>NC_090820.1:41931967-44538625 GCF_000390325.3 Nicotiana tomentosiformis
GAATTAAAAAAAGAAGTTATAAGGAGCAATTACCAAGAATCAGGAAAATATACTATGAAATATGAATGTATGCGGTCCTTATAAATTTGGACATAAGGAATTATTTCTGGCTTGACAGACAACTCAAATGAAAAAAAGAAAGAAACTTGCATTTAGTAGAAGATATTTTAAATAAAATGTATTCTTAATTATTTTTTCCCCTCATAATTTAGGTAATTTTAGGTATCTCTGAATTGAATAGTGTGATCGTTGAAATCAACTCCAGCCGAGTGGATGGAACTGTCAGCTAGAGTCTAAAGTGGTTAGTTACAAACAAAGACTAAAGACAAGTACACGAAATTTCATAAAAGAGGAACTTTTTTTCTACTACTACTATATAAAAGAAGAGTCGCTATAGTAAAGGAAGAAAATTAAACAAAAGAGTCGTTAAGCAATAAAGCAAAGATTCAAAGATGTGGATCAGACGTGCATTTTCTGACACATTAAAATCAAATCTATGACGCTAAGTCTTGACTTGAACTCTTTTGACAGTAACATATAGAGACTGAAGATGTACGTGTAATCTTCATAATCAGAAGTTAATAAAATAAAGGATAAACCTCCTTAATTATCTGAATAATGCAATATATTATAGTACTATTGTAAACAAAAGCAAGATCTATATAATTGAACGTTAAGAATAAATTAAATATCAGAAAACGGGCCGGGTAAATTTTTCGAAACTTACTTGGCTGTTCCGTAGTTGACGAGATTAGCGAAAAGAATGCCAATAGTTACGTTAAGTTGGAACAAAATGTTAAGTCCTCCACGAATTCTTGTAGGTGCTATCTCTGATAAGAACAGTGGAACAGCCTGAAAATTTCATGCACATTACATTTTAATTTTAAGAAATAAATATATCTAATTTATATACGGACAGATCGGAACTCTAATTGATGAGACACTAGTATAATATTTTTAATTCTCGAATTTGCTGCTAATCAATAGAAGAAGAATCGAAAAGTACAAACTTTCTTATTCTAAAATAAAAAGATAAAATCCAAAATTACTTAAGCAAAAATTAATGAAAGAGCCTTCTCGTCAATATTATATAAATATAAAAGGGTCTTTAGTCACGGACTTGCAAAATACTAAAGTTCTACTTTTATCAAATTACTAAAAGGACATCCCCTTTGGAACATGTTAATTGTTAACCTTTTAAGGTTCTATTTCGAAACTGCAGTTATTGTATTGAAGCTTGCAATTCTATTTGTTTCTATCTTCATAAGATTTTGCTATTCAATAAGATATATATTTACTTATCTTTTCTTTTTTCTACAATATGAAATTTCTTCACATGATTTTGTGGCCGAAAGACAATACTTGATATCCAAACATGTGATGAAATATATATATCCTAGCTCAAGTGTCTTTACACAATTGATATTTTTAGACCAAAAAGTGAAAGGGATAAGGATAAAAAGCAATTGAGGTGTAGCGAGTACTAAAAGAGAAAGAACCACAATTAAGAAAAAGTGGCGAACAATAAAGTAACTCAAAGGAATTAGCTTTGCAATGTGAGAAAGATACAAGGAAGCTGCCTATAGAGGACTTTTGTGGACAAAGACAAAGCTTTGGAGTCTCCACCAAAACTTTATTTTATGCTTTTTTTAAAACTTGTATGATTGTAAAGGTGTCTCGCTCACATGTGTAAACCTTGTCAATGACCCAAAATTATTTTAAAGCAAGAAAACAAAAAAGTAGGAAAAGCTTAGTGATATTTGGACTTAGAATTAGAGCAAAAGATAATGAGGAGATCTTTTTCTCCCTCCCATTTTCCACAACACCACCAAATGGGCACCGTGGTCCCCGGCCGACCTCATTTTGACTCAAATTATTAGTAAAATAAGATAATTTTAAGACCAACAATTATGTACAAAATTCATTGTAATAGTTATACAATTCTACATGTCTATAGCTTGTGACTAAGAAAATAGAGATCATTTATCAAGCCTTCAACAGAATAGACGTGCGTAGTCCATTATTTCAACCAAATTTTAAAACAATTAGCGAGGAAAATATTAAGAAAAAAGAGAAGTAAAATTCCAAGTTCTTGCATGATCCCTCCATCATTGAAATTCAAATTGAATATAATGTGTTCTTTGACGTGTGTCATCATATACAACACTTATATACAACACTTATATAATGAGTGAGATTTCGATTCATGTGAGATTGGATCTTTCTTCTTCTTCTTTTTGGGTTTGGAGGGGGGGTGTTATAAACTTCCTTCTTCTATATATAATTTCTTTCTTTGTTTTTTGAAAATTGGACCACAAAAATTTGCCCATTCCATATTGAGGGTAGGTGTTAACGGTGCAAGTAGAGCCTATACTCATGCACCAATAAGATTTGTGATATTAAAAAATAAAATAAATGACATTTAAATCCTATAATGTCTACCATTAAAGACAAACTTTTCAAACTCTTACCTCATTCTCTTTGACCAGAATTAGACGTTTTACATTATAGTTTTTATTATTAGAACTTTATTTACTTTTTCAAAAGAGAGTTGTTTTTTACCAGAATTAGACGTTTTACATTATATTTTTTATTATTAGAACTTTATTTACTTTTTCAAAAGAGAGTTGTTTTTTACCAGAATTTATTTACTTTTTCAGAAGAGAGTTGTTTTTGACTAAATGAAACGTACGTATAACTACAGTTTCATCATTTTATAAATAAAAGAACACACTTATTTGAGAAATTTTTGAAATTATTTAAAATTAACTCAGTTTTCATTCTCTAATACACCATCTTTAAATACAATACAATTTAAACGCTTACCTTGATAAGATCAAATCAAATAAGATATCTAATTTAGAGCAGAGGAGTACTTAATTTGATTATAAATTCTATAGACCGATAGAAAAATGGAAGTATTTACATAATTAGATAATTTATAAAGTAATTATAGATAAATTTTTGGATAAATATGAATTGTAACAAACTTAGTATCACAGGTTAAGCTACACAAATAATCCAAAAATCTTTACTTAATTAGTATATACTTAAATCTTTTATAATTAAGTGAAAAAAATAAATAGTACTAGTGAGAATAGGGAATCGAACCTGGTTAGCAAAACCAACTCCACAACCAAGAAGAATCCTTCCAATAATAAGCATAGCCAAATCTTGAGCTGCGGCATTTAATATAACTCCGACAATGAAAAAACAACCGGCGATCAACATGGTTAATCTCCGACCAAGTCTTCTTGTCGTGTAAGAAGCAAAGAAAGTCGCCGTTAAACCGGCCAGATATAAAGATGAAGTAAATAGCTGCAGCCCTTGATTATCATACTTGCAGTAATTACTGTTCAATCCTTGATCCTTTGTTCTCTTGTAAACCGTTGGAAAGAATTTTTTCAGAAAAGGATTCATTGACGTAACACCACCTGTAATTTTCACAAGTATTAATATATCAAAAATTACAAAAGAGTGATCATCAGTTAATTTTAGAAATTCATTTTTTTTCTCTCTTTATTCTCATAATAATTAACTTTTCCATAGTGTTGGGAAATCCCATTTGGCGGTAAAAGTTGAATTTTCCTCTCTTATTTTCTTTTCGTACGAAAAGGTATCTTTTTTTTTTCTGGGTTCCTTTTAACCTTTAGTATTTTTTATACAATATTGCAACTTAAAGAAAGATTCAACCAAGCAAAACTTGGGTCAACACATATAATTTAACCCATTACGTATTAGGGTAAGAAACAATTAAAACCAGAAATAATTGCCTTCTAAAAGTATTCGAACTCTATTTGGTAAACGCAGTGTTTTATACCCTTATAAACTAGATTCAGAAACAAAGAAAGGATAAACTTTAAGAACTAAAGGAAAACAAAGAAAGAAAGAAATGCTCAAACGTGTTCAAGATTTTGCAACGTAGTAACTGAAAATATGTTTAGAAAAAGGAAAAATCTGTAAAGTACAGTAATCATGAAAATATGGGATAATATTTACCAGAAACTCCGATATCATAACCAAACATAAGACCTCCGGTGGCAGCCATAATACAAGAGATGATAACAATAGGTGTGATTTTAGCCTCAAACTCCTTTCCTCCAGCACCGGAGGCCGAAAACCCTCCACCGGCCATCGTTAAGTTGAATTTTCCGACTTCAAATGCAGTAGAAGAAGATGGTTTGTATGAGAAAAATATAATGAGATGGTTAAATTTTCTGTGATAGAAATTATGGGAGTAGCATAGGGGTATATATAGAGAAATGGGAAATAGGAAGTGACTAACTAACGATGGAGGATGTTTTAAAAACTTATGGAACCCACCACCGGAACCTTTACACGTGGATTACATATAAGTTGACTATCTTAGTTGTTGTGTTCTTAAGTTTCTTGCTCGACGGCTATGTACTAGTCAACCCAACGTTGTGCATTTTCAGAAATAACACATGATTGGCGTTTGGAATATTATTATTAGGATGAATTGGATGCCGAGAACGTATTAATTATTAGTATGGTATACGATCTCTTTCTGTTTAATCAAAACCTTACGAATTGATAGACTCTCGTAGGGAACGATTCTTTGAAAAATCTAAATTATTTTGAGTAATGAATTTCGAATATCGTATAGTTATATAAAGAAGCTTGGGAAAATAAAATATTTTGAAAGCATTCCTATGGGTTTTTATTACTTACGTTAGAGCTGTTAAAAATATTTTAGTCTTTAGATTCTTTAAAACCAAAATTTGTTATGGGATTAAACGGGATAAAGTTCAAAAACGTCGTTTGGTCTTTCTACCTCGTATTTCTGCAGTGACGTAAGATTTATCTTTTAGGTTTTCGTAAAATGTATTTCTGAATTTCCTGATTTCAAAACCCAAAATGTTTGATTAAATTGATAAATTCTTTTAATCTAGGTGAAAAATTAAACTGCATTCGATAAGCTATAAAACATGCTTTTATGAACAGTGTAGTTACCTCATTTTTTCCCTTTTGGGGGGTAATTAAGACCGTTACCAATTTGGTGAGGAAAGTGTAGAACAGTTGGACACTCTGTATATAGCTAGCTTATAAATTAACACATAGCTCGTGCTATCCTACTGGGTAACGTAATTATCCACTTGTGATATACTCTTTTTTTATATATATTTTTAGATAATAATAAGTTTTTGTTTTACATATAAGCGTGTTACGTAAAGTGTTTTGTTCCTTAATCATTCTATAATGGTTTTTGTTGCCCTCTCTTAACTATTGTGTTATCTATATCCATTAAAAATTTAGAAATTTGTGTATTTGACCAACAATTATTCCTTTGTTCCATAAATCGTAGTCCAATTTCACTGTTCAAGAGTCAATTTATATGGCTTTCCGTCTTTATGAATACATGAATACAGTTATTTTTTTTACTAGTGCACAAATTAATTTACTATGTGAAAACATAATTCATACAATTTAAAATTACATTTCTAAGTTTCCACTTATTTCTCATAGCAAACTGACAACAATATGTAGAAATTGTTGTTGAAGATTATAAATTACATGTTTTTACTCTTGTGCGCGTCTTATTACATGTTTTTACAGTAACAGCCTAACAGTTTTCCACCCTATATATTTGTGTTAAATGAAACTTTACATTCAAAATGTCATAAAGGATCTTATGATATAACAAGATCAAGACTATACAAATGCAAGTTTTTTAGAATATGGATTTAATTTTCGAATAATCAGTTTAGAATTGTTGTGAGAAAATTGGTTTTGTGTTTTGAGAATTTTGTTCTATTTCGAAACAAGCCGTGTTCCTCCCCCCCCCCCCCCCCCCCAAAAAAAAGAATGTATCATATTACGAATCCTAATACTACAAAGTAAAAACTAACGTAAATTCTGAATAGTTCATTTTGTGCTTTCTTAGAATATTAGGAATTATTAGACTCCACAATCCACGTGATATATGGCGCATTTCTAGTCCTAATAAATATTAACGTCAATTCTGAATGGTTCATTTTCATGGTTTCTTAGAATATTAGTAGGAATTATTGGAGCTTGCATGATCACATGAAAATTGCGTAAATGTCCTATGGTGCAATATAATTAGGTCATAATAGCGACAAAGTTTTCATCTAATTATGACAAATAAGATAAGCGAAATCCATGGACATTGAGAGAATTTACTACAAGAGCATGAAAATATATTCAGAATATTTTTCTTACAGAAATAGGACTAAATGTTCCCAAAAAGTTCAAATAGATGTTGTTAAAAAATAAACAAAGAATTACGTAAAGAAATGATGCTACCTTCCCAGGAAAATTCAAGTAACAGTTGTCCTCATTGAAAGAAAGAAAATCTACAGAGTGCCAAAATGGCACCTCTTTTTTTTCTTCTTAAAATTGGGTAAATTGCGTTTTCCATCCCTTATTTATTAGAAATTACATTGTTGGTTCTTGAGATACCCAACTAAACATATTTAGTCTTCAATTAATATAATTTTGTGTTCTTAATCCTACCACTAGCTAATTTTTGTGAATTAGAAATATATATATATATTATTTACGGGTGAACTCGGGGTTAGCGCACACCCCGAATTCCCGGTAAGGCAAACGAAGTAAGACGTATGAATGTATGAGATAGAGACCGAATCTAAGAACTCTTTGAATCAAGGCTGGAGCGGGGTACTCGCCATCGGGCCTGACAAGACAACACTCTCCGAACCCGGAACGAGCTCCAAGACCTCGGAAAGCACTACAAACTGTTGCACACGATTAATAGAGGGTCGTGATATCCGCACCCAACCAGATATCACGGTGCGGATCTCGCCCGATGTCGGTAGTGTATCAGCAATTGACGTGAAAGGAGGATTTTTACCTTTTTCAAAATGAAATTCTCCTACTATATAAAGGGAAAGTTTTTTATTCAATAGACACATTATAACACGCATATCAAGGCAATACAAACTATTCTCTCTGCTTTCTAGCTATTGAAAGGTTTTATTTTAATCATAGTTCTTCATATATATTTGGCTTCGAATCGAAGGTCCAGTCGAGGACAAAACTATTGTTCAGCTTAAATACGAGCCCGAACCTAACGTCTCAACTGGTTAGGTTATTCGTTTTATCTCTAATTAGTTTATCTAACATTCATGATTACTTGTGTTGAATCAATCCACATATCCTTAAAACCGCGTATAAATTTAATTGTTATCCGTTTTAAGGGTAAATGGCGCCCACCGTGGGGCTAAGGATATTAGTGGTAGTTTGATACAAATCTCCATAATACACTCTATTTTACACTTGTTCTTTAAGGTCTCAATTTCAGGTCACCTTAAAAATGTCATATTCTCAGTCCGCTCACTTGAACGTTGAGGCTAAGTCTAGCCATCATGGCAAAAACAACAATCTGGTGCCTAGCAATGAGGTGCCCCCTACTGATCCCAACGGAGACCCAGTTGCAGACCCAGTCGATGCTAACTCACAGGTGGCCATCGACGCTAACCTACCTATCGACCCCAAGAACAGCATTCGCGGAGAAGCCCGACCAACGGCTCGAGGAGCGCTCGAAAGCGATGGGGTCAGCCTACGGTTGATCTTCGAAATGTTGCAGGCTCAACAGGCGATGATAGCACAGCTGCAAAATCAAAGCCGCTCCCCCAGAAGAGTTGAGCCCAAACCATCCGGGGAAAACACCCGAAGAAATGAGCAGATCACCAAAAAGACCAGTGAAGCTGAGTCAGGTGTTAGAGGGTGTTTGGCTAAGCTTATAAGTTGGTCAAACTGACTTATAAGCACATTTTGGCTAATCTACGCGTTTGGTAAACACCCAAAGTATTTTTAAGCCAAGTGCTTATAAGCTAAAATCAGCCATAAGCCATAAGTTGGTCACCCCAAACTTATAATTTTTCAGCTTATAAGCCCTTTTAGTTTGACCAAGGCTTTTACTAATTTATCCTTAGGAATAATATTTTTTAAATTCACAAAATAGTTTTTCCAAAATAAAGTTTCTAACTTTCTCATTATTCCATATTTGTTATTCATCCTTTTCTTTACAAGGAAACTTTTTAATTTATAATCTATTGTAAAGTTTTAAGGATATTTTAGTCATTTTACAAAAGAATAGCTTATTAGCACTTTTCTACCAAACACATCAACTGTTTATTATCAATTTCAGCACCTCTATCTAAACACGTAAATGTTTATTTAAAAAAATCAGTTTTAGCACTTAAAATTACTTTCATCACTTCACGCTTATCATCTATTTACAATCAGCCAATCTAAACGGGCTCTTAGTACCGAAGTAATGAAAATTCTTGAAGCATTAACGAAACGAGTGGAATCAGATGAAAAGAAAATTGAGGCAAACGATAAGATGGGGAGACATATAATTCCCGAGTCGATCAAATCCCAGGAGCACCCCCAATATTGAAAGCCTGGATTCCAAGAAATTTGTCCAAAAGCCTTTCCCTCCGAGCGCGGCACCAAAGCCAATCCCGAAGAAGTTTCGTATGCCTGATATTCCAAAATATAACAGAATCACGGATCTGAATGAGCATGTGTACTCCTCACATGCCCCATCAAAAGGCAACGATTTGGAAGACGCTGAAATAGAGTCAGTGTTATTAAATAAATTTGGGGAAAGTATGTCAAAATGAGAAATAATATGGTACCACAACTTGCCCTCAAATTCCATTGACTCGTTCGCTATGCTCGCGGATGCTTTTGTAAAGGCTCATGCAGCGGCCATCAAGGTCAAGATCAGAAAATCGGACCTTTTCAAGGTTAAGCAAAGAGACAACGAGATGCTCAAGGAGTTCGTGTCAAGATTTCAAATGGAACGGATAGACTTGCCTCCGGTTGCGGATGATTGGGCCATTCAGGCATTCAATCAAGTACTTAACCCCCGAAGCTCCTTGGCTTCGTAGAAAAAACTGAAACAAAATTTGGTAGAGTACCAGACGATAACTTGGGCCGATATCCATAGCAAGTACTAGTCAAAAATCAGAGTCAAGGACGAACAACTCGGATCCCCTTCTGGGTTTGTTTATCCCATCAGAGCCAACGACAAGTCTAAGAGATTCGTTGATCATGAATCAAGGCCGGTCTGAGATCGGTATCAACCATACATGTCGGAGGGGAAACGGGCCTGGGCGTAACCCCACGAGAAATAAGAGAAGCGACCGTGGGACAAATAGCCGAGGTTTGATGAGAAAGAATGGTTTCTACAGGCTGCTCGGGGGAAGGGAAGCACCAAGATTGTTAGAGTATAACTTCAACGTTGATGTAGCCTGCATCGTATCAGCCATTGGGCGCATCAAGGAAACCAAGTGGCCTCGACCACCATTACAGTCTGACCCTACCGAGAGAGATCTTAACCTGATGTGTAAGTATCATGGTACTCATGGCCATAGGACCAAGGACTACCGACAATTGAGAGAAGAAGTTGCTCGGTTCTTTAATAACAGGCACCTCCGAGAGTTTCTAAGTGATCAAGCCAACAACCACTTCAGGAACAGGAACTCCAACAAACAGACTGAACAAGAAGAACCACAACACGTCATGAACATGATCATTGGAGGGGTCGATGTACCCTGGGGGCCAATGATAAAGCGCACTAAAGTATCCATCACGAGGGAAAAGCGCACCCGAGATTACGTCCCGGAGGGAACTATTTTGTTCAGTGATGAGGATACCGAGGGCATCGTACAACCTCATAGTGATGCACTGGTGATATCCGTACTTATCAATAAATCTCGAGTTAAACGTATTTTGATTGATCCAAGCAAATCGGCCAACATCATCAGATCGACGGTCATAAAGTAGTTGGGGTTACAAGACAAAATAGTGTCGGCGGTCCGGGTATTAAACGGATTTAACATGGCATGCAAAACTACTAAAGGAGAAATAACCTTGCCAGCAAACATCGCCAGGATGATCCAAGATACAAAATTCTACGTGATCGAAAGGGACATGAGGTATAACGCCTTAGTCGGAAGGCCATGGGTTCACAACATGAGGGAAGTACCCTCAAGATTACAACAAGCACTGAAGTTCCCTATGCCGGGAGGAATCAAGATGGTCTACGGAGAGCAGTCGGCCGCAAAAGAAATGTTCGCAGTCGACGAGGTGATCCCAGTGCCCGTGGTCTCAACATCAAAGAACACATAGCTGACCAAGAAGGAAGAAATTAAATATCAATCACCGGTACCGGCCCTGACCGAACCGAAAGAGCGAGGAGTAGGCGAGGAGGATGATTACGGAGTTCCTAGATCGTTCATAGCCCCTGATGATTCAGATGCCACAAAATCGACGATCGAGGAGTTGGAGCAAGTCATATTGATTGAACACTTACTCGATCAGAAGGTATACCTGGGTACGGGGTTAACTCCCGCGCTCAGGAAAAAACTCATTGAATTTCTTATCGCTAACATAGATTGTTTCACTTGGTCCCATATTGAGACAGGGATCCTGCCGGAGGTAACCACTCATAAGCTGCGTTTGGACCCGAAGTTCCATCCGGTTAAGCAGAAAAGGAGACCAAAGTCTAAGGTCAAGCATACATTCATCAAAGATGAGGTATCTAAACTCCTTAAAATAGGATCCATTCGGGAAGTTAAATACCTGGACTGGTTATCTAACGTAGTGATAATACCTAAGAAAGGAAATAAGTTAGAATGTGTATGGATTATAAAGATTTGAACAAGGCATGCCCTAAGGATTATTTTTCTTTGCCTAACATCGATCGGAGAATCGATGCGATTGCCCGACATGAAATACTCAATTTTCTCGATGCCTATTCCGAGTACAACTAAATTCGGATAGACCCGAGAGATCAAGAAAAGACTTCCTTTATCACTAAATTCGGCACCTATTGTTATAACATAATGCCATTCGGGTTAAAGAATGCCGGTGCCACTTATCAAATCCTAGTAAACCGGATGTTCGAAGAACATATAGGAAAATTAATGGAAGTCTATATTGACGACATGTTAGTCAAGTTCCTACGAGCAGAGGACCATTTGAAACATTTGCACGAAACCTTCAACATATTTAAGAGATACAATATGAAACTGAACCCGAAAAAGTACGCATTTGGGGCTCGGATCCGGAAAGTTCATTGGGTTCATGGTATCCAATCGGGGGATCGAGATCAATCTTGACAAAATCAAAGCCATAGAAGACATCACAATGGTGAACAACGTCAAGGCTGTTCAGAGGCTGACCGGGAGTATAGCCGCCCTGGGTCGGTTCATATCGAGGTCCTCAGACAAAAGACATCGATTCTTCTCACTGTTGAAGAAGAATAATAACTTTTCCTAGACCCCGGAATGCCAACAAGCTTTGCTCAAACGGTACCTTTCGAGTCCACCCTTGCTCCACACTCCAAAGGCAGATGAACAGTTATACCTTTACTTGGCGGTTTTCGAGGTAGAGGTAAGTGCAGTCTTAGTCCGAAAAGAGGAAGGTACGCAATTCCTTATTTACTATGTCAGTAGAACTCTATCTGAGGTCGAAACAAGGTATCCTCTCCTAGAAATATTGGCGCTCGCTTTGCTAAGCGACTCCAGAAACTTAAAAATGTACTTTCAATGCCATCTCATATGTGTCGTAACCTCTTACCCTCTGAGGAGCACCATGGACAAACCCGAGCTCTCAGGCTGGTTGTCCAAATAAGTCGACGAAATTAGTGGGTACGATATCAGGTATCGACCCTGAACCGCCATAAAATCTCAAATTTTGGCACCTTCGTGATCGGCTTTACGCCGACCTTAATGCCAAAATTCAAAAGAGAATTATTGCTGACCTCGGGGACTACCTCAAGAATTTGGACCCTTTTTACGGACGGTGCCTCGAATGTAAAAGGGTCTAGGCTTGGTATCGTGCTGAAACCACCTACAGGGAATGTAATTAGGCAGTCTATTAGAACTTTGAAATTGATTAACAATGAGGCCAAATATGAGGCCATGATTGCAGGTCTTGAATTGGCTAAAAGCCTTAGGGCCGAGGTGGTCGAATCTAAGTGTGATTCCTTCCTCGTGGTAAATCAAGTTAATGGAACGTTCGAAGTGAAAGAGGAACGAATGCGAAGGTTTTTAGAAAACTTACAGGTAACGCTGCATCAATTAAAAAAATGGACCCTACAACACGTGCCCCGAGATCAGAATAACGAGACTGATGCTCTGGCTAACTTAGGGTCATCGGTTGATGACGATGAATTTAGTTCGGGAACAGTCTCATGAAGTTGGTGATAGAAGAAGGCCATTACGAACTAAACTCAATGAGTTTAACCTAGGATTAGAGGAACAAGTACATAGACTACTTGAAGACTAGGAAATTGCCCTCGGATCCCAAAGAATTGAGAGCCATGCGTACCAAGACTGCTAGAATGAGCTTGGTCGAAGGGACATTATTCAGGAGAACGTTCGACGGCCCGTTAGCCAGATGCTTGGGGCTGGGAGATACCGAGTACGCCTTGAGATAAGTTCACGAAGGCACTTGCGGAAACCATTCGGGGACAGAATCTTTGGTTCGGAAATTAATCAGGGCCAGCTATTATTGGACCGAAATAGAGAAGGATGCAAAGAACTTTGTATGAAAATGCGACGACTTCCACAGACACACACCGATGATTCATCAACCGGGAGAGCTACTCCACTCGGTCTTGTCCCCATGGTCGTTTATGAAGTGGGGAATGGTCATCATCGGTCCCCTAAAATGGGCACCCAGTAAAGCTCAATTCATACTATTCATGACCAATTATTTTTCCAAATGGGTCGAGGCACAAGCATTCGAAAAGGTCCGGGAGAAAGAAGTCATTGACTTCATCTGGGACCACATAATATGTCAATTTGGGATATCGGCTGAGGTCGTGTGCGATAATGAGAAACAATTCATCGACAGCGAGGTAAATAAAGTTTTTGAAGATCACAAGATTAAAAAGATACTATTAACACCTTACCACCCTAATGGGAACGGACATGCGGGGTGAAAAAACAAGACCATACTTCAAAACCTAAAAAAGAGGTTGACTGATCCCAAAGGAAAATGGAAGGAAATCGTACCCGAATTTCTGTGGGCATATCATATAACTCGAAGTCTAGTACTGGGGCTACTCCATTTTGTTGGTCTATAGGTCAAAGCCTTGATACTAGTCGAAGTGGAGAGCCGAGCCTCAGATTCTAATATACAACCGAAGAGTCAAATGGCGAGGCCATGATCATGAGCCTGGAACTATTGGATGAGAGGCTTGAGGCAGCTTTTGTTGGCCGCCAGAAATAGCGTATAGAGAGATACTATAATCGAAGAGCCAACCTTCGATATTTCAAGATCAGAGACTTAGTGTTGAGGAAAGTAACATTACACACCCGGAACCCAAATGAGTGAAAGCTAGGACCGTATTGGGAAGGACCATATTGAATCATCGAAATTACCGGCAAATGCTCATACAAACTCGAAGTGGGAAATGGTGTGCGACTGCCGAACAACTGGGACGTGACACACTTAAAGCGATACTACGGCTAAGGTACGATATCAACCACTCTTTAATCATGTTATGAATCAGACTAACACTTGCAGGCAACGGCCAAGGATGGATGTGGCCATTAGGTCTTAAAGAACGCATTGCACTCTTTTTCCCTTGAACCGGTTTTGTTCCAAAATAAGTTTTTCGGCAAGGTTTTTAAAGAGAAAATAATAAAACGTGCTAACTTAGCTTCGAAGGCCGGTATCAGACCAGATTCAATGATTGTTCACTTCATGTCAACACTATCCGATCCCTCTCAAGCTCGACCTCGAATATTGGGGGCCATTACCCTTAGATTTAGGATTAAGGTTTTTTAGCAAGGGAAAAGGAAAAACTTTGTATGCTAGAAGCTAAGGCTTGGTGATTAGGATTCACTATAAGGGCCAAATGGTTGTATGAACCGTGCTCACATAGTCTATTCAAGCCATGATAAAAGTTTTTATGTGCTTTCGATCATGTACTTTACACACTGAGAAATGAAAGAAAGTTTCGCCTTGCTATTTACACATTTTCTAGCCTCTTAAATTCCAGATCCTAAGAGCCCACGGGCCACCCCTACTCGGGGACTATCAAGACCAAGGGCTACCCCTATTCAGGGACTGTCATCCGAAGCAAGTTTGGACAACCCAGGCTACCAAATCCCGGAGGCACCAAACCTACGAGACGATGCCCAAATTCAAAAGGCTACAACCACCCTAAAAATGGCTCGGAGACATCCGAAGCTCATAATCAGTAAGTAAGGCCTCTATAAGAATTCGAAACCTGCTAAAATGTTAACTCGAAACCTGCTAAAAGGTTACCCTCGACAAAAACATCATCTAAAAATCTCCTAAGCATCTTGAAAAAACTTTCAGTCACACCGAGTTTTCAAAGCCTCAAGCAAAACAAAGTTGTATCGAGGTCAGGCCATATTCGAACCCCAAAAAAATGAACACCCTATAACTACATTTGATTCTATGCTAAGGCATTAGAAACATTACATGAATAGAAATTATGAAAATATGCTGGAAAAGTAAAGATACGATATTGCCATAAAGGGAAAATTTCATATATATATTCCGAAATATATTTATAAAGGCCCAATAAAAAATGCCTCAAAACAAACAAAAAGGAAAAAATATACATAAGACAAAAACTAAAAGGGTACTAAGGCATCTACGACTGGTCTTCATCGGGGGCCGACTCATCGCCAGAACCGTCAGAACCTTCAGATTCCTCGGATTCCTCAGAACCCTTGGAGCCTTCGGCACCTTCTTGATCGTAAAGATTCTTCACCTCGACCTAGAGCTTTTTGGCTTCCTCGATATCAGCCGACAGGTCAAAACCTCGAGCGTGGATCTCTTCGAGGGTCTCTCTTCAGGACAATCACTTCATATATTTGGCTTTTGCCTTCAGGTGGATCTCGGCTGCCTCCACACCGGCCTTGTATTGGGCCACCATTACTTCAGCATCGGCAAAGGTTGTGTTGTTAGTCACCATGACTAGCTCCTCATTTTTAACTTAAAAAAACTTTACCTTTTCTACCAGGTCGGCATATTCCCGCTTCAGGATCGAAGCTTCCTTCTGAGCCCTATCCAGGTCAGCCTGAAGATCCTTGACGGCCTCGCTCTGTTGCTCACTAAGAAGCATGTACATGTCCTTCTTATGAACTTGCTCCTTGAGCTCGAACTCGAGCTAGTTGATTTCAAATAGGTACCAGAGGAAGTTCTCATGGTGAAGCACTAAGGCTTGTAAAACAACGAAAACAGTAAGAGATATCAAAACCTAAGTGGAATTCACGAGGGAGTGTTGACGCCTTACCCAGTTCAGTGCCTGCTGCGCCTCATTGAAGAGACTCGACGAGCCTACCTCGTTCATCTTTGCATAGTCCTTCTCGGTCACCAAGCATCAGAGGTAGCTGGCCATGCCCGCTGGAGCGGATAGAACCCAAGAATCCTCCGGGATCGTAAGAATGACTATTCTTTTGCGTCCGGGGTCCACACTCGGAGCGGGAAATTGCTTCACCAGTTTTGGAGTCGAACTCGGCCCGCCAGCTTCCGAAGGTACGTCCTTCTTTGGGATCTCTAGGTCGCCCAGCCCTGAAAAATCTTCCAAAGTGGACATGTCCACGCCATCGAAGAAAGAGAGCAGAAGGTTGCACCGTGAACTCCTTCACTTGACGTTTCCTTACCCGTTTAGGCCTCTTCAAGCATGGACTCGGTATAGGAGGGCGTCTCGATGATGTCCATAACCGTTGTTGTCTCCTTCAGAACAGAAGCGACTTTTAGGGAGGTCTCAGCCCCCGTCTCCACTTCAGCCTCTCGAATCGAAAGGGGATCGGCCTCGTGGCTCCTTTCCTTAGTTGCTGCCTTCTCCCCGGCAGGGTTCGATCTGTGAGCGACAAAGATATCATCTTCCTCGGACTTACCCCTGAGCCAATGAAGCGAGTTAGAGTCCGGCACCCCAGACTTGGTATTCTTCTTGGGCTTACGAGTCAGGGAAGCCGCCCTCGTTTTGGGCTTCACCTCGGGACCCGAGGAGTCTAAGGACTTTCTTTCTCTCTTCTTATTATCCCCCCAGCAGCCCCGAGTTGTCCCATTACAGAGAGATCAACGGATAAGGACGCATGCTCGTCCCCTTTCAGCGGCCTAAGTTCGGCGGTATTAGGCAATCCTGCAAAGGAAAGATAAAAGGTCAGCGTTATGTAAGTTCGGGGAATAGTAATAACTTTTTAGAGGAGAGACGTACCATGAGAACGGGACTCACATCTGCCCTTCGAATGTTTGAGCCACGTGCACTCGAATAATGACATCTGCTTGCAGATGCCTTCGATCCACTCCTTAAGCCAGGGGACCGCATTTGGAACCCGGGCAATAGCTCCACGACCACAAATACTGATGGTAAGAAAGAGAATAAAGAAGAATTTACACTTAAAGAATGACAACACTTACGAGATGCATTCCACTTTGAAAATACAAGAGGGGTGAATTGTAACTAATTTAAAAACTTAGTCGACTTGGAAGAGACTTAGTCGACTTAGATATATCAGCAGATTTGATTGATGATGAAAATAAATTGCAAAGAATTTAAAGGCTAAGAAAACATGAGTTTTATACTGGTTCAGTACCGGTGTGGTACCTACATCCAGTTCCCTTGGGTCACAAGGGTTCTCTTTTATCCTCAATGGTTGGCTACAGTAGTTGTGATTTTATGGATCGTTTACCACCAACGAGTTTTAGCAACAATGTTTTATAAACTTGACACAACTCGTGTTTTGCTTCCTAACACTTCCTATCTTTTGAGACCCTAGTAAACGTAGGAATATAGTATATGGGCTAAGAACTAGGAAGACATAGAAAATAATGGTAAGTTGCATGGTTGAATTCTTGAGTCTGTCAGTCTTCTTATATGAGAGTCTTGAGTAGCCGTTGCAGATTGACCCTTGATTGAGGCACAAAATATTCTAAGAGTTTTGACCCAAGGAGTGCCTCTGAATCCTGCTCAAGAGATGGGTTGGATTTATTTACGTCCTTCCTTTTCGTATTTATAATCAGGGGAGTGATTTGTGGCTTGACTTGATTGATCAATCTTCAGAATCTCCAGATTCCAAATCAATCATTGAAGTAGGGGTTGTCCTCCTATAGAGATTGCACTTGATCTTGTTTCCTTTTTGATGGCCTTGACATCATTTGATTTAGCATTCTCTTTGCTGCATTTGATCTTGTTTCCTTTATGATATCTTTAATATATTGACTTCTTTTGATTTAGTACTGCCCTCCTAATTTCCTGTAATTAAGATACAGCTAGATTTGAATTATTGTCATCATTGAAACTTAGGTGTAGCAATCTCCTCATTTTTTATGATGACAATCAAAAAGAGTAAATAGAGTATACTTCCCTTTCATAATTTCATATCTTAAAATGCCTGCTCCCCCTGAGTTGTTTCTCTATTTTACTCATCACAATTATCCACCTTTGATATCAATCAAAAAGAAAGAAGCAATTGCAGATAGAACAAACATAAAAGAGTAGATAATGAACATAGTAGTTAGGGTAGAAAATGTTATGCCTTCAGCAGAGGCATATGGTGATGGTTTTTACAGACGAAAGCAAAAGTAATTAACAAAACCAAAACAAACAAAGAGAAAAAATATTATTTTAAACACATATACACAACTGCCTTAGTTTCTCCCCATAAAGTATTTCAGGGTATTGATCACTTTGGTGGAGAATGAGTTATAAGAGGTTTCAACTTCTTTGGTGATTTTGTCCATCTTCTCTGCCATGGAGTTGAATGCCCTTATTCCTTGCCTCCTTGTGGCTCCCATGTCCATCCTGAGCTTAGCCACATATGTACATATTTCTTTGGTGACTTCCCTGATCTTGTCCACCTGTTATTTCATTGTAATAAGGATGATTTTTACCCCATCTAGACTTTGCTGAATCCGCTATAGGTTGTGGTAGTAGTCGACTGAGGCTCAATTGGTTCAGTGGTTGGCTCAACCTATACTGGAGTGTTTTAAACCTTGGCACGTCTGACCCATCCATCGTCACTTAAGGTGTAGCCCATCATAGCAAAGGATGTCTTATCATAGGTGCTTGTAATGTACATAGGGGTGAAAGGTTCCAAATCAACCTTCATGACCTCAAGAATATGTGAGATGAGCAAGCCATAGGGTAAACAAGCAGCAGAAGAGGATATATCCCTAATACTTTCAAGAATATACTGACGAATCCATGCAAACTAATAAATCCTTTTATTGATCACAAGACAGTAAAGAACAAAGATATCCCTAGTAGTCAAAGTGCTGAGAAACCCAGTCCTAGGAAGTAGAGTAGTAGCAATCATGTGGGCTAATATGCAATGTTCAAACTTAAGACTTTTAGGACCAATGTCGGGAGGGTTTTCAGACAGAAAAGTTTTTGCCTCATCTAAAGAAACTTCAAAGTCTTTAGGCCAGGAGTTTTGCACAAAAACATCATAACCATGAAACATAGCAGAGAAGAGATTTTAAAATTGATAGGAATCAAGAACAATCTGAGTGCCTAGAACCATTGACTCCAAGTCATCTTTGTCATTAACAAACAGATTTGCATAAAACATCCTCATAGGTTCTTCATATACAGAATTTCCAACAGTGTCAAATAGAGGAGAAAAACGTTGAAAATCAAAGATAGAAATCACATCACAGTGCAAAGTTTTCATAATAGAGAGAATTACAGAGCGTCCATAAGCCATAGATTTAGACTTATAAGACTCAAACCTCGATTTCTCACTTAGTCCATAGAATTTCAGTTTATCCTCTGGCCCAAAATATGTGCTTTCCACTTTCCCTTTCTTGCATGCATGCTTTCTGGGGGTTTGCTCCATAGGTCTTTTTCCTGCCTTTTTCTGGCTAATGGGTAGATCCTCCGATCATTTACTACTTTCATTATCGGTTTTAAGAAGGTCTGAATCAAGGGATGATTCAAGATCGACGGTGTCTTCAGGATTTTGGGTTTTTTGAAATCGTCTACTTCATCTTGTGGGAGTGGAGGATGAAAGGTTTCTCTTAGCCATGGTAGAAAAGTTGGTGAGAGGTGATGGAGAATGAGAGAGGATGAGGGTACTTAACTAGGCTTTTGGAAGATTGAAGGGTTGCATCGGTTTGAGGAAAGGACATGTTCATATTGAAGTGACACTTTTGAGGAGTTGCTTAGGAGGCACCAATGGAATATTAATAATATAATTCACATCAAATTAATACACTCATCAATTCAGAAAACTAAAAAGGAAGTAAAATAATTTACAAAGATACGAAAGATTTTTACGTAATAGACAAAATACCAATCTTTTTACGCAGTAGACAAAATCTTTCTTCCAAAAGAGGTTTTGTAAAAATATGAGCAAGATGGGACTCAGTACTAATGAACTCTAACATAATATCACCTTTCGCAACATGATCATGAATAAAATGATGCTTAATTTCTATATGTTTTGAGCCTAGAATGATGCACACATTTTTTTGATAGACATATAGCACTTGTATTATCATAGAAAATAGGAGTAGATGTGAGAAATAAATCATAATCGAGAAGTTGATGCATGATCCAAAAAATGTGTGTACAACAACTTCCAATAGTTAAATACTCTACTTCAGTAGTTAACAAGGCAACACAATTTTGTTTCTTGCTGTGCCAGGAAATTAGAGCATTCCCCAGTATGGCATGTGCCACTAGTATTTTTTCTGTCAATCCTATCACCTGGAAAATTTACATCTGAAAAACCTTTTAAATCAAAATTATTGGAATGAGTATATCATAATCCTAATTCAGTGGTCCCAATGAGATATCTAATAATGTGTTTTACTGCAGTCATATGAGATTCCTTAAGAGCCGACTGAAATCTTGCACACTTACAAACACTGAAAATTATATTTGGTCGACTAGCCGTGAGATATAGTAGAGATCCAATCATTCCTCTATACATTGTTTCATCCATACTTTTTCCATTTCTGTCCTCTTCAAGTGTAATTGTTGTGCTCATTGGAGTTCCAATAGGATTTGCATTCTCCATTCCAAACTTTTTTATGAGTTCCTTGGTGTACTTGGTTTGGCTAATAAAAATCCCTTTGGGAGATTGCTTGATTTGTAATCCAAGAAAAAAGGTTAGCTCTCATATCATGCTCATTTCGAATTCTCCTTTCATGATATGAGCAAATTCTTCACATAATACAGAGTTAGAGCTTCCAAAAATTAATATCGTGTAGTAATAAGATTACCTGAATTTGAACGCTTAATAAATAGAGTTGTGTCAATATTACCTCGTTTGAAACCTTGATTTAGAAGAAAATAGCTTAATCTTTCATACCAGGCTCGAGGGGCTTGCTTGAGTCTGTATAAAGCTTTTGACAGCTTGAATACATGGTTTGGAAAGTTGTTGCTTACAAAGACAGGATGTTGTTTCACGTATACTTCTTCAGAGATATATCCATTTAGGAAGGCTTTAATTACATCCATTTGAAATATCCTGAATCCTTTATGAGCATCAAAAGCAAGTAGTATTCGAATGGATTATAATCTTGCTACATGAGCAAATGTTTCATTGTAGTCGATTCCTTCTTGCTTAGAGTAACCTTGGGCGACTAGCCTTGCTTTGTTACGAACTACTTGACCAGATTCATTCAGCTTATTTCTGAAAACCCATTTAGTTCCTACGATGGAAGCATTTGATGGTTTTGGAACCAAGCCCCACACTTTATTTCTTTCAAATTGATCAAGTTCATCTTTCATGGCTTTGACCCAGTACTCATCTTT
The DNA here is from genome assembly GCF_000390325.3 of Nicotiana tomentosiformis. Classification (NCBI taxonomy): domain Eukaryota; kingdom Viridiplantae; phylum Streptophyta; class Magnoliopsida; order Solanales; family Solanaceae; genus Nicotiana; species Nicotiana tomentosiformis. The sequence goes on from NC_090820.1 coordinate 41,952,747, forward strand.
GAGAGCTTCATCAACCTAGTTTTGCTCAAGTTGTGATATTAAGGCCACGTGAGAGTTGAACTTTTGAGATTTTCTGGCAGTGATACCTTCTTATGGATTTCTAATGATAAACTTATGGGGATATCCAGGTTTACTTTTCCATTCATTTGGAATACCTGTGACTGGCTCTTTTTCCACAGCAGTTGACTGTTCAACAGAAGATGGTTCCTGGACTTCAATGTGCTCCTCAGTTGACTGATTTTGCTGATTTGTTGCCTAATCATGACTGTCTTTCCCTACAACAATAGATTTTGGGACAATAGAGATTTCCTCATCTTTAGGAGATTTTTCTTTCCTTAAGCGAGGGATCGTATCCACAAAAATAACATGAATGAATTCCTAAATACATAAAGTTCATTTATTGAATACTCTATATGCTTTACTTGAGGGAGAATATCCAAGAAAAATACCTTCGTCGCTTTTTGGATCAAACTTACCCAAATTGTCTTTTCTATTATTGTGAATGAAGCATTTGCAGCCAAATAGGTGGAAGTAACTGATGTTGGGTTTCTTACCATTCCATAGCTCATATGGAGTCTTTTTAAGAATGGGTCGAATCAGACATCTGTTAATGATATGACATGCTGTGCTTACAGCTTCTGCCCAGAAGTGGTGAGGAAGAGAGTTTCCAAAATCGTGGTTCTTGCCATGTCCTACAAAGTTCTGTTCTTATGTTCTACCACTTCATTTTGTTGATGTGATCTTGGGGAAGAGAAGTTGTGAGAGATTCCTTGATCACTTCTTATAGTAGAGATATAATATCCCTTTTTCACGTTGTACCTTCTTACAGAAGACTTCAAAATTTCGTAGAGCTTCATCTTTATGGCTCAGAAAAATAACTCAAGTGAAACGAGAAAATTCATCTACAATAACAAAAGTATATTTTCTACCACTAATACTAGTAGTTCTAGTTAGACCAAACAAATCCATATGCAAAAGTTGAAGAGGTTTAGTAGTAGAAACAATATTTTTTATTTTAAAAGATGAACGAGTTTGTTTTCCTAATTGACATGCATCACAAATATGATCTTTTGAAAAATCTAGTTTTGGAAGACCAATGACAAGATCATGTTTGGAAAGTTTTTGAATAGTATGCATGCTAGCATGGCCAAGCTTTCTATGCCATAACCAGGGATCATCAATCATAAAAGCTAAACAAATTTGATTACCAAGACTATCTATGTTACTGATAGTTTAGACATTCCTGTCTCTATTTACAGAAAGAATAACTTTACCTGATTCGTCTTCAATAAACCAACCATGTTTTTTAAAACAAACCTCATAGTCATTGCCACATAGTTGACTGATACTGAGAAGGTTGTAACCAAGTTCATCAACTAGGTACACTTCGTCTACATCATATGTTGAGCTGATGGGAACTCTTCCAACTCCAATTACATTCCCTTTTGATTTTTCTCCAAAAGTGATTGTTACTCCATCTAATTTGGTGGCCGTCTTGAACAGTTGTTTATCACCAGTCATATGTCTGGAACACGTGCTATCAAAGTACCATTTCCCTTTTCGATTCTTCTTGTGATGTTCATGCAAAAAAGAGAGAAATTACTTGATTTTAGGTACCCAATCCTGCTTTGGTCTTGAATGGTTAGTGCTCTGAGTATTAGCTTGACTAGAGGGCTTGGGTCACTAGACTCATCTCCTGTTGTTCTTAAACCTGTAATGATTATAGGTATGACCTAGATTTCTGCAGTAAAAATATGAGGGGTTATTGGAATTTTAGAGACTTTTTCTCCTCTGATTTTAATCCTGCAATGGTTAGAGTTGTCCCCATTTTTTCCACAATGAGTACATGCATAAAGATTTCTAGTTCTAGTCAGAGATTTATGAAGAGTAAACTTATTTGATCTAACTGAACTATGACTGGTGGATTTTTATAATCCATTCGGTTGAAGTTGAAGTTCAGTAACTTCATCTTGAAGCATATCTCTCTCAATTTCACATACTTCCAATTTCAAAGCCTAGTCTTTCTTCTCTCTTTGGATTTTTCGAAGTTCATTCAGAACTTTCTCAATATCTGCAAAAGCAATATCAATAAATTCTTGGAGTTCATGACAGTTAGGACATGTAGAAAAATGTACCTCACTTGTTCCTTCGTCTGCCATGAGACCAAGTTCACCTGAGTCTTCATCGCTATCTTCTTTGATGGCCATGAAGCACATGTTGGCAATTTCTTCATGAACAGATTCTTCTTCATCACTCCAAGCTCCAAATGATTTCTTCTTTTGAAAGTTCCTGCTTAGTTTCTTTTTCAGTTCAGGGCATTCAGCTTGAATGTGTCTATGTTTTCCACACTCGTAGCATCTTCCATCATTTTTGTCATTCTCATTGTTCATCTTCCCTTTTCTGAAATTTGATTTATCTCTTCTGTTGTTTCTGTTTTTCTTCATCATGCTTGTTACAACTTTGGAAAGCATAGATATGTTCTCATCTTGTTCTCCTCCTCCTCCTCCTCCTCCTCCTTCTTCTTCTTCTTCTTCTTCTTCTAATTCAGCCACAGTTGCTTTAAATGCAACTGTCTTCTTCTTTTCATATTGAACTTGTCTGTCTAAGTGTGTTTTCTCAAACGCAATTAGATCACCTCTAAGTTCATTATAGGACATTTTGTCAAGATCCTGACATTCCAAAGCAATGACTTTGGGTTGCCAAATTGTGGAAAGACTTCTCAAAAATTTTCTGACTTGTTCTCCGCTTTTGATTGGTCTACCAAATAATTTTAAGTCTCCAAGGATTTTGCTCAACCTAAAAAATATTTCCTCTACTAATTCTCCATCCTTCATTTGAAACAATTCATAGTCTCGAACTAGGAGATCGATCCTTGTTTCTTTCACTTTGTTGGTTCCTTCGTATATGACATCTAACTTATCCTACATTTCCTTTGTAGTTTCACAGCTTGATATCTTTTCATATTGCTCTCCGTTGATAGCATTGTACAACAAATTTTTTGCCTTAGTATTCACTTGAATAACGGTTGATTATTCTTTAGTGTAATCATCTAAGTGAAGAGAATCATATGATACTATGATTTGACCGTTGTCGTCATTCTTTGGCGCAACTGGAAGATTTCCTTTTTTTATCATGCGCCAAACTTTAATGTCGTATGACATAGTGTAGGTCTCCATGCACACTTTTCAATGAGAGAAGTGCCGACCATTAAAGTAAGGAGGTCGTACCTGAGAAGTTTCTTCTTGAAATAGTGCTCCAACAACTGTATTTGATCCCATGATCTTTTCCTCACATGCTGTTAATCAATGTTCGTGAGTCTTGCTCTGATACCAATTGAAAGTACAAGAGGAGGGGGGATGAATTGTAACTAATTTAAAAACTTAGTCAACTTAGAAGAGACTTAGTTGACATAGATATATCAGCAGATTTGATTGACAATGAAAATAAATTGCAAAGAATTTAAAGGCTGAGAAAATAGGAGTTTTTTACTGGTTCAGTACCAGTGTGGTACCTACATCCAGTTCCCTTGGGTCCCAAAGGTTCTCTTTGATCTTCAATGGTTGGTTACAGTAGTTGTGGTTTTATGGATCGTTTACCACCAACTAGTTTTAGCAACAATGTTTTATAAACTTGACACAACTCATGTTTTTCTTCCTAACACTTCCTATCTTTTGAGACACTAGTTAAAGTAGGAATATAGTATATGTGCTAAGAACTAGGAAGACATAGAAAATAGTGGTAAGTTGCATAGTTGAATTCTTGAGTCTGCCAGTCTTCTTATATGAGATTCTTGAGTAGCCGATGCAGATAACCCTTGATTGAGGCACAAAATATTCTAAGAGTTTTGACCCAAGGAGTGCCTCCGAATCCTGCTCAAGAGATTGGCTGGATTCATTTACGTCCTTCCTTTTCGTATTTATAATCAGGGAAGTGATTTGTGGCTTGACTTGATTGATCAATCTTCAGAATCTCCAGATTCCAAATCAATCCTTGAAGTAGGGACTGTCCTCCTATAGCGATTGCACTTGATCTTGTTTCCTTTTTGATGGCCTTGACATCCTTTGATTTCACATTGTCCTTGCTGCATTTGATCTTGTTTCCTTTCTGATATCTTTAATATATTGACTTCCTTTGATTTAGTATTGCCCTCCTAATTTCCTGCAATTAAATAGATACAGTTAGATTTGCATTATTGTTATCATTGAAACTTTGGTGTAACACACTTCTCTGGAAATGGCAGGAACTCGGGAGGGATCAAATCTTCTGTTTTTACCGAACAAAGCGCCCCTGCCAACTTTGGTCTCGATCCTCATTGATGATCGAAAAAGGATCCTTGTTGGCTCGGCAAACGAGCTTGATTTGTCCCCATCGGAAAATTCGGGGACTGTATAGACGGAGTAAGTGGTCAAGGATGAACCGAGGAGATTCGGTGTTGTTCACAAAATAACGTAGGAGGATCACGATCCTCCAAAGAGACGAGTAGATTTTCCCGAGGCACACCTCGTATCTCTTGCAAAAGGCCAGAACTACTGGGTCTACCGAACCCAGCGTGAGGGGGTAAGTGTAAACATTTAAATACCCCTCCACATGGGTAGTAATATCGTCCTTAGGCCCGGGGACTACCACGTCCTTGCCTTCCTATTTGTAGTCCTCTCGGACTATGGGAAGGATATTTTCGGTAATGAAGCATATGTATCTCGATTCTTCTTCACCTTGGTATTGTTTGGTTGAGGCCTTCTCGACCTTGAAGTCATCCCTCATTAAACAGGCCCCAGGTATAGTGCTTTTCATGCGGGGCTCTGGGGCCGCTTCGGGAGCAGTCACTTCGGAAGAAACCACCTCGGGAGCAGCCGCCTCGAGAGCAAGCACCTCGGGAACATCCACCTCGACATCTGATGCCGGGTGAGAAGATGAAGAGGCAGCCTGCTGAGGAACTGATTCAGAAGTCTTAGCCATCGTGATCTAGACAATATGTAGATTTGAAGGAAAGATATGGAGGTTTGAAGAAAAGAGTATGAAGGTTTGAAGGTAGGATGAAGATCTGGGTAGAAACCTAAGAACAGTTATGAAGATTTGAAGATCAAAGATAAAGATATGAAGAAAGAGTTGATAGCCGCTAGAGAATTCGAAGGTAAAAGCTAGGATCGGAAAGTAAAAGAAGTAAAAAGGGTCGAAGCTTTTATAGGAGAAACTATAATCAATACGCGACGTTTCACATTCGGAGGCGACCAGCCGATGATCGACACATTTCCGAATTCAGAACGACGCGACTGATGGTACGTGTCGGCTTATTCATCATCTTGGTTGTAACGTACGAAAGAAGAAACTGGGGTTCATCTATCGTTTCCTATCGTTTCGGCGAAACTACTATCTGAGAAACGATGGGACTATCTATTTATGGGTGAACTCGGGGTTAGCGCACACCCCGAATTTCCGGTAAGTTAAACGAAGTAAGAAGTATGAAAGTATGAGATAGAGATAAATTTGAGAACTCTTTGAATCAAGGCTTGAACGGGGTACTCGCCGCCGGGTCTGACAAGACAACCCTCCCCGAACCCGGAAAGAGCTCCAAGACCTCGGAAAGCATTACAAACGGTTGCACACGACTAACAGAGGGTCGTGATATCCACACCCATCTGGATATCATGGCGCAGATCTCGCCCGATGTCGGTAGTGTATCAGCGATTGACGTGAAAGGAGGATTTTTACCTTTTTAGAATTGTACTAGGGATGAAATTCTCCAATTATATAAAGAGAAAATTTTTTATTTAATAGACACATGGTAACACGCATATCAAGGCAATACAAACTATTTTCTCTGCTTTCTAGCTATTGAAAGGTTCTTATTTTAATCATAGTTTTTCATATACATTTGATTTCGAATCGAGGGTCCGGTCGAGGACAAAACTATTGTTCAGCTTAATTATGAGCCTGAACCTAACGTCACAACAGGTTAGGTTATTCATTTTATATTTAATTTGTTTATCTAATATTCTTGGTTACTTGTGTTGAATCAATCCGCATATCCTTCAAATTGCGTATAAATTTAATTGTTATCCGTTTTAAGGGTAAACATGTGTGTGTTAAAGGAAAGTGAGAATGATATTTCTACTTATTTATATGGAAAACATTTTAAATTTGTTAAAATCTATTAGCGAAGGGACTAAAATCACATGATTCTATTAATTAAATATAAAATGTGCTCAGAAATACTAAAACTTGGATTTTCCAATAACCAAATTGCAATTTTCTTTTTTACATTCATGTACATACGGAGGCATCATGTCGACCATAATTTGTTTAGCGATCCACATGTACATGCAAATAAGGGCTTAGAATTAGGTCAAATGGAAATCAATCATTCAATAAAATTTTATAATTAAGAAAAATACTGTTATATAAACAAACAAAGAAAAAGATTCTCCAAATTTTTTAAATAGAGTATAGTTGTTAATCTAATAGGTGGTTGGGGACACCCTTAGTCAAGATCCTTAAAATAAAGATATGAGATAAACCAAAAACAATAAACACAATAAAAAGAAAGAAAGAAATTCTAGCCATGTTTTACTTTCTTGAACAGCTGGATTTTTGGTGACAACATCTTGATAAGGATATCTTTTTTATTTTCTACATTTTACTCCTCACGTGTATTTTGAGGGGGCAGCCAGCCTATAAACGAAAAGCCAAAGGCAAAACAAAAAAAGAATTTCATCAGGATCTCCCTTAATATTTTTTAAGTGCAGCTGGTATGCCCTTAGCTTGAATATGGAAAAAAGAGAATTCAAGTTGGAAAGGATAGCAAAGATTCTTTTTTGTTTCTGAAATTTCTATGGGTAAAAGGATTTTATAAAACAAAGTCAAATTTCAGTTTTAATTGAATATCTTAGTCAACTTCGATATCTGCCTACTTATCTGGGCAGTTAACTTCAAATTCTGCAAAAATTGACTACTAGCTCATGTTGTACCAGGTGTTTGAAATTGGTTTAATTATTCGGTATTTGAAGTCCACTAACCCGCATGTGTTTGAAAATTACTAAAGAGAGTAAAATGATCATTACACAAAGGTTTTTAATGAAAAGTGTTTGCTCCTTATTAACGATTTTTCATTTTCAAAACTAGAACTAGCATATATACCAAAACTACTTGCACCATTCACATGCAATCTACGTACTAATTCGTTTTCATTTACAAGCTTTAATTTCAGAAGACAAGGATTCTATATCAAGATATTTTTTTTTTAATCATGGATTTGCTTGAAGATATGCGTTGCTAATGTTACAGTGACTTCATTAATATGACCAGTAAATTTCCAATGAGAAACGGAAAAGATATTAGAAATAAGAAACAAAGTCATATATCACTAGTTGTTGGTCTATATTTGTGTGGAACGCCAAAATTGACCACGGCAGAAATATAGATAAAATCCTTGAAGTCCAAAATAGCAGTAGGATATTAGGAGCTGCAGCTAGAAAAAGGATTTGGATAAGAAGGAATATGCTAAGAAGAGGTTCAAAAGTGTTGTTTAATTATAACTTTTTGGGGGCATATTTACATATTCACACGAGAAGAAAATATCGGCAAAAAGTGTTTGGGGGAATAGTTTTGCGACTACTTGCTTCCACAGAAATACTTGTGATGTTGAAATTCATTTGTGGACTTTTCTAAAAATTAAAATCCATAAAATGCATAACCCAAAAAAAAAAAAAAAAAAAAGAGGTAATAGGAAATTTTTTATACATTTGCTATCTACATTTCTTGTATTATACTTGTATTTATTCACTTAATTATGTACTGTCAAATAATCACAGCTAAATTTAGGACTACACATACATGTATTTATGTGTGTGAATCTCGATTTAGACATAGTTAATTTAGTTTTAATATGTTGTCATGCTATGAACCATAAAAATTCAATTCTCTTGTTCAGAAATCGTATTTTCAAGGGAAAATGTCCGAATTTGCGACGATGGTTTTAAAGGTTTTTACTCAGTTACTCTTAATTTGTTAATGGTAGTTAATAATTGAGAAGAGAAAAGAAACAAGTTTCCCATCTTTGATAGAAATACAAAAGGAAAAAAATATTTTATTGAAGGAAAAGTCAAATTATATAGTCAACGATAGGTACTTGAATTTTATAATAAAATGAGTGTTGTAAAGTGTCTTTTCAGAAAAGTTAAGTATGTTTTTAACACATCTAAGATATCATAAATTCATGTTCATACCTCCAAAATTAATCACTTAATTAGATTTTGTCGAGGTTTTATTTTTTAAGATGTAATATTCTTAAAATGAGGGTGAATGAGAAATGGAGGGAAAATAAAATTTTGAGTAAAATTTTAAGTTTCCCCCATATTGAAAGTGTAAGACATTTTTGGTGGGTATATATATAATTGCTCTTCTTTTAGCTCTTAAAGAGTTAAGAAGAAAGCAAGCCTCGCGCTGTCGTCGTCGTCTCTCGCTCGGCTCGGCTTCGGCTACGGCTTCGGATTTGGATTTGGATTTGGATTTGGATTTGGTCAAATGATCGATTGATTGATTAATTTTTTGGACCAAATTTATTTGTTAATAGTAAATATTAACGTAAGATTATCCGTATTTGTAACGGATATTTTTCAATCCGTGTATTGATAATTTGGCAGCCGGATAATGGTCTTCCCACCATGAAGTGCTTGCTCCACAAACATGTAATGCTTGCTCCACCATGGAGGGTGGACGTTTGGTCTTCTTCAACATTTTTCTGCTATATATATGAGCAGCAGATGTTGAAGAAAGACACTCAACACACAACATATAATTCGCTCAACAAATTGGCTATACATTGCACTCCTTCCTCTCAGCATTTCCATACGATTTTCTGAGTATATACTCCTTCGTTCTGCATTGTTTTTAACTTCAAACAAAGCAACTGTAAGTGTGATTTACTACCGAACTTTGTGTTCGCTGAAACACTGGGGTTTGAAGTACCGCTACACCAGTGTGTTATTCGTTCTATCCTGGGAGGAAATAATCCATTACCTCGGGTACTAGGAGGGGATTAAATTCCTTAAGGAAACACTGTGAATTCAGTGGGCTCGAATTTATTATTATTATTTCATTACGTTAACTTATATTTTGCAGAATTAATATTTACAAATACAGCAATATTGACGGGAATAACAATCTTAAGGAATTTAATATTTATTTCTGTATTTGTGTTATTCTAATTATTCTGCAAACTAAAACCTTTGTGGTTTGTGTACTCCCATTTTGGAGAGTTAAGCCTTCGTGGCGTTTTGTTGGATATTAAAATCTACGTGATTTTTACTCCAGTTTGAAAACGTGTATTAAACGTTTGTTTGTGTCATTCTTTTACAAAAAAGATGATGACTGAAAACGAAAACCAAGTTGTTCTGATGGTGACTGCCAACGCAACGACAAGCCGAACACCGGCGTTGGCACCGGTAGAAAAACCCGGAAAATTTTCCGGGATTGATTTCAAACGCTGGCAGCAGAAGATGTTCTTCTACTTAACTACGTTATGTCTACAGAAGTTCATCAAGGAAGATGTTCCTGATCTGCCGGATAAAACTCCAGATAATGAACGCTTTCTCGTGATTGAAGCGTGGAAGCATTCTGATTTTTTATGCAAGAATTATATTCTTAGCGGACTGGATGATAATCTGTATAATGTATACAGTAGCATGGAGACATCCAAAGAATTGTGGAATGCGCTTGAAAAGAAATATAAGACTGAAGATGTCGGGATGAAGAAATTCGTTGCCGCAAAATTTCTGGACTACAAAATGATAGATAGCAAGTCTGTTATTACTCAAGTCCAGGAATTGCAAGTGATTATTCATGATCTACTTGCTGAAGGTCTTGTAATCAACGAAGCATTCCAAGTAGCAGCAATGATTGAGAAGTTGCCTCCGTTGTGGAAGGACTTCAAAAATTATTTGAAACACAAACGAAAGGAAATGTCCCTTGAAGATCTCATTGTTCGGTTGAGAATCGAAGAGGACAATAAAGCTGCTGAAAGGAGAGGCCGTGGAAATTCAACAATAATGGGAGAAAATATTGTTGAAGCTAACAAAAAGAGGAAGAAGGCTTCTGGTCCGAAATACAACCCAAGCAAGAAGCAGTTCAGTGGAAACTGCTACAACTGTGGGAAAACTGGACACAAGTCTACGGAGTGTCGTGCTCCGAAAAAAGACAAGAAAAGAGGTCAAGCAAACATGGTAGTAAACCATGATGATGTTGATAACTTGTGTGCCATGCTCTCTGAATGTAACTTGGTGGGAAATCCTAAACTGTGGTGGTTTGATTCAGGAGCCACTCGCCATGTTTGTGCAGTTAGAGAGGCTTTTGCTACCTATGCTCTTGCTGAACCCGGAGAGACAGTTTATATGGGAAATGCTTCAACAGCAAAAGTTGAAGGATATGGGAAGGTATTTCTAAAAATGACTTCTGGCAAGGTCATGACTTTGAACAATGTCCTTCATGTTCCCGAAATGAGAAAGAATTTAGTCTCTACTGGACTTCTTGTTAAGCACGATTTTAAGTGCGTTTTTGTATCCAACAAGGTTGTAATTAGTAAGAATGGAATATTTGTGGGAAAAGGTTACCTCACCGAGGGCCTTTTCAATCTAAATGTAATGGTTGTTGAAAATAATAATAATATTTCAGCTTCTTCTTACTTACTTGAGTCAAATAATTTATGGCATGTACGTTTGGGTCATGTCAATTATAAAACCTTACGGAAAATGATTAACTTGGAAGTACTGCCCAAGTTTGAATGCGAAAAATCAAAATGTCAAATATGTGTGGAATCTAAGTATGTTAAACATCCTTATAAGTCAGTTGACAGGAATTCAAATCCTTTAGACTTAATTCACACAGATATTTGTGACATGAAGTCAATACCATCTCGCGGTGGAAAGAAGTATTTCATAACTTTTATTGACGATGGTACTCGATATTGCTATGTTTACTTACTGAATAGTAAAAATGAAGCAATAAACGCATTCAGGCAATACAAAAATGAAATTAAAACGCAACTTAACAAGAAAGTAAAAATGATAAGAAGTGATAGGGGTGGTAAATATGAATCTCCTTTTGAAGAAATATGTTTAGAATATGGAATTATTCATCAAACAACAGCCCCTTACACGCCCTAATCTAATGGGATTGCGGAAAGAAAGAATCGCACATTAAAGGAGATAATGAATGCGTTGTTGATAAGTTCTGGTTTGCCACAGAACTTGTGGGGGGAAGCCATTCTTACGGCTACTCGAATATTAAATCGAGTACCCCATAGCAAAACACAATCCATTCCATATGAACAATGGAAAGGAAGGAAGCCCAACTTGAATTATTTTAAAGTGTGGGGTTGTTTGGCAAAAGTGTAAGTTCCTAAACCCAAAAGGGTAAAGATAGGACCAAAAACCGTTGATTGTGTTTTCATAGGATATGCGACAAATAGTAAAGCATATCGATTTCTGGTTCATAAATCAGAAAATTCCGACATTTATAATAATACGGTTATAGAATCAGATAATGCTGAGTTCTTTGAAAATATATATCCGTATAAAAAGGAATGTGAGTCGTTTGGTGAAGGATCTAAACGACCTCAGGAAGAAACAAAAGAAAGTACATGTAATCAGGAGACTCCAAGACGTAGTAAACTTCAAAGAACGTCTACTTCATTCGGACCAGATTTTGTGACTTTCTTATTGGAGAATGAGCCTCAAACATTTAAAGAAGCTATGACTTCTTCGGAATCATTGTTTTGGAAAGAGGCAGTCAATAGTGAAATAGAATCCATATTGAATAACCATACATGGGAATTGGTTGATCTTCCTCCTGGAAATAAACCTTTGGGTTCTAAATGGATTTTTAAGAGAAAAATCAAAGATGATGGCACTATTGATAAATTCAAGGCAAGGCTCGTAGTCAAAGGGTATAGACAACGAGAAGGTCTAGACTACTTTGATACATACTCTCCAGTTACAAGAATTACGTCCATACGGATGTTAGTAGCATTAGCTGCAGTATATGGTCTTGAAATTCATCAAATGAATGTTAAGACGGCCTTCTTAAATGGAGAGTTGGAGGAAGAAATTTACATGGAATAACCTGAAGGGTTTGTGGTTCCAGGTAAAGAAAAGAAGGTATGTAGACTTGTTAAGTCTCTTTACAGACTAAAACAAGCACCCAAACAATGGCATGCAAAATTTGACCAAACAATGTTGTCAAATGGTTTTAAGATAAATGAATGTGATAAATGCGTGTACATTAAAAATGTTCCAAATCACATAGTCATTGTTTGCCTATATGTGGATGATATGTTGATAATGAGTAATGACATTGCCAACATAAATGCTACTAAGCGTATGCTCAATAGCAAGTTTGATATGAAAGACTTGGGAGTTGCTGATTTAATTCTGGGAATTAAGATCCATAAGACTCCTCAAGGTCTGGCATTGTCACAATCTCATTATATTAAGACAGTACTTGAAAAATTCAAGCACTTGGGCTTTAAAGTTGCAAAGACTCCAATTGACGTGAATCTTGCATTAGCAAAGAATAAAGGCCAAAGCATATCACAATTGGATTATGCTCGTGTGTTGGGATGCTTAATGTATATCATGAATTGTACACGACCAGATATAGCTTGTGCTATAAGTAAACTGAGTCGATATACGAGCAATCCAGGCCAATCTCATTGGATGGCAATGAAACGAGTTTTGGGATATTTAGAACATACCCAGAACTTTGAATTGCACTACAGTAATTTCCCTGCGGTGATTGAGGGATACTGTGATGCAAATTGGATCACCGGTTCAACTGATTCTAAGTCCACGAGTGGATATGTATTCACTATTGGTGGAGGAGCGGTATCTTGGAAGTCGTCCAAACAAATATGTATTGCCCGCTCTACAATGGAGGCTGAATTCATAGCCTTAGATAAAGCCGGTGAAGAAGCTGAATGGCTCCGGAATTTCTTAGAAGACATTCCATTTTGGCCCAAACCGTTGGCACCAATATGCATACATTGTGATAGTCAAGCGGCAACTGGAAGGGCTGGGAGCGTCATGTATAACGGTAAATCTCGTCATATACGACGAAGACATAAAACAGTTAGACTATTACTCTCTAGAGGAATTATCACGATTGACTATGTAAAGTCAAGTGATAATGTGTCGGATCCACTTACAAAAGGCCTAACTAGAGAGGTAGTTGAGAAATCATCAAGGGGAATGGGGCTATGGCCGAGAACAAGTCATTATGGCGGTAACTCTACCTAGAAGACTGGAGATCCCAAGATCTAGGTTCAAGGAGATCAAACAAAGTCATTAATGACGGTTCAACATTGTCAAATAAAATTTTAGTCCATTCTCGTGATGAGACAATGTTCAGTACCAAGGATAAAGCATTAAGGCTTTTTAATGATTTCTAAATTTGATACGGGGTATATCAAATAGTGTATCTACAGGATGACACGTTTAGGAATCACCTATTTAAGTGTGAAGTGTGAGCCGCTTCAAGGAGAACTTTGTAAGGCCAGTTCTCTACGCACTTATGAAACCAGGCGGTGTTCATGGCTGAAACGAACACAACAATGAGAACCAAAGACGGTTAAGGGTTGATTGTGTGACTTATGGTTGTCTAGGTATACACCAAAGATCGACGGTTCAAAGATATCAAATCTACCGATTGACCGAGTATATCCGACATAAGTTTACTACGGAAAGTTCAAAGGGAAACCTACTTATCCAGATGCAATTAATCCTTGCTTGTAAATCACACAGTTTTTTCATGCATACTTCCGTGATATAGCCATTCCCCATTCATGTGGGGGATTGTTGAGGTTTTATTTTTTAAGATGTAATATTCTTAAAATGAGGGTGAATGGGAAATGGAGGGAAAATGAAATTTTGAGTAAAATTTTAAGTTTCCCCCTCTTAACAATGAGACATTGTCCCATATTGGAAGTGTAAGATATTTTTGGTGGGTATATATATAATTGCTCTTCTTGTAGCTCTTAAAGAGTTAAGAAGAAAGCAAGCCTCGCGCCGTCGTCGTCGTCTCTCGCTCGGCTCGGCTTCGGCTTCGGATTTGGATTTGGTCAAATGATCGATTGATTGATTAATTTTTTGGACCAAATTTATTTGTTAATAGTAAATATTAAAGTAAGATTATCCGTATTTGTAACGGATATTTTCCAATCCGTGTATTGATAATTTGGCAGCCGGATAATAGTCTTCCCACCATGAAGTGCTTGCTCCACAAACATGAAGTGCTTGCTCCACAAACATGTAATGCTTGCTCCACCATGGAGGGTGGACGTTTGGTCTTCTTCAATATTTTTCTGCTATATATATGAGCAGCAGATGTTGAAGAAAGACACTCAACACACAACATATAATTCGCTCAACAAATTGGCTATACATTGCACTCCTTCCTCTCAGCATTTCCATACGATTTTTTGAGTATATACTCCTTCGTTCTGCATTGTTTTTAACTTCAAACAAAGCAACTGTAAGTGTGATTTACTACCGAACTTTGTGTTCGCTGAAACACTGGGGTTTGAAGTACCGCTACACCAGTGTGTTATTCGTTCTATCCTGGGAGGAAATAATCCATTACCTTGGGTACTAGGAGGGGATTAAATTCCTTAAGGAAATACTGTGAATTTAGTGGGCTCGAATTTATTATTATTGTTTCATTACGTTAACTTATATTTTGCAGAATTAATATTTACAAATACAGCAATATTGACGGGAATAACAGATTTAGAGAAGTCTCTTTCTCTTCTCATTCCTTGTGGAAATTCAAGTATTATGGAACTTGAATTTCTGTTTTAGCTTTGAAAATTGTGCAAGAATTCAGTCATACCACTATCAAAACAACTGATTTCTGATCCTTAATTTTATTTCTCAACATATATAGCAGATATATAAATTTTCATCCAAGAATCTTATTACAAGAGATACTTGATTAAATAGTAACGTAAAGTCAACTATGTAAAATAATGCAAAGCAATGTACTGACGTAAAGTCAATTATGTAAACGTGCAAAACAAATACATTGCTTAAGAAATTATGAAGTGTGAACAAAGATACTTAGCCTCAACAAATTTGGATTTTAAGAAAAGAGAACAGGAGGTCGGTATCAAGTTTGAGGACTGACTGGTGCAATAAGATGTCTGTCTTTTTTTGTTCCTCTTTCGAATTTCTTTTTTCTATTTTGTCAAAATGTAAAAAGACCGTTGACAAAATGGAAAAGAAAAAAGTGTTAGAAGACCTAGAGTATGTGTTTCATGGAAACTTCTATAAAGTGGACACCATCAATAATAGTGTCCCCCCCCTTCTCCCCCACCCCTCCTCACCACCAACCCAACACAGTAAACAATTAGTATCTAAATTCTAACAAATAGAACGAAATCAATTTCCACGTCATCACTTGTCATGCGATAGGAAAGAGGAAGAATTATTTTTCAAACAAAAAGACACTAATTTTATTTGGAGAATTAAATTCTAAAAAAAATATTTCAACAATGGAAAGTATGATCTATAACAAGTAGTCACTTTTTAGCCAATTCACATGTAGAGTTAATAATTAAAGTCAATTTGGTACTCAAAGCATCTCGTATTCACGTAAAGTGTGAGAAAAAGTTATACTTGTAAGGGGTATGATTAACTCAATATATCTTGATTCAAGCATTAGTGATTGATTTCACGGCTTGAACTAATTTTGACGTGACGGCTTGAACTAAGAAACTGACGCTAATATGTACCGAAGATGCGTTGGAATTCTTCAGAATGAAGAAAGTAATTTTTTTATTTTTTTATTTTCTATTTGGTGTTTGATATTTGTATTGTGGTTCGACTAAATCTAAAGTAACGCTAAAATATTCCACACTAAGGGGTAAAGAACTTAAACACTCCTTAACAAATACGATTTCATATCTAAGAGTCGACCTGAGGAACCTTTTATGAAAGATAAAGAAGTATTTACCACTCTACCACAATTGTTGTTGGTTAATAGTTTTGAGTGAGTTTTTTTTCAGGGGTATCGGTAGACGGTAAAATAATAAAATTGAAAGTATTTTGCTGGTTGTTTGTAACATTTACTTTTTAATCAATCATCTAAAGTATTTTTGTGAATGATGATATATTACAAAGCAAACGTTTGATAACTGATACAAACAACCAACAATTACAAATCTACAGCTAGAAACACGTAATGGGCACCATCAATCATATTAGGGAACAATTCAGATTTATATATATGAACCTTGGGCCAATACTTCAGAGAACAATAATATAGCATTAAACTAGTACGGAGTAGCTAGTAATCAAAGGTGCTTTGTCTTCCAATGTTTATGCATCTCTTCTTATCCTAATAAGTATTATTCGTCATGATTATCTTTGGAAAGTAACTCAATATTCCTATGTGGAATCCTTTAAGGATCATAGTGCGGTATCATCGGAAGTTATAATGCTAGCAAGTTTAGCTCATACACACAGATAATATAAAGAAAATTATACTATCAGGTTATCCGAATGAAAAACTATATATTGACAGGTAACCTTCACAAAAATTGAGATTTATGATTTTGAAATTAAATAAAATAAATTTCTTGCTATAACAAGTAAACATAATTTGATAGGTTAAATTCATTGTTGTATATACCTAGTTCAAGAATTAAGGATTTTATTTATAAAAAAAAAATCATTTGCTTCTTTTTATTTTTATTTTTATTTTGTAGAGTTAACAGCGGAGGTTGCGGAAATAGCAACGGTTAGGATGCTCTGAATTCAAATCCTTTACATTGTAATTTAAATGGTGATCTCTTGATCATCAAACTATTTTCCACATAGCTAGTCATTCTTTTATTTCTTTGGTAGTACTAGCTATATTGTTGTCACGACCTAATTTCTCCCTCCGTGAACCGTCGTCACGGCACCAAGTCTAACACTTTGCGAAAATGAAACAAAAGCATGAACATTAACTAATAACAGTAACAAAAGTCTAATAGGCAACTGAATGCCACTCGGCATATACAATTATTACCTCTGAAAAGTACGAAAAATATTTTCCCAAAATCCGAGAACCCGCAAGTCACAAGCTACTGAGAAGTCTTAACTGTTCTATACATCATTTCTACAGAAGGAAAGAAAAATGAACATAGGTGAATAGAGGGGGACTCCGAGGATCTACGGGCGCGGGCAAATGTACCTTGAAGTCTCCAATAAGCAACATCGACTGCAACTGGTGATGAGGCTGGTAAGATGAACCTGGATCTGCACACGAAAAATATGTGCAGGAAAGGGCGTGAGTACACCACAACAGTACCTAGTAAGTACCAAGCCTAACCTCGGTCGAGTAGTGACGAGATCAGGTTAGTGCCCTACTGGTATACATATAATGAAATAAGATAGAATGAAGTATCGCAATAAAAATAAATACGAAAATCTAACAGGAATAGAATCAATGAAAGACAACAGCTCAGAACACAGTAATAACAACAGGGGATCTCCCACGATACCGTCCCGTAGTCCCAAACATAAATGTGCAGGGAGATCTCCCGGAACACCGTTCCGTAGTCCCAAAGTAAATATGCAAGACAGAGGGATCTACCGAAATACCGTTCCGTAGTCCCAAAGTAAATATGCAAGATAGGGGGGATCTACCGGAATACCGTTCCGTAGTCCCAAAGTAAATATGCAGCGCAAACAATAGAAATACAACTATATCATGAATTCTTACGATTTAGCGTAAGTACAAGTCAAGGAAGAAGCAGGAAATTCACTAAGCATGTTGCATAGAGTTCACATAAACAATTAAGACACGTACACGTGTTGTTCTAAACTAAACATGATAATTACATTTGCTAGTGTAGCTTAGTTAAGGAAGACATGTATTTTACTAAATGAAAATAGAGTTTCGCAACAATAGCATGTGTACGCACTCGTCACCTCACGTACACTACTCTCATATATAAAAAACAGTACCAAATCCTAAGGGGAGATTCCTCACACAAGGTTAGGCAAGTCACTTACCTCGAACCAAGCTCAAATCAATCTGTCACAATGCTCTTTCCACGAATATCCGACTCTAAATGGCTCAAATCAAACCAAAACTAATTACATAACATAAATATAGCTATAAGAAACTAATTTATCTAACGAAATGAAAGCTAAGGCAAGAAATTAGAAAAACACCCAAAAAGCCTCCTCTGAGCCCACGTCTCGGAATCGCGTAAAAGTCATAAAATACGAACACTCATTCACTTACGAGTCTAATCATATCAAATTTACTCAAATCCAATATCAAAAATCTCGATCAAAATCCCAAAATTTGGTCAAAGTACTTTTCTCAAATTTTCCTAAATTTTCACCCCAAATTCGAAATTAAATGATAAAATTAATGATAGATTAGTGGGTTATAACCATAAAGGAGTTAAGAATCATTACCCAATGACTCCCTCTGAAAATCTCTCAAAATTTCGTCTTCTACTGAGCTCTCAATCAATTTTTTGTGATATGAACCTAAACCCTCATTTTTGAACTTTAAATTCTGCCCAGTGGTTCCTTAATCGCGATCGCGAAGAACAACTTCGCTCCCTCAGAAATTTACTCTACACGAATGCGTAACACCTCACGCGAACACGGTACACTAGCTGCTCACACCTACGCGATCATAATAGTCCTCACACAATCGCGAAGAGTAACACTCAAACTCTACTACTGCCTCACTTCTTCTTCGCGAATGCGGCCTAGCCCACGCGTTCACGGTGCACTGCCTGATAACCTTACACGATTGCGTCTTCAGCTTCGCGAATACGAAGAGCAATTTTAGCTGACCTCTCAGATGACCTATGCGATCGCGAGATCTCCCTCGCGAACACGATGAAGAAAAATGTCTGCAATAACACCAGAAAATCTGCCAACTCCCTAAATCCAAAAATGACCCGTTGAGCATCTGAAACACGCCCGAGGCCCTCGGGACCTCAACCAAATATACCAACCAATCCTAAAATACTATACGAACTTAGTCGAACCATCAAACCACATCAAACAATGCTAAAATCACAAATCATCCTCTGATTCAAACTTAAAGAACTTGAAACTTCCAAATTCGACAACCAATGCCGAAACCAACAAACTACTTCCGATTGACCCTAAATTTTGTACACAATTCATATTCAACCTTATAGACCTACTCTAACTTCCGGAATCGGAATCAGACCCCGATATCAAAAAGTCCACTGCCGGTCAAAATCTCCGAAAATTCGACTTTCGCCATTTCAAGCCTAAATGAGCTACAGACCTCCAAAACACAATCCGAATACGCTCTTAAGCCCAAAATCACCCAATAGAGCTAATAGAATTGACGGAACTCCATTTCGGAGTCATCTTCACATAGTTCCGACTACCGTCCAAATCCTAAGGCTTAAACCTCCATTTAGGAACTAAGTGTCCAAAAATATTTCAAAAACCAAAATGAAACCTCCCGACAAGTCACAATAGTAGAAAATAGATATGGGAGGAACAGTAAATAGGGGATTGGGGCTATTACTCTCAAAACGACCGGCCGGGTCATTACATCCTCCCCATCTTAAAACAATTGTTCGTCCTCGAACGAGCATAGAGACATACTTGAAGTGGTAAAAAGATGAGGATAAGAGCTGCGCATATCCTGCTCGGTCTCCTAAGTCGCCTCCTCGATAGGATGTTCCCGCCACTGAAGCTTTACTGATGCAATGTTCTTTGACCTCAGCTTCCGAACCTACCTGTCCAAAATAGCTACTGGCTCCTCAACATAGGATAGATCCTTGTCCAACTGGACTAAGCTGAAATCCAACACATGAGACGGATTGCCGTGATACCTCTGGAGCATCAAAACATGAAATACCGGATTAACTCCCGCTAAGCTGGGAGGTAAAGAAAGCTTATAAGCAACCTCCCCAACTCGCCACAACACCTCAAAGGGGCCAATAAACCTTGGGCTCAGCTTGCACCTATTTCCGAACCTCATAACACCCTTCACAGGCGAAACCCGAAGCAAGACCCGCTCTCCAACCATGAATGCAATATCGTGAACCTTCCGGTCAACATAACTCTTCTGCCTGGACTGGGATATACAAAGTCTATCCTGAATCACCTCAACCTTCTCCAAGGCATCCTGAACCAAGTCCGTAGCCAATAATTTGGCCTCGCCCGGCTCAAACCAACCAACTGGGGACCGACACCGCCTACCATACAAAGCCTCATACGGTGCCATCTGAATGCTGGACTAATAACTATTGTTGTAGGCAAACTTCACAAGTGGCAAGAACTGATCCCAATAACCTCCAAACTCCATCACAAATGCACGGAGCATATCCTCAAGAATCAGAATAGTGCGCTCGGATTGCCCGTCAATCTGAGGGAGAAAAGCTGTGCTCAACTCCACCCGAGTACCCAACTCCTGCTATACGGCTATCCAGAACTGTGATGTAAACTACGTACCCTGGTCAGAGATGATATATACCGGTACGCCATGAAGTCTACAATCTCACGAATGTAAATTCGAGCCAGCTGCTCGGAAGAATAAGTAGTCATCACAAGAATGAAATGAGCTGACTTGGTCATCCTGTCCACAATCACCCAAACTGCAACAAACATCCGCTGAGTCCGTGGGAGTCCAACAATGAAGTCCATAGTGATTGGTTCCCATTTCCGCTCCAGAATCTCTATCTTCTGAAGGAACCCACCCGGTCGTTGATGCTCATACTTCACCTGCTAGTAATTTAGACATCTAGCCACATACTCTACTATGTCCTTCTTCATCCTCCTCCGCCAATAATGATTCCTTAGTCTTGATACATCTTCGCGGCACTCGGATGAATGGAGTACCGCGAGCTGTGAGCCTACTGGAGAATCAACTCACACAAACCGTTCATATTGAGCACACATAACCTGCCCTGCATCCTCAATGCACCATCCTCCCCAATAGTGACCTCCTTAGCATCACCGTGTTGGACCGTGTCCTTAAGGATAAGCAGATGGGGGTCATCATACTGACGCTCCCTGATATGATCATAAAGAGAAGACCGAGAGACCACACAAGCCAATACTCGACTCGGCTAAAAAATATCCAATCTCACAAACTGGATGGCTAAGGCCTGAACATCTAATGCCATATGTCTTTCTGCTGCTAGTAGATATGCTAAATTCCCCAAACTCTCTGCCTGAAGACTCAAAGCATCGGCCACCACATTGGCCTTTCCGGGATGGTACAAAATGGTAATGCCATAATCCTTAAGCAGCTCTAACCACCTCCTCTGGCACAAATTAAGATCCTTCTGTTTGAAGAAATGCTACAAACTTCGGTGATCGGTGTAAATCTCATAAGGAACACCGTACAAATAATGCCTCCAAATCTTCAAGGCATAAACAATAGCTGCTAGCTCAAGATCGTGGATAGGATATTTCTTTTTCATGCACCTTCAGCTATCTGGATGTGTAGGCAATCACGCTACCGTCCTGCATCAACACCGCACCGAGACTAATCCGCGATGCATCACAATATACAGTATAAGACCCCAAACCTGTAGGCAATACCAATACTAGGGACATAGTCAAAGCTGTCTTGAGCTTCTAAAAGCTCTCCTCACATTCCCCTATACACCTGAACGAAGCACTCCTTTCTGGGTCAGCCTGGTCATAGGTGCTGCAATAGATGAGAATCCCTCTACAAAGCGACGATAATACCCCACCAAACCAAGAAAACTCCAGATCTCTGTAGCTGAGCATGGTCTGGGCCAACTCTGCACTGCTTCAATCTTCTTCGGATCCACCTGGATCCCCTCACTCGATACTATATGACCCAAGAATGCCACTGAGTCTAGCCAAAACCCACACTTTGAAAATTTTGCATATAACTTCTTTTCTTTCTAGGTCTGAAGTGCAGTCCTCAGGTACTACTCATGATCTTCCCGAGTCAGGTAGTATACCAGAATGTCGTCAATAAACACAATGATGAATGAATCAAGATAAGTCTAGAACACACTGTGCATCAAGTGCATAAAAGTTGTTGGGGCATTGGTCAGCCCGAAAGACATAACAAGAAACTCATAGTGATAATATCTGGTCCTGAAAGCAGTCTTCGGAATATCTGTCTCCCGAATCTTCAACTGATGATATCCTGAATGTAAGTCAATCTTGGAAAACACTCTGGCACTATGTAATTGATCAAATAAGTCATCAATATGAGGAAATGGATAGCTGTTCTTCACTGTGACTTTGTTCAACCGGAGGTAATCAGTACACATCCGCATAGAACCATCCTTCTTCTTCACAATAAGACAGGAGCATCCCATGGTGACACACTGGGCCTAATGAAACCCTTATTAAGCAATTCCTGTAACTGCTCCTTCAACTCAGGAAGAGCCATACAGTATGGAGGAATAGAGATGGTCTGAGTACCCGGTAACAAATCAATGCCAAAATCAATATCTCTATCGGGCGGCATGCCTAGAAGATGAGCTGGAAAACATTTGTAAAGCCCCTCACTATAGGAACTGACTTAACTGTAGGGGTATTAATACTGACATATCTCATATAAGCTAGATACGCGTCACACCCCTTCTCAACCACTCGTTGAGCTTTAAGAAATCAAATAACTCGGTTGGGAATATACTCTAAGGTACGTCTTCACTCTAATCCTGGTAAGCCTGGCATAGTCAGCGTCACGGTCTTAGCATGACAATCAAGAATAGCATAATGAGGAGACAACCAGTCAATGCCCAAGATAACATCAAAGTCTACCATGTTGAGTAATAATAATCGGCTCGGGTCTCAAAACCACTAAGAGCAATCAAACACGACCAATACATGCTGTCCACAACAAGAGAATCTCGCACAGGAGTAGACACATAAACAGGGTAACTCAAAGAATCCCGAGGCACGCCCAAATGTGGGGCAAAATAAGAGGACACATATGAATACGTAGAGCCTGGGTCAAATAATACGGACGCATCTCTATGACAGACTGGAACAATACCTATAATGACAGAGTCAGAAGCAACTACCTTTGTACGGGGATAATACCTGGCATGGCCTCCCCTCTAGGGTGACCTCGACCTCCACGACCTCCACCTCGAGCTGGCTAAGCAGGTGGGGCAGTAGCTGGTGTTGTAATCATAGCTTGAGGACCTAGTGGAGCATGCTGTGTCTGAGAAGTCTGTGGAGATGCACCCCTCCTAAGTCTGGGGAAAATCCTCACCACATGGCGAGTGTCTCCACACTCAAAACAACCTCGTTACTGATGTGGCTGTGGTAACTGTGCGGTATGGGTACCCTTGAGACCTATGAACACCTGAAATACTATGCGAAGCCGAAAATGCAAACTGAACTGGCTAACCCATAAAACCTCTACCATATCGTACCCTACCTCCAAAATAAGGACCAATGGATCTCTCCCGTCTACGAGGTCTCCTCGCCTCCCTGTACTCTCTCTCCTCACCTTATTTGTCCTCTCTCGCCTGGACCTATCTATCCTCTACCTGGCAAGCGATCTATACCACCTGATGAAATGGGACCACAAGCTGTGTTGCCATGACACCTGGAACCTCACTAACATGAACTCATTTCTCTGGAGTATGGGCGGCGGGATTCTGGGTTCCTCCCCCGGTCTGTGAAGTAGCTGGTACAAGTAGAATCAACCCCGCCTGAACTAATGTACCAAACATGCTCATGAATTGTGCTAAGGTCTCATGAAGTGCTGGAGTAGTAATAGTAGGTGTATCAGGTGCTTGTGCTCTGACTGGAGCTACTGGTGGCTCCTCTGTAGCAGCTCTCTCGAGTGCTCTGGCTGCACCACATGGGTGTCTACGGTCTCTACCCTGGCCCAGGCCTCCGGTGGCTCTAGCAGAGGGTGCAGGTGCCAGGTCATCTCCAGTAGCACGTGTCCTCACCATCTGTGAGAGAATAGAAGATAGAAGTTTAGAATTTCAAAGTCAATAATCTAGCACGACAAGGAATCAAATAAAGAGGAATTTTCCTAACAGTTCCATAGCCTCCCGAAGATAAGTATAGACATCTTCGTACCGATCCGCGAGACTCTAATAAACGGTCTTGTGACTCACGACTCCTATGAACCTAGAGCTCTGATACCAACTTGTCATGACCCAATTTCTCCCTCTGTGAACCGTCGTGACGATACCTAGTCTCTACGACTAGGTAAGCCTAACACTTTGCGGAAATGAAACAAAAGCATAAACATTAACTACTAACAGTAACAAAAATCTAATAGGCAACTGAATGTCACTCGGTGTATACAATTATCAGCTTTGAAAAATACGAAAAACATTTTCCCAAAACCCGGAAACCCACAAGTCATAAGCTACTGAGAAGTCTTAACTGTTCTATACATCATTTCTGCAGAAGGACAGAAAAATGAACATAGGTGAATAGAGGAGGACTCTGAGGATCTGCGGGCAAGGGCAGATGTACCTTGAATTCTTCAATAAGCAGTAGCGATTGCAACTAGTGATGAGGCTGGTAAGATGAACCTAGATCTGTACACGAAAAACATGTGCAGGAAAGGGCGTGAGTACACCACAACGGTACCCAATAAGTGCCAAGCTTAACCTCGGTCGAGTAGTGACGAGATTAGGTCAGGGCCCTACTGGTATAAATATAATGAAATAAGAAAGAATAAAATAAGACAAAATGAAATATTGCAATAAAACTAAAGACAAAAATCTAGCAGGAATAGAATCAATGAAAGACAACAGCTCAGAACACATTGATAACAACAGGGGATCTCCCAAGATACCGTCCCGTAGTCCCAAACGTAAATGTGTAGGGGGGATCTACCGAAATAACGTTTTGACCTCCCAAAGTAAATATGCAAGAGAAGGGATCTACTAGAATACCGTTCCATAGTCCCAAAGTAAATATGCAAGAGAAAGGATCTACTAGAATACCATTCCGTAGTCCCAAAGGAGACAAGGGGGATCTACCGGAATACCGTTCCATAGTCCCAAAGTAAATATGCAAGACAAAGGGATCTACCGAAAAACCGTTCCGTAGTCCTAAAGTAAATATGCAAGATAGGGAGGATCTACCGTAATAACGTTCCGTAGTCCCAAAGTCAATATGCAGCGCAAACAATAGAAATACAACTACATCACGAGTTCTTACCATTTAGACTAAGTACAAGTCAAGGAAGAAGTAGGAAATTCACTAAGCATGTTGCATAGAGTTCACATAAACAATTAAGACACGTAGACATGTAGTTCTAAACTAAACATAATAATTACATATGCTAGTGTAGCTCAATTAAGGAAGACATGTATTTTACTAAATGAAAATGGAGTTTTGAAACAATAGCCCGTGTACGCACTCGTCACCTCACGTATACGGCGCTCATATATCAAAAATAGTACCAAATCCTAAGGGGAGTTCTCCCACACAAAGTTAGGCAAGCCACTTACCTCTAACCAAGCTCAAATCAATCCATCACAATGCTCTTTCCATGAATATCCGACTCTGAATGGCTCAAATGTAGCCAAAACCAATTACATAACATAAATATAGCTACAAGAAACTAATCTATCTAAAGAAATCAAAGCTAAGGCAAGAAATTAGAAAAGTGCCCATAAAGCCTCCCCGGGCCCACATCTCAGAATCGGGTAAAAGTCACAAAATACGAACACCCATTCACTCATGAGTCTAACCATACCAAATTCACTCAAATCCGATACCAAAAATCTCGATCAAAACCCCAAAATTTGGTCTAAGAACCTTTCTCAAATTTTCCCAATTATTCACACCAAATTCGAAATTAAATGATAAAATTAATGGTAGATTAGTGGGTTATAACCATAAAGGAGTTAGGAATCATTACCCAATGACACCCTCTGAAAATCTCTCGAATATTTGTCTTCTACCGAGCTCTCAATCAAAGTTTTGTGATATGAACCTAAACCCTCGTTTTTTAACTTTACATTCTGCCCAGTGGTTCCTTAATCACGATCGCAAAAAAAGGGCTCGTGATCGCGAAGAATAACTTTTCTCCCTCAGAAATATACTCTTTGTGAACGCGTAACACCTCACGCAAACGCGATGCACTAGCTGCTCACACCTACGCAATCACAATAGTCCTTACACGACCGCGAAGAGTAACACTCAAACTCCACTGCTGCCTCACTTCTTCTTCGTGAACGCGACCTAGCCCACGCGTTCGTGGTGCACTACCTGATAACCTTACGCGATCGCGTCTTCAGCTTCGCGAACGCGAAGAGCAATTTTAGCTGACCTTTCAGATGACCTACATGATCGCTAGATCTCCCTCACGAATACGATGAAGAAAAATGTCTGCAATAATACCATAAAATCTGCTAACTCCCTAAGTCCAAAAAATGACCCGTTGAGCATCCGAAACACGCCCGAGGCCCTCGGGACCTCAACCAAATAAACCAACCAATCCTAAAATACCATACAAACTTAGTCGAGCCCTCAAACCACATCAAACAACACTAAAATCACAAATCATCCTCCGATTCAAACTTAAAGAACTTGAAACTTCCAAATTCGACAACCGATGCCGAAACTAACCAATCTACTTCTGATTGACTACAAATTTTGTACAAAATTCATATTCAACCTTACGGACCTACTCCAACTTCCGGAATCGGAATCCGACCCCGATATCAAAAATTCCACTACCGGTCAAAATCTCCAAAAATTTAACTTTCGTCATTTCAAGCCTAAATGAGCTATAGACCTCCAAAACACAATCCGTACACGCTCATAAGCCCAAAATCACCCAACGGAGCTAACAAAATTGACAAAACTCCATTTCGGAGTCGTCTTCACATAGTTCTATCTACGGTTCAAATCCTAAGGCTTAAACCTCCATTTAGGGACTAAGTGTTCCAAAATACTTCAAAAAAACAAAACAAAACCTCCCAGCAAGTCACAATAGCAGAAAATAGATATGGGAGAAACAATAAATGAGGAATCAGAGCTATTACTCTGAAAACGATCGGTTGAATCGTTACAATTGTCGTCCCTCTATTTGGAAGGATTAGAGAAAAATCAACCAAAAATATATTCCTTTTAATTATTAAAAATCATTATTTGTTAGAAATTTCGGTATAAAGAAGATATAAATATTTACCTGTAAAATGGTACAGTTGAATTTATACGTGGTTTATAGACAAGCGAATCGATTTGATCCTGTAATGATAAATAAATTAATTAAGAATGTAAGACTTAGCGTTGAAATCGAGATAAGACAGCAGAGATCTTGGTACCGGGAGCAGAGCTTCCGAAGGCAGTAATAACAATATTAATAAGCATGGAGATAAACTGTTATTGGGCTTTGAACAATATATGGCATTAGTTTGTCAGACAAATCCTCCTCTTACAAGGGCTATTGAACTCACTATTTATAGTTGCCCCTAGGAGGCCATTGAAGCCCCTCTTAAATGACAATTATGGAGGCCATTGAATAATGTGTAATGGCAGGTTAAGAATGCCATATTCTCTGTAACGGACTACGTACTTAATGTTATAGAATATTCTCCATTGAATGTTCCCGGGTGGCAGGCCTTTAGTTGTCTTTAAGAGCAATATTCCCTTCGGGGACAACCGAGATTGCTGCCCCTGGACTTGATTTTCATTTGTCTCATTTTCCATCTGTCTCCGGTACCACGTGTCACTCAATTATGCAAGTATTTAAGATGAACATATTTTGCCATATACAGATTGTCCCCCTACTTTCCGGTGGCACATCTTTGTGTCACCGGGAAGTTGGTGAAGATACCTTTGTTCGCGGGAAATTCTCTAACCCCCTCTGAAAAGTTTCTGACGGTTGATTAGAAGCATGCCTCTCCGCATTTAATACTCGTAACACGCGTCATCCCATGATTCAGCAATACTTTCGCTGGTTCTCGAGGTAATCATGGCCATGATTTTAGCCGCCTATTCCTTTACTTATACATATCAATCTTCTTCTTTTACACTTCATAATTTTTCAAACTCTCTCAAACTTTCTTTACTCAACTCACTCTTGCTTCAAGCTTCTTCTTTAGAGAAAACCCTTATTTTCCTTTGTTAATTATGGATTTTTCTTCCAAAAGCTCTAGTTCTTCAAAGAACAAATAAAGTATCGATGATGCTGCTTCTTCTACGGTGAGCACCATTATCCCCAGAAAACTTACTACGACTAAGGATTTCGAAGAGAAGTTTCCTTCTGCTAACTCCATCACATTGGTTGTTGGTGTATATCCTTCTTCCATCCGTCCTTCTAGAATCCCTACTCTCAAGGAGGACTGTGATTGCCAAGATTTGAACATCATCACTTCTGACCTAGCAGAGCGGATAACCTTCTCCAATAAGGGTTTTACGTATGTTTACATGTACCCCATCACTTTGGGCCAATTCTCATTGAGCGGGGGACTTGACTCCGTTATCTTGGAGTTTTGCTTCCGTTACCAGGTCTGATTGGCATAGGTAAACCCTTCTGTGTGGTGGATGGTCGCCTGTCTTCGGTGTCTATGCTAGGAGACGGGGGAAGAGCTCTCCCTGGCTCGGCTGATGAACCTTTATTCCCCCTAGAGTTTTCGTGGGGGAATGATAAACTTCAGCAAACGTGGTCACCATGCTTTTCTCACAAGCATGGATGATGACAACGACCGTGGATGGATGAAGCGGTTCATTGTAGTTTCCACCAGGGACATCATCCTGGCCACGACTCCATCCTTTCCTAAATCATGGGTCTGTCTTTCCTTCTGGTTAAAGGTTATCCCATGCTTTAACTAATCCTTTTTTTCAATGTTTTAGTAACTCGGTGGACACCACCAAGGGTTGAAGGCTTGGACTAGTAGTTTCAGAAGATGTTACTATGCCTGACACCGCCGGTGGAAAGAATTGGCCCTTAAATACAGGTGGAAAGCCAAAAATCATGGCTAGTTGATTCTCGAACTTATCTTGTTTTTATCTCACATATAAGAGAACTGGCTAGCTTTTCCCTTTGTTGAATTCAGGTCTTCCACAGGGCTCTGTTACCGTTCCCGATGAGGGCGTTTTGGCTAACCCAACAAATGCGGTGAGGTTGCTCCAAGAGGCCTTCACTCGAACAATTATCGTCGGGCCTGCTTCCGGTGCAGCTGATTCCTCTCAGAGTCCCCGGCCGGAGAACAAGCAACAAAAAGGTGATGTTTCTCTACGATAGAGGGTAAAAATAAAAAGGAGAAGATCACCATGTCCGAGCCTGTTGCAGCCACTGTAGTGATCGATAATGATGGGGAAGCCATTGATAAAGGGGCTTATCTATATAGAAGATGATGAATTTCATCAGCTCAATATAATGCTCAATGTACTGAGCTAATAATACCAATCGATGATGATGCCCAAGTGCTCTAGGGCAGTTTGATATGGTGGAGGATTTCAATCTCGTGTCCGATCCCCAGCCGCTGCTTCCAGTAGTGTGAGGCTGAGTACCAGGCCTCTTCTGTCTTCGGTAGTTGAGCAACCAATAACTAGCACTGATTTTGCCGCAGCTGCTTCCCAACTTACAATGCCATCAACTTCATCTCCTTTTTCGCCAACCTTGCCTTCACCACCAATAACTGCTACATCTTCTCCACCGACCGTGGATGTCCGAGAGGAGGATGTTCCTATCCCTCAGTCCCAGTTCATAGGAATTTGGGACATAACTATTTGCCCCCCTCCGAAGATCCTCAGATGAGGAGTGTCTTCCTCTCGATTTCTACCAAATTCCATATGTTGTCCCGGCCGGTAGAACTTGCCAATTATCTGAAGCCTCTGGCTTCAAATAAGGATAGAAATAAAATACAGTCTCTCTCGGGAGAGTGTATGGTAAACAATGCCATGCACAATGCAGCAACGGTATGATCTTTGTTCCCTTTGTTGTTCCTTCTATCTTTGTTATGGTAGGACTTTTAATTTGTACTTTTGTTTTGTAGGCTTACTTCCTTGCTTTTTAGGACCTTTAGAGGTTGATCCTTGACACATAGAAACTCACCTCCGAGCCGGATCAATTGTTGGCCGAGCGGGATCAAATTGTTGCTCGCCTCCCGGAACTGGAAGCACAAGTTGTTGAGGTCGTTCAGTTAGAGGCTCGGTTGCAACAAAGCGAACAAGAGTTAATGACCCTCAGCCAAGAGGCCACCCTGTTAAGGGTACAATTTGAAGAAGCCAAGGCAAAGTGTGTTGAGGTCCAAAATGTTGTTATTGCTACTATTGATCGCGAGGCTACCTCTACTAAAAGACTGAACAATTTGGAGGCAGCCTTGAACTTCAAAGCTGAAGAAATTGCTGCTGCTGAGGAGAAGCATGTCCGGATGGAGGAGAAGTATAGGAAGGTAATGGAGCATAAAAACGTTTACAACTCCACTATCCGTGACCTCGACGTCGGCCTTCAGGCCATTAGGATTGAGAGGAATAACCTTTTCGACCGAGGTTTACTAGATTAAGGAAGAGCTTCAGCACCGAGCGACTTCCCTCGTTGTTGAAAAAACATGCTCCATGTATAGAATGAGTATACAAACCTTGGAAGAGGCCAAAGCGGGTGTCATTGACTTTGATGCCGAGATCGCCAAGACCCATGAGCTGAAGTCAACTACCCGAAAGGGCCTTCCGGTCCAAGATGATGCGACTAATTCCTCTGGTTCTGGTTTTGAGTTATCTGGAACTGAAGAAGAACTTGAAGGGGATGATGATGATGGTAAAGACCTTGAGTCGGCGGTAAATCCACCTACTTCTCCTAGGGGCGCAAATTCTTCTCTTCCCCCGGATTATGGGGATGCAGCAGCTTAGCTTTTTGCTTTTTCTCCTTTTTAATTTTTACTTCATACTTTTGTAATTGTGCTGCTTTGCACATTATTATATTCAAGTACTTTTTCGTTTAAGTATTGCGCAAGTTTTTCTCTTGTGGTAGAATTATGCAAGGCATCGGGTGCATTTTTCCCCGATAGAATTTGGATTTCGGGCATAAGTTCTTCTGGAATCGGCCCTTTACTGTGAGGCTTTCATAAGAGAGGGCCCTCTTATGTTTACGGTGCTCTTGAAGAGGACATCTCTTGTTCATTTCGGTACTAGCATTTGAATTACTTGTTTAACATTTAAATAATAAAATTAATTCATCGTTCGAAAAAGAAACATGATAAAAATAAAAGGACTTTACTTTATTCCTTCCATTTTCAAAAGTACATAAGCATTCGTTGTGCTAAAATGAAATTGCCATTACTTGTGGCTAATTTGTACAACTTATTTCTATAGGGTTGGCCGCGCAGTCCCCGGTCCCAGTGATACAACTTTATTCCCAGGTTTTGTAGTCCCGGTTCATGTGGCAGTTGTGTTGTTGTTTTCTCATATCATCCCCCCCCGGTGTTCGAATGCAAAGAATGTGAATTTGAATATTGGAAGTCTTGCTCCTTTGAAGATTCCACTAGTGAATTTTAGGATAATATTTGCTTTGATAGCAAGCTTCGCTTCCTATTAGGAACTTTTCTATAGATCCAAAGATTACCTAACCACCCCCAGTGACTTGCACTAGTGAACGGTCGGGTAATCTTTGGCCCAATAGCAAGCTTTGTTTCTCGGTAAAAACTTTGCTATCAAGCAAAAGACTATCTAACTATCCCGTGGTGGCTCATTGCTTGCATGCCTTGTGTGAGGCCACGTAAATATTTTACCTAAAATTCGGCATTTCGCTGTGTCGAAGTAGACTATGTGTTGGCGAATGTGGAAGTCGCAATACGGAATTTTTGAGTTGGACAGTGCGCTGGGGAGTAAAGGAAAATATTTGGCAGAAAAAGACATTTTTGCAGTCCACTATGCGGTCGTAGAATCACTCTGGCACTGCAAAAAGAAGCAGAAAACTGGTTAAAGTTTGGGTGATATTGTGCGTTCACTATGCGATCGCAAAACCATTTCATGGGCCGCACATCGACCGTGAAACCAACATGAAAATTTTCTAGTGGGAGGTTATGCGGTGCAATATGCAACTGCAGAACAGGTCTGTGGACCGCATAATAGTCGCAGAGTGGGGCAGAGTTGCCCAGTTCTGAAAGACCATTTCACGGCCCATTTTGCGGACCGCAAAAGTATTATGCAGTCGCATATGCGACCGCAGATCTTTGACGGGGATCCTTTTTTCTCTAATTTTTTTACTCGACCCTATATCAATATATTAGAGTAATGGACCACTTCTGAAGCAAAAACATATATTCTAGAGTGAGAGAGTGCCAAAGAGTGAGAAGGGGAGTTTCTAAGCCAATCACCCATCAATTCTTGCTCAAAGTTGAAGTAATTGTAAAAAGAATTCAGTAGGTCTTCATCCTAGAGGTAAGTTCTTACTCAATAGCCCTCAATTTTGTGATTTTAACTGAAAATAGGTAATGAGCCTAGTAAATTATGGGGTGTGGGAGTTGTTTATTTTGCATGAGTGCACCATCCAAGGTAGTGGGAAGATTGTTGAGCTCTTTTGGGTAAGCTTTGGGTAGTTGGATGATAGAATCCACCATAGGAGGACCGTGGAACCTTAATACGCACCTAGTGTTTGATAAAATGCTCAAGTGAGCTAGAATTATGAAATCCTCCCTAATTTGTGTTAAATTAGTAACATTAAAGGGGCTCGAAGCAAGGTATATTGGCTAAACTTCTCTCTTAGAATTGAATTTCCATGATGACCTTGTAAGTCCCGAGTTGTCCTTTATGAATTGATGTTTCTGAATAAGTTTAATGTCAGATGATGTATATATATGAATATGTTCAAATGTGTTCCGGAATATTCTTAATATATTGTGCTATTCTTCGGGAGAGTATTTGAAGTATGGATATGTATTAAAATGTTGTGACTCCAAGTCAAGTCCAAATAAAAGTGAACACATCAAATTGTATAAGAGATCATATGTGCCTAAGACCCTAATTTGCTCAAGTATGTGTTTAAAGTCTTAATTTAAAAGGCCTTGTTGTTTATTGTCCATGATAATGATTGAAAATGAAATAGTGATCTTGAATTATAAAGTATGGCCAATGCGCCAAGAATGATATTGCGTTATGGCCAATGATGTCAATAAAATGAATGACATGTAAAAGAATATGAATTGAGTGGTAAATACTTTTAACAACAAATTCTTTGGGAGTATCGATTATCCACCGAGGAAGGGTAGGTTGAAACAACCTAACCCCGAAACGACACATACTGGTGTAGGAGTGATTGAGGGGTAAATCCTCGTGGTAATATTATGAAACTGTTTCCCCTTATATGGGATGGGATTGGTATGTTGAGATATTTTCCCCTTAAATGGGATGAGATTATTGCTATCTAGATGTGATGTAATGTCGACCCACGCAGCATTATGGTGAGATGACTTAGCCGATCGAACTGAGATGACGGCATGCCGCACATATGGTGGTAGATGGCTTAGCCGGTTGGGCTGAGATCGGACTCCGTACTAAAACATGGTGGTATATCAGTTCTAAAGATCTCCCAACTTAAATTACCGAAACCTACTTGAAATTTACGTTTCCCCTAATGTGACACTTTAATACCGTTTGAGTCTCTTATTGATATCATGTTTCATTCTCTGTTTTCTGTTGCTCGTTCTATTGAGAGGGTGTTTAGCTTTACATACTAGTACTATTCCATATGTACTAACATCCATTTTGCCGGGGGCGCTGCATTTTTAATGGATGCAGGTGGTTCCATAGCAGGTGGTATTGATCAGTGATAATAGCACACCCTCTCCTCGGCTGATTTGGTGAGCCCCACTTCATTTCGGGGTCATGTATCTTCTATCCTTTGTACATAGCATTTTGAGGTATAGATGGGGTTTTGTTGCCGGCACTGTCATAGCACTCTTTTTTTCCTGTTAGAGGCTCCGTAGACATAGTGTGGGTTGTGTCTGTTTTGGGAAATTTAAAAATAAAAATGTTGTAATTGTATCATCTGTCCCACTTTAACTATGATTGTACAATGTACTGTTTTGAACATTTGTTAAGGACGTAACTAATGGAAATGAAATGGTGTTGTTCACATGACTTCTTACTCACTAATTAGTGAAATACATTCATTTCTTTAATTGTGGGTGAGTTGGGTAGATGACACTATGCAGGCTTGCTCGACCGGGGTAACTCTGTTGAGCGATGGTCGCGCTCCCCGAGGTCGGGGCGTGACACCTTGTCATTTAATGGTCTTATTTCTGCTGATGAAGCTTTCTTCGTAGTATGTTATCCGTTGCTGCCTCGTTAAAAACCTTTCCAGAAAAACCCAATTAGGACAAAAACTGAACGAAGGGAAAAAGAGTGCAGCACATACTTTCAGTATAAGCGGTGCTCATCAGCAATAGTATCTTTTGAGGTGTGCCACATTCCAGTTTCTCGGCAACTTTACTCCGTCTTGATTTTCCAATCCATATGATCCTTTCACGGTGACAACTGAAACCTGGTATGGGCCTTCCCACGTTGGACCTAGTTTTCGTTCGTTGAGCTCCTGGGTGTTTTGAGTCTGTTACTTTGAAATAATGGAGGTTGGCTCTTCAATTGTAATATCTTTCCATTCTCTATTTTTGGGCCGCCATCCTTATATGTGCCAAGTCCCTGCGTTCGTCGAGCAGCTCCAATCTGGCCAATAATGCTTCATTCTTCATTTCTTCATCCACCCGGAAGTATCTCAGGGTAGGTTCTCCTACTTCTACCAGGGCCAAAGCTTCTTCTCTGTATATGAGAGAGAAAGGAGTTTCCCCGTGCTTGATTTGGCTTTTGTTCGCTAGCCCATAGTACTCCCGGTAGCTCTTCGGGCCATTTGCCTTTGGCTGCTTCCAATCTCTTTTTGATATTTTGGATAATAACCTTGTTTTTTTATTCTACTTGACCTTTACGCTCGGTGTGATAAGATAATTATGTGATTCTTTTGATTTTCAGGTCTTTAAGGATCTTTGTGACCTTTTCACCTATAAATTATGGCCTGCTATCGCAGGCTATCTCTTTTGGTATTCCGAACCTGCAAATTATATTTTCCCACAGGAAATCGACTACTCTGTGCTCAGCGATTTTCTGGTAAGGACCTGCTTCAACCCAATTAGAAAAGTAGTTAGTTAAAATCAAGAGAAATCTTACCTTAATGGGAGCTGGCGGCAGCGGACCGACTATATCCATCCCCCATTTCATGAATGGCCAGGGCGACAAAATCAAGTGCAGTTACACTGTCGGTTGATGTACCAACCGTGCGTGGTGTTGACATTTATCGCATTACTGAACATAAGCCTTAGCATATTGTTCCATCTGGGGCCAGTTGTATCATGCCCTAATTAACTTTAATACCAAGGAATCTGTGCCCGAGTGATTTTCGTGGATCCCTTTGTGCACTTCTCTCATGACGTAGTTAGCTTTCGATGCTCCCAAACATCGGGCCAATGGGCCTTGGAAATATCTTCTATTCAATTGACCTCCCTTGAAGTTGTATCGAGCTGCTTTAGTGTGTAGTACTCGAGATACCTTGGGATCTTTAGTTAGCTTTCCATGACCGAGATAGTCAATGACCTCATTTCTCCAGTCCAGGACCAAATTGGTCATGTTTCTTCATAATAGTTGTCTGCGTTCAATACCGAATGCATAAGTTTCACGACCATACCGGAGTCTGATCCCTTCATTTTTGTGGACGATCCTATATTGGCTAGGGCATCTGCTTCCACATTTTATTCCCTTAGGATGTGGGTAATTGACCATTCCCTGAACCGTGCGAGCTGAACCTGGACTTTTACTACATAATGTTGCATGCGTTCCTCTTTGGCTTCGAGATCCCGTAAATTTACTACCAATTGGGAATCACACTTGATTTCTATGACCTCGGAGTCCAGTCCACGGGCCAGCTCAAGTTCTGCAATCAAAGCTTCATACTTGGCTTCATTGTTAGTCATAGGTAGCTCTACGGGCCACCGGACCCTTTCACATTGGAAGCTCCATCCCTGAACAAGGTCCAAACTACTGGCGTCGATTCCGACACAATCACTACTTCTTTGGTAGCCAAAGGTAGCAGTCCCGAACTGAAATCGGCCATAAAGTCGGCCAAAACCTGTGACTTAATCACGGTTCTAGGTTTATACGCTATGTCAAATTCACCAATTTTGACTTTTCACTTGGCCAGTCGACCTGAAAGTTCAGATTTATAAAGGATATTCTGCAGGGGGAAGATTGTCACCATGGCTATTAGATGACATTGGAAATAAGTCCTAAGCATCCGAACGGAGACCACGAGACCTAAGGCCAAATTTTTTCAGATGTGGTAGAGAGTTTTCGCTCCCGTTAAAATTTTACTAACATAATAGATAGAAGATGGAGTACATTCGTCCTCGCGGACTAAAACGGCACTTAACGCTACCTCTGTGACCGCTAAGTAAATCAGCAATTGTTTGCCTTCCTCCAATTTTGATAATAATTGAGGGCTTGACAAATACCTTTTCAATTCCTTCAGAGCCTACTAGCATTCTGGAGTCCATTCGAAGTTATTTTTCTTTTTGATGAGTGAAAATAAGTGATGACATTTTTTTGAAGACTGGCAAATGAATCTTCTTAAAGCGGACAGTCTTTCTATTACATTTTGAACCTCTTTTACGTTCGATAGATGGTCAGGGATGTCTTCGATGGCTTTAATTTATTAGGATTGACTTCTACCCCCCCTTTGCAACACCAGGAACCCCAATAACTTACCGGACCTAACTCTGAATGCACACTTTTCGGGGTTAAGCTTCATGTTGTGCTTTGTTAGGATGTCAAAGGTTTCTTGCAGGTTTTTAATATGATAGCCAACATTCAAAGACTTAACCAGAATATCATCTATGTATACTTCCATCCTTATTTGTTTCTCAAACATTTTGTTTACAAGCCTCTGATAAGTAGTTTCAGCGTTCTTTAGCCTGAAAGGCATCACATTATAGCAATATGTCCGAAGTTCATTATGAATGAAGTTTTTTCCTGATCCTCCGTGTTCATCTTGATTTGGTTATACCCGGAGTAAGCATCAAGGAAACTCATTAACTCATGCCCGATTGTCACATCAATCATTTGATCAATGTTTGGAAATGGGAAAGATTCTTTGGGGCATGTCTTATTTAGATCCTTATAGTCTACATACATATGAAATTTATTATTCTTTTTAGGAACTACTACTACGTTAGCTAGCCAATTAGGATACTTTACCTCCCAGATTGAACCGATGTCAAGCAAACGAGTCACCTCTTCTTTGATGAATTTGTTTCTCACCTCATCAATAGGGCATTTTTTCTGCCTCACCAGAGGGATTTTAGGATCCAGAATTAATTTATGCATGGACACTTCTGGTGATATACCTATCATATTCGCATGCAACCATGCAAAACAGTCAATGTTAAATTTAAGAAATTCTATGAATCCTGACATGAGTTCGGGGTTTAGTCCTGTCCCCAAGTGGAAATTCCCCTCCAAGAACTTTTCTAATGACGCGGCTTGCTTAAGTTCTTCCACTGTGGACTTTGTTGCGTCCGTTTATTCTGGTACCTGGAAATACCTTAGTACATGATAGGATTCTGACGACTCCTCACCCTAGTTGACTTCATTCGGCTCAGGAGCAGGCGTCGGTTCCAGTAATTGCTATGTTGCATGCTCCTTACCTTTGCTACTGGAAATTGAGATCATGTTCATCTCCCTTGCCTCTTTTTGATCTCCTCTTATTTGTTTAATTCCCTCATGAGTTGAGAATTTTAGTAGTTGATGATAAGTTGATGGCACAGCCTTCATTTCGTGTAACCATGGTCTCCCAAGGATAATATTGCATTCCATATCGCCATCTACTACTTCAAAAAGATCGGTATTAATTACCCCTTTGGCATTCGTAGGAAACATAATTTCTCCTAGGGTTGTCACGCTTGCCAAATTGAACATGGCGAGGAGCTTTGTGGTCGGAATGATACTCCCAGTCAGCTTGAAAGATCCAGCACTCTCCATTGGAAAATATTGGCTGAACTTCCTGGGTCCACCAAAACACGTTTAATTTTAAAATCTAAAACATTAAGAGAGATTAACAGGGCATCATTTTGTGGTAGTAAGAGTCTATCTGTATCCTCCTCCGTGAAGGTAATGTCTTTATCAGCGACTTCCCAGAGTCTCTTGCTATGGGTCACTGATACCTTCATCTTTTTCGCTGCCGAGAAAGTTACACCATTAATCTTATTCACCCAGAAAATCATGTTGATCGTCAGACGAGGGGGATCTTCTTCCTCTTTCGAGGGTTTCGTGTTATCTCGGTTGCGGTCGTAGTTGTTCTTAGCCAGATCACTTAAGAATTCTACGAGATGGTCGCTTTTTAGCAATGTTGCCACCTCCACGTGCAAATGTCGGCAGTCCCTAGTCAAGTGGCCGATGGTCCCATGGTACTCGCACTATAAATTAGGATCCTCTGGCTGGAATCGGATCTCATTGGCATTGGGAACCGT
The DNA here is from genome assembly GCF_000390325.3 of Nicotiana tomentosiformis. Lineage (NCBI taxonomy): Eukaryota > Viridiplantae > Streptophyta > Magnoliopsida > Solanales > Solanaceae > Nicotiana > Nicotiana tomentosiformis. The sequence continues at coordinate 41,991,226 of NC_090820.1, forward strand.
GCTTCCTTAATGTCCCTCATAGATGACACTAGTTCTACTATACTGAGGTTGAAGTTGTATTCGGATTGCCTGGGGTAGGAGGAGTCTTGGGAGCCCGATTTCTACTGCAATGATCTGGTATTCCAGTCGCGATCAGCTCTCCTATCGGTAGCGAATCTATCTGTGTTGCAACCAAACACACACGCAAGTATACATGGTCGTCAAGTAATAATGTGACTCGAAAGTCGGATGTCAAACCCACAAAGACTTAGATCAATTTTTAACTAAGCAAACTAAAATTAGTTAATTGTCCAAGGTAATCAATAGTGATGTTTTTCTATTAATCTACTATTGCAAAAATTAAACAAGTAACAACTAATTTAACAAGAATGCAAATGTGTATGATGAGATCTTAATTCAGAGGAGATGAAGATTCCGGGATTGAGGTTGGTTTATCAATCCTATTAAGTTCACTAATCACACTCGATAATCCATATTATCTATGGTTGCTAATTAATCGGATCGTTTATATGAATAGCATGTTCCCACAATACTACTCGTTTGTCCACAATATATAAATCCTATATTCCTATGGTATTGAGTCTATCATGAAAGAATATAATACGGTGTTCGATTAAGCAAGACTGTGAGGTATATTCCTATAATAACCGCAAAATTGTTCCCCGAGCCACGGGTTCAGAAAAAAGCTCTCTTTAATTCTACTCTAATCTAAACATGGCTTTCCCAAGCATAGCATAGATAGTAGGGTGAGTTGGTAGCTACAACAATTCACAAGTTAAAACTAGAATTAAAGAAACAACAATAAGATGATAATCCGAATTAATAGAGATGTAATTAATAAACGTTAATAATCATATCAACCACAACCCTAGAAACTTGAGTGCTTAGCCACTCATGTTCGTAGCAACAATTTTTCAAGTATTATGCATAACAAATTACAAAGAAAGAACTCGATTATTTTCTCCTCCAAGAATGTTCCCAACGTCTTCTCCCCTTCAAAAGTCACGTTCCTCTTTCACAAGTCACGTCCCCTCTTCACAAAAGTGAGTTTAAAGACTATTTATATGGGATAGGGTTATCATGGGGTGAAATAATACAAGCCTACTTCAAAACAACCTTTTTAGGTTAGCTCGTTCACTCTCTCGTGCGCACACGAGAGTGAACTAGCAAAGTTCGTCTCTTTTTCTTTTTCTTCTTGGTCTCTCGTGCACTTCCATTCCTTTTTGCTATACTTCGCTATATTTTTTCCAGGCATTTCCTCAATAGCTCGTTCACTCTCTCGTGTGCGCGCGAGAGTGAACGAGCAAAGTTCTTCTTTTGTCTTTTGGTCACGAATCAATTTCTTTTGCTCATATTTCGTCCAACTTGCTCCTACACATAAGAATGCACTTAATGAGCATAATTCATTACAAAAACTCATGTAACCTACCGTAACCACACAAGTTATGAGATGAAAGTACACCAAAAACTATGCATTTTGGGCCGTTTATCAACGCCCCACACTTAAACTATTTCTCTTCCTCGAGCAACTTTCTACATTTTACAACAACATGGCCTTTTTAAACCACTCTCATAATTCATCATACCACGAATATTTAAAATAGACTAATCACAATAGTGTAACATCCTCACCTCAAGATTTAACTCACAAGCACCACGCATTTTTCACAACCCGCTCACTTACTCTAACATAGAGGTCAATGACACTACCTTTCCTTCATGAATCAAGTGCCCTCACACAACAAAAGAGAGTAGTTCCACACACATAAAATTCAAGAACAATTAGGAACTCAATATAGAAAGAATTCACTCACTCTCAGAAACAACATTCATATGCCACAAAAGATGAACCATAGGCTTGCCCATAGTGTACTACTCTACTAATCGTGCTCATTCAGTCAATGATCAATTAGGACTTTATTTGGGGGTAATGTAGGCTGCGGGATGGGTATGATATATTTAGATATACGAGTGACTACACCTTCCGAAGCACTTTAATACATACACTTTAAAATTTAAAACCCCACATTTATGTCAAATCATAACCCCACCTTCACATCAATGCATATTAACTCCAAACTTCTTTAAGCACAACTACATCAAGAGTCATCACTATCAAGGAATATTTTTCACACAATACAACAACTTTTTTTTTCAATTCAAGTGGCTCTTGTTTTTTCAAAATAGTGCACATTTCTCCTTATTTCATTAGTTCCACTAAAATGCCAAACCAACCACCTCACACTTTAACTTTTACAAAGTTCATTACAATTCAAGTGCTCATGAGAGGTGAAAAGGTTCAAAATAAATGGTTAATTCAAACAAATGAGTAAGGCTCGTAATGTGGTTGCCAAAGAAATAGGATTACAGGCTCAAAGGGTTAACTACGATACATAACAATTAGGCGGGTAAAATATATATATATATATATATATATGTCTCAACAAAGAAATGCCTATATCACTTCCAAGACTGAACAAAACTACTATTTCGCTTTGCAAACACACGGGGCAAGTTCTAGACATCAAATGTAATGCACAGAATGACACACAAACCTCACACACACATGGCACATAACTCACTCAGAATTGGACTCATAAAGACACTCTAGTCAAAGCAGTTAAGCAAAGTTAAGATCATACAATTTAAGGTTCTTATACAAGAGTCCAAAATTGAGGCTAAGCGTCACAACCAAAGTACTCATTATTCTCAAGGCATAACAAAGTCAAGAGATAATTCTTCAATTCCAATCACAGCACAATAGCTCCTACTCCTAAAATAAATACAACTAACTACACCCGGTTCAAACAAAACTCTTGGAAAAGAACCGCGGCACAAAGAAAAACCAAGGGGGAATTATTACACAGCCTAACAAAAGGAAATCTTTTTGTCTTTTTTCTTTCGACTTAAATCCCTCAAGAAACTTGTCGAATGAGATCCATCATCAGGAGTAGTCCAATTTTTCTACTTTTTTGTTTTTTTCGATTTTTCTAAGAAGTTAATATTTTTCTAACACACTACTACTAATTATCTAGAGAAATCCTATCTCCCCACACTTAAAAGAGTGCAGTTTCCCCAATGCACAAATAAACCAAAATACAAATGAGTGTGGACAAGAGACTCCCTGAAAGGCCAAAGGCCGAAGCAATAGCGGCTTATGGGGTACTTAGACTTCCCCCATGCATGGTCCTTTGTTTGGGCACCCCACACTTAGTTCTCACCATCTAGCTCGCTTTTGTACTCTTCCAATGGCTTTGCTTCCTATGCTTATAATCCTACAAAATAAAAATAGACACTACAAAAATAATTTAAGAAAAATAAAAGAAAGCAGTAAAGTTGGGTTGTCTCCCAACAAGCGTCTGATTTAATGTCGCGGCAAGACACATAATCTCATCTAATCATTGGCAAGTAACACCCTCGACTTCTGACGAACAAAGTCACCTCCATAATAGTGATTTACTCTTTGTTCGTTCACTAAGAACGTTCTCTCGTAACCTAAGACACGCAGCTCAATTGCACCATGTGGAGTGACTCCCACTAACTCAAACGGGCCCGACCATCTTGATTTGAGCTTCCCCAGAAAGAGTCTCAACCTCGAATTGAACAAGTGAACCAATTGGCCCGGTTCGAACTCGCGATGATGGATATGCTTATCATGCCAGCGCTTGGTATTTTCATTATATTACTTGGCATTCTCATACGCGTGCAAGCAAAACTCATCAAGCTCGTTCAATTGCATCAACTATTTTGTACCTGTTAATTCTGCATCAAAGTTCAGTTTCTTTATCGCCCAATAGGCCTTGTGCTCAAGTTCCACCAGTAAATGGCATGCCTTAACATAAACCAACTTGTACGGGGAGGTTCTGATTGGAGTTTTGTAGGCGGTCTGGTATGCCCATAGAGCATCATCAAGTTTTGTAGCCCAATCTTTCCTACTTACACTAACTGTCTTCTCCAGGATCAGCTTTATCTCTCTATATAACACGTTAACTTGTCCACTAGTCTAAGAATTGGTAAGTGGTTGCAACCTTATGTTTGACCCTTTATTTCTCTAAGACATTGTCCAATAGCTTATTACAGAAATGGGTGCCCATATCACTTATCATCACTCACAGGGTGTCGAACCTTGTAAAGATATGTTTTTTAACAAATTTGACCACCAACTTGGCATCATTGGTAGGAAGAACAATGGCCTCTACCCACTTCGACACATAATCAACGGCCACCAAAATGTACTTACACCCACTGGACGAGGGAAATGGACCTATAAAATTAATTCCCCACACATCAAAGATTACAACCTCCATAATACCATGCAATGGCATCTCATGCCTTTTCGTAATTGTTCCCGTTCTCTGGAACATATCGCACCTCCTCATGAACTCATGGGCATCTTTAAACACCCTAGGCCAATAGAAACCCGATTGTAACATGTTGGATGCCGTTTTGTCACCCGCATGATGACCACCATAAGGCAATGCATGTCAGTCATCTAAGATAGCATTTATTTCAGATTCGGGCAAACATCTTCTCATTAACTGATCAATACAAGATTTAAATAGAAACGGCTTATCCCACATATATGATCTCACATCTCACAAGAACTTCTTTTTAGCATGAGGTTCAAAATCAGGTGGCATTTCTCCACTTGCCAAATAGTTTACAAAAACAGCATACCATGGCACCTCCCCAGCAGTAATGGCCAACAATTGCTCATCCAGGAATGTTTCCTTGATGACATCTCCCTCAGCTACATGATTCCGAGTTTCTAACCTGGAAAAGTGATCAACCACTTGATTCTCTGTTCCTTTACGGTCTAGAATCTCCAAGTCAAATTTCTGCAAGAGTAAAACCCGACGGATTAGCCTTGGTTTAGCATCTTTCTTTTCAAACAAATACCTGATGGATGTATGGTCTGTGTAGACGATGACTTTGGTGCCAACCAAATAGGCCCGAAATTTATCGAGCGCCCACACTACAACAAGCAACTCCTTTTTTTGTCACAGTATAATTTATTTGAGCAGGAGTGAGAGTCTTGCTTGCGTAGTAAATAGAGTGAAATATTTTGCTCCTCTTCTAGCCCAATATGACCCCAATTTCACCATCACTAGTGTCACACATCAGCTCAAATAGCTCTTTCAAGTTAGGAGCCACTATGATTGGTGCACTCACTAACTTTGTTTTCAGCTCCTCGAATGTTTTAAGACAAGCATCGCCAAACTTGAATGGCTATACTTCTCTAACAACCTACACAAAGGAAAGGAAATTTTAGAGAAATCCTTTATAAATCGGCGATAAGAACCTGCATGTCCAAGAGAAATCCTAACTCCTTTCACTAAAATCGGTGATGGCAACTTTTCAATTGCTTCCACCTTAGCCTTGTCAACTTCCAGTCCATCTTTGGACACCTTGTGCCCCAACACTATACCTTCACATACCATAAAATGGCACTTTTCCCAATTCAGTACCAGATTAGACTCCTCGCGCCGAGCACGCACTTTAGCAAGATTGGTCAAGCATTCATCAAAAGAAAGGCCAAACACACAAAATCATCCATAAAGACCTCCACAAAATGATCCACCATATCGGTGAAAATAGCCATCATACACCTTTGAAATGTCGCAGGTGCATTACATAACCCGAATGACATTCTATTAAATGCATAAGTGCCATAAGGGCATGTAAAAGTGGTCTTTTCTTAATCTTCCGGGGCAATAGCAATCTGATTATACCCCGAATAGCCATCAAGGAAACAATAGTATTCCTATCCGGCTAACCTGTCAAGCATTTGATCAATGAAGGGGAGAGGGAAGTGATCTTTACGTGTAGCATTATTCAACTTCCTATAATCTATGCATATTCGCCAACCAGTCACCGTCCTTATTGGGATTAATTTATTTTGTTCATTCACTACAATAGTCATACCCCCTTTTTAGGTACACATTGAACATGGCTTACCTACTTACTGTCGGAGATAGGAAATACTATACCAGCATCGAGCCACGTAATCACTTATTTTCTTACAACCTCTTTAACGATTGGATTCAAGCGGCATTGATACTCCACGCTAGGATTGTGTCCCTCCTCCATGAGTATTATGTGCATGAAGAATGCAGTGCTAATACCATTTATGTCAGACATTGTCCAACCAATGTCATGCTTGTTCTCCCTCAGCACCCTTAAGAGCTTTTCTTCCTGCAATTTAGACAAATGAGAAGAAACAATCATAGGTAAAGTGTTAGAACATCCCAAATATGCATAATGAAGATGAAATGGTAAGAGTTTAAGTTCCACTTTTGGGGCCTCCTCAACTGAGGGTTTAGGGGCCGGGCCGATTGTCCTATCCAGAGGCTCAAACTATGATCCTTCTCTAATGTATTCGCAAGATGCATCCAGAATTTGCAACATCTCATCAACCTCTTCTACAAGTTCCAAATGATTGAACAATATTAATGCCTTTTCTAGTGCATCTTCTTTAAACGCACTTGGCTCTACGGCTGGTTCATTTATCTCCACCAAAGAAATCATGGCCAAGTCCTAGTAATGACGAGGCTACTAAATAGATCGATATACATTGAAGACTACTTCTTCATTTTCCACCCTAAGGATCATCTTACCTTCTCGGACTTTGATAATTGCATCTCCAGTGGCCAAAAGAGGTCATCCCAAGATGATAGGAACTAACTCATCAGCCTCGTAGTCCAGGATGATAAAATTTGCAGGTAAAATAAACTTCCTAATTTGTAGCAAGATGTCCTCAACTACCCCCTTAGGATAAACATAAGATCTATCAGCTAACTGTAGCATCACCGTGGTGGGTCTCGGAGCTCCTAAGCCCAATTGTTTGAACACTCACAATGACATAAGATTGATACTTGCACCCAAATCACACAAGGTTCTACCCACATCAATTTCATGAATCCTAACAGGGATGGTAAAACTACTCGGATCCTTAAGCTTTTGTGGAAGCTTATGTAGTATCCTGTAAGTTCACTTCTCGGTAATTGCGATGGTCTCGAACTCAGTTAACCTCCTTTTGTTTTCAACTATATCCTTAATATATTTTGCATATTTTGGACCTCACGGAGCATGTCCACCAAAGGGATGTTCAAGTGTATCTGTTTCAGCATATCTAGGAATTTGTGAAACATGTGGTCATCATTCTTCTTTATCAATCTTTGAGGAAAAGGGGTGGCACCCTCTCTAATATGTTCTTAGACTCTATTTTGTTTCTCTCATCTACCTCTACAGGTTTTGGCACTCATTCTTCTTCGAGCCCAAACTGCTCCTTTTTCTTATTAGGCACTTCTACCAAATCTCTCCCACTTATTAACGTCACTGCATTGACTTGAAGATTTTTCTCTATATCACTTGGGAGAGATCCAGAAGGTCTAATATTCTAATTGTTAGCCATTTTCCCAAACTGCCTCTCTATATTTCTGAACTCTGTGCGCAATTGTTGATTCTCAGCCATAACTTTCTTAATGTCTAGCAAGAGCTTTTTCATCATGTTAGTCAAACTCTCTTCTACTTGCTGTGGGGGTTTAGGTGGCTGATTGTAATTAGCTTGAGGCCTGTTATTCTGATTTCCACCCTAAGAGAAGTTAGTATGATTCCTCCAGTTCGGATTGTATGTGTTACCATCTTGAACATTTTGATTCTTCGGCCCTCTAGCTTGTTGCCCCACATAGTAGATGGATTCAGGATTCACGGGGCATATGTCACTTGTGTGACCTTCACCACATAACTCGCAACAAGTAGACATATGTTTCACATGCTACATCTGTTGTGCTTGGTGCATTGTCATTTTATTCATTTGATTTGCTAATCTCACTATATTTGCCCTTATGGCTGAGAAATCATCAAGCTCAATCACACTTGTTGCCTTTTGTTTAAGTGCTCTTTGTGGTTCCCCATCTCCTTGCCAATTATTATCACTAGCAGTGAAATTATTTATAATAATTTGGATCTCATTATACGGCTTTTCCATGCAGCTACCCCCACGTGCTGAGTCAAGATTCATCTTTGATGCCTCGTCCAACCCATCAACGAAAGTGCGACCTAACACCACACTAGTCTGTCAATGATGTGGGCAGTCTTTGAGTAGCTTCTTGTATCTTTCCCAAGCATGAAGAAGAGTCTCTCCATCTCATTGTTGAAACCGAAGAATCTGGCTCCTCAACGACTTTGTCTTCTTAGTGGGAAAAAACTTGATTATGAATTTCCTTGCTTGATCATCCCAAGTGTTGATTGAGTTTGCGGGCTCCTTTTGCAACCATTCCTTAGCTTGCCCCAGCAATGAAAAGGGAAATAGTGTCAACCTGATATAGTCCTTGGAAATATTCAGATAATTGTAAGTGTCCATAAATTCCAGGAAGTTCTGAATGTGCCTCTGTGGATCTTCATGAGATAGACCCACATACAGCCCTGTGGATTGAATCAGTTGTACTATGTACTGTTTGAGTTCAAAGTGACTCGTAATATCCAACTTCACAATAGCCTAAGTAATATTAGAAAGATTGGGCCTTGCAGCTTCTATCACCGAACTCTCTTCATTACATGCCATCTCTAATAGTTGTGGTTGAGCTACGATGTTCAATTCTCTTTCATTTCTAGTTCTAGCTTCAACTTCCCTCCTCACTCTGTAAAGTGTTCCTTCGATTTCAGGATCAAGAGGAAGGAGATTGTTTGTGCTTCTACTCCTCCGCATTCAAGAGAAGAGCCTGCGTTATCACAAATAAAGAAAACTAAAAATTAAAACTTGAACAAATAACGAATAAAAGCTTAACTTAAATAAACAATCAATAACTAAGTCCCCGGCAACGGCGCCAAAATCTTATTGCGACCAAACACACACGCAAATATACATGGTCGTCATGTAATAAAGTGACTCAAAAGTCGGATGTCGAACCCACAAAGACTTAGATCAATTTTTAACTAAGCAAACTAAAATCAGTTAATTGTCCAAGGTAATCAATAGTGATGTTTTTCTATTAATCTACTATTGCAGAAATTAAACAAGTAACAACTAATTTAACAAGAATGCAAATGTGTATGATGAGATCTTAATTCAGAGGAGATAAAGATTTCAGGGTTGTGGTTGGTTTATCAATCCTATTAACTTCACTAATCACACTCGTTAATCCATATTATCTATGGTTTCTAATTAACCGAATCATTTATATGAATAGCATGTTCCCACAATACTACTCGCATGTCCACAATATATCAATCCTATATTCCTAAGGTATTGAGTCTATCATGAATGAATATAATACGGTGTTCAATTAAGCAAGATTGTTAGGTATATTCCTATCATAACCGCGAAATCGTTCCCCGAGCCACGGGTTCAGAAATAAATTCTCTTTAATTCTACTATAATCTAAACATGGCTTTCCCAAACATAGCATAGATATAAGGGTGAGTTGGTAGCTACAATAATTCACAAGTTAATACTAGAATTAAAGAAACAACCACAAGATGATAATTTGAATTAACAGAGATGTAATTAATAAACGTTAATAATCATGTCAACCACAACCCTAAAAACTTGAGTGCTTAGCCACTCATGATCGTAGCAAATTTTCCAGGTATTATGCATAACAAATTACAAAGAAAGGATTAAGGAATGAAGAACTCGATGATTTTCTCCTCCAAGAATATTCCCAATGTCTTTTCCCCTTCAAAAGTCACGTTCCTCCTTCACAAATCACGTCCCCCTCTTCAAAAAAGTGATTTTAAAGACTATTTGTATGTGATAAGGTTAGCATGGGGTGAAATAATACAAGCCTACTTCAAAACAGCCTTTTTAGGTTAGCTCGTTCACTCTCTCATGCGCACGCGAGAGTGAACTACCAAAGTTCGTCTCTTTTTCTTTTTCTTCTAGGACTCTCGTGCACTTCCATTCCTTTTTGCTATACTTCGCTATATTATTTCCAGGCATTTCCTCAATAGCTCGTTCACTCTCTCGTGTGCACGTGAGAGTGAACGAGCAAATTCCTTCTTTTGTCTTTTGGTCATGAATCAACTTCTTTTGCTCACATTTTGTCCAACTTGCTCCTACACATAAGAATTCACGTAATGAGCATAATTCACTACAAAAATGCATGTAACCTACCGTAACCACACAAGTTATGAGATTAAAGTACACCAAAAAATATGCATTTTTGGCCGTTTATCAATCCGCCGAGAGGAAAACTCGGAGGCGTCCTTCGGCCCTTTCATAAGGCAAACATCGACCTCTAGCAGACCGTCTATTTGTGTCGAAAGCATCCTTTAATTTCTCCTTATTCTTCTCCCGGTCCCGACCCTTGGTTGATGCTGGGAAACCGAGCTGGTCATCCTCAATTCTTATATTCGACTCATACCGGTTGTGAACATCCGCCCATGTTATTTCCTAGAACTCGAGCAGGCATTTTTCTTGGAAGCGTCAAAACTTCTCAGATTCAACCCTTTAGTAAATGCTTCAGCCGCCCATTCGTCTAGTATGACCTGTAACAACATTCTTTCTTTCTGGAATTTGGTTATGAACTCCCGCAGTAATTCGTACTCTCCTTGCGCAATCCTAAATATGTCGGTATTTCGGGCCAGTACCTTCCTGGCCCCGGCATGGGCCTTGATAAAATAATTCACGAGCATCTCAAAGGAATCTACTAAGTACTCGGGTAAAAGTAAATACCATATCAGGGCCGCTTTCATGGGGGTTTCCTCGAATTTATTTAGTAAGACTGACTCAATCTCGTGTGGAGCTTAGTCGTTCCCTTTCACCGCCGTTATATAGGTAGTGATGTGCTCTTGAGAATCCGAAGTCCCATTATATTTCGACACGCCTGGCATCTTGAGTCGTTTCGGGAAAAACTCTAGTGTCGCGCTCGGTTTGAATGGCAATTATATGTATTTCTTTGAGTCCGGTCCTTTCAATACTTGCAGTGCACCCAGAATTTGATCCATTCGGGCATTTATTTTCCTCATAAACCGCATGAGTTCATATTTAAAGGGATCATTCTTATTATTATTACCAGATCCGCTACCGTTCCCCCCATCCTTATCGAAGCGAACTTTGTCCCTCGGGGCCTATGCATTGTTTGGTCTGCGGGAGCACCAGAAGGAACTGGACCTCGTCCATTTGTGTTGTTGGAGGCGCCCGACAATGCCTGCCTGATAAGTGGTGATTTAGACTACTTATTAGCGCATTTTAACTTTTATTTTAGTCTAAAAGCATTGAATTATACTCCGGGAACTAATAAAATTGTGCAAATTGTAATAATGCTGGAATTTGGGCTCCCGAGATGAAATCCGACTCAAAAAGGAGTAGTGCAAGAATAAGGAAATAAAGGGCACAGAAGCACACAATGTGCGGTCCATAGAAGAAATTATAGACCGCAGAATTCCACCTGCGGCCGCAAACAATGAAGGAAAACTCAACAGACATTTGTGCAAATTGTGGACCGCACATGAATTGTGTTACCGCAAAAGCTGGGTTAGGATTCAAGATCGAAGAGTACGCAAATTTTCATGTCCTTAGTCTCTGTGAATTGCACACCGCACAGAATTGTTCGACCGCAGAAGAAGTGCCTTGCAGTCGCAGACCTAACTATGCGGACCGTAGAAGATTGTCTTGCGACCGCAGACCTAATTGTGCGGACCACAAAAGATTGCCTCGCGGCCACAGTTCAGAAATGTGCGGCGGCAGAATTCCACTTCCTGCCAAGATGAAGAAATTTGCGGACCGCACATGGAATTGGGCGGCCGTAGAACCTCCCGAGGGGAACTTTTGTGCGAGATTTTCAGACTATTATAAATAAAAGAGTTTCACGAAATTAGGTCAAGTTTGAACATCAACAATTATTGTAGCCATTTTTCTTTGTCATTTTTGGACGTTTACATAGCTTTGGTGTATTTTATAATAGATTTAATTATTTTAAGTTATCATTATGAGTTTAATTAGTTCTTCTTCTCCATTTTCTTCAAACCAAAGTATAAGTAGTTGATGTTTACTAGGGTTGTGACCCAACCCTAGTGTGTAAACCATATGGGTATTTAATTTAGTGTTTGTTTATGATTGGGTGTTTATTATTTAGCTTAGTTCATGCTTTAATTTAAGTAATTAATGGTTGCAAACATTAGTTCATGCCTATTTAACTTAGTCTCTTTTTGATAAAGAGAGACCTAGTCAAGGATAACTTAGCTAAAAGGAATTGGGTCAATGCTAACAAGGAATTGGGTCAATTGAGAGACTGATTTACCCAATTAAGGAGTTCAACCTAGAGATAGTAATAACCCGACTTGAAGTTTTATCAACTATTTTGTGTGATACCCATTTGGTCTTAAAAAAGCTAAATTGGGCAAAACCACTCTGTGACCGAGAGGTATTGAGTGGGTAATTTAGAGTTGATAGCTATAATACACCCCAGTTAACAGAACAAGCATTAAAGTCTTTTTTTCCATTAGGCAAACACCTAAGTAATGGTCATAGCCCTAGGCTTTTTATCAATTTGGAAAAACCTCGAAAACATTTATCTCTAGTTTTCTTTCAATATTTTGCAATCCCTAGAGTAAAAATTAGAACTAGAGAATCAATCTTTTTGTAGAAGTGCAATCTCGATAATTCAATCACGCACATTGAAATATATACCCTCTAACTCTCATCTTAGATCCCTGTGAATTTGACCCCGGCTCTTAGTTGGGTTTCTATAATTGCAAACGACTGTTTCATACTTCTTTTGAGGAGTGCAATTGGACGCGACCAATTTTTGGAGTTGTTGCCGGGGAGTTAAATATGGTGTTAGCTATATATTTAGGTGTGTTTTTGGAGTATCTTCTTTTCCTTCCGTGTTACTAACTTGTTTGAGAAATTGTAGGTACAACCATGGAAAACAATTAGCTTGAAAATATTGCTTTGGGGATGTGGACATTGAGGATGAACACGTGGATGAGGTTCCTCTTGAACCTCAAGACAATAGAAGAGGTTAAGTGCCTCATGAAAATGTTCCCATTCCACCCCCACCTCCACCACGAGTGGCTCTACACCGGGTGTTACCCAATGAAGGATATGCAAGTGCAATAGTCCCTCCCCGTATTAGGGCGGGCAACTTTCAAATCATCAACGTGATGCTCACTTTGCTAGAGCAACGAGGTTTCTTCACCGGTGCTCCAAGTAAAAATGCTCACAAAATTTTGAAGGGGTTTGTGGACACTTGAAGCTAAGTCTTTTTCCCTTCTCTCTACGGGGGAAAGCTTTAGATTGGTTGGAACGTTTGCCGAACCATTCCATTCACACTTGGGATGAGTTGACGAAAAAGTTTATTTCTAAGTTCTTCTCTCCGGGGCACATGGCTACACTTCGGGATGAGCTTTTGGCATTTAATCAAGAGCCAAATGAACTACTACATGAGATATGGGAACGCTATCGAACAACGGTTAAGGAATGTCCCAACAATGATATGATGGAGAACATGATTCAACAAACTTTCTACCGTGGGATCAACACAACCAACCAATGTGTAGTGAATCAACTTTCCGGTGGGAACTTCATGACTACTCCTTATGCGGAGGCGTGTGAGATTTTGGATGAAATGGCGGAAACATCATCGGCATGGAAATCCCGAGCTAATGTTCCACAAGGTGATCCCAACGTGATCCACCTTCACAAATAATTGCATGACCATGGGCAAGCCATTGCTGAATTGAATACCACCATGAATCAACTAAAAAGGATAAACTTCAACAAGTACAACATCCTAAGCAAGTCAATGTCATGGAGGGAGTGAACATGATAATGAACAAAAAAGAACAAACGGTCCGCAAGTGCAACATCGAGTGGAGAATAGTGTGCAAGAAGATAGTGGGTTTGATCAACACAATTCTTACAATGAACAAGAGGAGGAGGTCCAATATGTGAACAACTTTCAAGGACAACGAAATAATTTCCAAGGCCCAAATCAACAACAAGGAAATTGGCGACCTCAAAACAATCAAGGCAATTGGAATTCTAACAACCAAGTAATTGGAGTGGTGGAAACAATCAAGGGAATTGGCATAATAACAATCAAGTAAATTGGGGGGGGGGTGGAGTTAACAATCAAGGCAGATAAAACAATAACCAAGGCAATCGGGGGTTGGGTTTTCAAAGGCCCTCATTGTATCAACAACCAAACAACTCGCCTCCTTATCCTTCCCATGGTCTTAGTTCTTTAACCAATGAGATGGGGCATATTGAGAACATGTTCAAGAAAATGATGGAAAATAATGCTAATTTGAATGCCCAACTTGCCTCACACAACACATCGATCCGCAACTTAGAAGTTCAAATGGGTCAAATCTCTCAAGCTCTCAATTCTCGTCCTAAAGGGGCACTACCAAGTGACACAGTGGTGAACCCAAAGGGTAGGAACAACACGGGGCATGCCATGGTTGTTAATACAAGAAGTGGAAGAGGTGGGAATACACCCACCTCAAGTCAAAAGAAAATTGTGGATGATGAGCAAGTGGTACAAGAAGAGGAGGTCCCGAACAATGTGGTACAAGCAAATAATGAAGTTCGGATTGATATTGATGATAATTTGGAAGAGACTCGAGAGGATGTGAACCCGTCTAGGGATCACATTATTGATATACCAGAATTGATAGTGCAAAAGGCTAAGGCACCATTGCCTAAGCCTCCACCTCCATGTACTCAAATACTTGCCAAACAAAATGGCGAGAATCAATTCAAAAATTCATTCAAATAATGAAGAATCTCTCAATCAAATTAGTTGAATCTTTGGAACAAATACCCGGTTATGCAAAGTTTATGAAAGATCATGTGACAAAGAAACAGTCAATGAATTTTGAAACTATCAAAGTCACTCATAAAGTGAGTGCAATTGTGCATTCAATGGCTCCTAAGTTGGAAGATCCTGGTGCATTCACAATTCCTTGTACAATTGGAAGTGCTGAGTTCGCTAAAGCTCTTTGTGATCTTGGGGCAATTATCAATTTCATACCATATTCGGTTTTCGAGACCTTGGGAATTTGGCAACCAAGACTCACCTCTATGATATTGCAAATGGCTGATCGTACCATGAAGAGACCTTTGGGAGTGATTGAAAATGTCTTGGTTCTTGTTGATAAATTTATTCTTCCGACGGATTTTGTCATTCCAGATTGTGAAGTTGATTATGAGGTGACGATTATTCTTGGAAGACCTTTCCTTACTACAGGGTAGGCTCTTTGTAATGTTGAATCTGGAGAACTCACCTTCCGAGTGGGTGATGAAAAAGTGGTTTTCCATGTGTGTAAATCCATGCGGAAACTAAATAGCAATGAGGTGTGTTATTTTGTGGACTTAGTGACCGATGTTTTTGTTGGTTATACAAGTTCCACAATCAATGTTGGTGATATGTTGGAGGCCATCTTGCTCAACTTTGATGATGACAAGATGGATGGCTTCATGGAATGTGTGAACTCTTTGCAAGGAATGGGGTCGTACAATTATGCACCCCGAAAACTATCCTTGGATCTTGAAAATAGGAAAACTCTGCCTACAAAGACTTCCATGGAAGAGCCTCCTACCTTGGAGTTGCATCCATTGCCTCCACATCTTCGATATGAATTTCTTGGACCTTGTTCTACTTTACCGGTTATTCTTTCCTCTTGTTTGACTAACATGCAGGTAGATTCTACATTGGCGGTGCTACAAAAGAGGAAGAAGGCTATTAAGTGGACATTGGCGGACATTCGGGGGGATAAGCACCGCATTTTGCATGCATAAGATCAACTTAGTGGAAGGTTCCAAACCATCTATTGAACATCAAAGGAGACTAAATGTGACTATGCAAGAAGTTGTCAAAAATAGAGATTATGAAGTGGTTGGATGTCGGGGTTGTCTACCTCATTTCCGATAGTTAATGGACTTCTCTAGTTCAATGTTTCACAAAGAAAGAGGTCATGACGGTGGTCACTAATGACAAGAATGAGTTGATTCCTACAAGAACGGTGACCGGTTGGAGAGTGTGTATAGACTATCGCAAGCTCAACAAAGTCACAAGGCAGGATCATTTTCCACTTTCCTTCCTTGACCAAATGCTTGATAGGTTGGCCAGTTATGCTTTCTATTGCTTTATTGGTGGGTATTAAGGATACAATAAATCCTTATTGCTCCATAAGATCAATAGAAAACAACATTTACATGTCCCTATGGTACTTTCGCCTTCAAGCGGATACCATTTGGTTTGTGTAATGCATCGGCGACTTTTCAAAGGTGTATGATGGCTATCTTCACGGACATGGTGGAGAATTACCTTGAAGTTTTCGTGGGTGACTTCTCGGTGGTTGGGGACTCCTTTGATGATTGTCTTGTAAATTTAGATAAAGTGTTGGCAAGATGTGAAGAAACGAATTTGGTGCTCAATCGGGAGAAGTGTCATTTCATGGTCGAGGAAGACATTGTCCTTGGCCAAAAGATCTCAAATAATGGAATTTACGTTGACAAGGCAAAGATTAAGGTGATCTCTAAACTTCCACCTCCAACTTCGGTAAAAGGTGTGCAGAGTTTCTTAGGCCACGTGGGGTTTTACCGGCGTTTCATCAAAGATTTCTCTAAGGTGGTAAACCCATTGTTCAAGCTTCTTGAGAAAGATGCTAATTTTAACTTTAATGATGATTGCATGAGAGCCTTTGAATTGTTAAAGTTCAAGTTGACAATCACTCCCATCATGACGTAGCGGTTAGGGCTTTTTTGGGGAAACACTTTAATAATATTTTTCATCTGGTTTACTATACTAGTAAGACCATGAATGGTTCCCAAATCAACTATACCGTCATGTAGAAAGAGCTACTTGTCATTGTATTTTCAATTGAGAAGTTTCATCCGTACTTGATGGGTGCGAAAGTTATTGTCCACACGGATCATGCGGCACTTTGTTATCTTATGAGCAAGAAAGATTCCAAACCTTGATTGATGAGATGGATGCTTTTGTTGCAAGAGTTTTATATTGACATCCAAGATAGAAAAGGAAGTGAAAACCAAGTGGCGGACCACTTGTCTCGTTTGGAGGAGGAGGGGAGGCCGCATGATGGCCTCGAAATCAATGACTCCTTCCCCGATGAGCAACTCTTGGCTATTTCAATGAAAGAGGTACCATGGTTTTCTGATCTAGCAAATTTCCTTATGTGTGGAATCATCCCAGATGAGTTCTCTTCAAACCAAAGGAAGAAGCTCAAATGGGATTGTCAAGATTATTATTGGGATGAATCATACCTTTTCCGGATTTTCACGGATGGGGTGATTAGAGATGTGTACCGGAAGAAGAACAAGGTGAAATTCTTGGGGCTTGTCATTCTTTTCCATATGGTGATCACAACGGTGGAGCAAGAACGACGGCCAAAGTGATAAGTTGTGGTTTCTATTGACCCACTCTTTACAAGTATGCAAGTGATGTAGTGAAAAGATGTGATGAATGTCGACGGACCGGTGGAATCTCGAAGAAAAATAAAATGACACTCACTACCATTTTGGAGATTTATATCTTTGGTGTGTGGGGTATTGACTTCATGGGTGTGTTCGTGAGTTTTTGTAGAAACACCTACATCTTAGTCGTAGTTTACTATGTTTCTAAATGGGTTGAGGTCGTTTCTCTACCCAACAATGAGGCGCAAAGTGTGGTGGCGTTCTTGAAGAAGAATATTTTCACAAGGTTTGGTACTCCGCGGGCTATCATAAGAGATGGGGGTCGCATTTTTGCAATAAGGCTTTCGACACATTACTTAGCAAGTATGGTGTTACTCATAAATTCACGACTTCTTATCATCCACAAGCAAGCGGTCAAGTGGAAGTCTCCAATCGAGAGATAAAGAGTATTTTGTCCAAAATAGTGAATGTTAATCGGACGGATTGGTCCAAGAAGCTTGATGATGCATTATGGGCTTATCGTACGGCTTACAAAACACCTATCAAAATGTCGCCATACCGGTTGGTGTTCGGCAAAGCTTGTCATCTTCCAGTGGAACCTTGGGTACAAAGCCATATGGGCTCTAAAGAAGTTGAATCTTGACTAGGATGTAGCCGCTAACTTGAGGGTTACACATTTGAATGAATTGGATGAGTTCCGATATCATGTTTATGAAAGTTTGTCCTTATACAAAGAAAAGATGAAATATCTTCATGAATAATACATTTGGAACAAAGAGTTCAAAGTAGGCGATCTCCTATTGTTGTTCAACTCGAGGTTGGGGATGTTTTCCGGAAAGCTAAAGTCTAAATGGAGTGGCCCTTTTGAAATTGTGTGTGCGACACCTTTTGGTGCATTGGAATTGAAGAACAAAAATAATGAGGTATTCCGAGTAAATGGTCACCGGGTGAAGCACTATTTGGAAAAGGTTGGAGATGGCCACGTTGTTGCGGTGATTCATTTCAACTGATGGTATTCTGCGTCGTGTTGCGACGTTAAATCAGGCGCTTCTTGGGAGGCAACACATGTTTCTTTTTCCATTCTTTGTTACTTTTGTAGTTAGGTGTTATTTTTTTTTGCTAACTTTATTTGAAGTGTGATGCAGGGATGAGTGTGCTTTATAGGAATTGTGGCAAAAAATCTGGTTAAGTGTTGAAAGAATTGCGGACTGCAGTTGTATTGTGCGAACCGCACAATTATGGTTGCTGCAGCAAAATGTGCTCTGTGACTACACAATTAACTTGTGGGCCGCACAAATTGAAGGTAGAAAATGACAGCTCTCTGTAGTTGGCCTGTTAGTAAAATGGCCAATCTGAGGCCGCAACACAAAATCTACGGTCCATAACATGGATCTACGGTCGCACACAAAATTCTGTAGACAGCAGACAAAATGAAGTTTTAATCTTACCATGTAACAAAGTGCGGTCCGCAACCGAAATTCTGAGGCCGCACTCACCCCTTTTCCCCTTCTCAACTTCAAGCATATAAATAAGAGTGTGAGGGCTACTATTACCCTTTTCCCTCTCTAAGCACAAATTTTGCACAAATTTGAAACCTCTTGGTAAATCATCTTCCCACACGCCTAGCAATTTGTCACGACCCAAATCGATGGGCCACGACGGGCACCCGGTACCTTACTCAATCGAGTACCAACATAACGTATCTTTCTTATTACAATATTATATACATGTGACATACGGGCCTAATAGACCAACATGATCATTTATAAATTCAAAACATAGGTCGACAAGGCCGTACAATCTTTCACGTATACGAAATATGTCTACAAGCCTCTAAGGGTACAGAAATACCATAAAAGTCGGGACAGGGCCCCGCCATACTAATCAGTACATGTCCTACTCATACTGGCCACATAAGCAACTCCGGAGCAAATGGAGAGCACCAACACCTTTCGTTGAGCTGATAGCCTACTTGGAGGACTCTCAACCTATTTATCAGGACTTACGGGCATGAAACGTAGCGTCCCCAGGCAAAAGGGACCTCAGTACGAATAATATATCGAGTATGTAAGGAATGAAAATCAGTAAATACTAGACATGAGAGAAACATGGAGTAAAAGAATTGACATGTACGTCTGCATAGCTATGTGAATTATTTTATTTTTATAATGTCATGCATATGCGTATAAATGTCATACCATGCATTGGTATATGCGTTCATAACATCATCAAGCCTCTGAGGGCATCCCATTATATCATTTCAGCCACTGTGGGAAAATCATCAACGTATACCAAATGATCAGGTGGTGGTGCGTATATAACGCCATAACCTTTTCCCATATCCCATATACATATAATATACGCGTATATAATGCCATCTGGTCATAGGTCAATGTACATATATAAATGAATGAAATGCATGGAAATATGTTAATAATCTCAATATTCCTTTCGGATAAACTTTATCAACAGAGTATCATTCTGAGACCCATGAATAGAAGATATAATAATATGTCACATGGGGAATCAAGAATATAGAGACCCATAGTATTTCTATGAATAGAGTCGTTTATGAAAACTGTGTGTTTGCTCGTTTCTTCTGTATAATTTGGATCATGCCAAAAACAAAGAAGTGATATCCTTAACATACCTGAACTGGTATTCGTAGAATTTGCAATTTACGCTTTACAAAATCAATCAACCAACGTTATCAGCCACTCTTCTATAAGAGATTCAGTTTGGATTTTTTTTAAGGCAATATATGAATTCATATTGATGAAACATGAATCAAACTAGTTGTAGGAAGATGGAAACTCACGGCTAGCCCACTCCTTAAGAGATTGAATTCCATTCTTGATCTTTAATCATTGGTTACTAAGGAATAAGCAAAGATTAGCTTGTATTAATAAAGTGCATATATTTGTGTAAATCACGTTCGAAAGACTTAAAGAATGCTAAAGTGCATATATTTGTGTAAATCACTTTCAGAAGGCTTAAAGAATGCTAAAGTGAATACATATATGCTATTTACGTTCAAAAGGCTAAGGAGAATATAAACCTTGTTGTGTACTCTTATAATGTGACACATTTCCATGTATTATATGAGTCACTTAGTGGTTTTTAAACCACTTCCTGGGTTTCCACGTTGGTGGTAAGATCCATCAACCTTATCCAATTCTAATTAATTACCAATTAACTTGATAATTCCCCACTAATCTAATAATTAACCAATTACCCACATAATTAAGAATTATCTCAAATTACTTACAATACCACTCACTTTTAACACACTTTGTCACCTTACTATTATGGTTATGTGGTACCTTGTACGACACTAGTCCATAAATACGGGGTATTATAGCTTAGACCGTATTTTACCCCAAAATGTCAAATTTCGACGAAATTCATTTTCTTTGGTTCGCTTACCCTATCACGTTCACGAATTTACTTATCACTTGTTTAAAATAATATAATACTTATAATTCTAAAATAATCTCATTCCCGAACTTATGTTTCTTAACTTACGATGAAACTTTAACGTACATAAAATGCGGGATGTAACATCTCATTTCCGAGCTTATATCAATTTACTTATGGCGTACTTTCACGTAAGAAAACATGGGGTGTAACACCATTACCCCCTTTGGAACATTCGTCCTCGAATGTTGACTGACGCACTTATCATTTTTATAACTTATGTGTTCCGAATACTTTAATATTCTCCTTGTCATTTAGGCAACTACTCTTTGAATAAATCCAAAGGCCAGAGCATTCCTTCCTTTAGGCCTCTTTGTCACACCACGGTCTGTGGTCGGAATTCATCCTATGCGACTCTTCCCTTCAGCTTTTAGCCAATCTTTAGGCTTCACTTTGGGAACATATACAAAACTTGATAAGATGTCCCTCTGGCATCTATAGGTGTATTGAAGTTCTTTGGTCGGTACTTTGTCAAGCTTACAAATATTTCCATATCTCATTTCGTATTTTATAACTTCAATCCATCAATTGTTGATTTATCTCAATGTTGATCTACAATCTACCACTGATATCTTGAAACGTCTTACGTAAAACATTGCCACTAGGGCTTACGCTGCATCGTGGAATATTTGAAGTGATTTTCCTGATCCACCTGAGGGCGATACTATACTTTCATAACCATATTTCATATCACATTCATCCTAATGTGATTCACTTACGTGGGTATTTTAATCCCATACAATTCATGAAATCCTTTTCAAATCATTACTCAATCGAAGGCCCAATCGACATCCTTTATCTATCACTATTACACCCTCATTGTACTATCAGGGCAGTATGCCACCTCTGCTAAATGCTATTAGCCTTAGCCTCCTTTGAGTTCATTCAGGCTATACTGAGCTTTGTATAACTTAGAGAAACCATCAGCTCTTCTTGTTTTCATGGGCTTAATCCTGAGGACTTATCCATTTCTCGTCACTTTCTCACTTGCCCTTTCTTATCCTTACTTCTGTCATAAAACCTTATCGTTTTACAATACTTTAGCTTATGACCTATACATATCTATTTATACTACTCGCAACCTTCCTTCAACTTGTTTTCACCATAGATTTCCTTATGTTATTCTGGAACATCAAGCGAGACATCACATCGTCTCTAAATCTTCTTTACTCTCTTGGCTAGATCTTTCGGTACCTAGAAATCATAGGCTGGAAGATATGCCACTGACGATGCCGCTATCATTCCTGGATACTGAATCCCCGTATTTCTAGCCTTTTATCCAAGTATGGACTATTCACAACCTTCTGCATTTGAGTATTTCGTATGTTGTTCACATTTACCTTACTACCTTAAAATCTTGCATCGTATATTCTATCTCTTTCATGACCTCCCTTTCACATAGGTGTAATTCATGTCCATAACTTGAAGCTCTATTATAATACTTGCACCTCTGGTGCATACATAATCCGGTAGAAGCTTTGTACTGACTTCTTATGAGGCTGGTACTTTTCCAATTGGCTTTATCATAGGGCCGTTATAGAACATGGTTGTTGTACTTTCTATCTTGTACCTCTGATATTAAGAGTGATCCACCAATGTTCTCAATCTTAATTTCTATAATTTTCTGGGTCCGATAATCAGACTCCTTATTTACTTCGTTGTTGTAACTTTTTAGTTTCCTCTTCTTTCTGATCAACCTTTATGTAGGCTTAAGCTATCTTCTGCTTTGTGGCTCATGGTATTAGTTATTACTTTAGCCTTTTATGGGCGCTATGGAATATCCATGATACAATCTTCTGATAATTCAATCCTTTGTCTATGCCCTAGGATCAATTCTTTCTTTTAACTTGTACCGGAGTCTTCTACGGCTGTATGAATTTCAACATATATGGTGCATGGATATAACTCTGAAGTCTTAAGTGCATAATCCCTTTTGTTCCCTCTGAGCTTCCTTTAAACGTAAGCTATTACTTTTTCTGGTCTTTCTGCCTCTCTGTTGCGTGTATACTTAGCTAATCTTAGTTCCCACGCATGCCGGAATTTTTGTGTAACTCACATGGTCTCGAATATTACTTTTGATTTTTCTTCCCGTTCCTTAGCCATGGTAGGTGCCACTTTCTCATGGAGTGCATACAATATTGTAGTGAGACTGTTTTTGTTTTTTACATGAACATTTCCTCTTTAGGTCACTATGCTTAGGTTGAAGCCTTCTTCCTTATTTCCTCAACTAGTCTTTCATTGTAGTACTTAGGGAAAACTTTCTGACTCTTGTGAAGCTGCAAGATTATTACATCGTATACTTGACGGATTTTTTGATGTTCTTCCTTGCCTATAATTATCCGTAGTTACTTATTTTCATTCCCTTGTGCTTGTAGGGTTGCTCCTGAACTAATATTTTGATTGTCTTCCCAGTGAGACTATCTTGTATTTCCATAACATTCATACGGAGCCTTTAACCACCCCAACTCTTATCTGAATATTTCTCAAGGGTCATGATGTCGTATCTGTGAGACTGAATTCCTCATGTTGTGGTTCACTATGTGTGTCTTACACAATCTCTTGATTTGTATGTATCCTCTTGTATAGCCATAACTAGGCTATTCCTGAATCAACTACTAACTACTCATTGACTCATTCTCATATAAATATTCTGCGTAATCTTTCATGGGTCATTTCCTTTATCTTAACTTACATCCCGCACTGGCTCCTTATCTATCAATAACCTCTCAGGCAGGAAACCTTACCTCCTCTCCATGACGTCGTGTTTGCATAATGTTTTGGAATCGTAGCATATCTGTAGGATTTGAATAAATGCAATTTCATCCCTTTCTCATTTTTTATCGCATTCTATAGTTACTAGAACCACTTAATTTTGACTTAATGCCACATCACACCATATTCCCCCCTTTAGGGGAGCACTAAGATTTAGTGCTACGGTGATCTAGGTATAGATGTTTTACCTTTTCATCTTTGGCATCTTTTCACATCATCGATGATCCCTACTCGCCTCGTGGTAATCTTTTTGTACCAAGGATAACGAAATTTCGCACTCGCGAGGGTGACACTTAGTGTAACCGGCACATACAGTCCCTTAAGCTTAACTTGGCTCACCTTTTGCTTGCTTTAGGGAAGCGTCTTCCTGAATGACCTTTAAAGGGTATTCTTCTGTCCTCCATTCTATTATCGTCGAGACGCAATCTCTGAAATTCTCATGATGTCGACTATTACTCAGTATCTAGTTAATGTTTAGCTTACCTTGTTCATCAGTCCATACTGATTTCTATTACTCTGGGGTCTAACTTTTCCTTCTGGTAGTCGCGTTGGAGTCACAAACTTATTTCTCGAAATGAGGATAAGACTTTATGGCCTATACTCTTTTGTTGTCTCAAGGCATGTCATCTCTCGTCTTTCCCCTCACTTGACTATAGACTCTGTAATACTGTCATCTTTTGATATACCGTTATCATCCATGTATCATATCTTACTCATAATGCTTCACTAATTCTTTTCTTATTTCCCGCTAACATTTATGTCTATCACTTTATTCTGAAAACTCAAATAAGACATTCTATTGTTCTTAGCTCCCATTTGCTCCATCTAGTGGATCTTCGGGTTGCTTAACGTTCTCGCTCTACTAGGGATGCGAGCTACACTAAGATAATATTTATCCCTTCCAGGCTTTTACCGCCTATCTTCTCAATTTTTTATCACGCTAGTATTCACATCTAATTATAATATTCTTTAATGCACCATCTGAGTGTCTCACAAGGAGATCTTATTAGCACATTTGTAATATATCCTTCAGAAATGCCAACTCACACAAACAATCCATTCACCATTTTGGGTTACTCTAACCCCAACCTGATCCTGATATCCTGTCCTTTACTTAAACTACACTTGTAAGCCCCCAATAGGGTATAACTGAGATGTGCGTGGCCAATTATATATACCTCTGTTATTGTTAAAGGTAACTCAAAAGGCTTATATTCCTCTGCCTGAATTGTAAATACTAATAATCTTCATTAGCTGGGCGCCTCGTACCCTTCTTCACCTTGCTTCTTTTACTTGTATCTATCTTCTGAATCTCTCGGTGCCTTTCACCATAGGGGTGGATAGATGTTCCTGCCTTAAGGCTCCTTATAAAAAGGCTTACACGTCTTAATACACACACGATCTCCTGAAGACCTTACATTTATCCATTATAAGCATCATGCAAAATCGACTTCCTCTGACTCAACTCTTTCACAGCCACATGCAATCTCTTACAAACCGTCTTTCTAGATATAGGCATCGTCCTATTATGAATAAGATAGAGTTTAGGAAATTGAATTCCTACAACTAAGCTCTACCACACGATCTAGAGTAAGAAGAAAGAGTGACAGTCCTAAATGCCATGTAGCCTCCTGCTTATAAGTGCGGTGCATAACACACCCATAAACAAAACTCTACTAGACACGGCTTGTAGACTCCCTAGGACAGAACTACTCTGATACTACTTTGTCACGACCCAAACCGATGGGCCGCGATGGGCACCCGGTACCTTACTCAACCGAGTACCAACGTAACATATCTTTCTTATTACATCATCATATACACGTGACAAACGGCCCTAATAGACCAACATGATCATTTATAAATTCAAAACATAGGCCGACAAGGCACTACAATCTTTCACGTATACGACATATGTCTACAAGCCTCTAAGGGTACAGAAATGTCATAAAAGTTGGGACAGGGCCCCGTCATACTAATCAGTACATGTCCTACTCATACTGGCCACATAAGCAACTCCGGAACAAATGGAGAGCACCAACACCTTCCGTTGAGATGATAGCCTACTTGGAGGACTCTCAACCTGTCTATCAGGACCTACGGGCATGAAACACAGCATCCCTAAGAAAAAGGGACGTCAATACAAATAATGTACCAAGTATGTAAGGAATGAAAATCAGTAAATAATAGACATAAGAGAAACATGGAGTAAAAGACTCGACATGTACGTCTGCATAGCTCTGTGAATCATTTCATTTTTATAATGTCATGCATATGGGTATAAATGGCACACCAAGCATTGGTATATGCGTTCATAACATCACCAAGCGTCTAAGAGCATCCCATCATATCATTTCGGCCACTGTGGGAAAATCATCAACGTATACCAGCTAATCAGGTGGTGGTGTGTATATAACGCCATAACCTTTTTCCATATCCCATATACATATAATATACGCGTATATAAGGCCATCTAATCATGGGTCAATGTACATGTATAAATGAATGAAATGCATGGAAATATGTTAATAATCTCAATATTCCTTTCGGATAAACTTTATCAACAGCATATCATTCTGAGACCCATGAACAGAAGATATAATAATATGTCACATGGGGAATCAAGAACATAGAGACCCCTAGTATTTTTATGAATAGAGTCGTTTATGAAAACTGTGCGTTTGCTCGTTTCTTCTGTATAATTTGGATCATGCCAAAAAGAAAGAAGTGATATCCTTAACATACCTGAACTGGTATTCGTAGAATTTGCAATTTACGCTTTACAAAATCAATCAACCAACGTTATCAATTCTTGGTACGGATTTGTTTTGCTCTTTAAAGAGCTCACGATCAGCCATTCTTCTATAAGAGATTCAGTTTGGATTTTTTTTAAGGCAACAATTAACCTATTACCCACATAATTAAGAATTATCTCAAATTACTTACAATACCACTCACTTTTAACACACTTTGTCACCTTACTATCATGGTCATGTGGTACCTTATATGGCACTAGTCTATAAATACGGGGTATTATAGCTTAGACCGTATTTTATCCCAAAATGTTAAATTTTGACGAAATTCATTTTCTTTGGTTCGCTTACCCTCTCACCTTCACGAATTTACTTATCACTTGTTTGAAATAACATTATACTTATAATCCCAAAATAATCTCATTCCCTAACTTATGTCTTAACTTATAACGAAACTTTAACATACGAAAAATGTGGGATGTAACATCTCATTTCCCAGTTTATATCAATTTACTTATGGCGTACTTTCATGTACGAAAATATGGGGTGTAACACAATTGTTGATCTCTCATTTATTGCATTCATTCATATCTGGTATGCTTTAATTACTTGTTAGAATTTTTCAATTTTTAGTTTAATTTATAGCTTTTTAATTAGTTTAGGCCTTTTGTCAGTAGAAATAAATTGCACAATCATGTGAGGGTAAATCTGTAGTGGTCAATTAGTACATGCTCTATGGGTACTGGGTCAATAGATTTTTATGCTTGTACACTGTTTCCATGTCAAAATTTGTGTGAAAATTGCAAGCCCTAGATAAAAGTACTGACAAGTTCATAATTGTTTGAAATCTGCGGCCGCACAAGAAATTGTACGGTCCGCAGAAGTTGAGTCTAGGGTAACTCTAGGAATGAATAGGTCTTAGGCCTCAAGAAAAATTATGCGGACTGTAGAATATCCATTGCGGCCGCAAAACAGATATTTCACTATTTTCAGAGAATTGACCATATTTGTGATTCAATGTGCCGCCGCAAGAAAAATGTGCGGACCGCAGAAAACATTTTGCGGCCGCACATCATGAATTCTCTGTCATCAGAGAGTGGGAATATTTTTGTTTTATGAGTTTTGGCCGCAATGAAAAATGTGCGGACCACACTTCACATTTGCGGCCGCAAGAGAAAATTGTGCGGTCCGCAAAGCCCATTCTGCGGCCGCAAGGAAAAATATGTGGACCGCGGATTCCTATCCTGCAAGAATGTTTCAACTGTGTTCCTCACTGTGTCTTCTGGTGTATCCTTACATATCTCATTGTATGTATGAACTTAAATTGCAACTAACAATCGCATTTTCTTGGTACAGAAAACAGTTCGATATAGAGGCAAAGGCGATACTTTGAAAGAAAGGGGTGAACCTTCCAAGGGACGAGACAAGAGACCCGTACCTAGTTCTATGGGTGTACAAACCAAACCGATAACCCGCACCAACCCGAAAATTCGAGTCAACCCGAAAACAAAAATCCGATAAGTAGTTTGGTTTGACTTGGTTTGGTATTGAAAAATAAAACTCGACCATAATAGGGTTGGTTTGGTATTAACTAAAGAAAGTCAAACCGAAACCAAACCAACACGACATTACATGTATACATATTTTATATATTAGATAGATAAAAATATTTATTAGAATGTACGTTATAAATATTTCTTAATTTCTTTTTATAATTTATGTATTTAGCATAATGTTTTAAGTTGGTTTTATAGCCCATGTAAATATTTGTTTTTATCTGTCCCATAAAAGAATAATTGAGCCAAACCAAAACCTAATCCTAAAGCAGAACTAGACTAGTCCTAAAGCTGTTCTAAAACACTTAAACAATTAAAATCATTTTGCCTCTTCTCCAAAAGCAAGAAACCCTATCGTCTCATTCCAAAAAAACCCCAATTAGCTCAAACCTTATCAACTCTCTTTTGCTCTCATCGGTAAGGCTCTTCCCTTTCTCATTATACATGTTTTCTTTTAGCTGCATACATACGCCTTGCTTTTTCCCAATTAACTAAAAATTTCTTTTTCCGATTAGCGAGATATTTTGCAAATCTGTTGTATTCCTCCCTATTGTCAAATTTATTTGCTTATTTTGTTTCTCTTAGATAATTAACATGAGTAATTGATTGTTACTTAAAAAGATATTGAAACTTTTTTACTTATATTTTGAATCATTTGGTTAAATAATATGGACTATGTAAAATTAAGAGTGATGTATTTCTTACATTATTATACGATTTTGTCCTATTCCACAACGTGTGAGCTGGTGTAAATTCGAGGTCATTGTAGATAGTCCAAAGGATATTCAAGTCTCCACGTACTCTAAGAATGTAGATTCCTCCAGTGGTTGTTACATAAATAAATCTGAAAACTATCATCAATGAGAAGCAAAACATAAATGAAATTGTCTTTTCATATATCATTTGCTGTCAGAATGCGAAGGTAAAGTCCATGAGTTAAATAGTAACTGAAATATAATACATTTGTTGTTAATGAGTATAGTTATTTTTTAAAATTATTTAATATTAAATATGTTAATTGTTTCTTTTCTTTCAGAATATGCAGACTCGCCTTTGAGGATTGATTAGAGAGATAGTTAACTACAATTTGCTTCATGACTATTTTTGGAATCTGTACTACTTCAAGGTAATTAATTAAAAGAAAGTCGGTGCATGGTTTTTAATCGATTAAGAAGTTTTTGTATTACATTGTTTCTCTAAGGTCCAGTTGATTTGGGAATTGAAGAAATTAACCTTTTTACAATACTTAAAGCAATTGATTTGTCCATGATACTCCAACCTGCTCTTTCTAATTGTTTATCTAAGGTTCAATTGAAGTTGGACAGGTCAATTGCTTTAAGTTTTTATTAGAATTTTGGTGTAAAGTGGAAAATACTTTATAAAGTAGAGACCTTTATTGTGATGAGATTTTGGTCGTGAAAGATAAAAAATTGTCTTTCACCTTCCTGGGCCTAAAATATTTAATTATTTACAAATATTTCAGGTATTGCAAAAATTATCCTAACGGAAAGGATAAAACTGTAACATATCTCCCAAAGACTGGAAGTGAGGTCATTATGCCTTTACAAGTATTTTGAAAACATGCTCATCTCGTTGTAATGTCTACTAACATGCCCAACTTCTTACAGTTTAATATATTCTCTTTTTATTTATTTTTTAGGACTCTTGGGTGTAATGTCTACTATTACAAAGTTGGTGATAATTCTTATGTAGAGTGCAATATGATATGCAGTTTATATTTTTGGGAAAAAATATTAATTAGAAAGTTTCTATTAGAATTGAAATTGGAACCATACAACCTATTGACTAGCATAGTTGAGGTTAATGCTAAAAAGTAAAAATACGGTTGTTATTGGTAAAATTGTATTTAGGACTATAGAAATATTTGGAGCACAAGCTTATCGAAAACAAATCTGAAAAACCCGAGAAACCCGAGAAAACTAGATATTGAAAAATCCGTCCTTTGTTGGTTTGGTTTGGTCTATAGATTTAAAAATTCGATACAATTGGTTTGGCTTGGTAATTGCAAAATCCGAACCAATCTGACCTATGTACACCCCTACCTAGTGCCCAACAGCATGAAATAAGAAAAAAGACAGTAGCTGGGAGAGCGAGAGGTGCAAATCTCTCTGAGACAAGTTCATACGCCCCGTCTAGGGACGTATCAGAGGGAAACACATCCTCTGTTCAAGAACAACCGGCAGTATAGTCCAGGCCGTCAGGGAGATTTCAACTGAGGGACGAGCCGTCATCATCACACATCACTTCCAAAGGTTCAAAAAGTGCTAGTGAGGCTTCTAAGCCTTCCACTATACATGTCCTTAAGGTACCAGAGACTTCAGTTCAGGACATCCCCGATGATGGTAGAGGGGGAGATGCTACAGTTACCGGCCTCGAAAGGACAAAGAAGAAAGAGGTTTGGGAGGACTATTTTGTCAGTTTGGCCGCTTTCACCAGCTTCCATCAATGGTGGACAGTGAGGTCGCTTACTCTTGAGCGGAAATTTCAGTTTAAGGATTTGGAGAAATATAACTCGACAGTGATAATATAGTTCAAGGAACGCAAGGGGTGGATGTGGTTCACCCAGAGTGTGGTGGATGTTAAGGAACATCTTGTCCGGGAATTCTATGCCAATGTGGCACATATTAAGAAGGGGACAAAGGTAACCAAAGTACGTAACCTTAAAGTGATATTTGATCAAGATAATCTCAACACGTACTTGGGTTTCGAAGATATCGAGCCGACAAAATATTTAGAGAAGTATGCAATGGGATATAAGGCCAGGCCTTGGTTAGTAGAGATTCTAGCATCTCTTAGGCCACCACCGCCATGATCACAGCAGGGGTTCCTATTCACAGGAGCACTTTAAGCTTTGAGGAAAAGGGGTGACTAACCTTTGTCTGCAGCAGACTGGACCCGAGACAGAATGAGACATATCTCCCGATTCCTAGGGTGGTTCTAGTTGCTTATATCATGGCTGGGTACCCCATCAATATGGGTAATGTGATGTCGGCCAACATCTCTGTGATCGCCTGGCAAGATGATTCTTCCTACCCATATCCCAACACCATCACAGAATATCTCATGGATGCGCGGGTGGAGCTGAGGTATTTTTTTATAAAAAGGTGACGCCGAAGAAGCCTTTCTCCTGGTACTCACTTATGGATGCTAGCATCCCGAAGAAAAAGGGTCGAACGTCTACCACCACAAGCCAGTCTGATGAGCCAGATGTGGTAGTTACGGAGGGAGCTGATGTCCCATCTACTTCGGCCGAGCCTTTCTCTAGTGTCATAGTTATGCCTCCACCATCATCCACAACCCCTTTTGTAGCTACTGCTACAGTCTCTACTTCGGCTTTGAAGTCAGTGATCATGCCTACTGCTCCACTTTCTACGCTGCGAGTCTTCCAGACATTGGCGAGCCTCAACAACTGGATGCAGACAGTCACTGTAACGTTGTCTAACCTATCCAATACTGTTATTGCATAGTCTTCAACTCAGGTACCTCAGATTCCCACTACAATTGAGGAGACATTGAAGAAGCTGCTAGAGAACCAAAACACCATCATGGCTACCCTAGTACAGCATAGGTCAGTGATTGAAGAGCTGGGCAAAGAAGTCAAGAAGATGAGAAAGTCCCAGGCTAGTAAGAAGTCAGTGGACAAGCTCCGGATACAGATTACAAAGCTTGTTGCAGCTAGAGATATCCCTTTCGACATGTTGATTGACCCACATTCTTCAGGCCCAGATCCTGCAGCACCGATAGCACCAACTGGCCAGTCTGAGGAGCCAGACTCTGCTGCCGACACTGCTGAGGTAGTGCGTCAGATGTTCACCAACCCAGTCACTCCCAGAGTTGAGGATGATGAGATCCGGTTGGAAGAGACTGAGGGTAGTGATATTTCTGGGGAC
This sequence comes from Nicotiana tomentosiformis, assembly GCF_000390325.3. Lineage (NCBI taxonomy): Eukaryota > Viridiplantae > Streptophyta > Magnoliopsida > Solanales > Solanaceae > Nicotiana > Nicotiana tomentosiformis. The sequence goes on from NC_090820.1 coordinate 42,023,084, forward strand.
AATGCTTATTTTTATTCAGGGAGGTGGATCTTATTTGATGATTCTGAGACATTTGGCTTGTAATAACTTGATACTATTTTCTTCTTCTTCTCTCATTATCTATATATCTTCTCTTTCTCCCTCATGATGTATATTCACTATGCTTTCGATAGTTTTTGCTTTGCAGTTTCTTCATGTTTGTTTTCTTATTAGTTAGTGTTTAATTTAGTAGCTTCTTTTTGAATTAGTAGCTTCTTTTTTATTTAGTAGCTTCTTTTTATGTTTCAGTAGATAATAAGCCTTTAGTTTTCTTAAGGGCACGATCTTTCCAAAGGTAGTTATTATGTGAACTGGGTGACTCGTCCCAACGATGGATGGCGTGACAACCTTTTTAAAGGGATGAGTCTGTTTTGTGTTTAGGTAATAATAGAAGTAGTAATGAATAAAAAGAAGTAATTGAGTAATGCTCGAAGAGTCAATCGTGCTTCATTTGGTACCAACACACTTAACTACGTGTTTATGGTTAAAACAAAGTTTTTGAAAGAAATAGCTCTAGTTAGTGACTTGTGACTCTTATGTTGACTTTGGCAACCATCGAGTGGTTTAATTGAACCATAGTCATTTTCAAACTTGAATGTGGTCGTTATGGGCCCTCAACTCTGTTCTCTTTAACAATCCAGTTGTGTGAGAGGTGAGTTGCTTTGTTGTTAGTCCAAGTACATGTGCGAAATGTCTAGAACTTGCCCCGAATGTGTTGCAAGGCGAAATACTAAGTTTTGCTTGGCTTGAGAAGTGATTGTAAGGTTTCCTTGGCCTGTTTGAGTTTTCTATTACCTACCAATGATGTCATCCCTAGTCAACCTCTTCGAGCCTTTAGCCTTTAGCCTTTCTCATTTGAAACCCATGTTACAAGCCTTTACATGTTCTATTGTGACCCTCGCTTGGCACTCGAGCTTTCCTTAACACGCATGTGAATCAAATGGCTAAAAACATAAGTTTAGGGGAGAGACGAGGAAATTGAAAAAGGTATCAAGGAACAAAAAGAGAAAAAGAAATGATGAGAAGAAAAGGCAAAGAAAAGAAGAGAACAAAAAGAAAAATGCAACAAAATGAATAAGTAGAAGAGTTGAAAGGATTCAAAGCAAGGTAATGATCCCAAACATGGAGAAATATGAATGTAATGATCAAGAAAGAGTGATGTTAAGTCTCTCTACGCCCCCAAGAAAAAGAAAGTGCCCCAAGGAATTGGCAAAGTGTGAGCCGAGAAATGAATAATGGAGTGCTTAAGGAAGTTGTAACCACTTACCCACATTGTATCAAACCCTAATACAAAAGCCTTAATTACATTTATAAAAAAGTCCTACTTGATTTTGAGCCGAGTGAGCTTACATTAGTGAAGATCTACATGAGGGGCAAGCCTATGGTACTTGAAGTCGTACTTGAGACATTCTCTTGAGAGAGATGATGAACCTTTCATAAATAATTGGATTGACTGCTAAATTTCTTAAGTGACCCAGGCAACTGGAGAGTAGAGGAGGAAGAGTTTAGAATCCACAATGACCTATATGATAGAGAAAGAGTCCTTGATGAGTAAAGTCAACTTTTGATGCTCAAATGTCACTTTAGAACTATATGTGCATAAATGTTTAACTTGTCGCCTTGTTGATAATACATAAGTAGTGTGGGTAATTGTTGGTCCCAATGAATGTGTGGATGGCTCACCTTCAACTCGCTGAAATGACCCTTAACTTTTGAAGGTGGGAACTAATTTACGTGCTTGAGGACAAGCAAAGACTTAAGTTTGGGGGATTGATAATGGAAATTTTGACTACTTATTAGCGCCTTTTAACTTTTGTTTTAGTCTAAAAGTATTGAATTATGCTCCTGGAACTAATGAAATTTTACAAAATTGTAGGAATGCTAGAAGTTGGGCTCCCGAGATGAAATCTGATTCAAAGAGGAGTAGTCCAAGAATAAGGCAACAAAGGGCACATAAGCACACAATATGCAGTCCGCATAAGGAATTCTGCGGCCGCAGAAGAAATTGCGGACCGCAGTATTCCACCTGCGGCTGCAATCAATGAAGGAAAACTTGGCAGACATTTGTGCAAATTCCGGACCGCACGTGAATTGTGCGGCCGCAAAAGCTGGGCTAGGATTCAAGATCAGAGAGTATGCAAATTTCCAAGTCCTGAGTCTCTATGATTTGCGGACCGCACAAGAATTGTGCGGCCGCAGACTTAATTATGCGGATCGCAGAAGATTAGCTTGTGACCGCAGACCTAATTGTGCAAACCACAGAAGATTTCCTTGTGACCGCAGTTCATAAATGTGGAACCGTGGAACTCTACTTCCTGCCAAGATGAAGAAATCTGCGGACCGCACATGGAATTGTGCGGCCATAGAACCTCCCAAATGGCATTTTTGTCTGAGATTTTCAAACTTGTATAAATAGAAGAGTTTCACAAAATCAGGTCAAGTTTGAACATCAGCAATTACTGTAGCCATTTTTCTTTGCCATTTTTGGAAGTTTACTTAGCTTTGGTGTATTTTACAATAGATTTAATTATTTTAAGCTATCATTATGAGTTTAATTAGTCCTTCGTCTTCATTTTCTTCAAACCAAAGTATGAGTAGCTAGATTTTTACTAGGGTTGTGACCCTACCCTAGTGTGTAAACCATTTAGCTTAGTTAATGCTTTAATTTGAGAAATTAATGGTTGCAAATATTAGTTCATGCCTATTTGACTTAGTCTCTTCTTGAGAAAGAGAGACCTAGTCTAGGATAACTTGGCTAACAAGGAATTAGGTCAATTGAGAGATCGATTTACCCAATTAAAGGGTTAAACCTAGAGATAGCAATAACACAACTTGAGCTTTTATCAATTGTTTTGTGTGATACCCATTTGGTCTTGAGAAAGACAAATTAGGCAAAACCACTCTCTGACCGAAAGGTATTAAGTGGGTAATTTAGAGTTGATAGCTATATTACACCCAGTCAATAGAACAAGCATTAAAATCTTTTTCCCATTAGGCAAACACCTAGGTAATGGTCACAGCCCTAGACTTTTATCAATATGGAAAAAACCCCCAAAACTATTTCTCTAGTTTTCTTTTGATATTTTGCAACCCATAGAGTAAATATTAGTAATAGAAAACCAATCTTTTTTTGGAAGTGCAGTCTCGATAATTCAATCACGCACATTGAAATATATACCCCCTAACTCCCATCTTAGCTCCTTGTGGATTCGACTCCGACTCTTAGTTGGGTTTCTATAATTTCAAATGATTGTTTCATACTTCTTTTGAGGTGTGAAATGGGACGCGACCATTGCCTCACCTCCGTCATGACTTGATCATGCCGTGAGAGGTGGCATATAATAGCCTTTTGTTGCTCCCTCGGTATTCTTATTATTTCAGCGACGTGCTCGTCTTCAGCACCATCAGGAGTTGTCTCTCGAACATATCATGAATATTGCCCGCCATGGACCGGCGTGGCCTCATCCCCCTCGTTGCGGGTATCATTGATCGAGTCTTCGTGTTGAGGCTGATTTCTCTGGGGCTCAATATTTTGTGCGCCAGTGACATCGTTATCTGCCATTTTTTATGATTTTTGCTAAGAACAAAGAATCAAACAGGTTAGCAATAGATGTAAGGATAAACTCAATTACGCAATTATCTAAGATCCACGGTGGGCGTCAAACTGTTTACTCGTAAAATGGTGCAGTTGAATTTATACGTGGTTTATAGACAAGCGAATCGATTTGATCCCAAAATAATAAATAAATTAAATAAGAATGTAAAACATAGCATTGAAATCGAGAGAAGACAGCAGAGATCTTGGTTCCAGGAGCAGAGCTTCCGAAGGCAGTAGTAACGATATTAATAAGCAAGAAGATAAAATATTATTGAGCTTTGAACAGTATATGGCATAAGTTTGTCAGAAAAATCCTCCTCTTACAATGGCTATTGAATACACTATTTATAGTTGTACCTAGGGAACAATGTCCTAGGATCAAGCCCCTCTTAAATGACGATTATTGGAGCCATTGAAGAATGTGTAACGGCAGGCTAAGAATGTTATATTCTCTGTAACGGACTACGTACTTAATGTTATAGAATATTCTCCATTGAACGTTCCCGGGTGGGAGGCCTTTATTTGTCTTTATGAGCAATATTCCCTTCGGGGACAACCGAGATAGCTGCTCCCGGACTTGATTTCTACCTGTCTCGCTTTCTATCTATCTCCGGTTTCATGTGTCGCTCAATTATGTAAGTATTTAATATGAATATATTTTACCCTATACAATAAACCTTTCACTTTTGCCTTTCTTGTTTAGTTATTAGTCGAGCAAGAGAAATAATCATTGTTGCTAATATGCTACTATCTATTGTCTTGTACTCTCATGAAAAAAGAAAGATAATAAAAGAAGACGGAAAGTCTAACTTCTTTCCTTTATTTTCGAGGAAAAACGAAATGTCAAAACATATATATGATGGATGTTTTAATTTTGCTTTCGGAATGATATTTAACCATAAAGAATAAAGCGTGAGTTTTCATACAAAACTTTAATTCTAAAAGCAAGAAAGCAAGAATGTTAAATGTGTGAAAATAATGGTATTATTTTCTTGTAAAAACAAAGGTATAAAACATTAAATATAAGCCACAAGTTCAGGTTTAATGAAAAATCCAACTAAATTATCTGATGTGAAGTTGGACATTAACAAATAAAAATTAGAAGAAATAACTTAAATGTGAATAGGTTGTATGCAGTCATAATCAAGATTAATAATCTATTATCATCACTGAAATCCCTAAATTTTGAAAGTAATTTACTTATAAAAATGTATCTTTATTTGAGTCAGATATATCTTGCCAGACTTTGCACGCCACTAAATTCAAACCTCGTGCGTAGACTATGGGCGGCAACTGCGGAGCCCTTCTTTTTCTTGTCTTTTTTTATTTTCTATGTTCATTATTATTTCTCGTTTGATCAAGTCAAAAAACTTGGTTAAGTGCGTAAATGGTGTCTAACGATGCAGTTGTAGCTTCTCATAGGTGCCTATGTACTGTTGGGTTTGAGTTAAGGTGTGAATAGAAATTAGAGGGAAACAAAAAGTTTGAAAAAGTTCCCTTTTAGCTTTGTCCTTGTCGGAAAATAAAAAGAAAATCCTTGTATTTATATGTAGAAGCATTTCTTCTAACTTTTAAAAAGTTGAGAAGAGAGTAAGTCTCGCACAGTTGGCACTCAATTTGGATTTGGATTTAGATTTGGTTAAATGATTTGATTGAAATTTACGGTATTCGCGATCAACAAATAAATTAACAGAAACTTATTTATGCCGAAGAGATACCTTTTTCATGAGCATAAATCTTTGCATCCGTTGAGACCCAACTGATTGGCTACAAATTCAGAGATGTGGCCCCATTTTTCTATACTGAAAATTTGGAATAAAAATATTATCTCCTCTCTCTTTTGTATATTGCATATTTCAAAGCACAACAACGTAAGTGTTAGTGTCATTTGCTGTCGTTTGTTGAGTTCATCGAAATTCTATAATTTTTATTTCGGTATTACAGAATAGTGTTTTGTTCTATCCTGATAGGAACTAATCCAAAACCTTAGTCAATTGTGAGGGGATTAAATTCATTAAGGAAACACAATTTTATATTGGGCTTAGAACTTTTAGTTCTTCAACTTATGTTTCTGATTCTGTTTAACATTGCAAAATTTATTTTCGAGCACAGTATAATGTAGTAACAAGTATGCCTCAACCACTAGAGTGTAAAATAACCTTCAGTATATCATAATTATGGCTCGAAGCATTTTACGGAATGTGGTTACTTAGAAATATTTTTAAGAGCAAGTTTTTAAGGGTGATAGGGTGTCACAATCTAGGTTCATGATACGTATTGTCCAATTTGGCTTAAAAGACCTCACAGCTTTGTCCTTTGACTTACACCGTCATTAAGTCCAAAAGCCCATCAACAATGTGAACTTGAATATACTTTATAAAACTCTTCAATTTTCTTTTTTCATTCTGATATGACATTCGCCTAAGGTATCATGTGTATCCATTCTTTAGAAACTTGTCAGCCTAGAAGCCTACCAGTTCTTACTGAGGAAGCGTCCAGCTCTGATATCATATTTATCACATTTCAGGCTCATGGCAAGTATTGTTCATTTTGACTCAACAGACCTCACAAATGTATCCATGTGGCTACACAATCATCAAGCCCAAAAGCACATATACCATATAAATTTGTGATATGTATTATAATGCAAATGAAACAATCATAAGGTCCTAATATTCCTCTCAACCTTAGGAGTGGTCAAAGTTCAACTTTCGATGATGAATGTCATACAATGTGGAAGAATGTAATGCCCCATAAATCTTTACTCTTAACTTGGGCTTATATCAGGCTTACACTTGATTAAGGTAAATTGGACCATTTAACTAAGGCAGAAATACAATTTCTCAGGAAAACAGAAATTTCTACTAAATTAGAAATTGCCTGAAGGAAATAAATTACTTAACCATTCTGCTAAAGCAAACAAATTATGCCGAGTGCAGAAATATAATTTCTAAGGAGAGCAAAAACAATTATGGCAGAACTTTCCTGCAACCTTAAAAAACTATAAAAAGGCGAGATAAGTGCTTTTCAAGAGTTATGATTTTCTCTCCCAACCAATAATCAAACTAAGATTCTCCTAACTGTAAGACCCCGGACAATCCTAACCTCTATTTGGATTAATAAAGGTTCGGAAGCCAAGTCGTAGTAAGGAAAAACACAAAAAGATACCTCAGCTACACCGTGAGGGGAGAATCCGGAGCATTCCATGATCATCTAGAGCAACCTACAAACATCTGGAATATCATATGTTCATCTGGAAAGAAGCCTATACACGAAATGGAAATCTAGAGGAAATCCTACATGACACTTTCAGATCACTATAAAAAGACAGTTGTAGGAAGAAAAACAAATAAAGGTATTTTACCGAAGTTAAAAAATCATTTTGTAGAGAAGGATGATCACATCTCTCATAAATACTCGCTTACTCACCAAGGTAAGACTTTATTGTGCATTTATAGTATGCTAGAATCATTTAATGTTATACTACCAATATTTGTGAACTAATCTATAGAATTTCATCTCATGATCCAAGAATATTGATCAAGATCTAAGTTAGGGTTCTTGAATCCAAAAATGTAAACCTATACTTCCATCATATACAAATTTAAGATGACTCTTTGAGGGTTGTGATGAGTTGAAAAAGATATTAAGCCAAAGGTGCGGAGTTAAATAAAGTACTTTGGGAGTCTTGTTAAGTAGCGTAGAAGGTATTGGCGAAAGATTTCAAATACTGAAAGATACACATGTCGATGTAAGATTATGGTCGGACCATTAGTTTGGACAATTAGATAGTCTCTCTTAGTAGGGGATAATGAAAATGCTATAACTAATGTCAATCCATGATGTATTAGTCGATCCGGACAAGATCGAACGCCATACGTAGACATGGAGATTTAACGGAATGTCGGTAACTAATAAATTCTAACTCAAAGACAAAGTTTGTTTTAAGTTCAAACTCTTTTTATGCTTTTTGAAATGAAATGAAATGTTTATTGTTTTGAATTGCATACCATTTTTCCATATCCATCTCTTTGTTATTGTCTTATTTCTATGAGAGAGAGCTTATGATACGTACAAATACTCTTCATTATGCACTTACGCCCCTTTTGATGGGGGCACATCATTTCTTTTGTTGATGCATGTAATGACACTCTGGAGAGCCTGAACCCTCGCAAGGCACTCCCTCATTTCCTCCAGTTTGATGGTAAGCCTCATTTCATGCCCGAGAAAATCTTATGTCATATGGGAACAATTGTATTTTCTTTGGTTATCATTGAGGCCCTGATAATAGAATACTTGAAGTGCAAGTTCAGTAACGTAACCCATGAGGCTGACATGGAAGTGAGACTTGATATACATATCATCCCCAAGTGAGGAATCTTCAAGCATCTTGGGTCTATAATCCAAGGTAATATATAGATTAACGATGATGTCACACAATGTATTGGAGCAAGATGGATGAAATAGAGGCTCACATCCCAGATTCTATATGATAAGAATGTGCCACCAAGATATAAAGTTAAGTTCTACAGAATGATGATTCAACCGGCTATATTATATGGGGTAGAGTGTTGGTATTACAACCAATACTTTTGACATTGATTTCATTCATAAGTTAGTTAAATTTGGGTTCAGCATTTTTCGAGAGACTGCGTGAAGTAGCCGTCTTGGGCGATGTCTAGCTATGTTGTCCAGTGCGGGGCGACCCGTTTAGCACCCTTGGGGCGGTGGAGTTTCCATTTCTTTCCAGATTTTCTATAAAAATTGGTGCATCCCCTTTCTCTTTCATTCTACACGATCCTAATAGCTTCAGACTATCCCAAAACACTCCTAAATTCTCTCTAAGAGTTCTCATACTACCAAAGGCTAAATCAAAGTCGAACCTAGTGAATTTAATGTGAAGGATTTCATGATCATCACCTTATGATTTTTCTTCTTGTTGTGCTAATTTTGGAAACTCCTTGGAAGTAAAGTAATCACGAAACTGAGAAGAGATTCTTGTGTTTGGAAATAATCGCCATAGAACATGCGAGGGTTTGTAGGACGTAATTAGCTACATAAACAAGGTATATAAGGCTACTTTCTTTCTTGGCATGATTTGTTAAAAATATTTCCTATGGATAAATCTTCATACTCTACCAAGTCGCGCTATAGTCGGACGGGTACAACACCTATTGTGTAACCACTGATCAGTTGGCTATAATATGAGATATTACCGAGCCCTTTGTGACTGGGTATGATCGAGTTCTCTACGAATCTGGGTGTTTTACGACATGTTATGAGATATTACCGAGTCCTTTTTAAAGGTTGGGTACGACCGAGTCCTGTTGAGGTCGAGTACAATCGAGCCCTCTTGAGGCTGGGTACGACTGTGTCCTCTTAAGGTCGGGTAAGCTGAGACTTATTGAGGTCGGGTACAATCAAGCCATATTGAGGCCGGGTACGGTGTGATGAGACATGAGACTCTACTGAGCTCTCTTGAGGACGAATACAACTGAGTCATGTTAAGGCCGAGTACAACCGAGCCCTCTTGGCCGGGTATGGTATGATATGATTTGTCTCATAGAGAAACTTAATATTATATTGTATGGCCCTATTGAGTGGCTTGACTTTTACAAAACATGCATATACATATGTCATGGTTACAGTTGTTGTACACCCTTAGTGGCTTCCTTCAGAGTCCAGGATCTCTGTGTCCATATCTCTAGTACTATATTTTCCATTTACACATGTTACCAGCTTTACAAATTCAGTACATCTTTTGTATTGTCGTCCCTTTTATGGAGCATTGTGTCAATGCCCACAAGTATAGATAGAGGGATTGGCTTACCTCTTCAGTATGGTGCCAATTTCACCTATTGGTTGCCGCACTCCACTTCTCCGGAGTAGCTGTACAGGATTCGACAGGTACCATTGTATATACATTTGGAATTTTGGGTATGATGGGGCCCTATCCCAGCCTATGTATGTATTGTAGCACTCATAGAGGCTTGCAGACTAGTGCTCAGTAGTAATAACCCGATCGGTCATTTAGAGCTTTAGCATTCCATTCAATGGTTTGAGGTATTGAGTGGCTTCCTATTGTATATTATGACTTGCGTGCATGGTCGGTTTTGATTTTTGAGCGATTCGGGATTGATTTAGAAGAATGGTTCTCATTTTAGAAGCTTTAAGTTAGAAGAGTTAACCAAGTTTGACTTTTTGGCTATCGGGTTCGAATTTTGATTTCGGGACTTGGAATAGGTCCATTTTGTTAATTGCAACTTGTCTGCGAGATTTGGTGTCATTCCGAGTTGGTTTGATAGGAATCGGATGTGTGGTTGTATTTTTAGAAGTTCTTGAGTTTCATTGTAAATTTCATGTGTTTTGAGATCTGATTCGTGGTTTTGAATGTTATTTTGATGTTTTGATTGCACAAGCGAGTTCATATGATGTTTTTGGACTTGTGTGGATGTTTGGTGTAGAGCCTTGGGGGCTCATGTGAGTTTCGGACGCGTTCCGGAGTGTTTGAGTGGTTTCAAATTTTGCTAGTGTTGTTGGTGCCTCTGGTGTCGCAAATGCGAGATACAGTAAGCATTTGCGAGGTGGGGATCGCATTTGCGAGGTTCACTAGAAACTGACTAGTTTGCATTTGCGAATATTTTGTTTGCTTTTGCGATGGGTGTTGATACCCAATTTTTCCCTCATATTTCTCGAATATATATATATACACACACACACTTCCAAAATAGTGCAGATGCATCATTATTTGATATATAAGCATATACAAGTATTTTTCATAGTTTTTAAAGGTTTTAAATTAATATGTTTCTGCATTGTTATTATATAAATATCGATTAATTATCTTACAAATTATTTTTATGATGACTTTATCTTCTAAACTTATCATTTACACCCATATAAGGTTTTAAATATTTTTAGTTCATTTCTTATAATTACATTTGTATTTTTTAAGGCTAAATTGCACATTTTGCAATAATAACCTATATGCATGTATAATTACATTATTTATGCAAAATAAATAACTTATTATATTTTTTATAATGTTAAATAATTATTTTTAATTATTTTCATGCACAAATAATATTTTTTTTGTTATTTATCTATTATTTTTATAAATTATTATTTATTAAAATTGGGTATTTAAAATCTGACCCTAATTTCATAATTAATTTCGGACCTAAACTACCCAAACATAACCTAATCACCCCAAGCCCAACACCATTAGCCTAGTCCCTTACCCATTTAATTAAAACCCGACCCAACCCCTGCTTAAATCCCTACCGTTGATCAAAAATGATCAACGGCTCATAAACGACCCCTCATTTTCCTTATATCACCCATCTCCCAAACCCTAACCCCATTTCCCCTAATCTGCCGCCTCTCTACTCCCTTCCCTCTGAAGAACCCTAGCCCGCCGCATCTCCAAAATCCTCCCCTAATCCCGTTCCTAATGGGATTTTCTTCCCATTTACTTACCATTTCGACATATTTCCTTTATTGGTTGATTCTTTACGGTATTACTTAGTACTTGCCTAAACATGGCAAGTACCCTACTCTGATTCTGTCCTAATCGATCTTCATCTCTTGAATCTGGACGATATTAAGTCCAAACACGTTATTTTGCACCGTGTGAGTCCGATTTGTTCGTATCTTGCTGATTCATACTTAACCCTAAGGTTATGGTTTACAGATTCTCTTTGATTCGAACCGAAATTGGTTCAAGCTTTAATATTAAGTACTATGTCGTCTATATTCGCCTTATTATGTATGAATTTTTCTATTTCTGCCGATTATTTTTACTTTCCCTAAATTAGGGTTTCAGATCCTTTTTATTTGAACCAAATCTGGTTCGGTTGTATGTTTTGTGAATAATATTCATGTCTATGTTCATTTTATACAATATGTGATTCTTTGCCTTTATTTTCTACTGATTTTGTGGAGTTTACCTAAAAACTAGGGTTTCGAAAATTTTCTTCTGTACTGATTGTTTGAATTAATTATATTTCCATATTTATGTATTTAGTTCCTACACTATTTAAACCCCTCCCCATTCCCCTTTGGTTAAGTTCAAAAATCCTTAAAAAACACTATAAACTAAGGTTGTACGTTCTTCATTCTTGAATAAACTTGTTCTGTATTTTTTATTCCTGGCCGGCTGAAAGCCAAGGCCAGAAATTGCTAATTTCTTCCTTTGTTTGGTGATACCCACAATACTGTTGGATTTCCTTCTTCCTTGCTTCATCTTAAATGGTGAGTTATCATATCTCTGTCATTTCATTCTGATTATTTGTTTAATGTGCTACTTAAATTAGACTATGTTATCCTAAATGCTATTACATTTGTAGTTTGAGACATGCTTAAATCTACTTTGAGTTTGTTAGTTCAATTCTGCTTAACCTATATGTCACTTATAGCAATCTCTTGAAGTTTAAGTTTGTTATTATCTTGATCTTTGAACATGTTCTCACATCTCCTGCTATAGAATAGTTAACTAGGTATAGATGTCTTCTTTAATAGGATAACAAGTCTATTTCTGAGTGCATCATAATGTGGCATGTTTGACTTTATTTTTATTATATTTTGACACCCCTAGTAACTGCCCTAATTATTTCCTAACATGTCATGATCTATTGCTAATTGATTTCTTCTTATGACACCAGTTTCTGCACTTAACTTAATCTGGATCCTCCTTTATCATTATAAATTTGTCTTATGACTTGTCTTGTTCGCATGTGATTGAGTTTATTTCCTGAAACTTGACTAAGTTTGCCTAGTTTCAAGCATGCCTGTTATTTGTGTGTATATGCTCAATTTGGATTTTGTCCTTCAGTGAAATACCTTGACTTCATTTTATTCCTTTACTATCTGGTCCTTCTGAATTCTTATTCTTAGCCGATTGAAAGCCAAGGTTATTTAGGTTCTGTCCTTTGACCTACCTAGTGTGAGCACTGCTTAGGGTTCATGTGAGACCCTTGCGAACTCTTACACACTAGGACCTGGTCCCTAATCTTTCCTTGAATTATTTTTGATCAACCTCCCTAGTGTGAGCACTGTCCTAGGTTCTTGAAGCCTTTGGGAACTCTGACACACTAGGGTCTTGGGTTCTGTATACTCAGCTTTGATATATGTTCACTGGGTGAATCACTCAATAATTGGCTATTTTGTTTTTGGAGTTGTTGAAGGCTTGGCCTGTCCAGGTGTATTTTGGCCTGTTATAGGCTCCCTATAGTTATATTTATTCTGTAATTTACTATATTCAATTTTGGGTGTGTAATAATTATTGTAATAACAATTCTGGAGTGTTAGTTCAATTCTGGCCTATAGGTTCGATATTGTGTTGTTAAATGTTGTATGTTAGAAATCATGTCTATAGGTACTTTACTATGTTCAGTCATCATATGCTAGCATCCATGCCCATAGGTTCAATGCTTTGTTCAATTATGTTCTGTTAGAGACCATGCTTATATGAAATGGTGTGATTCAATATGTGTGCAAAATCTTGCTTACATATTGTTCTGTTCACAATTTATAGAAACCATGCCTATAGGATCTAAAACTGGATCAAATTGTAAAAAGCATGTCTATAGGTGTGAATCTATTTAATTATCGTTTTGGCCTGTTGGTTTTACACTGTTCCGTTACTCTCATTAGAAAACATGCTTATAGGATTAAAACAAGTAATTATGGATATGTTTCTGTGATTACCACTAGTTATTATTGCGTGAAACACCTAGATATCATGCTGGTAGGCTTAATCATATTATGCTAAAATCAGTAGGCAAACTTTCGTAGGTCCTAGTAATCGTATTAAGAAACTGGTTTTTGGGCACAACTGTCTGATCATTCGTTCAGTATCACATAGAGATCCTGCCTATAGGATTCTGCAAATTAGTTATAATCTGTCAACATTAATCAGTTTGGCGTGCATTTGCTATCTAAATGCGGAGGCTAATTTGAGCCCATGCTTGCTTATATTTGAAAGTCCTAAACTGTTTTTGTATGTCGCTTAGTATTTTCCCTTTTGAACAGCCTAAGTTAAAGTCTAGAACCACCCTAAAATAGAGGTCCAAATGCCTCTTGGACCATAGGCATGGGACGGGTAGTGCACGCATAGGGTACGATTTAGAATTAAATAGAGCACTTTAGGTAAATAACTTAAAGATAGTAATTGTGTAGCAGGAGATGATAGTTTGTGCCCGCTGAATAATATGAGTAACACCCCGTCTTGAGGGAGTTACGAAGTATTATTTATGTTACACGGGGTGACCCTTTAGGCTAAAACACTTAGGACCCCCCCCCTCCCCCCTTTTGTATAAAGTAATTCATTTATTGCACTTGTCCAAACTGTTTCCTTTCTCTTAGATTAATTCATATAATTCGAGTTCGGCCGGGACCCACCGTTGTGTACCTCGAGGAGTACCTAACACCTTCTCTTCGAGGTAATTTGAGCCCTTACCCGATCTTTGGTGACGCAAGCTAGTAAACCCGAGTCATTTGCAAATAGGTTCCCTAACGCACCTTAATCCATTATGTGGCGACTCTCTCTTTTAATAACCCTTCCTTTTAAAGAGTTGTCAACGTCGAAACCCGATTTCGCGAGAAAAAGGGTCGAAACCCGATTTCGCGAGAAAAAGGGGTGCGACAGCATGGCGACTCTGCTGGGGATATCCTTAGGCTCTTACCATAATGAACTTGGTCTGTGTGAATTAGTCTCCCTCGATAAGCACGTCTTTATTATTTTATGCTCAAATTCACCATTTATTTGCTACATGCACACCTCCTTCCCTATTTTCACTTTTACATGAATTTACATGCAACTCTTCGTTTAACCTTGTTCGCTGGCTTCAATCTTTATGTCTTTCCCAATCCCTACCCCTTTTACCGCTTTATTATAATTTTTCCATTATGCGAACTAAATCCTTCTTTGTTTTTCTTTCTTTCTTGTCTTTACATTTATTAAATATCGTATTTATCGCTTTCATCATGCAAAATACTTGACAAGGTGTTGTTTTACTTTTTACATAATTACATGCTCTGCATCATATTTCACTCGTGCGTAATTAATACCATAGCGGAACTTGATGAGTGTCCACGCTCTTCCTTTATTACCCTTTTTAAAATTTGGAAAGGCTTATTTGTGGTAAAACTAGTCGATCAGCAGTGCAGTCGACAGTTCCGTGTCTTTCCCTCTCAAGTTGTCCACTTGAGGGTACCGGTCTAGACTTTTATAGAAAACCCCACTCTGATGTTAACTGTGCATGCATCATGTCTTAACCTAGTACGGGTTAGAATATTGTCTGCATAATAACTCTCTAAGGCAAGCCTTATCCAAAACCCATTGGGATTTCCATTATCCCAACAGGGCACAATCATGATATGTGCATTATTTGGAGAAAACATGTTGATATGCTAATCATTAATGGGTAAGTAGTCAAGTCCATAGAGGGAGAGGGCTAACTTTTTTTGTTTTGCAGAAATGAGGCACGAAGTCCCCAGGTTCGACATGGTCCGAAGTATCTCACCTCTGTTTCTAGATTAGTGGAAAAATCTCTCGCCAAGCGACAAAAACCATGTGAAAAGAATTCTGGGAAATTTACCTTCTTTGCTGGACATTCAGCCAAACAATGTACTGATCGAGGCCGCTACTATATTCTGGGATGAAAAGACGGTTGTATTCTGTTTTGGTAACATAGAGATGACTCCCCTTCTTGAGGAAATAAGAGGTTTTTCCGGGCTACCCTGGGATAGCCCTGGTCTGCTAGTACCGGAAAATCGTACTTCTAGGGGATTTCTGAAAATGATGGGTCTTAGAAAGAATGACGAGTTAGTCTGCCTGAAGAAGTCCTACATACCTTCTGACTTCCTCTACGAGCGTTATGGGCACAGCACATCCTACCGTATCTATCATGATGAGTTTTCCATCACTTCCCTAGGCTGGACTCATCGTCGGGTTTTTGTGTTCATCATCTGTTTTCTGGGTATGATAGTATTTCCAATTCAATGAGACAGGATTCACACCGTTTGGCTATAGTTACCAAGACCTTAATGGAAGGGATTGAGGGATAGACTTACACTATTGTCCCAATGATCGTGGCAGAGATATACCGAGCTTTGGACCGCTGTAAGAAGGGATTCAGACATTTTGAGGGTTGTAATTTGTTACTACAAATATGGTTATTGGAGCATCTTCAAAGAGGACAATACCGTCAGGAATTTCTGCGGCAACCATGGAATGACCACATAGCCTTTCACCATCCAAAAAGAATGACTTTCATCCCAGACAGGTTTTCACAACCGAAAAACGTCGTGGATTGGGTACACTTCTTTAGCAATTTGACTGATGACAAGGTCCATTGGATGTTCGAGTGGTTCCCTACTAGCGAGTTCATCATCAACTCCAAGGATGTTCCTCACTTAGTGATGATCGGGTTGAGGGGTATCTACCCTTATGCTCCTATCAGGGTCATGAGACAGGCTGGGAGAAAATAAGTCATACCGTGAGTTTTTAAGATGGTTCACTACAAAGAAGACTTTCAGGGTGGTGCCATTCCATTCAAGTGTGAGGCCCAACACATGTGGCATCTGAAGATTATTGTGGAAAAGGATACCATCGAACCATATCGGTACCACGCCGGTCATGTGTATTTCTACCTATCATGGTTGGATGATGACATAGCAGGAGAAGTCAAGCCAGGGATCGATCGAGGAAACATGGTCATAGATGATGATGCTGAAGCACAAGTAAAATACAAGAGGTTGCGCAAAAGAATCCTTGAGTCTGAAGCCAGACATTTGGAACAACACAAGATAGACATGGAATCAATCAATGAATGGAGGGAAGTTTGTACAAAATCAACAAAGAGGTTGGAGTACTTAGAGCGGGTGTGATGGAAATTGAAGGGAAGATGAGGAAAAGGATCGTGGATTGTCAGAATGCAGAGGGCAACGAAGGAAGACACCTAGCAAGGGCGCATCTACTGATGTACATACGCGACCTGGGGAATCTAATCGATGGGGCCAAGAAGGCCAAGCTTGGAGAGGGTCCCTCCGAGACCAAATAGAATAGAATTGCTGTTTATTTGCTTTTCTAGAGTCATTTTAGAAATTGATTGTAATGAGGCAAATGCCACTAGAAACTCTTTTAATTATTGTCATTTTAGAGGTTTGATCTATTTATTACATTAATGAAATGATGCAGTTATCGGCATCATGTTTCTCCAAATCTATGTGTCGCTAAGCCTACCTCAGGCACAATGAGGTCCCCAAAATTAGGACGTGAATTTATAATTCCGCAATACATGTTTAAATACTGCAAATATCCTTCCAAAATCCCCTACTGACTTGTTTACCTTTTTGCTTTTCTTTGTTTTGATTATTCCCATCCCCTAAGATTGGTTCTTGTATACTGGCATCATCAGCGTATCATACCAGATCCAGAGGCCCTCCAACTCCTCCTCCTCCAAGTGATCCTAAAAGTAAGGGAAAGGCTAAGATGGATGACATGAGTGGTATCAGGAAAGATAATGTTGCGCATGAGGAAAATTTTGAAACTTCAGATGGTCGGAGTACTCCGGCACAGAATGATTTGGTTCTACGGTTGGAGCAGAAAATACTCGGATTGCAAGGGGAACTTGAGTAGGTCCGCAACTTGGCAAACCTCTCCCTCACCTTAAACGTCTCGTATATTAACCAACAGAATGCCCAAAACTCAGCACCTCCTCAAAACATACCAAACCAACATCTACAAAATCCTCCTGCACCTCATCAATACGCCACACCTCCTCAAAATCCTAACCCTCCACCAGTGCCAACTCTTCCTCAATGCCAACATCTTCCGATTCAGTATCCACAAACTACTACCTACCATACTCCTCAAAATACACCGCAACCTACCCCTGATCCGCAGAACTCAACCAATAACCATCACTACACCCAAATCCCCAGTATCCACCAAAGTAACCTCATATACGTAGAAACTATACCTCACCCCACTCAACAAACCCTATATACACCAGAATCCGCCGAGAAGAACCTGCTCATCAAGAATATGGTAGAGGAACTTAAGAAGCTCACAATCTGAGTCCAGGGTGTCGAAGGGGGTAAAGGCATTGAGGGTTTGAACTATGAAGATCTGTGTATTCAGCCAGACATAGAACTGCTGGAGGGTTACAAACCTCCTAAGTTTGAGATGTTTGACAAAACAGGTGACCCAAAGGTGAATCTAAGGACATACTGTGACAATCTCGTAGGAGTTAGAAAAGATGAAAGGATTCGCATGAAACTATTCATGAAAAGCCTCCTTGGAGATGCCCTATCGTGGTACATCAGCCAAAATCTAAAGAAGTGGGTTAGCTGGGTAAGCATGGCATCGGATTTCATGGATCGGTTCAGGTTTAATACGGAGAATGCACCAGATGTCTTCTATATCCAGAATCTCAAGAAGAAGCCAACAGAGACTTTCCGCGAGTATGCTACTCGATCGAGATCGAAAGCTACGAAAGTAAGGCCGGTATTGGAAGAAGAGCAGATGAACAAGTTCTTCGTCCGGGCCCAGGATCCACAATACTACGAAAAGTTGATGGTTATCGAGAATCACAAATTCTCCGACATCATCAAATTAGGGGAAAGTATTGAAGAAAGGATCAAGAGTGGAATGGTAACTAATTTTGAGGCTTTACAAGCTACAAATAAAGCTTTAAAGTAAAGGGGTATATCCAATAAGAAAGAAGTAGGGACCGTGATGGTAGCCCAAGGTCCAAAATCTCCTCTTACATACCAAACACCTCCACCCACATATCAGCCTTCACCTCCCAGATATCCATAACCCGCCACTGCCTACCATACTTATAACACCCAGCCAGCATACTATCACTTTCTGCCAGCCGACCAAAACTATCAGAAACCTAGACCAAATTTCGACCACGGGCCTCCCAGACAATACACCCCTATTACTGAAACTATCGATCAGTTATATGAGAGACTAAAAGCTGCTGGATATGTCACCCATATTCCCGTTGTTGCCATGGAAAACTCCTCTCAATGGGTCAATCCAAATAAGACATGTGCCTATCACTCAGGCATGAAAGGTCATACTATTGACGAGTGTCGTACTCTGAAGGATAAAATTCAGACATTACTTGATACCAAAGTTATACAGGCAAAGGAGGCCGCACCTAACGTCCGCAACAATCCCCTCCCGGATCACAGGGGCGAAAGGGTGAATGTGATAGAGACTGGTGAAGAATGGGACTCAGAGAGGTCAATTGGACTCATTCGAGAAGGGCATAATCCTGAAACATCTCTGGTCACTCTCACACCTATCATGATACAAACTCAGACACCAATCGAAGTTGAAGTAGTTGCACCAACTCTGTTTGAGGTTGAAGTAACAACACCATTCATCGTGATGGTAGCAACTACACCGTCTTATAAGTCTAAAGCTATACCATGGGATTATGTTGCAGAAGCAAGAAGGAAAGGAAAGGGGAAAATGGAAGAAACTGGTGTAGCACAAGGTATGACCAGAACTGGTAGGGTTTACACACCCGAGCATTTGGGGGGAACAAGTGAAGAAGCCGTTTCCAAGCAACCCATCATTGGAAACGGCCCTGATGATATTTGGAGAAAGGTGCAAGCAAGGGAGTATTCTGTGGTTGATCATTTGAACAAAACCCCTGCTCACATATCCATTTTATAACTACTGCAGAATTCGGAGGCACACAGGAACGCGTTGATGAAAGTGTTGAATGAGGCTTGTGTACCCAACAACATTATCAGTGGAGAGATGGTTAATATGGTAGGACAAGTATAAGTTCATTGGCAGAGTCCTGATAGAAGGGGGTTCGAGTCTTAACATATGTCCACTAACTACTTTGGAAAGATTGGGTAAAGGCCTACACGAGATACGAGCAGGAAATATGAATGTGAAAGCATTTAATGGGTCTCAAAGGGCCACAATTAGGGAGACCAACCTCAGCCTACAGATGGGCCCAACCTGGTTTGATGTGGAGTTTCAAGTGTTGGACATATTTGCTACCTACAACCTATTGTTGGGACGACCTTGGATACATGCCACTAGGGTCGTAGCTTCTACTCTACATCAGGTCGTGAAGTTTGAGTGGAACCATCAGGAAGTGATCATCCATGGAGACGGAAGTAATCCCATTTACACCAGTCAAACTGTTCCAGTCATCGAGAATAGAAGGGAGTTAGCGAGACTTATCATCGCATCGAGTGCGTCAATGCAATTGAGAATTACAAGTGGTGGAGAAGCAAAATAGAGAGCATACTAGCATGGGCAGGGTATGAACCCGGTAAAAGGCTCAGGAAAAATCTCCAGGGGATCACCAAACCAATACAGCTAAAGCGTCACGGCACAACCTTTGGGCTTGGGTATGAATACACTTGGCACGAGTATCAGAATTGGTTGCCATCATGAAGTGGTCCTTTTTACCCTCTAGAGCAACCAGTACCACATTTGAGCCAGTCATTTCACCAAGCTGACATGATGTGGGAGTTCGAAGAAGATGAAGTTCTAGCCGGTATAAGGAATCTGTTTCTGGATGATGGAGACATGGATTGCAGTGCAATAGTTGAGGAGGAGGAAGAGGAAGGCCTCATTATTTAGACCGTGGAGAAAGGAGTTGTTCTCAAGAACTGGAATGCTGCACCATCAAGGACCCATCAAGTTCCAGGGTAGCCTGGTAATTTGCATCACTTATTTTTAAAAGCAATTTTTATGAGAATTTAAGACGTTTTCAGCATTTTGTTTTAAGCATGTTTTGTTTTGAAATAATTGCTCGGGTCATCGAGCCACACCTGTTTGACGTTTTAAAGATTTATCTAAATGCATTGATGTTTTTAGTATTTATTATTATTCTTTACGTTTTTTTTTCTCTACAACATTATTATTATCTATCCCGGTGAACTTACGACTGTGACATGTAATGAGACAACGCAACATAAGGATAATGATTCAGAGAATTTGGAAGAGGATATAATGCCCGAGGAAATTGTTAGAAAAGTGGAAAACTTTGAAAACAAGCCTAAGTTCAATTTGGATGAGACTGAAACAGTTAATCTAGGAGACTCCGAAACAGTCAAGGAAACACGTGTAAGCATTCACCTGTCACCATCAGAGAAAGAAGAATACACTCATTTCCTGAAGGAATATGAGGATATCTCTGCATGGTCCTATGATGATATGACCGGTTTGAGCACGTCCATAGTAGCTCATAAACTACCTACCAACCCAATGTGTCCGCCAGTAAAGCAAAAGCTCAGAAAGTTCAAGCCAACTATGAGTTTGAAAATCAAAGAAGAAGTCACCAAACATATCAAAGGTAAGGTTCTCAGAGTGGTTGAATATCCAACTTGGTTGGCTAACATCGTTCCAGATCCAAAGAAGGATGGGAAAGTCAGAGTATGCGTCAATTATCGGGACCTAAACAGAGCAAGTCCCAAAGATGATTTCCCATTACACAACATACACATACTGATCGATAATTACGCCAAGCATGAACTCCAATCCTTTGTGGATTGCTTCGCGGGATATCATCAGATCTGGATGGATGAAGAGGATGCCGAAAAGACAGCTTTTATCACACCATGGGGGGTGTACTGCTATAAATGATATCGTTAGGTCTGAAGAATGTTGGGGCCACTTATATGAGGGCCATGACAACTATTTTCCACTACATGATACACAAGGAGATAGAGGTATATGTGGATGATGTCATCATCAAATCCAAGAAGAGTACAGATCACATAGCAGACATGAGGAAGTTCTTTGATCGGCCTTGGAGGTACAATTTGAAATTGAATCCCGAAAAATATTCTTTCGGGGTCCTCGCAGGAAAGTTATTAGGGTTCATCGTCAGCCGCCGAGTAATTGAGCTAGACCCAT
Organism: Nicotiana tomentosiformis; assembly: GCF_000390325.3. Taxonomy (NCBI): domain Eukaryota; kingdom Viridiplantae; phylum Streptophyta; class Magnoliopsida; order Solanales; family Solanaceae; genus Nicotiana; species Nicotiana tomentosiformis. The sequence goes on from NC_090820.1 coordinate 42,044,608, forward strand.
CAAAGGTCAAGACTATCTAGGATTTGCCGCCTCCAAAGAACAAGAAAGACGTGATGAGCTAATTGGGACGTCTTAATTACATTAGCCGCTTCATAGCACAATCAACCGCGATCTGTGAGCCGATTTTCAAAATGTTAAAGAAGGATTCCGCAACCAATTGGACTGAAGACTGCCAGAAATCTTTTGACAGAATCAAAGAATATTTGTCCACACCGCCAGTCTTGGTCCCTCCAAAACCTGGTAGACCACTGCTACTCTATCTCTCCATATTAGATGGGGCTTTCAGTTGTATCTTGGGACAACACGACAAGACGGGAAGGAAAGAATAGGCCATATACTATTTGAGTAAGCAGTTCGCACCCTACGAAGCACGGTATTCTTTGCTAGAACGCACCTGTTGTGCTTTGACCTGGATAGCCCAGAAACTGAGGCACTACTTCTATGCCTATACCACGTATCCCATATCAAGGATGGACCCTCTGAAGTACATCTTCCAGAAACCCATGCCTACAGGGAAGCTAGCAAAATGGCAGATATTGTTGAGTGAATTCGACATTGTCTATGTGACTCAAAAAGCGGTAAAGGGACAAGCATTAGTGGATCATCTTGCGGAAAATCCTGTTGGAGGAGAATACGAACCATTAAAAACGTATTTTCCTGATAAAGAAGTATCATTCGTAGGAGAAGATATCGTCGAAGCCTACGACGGGTGGAGAATGTTTTTCGATGGAGCCGCAAACTTCAAAGGAGTTAGTACTGAAGCCATTTTGGTGTTAGAAATAGGTCAACATTATCCGGTATCCGTGAAACTCATATTTCCGTGCAACAATAATATGGCAGAATATGAGGCTTACATATTGGGGCTCAATTTGGCTGCTGACATGAATATCCAGGAATTACTGGTAATTAGCGATTCAGATCTGCTACTACATCAGGTGCAGGGAGAATGGGCTACAAAGAATACCAAGATATTACCATATCTATATCATGTGCAAGATATGATGTAGAGGTTTAGGAAGATAGAGTTTAGACAAGTCTTGAGAATCCAGAATGAGTTCGCAGACGCATTGGCCACTTTGTCCTCTATGATATAGCATCCGGACAAGAATTTCATCGACCCCATTCTGGTAAGGATTCATAATCGGCCGGTTTAATGCGCTCATGTTGAAGAAGAAGCAGACGGGAATCCATGGTTCCATGATATCAATGAGTACTTGGCAAATGGAGAGTACCCGGAGCCTGCAAATCATACTCAAAAATGCACGCTCCGAAGATTGTCCAACCATTTCTTCCAAAGTTGAGGGATTATGTACAGAAGGACTCCATACTTAGGATTATTACGATATGTTAACGCCAAGGAAGATTACAAACTACTCGAAGAGATACACTTTGGAACTTGCGGCCCACATATGAATGGTTTTATCCTAGCCAAGAATATACTCAGAGCCGGATACTTTTGGATGACTGTGGAAACAGACTGCATCCGGTATGTCCAAAAATGTCATCAATGCCAGATACACGCAGATATGATACGGTACCTCTAAATGAACTTAATACAACCAGCGCACCTTGGCCTTTTGCTGGCTGGGGAATGGATGTCATTGGGCCAATCGAGCCCACCGCTTCAAACGGGCACAGGTTCATTCTAGTGACCATCGACTATTTTACAAAGTGGGTTGAAGCTGCATCTTACAAAGATGTTACCAAGAAAGTCATCGCAGATTTTGTCAAGGACCGTATTGTTTGTCGATTCGGGGTTCCAGAATCCATCATCACTGACAATACCGCCAATCTCAACAGTGATCTAATGAAAGCCATATGTGAAACCTTCAAGATCAAGCACAAAAACTCCACAGTATACTGACCCCAAATGAATGGAGCTGTGGAAGCCGCCAACAAGAACATTAAGAAGATACTAAGGAAGATGGTAGAGAATCACAAGCAGTGGCACGAGAAGCTACCATTTGACTTATTGGGATACCATACCACGGTCTGCACATCAACCGGGGCAACTCATTACCTATTGGTCTACGGTACTGAAGTCGTTATTCCCGCCGAGGTAGAAATCCCTTTCTTTGAGAATCATACAAGAAGCTGAACTCAATGATGCTGAATGGATAAAGAGCCACTATGAAAAACTAGCTCTCATTGATGGAAAAGAATGAATGCAGTGTGTTATGGTTAGCTCTATCAAAATAGAATGTCCAGAGCTTTCAACAAAATGGTCAAACCTAGAAAGTTCGCACCGGGGCAGCTGGTGCTGAAATGGATCTTTCCACATCCGGATGAAGCCAAAGGAAAATTCTCACCCAATTGGCAAGGACCCTACATGGTTCACAGGGTACTAAAAGGAGGAGCACTCATACTCGCAGAAATGGATGGAGAAATTTGGCCAAAGCCTATCAACTCAGATGCAGTCAAAAGATATTATGTTTAAACTGTTTACATTTCTTCATATGATGTAATTGAACTACGCTTGACCTGATTCCCATTTAAGAGGGAATACGTAGGCACCCCTGTGGGTTCGGTCACAATTCAATAAAATTTTATTTTCTCCATAATCGAAAATTGGGGCAGAATATTAAGGAGGACCATCAAAATTCCGAAGCAAGTTCAGCCAACGGCACTACATGCGAAACAGCCAGAAATTCGTCTAGATAACTGGGATAGAATTTTGAGGAGGACCCTCAAAATTCTATGGCAAGAAGGTCGCAATGTCTCTGATGGTGTCACAATTACCGATTCATCTAATCAATTTTTAAATAGCATATTACTATGTTTTGAATAACTATGCATGCATATTTTTGAAAACTTTATTCTTACCCAGATGCTACCCATGGTAACTCGGACAGGATTTCAATATGGAACAGAGCAAAGCAAATAGACAAAGGCACGAACTAACCTCTCCCGCAAAACTCACTATTTTTCTTTGAATGCGGAAACAAGAAATAGTCGCCAGTACGTGCGCACCTTAGAATCACTGTCTTCATAACAACAAAGCTACCGAACTCATCTCCGGCTAAGAAATACTTTGCTATCACTTGTTATTTATTCATTGCATGAGACTAAGCATTGTCTCAAAACTTGCATGAGGCTAAGCCATGCCTCCTCAACTGCATGAGACTAATCCCTGCCTCCTTAATTGCATGAGACTAAGCATTGTCTCAACCTTGCATGAGGCTAAGACCTACCTCCTTAATTGCATGAGGCTAAGAACTTCCTTCCCACTGCATGAGACTAAGCATTGTCTCAACTTTGCATGAGGCAAAGCCCTGCCTCCTTAATTACATAAGGCTAAGCCATGCCTTCCCATTGCATGAGACTAAGCATTGTCTCAAATCTTTGCTTGAGGCTAAGCCCTGCCTCCTTAATTGCATGAGACTAAGCATTGTCTCAACCTTGCATGAGGCTAAGCCCTGCCTCCTTAATTGCATAAGGCTAAGCTATGTCTTCCCATTGCATGAGACTAAGCATTGTCTTAAATCTTTGCATGAGGCTAAGCCATGCCTCCTTAATTGCATAAGGCTAAGCATTGCCTTCTCATTTCATAAGACTAAGCATTGTCTCAAATCTTGCATGAGGCTAATCCCTGCCTCTCAACTGCATAAGGCTAACCTCTGCCTTCCCCCGTATGAGACTAAGTATTATCTCCCCTTGCATAACCACAAATGTTGCTATTCCAAAACATTGCATTATTCTCTTCTCTCGAGGCTAAGCTCTGCCTCCGATTTTACACAAGACTAAGCTCTGTCTTGTTTCATCTCAAGCATTATGTCTTTGTCTCTCATGGGTTGATACATAGCCAAATCTTCCGAGGGCGTAAGAGTCCGAAGGCATCATCTTCATAGCCGGAAGACACCATGCCATGGCCTGAGGATCTCTTAATATTACACATAATTATTCAAAGGCATCATGGTTCAGAGGCACCATCTTCATAGCCCGAGAACATCATTTCATCGCCTGTGAATCCCCTATCTCACAACTCATGGCTCGGGACGTCATGGTCTAAGGACATCATCCTCACCGTCCAAAGACGATCTCCATGGTCCATAGGAAATTTGCATCATGTTTAAATTTATGCGATAATCTATATGCATGCATTGTATTTTGAATTTGTAGGTGATCCAGGAATAACCGTTCTCTTAACGGGAGCAATCTTCGCTCCAGTTTCCATTCAATGTTCATATCCTTCAATTATTTCAAATGTAACTAATTACCATACCCGTTCAAATATCCATACACATCCATTCCCAATCCCGATTTGTCCTATCCAGAATATTTTATATGTTCTTACAACTCCATTGATTTATTCCACTGTTGGGTCCGGAACTACACATGGCCTAATTCCTGTAAAACCAGGGATATGTAGGCAGCTGAGAGACTAGGGTGCGGCCTATATTTTTCAAAACACCTCATTCGGTCAAAATCGGTCATATATATATATATATATATATATATACACTTTCAAAATAGTGCATATGCATAATCTTTTGATTTACAAGCATATACAAGTATTTTTCATAATCTTTCATAATTTTTAAAAGATTTAAATCAATTTGTTTCTACATTTTTATTATATAAATATCTATTAATTACCTTACAAATTATTTTTATGAAGATGTTATCTTCTAAACTTATCATTTACACCCATATAAGATTTTAAATATTTTTAGTGCATTTCTTATAATTACATTTGTATTTTTAAGGCTAAATTGCACATTTTGCAATACTAGCCTATATGCATGTATAATTACATTATTTATGCAAAAACAAATAACTTTTTATATTTTTATAATGTTAGATAATTGTTTTAAATCATTTTCATGCACAAATAATAAAATTTTTTTGTTATTTATCTATTATTTTTATAAATTATTATTTATTAAAATTGGGTATTTAAAATCTGACCCTAATTTCATAATTAATTTCGGACCTAAACTACACAAACATAACCCAATCACACCAAGCCCAACACCATTATCCTAGTCCCTTACCCATTTAATTAAAACCCGACCCAACCCCTGCTTAAATCCCAACCGTTGATCAAAAACGATCAACGGCTCATAAACGACCCCTCATTTTCCTTATATCACCCATCTCCCAAACCCTAACCCCATTTACCCTAATACGCCGCCTCTCTACTCCCTTCCTTCTAAAGAACCCTAACCCGCCGCCTCTCCAAAATTCTCCCCTAATCCCGTTCCTAATGGGATTTTCTTCCCATTTACTTACCATTTCGACATATTTCTTTTATTGGTTGATTCTTTGCGGTATTACTTAGTACTTGTCTAAACATGGCAAGTACCCTACTTTGATTCTGTCCTAATCGATCTTCATCTCTTGAATCTGGACGATATTAAGTCCAAACACGTTATTTTGCACTATGTGAGTCCGATTTGTCCGTATCTTGATGATTCATACTTAACCCAGATGTTAGGTTTTACAGATTCTCATTGATTCGAACCTAAATTGGTTCAGGCTTTAATATTAAGTACTATCGCATCTATATTCGCCTTATTATGTATGAATCTGTCTATTTTTGCCGATTATTTTTACTTGCCCTAAATTAGGGTTTCAGATCCTTTTTATTTGAACTAAATCTGGTTCGGTTCTGTGTTTTATGAATAACATTCATGTCTATGTTCATTTTATATAATATGTGATTCTTTGCATTTATTTTCTGCTGATTTTGTGGGGTTTACCTAAAAACTATGGTTTCAAAAAATTTCTTCTTTACTGATTGTTTGAATTAATTATATTTCCATATTTATGTGTTTAGTTCCTACACTATTTAAACCCCTCCCCATTCCCCTTTGGTTAAGTTCAAAAATCCTTAAAAAACACTATAAACTAAGGTTGTACGTTCTTCATTCTTGAATAAACTTGTTCTGTATTTTTGATTCCTGGCCGGCTGAAAGCCAAGGCCAGAAATTGCTAATTTCTTCCTTTGTTTGGTGATACCCACAATACTGTTGGATTTCCTTCTTCCTTGCTTCATCTTAAATGGTGAGTTATCATATCTCTGTCATTTCATTCTGATTATTTGTTTAATGTGCTACTTAAATTAGACTATGTTATCCTAAATGCTATTACATTTGTAGTTTGAGACATGCTTAAATCTACTTTGAGTTTGTTAGTTCAATTCTGCTTAACCTATATGTCACTTATAGCAATCTCTTGAAGTTTAAGTTTGTTATTATCTTGATCTTTGAACATGTTCTCACATCTCCTGCTATAGAATAGTTAACTAGGTATAGATGTCTTCCTTAATAGGATAACAAGTCTATTTCTGAGTGCATCATAATGTGGCATGTTTGACTTTGTTTTTATTATATTTTGACACCCCTAGTAACTGCCCTAATTATTTCCTAACATGTCATGATCTATTGCTAATTGATTTCTTCTTATGACACCAGTTTCTGCACTTAACTTAATCTGGATCCTCCTTTATCAATATAAAGGATATTTGTATGTATATGCTCAATTTGGATTCTATCCTTCAGTGAAATACCTTGACTACATTCTATTCCTTTACTATTTGGTCCTTCTAAATTCTTATTCTTAGCCGGCTGAAAGCCAAGGCTATTTAGGTTCTGTCCTTTGACCTCCCTAGTGTGAGCACTGTTCAGACTCCATTTGAGACCCTTGTGAACTCTGACACACTAGGACATGGTTCATAATCTTTCCCTGAATTGTTTTTGATCAACCTCCCTAGTGTGAGTATTGCCCTGGGTTCTTTAAGCCCTTGGGAACTCTGATATACTAGGGTCTTGGGTTCTGTATGCTCAGCATTGATATATGTTCACTGGGTGAATCACTCAACAATTGACCATTTGTTTTTGGAGTTGTTGAAGGCCTGGCATGTCCAGGTATATTTGGGCTTGTTGTAGGCTCCCTATAGTTATATTTATTTTGTAATTTACTACATTGAATTATGGGTGTGTAATAATTATTGTAATAACAATTCTGAGGTGTTAGTGAAATTGGAAAGGGGTTCTTATCTTACACTTGCAACAAAGTTGGGTAGAAATCCTGCCTATAGGTTCGATACTGTGTTGTTAAATGTTGTATGTTAGAAATCATGTCTATAGGTACTTTACTATGTTCAGTCATCATATGCTAGCATCCATGCCCATTGGTTCAATGCTTGGTTCAATTATGTTCTGTTAGAGACCATGCTTATAGGAAATCGTGTGATTCAATATGTGTGCAAAATCCTGTTTACATACTGTTCTGTTCACAATTTATTGAAACCATGCCTATAGGATCTAAAACTGGATCAAATTGTAGAAAGTATGTCTATAGGTCTGAATCTATTTAATTATCATTTTTGCCCGTTGGTTTTACATTGTGTTGTTACTCTCATTAGAAAACATGCCTATAGGATTAAAACAAGTAATTCTAGATATGTTTATGTGATTACCACTAGTTATTATCACGTGAAACACCTAGATATCATGCTGGTAGGCTTAATCATATTATGCTAAAATTAGTAGGCAAACTTACGTAGGTCATGGTAATCGTATTAAGAAACTGGTTTTTGGGCACAACTGTCTGATCATTCGTTCAGTATCACATAGCGATCCTGCCTATAGGATTCTGCAAATTAGTTATAATCTGTCAACACTAATCAGTTTGGCGTGCATTTGCTGTCTAAATGCGGAGGCTAATTTGAGCCAATGCTTGCTTATATTTGAAAGTCCTAAACTATTTTTGTATGTCGCTTAGTATTTTCCCTTTTGAGCAGCCTAAGTTAAAGTCTAGAACCACCCTGAAATAGAGGTCCAAATGCCTCCTGGACCATAGGCATGGGACGGGTAGTGCACGCATAGGGTACGACTTAGAATTAAATAGAGCGCTTTAGGTAAATAACTTAAATATAGTAATCAGGTAGCAGGAGATGATAGTCTGTGCCCGCTGAATAATATGAGTAACATCCTGTCTTGAGGGATTTACAAAGTATTATTTATGTTGCACGGGGTGATCCTTTAGGCTAAAAAAATTAGGACCCCCCCCCCCACTTATGTTTAAAGTAATTCGTTTATGGCACTTGTCCAAACTGTTTCCTTTCACTTAGACTAATGCATATAATTCGAGTTCGGCTGGGACTCACCGTTGTGGACCCCGAGGAGTGCCTAACACCTTCTCTTGGAGGTAATTTGACCCCTTACCCGATCTTTGATGATGCAAGCTAGTAAACCCGAGTCATTTGCAAATAGGTGCCCTAACGCACCTTAATCCGTTAGGTGGCGACTCTCTCTTTTAATAACCATTCCTTCTAAAAGAGTTGTCAAAGTCAAAACCCGATTTCGCAAGAAAAGGGGGCGCGACAATGGGGGCATGAGCTGCCATGATCGCATTTGCAATCTCAGGATCGCTTTTGCGAAGCGCCTGACTTCGCAAATGCGAAGTCAGGATCACATTTGCGACTTTTCCTAGGTTGATCAGGCGCTGCATTTGTTATGGTTTGTCCCCATTTGTGAGAGTTCACATTTGCAAACCTTGGGTCGCATTTGCGATTTCTACACCTGAACAAAAGGGTTGGAAAACGGGACTTAGCTTCATTTATCATATTTTAGAACCCTAAACCCGGTAAGAGGCAATTTTGAGGAGGTTTCTTTTACATACCCCTTAGGTAAGTGATTTTGATCAATTTTTAATTAAATTACATGATTATATATGAGGTTTAACATTTAAATCATAAGATTTGAAGGGAAATTTGGGATTTTGTCTATGTTTTAAAAAATGAAAAATTAATATTTGAGAGTCGAATTGGACTCAAATTTGAAAACAAAATACATATATGGACTCGTGGGGTTATGGGTAGTCGTGATATACCCTTGGGCTCGAGTTTTGACCAGGCAAGTCAGGAGTTGACTTTTGTTGACTTTTGGAAAATTGTGTAAAGATCTTAACTTTATTTATTAGAATTAGGTTCTCATGCATTATTTGTTGTTATTAACTCAATTTGATTAGATTTAAGCCTAGAGGTGGCAAATTTTAGAGGAAAGGCATTTTTAGAGTATTGATTGAGGGATTTTGAGGTAAGTATCTTGCTTAACTTTGTATGGGGGAACTACCCCCTAAGATTTGGCTTAATTACACTATTTGAATTACGTGGAACATATATATACGATGTGACGAGTGTGTACACGGCCTTATATGTGAAAATTGACTAGTTTAGACTCTTAAGCTTCTTATATACATGTAAATAAAGTCGTCATATCATGTTATATCTTCCATTGTTGAGTTTATTTTTATATGTTTTAATTGAAGTTATTCTTATATATTACCTCTTTGATTGTTGAGCTATTCTTATTTAAATTTGTTATTATATGTTACCTCTTTCATTGTTGAGTTAATTTTTCTGTTACATTGTGTTGTTGTAATTCTTGTGTTGATTTACTTTCCGTACTCTTGTATTATTGTTATTGTTTTTGTACTTGTTATTGTTGAGTTGTAGTTTGTGTATCGTTGTGGTATTGGTATTGTTGTTATGGAAATGTTGTGGCACATGGGCACGTGTGGTGCGAGTGGTTATGTTGTGTTGTTGTGTTTTTGGCACATGTGGGCCTGTTAAGAGGATTGTTAGGGTATTTGCACGCGATTCTACCATGCTATTGTTATTATTGATATTGCACATGTGAAGAGACAATTCAGGCTATATACATATGTTGGGTTTGCGCATGTGGCGAGACAGGGTGGGATAATTATTGATGCACGTGTAGCAAGACAAGACGAGCATTTACTATATTGTTGTGCACGGGGCGAGACAAGGGAGGCTATGTTAGGGATGATATGTAATGTCCTGGGGCATATTATTGATGATATTTGTGTAATGGTATGATGTTCCTTGTGTGTTTCATGCATATTACGTGACTTGTGGTGTGGTTTCCAATGAGCTACTCGATGTCTCTAATATTACTTGTTGACTTGGATTGTGATAATACACTTGCACATGAATAATCCGTAACATGTCATTTATGCTAGTTCAGGAGAATGAAACATGATATGTTTTTATCATGCACGTGTATTCTTGTATATCCGTTTTCTCTACGATATGGTTGGACTATTAGCATGTGATCATGGCGGGCGGATTGTGATATTGGCACGTGAGTTATCCGTGCAGCACGTGAGTTATCTATACAGTCGGGATTGATAATGTGGGCATGAGGTTCCATGCATAAAGGATCCGTGATTCGGGACTCGTGATCTGTGATTTCGAGGTGTGGAACCTCGGGGTGATTCTTGTTGCAAACCTGGTATTAGAACGACTTGAATATTTGGTTGACATTTGTTTTCCCTCATTGGTCACTAGTACTTTAACTGTGTTCTGATTATTTTGTTGTGTTATCACCTGGTTACTCTTTGTTGTCATTTGTTACTTTTATTTCCATTGCTAGTTTTAAATTGTTACTCTTCCCATGTTTAGCCCTGTATTGATGATTGTTCCTTTGTTAGCTTTATATTAATACTTTGCATAGGTTATTATGTCTAGTAGGTGTCTCGACTTATACCTCGTCACTATTCCATCGAAGTTAGTCTTGATATTTACTGGGAACCGTTAAGGTTTACTCATGCTACACTTCTGCATATTTTTGTGCAGATCTAGGTACCTCGGATCGTACCGGTCATTAGTTAGTTGATTGTGAGTTGTTGTGGAGACTTCAAGGTACACCTGCTATTGCGTTCGTAGACCTCACAGTCACCTTCTGTTGTCTTTCATTACCACTGCCTATTTTTATTCCAGAACTGTATTGTATTTAGATATTTAGTGTACTCAGTAGAGCTTATGACTCCGTTCTATCGGTTTTCTGAAAAATGTATAGCTATTGATCGTTTTTAGCTATGTATGTCATTAAACATTTTATGTTCAATGATAAAATAGTTTAAATCTTTTAATAATGCATCATGTGTTAGTCTTACCTAGTCCTAGGGACTAGGTGCCGTCACGATCCTTAAGGTGGGATTTTGGGTCGTGACAAGTTGGTATAAGAACTCTAGGGTCATAGGTACTACGAGTCATAAGTAAGTTTAGTATATTCTTATGGATCGATACGGAGACGTCTGTACTTATCTTCGAGAGGCTACAGAACTATTAGGAAACTTCACTTCATTCATTCCTATTGTGCAGACTTATTGATTTTGGATTTTGAGCATTTGTGCTTGTATTCTCTCACAGATGGTGAGGACATGAGTTGCAGTTACTGACGATGCTACCCCTAGATCTGGAGTTGATAGGGGCCGAGGCAGAAGCTGAAGAGGAGCACGTATTATAGTTATACCACCTACTAGAGCAGCAGCTGAAGATCCACTAGTAACTCTGGTCAGGGGACAGGCACCGGAGGAGCTTGTTGCTACCCCTAGATGTCAGGAGACTTTAGCGCAGTTCCTGAGCATGTTTAGTAAACTAGCTCAAGCGGGGGTAGATTCCAGTTGCACCAACTACTTAACACGTTGGGGGAGGAGCTCAAACTCAGGCGGGTCGTACTCTAAAACAACGAGTCCATGTTGATCAGGTTCTGGGAGTTTTGCCAGCACATGCAGTTATTCCGGTTCAGCCTGAGGCCAGACTAGAGGCATCAGAGGAGGAGAAGAAGAGGCTTGAGGGGTTCAAGAAGTATGATCCTCCTACTTTATATGGCGTAGTTACTGAGGATGCACAGGGTTTTCTAGATAAGTTCAACCGTATTCTCCACACCATGGGCATTATGAAAGTGAGCGGAATCGCCTTTACTACAGTTGAGCTGTCAAGGGCAGCATATAGGTGGTGTCAGGTTTATGAGAAGGGTAGGCCAGCTGATGCATCGCAACTCACATATGCTCAGTTTTCAGATATGTTTTTGAGGGAGTTTTTTCCCCCAGACCCTCCAGGATGCGTGGTGCACAGAATTCGAGTATCTACGTTAGGGGACTACGACGGTGTCCAAGTATGCCATCAAGTTTAGTGAGTTATCTTGTCATACACCTACTTTGCTTTCTACAGTCAGAGAGCGAGTCTGCAAATTTATCGAGGGGGTCAGTTATGGTCTTAGATTCAATATGGCTCGGGATTTGGAGACAGATACTTCATTTCAGTAGGTTGTGGAGATCGCCATGAGGATGGAGCGCATTCGCGGTCTAGAGAGGAATGATAGGTAGGATAAGAAGCCTCGTAGACTAGGAGGTTATACTGATCCCTATTTGGGGGGTAGAGCGCATCATGGTAGAGGTTTTGTTGGTCATCATGTTCAGTCCGCACTTTAGGTTTCACGTGGTGCTCCAGTTTTCCACGTGTCCTAGATTACCCGTTACGGACAGTTTCCACAGCCCTGTTAGTAGAGAGGTTACTTTGAGTGTAGGGATACCAGGCACATGATGAGATATTGTACTAGACTCTGGGCAGTGGTGCATTAGCAGGGTACTCAAGCTATGGGTTCTGCTTTAGTTGCTACACACCGGCAGAGCCAGCTAGAGATAGGGGGACAGGCGAGTAGAGGGCGTCCCAGAGGGGGAGGCTCGACCCGTTGTTATTTTCCTTAGTAGGGCTGAGACCATTGCACCAGATAATGTCCCTATAGGTATGGTTTCGGTTTTTCATAGAGATGCATCAGTTTTATTTTGATCCAGTCCTATTCATCGGTGTGAGTCATCTTACATTACTTCATATATAGGTATGTTTTGTGATTCTTGTACTCTATTTATGTGTCTACCTGTGGGAGCTCTATTGTGGTAAGTCGTGTTTATCGCTCTAGTTGGGTCACTATGAAGGATTATGAGACTAGGGTAGACTTTCTAGTACTTATATGGTAGGTTTTGATGTGATTTATAGATGGTTTGACCACGACTTGTGAATTGGGTGTTCTACAGGTATGGGAAGTCTGTTACGTGTTGTGCTTTTGTTCTACGGGATTGAGTTAGTAGAAGGTTTTTAGTTAATGGGATGTTTATCCTACTAGTGGTTCTAAGTGAAGGATAGGAACCTTGTGTTCCTTGTGGATAGGTATGTTTGGACCGGGCTATATGTCGCGGTGGGGTTATGTTAGGGTAAGATTCATTGTGGTTGTTGCGTGTGTCTTGCTTCTTCCTTGTGGAACAGATTTGTAGTATGGTACCGATGGGGAGTTGTACCTGTTGGACTAGTTTGATAGTTCTCTCATGTGTTTCTTTTCCATATTCAGTCATAATCGAGTTGTGCTTGTTGGGTTTGGATTGCAATATATGTGCCCAGGTGGCGTTTGGTGTGACTTGTTGGTCAGATGAGAAGTTATGAGTTTCACATATTTCTTACCTCATTAGCAGGGATGCGAAGGTCTGGAATAAGTTTCTAGTCGTTATGAGGCTATTTACCAGTACCGGGTGTGGTAAAGGGCAGTTATTGTGGTTAGAGTTGTTGCTATGGTCATATGGTTGATGTCTTACGTCGTGTATTTACACCTTATGGATGTATGCATGAGTTGTTGTGGCTGATTGAGGTTGATATAGTGTGTTTATGTGAGAATTGGAGCTTTGGGTGGATGCTGAAATTTGGTTCTAAGGCTTAACGATATAAGTGGAAGGAATAATCTTTAGTCGAGATGGTATTTTCAGGCTTATATAGATTGAGGTGACGTGGAATCACATGTGTGTATGTGTATGGTGAGTTAATACAATGATTTAATGGATTTGAACTGACTCTTGGCACGTTCAAGGACGAATGTTTGTTTAAGAGGGGGAGAATATAACGACCTGATCGGTCATTTTGAGCTTTAGCATTCCGTTTGGTGGTTTGAGGTATTTAGTGGTTTAATATTATGTATTATGACTTGCGTGCATGGTCGATTTTGGTATTCGAGCGATTTGAGATTGATTTAGAATAATGATTCTCATTTTAGAAGCTTTAAGTTGGAATAATTGATCAAGTTTGACTTTTTGGCTACCAGGTTCGAATTTTGATTTCGAGACTTGGAATAGGTCCGTTTTGTTATTTGGAACTTGTTTGCAAGATTTGGTGTCACTTCGAGTTGGTTTGATAGGAATCGGACGTATGATTGTGTTTTAGAAGTTCTTGAGTTTCATTGTAAATTTCATATGTTTTGAAATCTGATTCGTGGTTTTGGATCTTATTTTGGTGTTTTGATCACATGAGAGAATCCGTATGATATTTTTAGACTTGTGTGGATGTTTGGTGTAGAGCCCCGGGGGCTCAGGTGAGTTTCAGACGCGTTCTGGAGTGTTTAAGTGGTTTTAATTTTTGCTGGTGTTGTTGGTGCCTCAGGTTTTGCAAATGCGAGATACTGTTCACATTTTCGAACACCGCATTTGCAAGGTGGGGATCAAATTTGCGAGGTTCACTAAAAACTGATTAGTTTTCCAATATCGTATTTGTAACGACCCAATCGGTCGTTTAGAGATTTAGCATGTCGTTCAGCGGTGTGAGGCCTTGAGTAGCTTCACTTCAGGTATTATGACTTGTACGCATGGTCGGAATCGAATTTCTGGAAGTTCGAAGTTGATTTGGAAAGAAAATTCTAAATTCGGAAGCTTTAAGTTGAAAAATTAACAAAGGTTTGGATTTGTAGTAAACGACCTTGGAATCAGGAATTCAAGGTTCCAATAGGTTTGTATGATGATTTCGGACTTGGGTGTATGTTCTGGTCGAGTATCGGGTGGCCCGGGAGTGTTTCAACGCTTATTATGGAAGGTTGTATTTTGAATGTTTAAGAATTTTCTAAGTTTGGGTTTAAGTGAATTTTGATGTTATCAATGTCCGTTTGGGATTCCGATCCGGGAAATAGTTTCGTATGGTGATTTCGGTCTTCGGAGCATGTCCGGATGTTGATTTGGAGGTTTGTAGGTCATTTTGGCGTCAATTGGCGAAAGTTGAAAATTTGATGATTTTTGGGAAGTTTGACCGATAGTGGACTTTTTGATATCGGGGTCGGATTCTGACTACAGAATTAGGAGTAGGTCTGTAATGTCAATTATGATTTGTCTGCAAAATTTGAGGTCAATCGGGCTTGATTTGATAGGTTTCGGCGTCGAATGTAGAAGTTTGAAGTTCTAAAGTTCATTAGGCTTGAATTGGGGTGCGTTTCATGATTTTGATGTTGTTTGATGTGATTTGAAGCCTCGAGCAGGTTTGTGTTATGTATTGGGACTGGTCGATATGATTGGACGGGGTCCCGGGGGCATCAGTAGTGCTCAGGGGTGGTTTCAGACCAAGTTTGGCTGATTTGCAACTGCTGGTGCTGGCGTCTGGTTTTCTTTGTCGCGAACGCGAGAGGATTTACGCGAACGCGAAGAAGGATTTTGGAGGCTGCTGATTTTGTTCATCGCGAACGCGGCACAGGGTTCGCGAACGCGGGGAAGGGCCTGAGAAACCTACGCGAAAGGGTGGTCGTGAACGCGTAGAAGGAAAGGGGGAGCTGGGCCTGGAGCAGGTTGGCCTTCGCGAACGCGGCTCGTGGACCACGAACGTGAAGGGGTAGGGGTCTGAGGCTTCGCAAACACAACGAGAAGATCGCAAACGCGTAGAGGAATTTTGGGGCAGTGACATTTGGCCTTCGCAATACGAGGCGTTTCACACGAACGCGAAGAAGGAGCGGACTGGGCACTGTGTAAGTTTCAAAACTGGGTTTTGGCCATTTTCATTTTATTTCCTCCATGAGAGCCGACCTTGGAGCGATTTTGGAGTACCATTTTCACTGTCAATCATGAGGTAAGTGATTTCTACCAGTTGTGAGTTAAATATACGAATTTAGGCTTGTAAATTCATGAAAATTAGTAGAAATTTGGGATTTTGAAGAAAAACCTAGAAATTGGTATTTTTAGATTTTGACAACGAAATTGGACATGAAATTTGGAATAAATGATATATTTGAGTACGTGGTGTTATGGGTAAAGTTTATCTTCAAAGAATTTCGGAATCCGGGCACGTGGGCCCGAGGGTGAATTTTATCGAATCTTTGAGCGGAGTTGGAAATTTCTTAAATTGATTAGTTATAGGTATTAGAACACATATTGATTGATTTTCACATTGTTTGCATAGTTTTGGATTGACAAACATCGGTTTAAGGTGTTAGAGTGGCGTTGGAGCCGGCTATAGAACTTCAGAGCGAGGTAAGTCTCTTGTCTAACCTTGTAAGATGGAATTTACCACATAGGTGAATTAAATTAATATCTGCTTCTAATTGTGGGAGCTACGTACGCACGAGGTGACGAGAGTCCATGCGTAGCTACTAATTATGCTTATGTCCGGGTAGTTTAGGACCCAAATCATGAATTAGTTGTAATGTTTGCATCCTTTGTCAATTGAAGTACCTAAATTATATTGAAAATTGTTAGAGAAAATAGTAAAAGACCGAAATTTCACGTACTTGAATTCTCGTGTGAGTTACTCGACTGTTAATAGAAATTGTACATCCTTATATGTTAGCCTTGTGATAACTTCTCATTCCGGAGGTTTATAAAGTGTCCTCCTTTCTTGTGGAGCCGGCCGAACGCCTCGGCAATATAGATGCATCTATGGATCGTTCTGCACGTCCTTCGGCAGTGTACATGTTATTCTGGATCGAGCCGAACGACCTCGGTAGAATCGTGCATTATATCATTAGTAGCCGAATATTCATGAGCAAATATTTCCATTAATGCCTCGCATTTTATATGGCATTCCTTATTTATTTGATAATGACACTTGACATTTTTCTGAGTTGTTATGGTAGAGTACAAGACATAGAAACTCATGCTTTAAATGAAATATTTGAAAGACTTGTAACTTACAGATTTACCCCATTATTTCTGTATGTTTCATATCTTCTCACACTTTTATTATATTTTTCTATTGGACCTTTAGTAAGTGTCGATGTCGACCTCTCATCACTACTTCTTCGAGGTTAGACTTGATACTTACTGGGTACGCATTGATTTATGTAATCATACTACACTTGCTGCACATTTTGTGCAGGTGCATATATGTCTAGTGGTCTTTTGGGTGCAGAGGCGCGGCTATTGCGGGGACTTATGGTGAGCTGCATTCCATGTTACGAATCCGCAGCATACAGAGTCTCCATCTAAGTTATTTTCATTTTCTGTCTATTTGTATTCCAGACAGAGGTTGTATTTTATCATATTTTCTAGATGATGCTCATGCACTTGTGACACCGAATTTTGGGGGTTCTTTCAGGTTATTCATTATTGTGGTTCGTGCAGATATTTTCATTTACTCTGTAAGTTTCATTTTTTTATACTGTCTAATCCGGAAAAAATTTGATTTCAAATTTCTGAAATGGGTAATTAAATTGGTAAAATTTCCGTTGGCTTGCCTGACGACGGCGTTAGGCTCCATCACGGCCTATAGTGGATTTTAGGGTGTGACGGTATTTGCAATATCAGGATCGCTTTTGCCAAGGGCCTGACTTCGCAAATCCAAAATCAGGGTCGTATTTGCGACTCTCCCTGGGTTCATCAAGCGCCGCATTTGCGATGGTTTGACCGCATTTGCGAGGGTTCGTATTTGCGAACTTCTGCACCTGAACAAAAGGGCTGAAAAACGGGACTTAGCTTCATTTATAATATTTTAGAACCCTAGACTTGGTAGGAGGCAATTATGAGGAGGAATTTTCACATACAACTATTGGGTGAGCGATTTTGATCAATTTTCGATTATATTACATAATTATATATGAGATTTAACATCTAAATCATGAGATTTAAAGGGAATTTTGGGAATTTTATCTATGTTTTGAAAAATAAAAATTTGAGATTTGAGAGTCGAATTGGACTTAAATCTGAAAACATAACACATATATGAACTTGTGGGGTTATGGGTAGTCGAGATCTACCCTTGAACTCGAGTTTTGACCGGGCGAGCCCGGGGTTGACTTTTGTTGACTTTGAGGGAATTGTGTAAAGATTTTAACTTTATTTATTGAAATTGGTTTCTCTTGCACTATTTGATGTTATTAAGTAGATTTTTGTTAGATTTGATCCAAGCAAAGGCGAATTTTAAAGGAAATGTATTTTTAGAGTATTGATTGAGGGATTTTGAGGTATGTATCTTGACTACCTTTGTGTGGGGGAACTACCTCGTAGGATTTGGCTTAATTATACTATTTGAATTACGTGGAAGACGTGTACACTAGGTGATGAGTGTGTACATGGCCTTATATATGAAAATTGACCGATTTAGACTATTAGGCTTGTTATATGCAATTAAATGAAATCGGCATATCATGTTCTATCTTGCATTGTCGAGTTTACTCTTATATAATTTAATTAAAGTTATTATTATATGTTGAATGTTTCATTATTGAGTTATTCTTATTTGTAGCCGTTATTACATGTTACCTCTTTCATTGTTGAGTTAATTCTTTCATATCATTGTGTTGTTGTAATTCTTGTGTTGATTTACTTTCCGTACTCTTATGTTATTGTTGTTTTTTTAATACTCATTGTTGTTGAGTCGTGGGCTCTATATCATTTTGGTATTGGTATTGTTGTTATGGATATTTTGTGGCACATGGGCATGTGTGGTGCGCGTGGTTATATTGTGTTGTTGTATTTTTGGCACTTGTGGGCCTGTTGGAGGATTGTCAAGGTGTTTGCATGAGATACCGTCATGCTATTGTTATTATTGATATTGCACATGTGACGAGACAAGGTGGGCTATATACATATATTGGGTTTGTGCATGTGGCGATAGAAGGTGGAATAGTTATTGATGCGTGTGTGGCGAGACAAGGAATGCATTTACTATATTGTTGCGCACGCGACGAGACAAGAAGGGCTATGTCAGGGATGATATGTTATGGCCTGGGGGCATATTATTGATGATATATGTGTAATGGTGTGATGTTCCTTGTGTGTTTCATGCATATTATGTGACTTGTGGTGTGGCTTCCAATGTGCTACTCGATGTCTCTGATATTACTTGTTGGCTTGGGCTATGATAATACACTTGCACATGCATACACTGTAACATGTCATTTATACCAATTTAGGATTATGAAACTTGATATATTTTTAGCATGCACATGTATTGTAGTGTATTTGTTTTCACTGAATATGGTTGGATTGTTAGCTTGTGATCATGTCGGGCGGATTGTGATAGTGAGCTTGTGACCATGTCGGGCAGATTGGGATAGTGATCTTATGACCATGTCGGGCGGATTATGATATTGGCACGTGAGTTGTCCGTGCAGTAAGTGAGTTGTCTGTGTCGGTATTGATAATGTGGGCACGAGGTGCCATGTGTATATGATCCGTGATTCGGGACTTGTGATCTATGATTTTGAGGTGTGGTACCTCGGGGTGATTCTTGTGGCAAACTTGGTATTAGAACGGCTTGACTATTTTGTTGACATTTATTTTCACTCATTGGTTTCACTGGTACTTTAAATGTCTTCTAATTATTTTGCTGTGTTATCACATGGTTACTCCTTGTTTCCATTTGTTACTTTTACTTCCATTGCTAGTTTTAAATTGTTATTCTTCCCATGTTTAGCCTTGTATTGATGAGCGTTCCTATATTAGATTTATATTAATACTTTGCACATATCATTATGTCTAGTAGGCGTCTCGACTTGTACCTCAGCACTACTCTATCGAGGTTAGTCTTGATACTTACGGAGTGCCGTTTTGGTGTGCTCATGCTATGCTTCTGCATATTTTTGTGCAAATCCAGGTTCCTTGGAGCGTGCTTGTCATTAGTTAGCTGATTGTGAGTAGCTGCGGAGACTTGAAAGTATACCTGCTATTGAGTTCGCAGGACTCAGTCTCCTTGTGTTGTCTTTCATTACCACTGTCTATGTTCATTCCATAATAGTATTATATTTAAAGATTTAGTGTACTCAGTAGAGCTTATGACTCCGTACTACCTATTTTTAAAAAAATGTATAACTATTGATCATTTTTAGCTATGTATGTCATTTTACCAGTTTATATTCAACTAAAAAATGGTTTAAATTTGTTAATAACTCAGTATGTGTTAGGCTTACCTAGCCCTAGGGACTAGGTGCCATCACGATCCTTAAGGTAGAATTTTGGGTCGTGACATTAGAATCGTGTTTATGCATTATCAGGCCGACAGACCTAGAGTCATCTCCGGATGTAGTGATAGGTATATTATCCATATTCTCCCTTAATGTATATGCCTTGATAAATTCAAGTTCTACTTTGTTGTACATTACTCCCTTTGTTGCTGGTAAATGTGGTAAAGAACCTGAATTGTTACATCGGTCATTTGAAGTGTCTAGACCCGTAGGTGAATCTGTGATAGTTAGGTGAGTATATCGGGGTTGAGATGTGATGATTTATGATCATCACACCTTAGCCGATTTGCACGAATAAGAAATGGTGGAGTTCGGCGTTATTATGGGTAAGGACTGGCTGGCTTCTTGCTACGTTACATGGATTGTTGCTCATCACTGAATGGAAGGGTAACATTGTAGCAGCTAAGGGGAGGTTTATTACTTACCTTACGGCTCGGAAGATGATCTCGAAAGGATATATCTATCATCTAGTGCGAGTATAGGATGTGAAAGAAAAGTCTTTAGCCCTTCAGTCGGTTCATGCCGTTAACTAATTCCATGATGTATTCCCTGATGAACTTCCTGGCATTCTTCCCGAAAGGGAAATTGAATTCGCTATCGGCATGTTTCCTAACACCCAACCTATATCTATTCCTCCTTACAGAATGGCCCCTGCTGAATTGAAAGAATTGAAAGCTCAGTTGAAGGATCTTTTGGATAAGGGGTTTATCAGGCCCAGTGCTTCCTCGTGGGATGCCCCAGTGTTATTTATTCAAAATAAATACGGTTCACTAAGAATGTGCATTGATTACCATCAGTTAAACTTGGTAACTATTAAGAATAAATATCCGCTTCCAAGGATCAACTACATGTTTGATCAATTGCAAGGCACCAAGTATGTCTCAAAGATCGATCTCAGATCTAGGTACCACCAACTAAGATTCAAGGAGAAAGATATTTTGTAGATAGCCTTTCGGACTAGATGTGGCCATTATGAATTCCCAGTTATGTCATTTGGCCTAACCAATGCACCAGCGGCTCTCATGGACTTGATGAATCGGGTGTTCAAGCCATTTATGGACATCTTAGAGATTCTGTTCATAGATGATATTTTGGCGTATTCCCAATCCAAAGCGGAGCATGCATATCTTTTGCGAACGGTGTTACAAACGCTCTAAGATCGTAAGTTGTACGCTAAGTTCTCCAAACGCGAGTTCTAGTTGAACTCTGCGGCTTTCCTTGGTCATGTAGTATCGTATGATGGCATAAAAGTTGATAATCAAAATATTGAGGTAGTTAAGAACTTGTTGAGGCCCACAACTCCTATGGAAGTGCGTACTGTTTTAGGCTTGACTTGTTACTATCGGAGTTTTGTAGAAACTTTCTCTTCTATTGCCGCTCCACTAACTAAGTTGACACATAAGGCAGGTAAGTTCCAGTGGATCGATACTTGTGAAAAGAGATTCCAGGAGTTAAAGAATAGATTAACATCAGCACCTATTTTAGCCCTTCTCGAAGGATCGGAGAGTTATGTTGTGTACTATGATGCTTTCAGAGTGGGGTTGGGTAGTGTTTTGATGAAGCATGGTAAAGTTGTCTCCTATGCTTCAATAAAACTAAGGAAACATGAGAAAAATTACCCGACTCATGACCTTGAGTTAGTAGTTGTTATATTTGCTCTAAAAATATAGAGTCACTATTTGTATGGAGTTCATGTTGACATATTTACGGATCATAAGAGCTTGCAACACATATTCGGGCAAAAAGAATTGAACCTGAGACAACGAAGATGGCTGGAATTGTTGAAAGATTATGATGTTGATATTTTGTACCATCCCCGCAAGGCAAATGTTGTGGCCTACGCGTTAAGTCGGAAATCTATTGGCAGCCTGAGGCATGTGATAACTGATAAATTATAAACAACTAAGGATTTGTACCGATTGTTAGTTTTAAGTGTACGATTGCTTGATGCAGGCAGCAGGGGAGTCACGGTTCAGAATGCCGTCGAATCCTCGTTAGTGGTTGAAATAAAGGTGCGGCAATTCGACGATCCAGCCTTAGTAAGATTAAGGGAAAGCATTTCCTTTCAGAAAAAGTAGTTGTTCAAATTATCTGAGAACGGAACCCTTAGATATAAGGAATGATTGTGTGTACCCAATGTCGGGGGACTCCGAGGACAGATTATTGGGGATATTCACCAGTCCCGAAATTCCATTCATCTAGGGTTTATGAAGATGTATTATAACCTTCGACAGATATACTTGTGGAATGATATGAAGAGAAACATTTCTGAATACGTCATTCAGTGTCCATATTACCAACAAGTTAAGATCCTGACCTAGAAGTGGGTGACAATCAATTTGGATTTCATTACGAGATTACCGAGTTCTCACCGGAAGATCGATTCTATATGGGTTATCGTGGATAGACTTACAAAGACATCTCATTTCTTACCCTTTAGGGCTGCCTTTTCGACTGAGGATTATGCCCGACTATATTAAGGAAATAGTTCGACTTCATGGAGCTCCAATTTCTATTATATCGGACAGAGATGCCTAGTTTATACCTGACTTCTAGAGGTCCATCTAAAAGGTTTGGGTATGCATATCAATATTAGCATAGATTTCCATCCGCAAACAGAGGCTGAGCGCACTATTCAGATGCTCAATGATATGTTTCGAGACTGTGTCCTAGACTTCAAGGAAATTTGGGAAGATCACCTACCGCTCATTAAGTTTTCAATAGTACCTACCATTCCAATATCCGGATGGCACCGAATGAAGCCCAATACCGATGGAAATATAGGTCTCCTATAGGTTGGTTCGATGTTGGCAAGACAAAATTATTAGGCCCTGATTTGGTGCAACAGGCCACAAAGAAGGTGAATATGATTCAAGATCGATTATTGACCGTTCAGATATGAGAAAAGTCCAACTCAGATAACCGGCATCGAGACTTAGAATTTATGGTGGGAAACTGAGTTTTCCTGAAGGTTGTCGCCTATGAAAGGTGTAATGATGTTTAGCAAAAGATGAAGCTTAGCCCCCAGTATGTCGGACCATATCGGATTATCCAGAGAATTGTCCAAGTAGCGTATAAACTTGAGTTGCCTCCGAAATTGGGAGCAGTTCACTCGGTGTTTTATGTATCCATGATTTGTAAGTGTTTGGGTAATCCCTCTTATATTACCCCCATTAAATATGTTCAAGTCACAGAAGACCTATGCTATGAGTCAATTCTGGTAGCTATCCTAGATCGCCAAGTTCGTAAGTTGCGAACCAAAGAAGTGGCATACGTTAAAGTACTTTGGAGAAACAATAATGTAGAGGAAATGACATGGGAAGCCGAGGAGGATATGAAATCCATATATCCTCATTTGTTTCAGATGACAGGGGTAATGTGGAAACAAAATATGGCAAGCACAACTCAAAGTACGGCGAAGGATGGTTGAGGAATATTGGGAGTTAGAATATCATTTAACATTCGAGGATGAATGTTCCCTAGAGGGGATGATGTTACACCCCATACTTTTGACATTTATTTCATTCATAAGTTTGTTGAATTTGGGATCAGCATTTTTCACAAGACTGCATGTAACAGCCGATTTGGGCGACGGCCAGTTGCGCTGCCCAGTGCGCGGCGACTTGTTTAGCACCCTCGGGGCGGTGGAGTTTCCGCTTCTTTCTAGATTTGCTGTAAAAATCAGGGCAGTCCCTTTATCTTTCATTTTACACGATCCTAACAACTTCACACTCTCCCAAAACACTCCCAAATTCTCTCTAAGAGTTTTCATACGACCAAAGGCTAAATCAAAGGCTAACCCAGTGAATTTAACATGAGGGATTTCGTGATCATCACATTATGATCTTTCTTTTGTTATACTGATTTTTGGAGACTCATTGGAAGTGATGTAATCTCAAAACTGAGAAGGGATTCTTGTGTTTGGAAGTAGTCGCCATAGAATGTAAGAGGGTTTGTAGGACATAATTAGCTCCATAAACAAGGTATGTAAGGCTACTTTCTTTCTTGGCATGATTGATGGAAATATTCCCTTTGGATTCATCTTCATATCGCAAGATTTAATAGTCATAAGCCTTCCCTGACAAAATATTGATCAGGTTCTTGTTTATTTCCTTCCGATGGCATTCTTCTGGATTCATGATATCTCTTGTGATTGGTCTTGCATATATATATGTATATATACCGAGCCATGCTATAGTCAGTCAGGTACGGTACCTATTGTGCAACCACTGATCAGTTGGGTATAATATGAGATATTAACGAGCCCTTTGTGGCCGAGTACGACCGAGTCCTCCACTAGGCCGGGTATGTAATGACATGTTATGAGATATTACCAAGTCGTTTTTAAAGTCCAAGTATGACCTAGTCCTGTTGAGGCCGAGTACGACCGAGTCCTATCAAGGTCGGGTACAATTGAGCCCTCTTGAGTCCGGGTACGACCGAGTCCTGTTGAAGTCGGGTAAAACCGAGCCCTCTTGAGGCCGAGTACAATGTGATGAGACATGAGACTCTACCGAGATCTCTTGAGGTCAGGTACAACCGAGTCCTATTGCGGCCGGGTACAACTGATCCCTCTTGAGGTCGGGTATGGTATGATATAAATTTCCCCACAGAGCAGCTTAATGTTATATTGTATGTCCCCATTGAGTGGATTGATTTATACAAAACATTCATATACATATGTTCATGGTTACAGCAGTTGTACGCCCTCAGTGGTTCCTTCAGAGTTCAGGTTGATTTCTGTGTCCATATCTCTGGTACTATATCTTTTGTTTACACATGTTACCAGCTTTACATATTCAGTACATCTTTCATACTAACGTCCCTTTTTCTAGGGAGTTGTGTTCATGCCCACAGGTACAGATAGAGCGAATGACTTACCTCCTCAGTAAGGTCCCCGTTTCAGCTAATGGTTGTCGCACTCCAATTCTTCGGAGTAGCCGTACAGGAGTCGATAGGTACCATTGTATATATGTTTGTCATTTTGGGTACGGCTGGGCCATATCTCAGCCTATGTATGTATTGTAGCACTCTTAGAGGCTTGCAGACTAGTGATTAATGTGTATACGTATAGTTACGGCCTTTTCGGCCTTGGTTTTATGTATATATTCTGTGTTGGGGCCCATGTGCTTATAAGTTATTGTGTGTTTTTGTTTTTATTAAGTTGTTCATAGGTCTTATCGGCCCAAGTTCCATGGTAGAGGTTCTAAGCACTATAGTTGGTTCGCATGGGCCTTCGGGCGCCGTGTGTCGGCCACAGCCCCAAGGTTGGGGTGTGAAAGTTGGCTAGTTAAGAACTCTCATATCCATAAGATAAAAGTAGTGAAAATAAGGATACTGATATTGATGTGTGGGCATACTAGAAGAGATATGATTAGGAATTAGGATATTTGGGACAAGGTGGGAGTGTCATTTATGATGGACAAGATACGGGAAGCAAGGTTGAGGTGGTTTAGGCTTGTGAAGAGGAGATGCATAGATTCCCTGGTGAGGAGGTGTGAGAATTTGGGATTGGTGGATCTAAAGAGAGGCAGAGGTAGGACAAAGAAGTATTTGGAGAGGTGATTAGGCAGGACATGAGATATTTTCAGCTTACTGAGAACATAAATTCTTCAAAGGAGGGTGTGAGGTAAGAAGTGTTTTGGAGCTAATATGGAGCATTGAAGGCCAAGTAAAAGTTTATGGAATAAATTGGGATCCCATTTGAGGATCGAAGGAGGTTAGCGCACTTAAAAAGAAGAACAAAAAAGAGTGCATGAGATTGCCCAGGTGCGCGGTTAGTGCACGGCCGTGCACTGGGCTGCGCAAGTCAGGCAGAAACTGGCCAAAGTGTGCGGCCAGATGCGCGGTCACCTACCCAGGCGCGCGGCCGCGCACGACCCTCGGAGAAAAAAATATTCCAAGGCTAAAATTGTAATTCTAGAGGCGACCATCCTTGACCTATATGAAGCCCAGCTCGCCCAAAAAGAGGGTATCTAGGTTTTTAGAAGAATCTTGAAGGCAAGAACAGGCAAGGAGTAAGGCGGAAGATTCAGAAACGAGTTTTTATCTTTCTTTCTCCCTTTTTTATCATTGATGATGAATTCTTATGTTGTGATTGTTAAAACAATTATGAGTAGCTAAACTCTTTGTTCTAGGGTTTGATGAAATCTCTTGGAGGATGAATCTTTGTTATGTTTAATATAAATTCGCCATTGAATTTTCTCCACTTGTTCAACTACGTGATTATTGTAGTTGATTGTAGGGCCCTCAATCGGCCATGTCTATTTAGTGTGTATTACTCGAAAAAGGGTACACGTTTAGGTAGTTGTTGAACAACATCACTCCTAACGTATATGAGGGATCAATACGAAGGGTTTAAAGGTGGGTTTAGGAATAACGAAACCTTGGTGTGATTGTAGTGAGCGGTAAACCAGTGCTAGCTAGCGTAATTCGGAAGAATACGTTTAGTAAATTATTGTATTTACTCGAAAGAGAATTACGACACGTAAAGTGCTCACGATCGGTAAAGAGTATATAGGCGAATTTGTAGCAGACGTAGCAGGGAGGATTTTGATAAGAGGGGAAATCGTAACTCTAGATCTTCCTAATCTTATCTACAACAGTTGCTTTGTTAGTAATAAAATTTACAGCTTTTTAATTACCTTGTTAATTATTATTAAACACTCAAGTCATTATTCTATCTTATTGGAAGTTGAGTATATGGATTCTTGCTGAACTAAAAGTTGTGATTAGTACGTTAATTCCCTGTGGGATTCGACTTCGGACTTGTAAAACCGGATTATATTTGCAACGACCGCTTAGTCCTTTTTATAAGGCATAGTTGGGCGTGATCAAATTTTGGCATCGTTGTCGGAGAATTAACGGTGTGATCAATTGCAGCAAAAAGAAGAGCTAGAATTCTTAGTGTAGTCAATTTTCTTCATCTTAAACTAAATACATTGAATTTCTAACGTTTGTAGTCTTGGGCGTTACAGGTGCATGCCTAGAAGCTCTTCAAGAACTGGTGAATTACTCGACGCATTATCAGATCTTGAGAAAGTTTTCAAGGCATTGAATCGTGCGAACAAGAAAGACAAACAGCAACAGAATTCAAAAGAACAAATCGAACCAGAAATGGATGACGGAATAGAAAATGCAAACAACAACAGAAACAATGCGAATGAACCAAACAATCAGGGTGTGGTGCCTCTTAACCAGAAGCAGCCTTGTATGATTGGGCACAGCCCACCGCCGAAGATCTGGCAATAGCAATTGCAGTCCCTCGGATACAAGCAGAATCATTTCAAATCACGAACAACATGCTACATTTGTTGCAGAACAAGGAACTGTTCTCAGGGTCTTACATTGAAGATCCTCAGCAGCATTTGAAAACTTTCCTGTCGATATGTGTCATGCAAAGGCAACCAAATGTGACACCGTAAGCAATAAGGTTGTTGTTGTTTCCATTCTCGGTAACGGAAGAAGCTCAGACTTGGCTCAATTCACTCCCCATAAATTCTATCACTACTTGGGAGGAATTAATCAAGTAATGTTTGAACAAGTTCTACCCACCTAATAAGACTGCCAAACAAATTGACGAGATATTAAGCTTCAGGCAGAGACCAACAGAGACACTACAAGAAACGTGGGAGAGGTTCAAAAATATGCTAGTTAAGTGTCCTCATCGTGGCATTCCAGATCAGATGTTGGGGAAAAGGTTCTACATGGGATTGGCAGACATCTTGAAGGCTAATGTTCATGCTTCAGCAGGAGGAGCATTTTTGAGCAAATCATTCATAGAATGCAAGATTTTACTAGATAAAATGGCTCAAAACTCAGGATGGATGACAAGAGACTCTACGATCACTCCTGTTGTTCACTCAATGGCTTTGGATCCAAACAACTCCATAGCTGACAATATGGTCACTTTGATGACGCAAATGAGTATCCTCACCAAAACGATTGATGAATCAGGCCAGAAATAGAAGGTACATATAGTTGACGTGACTAGTGGGGGTTTATGTAGACCATGCATCAACCAACCTTATGTATGCTCGTGGAGTGTGGAAAGTGACAACCAGAACCATCAGGAGAATATGAACTATATGGCCAACTATGGAGGACAGCGGTAAGGTGGTCAGAATTGGGGGCAGCAGAATCAACAGTATAGACCAGCACAGCATCAGTACGATAATGGTAACAATCCTGGAGCCATGAGACCACAAGGTCAAGTTGTGTCGTACCAAAGACAACAGAGCTACAATCAGCAAAATCAGCAAGTAGCTTATCAACAGCCTCAACAACAACAGATTGTGAGACAAGATGATGGGTTTGTTGAACTTAAGGGAATGCTGGACAGCAACAACTGAATGTTGCAACAACTGATTGGGTCTACTGGAAAAATGCAAGAGAGAGTGGACTCACATGAATCAGCGATAAAGGGTATTGAGATTCAGTTAGGGCAGATCTCTATGGCTCTAAACAATCATCCCCAAGGGATGCTACCTGCAGATACACAAGTCAATCCAAAATAACATAGCCCGAAGCAGCTTATGGCGGTGAAATTAAGAAATGGTAGAGATCGTGATCTAGAGTAAGAAATTGCTCGCGAAAGTCAACCAACTGAAATACTTGTGCCAGTACCAATCGATATAGATGATTCGACAGGGTTAACAGAGGTGACGGTACAACATGCACCAGCTGAATCTAACAAAGAAAAAGAGATTGCGAAGGAAACTGAGTTAGTGAAAGAGAAGACAATCGAAGCAGAGCCCGAGCAGGTTCAAACTCAAACCACAGGAAAGAAGCGGCCTCCAGCACCTTTCCCCCAGAGATTGGCCAAATATCATAAAGATGAGCAGTATAAGAAATTCATGGAGATGTTGAAGCAAATCCAGGTGAACAGCCCATTGATTGATGCCTTTAAGGAAATGCATGGTTATGCTAAAATGATGAAGGACTTGATATCTCGTAAGTTCGACTTTCAAGACTTGGCCACGGTTACACTTACTCAGACATGTAGTGCTGTTGTGACAAGACTCATAGCTGAGAAGCTGTCTGACCCAGGGAGTTTCACAATTCCATGCACAATAGGTAACTATGCTTTTGCTAAGGCACTTTGTGATTTGGGGGCGAGCATAAACCTGATGCCATTGGCTATTTATAAAAGGTTAGGCATTGGAAGAGAAAGACCCACATCCATGTTACTACAGCTAGCCGACCGAACGGTGAAGAGGCCCTCAGGTATACTTGATGATATGCTGGTGCAGGTTGGAAAGTTCGCATTTCCGGAAGATTTTGTCATTCTGGACTACCGAGTTGACGAGGAGATTCCCATAATTTTGGGGAGGCCATTCTTGGCCACTGGGAGAGCTCTAATTGATTGTGAAAACTGGGAAGCTAAAGATGAGACTGAACGATGAAGAGATAACGTTCAATGTGCAGAAATCTATGTGGCGACCCAGTGAGTTTGCTAACTGCTCTATGATAGAGGCTGTGGATGTAATTTTGGAGGAGGAAGATGAGACTCTGAACGCAAAAGACCCTCTAGTAGCATGCCTCATGAACTTAGAAGAAATAGATGGTGAGGACTTGGCAGAGTGGGTTTTGGCCCTTGAAGGGCGAGGGTACTGGAAAAGAGAGCTTGAATTCGAGCCCTTACACTTATAAGAAATAAAAATACCTCCAGCTAAGCCATCAATTGAAGAGCCACCACATTTGGAGCTAAAACCATTACCGTCTCACCTCAGTTTGTTAGATGTGCAGGCAGAATAGCTTTTGCAGGTGTTAATGGAATACAAGACTGCAATTGGCTGGACCATTGCAGATATTAAGGGGATCAGCCCGGTATTTTGTATGCATAAGATTCTACTGGAAGATGGGCACAAACCTTCCAGAGAACATCAAAGAAGGTTGAACCCTACAATGAAAGAAGTGGTGAAGAAAGAAGTGATCAAGTGGTTAGATGCGGGAATCATCTTGCCAGTTCAGTGTGTGCCAAAGAAGGGTGGAATGATTGTAGTGCAAAATGAGAATAATGAGTTGATCTTGACTCGTACAGTCATGGGTTGGCGAATTTGCATGGATTATAGAAAACTGAACACGGCCACCCGGAAAGACCATTTTCCCTTGCCATTCATTGACCAAATGTTGGATAGATTGGCAGGGAGGTCTCACTTCTACTTTTTGGATGGATATTCGGGGTACAACCCGATTTCAATATCCCCTGAGGATAGAGAGAAACGTCATTTACTTGTCTGTATGGCATCTTTGCCTTTCGGAGAATGTCGTTTGGCCTATGCAATGCACCGACCACCTTTCAGAGGTTTATGTTAGCCATTTTCACTGATATGGTTTAAGGTATTATGGAAGTCTTTATGGATGATTTCTCAGTGGTGGGCGATTCATTCGAAGGCTGTCTTCACAATTTAAGAAGAGTGTTGAAAAGGTGTGTGGAAACAAATTTAGTGTTGAACTAGGAGAAGTGCCATTTGATGATACAGGAAGGTATAGTGTTGGGGCATCGAGTGTCTAGTAAGGGTATTGAAGTCGACCATGCTAAGATTGACGTAATTGAGAAGTTTCCCACCGCCCACTTTGGTCAAGGAAGTAAGAAGTTTCCTTGGGCACGCCGGTTTCTACAGGCTATTTATAAAGGAATTCTCTAAAATTGCTAACCCATTATGTTAACTCCTTGAAAAGGATCACTCCTTTTGTGTTTTCTGATAATTGCAGGTTAGCATTAGAAGAGCTGAAGAAGAGACTGGTGACTGCACCAATCATCGTTGCACCCAACTGGGAGCAACCGTTCGAGGTCATGTGTGATGCGAGTGACTATGCTATAGGAGCAGTTCTGTGGTAGCGAAAGGACAAACTGGTGCACCCAATTTACTATGCAAGCAGAACGCTAAGCGGTGCACAACTCAATTATACCGTGACTGAAAAAGAGATGTTAGATGTGGTGTTCGCATTCGACAAATTCAGGTCTTATTTGATTGGTTCAAAAGTGATTGTTTATACTGACCATGCAGCACTTAGGTACATGATAGAAAAGAAGGAGTCAAAGCCACGATTGATCAGTTGGGTTCTTTTGCTACAAGAATTCGATTTGGAGATCTGCGATAGGAAAGGGGCAGAGAACCAAGTGACAGACCACCTTTCAAGGTTGGAGGGAGCTAAAAAGAAAGTAGAGGTAGAAGATATAACTGAGACATTCCCGGATGAACAATTACTAGCAGTGGAAATGGAGGAGGCGCCATGGTATGCAGACATTGCAAACTACTTGGCGAGCGGTATTGTCCCCTATGACCTTTCCTCTGTCCAAAAGAAAAAGTTCTTTCGTGACTGTCGCATGTATTATTGGGATGAGCCTTATCTACTCAGGATTTGTATTGATAACATGATCCGGAGATGTATCCCTGAGATAGACCAATCTTATATTGCAGGCTTGCCACGCGTCACCATATGGTGGCCATTTCGGGGGAGTAAGGACAGATACGAAAGAGATGGAGTTGGGATTCTACTGGCCAACATTGTTCAAAGATGCACACTTATGGGTGAAGTGGTGTGATGAATGCCAACGAACCGGGAATATTTTCTGCCGGCATGAGATGCCTATGAACCCAATTCAGGAGGTAGAAGTGTTTGACGTATGGGGAATCGATTTCATGGGCCTTTCGTTAGCTCATATGGCAACAAGTACATACTCGTAGTGGTAGACTATGTGTCAAAATGGGTGGAGGCTAAAGTGCTCCCTACAAATGATGCAAAGGGGGTAATTGGTTTTCTGAGAAAGAATATATTCACCCGATTTTGCATCCCAAGGGCAATAATCAGTGACGGAGGTACTCACTTTTGTAATCGCACCTTCGCCAAGTTGTTAGAAAAGTATGGTGTACGCCACAAGGTTGCCACCCCATATCATCCCCAAACGAGTGGGCAAGTGGAAGTTTCGAACAGAGAAATAAAGAGCGTTTTGACAAAGACTGTGAATGCCACGAGAACAGATTAGGTGAGAAAGTTAGATGATGCACTC
Source organism: Nicotiana tomentosiformis (assembly GCF_000390325.3). NCBI lineage: Eukaryota > Viridiplantae > Streptophyta > Magnoliopsida > Solanales > Solanaceae > Nicotiana > Nicotiana tomentosiformis. The sequence goes on from NC_090820.1 coordinate 42,076,633, forward strand.
TGGCTTATCGTATCGCTTTCAAAACTCTAATTGGCATGTCACCGTACAAATTGGTATTTGGGAAGACGTGTCACTTACCAGTGGAGTTGGAGCATAGAGCCTTGTGGGCATTGAGGCAGTTGAATCTCGACGTAGAAGAGGCAGGTACAAGTAGAGTCACTGAGTTGCACGAGCTTGATGAGTTTCGCTACTAGACTTTTGAGAGCGCAAGACTATATAAGGAGAGAATGAAGATGATGCACGACAAAAATATTATTGAGCGGAACTTTAAACTTGGAGATATGGTATTGCTGTACAATTCAAGATTGAGGTTGTTTCCAGGCAAGTTGAAGTCAAGATGGTCGGGACCATTTCGTGTGGTAGAGACACATCCAACTGGAGCCGTCGAGATTACATCGAAAGATGGCTCACGCAAGTTCAAAGTTAATGGACAAAGGCTAAAACATTACCAGGGCATGGATGAGGAAGACAAAATGATCTCGACCGTGTACTTGAAAGATCTATGTTAAGAGATAACCCGGGTCGTACCGTGATGTTAAATCATGCGCTTCTTGGGAGGCAACCCATGAGTTTGTTGTAATTCATCGTGTCGCGACATTAAATTAAGCGCTACTTGGGAGGCAACCCAATTTGAATTGTAGAAGTATTTATAGGTTTATAAATGTGCAGGGATGAATGTGTGCGGGCTGGAATGACTCGGGGTGAAGAAATCAATCCGAAGAGTTTGCTAAAAGTGGCTCAAGTGGAAAGGCTGGAAAGACAAACGTGCGCGGCCGCGCATAGGCCGCGCATTTTTGAACCACCACTGTCACACATGCGTGGCCGCGCATATGGTCGTGCATTTTTGGACCTTCATTGCCACACATGCACGGCCGCGCACCGACCGCGCACCGACCACAGACTGGGCGTCGTTTTGTAGGGTATTTAATTAGTTTTATTTTATTTTATTTTTTTTCTTTTCTTTCTTCTTTATTTGTTTTTATTTTATTAATACCCGACCCCCCCCCCCCCTATTTGCCTCTCCTAAATCTGAAACCCCCATCTCTAAACATAAGAAACAAATGCCCAAACCTTCTCTTCTCCCAATTTCAAAATCAAAACCTACACCCGTCCCCTCATCTCTCCCACTCAATCATTTCCCAACCTAAATCCTCACAAGTTCCCTCAGGCAAGTGCCGTGGTTTCCGTTTCCCTTTTAATTTAGCTAGTTTTCTGTTTCTTTTTTTTCTTTTCTTTCTTTGTATTGTAGTAGAATTCATTGTTGTTCTTTTCTTTTCTTTGTATTGATAGTATACTTGTTTGTATGTGAGGTGATAGTTGAATTTCATCTTGTTGGGTTGGATTAGACATTGGTATAATTGTGCTGGATTTGAGGTTATAATTGGGTGTTTGGGGAGTTTGGGTGCACTTGCACATCAAGTGTTTGTATAAATGCCACAGTGAGTTCGTGAATGTAATTTTGTGACCAATTATGCTGGTGAAGTCTGAGTAACCGCTCTTGGTTCACACATCGTGCCTTTTACTGAAAGTGGTATTTGTTTCAGGTAGTATGACACTTTCCAAGAAATGATGAACCACAGGTGCCTCTTTTAGTGGTCACGCAGGCTCATCTCGGGCGCGGTCCTTGACCAATGCACCTCAATTTGACAGCACAAGGTTCGTATCCAGCTCAGCCTAGGAACGTTTTAGTCAGAAGGCCCCTAAGAAACCCATACCGGAAAGGGGAATTGATATGGGGTCCCTTCAGAATGACTGTCCCAATATGTATCGGGAATTGGTTTGGCGCAGGCTGGGTATCTTCTTTGAGAACCCGATGACCCAAATTTAATGTTTGTGCGATAGTTCTACGCGAACTGCTCCGAACATGTGGATCATGTCTGCATGGTACGACAGAAAAGTGTGGATGCGTCTATCGACGCCATTAGGAGGGTTTACCGGTTGCCAGTATTTGATGGGGCGGAGGACTATTATGATACCTATAGCAGAGAACCAACCTCCTCGAATTTGTTTTTTAGAACAATTTGTGTGCCAAACAAAGACGTAGTGTGGATTATGTAGGGGCGAAAGTTTCACTCGGCTTCGCTCACCTTTGAAGGGATGTGTTGGCTTTATATTATCAATAGCCGCATGTTGCCTTCGTCTAACACCACTGAGGTGAATGGTCCCCGAGCTGCACTGATCTGGTGCTTTATAAATGGCCACGATTTTGATGTGGCTAAGGTTATTCATGACAAAATGTCCATTCGTTGTCTAGTGCAGAGGTATGGGTTCTTATTTCCTTCCCTAATCACTAGATTATGTCGTGCACTACGTGTACCGGAGAACAGGCACTTGGATGGAAAAATTAAAAAAGAACAGAAGTTCCGGGCTGATAAAGTGACCATTAGGAAGAATCTTGTGGTACTTGTTGAAGCAAATAGCGATGAGTCTGATGCTTCAAATGAGGATAATGAAGGGCAAGCTGAGGTTGTGGCTGCTTCGCCCCCGCACGAGCATGTTGCTGAGGGAACATCGGTTGTCAGATGGGACACGAGAATGAAGGCCTTATAGCAAGAAATGGCAGGGTAGCATACATCTATCAAGGACGTGGGAGCTAGAGTGGATGACTTTGCTACCCAAAATGCAAAATCTGAGATGAGGGTCATGGCATGGCTACGTGCACTTGGCAAGGCTTGCCATCTCGACCCCGACACTGTCTTCGACCAGGACTGACTCTATCAGGGAAGTCCTTTACCTTGTATTTTTTCTTTGTGTGACATGTGGACATGCCGCCATTTAAAGTGTGGGGTGGGAGATATCTTGTATTTATGTTGTATATATATATATATAGTAATGTAGATTAGTGTTAGTTTCTTTGGTTAGTTAAATTTAAAAAAATGAGTGAAAAATTTAAAAGTTTCGACTTTTCCCGACGATAGATATCATTCGACGGGTTTCTTGAGGAATTAAAGTCGAGTAAAAAAAATAAAAGATTTTCTTTTGTTGGTAGTGTATCAACTCCCATTTGGTTTTTCTTTGAGCCGCGGTTCTTTTCCAAGGGTTTTGTTTGAACTTGGTGTAGTTAGTTTTATTTTTTTTAGAAGTAGGAACTCGTGGGCTATAGGCTGAAATGAAAACAGGGTCTCTCAACTTCGTTATGCCTTGAGAATAGCGAGTGCGGTAGTGTGACGCTTAGGTTCAGTTGTTGACTCCTGTATATGTGCCTTAAATTGTATGTTCTTAACTTGGCTTAAGTGCTTTGACTATAGTATTTTGATGATCCAATCTGGACTGAGTCATGTGTCATGTGTGTGTGTGAGGTTTGTTGTATTCTATACATTGCATTTGATATCTAGAACTTGTCATGTTTGTTTGCAAAGCGAAATAGTAGTTTTGTTCAGTCTTGGAAGTGATATAGGCGTTTCTTTGTTGAGCCAGATATGTATATTTTACCCACCTAATTGTTATGTATCGTAGTTAACCCCTTTGAGCCGCAATCCTGTTTCTTTGGCAACCACATTACAAGCCTTACCTTTTTGTTTGAATTAGCCATCTATTTGAACCCTTTAACCTCGTATGAGCACTTGAATAGTTATGAACTTGGTAAAAGTTAAAGTGTGGGGTAGTTGGTTTGGCTTTTGAGTGGAAATAATGAAATAAGAAGAAAGGTGCACTGTTTTGAAAAAGTAAGAGTCATTTGAAGTGGAAAAAAAATATATATATATATATATATATATATATATATATATTCCTTGATAAGTGGTTATTCATGATGTGAGTGTGCTTAAATAATTGGGAGTTAATATATATTGAGTTGAAGGTGGAGTATGGTTTGACATAAGTGTGGGGTTCTGACTACTAAAGTGTATGTAGCAAAGTGCTTAGGGAGGTTGAGTCACTCTTTTATACAAATGTATCATACCCGTCCTGCAGCCTACATTACAACCAGTTAAAAGTCCTACTTGATCCTTAACTGAGTGAACTTGATTAGTAGAGTAGTACACTACGGTCAAGCTTATGGAGCATCTTTTGTGGCACATGAATATCGTTTCTGAGAGTGAGTGAATTCTGTCTATTTTGAAGTTCCTCATTGTTCGTGAATTTTATTAATTGTGGGACGAGTCTATTTTGTTGTGAGCAGGCACTTGATTCATGAAGGAATATAATTCTTGACCTCTGTGTTAGAGTAAGTAAATAAGTTGGGAGTAATGCGTAGTGCTTGTGAGTCAACTCTTGAGGTGAAGATGTTACACTATCGTGCTTAATCTATGTGAAATATTCTTGGTGTGACGAGTTAGGAAAGTCGCTTAGTGAAGTTGTGTCTATGTAGAGTGTGGTTTGATTGCTCGAGGGCGAGCAATGGTTTAAGTGTAGGGTATTGATAGTAGGCTATAATTATGTAGTTTGGCCACTATTTGCGCTCTAAATTGGCTGCACTTTATTGATGTTTGACCGTTAAATGATAATAAATTGCTCTGATTGAGAACTTTATGCCTTGCAGGAGTAATTCCGGGCTATGATGAAGTTAAAGAGCGTTTTGGAGCTAATATGGAGTATTGAAGGCCAAGTAAAAGTTTATGGAATAAATTGGGATCCCATTTGAGGATCGAAGGAGGTTAGTGCACTTAAAAAGAAGAACGAAGAAGAGTGCATGAGATTGCTCAGGTGAACGGTTGGTGCGCGGCCACGCACTAGGCCGCGCAAGTCAGGCAGAAACAGGCCAAAGTACGCGGCCAGATGCGCGGTCACCTGCCCAGGTGCGCGGCCGCGCACATCCCTCCGAGAAAAAAATAGTCCAAGGCTAAAATTGTAGTTTCAGATGCGACTATCCTTGACCTATATGAAGCCCAACTCGCCCAAAAGGAGGGTATCTTGGTTTTTAGAAGAATCTTGAAGGCAAGAACAGGCAAGAAGCAAGACGGAAGATTCGAAAAGGAGTTTTTATCTTTCTTTCTCCCTTTTTTATCATTGATGATGAATTCTTATGTTGTGATTGTTAAAACAATTATGAGTAGCTAAACTCTTTATTCTAGGGTTTGATGGAACCTCTTGGAGGATGAATCTTTGTTGTGTTTAATATAAATTCGCCATTGAATTTTCTCTACTTGTTCAACTACGTGATTATTGTGGTTGATTGAAGGGCCCTCAATCGGCTATGCCTATTTAGTGTGTATTACTCGAAAAAGGGTATACGTTTAGGTAGTTGTTGAATAACATCACTCCTAACGTATATGAGGGATCAATACGGAGGGTTTAAAGGTGGGTTTAGGAATAACGAAACCTTGGTGCGATTGTAGTGAGCGGTAAACTAGTGCTAGCTAGCGTAATTCGGAAGAATACGTTTAGTAAATTATTGTATTTACTCGAAAGAGAATTACGACACGTAAAGTGCTCACGATCGGTAAAGAGTATATAGGCGAATTTGTAGCAGACGTAGCAGGGAGGATTTCGATAAGAGGGGAAATCGTAACTCTAGATCTTCCTAATCTTATCTACAACAGTTGCTTTGTTAGTAATAAAATTTACAGCTTTTTAATTACCTTGTTAATTGTTATTAAACACTCAAGTCATTATTCTATCTTATTGGAAGTTGAGTATATGGATTCTTGCTGAACTAAAAGTTGTGATTAGTACGTTAATTCCCTGTGGGATTCGACTTCGGACTTGTAAAACCGGATTATATTTGCAACGACCGCTTAGTCCTTTTTATAAGGCATAGTTGGGCATGATCATGATACATATTGTATTGAAAGATAGTACTCCCTCTGTTTCAAATTAGATGAGGTACTTTCCTTTTTAATTTGTTTCAAAACAAATGACACATTTCTAAATTTAGAAATAATTCAACTTTAAACTCTTCATTTCGCCCATTTTACCCTTAATGAGAAACTTTTATAACCACAAAAATATTATGGTCCCACAAAGCTTTTACCCCTTAAGCTTTTAAAATCACAAATTTAAAAGTCTTCTTTTATTTCTTAAATTCCGTGTCAATTCAAATTATCTCATCTAAATTGAAACGAATGGAGTACTAAATTCTTGAAGAGATTCAGGACTCCACTATCTAGCATAAACAAGTCCAATAAAAATAGATTACCACAAGAATTTAAAAAAAGGTACATTATTCTAATGTATCTAATTTGTAGGTGGGCCTTATCAGCTTTTAGGTCCAGACATGCTTGACTTTTGGGCTTGCAATTGGGTTACTTGTTGGCTGTCCACTGTGAACCATGGTAGTTTTTGGGTTTATTTGTGCCTGAGTTTATTTGTAAGATTGTCAATCAAGGTCAAATATTACTCTAAAAATCAGTCAGAGAGAGCCATATTCAACTAGGCCACCTCAGACGACGGGAGTAGTTAATTAGAAAACAAAACTAGATGCTCTAATCGGGTGATTTCTTATCATAGAAGACTTAAGCTATTGAATTGTAAAATGGACAAATAACTAACACACAAATAATTTAGTATCGTAGGGTTACCACTTCCTTATTGTTATAACACATACACAATATTTTAGAAATATATATAATTTGTATTTGACTCTAAAGGTAGAAATAAATAAATCATTGTGTTTTGCCTAATTTAAAGAAAGTCGAATACCAAATATATCATCATTCTCCTTTGAACTTTCCTTTTCCAATTAGGCAAGAGAAACAATCAACGCATGACCCCTTTTGTATAGGAGTTTACTTTTGTGTAGAGTTCTATTTAGGTGATAAAGTTATTTGTAATCCGTGTTTGCATAAATCATATCAAATATAAGATGAAGTGATTTAATTTAGTGAGATAAAAATATATATTAATCAACCATGATTAAAAAAGAAGTTATGTGCAAATACATATGATGCATTTATTTGATTTATCATAAATATCTTAAGCTTTATGCATAGACATGTATAAAATTTCCTACACCATTAGTATAAGTTGACTTATACTATAGATAACTCTTCATAAAAAGTTTGTTATGGTAACCTAAAAAATAAAATAATAGCATGTTATAATCAATTAAATTGAACTGATAACATAAAAAAAATTATACCGTCATATATCATGCATTCTCTATCTTGTAGGTGCGGTAGCAACCACTGTATTCAGTTCAAACATATAAATATTCAAACGAATCGATTTTGAATTCTTGATCTGCGTCTATTATTTGTATCTCTTTGGTTACATATATTAAAGAAAAAGGAGGAGGCCAAGAAAGGAGAAAGAGAGTAAGTAATAAATTGGAGAATAATGCATAAGAAGTCCATACCCAAGTTTCAACGTGGCCTATCAAAAGTCATGAACACATCTGCAGATTTTGAGTTTTTGATTGATTAATTTGTCCTTAGAAAATATACAAGTCTAGATGGATATTTTTCTTTATATTTAAATACTATTTACTTCAACCCCCAACATAATGATGTATCTTTCTTGACAAAATAAACCACTTAGCATGACCCAACTTGTCGTGTGCCTCTACCAAAATATAGTTTAATAAACAATATAATATTATATGTACACATAAAACTATAATGTAATACATATACATATATTAATTATTCGTTATGGTTAGGTTAGGTCAAAATAATGCTACATTTTTTTGTTATAAATTAGAATAACAAGGACATCAAATGATTATTTTATTTAATATAAAATTCGTTTTAGTCCTCTAGAATTTCTTATTCATGTATATATATTTGTATTGCCCCAAATGAAAGCGAAGATAGGTCCTACACTAAGCCACGAAGCAAGTACCACCACTTTAACATATAAATAAACTATATATATATATATATATATATATATATATATATATATTGTGTATACCAATATTAAATACTAATACATCTCACATAGATAAGATCACAAAAGCTAGAGCTACTTGGGACTTTGTTAACTACACTAAACTAATGCCAACTAAAACGTATATTAAATCTAAAATACTTGTAAAGTCAGGGTATCATATTACACGCTTGTCGCACTTTGTGGAACTTTTTGTACTTTTATGTATATCTATATATCAGTCATTTCATGCGAAATATAACAAGAATTAAGACATTTCAAAACGTTAAAATTTAGGAGAGATCCATCAATGATGTCGATATTTTCTTTTTGGTCTTTTAGAAGTGGAGAATTTCTGTTTTGTTTTATCCTTTAAAAGAAATACAAATTGCTTAAGGAATAAAGCGGATGATTTGTTTTCCCCTTATATATCAAAAGCATTTTCCACTCTTCTGTATATGGTAAAAATCGGTTAATCCTTCGTACGGATTGGTTTGAATGGTAATATATTGGATCGGAGAAGCGTCTTCATAGTATCAGCGTGAGGTTCGAAGTCGGGTCACCAAGCTTCGAGCCCGAAGGACCGATCAACGTCGAGCTCGATGTTATTATCAAGCTCGAATCCAAATCGAACTATGATGCGAAGTAAAGTTATCGAACTTATGATTCAGAAACCGACCAACACTGACCCCGAATCAATACAGGGACCCGAGTCAGACTCGAGCTCGAGTCAAGATCGAGAGCTCGAGTTAATAACGAGCTCACAGACAATAGTCGTTGCAATCCCACTAGAAGAGAGAATCTTGGCAGAAATCATGGAAAAGCTGATTTATCATGGGTCTCCCACTATATATTTTTAATTATATCTAAAAGTAGGATCCTCCACTATATAGAGGAAGGCTACATTTGTGTAAAGGACAGTTTTTGTTTACATTGTAATTCAAACACCATATTCTCCTATATTCAAGAGTTATTCTTTTAAGCTTCATTAATTGATTATCTTGCTTAGTCTTAAAAATCATCTTCTTTCCAACCTTGTTTATTTTGCATTCTTTACAATCCATATTTGATATTTCTCTTTATCCTTACGATTTGTATCAAGCTATATCACATATCCTTAGAACTACGTACAAATTCAACTATATCCGTTTTTCGGGTAAACAGTTTGGCGTCCACCGTGGGGTAAACACACCGTTTTGCGCTTGTTTCCGAAAGTATCTTGGATTTCGGATTAGCAACGACCAACTATCAATCGAATGGTCTTACCTATCGACAACGAAGCTGGTCTTCAGGATGAGAACAACAACTTGACACCCAGTACCGAAAGACCACTTGTCAACGTCGTCGGAGCTCGAATCGAAGTGCTGATAGACATCAATTCGCATGTGGCCATTGAGGGGAACCTACATTTTGAACCTGAAAATAGCATTTATGGTGGCACTCGGTCTGCAGCTCGAGATACCCATAACGTCGAGGAAAATGGCGTCAACATACGTATAATTTTCGAAATATTGCAAGCCCAGCAGGCAACAATAGCTCAGTTGCAAAGTCAAACTCACATACCATGTAGACCGGAGCCCGGTCAACCCCGAGAAATCGCCCATACAACGGAACCAGCTATAGTGAAATCAAATGAGCAGGAGTCGGGGACTAATCCCGAAATTGCTAAGATGTTCGAAGAACTGACCAAACGAATAGAATCGGGAGAAAGGAGGATTGAAACAAATGACAAAAAGGTGGAAACATACAACTCCAGGGTTGATCAGATCCCGGGGGCACCACCAATATTGAAGGGCTTAGACTCCAAAAAATTCATACAAAAGTCATTCCCCCCAAGCGCGGCTCCTAAACCGATCCCAAAGAAATTCTGCATGCCCGAGATTTCTAAATATAATGGAACTACCGACCCCAATGAACATGTCACCTCATACACATGTGCCATCAAAGGGAACGACCTAGAGGATGATGAGATCAAATCCGTATTATTGAAGAAATTCGGTGAAACCCTATCAAAGAGAGCAATGATATGGTATCATAATTTACCATCTAATTCTATCGATTCTTTTGCTATGCTTGCAGACTCATTCGTAAAAGCACATGCCGGGCCATAAAAGTCGAGACCAGGAAGTCGGACCTGTTCAAGGTAAGACAAAAGGATAACGAGATACTAAGGGAGTTCGTATCTCATTTTCAAATAGAACGAATAGATCTGCCACCAGTCACAGACGATTGGGATGTTCAGGCTTTCACTCAAGGTTTGAACGAACGAAGTTCGACGGCTTCACGGCGGTTGAAGCATAACCTGATCGAGTACCCAGCTATCATTTGGGCCGACATGCACAATCGGTACCAATCAAAAATTAGAGTCGAAGATGATCAGTTGGGGTCTGAACCCGCTGCTCGAAGGGATATCAATCGATAGCAAGGTCCGATCAGGGAGCGATACCGACCGTATAGTGAAAACCACAGAGTCAATGAATCGAGATGTAACCCCGGACATAGCAACAAAAGAAGTGATCGAGGTCAAGGGTCTCGGGGGCTGATGAATAGAAGTGGGTTCGACAGGCCTACCGGATCTAAGGAAGCACCACGGTTATCGGAGTATAACTTTAGCATTGATGCATCCGCCATCGTGTCGGCTATCGGACGCATCAAAAACACTAAATGGCCTTGACCTATGGAGACCGATCCTACCCAAAGAAATCAAATGTGCGAATAACATGGCACCCATGGCCACAGAACGGAAGATTGCAGGAAACTAAGAGATGAGGTAGCCTGATTATTCAATAAAGGGCACCTTCGAGAATTTTTAAGCGACAGGGCAAAGAACCATTTCAAAAACAGGGATTTCGGCAAACAAAATGAACAAGAAGAACCACAGCACGTCATCCACATGATCATCGACGGCGTCGATACCCCTCAAGGGTCGGTGCTTAAACGCACTAAGACATCGATTGTGAGGGAAAAGCGATCTCAAACTCCGGATTACGTACCCATAGGAACTTTGTCCTTCAATGATGAAGATGCAGAAGGAGTCATACAACCTCATAACGATGCACTGGTAATATCCGTACTTATGAATAAAATTAAAGTTAAGCGTGTGTTAATTGATCCAGGTAGCTCGGCCAACATCATTATATTGAAGGTCGTAGAGCAACTCGGTCTACAGGACCAGGTCGTACCCGCAACCCTAGTTTTAAATGGATTCAATATGGCATGTGAAACCACCAAATGCGAGATAATTCTGCAGATAAACGTGGTCAGGACCATCCAGGAAACGAAGTTCCACTTAATCGAAGGCGACATGAGGTACAACGCCCTTTTTGGCAGGCCATGGATCCACAACATGAGAACCGTACCTTCGACCCTACACCAGGTTCTTAAATTCCCAACATCAAGGGGAGTCAAAATAGTGTACGAAGAACAACCGGCCGCAAGAGAAATGTTTGCCATCGAGGAAGCGAATCTGATATCCTCGCCGTCGCCAAAAAAGGGATCAGACTCAAAAGAGGAACGGGATGCCAAATAGCAATCACAGACACCAGCTTTAACCCAACTAGAAAATCAGAAGATCGATGAAGATGATGATCAAAGGATCCCTCGATCCTTCATGCTTCCCGATGATTCTGACGCTACCCAATCAACGATTGAAGAGTTGGAGCAAGTCATACTAATCGATCATTTGCCCAAACGAAACGTATACCTGGGAACGGGATTAACCCCCGAACTCAGGAAAAGGCTTATTCAATTTCTTATTGATAACATAGATTGTTTTGCTTGGTCCCATTTAGATATAACAGGGATCCCACCGGATATAACAATGCACCGGCTAAGCCTGGACCCTAGGTTCAAATCGGTAAAGCAAAAGAGAAGACCCCAATCCGAGGTAAAGCACGTATTCATAAAGGACGAGGTAGCTAAACTTCTCAGAATAGGGTCCATTCGGGAGGTGAAATATCCCGAATGGTTAGCCAATGTAGTTGTAGTCCCTAAAAAAGGGAACAAACTTAGAATGTGTGTAGATTACAAGGATTTAAATAGGGCATGCCCCAAAGATTCTTTTTCACTGCCTGACATCGATCGCATGATCGATGCCACGGTCGGCCACGAGATCCTTACTTTTCTTGAAGCCTATTCCGGGTATAATCAAATCCAAATGAGCCCGGAAGACCAGGAAAATACTTCATTTGTCACCAAATATGGAACATATTGTTATAATGTGATGGCCTTCGGGCTAAAAAATGCAAGAGCTACTTACCAACGCCTAGGAAATAAAATGTTCAAGGAACAAATAGGTAAATCAATGGAAGTTTATATTGATGACATACTAGTTAAGTCCATGCGCGCAGAGGACCATTTGACCCATTTGCAGGAAATATTCTAAATTTTAAGGAAATACAACATGAACCTCAACCCCGAGAAATGTACTTTCAGGATCGGTTCGGGCAAGTTCCTCGGTTTCATGGTGTCAAATCGGGGGATCGAGATTAACCCCGATAAAATCAAGGCCATCGAAGACATCGCCATCGTGGACAGCGTAAAAGCTCTGCAGAGGCTGACGGGACGGATTGCAGGCTTAGGCCAATTTATTTCAAGGTCGTTAGATCGAAGTCACAAATTTTTCTCTCTACTCGAAAAGAATAACGATTTCGCTTGGACCCTGGAATTCCAACATGCATTAGAGGAATTAAAACGATATCTATCGTGCCCACCACTGCTTCATACTCCAAAAGCATATGAAAAACTTTTCTTATACTTGGCAGTATCAGAAATTGCAGTAAGTGGAGTCCTAGTTCGAGAAGAGCAAGGTACGCAATTTCCTGTCTATTATGTAAGTCGAACCTTAGGGGAAGCAGAAACTAGATATCCACACTTAGAAAAATTGGCACTTGCACTGATAAGCTCCTTTAGAAAGTTAAGACCGTACTTTCAATGTAACCCCATATGCGTATTGACCACTTACCCACTCCGTAATATTTTGCACAAGCCCGAACTATCAGGCCGATTGGCCAAATGGGACGTTGAACTCAGTGGGTACGATATCGAATATCAACCATGTACGGCCATCAAGTCTCAAATTTTAGCGGACTTCGTGGCCAATTTCACGCTGACCCTCGTACCCAAAGTTGAAAAAGAACTCTTATTGAAATCGGGTACAACATCGGGGGTATGGACCCTTTTCACAGACGGGACTACGAACGTGAAGGGGTCTGGGCTGGGCATCATTTTAAAGACACCCACGGGTAACACCATTAGGCAATCTATCAAAACTACTAGGCTGACTAACAACGAGGCCGAGTATGAGGCCATGATTGCAGGTCTCAAACTAGCTAAAGGCTTGGGAGTAAAAGTAGTTGAAGCCAAATGTGACTCTTTACTGATGGTGAATCAAGTAAACAAAACCTTCGAAGTTCGAGAGGATAGAATGCAAAGATATTTGTACAAACTACAAGTAACTTTGCATCGTTTCAAAGAATGGACCTTACAGCATGTATCTCGAGAACAAAATAATAAGGCCGATGCACTTGCAAATTTGGGATCATCGGTCGGGGAAGATGAGATCAGCTCGGGGACTATCGTTCAACTCACAAAATCCGTGATCGAAGAAGGTCATGCCGAGATAAATTCTACAAGCTTAACCTGGGATTGGAGGAATAAGTATATTTAATACTTAAAGAATGGAAAGCTCCGATCGGACCCTAAATATTCGAGGGCCCTACGAACCAAAGCTGCTCGATTCACATTAACTGCAGATGGAACGTTATACCGAAGGACATTCAATGGACCATTGGCAGTATGCTTAGGTCCAGGAGACACGACTACGTCCTACGTGAGGTGCACGAGGGCACTTGTGGAAATCACTCCGGTGCCGATTCATTAGTCCGAAAAATAATCAGGGCATGGTATTATTGGATCGATATGGACAAAGATGCAAAGGAGTTTGTTCGAAAATATGACAAATGTCAAAGGTTAGCACCAATGATCCATCAGTCCGGAGAGCAACTTCACTCAGTCCTATCCCCGTGGACATTCATGAAATAGAGAATGGATATCGTCGGCCCTCTGCCATCGGCCCCAGGTAAAACTAAGTTCATTTTATTTATGACTGACTATTTCTCTAAATGGGTTGAAGCACAGGCGTTCGTGAAATTAAGAGAGAAAGAGGTTATAGACTTTATCTGGGATCATATCATATGTCGATTTGGGATACCCGCTGAAATAGTGTGTGACAATGGGAAACAGTTTGTCGGTAGCAAAGTGACAAAATTCCGCGAAGACCACAAAATAAAAAGGATATCATCAACACCGTATCACCCCAGTGGGAATGGATAGGCCGAATCAACCAACAAAACTATCATTCAAAACATAAAGAAGAGGATGAACGACGCTAAGGGAAAATGGAGAGAAATCCTACCCGAAGTTCTTTGGGCATATCGAACAACATCAAAATCTAGTACGGGGAAACCCCGTTCTCCTTAGTATATGGCTCCGAAGCCTTGATTCCAGTCTAAGTCGGGGAACCTAGTACCAGGTCTTGATATACAACAGAAGAGTCAAATAACGAGGCTATGAACACTAGCCTCGAATTATCGGATGAAAAATGAGAAGCTGCTCTCGTCCAATTGGCCGCCCAAAAGCAGTGAATCGAAAGAAACTATAATCTAAGAACCAAGCTTCGCCATTTTAAACTCGGGGACTTAGTGCTAAGGAAAGTCGCCCTCAGTACGCGAAATCCAAACGAAGGAAAACTAGGACCGAACTGGGAAGGACCGTATCAGATTCTCGAAAATATCGGAAAAGGATCATACAAGCTCGGTATTATAAACGGCAAATAACTATCAAGCAATTGGAAGGTGTCACACCTAAAACGATACTACTGCTAAGGTACAACCCTCCCATATTCATTTACATTTTGAAACTAACCCCTCCAGGAGTCCGATCAGGAGCTAGAATGGATCCTTCAATATGGAGCCCTAGGTCTGAAAGCACGCGTTGCACTCTTTTTCACTTAGACCGGTTTTATCCCAATTGGGTTTTTCGGCAAGGTTTTTAATGAGACAACCATTGATCGTGCTAACTTAGAAACAAATCGGCAGTATCCGAGGCCTCTTTACAATCGACCTCGAACAATGGGGGGCATTAGCCCTCAAATATATCAAGTTCATTGCAAGAAAGTTACTTCATAACAACAGGGTTCTGATAGGAAAAATTGTAAGAGCTAAATGGTCAAAACGAACCATGCTCATGTAGTTGGCCTGAGCCTTGACACAAAACATGGACACGTGTACAATGACTTGCAAAGAAAAATTTCTTCTTTACCGATATCTTATATCCAAGATTTATTACGCAAGCAGGCTTAAGGTAAATCAATGAGTTCAAGCAACACTCACTCAATTAATAAGCCCACAGGCTATAATTACTTCGAGTTCAAAATCACTCACTCGACTATTAAGCCTACTGGCTACATTTTTTCGAGTTCGAAATCACTCACTCGACTAATAAGCCCACGGGCTACATTACTTCGAGTTCGAATCATTTACTCAACTACTAAG
Organism: Nicotiana tomentosiformis; assembly: GCF_000390325.3. Taxonomy (NCBI): domain Eukaryota; kingdom Viridiplantae; phylum Streptophyta; class Magnoliopsida; order Solanales; family Solanaceae; genus Nicotiana; species Nicotiana tomentosiformis. The sequence goes on from NC_090820.1 coordinate 42,091,932, forward strand.
CCTACGGGCTACTTTCATTTCAAGTTCGAGCAAGCACTCATTCGACCATTACGCCTACGGGCTACATTACTTCAAGTTCGAATCATTTACTCGATTACTAAGCCTACGGGCTACTTTTATTTCGAGTTCGAGCAAGCACTCACTCGACCATTACGCCTACGGGCTACATTACTTCGAGTTCGAAACATTTACTCGACTACTAAGCCTACGGGCTACTTTTATTCCGAGTTCAAAATCACTCACTTGACTATTTAGCCTACGGGCTACATTACTTCGAGTTCGAAATCACTCACTCGACTATTTAGCCTACGGGCTACATTACTTCAAGTTCGAAATCACTCACTCGACTATTAAGCATACGGGCTACATTACTTCGAGTTCGAATCATTCACTCGACTACTAAGCCTACGGGCTACTTTCATTTCAAGTTCGAGCAAGCACTCACTCGACCATTACACCTACGGGCTACATTACTTCGAGTTCGAAATCACTCACTCAGCTATTAAGCCTACATGTTATATTACTTCGAGTTCGAAATCACTCACTCGACTATTAAGCCTACGGGATACATTACTTCGAGTTCGAAATCATTCACTCGACTATTAAGCCTATGGGCTACATTACTTCGAGTTTGAAATCACTCACTCGACTAGTAAGCCTACATGCTACATTAGTTCGAGTTTGAAATCACTTACTCGACTATTAAGCCTACGGGCTATATTATTTCGAGTTCGAAATCACTCACTCGACTATTAAGCCTACGGGCTGCATTACTTCGAGTTTGAAATCATTCACTCGACTATTAAGCCTACGGGCTACATTACTTCGAGTTCAAAATCACTCACTAGACTATTAAGCCTACGGGCTACATTACTTCGAGTTCGAAATCACTCACTCGACTATTAAGCCTACGGGATACATTATTTCGAGTTCAAAATCACTCACTCGACTATTAAGCCTACGAACTACATTACTTCGAGGTCGAAATCACTCACTCGACTATTAAGCCTACGGGCTACATTACTTCGAGTTTGAAATCATTCACTTGACTATTAAGCCTACGGGCTACATCACTTCGAGTTCGAAAACGCTCACGCGGTTATAAAGGCTACGAAGTCCAAATTCGATCAAATTGCCTAAATCCTTATGAAAACATTCATAAGGCATGAACAAAATCTTCACAAGACAGGAAACAAAACAGAAGCAAGTCGGTAAAAGAAAAAGATATATATATATATATATATATATATATATATATATATACACACACAAGATTGTTTACATGATTGATTACAACATAGAAACTAAGGGCTAAGTTTCTTGGTTATCTCCGGGAGCAGTCTCTTCTCCACTGGGATCCCCCCGTTCTCGGACCCTATCTTCTCCCATCATCGTCATCATCAGAAGCCAATGCTTCAGCATCGGCTGTGAGTTCTTTAGCCCTTTCTATCTCTTCAGCGAGATCGAAACCTCGAGCATGGATCTCCTCGAGGTTCTCCCTCCGAGATCGGCACTTAGCAAGTTCAGCGACCCAATGTGCTCGAGTATCGGCGGTTTCTGCTGCCTCTCTTGCTTGGACCTGGGCAGCTTCAGCATCGGCCCGATAAACAGCCACGAGTGCATATGCATCGGCCTTTACCTTTTCGGCATCAGATTCTGTCTTGGCAAGTTCAGAGGCCAACCGAGCCTCGAGCTCCTCTATTCTTCTTGCTTGAACCGAGCCTTTCTCCTTCATAGTTTGAAGTTGTTTTTCGGCCGATGATAATTGAGCTCGAGCAACTTCTTACTCTGCAGCAAAGCGGTCCATACCTTCTTTTCACTTCAAAGACTCCGCTTTTATCACATCGACCTCCTCACGGAGTTTCCCGATCATCTCAATTTTCTGCTGCACCTATGAGACCGAAAAATTAGCCATCGTTCCGGTATCGAGCCCATAGGCTTTTAAAAGTATCATTACCTGCTCGGACAGATCGGTCTGATCTTGGTAAGCCTTGGCCAACTCAGCTCGGAGGTCTTTTATTTCCTCTTCCTTTTGCCCTAAGAGGAGTTTAAGGGAGTTCCTCTCCTCCGTAACCCGTTGAAGGTCGGCCTCGTATCAACGCAGCTCGGTTCGGGACCGAGAACATGCTTCTCGATGAACTGTCACAGCCTGCAAAGAAAGAAGAAACGAAGATAGAAAAGAAAAGGAAACATAAAGGTAATACCAACAAAATAATTTAAGGCTTACCTGATTCAAAGGCAATTGCAGCCCGTGAAAAAAGATCTGACATATCACTAGAACCGGCAACGTCCTCGACACCGGTAAACAGGTCACGAAAAGGATCCTCTCCATCATGAGGCATGTCTAGTTTGAGGGCCTCAAAGCCTGGGCTTCCCAAATTTCCCCTACGGAAAAAGCAGGGAAGGTGGGCGAATCTTCGATTGCTACTGCCCCAAGTGAATCACTTAGAGCATTCTCTTCGGTTCAAAGAGATTCGGGGAGAGCCCCTTCAGACATATCCCCCATCAGTTGGCTTCGATGGAAAGCATCTTCGATATCTATCAACTCGAGAACTCTGCCCGAATATTTCTCCAATATATCCTTAGTTCGAGACGGAGCCTTATAAACCACTATCAATCCAGCTACCTGTGGAACGTCGGTGGTCTTCTTCGTTCGGGCCGCCAGCGCGGATCCATCATTTTCTTCTTCTTCTTCTTCTTCTTCTTCTTCTTCTTCTTCTTCGTCTTCATCCCTTTGACACAGAACTGATTCTACGGTCAAAGGAATGGTATTCTTGTTCGGCTTACGAGCCGTCCTCTTCTTTGGTTTTGGATCTTCGGGAATGAAGGCCCTTTTTCTCTTATTATCTTTCACCGGCTTTGGGACAGAGGCCGAAGCCTCTTCCTCCACGGACGAGGGTCTCAAAACCACATCTTTTCCCACACTTACATAAGGGAAAATTTATTAAAATATATGGAAAGCATCTCGTTCAAACTGTCAAAAAAAAGCGAGAAAGGGGCTTACCGTGATTTTTGGCCTCCCATCGGCCCTTCGACAAATCACGCCATGAACGCTCGGCGTATGTGGAGGTCAAAAGCATATCTCGTACCCAGTTCTTGAGATCGGAAACTGTACCGGACATCCAGGGAACCTCTGCATTACAAAAAGGGGGATATCGGTGAGAAAGGAAATGAAAGAGCAAAATAGTAGGAGGTAACAACAGAATTACACTTACGCTTCATGTTCCACTCCTCGGGAAAAGGCATCTTTTTAGCCGGAATCAGGTCCAAAGTCCTTACTCGGATGAACCTGCCCATCCAGCCTCGATCATTGTTCTCGTCTATGCTCGAGAACAGAGCCTTGGTAGCTTGACGCTGAAGTTTTATTAACCCTCCTCGAAAAAGGCAAGGACGGTACAATCGGATGAGATGATCGAAGGTCAAAGGCATCCCCTCGATTTTGTTCACGAAGTATCGGATCAAAATAACGATCCGCCAAAAAGAAGGGTGAATCTGACCTAGGGTTATTAGGTATTTTCGACAAAAATCTATGATAACAGGGTCGAGAGGACCTAACGTGAAAGGGTAAGTGTACACACTTAAAAACCCTTTCACGTGAGTAGTAATGTCCTCTCCTGGAGACGGTACTACCACTTCTTTGTCCCATCGGTTATAGTCTTTTTTTATCTGCTCGATATATCCCCCGACTATCGAACAAATATATCTCGATACGTGCTCACATCGATCGAAAACCGTCGAACCTTTATCGAGTTTGAAATCGGAGGTAAGAACACACGCCGCCGGAACACACTCCTCAGACCGTGGATCCACCGGTGCTTTGTCGGCGGCGGATTGGGGAGAAGAAGCTTTTTCTTTTTGGGGGACTGTTTTTGATGTCTTCACCATTTTTTGATTTAAAGAAGGTGATAAAGATTTGGTGGTTTTTTAAGAAGAATTTTGCAGAAAAGAATTACAAATATGCGAATGAACTCACAAGAGGAGAAAAGGAACTTAGAAAATTTGGAGGATTGAAGACGTAAAAGTGATAAATAGTGAAAGAAAGGGCTATTTATAGATTGAAGCAATGACGGTTCAATATCAGCGGTGGTCGACCACCTTCTGACATGCATTAAATACCTTGGGAAGCTAAACCGACGGACAGCTATCGCATACGTCACGGTCGGGCTCAATGCAAACGTCAGCTTATATCTGATCGAGCCATTATGAAATCATGTCATTTCTCGCTATATCCTTCTCGAAAAACGGGAGGACTATCTGTATACTGTAAAAATTGGTTAGTCCTTCGTACGGACTGGTTTGAATGGTAATACATTGGATCGTAGAAGTGTCTTCATAGTATCAGGGTGAGGTCCGAAGTCGGGTCACCAAGCTTCGAGCCCGAAGGACCGATCAACGTCGAGCTCGATGTTATTATCAAGCTCGAATCCAAATCGAACTATGATGCGAAGTAAAGTTATCGAGCTTATGATTTAGAGACCGACCAACACTGACCCCGAATCAATACAGGGACCCGAGTCAGACTCGAGCTCGAGTCAAGATCGAGAGCTCGAGTTAATATCGAGCTCACAAACAAGAGTCGTTGCAATCCCACTAGAGGAGAGAATCTTGGCAGGAATCATGAAAAACTGATTTATCATGGGTCTCCCACTATATATTTTTAATTATATCTAAACGTAGTATCCTCCACTGTAAAGAGGATGGCTATATTTGTGTAAAGGACAGTTTTTGTTTACATTGTAATTCAAACATCATATTCTTCTATATTCAAGAGTTATTCTTTTAAGCTTCATTAATTGATTTTCTTGCTTAGTCTTAAAAATCATCTTCTTTCCAACCTTGTTTATTTTGCATTCTTTACAATCCATATTTGATATTTCTCTTTATCCTTACGATTTGTATCAAGTTATATCACATATCCTTAGAACTACATACAAATTCAACTCTATCCATTTTTCGGATAAATAACATTTCAGAAATTAATTATGTTATTTTTTCAGCCAAGATTCAGACAATAATTATGTCAAAAACAATTATTGTATTATAGATACATTCTTTTGTTTATAGTTACTTCATCTTTTGAAATTAATTATTTAGGTTATAGCTATTTCATAGCCCAGTCTTGGTGATATTCAGAAAATATATAATTAAAGTACTTTTACTGTTTCCCTTGGAAAGTAGAGAGAGACTAAGGTTATGTTTTGAAAGTCATATGTACGTAATTACTACTGAAGTATTTATACAGCCAGGCAATTACGAAGTATAGCAATTAGAATAGCGTGTTTGTTTGCCAAAACATAATAACACTATAATCCTACAGTTATTTTTTGTTGCACAAGTATAATTTCAAGATTTTTTATTTTAAAATAAAAGATAAGTATAAAAATTAAATAATTTTTCAGGAGAACATGTAAATAAATTTTAATATGTGACAAATATATATATATATATATATATATATATATATATATATATATATATATATATATATATATGTACATATAAGACAGAAATATTATGTATTATCTAGGTATTTAAAGTATATATTGACTTTAAGATTTATTAATAATTATCTATTAGTAATTAATATAGTATATAATAATCAATATCTTTCGAATAAAAATATTTTATCTTAAGTTGTTTAAAAACTTCCAATAAAAATTTAATATCTTACCTGTGAATATAATATGAAAATTATGGTTTTTTGCACTTTTAAGTTAAGTAAATAAATAAATATATGAGTTTAAAAAGCACTAATATTTATATGAATAAAATAAAACTATCTATAAAACAAAATACAAACAATACTTATTAATCTATCCACAACATAATTTATATAAAACTCATTATTATAAAGCTAGTGATAAAGCATAATATTATTTTCAAACTATCATATCATCCAGATACAAAATCCTACCACCAGTATTAGTGTGCAACGATTGCATTTGCAATAAAAAAATAAAAAATAAAAAGAAGAAAAATATGTAAGTAGTTATGAAGTGCTAAAATCTGGAGTGGAGCGATAAAGTGGCACGTTTTGAAAAGAAAATTTTGAGAAGAGGAAAGAAAAGAAGAAATGATTTGAAAAATCATGTGGTAATAAAACTATAATTATCACTAATTCTCATGTTTTTCTCTAAAATTGAAGCGTATAATTACTACTCTCAATGAACCTTATTTTATATTGACCAAGTAATTAGCCAAACAAACAAGTTAAACGGTATAATTATATCCAATTATATTCAAATTCAATTATAAGGCAGCCCAAATGAAATCAAAAGTTTTCCATTACTTTTATATTTATTTGTTTATTTGTTTGAAGAATACTTTTTACCTTGATATCCAACTTTCTTTTAAAAAGAATCAAGCCCCATCAATAGTAGGATAGGAAGTTCGTGAAGAAAATGACTTCTTTGTTGTATAAGGAGCGGATCCATAATAAACTAAATATTTAAGTGCCAATATTAAATACATTATTTTATTTTATTGGAAAGACTGAGAAAATTAAAGAAGAAGCCTATGACCCACACACAACTTGCTTGCCAGCCATGTCACAACTACATTGCACAAAGAATTAAAAATAGTGCAACCATTACTGTATTTAAATATTCTATCTAGGTGCAGTAAAACAAATCATTACGTGGTTTATTAGCTAAAAGATTGTGATAAGCAAAGCTAAGTTCCCATATTTAGAATTTCAAGATGGCATATTTTATATGATGTTAGCATTAAAGTAGTAAATGGCATTACATAATAAAAGTAATATACACTATATATAATCAAAACTTTAATTATTCTAATTTTCGTGTATTTATAATTAAGTATTTTATTTATCAAGGAATAAATGTACAAGTAATTGTTATTCTAATTTTTGAAAACTCTATTTATATAAGGTTCATATCTTATGTGAGCAACTTTATCTTTACAAAATCATGAAGAACAACAGCGATAAATTAATTTTGTATTAGTAAATTGTGATAAATTTGATTTTAAAAAGTACATAAATTAATTTCAACTAATTAATTATTGAGGTACAATATTTCTTACATAATTCTGAAAATAAAATGTATTACTCGTTAAGTAAGCAGTAAGCTAGCTAAGGGCATTGGTGGTGTCAATAGGTTTTTGTATCCTCGCACTCCCACGGTCATAGGGCAAGCCACGTAAGCTAAGATGGCGTAGCATGTCGTTAGTACACGTGGCAGAACAGAGCGAATTTTTTAACGATAAAAAAACCAGAAGCGACAAGAACAAAAGCAAAATGGCGGGCTCCACGTCAGTGGGCCATTCTCTTTTCCGGTGGTCCCACTGTGGGTCCCACCATTCCTACGTGGCCTCAACAGTCTATAATTATAATGGTTTTCCGAAATGGGAGGGCCGGAGCCGGTGTTAAATTTACGCGCCTGTGACACAAAGCTGCTTGAAGCTAGCGGAGATATTTGACTGCCACGTGCTCCTATTAGGCAGTGACGTTATCATTTCCGCAATTTTCTTAAGCAAAAAGATATTTACAGGTGAGAGTGAAGATGAGAAAGTAGTGGGCAGCCAATAGCAAGATCCAATTAAGAGATTTTTTAATGAAAAAAGGATAAAATAGGTGTCAGTAGATTTAGAAAGACACGTAATGAAAAGATATGCCACATAAGACACGGCAAATTTAGGTGCAAAGTTAGGTGCATGAATCTGAACCGCAATAGTTGCCCTGTTAAGGAAATGCATAAACCAGAAAACCAGTAAGATGCTTTGACCAAGTGTAAATGTGTAATAGTTGGCAAATATTCACACAATTATATATATATATTAACGAAAATTATATTGACAACAACAACAACATACCTACTAATATCCCACACCATGGGATCTGGGAGGGTAGTGTGTACGCAAACTTTATCCATACCTTGTGAAGATAGAGATGTTGTTTCTAATAGACACTCGACTTAGGAAAGCATAAGCACCGCATTACAACAACATACCAAGTAATATCATATTAATGAAAATATAGACAAGAAGGGACAGTACCAACAAGCCATATAAAAGCAGAATAAAAACAACCAGATAGTAAGGTGATCAACAATGAAAAAAACAACAGTTATTCATAAAAACCTACTACCAACAGAAAGCGAGACTGCGTGTCAATACTATTGTTATGAACACTCTAGACTACCTACTTTACTACCCTAATCATCGACCTCCATACCTTCCTATCAAGGGTCATGTCCACGGTCAGCTGAAGTTGTGCCATGTCTTGCCTAATCACCTCTCCCCACCTCTTCTTTGGCCTACCTCTACCTCTACGTAAGGCCCTCCAATGTCAATCTCTCACACCTCCTCACCGGGGCGTCTGTGTTCCTCCTCCTCCTCACATGACCAAACCACCTAAGTCGTGCTTCCTGCATCTTGTCCTCAATAGGGGCCACATCCACCTTGTCACGAATAACCTCATTTCTGATCCTATATAACCTGGTGTGCCCCCACATCCATCTCAACATGTTCATCTCTGCTACCTTCATCTCCTAGACATGAATGATATTGACTTGCCAACACTCATCCCCATACAACATCGTTGGTCAGACTACTACTCTATAAACTTACCCTTAAGTTTTGGTGGCACCTTTTTGTCACACAAAACACAGGAAGCGAGTCTCCATTTCATCCATCCCGCCCCAATACGATGTGTGACATCTACATCAATCTCCACATCCCCCTGAATAATAGACTCAAGGTACTTAAAACCCCCTCTCCTAGAGATGACCTACGAGTCCAGCCTCACCTCCCCTTCCCCTCCTTGAGTCTCGCCACTGAACTTATACTCCAAGTATTCTGTCTTGGTCATGCTCAACTTGAAACCTTTAGATTCCAGGGTCTGCCTCCATACTTCTAATTGTGCGTTGATATTGTCTCGCGTCTCGTTAATTAATACAATATCATATACAAATAGCATTCACCATGACACCTCCCCTTGGACGTGGTGCGTCGGTACGTCCATCGCTAGAGCAAACAAAAAAGGGCTGAGTGTCGACCCCTTATGCAACCCCATCATAACCGAAAAATGGTCTAAGTCCACACCTACCGTTCTCACTCGGGTCTTTACTCCATCATACATGTCCTTAATCAACCTAACAAAGGCAACGGGTACACCTCTATCCTCCAAACATCTCCACAAAATCTCCCTCGGAAGTTTATCGTACGCATTTTCAAAGTGGATGAACACCATATGCAAGCCCTTCTTTCTCTCCCTATACTGCTCCATCAATCTCCTAATGAGGTGGATGGATTTTATAGTCAAACGCCCTGTCATAAACCCAAACGGATTCTCAGAAATAGACACACGCATCCTCACCCTTAGCTCTACCACTCTCTCCCAGACTTTCATAGTATGACTAAGCAGCTTGATACCCTGATAGTTATTGCAATTTTGGATATCATCATTGTTCTTGTATAAAAGAACCATCGTGTTCCATCTCCACTCTTCGGGCATCTTCTTCGTTCTAAAATTGACATTAAATAACCCAGTGAGCCACTCCAAGCATGCCTTGCCCGCACTCTTTCAAAACTCCACCGAGATTTCATCCGGTCTAGTTGCTTTGCCCTTGCTCATCTTACGCATAACCCCCTCAACTTCATCAACTCTAATCCGCCTACAATACCTAAAGCCATAACGACTCCCGGAGAGTTCCAAACCACCCAGGACAATGCTCTTGTCCCGCTCCTCGTTCAAGAGACTATAGAAGTAGGTCTCCCATCTCTGACGGATAAGCCCCCCATCCAACAAAACTCTACCTTCTTCGTCCTTGATGCACATCACTTGGTCCAAGTTCCGCGCCTTCCCTATCACGCCTTGGCTAACCTGAACAACCACTTATCCCCACCCCGACCCTCGAGTTCTTCATACAAATGACTAAAAGCTGCAGTCTTGGCCGTCGTAACTGTTAACTTTGCCTCTTTCTTAGCCAACTTATAATGCCCCCTATTCGCCCTCTTCTCCTATTCGTCTACACTTTCCACTAGCTTCAGATACGCTACTTTCTTGATTTCCACTTTTTCTTGCATTTATCCATTCCACCACTAGTCTCACTTGTGACCACCAGAGTAACCCTTTGAGACCCCTAATACCTCTCTTACGGCTTCCCTAATGCATTGCACATTCGTGGTCCACAATTATATTGAAATTTAATTAATTTAAATTAGTCCCTTTGGGGACATCTGATAAAAATAATTAATTTAAATTTATATCATGTAAGACCCATTAAAAGGAAATGCATTCCATAAACTAATTTCTTTCATTTTCATGTCTAATTACATTTATTATATAATAATATCATACCAGTATAGTCCCACAAGTGGGGTCTGGGGAGGGTAGAGTATACACATACCTTATCCCTACCTTTAAGAAGGCGGAGATATTTTCAATAGACCTTCGGCTCTAGAAAGATAAATGGAAGGGTCATTAACAAGCAAACCAAATCTAACAACCGAAGTGAAAATGCAAAACTAACACTGCAAACAGAAAATCGAAACAAAGACAACATCAAGTAATAACAGAAGTCTAGGACTACAAAAATACATAAAAGACACGGAGCGACTACCTAAACCTTTACCTTTATTCTCAACCTCCACACCTTCCTATCCATGATCATGTCCTCAGTAAGTTGGAGCAACGTCATATCTCGCCTAGTCACCTCTCCACAATACTTCTTCGGTCTGCTTCTACCTCACTGTTTGCCCTTCAATGCTAGTTTCTCACACCTCCTCACCGGTGCATTTGTGTCTCTCTTTTTCACATGTCTGAATCATCTAAGTCTCGTTTTCCGCATCTTGTCCTTCACAGGGGCCACGTCCACCCTGTCCTAGATAACTTTATTTCTAATTATATCTAACATGGTATGTCCGCACATCTATCTCAACATCCTCATTTTAGCCACCTTCATCTTCTGAACATGGGAGTTCTTAACTGGCAAGCACTCCGCGCCATACAGCATAGTCGGTCTGACCACCATTTCATAGAACTTTCCTTTAAGTTTTGGTGGCACATTCTTATCACATAAAACACCGGAAGCGAGCCTTCATTTCAACCATACCGCCCAATACAGTGTGTGACATCGTTATCGATCTCCCCATTCCCTTGTATAACTGACCCAAGGTACTTGAAACCTTTTCTCTTAGGAATGACTTGTGAATCAAGCCTCACTTCTTCGTCCACTTCCTGAGTCGCGCCAATAAACTTGCACTCCAAGTGTTCTATTTTGGTCTTACTCAATCTGAAACCTTTAGACTCCATAGTTTGCCTCTAAACCTCTAACGTCTCATTAATATCACATCATGTCTTGTTAATCAATACAAAGTCATCTGCAAATGACATGGCTCATGGGACCTCCCCTTGAATGTGTCGCACCAATGCGTCGATTGCCAGGGCAAATAGTAATGGGTTAGGGCTAACCCCTGGTGCAACCCCATCACAACTGAAAAGTGTTCTGAATCCCCTCCCACTATCCTCACCCGAGCCTTAGCTCCGTCGAAAATGTCCTTAATAGCCCTAATGTATGTAACATGAACTCCTCTAGTCTCCATATATCTCTATAGCACCTCCATCGGCACTTTATCATAAGCGTTCTCTAAGTCGATGAACACCATATGCAAATCTTTTACCCTCTCCATATATTGCTCCATCAACCTCCTAATAAAGTGAATAGCTTCCGTAGTCGAACGTCCCACTATAAATCCGAATTGGTTCTTTAAAATCGACACAATACTCCTCACCTTCAGCTGCACCACCATCTCTCATACTTTCATATTATGGTTTAGTAGCTTGATACCCCAATAGTTGTTACAATTTTGGATATCACCATTGTTCTTATACAACAGAATCATCGTACTCTATCACCATTCTTCAGGTATCTTCATCGTCCTAAAAATGACATTGAATAACCCAGTGAGCCATTCCAAGCCCGCCCTACCCACGCCCTTCCAAAACTCAATCGGTATTTCATCTAGCTCGGTCGCTCTCCCCATGCTCATCTTGTGCATAGCCCCCTCTACCTCATCGACTCTTATACACCTACAATACCTAACATCTCGACGACTCTCGGAGTGTTCTAAATCACCTAGTTGCAATGTTCCTATCCTCTCTTCGTTCAAAAGTTTACGAAAGTAAGTCTATCATCTCCGTCGAATAAGTGTCTCATCCAACAACACTCTACCTTTCTCGTTCTTGACGCACTTCACTTGGTTCAGGTCACGAGCCTTCCTTTCTCGCACTTTGGCTAGCCTGTACAGTTTCTTACCCCCCTCCTTTGTCTCCAAGTTCTTCATACAAGCGTTCAAACCCGACAGTGTTAGCCGCTATAACTGCCAGCTTCACTTCCTTCTTAGCCACCTTACACCGCTCCCTATTTGTCCTCTTCTCCTCCTCGTCCACGCTCTCCAAAAGCTTCAACTATGCCGCTTTCTTGGCTTCCACTTTACCTTGAAAGTAAGAAAATGACCAAGAATAAATATTAATTATCTTTATTTAAATAATGAAAATGATCTTAAAAATACATGTGATATATTAATTAGCTTAATATAAGCACTAAGTAAGAGTAAATGTGTTTCTTTTAAATTATTATCTTAATTAGCTTTTTTTTACCGCTCCCAAAGTGCTCCCCATTTTACTTTTTTGGTGACTCATACCCACAACATAAAGGTTGGAGGTAAATAGTGCTTACCATTTGAGCAACCTTCTCTTGTCATACTACAGATATCATTCTTCTTTTTATAAATACTGATTTAAGATTAAAAGGAAAACTACCTTAATCAAACATCATCATATAAACCGAAATGAACAAAATATTTTATTTTGGTGGGGTTAAGTTGTCAATAATTTACCATTTACGTCGAATGGCAACAATTGAAGTTGTAACTTTATTCCAATTGTGAGTTATCTTTTTTGAAGAATTAACCCAAATAGTTGTCCATCCAACAACTTAAACTAAAAATAGTTGATGGAGGTATAATATAGACATAATTTATGTATTATATATGTATAATCATGTATAATCAATATGTAATCTATATACATAGCTAAAAAAAAGTAAATAGTGAATATGACTAGCTATTTATGTAAAAATCCCTTATTTTTTCTCCGGAAATTTATAATGTAGTTTGAGACTTTTGAGTATTAAATACAAGTTAGCTGCATTGGGTGCTTCTCACTTTTAATTGTGATCGTCGGATTCATAGATTAATTCATCAAGAGTTTTAATAAGTAGTTATGTTAGTCAATTATTTATTTTATAATGTAATCTTCTAATATTATCAGTTTTATAAGACTAAGGTTAGTTAAAATATAATTAATGCGTTTATTTGTTTATGCAAAGAAATAATATCTAGGTAGAACTTTTGATTATCCTCGTCTAATATACTTTAGCCAGCTGACCATATCTTTTTAATAACTTTATGAAGCCAAGCAACAAAAGTTGGGACCTAGGTGGTGGGAAAGTGAAATAAAGAGAAAGATGTACTAGTAAGCAAGACTCGATCGACACAATTTATTTATATTTGATATTTCTATTAAATCAATATATTCGTCATATGTTTACATATAAAGTTATTTTTAATTATAATTAACGAATATATATTATTTTAATCATAATAAAATAATATATTTTGGTGTAATACCATATATATATATATTTTTTTGAACTTGCTCGTAGTAACTGGGGGTGATTGATAGAAACGACCTCATGATGGGTTAGTCTTAGCTGAATGCCTCCAAAATTGACGGTATTTGAAAAATAGACTTGACCCGGACATAGTTATTGCTCTTCATCATTTCTCCATCAAATTGGTAGCGTTTATGCTATATTATCTATCTGTTAAAGTTGTTGATCAAAGTCTATCAGGTTTGCATAATTTTTCTCTTTAGGAATTTATTTACCGGATTAGTAGAATTTATGTTATATTTACTCTACCTATCTGTTAAGTTGTCCATCGAAGTCTAGCCAATTGTCATAATGGTTTTGATGTTGTTTTAACAAAGTGTTCTTTCAATTTGCAACTTTAATTTCGATCAAACTATCCTAAATTTGCTCCAAATAATCTTAAATTTGAATTAAAACTTCCAAATACCAACACAAACGGCCCTCAATTACCAATTTAGTCAAATAATCAAATTAAAAGGCCAACTTTGTCTTCTTCAATACTTTCTAAGATTTAATAATGAAGTAGTTTTAAGCTTTTTATAGTAAATTACCAAATTAGTATTTAAACTTAAAATTTAAGCATAAATTATTAATATTTAAACGATTTTAACAATAATGAACCTTATCGTGCTATTTCTCACTGTCAAACACGAATTTCAAGCTTTAAATATTGAAAAACTATGATGTTCAAATAAAAAATGGGAAGATTTCGCTAAGAGCAAAAAAAACGTGTACATTCGGCAAGACCAGTCCTGTTGGGGGACATGTCGTGCGATTACTTGGGTAACTGAAACCAATTTATAACATTTGATATTGAATCGTAGTTTATTAATAAGACAGAATATCCTGTTAGACACTTCTATGTATTCGATTGTGACATCAAGACCTTTTTACTCCATAAAATTTCAACAAAACACTTTGTAACTCAACTAAAACATGAATTTTAAACCGATTTGATATCGTGTGTTGCTCACTCACCCTAACGTGGAAGATAAATTAATGCCACAACATCATTTACTTTTAAAAAATATAATCATGTATTTTGTACCAAAATAATGTCTTCTCTTATATAAACTCTGTATTTTCCAATAGCACTACTATCTCCTTCAGATCCAAAATCCTTAGGCGGAGAAAGAGCTCCAACATACCAAGTCCTCAAATCTTTCAAGACTCTCCAACTTAGCATTCATTTGAGCATTGTCTCCAAGTTTGAAATTGCTTCTTAACACTTAATTATATCCTCTTTAAATAACACGTTCAAGCTTGCTGTATAAGCAGCTTAAACGCTTGGCCATCTCAACCAAAGTCCAAAACGGCTTTGTTGTTGACCTTAAGAAAATTTAATAATTTTATCCTACATCTTTCAATCTATGGGGGGAGATGGCATAAACTCATCATAAATAATGTTGCTACTGTACCGGCAACGTCAACCATCCAAATCAAATATTTAATATTTTTAACCTACTTGCTCGCCTAAACGAGCCCATAATCTCTAAATTCTCCATCGACAAGATTTTGAAGAACTAATCAAATTCAGCTACCGTTCATGTGAATAATTCTGACCAAAAAATTTCGTACAAATAGTATTGAAAATTGGGCATTTTTGTTGTGATTTGTGGAAAGGATGATGGCCACGTGGTGAGGAAAAGAATAATTTTAGTGGCTTTGAAGGAATTTTAGGAATCAATTAATTGAGTTTGGAAGGGGGAAAACAAGAAGAGATAGGGAGGGGCAGAGGAAAGGAGGGGGTGCTGAGGAGAAATATGTTTAACAATTTTTTATTGAGTTTAATCTCTTTATAATAAAAATTACTGAAAAGGGCCAAAGATGCCCCTAGGTTATTGAAAATGGCTCAATTTTGCCATCCTTCCACCTATTGTACTTACCCCTATATATAACAGAATTATCAATTTTTTAACTTTAACTTCGCCATGTGGCATTTTCTTAATCTGCCACGTGTATTATTTATATTAAATAAATCCACATATATCTTTTAAAATACCTAACGACCCTAACCCGCTCCTATATATTTGGACGGTCAACTAAAAATAATTACATTTGCTAGTTAAATATATAAAAAAATATACATTAATTATATATAAAAATATGTATATTATACATTAATATTTTAATATATATTTTACATGATATTATTTTTAGGAGAAATTATACGGTGTAGTTTTTCCTTCAATTTTTGCAAATCTTAACAAGTTTAACGAATATAAATTTTAATTTGCAAACATAAAAATGATAATGTTCTATTTATATGATTCTAAAGGAGAAGCAAAGAAACAGATGGAAAGAAAATTATTTAAAACCTTTAATTATATACATACCCAACTGCTTAGCACGTTAATGGACTTTACATGATCTTTTCAATGGGAACTAATAGTGTTTTAATATGTAACAATAAAACTAAAATATTAGCAAAAAGCTGTCGTTCCATTGTCATATTTGCTTAATAAATTAGAGTTATAGATCATAATTAATAGGAAAAACTACACCGTATAATTTCTCCTAAAAATAATATCATGTAAAATATATAATAAAATATTAATATATAATATACATATTTTTATATATAATCAATGTATATTTTTTATATATTTCATTAGCGAATATAATTATTTTTAGCCGACCGTCCAAATATATAGGAGCGGGTTAGGGTCGTTGAATATTTTAAAAGATACGGGTGGGTTAATTTAATACAAATAATACATGTAGCGGATTAAGAAAATGCCACATGGCGAAGTTAAAGTCGAAAAATTAACCAGGTTAGTTCTGTTAGATATAGGGGTAAGTTTGAGCCCAAAAAATAAATGTTAGGGGCATTTGCGGACCAAAAAGGTTAACGGAGGGTATTTTTGATCCATTTTCAATACGTTAGGGGTATTGTTGGCCATTCTATTAGATATAGGGGTAAGTTTGAGCCCAAAAACTAACGTTAAGAGCATTTATGGCCCAATAGGTGGAAGGAAGGCAAAATTGAGCCATTTTTAATACCTTAGGGATATTTTTTGCCCTTTTTCGTAAAGATTAATACCATTAGTTGCTTTTATAAGCGTGTAATCACACGTTTTGCCGACTCAGCAAAACAATGACTACATAAGCTTTGCCAATAGTTCGAGGGTTTGAAATTTATGATTTGATCGAGTTCGTATGTGTGATTAAAACTTCAAGTAAGAGGGTTGGGATGTCAACACTGAACAAGTGCTACTATACCTATTACTAACGGCCAAAGTCTGTAATATAAATATGATGATGTTGATTATTTATATAAGATCTAGATTAGTTGAATTTATTGAAGTTAACGTATCATTTTGGGAAGGATAATGATTTAGTTGGTAATTACATTCTCAAATTTTCGCACATGCCCAGCCATTGAAAGCATATCAACGGGCTGGGCCTCCCCTCTAGGGCGCCCTCTACATGTCTGTCTTCCATCCCTAATTGACTGTGCGGATGGAGTAGCAACTGGAATGGAGCCCATAGCGTGAGTGATCTGATGAAATACGCCCTTCCCGAGTCTAGGACAATCTCTAATAATGTGCCTAGTATCACCACACTCATACAACCCCTTTGTGAGTGTGGATGCTCGCACTGAGTCCGTGTCGGATAATTGGGATAACCGTTGTAGGAACCCCATGCCGGTGGTGCACTAAAATATGACCGCCTCACATGAGTACCGTGACTAACTGGAGCACCATGAGTAGTCTGAAGTGCGGACTGGACTGACCGACTGCTCTAGCCTCCGCCATGATGGATCATAGCTGAAGAGTAGAATCCACTGAACCCTCCTTGTCTCCTTATCCTCTCTCCCGTCACCCCGAATACACTCTAACATCCTGACAATCCCCACCACCTGCAGATTTAAGCATTTCTTTGTTGAGCCAATGATATGCTCTTACCCACTTAATTGTTATGTATCTTAATTAACCTTTTTGACCTTGTAATCATATTTCTTTGGCAACCACATTACAAGCCTTACCCATTTGCTTAAATTGACCATATATTTGAACCTTATACCTCTCGTGAGCACTTAAATTTGTTATAAACTTTGTAAAAGTGAAGTGTGGGGTGGTTGGTTTGGCTTTTGAGCGGAACTATTGAACTAAGGAGAAAAGTGCATTGTATTGAAAAAGTAAGAGCCACTTGAATTGAAAAAAAATAAAAATAATTATATTGTTGTGCAAAAATATTATTTGATAGTGGTAACTTGATGTAATTGTGCTTAAAGAAGTAGGGAGTTAATGTATATTGATTGTGAAGGTGAAGTTTTGGTTTGACATAAGTATGGGATTTTGACAATGAAATGTATGTATTAAAGTGCTTAGGGAGGTGTAGTCACCCTTATATCTAAATTTATCCTACCCATCCAGCAGCCTACATAATAACCAGTTAAAGTCTTACTTGATCCTTGACTGAATGATCTCAATTAGTAGAGTAGTACACTACGGGCAAGCTTATGGTACGTCTTTTATGGCATATGAATATTGTTTCTGAGAGTGAGCGAATTCTCTCTATCTTGAGTTTCTAATTGTTCTTAATTTCTATTGTGTGGAACTACTCTCTATTGTTGTGTGAGGGCACTTGATTCCCGAATAAAAGAAAATGCTTGACCTCTATGTTAGAGTAAGTGAGCGGGTTATAAATAATGCGTGGTGTTTTTGAGTCAAATTTCGAGGCTAGGATGTTACGGTATTGTACTTAATCTGTTTTAAATATTCTTTGTGTGATGAGTTATGAGAGTTGTTAAAAAAAAGTCGTGTTCTATGTGAAGTGTAGTTTGATTACTCGAGGATGAGCAATGGTTTAAGTATGGGGTGTTGATGGTAGGCTATAATCTCGTATTTTAGTCGCTTATTGCACTCTAATTCACTACACTTTACTTGTTTTGAGCTTTAATTGGTAGTGTCTTGCACTTATTGTGTGTTTTATGCCTTGTAGGAGTGATTCCAAGCTATTTAGATGTTATAGAATGAATTCGAGCGATTTGGAGCTTTGAAGTCTGAGTAAAAGCCCAAGAGATTAAGCCGGGATCGTGTTCGGGGGTTGAGGACCAAGTTTGGACGTCAAAAATCGAAGTTTGATCCGTACTTTTAGAAAATTGCACTACCACCTCGCGCTATGCATAGCGGGGCACGGGGAGCTAGTGCAAAATTCCTGCAAAGTGAAAAAAATCAGCTCTCTGGATTTCCCCACTAATGCCCTGCATTGCACGTCAGCCCATGCGGCGCGCCTATGTATTTTTTATAGAGTAAATATCATATTTCGGCTAGGAAAATGTGATTTCGTCTGGGTCTGACCCTACTTGGTATAAATACATGAAAAAACTTTATTTTCTGGACTTTTGGACATACTTTAGACCTAAGAAGGCAAAGGAGGAGTTGGAAGAGCAAAAGCACAAGAATCTCATCATTCCTTCCTCACTCGAGACTCGAGATTGGATTGAATTTATGTTTTTCATTACTTTAATTTTATTTATGATGAGTTGCTCCATATCTATGGAGTAGTTCTCTTTAGGGTTTGATGGATTTGGTGTATTGATGATTGTTTGTGGATTATAACTCTAGTTTTATGTATTGAATCGTTCTTGAATGATTTAATTGTTGCATCTATATTCACTTGTTCATGTAATCGAGAGAGACATAACTTGTGATATCTTTGTATTATATTGTTGGTTGAGTTCATAGATTCTTCAAAGTAATCGAAAGAGGCTAGTTGAGTCATTGATTAAACCTAGTTAGGAGGATAATCGAAAGAGGTTCTCCTAAAGACCAATCCACTACGCATTATTGCATATATTCACGTGCTTAAATTGGTTCATCTTGTGAGGTTAAGACTTAATCGAGAGAGGAGTTTTTGCTGAACGGTTGAACTGATAATTGAATGAATTCGAGAGACTCGCTTAAATATTAGAAGTGAATTACCTAGAGTTAGATCCCAAATATTTATCTTGCACCTATCCTATCAACCCATATTTTCTCCCATTGATAACTTTATTGTTTACCTTTGTTGCGATAGTCATTAGTCAATAGCTTTAGATTCTTAGTTAATTTTAGTTATTAATCATAAAAATCTCAAATTTTGATTCTCCTAGATAGCAATCCAGCTAGAAACTACGAAAGTACAATTTAACTGCAATCCATGTGGATACGATATTATACGATACTATCTTTGAGTAGCGAGCATAATTTAAGTGTGTGTTTCGAGCTCGTCAAATTTTTGGCGTCGTTGCCGGGGATTGGCTATCAATAGTGTTTGAAATAGTTTGTAGTGCTAATTCAGGAATTTTTTTTATTTAATTATAATTTTTTTTCTCTTTTTACGGTTGTTGTTCTTTGATTGTGAGCATGTTACAGGGTAAGATTGGCGCATGACTCGAGCTTCTGCTAAATAAGTGCTACCATACGAGCTAGAAATTGAAAAACAACTGCGACAACTGAGGAAGGAAATAATCTCACCGAGACGCTAGAAAAGTTGGGTAATCCTAAACCAAAGAAGATATGGTTGGAAACGGTGATGATAATGTAGATTTGGCTGCGATAGAAGCAGCCCAATGACGCGAACAAACTGCACGGGATGCTGAAGAAGCAGCTATTAGAGATGCATATATTATCTACGAAGAAGAAGGGGTCATAGAATTGCTCAAAATCAACACTTGGGTGCATACCAGTTCAGAAATATAGCTCCCATGCCTAGAAGACCACTTGGCGATTATGCTAGACCGGTCTATAATTAGGGTTTATCAAGTTTAGACCACCTCCAATTGCAGCAAACAATTTCGAGTTGAAGCAAGGGTTGCTTCGAACTCTTCATAATTGTTGTGTCTTCAGAGGGAAACCAAACGAAGATCCAAACACACATCTAATGGACTTCGAGGAGATTATGAATACCTTTCAATACAATGGTGTGTCTCGAGATGCAGTGTACTTGAGGGCATCCCCTTTACACTCAAAGATGATGCAATACAGTGGCTTCGAAGCTTACCCACATGTTCGATTAGAACATGGGAGGAGATGACCAGAAAATTCCATGATAAATATTTCTCCTCAGCTAAAACAGGCAACTTTAGAAGAGAATTCCATAACTTCTGCTAGAAAGAGACAGAAACTATTTTTGAAGCATGGGAGAGGTTTAAGGAGATTGTTCAAAAGTGTCAACATAATGGAATTGAACTCTGGATGCAACTTCAGGACTTTTGGGATGGATTGACACCGTCCTCACGTAGAGTATTGCGCAATGCAACTGGAGGCCCGTTGATGAAGAAGACTCTAAAGAAGATAGTTGCAATTCTTAATGAGTTATCTAAAGATTCTAATCAATGGCCCTCTGAGAGTGCGGTAAGAAGAAGATCAACTGGTGTTCACCATGTCGATGCTATCACATCTCTGCAGGTATAACTTGATGTTATGGCAAAAGAGATAAAGAAGCTAACCTTAGCCTCGATACAAAGTGAGCCTCACATATCTTGTGATATATGTGGAAGAGGACACCCTACTCATGAGTGTCAAGCCTCAACTGAGGAAGTAAATGCTGTGGGAAACTACAATTTCAATGCAATGGGTCAGAGGCACCCCAATTTTTCATGGAGTTCACCTGGAGGTACTACGAATGCTTGGCAACCAAATAACTCTAGACTGTAGGGACAAAGAGCTCCAGCATACCAAAATCAACACAGGCAGCAATTTTAGCCTCAACAACCCATTCAGCTTGGTCTAGAGGATCTAATGAAGGCTTTCATTATCAAGACAGATGAGAGGTTGGACGCTCATGGAGCAACTATCAAAGAATTGGGCACTGGTTTGCGAAACCTGGAGAGACAAGTGGGACAGATTACAACAATATTATCTAAGCGGGTTCCAGGCACTCTCCCTACTGACACTGAAAAGAATCCCAAAGAAACAATGAATGTTGTAACTCTGAGAAGTAGGCAAGGGCTGAAAGAGCCCACCCCAATCCAAAAAGAGGTGATACTTGAAAAAGAAAGTGGGGAGCAACTGAAGAATGATGTTGATAAAAAGAATAAAGGCCCGATGAAAACTGACAAGAAGAAGAAGAAGGAAGAAAAATCAAGAAGGGAGGAACCGGATGAGAGTGAGCATATGCATGCTCTACCTTTCCCTTAAAAGCTACGTAGAGAAAAGCTAGACAAGCAGTTTGAGGAGATTGCATAAACAGGTTCATATGAAATTACTATTCACATAAGTGCCCTCACAAATGCCTTCTTATGCAAAATTCTTAAAGGAGATACTCACAAAGAAGAGGAAAATAGAGAAGATTGCATTGGGGAAGCTCACGGAGCATTGCAGAGCGATATTGTAAAATAAACTCCCACAAAAGTGTGGAGATCCGGGGAGTTTTACTATACATTGCTCATTAGGAAATATTAACTTTGATAAATCATTATGTGATTCTGGTGCTTCAATTAATTTAATGCCTCTATCTATTTATAGGAAATTGGAGAAGGAGATTGCATAGATAAAGGTCGGTGCTAATATCTTTGCTGCTGGCAGACCATGCGACTTTAATACCCGAGGGGATAGTGGAAGATGTGTTAGTTCAGTTGGATAAGTTCGTATTTCCTATAGACTTTATAGTGGTGAATATGGAAGAGAACAAGGAGGTCCCTCTCATCCTAGGAATACCATTCTTAGCAACAGGTAGAGCAATATTGGATATACACGAGAGGAAACTCATGCTTAGAGTGGGTGAGGAGAAGATGACTTTTGATATGAATGTAGAGCCCATTCTTAGTCCAAAGGCGGGGAATGGAGCCCGTCTTCGACTCAAATCCCGACTAGATGTTCAGGGAAGTTTTCTTTACGTTATGCTTTTTAATTGTGTGTCATGGGGATATCCCACAACTTAAAGTGTGGGGTGGGGGATAATTGTATGTATGTATATGTATTAGTTTTGTTATTTGTAGTAGTTGGAAAATTGAAAAAAAAAAGAATTTAAAAAATGATTTTTTCCGATGATGGATATCATTCGACGGGTTTCTTAAAGGAGTAAAGTCTAATAAAAAAGACAAAAAGATTTCTTTTGTTAGGTAGAGTAATAATTCCCCCTTGATTTTTCTTTGTGTCGCAGTTCTTTTCTAAGGGTTCTGTTTGAACCTGGTGTAGTTAGTTTTTATTTTTATTAGTAGTAGGAAGCCTTCTGATGTGATTTGAATTGAAGGCAATATCTCTTAACTTTATTATGCCTTAAGAATAGTAAATTCTTTAGTCATGACGCTTAGGCTTAGTTCTTGACTCTTGTATAAGTACCTTAAATTGTACGATCTTAACTTTGCTTAACCGCTTTGACTAGAGTGTCTTGATGATTTCGATCCTGAGTGAGTTATGTGCCATGTGTGTGTGAGGTTTTGTGTATTCTATGTATTGTGTTTGATGTCTAGAACTTACCCCGTGTGTTTGCAAAGTAAAATAGTAGTTGTATTGAGTCTTGGAAGTGATTTAGGCATTTCTTTATTGAGCCAATGATATATTTTTACCCACCTAATTGTTATGTATCTTAGTTAATCTCTTTGATCATGTAATCATGTTTCTTTGGCAACCACATTATAAGCATTACCAATTTGTTTAAATTTACCATATATTTGAACCTTGTACCTCTCGTGAACACTTGAATTTGTTATGAACTTTGTAAAAGTGAAGTGTGGGGTGGTTGGTTTGGCTTTTGAGTAGAACTATTGAACTAAGGAGAAAGGTACATTGTATTGAAAAAGTAAGTGTCACGACCTAAAATTCACCTAGTCGAGATGACATCTAACCCAACCCGTCAGGTAAACCAATTAACAACTAACCAATTTAAATGAGATTTATTATGAAAAGAAATGCAAATACAACTGCTTTTATACAAGAATTTTCCCAGGATTGGTAGTACAAATCATGAGCTTCTAAGATTTAGACTTTACAAAGTTGGTATGAAATAAATACAATATCTGTTTGAAATGTACATAAATAGATTCTCATAAATCTAAGACTACCATGAACAAGAGGCAGTTACAACCGGAACGCAGATACGTCGTCAAATCCCGCTCCCATCGATCACAGCAACATCAGCATCCAATATCTGCATGCAAGGTGCAGAAGTGTAGTATCAGTACAAACGACCTCATGTACTCAATAAGTAACAAATCTAACCTTAGGTTAAAAGTAGTGACAAGCTGGAATACATGTCAAGGTCCAACACCAATAGCCAACAACAACTCATAACAATATAACAAAAGTGGTACAAGAAATAACTCAGAAATAAAATTTTCAGCTCGTTCACAGTTCTAGAAAATATACATGGTTTTCAAGTATAAAGGTGAAAACCCTAATCTTTTACCGAAAATACCAAAATATGAGTAAGTTTGTAAAATCGTGATTTTTTCCTTCCGAAAATTTTCAACAGGTAAATGTTTCATTATCAAATGGCATGAGGAAAAGTACGTCTTTATGCCTACATATCAATGTGTATGAGAAGTCATGAATGACATGATACCGTACAACATGAGGAAAAATGTGTCTCTATGCTTGCATGTCAAGTGTGCATGTCAATGCAGTATAACATAGTGAACAACCATATGCATACTCTTAGAGTATCAATCCACTCAGTCCTCCCAATCCCTCAGCACTCGCACTCAATAGGTACATGCACTCACTAGGGGTGTGTGCAGACTTCGGAGGGGCTCCTTCAGCCCAAGCGCTATCATCCACACGGATAACTCACGTGCTATAGTATCAATATCCGGAACCGCACGGACAACTCACGTGCTGCACCGGCAACTCACGTGCCATTGTATTAATAACCTCACAATCAGGCCCTCGACCTTACTCAAATGTCATGAAGCTAACCTAAAATGATGATATGAGGTGTCAATAAATAACAACAGAGACTCAGATATGATATGCAATGAATGAATATGACTGAGTATGCAGCTGCAATGTAAGCAAATAACTCAACAACAATAATAACCTCAGTGGGTCCTAACAAAATAAGCATGTAGCCTAGACATGGTTTCTAACATGGATCACAGCTCAATAACTATAGTACGTAGATATTTCATGGGTACAGATAAGCTCAAGTAACTACACAGTACCACAGAAATAACGGAGTTATGATTCACACGGTGCACGCCCACACACCTGTCACCTAGCATGTGCGTCACCTCAACAGCAAACACATAATATGAATTTCGGGGTTTCATACCCCCAACACCGAGTTTAGAAGTGTTACTAACCTTGAACAAGCCAATTCTAATACCGAACAAGCCAAACAATGCTCCAGAATGCATCCTGCGCGCACCAATCTTTGAATGGCTCGAATCTAGCTAAAAGGAACTCAAATACATCAAATAAAGTCCCAATTGATAAAGGTCGAATCTTAATAAATAAAAAAACACGAAATCGACCCAAAAGCCCAACCCGGGACCGCGCCTCTAAATGACTGAATCTGATGAAACTCACAAAATCCGACAACCCATTCAACTACGAGTCCAACCATACTAGTTTCACTCAAATCCGACTCCGAGTCGACATTCAAAACTCAAAAGCTCACCCTATGAGACTTGAGGCTAAAATTACCAATTTTTCTCTCTAAAGCCCATAATCCAATTACCAAAATGAAGATAAATATCGAAATATAATCAAAACCGAGTTTAGAACACTTACCCCAATCCTTGTGATGAAATTTGCCTCCAAAATTGCCTCAATCTGAGTCCCACGTCTCAAAAATATAGTCATTAGTCAATAGCTTTAGATTCATAGTTAAATTTAGGTATTAATCATATAAATCTCAATTTTTGATTCTCTACGATAGCAATCAAGCTAGAAATTACGAAAATATTGTTTAACTCAAATTCCTGTGGATATAATATTATACTATACTATCTTTGACTAGCGAGCATAATTTAAGTGTGTATTTCGAGCTCATCAAATTTTGCCCCCGACCTCTCGCGGTTCTAGCAGGGGATGCGAGTGTCTTCTCAGCTGATGCGGTAGCGCGTGTCCTCACCATCTGTGTGAGAATAGAGATACAGAGGCTCAAACTTCGAAATCAACAAATTTGCACGACAAGAATGAAAGATGTGAAAATTTTCCTGATAGTTATGTAGCCTCTAGAAGATAAGTTACCGATCCGCAAGACTCTACTAAATTCGCTCGTGACTCGTGACTCGTAAAACCTATGAACCTAGAGTTCTCATACCAACTTGTCACGAT
Source organism: Nicotiana tomentosiformis (assembly GCF_000390325.3). Classification (NCBI taxonomy): domain Eukaryota; kingdom Viridiplantae; phylum Streptophyta; class Magnoliopsida; order Solanales; family Solanaceae; genus Nicotiana; species Nicotiana tomentosiformis. The sequence continues at coordinate 42,117,820 of NC_090820.1, forward strand.
CCCAAACTCCCTCTGTAGGATATCGTGATGGCACCTAGTCTCTAAGACTAGGTAAACCGCTTACTATAATAATTAATCTAGTTTTTAACAATGATAATTTGAAACAGAGTTTAATTGAATACCGAAACCAAAGCGTAATAAGCCTATGTGGCATTAATCATAACAACCTCCCAAGACTGGTAATATAGAGTCACGAACTCTAGTTGAATACATGGAATGATCTCAAAGATCGAAATATAATATTGTTCAATGACAAGCTGACAGTACATTGTAAAGAAAGGACTCCAAGGGACTGCGATGATCAAGCAGCTCTACCTTGAATCCTCGTGATCAACAATCCAACTATATCCGAGTCCGATATCTCCACCTATCTCTACACAAAAATGTGCAGAAGTGTAGTACGAGTACACCACAGTCGGTACCCAGTAAGTATCAAGACTAACCTCGGTGGAGTAGTGACGAGGTACAAGTCAAGACATTCTCTAGACAAAATAACCTGTGTAGTATATAAGTATAAAGCTATTAATGGAAAACAGAAATCAGTAAATGGCAACAAGAATCAACAAGTGATATAAACAGTAAAGCAATAAAAGCATCGTTAAGTATCGTTGAAACCAAATAAGGAACACAACGGATAACCAATTAATCAAGTCGTTATAATAAAAGTTTCACAACGAAATCACTCGATAATACCCATCTCATAATGACAAGTCATAGGTCTCAACCCACCATCTTATGCTTACGACACCTTGTGCCCACATTTCAAATCACAACCGCACGGACAACTCACGTGCCAATATCTCAATCCGCCTGGCATGATCACAGGCTCACATTTACAATTCGCCCGGCGTGGTCAACGGCTTACAATCACAATCCGCCCGGCAAAGACACGGGCTCAATATCAACATGAAAACAGATAATACAAGAACGCATGGGCATGATCAATAAATGTCATGTTCCAACTCCTGAGCTAGTATAAGTGGCATGCTACGGTGTATGCTTGTACGAGTGTACTACTGCAGCCCAGATTAACAAGTAATATCAAAGACATCGAGTAGCTCATCGGAGCAACACCACAAATTACGTAAGGTGTATGACATACACAAGGAAAAACACACCATCACACGAAAATTACCAATACAATGTCCCCAAGACATTACATAATATCCCTGACATTGCCACCCTTATCTCTCCAATAGTCACTCGTATCACTCTGCCCTCACAATTTTATTAGCCACCCCCATCACTCTGATAGCCACCCGTATCACTCCGTTTAATATCCACCCTTATCGCTCCGCCCGGACAATAACACAATAGTTACCAGTATCACTCTGTATATTCAACAGCAGTGAGATGCTATCCTTATGCCCTGTATAACAACAATGGTGAAATGACACCCTTATACTTCGCATAACAACAACGGTAAAATGCCACCCTTATACTCCGCATAACAACATCGCTAAAATGCCACCCTTATACTCCGCATAGCAACAACAGTGAAATGCCATCCTTATACTCCGCCATAACAATAACCAAACAACACAACTATTCACATGTGCTACCATCACAACAACACGACATATCAAATCGTATGACAAGTTCCCAAAGGCCACAACCTTTCCAAATATCCAACAATAACAATATTTCCACAACAAATAGCCTACGGCTCAACACAATGTGTATAGAATCTAAAAATGAACAGGAAAGTAACTTAACAAGGAATAAGGTTGGCATGTGGGTCGGTCCCGGGCCTAAACGGGCCAAGCGGGTCGGTTCAAACAGTCTCGGGCCGGTCCCAAATTAAACGGACCAAACGGTCCCGGGCCAAATGGTCTTTTTGTAGGAACCGGTCCGGGACCGGGCCCATGAACTCATGGTCCCAGCTCGCGGGCTAAATGGGCCCAACAATTTTTTTTTTAAAATTAAATAGAAATTAGAGACAAAAAGATATTAAAAAAAAATCTCTAAGGCAATGCCTTGTAAATTTTATTATAGAATTGTGACCTAAATTATTTAATTCAAATTTAAAGTCTAAAGACAAAAATATTGTAAAGAGATATTCAAAGCAATGCCTTGTAATTTTATTATAGCATTAAAAAAATATGGCAATACCTTTCTTAGTCTCCCCCCCCCTATGAAATGAGCATAACAAGGTGCTAATACTACCATTGAGAAGAAAACGAAACTAATCAAGATGTGCCAAAATACAAGTTACATAATATATATTAATTTTTGTTCATACAAGTTACATGGTATCTCTTACAAACTTCATAAATCCATCAAGGTCCGGAGGAATTTTCGTTGGTGGTGGCGAAAAAGTAGCTTGGTCATCGCCGCTTCCGGGCGAAGCTGCATCCTCCGCAAGTTCAGCAAGCATTTCTTCGTAAGCTTCGTCTTCCTCTGGTTGTGATTCAGCAAGTCCAAAATTTTTTCTTTCCGAACGGATCCAATCTCTGAAAAGTACTGATTTTTCCAAGCTCTCCCTCATAGATGGTCTATAATCACCGAGTTGAAGTCTTGTTTGACTAAAAGCGCTCTCCGATGCCACTGTTGAAGCTTGAATAGTTAAAATGTCTCAGAGCATCCTTGAAAGAACCGGAAAGTATTTTTCTTTGTCCTTCCACCATTCCAAAAGATTAAAGGAGCCGTTGGGATTTACTTCCTCAATTATCTGCGACAAATAAACTTCAAGCTCATTTAGTTGTAAAAAATCAGTACTACTAGAACCTTGAGAACCCCTAAACCCTGTCCAAGCACTAAGTGCTCTTACTCCCGCAGTTCTTTTAGATGACTGAGAATCAGAAGAAGAAGGAGTCGGAACATTTGGTCTAGCATGATTTAATGCAACTTGATACGCATTAAAAATAGTTTGAGCATTTAATCTAATTGAGGCTATTGCTTCCGGAAGTTGAGACAACCCCTCATATTCAAGTGCTAAACCATTATAAATAGTTTCATACCAAAATTGAGCACCTCCTAATTTCATACAAGGATTTAACAAAGCAGCAACACCATAAATAGGTGGAATAGGAAAAAAAAATACTTTTTAAATTTTTTTCTCATAGAATCAATAACAAGTTTATAAATTTCCCCACCCTTTGAAAAATGAGCAAACAAATTTACAAGTTCTGCAATATAAACTAAACAGTTAGTAGGATAATATTGCCCAAAAAATTCATTTGTAGCAATACAGAATTTTTCTAAAAAATCTACAAGTATTTTAATATTAGCCCAATCCCCATTCGTAAGGTGCTCATCATCATCACTTACAGATACATTAAACATTGAGTTTATGGGGTTTCTATATTCATATGCAACAACCAAACTTTCATACATGTAATTTCATCTAGTTGGACAAGGTTTAGGAACTTTTCTTTCTCTTAGGCCAAATTCATCACATCTTTTAAAATATTCTCTAAGCCTACTTCTACGGTTTGAATAAAAAAGCCAGTTAAGAGCCATTTTAACCTTTTTAATTTCAATATTTAAAATTCTCATACCATCACCCACAATTAAATGGTAAATATGACAAATATATATAACATGAAAAATGTCACTAAATGCAGGATTTAGCGTAGTGGTAAGCAAGGCTATAACATTTGTGTTACTAGTAGCATTATCCATTAAAACTCACATTATTTTATCACTAATGCAAAAATATCTACAAATATCTGTAACTGTGCTAGAAATAAACTGCCCTGTGTGACGTGAATTAATTATTCTATAAGCAATAATGCACTTTTGTATTATCCAATCCTCATCAATCCAATGACTGGTAACAGTAAGGTAATCACAGTCGTTACCACTTTTACCAAAATCAGTTGTAATAGCAATACGACAATTTATATGAGTAAATAAATAGCGCAAATATTATTCATATTCATGTATATATTTATAAATATCACTCTTTACAGTAGTACGGGAAAAACCTTTATAAGTAGGATTAAAAAAATTTCTAATATAATGCACAAAGTTAGGGTTAGAAGGAAAACTATAGGGTAAGCACATAACAGTTATCATTTTTGCCAATTCTTTCCGATCTTTTTTTGGATCATAATATAAAATACCATCGATAACAGTGTTAATTCCCGGTTGAAATTGATTTGAACCGGTACTAGGGTCGGCCTAACTAGGAGTATGCACTTGCGCTCTTGCTTTTGCGAGCCATCATCCGTACCTGCGCTTTCCACTTACCAGACCAGACCACGTGCCTGCGCAAAAGGGGTCGCAACTGTGATACCGCAAAAGCGCCCAAACAAATTGCGGAAGCGAAATCGTGATCATCTACAATCACTAAGTCGCAGAAGCGACCATCGCACATGCGCGCCTAAATACGCAGAAGCGACCATCGCACATGCGCGCCTAAATCCGCATAAGCGAAGTTCCGGCCTAGACCTCAACATTGCAAAAGCGACACAAAATGCGCAGAAGCGCCCCCGCACCTGAGCCCCAAAATGCGCAGATGCGACGCACCAGAATCGGACTTGCCCAAAAATATGGAAATCACCCGAAACTCGTCCGAAACATACCCGGGGCCTCCGGGACCCCGTCCAAACATACTAACAAGCTCCATAACATAAAACGGACCTGCTCGAGGTCTCAAATCACATCAAACAATATTAAAACTACGAATCACACTTCAAATTAAACTTAATAAACTTATGAACTTTCAACTTCTACAACTCGCGCCGAATCATATCAAATCAACCTGGAATGACGTCAAATTTTGCATGCAAGTCCCAAATGACATAACAGAGCTATTTCAACTCTCGGAATCAAAATCCGAGCCCGATACCCACAAATTCAACTCTCGGTCAAATCTCTCAACCTTCCAAATCTTCAACTTTTTAATTTTTGCCAAAATGCATCAAATCAATCTATACGGACCTCCAAAACAAAATCTGGCATATGCCTAAGTCCAAAATCACCATACGAAACTATTGAAATCATCAAAATACAATTTCGGAGTCGTCTACATAAAAGTCAAACTCCGATCAACTATTACCGCTTAAACTTCTAAAACAAGAAATATTTCTTCCAAATCAATCCCGAATCATTCGAAAATCAAACTCGACCACACACGCAAGTCATAATACATGATACGAAATTGCTCGAGACCTTAAGCCACCGAACGAAACGCTAATTCTCAAAACGATCGATCGGATCGTTACACTTCAAGGCATTTAATTTCCTTCTAATAATTAGATTACACTATCTCCCAATAGGAACTAGATATATCAAATAGAAGCAACCGGTTATGTTGGACTTCCCTTAAATATGACCGTCAAATTTATCGATCATTTAAAATGAATTCTTGTAGGAGCCTATAATAAACATATACTGATATTCATTAACTTATTTATGTCGTACTACAATAGTACAGTTAAAGTTCATTTTAATACTTTAAACTAGCTTAAGTTTAAAAATATATATAGTTTGAGTCTTTGGGCAAGCTCCGCGAATTTCTATACTTAAATCATATATTTGATGGCGAAAATATGTTATAATTGTATCGTTAACCAAGCATAGTATCTTACTTGATGATTTTGAGAAGATCAGGTGGAAATTTTTTCTAAGATAAAAACTAAAGCACCTTGATTTAGCAAACCTAGATTCCTTTCTAGAAGTCAAATTATTTAAATTATTTTTATTTTGCTTAAAAAAAAAATCAAATGTAGGTTGTTACAAAGTGAACACAAACAAAGTACAAAAAATACATTCTCGAATGTTAATTCATACAAATAATTCTTCCTAAAATGTTCTCCAAAAACTTACTGAAATCTAAATCTAAATCTAAATGCTTTGATCTTATCATTATCTCAAATTTAGATTACAAAGGATTCCGAAGAACATTATACGACAAAAATAAAAGCACTAATGAAATCCAATTGAAAAAATGAAAGTATCAACTCCTTATTTTATTGTAACATGTACTGCAAAAATTAATTTGGATTTAAGTAATCTAAGTTGATTTTTTTGAATTAGATTACATCATCACACATATTGTTGAAATAACTTTTTTTACAAACTTTTTTGATAAGGCATTGTGTAAATTTGAGTATTTTTTTTTAATGAAAATTTTCAACATACCAAAGATCCAAAAGAAATAGAAAAAATAAATAAATGAAAGGACTTGAATACCTTTTAAGCTCTAACTAAGTATCAGACTCTTATTAGGGGATCAATTAACGCACTTATTAGGTATAACTAATTCATTGGTTATAATACGAATTCAATGCGAAAATGATAGTGCCAACTAGGTGTACTCAATTACTAGGAAGTTAAATAAAATATATGACTAAAAGTGATCAAAATATATTTGCACTATTTCGTGCTCCGAATATTCTAACTAAATGTTTATCGTAATTTTTGTTTTGCTGTATAATTTTTGTTAACCAGAAATGTAGTAGTTACATTAAAATAACGTAACACAATATATGATACTTATACAATATTTACTTTTACTAGTGACATTGACCGCCTCAAAAGTAGATCTATACTACTTTGAAAAACATTATTAGCGTCTAAAACTTGATTCAATATATGCTAACATCTCCAAGTATTTTGTTGTGCAATTTGTTGTACATTTACTAATAGTTGAATGCTGAAATTTACACCATGATCGTCTAAGCGATTTTAATAACATGTGCAACAACAATTCAAACTATTTGTGATACTGTCAGTTTTGTCCAAAACGTTACAACTTCCTAGGAATAAATTGATATCTTATCTTATAAGTGTATAATTCAGTTTTCATTAAATTTTATGCTTAATTCTCTTTTAATGAGTGTATTTAGTCGATCCAATTTGATTTCATTGTAGTGGATTCATTCAAAATATAAAAATCAAACGGAACCAAAAAAGTCTAACTTTTATAAACATTATATCATTATTTAAAAAAAAGGAAAAGAAGTTTGATTCAATCATTTTCCGGTTAAATCGAAATTCAATTCTTTTGCCTACTTCTTTGTTCTTTCTACCTCCAGCATTTTCACTTCAACCACAAGAAATAAAAAATAAAATAAAATAAAACAAAACAAATGTGGGGTTTGGGGTCCACATCTTAGCTACCACAAACTACAAAGCACTACAGAACGTGACAATATGGCTAACGCAAATTGTAAAAGAAAATTAATTAATTAATTTCTTCCCTATGGGCAGCACCAAAATAACTTCTGGGCCCCATTCTTTTTCTGGGAAGTTCCGTGACCGTGACTGCCCTTTTTCCTTCCGCTGCCCGTCCAGTTTTAACCGTTCGATGTTTCTATTCCAACGGCTCAGATTTTGCCTAACATGCCACGTAAGATCGGCCTTAATAATCGGAATCTAATAAAGCCTTTAATTAAACAACCGCATATGGCCACGTCACTTATCCATCTAACGCCTCAGGTGGTTTCCAACTAGACAATCGGATGATCTATACCGTTGATTGGACTTCTAGATCTTCATCAAACGGGCCCCACGTGTCTATTTCTGGAAAAAAGGAACTGAACTGTACTAAATGTACCCACTTTAATAATATAAAAAAAGAAGGAAAAAAGCCATAATTATTTTGAATAGCGAAACAAATGTAGTAAAACCCGATAATTAAAGAATTTGACCGGCTGGAACGATATTTTCTGCAGTCACCTAGATTCCTTGTGATCGTCATGTTTTTTTTGCTTTTACCAAGGTCAGTCACACACATTTAACAACCGGCTATAGCCGGTCACCTAAACAAAACTTGGAGGGGTAACTTTTGTTTGTTCCATTCAATCGTGAAAAGTGCCCCCAGCATCGGGGCCCACGAAAATTAAATGTATAGTTTTGTCAGAATAACCAAAAAACTCCATCCTTATTTTAGTCACCCACCCACCCAACTTTATTTAAATCAGGAACATGGTAAGGAGATGACCGACACGTGTCAGTCTGAATCTGACGGTGCAAGCACATGCCATGCTGGCAAGATGGAATATGAACCGTAGGATGAGATGGTGAATGGACGGTGGGAGATGTAAAGGAATTGTCAAAAGTGATAGATCTCAACCTTCCACGAGGGTTTGAAGAGTGTGATATAGCCAAAAGCTGATGAAGATAGAGAGCAGAAAAAGGAGACCCAACAAAGATAGATAGATAGAGAGAGAGAGAGAAGAGAAGAGAGAGAAGGGAGAGAAGAGGAGAAGAAATCCAAGAAAACACCACGAACACAAACCCATTTGTGAAAAGTTAAGATCTTTGAAAGAGTTAATTTGTGGGGTTGTTGTTTTATCTCCGGCCTGAACGTGAAAAAAACCCATTTCCTGCGAAATTAGCCATAAATTCCGTTGAATTATGCTAGACCTCATCTGGGGTTAGTTTATTCCTTTCACCGGAGAAAAAGCTTTTTTTTCTCTATCAAACAAATGGATAGGAACAGAGAAGCAAGAAGAAGTGGGGGTATGGTAGCAGCGGCAGCTACATCTAATGGATTGTCATCAAGACGTAGACATAGAACTAATAGTCTTAGAGATTCCCCTGGTACAAATCTCAGATCCATAATTTTTTTTTAATTTTTTTTCTTTTCTTGATGGTCTAATTGGTTCTTTTTTTTGTTGTTGCAGATGAAGATGGGGGTGTAGAGATACAAGAATCTGTAAGGTTAAGGGAAAGAGTGAAGAAAGATCGAGATCGTGAACGAGAAAGGGAGCGAGAACGAGAAAGAGAAAGAGAAAGGGATAATAGGGATAGAGATAGAGATAGAGATAGGATAAGTCGGAGTAAAAGGAGGAGAGGTGAAAGGTTAATTGGTGGTGTTGATGATAGTTCAGAAGAAAGTGTAAACGATGATGAAGAAGATGATGATGAAGATACTACTACAATAACTACTACAAACAACGTTGGTGTTTCAGGTAGTAGTAGTACAAGGTTGTTGCCGCCGAATCCTCCGGTACCGGTGACGGTGGGGTCCATTTCAAACCACCACCATCATCATAATAACCATAATCATACTAATCATCATTTACAGCCTCCGAGAAAGAGTTTTCCACCGAATACTACGAAGGTTTTTAGGACAGCAGCAGCAGCAGCAGCTCCTGTTTGGAAACCTGGTGATGAAATGATTGGTGTTTCTGTCCCAAGAAAAGCCCGTTCTGGTACTGTTTGCCTTATTATTGCTGTTTTTTGAGGATTTTCTTTGAGGATTTCTTGATTGACACTTTCTGATTTTTGGTGATTTTCAGCATCTACTAAGAGGTCACATGATTGGATTTCTGGGGTCAGCGGTGGTGGTAATAGTAATAGTGGTGTTATTACAGGAGAGCAAATACATCAGCAAGTTTCGACAGCATCGCCGGTGAGACAGAATATTCCGGCAACATCAACACAATCACCGGCAGCTCCTTTATCTCCATCTTCTTCCAATGTTTCAGTCAGAAAGAAAATTGTTAGTCTCATTTTCTAAATCTGATTTGCTACTATTTTCTTTAGTTTGATGTATTTTAACTGATTTTCTTTAAATCTTGATGCAGAAGCCTAATGGACAAAAAAGGCCGCCGGCAAAGTCACCACCAAAAGCTTCTTCATCCAACAACCCTGAAGAGCTAGAGATTGAAATTGCTGAAGTGTTATACGGGTTGATGACTCAGTCACAAGGACCTTCCAAGAAAGAAAGTGGAGGAGGACCAAATGATACGACTAGAGAAGTCAATAACAGATCCAGAGTTTCATCTCCTGTTTCAAATTCTAACTCGTCAGCTACTCCTTTATCTGCTGTTGGTGAGCATAACTAAAAAAGTTCCAATCTTTTGCCAAAAAAACAAATCCCATTTCTTGATTCTGTTCTGATGAGTTTTGGTTTTGTGCAGCTCCAAAGAGGAAAAGACCGAGGCAAGTCTTGGAAAATCCTGGAGGATTTGGTGTAAGGAGCAGCCCCATTTCATCTTCTACAGCTACTAATAAAGTGGAGATGGATCAGACAACAACAATGAAGATGGAGGTTTCTTCTCCTAATTTGGAGAAGACCCCACAATCTGCTGCTGAAAATGGTGTATCTTTATATGATTTAAGTGCTTCTGTACAAAGTTTGCCGGTTGCATCAGATCCGGTACCGGAGACTATGAAGGTGGAATCCGAGGCCAAGAGGAGGCCTGAGGAATCTGAATTTATGGAGAGTAAGGAGGAGGTGAGGGAATCTTCTACTTTGGGAGCAGAAAATAGTAATCGTGAGGATGCTGTTGCAGTTACCCAAGTGTGAGTATCTATCCTGGTAATTAACAACTTTTTCTCCATGTTCTTGTGTCTGATTCATGTGTTTTTGGAATTTCAGGATTGTTTCAGAAGTTGAAAGTCAGAGAGAGGAGAAGTTCCAGATAGATCTTATGGTGAGGATGAAGATATGCCTAAAGCAATCTATTCAGTTTTTTTTCCAAGTTTGGTAATTGATCTTTTAAATCTCTTTTTAGGCTCCTCCACCACAGTTAAGATCATCACCTGAAAGGGAAGCTGAGATAGATTTTGGATCAGCAGCTGTGGATAAGAAGCCTATTTTAGCAGAAAATATAGTAGTGAGTATTCACTTTTTCTTTTCCTTTTTTTCCCTCGAGGATATTGAGAATGATCTGATGAATGAATTTGGCTGATGCGTACAGCAAATGAAGCATTCAGTGAGGGAGAAGGATAATGAGAGGATTGGCAAGGCTGAGAAAGAAGAAGGGATCAGTGTTGAAGCTGAGGAAAAGAAGACAAAAGCAGCAGCCCTTGAGGAACTTAATCCTCATAAGACAAGTGAGGGTAGCAGGGGTAGGAATATTGATCTTCAGCTAGATTTGGAAAAGCCAGAAAAGGATAGTGGTGTAAGTAGCAAATTCCAACAGCAGAGTCAAAAGTTGCAGCAGCAGCAGCAGCAGCAGCACCAACCACCTCCACCACAAAAAGCTACTAAAGAAGAACCAATTATAGAAAAAACTGGTAAGTGTTGATTTTAGGGGTTGATTGTAATGAAATCTTCCCTTGGATTTTTTTAATTGATGGGGGTGATGTTTTCTATATTCAGGTCAATCAAGCTCTTTACCAATGCCAATGTCTATGGCTAGCTGGCCTGGTGGGCTTCCTCCCATGGGGTACGGTCGGCTTGACTTAATTGCTCATTTAATTGATATTACAAAGTATTAGATCCGTGGTGTAAATGCTTCTGGCGAAATAACTCAATTCCTGTCAGCAGATACATGGCACCTTTACAAGGAGTTGTAGCTATGGATGGAACCACAGTTTCCTCTGCTCCAATCCAGGTATTTCTCTCTCACTTCTCTTCTCTTCTCTCTTTCCACCTTAGTCATTTTCAGGCTGGAGTTTGATTCATGCTCTTCTGCCCCTTTTTTGCGCTTTTCAATGTTATGCAGCCTCTGTTTTCTCAACCGCGGCCAAAAAGATGTGCGACACATTGTTACATTGCTAGGAACATACATTGCCTTCAGCAATTCATGAAGATGCATCCTTTCTGGCCACCAGCTACTGGCTCTGCACCATTCTTTGGAGCCAAGACCAATCTCAATGTTCTGCCGCCAACAGATCTAGCTGGGAGAGCAAGTGCTGGGCCAGATAAGGGTCAGGGGCTTGCCATTTTCCCTAATAATGTTGGTAAAGACAAAGTCCAGCCTGCAAACATTTCAGATGCTACTGCTCAGAGAAAGCAGCAAATATTACTCCAGCAAGCATTGCCACCTGTTGCGCCTAACAATCTACTGGTACAGTCTCTTACAGATTATTAGCACCTTAATTTTTCTTGGTTTTCTCTATTTTGGAACTTTTTATGAAGATCAGAGGTACCTAATTGCTGATACTTTTATGAATTTACAGCATGGGCCTGCGTTCATCTTCCCTATAAATCAACAACAGGCAGCGGCAGCGGCGGCTGCTGCTGTGCGACCCGGTCCCACAAAGTCACCTAGCACAACGGGCACTGCAGCCTTGTCTAACACATCCAATCTTACTGCTGGCACTGCTGCGTCAGCGGCAGCTGGTGGAGCTGCCTCTGCAATTAGTTTCAACTACCCAAATATGTCTCCTAATGAAGCTCAGTACTTGGCGATCTTGCAGAATAATGCTTATGCCTTCCCAATACCGGCTGTAGGAGCACCTCCAAATTATAGAGGAGCTCATCCGCAGCCTATGCCATTGTTCAATGGGTCTTTCTATTCTTCCCAGATGATTCATCCATCCCAGGTTCAGCAACAGCAGCAGCAGCAGCCGCCTACATCCCAGTCGCAACAAATGCAACAAGGTCAACAAAACACAAGCATGTCTAGTGGATCCTCTTCATCCCAGAAGCATTTGCAGAGCCAGCAGCAGAGGTCCCAAGGCAATGCTGTTAATGGTGGCAATTTGCATAATTTTCCTGGGTCAAAGAATCATCCATCTCAGTCCCCAGCACAGTCACATAATCAGCATATTCCTCAACAGACACGCCATATTGAAAATGAGGTGGGTAGCGAGGATAGCCCATCAACTACAGAGAGGAAAAGGTCTCATGGACCTATGAATGTGTACAATCAGAATTTTGCTATGCCCATGCATCCCTCAAACTTTGGTTTGATGACTCCTCCAGCTACTTTTGGTATTGCGTCTTCTGCCGGTGGTGGCAGTAATCATCAAACTGAGAAGAAGCCGCAGCAACAACAAGGTTTAAAAACGAGTCTAGAATCAGTGCCGCCTCAACCTTTTGCCATGTCATTTGCTTCCTTAAATGGATCCACTGCTGGTCCGGGCATTGACATGTCCATGGCACAGAATCATGCTATTTTTCAGAGTCTCCCTGAAGCTACGAGGCAAAATTTACAGATGGCTGCAGCTGCTGCTCAGGCTGTGCAGCAGAAGAAAAATTTCAGAATATCCGAGGATGGTAAATCTGGATCCAGTGACCAGACTGGGGCTGATGCTGAAAGGAAAGGTTTAGCTATGAAGCAGCCTTCAGGAAGTGCTGGTCAGTCTATTGCATTTTCAAGGTCTGAGATGTCCGATGCCTCCGGTTCTAATATTGCAGCCAACAGTGTCATTGATAGCTCATCAAGGTCCTTAAATCTTCCATCTGGTTCTTCATGGACTGCTCGAGCTGCAATGCCAAATGCTATGGGAGCTGTAAATGTCCCTAATGCACAGTTACAAGCTCAAATTCAGCATCAGCAGCAGCAGATGATTCAGCTTCATAAGCAACAGCAACAGCAACAGCAGATGGCTGCTGCTGCTGCTGCTCGGAGTAAGACACCAGCCTCTAGTAATGGGAATGTCTACTCTGATCACTTGACATCGTCGGCTTCTGCTGCTTCAAAGTTTCCAAATGCAATGTCTGCTTTTCCTCAAAACCTTGTACAGACTGGTAACAACAGCAGTCAAGCTCAGTCGCCTCAGTGGAAGAATTCTACCAGAACATCTACGTCCCAAGCTCCATCTTCTTTGTCATCCACTTCTTCTCTGAAAAACCTTTCCCAGCAGCAGGTTAGATCCCAGCAAAGCCACACACAAATATCTTTTGGCACAAATCAGAAATCAGCTGCTCCTCCACAGGGACAACAGCCCCCTAATAATAACCAGTCTCCCTCTTCCCCCATGATGGTTGGCTCTCCTACCACTTCTTCTATCTCAAAAGGTGCAAGTGGAAGCCCAAGGAATGCAAATTCTGCTTCTGCAAGCAATAAAACCAGCGGCCAAAACTCATCATTGTCAACACAGCAGGGTAAATCCTCGCCTTCACTTCCCAACCAAAAGTCATCTCCTGCTGGTGGAAGGAATGTGCCGTCAATTCTTGGAAACCCTCATACTGCTTCAACTTCAGGCAGTGGAACTAAGTCTCAAATGCAGCAACAGCAACAGCAACTACAGCAACAACAGCAACATTTACAGAAGAGTATGCAGCAAGCACAACTGTTCTTCTCAAGTCCATATATGCAAGCTCAACCTCCGCATTCTACTGGTACAAATTCTACAGGTCAAGCTACTGGGGGATATTATCTTCAAAGAAGGCGGTCAGACCAGCCGGCTCAACAACCGACTGGTTCATCAACGGCATCATCGTCAAGTGGGATGTTGACTTTGTGTCCTGTTACTCTAGGTGGTGGCACCACTTCTGATCCTGCAAAAGCGATTGCAGCAGCAGCTGCTGCTAGTAATATGAAAGGTGGAGTCTTGCCTTCGCAGGGCATCCTTCATGCGGCCCAATATACAACACCAACATCTGGAAGTCAACATCAGCTTTTGCCTGCTGGTTTCTCGTATGTTCACCCTGTTCCTGCAGCAGTTCAAGTGAAGCCAGCTGAACAGAAACAACCTGCGGGTGAGTAGATTCATCGTCATCCTTTATTTGCATTTCAGCTCCATTTCTAGGTAGATAAGTTTAGGAGTTAAAGCAAAAAAAAAATGATTTTAGATTAAATGGGGAAGTAATTCATGAAGTGAAACATAATTCTTGACCAGGAAATGACAATTTGCATGCGTGCTGGCAGCCTGAGAAGAAATGAACACTGTACAACTTGATGTCGGGGAGGCACATCAGTGAAAAGCATAAGTTGGAATGAAGAGCTCGCATTTTTGAAGGAGCACTATGCGGGTTTTTGAGGACTGATTCTCCATGCATTTTGCCTGGAATGCAAGTCGATCAATATGTGGATTGATGTTAAATGACATGTTCCCGTGGTGTATAATCTGACTGACTTGAGGGGGAGGATATCGCACGAATGAAAGCCCTGCTCGACCGCTTGGCTTTGATGATTAAAGGATGGTTTGCAGGATAATTGATCAGCTCTTTCCTGCATGGTTGATGGAGGAGGTTAGATTCAGGGGAAAAAATGGTTTTTGGGTTCCTTTTTTCCTTTTTTTTGGGGTGGTGGTGGGGGAAGCAGGTCAGTGATAAGAACTAAGAAGAGTGAAGGCTTGAATTGAATTGCCTTCTGTTTTTTAGTAGGAATTCTGGTGCTTCAGTAATTCATTATTCTTTTCCTTCTCTTCTCATTAAAAGTGTTTTCTACTGGGCAGTACCTTTTTGGACATATATAAGTAAGTAATGCAAGGTGTATATGTGTATGTCTTGGCACATATAAATGGATGGATAGCCCTCAAGATTTTCTTTTGCTTTCCAATTCTTATACGTACTATCTTTGTTTTCCTTTAGCATTCTTTACTTTATGGCTGAAAATAGTCTGTCAGGGACAGAAAGACAGGAATCCGTGAATGATGGTATCAGTGCTTTGTTTTTGGGAAGGACATTATGTCATTGGTTATGAATTATGATGTTACTCTCTTTTTGCTTAGATGAAGACTCTTGTGAATGAACTTTGTGGTTTATCACTTGTTTTATTTGCTTCTCTTTTCTTACTTAGGAAAATAGTTGACAAGCTATTCCCTTGGTATTGTCTGATTGGGTACATGTATATTATCTGTGATGTGATGAATGAGTAAGTTATTTTAATTAGTAATGCATCACTTTTTCTGGAACATATTAAAAAGGAAGAGAGAGACTAATGAAAGGAAAATGAAGCATCTTAACAGCTTCTGATAGAGATTGTAGGGTGATGTAATGGGCAAGTTGCTTATCATTGGTTGGTGTGATTTATAAATGGGTAAAAAAGGACAAAGGTGGCTATCTTTTAAACACATGTAATCACACACGCACACACCTAGATAGATTGAGATTGAGATTGAGATGGGTGGCTTTAAAGAACAGTTGATTTTCTGCACTACATGTGTGTGAATTATATAGTTTGTCACTAACTAGTTGGAAAAAAAGTGTAGGACCTTATCTCTTAAAATTAGTAGTATTTCATTTTCATTGGGGTCCCATTTTGTGATTTTATCAACAGCTCAATACTCCAATAAATTCTTGCTTTGAAAATCACTCACTACACAGACTTTACCCCAGGTAGAAAAGTTGGTTTGTAGAAAAGGCCGTTTCTCTTTTAGATTACACCATTTCCTTTCTTCATTTTTTTCCCTCCAAGTATTTTACATTTTTACTACTCCTAATATTCATTTCGCTGATATTTATTACAGTTACAGATTATTTCTCTTTTTTTTTTTCTCAGGTTATAAAAGTCCATGCACACAGTACAAAGTACTTATGCCGACTTTAAATTTTTTACATAGTCACTGGCTCACTGCATAAAAATATGTTTCTTATTTTAATGTCTGATTATTTGGATTACATGGACTTTGATAGGTATGTAATTTTTATACGGACAAATTTGCCCTTCTTTTCTGGTCCCACTTTTTCAAGTTGAACAGCATAGGCCCCTTGAAAAGGTCTGCATATTGTTATGTTAATGGGTGGCTTCCAGAAGGTCACTAATGGCACATGTGTCCAGATATCCTTTTGCCTTGTAGGCTAGATACTTTTTTGGTCTACTATGGGACCTACTCTTTTTTCTTTTATTTGCTCACTAAAGTTAAAAAATTCCACTACGGGACCTACTATATTGTTTATTGTTCACACCTTCCCAAAACTTAAATGTTTGTGGAAATTTAGTTATAGGTTGTTTACTCATGATAGACTATTTGATGCTGCAGGCTATTCCTCTTGATAATATATATATATATACACGAAACCAAAATGATGTCTTTTTGGACTAAAAGCATCAAAATAGTTGAAAAACATAACTTGTAATCTTTTTATATATGGCACATAAAATTCATGCGATATAGCTTAACGACATATTTGTACGTTAAGGTATAGCGCATCAATTTCATGCGCTATACATGTTAATTGTCTGACCCACAATAATTGATGGGTATGGCGCTATACTTACAACGCATGTAATAAATGCGCTATACTTACAACGCATGTAATAAATGCGCTATACCCACCAATTATTGTACCCATCACACTGAATATTTGCTTACTTAAGGACCATAATTCATTCTTTAAAAATTCATTCAAATGTAACGACCCGACCGGTCGTTTTGAGGTCTAACGCGTCGTTCAGCGGGTTGAGCCCCTGAGCAACTTCACTTCAGGTATTATGACTTGTACGCGTGGTCGGAATTTAATTTCGGGAAGTTCAAAGTTGATTTGAAAAGAAAATTCTAATTTCGAAAGCCTTAAGTTGGAGGAATTGACTATAGTATGATTTTTGAGTAAACAACATCATAATCAGGATTTGAAGGTTCCAACAGGTTCGTATGATGATTTTGGACTTGGGCGTATGTCCGGATCGAGTTTTGGATGACCCGAGAGCGTTTCGACGCCTATTATAGAAGTTGGAATTTTGGAAGAATTTCATGAAAATTGGGTTGAGGTGTATTTCAATATTATCGATATCCGTTTGGGATTCCGAGCCTGGGAATAGCTCCGTATGGTGATTCTGGTATTGGAAGCATGCCCGGAAGTGGATTTGGAGGTCCGTAGGTCATTTCGGGATCATTTGGCGAAAGTTAGAAATTTGAAGGTTTTGGAGAGTTTGACCGGGAGTGAACTTTTGATATCGGGGTCGGATTCCGATTCCGATTCCGAGAGTCGGAGTAGGTCCGTAATGTCAAATGTGACTTGTGTGCAAAATTTGAGGTCAACCGAACGTGATTCGGTAGGTTTCGACATCGATTGTAGAAGTTGAAGTTTCAAAGTTCACTAAGTTTGAATTGGAGGGTGATTCGTGTTTTTAGCATTGTTTGATGTGATTTAAAGGTTCGACTAAGTTCGTGATGTATTTAGGGACGTGTTGGTATATTTGGTTGAGGTCCCGAGGGTCTCAGGTGGATTCCAGATTGTTAAAGGATCGAGTTTGGACTTGGATGAAATGCTGAGGCAGCTGATACCTTGTGCTATCGCACCCGCGTGAAAAGGGCCGCAGGTGCGAGCTCCCAGGTGCGAGCCACGAGTCGCAGGTGCGAAGGAGAGGAGGCTGGTCAGTAACCGCAAGTGCATAACATTTGCGCGCACATGCGAAGTGGGCAACGCAGGAGCGGGCGATGGGCGTAGGTGCGGCGCATGGACCGCAGAAGCGGACGCACAGATGTGCTACATGGAGCGCAAATGCGGAAATGTTGGGCTGAGCTTGAACCACACATGCGATGGAATTTTCGCAGGTGCGGAGCCACAAAATATTTTTAAAGTGGGGTTTGGGTTCATTTCACCCATTTTTTATTTGGTTGGGCGATTTTTTGAGCTCTTGGAAGGGAGATTTTTGTCATCTATGTCAAGGTAAGTGATTCCCACCTATTGCAAGTTAAATACTTGGATTATATAAGGATTTAGATATGGAAATTAGTAGCAACTTGAGATTTTGAAGGAAAACCTAAAAATTGGTATTCTTGAATTTTGATCACGAATTTGGGCATGGAATTGGAAATAAATTATATATTTGAGTTTGTGGGGTTATGGGTAAAGTTGGTGTTCGGTAATTTTTGGAATCCGGGCACGTGAACCCGAGGGTGATTTTTATCGACTTTTCGAACGGAGTTGGAAATTATTGTAAATAGGATTATAATGAGTATTAGAGTATATATTTATGAAATTGCTCATTTATTGACTAGTTTTGGAGTGTTGGACATCAATTTGAGTTGTTTGAAAGGCTTGGGAGCCGGCTATGGAATTTCGGTGCGAGGTAAGCCTCCTTTCTAACCTTGTAAGAGGGAATTAACCCCATAGGTGAATTGATTAGATACGTACGCACGAAATGACGAGAGTCCGTACATAGCTACTAGCTATGCCTATGTTCGAGTAGTTTTAGGTTTACATCCTGCCTTGTTGATATTGTTATTTGATTTGTGGTTACTGTTTTCCATGAAAGGAAGCAAGATTGAGGTTTGCGTATTAATTGTTTTGAGAAGAATTTAAATTGAGGAAATTAAGTTTTAAAAAGTTTTCATTTGAACTTCGTATTTTCGAAAATAAATTTAGGAATATTATAATAACTTAATAAATTTATATTTGACCGCGTCACATGTATGATCCGCGAGCGGGGTAATAGATGCATGATTTATTGATAAATTTATATTTGATCGCGTCGCATGTATGATCCGCGAGCGGGGTAATAGATGCATCTATGATTCGTGCCGTTCGACACTCGGCAGTGCACTGTTTATATTTATATATTGGATCGGGCCGTACGACCTCGACATGACTTGCACATGATTGTATTAATTGCTTTGGAAATTATAATAATTGATACTGCTTCATTGGCATGAGATATAAGTCGTTACATGATGATAATGAATTTGGAAAAAAATCTTATTAACAAAAGAATTGTTTACTTATTTTATGATATTAGGCTTACAGCCGTTCTATGTGATCCATGCATAATTATATCATTGATATATTAATTATAGCCCATAGTAAGTGTCCAAGGCGACCCCTCATCACTACATCTTCGAGGTTAGGCGGGATACTTACTGGGTACGCGTTGATTTACGTACTCATGCTACACTTACTGCACATTTATTTTTGTGCAGGTACATATATGTCTAGAGGCCTTGTGAGCACAGAGGCACGATTATTGCGGGGGACATAGGTGAGCTGCACTCTTTACTACGATCCGCAGCCAGCAGAGTCTCCTTCAGAGTATTTATATTTCTCCTGTCCAAATTTGTATTCCGGACAAATGTTGTATTTCATTTTACTTCCTAATTGATACTCATGCACTTGTGACACCGAGTTTTGGGATGATTATGGGTTGTCCCGTATTGAAATTTGTTGAAAACATTATTAGTTATCTTGTAAATTCCATCTCTTATTATTTAATTGAAGGAAAAATGTGATTTCAAAATATTAAAAATGAGAACCAAATGGAGTATTTATTGTTGGCTTACCTGACAGCGGTGTCCGGCGCCATCACGACCTTTAATGGATTTTGGGTTGTGACAACATGGTATTAGATCATTAGGTTCACTTAGGTCTCACGAGTCATGAGTGAGTCTAGTAGAGTCTTGCGGATCGGTACATAGATGTCTGTACTTATCTTCGAGAGGCTACCAAGCTGATAGAAGCACTTCCCTTCTTGATTCTTCATTGTGCGATTCGATTCCTTTGAGGCTTATGCCTTTATTTCCTTCCTATTCAATCTTACGCGACGCGAAACGCTTATTATAATTTGGAATCGAGGAATTTTAATGGCACTACTGATGTACAACAGGATGTTTCTACCTGCGTATTCGATTGGGCTAACGTCGTCGCCTTGTGGAAGGATGTTCTGTCATCTCAGCTCAGTAGCTGTATTTCTGATGGTTTTGGGGCTATGCGCCAATTGCTATGGCGATTCGTGCATTGCTATCCGTGTTTGTGTAATGGAAGGATGCTTGTCTATGCGTCGAAGCAATGAATGACTTGGAAGGAGGTTTACTCAGTGCATGATTCAGAGATCCAGTATTTTATTTCCGGCGAAGGAAAGGCAATCCGACTAGGAATGTTTAGATTTGGGTTGATGGAATAACGAGATTTGGTATTTTCGAGCGTGGTAGAATTTTCATCATTAGTGTGGTGTCGTTGCCCTTGATTGAGTGTGTTAAGTTCTCCGGTGTTATAGTCTTCATCAATTTGCCTTTAGGGCAGGGTATTGTGAAATGGTGCCGGGGAAGCGGCTGTCAGAGATTGTAGTGTGTGGTGGTTCAGGATTGAATCGGTGTACCGGGTGTTGAGAGCTCAAGGAAGATGATCTTCGGGGAGGTTTAAAGTTGGTGGCGATCTATTGGTTCAAGTGCTAATGAGATAGATATTGATTTAAGGCAACAACTGGGCAGTGAAGGATGAGGAAGGACATGTGGGAGGTGTCTCGCGATGGTTAAACTTCTAGAAGGCCAAGTGCGAGAAATAAGAGTCGAGTAGTTGCTTAAAAGAGAGGGTTTGACCATAGTGGGAGAGTGGCAGAGTATCATATGGGTTCTGTAGTAGGATAGCTACACCGCTTGGGGAAAGTTTGGAGTGATTGGGATTCATGGTAGATAATGACTAGGTCTGTGAGCTTAATTTGAAATATTGGATGCTATATTGAGGAAGATTGGAAGTGACAGGAGAGGTTAGCTTAATAAGAAAAAGGATACAACATGACTTTGGATTGGAATGTATTGTCTCACGTTTAATTGATGCCAATGGGGAGTGAACGGGCTTGTACAACTGGTGAATGAGCACGGGCTCAGGATAGTTTGTTGGCTTCGTGGTAGTTGTACTCAGTGCAATGTGGTTGGAGGATGTCGGCATGGAATTTCCACAGATGGAATATCTCCTGTGAGCAGGTTAGCGGTTGCGTGGTGTTGATGAAGCTTCTACGAAGAATTTTACTGGTTATCCAGTAAGAGGTCGAATATGTAAATATGGCTAGTGATTCAGAATGTTCATGAAATGTTTAACATAAGGATTTTGAGGAAAATTGGCGGGTTGATTGTGCAAGATCATGTCAATAGGAGATAAGGAATATTGGTGTGATCCAGGGTTATGCAATGGTAGCTTCAGGCTAAGTAGGAGAGCCCACCGTCTATGATTGGATTGTGTAATTGTCAACTAGTGTAGTTTCTGGTTATCAGGGTATTAATGGGTCGCCATGACTAAGGGAAGAGAACATTAACGGTAATTTGAGCAAAGGATTTGAGGAATGTGTGCTATATTTGGCCTTGTCGATTTGTGTTCAGGTTTGAGGAAGACTCAGAGTCTAGGCTTCGTGTGGAAGTGTTGTATAAGGAAAATGATATAGCCGAGTCCTTCTTTGAGAGGGCGCTCATGTGCTAGTGGAGCCTTGGAGTTTGATTATATTCGGGACCAAGTCAGAGTGGGTGACTCTCAACAATGGTCCTAGTAGGTTCAAAATTTAAGGTGCAGTGCCTAAGGATTTCGAGCTCGTGGTATGGTTAAGTACCGAGTTTTGGCAGCGAATTATGGAAAAAAGGGACTTGGGATGTTCTATGTTATCGTCGTTTGCGGTGTGGCATTTGAGGAATGGGAGAAAATAACTTTGGGTTCATAGAGGGGTTTTCAGAAATGGGTGTACCAGTTGAATACGCGAATATGCGCACAAGGAGAGTATGGGATGGTTCATGGATTTTGGGGACAATGTGGTCTCGTGAAATGGGGTCACTCAGGATGAGTGCAGATTGAGTTCGTTATATTGATAAAGGAGCTGATGTTATTTCTAAGGAAGATCCAGAGTAAATTAGGTGAAGTCGGGTTTGGTTAGCAATGATTTAATTGGAATGATGATGGTAATGATCAGCTCCTTCAGCGTGTTGAGTTGTACATGTGATTTGTGGTGGTACGTGCGAGGCTTGACGACCGTCGTAGTTAATTTTATTCGGAGGCATTAGAGTATTATGGCATGTTTTGTATAGAAGGATCCCGAAAGAGTTATGGTGGTTTAGACAATACTTGAGGTTGTGTTTTCTGCAGTTATGTGAATTCAGTCACATGTTGCAATGGTTCTCCTGAAATGAGTTAAGTAAAAGGTTTCTATATGATGAAGTGTTTATCCTATTAGTGGGTCAAGGGTTATTATGCAATTTTGGTACTCTCACATATTGGAATGTTAGGTGCAATGAGTGGCATGAGAAATTGGAAGCTGAGGATCAAGGTTGCGGTTCGGTGTTGACAAGAATGTCATGAGCTCGGATGGTCAGGGAAGAATTCAGATGTTTAGAGTAAGCTGGTATTGTCTTTAGCGTCAGCTGAGATCGGTGTCCTGTGTAAGAGGCTCTGTGTACTGAGTTGCAGATTCTTGATTTGCTTTACAACATTAGAGTGGCCGGCAGTATGGAGATGCAGATTTGTTACCTGGTGCGAAAGATCGTGAGGGTGTATCCCACGGGAAGATTGTATAAGTGTGACATATAGTCACTGGATTGATTAAAGATTTAAAACCAAGTATGAAGATTGTGGTACTATCGCTAATGTGAGAATTTATGCCTGAAGGGCGCTCGGTTCATTTGATTGTGGACTGTGGAAGTTTGTTCTGGATTTGACGACTGTTCTTATGTGTCGTGAATAGGTTAGTGTGGGTCCTTGAGAGGCTATTTAGCCAAGCATGGTATGATCAGAATCGATTTGAGGTCTGTGGCTGGATCTAAATGTGAATGTGGGCTCTATATCAGACCGGATGTGCTCATCTAGCCTAGCATTATTTTCGAAAGGGTCTTCGGGCCTTGAATGTTATTTCTGTCGTCAACTATTCCGTGTAATCTATATTATACCAGGTGGGTTGTGAGGTGGTTTGATTATTCACACTCGTATTGAGATCCCGTATAGTTTGTGGTATTATGTGAGTAGAATGGCTTTCGAGATGCAGATCATATATCGCAACTTAGTCGTGCTTGAGTTTAATAGCGTATGACGCTACCCGTCTCCCCAGGATTTGTATTATGCGCTTGGCGTGCTTATGGTTGATATTCAGGCATTTCATGAGTATAAGCATTATGGCTCGATATGTGTTTTCCTTAGATTATTATTTGTGAATCGGGTGGTACGCCGCCACAGATATGTTGATTAGATCGGGTGGTACGCTGCCAGGGGTATCATGGTTGGATCGGGTTGCACGCCGCAACAGTATCATGTGTGGATTGGGTTGCATGCCGCAACAGTGTGTTATTGAGTACAATTTCCCATATCTATTATTGCGTGTTTTGCTTCTTATTTCCTAAGGAAGGTTCATAAAATCCTTTCAGTTGTTTAATTAGTTACGTGGGTTGAGTAGTTCTTTCTAGAGTTCATTTCCTTATGTATCACATTCGAGTCCGTAGCTTGTTAGCACATTGTGGCATCATATGAGGCTTTTGCAGTGTCTGAGGTGGCTTATTGCATGAGTAGCTTGTACTGGGGTGAGACACGATTATTGGACCTGAGATCAGTGCGATCAAATTTATATGAAGCATACTAAAGAGTAAATATTGTTATTCAGTCCAGAATGAGGTGATGGTTCTTGTCGGGAGGAGAAACTCCACAAATTGTAATTCGGCAGGTGGCTATGAGTTCCACATATCTTCTCTGCCGTGGCAGTATTGCGAGAGTTTAAGCAAGGCTTAATTGGTAATGAGGTACACTACGGGCTTCGGTTAGTGGAAAATTTAGCTAATGTGCTCTGGAAAGATTGCCGTGGGCAAGTGAGTTACGTGGTGCATGGTAAGGATTCAGTGAGAGTATACAATCATGTATTGGTACGTCGTGTGGTGATTGAAACGGTGTTTGTATGTTGGAAGCAGGCCTAATAGAGAATTTCGGACGTTGGAATTTGGCCCTAAGGCTTATTTGCCCAAATAAAGGGGAGGATCTTCAGATTTGCTCGAGTTAATGTGCTCAACTGGGTTGTGGTAGCACGGGCAGGTGCACGAGGTGCTAAACAGTGATTTCAGACAACTCTAGAATAATTCTTAGCACGTTTGAGGACGGACATATGTTTAAGTGGGAGAGAATGCAATGACCCGACCAGTCGTTTTGAGATCTAGCGCGTCGTTCAACGGATTGAGGCCTAGAGCAGCTTTACTTCAGGTATTATGACTTGTACGCGTGGTCGGAATTTAATTTCGGGAAGTTCGGAGTTGATTTGGAAAGCAAATTCTAATTTCAAAAACCTTAATAGGGATTTTTTGAGTAAACGACCTCAGAATAGGGATTTGAAGGTTCCAACAGATTCATATGATGATTTTGGACTTGGGCGTATGTCCGGATCGGGTTTTGGATGACCCGGGAGCGTTTCAGCGCATACTATAGAAGTTGGAATTTTGGAAGAATTTCATGAAAATTGGGTTGAGGTGTATTTCAATGTTATCGATGTCCGTTTGGTATTCCGAGCCTTAGAATAGCTCCGTATGTTGATTCTGGTATTGGGAGCACGTCCGGAAGTGGATTTGGAGGTCCGTAGGTCATTTCGGGGTTATTTGGTAAAAGTTAGAAATTTGAAGGTTTTGGAGAGTTTGACTGGGAGTGGACTTTTGATATCGGGGTCGGATTCCGATATCGGGAGTTGGAGTAGGTCCATAATGTCAAATCTGACTTGTGTGCAAAATGTGAGGTCAATCGGACGTGATTCGATAGGTTTCGGCATCGATTGTAAAAGTTAAAGTTTCAAAGTTCACTAAGTTTGAATTGGAGGGTGATTCGTATTTTTTGCGTTGTTTGATGTGATTTAAAGGTCGACTAAGTTCGTGATGTGTTTTGGGATGTGTTGGTATATTTTGTTGAGGTCCCGAGGGCCTCGGGTGGGTTTCGGATGGTTAAAGGATCGAGTTTGGACTTGGATGAAATGCTGAGGTAGCTGATACCTGGTGGAATCGTACCTGCGTGAAAAGGGCCGCAGGTGCGATCCACGAGTCACAGGTGCGAAGGAGATGAGGCTGGTCAGTAACCGCATGTGCGTAACATTTGGGCGCACCTGCGAAGGCGCAAGTGCGAAGTGGGCAATACAGCAACGGGTGATAGGCGTAGGTGCGACGCATGGATCGTAGAAGCGGACGCGCATATGCGCTACATGGAGCGTAGATGCGGGAATGTTGGGCTGAGCTTGAACCACACCTGCGATGGAATTTTTGCATGTGCGGAGCTGCAGAAGCGGCTATTTGACAGCAGGTGCAAAGGTTGGGCTGGGCAGAATGTTTTTAAAGCGGGGTTTGGGTTCATTTCACCCATTATTCATTTGGTTGGGGCGATAGGCTCTTGGAAGGGCGATTTTCATCATCTATGTCAAGGTAAGTGATTCCCACATATTGCAAGTTAAATACTTAGATTGTATAAGGATTTAGACATGGAAATTAGTAGAAACTTGGGATTTTGAAGGAAAACCTAGAAATTGGTATTCTTGGATTTTAATAATGAATTTGGGTATGGAATTGGAAATAAATTATATATTTGAGTTCGTGGGGTTATGGGTAATGTTTGTCTTCGAAGATATTTGGAATCCGAGCACATTTTTATTGACTTTTCGAACGGAGTTGGAGATTATTGTAAATAGGATTATAATGAGTATTAGAGTATATATTTTTGGAATTGCTCATTTATTGACTAGTTTTGGAGCGTTGGGCATCGATTTGAGTTGTTTGAAAGGCTTGGGAGCCCACTATGGAACTTCGTAGAGAGGTAAGTCTCCTTTCTAACCTTGTAATAGGGAATTAACCCCATAGGTGCATTGATTACATATGTGCTTCTACTTGCGGATGGGGGGCTACGTACGCACGAAGTGACGAGAGTTCATACGTAGATACTAGCTATGCCTATGTCCGGGTAGTTTTAGGTTTACATCCTGCCTTGTTGATATTGTTATTTGATTTGTGGTTACTGTTTGCCGTGAAAGGAAGCAAGATTGAGGTTTGCGTATTAATCGTCTTGAGAAGAATTTAAATTGAGGAAATTAAGTTTTCAAAAGTTTTCATTTGGACTTCGTATTTACGAAAATAAATTTAGGAATATTATAATAACTTAATAAATTTATATTTGACCGCGTCACATGTATGATCCGCGAGCGGGGTAATAGATGCATGATTTATTGATAAATTTATATTTGATCGCGTCGCATGTATGATCCGCGAGCGGGGTAATAGATGCATCTATGGTTCGTGCCGTTCGACACTCGGCAGTGCACTGTTTATATTTATATATTGGATCGGGCCGTATGACCTCGGCATGACTTGCACATGATTGTATTAATTGCTTTGGAAATTATAATAATTGATACTGCTTCATTGGCCTGAGATAAAAGTCGTTAAATGATGATAATGAATTTGGAAAAATTTCTTATTAACAAAAGAATTGTTTACTTATTTCATGATATTGGGCTTACAGCCGTTCTACGTGATCCGTGCATAATTATATCATTGATATATTAATTATAGCCCATAGTAAGTGTCCGAGACGACCCCTTGTCACTACGTCTTCGAGGTTAGGCGGGATACTTACTCGGTACGTGTTGATTTACGTACTCATGCTACACTTGCTGCACATTTATTTTTGTGCAGGTACATATATGTCTAGAGGCCTTGTGAGCGCAGAGGCACGATTATTGTGGGGGACTTAGGTGAGCTGCACTCTTTACTATGATCCGCAGCCAGCAGAGTCTCCTTCAGAGTATTTATATTTCTCCTGTACAAATTTGTATTCCGGGTAGATGTTGTATTTCATTTTACTTCCTAATTGATACTCATGCACTTGTGACACCGAGTTTTGGGATGATTATGGGTTGTCCCGTATTGAAATTTGTTAAAAACATTATTAGTTATCTTGTAAATTCCATCTCTTATTATTTAATTGAAGGAAAAATGTGATTTCAAAATATTAAAAATGAGAACCAAATGGAGTATTTATTATTGGCTTGCCTGACAGCGGTGTCCGGTGCCATCACGACCTTTAATGGATTTTGGGTCGTAACAAAATAATTCATTCTTCAGCATCCTTTGTATTTTGCCTACTCATTCCGAAATATTTGCTTACTCAATTTTTTCTGCATTTTCCTATAATGTCTGAAGAACAAAAAATTAGGGTTGCATTATATTGGGTGGGGGAGGGTGAGGTTGTCGTGGAGAATAACTCAGTACACTATACTTGTTCTCCACAGTATACGGTAGATTGGTATCTTTGATTAGTAAAAGAATGAGTATGAGTAAACGTTCGGTTAATAATAAGGTAACCGAAAGATATCCATATTCGCGTATTTCGCAAGGAGTTGCCTGTTATGTTGAGTTTAACATTGAAGACGATGAAACTCTAAAAGATTTTTTGAGGACTACGGATGAACACTGAGAACTTCTTGTGATAAAAATGTTGGAAATATACGTCAAGTCTGAAGATGTCCGCAATATTGATGTTCCGCAAAATAGGGATAACCCTCAATCATTTGGCGGTATTTTTGGAGTAGTTTTATCCGAAGAGGTTCCATTTGTTTGAGTCTATCTAGATGTAAACTTATATCCATGGGCAAATGGGGAGCGAGGACATAATTTCTCCCCAAGTTTACATAATTCACACGCATGTGGTAAATTTTAATTTTTCTTGTTGTAGTATAATTTTTGATGTATCATATTCGTACTAACACTCATATCTTCCAAATGGGGTACCGACCAGATATAAATTTTACAAGTTATGAACCAACCAACATTTGAAATATGCCCAATGTTGGTGGTTTGGATCATGCT
Organism: Nicotiana tomentosiformis; assembly: GCF_000390325.3. Lineage (NCBI taxonomy): Eukaryota > Viridiplantae > Streptophyta > Magnoliopsida > Solanales > Solanaceae > Nicotiana > Nicotiana tomentosiformis. Next base: position 42,145,846 of record NC_090820.1, read on the forward strand.
GGTCCATCCGCGAGTCATCTGCAACTCGATAATGTGCATCATGTGCTATCAATAGATTATGAATCATAAGTTAAGAGATAACCGGGTGTAGCAGGAAAAGAGGTTGTACGTAAAAGAGTACTCAGACGAAAGTGCAATTTCTTGGTCATTGGATCAGCAAGGGTGTGATTCATAGGGATCAAGAGAAGTTCGAATCGGAGTTTCCTTAGGTAGCCACCGACTAACAGTTATCCTTAAACTTCCATGCTTGGTGGAGAAGAAGCGAACAAAAGTACGCTAGCTTGCTGTTTTGTTCTCTGTCGCGAACTGGGATCGCTCGCTAGCTAGGTCAGATTGGAGCAAAATTTTATGAGAACATATTCCCCATATTTGGGGACAAGGGGAAGAACGACCTCTCGATCTACTTACTGTAGCAGTTAATATATAATGTTGTTATGACTTTGAGAAACTTATTATTTTATTGATTGTGCAGTGAAAACGAGCAACATGATGGTCCTGTCCTTACTCAGTTGCCCGAAGATGATATATTTAATCAAAATCTGGAAGATACACAGAGTCGGGAAGATAATAGTGATTATGACAACAATGCTGATGAGTCTGGAGATGAAGCACCATTCCCTGATGAGGGTGACGATGATGAGGAAACACGCTTTGCTCATGAGAATGAGAATGTAGCACCCCAAAAAAGTTCAAAATACTTAAGCGCTATTAAGAAAATTGATGTGTGCTAATTATATTATTTTGTGTGTAGATAAGAACTATTAATATAATGGATATTAATTTGATATGATAATAAGTGTACGAGGTGTATTTGAAGTGATAGAGGGCAAAATGAGAGACCGTGGGACAAATCAATTTGGAAATTACATGATAGACTAAAGTTCCAAATGAGTACGCACAAGACCTAACTTTGGATGAGCATATCTCTCTCTCTCTCTCTCTCTCTCTATATATATATATATATATATATATAAGGATTTATATGCGTTAAAACATATCAAATAAAAGATCTTCGAGTCTAGTTTCTAACGCTTCAACCCATTTATCATTTGGATATTCTACAAGAAGTTATGACCAAATTACCAAAGGCTGGCAGTGAAGTACTATCATAGCATCCGGGTCCGCGTCTGCATCCGAGTTTCAAAGAGGAGTGAACTGGGGATACGAAGCATCCGTGGCCGCATCCGAAACCCAGAAATCTGGGCCTATAATTACAAAATCGGGAGAAGAGAGTATTTTGTGTATTGGGGGTTAGGGTTCTTGAGGTGAAGAGGTGATTTTGAGCTCAAATCAAGTCCAATCAACTAAGGTACGTTGTTAATGATGTTTTGGATTGATTCTTACTCCATACACATGAGTTCTAACATCATTCTTACATCCAAATACTAGATTTCATCATCAAATCCTCAAGAACACAAAAATCACCAAAGTTGTGATTTTTCAAGATTGATATATTAGAGGTAATTCCAATGCTTCAAACTCGTTTATTATGAGTAGTTAGAAGTATTTGAAATATTTGTTACAAGTTTTAATGGTTGAAAGATTGGATTATGAAACACTAGTTCATGGCATGAATAGTACTTTTGAGAAAATAAGAGAGAAGATGAATGGTAATCTCGGCGATGAAATTGATGAATACAATGAACCTATGGAATTATTTTTTAGCAAAAGATGGAAATGATCAACTAAGTAATCACCCGAATTCTACATTTTGCAAGTGTTGATTATAGAAAATGATGAATAGTAACTTGGTGGCATTGGACAATTGATGTAGTATCATTAATGACTTTGAATGTGTATTAAAATATAAGAATGAAGTTGAATGGTCTAGCGTCTGAATCTATTTGGCGATTTGAGTTGTTGGAGGCTTGTGGCCAACTTATGAGCCATATTTGAATATTGATCAATATTTTAGGTCATATTGTGATGTAATTAGTATATCTAATTGTAGATATCGACTTGTTGGTGATGCTTGAGCATTTTAATCAATATTGGAATGATGGAAGAGGATTGAAAGCTCGTGAATGTTAATAAAGCGAAAGCGAGGTAAGTTGATTAAAACTTACTCTACTTGAGGGACTTTCTCTAAAAGCATATTTTGAGTTAATACTTAAGTTGTTTGCAAATGTGCTTTCGTGCTTGTTGGGATAAACAAGTATAGATGTCTCCATATACTAAAATATTATGTTGCATATGTAGTGTCATGCTGTTTTATAAAATTTTATTTTAAATCTTTTTGACAAAATGACACTCAAGGTAAATGTTATAAGTTTTTATCAAAACTTACGTATTGAAAAGAGTATACATATTTGAGTGCTAAAGATAAGTTTTCATGGAAAGTAGTTTTTTGAAAATTGATGAGCAGAATATCATTGGTGGTATCTTTTAAAAATTGATGTTAAATTGCTAAAGGCTTTAGCATGTAAAAGGTTGTTTATTTAATTTTGTTCAAATGATTTAGATTTTCTATAAATACTATGATTTGATAAAAATAGATCCTTTGAAGCTACTATGCTATGAATCAATTTTTAAAGTATCAAATATTTTGGGAGTTACTTGTCATGAAACTACATGTGTCGGTGTAGGCGTAGATGGCCACTTTGTGGTATAGACTATGACAAAGTCCTCTCCCTCGAGAGAGTACTATTGTGTGCTATTATTAGCATGATTGAGTCAATTCGTACGACACTACGATGAGACGACTTGAGCAAGTAGGGTATAAGATACTTGTTGCTAGGTACATAACCTAGTTGACCTTCTTATATCGGTGATAGTATAGTACTCCTAGTGAAAGGTAATGATGATTTTCTTATGTTTAGGCCTAAGGAGCCGAAAGTGATTTTGATGACTTAAAGTAAATAGAATTATTTTGTATGATTTTATCCAAAATCTTGGGTTGATATAAATATTTTAAAAGTATATATTATGGGTTATGTTTTACTTGTCTTTTATTTTAATTGACAAGGATCATGAACTGATAAAATTTCTTATCGTTTTATATCAAATATTGATGCATTATTTTTGTAAAATGTGTCCCAAGAACTTAAGTTAGAGAGAGTCTATGACACTTATTGAGTACCATTGTGGTGTACTCAGTCCCTAGGACCCCCCTCCAGGGTCCCGCTTACTTAACATATTTCAGGATGATGTATGATACGTGGCATGCAGTCAGGCTAGGATGACTCTCTTTCTAAGGTATTATGAAGCACCGCTTTTATTTTGTGGTAGCTATCATATTTTTTCTTATTTTATTTTATTGGAATTACTCCAAGTGTTGGTTCTATTATTTGGAATAGAGGCTCCATAGATAGTTGTGGGATTGTAAAAATAGGATTGTGGACATCATGCATAAAGTAATAATCATTTAATTTAATTATATCATTTTTATGAAAAGTTTCATGTATGACTTTGGAAATGAAAAAAATATGTTGTGACTTGATTTGAAAATGTTCAAGATTTTTAATTGGCTTTCGTAATTATACTTGGTCTGGCCATATGGGTTCGTTCACTCAGGTCAGGTAGTGTGCCAGTGTCGGTCACGTAAATTTGGATCGTGACAAACTTGGTATCATATCACTAGGTTCTAAGTCGAGTAATAGGCAGTCTATGGAGACGTGTCAAGTAAAGTCCCTCTTATCGGTATGTTGCCGACCACACTTATATCGGGGAGGCTATAATGACATCTAGGGAGTTTCACTTTCTTCATACTCTAGATGTGCATTTGTACCTGAAGTGAGAGTACGGATTCTCGATCGCATTGATTACCTGTTGTGGAAGATATAGAAGTGACGAGAATAAAGATCAAGGTTCAAGTTATAATACAAGATGTTTGGGCTAATAGCCAGACAGTGTCAAATTTGTTCAAAATGGAAAGATACATTGAGAATAGATTGGGACAGATACAATCAACACGTATGACTTTGGTCAATAAGATTTATCATTCGAATACAGAGAATTCATGGAAGAAAATAAGGTGCTGATGTCAGTTAGTATTGTCAGGATGGTGTCATGACTTATAAAGAATTTTATTAAAGGATGCGAATAAGGGCACCTATGTTAGACCCTAGATTTTAATTCAAGATTGTCACGACCCAAAATCCTAACAATAAAAGTTTTCAAAAACGGGATAGAAACCCAAAATACAACGCGGAAATTCCCAACATCGGGGTGTCACTGAGTAAATGAGCATCTATACATCACAAGTTTGGAAAATACTGTCTATGATAATCTGAAGCTAAATACAATAAGTGGAAAGATAGGGAAGGAGAAACAAGGTCTACGAAATTCCAAGCAGCTACCTCGATAGTCTCTGAGAATCCTAACTCCACAACTCAGTAACCGCCGTGACCGGATGCACCTGGGTCTGCACATTAGGTGCAGGGTGTAGCGTGAGTACAACCAACTCAGTAAGTAACAATACTAAATAAAGAATCGGAAGTAGTGATGAGCTTCACAGTTATAGTTCAATTACAGTGATTTCAACATAGGAAAGTAGGAATGCTCTCAAGTTCGATAAATTAGGTCAAACATGTATTCCATGACAAGTTTAAGTGAAACAGAGTGTAATATCTTTCAGAAATTTCAAGAAAGTGATACATGGCAGTTATGTTACACCCTATATTTTCGTACGTAAAAATGCGTCGTAAGCAAACTAATGTAGGACCAAAAATGAGATAATATTTAAAAGTATATAAAGTAAGTTAATAATGTTACCTCTGAGGTTACAAATATTGAAGATCATGAACAACAAGTACAAAGAGGGTTGGACAGTTCAGAAGCTAAAGCAATTGAATAAAACAATGTTTCGTCGAAAGTCGACAAGTTGGGAATGTTATAACATGTACCTTTGGGGTGAGACTAGGGTGATTAACATGCTAAGGAGATTATGTTATGATTTATATTAGTCGTATGACATCCGTTTGTTATGTTTTGAAGTCAAGAGAGTTGTGGAACAAAAGTCGATGAAAGTCATCACAAGTTACATTCATAAGTTTTACTGAAACTTTGGGTCAAATATAACTGCGATTTCCTCCCAATATACTTAGAGTTATGGGGTGTTCCACCCATCATATTAAAGATCTATGAGTCTATTTTCCAACGCATTAAACCATTTGTCAATACGACATTGGAGTAGAGAGATATGGGCATTGTTGCAACACTGCGCAAGCTGCTAGGTGACAAGTAGGTGTGTCACCTACTTGCTTAAATGAAAGCCCAAAAATGGGCCATTTCGGGTCGTCCAAAGAGGCCTTTTAAGGGCCTATTTTCTTCATATATTAGACTTAAAATAGAGCATAATAACCAGACATAAGCTCTGCAAAGAATCCTCCCAAAAAGTTCCCACAAACCCTAATTGATTTTCTCTCCCTTTCAAGTTCCAATTGGAGGTAAAACTTAGAGTTTGAAGAACCAAGATAGGAGCTGAGTTATCCAAAAAATAAGGTGAGTTTACTGCTCTTTTTCATCCATTTTTTCTGCTGTAAATTCATGGTAAGTCGTTCTATACTTGTAAGAACTCACGGGACGGTGATCGGAAGCCGTGAGTTCGAGTTATTCACTTGTAGCGGACTATTTTGTGGACTGTTTTGTGTTGCTGTTGGGCTGCGTGTTTTATTACTATTTTGTGGAGTTTTGGAGGAGGAAGGGGGTTTATAAACACCATATAAATTTAGGGTGGTTGGCTGGTCGTTCGTCATAACATTTTCGGGTCGTTTGACACTACTACGGTGGTCGTTTTGTGTACGAAGAGATTGGGGTGTGTTGGGCTGTTTTGTAGTATTTGATGGTGTATATAGGGCTGGAAAATGATGTATATATGTTGTTATTGTTATGTTCTTGTATTGTTGGTGTTATCTTGAATTTGGAGGAAGGGCATATTATAGGGGAGATGCTGCCCGTTTTAATACAAAATAGGTTTGTCGTTCGTTGTGCGATAGTTGTACCTTTCGTAACTTAACGATAGTATTATTATCATTCTTGTAGATTAAGGTGTGAAGAGGTGAGTTCAACTTGGTGATTGGAAAGATTGTGATAAGGTATGTTAAGGCTAAGCCTTCCTTCATTTTGGCATGATCTCGTAGCTACATGTGTTAATAATGAGACATAAAGAGAAGTTCGTATTCATGAATTTATTCACATTATTCTAGTCTCATAAGTTACAATATTATTCCTTATCGGGACTTCATATTCAGTTTAGTTTTGTCTTTATTCAGTCAAGAGAGCAGAGGGTCTATATATATGTACAGTATTACACTATTTTCACCACCATCGAGCTATAATCGGTGGGCAGGCCCCTATTGGGCAACCTCTGATCAGATGGAAAGTTATATACCGAGCCTACTGTGGCCGAGCGCCTATGAGCGAGCCCAGCATGGTCGAGATACATAGCCTAGTATGGCCGAGCGCCTATGAGCGAGCCTACTATGGCAGAGCAGTTATATATACCGAGCCTTATAAGGCCGTACAATTATTTTACTTACTATATTGAAGGAGTTGAGTCAGTATCAGCAGGTAAGTATATCTCCAGATCATCTTTGACTCCCAGTTAATTTCAGTTATCATATTATCAGTTCAGTTTCAGATTTTAGTTATTTTATTGCCTTACATACTCGGTACATTATTTCGTACTGACGTCCCTTTTTGGGGGCGCTGCATTTCATGCGTGCAGGTTCAGACAGACAGACGGGTAGACCTCCTCAGTAGGTGTTTCCCGAGTTCCGCCTGATCGGTAAGCTCCACATCTTTCGGAGTTGCCAGGTCTAGAGTTTTGTGTACATCTTATGTATATCTGTATATATGTTATGGGTAGGTCGGGGCCCTGTTCCGATCTCAGTACATCTATCAGTAGAGGCTTGTAGGCATATCCTGTTGGTTAGTGCAGTATGTTGGGTTTGAATAAATTGGTGGTTTGTCAGCTGTAGTAGCTATGACGGCCTTGTCGGCCTAGCTTTATATTGATATTTAGTTAGCGCTAGTTTCCATTCAGTTTTATATTTTGCTTCGCAAATTGTCTTGCAAGGTGGCCCCATGGCCAAAGTATGACATTATGTGTTCAGAGTCCCTTAGTCGCAATTTGGTACGCCAGGTTAGGTGAGGCACCGGGTGCTTGTCTCGCTCCTAGGTTCGGGGCGTGACAAACTTGGTATCAGAGCAGTTCTGTCCTAGGGAGTCTACAAGCCGTGTCTAGTAGGGTCTTGTTTATAGATGTGTTGTGCACCACATTATATAAGCAAGGAACTACAGGGCATTTAGGAGTTGGTTACACTTCTTTGAAATCTAAATCGTGCTATAGAACTGAGTTATAGGAAATTTGAATTAAACTTATGTGTTGGTGTTTGCATGCACAGATGACGGTGACTAGGAAGACTATGGCTAGCCAGAGGAGAGATACAGTAGTAGGTGAGGGGACCAGCAGGGTACCCCCTGTAGATGGGGCCCAGTCTGAGGCTCAAGGGGAGACCCCTACTCAGCCATTACCGGCTCCTCCACCAACTACGGAGATTCCTAGGGAAACCGCACATCCAGTTCCCCCTCCACTTCCATCAGATCAGGACTTAAGGAGTGCGGTGCATTTGTTGACACAGTTGGTAGCTACCTAGCAACATGCTAGGGCATCAGCTAGTGCAGGAACTTCTGAGGGGTCTGGGAGTTCAAGGGTCCGAGAGTTTATTGCTTTGAGTCCCCCAGAGTTCACGGGGACAGATCAGAGGGAGGACCCGCAGGATTTCATAGATCAGCTTCACAGGATCTTTCGTGTTATGCATGCCACAGAGAAAGAGGCAGTTGAGCTAGCAGCTTTTCGACTCCGAGATATAGCCATCCTTTGGTATGAGGGATGGGAGAGGTCCAGGGGATGTGATACACCTCCAGCTATTTGGGAGAATTTTTCAGATGCATTCCTTGACCAGTACTTACCGCGGGAGATCCGATAGGCTCGAGTCGATCAGTTTCTAGCCCTCAAGCAGGGTAATATGAGTGTTTGAGATTATAGTCTCCGTTTTGACTCATTGGCCAGATATGCACCATCCATAGTTTCTACTATGCGGGACAGGATTCACAGGTTTATAGCAGGGTTAGCCCCAGAGTTAACCGAGGCATGTGCCACCGCTGCATTGCAGGATAGTATGGATATCTCCCGGATTCAGGCATTCGCCCAGAATATAGAAAGGGGTAGGCGTCGGCAGCAGGGTACAGAGAGGGCTGAGCAAGGGCAACGTAAGAGGATGAGATTTCCCAGGTCTCAGGAGCAATCTCAGGGTAGTTATAGGACCCAGTACTTCGGACGGCCACCTAGGCCTCCGCCACCTCGGTTACAGGGTTACAGGTATGACCGCTATACTCAGTCAGGACCAGGTGAGAGCTCACGGGTATCGGGTTTGCAGCGACAGCGAGGATCTGCACAGACATGGTCATTTCCTCCATGGTGTGACATCTGTGGTAGAGGACACTTGGGCCAATGCCGAGCAGGTTCTGATGCTTGTTATATATGTGGGCGTCCGGGGCATATGATGCGAGATTGCCCAAATAGAGATTCGGGGGAATGGCACAACCAGCGAGTTCAGCAACAGGATCATCTATGTCCGTGCATCCTTCAAGGCGTGAGTCTCAGTCTTCAGCTGGTAGAGGTCGAGGTAGAGGTAGAGATTCCAGTTCAGGTGGTAATCAGAACCGTATCTATGCTTTAGCGGGTCGACAAGACCAGGAGTCTTCACTAGACGTTGTGACAGGTATATTACCATTTGCTCTCACGATGCTTATGCTTTGATAGACCTAGGATCTACTTTATCATATATTACCCCATTTGTCGCGAGGAAGTTTGGTATAGTGCCTGAAATACTAAGTGATCCTTTTGCGGTATCTACACCGGTCGGAGAATCGATTATTGCTAGACGGGTTTACCAAGGTTGTACGGTGACAATTTGTAGTCGTCAGACCTCAGCTGACCTAGTTGAGCTAGAGATGATGGATTTTGATGCTATCATGGGCATGGACTGGTTGGCAGCTTGCTATGCCACAGTTGATTGCCGAGCAAAGGCAGCCAAATTTCATTTTCCGGGTGAGCCAGTCCTTGAATGGGTAGGTAATACACCAACACCCAGAGGTAGGTTTATTTCCTATCTGAAGGCGAGGAAAATGATCGCAAAAGGGTGCATTTATCATATTGTGCGAGTTAGAGATGCAGATGCTGAGATACCTACACTTCAGTCTATTCCCATAGTCAAAGAGTATGCAGATGTGTTTCCAGATGAGCTTCCAGGTATTCCTCCAGAGCGAGAGATTGATTTTAGCATCGATTTGCTTCCAGGAACTCAACCAATATCCGTCCCTCCGTATAGAATGGCACCTGCCGAATTGAAGGAGTTGAAGGAGCAGTTAAAAGATTTGCTGGAGAAAGGTTACATTAGGCCCAGTACCTCACCTTGGGGTGCACCGGTACTATTTGTGCGGAAGAAAGACGGCTCGCTGAGGATGTGTATCGATTATAGGCAGTTGAACAAGGTAACTATTAAGAATAAGTATCCACTTCCAAGGATCGATGACTTGTTTGATCAGTTGCAGGGAGCTAGATGCTTTTCCAAGATTGATTTGAGGTCGGGGTACCACCAGGTCAGAGTTCGGGAAAAAGATATTCCGAAGACAGCCTTCAGGACCCGATATGGCCACTTCGAGTTCCTTGTCATGTCCTTCGGGTTGACTAATGCACCCGCTGTATTTATGGACTTGATGAATAGCCTATTCCTACCATTTTTAGATCTGTTCGTGATAGTATTTATTGATGATATTCTGGTTTATTCTCGTTCAGAGGATGAGCATGCGGACCACCTATGAGCGGTACTCCAAACCCTCCGTGATCATAAGTTGTATGCTAAGTTTTCTAAATGTGAGTTCTGGTTGAAGTTTGTAGCATTCTTGGGGCATATTGTATCAGATGAAGGGATAAAGGTGGACACTCAGAAGATTGAGGCCGTGAAATCTTGGCCTAGGCCTACCACTCCAACAGAGGTTCGTAGCTTTCTAGGCTTAGCAGGATACTATCGGAGGTTCGTAGAGGGTTTTTCTTCCCTTTCGGCACCATTGACGAAGTTGACACAGAAAGAAACTAAGTTTCAATGGACAGAGGCTTGTGAGCGGAGTTTCTAAGAGCTTAAGAACAGGTTGACCTCAGCTCCAGTTCTAACACTTCCAGAGGGTCTAGAGGGTTATGCCGTGTATTGTGATGCATCAGGTGTCGGGTTAGGATGTGTCCTGATGCAACATGGGAAGGTAATTGCGTATGCTTCAAGGCAGCTGAGGAAGCACGAGAGGATTTATCCGACCCACAACCTCGAGTTAGCTGCGGTTGTCCATGCACTTAAGATATGGCGGCATTATTTATATGGTGTTCATGTTGATGTATTTACTGATCATAAAAGCCTACAATATATTTTCAAGCAGAAAGAGTTGAATTTGCGACAGAGGCGATGGCTTGAGTTATTGAAAGATTACGATGTTAACATTCTCTACCATCCAGGGAAATCTAATGTTGTAGTAGATGCCTTAAGTCGCCGATCTATGGGTAGCTTAGCACATGTAGAGCCCGAGAAAAGACAATTAGCTAGAGTGATTCATCAATTGGCTTCGTTGGGGGTTCGGTTAGTAGATTCTGAGGATGGTGGAGTTGTAATCCAAAACACTGCAAAATCATCCCTCATAGCTGAAGTGAAGGAAAGGCAGTACGAGGACCCAGAGTTGGTCGAGTTGAGAGAGCGAGTTCCGCAGCAGAAGAAGCCATTGTTAGAGCTCAAGGGAGATGGGGTTCTCAGATACAGGGGTCGTTTGTGTGTTCCAGATGTAGCAGGGCTACGAGACAAGATTATGTCAGAGGCACATTATTCATGGTATTCCATCCATCCTGGATCGACGAAGATGTATCATGACATTAAGGATGTGTACTGGTGGAATGATATGAAGAAGAACATTGCTGAGTTTGTCGCCCAATGTACTAGTTGCCAGCAAGTGAAGATAGAACACCAGAAGCCTGGAGGGCTAATGCAGACTATAGAGATCCCGACATGGAAATGGGAGGCGATAAACATGGACTTTATCACGGGTTTACCTCGTTCTAATCGTAAGTTCGATTCCATATGGGTGATAGTCGATAGGCTCACGAAATCAGCTCACTTCCTACCGGTCAGATCTACATATACAACAGAAGATTATGCAAAGTTATATATTAAGGAGATAGTGCGGCTACACGGAGTACCAGTTTCTATTATATCTGACAGTGGGGCTCAGTTTACAGCACATTTTTGGAGGTCATTTCAGAGAGGTCTAGGGACTCAGGTGAATCTCAGCACAGCTTTTCATCCACAGACTGATGGACAAGCCGAGCGCACAATTCAGACGCTCGAGGATATGTTACGAGTATGTGTGTTGGATTTTAAAAGAAGTTGGGATGAACATCTACCTCTTATCGAGTTTGCATATAATAACAGTTACCACTCCAGTATCCAGATGGCTCCGTACGAGGCTTTGTATGGGCGTAAGTGCAGATCTCCTATAGGGTGGTTTGATGTTGGAGAATCTGGGTTACATGGGCCAGACCTGGTTCAGCAGGCCATAGAGAAAGTAAAGGTTATCCGGGAGTGACTGTTGACAGCTCAGAGTCGTCAGAAGTCATATTCTGACGTGCGGCGGCGAGACTTAGAGTTTAGGATTAATGACTGGGTATTCTTAAAGGTATCACCTATGAAGGGCGTGACGAGGTTTGGCAAGAAAGGAAAGCTTAGCCCACGGTATATTGGGCCTTATAGGATCATTCGGAGAGTGGGCCAAGTAGCTTATGAGTTAGAGTTGCCCTCAGAATTGGAGTCTGTCCATCCGGTTTTTCACGTATCTATGCTACGGAAGTGCATTGGCGATCCTACCCGAGTGGTGCCCACGGATGATGTACAGATTACAGAGGACTTGTCATACGAGGAAATTCCAGTTGCCATCCTAGACCGACAAATCCGCAATCTACGAAATAAGGAGGTAGCTTCCGTAAAGGTTTTATGGAGGAGCAAGAATGTAGAAGAGATGACGTGGGAATCGGAGGAAGAAATGAAGTCTAAATACCCCCACCTATTTCAAACTGAAGATATGGTTCGAGATGGGACGCTACAACATAGCTCTATGTAGGCTAGCAGGTCATCAGGTAAGCTTTTATTTTTCACTTTCAATATTTATGATTTACGGTCGGTGAGGCAAATTGCTGCTATTTATAAAGATTGGCCATGTGTGGCATGCATAGTATGTTTCTGGCTACGTGCAGGTTGGTTTTAACCTAGTGTACGAAGGATACTCTGGAAAAAGTTTCCAAAGTCTCCAAGAGTAAACATTCGAGGACGAATGTTCCCAAGGGGGAGTGATGTTACACCCTATATTTTCGTATGTAAAAATGCGTCGTAAGCAAACTAATGTAGGACCAAAAATGAGATAATATTTAAAAGTATATAAAGTAAGTTAATAATGTTACCTCTGAGGTTACAAATATTGAAGATCATGAACAACAAGTACAAAGAGGGTTGGACAGTTCAGAAGCTAAAGCAATTGAATAAAACAATGTTTCGTCGAAAGTCGACAAGTTGGGAATATTATAACATGTACCTTTGGGGTGAGACTAGGGTGATTAACATGCTAAGGAGATTATGTTATGATTTATATTAGTCGTATGACATCCGTTTGTTATGTTTTGAAGTCAAGAGAGTTGTGGAACAAAAGTCGATGAAAGTCATCACAAGTTACATTCATAAGTTTTACTGAAACTTTGGGTCAAATATAACTGCGATTTCCTCCCAATATACTTAGAGTTATGGGGTGTTCCACCCATCATATTAAAGATCTATGAGTCTATTTTCCAATGCATTAAACCATTTGTCAATACGACATTGGAGTAGAGAGATATGGGCATTGTTGCAACACTGCGCAAGCTGCTAGGTGACAAGTAGGTGTGTCACCTACTTGCTTAAATGAAAGCCCAAAAATGGGCCATTTCGGGTCGTCCAAAGAGGCCTTTTAAGGGCCTATTTTCTTCATATATTAGACTTAAAATAGAGCATAATAACCAGACATAAGCTCTGCAAAGAATCCTCCCAAAAAGTTCCCACAAACCCTAATTGATTTTCTCTCCCTTTCAAGTTCCAATTGGAGGTAAAACTTAGAGTTTGAAGAACCAAGATAGGAGCTGAGTTATCCAAAAAATAAGGTGAGTTTACTGCTCTTTTTCATCCATTTTTTCTGCTGTAAATTCATGGTAAGTCGTTCTATACTTGTAAGAACTCACGGGACGGTGATCGGAAGCCGTGAGTTCGAGTTATTCACTTGTAGCGGACTGTTTTGTGGACTGTTTTGTGTTGCTGTTGGGCTGCGTGTTTTATTACTATTTTGTGGAGTTTTGGAGGAGGAAGGGGGTTTATAAACACCATATAAATTTAGGGTGGTTGGCTGGTCGTTCGTCATAACATTTTCGGGTCGTTTGACACTACTACGGTGGTCGTTTTGTGTACGAAGAGATTGGGGTGTGTTGGGCTGTTTTGTAGTATTTGATGGTGTATATAGGGCTGGAAAATGATGTATATATGTTGTTATTGTTATGTTCTTGTATTGTTGGTGTTATCTTGAATTTGGAGGAAGGGCATATTATAGGGGAGATGCTGCCCGTTTTAATACAAAATAGGTTTGTCGTTCGTTGTGCGATAGTTGTACCTTTCGTAACTTAACGATAGTATTATTATCATTCTTGTAGATTAAGGTGTGAAGAGGTGAGTTCAACTTGGTGATTGGAAAGATTGTGATAAGGTATGTTAAGGCTAAGCCTTCCTTCATTTTGGCATGATCTCGTAGCTACATGTGTTAATAATGAGACATAAAGAGAAGTTCGTATTCATGAATTTATTCACATTATTCTAGTCTCATAAGTTACAATATTATTCCTTATCGGGACTTCATATTCAGTTTAGTTTTGTCTTTATTCAGTCAAGAGAGCATAGGGTCTATATATATGTACAATATTACCCTATTTTCACCACCATCGAGCTATAATCGGTGGGCAGGCCCCTATTGGGCAACCTCTGATCGGATGGAAAGTTATATACCGAGCCTACTGTGGCCGAGCGCCTATGAGCGAGCCCAGCATGGTCGAGATACATAGCCTAGTATGGCCGAGCGCCTATGAGCGAGCCTACTATGGCACAACAGTTATATATACCGAGCCTTATAAGGCCGTACAATTATTTTACTTACTATATTGAAGGAGTTGAGTCAGTATCAGCAGGTAAGTATATCTCCAGATCATCTTTGACTCCCAGTTAATTTCAGTTATCATATTATCAGTTCAGTTTCAGATTTCAGTTATTTTATTGCCTTACATACTCGGTACATTATTTCGTACTGACGTCCCTTTTTTGGGGGCGCTGCATTTCATGCGTGCAGGTTCAGACAGACAGACGGGTAGACCTCCTCAGTAGGTGTTTCCCGAGTTCCGCCTGATCGGTAAGCTCCACGTCTTTCGGAGTTGCCAGGTCTAGAGTTTTGTGTACATCTTATGTATATCTGTATATATGTTATGGGTAGGTCGGGGCCCTGTTCCGATCACAGTACATCTATCAGTAGAGGCTTGTAGGCATATCCTGTTGGTTAGTGCAGTATGTTGGGTTTGTATAAATTGGTGGTTTGTCAGCTGTAGTAGCTATGACGGCCTTGTCGGCCTAGCTTTATATTGATATTTAGTTAGTGCTAGTTTCCATTCAGTTTTATATTTTGCTTCGCAAATTGTCTTGCAAGGTGGCCCCATGGCCAAAGTATGACATTATGTGTTCAGAGTCCCTTAGTCGCAATTTGGTACGCCAGGTTAGGTGAGGCACGGGGTGCTTGTCTCGCTCCTAGGTTCGGGGCGTGACAAACTTGGTATCAGAGCAGTTCTGTCCTAGGGAGTCTACAAGCCGTGTCTAGTAGGGTCTTGTTTATAGATGTGTTGTGCACCACATTATATAAGCAAGGAACTACAGGGCATTTAGGAGTTGGTTACACTTCTTTGAAATCTAAATCGTGCTATAGAACTGAGTTATAGGAAATTTGAATTAAACTTATGTGTTGGTGTTTGCATGCACAGATGACGGTGACTAGGAAGACTACGGCTAGCCAGAGGAGAGATACAGTAGTAGGTGAGGGGACCAACAGGGTACCCCCAGTAGATGGGGCCCAGTCTGAGGCTCAAGGGGAGACCCCTACTCAGCCATTACCGGCTCCTCCACCAACTACGGAGATTCCTAGGGAAACCGCACATCCAGTTCCCCCTCCACTTCCATCAGATCAGGACTTAAGGAGTGCGGTGCATTTGTTGACACAGTTGGTAGCTACCCAGCAACATGCTAGGGCATCAGCTAGTGCAGGAACCCGAGCAAATCTCTATTCCAACACACTATTGCCTCGCGAAACGGCCTCTCAATGCCTCGAATCTAGCCATAAACAATGCGATATAATCAATACGGGATAAAGGAATCAACTCCATAAGAAAATGCTAAGCTATTAATCAAAATAAAAAATCGGCTCAAAAGACGCCCCCCGGGTCCACATCTCAAAATTCGATAAAAGTCACAAAACCCGAAAGCCCACCCAAACAAGAGTCTAACCATACCGAATTTATCAAAATCCGACACCAAATCATCACCCAAATCCCCAAATCAAACTCTCCAAATCCCTAACCTCAAACTCCTAATTTACAACTTAAATACACACCAACTCGGTGGAAAAATCAATGGGGAGCACATGGAACTTACATCAAGAATCCCCTCGAAAACCCTCTCAAGAATCTCTTAAATCGTGCTTGAAATGTTTGAAATGAAGCCCAAAATCGTGAACCCTTATTTTAATAATCTGCCCAGGCTTTTCGCACTTGCGGACAAATATCCGCGCCTGCGGAACCGCTTCTACGGTAAATCTTCTGCTTCTGCGGAAATCGCTTAAGTCCCTAGGCCCGCATCTGCGTTCTAGGTTCCCCACCTGCGGAGGCGCTTCTGCGGACTTCTATCCGCTTTTGCGGAAAAAGGCATCTCCCTCAACTCCGTTTCTGCGAAGCCTCAGCTCGTAGATGCGGTTAACATATCGCACCTGCGCCCTGCCCAGGCCAGCCCAACTCCGCTTTTGTGTAAATCCAGCCGCATCTGCGGCATCACAGGTGCGTAAATAACCTCGCACTTGCGACCTCTGCTCACTTCCTCCCTGGCCACTTCTGCGGCTCCTTTCTCGCTTCTACGAGAACACACCTGCGATCCCCACTCCTCATGTGAGATTACACCAGAAGCTGGTGAGCGTCAGCATTCCCACAAACTTCAAATCGATCCAATAACCATATGAAATCAACCCGAGCCCCCCGGGACCTCAATCAAACATACCATCAAGTCCCAAAACATCATACAAACTTAGTTGGCCCCTAAAATCACCTCAAACAACATCAAAAACATGAATCGCACATAGATTCAAGCCTAATGAACTTCGAACTTGCAATTTCTACCAACGATGTCGAAACCTACCAACTCATGTCCGATTGACCCTAAATGTTTTACACAAGTCACATTTGACATTACGGACCTACTCCAACTTCCAGAATCGGAATCCGACCCCTGATATCAAAAAGTCCACTTTCGGTCAAACTTTCCAAAAATTCTAACTTTTGCCATTTCAAGCTTAATTCAGCTACGGACCTCCAAATCACAATCCGGACACACTCCAAAGTCCAAAATCACCTAACGGAGCTAACAAAACTATCAAAACTCCATTCTGGTGTCGTTTAATCAAATATCAACATCCAGCCAATTATTTTAACTTAAGCTTTCAACCCTGAGACTAAGTGTCTCATTTCATTCTGAAATCTCATCGGACTCACACCGACTACTCTACAAGTCACATAATAGCTATAAAGTACTCAATGAGTAGTAAATAGGGGAATGAAGCTACAACTCTCAAAACGACCGGCCAAGTCGTTACATCCTCCCCCCCAAAACAAACGTTCGTCCTCGAACGGGTCTAGAAACATACTTGGAGTCTCAAATAAGTGTGGATATCTGCTCCGCATCTCCCACTCGGTCTCCCAAGTAGCCTCCTCAACTGGCTAACCTCTCCATTGCACCTTCACTGAAGCTTTATCTTTTGACCTCAACATTTGAACATGTCGATCAAAAATAGCGACCAGCTCCACATTATAAGTCAGATCTTTATCCAACTGAACTGCGCTGAAATCCAAAACATGAGACGGATCACCGACATACTTCCTGAGCATAGAAACATGAATTACTAGATGCACACTCGACAATCTAGGTGGCAAGGCAAGCTTGTAAGCCACCTCCCTAATCCTCTGAAGTACCTCAAACGACCCAATATACCGAGGGCTCAACTTGCCATTCTTCCCGAACCTCATAACACCCTTCATGGGTGAAACCTTGAGCAATACCTTCTACCCAACCATGTAAGCAACATCACAGACCTTCCTATCGGCATAACTCTTCTGTCTAGACTGCACTGTGTGAAGCCGCTCCTGAATCATCTTAACTTTGTCCAAAGCATCCTAGACCATGTCAGTACCCAATAGCCTAGCCTCACCAGGCTCAAATCAACCCACCAAAGATCTACACCGTCTACCATACAAAGCCTCATACGGAGCCATCTAAATGCTCGACTGGTAGCTGTTGTTGTAGGTAAACTGCGCGAGTGGCAGAAACGGATCCCAAGAACCCCCAAATTTAATGACACAAGCGCGTAACATATTATCCAATATCTGAATAGTGCGCTCGGACTGCTCGTCCATCTGAGGGTGAAACAATGTGCTCAGCACAACTTGGGTACCCAACTCTCGCTGTACGGCTTTCTAAAACTGTGATGTGATCTGTGTGTCCCGATCTGAAATGATGGACACTGGCACGCCGTGGAGGCGAATAATCTTTCAGATATAAATCTCAGCCAATCGCTCCGAAGTATAAGTAGTCCCAACTAGAATAAAGTGCGCGAACTTGGTCAGCCAATCCACAATCACCCAAATAGCATCGAACTTCCTCGAAGTCAGTGGGAGCCCAACTACAAAATCCATGGTGATCCGCATCCATTTCCATTCTGGAATCTCTAGTCTCTGAAGCAATCTGCCCTGTCTCTGATGCTCATACTTCACATGCTGATAGTTGAGGCACCGAGCTACAAAGCCCACTATATCCTTCTTCATTCTCCTCCACCAATAATGTTACCTCAAGTCCTAATACTTCTTCACGACACCTGGATGGATGGAATACCGCGAACTATGGGCCTCTTCAAGAATCAACTCACATAGCCCATTTACATTAGGCACACAAATCTAAAGTTGCATCCTCAATACTCCATCATCCCTAATAGTAACATCTCTGGCATCACCTTGTTGAACCGCGTCCTTAAGGACAAGCAAATGAGGGTCATCATACTGGCACTCTCTGATGCGATTATATAAAGAAGACCGAGAAACCACACAAGCTAGAGCCTGACTGGGCTCTAAGACATCTAATCTCACAAACTGGTTGGCCAAGGCCTGCATATCAACTGCAAGAGGTCTCTCACCAATAGGAATGAATGCAAGGCTACCCATACTCACCGCCTTTGTACTTAAGGTGCCGGCCACCAAATTGGCCTTCCTGGGATGATACAGAATAGTGATTTCATAGTCTTTTAGCAGCTCCAACCATCTTCGCTGCCTCAAATTCAGATTCTTCTGTTTGAACAATGCCTCCAAATATTCAATGCATGAACGATGGCAGCTAACTTCAAATCATGGACATGGTAGTTCTTCTCATGAGGGTTCAACTGAAGGTAGAATTAGAACTAGAGTTGTGGTCAAGGCAGTCTTGAGCTTCTGAAATCTCTCCTCGCACTCATCCGACCATCTGAAAATAGCACCCTTCTGGGTCAATTTGGTCAATGACGATGCAATAGACGAGAAACCCTCCACGAAGCGACGATAATAACCGGCCAAGCCGAAAAAGCTCCGAATCTCTGTAGCTGAGGACGGTATGGGACAACTCTAAACCGCCTCTATATTCTTCGGATCCACCTAAATCCCCTCACTGGACACCACGTACCCTAAGAATGCTACTGAACTAAGCCAAAACTCACATTTGGAGAACTTAGCATAAAGCTTCTCCTCCCTCAACCGCTGCAACACAATCCTCAAATGTTGGGCATGATCCTCTTGGCTACGAGAGTACACCAGGACATCGTCAATGAACACTATGACAAACGAGTCAAGATGAGGCTGAAATACACTGTTCATCAGGTGCATGAATGTTGCTGGGGCGTTGGTCAGCCCAATATACATCACAAGGAACTGATAATGACCATAACGGGTCCTGAATGCTGTCTTTAGAATATCTGAGTCCCGAATCTTCAAGTGGTGATACCCAAACCTCAGGTCAATCTTAGAGAACACCCTCGCTCCCTGAAGCTGGTTGAATAGATCATCAATGCGCATCAAATGATACTTGTTCTTGATTGTAACTCTGTTCAACTGCCTATAATCAATGCACATCCGCATGGTACCATCCTTTTTCTTCACAAACAGGACCAGTGCACCCCAAGGCAAAGCACTAGGCCTAATAAACCCCTTATCAAGAGGTTCCTGAAGCTGCTCCTTCAATTTCTTCATCTCAGCTGGTGTGATATGATACGGTGGAATGGAAATAGGCTGGGTGCCCCGACACCAAGTCAATACCAAAGTCAATATCCCTATCAGGCGGCATGCCCAACAAGTCTGTAGGAAACACATCCGGAAAATCTCGCACCACTAGAACAGAATCAATAGCAGGAGAATCAGCACTAACATCCCTCACAAAGGCCTAATAAGATAAGAAACCCTTCCTAACCATTCGCTGGGACTTCAAATATGTAATCACTCAGCTGGGAACATAGTCTAGAGAACCTCTCCACTCGATCCTTGGCAACCCCGGCAGCGCCAACGTCATGGTCTTAGAGTGACAATCCAATACAGCATGACATGGAGACAACCAATCCATACCCAAGATCACATCAAAGTCCACTATACTAAGTAGTAAGAGATCAACTCTAGTATCCAACCCCCCAATAGTCACTACACACGATCGATATACATGGTCCACAATAATAGTATCGACCACTGGCGTGGATACACGAACAGATGAAACTAAGGACTCGCGAGGTATATCCAGATAATGAGCAAAATACGATAATGCATACAAATAAGTGGAACCGGGATCAAATAATGCAGAGGCATCCCTATGGCATACTGAGACAATACCTGTAATCACTGCATCAGAGGCAACATCATCTGGTCTAGCAGGGATTGTATAGAATCAGGACTGTAAGCCACCTGATTGGCCTCCCCATCTAGGGTGACCCCTATTAGACTAAGATCCACTCTAGCTGGCTGAGTGGGTGGTGTAACTACTGGTGCCATCGGTCGAGAACTATAATGTTGATCCCCACTCAACAACCTAGGGCAATTGCTCTTGATATGACCAAAGTCTTCGAACTCGAAACAACCCCTCCTCTTACGGAGCTGCTGCTCCTGATAACCCTAAGAAATACCTATAAGAACCTAAGCGGATGAGGCATGGTGAGAACTCTGCGCTGGTAGTGCACTAAAAGAAGACTGGCTTGAGTGAGCACTGTAAGAACCGTGGATAACTGATGCACCACGATGAGCTAGACGAGTCGTATGAGCGGGCCTATAAGGATGGCTCCTGTTGTGGTAGGACTGCCCCCCCAGAAGGTACACCACTGAAACCGTCCGAACTTCAAGGCATCATGGAATCCCTCTCACCCTGCTCATGGCTATGAACCATCTCTATCTACCGAGCAATGTCAACCACCTTGTCAAAAGTGGTACCAGATACCTCTCCATAGTCATAAGCAGCCGCAACTGATACGTGAGGCCATCAATGAACCACATGATCCTCTCCCTATCAGTGGGAACCAACCAAATTGCGTGGCGATCTAACTCAGAAAACCTTATCTCGTTATGGGTCACAGACATACCATCATGCCGAAGTTGCTCAAACTGCCTGCGCAGCTCCTCCCTGCGAGACTGTGGCACAAAATTCTCCAAGAAGAGAACAGAGAACTCCTACAAGGTAAGTGGTGCTGCACTGACCGGCCTGCACCTCTCATAAGCCTCCCACAATCTGAAGGCAGCCCCAAAAAACTTAAAAGTAGTGAACGAGACCCCACTGTTCTCTAGAATACATGTTGTACGAAGCATCCGTTGGCACTTGTCCAAGAAGACCTGGGCATCCTCCGACTCAGCACCGCTAAATGATGGAGGCCGAAGCCTCCCAAATCTCCCAAGTATCCTCTGCTCATCATCAGTCATAACTGGGACTACCAGGGCATGAGCAGCTGCAATCGGCTAGGCTGGTAGTACCTCCGGTGTCTGAAGTCCATGCATCGCCTGCTATGGAGTATGGGCAGCGGGGGTATGAGTACCTCCCCCGTCCTGAGCCGAAACCACCTGAGCAAGACCAGTGCAAACTATCAATATCTGGGCCAACGCCCTTGAAGGCCTGGAATCATAATGGGCACAGCTGTTGCCTGAGCTGTCCCTACTGGCTTAAATATATCTAGGACCTGCTCCTGAGCTGGAGCAACTGATGGATCTGCAGGTTCTACTCTAGCTGCTGTACGAGCTGCACTTCTACCCTTACCGCGGCCTCTACCGTGACCTCTGCCTATCGTGGCCCTAGCTCGTGGTCCTATCAGGTAGCACGTGTCATCACCATCTATGAGAGAATAGAATATATAAATTTAGTTAGCAGAACAAACAAATCCGCACGACAAGAATACAAGAATGTGAAATTTCCTAAGGGTTCGGCAGCCTCTTGAAGATAAGTACAAACATCTCCATACCGATCTGAAAGACTCTACTAAGCCTGCTCATGACTCGTGAGACCTATGTAACCTAGTCTCTAATACCAACTGTCATGACCCAAAATCCTAACTTGTCGTGATGGCGCCTATCGTGGTACTAGGCAAGCCGACATTTAAAAATATTTCCTTCGCTTTTAACAGAAAGCAAATTAAATCAGTTTAATTAATAAACGTTTTCATAAACGGGATAGCAACCCAAAATACAACGCAAAAATTCCCATCATTGGGGTGTCACTGAGTACATGAGCATCTATACATTACAAGTCCTAAAAATACAGTCTATGATAATCTGAAGCTACAATAAGTGGAAAGATAGGTAAGGAGAAATAAGGTCTGCGAAACTCCAAGAAACTACCTCGATAGTCTCCGAGAATCCGAACTCCACAACCCATCAACCGTCGTGACCAGATGCACATGGGTCTGCACATTAGGTATAGGGTGTAGCGTGAGTACAACCAACTCAGTAAGTAACAAGATTAAATAAATAACTGAAAGTAGTGACGAGCTTCACAGTTATAGTTCAATCATAGTGATTTCAACATGATAAAGTAGGCATGCTCTAAAGTTCGATAAATTAGGTCAAACAGTTATTCCATGACAAGTTTAAGTGAAACAGAGTGTAATATCTTTCAAAAATTTCAAGAAAGTGATACATGGTAGTTAAGTGCAACAATAATGAAATCAAATACATCCTCTCAGGGCCACAGTCACTCAGCCCTCCCATTCACTCATCACTCAACACCCGCACTCAGTAGGTACCTGCACTCACTGGGGGTGTGTGCAGACTCCAGATGGGCTCCTTCAGCCCAAACGCTATAATCCGTACGGACAACTCACGTGCTATAGTGTAATACCTGAATCCACACGGACAACTCACGTGCTGCATGGAGAACTCACATGCTATAGTATAATATCTGAATCCGCACGGACAAATCATGTGCTATAGTATAATAACTCACAATCAGGCCACGACCTCACTCAGTCATCAATATCTCCAATCTCTCGGGATCTCAGTAATCATGAAAATCAGCCCCAACAGAAATGATATAATGTATCAACAATGATCAATAAAGACTAAGATATAATAAACAAGTAAAATTGTGACTGAGTACAAAACAATAATTTAGCAAATAATTCAACATGTACACGACCTATGTGGTGCTTACAATGCCAACACATAGTCTAAACATGATTTCTAATATGATTTGTGGTTTAATTTCTCTACTACATAGAGAATGTACAGATAACAACAGATTAAACAACTACACGGTTCCACGGAATTTGATCAAGTCATAATTTCTATGGTGCACGCCTACACCCTTGTCACCTAGCATGTGCGTCACCTCAAAACCAAATTAATGACACGTAATACGGTTTCGTACCCTCATAACCGAATTTAGATCTATTACTTACTTCAACCCGAGAAAATTTCTACTCCAACACACCCTTACCTCGCGAAACGGCCTCCGAATGCCTCGAATCTAGCCATAAACAAGGCGATATATCAATACGGGCTAAAGGAATCAACTCCATAAGAAAATGCTAAGCTTTTAATCAAAATAAAAAATCGGCTCAAAAGCCGGCCCGCAACCCACGTTTCGAAATTCGATAAAAGTCACAAAACTCGAAAGCCCACTCAAACACAAGTCTAACCATACCAAATTTATCAAAATCCGACACCAAATCGTCACCCAAATCCCCAAATCAATCTCTCCAAATCCCTAAACTCAAACTCCCAATTTACACCTTAAATACATACCAACTAGGTGGAAAACGCAATGGGGAAGCAATATTATTGATAAAAAATGAGCACAAGGGACTTACCTCAAGAATCCCCTCGAAAACCCTCTCAAGAATCGCCTAAATCGTGCTTGAAATGTTTGAAATGAAGCCCAAAATCGGGAACCCTTGTTTTAATAATCTGCCCAGGATTTTCGCACGTACGACCAAATATCCGCACCTACTGAATCGCTTCTGCAGTAAATCCTCTGCTTCTGCGGAAATCACTTAAGTCCCCCAGGCCTGCATTTGCGCTCCAGGTTCCGCACCTGCGGAGGTACTTCTGCGGCCTTCTATCCGTTTTTGCAGAAACAGGCTTCTTCCTCAACTTCGCATCTGCGGAGCCTCGTTCGCACCTGCGGGCTCGCAGATGTGGTAGCACCTCACACCTGCGCCTTGCCCAGGCCAGCCCAGCTCCGCTTCTGCATAAATCCAGCAGCATCTGTGGAATCGCAGGTGCGGAAATAACCTTGCACTTGCGACCTCTGCTCACTTCCTCCATGTCCACTTCTGCGCCTCCTTTCTCGCTTCTACATGAACGCACTTGCGATCCCCACTCCGCAGGTGCGATTACACCAGAAGCTGATGAGCTTCAGCATTCTCACAAACTTCAAATCGATCCGATAGCCATCCGAAATCAACCCGAGGCCCCTAAGACCTCAACCAAACATACCATCAAGTCCCAAAACATCATATGAACTTAGTCAGCCCTTCAAATCACCTCAGACAACATCAAAAATATGAATCACACATAGATTCAAGCCAAATGAACTTCAAACTTCCAATTTCTATCAACGATGCTGAAACCTACCAAATCACGTCCGATTGATCCCAAATTCTGCACACAAGTCACATTTGAAATTACGGATCTACTCCAACTTCCAAAATAGGGATCTGACCCCGATATAAAAAATTCCACTTCCGGTCAAACTTTTCAAATATTTTAACTTTTACCATTTCAAGCCTAATTCCACTACGGACTTCCAAATTATAATCCGGACATGCTCCTAAGTCCAAAATCACCAAACGGAGCTAACAGAACCATCAAAACTCCATTTTGGGGTCATTTACTCAAAGAAGATCAACATCCGGTCAATCATTTCAACTTAAGATTTCAACCCTAAGACTAAGTGTCTCATTTTATTCTGAAATATTACTAGACCCGCATCGACTACCCCGACAAGTCATATAGCAACTATAAAGTACAAAATGAGCAGTAAATGGGGGAATGAGGCTACAACTCTCAAATCGACCAGCCGGATTGTTACAAAGATTGTTGGTCAAGATGTTGGAGAAACTGTTTACTATGCTAATCACCACTAACGAGTTTAGCAAAGGTACAAAAAGAATATTGTAATTAAAGATGTTGCATCTTAAATTATCATGAAAATATAGAGAGAGGTGATATGGATCTAACTGATAAGTGAATGTGAATCAATCAAGTCTATGGCGAACATAATATGATTCATAAGAAGTATGGCATAGTTAAGACAATGTCAATAATGACCAAAGACACCTCCCCCCCAACAAGAATTTTTTTGATCATTCGAAAAGGGAATGTTACAAGATAAGTGAGATGGTCCTTTAATTGTACTTGACATCGGGTTTCCCCTAGACATAATAGGTTATCGTCATGATTGTGTCATATGTAATAGAAGTGGTACACAAGAAATAAAGTACCACATGTAAGTACGAGTTAAGGATAGACGAAGTATGCCATATGTAAAAGATGGG
This sequence comes from Nicotiana tomentosiformis, assembly GCF_000390325.3. Lineage (NCBI taxonomy): Eukaryota > Viridiplantae > Streptophyta > Magnoliopsida > Solanales > Solanaceae > Nicotiana > Nicotiana tomentosiformis. The sequence goes on from NC_090820.1 coordinate 42,171,289, forward strand.
CATGACAACCTTGAGTTCCTCCAAATGATGAATGTGATACAAATAAAATCCAATCTCTAATTATGCATACCAAGGTATGCGATGATAAAGTATATGAACTCAAATGGGTAAGCGTGAAAATATTAAGGCGTGAGATGCACAAAAGGCGTAATCTTAGAGGTTATAAGAAGCAATATAGGTTGTTAGAGAAGGAGAAAAAATGACATGGAATGATAATCTTGAGTTTTTTTAGTCGATGTATGTCTTATTTTATTCTGTTGAAATGATGAAAAATTGAGAATTTCCAAGAATGAACCCAAACCAACTCTATATATGCCCGTTATTGAAAGAGCAGTTAACTTGTGAGTGAACGGATCCTTATGATTCAAGAAGAATAAATATTGAAATGGCTCATGGGCTAAGTTAAAGTTGTTGGAAAGTTATACATATAAGGTGTACGACGTAAGGCTCAAAACAAAGATTGAAAACGGTTATGGTACGGATTTGGAGATTGAGAAGTTACAAGAATTCTAAGACTCCATGATAATGCGTCATAAATCCCTACATGAATATGTATGGACGAGGTCAACGATACCATGAAGAATGGGAAAATATGCAAGTATATATTTATCATATGAAACGTATTGATGTAAATATGTGGTACTAGCTATGGCCAAAAGAGTTCGCATTATGATGAAGACATGAGGTAATAAGACCCTACAACCATGACATCTTTATCCTATGTATTAGACTACTTGGTGGGATACCATCAAAATAAAGTTTTATAAAAAGACTTAATAGCAAGAAATATAATTTCAGAGATAAACACTACATAATATATATATATATATATATATATATATATATATATATATATATATATATATATGCGGCATGAGAACATGATGGTGACATAAAGATAGAATGTGTAATTCTTACATTTAGCATTGTGAATATGGTATATGTTATGAAAAGTTATATAATGATATGTGGATTTAGCCTAAGGGAGTCACACTTGTTCAGCATATTTAAGCATGAGATGAGAGGCACAAGGTCGTCGTACTTGCTAGTACTATATTAGAGCATGTATTGAAGGGTGAAATATTAGAAGAGATTTCAACGGTAGAGTGAATATAAAAGAGTGAAATGCTAACCGTAATGATGTCGTGAGGGCGGAAAGTAATGGCCCATAGCAATATATGTTGCAGCTAGTAGCGAAGTGATACTTGGATACGAAAATGAACAAAGAAAGTTCCTATGAGTATAATCAATCTATCCTATTGTTAGAATAATGAGCATATCAGCATAATGATGAAATAAAAGTCAACGTATGATGAAAGATTGAAGCGGTAAAATAGAGAATTCGAATTGGGGGATAAATAGCCCGTAAAAGCAGGTGAGCATGTAAATGGTCAGAGAAATATTTATCTGAAATTGCAGTTAACTCTCTGAGTGGTAGGTAAGAGTTTCAAATTTTATTTACTCCCAAGTGGGGGAGCGTCTGAGTAAGCAGATGTCACCTTTAAAGTGATGGTTTTAAAAAAAGGGTTCTAGCTACTAAAATTAAGATGAATGAGGTATTACCAGTAACCTTTATGATCATAAGGGTACAATTATCATGAAGTGCTTGTACGACAATTACAAACTCATTACGAGCAATAGTTACGATATTCTGTATCAGGGATGTTAAAAGTTATGTATGATAGTCAATGATTTAATGGGCAACTCGAATGTATTCCTATAACTTGGGGACATATGCGATTTGAATTAAATTCAAGTATTGGCGGAGAAAAAAGAAGTACTTTGAATTGTGCATGGTATTAAGTCGAACAAGAGGGTATTTTAATATGTACACACTTAGCACGAAATGAAATAGAAAAGGGTAATGTAATGTGAATTTCTGAATGAGAAGAAACTCTTATATACAAAAATAAAGTATGCCAGTAAAAAAAATACGGGTTCAAAGAAGAGCACTAATATTAAAAGGGTGCGAGTACTATCATGATAGCGATGACTCTCGACTGTTAAAAGCTTACGGGCTACAGTAGCATGTGTATTGTGTGCATGGAAATAAATGCAATCCCAACGTTTTGGTAGAAAAATATCACAAGATACTCAATGGTATCAAGGAATTGGTAAAATTTAAGAAATATAACTGAAACAGGGATGTCCACGAGTAGGTGGCAAACTAGTGTCATGAAAATCGAACGAAGTGAGTTGAATTATTTTTAGAGTAAACTTGTTAGTAGCAATAGTTATCAAGTTATGAATCTAACATGAGTTCTAAAGGTATGAGCGAAGGTGGGGGTATGAAATTCTCATATGATGGATAATGCTGAGACAAATATCTTATTAATCTTTGGAAGGAATAAAAGAACATTCCAAAATAGTTTTGATGATTAGAGAATATTAAAAGTCTAAAGCGGGAAAACTTTTCATGGAAACAAGATTCATAAAAGATAACAGACTAATTTGAAAGTATTGGTTATAAGAAAGTTTTGAGACTATGAGTCGGAATAGATAGGTTTACAGGTACCAAGTGGGCAATATAACTTTGCTCTCACCAAGCATGAGCCATAGCTTCGAGGAAGCTGAGAATTTAGGCAGCATGAAAATGTGCCATTCTATATTTTTCAAAAAAAAAGGTGAAATTTGTAAAAGTACCAATCATAGAGAGATTTTGGTTTACTTGAAGATACTTTTCAGGTACAAGTTGATGTATTCAAGATGAAAGACTACACATATGTTCAGTAGTGATATGGGTACTATGTCGAGTGGCTATTATTAATATTGAGCAGTATGCAGGTATGTAAATACTCAAAGTACAAAAGTATATATTTGATGCAAAAGTACATATTTGATGATATATGTAAGGTCATGTGGGGCCTAAATAGTTCATCATATTCTATATTGCTAGTTGTTGAGCTATATTGTTATTGGTGCCCGTGTGGGGGCTTGTTTTAGATAGGTTAAATTTTTTGGATAGTCCTAGTTATAAGAAAAACTCTGCCGAAATTTTTATGAATTTGTAAAGGTAGCCAAATTTTGAGGGCCATAAATAAGTTGAGATTTTGGAAAGGAAGTATAAGACCATATAAAGTCAATAAGTGCCTATTCATGGTGGTTGGAGATAAAAGGATGGTAACTCTATGCTTAGAAGTGACTTGTAAAGCATTCAATGATGAATGTTCTTAGGTGGGGGAGAATGTAGAACCCCGAAAAATTTCAAAATACTTAAGCGCTATTAAGAAAGTTGATGTGTGCTAATTGTATTATTTTAATGTGCAAACGGGGACTGTTAATATGATGGATTTTAATTGGTTATGATAATAAGTGTATAAGGTGTGTTTGAAGTGATATAGGGAAAAAGGAGATCCCTTGAGACAAATCAATTTGGAAATTACACGATAGACTAAAGTTCCAAATGAGTACGCACAAGACCTAACTTTGGACGAGCATATATATATATATATAAGGATTTATGTAATGTACAACCTATAAAATGAAAGATCTTCGAGTCAAGTTTCTAACGCTTCAAACCGTTTATCATTAGGATATTCCTACAAGACGTTATGACCAAATTACCAAAGGCAGGTAGAGGAGTGAACTGGGGATGCGAAGCATCCGAGGGCGCGTCCGAAAGAAAGGCTGGCAGTGAAGTACTGCCATAGCATCCAGGTCCGCATTCGAGCTTCAAAGAGGAGTGAACTAGGGATGCGAAGCATCCGGGGCCGCGTCCGAAACCCATAAACTAGATGATGAACAGTAACTTGGTGGCATTGTACAATTGATGTAGTGTGATTAATGACTTTAAATGGGTATTAAAATATAAAAATGAAGTTGAATGGTCTAGCATCTGAATCTATTTGGCAATTTAAGTTGTTGGAGGTTTGTGGCCAACTTATGAGCCATATATGAATATTGATCAATATTTTAGGTCATATTTTAATGTAATTAGGATATCTAATTGTAGATATCGACTTGTTGATGATGCTAGAGCATTTTAATCAACATTGGAATGATGGAATAGGATTGAAAGCTTGTAATTGTTAATAAAGCGAAAGCGAGGTAAGTTGATTAAAACTTACTCTACTTGACGGACTTTCTCTAAAAGCATATTTTGAGTTAATACTTAAGTTGTTTGCAAATGTGCTTTCGTGCTTGTGAGGACAAACAAGTACGGATGTCTTCATGTACTAAAATATTATATTGCATATGTAGTGTCATGTTGTTTTATAAAATTTTATTTTAAATCTTGTTGGCAAAATGACACTCAAGGTAAATGTTATAAGTTTTTATCAAAACTTACGTATTGAAAAGAGTATACATATTTGAGTGCTAAAGATAAGTTTTCATGGAAAGTAGTTTTTTTGAAAATTGATGAGCAGAATATCACTTGTGGTATCTTTTAAAAATTGATGTTAAATTTCTAAAGGCTTTAGCATGTAAAAGATTGTTTATTTAATTTTGTTCAAATGATTTAGATTTTCTATAAATGCTATGATTTGATAAAAATAGATCCTTTGAAACTACTATGCTATGAATCTATTATTGAAGTATCAAATATTTTGGGAGTTACTTGTGTTCACCGAGATTGACTTCAGATATATTGTGTTCGTTGTCATGAAACTACACGTACCGGTGCAGGCGTAGATGGCCACTTTGTAGTATAGACTACGACAGAGTTCTCTCCCTCGAGGGAGTACTATCCTATATGTGTAATGACATATGGCTACCTTGGAGAAACAGTAGCTCTAGATCAGTAGGTCCAGGATGCACCGACGGAGGATCCATGACGATGTCTGTAAATTGAATAATATTAATTAAAGTATTTTTCTCTTTAATCATTTAACATATTTAAATATATTGCGATATTTTTTATATTAATACGTAATCGATAAATTTTTTATATTATTGCTAAGGTTGATAAATAAAATATTTATTTAATGTTAGTTTTTTAGATTTTTCGACTAAAAGTCGATAGAGTTTTGTTTGAACTGTCAACTTTTTTTCTTAGTTAATTTTCTAAATTAATCACGATATTTTTAATAATTATTTATATAAAAATACTATTAAAGTTTTTTGTGTTCATAATGATTTATGTCTTAATTTAATATTTTTTAAAAAAACAAAACGGTACAATCTCTTTTACGTATTGTCAATTTTAAAAAAATCTTATTCCTAATTAAAATAATACTAAATACTTAACTTGCTTAAATATTTGATATTATTTTTAAAACTTCACTATTAAGTAAATATTTCATTCATAACGATTTGTATGTTAATTTTCACATTTTACACAACAATCCGGCGACGTCTCTTTTGTACTGCCAGCTAATTATTTTTTTATTCATATCTAATTTTTGATTCATATCTACTTCTTGATTGTTATCTAATAATACATTTAATATACACTTAATAATTGATTAATATTTGATCCATAATTGAGTATTTTAATCGGGTTATTTAATGAAGACACGCAATTTTTATTCTACAATAAAGAATACTAATGACCACTAAAGGCACACTACTATAAATTGCCATAAATAACTTCAACGAACATAAATTAAAATTTATTATCACTTCTACTACACTAATGGGCACTACATAACACTAAATGACACTACATAACACCAAGGGCGCTAAATAACACTAAAGTCACATATTATTCACAGTAAATATATAATAATATGTACAACTATAAAAACAGTAAACATAAAATACTAATTATTCAACAAAGAACAATATACAATTTTTATAATTTTTTGCACATAAATAAACTAATCCGGATAAAAAATAAAAGAAATCACAAAAATATCACACAAGCATACAATACATTAATAACAACTAATTACTCAATTATATACATGACTTATACTAAAAAGGTGATTCGTAATACATCTTTTTCAATTTTTTTGAATGGAGAAACAATGAGTATTTGACCACCGAATCGGACAATAAAAGAGTACCACTCCATGACAAGGCCTTGGATCGAGTGTTAGACCGATAGAATAACCACGGGACAAGATTTCGAGGAAGAGGTGGGCTCCAATGGAGTTTTAAGCTTTTAAAAATGGGAGGAAGGACGTTTGCAATTTTTGGATGTTCTGTCCCCGAGAAGGAGAATGGGCCATTTTAAAAATAGGTATAGCGCATATATTAGATGCGTTATACCTATCTGTCTTTTCAGATTCAGGTATAACACATCTAATATATGCGCTATACCAAGACTTTGATCGCCTTATGAAAATCAGGTATAACGCATGAAATTGATGCGCTATACCTTAACGGACAAACGTGTCGTTAATGCGCTATACCTTAACGGAAAAACTTGCCGTTAAGGTATAACGCATGAATTTCATGTGCAACATATAAGAAGGCTACTAGTTGTTGTTTTCACCTATTTTGATGCTTTGAGTCCAAAAAGCCAATATTTTGGTTCCGGACACATAATAAATTCTTTACTAGGTCAAGTGAAACATCTCATCTACACATAGGAATAGGAGCAAGTTGTAATGAGAATATTTGAGAGTTTGCACTTTGATGGCAATGGCAGAGTCAGAATTTTCACTAGGCGAATTTATATTGTATAAATAATAAACACGCAAAAAATCAAAAGAATTTTAAATATTTACTACATAAATAAAAATTAATTTTTATTTTATATATTTTTTTATTTTGTAGATACGCTATAATTTTTCAACGAAGGGAGATTAGTTGGACCCATTGCACCCGACTAGTTTTGCCCCTGCTTGAAGGGATCATGGTTAACATGCTAGTGAATATAAAGCCCTTCCAAATATTCCAATAAGAAAGCAAAAGCTTGTACATGTTATAAAATAAAGACAGTAAGTAAAGACAAATATAGAGAGAAACTGATATATTATTCAAACTTCAAACTTATGTTCCAGAAATTGTTGAAACATTTACTTTTTTCTTATGCAAATAAGAAAAGTATTTCTGATCTTTGAATATGGCATGAGTTGTTCCACTAACAATTACACAATTATCTTCATGATTGGTCTTTGATCCAAACATAATTTGAGGATTATCCATATTCTTCAAAATGACATAAATAAAATAAATATGATAGTAAACATCATTTTCAGAGCATAACTTTTATTTATATACTACAATTACATAACCATACTATCTACTGCAAATAACAAAAATTAAAATATTATATTTCTACAGATTCACTACCGATCACATTACTTGTTTCTCCTTCTGGGAGTGCAAAGTAATCAGCTACATCCAAACGCATGAAGTCTAAATTATCTTCAAAAATAAAATTTGCTTCAGCAGTTTTCTCTGTCTTCTTCAGGGAGGCTTGATACAGCTCAACCAGGTGCTTTGGCGTACGACATGTACGTGGCCAGTGCCCTTTTCCTCCACATCTATAGCATGCATTTTCTGGCTTTGCTGCTTGCACCGCTTCATACTTTTGTTCCTTCCTCTGCTAGTGGTGAGAAGGGTTCTTTGGTGCATTATTATTACCACGATTAGAGTTTTCTCTCCGACCACGGCCATGACCACGACTGGGGCCACTTCCTCTTCCACGCTTAGCTTGGTGGAAGTCCGTCTCATTCACTTTAGGGAATAGACAAGAACCAGTAGGTCGGATTTCATGGTTTTTCATTAATAGTCCATTATGTTGCTCGACTACAACAAGATGTGAGATAAGTTCATAATACTTTTTGAATCCCATCTCTCGATATTGCTGCTGCAGGAGCATATTCGAGGCATGAAAGTGGTGAAAGTTTTCTCCAACATATCATGATCAGTAATATTATCACCACATAGTTTCAATTGGGAAATAATTTTGAACATAGCACAATTATACTCACTGATAGATTTAAAATCTTGTGGCCTTAGATGAGTCCAATCATAATGTGCCTGTGGAAGAACGACCATCTTCAGGTGGTCATATCTATCTTTCAAATTATTTCACAGTATGACTGGATCTTTAACAGTAAGATATTCCATTTTCAGGTCCTCATCAAGGTGATGGCGTAGGAATATCATTTCTTTAGCACGGTCTTGGTTTGATGCCTGATTTTTATCTTTGATGGTGTCTGCCAGATTCATCGTATCAAGATGAATTTCGACATCAAGCACCCAAGACATGTAGCTCTTTCCCTATATATCCAGGGCTACAAACTCAAGTTTAGAAAGATTTGACATTATTTAGAAAAAGAAAGTTCGTACCTCTGATACTTTCAAAGTATTTTCTCGAGATGGCAGAGTCTCGTGCTGATAACGTGTTATAAAATAAAGACAGTAAAGTAAAGACAAGTATAGAGAGAAACTGATATATTATTCAAACTTCAAACTTATGTACATAATGAACTGAATTTTCCTCTATTTATAGAAGAAAGGAAGCTGCTATTGCAAGTTGTTGTGTAAGATGCTACTGCAAGTTGTTGTGTAAGCTGCTTGTAAGCTGTTGTGTAAGCTGTTTGTAAGCTGCTACTCTAAGTTGTTGTACCAGATATAAATAATCTTCTACCATGGGTAATATTTATCCATAACGGAGTACCGAAAGGATAAGCTTCTTTAGGAGGCTTATTTCCAATGGAGTACTAAATAGATAAATATATTTACGACGGAGTCTCATATGGATAAGCTTCTTCAGGAAGATTATTTACCACGGAGTACTAAATGAACATCCATAATATAATATATTTATAACAAGTTGCACAAGGATTCTCACAACGACCTGGAGTCGATTATGAAGAAACATATTTACCCGTTATGGATGCCATAACATTTCGATATCTCATCAGTTTAGCCTTACGTGAAAGGTTTGAAATACATCTAATGGATGTGGTTATAGCTTATCTGTAGGGAACACTTGATAATGAAATTTACATGAAAATCCCTAAAGAATTTAAAATGCCTGAAGCATATTCAGAATCTCGGGAAATGTATTCAATCAGATTACAAAGATTTTTGTACGGTTTAAAGCAATCTGGGCGCATGTGGTATAATCGCCTCAGTGAATATTTGCTGAAAGAGGGTTACATAAATGATGTTATTTGTCCATGTATTTTTATAAAGAAAATGGCTTCAAAATTTGTTATACTTGCTGTTTATGTTGATGACATAAATCTTGTTGGAACTTCAGAAGAGCTCCAAAAGGCAATTGAATATCTTAAGAAAGAATTTGAGATGAAAGATCTTGGAAAGACAAAACTTTGTCTTGGTCAGCAAATTGAACATTTAGCAGACGGGATCTTTATCCATCAATCTGCCTATACAAAAAGGGTCTTAAAATGCTTTTACATGGACAAAGCGCACCCATTGAGTACTCCAATGGCTGTTCGATCACTTGAAGTGAATAAGGACCCGTTTCGACCTCCAGAAGAGGAAGAGGAACTCCTTGGTCCTGAAACACCATATCTCAGTGTAATTGGTGCACTTATATATCTTGCTAATGCTACAAGGCCTGACATAGCATTTTCTGTTAATTTACTAGCAAGATATAGCTCTTCTCCTACAAAGAGACATTGGAATGGGATTAAGTATATTTTGCGATATTTAAAGGGAACTCTTGATATGGGTTTGTTTTATGCTAACAAAAGTAGTGCAGATCTTATTGGTTATGCAGATGCAGGTTATTTATCTGATCCATATAAAGTACGATCTCAAACCGGGTACATGTTTACATGTAGAGGTACTGTCATATCATGGCGCTCCACAAAGCAATCTATTGTTGCTACTTCTCCAAATCATGTTGAGATAATAACTATTCATGAAGTAAGTAGGGAATGCGTATGGTTGAGATCAGTGATTCATTTTATTCAAGAAAAATATGGTTTGGAATGTGATAAAAGATCTACAATTTTATACGAGGACAATGCTGCATGCATAGCTCAATTGAAGGGAGGATTTATAAAAGGAGATAGAATGAAGCACATTTCACCAAAATTATTCTACACACACGATATTCAGAAAAATGGTGACATTGATGTGCAACAAATCTGTTCAAGTGACAATCCGACAGATTTATTCACTAAATCTTTACCAACTTTAACTTTTGAGAAAATGGTATACAAGATTGGAATGTGGAGACTTAAGTATTTGAAACAAGGTTTTCATCAGGGGGAGTAAAATACCCGATGTACTCTTTTTTCCTTACTAAAGTTTTTTTCCCACAGAGTTTTCCTTATAAGGTTTTTAATGAGGCATCTAGCAATGCGTATTACTAAATATGTGTACTCTTTTTCCTTCATTGAGATTTTTTCCCACATGATTTTTTTCTAGTAAGGTTTTAATGAGGCACATTATTTTTTAATGAATATCCAAGGGGGAGTGTTATAAATATATTATATTATGGATGTTCATTTAGTACTCCGTTGTAAATAAGCTTCCTGAAGAAGCTTATTCATATGAGACTCTGCCGCAAATATGTTTATCTATTTAGTACTCCATTGGAAATAAGCCTCCTGAAAAAGCTTATCCTTTCGGTACTCCGTTATGGATAAATATTACCCATGATAGAAGATTATCTATATCTGGCACAACAACTTAGAGTAGCAGCTTACACATCAGCTTACAAATAGCTTACACATCAGCTTGCAACAACAACTTACAAGCAGCTTGCAGTAGTAGCTTACACAGCAGCTTGCACTAGCAGCTTACACAGCAGCTTGCAGTAGCAACTTACATAGCAGCTTCCTTTCTTCTATAAATAGAGGAGAATTCAGTTCATTATGTACATAAGTTTGAAGTTTGAATAATATATCAGTTTCTCTCTATACTTGTCTTTACTTTACTGTCTTTATTTTATAACATTATAATGTATTTTATTTAAGAATCTTAAATTTTGGCAAGAGATAAGCTTCTATTAGTAAGGAATGAGTGAAAGTAAAAAATAGGAAGTTCTTCACCTTTTTGATTGTTTTTCTCAAATTTTCTTTGTTCTATCTTTTTTCCATTTTGTGCAAGAAACCAGCAACATTAGTCAATTATGTTAAATTCCAGCACTTCAGTTTCCAAAGAATAATTTATTAATTAATGAACTTTTCAAAGATTAGGTCATAGCTTAAAGATGACAAATTTGCTGGACCCAATTAGTAATATATTTAAACAAATTGAGGTGATTGATTTATGTCAAATTCAGAGGTTGAAAGCGAAATTCAAAGTCCTATCTAGTATCTCCTTTTTGACAAAAGAATAAACATGCTTTAAATTTGCTTTTGTTTGAAGGACAAAGGAGCTAAAAAAAAAGGATTTTCTTGATTGAGAAAATATTACTTGAAAATAAAAAATAAAGGAAAAAGAAATAATGGTGGGTCCCAAAATAGTTAGCTTTTGAACGGCTAAAATTCATTACTGGTAATATTAGTATTGTGGTCCAATCAAAATAGGTAAATGATTGGGACCAAAATAAAATGACTTAATTGGATAAGAAACAACCATAATCTTATCTTGTGATGTATATTCATTTGCTTTATTCCTTCAACTCCATTACGTGTCTAATTATACAACGCTGCTTTCTTCTTTTACCTCATTTTGAATTTATGTGTTAGTAATATGTACTATTTTTTCTATACTTTTAAATCATTGTCACTTTTGAATCTTTCCTTGTTCCCGCTGTCATTAGTTTTATTGGACATGTTCTACCTATTTAGCTTTTTTTTTTTCTTTCGAAAAAGGGCCAAATATATCTTTTTACTATAAAAAAAAAAAGTTTAAATGTAACTCTCGTTATACTTTGAGTGTATATATATATATCCATATCGTTATATTATTGGTTCAAGTATACTCATTTTTCGTTAAGTTTGTCCAAAGTGAACGTTCAATCCTACGTGGCACTGACATTTCATGAGGTGAATATCACATGGCTTGCCACCTAAGCGCCCCTAACCCATTTTACCTTCCCCTTCTATTTTTTTTTCTACCGCTAAAATTTTCTTCCCTCCACCACTATTGTCACCATTACTGCTACCATAAAAAATATTGTATTTCAAATTTTAGTCTTTTGTATACGGATTAGGGGCACTGAAGTGGCGTGCGATGTGACATCCACCTCATCAAATATCAGTATCATGTAGGATTAGATGTCCTCTTTGGACAAACTTAACAGAAGAATAGTATATTTGAACCAATAATATTATGATAGAGGTATATTTGAACCTAAAATATAACGAAAGTATACTTAAACCTTTTATCATAGTACAAAGGTATATTTGATTTTTTATTTATTTATTGAATATGAAAAATCTTTTGATGTCAAAGAAGGTGAGTTGGGGATGGCATAGTGGACGCACTTTTTAGACGGGATAAGTGGTGCCCTTATCGTCTTCTGTTGCGAATTAAATTTCTATTTTCCATTATTTTATTTAAGTGAATATATTTGATTGAATACGATTTTGTTTTTTGCCATGTAAGTAGTTAATTGGTTAAAGATAAGTTATGCAAGAATTATAATACCCTAAATTACATCGCAAGATTATTTCTTATTGGCTATATAACTTGTTGTATAAAGATTAGTACTGTATATAATATAATTTAAAATAGGTGTTTACTTCTTAAACATCTATTAAAGATATTTTATTATATTAGTGTTGTCATTTTAGTTATTTTAATTCGTGCATTTTTAATATCATTATTCTAATTTAAAATAAAATAAAACATAAAAATTCTTGCATAACTTGCACAAATACTAGTATAAAAGATACATAGAAGCTACATATATGAGTATATATTAACAATAATGCCAAGTTTATGTGAATATTGTTTCTTAAGATGCTACCAATCAACCATTACCTAACTTTACAGGGTAGGCCCATGTTTGGGCAAGTAGCAAACAGTTCGCTTTCTGAATTAAATAAGGTCCCAACAGCTAACAGTTCGCTTTCTGAATTAAATTGACCTTATAAATTAATGTGCATATAATATATATATATATATATATATATATATATATATATATATATATATCCACTATTTTTCTATTTCCAGTATCTTCTTCTTCTTCTTGTATGTATAGCCCAAATTGTATATAAACAAACTTGAAATGCTCTCTGCTTCAATATCCACAAGGAAGCCCCCCAATGCTAGCTCAAAGTTTATCTGCCTATTGGAAAAAGAAAGTTGATTTTCAAGTGCTGAAGAATAATATATACCAAGATGAAAAATGGATTATATTCTCGTTTTCTTCAAATCTTGTGGTGTTTCTTTTCTGGTTCCTCCACTATGCAATAAATTCCAAGTAAGAGATTAATGTTCCTTTCAAATCTTGATCATAAATCTATTTCAATATTTGCACATGCAGAAATATAATAATTGCAATAACTGGTTTAGCCATTAGTATTTGCAAATAGAGAGTATCAATATTGAAAAATATGTTTGAGAAGTCTTGCAAGTAAAATGAATGAAGTTGCTGACCAGCGAAAAAATGGAAGTAACTTAGATGTTTTTGAGAGTTAAGGATCTGTCTTAATGTATCCAAAAGTAGTCCCTGCTTGTAATAACGTTTAGTTGATCATTATTCTCATCACCAAAAAATAAAAAACAATGGGTTTTGCTTGCGAAATTTTTATTTGATTTTTGATGGTTCAAAGTGTTCAACTAAAACCGTGGAAAAGAGATTTACATGATCAAATAAGGAAATAATGAAATTACCCTATCCATAAAAAGCATTAGATTGTATAGAGAAGTTTCAACTATCAAGCAGATATTTTTTAGAACCACAATCAAAATACTGACTAGATTAAACAGATAATTCAATTTTACTATACATTGGTGGCGTGCTTCTTATACAACAAAACAGTGTAAAAATGTGATACAATGCATATACGCAACCTTTGTCAAGCTGTTTTTTAAAAGTAACAAAAAAATTAGTCCTAGCAAGAGAAAACTGATCAATGTTAATCTTTTCCCCTTTTGTTTTCTTTTTCCTTTGACATAAGTACTACTCCATATTTCATACTCCATTTAGTAGATAAACAATTTAAGTTATTAATTTAATTTTAGGTATTATATTATATTAATGTAGAAAAAAATGCAATCATGCTTAAAATGTCAGTAATTGATTAAACAAATCATCGCCTCGAAAGAGAAACGATGTGGCCAAAGTTTTGGGACCCACTTGATACATGTTGGACCAAAATGTGTCATGGACTTTGTCTGTACATCAGACAACATTGATACATATAAATAATAACAGAATGAGAGAAAAATTTGTGGGTGTGGGTCCCAGCCTAACTTTAGGCAGAGAGACAAAAGGTCATACGATAAAACGAGAATAAAAGGGTCAAATTTGCTCCAATGAACTCCAGCAATTTCGCTCTTATCTTTAACAAGAATCGTTTTGCTTTTCATTATCCAATCTGATAAATTTAAATTATACGTAGTGAGAAAACAAAGATTTTTAATTTTTTTTTTAATTTTTTTTTTGCAATATATTTGAACAAATATGATTTCACTTATTTTTATATGATTGGAATAAAAACACAGAGCTAATCGATAAACTAAAGTTTCTTGGGAAAAAGAAAATAGTTAGATTTATAATTGATAATTAAAAAATAGTTATAGTTTCAAAAATAAATCAAAATTTAGTCACTTTTATATGTAAAGATGAAACCTGAATAAAAATATCCTTAAAAATTAAGAAATATTTTAGCAGTAGCGTAGTCAGAAATTTCATAAACATTATTCAAACTTTGGATAAGAGAGCCGGCGTGCAACAATGGTGACGCAGCAGAAAGCTGAGGGTTTCTTTTGTTTCTTTACTGATTGTTTTCCCTTTTTCTATTTTGACAAAGTTGGTTTGTATTCTCGTAGAGAGATTTTAGGATTTTTATTATTAAGTAGCTTTTAGTTAAGCAATTTCTTTTAATATTAAAGCCAAAGACGACTGTGATTTGGGAATTGAGAGTTGGGTACGACAATTCCACTATAACAATGAACCTACAATGAGCAAAACTTTCTCAACACCCTTCACCGCTGGCGGATGCGGAGCCAACATTTAAAGTTTATGGGTTCAGAGTTCTAATTCTTTTAAGTTACTGGATTATAAATTAATAATTTATATATTTTTAATAAATTTTTAAAGACAAATACATAAATTGAACTAAAGCAACTGGGTTTCGCCGAACCCATACTCAATGGGCTAGCTCCGCCGCTAACCGCTGGGCTATCTCGCCTAGTTGTGGTAAGGGTGTGCAAATTGTATTATATATTGAAGTAGAATAGCATTTTACACAGTATAATTTTCTGGTTAAGGGTGTTTGCCTGACCAACCTTGGAGCACTGTATCTCCGTCAATGAGTATAATATGTTGGAGTTCGAATTTTTTTTATATATGAGCTTCCAACATAATGTACTAAAATTTCATAATGTGTTAGAGTTTCAACATAATATGCGGGAAGTTTATATGCAAGAGCTCCATAATCCAACATATTATGGTATAACTTTTCGTGTGCTGGAGTTATAACATAATATACTAAAAGTTTATACGCAAAAACTTGATAATCCCGCATATTATGTTGAAATTTTCTGCAAAACAATGGCTATTTTAAAATAATTTTACTAAAGTTAGAACTTAGAAGGGCCGTGTATCCAATGCTTTCGCCGACCCATCCACTTGATGGTGGACCCTACACGTTTACAGTGGATCGGGTCCCATGGCCCATAAAAACCTATAACCCTACTGATCTCGGTGACCCGGGTCACATATTTTGACTTACAGTTACAGCCCTTTGTATTGGAAAGGAGCATAGCATAATGAAAACGAAAAAGAAAAATACACATTTAGCCTCGCATTTAAAATTCATAAGCGGGGATGTATCTAAACTTTGTTCAAGTTGTTGTATGAATTAGGTAAATGTAGCATGTTAAATGAGTATTCTTCTATCATAGGACACTGTAAAATTGTAAGGACTGCTTGAGTTCGTTAATGGAGGAAGATTCTAGAACAGATTTCTGTTATTAAGAGAATGAGCTTTACACTCTTATATACAATCGATATATACTAGAAGAAGAAGGAAGAAGAACTGAAAAGACTAAAATACCCTTAACTTACTTATAACAACTAACTACCCTCTTAACTAATTAACTACCCATGTGACTCTCACATGCTTATATCATAACATGCCCCCTCAAGCTGGAGGGTGCAAAACATTGAACACTCCAAGCTTGCCAAGTAGATAATCATGTTGAGCAGCTCCTAAAGCTTTAGTTAACAGATCTGCCTGCTGCTCCTTAGTGCTGACATATGTTGTCTTGACCATCCCTTCCTTGATTTTGTCTCAAATGAAATGACAGTCGATCTTTATATGCTTTGTTCTTTCATGAAACACAGGATTAACTGCTAGTTGAATGGTTGACTTACTATCACTGAGTACTGTGACTGGTCATTCTATTATCATACCCAACTCCTTGAACAAACTAAGTAGCCAAGTCAATTCTGCAATACTTGCAGCCATACTTTTGTATTCTACTTCATCTGAACTCCTTGAAATATTTTGTTGCTTCTTTAATTTTTAAGAGATCAATGAGTTGCCAAACTTGATAGCATAACCAGTAATAGACCTTCTTGTATTAAGACAAGCAGCCCAATCTGAGTCACACCAGCATGTGAGCTCCTTAGCATATTCAGACTGCAGTAATACACCCTGGCCTGGTGCACTCTTTAAGTATCTTACCACTCTCAATGCAACATCCCAATGAGACCTTTTTTGTGCATGCATAAACTGACTCAAGGCTTGTACAACATAATTAATGTCAGGCCTTGTTATAGTAACATACAAAAATTTTCCTACTAGCCTCTGATAAGTGCTAACATCTTGTAAAGCCATGTCTCATGTGATTCCATTTTCTTTGTCATACTCTATTGAAGTCATTTTTGAATTGACTTCCAATGGTGTGCATGCAGGTTTAGCTTCACTTAATCCCATGTCTGATATTAATTCTAGCACATATTTCCTCTGATTCAGTAGTACTCCTCTATTAGATCTTAGGACTTCAATTCCCAGAAAATATTTCAACTCTCCCAGATCCTTCACCTTAAAGTTTTGATGCAGTATGTCTTTGGCTTTCTTAATCAGATTTGCACAACTTCCTGTGATGAGGAGATCATCCACATAAACAAGGATGACTACTATACCTTCTTGACTCCTCAGTGTGAACAATGAGTAGCCATGGTGGCTTTGTACAAAACCAACCCCCAATAAAGCCTCAGTGAGTTTAATATTCCATTGCCTTGAAGCTTGCTTGAGTCCATATAGTGACTTCATTAGTTTGCACACCTTCTTTTCTCCTGGCTTTCTAAAACCTTCAGGTAACTCCATATACACTTCTTCATATAGATCTCCCTGCAGGAAAGCATTATAAACATCCATCTGGTATAATCCCTACCCTCTTGAAGCAGCCAATGCAATGACAGTCCTCATAGTGACCATTTTTGCCACTAGTGAGAAGGTGTCATGGTAGTTCAAGCCTTCCCTTTGACTGTATCCTTTTACAACCAGTATGGCTTTGAACCTCTCTATGTCTCCATCTGCCTTGAACTTGATTTTATATACCAATTTTGATCCAACAACATTCTTCCCTGCTGGTAAGTCTACCACCTTCCATGTGTTGTTGTCTTTTAATGCCTTCACTTCTTGTTTCATTGCTTCTATCCACCTACTATCCTTCACAGCCTCCTTGAATGTCCGTGGTTCAGTCAACTGAGAGAATTTTACTAAGTAACATTGGTAGCTAGGAGTGGTCTGATCATAGGCCAAGTAATTTGATATAGGATAGTTGCAGTTTGTGTTCCTTTTGGTTGTCACATAATCTTTCATCCATATTGGTTCCTTGACCTGCCTTGTAGATTTTCTGTCTGGTCTTGGGCTTGTTGCATTTCCCTGCTGCTAATTTATATTTCCTTCCTGATTCTCAATTGTGGTTGATATCTCCTATGCATTCTCAGGGACTCCTGCAATATCCATCTCCTGCAAATTCAATGAGTATGAGTCTGAGTTCTCCTGCACTATGCTCTGCTTGTTGTCCTACAGAGCTACCGCTTCCTCCATGGAATTTAAATTGCTTGTTTCCTTCAACACATTAGTATGTAAAGGAGAAAATAACAATGG
Source organism: Nicotiana tomentosiformis (assembly GCF_000390325.3). Lineage (NCBI taxonomy): Eukaryota > Viridiplantae > Streptophyta > Magnoliopsida > Solanales > Solanaceae > Nicotiana > Nicotiana tomentosiformis. The sequence goes on from NC_090820.1 coordinate 42,189,357, forward strand.
ATTCATTTCTCCCCCACACTCCTGAGTGACTGAATTGTTCTCATTCTCCTTAGAAAATAAGAACTCAAATTCTCTAAAAATAACATCCCTACTTGTGAAAAATTGCTTTGTGGATAAGCCAAATAAAATATAGCCTTTCTGAGTTTCAGAATAGCCCATCATAACAGCTGCTCCAGCCCTTTCTACAAATTTATCTGTCTTAACTATATTTGTAGCATAACAAATACATCCTACAACTCTAAGGTGTGCAAGACTAGGCTTCTTGCAATATAAGACCCCATATGGAGTCTTGCCCCCTAGGACACTGGATGGTAGTATGTTGGTCAAATAGACATTATTCCCCAGTATTTGATTGGAATTGATCCCTCAAACCTTAAGGTTCTTGCAGTATCAAGTATGTGCCTATGCTTCCTTTCCACTATCCCATTCTGTTGTGGAGTATAGGGACAACTACTCTGATGGATGATACCCAGAGCATTCAACAACTCTGCACATTGCTTGTTGAATAACTCTGTCCCATTATCTGACCTTATCACCTTAACTAGAATGCTAAACTGATTCCTAACCATGGTCAAGAACTATTTTATTGCTACTATGGTTTCAAATTTTAACTGCATAAACAATATCCATGTATATCTAGAATGGTCATCCACAACTATCAAAAAGTATTATTTTTTGTCAAAAGTAGCAATTTTATAAGGTCCCCACAAATCCATATTCACAAGATAAAATAATGTATCTGCTCTAGAATCACTTAATGAAAATTTCAATCTAGTTTGTTTTAGCCAAAGGACATACAAGGCACCTATCTTGTATCACACTGCTAACTTTATTATGTAGACCTACTATATGTTTCATCACTGACAAGGAAAGATGTCCTAGTCTCTTGTTCCACAGGCCACACGAACCTTTAGTCATCATGCTCACATAATTGAAAGTCCTTATTCTGCTAGCTAGTCTTCCACATTGATCACCCTTGAGCAGATGTAGACCTCCTCTTTCTTTACCAATCCCCTTCACCTTTCCATTCCAAAGGTCCTGAAATACACAAAAATCAGGAAAGAAGTTTGCATTACAATTCAGCTCCCTAGTTAGCTTTGACACTGATAGTAGGTTAAACTTGAAGTTTGGAACATAAAGCACATCTCTGATTGTCCTCTTATCTAATAAGGTTGTACTACCAGTATGAGTAATGTCAGCCTTTTCCCCAGTAGGAAGATGTACTCTATCCTTGTCTGTCTTTCCTGTGCATTTAGTATCTGTTAATAATTCTATATCAGAGGTAATATGATGTGTGGCACCTGAGTCTATAATCCACTCCTTGCTCTTTTGATTTTGTGTATAACTTGCCATTAGGCAGCTGACTATACTTGTACTTGTACCTGTACTTGCCATGTTGGCATGGTGCTCTTCAGGTTCTTTGCTCAGCAGGTTCAGTATCTGATTGTACTAGTCATCTGTAAAGTAGTGGTATCCCCTGGTTTCATTTGCTTCAGTAGCTCTGAATGCATTATCTCCATTTCCTTGTACACATGATGAAGACACATCTGCATTATTGATCATTGCCATGGGCTCTTTTCTCCAACCACCTTGCTTACCAGCTGCATTCCATCCTCCTGGCTTTCCAACACTAGAATTTTGTTGCCAACCTCCTGCATTCTTCACACCTTCACCATATCTTATCTTTGGAACAAAATCAGTAGGGTAACCTATAATTTTGTAATAATTCTCTTTGGTATGCCCCTTCATATGAAAGAATTCACATTAAAGGAGTTGTTTTCTTCCCTTTCCTCTTCCTGCTTGCATAGCTGGGGGTTCCATCTTATCCGTTATTAGGTTTGCACCAATTGTGTGTTGACTTTCATCTTGAATAATCATTGCATAGGTCTGGTTGAGAGAGGGGGAATTAGTTTTCATGAGAATTTGTCTTCTTGCTTGATCATACGAATCATTTAATCCAGACAAAAACTGTATAACTCTCTGTTGATGCAATTGCTCTGCATGATCCTTCGATTTTTCACAACAATTTGGGAAAGGAACCAAAACATCATACTCATGCCAAAGTTCCTTCAATTTCGAAAAATACACAGACACAGAACTAGTTCCTTGTTCCAAAGTTGTAATTTCACGATGCAACTGAAAAATTCTTACACGATTCACTTTTTTGAACATTTCGCACAAATCCTCCCACACTAGGTGCGCATCTGATGCATACACAACTCCACTTAACAATTCAGGTGCTACATTGTTCATAATCCATGATAGAAAAATGGCGTTATATGTTTCCCACTGTTCCAGTAACTCTTCTTCATACGCATCCCTTTTGCATGTGTCCAGTAACAAAACCTAGTTTCTTCTTCCCCAAAAGAGCGATCTGCATCGACCTACTCCATAACCCATAGTTCTCTGAGCCTGTAAGCTTAACTGGAACTACAACTGAGCTAGGTGTGTCGGAAGGACCAACATAAAGAGGATGATTGTGATCGATCGACACAGTTTCCGCCATGGATGAATCTATGTCTGACATCGACGATTTCGTCAAATTTCAATTGAACTTCGAGTAATTAAGAAATCAGAAATTGAGGACAACAATTGAAATCAGAAATCAATGTGGTGCGATCTAGGCATGCCGCTCTGATACCATGTCAAATTGTAAGGACTGCTTGAGCTCGTTAATGGAGGAAGATTCTAGAACAGATTTCTGTTATTAAGAGAATGAGCAAGTCTGAGCTTTACACTCTTTATACAATCGATATATACTAGAAGAAGAAGAAAGAAGAGATGAAAAGACTAAAATACCCTTAACTTACTTTTAACAACTAACTACCCTCTTAACTAATTAACTACTCATGTGGCTCTCACATGCTTATATCGTAACATACATTTTATTAACATACCCTAGTTCACTGAATCCTTCTTTATTTTGTTTTACTAATTGAGTCCATGCCATTTTTTAACAAGCTCTGTTCAGAATCACTATATCCTACCTATGCTTTTAACTAAATTAAAATCGCTTTATTAAACATCTGATAAACATGAAAATTTAAAAATTAAGATATTGGAGGTCCAATAACAAATAATGGAAAAAATAATTGATATAAAACTAGAGAATGTTTTTTTACCTTGCACAACCAAAAACAGTAATTCCTATTACCATGTAATGAAAGGAAGCCTTATTAGGAAAAAATAAAAAAAGGAGAGAAGGCGAATAAGAGAACAATTGTAGAGCAGGGAGGTTAGGGCATCAACGGTTCGCTTGGACCGGTTATTTTATAAAATTTGTACCATATCAATTTTTTGATTACTCTATTTTATATAACCAAAATTAGACTTTCCAAAACCATCACAATCATATCGGTTTCTCTTCGATATCGGTAAAGTTCGGTTAATTTTCAGTATTTTTTTAAATGTCATGTAAAAGTCACTGACAGAAGTTAGAAGGTGATAACATAGTACTTGTATAAGACTTGGCAAAATTCTCTAGACATTTTTACTGTTTAACGGATGATGAATCAATAAAACATGAAAGATGGCTAGAGTAGATATCCATCTCACTATTCTACGGTAACGTAAAAGAAATTAAGCAAAGATAAAAGAAATATAAATCACATGATCAAGCTCAGACGCATGAATAGAGTCTTAGAAGATTAAATATTCAAAAAGTAAATCATATGAGAGAAAAAATATTCAATACATTGTATAGTTTGCTATTCATAATCGGTGGAATACCTTATGCCTTGCTAATCAAGATGTTGAAACTAATTTAGTTTCAATAGGAGTAATATCATAGGTTCAGAAATTGAGAATTTGAGTTTTAATTACTTGTTGGCTTGTAACAAGATTAATGCATTATTATTTTTAAACTTAATATATAAAATTTATTCGGTATAGTTCGTTATTTTTTGACTTTTTTTCATAAAATAAAAAACATACCCTAATTATATGTACGATTATAGATTAAAAAAAAGTTATGATTTTATTGAATGAAACCTAATAATTAGTTCGATTTGGTCGGTTTAGTCGATTTTGAATATTTATTAACACCCCTAATGGAGGTTAGGAATTTCAAATTCTAATATGAGCATAAAGAAAGTATGACGTGATTACAACACGATAGGGGATTCAAGAATTATTAAAGAAAAACAAAAAAATCAAGAAACGTGCGGAAGCTAAAAGAAATAGGGAAACGAAAAAGAAGATAAAAAATTAAAGATAGATTGAATTCAAGAAAGAATGTCTTGAATTCAAGAAGTCTATTCTTGAAGTTAAATTCTAGCAACAACAATTAGCTAACGAAGAACTAATCGCCTTTGGTAGAGAATTAAAAACAAAAGATAGATTGTGAAACCCGACCCTTTAGAATAACAAGAACAACAATAAGCCTAAACTTATCACCTTTCTTGAATACCTAGAAGTGATCTAAGATTTTGAAAAGGGTTTAATCTTACCACCTTTAGTTGATTCTTGAAGGTTGAAGAATAAATCCAAGAGCAGCCACCCACAAGAGTGTAAGAAAAATCTCACAATTTTTTGTTGATATTGTTTATTATCGTCTCCCCTAAAAACAATTAAGGCACCCTTTATATAGAGAGGGAGTCACGAAATTCTACCAAAAAAATAAAGAAAGAAAGTTCTAATTACTTTGGACAAAAAGTCCAACTACATTAGGATAGAATCTTGAAAGTCCAAAACTAATCTTGGAAATCTTAGAAATCTTGGAAAAGAAATAAAGTCCTAACTACTTTGGACAAAAATATCCAACTACCTTAGGATATGATCTTAAAAGTCCAAAACCAATCTTGGATAGAATTTTAAAAATCTTGAAAATCTCGAAGAACATTTGCAAGTAACTTGGCACCAACTTGCGATCAACATCTAGCACGACTATTGTACCATTATTTGAAATCAAGTAAGTCCTTTTTATGTTATAAAAATATGCCTTCATGTAGGACTTATTGGGCTGCAAGTTTGGACACATTTTAGGTGCCAAAATGGTCCAAAATGGACTGATCAGGACCTTTTTAAAAGGATATCTCTTGGGATCCAATACTCCTCTTCTTAGACATAAATTTGGACCATAAAATAATTATAACACCTAGCCAATTCACATCCTTTATCCTTGAGCTCTTTCTCCCAATTAACAACTTCTTTATTTGCACTTGAAGTATAATGACCTTGTTTTACAACTCTTTAACTTGACATCTTGTTAAAGGCCCTCTTTGAGATTCCAAAGCTTCATCATTGTCTTTGAATATAGTTGAGCATCTAAGGATGCTATCATGACGTGACGAAATCTAGTTTAGAAAATACAAGGTCTTGAAAATAGAGATTGGAAAAACAACCTTAAAAGAATAACATATTACGAGCAACTTAAACTGATAAAAAGGAAAAAGAAAAATAATGCCGATACTAAGTGAAGTACCATAATTTCTTTTACCTTAACAACTTGTTTGGATGGTTGTTAGCCATTGTATCGTATTGTATTATTTTTCCAAAATAATATTTGTTTTGATTGTTTTTTTAAAATTGATTTTATTGTATTATTAAATTCGTCGTTCCGAAACAATAAAAAGTCCCATTTTATGAAACAACAGATTTAGTGTGGTGGGATTGTTTCCTATTTTTTTTTTCTATTATTCCCTTACTTATTACTCCATAATTATATTTTATCCTTTACTTTTTTAAAAAAAAATTTAACTCTAAATCTCCATCCTATTGACCTACTTTGTCTTCGTCCATCTTCCAAAATGCCTTTCTTTTCATCCAAATCTCCGTTCGTTTTTTTCTCTCTTTCCATTATTCTATTTTGTTTTTGTTGCTAATGATAGTTAACCTTTTTCTTTAGGTTTTTGCTCTTGTTTTTAAGCTACATAATCAGTGATAAATTAGTAGAAGAGATTTTCTTAAATTATTTTTATGTTTAATTCTTGATAAATTTAATATTTGATTGAGGGTATTTTAGAAAACTTATCAGTTACAGTATAATACGATACAGTAAAATCAAACAATAAAAATATTTTTGGATAGCAAAGAAACTCTCTTATGTAGGAATAACTCAACTAGTTTAGACTGTTATTTTTGGAATGCAAACATATTGGGCCCAACTGTTTATGATCCCAGTCAAGGTTACTAAAATAATTGAAACCTACTGGAGAAGCTATATCTGGTCTAGAGAAAATGTGGTCACTAAAAAAGCTTTAGTAGCTTGGGAGAAAACGTGTATGGCAAAGTCTTTTGGAGGATTGAATTTAGTTAACTTGAAGCTATGGAATAAAGTTGTTATAATTAAAACTTGTTGGAATCTTGCTGTGATGACCCAAAAGGTCATCTTATGTTTTAGAACTCGAATTTATGCTTTTAAGCCTTAAAAATCTTATTTTTACCCTCTTTGATTTGCGTGCGCAGTCCGGACAGGTTTCCGGAAAGCTTTTATGTTAAAAATTGATAAAAATAAGAATTTATGCCTTAAAAGTTGATTTTAGTTGACTTTGATCAACATTTTTGGTAAACGGCCCCGGATCCGTATTTTGACGGTCCCGGTGTGTCTGTATCGAATTATGGGACCTGTGCGTATGCCCGGAATCGAATTCGGAGGTCCCTAGCTCAAGTTATGAATTTTTGATAAAAATTAAAAGTTTGGAAATTTTTTATTTTTAAGTATTGATTGATATTTGGCATTGTTAGTATCGGGTGAGAATTTTAGTTCTGGAGCCCGGTACAGGTTCATTATGATATTTAAGACTTGTCTGTGAAATTTGTTGATAAACACAGTTGATTTGACGTGATTCGGACGTCCAGTTGAGAAGTTATGAATTTTAAAGTGTTCTTGAGAATTTTATTTGATTTGGTACTAAATTCGTAGTTCTAGGTGTTATTTTGGCGATTTGATCGCGCGAGCAAGTTCGTATGATATTTTTAGACTTATGTGCATGTTTGGTTTGGAGCCCCGAGGGCTCGGGTGAGTTTCGGATAGGCCATGGGATGTTTTGAACTTAGAAAATTTTATGGTATAACTGAACCTGTTGCAGGCCTCTGATCTCGCAATTGCGAGATCAGGCATTGTAAATGCGAACATAATAGGGTCCGCAATTGCGAGGCTTTCATTGCAATTGCGATCAGAAGTCTAGTTTAGCAGTTCTCGCATTTGCGAGGTTACCTTCGCAATTGCGAAGGGAGTCTGGGAAGGGCAGGTTCGCAAATGCGAACATCTACTCGCATTTGCGAGGTTAAGAGGTCGCAAATGCGACACTTTTCTCGCATTTGCGAAGGCAGTGAGATTGTGAAGGGCATCGCAATTGCGACACCTGCAGCTGAGTAAAAGGGGCTTAGACGGGATTTTTCATTCATTCTTCATATTTTCAAAACCCTAAACCTTAAGAGGCGATTTTCCAAAGACCAAATCTTCCCCAAATCATAGGTAAGTGATTCCTAACTCTTTCCTTTCAATCTTTTACATCTTATAACAAGATTTCAACCTAGAATCTAGAATTTTTATGGTGAAATTAGGATTTTTGGGTAGAACTTAGAAATTTTAAAATTTGAGGATTTAGATCCCAATTTGAGGTCGGATTCCAAACCTAATTACATATTCGGGCTCGGGGGTGAATGGGTAAAAGGATTTTGGTCCGAACCTTGAGTTTTGACCAAGCGGGTCCGGGGGTCGATTTTTCGACTTTTGGAGAAAAAATTGGAAAAATTTAACTTACGCAATATAATTGATTCCTTTAGCAATATTTGATATTATTGAGTCATTTTTAAATAGATACGTGTGGTTTTGAGGTGAATTCCAAAAAAAAATTTGTGATTGAGAATTAAGTGGCCTTCGGAGCGAGGTAAGTATTGTGTCTAACCCTGACTTGAGGGAATTAGGAACCTTGGATTACTTGCTAAGTGAAATTCATGTGAGCGGCGTATATGTGAGGTGACGAGTACTTATGCGCCGCTGATTTACTTGTTTTCCATGTTTCTCTATTTTTTTTTTCTTATATTGTCTCATTCCTATACCAAATTGCTACGTGTTATACTAGTGTTGTTCAATTTATCGTTCTTATCATATTTACGGATTTTCTGGTGATAATTGAGTTTTTATTTCAAAGTTGAGATTGATATTATGGAACCAAATGTTGAAGTAAGGTTTGTACTTGTTATTCTATCTCTCTGTTGTTATTTATGCATTGCATTATGGTAAGGGAGAGTGTTAATGCACCAAGGGTGATGCTGTGCCATATTGTGAGTGTTAATGCACGAAGGGTGATGTCGTGCCATATTGTGAGTGTTAATACACGAATGGTGATGCCGTACCATATTGTAAGTATTAATGCACGAAGGGTGATGTCGTGCCATGATATGAAAGTTAATGCACGAAGGGTGATGCCATGTCGTTTCTATTAATTTTATGGTGAGATTGAGAGTAAAAGCACGAAGGGTGATGCCGTGCAATTTTTCTTACTGTATTCACTAATCCTGTTGATTCATCGTATATTGACTGCTCCGGTGATCATTCTGTTGTAGTTCCTTATCTTGTATTCCCCTCCAACATTTCCTGTTTAGTTCTTCATTTCTGTTATTTGTATATACACTGTTAAATTGTACAGGTTGATTTGTAGGTGCCTTGCCTTAGCCTCGTCACTACTTCATCGAGGTTAAGCTCGACACTTACCAGTATATGGGGTCGGTTATACTGATACCGCACTCTGCATTTTCTGTGCAGATTTTGATACCGGCTGGGGTTGATCGAGATTTTGCTATTGGTCCGCTGTCCAGAGACTCGAGGTAGATCTGTTGGCGTTCACAGACCTTGAATTCCCCGTCTATCTTTTCTGTTCTACTGTTACTTTCATTCAGACAGTTGTATTTCTTTCTGACTATTACTTGTAGCAAATTCTAGAATGCTCGTGAATTGTGACTCCAGATCCGGGTGGTAGTAATTTAATACAGTTTTATGATATTTCACACTTATTATATTTTATCTTAGTTAATTATTATTATTTACTGAATGAAAATAAGGAATTGGTTTAATGATTCTCTAATGTTGGCTTGCCTGGCAAGTGAAATGTTAGGCGTCATCACGGTCCCGTCGGTGGAAAATTTTGGGGCGTGACACTTGCTCATAAATAAGATACATTGCGGATCAAATGAATCCACACTTACTATATAAAAGGTCGGCAGTTTATGAATGTATCAGTGCCACAACAAGCGCTGCTGGATGGTAAGGAAGATTCTTGAAGCAAGAGCCCTGATGGACAAATAAATGTTAACTATACTTCTGGGAAGAGTTTCATCAGGTAGGCTTATTTGCAACTTCTGGGAGATCAGCCTAAAGTACCATGGAAATGCATGATGTATAACAATGCCGCCAGGCCAAAAGCTAGGTTCACTATGTGGATGATGCTCCATGGAAAACTCCTGATAACGGATAGACTAGTTACTTGGGGAATGAACGTGGATACCACATGTGTTCTCTGTCGTCAATAATCTGAATCAAGAGCACTTATTTTTGCTAAATGTATGTTGCTAAAGGGCTATGGAACAGAGTCTTATTATGGTTGCAAGTGCAAGGTGGGGGAACGAGAGACTGGGAACAACACTGCTAGTGGCAGTAAAGAATGCCAAAGGAAGATCACTAGCAGCCTAGCTCTTTAAAATGGTGTATCCTGAATGTATCCATAGCATCTGGATAGAAAGGAATGAGAGAGTATTTGAGCAGATGAGTAGAGGATGGGAGCAGATAGCTAACGAAATTGCCTATATATGTAATGTCTGAGCACCCTTTAGAATTAGGAGTAAATTGCAGCAACTTGTGTTATAGAGTTTTATATTTTTTTTTTGTGAGTTTTGATTTGGTCAGCTAGCATAGTTAGCTAGGCTGCGGATATATATTGTTCTTGGTAATTAATAAAAGTCCATAATTACCACAAAAAAAAATATTATTTAACAACAACAAACGATACAATCTATTCAAACGATGTATCCATAAAACGATACAATGTAATATAATACAGTACAATACAATACATTATAAAACGATATGTAGCAATGATCCAAGCAAGCCGTAAAATCACTTCAATTAGTCAAATACTATAAACTAATGTGTTTTAGGTGTGAATATATTAGATGCAGATATGTTTTTCTTTTTAATTACAAGAATACAATATAATATACAATTTATGAGAAGAAACATTGGATGTAACACCAATGTAAGTAAAACCTAGTGACTCCTGACAAATCACCCACCCACAAAACCTTGCATTTTACTATACTGTATACATGCTCCATTAATTTAATTGTTGATCATTACTTAATTTGTCAAAGATAAATAATTGTTATTTTATCTACCTCACAATACTAGAAATTCGGCAAAAACCGACCAAGGTCGACCGACCAACTTTGGTCGGTAAAAAAACCGACAAAAAAACCGGACCAAAGTTGGTCAGTTTTTCAAAATAAAATAAAAAAAAAATATATATATATATATACTAAACCGACCAACTTTGGTCGGTTTTCTTTGGCGCAAAAATGCGGGAAACTATTTTTGAGTCCCGCAAAATTTATGTTTCAAGAAACCGACCAACTTTGGTCGGTTTTTTAATTAATATAAATAAAAGTTAATATTTAAAAAATCGACCAAAATTGGTCGGTTAATTCGGCGGGTCATTTAAAAAAATCGACCAACTTTGGTCGGTAATTTTACTTTTTAATAAAACCGACCAACTTTGGTAGGTTATTTTCGTGCGAAAATACAATTAAAGAGTATAAATTAAATAAAAGACAGTCTTAAAACAAAATGTACAAATGGTCTAGTGGTAGAATAGTATCTTGCCACAGTACAGACCCCGGTTCGATCCCCAGATGGTGATTTTTTTTTTAACATAATTAAAATACCGACCAACTTTGGTCGGTTTTTTTTGCAATATTTGTTTTTTGAATTTAATTGACCGACCAAAGTTGGTCGGTAATTTCCGACCAACTTTGGTCGGTATTCCTTTCCGACCACAAAAATACCGTCCACACGTAAATGGTCGCGTTTTGGTCAGTTTTTTGCCATTACCGACCAACGTTGGTCCGTTTTTTTGATCGTTTTTACCGAATTTCTAGTAGTGTCACCCCGTCTATTCTGAGTGGAAGGAACTAGGGAGAACGAAGGAGATTTGACCGAACCCCTTTGTCAAAAAGTTTATACAGTATAACTAAAGTAAAAATGATTTTTTTTTATATGTGAGCTGTTGAATGTTCTTGATATTGAAGAAAAATTCAAGCAAAGTAATAAAGGGTGTTCAAAATTGCTTTAGGTTATAGTTCAATTTTTTTTTTTGAATTCTCTTATACAAATTTAGCGAGGTAAAAAAGCAATCAATTGACGATAGTTGAGAAAGGAACACTACATTTAGACAAATGTGACGCATTTATTGATTTATATAAATATTCCGTGCAAGTAAATTTTTACACAGGAGGCCCTAGGCTGAAACTATGTAACAAATCCATTAATTGTCGTATATGAATGAAAATGGGGAGTGGGACAAAGGTTTATTAAGTGGAGATCTTTCTAGTGCAATATATGGTTTATTTAATAGATTAGCATCGCCAGATTATCTTTGGGTTCTTACTTTAAGACATAGGAATCCAAAAATGTTTTGTTAAATAAAGTCATTTAACCTGGAGCAAACTCAGATGACTATGTTCATAGCAGAACAATTAACTGATTAAACAATTACTTAACCATATCAGAACAATTAACTGATTAAGCAATTACTTAAATAATCCTATTAGTGATTAGGATATTATGCCACGTGGACAAGCCGACCAATGTGTAAGGTCTAATTAGGTTGAAATTATAAAATGCTTTATTTTGTCGTGATCTAGTGATGATTACTGTGTGTTAATAGAAAAATAATACTAGTACGAACTAGGATTAGGCAATTGACGATGACATCTATGTTAACCACAACTAATTAAATGTTAAAATGGGCTATTGACCCAAGGACATTTGTATTGACTGTTAAGTGCGGCCATATAGACCACATATAGTGAGTAGTGTTATCAATCTGTGTTAAAAAAAATAATTTTTGCAAAATAACACGAAAGGAGAAACAAAACAGAAATAGAATCAGAAGAGTCCAACAGAAAACTGTATTTTCTCATCTCATTGTTGCTCAAGCTTATTGGATTAATTACTCTCAGAAAATAACGGAACAACTATTTTGTAATACCGACAATAGAAATTACAGAGCTTCGTCGAACTAAACAAACGATAATAAACCACACTGATGCTTACGTTTTGCTTTCGGAAAATAATGCAGAAATGCAGAAGAGAAAAGAGAGTTTTTCAGATCTTCGGTCGTTGAAAATGATGCTATTCCTTTGTATTTATAGCCAACAAATAGGGTTTCAACATGTGCCAAGATACTTGTTCGTTTGAGAAGGGATCTGTTCGTTAGAGATTGAATTTCTGTTAGGTGAAAAGAAAATAAATAACGGAAAAACAGAAAATAATTTGGTCCAAAAAAATTATCAATCAATTGACCGAATCCGAAACCGAACGACGACGGCGACACGAGGCAACACTTCTTCTCAACTCTTTAAGAGCTAGAAGATGTGCTTCTCTAAGTAAGCACAAAAATTTTCTTTCCATTTTCCAATAAGAGACAAAGTGCATTAGTAAAAAGAATCCTTCAAACTTTTTATTTCCCTCCAAATCTTTTCCTTCAATTTCTCATTCGTACTTCTTTGTTTAAATTAGATAAAAACCCAACAAGTAGAGGAATGAAAATGTAATACAATAAGTTGTATAAAAGATCATAATGAGTTGAGTAACAAAAGTGACCGGAGTGATACTTTTGTCCCAACTTTACTATTCATGTTTTGTAGCTTACCATATACATACAGTAGAGTTTTTTAACTCTGGAGATATAACTCAGGAAAGAGATGGTTTACCCCCTTAAAAGAGTGACGAGCGGCACATGAACTTTAACTTATAAAGGCAGAAAGAGTTTGAGTATCAAAAGATTCTTACAACAAGCTATATGACCAAAAGGTAAAGGAAGCATGCAAAAGTTTATTGGGGCTGAACGGAGATTGGCCAAACGCAGAACGGCAGAAGGTAGCTTTAGTGCTTCATTGCGACCCAACTGTCGAGCAGCAATAAAAATCGACTTTAGTGGTCCGACAGCGGCAAGTGAAAGGGCCGTCAGTCAATGGGTAAAAACGATGATGATGTACGTAGTCTTAATAGTCCTCTAATGAAAAATGTGTAATTGATCACATGTCCTACTATATAATTTTTCTGCACGGAAAATCGTTAATTATTATTTTTCCTTTGCATTATGCACTTTATGGGTGAAAATAATACACCTTTACAGACAGAGAGGACGAGAGGTCGTGACCATGGAATCATTGTTGTCTTTGAGGAAAGGCGTCATGTCATTTCTGCTATATATGAAAGAAGTTGTGACTCTCTTATATATGAAAGAATTTGTCATGACCTTGGAGGTTCTCTTGTTTCCTTTCTCAGTTCAAGTGTCATTGTCTTATTGCATATGTCTAGCTATCAATCAAATATCAATTATCTAACTAAAATTAAAAAATATAAAAAAATTATTAACTATATCATATCACAAATTAGTTGAAGTCAGCGAATTTTATGCATTTCGTTCTGTTCGAGCCTGCTAACTAGGTACATTTCAACGAATTCAGTATTCAAAAGATTCATCATGCAAGATTTATTTTTAAGTTGATCATTGACTTACCATTATCTATTTTCTTTTAACATACTTTGTAAAGCTCAGATAAGAAGAGTGTAATTTGGTAGGGTGTATATATAAAGTGTATTAGTAATGCAGAGATTCACAATGCATGAGTTAGTAATACAAGCATTAGTTATGCATAAATTATTTTTTATCTATTGTTTGGGGTGGTGTATTAAAAATTTAAAAACATTGCGTAATTTTTAAGAAAATTAGTTGTTTACAAAAATAACCTTCATATTCTTTAGTTTTATTAAGGGACTTTAAGGATAATTTTGTCTTTAAGTATGCTAGTGCATGCATTAATAGTCTTGGTATCACTACTAGAATAATGTAAATTTTTCACGGATATTTCCCACAAAAATATATCAATGGTAATTCCCACCAAAAATTTTACAAAATCGTGGGAAAGTGGGGACACGAAAATTTTACCAAAATTTCAATAGTTCTCACAGACTTTTCGTGGGAACTGTTTAGCGCCTAAAACCGCGAAATTCGTTTTCCACCTATGTTAGTGAAAAAATAATTGGAAATTAATTACATAAAATTAAAAAAAGGTTCCCAGGGAAAACAATGGCAAACTAAAGAAAGTATATAGAATATTTTTAATATTCCCACACATTCTCTGGGAAAGTAAATATTAGTATATTTTTTATTTTTTGGGAAGAAAGGATTTTCAACATTCTAATTAGGTCACAAGCTCACAGCCGCTTCTCTCATTCTTTCTCTGTAAACTTAAGCTCTCTTCTTCATCAATGGCCCCCCCTCCCTGAAGCATTTCTTTCTTCTCTTCTCCCATTATTTCTCTGTAAACTTAAGCTCCTTCTTCATCAATGCCCTCTCCCCCCTCCCTGAAGCATCCCTTCCCTGAAGCATTGTGTTAGCTATCCATCGCTGAAAAGCTCTTAACAAATCGTGACCTAGTTGGCAGCAAATCATCCGCGACCCGTGCCCATGAATCCGACCCGACATTAGCACCTGTTACCGATCAAATACTCAGCATCGTCGATACTTTAATCGCCGACGACAAAAGGATAAACAACCACCACTTCGACTACTACTCTATTCTCCAAGTCCAATACAAGCTTGCGATTTCGGGAATTCCTTCACTCCAACGAGTAGGTAAGTCAATCTCTCTTTCTCTCTCTCCTTTCCCCTTTCCCCGATTTCGGGTTCCGCCACTGTATTGAACCCTAGATAATTTTTATGCTTCGTCTATTTCATTGAGGATTATGTGTGCTCCAACATACCTGATGGCATATGCATAGCTGGATATATTAAAAGATACTGAAATTGTACTATCTGCTATTGACCCTGCTAAGTTTTGACCAAATGGGTTATAATCAGCATAACTGAGACTGTGATAAATTATAGGACATTGTTAAATATGTCAAAAATCAGGTGAACACTGTTGGTAAGAATGTCAAGAGATTCTATTCAGAGGTGCTGCAAGATGTTCAGAGGTACTGCAAGACACTGTTGGTAAGAATGTCTCAAAATATAACATTGATCATGTGAAAGTCGCAACTACTGACTTGTCTTTGAACCCTTATGCTCACTATGAAATTGACAAGAAGCTGAAAGCAAACCTTAAGGGAAGCACCAGAGGATTCAGTAACAAATTAAATGATGACACTCATTCTAAACGTAAATGCTTTCTGATTGTATATTAAGAATTGAAATTGTTTCACTTTTGTCCTCTAATTCACTTCTTACCACTGCCATATGTATAGGTATTAGGAGAGCAACTGCTTCATTCTAGTTCTTCATAGATCTGGTGAACAAGGCTCAATCGCTCTGCTGTTCCTAAGATTTCTACTCGTAATTCAACTTTGACGTAAAAGGCCTTGCTATGTTGAATCAGAAGTGTCTGCCCTCTGCATTTACTTGTTCATAATCAAAAGGTAAGTTCAGTTTTATTGTCTGGAAAAATAACCCTTATGTATTACTTTTCTCGTTTCTAATCTGAGATGAACCATTCTACTTTCAGACATCTCGTCTCCTGCAATCTTTCTTAATCAAAATTAAACTTAGAGCTGATTGAGTTTGTGAACATACAGCTATAAAAAGGAATAAGATAGTTACTAGTTACAGATTAGAAAGACCCTTTACTTTCTTGCTTTTTGTTGCTTATATAAGTCAGTTTTCTTGGATTTTCTGCAGTGGAAGTAAAATCCGTTTGTTGACTCTCCTGATGTTTTAGAAATCATGCGGCTCGACTAGCCAAGAAAATATTACAATGATAAAGAGTGCATCCTACAAATAAGCTTGACTTAGTTGAATGATATTGATCTTATGGCAAAAAACAAAGCTTCTTCTAAATGGCAGTAATATACTAATAGTGGCAACTTCTCAATGGAGAACAACTATTAGAGCCATGCTCGCAATGTGGATTGACCTAGTATTCTTTAGGTTATTAACATCTTCCAGCATTTTTGCTCTACACACTTGCAACAAAATGACTACAATGGTCCGACGTCCATATCCTTAGTCAGTTAATCCAAGTTAAGTTCATTTTTTGTTGTGTTACTTCACTTAAAGTAACATATTATTTAAATATATTCAACAAAAATGTCTAAAGTGTTTATTCACAAAACTTTGAGAGCACTTCTATTAAAAAGAATTGTTCATTCACAAAAATTTGATTTACAATCATAACGTTTCTTAACTTAATAAAAAGAAAAGAGAAATGTGAGTTATCTAAGATGTATATTCAAGTTTAATTGTAAACTAACTTGAATAAAATAAATTATTCATTTCTTTATTTAATTATTTTATCTTGTTATTGTGTAATAGATGGAACACGATCGTAGATGGATGTACGATAGAAATCATCCTAATTGTGGGGGATTGAAGGAAGAATTTATAGAAGGTGTTAAAGAATTTATTGCTTATGCAAAAACACTTCCTGAATTCCGTAATGAAGGAACAATTAGGTGTCCTTGTACTAAGTACAATGATGTTGTGATAAGTATTAGTGGATCATTATACAGTATCGTTGCTTTTAAAGGTAGCTATATTATTTGGTTATTTTGGTGTGTTCAGAAGTAACTATGGATTGCTTATTGTATTTTACTCGTAGTGTGTTCTACCTATTTGCCTATTACTGACTCTTCATATATAACAAGTGTTAAATGGAGATTTAGTGCATAAAAGGCCATATAATTTAGTTTACACTGGCAAAAGTATGAGATTCGCTGGACTTTATTATTCTTAATCAATCAGTATTAATAGCAGCAATCAGTAAGAATTGATAAGTAAGCTTATTTATAACCACTGTGAGATACTCTTAACTTTGTGAACTGGGGATTGCAAGGAGTTGTTAGTTTTAATAGGAAAGTAGCTGCAAATTAGAAGTTTAGGATAGATGTTCGTTATGATCTTTCTCCATTATTTTTTCTCTATAACTCTGCAGTTTCAGCTTATCAGTTAATAACAAAGTCCCCTTAATTTAGCCAGAAGTTCTCTGTTTCCCTTTTGTTTCACATAAACAATTAGTACAATACTTGTTTATGGCTGCTTGTTAAGTCTGGAAAGGTGTGGAATCTCATTTCTAATTTATAAAGCAGGTCTCTTGTTTCAAATGAAGTAGCATGATATTATATAATGTGTGTTTTTCTAAAAAATATTTTATTGCTGCTTATGATCACAAGAAGTAAAGCAGTGAAAATGATAAGGGGGATGTAAAACTTTAGTTAGTGTTTCCAGTTGGGCAATATATTTTTTCTTTTAGCCTAGCACGTAGCGAGGACTAAGTGTTTTAAAAGGTAAAGTAAGAATCTTGTTCCAACTAGCACTAGCTTCGGCTATTGTGGAATATATCTGTTGGAGAAACACACTTAGTTATGGCAATTGAGACTGAACTTGGAATACAAGTACGTCAATAACAGACAGAGCACTAGAAGTGCACTATTTCACTACCAAAGACAGGTCATAGTGAAGAAATATAAACAAACTGAAATATAAACGCTGGAATTCATCTTATTGTTCCCCATTAGAAGTACTGGAGAACTAGTAGCTAGTAGCTTATGTGTATTGCTTTTTACAAAAGAGATGGTGTAGTAATTTTTCCCCATTAGAAGTACTGATACATTGTCTATACATTATCTTTCCGTGTGCTTCACTTTAAAATTTGAGAAATAAAGATACTTGCATAAATTTTCTTTAGTAAAGTTTACTTTTATAATAATTGTAATTTTTTTATAGGATACTTTCAAACGAAGCTTGGAGGAGTTCATTCAAAGTCAATTGATTGATGATCAAGGTAGGCCAATCCAACCATCCCAAGAGGAGATAATGGATATGTGGATTAAGGCAGCTGGTGGCGTGCATAAGGGGAGAGTCTACGGCTTTGGATAAGAGTTTAGTCTCGGTCGTCGTACTTCTGGATTGTCTGGTTCTTATTCTTCCTCACATTGCTCGGTTGATCTGGATGAGTTTGAGGAATTAAATAGGAAGGTAGTGAAGATTACTGAGTTATATCTTCAAGAAAGGGTTGCACGGGAAGAAGAGGCAAAGCGGAGGGAGGAAGAAGATAGGCGAAGAGAGGAAGAGGAAAGGCGAAGGGAGGAAGAAATGAGGCAAAAAGGACGATGCATTAAGACTTGTCACTAGTGATGTTAAAAGTCTCAAGTCTTAGATAAACTCCCTCTTAGCATCTGGTGCATTTTATGTGTCCCGTTCTCCGGTATCTGATGATAACTAAGGAGTAGTTTCTTTTATTAGCTTGTCTTGGATGGTACCTAAATTTTGAATATTGAATGTTGGATTTTTTGAGTTTTTTTCTACTTTCTTATTAGTTGGATATTAATTATGAAATGGATTGATTAGTTATTGTTTGTGAAATAAATTGGATTGCATGTTGAATTTGGTATTTGAATGCTTAATTGTATTTAGTCTTGTATTGTTAGTTGTACTTTCTGTTTGGCAGGTGTTGTAGTTCCAAAAACAGATTTGGCCATGAAAATATTTTTCAGATTTCCCACCGACTCCGTGGGAATTTTGTGCATATTGTTTTCCAGGATCTCAATATTTCCCACTGATTTTCGTGGGAATGTTCATATGTTTATTTCCAGGTTATGAATATTTTTCACTACTTCCATGGGTAAATTAAAACAAATATCTAAATTATTTTTAATATTTCCCACGGATTCGGTGGGAAACTTAAGAAAATTAAATTATTATATTTTCTTACTTTTCCCACGACTTTCATGGGAAATTACACTAGGTGACCCCACCAAGTTCTCGTGAAACCCCCAGTGGGAAACTCCCTAGGAATTACCCACGAATGTCCTGGGAAACTATTTTCCTACCATCCATTTTCCCACTGAGCGTCTCCCCTAGAAATGTCGTGGGAATATTAAAATTTCACACAGATTTTCCACCGATTCTTCCGTGGAAAAAGTCTGTATTTCTAGTAGTATATTGATAATCCCATGGTTTGCTATGCATTAGCTATACATAGGATAATACCAGATAGGGTGTATAACTAATACTTGTATTAGTTATACATAAGTTGAAAAAGTATACCAAACAAGGTATTACTAATACACAAAGCTAATGCATGCATTATTTTCTCTAATGCACTCTACCAAATGACCTCTTATTGGAGATAGTAGACTATTAAAAAGTGGTGAGACAACTTAAGTAACAACTTCTAACCAATATTTTGGTTTGATTTAAGGGGATTAAGTGGCTTATGAACTCTCCAAACCTTCAAATTGCCAGCTTTCGGCAAATTAGCTCAAAATCTTCTAGGGACCTCCAAATCCAAACCCGAACATACGCCTAAGTCCAAAATCGCCATACGAACCTATAAGAACCATCAAATCTCCGATCCGAGGTCGTTTATATAATGTCAAACCTTGATAAACTCTAGCAACTTAAGATTCTAAAATGAGACTAAGTATCCCAATATCCACTCAAAACTTCTCGAAGCCAACCATCTCCGCAAGGCACAAAACACTAAATACATATACGGAAAGCATTAAATAAGTGAACGAGGCTCAAATACAAAAAATGACTGATCAGGTCGTTACATTCCCCACCCCCTCCAAATTAACGTTCCTCCTAGAATGGGTTTAGAAATGTAGCTAAACTGCTGAAAAGATGTGGATATTTGCTCAGTATATCTGACTCAACCTTCTAAGTAGCCTTCTCTCTCAGTTAGCCTCTCCAAAGCATCTTCACTGGTACGATCTCCTTAGAGTTGAGCTTTAAAACCTGCCTATCCAAAATGGCCATTGACTTTTCCTCGTAAGCCAGATTCTCATATAACTGCACAGTGATGAAGGCCAAAATATGTGACTTATCTTCATGATACTTCTAAAGTATAGAAATATAAAATAACGGATGAACTCCCGAAAGACTAGGCGTCAAAGCAAGCCTATAAGCAACCTCGCCAACTCTCTCCATCACCTCAAATGGGTCAATAAACCTCGAGCTCACCTTTCCTTTCTTTCTAAACCTCATCACCTCTTCAATAGGAGAAACTCTAAGAATAACATTCTCACCCTCCATGAAAGCCACATCACAAACCTTTCTATCAGCATAACTCTTCCGTCTAGACTAAGATGTGTGAAGCCTCTCTTAAATCAACTTCACCTTCTCCAAAGCATCATGAACCAAGTCTGTACCCAATAACCTAGCCTCACCAGGCTCGAACCAACCAATCGGAGAGCTACACTGCCTCCCATATAAAGTCTCATACAAAGCCATCTAGATACTAGACTGGTAGCAATTGTTGTAAGAAAACTTTGCTAATGATAGAAACAGATCCCACTGTCCTACTAAATCAATAATAAATGCCTCAAATATATCCTCAATGATCTAAATGGTCCGCTCGGAATGCCTATCTATCTGAGAGTGAAATGTAATACCTCACTTCATATGCGCGCCCAACTGACGCTGAACAACTCTCCAAAAGTGCGATGTGGACTGTATGCCGTGGTTTGAGATGATATAGACAGGTATACCATGCATGCGAAAAATTTCCCTGATGTAGATCTGAGCCAACCTCTCTGAAGTGTAGGAAGTCATAACCTGAAAAAATTCATCGACTTGGTCAATCGATCAACAATGACCCAAATGGCATCAAACTTTCTCAAGCTCCGTGGCAAGCCTACCATAAGTCCATAGAATGAGCTCCCACTTATACTCGGTATATTAATCTTCTAAAGCGAACCACCCGATTTATAATGCTCATACTTGACCTGTTGGCAATTCAAACACCGTGAAACATGCCTAGCAATGTCGTTCTTCATCCTTCTCCACCAATAATGCTACTTCAAATCACGATACATCTTCGTAGCACTTGAAAGAATAGAATATCTGAACTGTGAGCCTCATCAAGAATCAACTCTCTTAAGTCATCGACATTAAGAACACAAATCCGACCCTAAAGTCGCAATACACCATCATCGCCAATAGTCACCTCCCTAGCACTACCTCGTTGTATCGTGTCCTTAAGGACAAGCAAATAGGGATCATTATACATGCGAGCCTTAAAGCACTCAAACAAGAACGGCTGTGAAAGGACACAAGCAAGGATTCTGCTTGGCTTCGAAATATTCGATCTCACTAATCTATTGGCCAACGCCTGAACATCCATAGCTAAACGCCTCTCCCCACCTCAAATAAATTCCAAATTCCCCATATTCTCTACCGTTCTAATCAAGGCGTCTACTACCACATTAGCCTTTCCCGGATAATACAAAATAGTGATATCATAATCCTTCAACAACTCCAACCACATCTGCTACTTCAAATTCAGATCCTTTTTTTAAAAAAAATGCTGAAGATTTCGGTGATCAGTATATACCTCAGAAGACACACCATATAAGTAATGCGTCAAAATCTTAAGCATGTGCACAATAGATGCTAACTCCAAATCATGAACCGGATAATTCTCCTCATGGGGCTTTAACTGCTGTGATGCATAGGCAATCACCCAATCATCTTGCATCAACACACACCCAAAACCAACATGTGAATCATCACAATAGACCATATACAACCCCAATCCTGAAGGCAATACCAAAACTGGAGTCGTAGTCAAAGCGGTCTTGAGCTTCTATTCTCTCCTCATACTCGTCAGACCATCTGAATAGAGCGTTCTTCTAAGTCAACTTGGTCAATGGATCTGTAATAGACAGAACCCCTCCACGAAGCGACGTTAGTAACTAACCAAACCCAAAACACTCCTGATCTCTGTGGATGTAGAATGTTTGGGCTAACTCTGAACCGCTTCAATCTTCTTCGGATCCACCTTGAACCTATCACTCGACACCACGTGGCCCAAGAATTCCATTGAGTCCAACTAGAACTCATACTTGGAGAAATTAGCGTACAATTTCTACTCCCTTATAAGATGAAACACAATCCTCAAATGCTACTCATGCTCCTCCCTAATACGGTAATATACCAAGATATCATCAATAAGCACAATAACAAAAGAATCCAAATAAGGCTAGAACACATTGTTCATCAAATACATGAAAGCTGCTAGGTATGTCAAGCCAAATGACATCACCAAGAATTCATAATACCCGTAACGGGTATTGAAAGTCATTTTAGGAATATCCGTAGTCCTAATCTTCAACGGATGATACCCAGATCTCAAGTAATACTTTGAGAATATCTTGGCACCATGAAGCTGATCAAACAAATTATCAATGCGAGGCAGAGGATACTTGTTCTTGATGGTGACCTTGTTCAATTGTCGATAATCAATGCACATCCTCATGGAACCATGTTTCTTCTTTACAAATAATACCGGTGTACCCCAAGGAGAAACACTTCAACTCAACTGAATCCACATGATATAGTAGAATAGATATGGGTTGTGTGTCCAGTGCCAACATAATACCAAAATCAATATCCCTATCGGGTGGCATGTTGGTAGGTCTGCTATGAACACATCTAGAAGCTCTCTCACAACGGGGACTGAATCAACCGTAGGAGTATCGATACTAACATTTATAACAAAGGCTAAGTACACAAAACATCCCTTCTCAACTATCCGTTGAGCCTTCAGAAAGAAATCACTCTACTAGGAATGTGACTCAAAGAATCCTTCCATTCCAACCTTGGCAACCCCGGCATTGCCGACACCACGGTCTTAGCGTGATAATCAAGAATAGCATGGTAAAGAGATAACTAATCTATGCCAAAGGCACATCAAAGTCCATCATATTAAGAAATAACACAAACCGTAGTCTTATAACTGCCAATAGTAACCACACAAGAACGATAAACACGATTCCTACCCAATATGTGTATACACATAAAACAGGAATATCTAAAGAGTCACGAGGCATATCTAAATATGATGTAAAGAAGTATGAAACATACGAATAATTGGAACCCGAATTAAATAATGCTAAAGCATCTCTATAATATATCAAAACAAAACCTGTAATGACTGCTTCTGACGCAACCACTTCAGGCCGGCCAGGAAAAGCATAACAACGGGCCTGACCTCTACCTCTAGGACAAGCTCTACCTGCATGTTCCCCACTTATAGCTGGCTATACAGGCGGCATAACATCTGGCATGGGAATCATAGACTACGTACCATGATTAGGTACACTCATTCGAAGCCTAGGACAATCCCTTCTCATATGTCCTAAATTACCACACTAAAAACAAGCTCTTTGCGGATGTGGTTGTTAGGACCGAGTCTCCTCCGGACGACTAGAATAACCACTGTAAGAACCACGTGCGAGAGGTGCACTGAAGGATGACTATCCTGAATGAGTGCTTTGAAATACATGGCTAGCTGGAACACCATGTTAAACCTGAAGTGCTGAATGAACTGGTCGGCTGGAATGACCCCTACCATGTCGACCCTTGCCCTAAGTGTAGGCACCACCAAATCCTCCAAAACCACGAGTCTACTTGGCATCCATGTCCTCCTTCTCATGCCTGCGGATACACTCCAGCCTCCTAGTAATCTTTACATCCTCATAAAAGGTAGTCTCACTCTCCATCTTCTGTGTCATCCTAAACATAAGATTGTAGATGAGTCCCTCAAAACATCTACAGACCCTCTCCTTCCCGGTAGAAACTAGAAGAGCTACATATCATGGCAACTCTGTAAATATCATAGCATACTGGGTCAAAGTCATACCCTCCTAGCGCAAATGCTCAAACTCACTATGCAACTCATCCTTACGAGTCTGTGGGATAAACTCCTCCAAGAAAAGAATTGAGAACTGAGACCATGTGAGTGGTGCTGCGCCAACTGGCCTACTTGACTCATATGGGTCTGCCACCATCTTTATGCCGGACCCGATAACTAAAAGGTTGTAAAGTAAACCTTGTTCGACTCCACTAAACCCAAAGTGGGCAGAATGTGATGAAACTAATCAAAGAAGCCATGTACATCCTTAGTAGGCGCTCCATTGAAATTGGGAGGACGAAGTTTGTGAAACCTCTCCATCCTCTTCTGCTCCTCAGTAATCAAGACTAGCCCTATCTCGGGCTGAACTGCAATAACTGGCTGCACCAATAGAATACTCGGGGTCTAATAACCATAAGACGACTGCTCTGGTTTGCGTGTAACGGGAGTCTGGGCTTTTTTTCCAACTTGTGAAATTACTGGTGCAACCAGGATCAATCTTGCATGAGTCAAGATATCAAACATACTCAGTATATGGGCCAAGGTCTCCTCGAGTCCAGGTGTGCAATAGGTCCCTCAGGTGCCTGAGTTGGTCCCGCCTAGTCACGCCCCAAAAAATCACACCACAGGCGTCGTGATGGCACCTAGTTTCTAAGACTAGGTAAGACGATTTCAAATACATTTTGAAGCCCTTTTTTAATTAAATAAGTAATCAAAACTAACAGCGGAACAATTAAAAATATACAACCTTCCAAGACTGGTAGTACTGAGTCACGGACACTAACTGAATACATGGAATGATCACGAGGACCAAATATACAATATTGTTTGATTAAAAATTAACAGTACAATGAATTGAACAGACTCCAAGGGACTGCGACGACCAAGCAACTCTACCTTGATCCTTACGATCCCGCTTTAACTCTACTCAAGTCCGTTATCTTCAATACCTGGCTCTGCACAAAAATGTGCAGAAGTGTAGTATGAGTACGCCACGGTCAGTACCCAGTAAGTATCAAGACTAACCTCAATGGAGTAGAGACGAGGTACAGTCAAGACACTCACGAGTCTATTAACCTGTGCAATATAATATACAAAATAATAGGAAATAAATAACAATAGGGCAACATGAAATAACTAGTGATATGCACAGCAGACAACAAGAATACCATTAATATTGCTCAACAATTAATAAGTACAATTACACCCAATTAAATCAAGTCCTTCAATATAAATGTCTTTCACATATAATTCTTCCAAATAATTCTCTTTCAAATATAATTTATCAAATAATTATTTTTTTTCCAAATATAATTCTTTCAATAAAGCTTTTCAAATATAACTTCCTCAAATAAATATCTTTCTAATACAATTCTTTCTTATAATACTTTCTAAGTAAAAATCCTTCCAATAAATATTTTGAATATAATTCGTTCAAATAAAAAAATCACCATGTGACACCTCATTTCATAATCATAAAAATACGGGTCTCGGCCCATTTCTATATTTTTCGTAAATACGGGTCTCGACCTATTTTCATATTTTTACGGCACCTCGTGCCCATAATTAAATCATCATCACACGAACAACTCACGTGTCAAAATATCAATGTATATAAGATCCGCATGATTAATTTATTTTCACTAAAGTTAGGTTAAAAATATTTAAATCAAGTAAGAAATCAACAAAGGAATGAATTTATTTTAGAAATCATTTAGGTGAAGAAAATGACATTTCAATTAAAATGAAGCATCCGATGACTACAAATTTGGATGTAAAATTTATTAAATTAAAATATAATAGCAATTTCTTTTATTCGAAACAACTCAATTCTCAAATACTAGTAAAAATCATAAACACAAATCTGTAGAGTCTTGTACAAAGATCCAAATCCAACACATTATAACAAGGAATACAAAACACATAATAAAATTAAATAATACATCACGGAAGAACACAAGAATTTACATATCACGGAAAAACAAAATAACCAAAGGCAAGTGCATCCATAGAAAAATATCAACAAAAGGGAACTCCCGAGGTACCGCCTTGTAGTCCCAAAAGTAGATATGCAAGACGGGGGGGGGGGGGGGTGGATCTCCCGAGGTACTGCGTCATAGTCCCAAAAGTAAATATACAAGACACGGGGATCTCCCAGAATACTGTTCCGTAGTTCCAATGTAAATATGCAGGGCAGGGGGATCTCCCG
Source organism: Nicotiana tomentosiformis (assembly GCF_000390325.3). Lineage (NCBI taxonomy): Eukaryota > Viridiplantae > Streptophyta > Magnoliopsida > Solanales > Solanaceae > Nicotiana > Nicotiana tomentosiformis. The sequence continues at coordinate 42,215,425 of NC_090820.1, forward strand.
GAATACCATTCCGTAGTCCTAAAGGAAATATGCAGGGCGGGGGGATCTCCTAGAATACCGTTCCGTAGTCCCAAAGTAAATATGATTTCAACAACTGCACATCAAGTACTCACATATCACAAAATCAACAATACATCATTTTCCAATAATAAAGAGCCTATGGCTCGACCATAATGTGCACAAAATCTTAACAAAAATATCCGGGAGTGAACAGCTCAACAAAATAATATTTCACATAAATTCAAGGTGGCAATCACAGCAAATCATCATAGAAAAATAATTTCAACAAACAAGGATCTAGGCATGACAAATAGAGGATTTGATAAGTGCCAATAATTTCCAACTTAATACCTAAGGGCGTCTAAGGATTTTTAATCAACGAAATTTGCACATATAAACCAAGTACGTACTCGTCACCTCGCGTACATAGTTTTCAATTACACAATTTGCACATAATACTCAATGCCTAAGGGGTATTTCCCTACTCTAGGTTAAGCAAGACACTTACCTTTTTTTTGAAGTTATGCCGATATTCCAAAATCGCCTTCTTGCTTGAATTGACCTCCGAACTGCTCAAATCTATTCAAACAAATTGTATAACTTCATTAAAATTCATCGGAAACAATTCAGGATAATAATACGTCAACTTAAAAATTTATTCCAACAAGTCAACAAAAGTCAACGCGGGACTTGTTTCTCGGAACCGGACATAATATTCATGAAATCCGAACACCCATTCCGATATGAGTTCAACCATACCAATTTTATCTAATTCCAATAAAAACTCGACCTCCAAATCTTAAATTTTCGCTTTTTTGGAAGATTTTGTAAAAATCATAATTTCTTCCATTTAAATCCGAATTAAACGATTAAAGATTTTGTAAAAATCATAATTTCTTCCATTTAAATCCGAATTAAACGATAAATATAATCGTAGATTCATGAAATATAATCACTTTAGGATATAGAACACTTACCCCAACCAAGCTTGTGAAGAATCCCTCCAGAATCTCCCAAATCCGTGTTCCAAAAAATCCCAAAACAAAAATGGCGAAATGACCATTTTTGGTCCTTAACATTCTGCCCAGTTTACGCACATGCGGACCATTTTATCGCACCTACGAGCTCGCTTTTGCGAGCCAATTCTAGCTTCTGCGACGTCCACTGCCAACAAACACATCGCACATGCGGAATCCTTTCCGCTCCTGCGCATTCGCATGTGCGAAATCCTTTCCGCTCCTGCGCATTCGCACGTGCGATGCAACATGCGCATCTGCTCAAATAGCCGCTTCTATGCCTTCCTTTCCCGCTTTTGTGATTCCGCAGGTGCGGGATTTTCTTCGCACCTGCGACCACTGCCATGCCCTTCCATTTTCGCTTTTGCGATGGCTCCCTCGCTGCTGCGTGCCCAAAATTCCGCATGTGCGATTCCAACAGCTGCTGCCATTTTCCAGCAGCTTCTTCCAAGTCCGAGTTGCTCTGTTTACCTTTCGAAATTCACCCGAGGCCCCCGGGACCTCAACCAATTATAACAACATGTCCAAAAATACAATACAAAGTTAGTTGAGGCTTCAAACTACATCAAAAAATGCCAAAATTACGAATCGCGCATTGAATCGAATTAAAAGTTTTGAAATCCTCCAACTTCTATATTTTGCGCCGAAACGTATCAAATCAATCCGGAATGACTTTAAATTTTGTACACAAATCATAATTGATGACATGGAGATATCCTCATTTCCGAAATTGAAATCCGACCTTGTTATCAAAATTTCACCATTCGGTCGGACTTTCCAAATTTTTCTATTTTCTAACTTATGCCAAAATGCGTCGAATTGTCCTACGGACTTCTAATTCCGAATCCAACATACGCCCAAGTCCGAAATCATCATACGAACCTATTGATATCATCAAAATTCTATTCCGAGGTCGTTTGCTCAAAAGTCAACTCTCCGGTCAACTCTTTCCATTTAAGTTTCTAAATAAGAATTGTTCCTTTAATTAAATTCCGAATCTTTCGAAAATCAAACTCGACCACACCCGCGGGTCATAATGAATATTGTGAAGCTGCTCGATACCTTAAGTCACTGAACGAGGAGTAAATTATTAAAACAACAAGTTGGGTCGTTACATTCTCCACTTCTTAAACAAACATTCGTCCTCGAACGTGCTAAGAATCTTTCTGAGGACTTTAAATTACTGAGTATATTCTTGCACACATACTTGTGGGTAATTCTACATTCCCGCAATTTAACACGGGTCCGACAACACCATCTCAATTGAGATTATTTCTTTTCTCCATTCTTATAAGCTTTAGAGCAAAAATCCCTAACTCTTCAATTATTTCCAAAATGCATAATTTTCACTTCGACGCACGGTATTAGTCTTAACTGGATATAACAACTCGTGCCTATGCACACATCAACTTTCTTGATAATGTTGAAGTACTTAAAAAACAAATCTGGGGTATTTCATTCTTCCCCGCTTAGTATCATTCGCCCACAAACACTTAACATAACTTAACTCTTCCTTTGCAAATCTCAATCTTCCAAATTTTACTAACTCCCAAATTTGCAAATCTCAGAAAATTCGGCAGAGTTTCCCCTGTAATTGGACCTATCCACCTGCCAGAGTAACAGCAAAATAACTCCTAACATCACATCCACAACCCAACAAAATACCACAAAGTATATATCAATAACACCAATCTTAGCATTTCAAGCACTACATTATTATAATGATATCAGGACATGAAGCACATTATATGTATGCTCATCACCACATCTCTGGTCTTAATAGCTGTTTATAATTAATTTCAGCATCCTCAATTAATTTCATATTAACCACCACCTCGTTTCGAATTTTCACAACACTGATAACAGAATGTGAGGCATGAAGACCTCGTGATTATTTACTCGTATTAATGAGTCACATTTAACGCCACCTGGGCACTTACCTCATAGGCTAAAACTCGATGTTTACAGCGCAAAAATGGCTGTATATGAACAGAAAAATATACAAGAACTATCAAATAAGCCTAACAGGCATGACTCCCTATTAATATTATTGTACAAATTAAATTTCACAAAGGGAGAATTTTAAACTCATAAATATTTCACCATAAGGACGTCATCCTTATATAACTTCTACCGCAACTTGTAGTCCGGATTAAATATTTCACATCATATATAAAATACGAGGATCTCGTCCTCAACTCTGAATCACAAGTATTTTGCACATTGCCAACTGAAATTTCAATTTCTTTTCTTCCTTCTTTTCAATATATTTCATAAACAGTTTTCATAACACATAATGAACCCTCATACCGGTAGGGTGTATAATTCATAAAAATTGGAATCAATTATTCCGAAACACATTAAACCCACTGTAATGAATAATAAAAATTACTTTTGGACTTATAGCCCTCAATGGTGTACAAAAATATATTACAGACACAAGCTCACACCTTCAAATCTCCCAACAGGGATAAACATATACGTGGGTGACAAATTTACGAAGCTCACCCATAAGTGGAGCATAATAAAAGGACTCACCTCAATATTCAGAACCGAATCAAATTAAGAAAAGTATCATTTTAAAATAGAAATCAGGATCGTACATGTAATGTCACCATCTGGTGTATTGGGCTCCGCCAAATCATAGTGATTAAATCAACGGGCCAGGTATCCACCTCTTAGGTGCCCACTACCCACCTGTCCTCCACCTCTAGCTGACTGTGCGCGTGGAATATTAACTGGAATAAATCTTGTAGCCTAATTATTCTGATGAAATCCGTCTCTTCCAAGTCTGGGACATTCCTCTTGATGTGTCTACTACAATCACACTGCTAACAACCCCTCTGCGGCTTCGGCTGCTCATACTGAGTCTCTGCCGGTGGTGCATTAAAAGAACTTATTGTAGCACCCGAGTATTCTGAAATTGTTTCTGTGACCTTGCTGGTACTGAAATGTAGAATTATTAAGGAAGCGGGAATACCGCAAGTCCGAGCATCATCTCATACCAATCTCAGCTCTTAATCATATACAAATTTTGGAGAACCTTTCAATACCACATAAATACATCTCAGGCCAAAACTGATATAACACATGACCCCCACAATCTGATCATTGATAGTGGACTCCCCTCACTTGGCGTGAAGCCATATGGCGAATTATGATGTTCCACAATAATAACCTTCATCGCTCATACGTCTCCGGTCATAAGATATCTCAAACTATTTATTTCGCGCATGTCATCCTCGTGACATTTAAACTCGCTTCCTCTAGTGCCTTGGTTGCGTACGTACCCTTCGCTAAATAGAAATCCCATACGAACTACATAGTCTTTAATACCACCAGCTATTTCAGATCTACATCTACCTCGTGACCCTACCACAATTTATGATGATTAGGCAAATAATTAAACCTTTTTAATATCATACTTATCAACCAGATGTTAGAACCTGCTGCACCCCAATGTGCACAATTGAATGATATCTCAATACTCTCGTATCCTCTATCTGGATGACACGTTGTAATAATGGTTGAGCAACCCCGGCTCTCTTATAACCCCTCTATAGTATCACGAACCGTTGGCGCATAGTTGATACCGAGTGCGCAAATTTCATACACGAGTGGATGCAAAAGGACATAAGATAAATGTTTCAAGCTGAATAAATGTCGCACGATAAGCAATGAAAGAAGTGAAATTTCCTAACAGTTCTGTAGCCTCTCGAAGATAAGTACAGACGTCTCCGTACCGATCCGCAAGACTTTACTAAACTCGTTCGTGACTCGTAGAACCTATGAACCAAGAGCTCGGATACCAACTTGTCATGACCAAAAATCCAACCACAGACGTCGTGATAGCAACTAGTCTCTAAGACTAGGAAAGCCAATTTCAAATATATTTTGAAGCTATATTTTTAATTAAATAAGTAATCAAAACAAACAACGGAACAATTAAAAATATACAACCTCCCAAGACTGGTAGTACTGAGTCACGGACTCTAGCTGAATACATGGAATAATCACGAGGACCAAATATACAATATTGTTTGATTAAAAATTAACAGTACAATGAATTGAACAGACTCCAAGGGACTGCGACGACCAAGCAGCTCTACCTTGATCCTTACGATCCCGCTTTATCTCTGCTCAAGTCCGTTATCTTCAATACATGGCTCTGCACAAAAATGTGCAGAAGTGTAGTATGAGTACTCCACGGTCGGTACCCAGTAAGTATCAAGACTAACCTCAATGGAGTAGAGACGAGGTACAGTCAAGACACTCACGAGTCTATTAACCTGTGCAATATAATATACAAAATAATAGGAAACAAATAACAATAGGACAACATGAAACAACCATTGATATGCACAGCAGACAACAAGAATACCATTAATATCGCTCAACAATTAATAAGTACGATTATACCCAATTAAATCACTTCCTTTAATATAAATGTCTTTCACATATAATTCTTCCAAATAATTCTCTTTCAAATATAATTTCTCAAATACATTTTTTTTTTCAAATATAATTCTTTCAATAAATCTTTTCAAATATAACTTCCTCAAATAAATATCTTTCTAATACAATTCTTTCTTATAATACTTTCTAAGTAAAAATCCTTCCAATAAATATTTTGAATATAATTCGTTCAAATAAAAAAAATCACCATGTGACACCTCATTTCATAATCATAAAAATACGGGTCTCACCCCATTTTTATATTTTTCGTAAACACGGGTCTCGACCCATTTTCATATTTTTACGGCACCTCGTGCCCATAATTAAATCATCACACGGACAACTCACGTGTCAAAATATCAATGTATATAAGATCCGCAAGATTAATTTATTTTCACTAAAGTAAGGTTAAAAATCTTTAAATCAAGTAAGAAATCAACAAAGGAATGAATTTATTTTAGAAATTATTTGGGTGAATAAAATGACATTTCAATTAAAATGAAGCATCCGATGACTACTAATTGATGTAAAATTTCTTAAATTAAAATATAATAGCAATTTCTTTTATTCGAAATAACTCAATTCTCAAAAACCAGTAAAAATCATAAACACAAATCTGTAGAGTCTTGTACAAAGAGCCAAAGCCAACACATTACAACAAGGAATACAAAACACATAATAAAATTAATAATACATCACGGAAGAACACACGAATTTACATATCACGAAAAAATAAAATAACCAAAGGCAAGTGCATCCATAGAAAGATATCAATAAAAGGGAACTCCTGAGGTACCGCCTCGTAGTCCCAAAAGTAAATATGCAAGACAGGGAGGGATCTCCCGAGGTACCGCCTCGTAATTCCAAAAGTAAATATGCAAGACAAGGGGATCTCACAGAATACCGTTCTGTAGTCCCAAAGTAAATATGCAGGGCAGGGGGATCTCCCGAAATACTATTCCATAATCCCAAAGTAAATATGATTTTAACAATTGCACATCAAGTGCTCACATATCACAACATATCACAAAAATCAACAATACATCATTTTCCAATAATAAGGAGCTCATGGCTCGATCATAACGTGCACAAAATCTTAACAAAAATATCCGGGAGTGAACAACTCAACAAAATAATATTTCACATAAATTCAAGGTGGCAATCACAACAAATCATCATAGAAAAACTATTTCAACAAACAAGGATCTAGGCATGACAAATAGAGGATTTGATAAGTGCCAATTATTTCCAACTTAATACCTAAGGGCATCTAAGGATTTTTATTCAACGAAATTTGCACATATAAACCAAGTACGTACTCGTCACCTCGCGTACATAGTTTTTAATTACACAATTTGCACATAATACTCAATGCCTAAGGGGTATTTTCGCCACTCGAGGTTAAGCAAGATACTTATATTTTTTTTTTGAAGTTATGCCGATATTCCAAAATCGCCTTCTTGCTTGAATTGACCTCCGGACCGCTCAAATCTATTCAAATAAATTGTATAACTTCATTAAAATTCATCGGAAACAATTCCGTATAATAATACGTCGACTTAAAAATTTATTCCAAAAAGTTAACAAAAGTAAACGCGGGACTCGCTTCTCGGAACCCGACATAATATTCATGAAATCCGAACACCCATTCTAATACGAGTTCAACCATACTAATTTTATCGAATTCCAATAAAAACTCGACCTCCAAATCGTAGATTTTCCTTTTTTGGAAGATTTCTTCCATTTAAATCCGAATTAAACGATAAATATAATCGTAGATTCATTAAAAATATATTCATTTTAGGATATAGAACACTTACCCCAACCAAGCTTGTGAAGAATCCTTCCAGAATCACCCAAATCCGAGCTCCAAAAAATCCCAAAACAAAAATGGCGAAATGACCATTTTTGGTCCTTAACATTCTGCCCAGTTTGCGCACCTGCGGACCATTTTATCGCACCTGCGAGCTCGCTTTTGCGAGCCAATTCTCATTTCTGCGACATCCACTGCCAACAAACACATCGCACCTGCGGAATCCTTTCCGCTCCTACGCATTCGCAGGTGCGATGCAACATGCGCATCTGCGCAAATAACCGCTTATGCGCCTTCCTTTCCCGTTTTTGCGGTTCTGCAGGTGCGGGATTTTCTTCGCACCTGCGACCACTGCCACGCCCTTCCATTTTTGCTTGTGCGATGGCTCCCTCGCTGCTGCGTTGTCGCACCTGCGCCCAAAATTCCGCAGGTGCGATTCCAACATCTGCTGCCATTTTCCATCAGCTTCTTCCAAGTCCGAATTGCTCCGTTAGCCTTCCAAAATTCACCCAAGACCCCCGAGACCTCAACCATTTATAACAATATGTAAAAAAATATAATACGAACTTAGTCGAGACTTCAAACCACATCAAACAACACCGAAATTACGAATCGCGTATTGAATCGAATTATAAGTTTTCAAATCCTCCAACTTCTATATTTTGTGCCGAAACGTATCAAATCAATCCGGAATAACTTTAAATTTTTCACACAAGTCATAATTGATGACATGGAGCTATCCTCATTTCCGAAATCGAAATCCGACTTCGTTATCAAAATTTCACCCTTCGGTCAGACTTTCTAAATTCTTCTATTTTCTAACTTACGCCAAAATGCGTCGAATTGTCCTACAGACTTCAAACTCCGAATCCGAACATACGCCTAAGTTCAAAATTATCATATGAAGCTATTGACATCATCAAAATTCTATTCTGAGGTCGTTTGCTCAAAAGTCAACTCTCCGGTTAACTCTTTCTATTTAAGCTTCTAAATAAGAATTGTTCCTTTAATTAAATTCCGAATCTTCCGAAAATCCAACTCGACCACACCCGCGGGTCATAATAATACATATTGCAAAGCTGCTCAAGACCTTAAGTCACTGAACGGGGAGTAAATTCTTAAAATGATAAGTCGGGTCGTTGCACGCCTACTCAACATGATTCGACATCTGCTTCTCAACTAGAGCTACTGGTGGCTTAGCGGCTGCTCTAGTTGGATCCCTAGCTGCGGCGCATGCCCCACCTCAGCCTCTGCCCCGGCCTCAACCTCTCGTGAATCTGACAGAGGGTACTTTTTTTTCCCCATTGCTCCAGAAGAACACTTCCTCACCATTTGTGAGAGAATAAAAGAGTAAATATTCAAACTTCGGGATAAACAAGTCTGCATGATAAATAATGAAAGAAAGTAAAGTTTTTCAAACAGTCTGATACCCTCTCGAAAATAAGTACATACGTCTCTGTACCGATTCACAAAACTCTATTAGACTTACTTATGACCCGTAGAACCTATGAACCTAGAGCTCTGATAATACCAACTTTGCACGACCCAAAATCCCACCTAAGGTCGTGATAGCGCCTAACTTCCAAGACTATGTAAGACAACATGCAATAAGGATTCAAAATAACAAAACAAGACAAAATATGTATGAAATAACAAAAATTACGGAATAAAACTCCAACGATAATTAATACAGTGATACATAATACCGAGCTTTCAAAATCAGGCAGTAGAAAGTCATAAGCTTTAAAACTGAATATAATAAGATGTCTCAATAATACAGTATTGTCTGAACGTATAAATAACAATATGAAATTAGGGAAGGGAACTCCAAGGCTTTGCGACGATCATGTAGCACTACCTTGAATCCTATTTATCAACAAATATGCTCACTCCCGAGGTCTACTGCTGCCAACACCCAGATCTGCACAAATATTTAAAGAAGCGTAGTATGAGTATGAGACAACACGTACTCAATAAGTATCAAGACTACCCTTGGTGAAGTAGTGACGAAGTTCAAGTAATGTGAATCTCACTAATCAAAGAACATATGCAATATACATAATAGCAACAAGAATATAACAAGATGCATTATCATCAACCCATGAAATCTAAAGTTATCAACTCAACATAGGTAAATCAAACTTGACAATCGAGTCATCAACAAATAACATAGGCATATAGTAGCATGTTATAATTCAATATATAAACATATAAAATGCATAACAAGGCATAAAGGATTTACTTGCATGGCCAAGCTTCCACCCTTACGCTAAACCTTTCATCATCAAATTTTATATCAGAATCCACCAACATAGGTCAATTTACCATAATCCGCGTGTACGCCATCAAGAGAGAAACATGAGCGGGCGACCCTAAGGGCTGGATTCAAATCCATATGACGCACTATATAATTTACTCGTACAAAACAATTACAATATCATCATAGCTACACGACAAAGTCCTCGTGCTACAACAACATCAACACCACAATATCCACATGGAAGAAATCTCATGCCTACACCAAATCAACCTACTCAATATGTTCATATGTGCCATAATTATAACAATTCAAGATACCAATTTATCATAAAGGAGAAATATGCTCTTGATGGTAGGCCAGAAACCCGTGTTTTAGTCATAGTTTGCACCCTAATTACTGCATCTTACTTGTGTTTGAGCTTAAATAACGGTGAATTGCACACATTATGTATTTTTTGTCGTGTAGGTTGTGATTCCGAGCTAAGGCATATTTTTGGAGCTAAAATGAATAAAAGAGAATTTTGAAGTATGAGTAGAAGTTTAAAAATTAAAGACCAAATCGAGTTCGGTGTTGAGAACCGAGTATGCATGTGAAAAACAGAAGAAAATCGCTAAGAAGACATAAAATTGGCGTGTCACTGCGTGGCAGATGATGTGAGAACGTTGTGCCTTGGGGAAAAATGCAATTGAGTTGCATTTTGCCAACTTTGTAAATTGCTGGCTTAATTTGTCATGATGATGTCGTCCATTATTTACATGCTTGGCCAAAGTACTAGGTAGTCGCGGTAGGCGCCAGTGGTGTTTTCGCCCAGTTATCCCACTTCGTCGGCTCAGAGAGGGTAGTTCGGTCCAAGACCATTTCTATATGGTATAAATACACTGTAAACATACTTTTGATGGGACTTTTGACCTATGGGAGATTTGAGAACCAACCAAGGCAAAAAGACAGAAGAATTCATAGAGATTTCAACCTACAATAGGTGCAATACGAGAGTTTGTATCGAATAATTAGTATTGATGTCTTATTTTTAAACCTTATTAAGATGACTTATTCCATAGCTATGGAGTAAATTCCATTAGGCAGTTGACATATACGATATTTTGTTAACTTGATTAGGGATTCGATTCTTGATAATTGTTAGAAATAATTGATGGAGTTTTAATTCGTATTGTGGAGCTATTTCTTATTTTGCTTAATCGAAAGAGGAGCAGTATATTGAATTGCTTTACATCTTATGCTCTAGTTTAAATTCGTAATTCAAATAGGTAATCGAAAGAGCCTCTTGAATTATTAATCGAACTAGAAAATAGGAAAATATTCGTGAGAGTTACCGTTTAGACCATAACCATTATTTTATTCTTGCAAATGTTTACCGTGCTTTAATTAGATTAATTACTGAAATTAACGTTTAATCAAAAGAGGAACCTTAACTTCAAGTGTAATCTAATTATCTGTTGAATTCGTGAGAATCAATATTATTATAGACTGAATTAACTCAAAAATTGGATCCCGCGTCAATTATCTTGCACCTATCTAGTCAAATACCCTTATTCCTCTGAGTGATATTTCTTCGTTGCTCATCTGTTGTCTTTTGTGATCAATTACTAATTGCTTAATTTTTAGTAGTTAATCATAGTAATAGTCATCAAATCAAGTGTTAATTTTTCTGGATAGTAATCAACTGAAGATTATTCGAGCACTGTTTAAATTCAATCCCTGTGGAGACGATAATTAAACTATACTATCTTTGACTAGCAAGCAATAATTTTGTGTTGTATTTTGCGCTCGTTAAATTTTGGCGCCGTTGTCGGGGATTGGTAATTAAAAGTGATCAAAAAATAATTCGGGGCTAATTTGGGAATTAGTTTTTTTCTTCTTATTAATATTTTCATTTTTTTTAAATTAGTTAACTTATTTTCAAGATTTCTTTTGTAGTACGTGACAAGTTCCAGGAAACAAACTTGAAGATTTATTCTTGATATTGATCTCTAATTGCCGTTGAAGATGGAGTACAACCGGCCTAAGAAAACGGTTGAGGAGTTAGCAGTTGAACATTATCACAAGTCTTTTATTTGATTTAAATGTAGTGGAAATCATCTATGGGCTGACTATCAAGCAGGTAAGTGTTCTTCCTATGGTTCGTCTATTGAACAACCTCACTCTATTTCTAGTGCGTACAAGTATGAGGTCTCATATGGGCACAATCTTAACTCTAGTTGGGACGAATACCCTTATTATGACTAGAATGAGAGCGAAATGAGACAACCACCTCAAGAGCAGAATGGTAGTTTAGAAGAGCTTATGTATAAGTTCATGAATAGTGTTGAAGAGAGATATAGAAAATGATGAATCCATTAAGAACCTAACAACGCAAATGAGTCAAATAGTAAGTATACTTTCAGAAAGCTCATTGTGTTGTGATGGTGAATATATGGAGGAGATACCCTGTGAGAATGAGCCTACCCAAGAGGATGAGTATCCACAGAGAGAACTTTCCACTCTGCAAGAACACTCTAATTCAATTGAGATGAATGAAGATGAGGCTTTGGTTGATTGTGGAGCAATAAAAGAAGAGTTCAAACCCCCATCCACCTTTTCACATTTACAACCTTTAGTAGAAAAGAATGAGAAATAAATGGTCTTGGATATATCAAAAGAGTGGGTTGCTCTAGTGGTGAGCACCTCCACTTCCTACAAAGAGGTTGTGAGTTCGAGTCACCCCAAGAGCAAGGTGGGGAGTTCTTGGAGGGAGGGAGTCGAGGGTCTATTGGAAACAGCCTTTCTGCTCCAGGGTAGGGGTATGGTCTGTGTATACACTACCCTCCTCAGACCCCACTAATGAGATTATACTGGGTTATTGTTATTGTTGCTGTTGTTATATTATAACATTTATCATGTGAATTTTATTTTTGGGGATTTACAGGAGGATGGAGTGGTATTGTACAAGAATGTAGGAACAAATTGAGGATTATCCTGCAGGAACAATTTACCGCTCAGAATACGGCCAAGCAAGGAAGAAAAGAGCGGGTCATACATATATCATCTAATGAATTTGTCCTAATAAGCTACATGAAGAATCCCAAAGAGCAGAAACAAGGAATGAATTCAGAATTAGGGGTGGAGTTCATAAGTTCTCGGAAACAAAAAACATTCACGGAGTTTTCTTTACCTCTTGCTTTCTATTCGTGTGTCATGGGGACATGCTACAATTTTAAGTGTGGGGTGGGGGATATAAATATGTAAATGTGTGTTTGTTTTCGTTTCTTTTGATTAATTTTGTTTTTTTGACTTTTTCCGATGATTGATTTCCTCGATTGTCTTCTTGAGGGATCAAAATCGAAGAAAAAATAATTTGTTTTTTTCTTAGGTAGTGTAACAATTTTCTCTTGGTTTTTATTTGTACCGCGATTCTTTTCCAAGGGTTTTGCTTGAATCGGGTGTAGTTAGTTTTTTTTTATTAGGAATAGTGAAGTCTTGTGTTATGTATTAAATGAAGATGACTTTTCTTGACGTTGTTGTGCCTTGAGAGTAGTGAGTGGCTTAGTTATGATGCCTAGGCTTAGTTCTTGACTCATGTATAAGTGTCTATTTTGATGTTGCTTAATTGCTTTGACTAGAGGGTCGGGATAGATCTGATCCTATGTGAGTTATGTGCCATGGTGTGTGTGAGGTTGTTGTTATATTCTGTGCATGTCAGATGCTGTCTAGAACTTGCCCCGTGTGTTTGCAAAGCGGAATAGCAGTTTTGTTTAGTCTAGGATGTGATAGAGACATTTCTTTGTTGAGATAGATATATACTTGTGACCCGCCTGATTGTTGTGTATCTTAGTTAGCTCCTTTGAGCCTGTAATCCTATTTTCTTACGTAACCACACTACAAGCCTGACCCCTTTTATTTGAATTGACTATCTGCTTAAAGCTTTTACCTCTTTATGAGCACTTGATTTATTTATGAGCTTCTTAAAAGCTAAGTTGAGGTATGGTCAGGTTTTTGAGTGGAACTATTGAGAATGGAGAAAGGTGCACTAGTTGAAAAATTGTGAGAGCCACGTGTATTCAATTGAAAAACTTATTGAATTTGCTTGAAGAAAAAAAGAGTTTGTATATGTATTAGAAAAAAAATGATTCCTTGCTAGTGGTAGTTCTCATCTTGTTTGTTCTTAAAGATATGGGGAGGTTGATGCTATTATGTGTGGAGGTTGGGATTTGGTTCAAAATAAGTATGTGGTTTAAATTATGAAATTGTATGTATTAAAGTGCTTAGGGAGGTGTAGTCACTATTATCAAAATTATATCTTATCCGTACCTTACCAGTCCCGCAACCTATATTACTGTTAAATATGAGTTTCAATGATGAAAAAATAATATATCACATTTGGTGCAAGATCACAAGGGATAAAACAAAGAAATCAAGATTCCTTATCACTCAAGCATGGACTAAGGAAACAATCTATCAACGGAAGCAAAGGAAAGTAAAAGTATCGATGATTAACTATGAAAAAGGAAGAAGTAGCAGAAATACGAAAGAAGAATCAATCAATAATTTGATAGATGTTTGACGGAAGCTAGTAAAGGAAGGTCCTAAAATCAAATGAAAACAAGAGTGCGAAGCTCTATACTGGAGATCGTTAAAGCCCGAAATCAGAAGATCCATCATCAATCACTCAAGTAACGGAATGATCTACCCAACGGAAGAAAAGCCAGTCAAGGCCACAAGTCAAGGAAGATCAACAGAAACCTGACCTTATTCTTGGAAAGAATCAATTTGCGATTCCTTTCAAAGATCAATTCCCTTGGGTTTGTAATCTCTCAAGACTCGCGTGAATCAAGAGTCAAGAAGGCCTCACGAAGTATATATACATTGGTTCCACGCTTGAAGCAGATATACTTTGAACGACCCATTATCACTCTGTTTGTTATACTCCAAACAAGCATTGTATTTCTTTTTAGATCTGTTGTGTAATTAATGAGAGAAGAAAAAAAATAAACACTCGTGAGGCATTGTATCAAGAAGGGAAAAGTGACATAGAGACCAAGCTGTTGGTGTAAATCTATATCAATCACCTTGTACTCGAGAAACTTCAATACTGAAAGAGATCACCCTTGCAACCCAAGGGGACTGGACGTAGGATTCACATTGAATCTGAACTATTATAAAAATCCCGGTGTCGTTATTTCTTGCACTTTATTTCTGTTTTATTATTATTATTATTATTATTATTATTATTATATTTTTATCTCTAGTCGACTAATTGGTAAATTAGTCAACTACTTAGAGTACTGAAAATAAAAATTGACAATTCACCCCCTCTTGTACTTTCAATTAGTATCAGAGCTAGTGTCACACTTTTTGCTTAACAACTTATAAGAAAAGATCATGAAAAATCAAGTAATTGTTGGAGCACTCTTTCAAGAAGGAACGTCGCAAGTCAGGCCACCATATTTTAATGGACAACACTTTTTTCACTGGAAAGTGCAAATGGAAATATATACAAAATCATATGATGTCAAAGTATGTCGCATTATCAAAAAGGGTAACTATCCACTACCAGCAGCAGCTCAACCATCCGCTGATCCGGAAGATATAGATGAATACACAGGCAAGCAAATGACAGTTGTTCAAGTCAATGCTAAGACACATAATTTATTCTATAATGCTATAAGTGGAGAGGAGTATGAGAAAATCTCAAGTTGTGACACATCCAAAGAAATGTGGGATAAACTGGAAGTTACTTATGAAGGAACCAGCAAGGTGAAAAAAACTCACATAAACATGTTGGTTCATGATTATGAACTTCTCCAGATGAAATAAGGAGAATCCATTGCGGAAATGTTTGCAAGGTTCAACAAAATCATTGCGATCTAAAAGCCTTTGGTAAACCTGCTCAAGTGGTGATCAAGTTTGAAAAATTCTAAGGAGTCTACCTACCACTTGGCAGACAAAAGTGGTCGCACTCGAATCTCAAGATCTAAACAAACTTTCTTATGATGAGCTACGAGAAGATCTTATAGCATTTGATAAAACACACCTCATGAAAACAAACCAGGAAGAAAAGAAGAAAACAGTTGATTTCAAACCTACAACTAAAAGACCTGAATATGATATTGATTGACCCAGAAGCTCTTGAAGAGGAGATTGCCATGGTATCAAGAAACATGGACGGTTTAATGAGAAGGTACAAAAACACAAGAAGGGGGAGGATGTAATCCAGACAAACCGGGCAATATAATGAACAAGACAAGAATGATGGAAAATGATATGAATGCGGAAGGTACGAGCATGTTCAAGCCGAGTGTCCTAAACTTAAAAAGAAAAGAATCCAGAGGATTCAACAAAAATAAGTCTTTCGGAAGTTGGAGTGATGAAGACAACTCAGATCATGAAGAAATAGCAAACCTGTGCTTCATAACAATTCTAGAAAATGACATGAATAAATACACTGGATGCTGAACTGATGAAGACACATCAGTTGATGAAAGCAAATAAAATACTGAAAATTGCTTCATGGCACTCGGTGAAACAAGTGAGGTAAGATCCTATAACTATGATAGATGTAATGAATTGCAGAATATTCTTGATCTCACCCTAAAGGAGTCTCAAAAGATGTTGAACGGATTGAGAAGACTCAATAGGGAAAAGAAGGAATGAGAACTCAAACTTGAAGTATGTGAAATCGAAAGGGATGTACTTCAAGATGAGGTTCAGGAATTGCAAATGCAATTGAATTGCATGCGTAAATCCACCAGTCACAGTTCTGTCAAGTCCAACCAGGCGACTTATAAGTCAGCTTGAAAAAGGCCAGCTAGAACTGAATCCACAAGTACTAACACAAGTGATAGATCAAAAACCAGATCAATCAATGTGTGTCACTATTGTAACAGGGTGGGACATAATTACTCTTTTTGCAGATTTTGTAAGTTTAATGTTTCAAGATAGATTTGGAAACCTAAAGACATACCTGATTCCAGTAGAACTAACCAGCAAGTACCCAAGCAAGGTTTGGTACCTAAAAGAAAGTAATATAGAGTAACGGAATGATCTGCCCAACAGAAGAAAAACCTGTCAAGGCCACAAGTCAAGGAATCCTGGTGTCTTTATTTCCTGTACTTTATTTTTGCATTATTATTATTCTGTTCTTATCTCTAGTCGACTAATTGGTAAACTAGTCAATTACTTAAAGTACTAAAAATAAAAATTGATAATTCACCCCCCTTTTGTACTTTCAATTACAAACAATTAAAGTCCTACTTGATCCTCGACTGAATGAGCTCAATTAGTAGAGTATTTACACTACAGGCAAGCCTATGGTATGTCTTCTGTGGCAGATGAATTTTATTTCTGAGAGTGAGTTAGTTGTTTCTATCTTGAGTTCCTAATTGTTCTTGAAATTTATCGTGTGTAGAATTACTCTCTATTGTTTATGTGAGGGAACATGATTTGCGAAGGTAAGATAACGTCTTAGGCCTCTGTGTTAGAGTAAGTGAGCAGGTTTTAAAAAATACGTAGTGCTTGTGATTGATTCTTGAGACTAGGATGTTATGATATGGTGCTTAGTCTGCTTTAAATATTTTTGGCATGATACGTTAGGAAAGTTGTCTGATAATAAAGTCGTCTCTATATGAAGTGCAGTTTGATTGCTCGAGGACGAGCAATGGTTTAAGTGTGGGGTGTTGATGGTAGGTTAGAAACTTGTGTTTTAGTCATAGTTTGCACCATAATTATTGCATCTTACTTGTGTTTGAGCTTAAATAATGGTAAATTGCACTCATTATGTATTTTTTTTGTCGTAGGTTGTGATTCCGAACTAAGACATATTTTTGGAGATAAAATGAACAAAAGAGAACTTTGAAGTCTGAGAAGAAGTTTAAAAATTAAAGCCGAAATCGAGTTCGGGGTTGAGAACCGAGTATACAAGTGAGAAATAGAAGAAAATCGCTAAGAGGACATAAAATTGGCGTGTCACTGCGTGGCAGATGATGTGAGAACGTTGTGCCATAGTAAAAACGGCAAAGGGCCAGATATACCCCTCTACTTTCGAAAATGGTGTAAGAATACCCCTCGTTATACTATTGGGTTATCTATACCCCTGCATTCATACTTTGGATTCAAATATACCCCTTATTTAAACGGAGGGACACGTGTCATCGTTCTGTTGGTCAATTCTAAATATCTCCTAATTAATTAAAAAAATCCATTACCCAAACCCGTTTTTTTTTTGTAAAAACTGGAAAAAACTAAAAACAATTTAACTAAAAAGTGAAAAAAACGAAAATATTTTTTTTCCAGTTTTTACAAAAAAAAAACTGCTTTAAAAAAACTGAAAAATATTTTCTAAAACAATATATTTGTAAAAACTGAAAAAAAAAAAGAAAGAAAAAGAGAGTTGAAAATAAATTTTCTAAAGCAATATTTTTTGTAAAAACTATAAGAAACTGAATTATTTTTTTAAATAAAAACTGAAAAAAAATAAAAATATTTTTTTCCAGTTTTTACAAAAAAAAACTGCTTTTAAAAAAAGGTGAAAAATATTTTCTAAAATAATATTTTTGTAAAAACTAAAAAAAAAAATTAAAAATCAATTTCTAAATCAATATTTTTGTAAAAATAAATATTTTCTTTTTTTCAGTTTTTAGTTAAAAATATTTCAGTTTTTTCCAGTTTTAATTGCTTTAAAAAATTGATTTTCAGCTTTTTATTTTCAGTTTTTACAAAAATATTATTTTAGAAAATATTTTTCAGTTTTTTTAAAGCAGTGTTTTTTGTAAAAACTGGAAAAAAAAATATTTTCGTTTTTTTCAGTTTTTAGTAAAAAACATTTTAGTTTTTTCTAGTTTTTACAAAAAGAAAAAAAATTATTTTTCGGGTATGGTTAATGGGTCTTTTTAATTAATTATGAGATATTTAGAATTGACCAATAGGACGATGACACGTATCTCTCCGTTTAAATGAGGGGTATATTTGAACCCAAAGTATGACTGCAGGGGTATAGATAATCAATAGTATAACGAGGGGTATTCTTACACTATTTTCGAAAGTAGAGGGGTATATTTTGCCCTTTGTTGTAGGGAAAAATGCAGCTGAGTTGCATTTTGCCAACTCTGTAAATTGTTGGCTTAATTTGTCATGGTGATGTCGTCCATCATTGACATGCTTGGCCAAAGTACTAGGCAGCCGCGCGAGGCGCCAGTTGTTTTTTCGCCCACTTATCCCACTTCAGCTGAGGGAGGGTAGTTCGGTCCAAGATCATTCCTATATGGTATAAATACACTGTAAACATATTTTTAATGGGACTTTTGACCTATGGGAGATTTGAGAAGCAACCAAGGCAAAAAGACAGAATCACACGTACGCGTCTGGTTTTTTCTCCTAGTTATTCCACTACTGCTCAAAGAGGGTAGTTCGGTCCAAGACCATTCTTACATGGTATAAATACACTGTAAACATATTTCAGAAAAGGGTCTGATTTGTCCCTCTATTATTATAAATAGGCCTTATTTAACCTTTTTTAATATTTCTATCAAAAATATCCCTACAGTTATACATTAGGTTCATATTTACCTTTATGCATTAAAATGGGTTACATTTGCCCTTCGTTATAGTTTCTTGACATATTTATTACCCTACATTTACCCTCATCCGGTAGATCGTCATGTCCCACCTTTATTTTTCTACATGGCGCCTATGTGGATTTCTTTTTCTTCCAATTTAAATATGGTCACCTATTTAAGATAATTTAACCTGCCCTGAGGGTAAATGTAGGTGGGCGGGTTAAATTATCTTAAATAGGTGACCATATTTAAATTGGAAGAAAAAAAATTCACATAGGCGCCATGTAGGAAAACAAAGGTAGGACATGGCGATCTACCGGATGGGGGTAAATGTAGGGTATAATTGTAAGGATAAATATGTCAAGAAAGTATAACGAAGGACAAATGTAACCCTTTTTGAAGAGTAGAGGGGTAAATATGATCTTAAAGTATAACGAAGGGCAAATGTAACCCATTTTAATGTGTAAGGGTAAATATGAACCTAATGTATAACTGTAAGAATATTTTTATAGAAAAATTAAATGGAGGGTAAATAAGACCTATTTATGATAGTAGAGGGGCAAATCAGACCCTTATCCGAAAATATTTTTGAAGGGACTTTTGATATACGGGAGATTTGAGAAGCAACCAAGGCAAAAAGACAGAAGAATTCATAGAGATTTCAACCTACAATCGGTGCAATACGAGAGTTTGTATCGAATCATTAGTATTGATGTCTTGTTTTTAAACCTTATTGAGATGACTTATTCCATAGCTATGGAGCAAATTCCATTAGGGTGTTGACATATACGATATTTTGTTAACTTGATTAGGGATTCGATTCTTGATAATTGTTAGAAATAATTGATGGAGTTTTAATTCGTATTGTGGAGTTATTTCTTATTTTGCTTAATCGAAAGAGGAGTATTATATTGAATTGCTTTACATCTTATGCTCTAGTTTAAATTCGTGATTCAAATAGGTAATCGAAAGATCCTCTTGAATTATTAATCGAACTAGGAAATAGGGAAATATTCGTGAGAAGTTACCCGTCAAACCATAACCATCATTTTATTCTTGCAATTGTTTACTGTGCTTCAATTGGATTAATTACTGAAATTAACGTTTAATAGAAAGAGGAACCTTAATTTCAAGTGTAATCTAATTATTTGTTGAATTCGTGAGAATCAACATTACTATAGAGTGAATTAACTCAAAAATTGGATCCTGAGTCAATTATCTTGCATCTATCTAGTCAAATACCCTCATTCCGCTGAGTGATATTTCTTCGTTGCTCATCTGCTGTCTTTTGTGATCAATTATTAATTGCTTAATTTTTAGTATTTAATCGTAGTAATAGTCATCAAATCAAGTGTTAATTTTCCTGGATAGTAATCATCTGAAGATTATCCGAACACTGTCTAAATCCAATCCATGTGGAGACGATAATTAAACTATGCTATCTTTGACTAGCTAGCAATAATTTTATGTTGTGTTTTGTGCTCGTCGGCTCAAAATTCATCAATAAGGTACACACAGATATAATAATTAAAAAGTACGAATGTGTGCTCAAGATGTGAAACATAACTACGACTAAATCAATTATAACAACAATTCCACAATAACCCATCTTAGCTAATTAGAAAATAATAATCCTAAACATGATCTCTAGCATGAAAGGGAAAGCTCACGTAGTCATACAACTAATGAAATATGTATCATAGAGAGAACACAACTAAAATAAGGCATAATAGGAGGCTATCTCAGTCATAATTCATATATATCACCCGCATATACACTCGTCATTTTGCATATTGTTACTTTTCTCATATTACAATTAGACAAATAAGGTCCAATCCTAAGGATTATTCCCTCACACAAGATTAGGCATTATACTTACCTTAACAAGTCCAAATCAACCTTCTAAAATAGCTTTTTCCGTAGAACCCACCTCCGACCGGCCACCTCCAACCGGCCCCAATCTAGTAACAATAACTCAAAAATATCAAACAAGGTCATATAAATCAATTCACACAATCAAGCTTCAACCTATAATCAATTTTCAAAAAGTCAATCGGGGTCCACATGATCAAAACCCAAGTGAAGGGGTAGATCCCGACTACTCATCATCCCACGAGTCCAAATATGTGTTTAGATTCCAAAATTAAGTCCAAATCATAGCTCAAAACCTCAATTTTCACTCTCTTAAGTTATAGGGAAAAAATCCAAATTTACATCAAAATTTCACGTTTTTGGTGTTATTAATCCATGTATAATCTTGAGATAATATAAAAAATATGTAGAAATGATTTACCCCAAATTCATGTGTGAAAATCTCCAAGCCAAAATCGCCTCTCTCCAAGTCTATGGTTCAAAATATGGAAGAATGTGCTAAATATCCGAAAATATACCTCTTAAGTGGTCTACCCAGCGATTCCCGCATTTACGAATAGAATGCTCGCATATGCAAGATCACTTCTGCAACAAAATAGCCTGCATATGCGAGACCCCTCCTTCCAGCCAAGCCTAGCACTTGCGGCAAGGCCACCGCTTTTGTGGAGCTGCAAGTGCGCCGGACAACCGCATGTCCACACTCACTTCCGCGAAGCACCCTCCATAGGGGTGACCTCCCAGCTCTCAGCCAACTCCCACTTCTCGGTCCTGCCTCCGTAGGTACGACGTCGCACCTGCGCTCCAAAATGATGCAGAGTCAATTTGAAACACAACCGAGCCCCCCGGACCCCGTCTAATTGTACCAATAAGTCCGAAAATACTACCCGAACCTATTCAAGGCCTCAAAATACTTACGATAATATTACATCAATGAATCAAAGATTAAATCACAAGTTGAACTTCTATTAAGTTCAAGAACTTCCAAACTTCCAACCAAACATTTGATTCAAGCCTAACCAATCCGGATTATATTCAAACTTTGCACACAAATTTAGAATAACAAAACGAACCTATTTCAAGTTTCGGAACAACAATTCGAATCCGATATCATTAATTTGAACTCCCGATCAAACTTATGAACTCTCCAAACCTTCAAGTTGTCAACTTTCGGCAAATAAGCTCAAAATCTTTGAGAGACCTCCAAATCTGAATATACACCTAAGTCCAATATAATCACATGAACCTATAGGAACCATCAAATCTCTGAACCGGGGTTGTTTACATAAAATTCAAACCTTGATCAACTCTATCAACTTTAGCTTTCAAAATGAGACTAAATGTGCAAATGCACAATCAAAACTTCTTGAAGTCAAACCAACCATTCTCGCAAGTCAAAAAATACTAAACACACATACGGAAAAAATCAAATAGAGGAACGTGGCTCAAATACATAAAACGACCGATCAGATCATTACAACATGTGTGTGAATTATACTTCGTCACTAATCACTAGTAGGAAAAAGTGTAGGACCTATCTCTTAAGAATTCATTTTCTTGAGGTCTAGCATTGCAATATCCACAGCTCAATACTTCAATGAATTCCTGCTTTTGTAGCTTTGAATAGTCTTTTATATACCACAAATTGGCTTGCTCTTTTCCTTTTTCCCAAAGAATTTATGTACTTGAAACTACACCGAGCGCAACACATTTATAATTCATAGTATAAGATACGAAAAAGTTGATCAACCAGTTCATTAATTAACTGCTCTTCAATTCCATACTAGTTAGAAGTTAGAACCGGCAATGTAAATCCTCCATATTTATATGTTTAGATTAGTTTTACAGAACTTATATAAGCCAAAAAAATGTAGTTCAAGAATAGACCTATTGACTTCCCAAATGGTAAAATCCTTTTTTGAGACTTATGGAGAAATAATATTAATAGTAGATTAATATTTTATTTTTACATCATTGTACTGCTATCATTTACTTGGTGGATATTCTGCTAATACCTTAATGTTGATCACTGGATTATATATGGATTTTGTAGATATGTCAATTCAAATTTTTCCTTCATTTCTGGTCCCATTTTGTCCAAATATAAAAGCAGAGACCCCTTGAAAGCTCAACAAACTTAGATGGGGTTTGGCCAGAAAGTCACTCTATGCCGCTATAGTCTCCCATTACATGTACACCCAAATCCCAATGGACAAAACCTTCTTTTCAACATTATTTGCTCACATTTCCCCAAAATATAGCCTGCTATAAAAATCACTGTTATGTACAATGACATTATAATACATTTATATTATCAGAATATCATCGAGAAATAAACTAAATAACATGATATAACATATCAGCTTACACTAAAAACAAATTTATACTCTCAATAGATATAACTAAACCAATAATATAAAGATTTTAATATGTGTTGTGAAAAATATAATTAATTTTGATCCAAACTTTATTATTACAAAATAATAAACCCATATTATTTTTGGAAACTAATGGGATAAAATTTTAACTAATTGATTTATTTTCCAATCTTTTTATTCTCTCTTTCCATTTTGTGCCCAAAAAAAAAACAAAGAACGAAATTAATTATTTGAAATTCTGTTAATTTCCAAAAATAATACAATAATTATTAATGAACTTTTCAAAGATTAGATCATGGCTCAAGCATGAGAAGAGTCCAACTAGTAGTAGAGTGAAACAAATTGAGAAGGTGAGTTTTATGTCAAGTTCAATCCCCTTTTCACAAAACAATAAACATGCTTTAGTTCGCTTTTGTTTGAAGGGAATGGAGTGAGAAAAGTATTTTCTTGATTGAGAAAATATTTTTGCTATAATAAACGAGAGAAAGAGATAGATGGTGGGTCCTAAATAGTTCCCTAACTTTTAGACGGCTAAGATTCATTATTGAAAATATTTCATTTGTGGTCCAATAAGGATAGATATATTGATTGGTAAAGAAAACCGTTGAATCAATTACGTGTGCAATTCTTATCTTAGTGATGGCATATTCATCGTCTTTATTCCTTTAAATTACGTGTGCAATTCTCTAACACCCTTTCTTGTATATTTTTTCTTGGTGATAGTAAATGTACTTTATATAGTTGGTGAATAATGGGTGCATTATCTGTACAAATTATGAGGGCATCAGAATTACGTATGTATCCATCTCATCTCATCTAGGTTTATGAAGAATTTGAAATTTTATATAGTTAAAGATTTTAGAAATAAAATTATACATATTTGAATTAATTACATACTCGTTATAATATACTTCATCATATTTATAAATAGCAAAAGCAACAATGAAAAGTTTCCAACAGCCAACAGCAAGGGGTTGTGAACAGTTCATTGTTCTGAATTAAATTATTAAATTGACCCTTAGCTAATAGGAATACCCATAATTATTCTACAACTACTTATAGAGACCAATGGCAAAAGCTATTGTTATTTTGTAACTTAGAATTATTTCTTTGTATTTTTAGGTAATTCATAATCCCTATAGGTTTAGGAAAACCCATTGTCCTAATAGATTTGGGAAAGAAAAATTTATAGTCCTTGTCAAATTAGGAAACATTTCTCTTATGGGTTTGAGACTATTTAGGATCTATATATAGGGGTTGTAGTTGGGGATTTTAGATTGTATTATGTTTTTCTTCTCATTCATAGTGGAAAACTCTCTCTACTTTTGCCTCGAGGATTAGGCTTAGTCGAAACTCGTTAAATCCTTGTGTTGATTTTTCTTCTCTATTTGCTTTGTGTGTGATTGTGTGCTAGTTAACCCACGATCTTCCGCAATAATTGATATCATAGCAAGGTTCGGATTTCTATATATAATCTAGGATTAAGATGTCTTCATCATCTTCAACAAAGTACGAAGTAGAGAAATTTGGCGGGGGTTCTAGTTTTAGTCTATGGAAGATTAGGATGAAATCGTCCCTGGTGTTACAAGTGTTATAGAATGCAATTAATGAGGATTTTCCTGAAGAGATGAAAGAGACAGAGAAGGCTGACCTGAAGGAGAGGGCTTTGAGTGCGATCTTCATGAGTATTACAGACTGCGTTCTTCAGAAAATTGCTGAAGAAACTTCTGCAGCAATGGCATGGAAGAAGCTGGAAGATCTGTATTCTAAGAAATCGCTGACAAACTGCCTCTACCTGAAAAAGAAGTTATACAATCTCCATATGAATGAAGGTACACCTATTAAAACTCACATTGATGAGTTTAATTCAATTATAATGGACCTAAAGAACGTGGACAATAAAATTGAGAGTGAGGATTAGGCTGTGATTGTGTTATGTTCTTTACCATCGTCTTATGATTCTTTTGCTTATACACTGTTATATGGGAAAGACAACATTTCACTAGAAGATGTTAGTAATACACTAAAATCTAAAGAGTTGAAAAAGAGTTTTCCAGACAGCAGAATTGAGGGCGAGGGTCTTGTGATTAGAAGAAGAACACAACAAAAGTCTAGAGCAAGGAAGCAAAACTGTTATGAGTGCAAGGAACAAGGTCACTACATGAGAGATTGTTCCAAACTGAAGGAGAAAAGAGGGAAGCAGAAAATAGATAATTCGGCAAACATTGTTGACACTAGCAGTAATTCTAATGATAGTGACTATGTAGGGGAAGTATGTGCTGTGAGTTCTAGTCATGGGTAGAATTCTTGGGTTCTTGATTCTGGTGTTACTTTTCACATGTGTTCACACAAGAATTAGTTTGTAACTTACAAGCAAATAAGTGGGACTGTCTACATGGGAGATGATAATCCATTACCAGTAGAGGCGATTGGTAACATCAAATTGAGAGTGTTCGATGGAATTATCAGAAACATTGAGTGTTGGCATGTTCCTCGGATAAAGAGAAATTTGATTTCTCTTTCGACTTTGGATGATCAAGGGTATAAATTTCACTCCGAGAATGGAATACTTAAAGTGTGTAAAGGCTCCATGGTACTCATGAAGGGTAAACAACATTCTAAATTGTATCATCTTCAGGCCAGTATAGTTGAAGAGGAAGCTGTTGTAGCTTTTGGGAAAAGTGATCTGAATCAGTCTCAGTTATGGCACTTGCGACTTGGTCATAAGTGTGATAAGGGATTGTCTTTGTTGAGTAAGCAGAATTTGTTGAATGGGTACAAAAATCAAGTTTTGAATTTTGTAAGCATTGTTTGTTTGGTAAACAGACAAAGGTAAAGTTCAGCAAGAAGGCCGAGCACAAGACCAGAGACAAGTCAGATTATATACATTCAGACTTGTGGGGGCCCAAACAGAGTTCCCTCCAAGAGTGGTGCTATGTATTTTATGACTTTGATTGATGATTACTCAAGAATAGTGTGGGTGTATTTTTTGAAAACAAAAGATGAGGCATTTCCGACATTTGTTAAATGGAAGACGATGGTTGAGAGGCAGATAGAAAGAAAAGTTAAGCGTCTTCGAACTGACAATGGGTTGGAATTTTGCAATTCTGAGTTCGATAATTTCTGCAACAGAGAGGGCATAGTAAGATACTTCACTTGTGTTGGAACACCACAACATAATGGCATTGCAGAACGTATGAATAGAATGCTTTATGATAGGGCACGAACCATGCTTTCACACTTATGTGTTAGCAAGGATTTTTGGGTTGAAGCAATCAATATAGCTTGTTATTTGGTCAACAGATCTCCATCCATAGCTATTGAGTTCAAAACTTCTTTTGAGACATGGTCCGGTTCCCCTAATGATTATTAAAATTTAAGGATATTTAGTTGTCTTGCTTATGCTCATATGAGGGATGGAAACTTGAGCCGAGGGCAAAGAAGTGCATATTTTTAGGGTATGCAACTGGAGTGAAAGGTTATAGGTTATGGTGCATAGATCAAAAGACTTCAGGGCTAATTATTAATAGGGATGTAACATTCAATGAATCTGTCTCACTGGACAGTCAGAGGGAGAAGGCAATAGCAGAAACAGATCATGGTGTCAGTGACCGCATAGAGCTAGAAATTGAATCTCCACTAGCTCAGCCCAGTAGTTCTAAAGTAGAAGAAGTGGAGGAGGTGCAAAATATTGATCAAGATGATAATGTTGATGCACCTGCGCAACAACAACCATATACCATTGCAACATGCAGAGAGAAGAGAGTGATCAACCGACCACAAAGGTTTGCAAACGTAATTGATGGGAATCTTCTTGGATATACAAATCCTGTGGGATTTGCTTTGGCAGTTGCAGAGACCGTTGATGCATTTGAGTGTTATAGCTATCCAGAAGCTATTCCGAGTATAGAACCAAATCGACGGATTAGTGTTATGGCTAAAGAGATTGGGTCTCTTAACAAGTTTAGGCGTTGCCTAGACTTGGTTGATGTGTGCGGCAATGGGTAGAGCCCTAGCGAGTGCCGATGGAAAGGTAGAGAGACGTTGTTCCTGTTGATGAAGAGAAATCAAGCCAAGGGGAAGATTTGTTATTTTGTGGCTTGAATTATTTCCTTGTATTTTTAGAAAATCTATAATCCTTGTAAGTTTAGGAAATTGTCCTAATAGATTTGGAAAAGGAAAACTTATAGTCCTTGTCAAATTGGAAAACTTTTCTCTTATAGGTTTGAGACTATTTGGGATCTATATATAAGGGTTGTAGTTGAGAATTTTATAGATTGTATTGTGTTTTTCTTCTCATTCATAGTGGAAAACTCTCTCTGCTTTTGTCCCGAAGATTAGACTTAGCTGAATCTCGTTAAATCCTTGTGTTAATTTTTCTTCTCTATTTACTTTGTGTGTGATTGTGTGGTAGTTAACCCATAATCTTTCGCAACAGCTATAAATAAACAGTCTTGTAATACTCTAAGCTACAACAGCCACAGTGGTGTCTCTCTTGAGGCCATGCAAGAAAACCTTCTGTTTTTTGCATCAATCAACTAAGCTTCGATTATATATATGAAGGCAATCAGTTCCAAGTAAGAGATTGTTTTTAGATGGTTAAGTGTTTATCTTTCTCTCGTCCAATTGACGACTATTAAAGATAGTTAAATCTTTACTTCTTTAACAACATCAATGTTTGAATTTTGTCATTGCCTTTTCTTTAAGGTGAAATTAAATCTTTTTTAGAATAAAATAAATCTTCATTCAAAGGTAAAAAATTTCGCTACAACTTATGAAATGAACATGTTAATCTTATGATCTTCCTTGTTCTTCTGTTGACTGTATCTAAATAAGAAAAACTATTAATTTAGTGGCAATTATTGGACCATTTGTTTTTAAAATTAAACGAGTTCCCAAGATAACCAAATCGCAAAATATACACGTCTGATTTACGATTTTGAGAAAATAACTACACTGTAATAAAAAATTAAGCTCTAATACACATTGGTGTGTGTTTCTCAGTCAACAAAAAATAATGTAAAAGAATATAATGCAACGCACCTAGACTGTTTTTCCCTTGAAAAGTAGTAGTCAACAAATTTCATGTTATCTAACTAGTACTAGTTCTTTGGAAGGTAGATAATAAGAGGAGAAAATTGATAGATAACTACATCAACCTAACACTTGTCGAAATTCAGTCAGGTGGGAAAAATCAAATACCTAGAAAAATCTCTTTTTTTTTTTGTTTTATTTATTTATTTTTCTTTTCCTTTTTGCTAGTATTGTATTCTTTCATATTCTTTTTTTTGTTTTCCCATCCGGTATCCGATACTCGCATTGGAACCCGACTATATACGGATTCGCGTTGCGTAGGGTCCTATTTGGGGGGGAGCGCTCCCTACCAAGGATTGTTCCATACTCATAGCTCAAACCCGAGACCTCTGGTTAAGGGAAGAGCAGCCTCATCCGCTGCATCACATCCTTTGGTGGTTATTCTTCCATATTCTCGAGCTGCTAAAAAAAAAAAAAAAGTAGAAGAAGAAGAAGAAAAAGGGGGATTTTAATTTTTATGACACTTCAAAACTTATATCAATTTTTAAGACAAAAGTATTAAGAATGGGGTTGAAGGGACACTTTTGTGATTAGTGTTAATGATATAATTTATAAAAATCTCAACGTTTTCTTATTTACAAAAACGCCCCCCTCCTCCTCCACCCCTATTCCTCCTCCCACTCCTCTCCTCCTCCTCTTCCTCTTCCTCTTCCTCCTCCTCCCGCCACTCATCCTCCTCCCCTTGTTCCTTCATATCGCAATGCTCCTCTCTATCCTCCCTTGCTCCTCCATCTCGCCACGCTCCTCTCTATCATCTGTCACTCCTAATCCTCAAACACTTAGGAAGATGTTTCAAATATCTAGAGAAATATTTGAAATATCCGTGGAAAAAAGATCAAATATCAAAAAGAAATAAGCAGAAGAAATATCCCAAGTGATGTTTTGCATAATACTCATTTATGAGAATGTCTTAAAATATCTCGAGGGCATTTTGCAGAATACTCGCTATGTAAAATTTCATATTTTTCTCTTAAACTCATATATTTGAAACCACTAGAAGAAAAGAAAAAATGAAAGAAGAAGAAGAAGAAGAAGATGAAAATGAGATGAAGAGGGAAAGAAGAAAAAGACAAGGAAGAAAGTGAAGAAGAAGAAGATGATGATGATGATGACATAGGATAACCAGCAGCAACAACAACGAAAGTTGAAGAGAAAGAAGAAAGTAAGGAAGAAGAATGAGAGAATGAGGAAGTGAAAGAAGAAAGAAGGAAGAAAGAGAAGAAGAAGTAAAGAGGAGAAAGAAGAGAGAAATGAAAATTTGAAATAATTTGAATGGGTATGGTTTTTTAAAATTTTTGAAAATTTTAATATTTACCCACAACTTTTGTTATTTTTAATATCACCCCCGAACCCCTTTAATCACACATTTTTTGTTAAATTATTACACAAGACTTCAAAAGTATTTTTTACCCGGAGGTTATATTTAGAACCTTTTTTTTCAAAAGGGAACAAAATAGAAAAGAAGGCCACCGCAAAGAATATACAGTGAAATTATTGCAAAATATTTGCAAATAAGTTAACAATTAAAAGATGAGGAAAATAATGTGAGTTATTGGCCCCACTACATTTAAAGATACAAGGCCCAAAAGCTAAAAAGAGAATTATTATAGTTAATTTTTATATTTTATAGCAAAATAAAGATATATACAACTTATTCCTCAGCCCTCTCATCTCCCTCAATTCTCTCTCTTTTTTTCCTCTCTCTTCGATAAGGCCGTTAGATCTGTTCAAATTTCCGGCGACTCGGCTTCAGATGTCCAAAATGTCAATTTGTAATCATGGCCAAATCACCTAAAAGAATCAAAGAAGCAAAGTTGTTGCTTTATATCCAATTGATTGATATAATAATCATTCTCACTGAACTCTTTTCTTTCTTTACCCCTGCCTTCAGCTATCCTCCTAATCTCCCAAAAACAAAATCCTCTCTTCAATATTACCAGTAGCTTTTTATGTATTATTGTTATTATTTTAATTCTATTCAAAAAGAGCGATGCCACCTATTGTGTATGAAATGCGTGACTGGTTCTTCTATACACTTCTACTTCACTGGAATCCTATTTCGATAAGATAAGATTCAATTAATTTTCACTAATATCTTAGTCTGAAGTGCATTCGGAGTATGATTTATTTATTATTTGAATATAGTCGAATTGAATACAATGTAAAATAGTTAAAAAAGAATATAAGTTAATTGAATACAGTGTATACAGCCGAATCGAATAGAGCTGTATATACAATATTTTTTGTTTTTTTGATGTTTGAATACAACTGAATTCAATATAGTGAAATTGAATATAATGTAAAATATATAAGAACGAATACATATGAATTAATATACAGTGTATACAATTGAATTGATACATGCTGATTTATTGCAACAACAACGATATAGTAAAATCCCACTAATGGGATCTGGGGAGGGTAGTGTGTACGCAGACCTTATCCCTACCCCGAAGGAGTAGAGAGGATGTTTCCAAAAGACCCTCGGCTCAAAAAAATAAAAAGACAAAATGACAAAAAGACAAAAAGGAGACAATATTAGTATCACAACAACAATCATAGGATAAATAGGAACACCATGAAATCCAGAAAAAAGATGCAAAGCAAAGGGAGACAATATTAGTAAATATTAGTATCACCACAACAATCATAAGAAAAATAGGAACACCATAAAATCTAGAAGAAAGATGCAAAACAAAAGCGATAGCTAGTAAATAGGACATGCACTGAAAAGCGAAATAGTAAGCCACAACATTGCCACTAGCTATCTTAGACAAAAGCCCTACATGGCTAGTCCCGCAATGGTACGAAGTAAGGCACGACTCAACTACCTCCTAACCTACAACCCTAATACTCGACCTTCACATCTTCCTATCAAGTGACATGTTCTCGGAAATCTGGAGCCTCGCCATATCCTGCCTGATCACCTCTCCCCAATACTTCGTAGGTCGCCCTCTACCTCTTCTCGTGCCTTCCACAACCAGCTTCTCACACCTCCGTACCAGAGCATCTGGGCTTCTCCTCTGAACATGTCCGAACCATCTAAGCCTCACTTCCCGTATCTTGTCATCAATGGGAGCCATATGCACCTTCTCCCGGATATCATCATTCCTAATCTTATCTATCCTAGTGTGCTCGCACATCCACCACAACATCCTTATTTCTGCTACTTTCATCTTCTGAATATGTGAGTTCTTAACGGGCCAACACTCAGCCCCATACATCATGGCCGGTCTAACCACCACTTTATAAAACTTACCTTTGAGTATCGGTGGAACTCTCTTATCACACAGGACTCCAGATGCTAACCTCCACTTCATCCATCCTATCCCAATACGGTGAGTGACATCCTCGTCGATCTCCCCTCCCCCCTGGATAACCGAACCAAGGTACTTGAAGCTGCCTCTACTCGGGATGACCTGCAAATCAAGCCTCACATCCACACCCTCTACCCCTGGCTCAGCGCTGAACTTACACTCCAGGTATTCCGTCTTCGTCCTGCTCAGCTTGAAACCCTTAGACTCAAGAGCCAGTCTCCAAACCTCCAGCCTCTCGTTAACACCGGCTCGCGACTCATCAATCAGAACTATGTCATCGGCGAATAGCATGCACCATGGCACATCCCCTTGAATATAGTGTGCTAACGCGTCCATCACCAGTGCGAATAAGAACGGACTGAGCGCAGAACCTTGGTGTAACCCCATTACAACCGGAAAATTCTCAGAGTCGCCTCCTACTGTCCTAACCCGAGTCTTAGCCCTATCATACATGTCCTTAATCGCCATAATGTATGGAACTGACACACCTTTTTCCTCCAGGCATCTCCAGAGAATTTCTCTAGGATTCTTGTCATACGCTTTCTCTAGGTCAATAAATACCATGTGCAGATCTTTCTTCCTCTCTCTGTATAGTTCCACCAACCTTCTAACAAGGTGTATAGCTTCTGTAGTCGAACGACCCAGCATGAACCCGAACTAGTTATCGGATACTGACACTGTCATCCTCACCCTCGCTTCAACCACCCTCTCCCACACTTTCATGGTATGACTCAGTAATTTGATACCCCTATAATTGTTACAACTCTGGATATCACCTTTGTTCTTATACAATGGAACCACCGTACACGCTGATTTATTGCGCTTTCCGTTATTAAACAGTTGTAATCCCTATTTTTAGGCAGATTACCTCACTGTATTTATAAATACAGTCACACGAATATATGAAATATAGAATTAAATAGATGTAATCCCTATTTTAAGCGGATTACTGATCCACACCCAATCCACACTTAATAGTGAGTGGAAACGATCGTTGGAAGAATAGTACCCAACTATAGTCGGGGTTGATTTTCGCGGAGAGTTTAATGTGGGTGTTAGAGTGTACACTTGATGAGAATAAATGAAATGATCTTAATTACACTTCCAAACAAGAAATTTTATTTTCTACTTCTAAAAATTAACACTAGCAATGATCAACTAAAGGGAAGAGACTAGAAGACTAGTAATTATTTTTGTTGTTTTTATCAAATGGGTAAAATACCTAGGGATGTAATATTCACCTAGGTTCTATCCTAATGAGTAAATCACGTCAATGCTTGTTTTAGTGATCGGGGTGTATAATAACTCTCAACTTTATATTACATACTCAATACCTCTCGGTGATAGAGTAATTTTGCCCAAATTTACTTTTTCAAGCCCAATTGGGTATCAATTTAAATAGTTGATATGAAATCAAGTCGGGTTTTCCTTATTTCTAGTTCAAACCCTTCAATTAGGCAAGCCAAAAATCTTAACTAGCCCAATTTCTAGTTAGCTAAGTTTTCCTAGACTAAGTCCCACTTTCTCAAGTAAGAACCAAGTTAAATAAGCATGAATCAATATTTGCAACCATTAATTCTAGAAATAATGCGTGAACAAGGCTAAATAATAAACATTCAATCATAAGCAAGTATTAGATTAATCACCCATAAGGTTTACACACTAGGGTTGGGTCACAACCGTAGAGAAAATCTAGCTACTCATGATAGAAATTAAAGAAAATAAAGAAGAAGAACTAATTAAAGCCATTAAATTAAATTAAATTAAATTAAAAAAACTAATATTTCTTCACCCAAAATGTCACAAATTACCCACAGTGGTAAAGTATAATGACTACAACATTACAAACTACAAAACATGACCTAAAAAGTATTTTTCGTTTATTTATAGTGGCCCAAAATTCGCTGATAAAAATGCCCTACAGGAAGTTCTGCGGTCGCACAATCCCATATGCGGTCCGCACTTTTCTTAGCTCTACAGGTGGAGGATTTCTGCAGCCACACAATTCTGTCTATGGTTGTAATTCAGCTTCTGCGGCCGCACTTTTCCTTCTGCGGCTGCACTTCAGCTTCTGCGGTCACACTTTTCCTTCTGCGACTGCACTTTTGGCAAGGCTTCACACTTGGTCGTTTTGCACACTCTCTGAACTTTTTGAATTCTTGTTAGTGCGACCATGTTTTGTGGCCGCACAAATTGTCTGCGGTCCACAGTTTTCCAATCCTCGTCTAAGCTTCAGGTACTAGATCTGCGGCTGCAGAAGTAAATTTTGCGTTCCGCACTTTCTTCTGCGGCCGCAAAATTCCTTCTGCAGACTGCACTTTTGGCATGCCACACTCCTTCTTGCTTTATGAGCTGAAATACTCCTTTTTGAGTTATATTTCTTCGTTGAGTCCAATTCTTTAATATTCCTGTAATTTGCTCAATTTCATTAGTTTTGGAAAAAAATCAACACTTTCGCACTAAAACTAAAACAAGAAAATACTAATAAGTGGTTAAAATTCACACTTATCAATTACCTCACTATATTTATAAATACAGTCGCGAAAATACATGAAATACAGAATTAAACAGATGTAATCCCTATTTTTTAGGCGAATTACCTCACTGTATTTATAAATACAGTCATGCGAATTCATGGAATATAGCACAATAGCAATAAAATTGTAGCTATGACCAGTAAATATGGATATTATCGCTATAGCACGTTAATAGCCACTTAATTATAGTGATTTCTGAAAATCCTCTTAAAGATTCAGGGAAATTAAGTCTTTTTTTTATACAGTAGGCCTAAATAAGAAAATAAATATTTATTTTGGTCCAACCCTCAACTTATAATCTGGTTTAGTCAAATTGTTTTTTCAATTGCCTATCTTCACTTGAGCTCTAGGTTTCTTCAACTTTCTTCATGCTTTCATTCAAAATTCAATTCAAACTCGATGAACGACCATCAAATCGCATGAAAATTTAGCCACAAGTTCCTCACATTAATTTGAACAGTCACATTAATTCAAACTCAAAATCAACAAATCTGTTTTCAAAAAATTTCAAGCTTCCAGAAACTCTTAATGGAGATTTTTGGGTTTCTTTCTCCAAACCAATGAAACAACAATATAACCTGAGAATTAATTAGCTTAAATAAGGGATTATACAAATAATTTTAATCAAAGTCTCACCAATAAATTTCAGGTCCGAAAAATGCTAGCTCAAACGGACAACCATTGAAACTCGCTTAAGCTTTAGTTCGAAAATTTAGATTTTCATAACCAAAGTTTATTTAGAGAGAGTGTTGTTATAATAAATTGTGTACTTCTTAAGGAGTTTGAATCACAATTTTAGAACGCTTTGGTGGAGATTTAAGATGATATGCTTTAAAATTGAGCTACGCTTCGAAGGAAGAAGATGAAGTTTCTGTCATATATTGTTAAATTGTCACGACCCGGAATTTTTACCCTTGGGACCGTGATGGCGCCTAACATTTCACTTGCTAGGCAAGCCAACATTAGTTATATTTATTAACCAGTTTTAATAATTCAAATCAAATGATAATAATAACAACCGAATAGTCTGAAATAAAGTAATAAACAACTATACGATGTAATCCAAATACAATCCCAGAAACTGGAGTCACGAATACATGAGTGTCTAGAGTACTACAGATAATAGTCTGAATGAAACACTACTATTTGAATCAAAATAAACAACAATGATGACATAGAAGGTGAGTTCAGGGTTGCGGACGTCGTGCAACTATACCTCAAGTCTCCACAGTTAGCTAGATCCGGGCAATCTCAATCAACGTTGCTGGGACCTACTCCGGTATCTACCTATAGTATGAGTACAACCGATCCCATGTACTTTGTAAGTGTCGAGCATAACCTCGACAAAATAATGGCGAGACTAAGGCGGGTCACTTTCAATAACATGTACGCAATAATAATAATAGTGAAAAAATAGGAAATGAAAGTAAAGCAGTTAACTCATGAGAACGAACTCGAAATTTAACTACTAGAGAGCCTAGAATAACAAATCTCATAGTCTCATATCACAATACCGAGGCAATTCTAACAATCACAAATAAGTACCACATATACAATCTGTTACGGCACGCAACCCAATCCCACCATATCATCATCTGACAATATTATAATATGTCCGTATTCTACCATTTCAATTTTCGTTGCGGCATGCAACCCGCTCTCCAAACAATTTCAATCAATATAAACAATTCAATAACCAAATTTGCAAGAATTTCTACATCAAGACGGTAAATGTACAAGGCAATAAAGAACAATATAATAATCAAAGAATCTCTAACAACTCAAAGTCTCAACTTTACCAATTCATCGGTATTTATCAACTAAACAACTCACGCAAGTGAAATCACATTATAGAATGCAATGGATATTACAAAATAATAAAACAAGTAAAGCATGTTACAATTTAAGTATGCAAGTAAAGCAAGTAGAGGCAAGTAGCAAATAAGCATGGAATAATGGAAGGGACGGATAATTTAATACAAGAATAATTAAATGATAAGTAACAATTATGGCATAGATGTCAAATATAGAATGTAATAATTAAGGCATGAATCAAGATATATCATGAAATAAACGAAAAAATGGAGACAAATATCATGACGGCATATATACACTCGTCACCTCACATATACGTCGTTTTCCCACAAAATTCACATAATACATAGTTCAAAGATTCTCAATTCCCTCAAGTTAAGATTAGACCCAATACTTACCTCATTCCGCGAATCAAAGCAATCAACCAACCATGACCTTGCCTTTCGAACGAGCCTCCAAACCAACCAAATCTAGCAAATTATCGATCAAACGTTTCAAAATAACCTTTAGAAACTACCCATTAATGAAAGAGGTTCAATTAGATCATTTTAGAAAAAGTAAATAAAAGTCAATCCAGGACCCGCTTAGTCAAAACCTTAGGTTAAGATCAAAACCCGATTATCCATTCACCCACGAGGCCGGTTATGTGATTTGTTTAGAAATTCGACCTTAATTTGAGGTCTAAATCTCAATTTTACAAATATTCTCAATTTCTATCCAAATCCGTAATTTCTACCATGGAAATCCTAAATTTGATATTGATATCTCATGAAAAGTAAAGGGTAATTGAAAAGAAATGGATTAAAGTCACTTACCAATGAATTTGGGAAGAAATGTCTATTCGAATATCGCCTCTAGAGTGTTTAGGGTTCAAAATAGTGTAAAATGAGCTAAATCCCGATTTTTTCTCTTTTACCCAGCTGCAGATGTCATAATTGCAAAGTCATGTTCGCAATTGCAAACATTGCAAATGCGAGACAAGGGTCGCAAATGCGAACCTTGCCTCAAAAGCCCAGAAGTCAAAATTGCGATAAACAGTTCGCAATTGAGGAAAGACCCACCTTCGCAATTGCGAAGATCACCCAAAAGCACACTGAGTCGCAAATACAACTCAGGAATCGCAAATGCGACCACTGATAGTTCGCAAATGTGAACAAGTTCCTCGCAATTGAGAGATTAGCCCAACCCAGCCCATGCTCGCAAATGTGAGCTATTGTTCGCAAAAGATTCACAAATTCGAGATCTGCAACAGAGCACCAGAGCTGGAAAGACACCAGCTATCTTTGCAGTATCCAAACTTATCCGAAACATGTCTGAAACTCACTCGAGCCCCTCGATCTCCAAACCAGACATGCACACAAGTGCAATAACATCATAAGAACTCGCTCGCATGATCAAATCACCAAAATAAAATTTACATATACAAATCGAACCTCAAAATGAATGAGTTTCAAAGGGAACTTAAGAACAACTAGAATCACGTATAAGCGTCTCAATCATGTCAAACCAATTCCAAATTGTACCAAATTTTGCAGACAAGTTTCAAATAGTAATATGGACATATTCCAAGTTTCAACATCAAAATACGAACCTGATAGTCATGAAGTCAACTTACGGTTAAACTTAAGAAATTTTCAAGCTTTCAAAATACTAGTTTTCGGCAAAATGAGTCAAATCAATCTAGGGACCTACAATTTCAATTTTGGGAATACGCCCAAATCCAAAATCATGATAGGGATCTACCGGAATCGTCAAAATACTGATCCGAGGTCATTTTTACAAAATATTGATCGTGGTCAACTCAATTTATTTTTAAAACCAAAAATCATATTTTCTTTAAATTTTCACATAAAAGCTTTTCAAAAAGCGACATGGACCACGCACGCAAACCAAGAAATTTCAAACGGAACTAACATATGTGTCATAACACAGAAATAAGGGCTAATACTCAAAATGACATCGCCACATTCTCCACCTCTAAAAGAAACTTTCGTCCTCGAACGGACATAGAAAAGTATCAGGACTGGTGAAAAGGGAGGTATCTACTCCGCATATCAGACTCGGACTCGGACTCCCACGTAGCTACCTCGATCGGTTGACCTCTCTACTTTAGGGTTGTTCAAATCGAACTGTAACCGTTAACCGAACCAAACTGATGGCTTATTAGCCTATTGGTATCAGGTTATCGGGGTAATGGTTGGTGAACGAATTGAGATTTTGTAATTAATGGCTTAATTATATAGGGACGGAGTACTCAATTTTCTTATCGGATAAACCGTTAACCCGTTAAGATTTTTTATATTTACATATACATATCTTCAATTATGCCCATTAACTATGCGTGGATCTACCTCCTCTTAAGACTTCAAAAGAATTTATATATAAACACACCTAGATGTACATGCTTGATTTTATATAAGTTTTCTATCAGCTTGACCAGTTTTTCGTCTTTCCTTTTTTTGACATGAAACAGTTAGCTATGTAACTTAAAAAAATACTTAAAATAAGTGCATTAGTGCAAAACAAACTACAAAGTGTTAACAGATTCTATAATGTAGCAACAAATGTTAACAAGCCTAGTAAACTAAAGTGCAGTACATACTAACGAGGGAATCGAGTCATTTTATCAGGTTTGGCCGTTTGTTATTCACAAGGCTAGGATTTTTCAAAACTTTCCTATTTGGTTTAGCCGATAAACCGTCCGATAGTCGTTAATCTGATACCAATCTGCCCATTGTCTTATTGTATGGCTAGCGAATTACTACATTTATAATCCAATAATTGATAAGTCAAACTGTTAAGCGTAATTATCCGTCCGATAAACACCCCTACTCTACTGCACTCTAACAGAAGGATAACTCTTAGACCTCAACTTCCGAACCCGCCGTGCTAGAATAGCCGCCAGCTCCTCCCCATATGTCAATTCTTTGTCGAATTGGACTGAGCTGAAATCTAATACATGGGACAGTTCACCGTGATACTTCTGGAGCATGGAGACATGGAACACCGGGTGAACTACTGATAAGCTAGGTAGAAATGCAAGCTTTTAAGCCACCTCACCAACTCTCTCAAGGATCTCAAAGGGTCCGATATACCTAGGGCTCAACTTGCCCTTCTTCCCGAACCACATCACAACCTTCATGGTTAAAACCCGAAGCAAAACCCTCTCTCCAACCATGAATACCACATCACGAACTCTCTAATTGGCATCACTCTTTTGCCTAGACTGTGTTGTACGAATCCGATCTGAAATCATCTTGACCTTTTCCAAGGTATCCCTGTAAGGCCCCGTGAAATTTCACCTAGAACCCAGGGTTTTGTGTTACCGAGGTAAGCTAATATGTTTGAGGATTGTAGAAATTTGTCATGGTGAGCTTGCGAGTCACGGTACAGACTTTTAGAGTTTCTTAGTGCATCGAGGAG
This sequence comes from Nicotiana tomentosiformis, assembly GCF_000390325.3. Taxonomy (NCBI): domain Eukaryota; kingdom Viridiplantae; phylum Streptophyta; class Magnoliopsida; order Solanales; family Solanaceae; genus Nicotiana; species Nicotiana tomentosiformis. The sequence goes on from NC_090820.1 coordinate 42,254,950, forward strand.
TTGAAGGAAAAAAGTTTGCGGAACATGACAATTTTGCGGTCCACTATGAGACCGCAAATCCAGTTTTCGGGCCGCAGATCGGTCGCAGAATGAAGCAGAAAGATCTGCCAATTTTGAGGACCATTATGCAACCGCAGAACCATTTTGCGGGCCGCAGATCCCATCACAGAACCAGTATAAGAAATTTTATAAGGATGTTCTGCGGTCCATTATGCGACTGCAGAATTGGTCCGTGGACCGCAGACCTATCGCAGAGTGAAGCAGAAACTCCCAGTTCTGGAAGGCCATTATGCGGTCCATTTTGCGGACTGCAGAAGTGTTATGCAGTCGCATATGCGGACCGCAAAAGTGTTATGCGGTCGCGTATACGACCGCAGATCTGCATCGAGGCTTTATTTTTCTAATTTTATAACCCTACCCCTATTTCGTTTATCTAGTCTGAGGATTCATTTTTGGGAAAATACCTGATATTTTAGAGAGAAGAGAAAACTATTCTAGAGAGGAAAGGGAGGACTAAGGATTTCACTACTCTACTTTGATCAAACCTTGGAATTTCATCAAAAGGAACTTGCTAGGGCTTCAAAAAGGTAAGAATTGCTTCCCTCAATTCTTCAATTTCAGGTTTGGGTTGATTATGGGTGATGAGGGTAGATTTATCACATGCATGAGTTAATAGAGACTGTGGGGAAGTTGTTGAACCATCTTGGGTGATTTTGTTCTTGAATTAGTTGAGGGAAGGTTGGGTCATCACTGTAGCAGCTCTTGACATACGAATTCCTCTAATCATGCTTGTAATTATCACCTGTTCTATAGATTAAAATTGTTAGAAGTATTGGGACGTTATTGTTACACCAAGGAAAGCTATTTCAAGGTATGAAGGCTAAACTCTTCTTCTAGTATCGAAATTCCCGAATCCTTGCAAAATGTTATCATGTGTAGTCCAACTTGAAACACTGTTGAGGTGGGATGTTCAAGGTAGTAAATTGATTCTCAAATTGCATAACGTGTCTGAACCCTTATGTGTTAAAGATTTTATATTGTGACTTAATTATGTTATACCCCTTTTGGGAATATAAATTGTGGTATTGTGATTACACCTCCACCCGCATACATTCGGGTGAGGCGGTAGGGCCGCTTTGTGTAAAGTTGTGGTATTGTGATTACACCTACACCTGCATACATTGGGATGAGGCGGTATGACCGCTTTGTGTAGAGTTATGGTATTGTGATTACACCTCCACCTGCATATATTGGGGTGAGGCAGCATGCCCGTTTTGTATAGAGTTGTGGTATTATGATTACACCTCCACCCGAATACATTGGGGTGAGGCGGCATGGCCACTTTGTGTAGAGTTTATGGTATTGTGATTGAACCTCCACCCGCATACATTGGGGTGAGGCAACAGGGCTGCTTTGTGTAAGGGTGGTTACAGAGGATCCCCAACGTAAAAGTTATAAATGTTATTGGAAGCTCTTAATAAAATTTGCTTTGACTTTAACGGCTATCTAAGCCCTTTTATTGTTACCATGATTCATCATATTCATATTGTATTTCCAAATCCTTGAATAGGTATTTTGGTTTTCATACTAGTACTATTTGACATGTATTAATGTCCTTTTTGCTGGGGGCGTTGCATCTTTAATTGGTGCAGGTGGTTCCATAGCGGGAGGCATTGACCAGTGATAGCGGTACACTCTCTTTCCAGCTGACCTGGTGAGCCACACATCATTTTAGAGTCGTGTATCTTTAGTTCTGTGTGTATTATGTTTTGAGGTATAGTCGGAGTCTTGTTGTCAGCACTATCATTGTACTCTTTTGTATTTATTAGAGGCTCTGTAGACATAGTGTAGGTTGTGTATTGGTGTTGGGAAAGTCAAGCTAGTAATGTCATATGCTTTTTACATGTTCCACTTCAAACTATGAAAGTGTTTGTATTTTGAGACTTAAAAATAGAGTAACTAATGGTAATGGAGTTCGGGTTGTTTAAGAAATCCTCTTAGTATTTAATTAATAAGTATTTATCTCCTCTTTATTCACGGGTGAGTTTGGTTAGAAAGAAATCTACCATGCTTGCTAGGCCAGGTTATCTCGGTTGAGCGCTGGTCGCACTCCCCGAGGTCGGGGCGTGACAATCCCGAACCAAATCAGTACCCGACAACTAAGTCTCTCCCGGATCAAACCAACCAACTGGAGAATAACACTGCCTCCCATATAAGGCATCATAAGGAGCCATCTGAATACTTGATTGGTATATGTTATTGCAGGAAAACTCTACAAGCAAAAAGAACTGATCCCAAGAACCCCCGAAATCCATAACACAGACGTGAAGCATATCCTCAAATATCTGAATGGTGCGCTCGGATTACCCATCCGTCTAGGAGTGAAATGATTTACTAAACTCAACTCGCGTGCCTAACTCACGATGTATGGTCCTCCAGAAATTTGATGTGAATTGCGTGCCCCGATCAGAAATAATGGACACCGGCACACCGTGAAAACAAACAATCTCGTATATATGGATCTCATCCAGCTGCTCTGAAGAATAGGTAGCTGGCACCAGAATGAAATGCCCCAAATCGGTCGGCCTATCCACAATGACCCATAATGCATCAAATTTCTTCAAAGTTTGTGGGAGCGCAACAACGAAATCCATGGTAATATGCTCCCACTTCCACTCAGGAATCTCAAGTCTCTGAAGTAAACCGTCAGACCTCTGATGCTCGTACTTCACCTGTAGGCAATTCAAACACCAAGCCACATACTCAAATATATCTTTCTTTATTCTTCTCCACCAATAATGCTACATCAGATCCTGATATATCTTGGCGACACCCGAATGAATGGAATACCGCGAACTGTGGGCCTCCTCAAGAATCAACTCACGAAGCCCATCCACACTGGGCACACAAATCCGACCCTGCATCCGCAACACCCCATAATTCCAATAGAAACCTTCTTGACATCACCGTGTTACATTGTGTCCTTAAGGACAAGTAAATGGGGGTCGTCATACTAACACTCTCTGATGCGCTCATACAAAGAGGACCGAGAAACCGTGCAAGCAAGAACCCGACTAGGTTCCGAAATATCTAACTTCATGAACTGATTGGCCAAGGCCTGAACATTTGATGCTAGCGGTCTCTGTAACGAATAAGACAAAAAGAAGTAGAAATGGGGAAAATAATGCTATAACTCTCTGTAACGACCCGGCCAGTCGTTTCGAGAGTTATAGCCCCGTTTTCCCCATTTATACTTCTTTTTGTCTTATTCAGCTATATTATGTTATATCGGGTTAGTTGGTTCGGGTCCGGAAGGAACTCGGAGTGAAATGAGACACTTGTCTCATAATTGAAAAATTTAAGTTAGAAAAGTGGACCGGATATGGACCTATGTGTAAACGACCTCGGATTTGAATTTTGATAATTTCAATAGCTCCGTATGGTGATTTTGGGCTTAGGAGCATGTCCGGAATATTATTTGGAAGTCCGTAGAGGAATTAGGCTTGAAATGCCAAAAGTTTAATTTTTTTGAGAAGTTGACCGGGGGTTGACTTTTTGATATCGGGGTCGGAATACGATTCTGAAAATTGAAATACCTTTGTTATGTCATTTATGACTTGTGTGCAAAATTTAAGATCAATCGGACGTGATTTGATAGGTTCCGGAGTCGTTTGTAGAAATTAGAAATTTTAAAGTTCATTAGGCTTGAATTGGGGTGTAATTCATGGTTTTAGCGTTGTTTGAGGTGATTTGAGGATTCAACTACGTCCGTATGATGTTTCAGGACTTGTTGGTACATTTGGTTGAGGTCCCGAGGGGCTCGAGTGAGTTTCGGATGGTTAACGGGTTGGATTTTAGACTTGGAACTCTGCTGGAATTTTTCTGATGCACCATCTGGTTTCCTTCATCGCGTTCGCGAGAGGAGCCTAGCGTTCGCGAATAGGAAATGAGAGGCTGGAAATATTTTCTCTTCGCATTCGCAAATAGAAGCACGCATTCGCGAAGGGTGAACTGGGTGTGCATCGCGAACGCGAGAGGTGTTACGCGTTCGCGAAGAAGAAAGGAAGCAGCCGAAGACCCCAGGCAATTGGTCTACGTGTTCGCGTAAGGGGTGTCGCGTTCGCGTAGTGAGGGGGAACGAAGCATCGGGTTTGCGATGGGTTGAACGCATTCGTGTAGAAGGCATTGAGGCAGAGCCATTTTGTGCTTCGCGAACGCGAGGGTGATGTCGCGTTCGCGAAGGAGGAATTTGGACGGTAGCTATTTTGTGCTTCGCGAACGCGAGGCACTGACCGCATTCGCGAAGAAGAAAAGCCTGGGCAGTGAGTTTATGTTCTAAAAATGGGATGACGATTTGGAGCTCGGATTTGAGGCGATTTTGGGTGATTTTCAGAGAAAACAGCGGGGTAAGTGTTCTTAACTCAATATTAGTTAAATTACCCGAATCCATGGTTGTTTTTATCATTTAATTGGTGAATTGAGTTGGGAAATTTTGAAAACCCTTTTGGTTTAAATTGAAGATTTGAGGGTCGAGTTGGGGTCTGATTTTGTTAAAATTGGCATGGTTAGACTCGTGATTGAATGGGTTTCCCGATTTATAACTTTTGTTGAGTTCCGAGACATGGGCCCCACGGGCAATTTTTGAGCTAATTTTCGGATGTTTTATGGAAATCATTATTAGCTTATGGAATTAATTCCAATAAATTTTATTGACGGAAAAGAATTATTTATGACCAGATTCGAGGCGTTTGGAGACCAATTCACGAGGAAAGGACATTGCAGAATAAGAATTTCGCGGCTTGAGGTAAGTAATGATTGTAAATCTAGTCCTGAGGGTATGAAACCCCGGATTTCGTATCATTTTACTACTTTGAGGTGACGCACATGCTAGGTGACGGGCGTGTGGGCACGCATCATTGAGGATTTGTGACTTGGTCCATCCCGTATTAACTGTAAAGTTGCATACTTCGTTGAAACTATATGATACTTATATGTTTTAGAAAGAGTTTCTGTAAATTGGGTTGAATGCTATGTTTGGGCCTTGCGCCAGTGCTGTTTGGACCCTTAGGGGCTTTTTCTTACTATCCTCTCATTGTTTTCGATTGAAAATCTATACTCAGTCATGTTTATACTTATTTACCGCATAACTCAATTTTATGCCTCTATTTTGATGCATATAAATATTTTGGGCCGAATACCCTGTTTTACTGAAATGCCCGAGTGGCTTGAGAGGTTTATGACTGAGTGAGGCCGAGAGCCTGATTTATGAGGATATTTATGGGATCGGGATGTACACCGCAACATGTTGATATCGGCCGAGGGCCTCATTGTGAGGATGAGTGTGGATTGGGGCTGCCCGCCTGCAGCATACTTTATTATTATAACACGTGAGTTGTCCGTGCAAATTATAGCGCTTGGGTTGAAGGAGCCCCTCCGGAGTCTGTACACACCCCCAGTAAGCGCAGGTACCTACTGAGTGCAAGTGCTGAGTGACTGGGAGGGATGAGTGATTGTGAGTTATGCCCGAGTGGCAAGAGTGATTGTGAGGTATGCCCGAGTGGCACGAGTGACTGTGAGGTTTGCCCGAGGGGCTGTATATGAGTGATGTTTTGCCCGAGGGGCTGTTTATAATTTCATCATTTTTGCTCACCTTTGCATTGAGCCTTTGTTTGAAAAACTGTTGGAAAAATATTATTTTAAATGATTTTTACTAGAACCGGGTTTAAACGAGATGATTTGATTCAAACACTGATTTTTAAAGCATGTTGTACTTTACTGAGATTTCATGATATGAATATTATATGCTTTATTGCTCGTCACTACTGCTCAGTCTTTATTTATTGTTGTTACTTACAGAGTTGGCATACTCACGTCACTCCCTACACCTTGTGTGCAGATTCAGGTGTAGCTGGACATGGTAGCAGTTATTGAGTGTTCTGGTTGCAGATTTTCTTGGAGATAGCAAGGTAGTTGTTTGGCGATTGCAGCCCCTGCTCTTCTCCCTATTATCTTCCTCTAGTTGTATTTACCTATTTTTCAGGCTGAGTTAGCCTTGATATTGTTAGACAGATTGTAGTAGATGCTCATGACTAGTGACACCCCGATGTCGGGCTTTTCCTTCCGCACTTTTATTTTGATTTGAACTCCTTTATGAAGGTTTTTATGGTAAATAACATTGAAACTATCTTTGAAATGAGAATATCGGTTTGTTTTGGAAATGAGTCGGCTTGCCTAGTTCCACGATAGGCGCCATCACGACAGGGGTTAGTTTGGGTCGTGACAGTCTCTCACCAACTGGAATATATGCAAGGCTACCCATACTCACAGCCTTTCTTCTCACGGCATCGGCCACCACATTAGCCTTCCCGGGATGATGCAAAATGGTAATATCATAGTCTTTTAACAACTCTAACCACCTCTGCTGCCTCAAGTTAAGATCATTTTGCTTTAAAAAAGTACTATAGACTCCTATGATCTATGAATACCTCACACGACACGCCGTAGAGGTAATGCCTCTAAATCTTCAATGCATGAACGATAGCTACCAACTCTAAGTCATAAATAGGGTAATTCTTCTCATGAACCTTTAACTCCCGAGATTCGTACACAATCACCTTGCCATCCTGCATGAACACTGCACCAAGAGCAATATGCAATGCATCACAATACATGATGTAGGATCTTAAACCTGTAGGCAATTCCAACACTGGGGCTGCAGTCAAAGCAGTCTTGAGATTTTGAATGCTCAACTCACACTCATTGGACCACCTGAATGGGGCACTCTTTTGGGTCAATCTAGTCAATGGGGTTGCGATGGATGAAAACCCCTCCATGAACCGGTGATAATAACTTGCCAAAACCAAGAAACTCCGAATCTCTGTAGTTGAAGTAGGTCTAGACCAGTTCTGAACTACCTCAATCTTCTTACAATCCACTTTAATGCCCTCGACAGATACAACATGTCCCAAAAAGGCAATCGAGTCCAACCAAAACTTACACTTTGAAAACTTGGCATATAATTGACTATATATCAGAGTCTGAAGTACAATCCGAAGATGCTACTCATGAACCTTTCGACTGCGAGAGTATACTAGAATTTCATCAATGAAGACTATCACAAAAGAATACAAATAGGGATTAAATACCCGATTCATCAAATCCATAAATGTTGTTGGGGCATTTGACAAGCTAAATAACATCATTAGGAACTCATAATGCCCATATCGAGTCCGAAAAGCTATCTTAGGGACATCTGATGGCCTAATCTTCAATTGATGGTAGCCAGATCTCCAATCAAACTTCGAAAACACTTTGGCACCCTGAAGCTGACAAATAAGTCATAAATCCTCGGCAATAGATATTTGTTATTGATAGTGACTTTGTTCAACTACCGATAATCTATACACATCCTCATCGAACCATCCTTTTTCTTTATAAACGACACCGACGCACCCCATGGCGAGACACTAGGTCTAATAAATCCCTTATCAAGCAAATCCTGCAACTGCTCCTTCAGTTCCTTCAACTCAGGTGGGGTCATACGGTATGGTGGAATAGAAATAGGCTGAGTGCCCGGAACCAAATCAATACAAAAGTCGATATCTCTGTCGGGTGGCATCTGATAAGTGTGGATTTTAACTACTTATTAGTACCTACTTGTTTTAGTTTTTTCCAAAAGTATTAATTTAAGTTCCTAAAACTAATGAAATTGTGCAAATTGCATGAATGTTGGAGAATTGGACTCTAATGAAGAAATCTAACTCAAAAAAGAATGTTCCGGCTCATCAGGCAAGAAGGAGCACAACATGCTAAAAGTGTGGCCCGTAGAAGAAAGCGCGGACCGTAGAATTCTCTCAGTGGCCGCAGATCTGGTGTTGAAGCTCAGAAGTTGATTGAAGCAAAGCACGGACCGCACACCATTTTTGTGGCCGCAAAACATAGTTGCACTGACAAGAATTTAAAATGTTCAAAGAGTGTGCAAAATGACCAAGAGTGAAGCCTTTCCAGAAGTGCGGACCACATATGGAGTTTTGCGGACGCAGAAGCTAAAGTGCAGCCACAGGCGAAATTGTGCGGCTACAGAATCCCTCAACCTGCAGACTCGAGCAAAGTGTGGACCGCACGTGGAATTGTGCGGCCGCACAACCTCTTGAACGGCATATTTGTCAGCGAATTTTGGGCCACTATAAATAGACGAGAATCACTTTTTAGGTCAATTTCGGTAGTTTTTTGAGCTGTAGCCATTGTACTTTACCACTTTTGGTAATTTGTGACCAATTTGGGCTAAAAACACATTAGTTTATCATTTTAATTTGCTATTATGGCTTTAATTAGTGTTTCATCTTTATTTTCTTCTATTTCCATTATGAGTGCTAGATATTTTCTAGGGTTGTGACCCAACCCTAGTATGTAAACCTTATGGGTAATTAATCTAATACTTGTTTATTATTGAGTGTTTGTTGTTTAGCCTTTTTCATGCTTTAATTTTAGAATTAATGGTTGCAAACATTTATTCATGCCTTTTTGACTTGGTCTTTACTTGAGAAAGAGGGACCCAGTCTAGGAAAACTTGGCTAATAAGAAATTGGGCTAGTTAAGGTATTGACTAGCCTAATTAAAGGGTTTGAACTAGAGATAGGGAAAATCCGACTTGAGCTCATATCAACTATTTGGCTTGATATCCATTTGGGATTGAGAAAGCCAAATTTGGCAAAATCACTCCATGGCTGAGAGGTATTGAGTGGGTAACTTAGCGTTGAGAGCTATAATACACCCTGATCACTAAAACAAATGTTAACGTAATTAACATATTAGGCTAACACCTAGGCAAATGTTACATCTCTAGGACTTTTACCTATTTGAAAACAACAAAAAACAATTAAGCAATCTCTAGTTTCAAATCTCTATTTAATCATCATATTATAGATTGTAGAAGTAATTTGCAAAACCATCTTGTTTGGAAGCATATTTAAGTTATTTCTTCTACACTCATCAAGTGTACACTCTAACACCCACATTTAGCTCCCTGAGAAAATCGACCCTGAATCATAGTTAGGTACTATTCTTCCAACAATCTCTTCCACTCATTGTTGAGTGAGGATTGGGAGTGGATCAATTTTTGGCGTCGTTGTCAGGGAATTATCACGGTGTTAGCTATATATTTGAGTGTGTTTTTGGAATATCTTCTTTTCCTTCCGTGTTGCTAACTTGTTTAAGAAATCATCATAGGTACAAACATGGCAAACAATGAGCTTGAATATGCCTGTGGGGTACTTGGACTGTGAGAAGGAACAATTCTATGAGGAACCTCAAGTGCCACAAGCTAATCAACGTGGCCGGGTACGACAAGACAATGTGCCCGTACCAACCCTACCTCTACCACATCCACCACAAGCGGCTCAACACCGGATATTTTAAATCACCAACGTGATGCTCACTTTACTTGAGCAACGGAGCTTCTTTATCGGTGCACCAATCCAAAATGCTTACAAACCATTGAAGGTCTTTGTGGATACATGTTGGGGGAGCAAGAAAACTAATGTTTTCTAAGAAGCATTGAGGATATGGCTTTTTTCCTTCTCTCTACGGGGGAAAACTTTAGATTGGTTGGAACATTTGCTGAACCATCCAATACACACTTGGGATGAGTTAGCGGCTAAGTTCATTGCTAAGGTTTTCTCTATCGGGCACATGTCTACACTTCGGGATGAGATCTTGGCATTTAAAAAAGAATCGAATGAGCCACTACACGAAATTTGGGAGATCTATAGAACAATGGTTAAGGAATATCCCAACAACAATATGATAGAAAACATGTTGCAATAAACCTTTTATCGTGGGACTAACACAACCAACCAATATGTAGTGAATTAACTAGCCGGTGGAAACTTCATGACAACGCCTTATGCGGAGGCGTGTGACATTCTAGATGAGATGGCGGAGACATCATCTGCTTGGATATCCCAGGCCAATGTCCCACAAGGTGATCCGAATATGATCCACCTTCATAAATAGTTGCAAAATCAGGGGTAATACATTGACGAATTGACTACAACCATGACTCAAGTAGAAAAGTCCCAACATAATCAAGTGCAAGCTCCTAAGCAAGTTTATGCTATGGAGGGAGTTAATGTTTTGGTGAACAAGAAGAGGACCAAGGGTCCACAAATGCAAACCCGAGTGGAGAACTATGTTCAAGATGATGGCGGTATTGATCAAGATGATTCTTATAATTATCAAGAGGAGGAAGTGCAATATGTGAACAATTTTCAAGGGCAAAGAAACAACTTCCAAGTCCCAAATCAACAACAATGGAGACCACAAAATAACCATGGCAATTGGAGTTCTAATAATCAAGGTAATTGGCATAATAACAACAATCAATGAAATTGGAGTGGAAACAACCAAGGAAATTGGAGAGGCAACATTTAAGGTAGTTGGGGAAACAATCAAGGCAACCGTGGTTCAGGTTTTCAAAGGCCCCCAATGTATTAACGACCAAGCAACCCACCTCCTTATCCTTACCATGGTTCAAGTTCTTCAAACAATGAGATGGGACGTATTGAGAATATGTTCAAGCGAATGATGGAAAAGAATGCGTATTTGGATGCCTAACTTGCCTCACACAACACATCAATCCGAAATCTAGAAGTTCAAATGGGGAAAATATCTAAAGCTCTAAATTCTCGCCCTACGGGTGCACTACAAAGTGACACGATGGTGAACCCAAAGTGTGGTAAGAATGCGGAGCATGCTATGGCAGTTATCATAAGAAGTTAAAAAGGCAGGAATGCACCTGCCTCAAGTGTAAAGCAACTTGTCGATGATGACCAAGTGATGCAAGAAGAAGATATCTCAAATGATGTTGTTCAAGCAAATGAGAAAGTTTGGATTGATATGTATGATAGTGTGGAAGAGACTCAAGAGGAGGTGAACCCGTCTAGGGAACACATCATTGACATACCGGAACCGGTAGTGAAAAAGGTAAAGGCACCATTGCCTAAGCCTCCACCTCCATACCCTCAAATGCTTGCCAAGCAAAATGGTGAGAATCAATTCAAGAAGTTCTTGTGACAAAGAAGTGACCGATGAAGAGTCTTTCAATCAATGTGTTATTGGTAGAAGCTTTGGAACAGATGCCTAGTTATTCAAAGTTTATAAAAGATCTTGTGACAAAGAAGTGGTCAATGAACTTTGAGACTATCAAAGTCACTCATTAAGTGAGTGCAATTGTTCATTCAATGGCTCCTAAGTTGGAGGATACCGGTGCTTTCATGATTCCTTATACAATTGGGAGTGTCGAGTTTGCTAAGGCTCTTTATGATCTTGGGGCAAGTATAAATTTGATGCTCCATTCGATTTTCAAGACTTTGGAGATTGGGCAACCAAGACCCATTTCTATGTGGTTGCAAATGGTCGATCGTACCATGAAGAGGCCATTGTATGTGATTGAAGATGTTTTGGTCCGGGTTGATAAATTCATTCTTCAGGCCAACTTTGTCATGCTAGATTGTAACGTTAATTATGAAGTGTCAATCATTCTTGGGAGACCTTTCCTTGCTACGGGTAAGGCTCTTTGTGATGTAGAGGCAGGAGAACTCACTTTCCGGGTTGGTGATGAAAACGTGGTATTCCATGTGTGAAAATGAGGTGTGTTCTTTTGTGGACTTAGTGACCGATGTTATTGTTGACGATACAAGTGCTACTATCAATGTTGGTGATATGTTGGAGGCCATTTTTGCTCCGTTTTGATGATGACGAGATGGATGGTTTCATGGAATGCGTGAACTCTTTGCAAGGAATGGGGTCGTACAACTATGTACCCTGAAAATTATCTTTGGATCTTGAAAATGGGAAGACTCCTCCTACAAATCCTTTTATTGAAGAGACACCCACTTTGGAGTTGAAGCCATTGTATTCACACCGTCGGTATGAATTTCTTGACCATTGTTCTACTTTACCGGTTATTTTTTACTCTTGTTTGACAAATGTGCAGGTTGATTCCACATCGGTGGTGTTACAAAAGAGGAAGAAGGCTATTGGGTGGACTTTGGCGAATATTCGGGGTAAAAGCCATGCCTTTTGCATGCATAAGATCAAGTTGGAGGATGGTGCTAAACTGTCCATTAAACATCAAAGAAGACTTAGTGAGGCTATGAAAGAAGTTGTCAAGAAGGAGATTATCAAATGGTTGGATGTCGGGGTTGTCTACCCCATCTCCGATAATTCATGGACCTCTCTGGTTCAATGTGTCCCAAAGATGGGGGACATGACGGTGGTTACCAATGATAAGAATGAACTGATTCATACAAGAACGGTGACTGGTTGGAGGATTTGCATGGATTATTGCAAGATCAACAAAGTTACAAGGAAGGATCACTTTCCACTTCCTTTCTTAGATAAAATGCTCGATAGATTAGCCGATCATACTTTCTATTGCTTTCTTGATGTGTACCCTTCTACAACCAAATTCTCATTACTCTGTAAGATCAAGAGAAAACAACCTTTACATGTCCCTATAGTACTTTTGCTTTCAAGAGGAAGCCATTTGGTTTGTGCAACACACCGGTGACTTTTCAACGGTGTATGATGGTTATTTTCACGGACATGGTGGAAGTCTACCTTGAGATTTTCATGGATGACTTCTCGGTAGTTGGGGATTCTTTTGATGATTGTCTTGCAAATTTGGACAAAGTGTTGGCTAGATGTGAAGAAACCAACTTGGTACTCAATTGGGAGAAATGCCATTTCATGGTTGAGGAAGGTATTGTCCTTGGACATAAAATCTCAAGGAATGGAATTGAAGTTGACAAGCCGAAGATTGAGGTGATTTATAAGCTTCCACCCCCAACTTCGGTGAAGGGTCTGTGGAGTTTCCTAGGCCATGCGGGTTTTAACCAGTGCTTTATCAAAGATTTCTCTAAAGTGGTGAACCCATTGTATAAGCTCCTTGAGAAGGATGCCAAGTTCAGTTTCAATGATAATTGCATGAGGGCTTTTGAACTATTAAAGCTCAAGTTGACAACTAGTCCTATTATCACCGCTCCAAATTGGAGTGTGCCTTCTAAACTCATAAGTGATGCAAGTGACGTAGCGATTGGGCTGTTTTGGGGAAACGTATCAACAAAATTATTCATCCGGTCTACTATGCTAGTAAGACCATAAATAGTGCCCAAAGAAATTATACCGTTACGGAGAAAGAGCTCCTTGCTATTGTGTTTGAAATTGAGAAGTTCCGCCCATACTTGATGGGTGCCAAAGTTATTGTCGACACAGAGCATGCGGTGTTTCGCTATCTTATGAACAAAAAAGAGTCCAAAGTCCTGTTGATGAGATGGGTACTCTTGTTGCACGAATTTGATATTGATATCCAAGATAAGAAAGGTAGTGAAAACCAAGTGGTGGACCACTTATCTCGTTTGGAAGAGGAGGGAAGGCCGCATGATGGCCGTGAAATCAATGCCTACTTTCTCGATGAGCAACTTCTGGAAATTTCAATGAAAGAGGTGCCATGGTTTGCGGACTTGGCAAATTTTCTTGTGAGTGCCTTCATTCCGGATGATTTCTCTTCAAACCAAAGGAAGAAGCTCAAAAGAAATTGTCAAGATTATTATTGGGATGAACCCTACCTTTTCATGATTTATACGGATGGGGTGATTAAAAGGTGTGTACCGGAAAAAGAGCAAGGCGATATTCTTGGGGCTTGTCATTCTTCACCCTATGGTGTCTATCATGGTGGAACAAGAACGGCGGCCAAAGTTCTTAGTTGTGGTTTCTATTGGCCTAAAGGATGCTAGTGATTTGGTGAAAAGATGTGATGAATGTCAACGGGACGGTGGAATCTCAAAGTAAAATGAAATGCCTCTCACAACCATCTTGAAGATTGATATTTTCGATATTTGGGGCATTGACTTTATGGGCCCTTTTGTGAGCTATTGTGGAAACACTTACATCTTGGTCACGGTGAATTATGTGTCCAAATGGTTTGAGGTCGTCGCCTTACCCAACAATGAGGCGAGAAGTGTAGTGACTTTCTTGAAGATGAATATTTATACAAGATTTGGTACTCCACGTGCAATCATAAGCGATGGGGGTCACACTTTTGCAACTAAGCTTTTGACACTTCACTTAGCAAGTATGGTGTTACTCACATGGTCACGACTCCCTATCACCCACAAGCTAGTGGGCAAGTGGAAGTCTCCAACTGGAAAATAAAGAGTATTTTGCCTAAAATAGTGAATGATAATCGGGCGGATTGGTCGAAGAAGCTTGATGATGCGTTATGGGATTATCGGACGACTTATAAAATACCTATCGGAATGTCTCCATACCGGTTAGTATTCGGGAAAGCTTGTCATCTTCCGGTGGAACTAGAGCACAAAGCAATGTGGGCTCTAAAGAAATTGAATCTTGATTAGGAGTAGCCGCTAACTTGCAGGTTACACACTTGAATGAATTGGATGAGTTCCAGTACCATGCATATGCGAGTTCGTCCTTGTACAAAGAAAAGATGAAATATCTTCATGATAATACATTTGGAACAAAAAGTTCAAGGTGGGCGATCTTGTATTGTTGTTTAACTCAAGGTTGAAAATGTTTCCCGAGAAGCTAAAATCCAAGTGGAATGGTCCATTTGAAATTGTTGGTGTGATACCTTTCGGTGCATTAGACTTGAAGAACAAAAACAATGAAATATTTTGAGTTAATGGTCACCGGTTTAAGCACTACTTGGGCAAGGTTGGAGATATCAATGTGGTGGCGGTCATTTACCTCACTTGAGGATGCTTTAACATTGTGTCGTGCTGCGACTTTAAATCAGGCGCTTCTTGGGAGGCAACCCATGTTCTTTTTCTTTTTCTTTTGTAGTTAGATGTTACTTGTTGTGTTAACTTAATTTGAAGTGTGCTAAAGGATTGAGTGTTACATGCAAGAAGGGTGGATGAAAAATGGCTAAGTATAGAAGCAATTGCGGACCGCACTTTAATTGTGCGGGCCACAAAATTTCATGTGCCACAACAGAGGTGCTTGTGCAGCCGCACATTTCAGATGTGGAACGCACAATTGGAGGCTTGCCAAAGTGTCAAAATTTAAACTCTCTAAAGTTTAAGTCTGTTAGTGCGGGGCAAATCTGCGACCGCACTCAAAAATGTGCGAACCGCACATGAGGTTCATAGAAGGCAGGTCCAGGTGAAAGAGCGCGGATCGCACTTGGAATTGTGCAACCGACCCCATTTACTATGTAAATGCCGAGTCTAACCTCAACAAAGTATTGACGAAGCTAAGGCGGTTCACTTACAATAACATGTATGGGACAATAATAATAACGAAAAAATATGAAATGAAAGTAAAGTTGTTAACTCATGAGAACGAACTCGAAATTTAACTACCAGAGAGCCCATAATAACAAATCTCATAGTCCCATATCACAATATTGAGGCAATTCCAACAATCACAAACAAGTACCATATATACAATCCGTTTCGGCGCGCAACCCGATCCCACCATATAATCATCTGTTAATATCATAATTTGTCATTATTCCACTATTTCAATTCATTAGCTTTTAATTTTCATTGCGGCATGCAACCCCTCCCCAAACAATTTCAATCAACATAAAAAATTCAACAACCAAGTTTACATGAATTTCTGCAACAAGAAGGTAAATGTACAAGACAATAAAGAATCACATAATAATCAAAGAATCTCTAACGACTCGAAGTCTCAACTTTACCAATTCATCGGTATCTATCAACTAAAAAACTCATGCAAGTGAAATCATATTATAGAATGCAACAAAAATATTACAAAACAAGTAAAGCATGTGACAATTTAAGTATGCAAGTAAAGCAAGTAGAGGCAAGTAGCAAATAAGCATGGAGTCATAGAAGAAACGGACAATTTAATACAAGAATAATTAAATGACAAGTAAAAATTATAATATATATGTGAAATAAAGCATGTAACAATTAAGGCATGAAGCAAAATATATCATGAAATAAATGAAAATATGGAAACAAATATCATGACGGCGTATATACACTCGTCACCACGCATATACGCCGTTTTCCCAAAAACTTCACATAACACATAGTTCAAGAATTCCTAATTCCCTCAAGTCAAGGTTAGAACCAACATTTACCTCACTCCGCGAATCAAAGCAATCAACCAATCACGGCCTTGCCTTTTGAAAGAGCCTCCAAACCAACCAAATCTAACAAATTATCGATCAAATATTTCAAATTAAGCTTTAGAAACTACCCATTAATGAAAGAGGTTCAATTTTGATAATTTTAGAAAAGTCAACAAAAATTAACCCTGGGTCTGCTTGGTCAAACCCCGAGGTTCGGATCAAAACCCGATTACCCATTCACCCCTGAATCCGGTTATGTGATTTGTTTCAAAATTCGACCTCAATTTGAGGTCTAAATCTTAATTTTACCCAAATTCCCAATTTCTACCCAAATCCCTAATTTTTATCTTGAAAATCCTAAATATGATGTTCATATCTCATGAAAAGTAATGAGTACTTGAAAAATATTGATTAAAGTCACTTACCAATGAATTTGGGAAGAAAAGTCTCTTGGAAAATCGCCTCTAGAGTGTTTAGGATTGAAAAATGGTGTAAAATGAGCTAAGTCCCAATTTTTTCTCTTTTACCCAGCTGCAGATGTCGCAATTTTGAAGTCATGTTCGCAATTGTGAACATCGCAAATGCAAAACAAGGGTCGCAAATGCGAACCCTACCTCAGAAGCGTAGAAGTCGCTATTGCGACGAAAAGTTCGCAATTGCGGAAAGACCCACCTTCACAATTGCGGACAATGCCTTCGCAATTGCAAAGATAACCCAAAAGCACACTGAGTGGCAAATGCAACTCAGGGATCACAAATGTGACCACTGACAATTTGCAAATGCGAACAAGTTCCTTGCAATTGCGAGATTAACCCAACCCAATCTATGCTCGCAAATGCGAGCTCTTGTTCACAAAATCGAGGCTCGGAATAGCTAGCCAGACATGTCTAGAGCTAGAAAGACACCAGTTATCTTTGTACTATCCAAACTCATCCGAAACATGTCTGAAACTCACCCAGACCACTCGGGCTCCAAACCAAACATGCAAATAAGTGTAATAAAATCATACAAACTCGATTGCACAATCAAATCACTAAAACAACATCTATATCTACAAATCGAATCTCAAAATGAATGAGATTTCAAAGGGAACTTAAGAACTACTAGAATCACGTATAAGCATCCGAATCATGTCAAACCAATTCCGAATTACACCAAATTTTGAAGAAAAGTTTCAAATAGTAATACAGACCTATTCCAAGTTTCAACATCAAAATACGAACCCGATACGGTCAAACTTAGGAAATTTTTAAACTTTCAAAATACTAGTTTTTGACAAAATGAGTCAAATAAATCTAGGGACCTCCAATTTAAATTTCGGGCATATGCCCAACTCTAAAACTACGATACAGACCTATTAAAATCGTCAAAACACCGATCCGGGGTCATTTTCACAAAATATTGACCGCGGTCAACTCAAGTTTTTTAAAAGCTAAAAATCATATTTTCTTTAAATTTTCACATAAAAGCTTTTCAAAAAGTGATATGGACCATGCATGCAAACCAAGAAATATCAAACAGAGTTAACAGGGGTCTTAAAATAAGAAAATAAGGTCTAATACTCAAAACGACATATCGGGGCGTCACATAAATTGTGCTCAATTATGACATAAATTGAGAAGAGAGACAAAATCACACACATACATTCTAGAGAGAAGAAATTGGGAAGAAGAAAAGAAAGATTGTTTTTATTATCCCTCTGAAAAAGAGTACAAGTATATATATATATATATACACACACACACTTCAGTGCACTCAACTCTCACGTGCAATCTAACTATCTAACAACTTAACTTCTAACAACTTATTTCAACTGTTAATATCTCTGATACTTCCCCTCAAACGGGTGGGTGAAATACATCGAGCACACCCAGCTTGAAAGAAGAGTATGTTGTTGAGCAACACTTAACCCTTTGGTGAGAAAATCTGCCAACTGAGATCTGGTGGTCAGATAACTAGTCTTGATCAGGCCTAATTTAATCTTCTTTCGGACAAAGTGATAATTGATCTCAATGTGCTTGGTACGTTCATGGAAGGTGGGGTTAGCAGCAAATCACATTGCTGCCTTTCTGTCATAGCAGAGTTGTACTGGTGTAGAAAGTGAAATCTTAAGATCCTTTAAAAGCCCAACTAGCCATATAATCTCTGCTATAGCCGCTGCCATGCTCCTATATTCAGCTTCAGTTGAGTTTCTGCTCATAGTCTATTGCTTCTTCGATTTTTATGAGATCAAGGAATCACCCAGCTTGATTACATAGCATGTGACTAACTTTCTAGTATTGGGACAAGCTGTCCAATAAGAATCACAGAAGGCAATCAGTTCTGTAATTGAATGTTTCTTCAATAATACTCCTAAACCAAGAGCATTATTTATATATCTGAGCACTCTTAATGCAGCTTCTCAATATGATTGTTTAGGTGGTTGCATGAATTGGTTCAAAACTTGCACTACAAAGTAAATATATGGCTTAGTGACAGTCAGATAAATCATCTTGCCCACTAGTCTTTAGTAACTGCTAATATCTTCCAAACGTAAATCATCAGACCTTCCGGCATTAGTGTCATAGTCTATTGTTGTCAGCTTGATATTCTGTTCTAATGGGGTGGAAGCTGGCCTGGCTCCACTTAATCCCATATCAGAAATCAACTCCACATCATACTTCTTCTGATTAAGTAAGATCCCATATTTAGACCTCATCACTTCAGTCCCCAGAAAGTATTTAAGTTCCCCTAAATTTTGACCTTAAAATTGTCCTGAAGAGTTTTTTTTGCCTCATGAATAATGTCCTTGGAGCTCCCACTAATTAGAATATCACCCAAATAGATCAAGATGATCACAATGTCCACTCCATTTTGCTTGGTAAACATGGAGTGATCATGTGAGCTTTCATATAAACCAGCTTCTAGTAAAGAAGAAGTCAGTATGATGTTCCATTATCGAGAGGCTTATTTAAGCCAATACAAGGACTTTAACAATATACATACTCTAGAATCCCCATGTCTGTGAAACCCTTGTGAAAGTTTCATATACACATCTTCATATAAGTCACCTTGAAGGAAGACATTATTCACATCCATCTGGCACAAATGCCAATCCTTAGTTGCTACCACGCTAATCACAGTTATGAGAGTAACCATCTTGTCAACGGGAGAGAATGTTTCATGACAATCCAAACCTTCCCTCTATGTGTAACCTTTTGCCATTAGTCTTTATTTATACTTGTCTATTTTACCACTACCCTTGTATCTAATTTTATACACCCATTTAGAACTTATGTCTTGCTTTCCAGTTGGTAGAGGCACCAACTCCCATGTATATTCTCTTCTAAAGCAGCAATCTCTTGTTGCATAGCCTCTACCCATATCTGATCTTTAGAAGCTTCTCTAAAGGTTTTGGATTCTGTGACTGTGGAGAATGGCCCTAAATATGCATGATAAGTAGAACTGTAGGGGTGTTCAAGCCGAACCGAAAACTCACATCAAATCAAAAAGTCA
Organism: Nicotiana tomentosiformis; assembly: GCF_000390325.3. Lineage (NCBI taxonomy): Eukaryota > Viridiplantae > Streptophyta > Magnoliopsida > Solanales > Solanaceae > Nicotiana > Nicotiana tomentosiformis. The sequence goes on from NC_090820.1 coordinate 42,274,574, forward strand.
AACCAAACCAATTATAAAACTCGATAAGGTTTAGTTTGATTTTGTTTGTTATTGAGTAAAAACACTCAAACCAAACTGACATATAAATATATAATTTTTATATATGCTTCTAAGATTTTATATAGAATTTTCTTTAAAGAATATCGAGAAATATTTGGAATCCTCTAATGGGATGTATTATATTTAATAGAACTATGAAGTGAATCCATTTTTATTTACTTTAAATAATGGGTTGTATCATCACTTTCTTATCAAGTATTATTGAAATGTGTCGATCTTTTTGTTCTTCCATATTCATATGTCAAGTAAATTTTTATATCTTCTTCGAATTTAAAATGGTATTTCAATAATTTAAAATTAAATAGAATATATTTTTATTTAGGTATCACATTAATTTTTATATTTAATTATTAAATTCGGTTAAGCTTGAAAGCGTACATCACCGACAAATTATTGGTAGATGACTAAGAAAAAAACTATCATGTGTTACTAAAAAATATTTCTCTTAAGAATATTTTAATAAATCATATGTTTGTCAGTTTTTTTAGTTTTTACTAAAAATATATTCACTTATCAAAATTCTATCAATAACTTTAATAAAGTAAGATTGAAATAATATTCATGTAATAGAAAACATAAAAAATCTGAACCAATCCAAACCAATATATAGTTAGTTTGGTTTGATTTTGATAAAAATTGAACTAATCTGGTCCATGTACACCCCTAGGTAGAAGATAGGTGAGAATAAGTAATACACTAGGAGATGGGATAAGAGTAATAAACAATTGGCTTGATTGTAGTAACATAATCACTAAGCCAAATAGGTGGCTTAGATACTCTGCTTGGTCCGATAGAAATTGCCTCCTGATTAGTTCCAGGTGTTTCATCAGGCGTAGGAACTGCCACTTTTGGTTGTTCAACTTGTGAGATAGCTTTAACTGACTCGTCATGGAGTTCCAGTCCTTTAGCTAGGGTAGTTGAATCTGATGATGCTTCAGATTGTACTGGCGTGTATGACCCTCGCTACCTTTAGGATGAGATTGTGGGTATGACACTGTATATTGAGGTAATGGTTCTGCAATTGTTTGAGTAGGATGAGGAATAACATAATATTGTTCCTCACATGGTTGAATAATTGTTGGTTTCCTGAATAAAAATATATTTGAAGTATCTTCGTGTGGATCTTCTTTGAAAGGAAATATGGATTCTTTGAAAGTAACATCTCTACTGACAAAGAGTTGTCTATCTTCCAAATCATATAGTTTATACCTATTTTGAGTTTCTGAATAACCAATCAGGATAGCCTTCTTGCTCTTGTTGTAAACTTGTCAGTTCTATGTAGTGTACTTGCATAACAAAGACAGACAAACACCCTTAGATGCTCTAGTTTAGGTTCCTTTCCAAGAAACAATTCATAAGGTGTATTCCCTTCCAACACAGTTGATGGCAATTTGTTAATAAGATAGACTGCAATTCTGATAGTCTCCCCAGAATCAAATTGGCATGGAGCTTTGAAACTGTAGAGATCTAGCTACTTCAAATATATGCATATGCTTTCTCTACACTGTCCTATTTTGTTATGGAATATATGGACAACTACTTTGATGTATAATCCCACTATAAGCCAATAATTCATTGCAGTTAGCATTAAAGACTTATGTCTCATTTTTTGTTCTTAAAATTTTGAAATTCATTCCAAACTGGTTATTAATCATGGAAAGAAAATATTTTAACACAACAAATACTTTACATTTAGACTGCATCAAATATATCCAAGTGTATCTACTATAATTATCCACAATAGTCGTACAATAATATATTCTATTATATGTAGTTCCGAGTATAGACCCATACATCTAGATGCATAAGCTAGAAAGGAATATCTATTTTATTATTACTACTAGGAAATTGCATTCTACTATGTTTAGCTAAGGGGCAAATATCACAATTATCTTGAATGCTACTATCAACTAGGCTTATAAGTGATGGTACATGTTGCATTTCACTAACTGATTGGTGGCCCAATCTCTAATGCCATAATCTTCCGTTGTTTTCTATTTTGAAGGCAGTTGCTCCTGCTGTAGGCTTTATTTCTTCTTATAGTATGTACAAACTATCTCTCTCTCCACCAATCCCCATTACCTTGCCATTGAAGAGTCCCCGAAACACACTAAAATCGGGGGGAAACGTGGCCAAGCAAAAGAGTTCCCTGGTTATTTTGGAAGCTGACATTAGATTGAATTTGAATTCTAGTACGTGTAACACATTGTGGATCTTATGATCTCCTAGAATCATTGTCTCCCCTGCACTTGAAATGTGAGTTCTACTACCAGTTGGTACTTGTACTTTACTACTTATTTGATCTCCTAGAGTCTTAACAGGTGTAATGTGATGAGAGGCCCTCGAATCTACAATCTATTCACATGCAAAATCATTGGATAGTAGCGAGAATATACCTGCCATGTTTCTCTTGCATTAACTCGAAGAAGACTTATCCAGCATGCTCAGTAACTGTATGTTATTGTTGCTCTGTGAAACAATATCCTGCGGATTTTCCTTTAGAGGATGATTCATTGTCCGATGTTGTAGTGATGTTAGCAAAAGGTTTGAAACTAGTAGGTGTCACATTCTTCTTCTTGCTCTTAAAATCCTAGGGATACCCAATGATTTTGTAAGAATTTTCTTTTAAGTATCATTTGTATCCACAATGCTCACAGATAAGACCTGGCTTCTTAGGTTTGAGTCCTTGAGTTTTCCCTACTAACATGGTCAGAGGATCCTTTTTTATGTCATCCACTCCTAAGGATCGTTGGCTCTCTTCCTGAGTCACAGTGGCATAAGCCTCGTTCACTGATATTAATGGTGTAACGACTCGGCCGGTCATTTTGAGAGTTGTAGCCTCATTCCCCCATTTACTGCTCATTGTATGCTTTATAACTACTATGTGACTTGTCAAGGTAGTTGGTTTGGGTCCGGGAAGGTTTCGGAATGAATTGAGACACTTAGTTTCAAGGTTGAAAGCTTAAGTTGAAATGGTTGACCGGATATTGACTTGTGAGTAAACGAATCCAGAATAGAATTTTGATGGTTCTGTTAGCTCCGTAGGGTGATTTTAGACTTATGAGTGTGTCGAGATTGTGATTTGGAAGTCCGTAGTTGAATTAGGCTTGAAATGGCAAAAGTTAGAAATTTAAAAGTTTGACCGAGAGTGGACATTGTGGTTACCGGGCTCGGATTGGGGTTTTGAGAGTTGGAGTAGATCTCTGGTGTCATTTATGACTTGTGTGCAAAATTTGAGGTCAATCGGACGTGATTTGATAGGTTTTGGCATCGTTTGTAGAAATTGGAATTCCTTAGTTTTAATATGCTTGAATTGGGGTGTGATTCATGGTTTTAGCGTTGTTTGATATGATTTGAAGGCTCGAATAAGTTTGTATAATGTTTAAACACTTGTTGGTATATTCTTTTGAGGTCCCGGGGGCCTCGGGTGGAGTTCGGGTGATTTTCGAATCAAGTTTGGAGTTAAAAGGGGTGATGTAGCTGAAGCCTTCTGGTGTAATCGCACCTGCGGAACTTTGGTCGCAGGTGCGAGCTCGCATGTGTGGGCTGGGAAGTGCATAAGCGACCTAGGATGGAGGTGTACAGTGGTCGCAGGTGCGAGACAATTTTTGCACCTGTGTGGTCGCAGATGCAGCGTCATGGGCGCAAAAGCGGAGTTGGCTAGTGGGGGAGCTTGCGCAGGTGCGATGAAAATTCTGCACCTGTAATTGTGCATATGCATAGGCAGGAACGCAGAAGCGGAACCGCAGGTGCGGTTACGTGATCCGCAGAAGCGAAAAGGCTGGGCAGTGTGTTAAAAACGAGGGTTCCGAGATTTTCTTTATTTTTTAACCTTCCAAGCTCGGGATTAGGCGATTTTGAGAGGGATTTCGAAGGGATTCTTGAGGCAAGTAACTTGTGGTTTAATTTTTTCAATAATTATGTTTTCCCATTAATTTTCCCACCTAGATTGTGTGGTTTTAAGGTGTAATTTGGGGGTTTGAGGCTAGGGATTTGGAGAGTTCGATTTGGTATTAGATTTTAGTAATTTTTTATTGTTGGACTCGTGGTTAAATGGGCTTCCAGGTTTGTGACTTTTATTAGATTCCGGATGTGGGCCCGGGGGGACGAATTTTGAGTGGACTTTTTGACTTTTAATTAAAAGCTTAGTAATTTCATATGGAATAGATTCCTTTAGATCGTGTTGATTATATCGAACTATTTGTGGCTAGATTCGAGGTATTTGGAGGCCGTTTCGCGAGGCAAGGGCTTGTTGGAGTAGAGTGTCGCATAGTTTGAGGTAAGTAACACTTCTAAGATTGGTTCTGAGGGTGTAAAACTAGAATTTCGTGTTATGTGATTTGTGTTGAGGTGACGCATGTGCTAAGTGACGGGCATGTAGGCGTGCACCGTAAGAATTGTGACTTGTTTGATTTCATGGAACTAAATAGTTATTAACTCTTGTTGTTACCCGTATTTTCACCATGTGTTAGATCTATTGAGTTGTCAGTCATGTTAGAAACTCTGCTTAGGCTATATGATGGTACTATTGGGATCCACAGTGGTCGTTCTTTGCTGTAGAACTAATTGCTTAATCTGTCAATTTGTACTCAGTCACAGTTATTACTTGCATATTATATCTTAATCTTTGTTGTCTTTACATGTTATATCATATCATCATTTGTGGGCTGATTATCATGATTCTGGTGAGCTCGAGAGACTGAAGAGGTTATTGACCGAGTGGGGTTGAGGGTCTATTGTGAGTGATATTTATGGAATCGGGTTATATGTCGCAGCAGGCTTTATTTATTGATGTCAGGATTTGGCTTATCATAGCGCTTGGACTGGATCGGCCCCTCTGGAGTCTGCACACCCACAGTGGGCGCAATGCTAGCAGTTATGATATTTGGGCTGGATCTGCCTTGTTTATTTGCATTTAGGCTGGATCTGCCCTGTTTTTGTCTGCATGTGGGTTGGATCTGCCCTAGGCTATGTTAAGTGTTGTTGTGAAATCAGAAAGCATGTCTAAGTCCTTGTTGAAAGTATGTCTAAAACTCTTGTACCTTTACTTGTAGAATATAAATTTTTGAGATATCATTGTCATGTTTTCTCTAACTTTTCGTACTGTTAAATATTGAAAATTAGATCGTAATAATTGGACTTGTCACTACTTTCAGTCCAAAGGTTAGATTTGTTACTTATTGAGTTGGTTGTACTCATGCTACACCATGCACCTCGTGTGCAGATCCAGGTACTTCCGGTCACGGCGGTTGCTGACTTGCAGAGTCCAGACCTTCGGATATCATCGAGGTAGTTGCTTGGCGTTCGCAAACCTTGACTCTCCTTCCTTATCTTTCAATTTATTTATTCAGTATTACATTTTAGATAGTGTACCAGGCTTTGTCTTTTCGTAGATGCTCATGTGCTTAGTGACACCCCGGTTTTGGGAAGATTCTATCTATTGAGTTATGATTTTTCTATCTTGTTTAAAGAGATTTTTTCTTTATTTAAACTGTTTTAGTATCTTTCAATGATTTCAAGTGTTGGAAATGTTTGAATAGTCGGCTTGCCTAGTACCACGATAGACGCCATCACGACGGGTTGGTTTGGTTCGTGACAAGTTGGTATCATAGCCAAGAGATTACTTCTCACATTGTTATTGCTTCATTTAATCCCATAAGAAATTACAACAGACGTTGTGAATTTAGATGTTCAACATATAGTCTAGACTCTTCGCAATTACAGGAATGTAGAGGAGCCAGCACATCTTGTTCATCCCATAAATCCTTTATCTTCGAGTAATAGCTATACAGAGTTCGTACCTTATCGCACGGTTGCAATTTCTATCAAGAGATGATAAATTCTCGTCAAGTTCGATGTATCAAACCTCTCCTTCAACTCACTCCAGACCTTCTTCGCATTTGAAGCATATACAATACTAGACATCAATTCATTCGAAATAGTTCCTTCAATCTATGATAGCACTCTCGCTTTGCATTTCTCCTATTGTTTTGCTAATTCTCCTTTGTACGTCGCCTTGACACAGGTTCCCTCTACAAATTTAATCTTGCCTTTACCACGAAGTGCCAATTCTATTGATCTACTCCATAGAGCATAATTCTCTGGCCCAATGAGCTTGAGCGGAATCAAAACCAATCTAGGAGCATTTGCATCCTCCATGCATTTCCAATGAATTCTAACCACACCCACTGTTAATTTTTTTTCTCATAAATATTTTGAATGTTGTATATCATTGGTGACTTTTTGTTGGCCAAAAGTGATACTCCCTTATTTTATTTATGTGTCATAGTTTGGCTCGGTACGAAATTTAAGAAAGAAAGAAATACTTTTAAAACTTTTGATCTTAAAAATTTTAGAGGATAAAAACTTTTGCGGGGCTTTTAATTAGTTTGGCTAAAAAAAACTTCTCATTAAAGGTAAAATAAAAAATAATTTCAAATTTAGCAACGCGTCAATCTTTTTGAAACAGAATAATAAAAAAAAAAATATAGCACATAAATAAAAATAAAGGGAGTAGATGATATTCTACGACTAAATGAGCCGCAAATATTTTATATTTTTGATACGTTTCTATCATTATATTAGTGCTTTTTTTGAGTGTTAAAAGTAATGAGGAAACTACACAATGTCACACCTCCCTTTTCAGGGATTTTTTTCATTAAAGTGAAATTATTTGAATAGGATTATTTTATTTTATTTTAAAAAAAATTTACTCTTTTCTTTCAATTTTAATTTATAGCTCAATCATATTTTTTTATAATATTTATATATTTTTTTAAATCTTTATACTCATTAAACATGAGGTACGCACGCAACACATATACCATAAGACTAGTTCTTTTAATAATGGAGCTGTCTTTCTTAGGTATTAAGATGTAGATAATGGAAACCATTATTTACAAACACTTGATATGAACACATAGCAAAGTAATTAACAAAACAAATAATAGAAATTGAGCTAAACCTTAATGCACATGGGAAGTCTTAATTCTAGGGAATATTTGAATCTATTGAAGATGTATAACTAATAAGATAAATTATGTGCCCCATAATGTAAGTTTATTAAATATGGCGCACGCATCGAGGCATTTCTTTATATGCAAGGCTTTTAATGTATCGTTATGTGGAGGAGCTACATAGTCTATACGAAGATTCCTTATTTAATAACTAAATACTTGTATATATTTTGATTTTTTAACACAATGTTCAAGTAAGATTTTATTCATTTGTTAATGTGTCATGATTGTGATATTGGGTCAAACTTATACAGTTATACTCACCTCGATTAATCTATTAACGACATGTTATTTGTCACAGGCACCTCTATTCAATGAGATAATGATGTTCAACAAAACTTAAATAGATTGGCTTAATTAATCGACGTTGTTGTATTTTGAACGTTGATCTTTAGCATACTACTCCAATTATTAAATTTTTAGGTCACTCCCGTGAGGGAATTCTCATCTTAGATGATTAGATCTCTATGAAGCTAATTTGAACAAATTTAATTCAAACATTCACATAGTCAAGCTATGCCGTTTTCAAGTGAGGTATGTTAAAGTAAAATAAAGTATAATGCAATAATAAATTTAACTCTCCCACCTTCCACACCCCAAAGAGACAAAAATCAAATCTGAAAAAAAAAGGTCAAATGTATGAAGATGTCAGTAAGAGGAGTTGCTCAAATGGTAGGTTTCTTTCACCTTTGACTTTAAGCTTGTAAGTTCGAGTTATCATGAGAGTAAAATGAAGGAGCTTCTAGGAAGGATAGAAAAAATGGTGGGTATGGTTCATCTAAAAACACCAGATATTCGAAACTTTCACCAAAATTGCAAATATAATCCCTTTAATTTCAGTTTATATTGTATAGTGCCAACACTTTTTAAAACTAAAAAGAAGGATTCCTATTATTTTGGGTTTAGAAAAACAATTATGATGCTAACTTAAGGTTTCTTAGAAAATAAGAAACTTGAGATCTAATAAAATTAAAGAAATGGAATTACTAATGATTAATGAATATTGTATGTAACTATAAAATAAATCATACAAAATGAATTAATGATAAAATGAAAATAAAATAGCCTATTAGCACATAATAAAAGGAGGTTACGTAAGAAGAAGATACAGAAAATTATGGTGTGACAAAATCTCTTGAAATAATTAGAAGATCTTCAAATAGGGGTACTAGATCTATCAATATGAGCGGGGCCGGGCTAGCCCAACCCAGTCCACATCGGCTTTAGCAATTAACGGACTGGATTGGGCTGGGTTAGCCTACCATTTTGATGGGCCATATAATAGTCAGCACACCCTAGTCCTATATGGATTGCGGGGCCTAATGAGCTGGCCCATATCATTTTTTAAAATATAACTTTATATTTTTTCTTTAAGTTCTAACCTAAAAAGATAAATATTTAAAAGTTAAAAAAATCTTATTAGAAAAATTTCACAAAACTTAATAATTTTTTATATTGTTCCAATATTATCACAATAAACACTAAAAAAGTAAAGGACAAGAATATATTTCATTCACTAAAAGTTAAAAGTGAAAGCAAACTATTCAAGAGAACGCTCATGACGCTTATGGGATATCCAACACATCATCTTCATCAAGCACATTTGAATGCGTTTTTGAGAAGATTGTCTTAACATCTTCACTTTCATCTACATCTACAATTCGTGTGCAATATTAATTAGTTAAATATTAAGAATAATTAAATTTTTAAAGTTAATTAACGTTTTAAGATTTTGATCTTTTAATAAGATGAGCTTAATAAACTTTAAGCTTGGGATACTCTTCTTGTTATTTTTTGTGTCGTATACTTTTTATATTTTAAATACGTATTTTTATTAGGTCCATGAGCCGGTCCAACCCAACCTTAGTCAAGCATCACGGGCCACGAGCTTATTCGGACCAGGCTTAAAAGCCTTGTTTTTAAATGGGCTCTAAAAATTCTAGCCCAGTCCTGATAAATCACGGGATGGGCTAGGCTAGCCCATCAGACCAAGCCCATATTTGACGGCTCTATGGGAGATATTCAAAAATATCCAAATTTACAAGTGGTAATTGAAAAATAACCACAGTTTCAAAAGTAATTGAAATTTAGCCAATTTTCATGTAAATATAAATTTTAACGAAAACACTGTTCAAAATCCGAAAAATATTCCAGCATAATATACTGGAATTCCAGTATAATATATTGGAACTCCAATATATTATACTGGAATATACTGGAGTTCCAACATAATATACTGGAGTTCCAGTATAATATACCGGTCCAGCATAATATGCTAGAAGTTCATACACATGTGCTCCAATCTCTAGTATATTATGCTGGAACTTTCCGCGTGTTGGAGTTTCAGCATAATATGCTGGAAGTTCATACACATGTGCACCAATCTCCAGTATATTATGCTGGATCGGTCCGTGTTGCAGCAAAATAATGCTATTTTTTAATGACTTTGCAAATGTTGGTTATTTTTCAATTATCAGTTTGAAAACTAGCTAACCCGTGCTATTTGTGATTATTATCAAAAATAATATAACAATAAAAAAAGGAATTTACTTGCTATTTTCAAGAAATAGGAAACAAACATTGGATCTACCACCAATATTATTAAAACCTTAGTGGGGTTCCTGACAATGAAATCACCCACCAAGAAAGTCCCCACATTTCAGTCACTAAGCAAATTGGACCCCATTATATAACTTTTTAAATTAATGCATTTTACTACACCCTGCATACTTCATTATATGATTCATCATTACTTAATTTTTTCAAAAGCGGTTGCTTTCCACAATTCCACCCCACCTGCCCCAACCCCCTATAGGGGATGGGGGCTGTATAGAAAATATAAATTTACAATATACAAGAATATATCCACTTTGGATTATTTGAGATTAGACATCTTGATTATAGGGAGCCCTAGGTTGAAGCCAACTAATTAATATTCCATTAGTTGTCCTATATGAATAAATAAAATATGGGGGAATGGGACAAAGGCTTATTAAGTGAAGATAACTCTATCTCTAATGCATTAGTTTAATTGATAACATCGCCATATTATCTTTGGATTCTTATTGAAGGCAAAGGAATCAAATATGTTTTGTTAATGAAATCATCTGACCTGGAGGAAACTACTCAGATTATGCTTTAAATCAGGATAATTATTTAAGAATTAAATAATTAAGTTAACGATAGTAGTAGTATTGATTAGGAGATCTTATGCCATGTGGACACGAAGACCAATGTGTGAAGTTTAATTAGGGTTAAACTTATAAAATGACAAATGGTTGTGGGTTTATTATCGTGATTTAAGCTATGATTGCTGACTATTAATAGAATATAATAGTATAAAACAAAGATTACGCAAATGATGATGACATCTACTATAATCACAAATCTCAACATCCCAGTGTTTTTAGGTTTTAACCTAGTATCTTGAACTAAATGCAGAGAAACAACTAATAGTACTATTTTTGCTGTGTCATCAATTTGCACGCATCTCAATTATTTCACGGGGTATTTGCTAGTGTCTTTTACTAACACAATACTGAATAATTCTATCTATCAGATAGTAAGCAAATAAAAAGAAATCACACGGCGTGTTTGTTTGACAAAAGAAACTATTCCAATAGCATTATCACGTAATTCGGAATTTAATTTCCTACTTGTTATCTATATCTCCCAAAAAGAAAAATGCTGATGGGCCAGTGGCCCAAGACACTGTTATATAAGTCAAGGGCAATAAGGGCCACAATTTAAATCTTTATAAGTTGAGCAGCACAAGAGTTGAGATACCTTTATCATAGCTTATCATATTTGATTATTGAGATGAGGGAAGAGATACTCTCCTATAATAAGGAGACTAAAAGATGAATGACAAACTTAACTAACATCTTTCTGTATTTGCGTTGAAATAAGAAAGTAACATACAACATACATGAGAAATTTGGACATAAGGTGGTTAATATTAATTATTGGCAATAATGCTACATGTTGATTTTAATGAGTTAAGATTGATATAATAGAACAAGATTTAAGATAATATAGCTTAGTAACGCACAACCAGGGTACAAAACAGTCTCTTGAGTCTTGTCCCAAGCAAACACAATAACACGGAAGATACAACATCCAAGCATTTTATGATTTTAGAAAATAAGAAATAATTTGTCCATTCTTGTTAATTGCTATACTTAAAAAACACATTCTTGTTTATAAATGCAGAAAAAGGTATCTTCACTTTCTAAAGGTATGAGCATGCGCTCAATAATGAGTTTCCAACTTTCTCTTCTCCAATTTTGTCAACAAATGGCACTTCATTCGCACCCCTAAAAATAATGTTTCTCTTCAAGTTACATAGTCAATGGACATACTGTTCTTTTATACAAAGTTTCTGAAATGGACTTGCTGGTGCCGAGTCTCCAAGTAGCCTTCCATTGTTATCACCAAAGCTACCAATCGTTTCGTTAACTCTATTTCTGACCACAAGACAAACGACGAAAAAAGCTGGAAAAAAAAAGCAAATCTATGAATCCATTTGAATGAATGAAGAGGGTTATCTGGTTGCCCTCAGGATGATTTGTTCTTCAGACCAGTGAATTCCTTTTCTTGCTGTTTCTTCAAGTATCTCTGTGCAGTAGCATTTACAATCTTAACGAAAAAGTTCAGTAGCATGATCGTAACCACGCCATTCCAAACTGAAGCAAATGAGAAATCCCATTTGTTCACCTGACAAGATGAAGAGTTTATATCAAGAAGAAGAACCATAGATTGTTGAATCAGCAAAAAAGAATCATGAAATATCACAAACAGAAATCTTTAATCATGTAAAAGAGAGTTAGATGAATTATTACCTTTATATTTGAAGTTACAGGTGTTTTGGTGGCCATATACTTGTCTTTCATGGAGTGGAGCTTGGCAATGATGTTTGGTAACATGGTTTCAAAACCAGGTATAAAACTAAGCATCCGAATCAACTCGGTTTCCACCCAATCAAGAAGTTGATTGTTGCAAACAGAAATTATAAACAGAGTCTGCACAAGCATAGCCAAAGAACACAGCTCTTTCATAAAGTGACCAGTCCAAAAAAGGTCGTCAACAGCCAAATGACAAGATCTTTACATTAAGCCAAAACTAAACTAAACTAAACAGCATCTAAGATGTGGAGAATCATGAATGCAGAAAAGGAGAGTTGACTGACCTGTATGTGAGTTTTAATGAGAGCCTTTCCAATCAAAGTTGCAAAAAAGAACTCCCAAAATGGGATCCCAAATTGTCCACACATTATGCCAGCAAGATCAAATAGAGGATTTGGAACCTACAAAAGGCACCTCCGTTACCACAGTAAATATTTTCTGGGGTTTTAGTAATGGGAAGTTCAGTGATTTGCAGAGACATTAGCAGATTAGAAACATATTTATGTACTAGAAACCAAATCTATATTTGCGGTCAACGAAAAATCAACTTTATTTTCTGGTGGGACAAGGTGATGCTCTAATGTCTAGCTTTAGGAACATATTAATTTATCCGCATGCAAAACTAAGGTAATCTTGTTTATCCTCCATGCAATGGTTTTCTGGATGAATAGAAGATAGATTTAAATAAAGACTTGGACTAACCGAAGCAAGTATTAGAATTGTGAAGAAGTTCAAATATTGTGCATGGGAAAGAAACCAGCGCTTCATTTGAGTCAGACGAGTAGCTAGAAATCCATTACTTTCAGAAGATGCATCTAGTTCTTCCATTGCGTCCACTCTACTACCTGAGAGGCTTGCTGCATTAAGTGATGGAAATACATTAGCAACAAGGACCCTGAAGATTAAAATATTCAATTATCATTTGCTTATAACAAGATCGGCAACATGCCGAAATTATTTTATTCCTGAAATTACAGGTGAATATTTCCATTAAGACTTGAGATTGAATGGCCCCGCCTATGATACTAGGACCAATAGCTACACAATCAGTTTGTGCTGGAAGTGTTAACAGATCTATTCGACACGGGTATGGGCTTAAAGGCATAAGAGACGAACCTGCTCGTGAAATAAAATATGGGGGAAGCTCTCCAAGCGCGGTTCCAAGGCCCCACAAAATAGCCTCTAACTGCACTTGGGGCAGTATACTACTAAGTGGGACACTTGTGCCATGTGAAGATGAAAATACAGGGGGGCCAAACTCTGAACAATCTTTGCGAAGCCATAGAGGAGTTCTTTGGAATTGTATTGTATCATAGGGAGCCATTTTGAGGTCAACTCGCCCACACTTCATTGCTTTTATCGTAAATAAAGCGATATGAGGGCCCAGATAGAGGACAAAAGTGTGCAAACCAGACCCTGCAACATGGCAACAAAATAGAGGATCTAAGTTTTTTATGGAAAAGCTAGAAAGGAGCAAGTTAAATACCATTACTATCAACAAGTTCCTTATTATGGAGACTTGAGTAGATAAGTTGCCCTTTAATATAGAACATAAGCTAAAAAATCTAACAGCATACCAAGGCCAATAGAAGATGCAACACCAAGAGCCACCCACCATAATCCAAACTTGAGATATCGAAGAACCTCCTCAACATGCTGCATTGCAACATAAAATGTCCAATTAGCATTGACGAGTCTTTGAATTTTAAAACAACATACAGGTACGATAAACAACCAAACAACGGCTCTTCAAAACTAGTTGAATGGCTATATGACTCTTCACTAAAACAGTCATGTCGGAATGACGAACTGTTTGAACCGCCAGAAACTAGACTCAAAGGACTACAATCTTATCAAAACAGCACCCCAAAATTCTCTATATATTGGGATATATCCATCCCATTTATGTATCATACAAGTAGAGGAAAATAGATATCTGACAATTTCTAACTCAACAAAATAACCCAAATTGTCAAAGAGCTCCAAATAAACAGTTCACTTGTGATGTAACAATAGAAAACTCAGCTCTGAGTTGACCACTTGTCAACTTCCAGCAACATGCAATAAAGTTCTTTTTCTTATGGAGGCGTGTGTGTGTGTGTCTATAGATAAAGGTGGTATCCGAGCGAACTCGCATGCACCTCAACTACTTCACCGAGTACATGCTACTTCCCACCAGTACAGATATCGAATAACTCTGCCCACCAAGGATTAGGCAAATGGAAAAAGTCACATAGTATTTTTTGCCTTTGTTGGGATTTGAACCTTGGTCTCCCAAGGCCTTTCCCCACTTCATTGACCACAAGCGCAACACCCTGGGTTGCTAAGCATATATTCTGGTGATGGTAAAGGTAACTATCCTTCTCCACTACAAAAGCAACTGAAATTGATGAAGCATACCTTTACATGAGGACCGTCGGTTGTCACAAGCAGTGTTAAGGCAAGCACAGCAATGGTACTGAAAAGCATACACCATCGATGTGACAAAAGATATGCTATCGACTTCCTGAGATACTGCATCATCGCCATACTGAAAAGTTTGAGTGTTCTGAAAGGCTGTGTCAACAGATTCAAATTTTCTAAATCCTGTTGATGCTTCGCACGAAGATCTGCAAGGCAATGGCAATTAACTCAGCCAAGTAACTTTAGAAAGCAATATTTCCTTCTCTTCAACAGGAGCATCCCACGCCCCTGACAAGAAATTAGACTGTCCCCTTAATTTTTGTCCCTTACTTTCTTTTCTCTGTTCAAATCTGCCTCGGTGAGCATCACAAATAAGCTTTCTGCTAAAACGTATGCTAAAAATGATATGCAAAAATATAAAGACCGCAACAAAACTAGCACTGCATTTACAATGATGAACATGTTCTCCTTCCTACAACATGCCATATAGGTAAAATATTTTTGTTTCTTTACTTTTAGCGTTTTTTCTTTGATGTGTTGGCTGTTTCTTGTTTGGTCAACCAAATTGATAAAGAGACACACTTATTACTTTATTTCCTATTTTGTTCAATCATATCAGTTAGATTATGTCGTTATTTTTTAACTCTACAACAACAACATACCCAGTATTATCCCACACCGTGGGGTCTGGGGAGGGTAGTGTGTACTGTGTACGCAGACCTTACCCCTAGCTTGTAAGGATAGAGAGGTTGTTTCCAAAAGACTCTCAGCTCAGGAAAGCATAAGCACCACATTAATGATATTTTTAACTCTAGTCAAGTGAAAGTTCCTACAAAAGTTTCTCATTAATAATTCCACAACCAATTTTCAGAAAAGAATTGAATTTCTCTCGATACTTCTCAATAAATTTATTTCCTCATTCATTTAATAAAAATGTATTTTTTTATCCTCATCTATAACAGAGGTATAACATAAGCTTCCAAATATTAAGTGAAATAATGAAGCCTCGGCGATTTTAATTTATCTCTATAAGTTACTTTTTTTGTTCTTTTATCTCTCTGTATAAGTTACGATCTCGAAGATTCTTAAAAGTTGGGATACAGTAAGATTTTATGCTGATAAAGCACTAGTATACAAATAACTACAATAAGTAGGTAAAGATGTATGTAAAGATGTAAAGTAGGTAAAGACAACTTGTAATAGATCGGTGCTATTGATATCCTCCCCAGTTTATGGTTGGAGATATGAGCCTATTATAGTGAAAAATTAGTAAGCATCTTTATAGAGTTGATCTTAATAAAACAAGTTTGCCGCGGGCTACGCGCCTACTGAACTGATCACTTACATGAAACAAAGATAATAACTCATAAGTTTTGCAATAATAGCAGTTCCTAATGAAACTACTTTCTCGGGAATTTTTTTATTAGAAAGGAGTTGCTTTCTAAGAAATTTGATATATATCATAGTTTAACAACATAAATGTTTTGATTTTTATATATCTCTTTCTTCTCTCCATATGCATTTAGTGGTCTTCCAGGCCTTCGGAATTAAAAAGCATATTTCGAGTTTCTCATCTTAATAAGAAGAAATGCTCAAAAGATAAATGCATCATGTAGTTTCCAGTTCACTATGTTTCTTCTCATCGTCAAGTCACCGATCATGTTAAATGATACATTGCCAAACTAAAGTCTCATTCGCTGCTCTACCCACAGATGAAATAGATATGGCACTCTTGCAGATAAGAAAAGATTCAAGCTAAGCGGATTGGGGCCTAAATAGAAGGGAAAAAACAACTACCAAATTAAAGGAAATGAATATTGACAGAATATCCAAACTTCAAAGGACTTAACATTTCATCTTCACCCAACACTATGCAATAGAAAGTACTCCCCATGTTTCATAACAAGTGTCTTAATTTCATTTTTAGTATGTTTAAAAAAGAATGTCACTTTCCATATATAGTAACTCTTTAATTCAAACATCGGAAACGGCCTCCACTTCCAACCAAGAGGTTGTGAGTTCGAGTCACCCCAAGAGCAAGGTGGGGAGTTCTTGGAGGGAGGGAGCCGAGGGTCTATCGGACACAGCCTCTCTACCCCAGGGTAGGGGTAAGGTCTGCGTACACACTACCCTCCCCAGACCCCACTAGTGGGATTATACTGGGTTGTTGTTGTTGTTGTTGTTTAATTCAAACATCCCCCATGGCATGTTTAAAAACGACAAGATTCAAAGGGTATTTTGGTACATTAAACAAATCTTTAGTTTAATAGCACAAGATTCAAAAGTCATCCTTAATTTCTTAAATTTCGTGTCCAGACAAACTAAGACACATAAAATGATATGTAGAGAATAACAAGCAGAAGTAAAGGATATAAACAGAAAAAAATTTGTTATAGACTATGTCCAATACAAGAAAGTGGAATCTTAACTTTTTGATTCACAACCAACTCCATAACAAGCAGAAGTAAAGGATATGGAGACAAACTAAGACAAACTAAGACACATAAAATGATATGGAGAGAATAACAAGCAGAAGTAAAGGATATAAACAGAAAAAATTTGTTATAAACTGTATCCAATACAAGAAAGTGGAATCTTAACTTTTTGATTCACAACCAACTCCATGGAGGTCTTGATTATACCTTCATGACAAGCTTGGGACAATACTATGCAGGATTTACACGTAATTTGGCAAATTGGCTAAAAATTGCTTTTTGGAACAATACTACACAGATGCGGTTCAAAGAAAATATGTTCCACCAACTTAAATCTAGGCCAGTTATCATTCTATGTTGTATATTTCGATTCATATATTCAAAACTAATATCGGGTATCATGTAGTTTAACATTTAGCTGCTAAACAATGACAACTGAAGATGCTAATCTCCAAAAGGAAGCAGATGATCTCTAAACAAAGTAGAAAACTAGGATGAAACTTAAACTAATCTAATCCAGATGAGAACCTACTTAATCACACTGATTTGAGATATATCAGCTTATATTTAAACGCCAAACAGAGACCACATGACCACAGCATTTAAACAATTGTTTGTTCTCCCAAAAAGGGGATGATGAGAATGACACTAAAAACCTAAAATAATGAGCAGGGGCGGAAGGGGGTTCATCCGACCCTCCTTCGCCGAAAAATTACATTGTATATATAAGGCAAAATCTGTTTTTTACCTCTATATAATATGTTTTGAATCCCTTTGATACAACCCAAAACCATAGCTTAGTGGTCAAGGGAGTTCAAAACTTTTGTGAGGTCGTTGGTTCAATTCCCTCTAGCTACAATCTCTTTTAATTTTTTTTTTTTTTAACCCCCTTAGCGAAAATTCTACCTGCGCCACTGGTAATGAGTACTGGACCTCCAGTATAATAATCGACTGGCTAAGTACAGTGGAAAGACAAGAAAATCTTCGATAGAATTGGTATAAGATTATGAAAACAGGGGTGCAGAAAGTAGGATATGATGAATAACCAAAGTTTTCTCGCCAAAACTTTAGTTAGTCTCACCTTTGCGATGCTACATTCAACAAATTTATTACAATTCAAAATGCGATAAAGTCTGCAGATATATACTCTGCCCAAGGCTGTTCCTAACTCCAATAATCTACTCGCACTGTAACCAGAAGGACTAAAACAAACAACTCCATAAATCAACATGTTTTAGACTTCCTCAAATCCCATGAAGAAGACCACATCACCCAAGGTGCACAATGGGTATCTGCGTACACTTTTCTCTACATCATATAACCAAGAAAACATACATGATGACATAAGCAAATAGTCCACATGCAAAAAAAGTGGTCTAGAAAATAAGATTCTACATGGCAAAATGTATAGCTGGTTGATTGAAACAACCATAGTAAGATTGACAAATTATGATTACTGGCCCAGTATATAACTTAAGCATTCTCTGATTTTCGTCTCCGTACTTCCAAGATTCAATCAGTCAAATACACTTAAATCGCACACTAGTTGCAGCTGGCTATACGAGTCAGGTAGATCGGTTGCTCTTTATTCGAGACCAATTCATTCCAAACTACAATAACAACTATGCCTAAAAATATCAAGCTAGGAGTCGGCTATATGAATCCTTATCCATTTAGACCCGTCTCAATTTGATATTCAATAAGTTAGGTTCTCTAAGTTCTTCACATTTTCTACCGACATTCAAATCTCGAACAAGATTCCATTATTTGTTCACTAAGGACCAGTTTGGCCATAAATTTTGCCAAAATAAATTTAGGTTTTATTTGGCAAACACATGTTTGGCCATAGATTTTGCCTACATTTTGGCAAAATCCCACATCCTAAATCCCAAACCAGCTCAATAGCTGGTTTTGGGCCAAAATATCACTATTACATTTTTTAAAAATTGCCCAAACTTTTGTATTTTATAATAGAGCCCACCATTTATTATTTTGTAACAATGTTGATTCGTCTTTTCGGTCACCTGATAGTGTATCATGTAGTTCATTATAAAAATAATAATTTTGTATCAAATTTATTTATGTTCAAGACTATGGTTTGCGATAATACAATGAATGTTATTGATAATGGTACTGTTGGGTATTTGTGATAGTTTTTAGAACTTGTGGGTATAAGTCATGTTTCATGTTTTTCCAAAATAAATTTGAAAAATATGTTTTGAAAACTGATGTCCAAACACATTTTCATCTTCAAACTAAACTTCGCCCAAATCAGATTTTTCATAACGAATTTGGAAATCTATGGTCAAACGCTAGCTAAGTCTTCGTAGAAACCAAGACATTGAAGTCTTTCGAGAAAACTCCCATCCATGTAATTTTAGGTCTACCTAGTCCCTTTTAACACTTCCAATCATCATGGTTTCACATCTATGGACCAACACACCGGGAGGTATGACATAGGGCATGACACATCGATGTACCAGCACATCTAGAGGTCGACATAGGACATGACCATACCATCTCAATCAACCTTCTCTTATTTTGTCCTCCATGTGTGCTACTTGCACCTTCTTCATGATGTGATTATTTCTAATCTTGTATGATCAACTATTTCATTCCAATAACTATCCAAATTCACCATAACCCCACAAGGCGAAACTTAATAGTAGATACAATTATGTGAAAACTAGGTTTGCTTATCCCAAAAAAGGGGAGTAGCACAACATAAAAAGTTATAGTCTCAAGCATGAGAGATCCATCAATATTTTAACTTCCCCTTAAACCACACACAATTCTTGACAAATACTAGTTATATTCAAGAATCAGAGTTACACCTTCATCCAGCACATGCAATCATGAAATAACAAAAAGATGCTTATTTTAATTTCTTTCCAGCAAGTATTAACACATACCCGACATTAAATTAAAATATAAAAAAAACAATCTTATCCATCAACAAGTTTCATTTTTTTCTTAATATCCCAGAAAATTAGAAAAAGAAAGACTTGCCTGAAACTGGCATTTCTTTAACTGGAGAAGCAGAACGAAAACTTTTCTGCGAATTTAGTTTCTTCTTGGACCCCATTGAAGCTAAATGTTTCAGTTAGACTCCCTTGTTTATCATCCAAAAACAACTACTGTTGGATTAACTTGGAAAATTGACTGATTCGATTACACAAAGATTCGATTTGTAGAAGAGATCTGAGGATTGTAAGCAAGAAAATCCAACTGGGTTTTGCGTCAGATCCACTGTGGGGTCGAATTCTCAACAATGGAGGCGACCCGCATCACTGGGCTACAGAAATATACGTATATAAAGATATCAGATTTAAATAAATAAATAAACGAATAAATAAAGTTGGTAAATGCTTTACTTATAATTAGCCCCAAAATTAAAGGGGGAAAATCAATTAAAAGTGATAAATTCCAAAAATTGATTTAAAAATGTTGACATTTGACATGATTTCGGAAATGATAGTTCCTTTTTCTCACATAAAATAAAAGAATAATTTTGTTGATAACATAAACGTTTTTTATTTTCGAGAAATAAACTAAAGGATGCAAGAGGAGGAGAAGTCTCAAAAGTATTGGAGCTAATGATTAATTGTTGAGATAAGACCAAAAGAGTGACATTACTATTTAAAAGAGTAGTACTAAAGCACCCATTTTTTCCAAACCATACTCAGGAGTTTAAGAATGTTTTAATTTGATTGAAGAAGAGATTAGGAAACTAATTGAACGTTAGTCACTTGTTATTTCTTGAGGAAAAATGTAAGTAATTTGCGATTACTATTAGTTTTTTATTATTGTATACGGTCGAAATAGATTTCGGCCTTACTACGTTCGATCGAGTTCGAACGGTAAGCAACCGGAGTGGGATTTTGGGATGAGTTTCGAAGGTAGTACAAATGAGCTTCGAGTCCGAAGGCTTATCGAGGAGTCGGTTTTATCGAGCCCGTGATCAAATCGATCTGCAAGGCATTGCTTCGAGGTCAGGAATGCGCTACACCCACCCCGGAGGTCGAACTCAAGCCAAAATCGAGGGCTCGACCCAATAACGAGTTCGAGCCAGTGTCGAGCTCACAAACAAGAGCCATTACAACCGCACTAAGAGAGAGAATCTTGGCGGGAATCGAGGAAGGGACAATTCATCATGGGTCATCCACTATATGCTTTATTTTATTATAAATAAAGTAGGATCTCTCTATTATAAAGGAGGAATCCTTGTAAGCAAAGAGGGGCAGAATGCATTGTAATAAAAGATCACTTCTCATATTGAAAGATATCTCCCCATGCTTGTTTTATTTTACCTCATTCATTCTTTTGCTCACTATTCCCATTCTCATAGCCAAGAACATACATATTTCTATTCCTATATACGATTTGTATCAAATTGTATCACATATCCTTAGAACTATACACAAATTTAACGTTATCTGATTTTTTGAGTAAACAGTTTGGCGCCCACCGTGGGGCTAAGGATAACAGTGATATAAATCTGCAGTACACACCAGTTTACAACTTCAAATCAGCAATGGCTTTACCTATCGACCACGAAGTCGGCCTTCAAGATAAAACCAACAACTTGGCACCCGAGGGCGAAAGGCCACTTGACGATGGCACTGAGGCTCGAATCAAAGTACCTGAAATTCGAGCTGAAGTATCATTGGATGTCAATTCACAAATAGTTATGGAGACGAATCAGCGCTCCGAACCAGAAAAAAATATTTAGGGCGGTACTCGATCTGTAGACACCCATAACACGGGGAAAATCGGAGCCAGCTTACGTATGATCTTCGAGATGCTACAAGCCCAACAAGTAGCGATAGCCCAGTTACAGAGCCAAACTCATATACAAAGCAGGCCGGATCCCAATCCACTTCGAGAAATCACCCCCAAAACGGAGCCTGTCGTAGTGAAATCAAACGAGCAAGAGTCGGGGACCACTCCCGAAATTACTAAATTTCTCGAGGAACTCTCAAAACGAGTCGAAGCCAACGACAAGATAGTGGAAACATACAATACCAGGGTCGATCAAATCCCGGGAGCTCCACCAATGATAAAAGGGCTTGATTCGAAAAAATTCATATAAAATCCTTTTCCCTCGAGTGCGGCCGCAAAACCAACCCCCAAAAAATTCCGTATGCCCGAAATTCTCAAATATAACGGTACGATCGATCCTAACTAACACGTCACCTCTTACACATGTGCCATCAAAGGTAACGATTTGGAGGACAATGAGATCGAATCCGTGTTGTTGAAAAAGTTCGGGGAGACCCTCTCGAAGGGAGCAATGATCTGGTATCATAATTTACCGCCAAATTTCATCGATTCTTTTGCCATGTTAGCAGATTCGTTCGTAAAGGCACATGCTAGTGCCATAAAGGATGCAACAAGGAAATCAGACCTCTTCAAAGTAAAGCAAAGGGGTAATGACATGTTGAGGGAATTCATATCCCGATTTTAAATGGAACGCATGGAATTGCCATCGGTCACAGACGATTGGGCCGTACAAGCTTTCACCCAAGGGTTGAACGAGCTAAGTCCGACAACATCACGTCGGCTGAAGCAAAATTTGATCGAGTATCCAACAATAACTTGGGCAGATATACACAACCGATATCAATCAAAATTTAGGGTCGAAGATGACCAGTTGGGAGCTCTGTATGGACCCGTGCATCAGAACAGGACAACTACTAAAAACCAAAGGGAGATCGACAGAGAACAAAGGTCGAACAGAGACCGATATCAACCGTACATCGCAGATCGGATGAACAACAGTTCAACACGCAATACAGTTCAAAACAATCGAAGGATTGATCGAGGGCAAAATTCTCGGGGACTTATGAGCAAGAGCGGCTTTGATAAATATGTCGATCCTATAGAAGCACCTCGGTTATCAGAGTATAACTTCAGCGTTGGTGCATCCGCCATCCTGTCAGCTATCAGACGCATCAAAGACACTAAGTGGCCTCGACCCATGCAGATCGATCTTGCCCAAAAGAATCCCAATCAAATGTGCGAATATCATGGCACCCATGGTCACAGAATGGAAGATTACAGGCAACTAAGAGTGGAAGTAGCCCGCTTATTTAACAAAGGGCACCTTCGGGAATTTCTGAGTGATAGGGCAAAGAACCATTTTAAAAGCAGGGATTTCGGCAAGTAAAACGAGCAAGAAGAACCGCAACACGTCATTCACATGATCATCGGCAGCGCCGATACCCCTCAGGGACCAATGCTTAAACGCACTAAAACATCGATTGTGAGGGAAAAGTGATCTCGGACTCAAGATTACGCACCCATAGGGACTTTGTCCTTCGATGATGAAGATGTAGAAGGAGTCATCCAACCTCATAACGATGCACTAGTAATATCAGTACTCATAAATAAAACTAAAATTAAGCGTGTGTTAATCGATCCAGGTAGCTCGACCAATATCATCAGATTGAAGGTCGTAGAACAGCTCGCCATGCAGGACCATATTGTACCCGCAATTATGGTTCTAAACGGATTCAATATGGCATGTGAAACCACCAAAGGCGAGATAACCCTACCAATAAACGTCACCGGAACCATCCAAGAAACGAAGTTTCACGTGACCGAAGGCGACATGAGATACAATGCCCTTTTCGGAAGGCCATGGATCCACAACATGAGAGCTGTACCTTCGACCCTACACTAGGTCCTCAAATTCCCAACATCGAGATGTGTCAAAACAGTGAACGGAGAACAACCGGCCACAAAAGAAATGTTGGCCGTCGAGGAAGCGAAATCAATATCCTCGCCTTCACCGATAAAGGGATTGGGCTCAGAAGGAGAACGGGACACCAAATAGCAATCATAGATGTCGGCTTCGACCCAGCCAGATAACCAGAAGATCGAAGAAGATGATGGTCAAAGGGTCCCTCGATCTTTCATGGTTCCCGATAACTCCGACACCACCAAATCAACAATTGAGGAACTAGAGCAAATCACACTAATCGAGCACTGGCCCGAGCGAAATGTATACCTGGGAACAGGGTTGAGCCCTGAACTCAGGAAGAAACTATCGATAACATTGATTATTTTGCCTGGTCCCATTTAGATATAACAGGGATCCCATCGGACATAACAACGCATCGGCTAAGCTTGGACCCTAGGTTCAGACCGGTGAAGCAAAAGAGAAGACCCGAGTCCGAGAAAAAGCACGCATTCATAAAGGACGAGGTAACCAAACTTCTCAAGATAGGGTCCATTTGGGAGGTGAAATATCCCGAAAGGTTAGCCAATGTAGTTGTAGTGCCTAAAAAGGGGAACAAACTTAGAATGTGTGTGGACTATAAGGATTTGAACAAAGCATGCCCCAAAGATTCCTTTCCGTTGCCCAACATCGATCGCATGATCGATGCCATGACCGGCCACGAGATCCTCACTTTTATCGATGCCTATTCCGGGTATAATCAAATCCAGATGAACCCGGAGGACCAGGAAAAGACCTCGTTTATCACCAAATATGGAACATATTGTTATAATGTGATGCCCTTCGGGCTAAAAAACGCATGGGCTACTTACCAACGCCTAGTAAATAAAATGTTCGAAGAACAAATAGGTAAATCAATGGAAGTTTATATTGATGACATGCTAGTTAAGTCCCTGCGCGCAGAGGACCATTTGACCTATTTGTAGGAAACGTTCGAGATTTTGAGGAAATATAACATGAAGCTCAACCCTGAAAAATGTGCTTTTGAGGTCGGTTCGGGCAAATTCCTCGGCTTCATGGTGTCAAACCGGGGAATCGAGATTAACCTTGATAAAATCAAGGCCATTGAAGACATCACCATCGTGGACAACATGAAAGCTGTACAAAGACTAACGGGATGGATTGCAGCCTTAGGCCGATTCATTTCAAGATCATCAGATCGAAGTCACAAATTTTTCCCTCTACTAAAAAAGAAGAACGATTTCGCTTGGACCCCGGAATTCCAACAAGCATTAGAGGAACTAAAACGATATCTATCGAGACCACCACTACTTCACACTCCAAAAATAGACGAAAAACTTTGCTTGTACTTGGCAGTATCGGAAATCGCCATAAGCGGTGTCCTAGTTCGAGAAGAGCAAGGTCTCGAGCTAGCTAAAAACTTGGGAGCAGAAGTCATTGAAGCCAAATGTGACTCTTTGCTGGTGGTGAGTCAAGTAAACAAAACCTTCGAAGTTCGAGAAGGTAGAATGCAAAGGTATTTAGACAAACTACTTGTCACTTTGCACAATTTCAAACAATGGACTTTACGGCATATTCCACGAGAACAAAACAATGAAGCCGATGCACTTGCGAATTTGGGATCGTCGGTCGAGGAAGGTGACTTGAGCTCGGGGACTATCGTCTCACTCTTGAGATCGGTAATCGAAGGAGGTCACGCCGAGATAAATTCTACAAGCTTAACCTGGGATTGGAGAAATAAGTATATTGAATACTTAGAGAGCAAAAATCTCCCATCGGACCCTAAAGACTCTAGGGCCCTACAGACTAAAGTTGCTCAATTCACGTTGGCTTCGGATGGAACGCTATATCGAAGGACATTCGATGGATCCCTGGCAGTATGCTTGGGTCCGGGAGGTACTGATTACATCCTACGGGAAGTGCACGAGGGCACTTGTGGGAATCACTCTGGTGCTGATACATTAGTTCAAAAATATAATCAGAGCAGGGTATTATTGGACCGATATAGGCAAAGATGCGAAGGAATTTGTTCGTAAATATGACAAATGTCAAAGGTTTGCGCCAATGATCCATCTACCCAGAGATCAACTTCACTCATTCCTATTCCCATGACCGTTCATGAAATGGGGAATGGATATCGTTGGCCCTCTGCCATCGACCCCAGGTAAAGTCAAATTTATTTTATTTATGACTGACTATTTTTCTAAATGGGTTGAAGTGCAGGCGTTCGAGAAAATAAGAAAGAAAGAACTTATAGACTTTATTTGGGATCATATCATATGCCGATTCGGGATACCCGCCGAAATAGTATGTGACAATGGGAAACAATTCGTTGGCAGCAAAGTAACAAAATTCTTCGAAGATCACAAAATAAGAAGGATACTATCAACACCATACCACCCCAGTGGGAACGGACAGGCCGAACAAGAGCTAAGATGGACCCTTCGCTTGAAAGCACGCGTTGCACTCTTTTTCCCTTAGACCGATTTTATCCCACATGGGTTTTTCAGCAAGATTTTTAATGAGGCAACCAATGATCGTGCTGCACTTATAACAAGTATCCGAGGCCTCTGTACAATCGACCTCGAATACGGGGGTGGGGAGGGGGGCATTAGCCCTCAAATATATCAAGTTCTAATGCAAGAAAGTTATTTCGCAACAACGGGGTTCCAGTAGGAAAAGTTGTAAAAGCCAAAATGGTCAAAATGAACCATGCTCATGTAGTTGGCCCGAACCCAGACGCGAAACATGAACACATGTATAATGACTTGCAAAGAAAGTCCTCCTCTTTACCGATATCTTATATCCAAGAAAAATTCCTCTATTTGGAGATTTATTATGCAATCAGAATTAAGATAAACTCGACCATTACGCCTACGGGCTATATTACTTCGAGTTCGAATCGTTCACTCGACGACTATGCCTATGGGCTACTTTTATTTCGAGTTCGAGAAAGCACTCACTCGACCATTACGCCTACGGGCTACATTACTTCGAGTTCAAAGCATTCACTCGACGACTAAACCTACGAGCTACTTTTATTTCGAGTTCAAGCAAGCACTCACTCGACCATTACGCCTACGGGCTACATTACTTCGAGTTCGAATCATTCACTCGATGACTAAGCCTACGGGCTACTTTTATTTCGAGTTCGAGCAAGCACTCACTCGACCATTACGCCTACGGGCTATATTACTTCGAGTTCGAATCATTCACTCAACGACTACACCTACAGGCTACTTTTATTTCGAGTTCGAGCAAGCACTCACTCGACCATTATGCCTACGAGCTACATTACTTCGAGCTCGAATCATTCATTTGACTACTACGCCTACATGCTACTTTTATTTCGAGTTCAACCAAGCACTCACTCATCCATTATGCCTATGGGCTTCATTACTTCGAGTTAAAATCATTGACTCGACTTATAAGCCTAATAGCTATATCACTTCAAATTTGAATAAGCACTCGCTCGATTATAGAGGCTACGAAATCCAGAATTTGATTAAGTTGATTAAATCTTTGTGAAAACATTTATAAAGCATGTACAAAGTCTTCACAAAACAGAAGCAAGTCGGCAAAGTTGTCTACATGATTGATTACAAATATAAAAACTAAGGACTAAGCTTCCTGGTCATCCTCAGGAGCGGTTTCTTCTCTATCGGGCTCCCCCCCCGTTCTCGGATCCGCTCTTGATACCATCATAATCATCATCATTACCATCACTAGCCAAGGCTTCAGCTCCAGCTTCGAGCTCTTTAGCCTTTTTTATCTCTTCGGCAATGTCAAAACCTCGAGCGCATATCTCCTCAAGGGTCTCCCTCCGAGATCGAAGCAAGTTCGGCAACCCAATGTGCTCGAGTATCGGCAGTATCCGCCGCCTGTCGTGCCTTCATCTGAGCAGCCTCGGCATCAGCTCAATACACGACAATGGACTTGTCCGCCAGGACTTTCGACAACTCAACCTCCGCCTTGGCTTCAACAAGCCGTGTTTCAAGCTTCTCGATCCTCTTAGCCTGAGCCGAACCCTTTTTCTTGACGCTTCGAAGCTGAACATCGGTCGATAATAATTTGGCCAAGATGGTTTCTTTTTCCGCAGCCAGGCGACCAATAGTCTCCTTCCACCGATTACATTCAGCCTTGATTTGATCGACTTCTTCCCGAAGTAACCTGATCTTTTCAACCTTTTGCTGCAGCTGAGCTAACGAAGGGTTAACTTCCACAGTTGAGTCAAACCCATACTCTAACAGAACGAGGCTCACCTGTTTATCTAGTTCGGCCTCTTTTTCACGAGCCTTAGCCAAATCTACTTGGAGGTCCTTTATAGGCTTGCATTGTGACGGTTCAATATCAGAGGTGGCCGACCACCGTCTAACATGCATTAAATACCTTGAAAAGACTAAATTGATTGGACATCTATCACATACGTCATGATCGAGCCAATGCAAACGTCAGCTTATAACCCGACTGAACCATCGAAGATCATATCGATTCTCACCACATCATTCCTGAGAATTGAGGAGACTATCTGTATACGGTCGAAATAGATTTCGGCCTTCCTATGTTCGATCGAGTTTGAATGGTAAGCAACCAGAGTGGGATTTTGGGATGAGTTCCGAAGGCAGTACAAATGAGCCCCGAGTCCGAAGGCTGATCGAGGAGTCGGCTCGATGCTTTTATCGAGCCCGTGACCAAATCGATCCGCAAGGCATTGCTTCTAGGTCAGGAATGCGCTACACCCACCTCAGAGGTCGAACTCAAGCCAAAATCGAGGGCTCGACCCAATAACGAGTTCGAGCCAGTGTCGAGCTCACAAACAAGAGCCGTTACAACCGCACTAAGAGAGAGAATCTTGGCGGAAATCGAGGAAGGGACAAATTCATCATGGGTCCTCCACTATATGCTTTATTTTATTATAAATAAAGTAGGATCCCTCTATTATAAAGGGGGAATCCTTGTAAGGAGAGAGAGGTAGAATGCATTGTAACAAAAGATCACTTCTCATATTGAAAGATATCTCCTCATACTTGTTTTATTTTACCTCATTCATTCTTTTGCTCACTATTCCCATTTTCATAGCCAAGAACTTACATATTTCTATTTCTATATACGATTTGTATCAAATTGTATCACATATCCTTAGAACCAAACACAAATTTAACGTTATCTGATTTTTTTGGTTAACAATTATAAAATGGAGAATAAAGTTGTGTGAATACAATAAAATGAGTTAAGCAAATTTTATTTGTAATATTTTCGTAGGGTTAACGGATAGTGTTTTGGCATGAATATAAGTAAAGGTTCAATTTTTAAATAGATTGAATGTGACGTTATTTGTCCCCTCAACCAAAGTTTAAGATCTTTTCACATATATAGAAAAGGGGGAAAATAAAAGATTAATTATTGATGTACTATTCCATCCGTTTTAATTTATTTGAACATATATATTTTTTTATCATGCCCAAAAAAATGGCCTCTTTCAATATTTGAAAATAATTTACTTTTATGCATTGATTTATAGCCATATAATATATATATATAGACTCGTTTTATACTAGGGGTGTACAAAAAAAATGATAAACCGTACCAAACCGGAAAAAAAAAATCCGATTGTGGTTTGGTTTGATATTGGGAAAAGAAATCCAGCCATAATTGGTTTGGATTGGTTTAGTATAAACTAAAAAAAATTAAATCGAAATTAAATCAACCCGATAGTATATTTATATAATTTTTAAAAATATTTTATACCTATAAATATTTATTGTAATGTAATTTACAAATATTTCTTAAACTTTTTCTTAGTTTTATCGTTTAATGTATTATTTCAAGTTTGGATTTAACATTCTTGAATGGTAAATAAATTTTATAGCACATAAATGTAGTAACTCAAACAATGTTCAAATCAATACTAATGCTAACAAAAGAAATTCAATTCAACACTAGGACTGATGTTATTATTGGATATCTATTTTTCAGTTTTATATTAGTTTATAATGAAAATACATAACTTAGTTTATCTTTTTCTTTAGTACTTAGGTATGTAATTAATAGTACTTATTAGCTATACTTATTTTAGCATGACCTATATATAGTATTTTTAGATTATGTTAATTTTTATTATGGCTTATTAATTAGCAATATTTGCTTTATGTAATATTGAACATTTTAGTATAATGCTATGACTTATCTTATGTTATTTGTGTTATTTTCTTGAAAAATATATTATATAATTGTATCTTACTAGGAATAAAGAAATATTTGGAGCATAAGTTACATATTTTGTGCTATGAAGACTTTACCGGAAAAAATCCCGAGAACCCGAAAAAAACCGAAAATCCGAGAAAATTCGAGATTGAAAAATTTGACTTTGTTGGTTTGGTTTATAGATTTAAAAATCCGATACCATTGATTTGGTTTGGTAATTGAAAAATTCGAACCAACCCGATCTATGTACACCCCTATTAATTCAAAAGTCTTCTGGTTTTCTTACATCTTGTTTGGATGGTTGTTATGTATCGTTTCATAATGTATCGTATACTATTGTACTGTTTTAATGTATACAATATTTTGATATATTGTATTATTTTTTATCATTTTATGAAGTCTTGCACCAACAATATGTAAAATAAACTTGCAATATTATAAACAAAAAGTAAGGTATGCGGTAAAATTATTATATAAAATGTAGGGTAAAGGATAAAATACGATTAATTAATAATATGAAAGGGCAAGATGAGAAAAAAATAAGGGAACGACGCGACCACACCAAATTGGTCGTTCCATAAAGTATCACTTTTCGTCGTTACGTAACGATAGATTTAGCGATACGATATAATAAAATTTAAGTAACAATCAAAACAAACATTATAATACAACCATTCAAACAAGCTGTTAAATTTCGTGTCTAGTCAAATAGGTTCAAATAATTTGAAATGGTGGAGTAATGGCATTTTATTCCTTTCAAGATCCGCATCAGCTCTCTCACATGCTGGTTCTTGTAATGTCCTCTCTTTTGTCTTTTTATTTTTGGGAATAAATAATAGTATATGCTAACATAGAAAAGAAATTGAAGATCAAAACTGCTAATAATTGATGAAGCAGCAAAAAAAGGTTTCAAATATATATTCTTTTGAAATGAATATTGTCACTACTATATATGGAACGTTCAGCTTATATTTATTTAATGAATTTATTTTCTGAATTTATATAAACGGGTCTTAATCTTTTTTCTATTTTTAAAATCAATTTTTATTTTTATAAGATAATTATAGAAAGAAAAACTTAGTCGGAAGCTAGCTAAATATTTCTAATTTCAGGTTCTATTTGATGAACGTTCTAATAGGTCACAAAAAATGTTGAAAATGAGAACTAAAAGAGACAAACTTAATCGAATGCTAAATATTTCTAATTACAATCATATTTCATATTTGAGTTGCAATACGTTGAAAATGCGGTATCAATAAAAGAAAAAAGAAGTTGGGGATTGGAGCTAGTGTTCAATGAACGTAAAGTTCAGTCTCACAAAAATAATATAGCTTCTTTCTCTTTTACTGTATGCCCTCTCTCCCAAGGTTCGTTGAGCTTAGAGATGTATGAGATAGGCAACAAAACAATGAAATGGATTGATTTCTTTTTAGATGTCAACTAAATTGCATATGGCAAGTAACATGAATAGCCCAAACATTCTCATCGTGGAGTAAATTTCATGGGTGGTCATTCAACTTTGTGTTCATTACTCAAAAGTCATTTTTCTTTCTTTTGTACGTAAAAGTCATTCAAATTTGTGTTCATTACTTAAAAGCCATTTTTTTTCTTTTGTTAGACAAAAATTATTTTACTATGCTCTAGTTATCACAATAATAACTTTGACCAGATTTTATAAACCTTTCACCTGAAAAGTCTATTATGCCCTTGACTTTATAAATCCTCTTATTTATGTAATACCTTCTATATTATATACTATATAATATATATTTAACTAGGTATTTTACTTATAATTAAAATAACTTTAAGTTATTTTATTTATTATTTTATAATATATCCATTCGTTTAATTTTTTTATGGCACTCAATTAATCATATTCAAACATGAACATATTTTAAATATAAAAATGATTTAAATTATTTATTTTTTAATATTTATTTAAAATAATAAAAATATATTTGTTTAACAAATGATAGTTCTTTATAGTCGATAAAAATTTTAAGAAAAGTTTCCAAGATATTTGTGTTTAATATTAAGTTTTTTAAAGCTTTATTTGTTAATATTATTTATTTGAAAGTATTAATCTAATGTATCATTTTGCTAAATGTGGTATTTTATTTATTAAATTAATGGATATGGCTTGGTTGATAAATCAATGAGTTTTGATTTTTTAATTTTTATTAAATATATTTCATTAAGCATGATTAAGAATGTGGACTTGAGATTTGTTCACGGTAATATTACTGAAAAATTTAATAATTCTACTTATACATCTTGAAAATTAATATTAAGAAAAAATTAAATATACGAATATATTATAAAAATAATAAATAAAATAATATTAAGTTATTTTAATTATAAGTAAAATACATGGGTAAAAGTATATTATATAGCATATAATATAGAAAGTATTACACAAATGAGAGGATTTATAATGTCAAGGGCATAATAGACTTTTTAAGTGAAAGGCTTGTAAAATCTGGTGAAAGTTATTATTGTGATAATTAGAGCATAGTAAAATAATTTTTGTGTAACAAAAGAAAGAAAAGTGACTTTTAAATAATAAATACAAAGTTGAATGACTTTTACGTAACAAAAGAGAAAAAACTTTTGGGTAACAAACACAAAGTTGAATAACCACCCACGAGACTTGCATTTTTAACAGCAAAATATCGTTTGGTTGTGTCTCAAATCTTAAGGATATAATCTTAATTCTTAATTCCCGTTATCCAGACTTGCGTGTTTGAAGGACAAGTTAGTTTGGATCATTAAAGTATCTCAATATTTGCATGCAATCGTCTTCGTGTTCTAATATAAAACAAGAAGCTAAATTTCAACGTATTTGAGAGGCAAATGTTACGGCAGTGGACTTTTGAGGACGCAAAGTGTAATTTACGCCATGGGAAGAAGCTTCGTAAAGGACTCTTCAAGTCTTCTACTTCAGCCTTCTTCATAGTTTAGCAAGAGAAAATTTGTCATTATCCTTTAAAGTACAACAACAATAACCTAGTATGTAATATGGCCAATAATTTGGTTCTTCTCAAGTGGGAGCCAAATTTTCATGACATTTGCCATGACATAATATCCACTATTAGGCTAAAGATTTCTTGCTATATATAGAGGAGCTTCTCCTCATTTGTAAGCACACCAATTCAAGAGTTTTTTCACTCTTGTCTTTCTTTCTCCTCCTTTATTTCATTATAGAATATTTTATAAGAGAGTGAGTATTGGGAAACACTTGTGTGGACCCTTTCTTTGGAGTGATCTTGTGAGGTTATTCTCTTGGAGTATTTGCGACTAATTAGAGTATTTACTCTAATTCTGTACTCTCTTTTGTACTCTTGTTGGTATTATGAAATTGCTCCTCTCCGCTTGTGGACGTATGTCACTTTGACCGAATCACGTTAAATTTGTGTTTCCTTTATCTTCTTTAATTGCCGTTATTATCAACTTGCATTGTCTTTGTTATTGTTATTATAACATTATTTGGCTAAATTCCGCACTACCCGATTTACCGATCCTAACAAATTGGTATCAGAGCCAGATCTAATCGGGTTAGTTTAAATAGCCAAAATGACTCTAACAAAGTCTTATGTTGAGAAATTTGACCGAAGTGCAAACTTCGGAATGTGGCAATTAAAGATGGAAGCTATCCTAATTCGGGATGGCTTAGATTTGGTACTGCAAGGAAAGGAGAAGAAGTCGGATAAAATGACGGACGAATAATTTGCCGTCATAGACAAAAAGGCAAAAATAGGTATTATTTTAAATCTCTCTAATGAGGTTTTGCGTGAAGTTGTAGCAGAAAGCTCAGCCAAAGGCATATGGAAAAAGCTTAAAACCCTATATATGAAAAGAATAGTAGAAAACAGGCTTTACCTAAAGCAAAAACTCTACACTTTTCGTATGACTGAAGGTACCTCTATACTTGCACATTTGACACTTTTGATTCTCTTCTTATGGATTTAAGTAACACAGATGCTGAAATCAAAGATGAGGATCAAGTTGTGTTATTGCTTGTTTCCTTACCCCAATCATTTAAACATATAAGAGATACTATACTTTATGGAAAGGATAATATCTCTTATAAGGATATCAAATCTATTTTGAAATCAAAAGAACAAATAAATAGAGATATTACTGGAGAAACCAGTGGGAACCAAGGGGAAGGCTTATTCATAAGAGTTAGATCCAATAAGAAAGATTTAAGTAGTGAGAGACCTAAATCAAGGTCAAAATCCAGATACAGAAATGTCATGTGCTATTATTGTCATAAGAAATGTCACATTATTTCTGAATGCTTTAAATTAAAAAACAAAGAAAAGCAAACAGAAAAGAAAAATGAGCACAAAAATACTGACACTGCCGAAGCAAGTGTAGCTACTGAGGGGACTATTTTTTTAGCAACTAATAATAGTTTTAAATCTAACAATGAGTGAATTTTAGATTCGAGTTGTTCTTATCATATGTGATTTATTTACCACATATGAATTTATTGGAGGTGGAGTTGTCTTGATGGGCAACAATGCTGCCTGCAAAGTTATTGGAAAAGGTACAGTCCGAATCAAAATGCACGATGGTGTGGTGAGAACTCTCACCGATGTTTGACATATTCCTGACTTGAAGAAAAATCTCATCTCTTTGGGCACTCTAGAATCTCTTGGGTGCAAGTACACATGTGAAGGTGGAGTTCTGAAAATTTCTCATGGCACTCTTATGATCATAAAAGCACGTAGATCTGGTACGTTGTATACTCTTTTGGGATCTACTGTTACATGTGCTGTTATAGTTTCAATATTAGATAAATCAGATTCTGACATCACCAAATTGTGGCATATGCGATTGGGGCATATGAGTGAAAAAAGATCTTTCCATCCTCAGCAAAAGAGGTCTCTTATGCGGCCAAAGTACCAGAAATATAGAGTTCTGTGAACATTGTGTGTTCGGGAAGTAAGAAAGAGTCAGCTTCAAATCTCTAGCAATTCATAGAACAAATGGTACTTTGGATCACATTCATTCAGCTCTTTGGGGTCCTTCACATAACCCATCAAAAGGTGGTGCCAGGTATATGTTAACTTTCATTGATGATTATTCAAGGAAAGTTTGGGTTTATTTCCTGAAAAATAAAAGTGATTTTTTCTTAAATTTTAAACAATGAAAAGTTTTGATTAAAAAGCAAACAGGAAAACAGGTTAAGCAGCTTAGAACAGATAATGACTTGGAATTTTGTAATGATGAATTCAACGAATTTTGCAAGAATGAAGGAATTGCTCGATATCGTACTGTGAGAATGACACCTCAGCAAAATGGTGTGGCAGAAAGGATGAATAGAACTCTTTTGGAAAGGGATCATTGCATGATTTCAAATGCTGGGTTGACAAACGCTTTTGGGCAGAAGCTATCTCTACAGCTTGTTATATTATCAACCGAACTCCTTCTGTACCTTTGAACTTTAAGACTCCAGAGGAAATGTGGTCATGTACTCCTGCTAATTATTTCGATTTAAAGATATTTGGTTGCCTTGCATACATGCATGTAAATGATGGAAAATTAGAGCCAAGGGCTAAAAAGTACATTTTCCTTGGGTATACATCTGGGGTGAAAGGATACCGACTATGGTATCCCGATCCCACGGTACCAAAATTTATAATTAGCAGAGTTGTAACCTTTGATGAATCCTCTATGTTACATTCTAGAAAAGAGTCTTCTAGTTCTTGTAATACAGATATAGGAAAGAGTACACAGAACCAGGTGGAGATTGAGATTGGAATTCCTTCTGAGCCAAACTCATCAACTTTGGAGCAAAATACATTTGAAACTCCTGAAGTTGAGCCAGAAGCTGAAATTCCTCAAGTTGAGACTCCTGAAGTTGAATCAGAAGAAGAGGAGTATTCTATAGCCAAATATAGACCAAGAAGATAAGGTAAACAACCATTAAGGTTTGGAGATTATGTTGCATTTGCTTTTTCAATTGCACAGAAAACTGAAGAAATTGGAGAACCATAAAAATATTCAGAAGCGGTTTCTGGTGCTGACTCAGCCAAGTGGCCGATTGCAATGAATGAAGAAATTGAGTCTCTCCACAAGAATGGTACTTGGTCTCTTGTGAAGCCGCCATCAAGAAAAAGAATTGTTGGTTGCAAATGGGTTTTCAAGAAAAAAGATGGCATTCCAGGAGTTGAAGATGCGAGGTATAAGGCACGATTAGTTGCAAAAGACTATAGTCAGGTACAAAGAGTTGATTTTAATAAAATTTTCTCACCTGTTGTTAAACATAGCTCTATTCGTGTCTTGCTTGCCTTCGTTGCCATGTATGATTTGGAATTAGAACAACTTGATGTTAAGACAACTTTCTTACATGGCGAACTTGAGGAACAAATGTACATGCATTAACCCAAAGGATTTGAAATTGAAGGAAAAGAAGATCATGTTTGCTTGTTGAAGAAATTTTTGTACGGATTAAAGCAGTCTCCAAAACAATGGTATAAAAGGTATGATTCATTTATGTTGGGTCATGGTTATTCGAGGAGTATGTATGATAGTTGTGTTTACTTCCGGAAGTTAAATGATAGTTCATTTGTGTACCTATTATTATTATATATTGATGACATGCTCATTGTTGCTAAGGATTTAACAGAAATTCACAATTTGAAAGGTCAGCTAAAAAGTGAATTTGAGATGAAAGATTTGGAACCAGTTAATACCCCTCTTGCTGCTCATTTTAAGCTATCAGTTGCTCAATCCCCGCAATCATAGGAAGAAGAGAGGTACATGGCACATGTTCCTTATTCCAGTACAGTCGGCAGTATTATGTATGCAATGGTTTGTACACGTCCAGACATCTCACAAGCAGTGAGCGTGGTAAGCCAGTATATGGCTTGCCCTGGTAAAGCACATTGGCAGGCTGTGAAATGGATTCTCAAATACTTGCGAGGTAATTCAACCACACGTTTGGAGTTTGGGAGAAATACTAACACTTTAGTTGGTTTTGTAGACTCAGATTATGCAAGTGATCTTGACAAAAGAAGATCACTAACAAGCTATGTATTTTACATTGGTGGTTGCGCTATTAGTTGGAAAGCTAAATTACAACATGTAGTAGCTTTATCTACTACCGAAGCAGAATATATGGCAGTGACCGAGGCAATCAAATAAGCCTTATGGTTGAAGGGTCTATTTGAACTCAGTTCACACCAAGGTGGTCTTACCATTTTCTATGATAGCCAAAGTGCCATTCACTTGACTAAAGATCAGATGTATCATGAGAGGACAAAGCACATTGATATAAAGTAACATTTCATCCGAAAAACCATTGCTGAAGGAAAAGTCTCTGTTCAGAAGATCAACACTAGAGACAATCATGCTGACATGTTCACAAAGTCTCTTCCAGTGTCCAAGTTCAAGCTTTGCCTGAACTTGATTGGCATTTATAAAAAATAATTTTGCCCATTGGGGTTTTTGCGGAGAAGTTGGAGCAAATTTACTATATATAAGCTGAAATTAGACCAAGGTGGAGATTTTTAATATGACCATTAATTTAGCTTCTTCTTAAGTGGGGGCCAAATTTTTATGATATTTGCCATGACATAATATCCACTATAACAAATTTGTGGATCATGATATTTGCCATGACATAATATCCACTATTAGGCCAAGGATTTCTTGCTATATATAGAGGAGCTTCTCCTCATTTTAGCACACCAATTCAAGAGTTTTTCACTCTTGTCTTTCTTTCTCCTCCTTTATTTCATTATAGAGTATTTTGTAAGAGAGTGAGTGTTGGGAAACACTTGTGTGAACCCTTTCTTTGGAGTGATCTTGTGAGGTTATTCTCTTGGGGGGTATTTGGGACTAATTAGAGTATTTACTCTAATTTTGTACTCTCTTTTGTACTCTTGTTGGTATAGTGAAATTGCTCCTCTCCGCTTGTGGACGTAGGTCACTTTGACCGAACCACGTTAAATTTGTGTCTTCTTTATCTTCTTTAATTGCCATTATTATCAACTTGCATTGTCTTTGTTATTGTTATTATAATATTGTTTGGCTAAATTTCGCACTACCCGATTTACCGATCCTAACACAGTATAATCCAACTAGTGGGGTTTGGGAAGGGTAGTGTGCACGCAGACCTTACCTCTACCCTGGGGTAGAGAGACTGTTTCCGATAGACCCCCGGCTCCCTCCTTCCAAGAACTCCCCAAGGGTAGTGTGTACGCAGAGCTTACCCCTACCTGAAGTACAGAGGCTGTTTTCGATAGACCCTCGGCTCCT
Organism: Nicotiana tomentosiformis; assembly: GCF_000390325.3. Lineage (NCBI taxonomy): Eukaryota > Viridiplantae > Streptophyta > Magnoliopsida > Solanales > Solanaceae > Nicotiana > Nicotiana tomentosiformis. The sequence goes on from NC_090820.1 coordinate 42,312,570, forward strand.
TCCCTCCAAAAACTCCCCACCTTGCTCTTGAGGTGACTCGAACTCACAACCTTTTGGTCGGAAGTGGAGGGTGCTCACCACTAGAGCAACTCAGAGTTGGCTTGTCATTATCCTTTAAAGTGCCAACAATGATTTGTAGGTTTATTGTCTTTTCTGTTGATACAAAATCTGGAATAAATCACTTTATAAAAAATCTTACTCTATGTTTATGTTATCATATTCCTTTGTCTTAATATAAAGATTTAGTTTTTCACTAACTCTTCATTTCTTCTTTACTTTCACGAGCCTCATTATATATTTATATCAAGTATTAAACATTTTGGAAAATGCAAGAGGCATTATTAACTAAAATCGAATTTTTCCATAAGTGTGAATATATATTTTTGACATGAAAAAACATTTTAAATTATTAAGTATACTTTGGAGTTCTGGAATCATATCTTTTAATACCTATTGATAAGAAATGAATATTAAACTTCAAAATTGTCAAATTTAGATTGCCGACGAAACTTAGAAAAGTTTTCTTGAAAAAGATAGTTAAGGTGTCACTCCCAAATAGATTTGCTATGATAGAATGCAAAATAAGAATGTGTTAATTAGGGGATAATATTAGGAAACAAGATTCAGAAAAATTCTACGTGAGTAAAGTTTGTTTTGGTTAAGGTTCTTTATTTTGTTAATCGATCTGTTTTTAAAAACCAAAAATAGATGATGGCTTTTAAGTTTTTAACTTTTGTTTGTACGTAGCAACTACATAAATAAGCTATTTTTTTATGATATAGTTGGTATTAGTTGAAAACACAAATGAAACAATATACAAACTTTGAGGAAGATTAAAGTGATTCAGATTGCTTTGAGATCGTCAAAATTTATAGTTGAAATCGAGTTCAATAAATTTTCTGCGACATATGTATCTAATATGTATCTCACATATATCTCACACACAAGTATATGTAGTTATACAAGGGATACACAAATGATATACTGTAACAGTTTAGCCCACTAGTGATATTATCCACTTTGGGACTAGATCCGCACGACTTTAAAATCCATTACTAGGATTTAAGACGTATTTTCTTATATATCCAATATCTCTCCCGTATTTTACTGATGTGGGATTTATTTGGGGTGTTACATACACTCTTCTCCTATTAGGGACTCAACGTCTCCATTGAGGTTTTCCCTACCATCATCTCAACGATGTGGGATTCGCCTAAACTAAGTTAAACACTGATGGTTTTCCCATCATTGTTTGCACGCGGAGTGGCTATGGTACCAACTTATCACGTCCAAAATTTGGGCAGGGTGTAATGACACCCAACCTATACTAACTCGTTGAGTGAACTCTACCCTATCTATTTGAAACTCAACTCTACCCTATCTATCTGAAAAGTACTAATAAGCATAAAAATCATATTAAAATCGGATAATCCTTAAATCATATAAATCTGAAACAATTTAACAATATATGACGAATAAGAATTTATATATCTAAGCCTACCACGACAAGTTATGAGCCTCTATCTAAAAAGAATCTGTGTGCATAAGTCTTTGGAGCATTCCCGTGGAATAATATAAGAGTTTAATAATAGCTAAAGGCTTGAAAAGAAACTGACACCACTAGAAGAATCAACAGCTCACCAACTAAGTATAGGAATTTATCTTTAACCACACGACGTAGCAGGCCCAAACGGGCTAAGTACCAAAAAAGAATACCTAAAATGTCTCATTGATAATTCCCTTAGTGGATGACCAAACTACTATTGGCCATCTATATAAACAAAACAAAGTGCAACAAGTAGAGTAGATAATTCATATAACAAATACTGAATAGTCTTAAAATTAAAGTAATTCTTAAAATAAATTTAAAACTTATAACTCAAAGCTGAAGCTGATAATTGAAACTAAACCTGAAAGCTGAGTCTAAACTGATATATGAAACTGAAGATGAAAATCGAGTTATATTTAAAAAAGTAAACTTTTGATAGATTTACTCATAAGAGTACGTAAGCATTTGGGAATATGCACGAGGAATGCTAAAGCTAATATGAGACCTCTTATTATGCTCACTTAAGCTTAATCCGTACGTGGGACCTCTAATTATGCTCACTTAAGCTTAACCCATATGTGGGTCCATCGAGTACCTAAATAAAGATCAACACATATGAGTGCATTAGTAGGCCATTGATTTATGCTCACTCAAGCTCAACGCATATATAAGGTTGATGCTAGTAGGCTAGGAATACGTACTTTAGCCGTATTTTGCATTCTAATTATTATTCCATCACGATTTTCTCTTCGAGAACACCCGCCTCGTTGATTCTTCCCCTCGTTCCTTTTATCTTAGACATTGAGATGTTTATGCAAAGCATTCTTTTCTACCCTATGTAGGCGACACAAGCTACGAAGCTGTAGACTTAAGACCTAAGGATATTTCTTTGACGGTGATCGGGTCTTAGAATCCACAGGAAAGTGTAAGCATATATATATATATATATATATATATATATATAGAGAGAGAGAGAGATTTCTCTTGATGGAATATACCAAGCTAAATCTCTTTTTAGAACCACAACTCAGTGAAGTAGGTGACAACTGCTATTAGGGTATGTCTTAAGGCATTGGCTCTATAAAAAAAGTATTTTCTATCGTTGTGTGGGTTCCTTTTTGTATAAAATATATTGACTACAAATTGAACTAAAGAAAAAATATTGACTATGAGCTTAAATGATGGTGATTTATATTTATTACATGTTTTATGCCTTCCAGGAAATGATTCTGAGTTGAGAAGATATTTTAGAGCTAAATCGAATAATTTAGATCTTTGAAATCTGCGTAAAAGTTCAAGGAATTAAACCGGGATTGCCTTCGGGGGTCGAGGACTAATTCTGGATATCAAAAAGTGAGAACAAAAAATTACGGTGAGAAATTTGCACTACCGCACCATGGTGTGCGGGGCACTAGTGCAATTTTTCTGCAGAGTAAAAAAGTCAACTCTCTGGAGATCCTCACTAATGTAGGGCATGGGACGGTGCATGGCATGTCGTGCTTGTGTATTTTCACTGTCTAATTCTCCCACTTAGGCTTGAAAAGGGTAGTTCCGTACGAAACCATTCCTACATGGTATAAATGCACCAAAAATACGTTTTAGAGGACTTTTGACCAAGGGAGCTTTTGGAGAGCGTTGGAGGCTTCATGACACAAGAATTCATCATTCCTCCACCAATTCAATACGCGAGTTTGGATTGTAATATTAGATTGATATTTTTTATATTCTTAAACTTATTTATGATAAATTTATTCATGATTATGGAGTAGTTTACCTTAGGGTTTGACATGATTTGGTAACTTGGTTGTTGTTTATGGATTTGACTATTGTTTAATTGTTTGAATTTATTGGAGGAGATTTAATATTTATTGTAATTTTATTTTTATATTGTTTAATCAAATGAGGAACATCTTATTGAATATTATTGTTGTGTATGCCGTAATTTATTTTGGGTGATTCTTTAAAGTAATCAAGAGAGCTTTTTGAGTTACCGTTTAAATTAAGTTTGAGAAATATCCGCAAGAAGTTTCTCTTAGATCATTCCTACCAACGAACTTCTTGCAGATTTCACTCTTCACATTAGTTTACTTGAAAGGTTTAGGTTTAATCGAGAGAGGAATTTGAATCTAAAGTATAAGCTAATCACCTATTGAATTCATGAGAATCGATAGAACTTTAAGAGTAAAATTTAACAATGTCAAATTCAGGATAGCAGTCTTGCACCTATCATGTCAAAATCCTTTGTAATGACTTGATCGGTTATTTTGTATATTGTAGTTCCATTTTCCTATTTATAACTTCTTCTATACTCAATTGGGGTTATGTGTCTTGCCGGGGTGGTTGGTTTGGTTGTAGAGATGTTTCGGAGTGAATTAGAACACTTAGTCCCAAGGTTGGAAGCTTAAGTTGAAATAGTTGACCGAAGTTTGACTTTTGTGTAAACGAGTCCGAAATGGAATTTGATGATTCCGATAGCTTTGTATGGTAGTTTTGAACTTAGAAGTATGTCCAGATATTGATTTGGAGGTCCGTGAGTTTTTTTAACTTCAATTTGCGAAAGTTGAAAATTTGAAAGTTTGGAAGGTTGAGAGGTTTGATCGAGAGTTGACTTTGTTGATATTGGGCTCAGATTTTTGTCCCGAGAGTTGGAATAAGTATGTTGTGTCATTTATGACTTGTGTACACAATTTAAGGTCAATGAGAGTTGGTTTGATATGATTCGGCATTGGTTTTAGAGGTTGGAAGTTCCACATAAACGAATAGTGACTTGATGGACTGGGGACCGCAGATACAGAAGGGTTCCGCAGGTGCAGAAGCGCAAAAGCGCGAGATGGACCGCAAGAGCGGAACCGCAGAAGTGGGATTTGGACAGTAGAAGCGGCAGGTAGGGTTGTTTTAGTGGACTTCGCAGATGCGACGTTCTCTCCGCAAAAGCGATATCGCAGGTGCAATTATTGTGTCCGCAGATGCGAGAAGCCTGGGCAGAAGGATTAAAATGAAAGGTTTCGTATTTTCTCTCATTTTGGACTTGTGGAGCTCGGCTAGGGGCAATTGTTTAGAGGGTTTTCACTATAATTGAAGAGGTAAGTGAAGATTCATCACTTTTATTGATAATTATTGTTTACCCATTGATTTTTACACCCAGATTATGTGTGTTTGAGGTGAAATTTGGGGATTTTAGACTATGTTATTGGAGAATGAAAATTGAGGATTTGGAGGTCAATTTATGGATGGAATTGGTATGATTGGACTCGTAATTGAATGGTTGTTCGAATTTTGTGAATTTTGTCGGGTTTTGAGGTGCAAGCTCGGGGTTGACTTTTTGGGTTTGGTTAAAGACCTTAGCTTTATCTTTTGGAATCATTTCCTATAGCTATTATTGATTGAATTAAGTTACTTTGGCTAGATTCGAGTCGCTCGGAGGCAGATTCGCATGGAAAGGGTTTGTTGGAGTATTGAGTTGCGTACTTTGAGGTAAGTAATACTTCTAAACTTGGAATTAAGGGTATTTATCCCTGAAAAGCGTGTTATTTGTGTTGTGTTGGGGTGACACAGATGTTAAGTGACGGGCGTGTGGGCGTGCACCGTGGTAATCATGATCCGGTTGATTCTTTTGTACTGTGTTATTATCAAGCCTTGTTCTATCCATGAAATCCTTACCTGTTAAAGTAATTGAACTGTGATTCCTATTAGAAATCATGTTTAGGCTATGTGTTTATTCTATTGAGACCTAGTGAGGTTATTTCTGTTATTTTGAGATATCTGCTTTAATTGCAATTATGTACTCGGTCATGATCCTTCATTTGCATATAATATCTCAGTCTCTGTTATCATTTACTGTTACATCACATGTTATTATTATTTAGGCTGAGTAGTACGAGATTGTGAGCCCTTGAGACTTGAGAGATGGATGACTGATGTGGGCCTAAGAGTCGGATTATGAGTGTTATTGTATATTGGGTTGCATGTCGCAACCTGCCTTATGGGCTTATTTATTATTGTGGATCGGGCTGCATGTCGCAGCATGCCTTATAGGCTTTATGTTAACAATTGGGCAGGATCTTCCACTCCAGAGTCTGACATACCAGTAATGAGCGCATGCATAATAATATGTACACATGTGCTTTGGTGAGGGGCATTGATTCCAGGCACCTGTACAGTGCTGAGTGATTGTGTGTGTGTGTGTGTGGTTTGTGTGGGCATTTGGCAGACAGATTGGGTATTACGAGAGTGTGAGTACTTGGGTACACCACAATGAAAGCATACATTTGTCATGCATATTGACATGTATGCATAGAGATGTACCATTCCTCATGCTAGTTGTAATTGACATATTCTTATCAGTGTTGGGCTTTAGTTGTTGAACTTGAAAGCATGTCTAATTATTTTACCTTGAACAAGATGATTATGGAAATTTCTCTGAGTTATTTATTGTCATTGTCATTGTTATACCTGTGTTATTATGATATTGGTTCTGATTGTACCCTTCTGAGCTCGTCATTGCCTTCAGCCCAAGGTTATGCTATTACTTATTAAGTATATGGGGTCGGTTGTACTCATACTACACTCTACACTTCGTGTGCAGATTCAAGTACTTCGGGACGTGGTGACTATTGGATATGTGCTAGTACCTGCTTGGAGACTTCCAGGTAGCTTCTATGACATCTGTAGACCTTGACTTTTGTTTTTCGGTTATTTTCTTTAGTACTGTTCTACTACTCAGACAGTTGTACTAGAGTTTCGGTATATGTTGATACTTAGTAGTGCTCATGATCGTTGACACCAGGTTTTGGGATGGTTGTAGTAGTGCTCCAGTTTCTTTTTTAAGATATTTATGTTATTTCCACTATTGAGTTTATTAAACCACGTTTTATCCAAATGTTTAGTTGTTATGTGAATTGTCGGCTTTCCTATCAAGTGTGTTAGGAGCCATCACGATTGGTTGAGATTTTGGGTCGTGACAAGTTGGTATCAAAGCTCTAGGTTGCTTAGGTCTCACGAGTCATGATCAGGTTTAGTAGAGTCTTACATACCGGTACTGAGACGCATGTACTTATCTTCGAGAGGCAACCGAACTGTTAGGAAACTTCACTCTCTTGCATTCTTTCGTGTGGGTTTGTAATTTTGGAATCTGAACTTCTACTCTTCTATTCTCTCACAGATGGTGAGGACACATACGACCAGATCAGGCGAACGACCATCAGTACCACCAGCTAAGGCCGCGAGAGGTTGGGCATGCAGTAGAGGCTGAGGTGCGACTCGTACTACAGCTAGAGCAGCACCTGTGGAGCAACCAGTTTCTCCTACTGAGGAGCAGATACCAGATATATTTGAGCTGGTGGGACCAGCTTAGGCACCAGCTGTGCACATTGTGATCCCAGGCCTTCAGGAGGCCTTACCCCAGATTTTGACTGTGTGCACGAGCTTGGCTCAGGCAGTCTCAGTTCCATCTACACCAACCACTTCTCAGGCTGGGGGAGGTGCTCAGATTCCCGCTTCCCGTACTCCAGAGCAGGTAGCTTAGGGACTCTAGACACCGGGGGTACTAGCAACCCAGCTAATTGTTGCTGCTCGGGCCCAGGTTGGCCTACCCATGAGTGATGAGGAGTAGAAGATATTAGAGCGGTTTGGGAGGTTTAAGACTCTAAAGTTCAGTGGGGCAGAATTAGAGGATGCTCAAGGTTTTATAGACAGGTGCATGTTGATCCTTCGCACAACGGGTATTTTAGAGTCCGGTAGAGTTTTATTTACTACTTTTCAGCTGACAATGACATCCAATAGATGTTAGAAGGCCTATGAGTTGGGTAGACCAGCCGATGAAGCACCACTTACATGGCATGAGTTCTGGTTCGCGGGGTCCAGTTTAGTCCCCATCGCCATTTGTAGATCGAGGTTGCTTTGAGTATGGAGAGTTGGGGCATGTGAGGTGGTATTTCCCCATCTTATGGGAGGTCCAGTTCAGTAGAAAGGTCATGCTATGAGTTTTGCACCAGTTACTTCACCACATGCTCAGCCAACTCAAAGGTGGGACTCAGGCAGTTTGAGGTCACCCTAGATAGGGAGGTCAATCAGGTGGTGGTTAGGCTCGATGCTATGCTTTCCCCTCCAGATCAGAGGCAGTTGCTTCAGATGCAGTGATCACATGTATTATTTCAGTGTGCCACAAGGATGCTTCTATATTATTTGACCTTAGTTCCACTTATTCATATGTATCCTCGTACTTTGCTCGCTATTTGGATATGCCCTGTGAATCCTTAGTTATGCTTGTTCATGTATCTACACCGGTGGCTGATTCTATTATTGTTGACCATGTGTATCGGTCGTGTATGGTGACTTTTGGGTGATTAGAGACGAGAGTTGATCTTTTACTACTTAGTATGGTTGATTTTTGACGTGAATTTAGGCATGGATTGGTTGTCACCATGTCATGCTATTATAGATTGTCACGCTAAGATCGTGACATTGGCGATGTCGGGATTGCCTAGGATTGAGTGAAGAGGTTCCCTAGATTATGTTCCCAATAGAGTAATTTCATATTTGAATGCTCAATGGATGGTTGAGAAGGGATGTTTGGCATATTTGGCCTTTGTGAGGGATGTTAGTGCTGATACTTTTATCATTGAGTCTGTTCCGGTAGTGAGAGACTTTCTAGGTATGTTTCCTGCAAATCTGCCGGGCATGCCACCCGACAGGGACATTGATTTTGGTATTGATCTGGTGCTGGGTACTCAGCCCATCTCTATTCCTTCGTATCGCATGGCACCAACAGAGTTGAAAAATTAAAAGAACATCTCCAGGAGCTACTTGATAAGGGATTCATTAGGCCTAGTGTGTCGCCTTGGGGTGCACCGCTTCTGTTTGTGAAGAAGAAAGATGGTACTATACGGATGTGCATTAATTACAGACAGTTGAACAAAGTTACAATTAAGAACAAATACCCACCACCGCACATTAATGACCTATTTAACCATATTTAGGGTGCTAGAGTGTTCTCAAAGATTGATTTGAGGTCCGGGTATCACCCGATGAAGATTCAGGATTCTGATATTTTGAAGACGACATTCAGGACTCGCTATGGTCACTACGAGTTTCTTGTGATATCTTTTGGGCTGACCAATTCCCCAACTTTATTTATACGTCTGATGAATAGTGTATTCCAGCCATATCTTGATTCTTTTGTCATAGTATTCATTGATGATATACTGGTGTACTCATGCAACCAGGAGGATCATGAGCAACATCTGAGGATTGTACTCCAGATGTTGAGGACGAAGAAGTTATATGCTAAATTCTTCAAGTGTGAGTTTTGGCTAGATTCTGTGGCGTTCTTGGTGCATGTGGTGTACAGTGAGGGGATCAAGGTGGATCCAAAGAAGATTGAGGCAGTTCAGAGTTGGCCCAAACCGTCTTCAGCTACTGAGATTCAGAGTTTTCTTGGCTTGGTCGGATATTATCGCCATTTCATGGAGGGTTTCTCATTCATTACTTCACCTTTGACTAGATTAACCCAGAAGGGTGCCCCATTCAGGTGGTCTGATGAGTGTGAGGAGAGCTTTCAGAAGCTCAAGATTGACTTGACCACGACTCCCGTTCTAGTTTTTCCTTCAGCAACAGGTTCATATACGATTTATTATGATGCTTTTCGGATTGGTATTGGGTATATCTTGATGCAAGCGGGTAGGGTGATTGCGTGTGCTTCACGCCAGTTGAAGCCCCATGAGAAGAGCTACCCTGTTCATGACTTAGAGTTGGCAGCCATTGTTCATGCATTGAAGATTTGGAGACACTACCTTTACGGTGTGTCTTATGAGGTATTCACAGATCATCGGAGTCTACAACACATGTTTAAGCAAAAGGATATAAATTTGAGCAAGCGGAGGTGGTTGGAGCTGTTAAAAGACTATGATGACACCATTTTGTATCATTCCGGGAAGGCAAATATGGCGGTCGATGCCTTGAGTAGAAAGGTTGTGAGTATGGATAGCCTTGCATATATTCTAGTTGGTGAGAGACCGCTAGCATCAGATTTTCAGGCTTTGGCCAATCAGTTCATGAGGTTAGATATTTCGGAGCACATCATGAGGTTAGTTGGTGAGAGACCGCTTGCATGGTTTCTTGATCTTCTTTGTATGACCACATCAGAGAGCGTTAGTACGGCGACCCCCATTTGCTTGTCTTTAAGGACATTGTGCAATACAATGATGCTAAGGAGGTTTTTATTAGAGATGATAGGGTATTGCGGATGCAAGATCAAATTTGTGTGCCTAACGTGGATGGGTTGTATGAGTTAATTCTTGAGTAGGCCCACAGTTTGTAGTATTCCATTCATCCTGGTGCCACCAAGATGTATCAAGACTTGAGGCAACACTATTGGTGGAGAAGAATGAAGAAATATATAGTGAAGTATGTGGCTTGGTGCTTGAATTGTCAGCAGGTGAAGTATGAGCATCAGAGGCCGGGCGGTTTGCTTCAGATACTTGAGATTCCTGAGTGGAAATGGGAGCGTGTTACCATGGACTTCGTAGTTGGAATCCCACGGACTTTGAAGAAATTTGATGCAGTTTGGGTGATTGTGGACCGGTTGACTAAGTCTACACATTTCACTCCGGTTATGACTACATACTCATAGCGGCTGGCTCAGATCTATATCCACGAGATTTCTCGTCTTCATGGCGTGCCAGCGTTTATTATTTCTGATTGGGGCACGCAGTTCACATCATAGTTTTGGAGAGCAATGTAACGAGAGTTGGGCACACTGGTTGAGTTGATTACAACATTCCACCCCCAAACGGACGGATAATCCGAGCGCACCATTCGGATCTTGGAGGATATGCTACACGCCTGTGTTATGGATTTTGGGTTTTATTGGGATCAATATCTACCACTTGTAGAGTTTGCCTACAACAATAGCTACTGATCGAGTATTCATATGGATCCTTATGAGGGCTTATATAGGAGGCAGTGTCGTTCCTCTAGTTGGCTGGTTTGAGCCGGGAGAGGCTATGTTGTTGGGCACTAATCTGGTTCGGGATGCTTTGGAGAAAGTCAAGATGATTCAGGATCGGCTTCGTACAACACAATCTAGACAAAAGAGTTATGTGGATCGGAAGGTTCGTGATGTTGCATATATGGTGGGAGAGAAGGTATTGCTCATAGTTTCACCCATGAAGGGTGTGATGAGGTTCGGGAAGAAAGACAAGTTGAGCCCTCGGTATATTGTCTCTTTTGAGGTTCTTGAGAGGATTGGGAAGGTGGCTTGCAAGATTGCATTGCCACCTAGTCTATCGGGTGTTCACCTATTATTTCATGTTTCAATGCTCCAAAAGTATTATGGTGATCCATCTCATATTTTTGACTTCAGCATAGTTCAGTTAGATGGGGATTTGACTTATGATATGGAGCTGGTGGCCATTTTGGATCGATAGATTCAAAAGTTGAGATCCAAGATATATTCAAAAGTTGAGATCAAAGATAGCTTCGGTGGTAAGGCCAGCTAGTCGAGGAGGCTACATGGGAGACCGAGATGTTGATGCAGAGAAGATATCCACACCTATTTGATATCCCAGGTATGATTCTAGACCCGTTCGAGGGCGAACGTTTGTTTAAGAAGGGGAGAATGTAATGGCCCTGCCGGTCGTTTTGTGTATTGTATCCCCGTCTCCCCAATTATCACTTCTTCTATACTCATTTGGGGTTATGTGACTTGTCGGGGTGGTTGGTTTGGTTGCGGGGATATTTCTAAGTGAATTGGGACACTTAGTCCCAAGGTTGGAAGCTTAAGTTGAAAGAGTTGATCAGAGCTTGACTTTTGTGTAGACGACTCCAAAATGGAGTTTTGATGGTTCCGATAGCTTCTTATGATTATTTTGGACTTAGGAGTCTGTCCGGATATTGATTTGGAGTCCCGTAGGTCGTTTTGGCTTGAATTGGTGAAAGTTGAAAAATTGAAGGTTTGGAAGGTTTGACTGAGAGTTGCCTTTGTTGATACCTGGCTCGGATTTTGGCCCCGGGAGTTGGAATAGATCTGTTGTATCATTTATGATTTGAATGTAAAATTTGAGTGCAATCAGAGTTGGTTTGATATGATTCAGCATTGGTTTTAGAGTTTGGAAGTTCATTAGTTTCAAAAGGCTTAAATTAAGGTATGATTCGTGAATTTGATGTTGTTTTATGTGATTTAAGGCTTCGACTAAGTTCGTATCATATTTTTGGATGTGTTGGTATGTTTAGATGTAGTCCCGGGGGCCTCGGATGTGATTCAGATTGAAATCGGATTGAGTATTGGACTTAGGGAATTCCTGAAGCTTAAGGCTTCCGGTGTGATCGCACATGCGAGGTCTTGAACCCAGGTGAGAAGTCACAGAAGTGACAGGCTTGTCGTAGGTGCGGAGGCTGGCTAGGCAGGGCAAAGGCTGCAGATGCGAGGCAATTTCCTCATGTGCGAGCTCGCAGGTGCGCAAGAAGTTCCGCAAAAGCGGATAATGACTTGATGGATTTGGGACCGCATATGCGAAAGGATTCCACATGTTCGGAAGCACAAAAGTGTGAGATGGACCACAAGAGCAGACCCGCAGAAGCAATATGTCGGGTCTTTTAGTGGACTTCACAGATGTGACATTCTCTCCACAAAAGTGATATCGCAGGTGCGACTATTTTGTCCGCAGATGCTAGAAGCCTAGGTAGAAGGTTTAAACAAAAGGTTTCGTATTTTCTCTCCTTTTGGACTTGTGGAGCTCGGCTAGGGGCGAAATTTGAGAGGGTTTTCACTATAATTGAAGAGTTAAGTGAAGATTCGTAACTTTTATTTGATAATTATTGCTTACCCATTGATATTTGCACCTAGATTTTGTGTATTTGAGGTTGTTAAGTGTGGATTTTAATCACTTATTAGTACCTTCTTGCTTTAATTTTAGTCTGAAAGTGTTGATTTATGTTCCCAAAACTAATGAAATTGTGCAAATTGCAGGAATGTTGGAGAATTGGATTTGAATGAAGAAAATCTAACTCAAAAGCAGTGTTCCGACTCATAAGGCAAGAAGGAGCGCATTAGGACAAAAGCGTGGTCCGCAAAAGTAATTTTGTGGTTGCAGAAGAAAGAGTGGACTACAGAATTCACTCTGTGGCCACAGATCTGATGACTGAATCCAAGTGCGGATTGCACACAATTTGTGCGGCCGCAAAACATGGTCGCACTGACAAAAATTCAAAAAGTTCAGAGAGTTTACAAAACGACCAAGTATGAAACCTTGCCAAGAGTGCAACCGCAGAAGGAAAAGTGCGACCGCTAAAGCTGAAGTGCTACAACATACCAAATTGTGCAGCCGCCAAAGTCTTCAACATGCAGAGCCAAGTAAAGCACGGAGCGCACATGGAATTGTCCGACCTCCGATTTTTTCAAAGGGCATTTTTGTCAGCGAACTTTGGGCCATTATAAATAGATGGGAATCACCTTTTAGGTCAAGTTTGGTAGTTGTTTGAGCTGTAGCCGTTGTAGTTTACCACCTTTGATAGTTTGTAACCAATTTGGGTTAAAAACACATTAGTTTATTATTTTAATTTGTTATTATGACTTTAATTAGTGTTTTGTCTTTATTTTCTTCTATTTCTATTATGAGTAGCTAGATATTTTCTAGGGTTGTGACCCAACCCTAGTGTATAAACCTTATGGGTAATTAATTAATTTCTTGTTTGTTATTTAGCCTTGTTTATACTTTAATTCTATAATTAATGGTTGCAAATATTGATTCATACCTTTTTGACTTGGTCTTTACTTGAGAAAGAGGGACATTGTCTAGAAAACTTGGATAATAAGAAATTGGGCTAGTTAAGGTTTTGACTAGCCTAATTAAAGGGTTTGAACTAGAGATAGGGAAAACCCGACTTGAACTCATCTCAACTATTTGACTTGATACCCATTTGGACTTGAGTAAAGCCAAATCGGGCAAAATTACTCTATGACCGAGAGGTATTGAGCGGGTAACTTAGAGTTGAGAGCTATAATACACCCCGATCACTAAAATAAGTGTTAACGTAATTAACCCATTAGACTAACATCTAGGTGAAGGTTACATCCCTAGGACCTTTATCTATTTGAAAACAACCAAAAACAATTAATCAATCTATAGTTTCTTCTCTCTAATTAATCACTTTTAGCATAGACTGTAGAAGTAAATTACAAAACTATCTTCTTTGGAAGCGTATTTGAGCTATTTATTCTACACTCATCAAGTGTACACTTTAACACCCATACTTAAATCCCTGAGGAAATCGACCCCGACTTATTGTTGGGTACTATTCTTCCAACGACCGTTTCCAATTGTTGTGTGAGGATTAGGCATGGGTCAAATTTGTTTGGCGCCATTACCAAGGAGTTATAGCGGTGTTAGCTGTATATTTGAGTGTGTTTTTGAAATATTTCCTTTCCCTTCCGTGTTACTAACTTGTTTAGGAAATCATAGGTACAAACATGACGAACAATGTGCTCGGAAATATGCCTTTGTGGGACTTGGATGGTGAGGAGGAACAACTCGATGAGGTACCTCAAGTGCCACAAGCCAATCAGCGAGGCCGGGTACCACAAGACAACATGCCCGTACCACCCCACCTCCACCACATCCACCACATCTACCACATCCACCACAAATGGCTCAACACCGGATACTGCCCAATGAAGGTTATGCTAGTGCAATAGTCGCTCCCCGTATTAGGGCGGGCAACTTTTAAATCACCAACGTGATGCTCACTTTACTTGAGCAGCGAGGCTTCTTCACCGGTGCCCCAACTCAAAATGCTTAAAAACATTTGAAGGGCTTTTGGGATACATGTTGGGGGAGTAAGCAAATAAATGCTTCTGAGGATGCATTGAGGCTAAGGCTTTTTCCCTTCTTTCTACGGGGAAAGCTTTAGATTGGTTTGAAGGTTTGTCAAACCAATCTATACACACTTGGGATGAGTTGGCGGCCAAGTTCATTGCTAAGGTTTTTTGTTCATTGCTAAGTTTTTTCTCCCGGGCACATGGCTATGCTTCGGTATGAGATGTTGGCATTCACACAAACCACTGCACAAAATTTGGTAACGCTATAGAACAATGGTCAAGGAATGTCCCATCAACGATATGATGGAAAACATGTTGCAACAAACCTTCTATGGTGGGATTAACATAACCAACCAATGTGTCGTGAATCAAATAGCCAGTGGAAATTTCATAACAACGCTCTCTGCAAAGGCGTGTGACATTCTAGATGAGATGGAGGAGACGTCATCGGCTTGGCAATCCCGGGACAATGTCCCACAAGGTGACCTGAATATGTTCCACCTCCACAAAGAGTTTCAAGACCATTGGGGCAAGCCATTGTCGAATTGACACCAACCATGACTCAACTAGAAAAGGTCCAACTCAATCAAGTGCAAGCTCTTAAGAAAGTTTATGCTATGGAGAGAGTTAATGTTTTGGTGAATAAGAAGAGGACCAAGAGTCCACAAATACAAACCCGAGTGGAGAACTATGTGCAAGATGATGACAGTTTTGCTTAAGATGATTCATATAATGAGCAAGAGGGGGAAGTGCAATATGTGAACAATTTTCAGTGCCAAAATCTACAACAAAGGCGACCACAAAATAACCATGGCAATTTGAGTTCTAACAATCAAGGGAATTGTCATAATAATAACAATCAAGGAAATTGGAGTGGAAACAACCAAGAAAATTGAGGAGGCAACAATCAAGGTGGTTGGGAAAACAATCAAGGCAACTGGGAGTCAGGTTTTCAAAGGCCCCCAATGTACAAACAACCGAGCAACCCACCTCCTTATCCTTCCCATGGTTCAAGTTCTTCAAACAATGAGATGGGATGTATTGAGAATATGTTCAAGAAAGTGATGGAAAAGAATGCTGATTCGGATGTCCAACTTGCCTCACACAACACATCAATCCGCAATCTAGAAGTTCAAATGAGGAAAATCTCTCAAACACTAAATTCTCAGCCTAAAGGTGCACTACCAAGTGACACGGTGGTGAACCTAAAGGGTGGTAAGAATACGGGGCATGCCATAGAGGTTATCACAAGAAGTGTAAGAGGCGAGAATGCTCCCACCTCAAGTGGAAGGTGACTTGTTGATGATGACCAAGTGATGCAAGAAGAAGAGATCCCAAACAATGTTATTCAAGCAAATATGGAAGTTCGGATTGATATTGATGATAGTGTTGAAGAGACTCAAGAGTAGGTGAATCCGTCTAGGGATCACGTCATTGACATACGTGAGCTGGTAGTGAAGAAGGCAAAAGCACCATTGCCTAAGCCTCCACCTCTATACCCTCAAATACTCACAAGCAAAATGGTGAAAATCAATTCAAGAAGTTCATTCAAATGTTGATGATTCTTTCAATCAATGTATCATTGGTAGAACCTTTGGAACAAATGCCCGGTTATGCAAAATTGATGAAAGATCTTGTGACAAATAAGCGGTCGATCAATTTTAAAACTATTAAGGTCACTCATCAAGTGAGTGCAATTGTTCATTCAATGGCTCCTAAGTTGGAGGACCCCAATGCTTTCACGATTCCTTGTACAATTAGGAGTGCTGAGTTCGCTAAAGCTCTTTATGATCTTGGGGAAAGTATAAATTTGATGTCCTATTCTATTTTTAAGACTTTGGGGATTGTGAAACCAAGGCCCACTTCTATGAGGTTGAAAATGGCCGATCGTACCATGAAGAGGCCGTTGGGTGTGATTGAAGATGTTTTGGTCCGGGTTGATAAATTCATTCTTCCGGCGAACTTTGTCATTCTAGATTGTGAAGTTGATTATGAAGTGCTGATCATTCTTGGGAGACCTTTCCTTGCTAATGGTAAGGCTCTTTGTGATGTAGAAGCTAAAGAACTCACTTTTCAGGTTGGTGAAGGAAAAATGGTATCCCATGTGTGTAAGTCCTTGCGGCAACCAAATAGCAATGAGGTGTGTTCTTTTGTGGACTTAGTGACTGGTGTTATTGTTGATGATACAAGTGCTACTCTCAATTTTGGTGATATGTTAGAGGCCGTTTTGCTCAATATTGATGATGGCGAGATGGATGGTTTCATGGTATGCATGAACTCTTTGCTAGGAATGGGGTCGTACAACTATGTACCCCGGATACTATCTTTGGATAATGAGAATGGGAAGACTCTTCCTACAAAGCCTTCTATTGAAGAGTCACCTACTTTGGAATTGAAGCCATTGCCTCCATACCTTCGATATATATTTCTTGGCCCTTGCTCTACTTTACCGGTTATTCTTTCCCCTTGTTTGGCTAACGTGCAGGTGGATTCCACATTGGAGGTGTTTCAAAAGAGGAAAGAAGGCTATTGGATGGACTTTAGCGATTTTCAGGGTATAATTGCCGCCTTTTGCATGCATAAGATCAAGTTCGAGCATGGTGCTAAACTGTCCATTGAACATCAAAGAGGACTTAATGAGACTATGAAAGAAGTTGTCAAGAAGGAGATTATCAAGTGGTTGGATGCAGGGGTTGTCTACCCCATCTCCGATAGTTCATGGACCTTTTCGGTTCAATGTGTCCCAAAGAAGGGGGCATGACGGTGGTTACCAATGATAAGAGTGAGTTGATTCTTACAAGAACGGTGAACGGTTGGAGGGTTTATATGGACTATCGCAAGTTCAACAAAGTTACAAGGAAATATTACTTTTCACTTCCCTTTCTTAGATCAAATGCTCGATAGATTGGCTGGTCATGATTTCTATTGCTTTCTTGATGGGTACTCAAGCTATAATCAAATTCTCATTGCTCCGGAAGATCAAGAGAAAATAACTTTTACATGTCCCTATGGTACTTTTGCTTTCAAGAGGATGTCATTTGGTTTGTGCAATGCAGCGACGACTTTTCAACGGTGTGTGATGGAAATTTTCATAGACATGGTGGAGGATTACCTTAAAGTTTTCATGGGTTACTTCTCGATCGTTAGGGATTCTTTTGATGATGGTCTTGCAAATTTGGACAAAGTATTGTCTAAATGTGAAGAAACCAACTTGGTGCTCAATTGGGAGAAATGCCATTTCATGGTTGAGGAAGGTATTGTCCTTGGCCATAAAATATCAAGAAATGTAATTAAAGTTGACAAGGCGAAGATTGAGGTAATTTCTAAGCTTGCACCCCCAACTTCGGTGAAGGGTGTGCAGAGTTTCCTAGGCCATGCGGGTTTTTACCGGCGCTTTATCAAAGATTCTCTAAAGTGGCGAACCCATTGTGTAAGCTCCTTGAGAAGGATACCAAGTTCAATTTCAATGATGATTGCATGAGGGCTTTTGAACTATTGAAGCTCAAGTTGACAACTATTTCCATCATTACCGCTCCAAATTGGAGTTTGCCTTTTGAACTCATATATGATGCAAGTGACATAGCAGTTGGGGCTATTTTGGGAAAACGTATTAACAAAATTTTCCATTCGGTCTACTATGCTAGTAAGACCGTGAATAGTTCCCAAGTCAATTATACCATTACGGAGAAAGAGCTCCTTGCTATTGTGTTCGCAATTGAGAAGTTCCACCCGTACTTGATGGGTGCCAAAGTTATTTTCCACACGGACCATGTGGAGCTTTGCTATCTTATGAGCAAAAGGATTCCAAAGCCCGGTTGATGAAATGGGTACTCTTGTTGCAAGAATTTGATATTGATATCCAAGATAGGAAAGGTAGTGAAAACCAAGTAGCGAACCACTTGTCTCGTTTGGAGGAGGAGGGGAGGCCTCTTGATGGCCTTGAAATCAATGACTCCTTCCCCAATGAGCAACTTTTAGCAATTTTAATGATAAAGGTGCCATGGTTTGCAGATTTGGCAAATTATCTTGTGAGTGGAATCATTCCGGATGAGTTCTCTTCAAAACAAAGAAGGAAGATCAAGAGAGATTGTCAAGATTGTTATTGGGATAAACCATACCTCTTCCGGATTTGTACGGATATGGTGATTAGAAGGTGTGTACCAGAAGAAGAGCAAGGTAATATTCTTGGGACTTGTCAGTCGTCACCATATGGTGGAGCAAGAACGATGGCCAAAGTTCTTAGTTGTGGTTTATATTGGCCTACCTTTTACAAGGATGCTAATGATTTGGTGAAAAGATGTGATGAACGTCAGCGGGCCGGTGGAATCTCAAAGAAAAATAAAATGCCTCTCACAACCATCTTGGAGATTGATATTTTTGATATTTGGGGCATTGACTTTATGGGTTCTTTTGTGAGTTCTTGTGGAAACACTTACATCTTGGTCACGGTGGATTATGTGTCCAAATGGGTTGAGGTCGTCGCCTTACCCAACAATGAGGCGAGAAGTGTAGTGGCTTTCTTGAAGAAGAATATTTTTACAAGATTTGGTACTCCACGTGCAATCATAAGCAATGGATTCACACTTTTGCAACAAAGATTTTGACACTTTACTTAACAAGTATGGTGTAACTCACAAGGTCATGATTATCTATCACCCACAATCTAGTGGTCAAGTGGAAGTCTCCAACTAGTAAATAAAGAGTATCTTGTCTAAAACAGTGAATGCTAATCGAACGGATTTGTCCAAGAAGCTTGATGATGCATTATGGGCTTATCAGACGGCTTACAAAACACCTATCGGAATATCTCCATACTGGTTAGTGTTCGGGAAAGCTTGTCATCTTCCGGTAGAACTAGAGCACAAGTCAATGTAGGCTCTATAGAAATTGAATCTTGATTGGGATGTAGCTGCTAACTTGGGGGTTGCACACTTGAATGAGTTGGATGAGTTCCCGTACCATGCATATGCGAGTTTGTCCTTGTACAAATAAAAGATGAAATTTCTTCATGACAAATATATTTCGAACAAATAGTTCAAGGTGGGCGATCTTGTATTGTTGTTCAAATCAAGGCTAAGGATGTTTCCCGGGAAGCTAAAATCTAAGTGGAGTGGTCCATTTGAAATTGTTGGTGTGACACCTTTCGGTGCATTAGACTTGAAAAACAAGAACAATGAAGTATTTCGAGTCAATGGTTACCGGATGAAGCACTACTTGGGCAAGGTTAGAGATAGCCACGTGGTGGCGGTCATCTACTTCACTTGAGGATGCTTTGATATTGTGTCGTGCAGCAACGTTAAATCAGGAACTTCTTGGGAGGCAATCCATGTTCTTTTCCTTTTTTTTTCTTTTGTAGTTAGATGTTTTTTATTTTTCTAACTTGATTTGAAGTGTGCTACAGGATCGAGTGTTACATGCAAGAAGCGTGGCCGGAAAATGGCTAAGTTTTGAAGGAACTGCGGACCGCACTTTAATTGTGCGTACCGTAGAACTTTATGTTCCCCGGCAGAAATGCTTGTGCGGCCGCACATTTCACATATGGACTGCACAATTGGAGGCTTGACAAAGTTTAGAATTCTAAACTCTCTGAAGTTTGAGTCTGTTAGTGCGGGGCTAATCTGCGATTGTAAGAAAAATTATGCGGCCGCACTAAAAAATGTGCAGACCGCACATGAGGTTTAGTGAAGTTAGGCCCAGGTGAAAGAGTGCGGACCGCACTTGGAATTGTATGGATGCACTTGATCGTTTTCCCTTTCACTGACTCTAAGTATAAATAGGACTTTTGAGTTCTTTTTACACTTTTCACCTTCTTCGCAATCACTGTTGCTTTGCAAGTTTTTACTGAGAGATTTTAACTACCCAGCACATACACCTCCCTGTGCTGACACACTTTGTGCACTCACTCTATCTGGTATGCTTCATTTTATGTTAATCTTTATGTTAGTTTAATTTTTGAAATTTTAATTTCTTTTTAGGCCATATGTTATTAGAGTTCATCCATGTGTCCATCTGGGGTAGGTCTGTATAGGGTAGTTGATAATACATGCTCTAGTGGGTTGGGTTAGTGAGATTTAATGTGTATACCATGTTTCCATACCATTCGTACAAGTAATTGCAAAATCTAAGTGAAAATATGACTGATTGTTCGTGGAATTTTGAAATCTATGGCCGCGCTTGAATTTGTGCGGTCCACAATTTAGTTGTTGTGGGCAACTGGTGAAGGTAAGTGCTTCTGCAGCAATATTTTAATTATGCAAACCTCAAAATTTTGAGAGGGACTGCACTTAGGTCTGCATAGTCTATCAAAGGTCTACCTCTTTAGATACAAATGTGCGGACCGCACTTTAAATTTGGCAGACCGTAAATGAATTCTGCGATTGCAGAAAGGCCTTCGCACTGTCTTTAGAGAAGAGGCACTTGAGCTTCTGAAGTTTTTTGTTAGAAGCGCGACCGTGTATGCATTTATGCGGTCCACACTCCCTATCTGCGGCCGCACATCAGAAATGTGCGGACCGCAATTCCCATTTCCTGCAACATGTTATTTCTGTAGTAACCTTACTGTGTCCATAATGTTCTCCCTTGACTACCTAAGTCTTGACTGTGTTGAATAATGACTTGCAACTAACAATCGATTTTGCTTTGATACAGACAATGGTTCAATCGCGAAGCCGCAGAGAAATTACAAGAGGCAGCGGTGACTCTTCTAGGCGTCGAGGTAGAGGTACCTTGCTCCTTAGCCAGCTCAAAACCATCAGGAAGAAGGCCACAACAGGTAGAGGGAGGGGTGAATACCTCTCTAGGTCTAGCACTTATGTCCCATCTAGGGAAGCTTCTAACGACAACTCCGTGTCTATGTTAGAGGAGCAGGAAGTTGCACAGTCTTGGCCATAGGGGTGATCTGATCCCATGGATGTGGCTTCATCATCTCACAGCACTTCTGAGGGTTCGGAAAGTGCTAGCAAGACTTCTGAGCCAACAATTGTTCCAAAGACGGATGCACAAACTATTCAGGATATCCCTGATAATGGTAGAGGGGGATATGGTACATCCACTGGTGTACAGAGATAAAAGAAGAAGGAGCTATGGGAGGACAAATTTGTTAGCTTGGCTGCCTTTATTGACTTCTGAATGTGGTATCCCACAAGATCCTTGACCCTTAAGAAGTAGTTTCTATTGAAGGATCTATATAAATACAATCCTGCAGTGTTGAGACAGTTCAGATCGATAAAGGGTTGGATGTTGTTCACTGAGAGAGTAGTAGATGCCAAGGAGCACCTGGTCTGTGAGTTCTAAGACAACATTTCTCACATCCGCAAGGGGACAAAGGTGACCAAAGTACGCAACCTCAAGGTGAGGTTTGATAAGCACACACTAAATGTGTACTTGAGGTTTGAAGACTTAGAGTCCAAAGAGTACCTCGAGAAGTTGGCTATGAACGAAGAAGTCCGATCGTGGCTTGCGGAGATCTTAGCACCACCACGCCCACCTCCACCATGGATCACTGCTGGGATTCCCATTTAGCAGAACACAATGAGTTATGAGGCCAAGGGTTGGCAGACATTTGTATGTAGTAGACTTGACCTGAGACAAAATGAGAACATCTTGCCTATTCCCCGTGCAGTTCTTGTGGCTTCTATCATGGCAGGGTACCCGATCAATGTGAGTGTCGTGATGTCGTCCAACATCACAGTGGTAGAACAGCAGACCAGCACGACCAACCCCTATCCCAACACTATCACAGAGTACCTTACTGATGCAAAGGTAGAGCCAAGAAATTTTGATATAAAGGTGAAACTGAAGAAGCCATTTTACTGGTACTCGTTGTTGAATCCGACCAACCCGAAGAAAAGAGCTCAGCCTTCTACAACTACAGGCCAATCTGATAAGCCGACAGTTGTAGTTTCTGACACAGCTAACATTCCATCTACATCAGCTGAGCCCTCTTCTAGTACTGCTGCTATTCCTCTACTACCATCTTCAGATCCTACCATAGCCCCCAGGGTAGCCCCTACTCCAGATCCGAGGTCGGTTCCCATGCCTACAGTTCCATTATCTGCTCTACGAGTTTCCCAAACATTGGCGAGTCTCAACAAGTGGAGGCAGATAACTACTTTAAACCTGTCTAAGATATCTAGTACTATTGTAGGGCAGGCATCCATACAGGCACCACAAGTTCCCACTGATTTTGATGAGAAGCTGCGCAAGGTCCTAGAGAACCAAGAGTTGATCAAGAACACTCTGGTACAGCATGGGTCAGTCATTGAGGACTTGACCAAGGAAGTGAAGAAGTCGAGGAAGTCACAAACCAACAAGAGATCAGTTGATAAGCTTAGGAAGGAGGTGACCCGACTTGTGGTAGTTGGGGATTTTCCATTTGACATGATGCTTGACCGAGACCAGTCTGCCTCAGATCCATCTGCACCGGTTGCACCAACTGGCCAGTTTGATGAGTCATGCCTTGCTGTCGACATTGCTGATGCAGTGCGTACGATGTTTGCTACTCCTGCCACTCCAGATATGATGATGATGAGAAACAGTTGGCTGACCCAACAGGTGATGATGATGCTGGGGACACTCAGATGTCCAAGGATGCTTAGGGAGTTTCTTCGCCTCTCTGTTTTCACTCTTATTTTGTTAAGCATTGGGGACAATGCTTACTTTTATTGGAGGGGGAGGGGGAGGGTAGAGTTTATTTGATCGACATATTTGAATACATTTAGACTTTAATAATTGGATAATTTTGTTTCTTTTCCTATTTTTTAGTTTATCTATCTTTAGTTAGTTACTGCTCTCATTAGCTTCTTTAATTTTTCACTTTGATTTTTGTTTTGTTATTAGCTTCTTTTTATGTAGTAGCTTCTTTTTATGTTTTTTGTAGTAATATAGATAACAAGCCTTTGGTTTCTTAATGCCATGGTTCTTTCCAAAGATAATTTTGTGTGAACCGACTGACTCTTCCTGAGGATAGATGGCGTGACAACCTTCTTAAGGGAATGAGTCCGTTTTTGTGTTTAGATTATAATAATAGTAATAGTAATGGATAAAGGCCCAAATCAAGCCATTCTCGAAAAACAGTTATTTTTTCATTTGGTACCAACATACTTAACTACGTTCTTATGGTTTGAAACAAGGTTATTGAAAGAAAATAGCTCTAGTTAGTGACTTTGATATTCTTAAGTTGACGTTGGTAATCATTGAGTGGTTAATTGGACCATAGTAATCTTTAACTTGATTGTGGTTATTGTAGGCTCTCGACTCTATCCTTTTTTATAGTCTAGTTGCATGAGGGGTGAGGTGATATTTCATTGCTAGTCCAAGTACCCGTGCGAATGATCTAAAACTTGCCCCGAATGTGCTTCAAGGCAAAATCCTAAGTTTGTTGGTTTGGGAAATGATTGTAGGTTTGCCTTGGTCCGTTTGAGCTTTCTATTGCCAACCAATGTTGTTATCCCTAGTCAACTCCCTTTAAGCCTTTAGCCTTTCTCATTTTGTAACCATGCTATAAGCCTTTACCCATTTTGTTGTAATCCTCTCTTAGCACCCATAACTTTCTTACCACTCTTGTGAAATAAGTGGCTTAAGTCATAAGTTTGGGGGGAGAGTTGAGGAATTTGAAAGAGGTATCAAGGCACCATAAATAGTAAAGATATGATTTCTATGAAAAGAGAAGGCAAGAAAAGAAAAAGAATAAAAAGAACAATGCCAAAAAGAGAACAAAAAATGGGGTGGTGGAATCAAAAAGAGGTAATTATCTCTAGTATGAGCATCAAGGGAGAAAAAGAATGAAATGAACTAGAAAGAATGATGTCAAGTCTCTCTAACCCCAATCTAAGGTTTGGTAAATGCGAGCCAAGAAATAAAAATATGGAGTGCTTAAGGAAAGGTATAACCACATACCCATATGGTATCCTTCCCCAATCTAAATGCCTTCATTACAACCCGAAAGAAGTCCTACTTGATTTTGAACCGAGTAAGCTTACGTTAGTGGTGATCTACATGAGGGGAAAACCTATGGTACTTGAAGCCTTACTTGTAACATTATTTTATGAGAGAAGAGTGAACCTTTCATTGATCTAAAGATTGAGTGCTAACTCTTGAAGTGAGCTTGACAAATGGAACGTAGAGGCGGAAGAGTTTGGAGTCCACCAATCTACATGATAGAACAAGAGTCCTAGATGAGTAAAGTAAATTCTTGAAGCTCAAATGTCACATTAGAACTGTATGTGCATAATATGTGATTTGTCACCTTGTTGATAATGCATGAGTATTATGGGTAATTGTTGGTCTCAACTGAGTATGAATGGCTTACCATTGACTCTTTGAAATGACCTTTCACTCTATGGAGGTAGGAACTAAGCTATTTGCTTGAGGAGAAGCAAAGACTTAAGTTTGGGGGAGTTGATAAGTGTGGATTTTAACCACTTATTAGTACATTCTTGCTTTAGTTTTAGTCTGAAAGTGTTGATTTATGTTCCCAAAACTAATGAAATTGTGCAAATTGCAGGAATATTGGAGAATTGGACTTGAATGAAGAAAATCTAACTAAAAAAAGAGTGTTCTGGCTCATAAGACAACAAGGAGCGTAACATGCTAAAAGCGCGGTCCGCAAAAGTAATTATGTGACCGCAGAAGAAAGTGCGGGCCATAGAGTGTGCAAAATTCAGTCTGCTATCGCAGATCTGATGACTGAAGCCAAGTGCGGACCGCACACAATTTGTGCAACTGCAAAACATGGTCGCACTGACAAGAATTTAAAAAGTTTAGAGAGTTTGCAAAATGACCAAGTATGAGGCCTTGCCAAGAGTGCAGCCGCAAAAGGAAAAGCACGGCCGCAAACGCTGAAGTGCGGCCACAGAAAAAATTGTGCAGCCGCCAAAGTCTTCAACATGCAGAGCCAAGTAAAGCACGGACTGCACATGGAATTGTGCGGCCGCGGATCCTCCCGAAGAGAATTTTTGTCAGCGAATTTTGGGCCACTATAAATAAAAGGGAATCACTTTTTATGTCAAGTTTGGTAGTTTTTTGAGTTTTAGCCATTGCAGTTTACCACTTTTGGTAATTTTTGACCAATTTGGGTTTAAAACACATTAGTTTATCATTTTAATTTGGTATTATGACTTTAATTATTGTTTCTTCATTATTTTCTTCTATTTCTATTATTATTATTAGCTATATATTTTCTAGGGTTGTGACCCAGCCCTAGTGTGTAAACCTTATGGATAATTAATCTAATGCTTGTTTATGATTGGGTATTTATTATTTAGCCTTGTTTATGCTTTAATTCTAGAATTAATGGTTGCAAATATTGATTCATGCCTTTTTGACTTGGTCTTTACTTGAGAAAGATGGACCTAGTCTAGGAAACGTTGCTAACAAGAAATTGGGCTAGTTAAGGTTTTGACTAGCCTAATTAAAGGGTTTGAGCTAGAGATAGGGAAAACCCAACTTGAATTCATATCAACTATTTGACTTGATACCCATTTGGGCTAGAGAAAGCCAAATTGGTCAAAATCACTCTATGACTCAGAGGTATTGAGCGGGTAACTTAGAGTTGAGAGCTATAATACACCCCGATCACTAAAACAAGTATTAACGTAATTAACCCATTATGCTAACACCTAGATGAAGGTTACATCCCTAGGCCTTTTACCTATTTGAAAACAACCAAAAACAATTAATCAATCTCGAGTTTATTCTCTCTCGTTAATCACTATTAGCATAGATTGTAAAAGTAAATTACAAAACCATCTTGTTTGGAATCATATTTGAGATATTTCTTCTATACTCATCAAGTGTACACTCTAACACCTACACTTAACTCCCTGAGGAAATCGACCCCGTCTCATTATTGGGTACTATTTTTTCAACGATCGTTTTCACTCATTGTTGAGTGAGGATTGGGCGTGGATTGATGAAATTTGAGGATTTTAAACTATGTTATTAGGGAATAAAAATTGAGGATTTGGAGGTCGATTTGTTAATGAAATTAGATGAATTTAGTATGGTTGGACTCGTAATTGAATGGATGTTTGGATTTTGTAAATTTTGTCGGGTTCCGAGGTGCGGACCCATGGTTGACTTTTTGTGTTAACTTTTTGATTTTGGTTAAAGACCTTAGCTTTATTTTTGGAATTATTTCCTATAGCTATTATTGATGGAATTAAGTTACTTTGGCTAGATTCAAGTCGCTCGGAGGCTGTTTTGCACGGTAAGGGTTTGTTGGAGCATTGAATTCTAAAATTGGAATTGAGGGTATTTATACTTGGAAAATGTACTATTTGTATTGAGCTGGGGTGACGCACATGCTAGATGACGGGCTTGTGGGCATGCATCATGGTAATCATGATCTGGTTGATTCTTTTGTATTGTATTGTTATCAAGCCTTGTTCTATCCGTGAAATACTTGCTTGTTAAAGTAATTGAACTGTGATTCTCGTTAGAAATTATGTTTAGGCTATGTGCTTATTCTGTTGAGACATAGTGAGGTTATTTATGTTGTTTTGAGATATCTACTTTAATTGCAATTATGTACTCAGTCATGATCCTTCATTTGTATTTCATATCTTAGTCTCTGTTATCAATTATTGTTACATCACATGTTATTATTGTTTGGGTTGCGTAGTACATGATTGTGAGTCCTTGAGACCTGAGAGATGAATGACTGACGTGGGCCTGTGAGCCGGGTTGTGAGTGTTATTGTTGATCGAGCTGCACGCCGCAACATACCTTATGGTCTTATTTATTATTGTGGATTGGGCTGCACACCGAAGCAGATCTTATAGGCTTTGTATTAGCACTTGGGTAGGCTCCGCCTCTCCGGAGTTTGACACACCAGTGGTGAGCGTAGGCACAATGATATGTATACACGTGCTTTGGTGAGGGGAATTGATGCCAGGCACCCGTACAATGCTGAGTGATTATGTGTGGTTTGTGTGGGCATTTTGACAAACAAATTGAGTGTTCCGAGAGTGTGAGTACTTGAGAACAGCACCGTGAAATCATACATTTGACATGCATATTGACATGTAGGCATAGAGATGTACCATTCCTCATGCTAGTTGTACTTGACATATTCTTATCAGTGTTGGGCTTTAATTGTTGAACTTGAAAGCATGTCTAAATATTTGTACCCTGAACGAGCTGATTATGGAAATTTCTCTAAGTTATTTATTGTCATTTTCATTGTTATACCTGTGTTGTCATGATATTGGTTCTGATTGTACCCTCTCGAGCTCGTCATTGCTTTCAGCCCAACGTTAGTGCTGTTACTTATTGAGTACATGGGGTCGGTTATACTCATACTACACTCTGCACTTCGTGTGCAGATCCAGGTACTTCAAGACGTGATGACTGCTAGATTTGTGCTAGTACTTGCTTGGAGACTTTAAGGTAGCTGCTATGATGTCCGCAAACCTTGACTCTCTTTCCTGTTATTTTTGTTCAGTACTGTTTTATTACTCAGACAGTTGTTCCAGAGTTTCGATTTATGTTGATACTTAGTAGTGCTCATGTACTCGTTGATACCAGGTTTTGGAATGGTTGTAGTAGTGCTCTAATTTCATTTATCAGATGTTTATGTTATTTATGCTCTTAAGTTTAATAGACCATGTTTTATCCAAATGTTTAGTTGTTATGTGAATTGTCGGCTTGCCTAGCAAGTGTGTTAGGTGCCATCATGACAGGTTGGGATTTTTGGTCGTGACACCATTATTCTTCGTTTTGATAATAACTCATTACTCTACTCTCTAGTTCTCTATGATCAACTGTTAATTGCTTTAATTTTAGTAGTTAATTATAGTTCGTAACCATTCCAAATCAAGTGTTGATCATATTGAATAGCAAATAAGCCAGAAATTACTTGAATATTCTTTAAATACAATTCTTGTGGAGATAATATTTTACTATACTATGTTTGGCTAGCGAGCATTAATTTCATGTTGTGTTTTGAGCTCATCAAATTTTGGCGCAGTTGCCGAGGATTGATAATCAATAGTATTCAAAATAGTTTTTGGTGCTAATTTAGGAATTAGCTTTTGTTTTTTCTTTTTCTCTTTATTTTTTTGTTGGTTAACTTGTCTTCAAGATTTCTTTTGTAGTACCTGACAAGTGCTAGGAAGAAAACTTAAAGAAAAATATATTTATGATATTGAACTCTAATTGTTGTGAAGATGGAGCACAACAAGTCTAAGAAAACGGTTGTAGACTTAGTAGTTGAACATTATCACAAGTCTGGTATTTGTTTTAAATGTAGTGGAAATCATTTATGGGTTGAATGTCAAGCAAGTAAGTATTACTCCTATGGTTCATCTTTTGAAAAATCTCACCCTGTTTTTAGTCCTTATACGTATGAGGTTTCATATGGGTACAATTATAACTCTGGATGGAATGAATACTCTTATTATAACTGAAATGAAAACAAGTGAGACAACCACCTCAAGAGGAGAATGGTAGTTTAGAAGAGCTTATGTATAAGTTCGTGAATAGTATTGAAGGGAGACTTATACAAAAATGATGAAGCCATTAAGAATTAACAACACAAGTGAGTCAAATAGTAAGTATACTTTCGGAAAGCTCATTGCATTGTGATGATGAATATATGAAGGAGATACCCTGTGAGAATGAGCCTACCCAAAAGAACGAGCATCTATTAAGAGAACTTTCTACTCTACAAGAAGACTCTCATTCAATTGAAATGATTGAATATGAGGCTTTAGTTGATTATAAAGCAATAAAAGAAGAGTTCAATCCCCCATCCACCTTTTCACATTTACAACCTTTAATAGAAGAGAATGAGAAACAAATGGTCTTGGACATACCACAAGAATATTCACATGACATTTCTTCTTTGTTTTCTTATTCTAACCTTGATCATGTGGATTTTATTTTTGGGGATTTACAAGAAGATGCAGAAGTTGATCCTATGAAGGAATGCAGGAACAAATTGAGGATCATACTACAAAAATAATTCACCGCTCAAAAAGAGATCAAGAAAGAAATAAAGAGCGAGTCATATATATACCCTCAGATGAATTTGTCCTAATGAGCTCCATAAAGAATTCCAATGAGCAAAAACGAGGAAGAAATTTAGAATTAGGGGTGGATTTCATAACTTCTCGGAAAATAAAAAAATTCAGAGGAGTTTCCTTTACCTCTTACTTTTTATTTCTGTGTCATAGGGACATGCCACAATTTAAAGTATGGGGTGGAGAATATTAATATGTATATGTGTATTTTTTTCCTTCTTCTTATCTTTATGTGTTTTGTTTTTCTTTTTTTCATCATTCTTAAAAATAATTGACTTTTCCCAACGATCTCTTAGACCGTTTTCTTGAGGGATTAAAGTCGGGAAAAAAATTCAAAAATTTTGAAAATCCAAAAATATGTCTTTTATTTTTGTTTTATTTTCTAGGTAGTGTAACAATTCTCCCTTGATTTTTCTTTGTGCCGTAGTTCTTTTTCAAGAGTTTTTACTTGAACCGGGTGTAGTTAGTTTTTTTTTCTTTTTGTAGGAATCAAAAATCTTGTGTCATTGTGCTAACTGAAGACAATCTTTCTGACTTTATTTTGCCTTGAGAGCGGTGAGTGCTATAGTATGATGATTAGGCTCAGTTCTTGACTCGTATATAAGTAACTTAATTTGTTTGATCTCAACTTTGCTTCGCTACTTTGACTAGAGAGTCGGGATAGATCCGGTCCTAAGTGAGTTATGTGTCAATGTATGAGTAAGGTTTGTTGATATTCTATGCATGTCAGTTGATGTCTAGAACTTACTCCGAGTGTTTGCAAAGCGAAATGGTAGTCTTGTTCAGTCGAGGAAATGATAGAGGCATTTTTTTGTTGACCAAGATATATGCTTTTTACCCACCTAATTGTTGTATGTCCTGGCTAGCTTTCTTGAGCCAGTAATCATATTTCTTTGCCAACCACACTACAAGCATGACCCCTTTTGTTTGAATTGACTATCTATTTGAACCGTTTACCTCTTTTGAGCACTTAAAATATTTATGTGCTACATAAAAGCAAAGTGGAGGTATGGTTGAGTTTTAGAGTGTAACTAATAAAAAATAAGAAAGGTGCACTGTTTTAAAAATTTGTGAGAGCCACGTATAAGTAATTAAAAAAAAAGTGAATTTTCTTGGAAAAAAATCAGAACTTTGAAAAGAAACAAAGAGTTTGTGTATGTAGTAGAAGAAGAAAAAAAAGTTGATTCCTTACTAGTGGTAGTTCCCATCCTATTGTGATCAATGAAATTAGGAGCGTGATGTTATTATGTTATGAAGGTTGGGATTTGATTCAATATAAGTGTATAGTTGACGTGTTAATGTATATGTATTAAAGTGCTTAGGGAGGTGTAGTCACTATTACCCAAATGTATCCTACCATCCCACATCCTACATTACAACTAAATAAAGTCCTAGTTGATTCTTGACTGAATGAGCTCAAATTAGTAGAGTATTACACTACAGGCAATCCAATAATACGTCTTCTATGGCACATGAATTTTATTCTGAGAGTGAGAGAATTCATTCTATATTAAGTTGCTAATTGTTCTTGAAATTTATTGGGTGTGGAACTTCTCTCTATGTGGGGTATGAGGGCACATAATTTGCAAAGAAAAGGTGGCGTCTTTGGCCTCTGTACTAGAGTAAGTAAGTAGGTTTTGAAAAATACGTGGTACTTGTGAGTTGAGTCTTGAGGCTAGGAAGTTACGGTATGGTACTTAGTTTGCTTTAAATATTCTTGGCATGATAAGTTAGGAAAGTTGTTTGATGAAAAAGCTGTCTCTATGTGAAGTGTAGTTGATTGCTCGAGGACGAGCAATGGTTTAAGTGTGAGGTATTGATGGTAGGCTAGGAATCCATATTTTAGCTATATTTTGCATTCTAATTACTACACTTTATTCGTGTTTGAGCTAAAATGATGGTGATTTACACTTATTATGCATTTTATGCTTTCCAGGAGATGATTCTGAGTTGAGAAGATAGTTTGGAGCTAAATGAAATAATTTGGAGCTTTAAAATCTCAGTAAAAGCTCAAAGAATTAAACCAGAATCGCCTTCACGCATGACGTTAGTGCAATTTTTCTGCAGGGTGAAGAAATCAACTCTCTGAAGATCCTCACTAATGCGGTGCATGGGGCGGCTCATGATGTGACGCGCTTGTGTATTTTCGCTGTCCAATTCTCCCACTTCGGATTAAAAAAGTGTAGTTCCATCCGGACTTGTTCCTACATAATATTAATACACTAAAAATATGTTTTAGAGTAATTTTGACCGAGGGAGCTTTTGGAGAGCATTGGAGGTTTCACGACACAAGAATTCATCATTCTTCCACCAATTCAATATGCGAGTTTGGATTGTAATGTTGGATTAATGTTTTCTATGTTCTTAAACTTATTTGTGATGAATTTCTTCATGATTATGGAGTAGTTTACCTTAGAGTTTGACATGATTTGATGACTTGGTTAATGTTTATGGATTTGACTATTGTTTAATTGCTTGAATTTATTGGAGTAGCTTTAATATTTGTTGTGATTATATCCTTTATATTGTTTAATAGAAAGAGGAACATCTTCTTGAATATTATTGCAACGTATGCATTTGTTTATTTTGGGTAATGTTTTGAAGTAATCGAGAGAACTTTTTGAGTTACCGTTTAAATTAATATTTAGAAATATTCGCAAGAAATTTCTCTTAGATCATTCCTACCAACGGACTTCTTGCAGATTTAACCGCTCTTCACATTAGTTTATTTGAAAGGTTTAGGTTTAATTGAGAGAGGAATCTGAATCGGAAGTATAAGGTAATCACCTATTGAATTCGTGAGAATCGATAAAATTTCAAGAGTAAAATTTAACAGTGTCAAATCCAGGATAGCAGTCTTGGACCTATCATATCAAAAATTGATAATAACTCATTTGATAAATTGTTAATTGCTTTAACTATTTTAGTTAAATATAGGTCATAATCATTTCAAATCAAGTATTAATCATTCTAAATAGTAAATAAGCCAAAAATACTTGAACATTGTTTAAATTCAATCCATGTGGAGATGATATTTTACTATACTATCTTTGAATTGCGATCATTAATTTCGTGTTGTATATTGCGCTTGTAAGAGGCCATCAAGTAGCTCAATCTATCTTAGTGTGTTAGCACCTATAAGCATATGGTAACTAGCCCTGGCCACCGTGCCACTCATGCTCGTGGAGATTGACTACATCTCCCTTTCTGAATGTGATCATAGTAATCTAAATCTGAATTTAACGTTTGACACTCTGAGCAGTACAAACAGTTGCAAATAAACTAGCAGTCACAACACACCATAGAAACCAATCATTTTCTGTTCTAAATCTGAGCTAAAGGTTTAAACAATATAAGTAGTTTCATGTAAGCAAATAACTGCAACAAGTCATATCATCTAATCATTTTTTGTCGTAAAGGCTTTCAATTGTATATATAACTAGCATACTTTTCCGCGCTTCGCGAGGGTCATAAAATCTTTTCTTAAAGATACGCAAATCATTGATTCAATGAAAGAAAAAGAAATTGACGTAGATAAGTAAAATAAAGATATCGACATTAAGCCTTACATTATAATATTTTTTCTATCAACGGAATAAAAATTTAGAATATTAATGCACAAAAAGTAGAACCAAAATGCTAATAACAATAAAAATGTATATTTATTAAAAAGTAAGAAAGAAATATGGAAGAAAAAGAAGAAAAAAAGGGGAATAAAAATATAACACGGGTTATGTAAAGAAAATTAAAATCCCAAAAATTTCAGTCCTAAAGCACAAAGTACTGAAATTAAGAAAATAATAAAAGTTGCATGCTAATTAACAAAACAAAAAGGAAAAAATAAAGACATACCATAAACATAGTCATACTCTTACTAATGACTAAATCAATGATTTTAAAGCCCGTAATATTTCTTCAAAATTCTTACGATTTTAAACACGTAAGGGCATTGAATAAAACGTCAAAGAGAAATTTCTCATGAGTGCATGACTGAAAAGGAAAAATATACGATATGTTTGTTAGCGTAGCCGTAAAACAAAAATATAGCAAGTCAAAATCACAAAAAATTAACAGCCTCGTATGCACAAAGTAACGAATGAAAAGTAAAATTTTATTACATATTAGCCAAATAGGCTCAAAAAATGAGATGTTAATATATCTAATTACTAATAAGCAATTACACGTGAAGGGAAGAAGTTTGAAACGTACAATAAGGTTTAAGAAAGGTGATTTTTGGAGTTTTTTATCGGAATGTTTAAAGAGTATAATAAAAATGGCAATCAAAGAGAATCTATTATTGAGCTAATTTACTTAAATAAAAATAGCACCATTTGTTTTAATACTCTCCACTACAAATATCATAGAAAAGTTAATTTGACATCTTAAATAATGTGCTTAACCATATGATGTAACATTGCATTAGATGGAAGCAATTATTTGATTGGTTTTAGACTTTTGTCTACATGCCTATGTGCCAATTAATAAGTCCTAGTATCGTTTTATAATGTGCTATGTGTACAGGTCAATATCATGACCCAAAAACCTAATACGTCGTGATGACGCCTATCGTGATACTAGACAAGTCGACCTTTTCAAACCACTTTCAAAATTTAACAGAAATGAATTAAGACATTTAAAATAACCAGAGTTTTTCATAAAATCGGGGGTACAACCCAAAACCATAAGTGCGAAAAATAAAATAGCCCAACATCGGGGTGTCACTGAAGCATGAGCATCTAGATATCCAATCTAATACAAACAATGTCTAAGTATCAATACTAGAAAGAAAGAAAACATAGAAGGAGAGAGACAAGATCTGCGGACGTCGACGACTACCTCGTAGTCTCCGATACTCGATCGCGCACGAACTCAACAACCTCCGTGATCAAACACACATGGATCTGCACATGAAGTGCAGGGTGTAGCATGAGTACAACCAACTCAGCAAGTAACAGAAATAAATAAGGAATTGAGAAGGTAGTGACGAGTTATACAAATACAGTTCATTTTCAATAAGTCCAGCAAAGCTTAGACATGCTTTCTAATCCGGCAGTTCAATCAAATCGGTTTTATACAGTTAAAGTGCAGGTAAATCTGGATATAGAATCTTCCAGAAATTTCACGACAATGACAGATAGAAACTAAGTGCATCAACAAATGAAAAAGAAAGTACAACCTCTCAGGAAAACAGTCACTCGACTAGTCACAACAACTAAATCACTCGACTCTCAGCCCTCAGTACTCACACTCAATAGGTACCTGCGCTTACTGGGGGTGTACAAACTCCGGAGGGGCTCCTTCAGTCCAAGTGCTATATCGCTGCAGCGTGCAGCCCGATCCCATATAAATAGCCATAAGGCTCGTTGCGGCGTGCAACCCGATCCGTATATATATGCAACCCTGAGGCTCGTTGCGGCGTGCAACCCGATCCATATACAACTCTAAGGCTCATTGCGGCATGCAACCTGATCCATATACATACATATAGCTCACAGCTCGGCACTCAGGCCATAACTCAGTCACTAACCTCTCTAGTCTCTCGGGCTCTCAGAAATCATAAAGATCAGCCCAGACGAAATAACATAGTGTATCAAAAAGAATCAAGAAGATACTGCGATATGATATGCAAGAAAAACCATGACTAAGTACAAGAGAGCAATTAGCACATCATTCAATAAGTACGCGACCTCTGCGGGTCCCAACAGTATCATCACATAGCTTAAGCATGATTTCTAACATGATTTGCAGTCAAATTGCTATAGCACAGAGAGAGCAGGTAATTAACAATAGGCTATTCGACTTTAGAGTCTCACGGGACGGACCGAGTCACAATCCCTCACGGTGCACGCCTACACGCCCGTCACCTAGCATGTGCGTCACCTCCAAAATAGTCACATTATACCAACATCCGGGGTTTCATACCCTCACGAATAGATTTAAAACTGTTACCTACCTCAAACTGCGTAAAATCCTACTCTGCAATGCCCTTGCCCCTCGAATCATTTTCCAATCGCCCAGAATCTAGCCACAAGCGGTACGATATAATTAATGTAGGCTAAAAGAATCAATTCCACAAGAAAAATACGAATTTATTAGTCAAAATCTGAAATAGGCTCAACCCTCCCCCGGGCCCACATCTCGAAACCCCAAGAAGTCACAAAACCCAAAATACCATTCACTCATGAGTCCAACCATATTAAATTTATCAAAATCCAACATCATTTGCCCCTCCAAAACCCCAAAATTCACTCTCCCATTCCCAAGCCCTAATCTCCCAAATCTCACCTCAAACACTCACCAACTAGGTGTAAATATTAATGGGGAAACACTATTATTGAAGATAAATAGGCACAAGAAATTTACCTCAGTGATTACATCAAAATCTCTCTTAAAATCCCCAAAATCCGAGCTCAAAAAGGATGTAAACTGTGAAAAATCTCGAAGTCTTCTATTTATAGGTTCTGCCTAGACTTTTCGCACCTACGACTCCATTTACGCATCTGCGGGCAAAGCCCCGCTTTTGTGGAAATATCACTAAACACTGTCTCCGTTCCTGCGATCAAGTAACCGCATCTGCGCTCTTCGCGGGTGCGGGAACTATAATGCACGTGCGGTCCAAACTCGCACTTGCGCCCCTAAATCCGCTTCTGCGTCCATCGCATGTGCGAGAATGCCATCGCACATGCGTCATCTTCCCAGATCCTCCTTAGCCGAATCCGCGGCTCCTCCTTCGCTTCTGTGGGCTCGCACTTGCGGTTCCTACTCCGCAGGTACGGTTACATTAGTAGCAGCTACTTCAACTGCAATTCCTTAACTCCCATCAAGCCGTTAACAACTCGAAATCACTCCGGGCCTCCTCATCTCAACCAATTATACCAACAAGTCCTATAACCCGATAAGAACTTAGTCGGACCTTCGAATCCCTCAAAACAACATCAAAACACCAAATTATACCCGGATTCAAGCCTAAATATCTTCTAAACTTTCAAATTCCACAAACGACGCCGAAACCTACCAAACCACGTTCGATTGACCTCAAATTTTGCACACAAGTCATATTCAACATTAAGGACCTACTCCAACTTCCGGAATCGGAATCCTATCCCGATATCAAAAAGTCACCCCCCGTTCAAACTTTCCAAAAATTTGACTTCCGCCATTTCAAACCTAAATTAGCTTCAGACCTCAAATTTACTATCCGGACACGCTCCTAAGTCCAAAATCACCCAACGGACATAACAGAACTCCATTCCGGGGCCGTCTTTACACACTTCCAACTACGGTCAAAATCTTAAGACTTAAGCTTCCGTTTTAGGGACTAAGTGTCCCAAAACACCCCGAAACCAAAAACAAGACCTCCCGGCAAGTCATTTAAGCAGAAACAGATACAGGGAGAATAGTAAATATGGGATAGGGGCTAATACACTCAAAACGATCGGCTGGGTCGTTACATCCTCCCCTCTTAAGATAATAGATCATCCTCGGATGAGAATAGAGACATACCTGAAGTGGTGAAAAGATGAGGATAACGGCTGCGCATATCTTGCTCGGTCTCCCAAGTCGCCTTCTCGACCGGCTGACCCCTCCACTGAACCTTCACATAAGCAATATTCTTCGACTTCAACTTTCAAACCTGCCTATCTAAGATCGCCACCGGCTCCTCAACATAAGATAAATCTTTGTCCAACTGGACTGAGATGAAATCGAATACGTGAGACGGATCATCGTGATACTTCCAGAGCATAAAAACACGGAATACTGGATGAACTCCTGCTAGACTGGGAGGCAAGAAAAGCTCCTAAGCAACCTCCCCAACATGTCGCAATACCTCAAATGGACCGATAAACCTCGGGCTCAGCTTGCCCTTCTTTCCGAACCTCATAACACCCTTTATAGGTGACACCCAGAGCAAGACCCGCTCTCCAACCACGAATGCAACATCGCGAACCTTCCAATCCGCATAACTCTTATGTCTGGACTGGCCTGTGCATAGTCTATCCTGAATCACCCTAACCTTCTCCAAAGCATCCTGAACTAAGTCTGTACCCAATAATCTAGCCTCGCCCGACTCGAACCAACCCACTGGAGACCTACACTGCCTACCATACAAAGCCTCATACGTTGTCATCTGGATGCTCGACTGGTAACTGTTGTTGTAAGCAAACTCCGCTAGAGGAAAAAACTGATCCCACGAACCCCCAAACTCCATCACATAAGCACGAAGCATATCCTCTAATATTTGAATAGTGCGCTCGGACTGTCTGTCCGTTTGAGGGTGAAATGTTGTGCTCAACACCACTTGAGTATCCAACTCATGCCGTACGACCCTCCAGAATCGTGGTGTAAACTGCGTATCCCGATCAGAAATGATAGATACCGGTACGCCATAAAGCTTGACGATCTCGCGGATATACACTCGAGTCAGCTGCTCGGAAGAATAGGTAGTCATCACAGGAATGAAATGAGTTGTCTTGGTCAGCCGGTCCACAGTCATCCAAACTGCATCAAACTTTCGCTGAGTCCGTGGAAGCCCAACAAAGAAATCCATAGTGATCTGCTCCCATTTCTACTCCGGAATCTCTAACTTCTAAAACAACCCACCTGGTCGCTGATGCTCATACTTCACCTGCTGGCAATTTAGGCACCGAGCTACATACTCCACTATGTCCTTCTTTATTCTCCTCCACCAATAATGTTGTCTCAAGTCATGATACATCTTCGCGGCACCCAGATGAATAGAATACCGCAAACTGTGAGCCTCCTGGAGAATCAACTCACGCAAACCATCTACATAGGGCACACATAGCCTGCCCTGCATCCTCAATGCACCATCATCCCCAATAGTGACCTCCTTAGCATCACCGTGCTGGACCGTGTCCTTAAGAACAAGCAGATGGGGGTCATCATACTGACACTCCCTGATATGATCATAAAGAGAAGACCGAGAGACCACACAAGCCAACACTCGACTCGGCTCAGAAACATCCAATCTAACAAACTGGCTAGCTAAGGCTTGAACATCCATTGACAATGGCCTCTCTCCTGCTGGAAGATATGTTAAGCTCCCAAAACTCCCCGCCGACTACTCAAGGCATCGACCACCACATTGGCCTTCCCAGGATGGTACAAAATAGTGATATCATAGTCCTTAAGAAGCTCCAACCACCTCCGCTGACACAAGTTAAGATCCTTCTATTTGAACAGATGCTACAAACCATCACAATGGACCCCGCACAAATATTGCCGCCAAATCTTCAAGGCGTGAATAATAGATGCTAACTCAAGGTCGTGGACATGATAGTTCTTCTCATGGGGCTTCAACTAGCACGAAACATAAGTAATCACTCTACCCTCTTACATCAGAACACACCCAATGCCGATCCGCGAGGCATCACAATACACTATGTAAGAACCAGAAACTAATGGTAGAACTAGAACTGGAGCCGTGGTCTAAGCAGTCTTGAGCTTCTGAAAGCTCTCCTCGCACTCCTCCAATCACTTGAAAAGAGCACCCTTTTGGGTCAATTTAGTCAAGGGCGATGCAATAGATGAGAAGCCCTCCATAAAATGACGGTAATAGCCCGCCAACCCAATAAAGCTCCGAATCTCCGTGGCTGATGACGTTCTGGGCCAACTCTGTACCGCCTCTATCTTCTTCGGATCCACCGGAATACCTTCACTGGACACCACGTTCCCCAAGAACGCCACTGAACTGAGCCAAAACTCACACTTAGAGAACTTTGCATAAAGCTTCTCTTCCCTCACCGTTGTAACACAATCCTCAGATGTTGAGCATGCTCCTACCGGCTATAAGAGTACACCAGGATGTCATCAATGAATACAATAATGAACGAGTCAAATAAGGCTGAAACACACTGTTCATCAGATGCATGAATGCTGCTGGGGCATTGGTCAGCCTAAAAGACATCACAAGGAACTCATAATGGCCATATCGGGTCCTGAAAGCTGTCTTAAGAATATTTGAGTCCCGGATCTTCAGCTGGTGATACCCTGACCTCAATCAATCTTGGAGAACACCATCGCTCCCTGAAGCTGGTCAAAGAAATCATCAATACTCGACAAAGGATACTTGTTCTTGATTGTGACCTTGTTCAACTGTTTGTAATCATTGCACATTCTCATAGTACCATCCTTCTTCTTCACAAATAGAATTGGTGAACCACAAGGTGACAAGGTAGGACGAATAAACCCCTTGTCAAGGAGTTCCTGAAGCTGCTTCTTCAAATCCTTCAACTCAGCCGGTGCCATACGGTACGGTGGAATAGAAATGGGCTGAGTGCCCTACACCAAATCAATACCAAAGTCAATATCCCTGTCAGGCGGCATGCCCGACAGGTCTACAGGAAACTCATCCGGGAAATCTCGCACCACTGGAATAGAATCAATAGTAGGGGTCTCTGCACTAACATCCCTCACAAAGGCCAGATATGATATACAACCATTCTCAACCATCCACGGAGCTTTCAAGTATAAAATCACTCTACTAGGAACATAGTCTATGGAGCCGCTCCACCTCGGCAACCCTGGCATCGCCAACGTCGTTATCTTAGCATGATAATCTAGAATAGCATGACATGGAGACAACCAATCCATACCCAAAATCACGTCAAAATCGACCATACTAAGTAACAAGAGATCTACTCTAGTCTCCAAACTCCCAATAGTCACCACACATGACCGATATACATGGTCCACAATGATAATATCGCCCACTGGAGTGGATACATAAATAGATAAAACTAGAGACTCACGGGGCATAACCAAATAATGAGCGAAATACGAGGATACATATGAATAAGTGGAATCGGGGTCAAATAATACAGAGGCATCTCTATGGAAAACTGAGACAATACCTGTAATCATAAGATCCAAAGAAATGGCGTCTGGTCTGGCAGGAAGAGCATAGAAACGGGTCTAGCCGCCCCCTGATCGGCCTCCCCCTCTCAGGCGGCCCTTAGCTGACTGGGATCCACCCCGAGTTAGCTGAGCGGGTAGTGAAGAAACTGGTACTGATGTCGTAGACTGGCTCCTCTGCTAGGCTCCTCTCCTGATATGGCCAAACTCTCCACACTCATAGCAACTACCCGGTGCTGGGGACTGAAGGAAGCCCCGGATACCGGGATGACTGGTATAAGGATATGGCTTAGACGAACCCTGACCCGATGGAGCATGTGACGAACTCTGAGCTGGGAGGGCACTGAGAGATGAATGGATCTGCTGATAACTGTATGAACCATGGCCATATGATGTACCATGGTGGATTGGGCGAGCCGTCTAAGAATGTCTGAAAGGACAACTCCTACAGTAGTGGAACTGCCCCCAGAAGGAACACCGCTAAATCCACCCTGTCCACGAGGCCTCTTGGCCTCTATCTCGACCTGCTCCTGGCTGTGAACCATCTCAATATGACGAGCAATATCGACAACCTCATCAAAAGTAGCACCTGACACACTCTCTCTAGTCATAAGCAATCACAACTTAAAAGTGAGGCCATCTATGAACCTCCTAATCCTCTTCCAGTCTATGGGAACCAACTAGATAGTATAACGGGCCAACCTTAAAAATCTCATATCATACTGCGTCACAGACATATCACCCTGACGAAGCTACTTAAGCTGTCTATGCAGCTCCTCTCTACGGGACTGAGGCACGAACTTCTCCAGAAAGAGAACAGAGAACTGCTGCCAGGTAAGGGTTGCTGCACCGATCGTCCTATGCCTTTCGTAACCTTCCCGCCAACTGAATGCACACCCTAGAGAACTGAAAGGTAGTGAACGAGACCCCACTGGTCTCCAGAATACCTGTTGTACGGAGTATCCTCTGACACTTGTCTAAGAAACCCTGTGCATCATCTCCCTCTGCACCACTGAAAGATGGAGACTGGAGCCTCCCAAACCTCTCCAATCTACGCTGCTCATCCTCAGGCATAGCAGGAACAGCATAATCCTGAGCAGCGGAAACCGACTGGGCTTGTG
This sequence comes from Nicotiana tomentosiformis, assembly GCF_000390325.3. Taxonomy (NCBI): domain Eukaryota; kingdom Viridiplantae; phylum Streptophyta; class Magnoliopsida; order Solanales; family Solanaceae; genus Nicotiana; species Nicotiana tomentosiformis. The sequence continues at coordinate 42,353,952 of NC_090820.1, forward strand.
GTGCCCCCAGTGTCTGGAATCTCTGTACCACCTACTTTGGTGTGCGGGTGGCGGGAGTCTGAGCACCTCCCCCGGCCTGAGAAGTGGCTGCTGCGGCCAGAACAAAGACCACTTGAGCAAGATTGGTACATGCAGTAAGAATCTAAGCTAAGGCCTAGAATCACAATGGGCACGGGTGGTGCCTGAGCTGGTCCCATAGGCTCGTCCACAACTGGAGCCTGCTCCTGAACTGGGTCTGCAGGTACTGCCCCAACTGCTATGCGGGCTGTACCTCTGCCCCTACCATGGCCTCTACCGCGACATCGGCCTCTCGCGGCCCTGGGTGGTGGTACTGGTTATTGTCCATCCTACCCCGTAGAACGAGTTCTCACCATCTGTGAAAGAATGAAACAACAGATGTTTAGTCACCACAATCAACAGATTCACATGACAAGAATTCAAGAATGTGAAATTTTCTAAGGGTTCAGAAGCCTCTCGAAGATAAGTACAAATATCTCCGTACCGATCCGCAAGACTCTACTAAACCTGCTCATGACTCGTGAGACCTATGTAACCCAGGCTCTAATACCAACTTATCATGACCCAAAAACCTAACCCCTCGTGATGGCGCCTATCGTGATACTAGGCAAGCCGATCTTTCCAAATCACTTTCAAAATTTAACAGAAATGCATTAAGACATTTAAAATAATCGGAGTTTTCATAAATATGGGGTACAACCCAAAAACATAAGTGCGGAAAACAAAATAGCCCAACATTGAGGTGTCACTGAAGCATGAGCATCTAGATATTAAGCCTAATACAAACAGTGTATAAGTATCAATATTGGAAAGAAAGAAATCATAGAAGGAGAGAGACAAGGTCTGCGGACGCCGACATCTACCTCGTAGTCTCCGATACTCGATCGCGCACGAACCCAACGACCTCCATGATCAAACACACCTGGATCTGCACATGAAGTGCATGGTGTAGCATGAGTACAACCAACTCAGAAAGTAACAAAAATAAATAAGGAACTGAGAAGGTAGTGACGAGCTATACAAATACAGTTCATTTTCAATAAGTCCAGCAAAGATAAGACATGCTTTCAAATCCGGCAGTTCAATCAAATCAGTTTTATACAGTTAAAGTGCAGGTAAATTCGGATATAGAATCTTCCAGAAATTTCACGACAATGACATATAGCAACTAAATGCATCAACAAATGAAAAAGCAAGTACAACCTCTCAGGGCAACAGTCACTCGACTCGTCACTACAACTAAATCACTTGGCTCTCAACCCTCAGTACCCACACTCAATAGGTACCTGCACTCACTGGGGGTGTGCAGACTTCGGAGGGGTTCCCTAAGCCCAAGCGCTATATCGTTGCGGCGTGCAGCCCAATCCCATATAAATAGCCATAAGGCTCGTTGCGGCGTGCAACCCGATCTGTATGTATATACAGTCTTGAGGCTCGTTGCGGAGTGCAACCCGATCCATATACAACCCTAAGTCTCATTGCGGCGTGTAACCCAGTCCATATATATACATATAGCTCACAACTTGGCACTCGGGCCCTAACTCAGTCACTAACCTCTCTAGTCTCTTGGGCTCTCAAAAATCATAAAGATCAGCCCATACGAATATAACATAGTGTATCAACAAGAATCAAGAAGATACTGAGATATGATACGCAAGTAAAACCATGACTGAGTACAAGACAATAATTAGCACATCATTCAACAAGTACGCGACCATTGCAGGTCCCAACAGTATCATCACATAGCCTAAGCATGATTTCTAACATGATTTGCAGTCAAATTACTATATCACAGAGAGAGTAGGTAAATAACAATAGGCTATTTGACTTTAAAATCTCACGGGATGGACCAAGTCACAATCCCCTACGGTGCACGCCTACACGCCCGTCTCCTAGCATGTGCGCCACCTCCAAAATAGTCACATTATAACAACATCCGGGGTTTCATACCCTCAGGACCAGATTTAAAACTGTTACTTACCTCAAACCGTGCAAAATCCTACTCTGCAATGCCCTTGCCCCTCGAATCATTCTCCAAATGCCCTGAATCTAGCCACAAGCAGTATGATATAATTAATGTAGGCTAAAAGAATCAATTCCACAAGAAAAACACGAATTTATAAGTCAAAATCCGAAATTGGCTCAACCCCCCTCGTCTCAAAACCCAACAAAAGTCATAAAACCCGAAAGGTCATTCACTCACGAGTCCAACCATACTAAAATTTATCAAAATCCGGCATCATTTCTCCCTTCAAAACCCCAAAATTCACTCTCTAATTCCCAAGCCCTAATCTTCAAAATCTCACCTCAAACACTCACCAACTAGGTATGAAATTTAGTGGGAAAACACCGTTATTAAAGATAAATAGGCACAAGGAACTTACCTCAGTGATTACTCTGAAATCTCTCTCAAAATCCCCAAAATCTGAGCTAAAGAAGGATGAAAATGGTGAAAAATCTCGAAATCTTCTATTTATAGGTTCTGCCCAGACTTCTCGCACCTACGTCGCCATTTCCGCATCTGCGAGCAAAGCCCCGCTTCTGCGGAAAGATCACTAAACACTGCCTCCGCTCCTGCGATCAAGTAACCGCATCTGCGCTCTTCGCGGGTGCGGGAACTACAACGCACCCGCGGTCCAAACTCGCACCTACGCCCCTAAATCCGCTTATGCGGCCATCGCATGTGCAGGAATGCCATCACACCTACGTCATCTGCCCAGATCCTCCTTAGCTGCATATGCGACTCCTCCTTCGCTTCTACGGACTCGCACCTGCGGTTCCCACTCCGCAGGTGCGGTTACATCAGTAGCAGCAGCTTCAGCTACAATTCTTCAACTCCCATCAAGCCGTTAGCAATCCGAAATCACTCCGAGGCCTCCGGGACCTCAACCAATTATACCAATAAGTCCTATAAACCGATACGAACTTAGTTGAACCTTCGAATCCCTCAAAATAACATCAAAACACCAAATTACACCCGGATCAAGCCTAAAGATCTTCTAAACTTTTAAATTCCACAAACGACGCCGAAACCTACCAAACCATGTCCGATTGACCTCACATTTTGCACACAAGTCATATTCAACATTACGAACCTACTCCAACTTTCGGAATCGAAATTCAACCCTGATATCAAAAAGTCAACCCCCGGTCAAACTTTCCAAAAATTTGACTTCCGCCATTTTAAGCCTGAATTAGCTACAGACCTCAAATTTACAGCCCGGACACGCTCTTAAATCCAAAATCACCCAACGGTGCTAACGGAACCGATGAAAATCCATTCCAGAGTTGTCTTGACATACTTCTGACTACGGTCAAAATCCTGAGAATTAAACTTCCGTTTTAGGGACTAAGTGTCCCAAAACACTCCGAAACCAAAAACAAGACCTCCCGGCAAATCACTTAAGCAGAAACAAATACGGGGAGAACAATAAATAGAAGATCGAGACTAATACACTTAAAACGACCGACCGAGTCGTTACAGTAAATATCTCTATCAAAGGGAAACAATCAATAATATAACGTCAGACATTGAAACCAAAGAAGATACTCTCTTCAACCATAAGTTGTAATCATGTAATCTAAGACATACTTTATTATAATTATGCCACTTCAAGAAAAATAGTTGCTCGAAAATATTACAACCACTTTCAACTCCACAACTTACCATGTACGGAGAAAAAGTAATCATTCAAATGAATAGAAAGAAAAATTAAATTTAAGTAGCGAGCCTAGAAGCAAAGAGTCCGAAAAAAAGAAAGAGAAAAATATTTCTAACAAAAAACTTCACACAGTTTTACGATATAATTTGTAAGCAGTGACATCTTCAAGTTTTATATTTTAACTAAAGTTTTCTTCAAACAACTATTGTGCAAAATAAACTTATTATCTAAAAGTTTAATATGCTTTTATAAACACTTATTTTCACTATTGAATAATATTCTATCAGTATGAATAATCTCATTTAACATCTTAATTACCCACCACACAAAAGAGTACTATAAGAATTGGAAATATCATAATCTGAACTAAAATTTTGTTTATAAAGAAATCATTGTCCATACCATTATGCAATTATTTATTATGCTAGGACATAAACATCGAGCACACCAGGTCCCATGGTTGCATTCTTCCAAATTTCCTCACCCTGAAACCTTGCAAAACATGGAAATACAAATAGGTGTGAGAATGAGTGATTTAATGATATCAATTAATGTTAGCGCGGCAAGTGCGAAAGGCTTAACGGGCGAAAGAGGAAAAGGTGCAATTTAGGTGTGAGTAAGAGGATTAAAAATGTGTCTTTTGGTATAGGTGTGAGTAAGAGGATTAATAAGGTGCCTTTTGGAATTTTTAGTAGAACACAATAAATTATAAAATGAAAGAAAAGGCAAAAATTTGAGAAAAAAGAAAAATAGCATTCCTTGATTGATAGATATGCCACATCACTTTCTTCCTTCCCTCAATTATATATATATATATATTCTGCAAAGTAAAGCAAGCAACAAGAACTTTATTATGTACCCTCTAATCTAACCATTGACTTAGGGAAGAAGATGTTACGCCCCATGTTTTCGTACGTGAAAGTACACCATAAGTAAATTGATATAAGCTCGAAAATGAGATATTACATCCCGCATTTTCAAAACGTACGTTAAAGTTTTTTCATAAGTTCGGGAATGAGATTATTTTGAGATTATAAGTATTATGCTATTTCAAACAAGTGATGAGTAAATTCGTGAAGGTTAGAAGGTAAACAAATCAAAGAAAATGAATTTCGTCGAAGTTGTCGTTTTGAAATAAAATACGGTCCGAGCTATAATACCCCGTATTTATGGACTAGTGCCATACAAGGTACCACATGACCATGATAGCAAGATATATAAAGTGAGTTAAAAGTGAGTAGTATTTTAAGTAAGTTGAGAAAATTCTTATTTATGTGGATAATTGGTTAATGGAGAAATTAACTAGTTAATTAAGATATTAGTGGATAATTAATAATAATCTTGGATAAGCCTAAGGAATAAAAGTGGCAGCCTAGGGGACTTGATTAAAGCCCAACTATGTGACTCTTGAATCATGTGGCAAGGAGGCATATGTTGAAGATTCTTGTGGCTAAGTCACCTTAAAGTGAGCCCCATTCTTTTTGACAAAGACACTAACATAAGTCATTAAAATGCATATGTTTAGAAGGCAACGGATGTAGCTTCACCCAAAAGCTCTTATAAACCAACATTTATAAAAGATTTTCCCATATCATTACGAAGTGAGATGCTTATGTTTGCTAAGCTATAAGATGAAAGCCACAAAATTCATACGAGATTACGTAATGTAATAGCAACGGGATTTGTAATTTTAAGAGATTACGGTACAATCTTTCTCAAGAATATCATACAGATTTTTTCCTGCTTCGATCCGCCGTTACATGTTTTGTTGTGTTTGACGTGCGTTGAAAGGATTATCAAGAGAATCGGCTCAGGTATGTTAAGGCTACCCCTTCTTTCCTTTTGGTATGATTCAAATGATACAAATGAAACGAGCAAAAAAACGCAACTTTCATAAATGACTATATTCATAGAAATACTAGGGGCGTCTATATTCTTGATTCCCCATGTGTCTTATTATTCTATCATCTGTTCATGGGTCTCAGAAAATATGTAAGTTGATAAAGTTTATTTCCTGATTTTAATCAAAGGCATAATGGTCTTATGACATTCCGAAAGATTTTAATGACGCACTTCTCATGCATTGCATTCATTTATACATGTATATTGACCCATGATCAGATGATATTATATACGCATATATATATATATATATATATATATATATATATATGTATATGGGACATGGAAAAATATTACGACATTATCTACGCACCACCACCTGATCAATTGGTATACGTTGATGATTTGCCCACATTGGCCGAGATGATATGATGGGATGCCCTCAGAGGCTTGATGATGTTATGAACGCATATACCTATGCATGGTATGACATTTATACGTATATGCATGACATTATAAATATGAAATGATTCACAGAGTTATTCAGGCTTACATGTTGAGTCTTTTACTCCATGTTTCTCTCATGTCTATTACTTACTGATTTTTATTGCTTACATACTCGGTACATTATTTGTAATGACATCCCATTTGCCTGGGGACGCTGTGTTTCATGCCCGCAGGTCCCGATAGACAGGTCGAGAGTCTTCCAAGTAGGCTATCAGCTCAGTGGAAGGTGTTGGTGCGCTCCATTTGCTCCAGAGTTGCTATTTGGTCAGTATGATTAAGATATGTATCGTTTAGTATGTCGGGGCTCTATCTCGACTTTTATGACAATTATGTATTCTTAGAGGCTTGTAGACAAATGTCATGTATATGAACAATTGTATGGCCTTATCGACCTATGTTCAGAGTACGAGTGATCATTTTGGTCTTATAGGTCGTATGTCTTATGTATAAGTTAGTATTATATGTTTTATTCTAGTTATCTCACGGCAGCCTTTCCATCTCATTTTCCTATAATAGTATGATACGAAAAGATACGTTATGTTGGTACTAGGTTGAGTAGGGTAACGGGTTCCCGTCACGGTCCATCGGTTTGGGTCGTGACAATATTGGTATCAGAGCAGTTCTATCCTAGGGAGTCTACAGGACGTCTCTAGTAGAGTCTTATTTATGGGTGTGTTGTGCACCACACTTTTAAACAGGAGGCTAAAAGGCATTTAGGACTGTCACTTTTTCTTCTTACTCTAGATCGTGTGGTAGAGCTCAGTTGTAAGAACTCAGTTTCCTAAACTCTATCTTATTTATAATACAATGATGCCTACATCCATAAAGATGGTTGGTAAGAGATATAGCTGTGGAAGAATTGTGTTAGAGGAACTCAATTTTTGCATCATGCTTATGATAGATAAATATGATGTATTCAACAGATTATGTGTGTAATAAGATGTGTAAGCTTCTTGATAAGGATCCCTAAGGCAAGAATGTCTATCCCCTCTTACGGTAAAAAGGAATAAGATAATTGAAAGGTAGACACAAGTTTCGGCAAGTAAAAGAAGCAAGATGAAAAAGGGTACGAGCTACCCAGCTAATGAAGATTATCGCAGAGGAATATAAGCCTTTTGAGTTACCTTCAACAATAACAGAGGTATGTACAATTGGCCACACCTATCTCATTTATGCCCTATGAGGGCTAACAGAAGTCGTATAAGAGAAGGCAGTATATCAGGATCTAGTTGGGGTTAGGGTAACCCAAAATGGTGGATAGATTGTTAGCGTTAGTTGACATTTCTGAAGGATATTGCAAATGTGCTAATAGATCTCCTTGTGAGATACCTAAATGGTGCACTCTAAAATAGTACATCTAGATATGAGTACTACAAAGATAGGCACTAGAAGCCTTAAAGGGATAAATATTACCTTAGTGTTTCTCCCGTCCCTAGTAGAGAGATAATGTTAGGCGACCCGAAGAGCTGGTGGATGGAGCAAGGGGAGCTAAAAGCAAAAGGATATCTTGTTGAAGTTTTCTGAATAAAGTAATAGATAGAAATGTTAGCAGGGAAATAAGAAGAGAGTTAATGAAGCATTATGAGAATTTTCGATTTCGTTCCAGAAATAATAGAATGGACGACAGAAGAATAACCTTTAAAGGTAATTCAGGAAGATGCTTTCCTAAAGCAAGAAATGTGAGCAAAGTTAAGCTTAAGGGACTGTGTGTGCCAGTTACACTAGATGTCTCCCTCGTAAGTAAGAAATCTTGTTATCCTTGGTACTTAAGGATTACCACAAGGCGAGTAAGGGTCATCGATGATGTGAAAAGATGCCAAAGATGAAGAGATAAAATATCTATAGGTAGCTCGTCGTAACACTAAATCTTAGTACTCCCCTAAAGGGGAGAATATGGAGTGATGTGGCATTAAGTCAGAATTAAGCGGTTCTAGTAACTATGGAATAGTAAAGGAAGAATGCGATAAAAATGAGAAAGGAATGAGATTGCACTTATCCAAATCCTACAAATATGCTATAATTCTAGAACATTATGCAAACACGACGTCAAGGAGAGAAATTAAGAATGAGCCAACAAGCAGCTAGTAGTTGATCCAGGAAGAGCCTAGTTATGGCTAAACAAGAGGACACAGACAAATTAACAGATTGTGCAAGATGAACATAGCAAACCCCAACATGGGGAATTCAGTCTCGCAGATATGACATCGTGATCCTTGAGATATATTCAGATAGGAGTTGGGTAGTTAAATGTAAATAAAAGAGAATGCCACTGGGAAAACAGTCAAAATATTAGTTCAGAAGCAACCCTACAAGTACAAGGGCGTGGAAATAAGTAACTACGGATAATTATAGATAGGGAAGAACATCAAAAATTCCGTCAAGTATACGATGTGATAAGCTTGTAACTTTACAAGAGCCAGAAGGTCTCCATAAGTACTACAATGAAAGACTAGCTGAGAAAATAAAGAAGAAGACTTCAACCTAAGCACGGTGACCTAAAGAGGAAATGGTTTTGTAACAACAGTCTCACAACAACATTGTATGCACTCCATAAGAAAGTGGCACCTAGCGTGGCTAATGAGTGGGAAATGAAACCAAAAGTATATTCGAGACCATATGAATTGCACAAAATTCCGACATGCACAGGAACAAAGATAAGCTAAGTATACACATAACAAGGGGGCAGAAAGACCAGAAAAAGTAATTGCTTACATTTAAGAAAAAAAACTGAGATGGAACGAAAGGAATTATTTGATCAAAGAGAGAGAGTTAATTATGTTATGAACGCACTTAAGATTTTGGAGTATTATCCATGCAACATATATATTGGCATTTATACAGCCGTAGAAGACTCCGGTATAAGTTAAAAGAAAGAATTGAGCCCAGGGCATAGACAAATGATTGAATTGACAGAAGATTGTATCATAGATATTCCATAGCGCACATGAAAGGCTAAAGTAATAACTAATACCAGGAGCCGCAGATCAGAAGATAGATTAAGCCTACATGAAGGCTGATTAGAAGGAAGATGAAACTAAAAAGTTTAATCAATTAAGTAAATCAGGAGTCTGATTATTGGACCCGGAAAATTACAGGAATCATGATTGAGAACATAGCAGAATCACTCTTAATATCAGAGGTACAAGAGAGATAGTACAACAACCATATTCTATACCGTCTCTACGATAAAGCCAATTAGAAGAGTACTAGCCTTATAAGAAGTGAGTATGAAGCTCCCACCGAATTGTGTATGCACCAGAGGTGCAAGTATTATAAGAGAGCTTCAAGTTGTGGATGTGAATTATACCTGTGTTAAAGCAAGGTCATTGAAGAGATAAAAGATGTGATGCGAGATTTTAAGGTAAGTAAGGTAAATGTAAACAACGTACGATATACTCAAATGCAGAAGGTTGCGAATAATCCATACTGCAAATAGAAGGTTAGAAGCACTGGGATTCAGTATTCAGGAATGGTAGCAACATCGTCAGTGGCATATCTTCCAGCCTATGGCTTTTAGGTATCGAGAGGCCTAGTCAAGAGAGTAAAGAAGAGTTAGAGACGACGTGATGTCTCGCTTGATGTTCCAGAATAACATAAGGAAATCTATGGCGCAAGCAAGTTGAAGGAAGGTTGCGAGTAGTATAAATAGATATGTGTAGGTCGCAAGCTAAAGTATGGTAGAGCGTCAAGGTTTTAGGAAGACAAGAGTAAGGTAAGAAAAGGTGAGTGATAAGGTGACAAGAATGGATAAGTTCTCGGGATTAAGCCCATGAAAACAAGAGAGCTGATGGGTTCAAAACGTACGTTAAAGTTTCTTCGTAAGTTAATCGACGTAAGTTCGGAAATGAAATTATTTTGAGATTATAAGTATTATGCTATTTCAAACAAGTGATGAGTAAATTCGTGAAGGTGAGAGGGTAAGCAAATCGAAGAAAATGAATTTTGTAGAAGTTGTCGTTTTGAGATAAAATATGGTCCGAGCTATAATACCCTGTATTTATGGACTAGTGCCATACAAGGTACCACGTGAATATGATAGCAAGATATATAAAGTGGGTTAAAAGTGAGTAGTATTTTAAGTAAGTTGAGATAATTCTTATTTATGTGGATAGTTTGTTAATGGGGGAATTAACTAGTTAATTAAGAGATTACTAGATAATTAATGATAATCTTGGATAATCTTAAGGAATAAAAGTGGCAGCCTAGTGGACTTGATTAAAGCCCAATTATGTGACTCTTGAATCATATGGCAAAGTGGCATATGTTGAAGATTCTTGTGGCTAAGTCACCTTAAAGTGGGGCCCACTCTATTTGACAAAGACACCAACATAAGTCATTAAAATGCATATGTTTATAAGGCAACGGATGTAGCTTCACCCAAAAGCTCTTATGAACCAACAATTATAAAAGATTTTCCCATATCATTAAGAAGTGAGATGCGTATGTTTGCTAAGCTATAAGATGAAAGCCACAAAATTCAAACGAGACTACGTAATGTAATAGCAACGGGATTTGAAATTCTAAGAGATTACGGTACAATCTTTCTCAAGAATATCATACAGATTTTTCCTGCTTTTATCCGCCGTTACATGTTTTGTTGCGTTTGACGTGTGTTGAAAGGATTATCAAGAGAATCGGCTCAGGTATGTTAAAGCTACCCCTTCTTTCCTTTTGGCATGATCCAAATGATACAAATGAAATGAGCATAAATATGCAACTTTCATAAATGACTTTATTCATAGAAATACTAGGGGCATCTATATTCTTGATTCCCCATGTGTCTTATTATTCTATCATCTGTTCATGGGTCTCAGAAAATATGTAAGTTGATAAAGTTTATTTTCTGATTTTAATCAAAGGCATAATGGTCTTATGACATTCCGAAAGATTTTAATGACGCACTTCTCATGCATTGCATTCATTTATACATGTACACTGACCCATGACCAGATGATATTATATACGTATATATATATATATGTATATGGGACATGGGAAAATATTACGACATTATATACGCACCACTACCTGATCAATTGGTATACGTTGATGATTTGCCCACAATGGCTGGGATGATATGATGGGATGCCCTTAAAGGCTTGATGATGTTATGAACGCATATACCTATACATGTTGTGACATTTATAAGCATATGCATGTCATTATAAATATGAAATGATTCACTGTGTTATTCAGACTTACATGTTGAGTCTTTTACTCCATGTTTCTCTCATGTCTATTACTTACTGATTTTTATTCCTTACATACTCGGTACATTATTTGTATTGACGTTCCTTTAGCCTGGGGACACTGCGTTTTCATGCCCGCAGGTCCCGATAGACAGGTCGAGAGTTCTCCAAGTTGGCTATCATCTCAGCCGAAGGTGTTGGTGCGCTCCATTTGCTTCGGAGTTGCTATTTGGCAGTATGATTAAGATATGTATTGATTGGTATGACGGCGCTCTGTCCCAACCTTTATGACAATTATGTATTCTTAGAGGCTTGTAGACAGATGTCATATATATGAAAGATTGTATGGCCTTATCAGCCTATGTTTAGTGTACGAGTGATCACTTTTGTCTTATAGGCCGTATGTCTTATGTATAAGTTAGTATTTCATGTTTTATTCTAGTTATCTCACGGCAACCCTTCCATCTCATATTCGGTTGAGTAAGGTACTGGGTGCTCGTTGCGGCCAATCGATTTGGTTTGTGACAGAAGCCTTAATTCACCTCTAACCGAATGTTCAAGTTTCTCCTTTAAAATTCCTCGTAGCCAACGTTCCAAAATCTATATTTATAAAGTTAAAACCATTATCTTAGTTAGTCTTATTCAACCCATATTCTCCTTCAAGTTCATATACAACCATTAATGGCTTTTTCTCCCTTTTCACCCATAATTCCCACATATTCTATAATCTCTAATCAAGATCTATCGTAAAGTTACAAACTGCAATACTCGTGTAGGCATGTAAAATTTGTTGGATTGAAATTCAATAAATAACTTGGATTATATTTTAAATATACTAGTCCAAATAAATATTATGGGCTAATATAATTAAATTAATTATATAAGTTCAATATATATGAATTAAATAAATAAGTTTTAATCCATTGTGCTAGCCCATTTAATTGGGTTAAAGTAATGAGCCCACTTCATTAAGCCCAAGATGTTATCTTCCAAGATGTCCACTTTGGTGTCACGTGTCAAATGACATAGAGCTCCAAGTCAAACGGAAGAGACAATAGGATCATGCCACATGTCAAATGACCAGGCATACCAAGTTAAATTAAAAGGCCAACTAAATCGTGCCACATGTGCGAGTGACATGTGGGTTACTCTAGTGGTGAGCACCCTTCACTTCCAACCAAGAGGTTGTGAGTTCGAATCACCCCAAGAGCAAGGTGGGGAGTTCTTGGAGGGAGGAAGCCGAAGGTCTATCGGAAACAGCCTCTCTACCCCAGGGTAGGGGTAAGGTCTGCGTACACACTACCCTCCCCAGACCCCACTAGTGGGATTATACTAGGTTGTTGTTGTTGTATGTGCGAGTGACATGTTTTAGCCAATCAAATGTGGCATTGTCACTGTTTAATCTTATTGGTCAGAAAGAGTTTATTTTCATCACAATTATTCCCTCCCACTACTATAAATAGGGGTCTTCATAACTCAGAAAAAGAACCAGAAGTTATAACAAGAAGCAAGAGTGAGCTCGTGGATCAAACGCTACAGATTTCTCTAAAAGCTAAAAGCATTCAACTATTATAAGGATTAAAATATCAAAACAAAGATTCAAGAAAAAGCTGCAAGCCCTTGGATTTAAAATACATCAAGATCAAGACCATACCTCAAGCACTTGGATTAAAATAAAATAAAATTCAAGATTAAGCTCGAATGCTCTTTTATTTACTATTGAAAATAAGAATAAGAGGATTCATAGAGATTATAATACTCATATTGTTTGAAGTAAAATACTACGCTTATTACAATATTTTTCAATCTTCAATATTTTCTTGACGCAATTTTATTGTCTACAAATTTTGGCACGCCCAGTGGGACGATCTCTACCTCTCATCTCAACTTTTTAATCACTAAAGTTCAAAAATATCGAGATGACTTCAAAGAAAATCAACTCCAAATCAACTTCCACCAAGGCCGCTAATTCCAAGTTCTATGCTGATGTGGAAAGCATCCTCGACGTTACCTTTGGAAGAATTGGGCCAGTTATAAGGAGAAAAGCAAGCTCTTTAGGACAACAAACACTCATATTTTTGTATTCATCAACTCCTATTTTTGGATCTTCATCCGTAAAAGGAGAAAGATCCTCTACGAACGCACCTGAAGAAGGCAGCGATGTTGCTGAAAACATTAAGAAAAATCTTGCTTCACTTAACCTCTCCGGATCCAAGAACTCTACTGTGAAGGAAGATGATGGTACTTAAAGTGACAGATCCTCCCCATTTACACCATATAGAGCCAGCCGATCCAGGATAAATCTATGTGATAATCCATGCTACTCCCTATCATCCACAATAATCATGCAAGCAATGGTGACGAACGCTTCACCTGTCAAAGAGCAATTGGCAAAGTTGACAGAATCAATTGCTGGCTTAACCAAATACATGCAAAATCAAGATGCTATAATTGACAAGCTAACAGACAAGGTGGGAAGCTTGATGGAAGAAGAATCCACCCATGCACCTGGCAAGCTCCAAGAGGTTCCAGAGGGTGATTCTCCTCCAAGACAAGTAGCATCCGCTAAGGCTATCCCTGTCTCATCTGAGGGGATGATTCCAATCGATCAACTGAAGGAGATCATTTAAGGAATAATTAAAAATAAGTATAAAGTTGCTACCAAGTCCTCTCTTACATACACAAAGTCGTATACTTCAAAGTATCGATTTGTTGAAGATGCCTGCTAGCTATCAACCTCCAAAGTTTCAATAGTTTGATGGCAAAGGCAATCCAAGGCAACACACAACGCACTTTATTGAGGCATGCAACAATTATGGGACTTATGGAGATTACCTCGTCAAGCAGTTTTTTCTCTCACTAAAAGAAAATGCTTTTGATTGGTACACAGACCTCGAGGCTGGATCTATTGATAGTTGGGATCAACTAGAGTAAGAGTTCCTCAATAGCTTTTATAGCACAAGGCGCACTGTGAGCTTGGTGGAACTTACAAATACTCATCAACAGAAGGGTGAGCTAGTTATCGACTTTATCAATCGTTGGAGAAATGTAATCCTCAACTGCAAATACAGGCTTAGTGAAGCTTTGGCAAATAGATGTGCATCTAAGGCATGCATTGGGGACTGCGCTACTAGCACATTTGAAGAACTTACAACTTGTGCCCATGACATGAAATTGAGCATGGCCTCCTATGAGCCTCGCAAATGGAATGACAAGCAATAAGTTAGGAAATGGAGAAAGTTCGTACCCAAATCTGAAAAAGAGAAGCTATGAATGTCAATCATAACCTGTGAAGTTCACGACGAATGTGAGCAAGAAGTAGAGTATGAAATCCACTTCTTTTCAAGATAAGATACGTGGAAAGTTGACTCTAAAAGAAATGCAAGTAAAGGAGTACCCATTTCTGGATTCTGATGTGCCTGCAATTTTTGAAGAGTTCTCGAGTTAAAGCTCATTGAGCTTCCGGAGTTGAAGCGGCCAAATAAATCCACGAAAATTGATGACCCAAATTACTACAGATATCATCGACTTGTGACTCATCCTCTTGAGGAGTGCTTTGTATTTAAGGACAAAGTTATGGACTTGACCCATGAAAAGAAGATCGTGCTTGAAGATGAGAAGACAAGTGCGAACCAAGTCTCTATCCCTTTTGGCTTATTTAGTCTAGATGAGCTATGCAGTTCAAAATAAATCAAAGATGAAGAATTGATGGAGAATAACAAAGTCGAAGTAGATCGTCCTAATGATGATGAAGGTTGGACGTTGGTGAATCGTCATAGGAGCCACAAAGGGAGCCCAAGAAAAGAATCGATAGAACAATCAACAAGGAAAATTATGGTAAAAAGACCAAGTAAATGGAATCCAGCAAAGCATTTGAAGAAGGCAAAGGTGGAGGTGCACCACCCTCAAAAGCAACGACATCCAGTGACCATGGAGGAGTTCTTGCCAAGTTGGTTCTGCACGAAGATTTTCCATGAAGTTAATGTTTATGAGGAAAAGGTTCATCCAGTCTATTCCTCAAGACGTTTATGAGGAAAAAGCTCATCCAGTCTATTCCTCAAGAAGTTAATGTTTATGAGGAAATAGTTACGTTCACGAATGACGATCTTCTACTAGGTGACACTCCTTATAACCGCCCATTATACATGGTTGTCTATATGCGTGATAAAGAGTAAATTGAATTTTGGTTGATGGAGAATCCTCAGTGAACATCTTGCCAATTCGCACTGTGAAAGAACTTGGCATTCCCATGAACGAACTCTCAGAAAGTCGTGTGATGATTTAAGGATTCAACCAAGGGGGGCGAAGAGCTATAGGTGAGATTATGTTGGGAATCACCGTTGAAGATATGCAATCATGTGCATGGCTGCATGTGATCGATGCAAAGACTGCATACAACATCTTGCTTGGAAGGGCTTAGATACATGGGAATAAAGTGGTTCCATCTACCTACCATCAATGTTTGAGTACTACGAGGGAGAAGTCAAAAAGATAGTTGGTGATGACAAGCTATTCACTTAGGCTGAGTCACACTTCGTGGATGCAAAGTTCTACTAGAAGAACCGGATTGTGAAGGAGTTATAAGCTGATGATGTCACGAAGGGAAAGAATGACGAGTCCGCAAATGAAAGAGCTGAGGTGGTTGCTGACAAAACCAAAACTGTTGCTGAGGAGGTATACCCTAACTCAGATAAATCTCATGGAGGAAACATTGTGTATTATGGCAAGAAAGCAACTCTCGCGCTCCGCTATGTCCCTAAGAAGAAGAAATAGGATAACGAATCATCCAATATCCAAACCAATATGCTAAGGGGGTTAACTCTTCCGATCAAACGAATTGAGGCAATAAAGTTTCCCTCAACACTACTTGCAGGGTTTGTGGCCCAAAATCATTCATAGAATGTGGTACTCCCTACGAAGTGTACAAATGAAGGCTTTGATCCTAATGTTTACAGGCTATTTTCAGACACTAGATATAATCCCAATGAGCCATCAAAATTAGGCAAGATCCCATCAGAGGCTACCACAAAACAACCACGTGAAGGTCTGGGGGTACAAATAACCATCACCAGTTCGCGTCTCTATAAGAAGGGCAAGCAATAATCATATTACTACGGAAGATGAACCTATCACTTCCAATAGGTCTTCATTCTTTGATTGACTTGGAAAATCAACTGTGAGGACTTCCGTATTTGAGAGATTGGGTCCATTAAAGAAGGGGAACAAGTTCCAGAGAAATTATCAAAACATAAGGACACTCACTTCGCCCAAAATCCAGAAGATCTCTAAGGATTTTTAAAGTTTGGTTCCTTCTAGAATGAGGCGACAGTGATCTACACCAAGAAACGTGATAAAGATAAAGAAATCATGAGCTCCTCATATCATGTCACTGTACAAGGCGAGCAATATGTTTCATCTTTCATGAAGGATGATGAGAAATTGGAGGATATTTCTTGGTATTACAACATATCTTTCAATGATGGGGATCCTCAAGAAGATGAAGACTCATGCTCCCCTTGAACTTGAATAAGGTGTGAAGATGATTGATTCCTTAAAAGAAGTTAACCTTGGCACTGATGAAGAACCGAGGACCACTTACCTAAGTGGTTTACTAGCAGTCAATTAATAAAGCACTTATGTCAAGTTACTCAAGGAGTTCAAGGATGTATTTTCTTGGAGTTATAAAGAGATGCCAAGCTTGAACCCTAAAGTAGAAATCCATCACCTTGCAGTGAAGAATGGTGCTCGTCTTGTTAAGCAAGCCCAATGGCGTTTTAGGCCGAATTTGGTTCTCTTGATTGAAAGTGAAGTAAACAAACTTATTGAAGATGGCTTCATTCGTGAAGTTAAATACCCAACATGGGTTTCAAGTATTGTTCCCGTGAGAAAGAAGAATGGTCAAATTCGAGTGTGTGCTGACTTTAGGGATCTCAACAATGTATGCCCTAAGGATGAATTTCTGCTTCCTATTCCAGAGCTTATGATTGACGCTACCACTGGGTACGAGGCAATGTCATTCATGGATAGTTCTTCGGGTTATAATCAAATTCGCGTGGCGCCAAATGATGAAGAGCTTACTGCATTTTGTACCCCAAAGAGTATTTATTGCTACAAGGTAATGCCTTTAGGCTTGAAGAACGCTAGTGCTACTTACCAAAGGGCTATGCAGAATATTTTCGATGACCTTCTCCAAATGAATGTCGAATGTTATGTTGAAGACTTGGTGGTAAAATCAAGAAAGAGTAGCGACCACTTGAAAGACTTGAGAATGGTGTTTGAAATGCTCCGGAGGTACCAACTTAGGATGAATCCATTGAAATGTGCCTTTAGAGTTACTTCTGGAAAGTTCCTCGGTTTCATTATCCGGCATCGAGGGATCGAAATTGATTAAGCCAAAGTTGATACAATTTTGAAAATGCCTAAGCCTCGAAATATTTATGAATTGAAAAATTTGCAAGGAAAGCTAGCTTATCTTAGGAAATTCATCTCGAATCTATCTTGGAGATGCCAACCATTCAGTTGCCTTATGCAGAAAGGTATACTTTTCAAGTGGGATCAAGTGTGTAGCAATGCCTTTGAGAGCATTAAATCCTAATTGATGAAGCCTCAAGTTTTAGCAGCTCTTATACTTGGAAAGCCATCGATACTATACATTGTGGCACAAGAAAGGTCTATTGGAGCACTGTTGGCCCAAGAAAATAGTGAAGGGAAAGAAAAATCTCTTTACTACTTGAATAGGATGATGACACCAAACGAACTGAATTATTCGCCAATTGAAAAGATGTGTTTGGCGCTAGTCTTCTCAATTCAAAAGCTGAAGCTCTACTTTCAAGCTCATGTTGTTCGTCTTGTTTCTAAAGAGAATCTCATCAAGTTCGAGATATCAAAACCTGTTCTTAGTGATCGACTTACGAGATGGTACCTCCAATTTCAACAATTCAAGATTGTGTACGTCCCTCAAAAGGATGTAAAAGGACAAGCATTAGTAGACTTCTTGGAAGATCATATGATACCTGATTACTCATAACTAACTGATGAACTAGCTGACAAAGACGCAATGGTCGTTGAAGTACAACCTCCATGGAAGATGTAGTTTGATGGTGCTGCACATCGCAGAGGAGCCGGTACTGGCGTAGTATTTGTCACTTCTCAAGGGGAGGTTCTGTCCTACTCCTTTACGCTGACACAACTATGCTCCAACAATGTTGCTGAATATCAAGCAGTAATACTTGGGCTTGAAATGGTTGTCAATATGAATCAGGTGCAACTGCAAGTCTTTGGTGACTCCCAATTAGTGTTCAACTAGCTTTTAGGTAGCTAGGAGGTCAAGAAACCTGAACTACGCACTTATCATAAGTTTGCTAAAATATTGATGAGATAGGTTGGTGATGTGACTATTCAACATGTACCTAGGAAATAAAATAAGAAGGCTAATGCTTTAGCTACCCTAGCTTCATCGTTAACACTGCCTGATCAAGCGCAAGTTGCTATCTGCCAAAAATGGGTAGTACCGCCGCCAAATGAGTGTGAAAGTGAAGACAATGAACTCTAGCATCTTGTCGATGTTTCTGATACTGAGAAGGAAGAATGGAGACAACCTATTATTGATTACTTGAGCTATGGGATACTTCAAGAAAATCCGAGGAGAAGGACTGGAATCCGCCGTCGTGCACCTCATTTCCTTTACTACAAGGATACTCTATACAAATCATTTGAGGGAGTACTCTTGCGATGCTTAAGGGAAGATGAAGCACTCCAAGCTTTTCCAGAAGCACATTCTGGGTATGTGGGTCACACTAGTCTGGACCAAAGCTCCACTTCCATATAAAAAGGATGGGATATTATTGGCAAACGATGGTAAAAGATTACTTGGACTACGTTCGAAAATCCAAGGCTTGCCATTTCTATGAAAATTTTATTCATCAGCCTCCCGAAGTGTTGCACCCGACTGTTGCATCCTGGTCATTTGACGCTTAGGGATTGGATATTTTTAGACCACTGCAAAAGTCCTCTGGTGGGCACCTATACATCTTGGCTACAACTGACTACTTCTTAAAATTGGCTGAAGATGTTGCTCTTAAGGAAGAAAAGAAGGAAAATGTTGCAGGTTTCATTCGAGTAAACATAATCTATCGCTTTGGCATTCCTCGTTACATAATAACGGATAATGGCAAGCCATTCGACAATAGGTTGATGAACAAGATATGTGATCTCTTTAGCTTCAAGCAACATAACTCTTTGATGTACGATGTGCCGCCAATGGTCTAGCTGAGGTATTCACAACGAGATTGGCGTAACGTAACTCTATGCAACTTGTTAAATAAAGTCGTCTCCAAATCCAAACGAGATTGGCATGACCATATGGAAGAAACTTTGTGGGCATATAGGACAACTCACTGCACGCCACCACAAGTGACCCTCTATTGTCTTGTCTATGAAGTTGAAGCTGTTTTTCCACTTGAGCGTGAAATACCTTCATTACGATTAGCTATTGAAGAAGGGATCATTAATGAAGAAAATGCTCAGCTTCGATTAGCAGAGTTGGAGGCTCTTGATGAAAAGCGGTTGGAAGCTCAACAAAGTCTTGAATATTATCAAGCTCGATTATCTCACGCCTTCAATAAAAGAGTACGCCCGAGATCCTTTCAAGTAGAAGATCAAGTCCTTGCCATACGAAGACCCATTATTACTTCCCATAAACCTGTAGGGAAGTTCACTTCAAAATGGGATGGGTCATATGTCGTACAAAAATATTACTCAAGTGGGGCTTACAAGCTGGTTGATGCATATGGCATCGGCCCTATAAATGGCAAGTTTTTGAAAAAGTATTATCCTTGAAGTTGCAACGCTCCTTGAAGCACGAGCCGAAACTGCATGTTCCTACACTCTTGGACCGCATGAGTCTAAACTATGTACGGTCCACCAAAACAAAAAAAGAGTCCGCTAGGTTGAAAACTTTGAAAGAGCTTGCCTAGGATAATGATAGGACATAAAAACAAAATCACCCATTCTGACCTATGGTATGATTTGATCCTCTTCACCGAGGTACGTAGAAGCTTAGAGTTTCATTATGAGTTCAGTAGCATGAGTTCAAAAGATACATAGTGCCCTAATAATTATTGGAATGAAGTACGATGGAATGTAATCCATTCAATTAGCACTTGAAAATCAAGCTGAGATACCATTCTTCTATTAAACTTTAGATCCCATTTGATTTAAAGGGGGCAAGCCGCTATGGTAAATTGGTGTCTTCAATGAAATGATTATAGTCTTTTAGGAGGCTACAAAGTATTTGCATTGAAGTCTGGGGACTCACTATGTCTTCATGTTTGCATAACCTTCAAATTTGTTGGTCTTCATATCCGCTCACTGCCCTACAAGATGGAAGAGAAGAGAGGCGTCAAAAGGGAACACAAGTATAAGAAGAAAGATTGCTTGGCACAACGTTTCAAAATCAATAAGACTTGAACCCAAGATATTTGTAAGAATGGAGCTCTTGAATTTCGATTAATAGTAAGAAACGTCTTTTGATCCCGAGACTTCCATACCAAAACATAAAAGTTTTGGCAAAGTAGCATCAATTCAGAACTGTCGGTATCTCAAAATCTGATGTTGATCTCGAAATACTATTTGAAACTATCATTAAGATATTAAATCCTAAATTTTGGACATGTTTTAGATTTTGAAGTCTTGTTTTCATGAAATCAAACGTTTCTTGATTTTGACATTCCTACATCACGATATAAAGGTTTTGGTAAAGTCGCGCACGTTTGAAATTGTCAGTGTGTTGAAATTTTATGTTGATTTCGAAATATTATCTAAAACTATCCTTAAGGTATTAAATATCTCAATTTGGATATATTTTATATATTGAAGTTTTACTTCTTAAAAATCAAACGTTTTATGATATCAATGTTCCTACCCTAAGATACAAATATCTTAGTGAAGCTGCTTAAATCTGAAACTATCAACGTGTCAAAATCTAAAGTTAATTTTAAAATATTATATGAGGCGATTCTGAAGGTGTTTAATTCAGACATTTGAATATAACTTAAATTATGGAGTCTAGTTTCCAAAAAATCAAGTGGTTCATTATTTCGGCATTTCTACGCCAAGATACAATTTCTTTGGTGAAGCTGCGCATATCTGAAACTATCAACGTGTCAGAATCTAAAGTTAATTTTAAAATATTATCTAGAACTATTATAAAGGTATTTGATTCCGAATTTTTGATATGTATTAGATCTTGAAGTATAGTTTCCAAAAACTCAAGCGGTTTATTATTTCAGCACTTATACGCCAAAATACAAATTGTTTGGTGAAGCTGCACAAATCTGAAACTATCAACGTATCAGAATTTAAAGTTAGTTTCAAAATAATATCTGGGACAATTCTAAAAGTGTTTGATTCCAAATTTTGGATATGTATTAGATTTTGAAATCTAATTTTCATAATCAAACGGTTCGTAATTTCAGCATTTCTACCCTAAGAAACGAATTTTATTATGAGATTGCACATATCTAAAATTGACAGCATGGTACAATATAAAGTTGGTTTCAAAATATTGTCTAGGACAATTCTGAAGGTGCTTGATTGCATATATTGGATATGTGTTAGATTTTAAAGTTTAGTTTCTACAAAATCAAATGGCTCATAATTTTGACGTTTTCACACTGAGATATATACTTTCTACTGCAAAGCTACAAAGGTGATGAATAATATTATCTTCAAACAATGAGAGGATGTATATTCAAATATAAAGAACTTCGAGACATGAACTATAGCGATGTTTAAAAGAAATCCAAGTTCTATTTTGTGGACGTCAATACATTATGTTAAAAGCAAGCAAATATTTATATTGAACCGCAAGGAAAAAAAGGGAGAACATCAATAAAAATGCGCAACATAAAGTAAAGATGATGGAGTTTTCATTTCCAATAGTAGTCGCTAGTTAACCAAATACAAGGAAAAATAAGAGGCAAATAAAATACTCTATCTAGGCTAATCTAGACACAACTTGTAATTGACCAAGTCTTTAAGGGTGGACTCTAAGTATTGTTTCTTCGTCTCCACGTCGGCCAAGTCATCAGCAGTCGCCAAGGAAATATCAGAACATCTACGGTACTCCTCTTCAACAGATGAGACTCTAGATTCAATCTCTTGAACCTCTTTCTTGGCAGCATCTAAGGAGAGCTCTTAACTTTTTCACCTTCTCCTTGGCCTCTTTGAGAGACTGACTGGTGACAGATAATTTTTCGACCTTCTCCCCTTTTTCAGTTAAGAGAAGATCAATATGTTCCTTGGACTTTAAAAATGACTCTAATTTGTCAACGTCCACAACCTTATCAGAAAGAGTTGATCGTGCCTGATCATATGAAGTGCCAAGCTCAAAGAAAGACGTCAATAGGTCTTTTAGAGGGAAAATATCCACACCCTTTACATCCATCTCCTCGAGAATCAATTGGATCTCGAATTGAAGAAAATAAGCATTGTTTGCAGTAAGGTCGGAGAGTTTAGCATGAATTTTAGCCCAGGCATTCATAATGAAATCCTTACGAATAGTCAAGACAACCATTCTTCCATCAAAGATAAACATCGTTGGTGCTGATCGTTGGTGAATATTAGGCCCCGATTTTTCTCCAAGATTAGGAATGGAAGTCGCCTCTAGGTCTGACATAGATATTGGAAGTAATTTCCTCGAGTCTGGCTCTGTCACGGATTCACTACTACCTTGTGACTTGCTTTGGTGTGACGCTATCAAAATATGAACATCATTTGGCTGCATAGAAAAGGATAGAGGGTTAGTGAAGTTAGTTGGATATTATAAGATAATATGAAAGTTCTAATCATTATCTCTTTAATAGCCGTCAAAGTCCTTGAAGCACAACCAATGCTATCAGTAATCTCGACTACACCCAAATTAGTGTCTCCTTATTTGTTTGAATATAGCTTCACCCGCTTGAAATTTTGATCTCCATAACTACTATCACTCTCATTTTGGGATTGACATTTTTTGGAGGTAGGAACAACTGTGCCTAATGGAATGTCCCTTTTTTTGAACTTCTTTATATGGAGGTCCCTTGATGTCGCATGGTACAACCACTTTTGATTTTAAAGTAGGAGGTTTGTCCTCCCTGTTATGCTCTTGAGGCGTGATTTCTAAAGGCGTAGTAGTAACTGGCCCAACGATATTCACCAAAGATTGCAAGTGATTTTCAAGGGAGTTTTTATGCACTCTTTCCCACCAAGACTTATAATCTGGCGAGACATACTTCTTTATCTTGCGCATGATATGTGAAAATGTGGCATTTGACCTAATTTTAGAAAATACACAAGTTCGTAAAAGTTCCAATCCTTTATTGTAAAAAGGTCTTACAAAAATCTCAATCTAAGCAACCGAGGATGTCTTGGTAAAAACCCGAATTGACGACTGAAGCGATGAGGGATATAAGGCTCCACAATTAAGGTCGATCCATTTCTCAAAGGAAGGTAATTCGAATGAATACTCATAAAATAATTTGACTCATACTCTTCCTCGTTACCATCATCATAATAATAATAAGGTTGAGAATTATTTGGCATTGTGGAAGTCCATGCGGCACTTTCTCTTTCATGAATATATTTTTTCGCGTCTTCATTCCCAAAGTATCTCGTTGTTCCCTCACCTGAATATATGGTCATCAGAGAA
The DNA here is from genome assembly GCF_000390325.3 of Nicotiana tomentosiformis. Classification (NCBI taxonomy): domain Eukaryota; kingdom Viridiplantae; phylum Streptophyta; class Magnoliopsida; order Solanales; family Solanaceae; genus Nicotiana; species Nicotiana tomentosiformis. Next base: position 42,377,858 of record NC_090820.1, read on the forward strand.
GTAGCCGGCCTATTTGTTAGAGAAAAATAAATCTTGAAGTAACATGCCAACCAACCATACACATAATGAATTGGGAAGTAAACTCTAGACGGATGGAGTGGTGAGCCATTTGAAATTGTATTTAATCCCCCGTAGATGCTAGCTAAGACTGGAACAACGAGGTTAATTCTCTGCCCACATGCTAGAAGGCCTGCAATCTTGATAGTCTCAAGCCTAATGGAGTCGCCTTCTTTTGTATGGAGCACAAAGACACATAACCAGCGTGATAGAAAAGCAGCCAACTATACTTCATCTTTCTTGTTGCTTTTAATGCCAAGTTTAACAAATAGTGCATTTTCAACTTTTGACAATTCACCATTTTATCTATGGCTCCTATAGGGTTGTGTGTTGATTTGGGACGAGCTAACTTCTTTTCTTTCTCGTTGGTGGTTGTTCATACTTTATAATATTTTTGCACCAAAAATATATCCATCTTCTCACAGGGACGTCATGACTTTTAGTGTTTCCCTCTCGGAGTTTGTGATATGCATCAAATAATTGCTGACAGGCTTGTGGGAGGAACATTTTATCCTTGTCGTAAGCACCTGTAAGTTCTCGACTATTTGAAATAACTTCCTCAAAAGGAGACCCCATTAAAGGCAGACCCCGAATAGTGCATAAGTCCCAAAGGGATATGGATAACTCTCCAACTAAGGTGAGCAACATGTTTGTAAGAGGACACCATGCCTCACAAAAAGCTTGCATGATACTTGTAGAATGATCATACGTAAATAATAAAGCATAGACATCATCGTAAATATTGGTGGCCCTTAATGTTCGATGGCTCCTACTAAGAATATCTTCGGTCCACTCCCAATAGCCAGGAACATGATAAAATTCGCCACCAAAAGTTAAGGAATCACTCTAGTGTACTTCTCCTTTGAAGATTCATCTACCTAAGCATGGGAGAGAACTTGCCATATTCTTAACTTTGTGATTATGGGAACAAAGAGTCCATGTCTTGAATTTATGTTTGGTATTTTCAAAAGACCAATCTACCAAACAAAATGGATTTTGCAAGGGTGGCCACGAAGCTACATATAAGCCGGTCAGTGGTATATCAACTAGTAAGGTGGTCTCCGTTTTACTATCCATGTGCTCTGAAAGTACAGGATATTTGGACGTGGAGGAAGACGATGCTGAGTCTTTGAAGTAAACCATGTTCAAATTGCATGGAAAAAAAATATTTGTTAGTATTTAAGTCAAAAGGGCATAGTAACAACCATGATCTTGAAAGAGAGCATGGATAAGTAAAATGTTCGCCTCAAACGTAAAAGGTTTTCGTTGCGAATTTTTAATGGTGTTCGTCTCGAACTTTTAAAGGCATTCAAATTTTTAAAATTTTCGTTTCGAATTTTTAAAAGGCATGTGTCGAACTTTTAAAGGTGCTCGTGGCGAACTTTAAAAGGTCCTCAATGCCGACTCTTACATATTTCTACCACGAGCTTTTAAGGGTCTTCGCCATTTTTAAAGGTCTTCATCGCATGCTTTTAAAGGTCTTTACCGCGAACTTTTAAAGATCTTCACTGTGAACTTTTAAGGATCTTGACCATGAGCTTTTAAGGATCTTTGTAAGAACTTTTATGGGTCTTCGACACAAATTTTAAAGGTCTTCATCGCGGACTATTATGGGCTTCGACACAAATTTTAAAGGTCTTCGTCGCGAACTTTTTTGGGTCTTCGCAGCGAATTTCTATGGGTTTTCGCCACAAATTTTAAAAGTATTCATCACAAACTTTTAAAGTTCTTCGTTTCGAACTTCTGAAGTACTACTATAATTTGTCGCCTAATTGAATTAAGTTAGCCGGTGGCGGTGACACAAGTCCCTCGATGTCCAAAGCCGGTATGGTTGCTGTGTAATAACAATTATAATTGGAGACAAAGAACAATAGGAATTGTCAACTGGAAAGAAGTGCAAATAAGAAGATTATGTGGAGAAAGTGGGGTTGAGCTATCTAGACTTATGTTTAATCATTACAAATGAAGAAAATATTTTCTAGTTAATTGCAATTCTAAGTACCAAAATTTTAACAGTTACGTGGCATACTTGGGAATTTTTATCTCTTTACACAACTAGGATCGTGTACTTGGAGGGAATTGCTTCTTTAGCTCAAATCTACTTAGCAATTGTGGAAGAACTGAAGCTAGAACGACATGCTATAACTTGCACGGATAAAATGCCATTTTCCTTGAAAAAAAGAGATGTTTCAATTTTTGCCGTAACTTCAAGCCTAATCTGTGGGGGCTCGCTAGCTTACATCTTGATAAGTGTTGAAGTATGGACATTTGTAGGCATGTAAAATTTATTGGATTCAAATTCAATAAATAACTTGGATTATATTTTTAATATACTAGTCCAAATACATTTATGGGCTAATATATGAATTAATTATATAAGTCCAATATATATGGAATAAATAAATAAGTCTTAATCCATTTGGCTAGCCCATTTAATTGAGCTAAAGTGATTATCCCATTTCATTAAGCCCAAGATGTCATCATCCTAGAGGTCCAGTTTGGTGTCACTTGTCAAATGACGTGGCGCGCCAAGTCAAACGCAAGAGCCAATAAGATCATGCCATGTGTCAAAATGACAAGGTATACCATGTCAAATTAAAAGGCCAATGAAATCGCGCCAAATGTGCGAGTAACATGTTCTAGCCAATCAAATGCGGTATTGTCACGCTTCAATCTGATTGGTCAAAAATAGTTTGTTTTCATCACAACTCTTCCCTCCCACAACTATAAATAGGAGTGTTCATAACTCAGAAAAGATATCAGAAATTATAACAAGAAGTAAGAGAGAGCTCGTGGATCAAACACTGCAGATTTCTCTAAAAGATACAAGCATTCAAGTGTTCTATGGATTAAAACATCAAGACGAAGATTCAAAAACAAGTTGCAAACCCTTGGATTAAAAATACATTAAGATCAACATCAGATCTCAAGCATTTGGATTAAAATAAAATAAAATTCAAGATTAAGTTTGAAGGCTCTTTTATTTACTATTAGAAAGAAGAATCAACGGATTCATAAAGAATGTAACGCTCATATTGCAACGCAATATTTTCCGATCTCAAATATTTTCTTGACGCGATTTTATTGTCTACAACTAGTACATAAAACTTACCTTAAATAGTGCCTCCATAAACCCTAGGTTCTAGGTCTTGAAGTACTCTTTGATTCTCAGGTGGAAATCTAGGTTTCACGAATTAGAAGGTATTAAACTATGTTAAATTCTTATTTTCCTAACTTGAATCTTTTTGAAAACTCAACTTGCGTAGCATAAGATGACCGTGGCTTAACACCTCCTAGAAAGGGATAAATCCTAACTCTTTGAGGTGTTAAGAATGAGAAAAATATATTTTTGGACCTTTATAAGTCTAGGGTACTGTTGTTATGGCTCAAATTTTTATTCAAATCACCTCAAATGTATCCAATAAATTCCAACACCACCGCTCAAAATAAATTCCAAAATTAAAAACCTAAATTTTCAAACTAAAGTTGAAGCTAGCTTCAATAGCTTACAATGAAAGTTTAGCTCATTGTAATTCATTATAATTTAAAGTAGTCGTATAAGAATTCCACTTTCTTTTGTCCTTTGTGGTTAGTATAATCTCTAACGATTAATTTTAGCGGTATAATTACATACGGTTGTTCTATAGCACCTATAAAAGGAGAAAACGAAAGAGATAATGGAGAATGGTGTAGTTTAGATAGTGGTGAGAGAATTTGATGCAAAAAAAGATTTTAGTGCTTGATTATCAATTTTAATAGAATTTTCCTTCATTCTCACTTGTAGTTGTGTTGCTATTTACTATAGTCTTATGTGATGTGATTTTTTATTTTTATTTTTTGCTAATTGGATACATGAGGGAGAAAGAGGGGAGAGAGGGGGATGTAGACCAAAGAGAAAGTTGGAAGTAATATTTTAGGATTTGCTAAATTAGTAGTATTTTTGCTCTGAAAGGCTTTATTATTTTTGAGTCACGGGCCGTCCGAATCCAACCTCATGAGGCCAACTACTAACTTGGGTTGGGCTAAAAAGCCCCAATGTTCTAGAAAAATGTAAACCCAATTCATCCAACTAGTCATCTCCTAATCCTCAATTTAAATCCTATCCAAGGAATTATAATCTCATCCTACACGCCGATAGCTCTCATAATTAGGGGAAACTTAATGCTTAAAAATCAACCAATCATGAAATAACATTATATACTCAATAATCTATCTGTGAAATTTCTTCAAAAAATCAAAAGACGCCAAACCTATTACAATTTTTGCCCCATTAAACTTAACCTCTTTAATTTGACATGTGTCGAGAAATTACGTCTATCGTTGAATTTGTGAATTAAGCTGAAAAAGAAGAAGAGATATTGAAAGTATTTCCCATCATCAAATCAAACCTTTTGAACGTTTGAAGTTGGAGTAGCAGCGAAGTTGATGCAACCAACGTTATATCATTTAGTGTAGGATCAAAATGTACGAAAATTAGTTAAGGTATAAACAAATTAAACAGTACTTTTTTCTCTCCCTTGCCGACTAGACCCCAACCCCACCCATTAAGAAAAATCTTGAAAGAGAAGTATTTTTTCTGTTCGCTATAAACCACCAGATCAACACAGGTCAATTATCTGTCAAGTGGTTCCAAATTGACAGATGTATTAGTGTTCATAGAACGTACAATAAATGTAACGTTGGTTGGGAATAATATTTGAACACTATATATAGGGATAGTACAAGATTTAGTAGGGTGAAAAAGATATATCGTGTCACACAATAAGTGATACCTAAATTATTTTGTCTTTCATTTTCTTTTTATGTGGGGGGAGGGGTGGTAGATCCATGAATAGAAGGAAGATCGAGGAAGAACGTACAATGATACAAGAGTTGTTTAGAATGGTGTAATTGATAATTCATGGTCAAATTGTAACGCGGTCTTAATTGAAAGTAGAATATATCAACTCTGGGATAAGAGAATAGAAAATCAAGAGTATATTTCATTAGTATCTATATAAAAACATTGGTTAAACATTTATAAGCACTTTAATTTGATTCACAATATTGCTTTTTACATACTTCAGATGTATTTTTAAGAAGATACTACTGATTATTATGGAAAACACGCATGCTACGAAAAGAAAACTTTTACAAGCAGTTAACCGCCAAATGATTGCTTATGATCACTTGAAAGTTGAAACACATTAATTTATGTTGTAACAAAAGGCAAAAGGCCGGTAATTATAGATAGCCTTTCACTGTTGGATTGTGACAGTTAACATCCCTATCTGTGGACATATAAGTTAAAAGCTAAATAATTTGTTTTACCTCGAAAATAAACATAAGTTGATAAGATAATAAAAATAAAATACCCGTAACTTCTATTCCTTTTGTTCTGTTCTTTTCACCACACTTCCAAATTAGTATACATAAGGATCAACAGATTCATAAGATTAACTTGGCATTCTTATTTATTTATTTATTTATTTATTTGACCAAGGCACTATTTAGATGGAATGCCAAATATTGTTGAATATAAGTTGTATAAGGGTAAAAATCGAGCTCATGATACACTCCGGCCTCCAATAGGGTAAAACGAGCTCGAGATATGATTGCGAAGGATCAGAATCGAAGCAAAGGTCTCATCGAATCAGAATTCGGAGCACGTTGTCTACCTTCGAGAATATCGGGGTCATAATTCGAGATCGATCCAAATCGTGAAAGACTTCGGAGAACATTGTGGGCAATCAAGCACGACCAACAGAAGGCCGTAATATCAGCGACCGGCCAGATATCACTGCGTGGAGCTTGGCACGTATCGATGAAGAACCGACAATCAGTTAAACCGATTTTTTCTTTTTACTTTTTATAGAGTTGTACTTAGAGTAGGATTCCCCTACTATATAAAGGGGGGATTAGGCACATTATAAAACGCATTCCAAAGCAATATACTACTATTTTCACTGCAATTGTATGCTTTTTCACTCGTTCATCGATATTGTTCACTGTGAGCCCGGATCGATGGTGAAAAAGTCACTAAGGTTGGAATCTTCCTCCTCGCGTGGTTTGAATCTAATGTATCTTTACTTGTCTATTCTTACTCAATTTATCGTTTTGTATCGAATTAATACGCATATCCTTAAAATCACTCACAAATTTAATTACTATCCGATTTTGAGGGTAAACAGTTTGGTGCCCACCGTGAGGCTAAGGATAATAGTGGCAATTTGATACAAATTTCCATAACACACCCTACTTTACACTTGTTCTTTGAAGTGTCTTTGATTTCAAGTCAAAGTTTAATTTGTCGAACTCCCAATCTGCCCCTCTAAATACGGATGCTGAGTCTGGCCACAATGGCGAGAACAATAATACGGTGCCCGGTAACGAGGTGCTCCTTGCCGATCCCAACGCAATTTCGGCCACAGATCCGATCGACGCCAACTCACATGTGGCCATTAACACGAATTTACCTACCGATCCTGAGAACAGCGTCTGCAGGGGAGTCCGATCGGCAACCCAAAATACTCATGACGGTGAAGGAGATGGGATCAACTTAGCGGTGATCTTCGAAATATTGCAGGCTCAGCAGGCAGCGACACCCCAACTACAGAACCAAAGCCGCGCTCCTAGTAGAGTTGAGCCCGAACTGTCCCGGAAAAACACTCGCAGAAATGAACCAGCCATAGATAGACTAAATGAATCTAAACCCGGAACTAACCCTAAGATAATAAATATGCTCGAGGAATTGACAAAACGGGTAGAAACGGGAGAAAAAACAATTGAAGCCAACGACAAGAAGGTGGAGACCTACAACTCCATGGTCGACCAAATCCCCGGAGCACCACCGATATTAAAACGCTTAGACTCCAAAAAGTTTGTTCAAAAACCTTTTCCTCCGAGCGCAGCTCGGAAGCCGATCCCGAAGAAGTTTTGCATTCCTGAAATTCCTTACTACAACGGAACAACTTATCCAAATGAACATGTGACCTCGTACACGTGCGCCATCAAGGGGAACGACTTGGAAGAAGATGAGATCAAATTTGTCCTGCTGAAAAAGTTCAGAGAGACCTTATAAAAAGGAGCTATGATATGGTATCACAACTTGCCCCCAGTTGTATTGACTCATCTGCTATGTTTGCAGATGTTTTTGTAAAAGCGCACGTCTGATCCATCAAGGTCGAGACCAGGAAGTCGGACCTTTTCAAGGTAAAGCAAAGAGATAACAAGATGCTCAGAGAGTTCGTGCCAAGGTTTCAAATGGAACGGACGGACCTGCCACCGGTAGCAGATGGTTGGGACGTTCAGGCCTTCACCCAAGGACTCAATACTTGAAATTGATTGGCTTCGCAACAGTTGAAGCAAAATGTGGTAGAATATCTGGCTGTAACTTGGGCCGATGCGCATAACCGGTACCAATCAAAAATTAGGGTCGAAGATGATCAGCTTGGGTTCCCTTCTCGGTCTGTTTATCTCGTCCAAGCTAGTGACAGATCCAAAAGAGACATTGATCGTGAACCAAGGTCAAGTAGAGATCGGTATCAACCGTACAATGATGATAGTTGGGGTAACGGGTCTAGATGAAACCCTGGAAGAAGTGAAAGGAGAAGCAATCGAGGTCAAAATAACTAGGGACTCATGAGCAAAAACAGTTTTGACAAGCCCATCGGGCCTAAGGAAGCACCGAGGTTATTGGAATACAACTTTAATGTTGATGCTGCTACTATCGTATCTGCCATAGGATGCATCAAAGATGCCAAGTGGCCTCGGCCTATACAGTCCGATCCATCCCAAAGGGATCCCAACCTAATATGTAAATATCATGGCACTTACGGCAACAGAACAGAGGATTGCCGACAATTGAGAGATGAAGTATCCCGGTTATTCAACAACAGACATCTCTGGGACTTCCTGAGCGATCGACCCAAAAACTATTTTAGGAATAGAGATTCTAGTAAGAAGATTGAGTAAGAGGAGCCTCAGCCTGTCATTAACATGATCATCGGTAGGTTCGACGTTCCCTATGGGACGATGTTAAATTGCACCAAAGTATCCATGACGAGGGAAAAACGGACTCGAGATTACGTACCAGAAGGAACCTTGTCTTTTAATGATGAGGACTTTGAAGGCATCGTACATCCCCATAATGATGCACTGGTAATATCTATACTCATAAATAAATCTCGAGTTAAGCGTGTGTTAATTGATCCAGGTAGCTCGACCAATATCATTAGATCGGGGGTCGTGGAGCAACTAGGTCTACAAGACCAAATCGTGTTTGTAGTCGGGGTTCTAAACGGATTCAACATGGCATGTGAGACCAGTGAAGGGGAGATAACATTACCGGTGAACACCACCAAAACCATTCAGGAAATAAAGTTCTGTATAATCGAAGGAGACATAAGGTACAATGCTCTGTTCGGGAGTCTATGGATTCACAACATGAGGGTAGTACCCTCGACGCTGCACCAGGTGATGAAATTCCCGATGTCAGGAGGGATTAAAATAGTTTACGGAGAATAATCGGCCACAAAGGAGATGTTTGCGGTCGACGAGGTGATCCCGGTATCCACACTTTTGACATCGAAGGGTCTAGGTCCGGTGGCCAAAGACGAAACCAAATAGTAATTACCGATACCTGCCTCGATCGAACCGGAGAAGCAGGGGACAGATGAGGACGACGACTACAGATTCCCAGGTCTTTCATAGTCCCCGATGATTCCGATGCCACCAAATCAACAGTCGAAGAACTGGAGCAAGTCATATTGATTGAACACTTGCCTGATCGTAAGGTACACCTGGGCACGGGGCTAAGTCTCGAGCTCTAGAAAAAACTCATTCAATTCCTTATAGCTAAGATAAATTGTTTTGCTTGGTCCCACCTTGATATGACAGGGATTCTGCCGGAGATAACTACTCACAAGCTAAGTCCGGATCCGAAATTCCATCCAGTCAAGCAAAAAAGTAGGCCCCAGTCCGAAGTCAAGCATGCATTCATCAAGGACGAGGTATCTAAGCTCTTTAAAATAAGGTCCATCCGGGAGGTTAAGTACCCGGATTGGTTAGCAAATATAGTAGTAGTCCCTAAAAAGAGGAATAAATTAAGAATGTGTGTAGACTATAAAGACTTAAACAAGGAATTCCCCAAGGACTCTTTCCCTCTGCCAAACATCGATCGCATGATCGATGCCACGGCCGGCCACGAGATCCTTAGTTTTCTCGACGCCTACTCCGGGTACAACCAAATTCAGATGGACCCGGACGACCAGAAAAAATGTCCTTCATCACTAAATACGATACCTACTGCTATAACGTAATGCCATTCGGACTAAAAGGTATCGATGCCACTTACCAACGCCTAGTAAAACGGATGTTCGAAGAGCAAATAGGAAAATCAATGGAGGTTTACATTGGCGATATATTGGTTAAGTCCCTGTGAGCAGACGACCATTTGAAATATTTGCAGGAAACCTTCAATATATTGAAGAAATACAATATGAAGTTAAACCCGGATAAATGCGCATTCAGAGTCGGGTCCGGGAAATTCCTCGGATTCATGGTGTCCAACTGGAGAATCGAGATTAATCCCGATAAAATCAAGTCCATCGAGGACATCACCATTGTGGATAATGTCAAGGCTGTTCAAAGGTTAACTGGGCACACAGCCGCTTTGGATTGATTCATCTCGAGGTCCTCTGACAAGAGACATATGTTCTTCTCACTGTTGAAGAAGAAGAATAACTTCTCATGGACCCCGGAGTGCCAACAAGCCTTGGAGGAACTCAAGCGGTACCTCTCGAGCCCATCTTTGCTTCATACTCCGAAGGCAGACGAATAGTTGTACCTGTACTTGGCGGTATCCGAGGTAGCAGTACGTGGAGTCCTGGTCCAGGGAGAGGAGGTACACAGTTTCCTATATATTATGTTAGCAGAACCCTAGGCGAGGCCAAAACTAGGTATCCTCACCTAGAAATATTGGCGCTCGCTTTGTTAAGCGCCTATAGGAAGCTAAAACCGTATTTTCAATGTCATCCCGTATATGTTGTGACTACTTACTCATTAAGAAGAATAATGCATAAGCCTGAGCTATCGGGACGATTGGCCAAATAGGCCGTGGAGATCAGCGGGTACGATATCGAATATAGACCCCGAACCGCCATTAAATCTCAAATTTTGGTGGACTTCATGGCCGACTTCATGTCGGCCCTAATTCTTGAGTTCAAGAAGGAGTTTTTGCTGAACTCGGGGACTTCTTTTGGAATCTGAACCCTCTTTACGGATGGTGCCTCGAATGCAAAGTGGTCCGGACTTGGCATCGTGTTGAAGCAATCGACGAGTAATGTAGTTAGGCAGTCTATTAGAAGTGTAAAATTGACTAACAAAGAGGCCGAGTATAAGGTCATAATTGCGGGTCTTGAACTGGATAAAATCTTGGGGGCGAGGTGGTCGAAGCTAAGTACGATTCCCTCCTCGTGGTGAACAAAGCTAGTGGAACGTTCGAAGTCAAAGAGGAACGAATTCGAAGATACCTGGATAAGCTACAGGTAATGTTACATCGGTTCACGGAATGGACTTTACAACATGTACTTCGAGATCAAAACAGTGAGGCCGATGCTCTTGCTAACTTGGGATCATCGGTCGACAACAATGAATTCAACTCGGGAACAGTCTTACAACTCATGAAATTGGTAGTGGAGGAAGGCCATGCCGAGATAAACTCGACAAGATTAACCTTGGACTGGAAAAAGAAATACATAGATTACCTGAAGACCGGAAAACTTCCCTCGGATCCTAAAGAATTGAGAGCTCTACATACGAAGGCGGCCCGGTTCAGCTTGTCCGAAGACGGTACCCTATTCAGAAGAGCATTTGATGGTCCACTCGCCATATGTCTGGGACCGGGAGATACCGAGTATGTTTTGAGGGAAGTCCACGAGGGCACTTGCGGGAACCATTTGGACGCCGAGTCGTTGGTTCGGAAGATAATTAGAGCCGACTACTACTGGATCAGCATGGAAAAAGATGCAAAGGAGTTCGTGCGAAAATGCGATGAATGTCAGAGGCATGATCTGATGATCCATCAGCCCAGGGAACTGCTGCATTTGGTCTTTTCACCCTGTTCGTTCATGAAATGGGGAATGGACATTGTTGGTCCCCTGCCCTAGGCACCCATTAAGGCTCAATTTATCTTATTTATGACTGATTATTTTTCTAAGTGGATAGAAGCCAGGCATTTGAGAATGTCATGGAAAATGAGGTTATTGATTTCATATGGGACCACATAATATGCCGATTCGGAATGCCGACCGAGATCGTGTGCGACAATGGGAAGCAGTTCATCGGCAGCAAAGTGAGCAACTTTTTCGAGGACCATAAGATCAAAAATATCCTATCAACGCCCTATCACCCTAGTGGAAATGGGAAAACAGAGTCTATGAACAAAACCATACTCCAAAACCTTAAAAAGAGGTTGACCGACGCCAAAGGGAAATGGAAGGAAATCTTGCCCGAAGTCCTATGGGCATATCGTATGACCTCAAAATCTAGTATCGGGGCCATGATCTCATCCAAGTCATACCTCTATTCAGGGTTGTGAAATGGTTGATTACAATAATAGTACCCAACAAGGAGTAGGGATCGAATCAACAGGGAGATGAGATGAGATTAGTGATATATATTTGGATAAATCACGTGAAGTATCTTGGTTGCACTTCCACAAATATGGTTTTGTTTTTACATCTAAAATAACATTAAGGATTAGAATTGTAAAGATATAAAACTAGAGAATATTTTTTTTAGATGGTTTTCAAATATATAAAGTCCTAGGGGTATGACCTTCACCTAGGTGTTTGCCTAACGAGTTGTACACTTTAAAGCTTGTTTTGTTGGTCGGGGTGTATTATAGCAATCAACACTCAAATACCCACTCAATACCTCTCGGTAAGAGAGTGATTTTGCCTAATTTTACTTTCTCAAGTCCAAATGGGTATTGAACAAAATAGTTGATAAAATGCTCGAGTCGGGTTTTACTATCTCTAGGTTTAACCCTTTAATTGGGACTATCAATCTCTTGATTTTATCCCAAATTCTTGTTAGCCATGTTTTTCTAGACTAAATCTCTCTTTCTCAAGAAGAGACCAAGTCAATTAGGCATGAGATAATATTTGCAACCATTAAATCTTCATATAAAAGCAAGAATAAGGCTAGATAATCAACACCCAACCATAAACAAGTAATAAATCAAACATCCATTAGGTTTACACACTAGGGTTGGGTCACAACCCTAGTTAGAAATCTAGCTACTCATAATGGGTATAGAAAAAAATAAAGAAGAAAAGATAATAAAACTCATATTGCAAGATTAAAAGATAAATATTCAATGTTAAATCACCAAAGTAAGCTAAAGTTGCTTAAATAGGCAAGTAAAAATGGCTATAAGATTTTTAATCTTCAAAACTTGACCTAATTTCATGAAAGTAGTCTATTTATACAAAGCTAGAATTTTCGAAAACAATTGCCCTTTCGGAGGTTCTGCGGCCGCACAATTATATGTGCGATCCGCACTTTTCTTCAGATCTTGATAGGAGTTTATTTTGCGGCACACAATTCTGGATTGCGGCCGCATCTCTCATGTTCTGCGGTCCGCACAATTCTAGGTGCTGCCATACTAGGTTATTCTGCGGACTGCATATTTCCTGAGTGCGGTCGCATAACTATTTCTGCGGTCGAACAATTATTGTGCGGTCCGCATTTCTTCTTGAACTTGAAATGAAACTCTCTGAACTTTGGCTCTTACGTAGCTTCTGCATTGTGAGGCCCGCATTTATTCTTGAGATTGAAATGAAACTCTCTGAACTTTGGCTCTTACATAGCTTCTGCGGCCGCACAATAATTGTACGGTCCGCACTTTGCACTGGGGCTCTATCGATTTTCCTTCACATTCTGCGGTCGTAGATAGAAATCTGCGGTCCGCACTTGAGCTTTTGTGCCTGAGTTTTATCCTTGTTCAGATCACTCCTCCTTGAGTTAGATTTCATCGTAGTGTCTCATTTTCCAATACTCATGTAGGTAAGCATATTTCATCAGTTTTCGGGAATACAATTAGACACTTTTGGATTAAAACAAAAGCTAAGGCGCTAATAAGTAGTCAAAATTCCCACTTGTCAACTCCCCCAAACTTAAGCTTTTACTTGTCCTCAAGCAAATAAGGTAATTCCCACCTCTACAAGATAAGAGCTATTCCAGCTAATCTAAGGTGAATCAAACACACATCAATTGGAACCAACAACCACCCACAACACTTATGAATTATCAACAAGGCAATGATTTGAAGTTTTAAGCACAAATAGTTCTAATGTGACACTAGAGCATCAAGAGTTAACTTTACTCATCAAGAAAGTTCGCTCTTTCATGTAGGTCATTGTGGATCCCAAACTCCTCCTCCTCTACTCTCTGTTAACATATCTCACTTAAGAATGTAGCACTCACTCCAAAGATTTGTGAAAAGTTCGCTCATCTCTCTCAAAAGAAGGTCACAAGTACGACTTTAAGTACCATATGCTTGCCTCTCATGTAAATCACCACTAATGTAAGTTCACTGGGCTTGAAATCACGTAGGGAGTTTTCGAAATGTAATGAAGGCTTTTGGACTGAGGTAGAAAATGTTGGAATAAAACGGGTTCATCTTTCCTTAACCACTCCATTTTTTCTTTTTGGCTCATGCTTTGCCGACTCTTTGAGTCATTTTCCTTTTTCTTAGGGAAACTAGAAAGACTTAACATCACTCTTTCTTGGTCATGATATTCGTTTTCTCCTTCTTTGTTTTCTCCATGCTTTGCATTTTTTGCTTTTCTTTGAATCCCTTCAACTCTTCAACTTATTCCTTTGCCTTTCCTTTTCTTTATTTCTTTTCTCTTTTTATACCTTGATACCACTTTCAAATTTCTCGTCTCTCCCCCAAACTTATGTTTTAGCCAATTGTTTCTCAAGAGTGTTAAGGAAATCTCGGGTGCCAAGAGAGGATCACTACAAAACGGGTAAAGACTTGTAATATGGTTATCAAATGAGAAAGGTTTTAGGCTCAAAAGGGTTGACTAGGGATAACAACATTGGTGGGTCATGGAAAAATTTAAAACGGGTCAAGGAGAGCCTACAATCACTTCTCAAGTCAAGCAAAACTTAGAATTTCGCCTAGAAACACATTCGGGGCAAGTTTTAGACCATTCGCACGGGTACTTGGACTTGCAACAAAATATCTCACATCTCACACAACTGGATTGTTAAAGAGGATAGAGTCGAGGTCCCACAAGAACCATATTAGAGATTGAACATCACTAATGGTTCAACTAAACCACTCGATTCTATCCTCTTTAACAATCCAGTTGTAAAGTCTGAACTAATGGTCAAAATGTCACTAACTAGAGCTATTTCTTTCCAAGAACTTGTTTTTAATCATAAGCATGTAGTTAAGTGTGTTGGTACCAAGTGAAGCATGTTTGACTCTTCTAGTTCGACTCAATTAGGTCCTCTTATTCATTATTACTACTGTTCTTATCTAAACATCAAAAACGGACTCAATCCCTTAAGAAGGTTGTCACGCCATCTATCATTGGGAAGAGTCACCCAGTTCACAAAAAAACCACCTTTGGGAAGAACCGTGGCATTAAGAAAACCAAAGGCTTATTGATCACTTAAACATGAAAATAAACTACTAAATTAAAAAGAAGTTATTAAAGTAAATAAGAAGCTATTACACTAAACATTGACTACTGAGAAAACAAAATAAAGAAGCTATAAAGAAAACTGCTGAAAGCATAAATGAATATACAAACTGAGAAAGGGAAAGAGAATATATACATCAATAGAGAGATAAGAATATGTACATAATGAAAGTAAAAATAAAAAGAGAATGTTATCAGTTATTACAGGCCAATGTCAAATGTCAAATCAAAATAGACTCCACCCATCTGAATAAAAATAAGCATTGTCCCCAATGCTTAACAAAATAAAAACAAGGAAGGTAAAGAGTAGAGAAGACTCCCTATGTGGTCTCCGTGTCCATAGAAGCATCACCTCTCTCAGGCTCCTCCAACTAGATCTCATCATCCTCTGCTTAGAGAGTAGCTGGGTTGGTGAACATCTGTAGCAGTTCCTCAGCAATGTGGGTAGCGAGGTCTGGCTCCTTAGACTCGATAGCTGGTGCCATGGTGTTGATGGTGTTTCTGGGTCTACTGGTACTGATGTAGCTGTCTCCATCAGTAAGTCAAACGGAAGGTCTCCAGCTGCTGCTATATTGGTCACCTCTCGTCTCAACCTATCAATTGATTTTCTTCGAAGCCTGAGATTTCCTCATCTTCATCACTTACTTCCCAAGCTCCTCAATTTCCCCCCCCATGTGCCACCAAGGTGTCCATGATGGTCTTCTGATTCTCTAATATTTTCTTCAAAGTTTCCTCCACTGACGGAGGAATCTGGGGTGCTGGGCTAGAAGTCTGAACTGCAACGACACTGGATAGGTCAGACAGCTTTGCAGTAGCTGCCTACATCCAGTTGTTGAGACTCACCGGTGTCTAGGAGACTCGCAATGCAGAGAGTGGATAAGTAGAGGAGGAAGGCACTGATACTGATGGCCCTGAAGATAGAGGTGGAGGTATGGAAGTTGTATCGGTGGAAGGCCCGGTTGATGTGGAAGGCATGGCTACTGTAGATGGCATGGCAACTGAATTTGCAACTACCACTGATGGCTCATCAGACTGGCATACGGTATTAGTTGACTTATCCTTGTTCTTCGGGTTCCTTGGGTCCTTCAGAGAGTACCAGGAGAAGGGCTGCTTAGCCCTAATCTTCGTATCAAAGCTCTTGGGCTCCACCCTCGCATTCGTGAGATACTTCGTGATAGTGTTGGGATATGGATAGGAGCTTTCACCCTGCCTGACAACCAGAGACATGTTGGCCAACATGATGGTACCCACATTGATTGGGTACCCGACCATTATGGAAGAAACTAGGACTTCTCGAGAGATTGGGATATTGTTTTCATTTCGGCTTAGGTCTATGCGACTGCACACAAATGTTTTCCACCCTTTTGCTTCAACATTGAGGGTGTTCCATTGAATGGGAACCCCTGCTGTGATCCATGGCGGTGGTGGTCCTAGAGCTGCTAGAAGCTCAGCTAGCCATGGGCGAGCTGCATCGCCCATAGCCAGCTTTTCCAAGTATTGCACCGACTCCACATCCTCCAACCTTAGGTATGCGTTCAGAGTGGTTTGGTCAAACCTCACTTTTAAGTTCCTCACTTTCGTCACTTTGGTCCCCTTCTTGATGTGTGCCACATTGGCATTAAATTCCCGGACCAAGTGCTCTTTGGCATCTACTACACTTTGAGTGAACCACGTCCACCCTTTTCTCTCCCGAAACTATTTTGCCACATTTGGATTGTACCTATCCAAGTCTTTCAATAGAAACTGACACTCAAGTGTGAGCGGTCTCTAAGTCCACCACTCTCGGAACCTGTTGAATGCAGTCAGGCTCACGAACCTATCTTCCCTAACTTCCATCTTGTTCGACCTTTCGAGGCCGGCAACTCTGGTAACACCCCCTCGACCGTCATCCGGAATATCATCATCATCATCATCATCATCATCAACTGTGACTAGTGCAGGGGAGGCATGAGTAGATGAATGCCCCGGAGCCTGACTGTTCCTCTCCGATCACTCAGTAGTACTCTCAGAAGAAGTAGGCTCATCTCTCAGTTGGTATCTGTCCTGGGCAGTTGTGGTTGTGATTGCACAGCAGGCTCCTTTTGCACCGATTCACCCTCCGATGCTTCCCTAGACGGGGCATACGGACTTGATTCGGAGGGCTCCGACTGTCTACCTCGGCCTATTGTTGCATTCTTACTGATCACTTTCTGGAGGGAAAGGGGTAAGGTGTTTTTGCCTCTACCTCTAGAAGGTTCACCCCTCCCCTTGGATGTATCACCTCGTCCCCGTGATCTAACCATTGTCTGCAATACATCGAAATAGGAATTAATTATAGTTCAAATCCAAAGTATCAGACAATTATAGACAAACAGTATGCAGGTTGAGGGAAGTCCGGTCCGCACATTTTTGGGTGAGGCCGCAGATGGGCTTGTGCGGATCGTACAATTTTGGAAGTGCGGCCGCACTGATGGTTCTACATTCCGCACAATTTTAAGTGCGGCCGCACATTTGAAGTGCGGTCCGCATAATTTTGGGTACGGCCGCACATTGTCAAAAATGACAACTCTCTGAAGATAAAGAATTGCTTGATCTGCGGCCACACATACTTTTATGTGGCCGCAGTTGAATTTTTGCGGACCGCACAATTTTAAGTGTGATTCGCACAATCATTCTACACCAAATGCCCTAGCCTACTGATCTGCGGACCACACAATTCCTTGTGCGACTGCACAATTCAAAAATTCATCGGCCAGATTCTTAGGGTTTCTAATTCACGCACAATTTAGACATGGTAGTAGCAATTTAGACATGATACACAGTTTACCCATCCCCCAAATAGCAAATAGGAAGTTACCCACACAAAGTTAAGCTCACATGATGATGAATTTGACATTAGGCCTAAAAATAGCTAAACTAATTATGAACAAAATTAATAAAATTGAAAAATTTAAAGATAAATTGAACATACCAGTAATGTAGTGATGCTAAGAAAGAATCAAAGATAATGAAATGCATACTAGATGCGTGAATCAGTTGAGTGCACTGTGTTTTCCTTTGTGTTAATTGTTCAGAGTTCGTAAACTTTGAAGAGTGGTGAGGAGGAACTATTTATAGTTGACCGGTTAGGGCAAGAGTTCAAGAGATGAGTGCGGCCGCACAATTTTATGTGTGGTCCGCACTCCTTTACCTATTACAAGTTACCCTTTTGATGATCTGCGATCCACATATTTTTCAGTGCGGCTGCAGATTTTTGTGTGGACCGCACATTTCCTTGTGCGGCCGCACTTTGGCCATTTTTCTAACATGCACAACTTCAGAGAGTTTGCAATTTTTGATCTCTAGTTGTGCGGCCGCAACAAGAATTGTGCGGCCGCAACAAGAATTGTGCGGCCGCAGATCCCTTTCTATTGTGGCCTTCAAAATTGTGCGGTCCGTACAATAAATGTGCGTTTCGTACAATAAATGTGTGGTCCGCACTTTTTTCACACTTAGCCACTTTTCCTGAGCACAGTTCCTGCAAATCACACTCATTCTTACAACACACTTCAAAACCAGTTAGCACAAAACAAGACCTATCTAAAGAAGAAGAAAAAAGAAAAGAAAAAGAAACATGGGTTGCCTCCCAAGAAGCGCCTAAGTTAACGTCGCGACATGACGCAGATTACCATTAATCACTTGAAATGAATCACTTCCACTACGTGGCCATCACCAACGTTTCCTAGATAGTGCTTCACCCGGTAACCATTGACTCTAAACACTTCATCATTTTTATTCTTCAAGTCCAATGCACCAAGATCACTCATTTAGACTTCAACTTTCCCGGAATCATCCGTAATCGAGAATTGAACAATAACACAAGATCACCTTCTTTAAACTCCTTGTTCCAAATGTACTTGTCATGGAAGTGCTTCATCTTCTCCTTGTATAAGGATGAACATGTATATGCATGGTACCGAAATTCATCTAGCTCATTCAATTGTGCCACCCTTAAGTTGGAGGTGACATCCCACTCAAGATTTAGCCTCTTCAAAGCCCACATGGCCTTGTGCTCAAGTTCTACTGGAAGGTGACAAGCTTTCCCAAACACTAACCGGTATGGAGACATCCCATTTGGTGTTTTGTAACCGTTCTATAAGCCCATAAAGCATCATCAAGTTTCTTTGACCAATCCGTCCGGTTGGCATTCACTGTTTTTGAAATATTACTCTTGATCTCCCGGTTGGAGACTTCCATTTGTCCACTTGCTTGAGGGTGATAGGGGGTCGTAACTTTGTGAGTGAGACCATACTTGCTAAGCAAGGTATCAAAATCTTTGTTGCAAAAATGCGACCCCCATCACTTATAATGGCTCGCGGAGTACCAAACCTTGTGAAAATGTTCTTCTTCAAAAATGCCACCACACTTCTAGCTTTGTTGTTGGGTAGAGTAACGGCCTCAACCCATTTTGACACATAATCCATAGGTACCAAAATGTATGTGTTCCCATAACAGCTTACAAACGGTCCCATGAAATCAATACCCCACACATCAAAAATATCAATTTTTAAGATGGTGGTGAGGGGCATCTCATTTTTCTTTGAAATCCCAGCGGCCCTTTGACATTCATCACAACTCTTGACTAGATCACTTGCGTCCTTCTAGAGAGTAAGCCAATAGAATCCACAACTCAACACTTTGGCCACCGTTCTTGCTCCCCCATGGTGACCACCGTAGTGTGAAGAATGACAAGCCCCAAGAATTTCAGCTTGTTCCTCCTCTAGCACACATCTTCTAATCACGCCATCGTTACAAATATGAAAGAGGTACGGTTCATCCTAATAATAGTCTAGGCAACCCCGTTTGAGCTTCTTCCTTTGGTTTGGAGAGAACTCATCTGGTACAATACCACTCACAAGATAATTTGCTAAATCGGTGAACCATGGCATCTTGGTCATTGAAATGGCTAGAAGTTGCTTGTCGGGGAAGGAGTCATTGATTTCAGGGCCGTCATGTGGCCTCCCCTCCTCCTCCAAGCGAGACAAGTGGTCCCCCACTTGGTTTTCACTGCCTTTGCGATCTTGGATGTCTAGATCGAACTCTTGCAATAAAAGCACCCATATAATTAACCGAGCCTTTGAATCTTTCTTTCTTATAAGGTACCAAAATACCGCATGATCCGTGTGGACAATCACCTATGTACCCATCAAGTACGGGCGGAACTTCTCCATAGCAAAAACAATGGCAATGAGCTCTTTTTCGGTCACAGTGTAATTGATTTGGGCATCATTCATGGTTTTACTAGCATAGTAGACCGGATGAAAGATCTTGTTGACACGTTGCCCCAAAATTGCTTCGACCGCCACATCACTAGTGTCACACATGAGCTCAAAAGGCAAGCTTCAATTTAGGGCGGTGATAATAGAAATAGTTGTCAATTTGAACTTGAGCAATTCAAATGCCTTCATGCAATCCTCATTGAAATGGAATTTGGCATCTTTCTCCAAAAGCTTACACAAGGGGTCCACCACTTTGGAAAAATCCTCGATGAAAACCGGTAAAACCCCGCATGACCCAAGAAACTCCTCACTTCTTTCACGGATGTTGGAGGTGGAGGTTTAGAAATCACCTCTATTTTCGCCTTCTCGACCTCAATGCCATTCTTTGAAATTTTGTGGCCAAGGACAATGCCTTCCTCAACCATGAAATGACATTTCTCCCAATTCAACTCCAAGTTCGTCTCTTCATATCTTGCCAAGACCTTATCCAAATTTTTCAAAAGAAATACCGACCACTGAAAAGTCATCCATGAAGACTTCAAAGAAATCCTCCACCATGTCCGTGAAGATAGTCATTATACATCTTTGAAAAGTCACCGGTACATTGCATAACCCAAATGGCATCCGCGAGAATGCAAAAGTACCATAAGGACATGTGAAAGTAGTCTTCTCTTGATCCTACGGAGAAATAAGAATTTGATTATAGCCGGAATACCCATCAAGGAAACAATAGAAAGCACGGCCGGCCAACCTATCAAGCATTTGATCTAGGAAGGGAAGTGGGAAATGATCATTCCTTGTGACTTTGTTGAGCTTACGATGGTCCATACACACTCTCCACCCGGTCACCATTCTTGTAGGAATCAACTTGTTCTTGTCATTGGTATCCGCCGTCATGCCCCCTATATTTGGGCACATTGCACTAGAGAGGTCCACGAACTATCGAAAATGGGGTAAACAACCCATGCATCTAACCACTTGATGATTTACTTTTTGAATACCTCTTGCATTGCTTCATTTAGCCTCCTTTGATGTTCAATTGAGGGTTTGGAATCTTCCTCCAAATTAATCTTGTGCATGTAAAATGCAGGGCTTATTCCCCGAATATCTGCCAATGTCCATCCAATAGCTTTCTTCCTCTTTTGTAGCACCGCTAATGTGGAGTCTACCTGCACGTTAGTCAAACAAGAGGAAATAATAACCGATAAATTAGAACAAGGGCCAAAGAATTCATACCTGAGATGTGGAGGCAATGGCTTTAACTCCAAAGTGGGAGGCTCCTCGATTGAGGGCTTTGTTGGAGGAGTCTTCTGATTTTCAAGATCCAAGGACAATTTGCGGGGTCCATAAGTGTACAACCCCATTCCTTGCAATGAGTTCACGCATTCCTCATAGCCATCCGTCTCATCATCATCAAGGTTAAGCAAAACGGCCTCCAAAGTATCATCAACATTCATTGTGGCACTAGTATCATCAATAATCACATTGGTCACCAAGTCCACAAATGAACACACTTCATTGCTATTCGGTTTCCTCATAGATTTGCACACATGGAAAACCACATTTTCATCACCCATCCGGAAAGTGAGTTCACCGGCTTCCATATCAATAAGAGCCTTCCCCATAGCAAGAAAAGGTCTACCCAGAATAATCGACACCTCATAGTCCACTTCACAATCAAGAAACACAAAACCCACCGAGAGAATGAATTTATAACCACGAACCAACACATCATCAATTATACTCAACAGTCTCTTCATGGTATGATCTGCCATTTGTAATCTCATAGATGTGGGTCTTGGTTGCCCAATTCCCAAAGTATTGAAAACCAAATAAGGCATTAAATTGATACTTTCTCCAAGATCACAAAGAGCTTTAGCAAAGTTGGAACTTCCAATGGTACAAGGGATTGTGAAAGCGCCGAGATCTTCCAATTTAGGAGCCATTGAGTGCACAATTGCACTCACTTGATGAGTCATCTTTATAGTTTCACAATTCATCGACCGTTTTTTGTCACCAAGTCCTTCATGAACTTTGCATAACCGGAAATTTGCTCAAAAGCCTCAACCAATGGCACATTAATAGATAGACTCTTCATCATGTCAATAAACCTTTTGAATTGATTCTTGCCATTTTTCTTGGCAAGCCTTTGAGGATATGGAGGAGGAGGCCTTGGCATTGGTTCCGTAGCCTTTGGCACTACCGGTTCCGATATTTCAACAATGTGCTCCCTAGACGGGTTCACTTCTTCTTGAGTCTCCTCTACATTGTCATCAATATCAATTCTTACTTCATCATTTGCTTACACCACATTGTTCGGGATCTCATCTTCTTGTACCATTTGCTCATCATCCATAATTTTCCACTTGAGGTGGGTGCATCCCCACCTTTTCCACTCCTTGTAGTCATGGCCATGGCATGTCCCGTGTTGTTCCCACCCGTTAGGTTCACCACTGTGTCACTTGGCAATGCCCCCTTAGGATGAGTGTTTAAAGCTTGCCAAATTTGCCCCAATTGAACTTCCAAATTATAAATTGAAGTGTTATGAGAGGCTAGTTGAGCATCGGAGTTGGCATTCTTCTCCATCATTTGTTTAAACATATTCTCAATTCGTCCCATATCATTGTTGGAAGAGCTTGGACCATGGGAAGGATAAAGAGGCGGGTTGCTTAGTTGTTGATACATCTGGGGCCTTTGAAAGCCCGACCCCCGATTTTCTTGGTTATTGTTCCATCCCCCTTGGTTGTTGCCTCCCCAATATCCATGACTATTTCCACTCCAGTTGCCTTGGTTGTTTTGACCATTCCAATTTCCTTGATTTTTCCAATCCCTTGGTTGTTTTGATTATTCCAATTCCCTTGATTACCATGAGGTCGCCATTGTTGTTGATTCGGGCCTTGAGAGTTGTTTCTTTTCCCTTGGAATTTGTTCACGTATTGTACTTCCTCCTCTTGGTCATTGTAAGATTCATCTTGATCAAACCCACTATCTTCTTGCACATAATGTTCCGCACGATTTTGCACTTGAGGAACCTTTTGCCTTCTCTTGTTTACCATCATATTAACTCCCTCCATTTCATTGACTTGCTTAGGACCTTACACTTGTTGAAGTTAAGCCTTGCCTAATTGATTCATTGTGGTGGTCAACTCGACAATTTCTTGCCCATGATCATGCAATTCTTTATGTAGGTGAATCGCGTTTGGATCACCTTGAGGAACATTCACTATACTTTGCCATGCCGATGAAGTATCCGCTATTTCATCTAATATCTCACAAGCTTCCGCATATGGCGTTGTCATGAAATTTCCACCGGCAAGTTGGTTGACCATGCATTAATTGGTAGTATTGATCCCCCTCTAGAAAGTTTGTTGAATCATAGCCTATGTCATGTCATTGTTTGGGCACTCTTTCACCATAGTTTGGTACCTCTCCCATATTTCATGCAATGGATCATTGGGTTCTTGTTTGAATGCTAGAATCTCGTCTCTAAGAGTAGCCATATGCCCGGGAGAAAAGAATTTGGAAATAAATTTCTCTGCCAATTTATCCTATGTATGGATGGAATGGTTTGGCAACCTTTCTAACTAATCCAAGGCTTTTCCCCATAGAGAGAAAGGAAATAGCCTCAACCTTAAAGCATCCTCGGAGACGTTTGTCTGTTTACTCTCCCAACAAGTGTCCACAAACCCTTTCAAGTTTTTGTACGCATTTTGATTCGGAGCACCGGTGAAGAATCCTCGTTGCTTTAGCAATGTGAGCATAACATTTGTGATTTAAAAGTTTCTCGCCCTAATGCGGGGCGGGACTATGGCACTTGCATATCCTTCATTCGGCAACACCCGGTGTGGAGCCGCTCTTGGTGGATTTGGGGGTGGGACGAGAACGTTGTCTTAAGGCGGTCGGCCTCGTCTATTTGCTCGAGTTTCAAGAGGAACCTCTTCAACTTGATCATCTTCCACGTCCACATCCCCCAAAGGTATGTATCCGAGAGGATCATAGTTGTTGAGAGCTATTGTTTCACCAAAAATTGATCTCGTCCAAAAATTGATCTCGTCCAAGTCACACCTCTATTAGGGGTTGTGAAATGGTTGGTTGCAATAATAATACCCAACAAGGAGTCGGGATCGAATCCACAACGAGCTGAGATGGGATTAGTGGTATATATTTAGATAAAGCACGTGAAGTATCTTAGTTGCACTTCCATAAATATGGTTTTGTTTTTACTTCCAAAATTTCGTTAAGGATTACAATTCTAAAGATATAAAACTAGTGAATATTATTTTTAGATGGTTTTCAAATATATAAAAAGTCCTAGGGGTATGACATTTACCTAGGTATTTGCCTAACGGGTTGTACACTTTAAATCTTTTTTTGTTGGCCGTGGTGTATTATAGAAATCAACACTCAAATTTCCACTCAATACCTCTCGGTAAGAGAGTGATTTTACCCAATTTGGCTTTCTCAAGTCCAAATGGGTATTGAACTAAGCAGTTGATAAAATGCTCAAGTCGGATTTTACTATCTCTAGGTTCAACCCTTTAATTGGGACTATCAATCTCTTGATTTTATCCCAAATTCTTATTAGC
Source organism: Nicotiana tomentosiformis (assembly GCF_000390325.3). Classification (NCBI taxonomy): domain Eukaryota; kingdom Viridiplantae; phylum Streptophyta; class Magnoliopsida; order Solanales; family Solanaceae; genus Nicotiana; species Nicotiana tomentosiformis. Next base: position 42,402,440 of record NC_090820.1, read on the forward strand.
CAAGTTTTTCTAGACTAAGTCTCTCTTTCTCAAGAAGAGACCAAGTTAATTAGGCATGAGATAATACTTGCAACCATTAAATCTTCAAATAAAAGCAAGAACAAGGCTAGATAATCAACAACCAACCATAAACAAGCAATAAATCAAACACCCATTAGGTTTACATACTAAGTTTGGGTCACAACCCTAGTTAGAAATCTAGCTACTCATAATGGGTATAGAAGAAAATAAAGAAGAAAAGATGATAAAACTCATATTGCAAGATTAAAAGATAACAATTCAATGTTAAATCATCAAAGTAAGCTGAAGTTGCTTAAATAGGCAAGAAAAAAAGGCTACAAGACTTTTAATCTTCAAAACTTGACCTAATTTGGTGAACATACTCTATTTATACAAAGCTAGAATTTTCAGACTAAATTGCCCTTTTAGAGGTTCTGCGGCCGCACAATTATATGTGCGGTCCGCACTTCTCTTCAGATCTTTACATGTGTTGATTCTACGGCCGCACAATTTTGGATTGTGGCCGCATCTCTCATGTTCTGCGGTCCGCACAATTCTGGGTGCGGCCGCACTGGGCTCTTCTGCTAACCTCACATTTCCTGAGTGCGGTTGCATAGTTGTTTCTGTGGCCACACAAGTAATGTGCGGTCCGTATTTCTTCTTGAGCTTGAAATGAAACTCTCTGAACTTTGGCTCTTATGGAGCTTCTGCGGCCGCACTTTGCACAGGGGCTCTGTTGATTTTCCTTCACATTCTGTGGTCACAGATAGAAATCTGCGGTCCGCACTTGAGCTTCTATGCTTGAGTTTTGTCCTCGTTCAGATCACTCCTCCTTGAGTTGGATTTCATCGTAGTGGCTCATTTTTCAATACTCCTGCAAGTAAGCATATTTCATCAGTTTTTCGGAATACAATTAGACACTTTTGGACTAAAATGAATGTTAAAAGGTGCTAATAAAGAGTCAAAACTCCCACTTATCAGGCTACCCTGTTCTCGTTGGTATACGGTCCCGAAGCTCTTATACCGGTCGAAGTAGGAGAATCGAGACTCAGGTTTTGATATGCGATCGAAGAGTCAAACGATAAGGCCATGAGTACGAACCTGGAACTATTAGACGAAAGGCACGAGGTCACCCTCGCAACGGAATGAAAGATATTATAATCGGAGAGACAACCTTTGACACTTCAATGTCGGGGACTTGGTGTTAAGAAAGGTGACACTGAGCACCCAAAACCCGAATGAAGGGAAGCTAGGACCGAATTGAGAAAGTCCATATCAAATTATTGAGATCACCGGCAAAGGATCGTACAAACTCGAAATGCTAAACGGTGAGTGGCTACCGAACAACTGGAACATAACCCACTTAAAACTATACTACTGCTAAGGTACGACCCCATTCAGTACTTTTCTTTAATATATTACGGATTGGATTAACACTTGTAAGTAACAACCAAGGAATAATGCAACTATTAGGCCTGAAAGCACGTGTTGCACTCTTTTTCCCTTGAACCGGTTTTGTGCCAAATGGGTTTTCCGGAAAGGTTTTTAACGAGGCAACAATAGATCGTGCCTTCCACTCTTTGGACATGGCCTTTACTTCATCCATCTCAGCCCGGAGTTGGTCGACCCGATCAACCTTCTGCTGGACCTACGGATTCTGACCGTTAGACACTGTGCCTAGCTCATCATCACTGACTTCAAAGATTTTTACCTGTTCCAATAGATCGGCGTGTTCTTTCTAAGCCGCGTCCAACTCGGCTCGGAGACTCTTGACTTCTCCTTCACATTGCTCGCTAAGAAGCTTATACATGTCTCTCTTATCAACAAGCTCTTTGACTTCGGCCTCGAGCTATCTCAGCTCATCCTGGTACCAGAGGAAGGTTTCATGGTGGAGCATCGAGGCCTGCAAATATGAGAAGAGATATTAGAATCACCAAGAACTAATTCTAATATTAAAAGAGACATTAGAATTATCAAGAATTACTCGGTTCAGCACATGTTGTGCTTCGTTGAACAAGTATGGTGCATCTACCTCGTTCAGTTTTGCCTCGTCTTCTTCGGTTACTAGGCACCGGAGGTAACTAGCTATCCCTACGGGGCCGGAAAGAATCCGGGCATCCTCCAGAATGGTGATAACGACGAACCGCTTATGAGTAGGATCCGTGCTTGGAGCGGGAAACCGATTGATCAATATCGGGATCAAGCTCGACCCACCAGCCTCCGAGGGTGGACTTTTCCTCGGCACCTATAAATCACCCAATCTGGTAAAATCCTCTGGGGAGGATGAGTCTACACCGTTCAAAAGCCTCGAAGGGGATCATTTGCTCCATGGACCCTTTCATGGGATTGCTCTTTTGTCGTTCGGGGTTCATCAAACATTGATTCTGTGAACGAAGGCGATCCCGAAATGTCTATAACACCGGGTGGGGCAGGGACGGTATCTCGCGAGTTCTCGGCCGTTACTTTGGCATCAGCCTCACGGACCTGAGGGGGATTAGATTCCATCGTATCCCCCTCAACTTCCACCCATTCCTCGGGGACAGACGACTCATGGGCCACAAAGATTTCATCCTCCTTGGGCTCGTCTCTAAGCCGGAGGAGTGATTCCGAGTGAAGCACTCGGGAGATGGAGGTTTCCTTTGGCTTACGAACCAGTCTCCTTCTCGTTTTATTTTTCTCCGAGCTCAGGGAACTCGGGGTTGTTTTCCTTTTCTTCTCCCCTGCTATGGCTCCGAGTTGTCCCGAAGCGAAAGAATCGGCAGGTAAGTCCTAGTCCCCAACCGGGGGCCTAAGCTCGACGATCTTAGGCAAACCTACAAAAGAGAAGTAAAGAAAAAATAATAAGAACACGATGCTAGAAGAAGGAGCATAGCGCAACCTATTCGAAAAATAGATCTTACCATGGGAATGGGCCTCCCAACGACCCTTCGAAAGTTTGCGCCACAAGCACTCGGAATAGGGCATCTATGAGACAATTCCTTCGATCCATTCCTTTAACCGAGGAACGACATTCGGGACTTGAGCAACAGTTGCGCCACCACAAGAACCAATGAGGAAAAAGGGCGATGAGCATGAAATCAAATTCAAAGAGAAGTTGTACTTACGTGAAGCATTCCACTTCTCGGGGAATGGGCTAGATTCAGCCGAAATCAAGTCTGAGGTCCTCACCCGGACAAAACATCCTTGCCAACCTCGAACCCGATCTTCATCGATGCTTGAGAATTAGGCCTTACTAGCGTGGCATGTAAACTTTATCAGTCCTTCTCGGAAGATTCAGGATTGTACAAATGGAGTAGATGATCTACGGTGAACCGACAAGAGTCGATCTTGTTCACAAAAAATCGAAGGAGGATTACGATCCTCCATAACAAGGGGTGGATCTGGCCGAGACATACCTCGTACCTCTTACAGAAGTCTGTGATGATCGGATCCACTGGGCTCAACGTAAAGGGATAAGTGTAGACACTTAGGTATCCCTCAACGTGTGTAGTAATGGCCTCCTCAGAGTCGGGGACCACTATGTCCTTTTGGCCCAGTTGTAGTCCTTTCGGACTAAGAGGATCTCATCTTCGGTAATCGAGAAAATATATCTCGATGCCTCCTCACACCGACCCTGCACCGAAGAGGGCTTCTCGACCTTGAAGTCGTCAACGATCGAACAACCCCCAGGAATGAACATCTTCAAGAGAGGTTCAGGAGCCGGTTAATCGGTAACCACATTAGCAGCGGATCTCCCAAGGTCGACCACATCAGAAGTGGTTTCGTTGGTTCAGGCACTCGTTTAGGAGGTAGAAACGACCTTTTGGGGAACAAATTTTGAGGTTTTTTCCATTGTTATAGGGGAAAGGTGGAAGGAGATAGAGAAAGATTGAAAGCTAGAAGCTAAGATATGTTGGCTTGAGTGGATGATGAGTAAACAATTCAAAGGAATCTCGAATAAGGGAGGTAAGAATGCTAGAATGTGAAAAAGAGTAGTGAAATTCTGAGAGTACGAGGGTAGACGATTTGATGTAAATTAAAAAATAAACAAAATAGGGGTTATTTATAGTGGCTCCGTGACGTTTCGCCTCTACAGACAGCCAACCGATGGATGGCGTGCATTTAATTCCATTATGACATGACTACCGAGATGTTTCAGGCTTTTTGTCGTTTATGTCATGGCGTATTGAAGAAGGAATCGAGGTGCTCATGTCGTTTCTCGTCAGCTTGCTCTCTGAAAAATGAGGGTATTATCTATATACGGGTAAAATCTGAGCTCATGATACACTCCGGCCTCCAATAAGGTAAAACGAGCTCGAGATATGATTGTGAAGGATTAGAATCGAAGCAAGGGTCTCATCGAGTCAGAATCCGGGGGCACGTTGTCTGTCTTCGAGAATATAGGGGTCATGATTCGAGATCAATCTAAATCCTGAAAGACTTCGGAGAACATTGTTGGGCAATCAAGTACGACCAACAGAAGGCCGTAATATCCGCGACCGGTCGGATATCATGGCATGGATCTCGACGCGTATCGATGAAGAACCGGCAATCAGTTAAACAGGAGATTCTTTTACCTTGTATAGAGTTATACTTGGAGTAAGATTCCCCTACTATATAAAGGGGGTTTGATAATTCATTAGGCACATTGTAACATGCATTCCAAAGTAATATACTATTATTTTCACTGTTATTATAAACTTTTTCTCTCGTTAATCGATATTGCTCACTGTGAGCCCGAATCGAGGGTGAGAAAGTCACTAAGGCTGGAATCGTCCTCCTCGCGTGGTTTGAATCAACTGTATCTTTACTTGTCTATTCTAACTCAATTTATCATTTTTATCGAATAATTAATCCGCATATCCTTAAAACCACTTACAAATTTAATTGTTATCCGATTTTGAAGGTAAACATAAGTCTTCATGTCTAACAATTCTTCCGGAGAGCGAATTTGACCTTAAAATTTTCGAATACTTTAAATTGTGATGCATAAAAACTAAATGAGAGTTTGACTTGGAACAATTCAAGTATCAAAATATAAGAGTACTTCTATCTATTTTGATTACCTAGTGCACGATTCTATCGTATCCATCGAAATACTAAAATTATAAGCTAAGGAGGAATATTGAAGCGATCAGGAAATCTGATTACATATGTTTGTTGTTTTCAACTGAAAATAATTAATGAAGCACTTGGTACAGAGGTGGCTGACCTTGAAAAGTATGAATTAGATATTGAATTCCAGTACTTAGATTATAAAAAATAAACCTTTGTCAAAGGTTTGTATGTACTAAATACATTATCTTAATTCTCTTTTGTTTCGACAAGACAATTTTCTTAAAATTTAAAACTACGACCCAATATTCAGTATAAGGAATATTGTTTCTTGTCATATAAATAATTATCTTGTATTGACCGACCTTTAGTCTTATCTTTAGTATTACCAAAGTTATTATTCCTGATGATAATATATGCTTGATCCAACTTTTAAGCAAAGAATTTTGGAACAAAGAAATTCCTTTTTCCTTACCCTTCTCGAAATGTCTATATATCTTTTGATCTTCTATCTTTCTTATCCAGTGTGGATTGGTCGCGAATATAAGGGGAGAGTGCTTTGTTGCAATTAGAACCTTACACTTAGCTAATATAAAATTAAATTGCAACAATTAAACTGCAGCTTCAATCCCGAAAATATTTGCAGTTTCACTTTACTTCTTTTCTTTTTTGATTCTATCATGTCTGTTTGGTTTCACGAAGAGGTTAGCTTTTGGTTCTCAAGTCTCCATTTACTTTAATTAATCTATTGTCACTAACATGTTTCAATGTGGTCTCTTTCATAAACGGCCAAGCAAAAGATCTTTTTCTCGATAGTTTTTAAAGGCTAAAGCAAAGCCAGCCTTGATCTTGATCAAAGGCTACTTTGCTTTGCACCAAACACTATATAGTATGGAATTACTTGTTTAATTTATTTAAGAGATTTGCCTTTTTCATTTTTGTCATTACATGCATGTAATTGATGAATTGTAAAGCTGGTTGGTATAACGTGTGTGTGTTGGGGGGGATGATGATGAAGGGGTGGTTACCCTATGTGAAGTACAAGGAATTTATACTGTCACGTAGTTGTATTACTTGTCTATTAGTACCACTACGGACGAGTTTAATTAGGAAAGGTAATATGTGTTGGGATAACAAAAATACTAGGAGTCAAGCTAACAAAGCAAATATTGGCAGTGATAAGTCAGACGATAAAGAAAAATATACTACAAGAGATATATTATTGGATATGGTTTGATCAAGTGACATATATCAATTTACTAATATAAAAAGACTTGTTGAGAGAATAAATTTTTTTCTTAAACGAGACTCTTTTAAGGACTACATTATAAGTGTCATTGTGTTGTTTATAAAATCCTCAATTTATAGAGGTTCATAACCTTTTTCTCCAATAAAAGGATCTGTCAAATATGGAAGAGATCTATATTTTTCTTTTGAAAAAGTAAAATTAATTATGGTAAATATTATACTTTTCCTTCAAGTCATAGGTAAATTCAATATGAAAAGAAAATCAGGGCAAACTCTAACAACTCTCCACTTTGAATTGGATTTTCTTGACAAAGTTTGATCCACCTTCTTCATGTAAATTTCACCAATGATGCTTGCCATGGTTAAAATATATATGGATTAAAAGTTGGTGCCATGTGTATTAATAGTAAGCACGGGTTAAAAATGTTGAAACCCTGCGTTAAAAGTAGAGCGCATACCTTAAAAGTAAGCATGATTTGAAAATTGAAGCCCATTTTGGTTTTAAAGATGCAACAATAGTAATTTTGAAAATATGGCTGAAAGTTTATCTCCACGTGTAATATTTTTTTCTTTTTGTTTTTTTAGACAAAAATCTTCATTATCGCTAAGTTGGTTGCGCTTGATCTGAACCTGCCTTGAACCTGTCTTCAACCTCCCTTTGACCATTGGCTCTGAAATCACTTGTTGGGATCGAAAAATAAGGCGTCGTGTGTAAGCTAACAAAGCAAACATTGGCGATGATAAATCAGACGATAAGAAAAAATATACTAAAAGAGACATATTATTTTAATATGATTTGGTCAAGTGACATCAATTTACTAATGTAAAAAAAAAATTATCGAGAGAATAAATTCTCTCTTAAATTGGACTTTCTTAAGGATTTCATTGTGAATGTTATTGTGTTGTTGATGAAAAAGAGATCCTCAATTTATAGAGGTTGACAATCTGTTTCTTTTTAAGAAAGAAATCTACCAAAAATGGAAGAGATCAATATTTTATTTTTAGGAGAAGTAAAATCAATTATGATAAAATATTTTACCATTCTTTCAAGTAACAGATAAATTCAAATATGAAAAAGAAAAATCATGACAAACCCTAACAATATGTCCTAGGAAAGCTAAAGTGTATAGTTGAAAAACAAGATAAATTGAGGGAGTCCGTTTGTATTGTCCCGATAAACCATGTATGTCAAATGTTTTACATTACTAAGATTTTACTGTAGCTACAAATTTCTGTTTCTATCCAACACTTGTGGATAAATTATACATTATTGTGCATGCCAAAGTTGATCACGCACATACATCATGCATAATTTTATTTGCTATCTAACCTCTTTAAAAGAGATATGCTTACTGAACAAAGAAAAAGAAAAAGAAAAAGAAATCGAGATATGCTTAGTGAACAAAGCACTATATATGGAATCTGGCTTATCTGTTTAAGGCAAGAAAAGGAGATTCTATACATTCTTTTTCCATGGAAAAGCCAACTAATTACAATTTTTTAAGTTACTATACATATGAAAAGGAATATTGTTTTTTTTTTTTTTGTGGTGAAAACTGAAAAGTAATGGTTGAACCCATACTTAGTAGGTACGTCTGAGTTTGAGAAGCTCTTAAAATACTTAACAACTAGACAAAGCTTAAAAGTAAATTTCCCAACACTAACAAATAATGTCTTAAACCACTCCCAAAAAAAAAAAAAAGTTTAATCAAACTTTATCCTCCAAGATGATGACTAGTACTCCAACTGCCATGTATATTCTTTATCCCAAAAGATTGCAAATTGTAATTAATTAACTTTTATACTCATTTTATTAGGTTCTTCGGATGGAATAACTTATACTGGATGTACATTTTCGAATTCTGTACTGTTCTTAACAATAGTTGCAAATAAATAAATAAACAAAGAAATATTGACTAGTTTTTCTTATCCCCAGCTAATTGGTAATGAAATGGTTAGCAGCCATGAAAAGAAACGTGTTTGTATAGTTAATATAAGTTGGTTTTTCAAATGTCAACTTACCAAAGAAAAGTTTATTGGCAACTTCTCAAAAAATCTGGACCAAAGGAAAATGACTGCTGCCGCGCGAGATACATGCATTTGAGCCAGTTATATATTTTATTCATATAAACCATGGCGTAAATTGGCTATAGGATCTGGTTAAGTTTATCACTTCAAAAAAATCAAAATAAAAACGATACTCATTCAAACCATATCCTCAAGATTATGACACTGTTCCAATCAAAACGTTTGGTTAATTCCAAGAAACTGCAAATTGTAATTAATTAAAGAAAATTGTAACTAAGTAAACATTCTTAATTTGCTGATGTTTACTGGATTTTCATGATGATGTTATCACTCAAACTAGTGGTTAATTAATAACTTAATTCAATGTTCATTTTCAAAAGTTGCGTAATTTTCTTTAAGATCATAGCAAATAAAAAAAAGACAAATTTGACTAAGCTTTAATTTGTTCTGATCTCCAAGAAATGATTGAACAGTTAATAGCAGCCATCACAATGAAACAAGTTGAGTTTGATGTTAAGGCTGCTACTTTGTACACTATGACAATTCTAACATTTCCATGATTTTGTTATTGTCAACCATTAAGAGGAATTAAAATTAATTAGGTTTATATATTCACAAGGTTAAAAACATAAGACCAAAAAATCACTGCCTTGCAATTACCCCTTCTCATTTTTTTATTCATTTGGTCTGCCACTTTTACTAACTTTCATCATTTATTTCAACTTATCTTCATTAACTCAATTTCTCACGACAAGTGGTGGCGTTAAGAACTTGAGGGGATTCAAAAAATATTAGAATATTAGGATTAGGATTTGAACCTATAATTTAAAGTCATTTTGAACCTTTTTTTTGTTATTACATTAGAATATTCTCTTACGTTAAAGGAATTTAAAAAATTATATAATTAAAAAATTCAAATTTTATCTTATTTTACGTGATATAACTTTTCGACGAAAAGATGATTCAATTGAACTCATTGCCTTCAACTAGCTCAACCACTTATGACAAGTTCAAATCAGATGCAATACTATAACTAAAATTTAGCTCTAATACCATGTAAAGATTGACAGATATTACTATTTCGATTTTTAATACAACTGAATTACATGAGGTTTAAATAGAATACAACATCACAGTAGTAATAAAGTCCTATAAAAACAGGGATGAGTTTAAAACTAAAAGTATCATATTGTTGCGAGAGATATTCTAGGAGGGTCTAAATATGCTATAGGTCTCTGCATTATCTCACCGTATGAGATATCCTAGCACTTGGATTGGTGTATTATAATTTTGCTTCCAAATTTAGTGGAGCCCTAATACAGATATCAAACATCGGATAGGAACCGAAAAAAAAAAAAATGTACTCATCCTTATCGAAACCATTAATCAAGTGCATGTACCTTTCCTCTTTTTTATTTTATTTTCAAGTTACGTGTAAAGATTATTTCATGAAGTACGTAAGATATTAAGTATTGAATGCACGACTTGTCTACATGAGATAGGAGTAATTATTTCAATGAGTACAAACAACACATGCTAAATTCTTCATTACATGAAGGTAGGTAAGATCTTGAGTCTTGAAATGCACGAGTCATTTATGAAAGTACTTGAATTGCGATGTCAAAAGCATCACATGCTAAATTAACCCATCTTTACATGAAGTAGCTAGGTAAGATCTTGAGTCTTGAAATGTGCGAGTTATTTTTAAGGTATTAGTTGAGATGTTAAAAATAACATATGCTAAACTCGAGAATAATATGACTAACATTGTAAGAATCCTTAACTAGGAGAGGTAAGCATATATAGGTAGGTTACTATATGAAGCCATACTCAAAAGATAAAAACCCTATCTACTTTGTGGTAAACTCAGAGATCGGGTCTCAGTTGCAAGTATTGAAATTATGTACACAAATGTATATTTATATGTATGTATAGTTGTAGTGTACGAATACTAGTCAGTTAGTAGTTAGTTTTGGTATAGTTGTACACAACTATACACGCATGTATATATAAGTAGGTTGAGATATTTTGTAGCTGAACTAACTTTTCTTTTGTCTCATTTTTCCTTAGACTGAAATAATATTCCAGAAACTTCTCTCTAGGGTTCTCACACCCGCCATTAGAGCTCACTCGAGCTCAGTTTCTTCTCTCATTCTAGCTTAAATTTGACATGGTATCAGAGTTAGGCTCCTAGTCCTAAGCTTAATTAGTCTATTCCTCACTCAATTAAGGATTACAGTAGGTTTTGTGCAAGTTATGAAATTGTTCCCCAATTTTGACTCAGTTGTTGAGAAATTGTACGAGCAAGGTCAATTTTCTGCTCAAACCTAGTCAAGGATTATGGCTATTGACGAAAGCATGACAAATGTCGCGCCCCATTTTCTCGCGAAAGCGGGTTTCGACGTGTGACAACTCTTTTAAACGGGTATTTAAAGAGAAAAGTCGCCACCTAAAGATTTTGAGGTGCGTTAGGGCACCTATTTGCAAATAACTCTATTTTACCTAGCCTATTTTATCAAAGATCGGGTAAGGGCTCAAATTACCTCAAACAGAAGGGGTTAGGCACTCTTCGAGGTGCACAACTATGGTTCCCGGCCGAATCTTACACTATTTATAATAACCCTATATGATCATATAAATTAGAGCAAGGAGTTCAAATATCTAATTGCGAGAAGAAACAAGCATTAAAAGAGATTGCACATATGAAAGAAGTGGGCTATACATTCATAAGTGATTGGTACAATCTTTTGAAGATTACAAGATATGACCTAGCTTATACGAAGTTCCAGTAAACGAGTGTACAAGCGATAACCATATATGAGGGGTCCTAAGTTTTTTTAGCCTAAAGGAACACCTCGTACAACATAAATAATACTTCGCCACTCCCTTAAGAATAAGGGTCTCATATTATTCAGCGGGCACAGACTATCATCTCCTACTACCCAATTACTACCTTAAAATTATTTATCTAAAAGCGTTCTAGTTTAATTCTAAACCGTGTCCTATGCATGCTCTAACTGTCTCATGCCTATGATTCAGGAGGCTTTGGACCTACTATTTTGGTAGTTCTAGACTTCCTTGGGTTGCTCAAAAATGAGAAAACTAGGCGCGCAATCAAAAATAGATGGGGCTTCACATAGATAACACAAAAGGCTCAAGTTCACCTCCTCGTGTAGACTCAGATGCACGCAATTAATTAGGCAGACAGTTGTTACTTATACGACTGAAATCAGAACTAGGTAGACGGGTAGCTATAATAGGCAGACTTGAGATTGTAACGTGTTAAGTAGTTCAAACCTTATAGGAATGGTTTCTAAGCAATTCAACTATTAACGTAGAGTCCTATAGGCAGGATTTATAGATGACCAAGTTAAAGATGAAGCTGTTTTTTAAAACATAATTTCTGTTAAAGGATCATATAGTCATGATTTCTCGGCGGGGGATAACATCCTATAGGAATAATCTCTAACGATCTGCATATGGGAAGTGAAGTCATTGAGAGCGCATATTTGTTTTATTTGTCCCAATAGGCATGTTGTATAGGCGGGCTATATAATAAGAAGAGAATAGCAGCAATAGCAGTTTTGATCACTTGAATTGAGATCCTATAGACATGGTGTCTAGACGAGTCATATAATTGAAAAAGATACCCCAAACATGCGGTTTCAGTTATTGTGTTGATATCCTATTAAACATGGTAGCTAGGCGTAGCAATGAGCAATCAACATGTCTTATTTTAGCTCCTATAGGCATACTTTCTAACATTAGATTAGCCCTAAGTCATGTTTTCTAAGTAAACAGACAAGCAAAGCAGCACATGGCACACTTAGTTCCCAAAGACGGGGCATGGCAAGCAAATAAAGAATTAAAGACCTATAGACAAGTTTTTTACTCATTCATGCAAAAGAAAGAGTATTTCGGTTCCCCCATTTCCACTAATCCCCCAATTGTTCGTTTTACAAGTTATTACAAGCCCAAAAAATGAAATAATACAAACTCAAAGACGAAACATTACAGGCTGAAAAAAAATACAAGCCCAATGAAGTAATTAGAGGCCCAATACAAAAGTAACCCAGGGATGTTTCTAGGCCTTCAATAGTCTTACTCTTCGCACAACAATAGGCCCAAATCCCAGGTTCATAGGGACAATAGAGTAGGCATGAATCTAATGCCCAGGTTCAATTAACACATATGGCTCAACACTAGGCCCCACGAATGCCTTACTTACCCAATTGAATGGTAAACATAACCACACAAGTGATAAACTATACATGAAATTAATTAAACAACTTTTGAAGTCTACATAATTAATTCTTAAAGTTGTAACTAATAGAGTTCTCACCAAAGCATATAAACAGGATCACATGAGGTATTGGCAATTTCACAAAGCATACATGGGACAGGTTCATGTTTGTATTTCTAGAAACAAAGTTAAAGTGACACAATTGACCATCATAGGATAGTAAACCATTCCAAAAAAGAGTTTCAGTGTAAAGCATGATTCAAGATCAACCTAAAGAACCTTAGATGAAGGTCTAGCAGAATTGGCAAGAAGCAAATAAATAACAGTCTTCACATGAAAGTTTTAGCATGAGAGCCTAATGAGAATGTAATTACAAATAACATAATAACAGGCTGGAAGGCATACTGTACAAAAGCAATTACTTAATTAATCATGAGAAAACTTTGGCATGCTGAGTTCCAATCATAACACTAGAAGAATTCAAGAAACATGTCACTTTTGGATCAACAGGATAGGCAAGCATCCAGACTAATATTAGTTGATTTCATACAGGAGAAGAGGCTAAACATTGAAATTTGCTCTAGAAGTCTTAGGCAATATCAAAGAATATAGGACTAAATAAGTCAGGGAGCACAACATCAATGTTCACAAACAACAGAGAAACATGTTTGGCTAGACATTATTATCACATGAGATTCACATAGCTAGGGATCAATTTGGCAGGAAAACAATTGATTACACATAGAGGATGCAGCAGAAAGGAGTGCATTCAAGCAAATTCTGTGCAGGAGTTAGTCCCTTAGGAGTTTCAATACAAGAATTTAAAGCTAAGCATGAGAAAGGACTCACAACAATCACCCCATATAGGATTTCAAGCATACATAAACATGATAGTCTCAAACAAGCTTAATAGTCAGAAGTCTTCCAAATTGAATACATTGAAGGAACATGTATAGACTTATACAGATTCTGATGAAGAGTTACAGAAGAACTTCAAAACAAGGTCGACATAGTTTCATATTGGTTCATAAGAGTTCAAATAACACAGATATTCAAAAGCACGAACACAAGCAGGGAGAGAATATAATTGCAAGGGTATAAGTACTTACCAGTTTACATAATTAACAAGCAAATAAAAGAGAAAACCAAATGCCAGCAACATCTCGATTATCAGTGGCAAAGAGAGAACAATAGGATCCTGGACCCAGTGCGTCAGTGTTCACATGAGCTTTAGACAAGCCCCTAGCAGTGCTCACACTGGGAAGGTCAATAAAGCGGCTTCCGTTGGGCCTGGCTTTCAGCCGGCCAAAACCAAGATTTTCAGAATAGTATGAGTAAGCAGGTGAGGGAGTGATAATGATTCTAAGTTCGTTTTCAGGGGAATTGGGGGAGCAGTTTATATAGTGATCGATTTGAACAAACAAATATAGAAAACAGTCAATTAGACATAAAGAAGGAAAGAAAATATCTCATGCAATTAAAATTGGTAAAGGAAATGAAAAATCTCAAACCCTAGTTGGGTCCAAACGTTTGAAAATCAAAACAAAGGTGAAAATCATTCTTTGTTTTGAACGTATATGGACGGAATATTGTCCAAATCCTAAAGACTCGGGTCACCACAACCTATTCTTGGAGGTAGTACTTGCCAAAGTTAGGCAAGTACCTAAGTAATACCATAAACAGAAAATCAATAGCGAGAGAATGCCAATAAGGTAAGTAGATCATGGATTGATTCCATTTTTAAGTTAGAATCGGAGAGAAATTAGGAGGCGGCTACTAGGGTTTACAGAAGAGAGGGGGAGTTGAGAGAAATTAGGGGTGGCTGGCGGAGGGAAATGGGCTAGGGTTTCATGGTGAGGGTAATTAAAACGGGGGAAATGGTTATGGGCCGTTCATTATTTGAGATCAACGGCCAGGATTAGAGGAGAAGCGAGGCGGGTCGGAAAAAGGGTCCCGACCGGGTAAAAATAAAAGAGGTCCTATGGTTTCGGCAAGGGGGATTGGGCTAGCTGTTTGGGCCAATTTTGGTCCAGTTTTGGCTCAGTTTCAGCCTAGTTTCGAGTTGGGTTTAATATACACAAAATTTATAAAAAAACAAATAATAAAAATGACAAATAAAATAATTTAAGAAATTAAATACTTAAAAATAATAACTAAGAGTTATAAAAATACAAAATTGTTATTTTGACATAAATAGTGTAATAAATGCAATTATGATGAGAATATAGGCTATTATTGCTAATATTATAAATAATAATAATAATATTACAAATATAATTACATAAAATAGAGTAAAATATTATAGAATATGCATATGGGTATAAATAATTAATTTGAATCAATCAAAATAATTTAAAGGAATAATTAGTAGATATTTAACAATTAAAAATGCAAGAAATTAATTTTAAAAGCTTTTAAAATGATAAAAATCACTTATATGACCCCTATAAATTGGGTAATAGTGCAAAAATAATATTTTGAAAGTATATGAAATACTTTATAAAATATGAGAGCGAAATTGAGTATCAACAACAGACTCCACAAATCTACTACTGGATTCGACGAATCCACTCTACATGCATCCATATGAAAGTGCGGGATCTATGCTCGTACCGGTGCCCTTTGACGGATAAGGATATAGGTCATGGAGAAGAGGAGTCCTTAGAGCTCTCTCAGTGAAAAATAAGGTAGATTTCATAAATGGAAAATGCAGGAAGCCGGACTCAAGGGATCCTAGTTTCGATCAATGGGAACGATGTGACAACATGGTCACATCATGGATTTTGAACTCTCTTTCGAAGGATTTGGCAGACAGTCTATAATATGTCAATTATGCTCAGGAGCTTTGGCAGGATTTAGAGGATAGATATGACCAAACAAATGGGGCAAAACTATATCAGCTGCAGAAGGAGATAAACGACTTGAGTCAAGGAAACCTAGACATCACTGGTTACTACACTAAGATGAAGAAGCTTTAGGAAGAGATAAACACTCCAAATGCACATGCTAAATGCAAATGCACATGTACTTATGGTGCTAAAGCAAATATGCTGAAAGCTGAGCAGGATAGAAGACTAATTCCTTTCCTAATAGGGTTGAACGAGGTCTACACTGTAGTAAGGGGAAGTTTTCTGATGATGAACCCATTGCCATCACTGGCACATGCTTTTGCAATTCACATTCAGAAGGAAAAATAAAGAGAAGTCAAATCAAATAATCAGTTTGTGGTTGAGTCTACAGCCTTAAGTGCAAACAGATCAAGGAATAATTTCTTCAGAACAAGTTACAATCAACAATCAAATGCCTCTAACAAAACTGGATATACAAACCACAATCAATACGGGAGCAGAAATGGAAATAACAACTGTAGGGGAGGATATTCTGGAAGCAAACCTCGACCATTATGTGACTACTGTAAGAGGCCAGGACACTCTAAGGACAAATGCTACAAGTTGCACGGTTATCCACATGACTCTAAGTTCAACAAGGGAAAAAGGATTGCTGCAAATATATTTAGAAGTCAGAATGAAGGAAACATTGGAGGAGAAGATAAGGGTAACTGTCAAGCTCAAGAACATGATCGAACTATGTAGAAACTTACAAAGGAATAGTACAATCAACTGCTGAGTATCCTAGAGAACTTCCATGCTGGAAATATTGGAAATGACTTGAAAGTAGGAGTTGTAAACTTTGCATGTATTTCAGCTTGCTCAACTTATTTTGATTATGGTGTTAATTTATAAGAATGTTCTAAATCAAAGGTTGATTCTTGAATACTTGACTTTGGGGCATCAAAATATATGACCTATAACAAATCCATGCTAACTAATATAAAGAACTTTAGCATATCCTTTCCTGGTTACTCTACCTAATGGTTATAAGGTGAAGGTGACACTGGTATGAGTTGTAGTTGTTAGTCCAATGTTCACTCTCAAAAGAGTCCTTTTTGTTCCAGTTTCAAGTTCAACCTAATCTCTACACATTATCTAACAGTACAACTTGGTTGTTTTGTTATCTTTACCAAATTTGCATGTATCCTTTTGCATGCACCTTCACTGAAGAGCCCTCTGGCAATTGGTAAAATCAAGGATGATCTGTATCTTTACTCTTCAGATTCTTTCAAGTCTGATTCTATGATTCATGATATTCCATCTAGTTTGCCTAATAAGAGCAATGTTGTCCCACATTCTATTTCACATGTTGTATCTAGTTTTTCTACTCCATGTCATGATTCTAATAAGACACACTTTCTCATATGTACTGCAATATTGAAAGCTTACTTCCCACTAATAAAATTTCATCTCTATGTGCAATGCATTCGTGTGATAAGAATATTGCTGATCCCTTGTGGCACAATAGATTGGGACATGTACCATTTGTCAAAATGAAGGGAATTCAATCAATACCAGTCTACTTTTCATCCAAACAACCTTTTGTTTTCCCTATATGTCCACTGGCTAGACAAAACAGATTACATTTCCCAAAAAGAATCACAGTCAGAACCAAAGTCTTTGAAATATTACCTGTTGACCTATGAGGACCTACCATGTCACAACACATTATAAATATAAATACTTCATCACCCTAGTGGATGATGATAGTAGATGTACCTTGACACACCTGCTTAGCTACAAAAGTAATGCTTTACAGGTCATCAAAGCCTTTTCTGTCATGGTGAAAAATCAGTTCAATTCTTCTATTAAATCAATTAGAATAGATAATGGCCTTGAGTTCATCGGTTCTGAAACTACCTTATTTTTCCAATTTGAAGGCATTGCATACCAGAAAACATGTCCCTACGCACCCTAGCAAAATGGTATAGTAGAAAGAAAGCACAAATATCTTTTAGAAACAACCATGGAAGTGTTGTATCAATTTATGTTGCTTTTATAATATTGGGGAGAATGTATTCTGCCTCAACCTATCTAATAAACAGACTTTCTTCCTCTACCCTTAAAAACAAATGTCCATTGGAGTTTCTTTATAGAAAAAGGCCTAACTATTCCCACCTCAGAAGCTTTGGATGTTTGTGCTTCCCTACATGTCACGACCCAAATCGGAGGGCCGCGACGGGCACTCGGTGCCTTACTCAACCGAGTATGAACATAATAAATCTTTCTTATCACACCATCATAGGTAAATAGGACATAAGGGCCATCATGAGATAACTGGAATAAAACATAAAAGAATACTAAACATAGGACGACCCAACATGATATAGAAACTTATAAACGTGACATATTGGCCTATAAGGCCAACATGATTATTTGTACACTTAAAACATAGTCCGATAAAGCCATACAAGTATCCATATACATCATATATGTCTACAAGCCACTAAGAGTACATAAATATCATAAAGATTGGGACTGAACCCCGCCATACTAATCAATACATGTCCAAATCATACTGACCAAATAGGCAACTCTGGAGCAAGTGGAGTGCACCAACACCTTCCGCTGAGCTGATAGCCTACTAGGAGGACTATCAACCTGTCTATTGGGACCTGCGGACATGAAATACAACATCCCCAGGCAAAAGGAACGTCAGTACAAATAAAGTACCAAGTATGTAAGATATGAAAGAAATATGGTGTAAAGAACTCAACATGTAAGTCTGAATATCTCTGTTAATCGTGAAAAATTTATAATGTCATGCATATACGTGTAAATGTCATACCATGCATAGGTATATGAGTACATACCATCATCAAGCCTCTTAGGGCTTTCCATCATATCATCTCGGCCTTTGTGGGCGAAATCATCATCGTATACCAGCTGATCATGTGATGGTGCGTATATAACGCCGTAACCTTTTCCCATATACCATATACATATAATATATGCATATATAACGCCATCTGGTAATGGGTCAATGTACATGTATAAATGAATGCAATGCATAATGTAATAAGTCAATAAGATATCTCGGATAAACTTTATCAATTTATGTATTTTTCTTAGACCCGTGAACAAATGATAAAATAATAGGACACATAGGGAATCAAGAACATAGGCACTCCTAGTACTTCTATGAATATAGTCATTTATGAAAGTTGTGTGTTTGCTCGTTTCATTTGTATCATATGGATCATGCCAAAAGTAAAGAAGGGATAGCCTTAACATACCTTAATTTCTCATACGAGCTCGTAGAAAGTCGTAGATGAAGAATCAAACTTAGATAAAGAATTATCCTCAAAGTGAGAACGTTGCTGCAAACGCTTCCTTATACCAAAGTAACTTATTCCCAAGATCAAAGTATGAATTTTTCCGGATAAAAGAATGAACTCCTAGCTAAAAGTGTTGTTATATTTCTTTGGTACAAAGAAAGATCGAGAAAGACATAAAATTGTTTAGCATATATATACAAACATGAAGCTATCTTTATCATGGAGTAACTTCATCCAAAAAGATATAATAGGTGTAACAACTCTTTTGTCCCCTCCCCCTCCCCCTCCCCCAAGTATATAATAAAACATATACAAAGATAGTACATTGAAATAGGCGGTGTGTGATTAAATAAATAAAGAAACTCAATCTTCTTATATAATAATTTGATTTTATATATTATGGGAGCAAGTCCACCTAAACCCACCTAGAAAGGTTAAAGAATATACTAATCATTTTGTCTTCATCCTAACATAGAACTTTGGAAATATTCAATTACTGAAAAATTATGGCATTTTATAACGTTAAAACATACACTAATATTTCATAGAGACGTGGAGATTATGATATTGGTAAAAATTTTTATATCCAATTCTAATATTTCCCATCTAACCTCAAAAGTCCAATTTTTTGTATTGTAAATTCTCAAAATGGGTAAAGATAACTATTATTATGAGAAAATAATTTGTATCTTTATAACAAAGAAAACCCCATTTATAAACTTTTTCATATCAAGTGTATAATTTAAAGCATATCCGAAAATAGAACTATTCAAGATCATACTTTATATATATATATATATATATATATATATATATATATATATTTGTGTGTGTGTGTGTGTGTGCGTGGGGGGAGGGGGGTCCACCCCCATTTGCCACCACTTTGAGAATCATGATTTTCCGATAAATGTCATCCTTTAATACAAAATTAGTCACCTCTTTTTTTAGTTGCCATGGTCCCACGTGGACAACACCATTTTTACACTTATCCACTTATACTAATTCTAAATAATTAATTTCTAGATCTTATTTCACTTAAATACTAATATACTTCATATATCTTACTATCATGGCCATGTGGTATAGCACTAATCCATAAATAAGGGGTATTATAGCTAGAAAATATTTTTCTCCAAAATGTCAAACTTCGACGAAACTCATTTTTTTCGATTCGTTTACCCCCTTACCTTCACGACTTTACTTATAACTTGTTTGAAATATCATAATACTTATATTCTCAAAAATAATGTTGTCCTTGAACTTATGTCAATTATCTAATGGCAAATCCAACGTACAATACTACGGTGTGTAGCATCGACGTAATACTGCGGAGTATAACATTGGCGCACTACTATGGGGTATAACATCGACGTAATACTGCGGGGTGTAACATCATTCCCCCCTTTGGAATATTCGTCCTCGAATGTTGAATGTTGCGCTTATCGGTCTCATAATCGGATAACTCTTACGAATAGTTTTAGCATTATCCTTGCCATCTAGGCAATTGTTCTGTGAATAAATCCAAAGGCCTAGGCATTCCGCCCTCTAGGCTTCTTTCTCACTCCACGACTTGTTGTCGGAATTCTTCCAATCTCGTAACTATTGCTACCACCTGTCATGCAACCTGTACGACTTTGACCTTGTAAGCGCATCTATGCGATTCTTCTCTCCTTTTTTTCCTCCAGCTTTTAGCCCATCTCTAGGCCTCACTTTGTGAACATATACAAAACTATGAAAAGTTGTCCCTCTAGGAATCTATAGGTGTTACTGAAGTCCTTCGGTTGGTACTTCTTTGTCACGACCCAAAACCTAACCCGTCGTGATGACGCCTATCGTGATACTAGGCAAGCCGACCTTTCCAAAACACTTTCAAAATTTAATAGAAATAAATCAAGACATTTAAAATAACCGGAGTTTTTCATAAACACGGGGGTAAAACCCAAATAAAACATAAGTGAGGAAAAATAACTTGACATCGGGGTGTCACTAAGTCATGAGCATCTAATAACCAATCTAGAAACAGAGTCTACTACAGTTTGTGCCAAATGCCAATACAAGAGAGAAAAGATAATAAGAAAGGAGAAACAAGGACTGCGGACGCCGACAGCTACCTTGTAAGTCTCTGATAATCAGCTCGCGCATGAACTCAGTGACTGCTAGAACCATACACACCCGGATCTGCACATGAAGTGCAAGGTGTAGCATGAGTACAACTAACTCAGCAAGTAATAGAATTAAATAAGGAACTGAGAAGTAGTGACGAACTATAATAATACAGATCATTTCAAAAGGCTTTAGTAAAGAGTGAACATGCTTTCAAATCTGGTGGGATAAGTCAAATCAGTTCGAGCCCAAGTAAAACAGATATGAATCTTTCAGAAATTTCATAATAACATCAGATAGCAACTAAGTGCAACAATAAATAAAAGCAAGAACAACCTCTCAAGGAAGCAGCCACTCAACTCATCTCATCAGCTCATACCGTCGGCTCTCAACCCTCAATACACACTCTCAATAGGAACCTGTGCTCACTGGGGGTGTACACACTCCGGAGGGGCTCCTTCCAGCCCAAGCGCTATATCACTGCGGCGTGCAACCCGACCCAATCATATAAGTAGCCATAAGACTCGTTGCGGCTTGCAACCCGATCCATATACCCTCACATAGTTCACAACCCGGAACGCAGGCCCTATCTTATTCACTAACCTCTCCAGCCCCTCGAGATCACAGAATATAATAATAATCGTCTCAAACAGAGAACACAACAAGTATCAACAAGAAATGAGAGGGAATAGAGATATAACACACAAGTAAGATTATGACTGAGTACAAGACAACAATTAGGAGTCAATTCAACAAGTATACGACCACTGCGGGTCCCAACAGTGATATCATATGGCCTAAGCATGGTTTCTAACATGAAAGGCACTCGATTGCTCAAAGGCAAGGAAAAACAAGTAATAACAATGGCTATTCGACTTTACTGTCTCACGGGACGGACCAAGTCACAATCCCTTACGGTGCACGCTCACACGCCCATCACCTGGCATGTGCGTCACCTCCAAACACTCACATCATACCAATACTCGGGGTTTCATACCCTCATAACCAGATTTAAAACTATTACTTACCTCAAACACGTAAAAATCCTACTCCACAATGACTTTGCCCCTCGAGTCAATCTCCAAAAGCTCTGAATCTAGCCATAAGCAGTACAAGATAATCAATATTGGTTAAAAGGATCAATTCCACAAGAAAAATACTAAAATATAGCCCAAAATCCGAAATCAGCTCAATCCCCCCCCCCGGGGGGGGGACCACATCTCGAAACCCGACGAAAGTAATAAAACACGAAAGCCCATTCACTCACAAGTCTAACCATACCAAATTTATAAAAATCCGGCCTCAATTGCCCCTCCAAAACCCCAAAGTTCACTCTCAAATTCCCAAGCCCTAAACCCCCATATTTCCAACTCAAATCCCTAATTAGGTGATGAAGAAAGCCATAGATTCACAAAATTTAGACCAATCCATGTTAGAATTACTTACCCCAACGTTTTCCTAGAAAATCCTCGAATAATCGCCTCTCTCCCGAGCTTCCCAAGTCCAAAATCGAAAATGAAAGTCCAACCCTCGAGCTGGTGTTTTTCTACCCAGAAATACCGCACATGCGATCTTCTTGTTGCTTCTGTGATGCCGCACCTGCGAAAATTCCATCGCATGTGTAGATTTCAGTAAAAATCCTGACCTCGCTCATGTGGACCAAAGACGCATCGCACCTGCGGCCATCCTTTGCACCTATGCCCAGCTGCCCGCATCTACGACCCTCGCAGGTGCAAGAAAATCTTCGCACATGCGGCTCCTGCCCGGTTCCTTCTTGGACGCATCTGCGGTTCCTTATTTGCTTCTGCGGACTCGCACATGCGGTTCCCACTCTGCAGGTGCGGTTACACTAGTAGCAACAGCTTCAGCTGCATTTCCTTAACTCCCTTTAGGCCGTTAACCACCCGAAATCACTCCGAGGCCTCTAGGTCCTCAACCGATCATACCAACAATTCATCCATGCGAACTTAGTTGAACCTTCGAATCACTCAAGACAACATCAAAACACCAATTACACCCAGATTCAAGCCTAAAGAACTTCAAAATTTTCAACTACCACAAACGATGCTGAAACCTACCAAACCACATCTGATTAACCTCAAATTAACACACAAGTCAAAAATGATACCAAGAACCTATTCCAACTTCCGAAAATCCAATCGGACCCCGATATCAAAATTTCTACTGCCGGCCAAAATCGCCAAAATTCCAACTTTCGCCAATTCAAGCCTAATTCTACTACGGACCTCCATATCACATTCCGGACGCGCTCCTAAGTCCAAAATCACCTAACGGAGCTAACAGAACCATAAAAATTCAAATCCAATATCCTTTTCCCATAAGTCGACATCCGGTCGACTTTTCCAACTTAAGCTTCCAATTAAGAGACTAAGTGTCTTAGTTCACTCTAAAACCACTCCAGACCCGAACCAACCAACCCGGTAGGACATAATATAGTTGTAATGCACAAAAGAAACTGAAATGAGGGAAACTGGGCTATAACTCTTGAAATGATCGGCCGGGTCGTTACATCGTCCCCCTCTTAAACAAACGTTCATCCTCGAACGAGTCTAGAAATATACATGGAGTCTCATATAGGTGTGTATATATGCTTCACATCTCACGCGCGGTATCCTAAGTGGACTTCTCCATAGGCTAACCTCTCCACTGCACCTTCACTGAAGCTATATCCTTTGACCTCAACTTCCGAACCTGCTGCTCTAAAATGGCCACCGACTCTACATCTTAAGTCATATCACCATCCAACGGAATCGTGCTGAAATCTAAAACATGGGACGGATCGCCGATATACTTCCGGAGCATAGAAACATGAAATACTGGATGCACACTCAACAAGCTAGGAGGCAAGGCAAGCTTGTAAGCCACCTCCCCGATCCTCTGAAGTACCTCAAAAGGCCCAATGAACCGAGGACTCAACTTTCCCCTCTTCCCAAACCTCATAACACCCTTCATTGGTGATACCTTCAGCAGAACCTTCTTCCCGACCATGAAAGACACATCACGGACCTCCCTGTCATCATAGATCTTCTGCCTAGACTACGCCGTGCGAAGCCGCTCCTGAATTAATTTCACCTTGTCTAATGCATCCTGGACCAAGTCAGTGCTGATCTACACCGCCTCCCATATAAAGCCTCGTACGGAACCATCTGAATACTTGACTGATAATTGTTGTTATATGCAAACTCCGCGAGCGGCAAAAACTGGTCCCATGAACCCCCAAAATCAATGACACAAGTAACATGTCCTCTAATATATGGATAGTGCGCTCGGACTGTCTGTCCGTCTAAGGCTGAAAGGTTGTGCTCAAATCAACCTGAGTACCCATCTCTCGCTGCACGACCCTCCAAAACTATGATGTATATTGTGTGCCTCTATCTGAAATGATAGAAACTGGGACACCATGAAGGCAAACAATCTCTCGGATGTAAATCTCAGCCATCCGCTCTGAATAATAAGTAGTACCAACTGGAATGAAGTGCACAGACTTGGTCAGCCGATCCATAATCACCCAAATAGCATCTAACTTCCTCGAAGTCCGTGGGAGCCCAACTACGAAATCCATGGTGATCTGCTCCCATTTCCACTCTACGATATCTAATCTCTAAAGCAAGCCACTCGGTCTCTGATGCTCATACTTAACCTGTTGATAGTTGAGACACCGAGCTACAAATCCAACTATATCCTTCTTCATCCTCCTCCACCAATAGTGTTGTCTCAAATCCTTGTACATCTTCGCGACACCCGGATGAATGGAATACCGTGAGTTGTGGGCCTCCTCAAGAATCAACTGCCGAAGCCCATCCACATTGGGCACACATATCCGGCCCTGCATCCTCAACACGCTATCATCACCAATAGTCACATCTCTAGAATCACCTCACCGAACCCTTTCCTGGAGGATGAGCAGATGGGGGTCATCATACTGACGCTCCCTGATACGATCATAAAGAGAAGACCTAGAGACCACACAAGCCAGTACCCGACTAGGCTCTGAAATATCCAATCTGACAAGCTGGATAGCTAAGGCCTGAACATCCAATGCCAAGGGTCTCTCTGCTGCTAGAAGATATGCTAAACTCCTCAAACTCTCCGTCCAGCGACTCAAGGCATCGGCCACCAAATTGGCCTTCCCGGGATGGTACAAAATAGTGATATCATAGTCCTTAAGAAGCTCCAACCACCTCCGCTGACGCAAGTTAAGATCCTTCTATTTGAAAAGATGCTACAAACTCCGATGATCAGTGTAAATCTCATAATGAACCCCGTACAAATAGTGCTGCTAAATCTTCAAGGCGTGAACAATAGCTTCTAACTCAAGATCATGGACATGATAGTTCTTCTTATGGGTCTTCAACTGACGTGAAGCATAAGCAATCACTCTACCCTCCTACATCAGAACACACCCAATATCGATCCGCAAGGCATCACAATACACAATGTAAGAACCAGAAGCTGATGGTAGAACTAGAACTGGAGTCGTGGTCAAAATAGTCTTGAGCTTCTGAAAGCTCTCCTCGCAAT
Source organism: Nicotiana tomentosiformis (assembly GCF_000390325.3). NCBI lineage: Eukaryota > Viridiplantae > Streptophyta > Magnoliopsida > Solanales > Solanaceae > Nicotiana > Nicotiana tomentosiformis. Next base: position 42,427,807 of record NC_090820.1, read on the forward strand.
CATCCAACCACCTGAATGGAGTACCCTTTTGGGTCAATTTGGTCAAGAGTGATGCAATAGATGAAAAACCTTCCACAAAATGACAGTAATAGCCCGCTAAACCAAGAAAGCTCCTAATCTCCGTAGCTGAGGACGGTCTGGGCCAAATCTGTACCGCCTCTATCTTCTTCGGATCCACCTGAATACCCTCGCTGGACACTACGTGCCCCAAGAACGCCACTGAACTAAGCCAAAACTCACACTTGGAGAACTTTGCATAAAGCTTCTCCTCCCTCAATCTCTGTAACACAATCCTCAGATGTTGGGCATGCTCCTCCTGGCTACGAGAGTACACCAAGATATCATCAATGAATACAATAATGAATGAGTCCAAATAAGGATGAAACACACTTTTCATCAAATGCATGAACATTGTTTCGGTGTTAGTCAGCCCAAAAGACATCACAAGGAACTCATAATGGCCATATCGGGTCCTGAAAGTTGTCTTAAGAATATCCTAATCCCGAATCTTTAGTTGGTGATACCCTGACCTCAAATCAATCTTGGAGAACACCATCGCCCCCTGAAGATGGTCAAATAGATCATCAATACGTGGCAAAGGATACTTGCTCTTGACTTTGACCTTGTTCAACTGCATGTAGTCAATGCACATCCTCGTAGAACCATCTTTCTTCTTTACAAATAGAACTGGTGCACCCCAAGGTGACACGCTAGGCCGAATAAACCCTTTATCAAGGAGTTCCTGAAGCTGCTCCTTCAACTCAGCCGGTGCCATACGATACGTTGGAATAGAAATGAGCTGAGTGCCCGTCACCAAATCAATACCGAAGTTAATATCCCTGTCAGGCGGCATGCCCGGCAGGTCTACAGGAAACACATCCAGAATATCATGCACCACCGACAAAGAGTCAATGGCAGGAGTCCTTGCACTAATATCCCTCACAAAAGCCAAATAGGATAGACAAACCTTTTCAACCATACGCTGAGCCTTCAAGTATGAAATCACTCTACTGGGAACATAGTCTATAGAACCGCTCCACTCAACCCTCGGCAACTCTGGCATCGCCAACGTCACGGTCTTAGCTTGAAAATCTAGAACAGCATGACATGGAGACAACTAATCCATACCCAATATCACATCAAAATCGACCATACTAAGCAGCAAAAGATCCACTTTGGTCTTCGGACCCCAAATAGTCACCACACATGACCGATATACGCGGTCCACAATAATAATATCGCCCATGGGAGTAGATACATGAACATATGAAACTAAAGACTCACGGGGCATATCCAAAAAATGAGTGAAATATGAGGAAACATATAAATAAGTGAAACCAGGGTCAAATAATACAGAGGCATCTCTGTGGCAAACTGAGACAATACCTGTAATCACAGCATCTGAAGAAATGGCATCTGGTCTGGCAAGGGGGGTATAAAAATAGGCCTGGCCACCCCCTGATCAGTCTCCCCCTCTTGGGAGACCCCTAACCGACTGGGCTCCACCCCGAGCTGGATGAGCGAGTGGTGAAGAGACTGGTGCTGATGTCGTAGACTGGCTCCTCTGCTGAGCTGGACCTCCCGTAAGGCGGGGACAATGTCTCCTGATGTGGCTAAATTCTCCACTCATAGCAACTCCTTGGTGCTAGTGCTAGTGCTGGGGTTTGAAGGGAGCCCCGAGCATTGGGATGACTGGTAAAAGGACCCAGCATAGACGAGACCTGATTTGATGGAGCACGGGACGAACTCTGAGCTGGGAGGGCACTGAGAGATGAATGGCCTTGCTGATAACTGTGTGAACCATGGCTAGATGATGCACCACGGTGGACTGGGCGAGCCGTCTGAGCATGTCTGAAAGGATGACCCCTACCGTGCTGGAACTGACCCCAGAAGGAGCACCGCTAAATCCTCCCTGTCTATGAGGCCTCTTGGCCTCCCTCTCAACCCTCTCCTGACTACGAACCATCTTAATCTGACGCGTAATGTCGACAACCTCATCAAAAGTAGCACCCGACACTCTCTGGTCATAAACAATCACAGCTGGAAAGTGAGGCCATCTATAAACCTCCTGATCCTCTCCCTGTCTGTGGGAACCAACCAGATAGCATGACGGGCCAACTCCGAAAATCGCATCTCATACTGTATCACACACATACCACCCTAACGAAGCTACTCAAACTGCCTAAGCAGCTCCTCTCTACGGGACTATGGCACAAACTTCTCCAGGAATAGACCGGAGAACTGCTGCCAGGTAAGGGGTGCTGCGCTGACCGGCCTACGCCTCTCGTAAGCCTCCCACCAACTGAAGGTAGCCCCAGAGAATTGAAAAGTAGTGAACGAGACCCTATTAGCCTCTAGAATACCTACTGTATGGAGTATCCTCTGATACCTATCCAAGAAACCTTGTGCATCTTCTCCATCTGTACCACAGAAAGATGGAGGATGGAGTCTCCCAAACCTCTCCAATCTACGCTGCTCATCCTCAGGCATAGCAGGAACCGCATAGTCCTGAGCAGCTCCAACCGGCTAGGTTAGTGGTGCCCCCGATGTCTGGAATCTCTATACCACCTGCTCTGGTGTGCAGGAAGCGGGAGTCTGAGCACCTCCCCCGGCCTGAGAAGTGGTTGTTGCGGCCGGAACAGAGACCGCCTGAGCAAGACTGGTACACGCGGTCAGAATCTGAGCTAAGGTGGTGCCTGAGCTGGTGCGTCAACAATTGGAATTTTGTCATGATCTAGGGCAATTGGTGGATCTACAGGGTACTGCCCTATCTGCTGTGCGGGCTGCACCTCTGCCCCTACCGCGACCTCAGTCTCTTGCAGTCCTGGCTGGGGGTACTTGTGGTTGTCCATCCTGCTAGGTAGTACGAGTCCTCGCCATTTGTGAGAGAATGAAAAAACAGATGTTTAGTTACTAGAATCAACAGATTCGCATGACAAGAATTCAAGAATGTGGAGTTTCCTAAGGGTTCTGCAGCCTCTTGAAGATAAGTACAGACGTTTTCGTACCGATCCGCAAAAATCTACTAAACTCGCTCATGACTCGTGAGACCTATGTAACTTAGGCTCTAATACCAATCATATAAGTAGCCATAAGGCTTATTGCGGCGTGCAACCCGATCCACAGTCCATAAATAGCCATAAGGCTCGTTGCGGCGTGCAACCCGATCCACAGTCCATAAATAGCCATAAGGCTCGTTGCGGCATGCAACCCGATCCATATACCCTCATATAGTTCACAGCTCGGCACTCACCCCTATCTTATTCACTAACCTCTCCAGCCCCTCGGGCTCACAGAATATCATAATAATTGGCCCAAACAGAGAACACAACAAGTATCAACAAGAAATGAGAGGGAACAGAGATATAACACACAAGTAAGACTGTGATTGAGTACAAGACAACAATTAGCAGTCAATTCAACAAGTATACGACCACTGCGGGTCCCAACAGTGATATCATATGGCCTAAGCATGGTTTCTAACATGAAAGGCACTCGATTTCTCAAAGGCAAGGAAAAACAAGTAATAACAATGGCTATTCGACTTTACAACCTCACGGGACAGACCAAATCACAATCCCTCACGGTGCACGCTCACACGCCCATCACCTGGTATGTGCGTCACCTCCAAACACTCACATCATACCAATACTCGGGGTTTCATACCCTCATAACCAGATTTAAAACTGTTACTTACCTCAAACGCGCAAAAATCCTACTCCGCAATGACCTTGCCCCTCGAATCAATCTCCAAACGCTCCGAATCTAGCCATAAGCAGTTACAGATAATCAATATTGGTTAAAAGGATCAATTCCACAAGAAAACTACTACAATATATCCTAAAATCCGAAATCAGCTCAATCCTCCCCCTCCCCCGGGGCCCACATCTCGAAACCCGATGAAAGTCACAAAACACGAAAGCCCATTCACTCACAAGTCTAACCATACCAAATTTATAAAACTCCGACCTCAATTGCCTCTCCAAAACCCCAAAGTTTACTCTCCAATTCCCAAGCCCTAAACCCCCAAATTTCCAACTCAAATCCCTAATAAGGTGATGAAGAAAGCCATAGATTCACAAAATTTAGACCAATCTAGGTTAGAATAACTTACCCCAACGTTTTCCTTGAAAATCCTCGAATAATTGCCTCTTTCCCGAGCTTCCCAAGTCCAAAATCAAAAATGAAAGTCCAACCCTCGAGCTGGTGTTTTTCTATCGAGAAATACCGCACATGTGGTCCTCTTATCGCTTCTGCGACGCCGCACTTGTGGAAATTCCATCGCAAGTGTGGATTTCACTTTAAAATCCTGATCTTGCTCATGCGGACCAAAGACCGCATCTGCGCCTATCGCAGGTGCGGGAATCCATCGCACCTGCTGCCATCCTTTGATCCTACGCCCAGCAACCCGCATCTGCGACCCTCGCAGGTGCAGGAAAATCTTCGCACATGCGGCTCCTGCCCGGCTCCTTCTTGGACGTATTTGCGGTTCCTTATTCGCTTCTGCGGACTCGCACCTGCGGTTCCCACTCTGCAGGTGCCGTTACACCAGTAGTAGCAGCTTCAGCTATATTTCCTTAACTCGCTTTAGGCCGTTAACCACCCGAAATGACCCCGAGGCCTCCGGGACCTCAACTGATCATACCAACAAGTCATGAAACCCCATGCGAACTTAGTCAAACCTTCGAATCACTCAATACAACATCAAAACACCAATTACACCCGGATTTAAGCCTAAAGAACTTCTAAATTTTCAACTATCACAAACGACGCCGAAACCTACCTAACCACATTCGATTGACCTCAAATTAACACACAAGTCAAAAATGATACCAAGAACCTATTCCAACTTCTGAAAATCCAATCCGACCCCGATATCAAAATTTCCACTACCGACCAAAATCGCCAAAATCCCAACTTTCGCCAATTCAAGCCTAATTCTACTACGGACTTCCAAATCACATTCCAGACGCGCTCCTAAGTCCAAAATCACCTAACGGAGCTAACCGAACCATAAAAATTCAAATCCAAGGTCATTTTCCGACAAGTCGACATCCGATCGACTTTTCTAACTTAAGATTCCAATTAAAAGACTTAGTGTCTCAATTCACTCCGGAACCAATCTGAACCTGAACCAACTAACCCGGTAGGACATAATATAGTTGTAAAGAATAAAAGAAGCATAAATGGGGGGAACAAGGCTATAACTCTCGAAACGACCGGCCGGGTCGTTACATTCCTCGAACATACGATTATTGCTATATCTTATGTCAAAGCCTTTGTTATATATCCTTATGGCTTTAATACATCTAGGTAGGTCATAATATACCCTAACTCTTACTTCGGTTTATTATTACCGAGATCTGCTACCCAACTCTAGGTTACTCTCTCATTACTTATTCTATGTGTATGAATCTAAGTCCTTTAGTGCTTCCTTGTTATTGTTCATCTAAAGAATGGCATCATAACTTCCTCTCATACTTTGGAATTTTTAACCATCTATTATTGATTTACCTTAAGGCTGATCTATATCTACCACTGATAACTTGAGACCTCTTACGCAATACATTGTTACTAGGGCTCACGTCTCATCGGGGAACATCTGAAGTGATTTTTCCGATCCACCTAGGGATGATACTATACTTCAATAACCTTATTTTATAGTATCCCAACATGATTCATCTTTCGGGGTATTTTAATCCCGTGCAATTCATGAAATCCCTTTCCTTTAGATCTTCACTCAATCAAATGTCTAAATGCCATCCTCTTTTTTGTCACAATTACATCCCTATTCTACTAAAAGGGCAACATTACATCTCTTCTAAATGATACTAGTCTTAGACTCCTTTGCATTCATTAAGGCTATACTGAGCTTTCTATATCTTACGGAAACCATCAGCTCTCTTGTTTTGATGGGATTAATCTCACAGCCTTACCTATTCTTGTCACCTTCTCACTCACCTTTTTCTTATCCTTACTCCTATTTACCTTGTCTCTCTATGATGCTTTATCTTATTACCTACACACATCTATTTATACTACTCGCAACCTTCCTTTAACTTGCAATCACTATAGATTTCCTTTCGTGCCTTCTCAGTTGTCTTTAAACATAAGCAATTACTCTTCCTGATTGTTCTGCCACTTGTTGCGCGGATACTTGGCTTATCTTAGTGCCCACGGATACTAGAATTCCCTGTAACTCATATAATCTCAAATATCACCTTTGATTTTTTTTCTCCTACCGTTCATTAGCCACAATAGATGCCACTTTCTTATGGAGTGCATACAATATTGTAGTGAGACGTGAAGATTATGATATTGGTAAAAATATTATATCCAATTCTAATATTTCCCATCTAACCTCAAAAGTCTAATTTTTTGTACTGTAAATTCTCAAAATGGGTAAAGATAACTATTATTATGAGAAAATAATTTCTATCTTTATAACAAAAAAAATCTCATTTATAAACTTTCTCATATCAAGTGTATAATTTAAAGTATATTCGAAAATAGAACTATCCAAGATTATACTTGATATATATATATATATATATATATATATATATATATGGGGGGAGGGTCCACCCCCTTTTGCCACCACTTTAAAAATCATGATTGTCCGATAAATGTCACCCTTTAATACAAAATTAGTCACCTCTTTCTTTAGTTGCCATGGTCCTACGTGAACAACATAATTTTTACACTTATCCACTTATACTACTCCTAAAAAATTAATTTGTAGATCTTATTTTACTTAAATACTAATATACTTCATATATCTTACTATCATGGCCATGTGGTATAGCACTAATTCATAAATATGGGGTATTATAGCTTGGATAATTCTTTTTCCAAAATGTCAAACTTCGACGAAACTCATTTTCTTCGATTCGTTTACCCCCTTACCTTCACGGCTTTACTTATAACTTGTTTGAAATATCATAATACTGATAACCTCAAATATAATGTTGTCCTTGAACTTATGTCAATTATCTTACGGCAAATCCAACGCACAATACTACGGTGTGTAGCATCGACGTAATATTGTGGAGTGTAACATCGACGTACTACTACGGGGTATAACATCGACGTAATACTGTGGGGGTGTAACACTACAAATCTTAATGCTCATAACTACATATTTGAACTAAGATTCTTACCTCATGTGTTTGTGGGATAACCCTTTGGGACAAAAGGTACAAAGTACTGAATCTAGTCACAAAAAGGATCCATACTTCAAGAGATGTCATATTTTATGAAAATGTGTTTCCCCTTTGGTGTGTCTCCTAGTTCAAGTAGAGTTTTCTATCTTTTCCACAAGTAAATTCAGATTTAGCATATGATTTATTTCTCATAATGAGTTTGTTCTATTCCTAGTCCACCTAATCAACATCTTACAGAAGTGTCACCTAAAGCCTCATCCCCAGGGCCAAATGAGACCACCTTTAACATAACTCAAAACTTTGAGGAATGTTCTTCACCTAATAGTAATCAAAGTGAATCACCTACTACCAACATTTTAAATCCAATAGCACAACAAAATCGTAATGTAACCTCAGCTAGACCTTATATAATACACAAAGTTCCCACTTATTTGAGAGATTATAACTACTCACTCCCTCAGTTACAACCAAACCACGAAGGGTGGCTCGAGGTATATAATATGGACCAGCGTGTGGATGGGATCACGCATTGCAGCGGAGTTATATTAAGGTATGAACCTTGTGTTAGAATCGTGTGATGGTTCTACGGTGTGTGATGGATTTTCAGCATTTCGTTGTGGCGGTACTTGTTAATCTTGTGGGGCAGTTCTCTTATTTGAGTTATTTTCCATGACTGAGTATATTTGAATTGTTGCGTATTAGTGCACGGATGGCATGGTTTGTGGCTCTGGGTAGTATTGGTGTGACATGTCAGTAGAGTAGATGGTATTTGATAAGATGAGGTCATCGGATATAGAATGGATGCTATCAGATCTGATTACGATATATTTGAAAGGATAATGTCGTTGATCGTCTTAGAAATTGGCTATATTTCTTGTTGAAGGAGAGGGAGCTCCATGAATTGTTGATCTAATAAATAGTTATGAGTTTCTGCATGTCTCTTTTATCATCGGCTGTGTACGAAGGTTTTTGAACGAGGTTTTATTTGATATGAGGTTTATTACCAGCATTGTGTTATTTTGTGCAGCTACTGTGATTGGAAATTTTGCCATGTGTATTTGAGTTATGTGGTATATCTAGTGATTATGTCATGGGTTATGGTTATGGCTTGATGCAGTTTGTTCAGACTTATACAGTGTATGGATGCGAGATTCGAGTCTTATAGGAAATTTCGGATGTTGGAAATTGGATTCTAAGGCTTATGGGATAGGTCAAATTAAGAAATTTTAGTTATGTTGTATAATCGGACCTATATAAGATAGGTTGGCATGGGATCACCCCCGGGTATGTGCATGTAAGGTTACACAGTAGTTTGATGGCTTTGGGAACAACTCTTGGCACGTTCGACGACGAACGTATGCTTAAGTGAGGGAGGATGTAACGGCCCGACCGGTTGTTTTGGGCATTTGCACTTCGCTCGGTAGTTTACGGGCATGAGTAGCTCTGTATGATGTATTATGACTTATGTGAATAGTCCGTTTTGGTTTTTAGGTTATTCAAAATAGATTTGGTAGAATGAATTTTATTGTTGAAGCTTTAAGTTGAGACAGTTGATCAAGTTTCACTTTTTATGAATTTGACCCTGGAACGGAGTTTTGATGGTTCCGTTAGGTCGGGATGGTGATTTTGGACTCGGACATATGCCTGGATTTGAATTTGGATGTTTCTAGAAGGTTTCGGCACAAATTGGCGAAAGTTGGGAATTTGAAGGTTTGGAAAGTTCAATAGTTCGACTGAGAGTTGACATGTGGATATCGGGTTCGGATTGTAGTTTTGGGAGTTGGTCCGAATTAATTTGCTATGTTTTGGCACAAGTTTTGGATGTTGAAAAGTTCAAAGTTCATTAAGTTCGATTTGAGGTGCGATTTGTCAATTTGATGTTGTTATGCGTGATTTGAGGCCTCGAGTAGGTCCGTGTTATGTTATTGGAATTGTTGCTATATTTGAACGGGATCCCGAGTGGCTCAGATGAATTTCAGATGAGGTTCAGATCACTTTCGTTGCATAGTGCATTGTTCAAGGCTGTTGGTTCTGGTGTGATTGCACCTGCAACTGGATTTGCGCATGTGCGATGGCCAAAGGATTCACAAAGGCATTGCAGAGGAGAGGTGAGCGCTAGGTGAGGAAGACCGCAAAAGCGGAGATTTGGGCGCATATGCGGATGCGTAGGTGCGAAGTGATGGAGTGCAGGAGCGAGGTATTTGGTATGTGCGGATGGTGGCACGCACCTGCGATGTCGCAGAAACGGATATTTTGTCCACAAGTGCGAGGGTCAAGTTCTTAGCTGATTCCACATAAGCGGAGGTTACGTCACAGAAGTGACGCCACAGAAGCGGATAATGTGCCGCAGGTGCAAAAATGCTGGTAGAAGCTATAAATCGAGGGTTTTGGTTTTTTCTTCATATTTTGAGATGTGGGACTCGGACTGAGGCAAATTTTGGAGCAAATTTCATCACAAGGATTAGGGTAAGTATTCTACACTTGGTTTTGATCTTATTCCAAGAATCTATCTTCATTTTTGGAATTGGTTGATAACTTTTAAAGAGAAATTTGGGGTTTTAGCCTAAAGTTTCATAAAACAAATTTTTGAGTTTTGAACACCGATTCAGAGTCAAATTTGAATGAAACTAGTATGGTTGGACTCATAATTGAGTGGGCTATAGGATTTTGTGAGTTTTGTTGGGTTCCAAGGTGCAGGCCCAAGTGTGACTTTTGGCCGGTTTTAGGTTTTGATTAAGGATTCGATCTTTATCATTTGGAATTATTTCCTTGGGCTTTATTTGATGTATTTGAGTTGCTTTTGGGTAGATTTGAGCCATTCGGAGGTTGGTACACGCGAGATGGCATTTTGGAGCATCGCTTGGCTTGCTCGGTATTGGAATTGGCTTGTTCGAGGTAAGTAACACTTCTAAACTTAGTGTTGAGGGTATGAAAACCCGAATTACGTGTTATGTGGTCGATGTTGGGGTGACGTACATGCTAGGTGATGGGTGTGTGGACGTGCACTGCATGAATTGTGACTCTGTTATTCCCTGGTACTGTGTAGTTACCTGATCTTACATGTAACAATGAAATTTCTACGTTCTTGAGCTATTGAGCTGTGATCCATGTTAGAAACCATGTCCAGGCTACATTCTTATCCTGTTGGGACCCACTGAGGTCATTTCTGTTGTTGAGTAATCTGCTTTCATTGCATTACAAACTCAGTCATACGCATTCATATGCATATCATATCTCAGTCTCTGTTGCTATTTATTGATACATCATATCATCATATTCGGGCTAGTTTCATGACATTGTGAGCCCGCAAGAGAGAGAGACTGGAGAGATTGATGATTGAGTGAGGCCAAGGGACATATTATGAGTGATATTATGTATCGGGCCGCACGCCGTAACGGTTATACTGATTTATGATAGCGCTTGGGCTGAAGGAGCCCCTCTAGAGTCTGTACACACCCCCAGTGAGCGTGGTTGATTTATATTGAGGGATGGATCTTCCCTGGACATGGATCTTGTTCGAAGTATTTATATTGAGGGATGGATCTTCCCTTGACATGGATCTTTTCCGAAGCATTTATACCTAGGGATAGATCTTCCCCACGGGCTGGATTGGCCCTACTCAGTATTGAGTGACTTATGATCAGTTGATATATACATTCTGGGATGGATCTTCCCTAGGCCGGATTGGCCATATACAGTACTGAGTGATTGAGCATGATGAGTAGAAAGTGTGAGCCAGTAAGATTGAGTACTCTGAGAGTGTGAGTACATGAGTTCATTTCTGAGATACATTGCATTCACATGCACACATGATATATAGTCATAGATATATATTTTTCTCATGTTGTATGGTATCATGTCATTCATGACTTCTCGCACATATTGACATATGGGCATATGGATGCATTTTACATTGGCTATCTAGAAAGAAAATGAAACATCTTATTTATTGTTGAGAGGAGTTTTGAGAAAATTACTATTTTCAAACTTACTCATACTTTTGGCAACTTCGGTAAACGACTTGGGTTTTCACTGATATACATGAAAGGCAGAACTATTTTTCGGGAAACTATAAATAAGCTGAGCATTTCATCTCTGAATTACTTCTTTTATTACTTTCTTTACGTTGTTACGAACTATTGTTGACTATTGGTATTGGACCCGACCTTGTTCCAGCTCGTCACTACTTTCAACCTAAGGTTAGGTTTGTTACTTATTAAGTACATGGGGTCGGTTGTACTCATACTACACTTATGCACCTTGCGTGCAGATGTTGACTGATGTTATTGTTGTGTTCAACGGGAGCTAGACTTGAAGATGTACCTGCGTTTCGGTTGCAGCTTTCTCTTGTTCATGGTAGCCTTAGATTCATAAAACTTTATTTCTGTACGTTTCGAACAGATGATGTATTTATTTCATATCGGCTTTGTAAATTCTATTCTTAAAAGCTCATGATTTGTACTACCAGTCTTTAGGTAATGTATAAGATTCAGATAATCTCTTCTATTTAATTGTTTTATTAATTTAATTGGAATTAGATATTGTTAATTGGCTTACCTAGCGGGTTGGGGTTAGGTGCCATCACGACTAGTTGGATTTTGGGTCGTGACATACTCCATTTTACTTAGCAGTTTCAACAAGTTCCAAAACGTCAATCAAATGACTGTGTGGATCTTCACTTGCGTCTCCAGTGAGGATGCAAGACTGTTGAATCATTTGAATCAGGCTTGTCCTAATTTCAAAGTTGTTGGCTGCCATTGGGTGTTTTCTGACACTAGATTCACAGTTGAAGCGGTCAGGTCTATCATAATCCCTTAGGATTCTGTTTGCTAGCCTTGGTGCTACTTCATCAAATTGATCCTCTACATGGACTGGTGGTTGAATGTTTTCTACTCCCTGATTCTCCATTCCTTCACGAGCTATGCTTTGAGAAGATGATGTTTGTCCTTTCCTGCACAATCGAAGAGATTTTTCAATTTCTGGATCGTAACTAGCCAACTTTTTTGTAGAAGAGCGGGTCATAAACTACCCGAAAGTTTTAAATAAAAGAAATGGAAACCCTTTTTATTTTTTTTTATAGAAAATTAAAGTTGTTCCTAACATAATGATAGTACTAGATAAAAAAATACGAACTATTGCAGTAGTATTACTAAATAATCATTAATTGTTTTTTTGGAAAAATTAATAAAAATAATAACTTAACAGTAATTATAATAATAAGTACTCAAATTAGTAAAAAAATATTTAATCTGAGGTAGCTGTATGCCAATCCCCGGCAACGGCACCAAAAATTTGATGAGGCCAATGTGTATTGGAATCTCCTGCTCGTACTCTCTCAAATTCTCGTATACTTTAAGATGTCATCCCACAGAGACTGGATAATCTGTGCTACATACTTGTAATATTTTAACTACTATTTGAGAGAATCAAATTGATGAAAAGTGAGTGAGGTTTAATACTTGTTAATTACTTAAACAAAACAAATAATGTTTGAAAGATTTATAATATTTTTTAAAAAGAGTTGGGAATCATTGAATTCACTTGATAATATTAATATAATAAAATCTCAATTTCTAAATTTATTTATTTAAAGAATAATTAGTTATTTCTAATACAATTATATTTTTCTCTCTAAGAAATAACCAAGTAATAACACTCCATGTGAATTATGTTAATTAATCAATATAAGACTAGTGACGTTTAAACAGAAATATTTTTCTTGCTTGAATTGTGCTAAAAGAAAGTAAAAACTTCGTGAGAATATTATTACTAAGGATCAATAATATTGCCTACAACAATTCCTCCGTGAGAATTAAAATTGAGGCAGGCAAAATTACTGACTTGAAATAATAGTTTAATGAACAATTACTTTCACTCTACTATTTTATTCATCAGTTATTATATATTAATTTTGCTCCGCGAGAATTACAAAATTAATATATGAATAACTTAGAGATAAAATATATCGACGTGATAATAGAGTAATTAAAACCCATCATTTCAGCACAGTATGGAATGTAATAAAAAGTTTCAAGCCAAGAATATATAAAAACTGAGATAGTATTATAAAATATATCAAGCTTCATCAACTATCCCAACGAAAAGATATTACTCCATTGTGGAGTAAGAAAAGCTAAAAAAGATATTTACAAGATTAGAAATATTTAAAAGACTAAGGAAATATTTTTACTATAAAGAAAGAAGACCAAGACTAGTTCTTGTCTTACAAAAGATTTTTTCCCTTATACAAAGAGAGCTTGCTATTTATAGAAAATAATGAGTAGCTTTTGTCATGTTCAACTTTTGCGAATGTGAAATTCACGTATGCGAAGTGACCTTTGTGTGTGTAGATTCCATATATGCAACTATGGCACTTGTGTTTCACTCTTGACTTCATGAGTTAGTCTTGAAAATGTAGGTTCCATGTATGCTAATGTGACCTTTGCAAATATAGATTCCACACATACATCTATGATTCTTTTGCTTCCATTCTTAACTTCATGGGTTAGACTTGCAAATGTGCGTTCCATATATGCTAATGCAACCTTGCGTATATAGATTCCACATATGAAACTATGCTCCTTTTCATCTCTAATTATCTCTTTCCATAAGCCCATGTGTATATTCCACATTTGCGAATATATAGATGATGTGTGCAACTATGGCTTTGCTTCGTTCTCTTGTCTTTTAGCCTTTTTCATTCTTTTTAATAATTTCTTCTTCCTACAAGATTTGTTAGAAAGTGTTCGAGGATAGGATATCATTATTCATATTTTATTTTAAAAACTTATTTTTTTACATATGAAATTACATGAATAATTTATATCCATCAGGCATCCTCTCTTCTTCTGGAGCGGGCCGACCTCGACAGTAGAATAGATGCATCTATGGATCGTTCTGTATGTCCCTCGGCATGGTACATGTTATTCTAGATCGGGCCGAACAACCTCGGCATAAATCGTGCTTATTAATACTCGGAGCCTAATCATACTTGATATTATTATGTGGCTTGTGAGGTTAAAATTATTTAATGACATAAATTTACTTGGAGTTTATAAATTTGTGAAAGAATTAATTGGTCATGCTTGTTAATGAGTTAATGTTATTATTTACATAACCCGCGTTTATTTATAATTTTTGTATTTATATTGTTAGCCCATAATTATTTATATTTATAATTTTTTAGACTTGATACTTACTAGGTACATGTTGTTTATGTACTCACGCTACACTTCTTCACTGACCGTGCAGGATCTGAGACAGGTGCATATGGAAATGTCACCGGTGCGCACCCTCCTACCCGAAGGTCTAGTGGTGCGCTGCTTTCCTGGGCCATTCCGTAGCATCTTAGAGTCTCTCCTTTACTTTCATTCATGTCTATTATTATTTCAGATGATAGCTAGAGTTTTGTATAATCTATTAGTGTGCATACACTTGTGACATCAGGTCTTGGCACACACTAGTAGACTTGTGTGCATACGCAATCAGTCATGCAATACCCAAATACTCATCTCGCTCAAATTCCGCTATAAGGTCGCCAATAGAACCACTCCATGTGTGCATATAACCAATGAATCACAACTCCTCGTAGCATAGAAGAGTAACTCACAGATCATTTCAGAACACGAATAACCTCAACATCAAACAAATGGCACATCCCTCAACAATAGCAGTATGGAGCCAACAAATCAGACTTGGTGTAGAATACACATCCTAATTGGGCCATCCAATAGACTGAAATAATAATTGATGAGCGCAAAATACACACTTAAATTTTGCTCGCTAGTCAAATGTGGTATAGTATAAAATCGTATCCACATGGATTGTATTTAAACAGCGTTCTCGTAGTTTCTAGCTTGATTGCTATCTAGGAGGATCAACAATGGATATTTCTATGATTACTAACTACAATAAACTAAGAATCTAAAGCTATTGACTAATGACAATCGCAACAAAGGTAATCAAGGAAGTTATCAATGGGAAAAAATAGGGTCTGATAGGATAGGTGAAAGATAATTGTTCGGGGATCTAACTCTAGATAATTCACTTCTAATGTTCAAGTGAGTTTCTCGAATTCACTTAATTATCAGTACAATTGTTTAGTAGAAACTCATCTCTCGATTAAGTCTCAACCTCACAAATGAACCAATTTAAGCTCTGTGAAGATATGCAAGAATGTGTAATGGATTGGTCTTTAGGAGAACCTCTCTCGATTATCCTCCTAACTAGGTTTAATCAATGATTCAACTAGCATCTTTCAATAACTTAGAAAAATCCACGAACTCAACCAGTAATATAATGCAAAGATATCACAAGTTATACCTCTTTCGATTACAAGAACAAGTGAATATATATATGCAACAATTAAATCTTTCAAAAATGATTCAAATACATAAAAATAGAGTTATAGTCCACAAACAATCATCAATACACCAAATCCATCAAAACCCAAAAGGATCTACTCTATAGACATGGAGAAGTTCTTCACAAATTTAATTAAAGTATAGGAAAACATAGATTCAATCCAAACCCGGATCTTGAGTGAGGAAGGAATGATGAAATCCTTGTGCTTGTGTTCTTCCAACTCCTCCTTAGCCTCCTTGGGTCAAAAATCTATCAAAAGTTTCGAAAATGGTGTTTTCCCATGTATTTAAGCCATCCCCCAATAATCCCTGAATGAAATTACACTTTTTAGCGGAATTAGGAAGTCACTGTAATATTTTTGGGCTACCGCGCCGCATGGCTCGCCGCCCCATGCGGCGCGCTTGTGGAAAATTTCAGAACGATTGGCAAAATGAATTTTGGGCATAATTTGCGCTGTCGCGCCGCCCTATGTGGCGCGGCTGTGCAGTTTTCTTAGAGTAAGTTCGTTTCTCCAATTTTTGACATCCGGACATGGTCCACGACCCCCGAACGCAATCCCGATTTAATCCATTGTGTTCTACTCATACTTCAAAGCTCCAAATAGCTTGAATTTGCTCCGCAACATCTAAATAACTTGGAATCACTCCTACACGGCATAAAACACACAATAAGCACAAAACATTACTAATTATAGCTCAACATAAGTAAAGTGCAGTGAATTAGAGTACAATAAGCGACTAAAACACGGGATTATAGTCTACCATCAACACCCCACACTTAAACCATTGCTCGTCCTCGAGCAATTAAACTACACTTCACATAGACACGACCTTTTTAAGCAACTCTCCTAACTCATCACGCCAAGAATAATCTAAACATATTAAGAACAATACCATATCATCCCCGCCTCAAGATTTGAGTCAAAAGCACCATTTCACAACCCGCTCACTTACTCTAACAAAGAGGTTAACAGCATTACCTTTCCTTCGTGAATCAAGTGCCCTCACACAACAATAGAGAGTAGTTCCAAAAATAATAATGCTTAAGAACAATTAGGAACTCAAAATAAAAAGAATTCACTCACTCTCAGAAGTAATATTCATGTGCTACAAAAGACATACCATAAGCTTGCACATAATGTATTACTCTACTAATTGAGCTTATTCAGTCAAGGATCAAGTAGGACTTTATTTGGTTGTAATGTAGGTTGCGGGACGGGTATGATAAATTTGGATATATTGATTACACCTCCCTAAGCACTTTAATACATACAATTTACCGTTCAAAATCCCACACTTTTGTCAAACCATAACTCCACGCTTACATCAATATATGTCAACTCCCCGCCTCTTTAAGAACAAATACATTAAGAATTACCACAAAATTTCAAGTGGATCTTACTTTTTCAAAATAATGCACATTTCTCCTTAATTAAATAGCTCCACTCAAAAGCCAAACCAACACCCCACACTTTAACTTTTACAAAATTCATAACAATTTCAAGTGCTCGTGAGAGATAAGAAGGTTCAAATAAATGGTCAATTCAAATAATTGGGTAAGGCTTGTAATGTGGTTGCCAAGGAAACAGGATTACAAGCTTCAAGGGGTCAACTAGGATACATAATAATTAGGTGGTTAACAACATATAATTAGCTCAACAAAGAAATGCCTATTTAACTTCCAAGACTGAATAAAACTACAATTTCGCTTTGCAAACACACGGGGCAAGTTCTAAATGTCAAATGCACTACACAGAATACCCAAAACCTCACACACACATCACATAACTCACTCAGGATCGGACTCATCAAGACACTCTAGTCAAAGCACCTAAGCAAAGTTAAGATCATACAATTTAAGGTACTTATACAAGAGTCAAAAATTGAGCCTAAACGTAACAACTAAAGCACTTACTATTCTCCAGGCATAATACAGTCAAGAGATATTGCTTTCATTTCAAATCACATTACAAGATTTCCTACTCCTAAAAAAATAAAACTAACTACACTCGGTTCAAATACCCACCTCACTCTTTAAATTGTGGCATGCCCCCATGACACACAAATAAAAATCAAGAGGTAAAGAAAACTCCACCCCTAATTCTGAATTAATTTTTCATTTTCGCTCCTCGGGATTCTTTATGGAGCTGATCAGGCTAAAGTCCTTTAAGGATATTTCTAAGACCCGCTCTTTTCTTTCTTTCTTGGCCTCATTTTGAGCAATGGATTGTTCTTGTAGGATTATCCTCAACTTGTTTCTGCATTCATTCACAAGATCAATCCATTCATATTCCTGTAAATCCCCAAAAATAAAATCCACATGATCAAGGTTAGAATAAGAAAATGAAGAAGAAAGGTCATGTGAGTATTCCTCTGTATGTCCAAGATCATTTGTTCCTCATTCTCTTTTACTAAAATTTTTAAATGTGGATAGGAGGATGTGGATTTGAACTCTTCTTTTATTGATGCACAATCAACCAAAGCCTCATCTTCAATCATCTCAGTTGAAAAAGAGTCCTCTTGCAGAGTGGAAAACTCTCTTTGTAGATGTTCATCATCTCGGGTAGGCCCATTCTCACAGGGAATCTCCTCCATATATTCACTATCATAATGCAATGACCTTTCGAAAAGTGTACTTATTAGTTTATTCACTTGCATTGTTAGGTTGTTAGTTGCTTCATCATCGTGTGTAAATCTCTCTTCCACCTTATTAACGAACTTATATATAAGCTCTTCTAAACTAACATTCTCCGCTTGAGGTGGTTGTCTCACTTCGCTTGCATTCCAATCATAATAAGGGTGTTCATCCCAACCAGAGTCAGAATTGTGCCTATATGAATCCTCATACCTGTACGGACTAGAGACAAAGTGAGAGTGTTCAAAAGATGAACCATAGGAAGAATACCTACCTGCCTGACAATTAACCCATAGATAATTTCCACTTCATTTAAAACACATAGCACACCGCTGATAATATTCAGCTGCTAACTCTTCAACCATTTTCTTAGGCTGGTTGTACTCCATCTTCACATCTTTTAGAGTTCAATATCAAGAATATTTTAACGATCCGGCCGGTCGTTTTGAGAGTTATATCCCCGAGCCCCTATTTATTGGTTCCTCCATATCTATTTTTTCTATTATAACTTGCTGGGAGGTTTGGTTTTGGCTTTTGGAGTGTTTTGGTACACTTAATCCCTAAACGGAGGCTTAAGTCTTAGGATTTGGATTGTAGTCAGAACTGTATAAAGACGACTCCGGAATGGAGTTCTGTCAATTCCATTAGCTCCGTTGGGTAATTTTGGGCTTAGGGGCGTGTCCGGATTATATTTTGGAGGTCCGTAGCTTATTTAGGCTTGAAATGGCGAAAGTCGAATTTTAGTAGATTTGGACCCGTAGTAGAATTTTTGATATCGGGGTCGGATTTCGATTCCGAAAGTTGGAGTAGGTACGTAATATTGAATATGACTTGTGTGCAAAATTTTGGGTCAATCGGACGTGTTTTTATAAGTTTCGGCATCGGTTGTGAAAATTTGAAGTTCAAGTTCTTTAAGTTTGAATTGGAGGGCGATTCATGATTTCAATGTTGTTTGATATGGGTTGAGGGCTCGACTAAGTTCGTATGGTGTTTTAGGATTGGTTGGTATGTTTGGTTGAGGTCCTGGGGGCCTCGGGTGAGTTTCGTATGCTTAACGGATCACTTTTGGACTTTGGAAGATAGCAGATTTTATGGTGTTTTGTTGCAGACATTTTCTTCATCGCATTCGCGTAAGGCATCTGGGAAGGCCAGCTGAGTTACTCTTAGTGTTCACAATGTGGTTCCCGCATTCGCGAAGATGTGGAACCTCAAGGATACGCATTCACGACATGGTCCTCGCGTTCGCAGAGAGGAACAGACAGATGGAGCTTCATGCATTTAAGCCTACGCGTTCGCGAAGAGGGTCCCGCATTCACGTAGGGTCCGCCAGTGAAAGGTAACGCGTTCGCGAAAGAGGAATTTCTGGTCAACATGTTTTGTTCAACGCAAACGCGAAGCTTTGACCGCGTTTGCAAAGAAGGAATTAACAGGGCACATATAAAGATTCAAAAACGAGGGTTTGGCTTTTTTGTTTATCAAAAATTGAGTTTGGGAGCTCGGATTTGGACGCGATTTCGAGGGATTTTCAGAGACATCGATTTGGGTAATGATTCTACACTTGATTTTGGTTATATCCTACTAATCTATCATTAATTTCATCATTAAATTTCGGATTTGGGTTGAAAATTGGGGGGAAATGGGAAGAAGTTCTTCAACTAATATTTTGGGTTTTGATTGGGATTTTGACATCGGATTTGGATAATTTTGGTATGGGTGAACTCGTGAGTGAATGGGTGTTCATATTTTATGACTTTTATCCGACTCTGAGACGTGGGCCCGGGGAGACGTTTTGGGGCGATTTTCTAATTTTTTGCTTTAGCTTTGATTTTATTAATTAGATTAGTTTCTTATAGTTGTATTGATGGTATGAATTTGATTTTGGCTAGATTTGGGCCATTCGGAGTCGGATATTAGTAGAAAAGGCATTGTTACCAATTGATTGAGCTTGGTTAGAGGTAAGTGACTTGCCTAACCTTGTGTGGGGGAAATCCCCTTAGGATTTGATACTGTTGTTATATGTGAGTGCCGTGTACGTGAGGTGATGAGTACGTACACGGGCTATATTGTTATAAAACCCGATTTTTTACTGAGTATCAAGTTGTTTTTCCTTTTAAATTGAGTTATATGTTTTATGAGTATTAGTCTTTTTCCGTTCTTATTTGAGCTATTCCAATATGTGTAGGTATCCCGTTTAGTCTAATATCGTAAGTCTACATGCTTTAACTGCTTATTTGAACTCTTTGAAGCATGCCTAGTTGATTTTCTGATTTTTCTTGTTCTTTATCGGTCTTAACTATAGAACTCTTGCTGTTAATTGTGGTACTTATCGGTTTGAGCTGTGTGTTTACTTTTGAGACTACGAGGTGGTTCCTCAGAAGTTCTCCCTGCACATTTACTTTTGAGACTACGAGGCGGTACATCGGGAGTTCTCCCTGTATATTTACTTTTGAGACTACGAGGTGGTACCTCGGGAGTTCTCCCTGCATATTTATTTTTAGACTACGAGACGGTATCTCGGGAGATCCCCTACTGTTTATCCCTGTGTGTTGTACTGTTATTTTGCTGTGTTTGCTTTTTGTTAAATTCTAATCTCTTATTATAATGTTATATTCTCCTGCTATATTTATTATATACCAGTGGGCCTGACCTGACCTCATCACTACTCTACCGAGGTTAGGCTTGGCACTTACTAGGTACCGCTGTGGTGTACTCACGCCCTTTCCTACACATGTTTTTCGTGTGTAGATCCAGGTTTCTTTTACCAGCCTCGTCCTTAGTTGCAGTCACTGCTATTTTCAAAGAACTTTAAGGTATAGCATCCCGTGTCCGCAGATCCTCGGAGTCCCCCTCTACCCCCTATGATGATTCTTCTCTTATTTCTACAGACATTGATGTATAGAACAGTTAGAACTTCATAGAAGCTTGTGACTTATGGTGTTCCGGATCTTGGGAGTGTTTTGTATATTTCAAGAGTTGATTATTGTATATGCCTGGCGGCATCTCAATTGCTTATTAAAATATCTATTACTGTTAGTTGTTAAATTTTCATGTTTTTTATTTCTTTTCCACAAGTGTTAGGCTTACCTAGTTGTAGAAACTAGGTGCCGTCACGACGATTCATGGAGGGAGAATTTGGGTCGTGATAAGTCGGTATCAGAGCTCTAGGTTCATAGGTGTCGTGAGTCAGAAGCTGTTTTATTAGAGTCTCGTAGATCAGTATGGAGACGTCTGTACTTATCTTCGGGAGGCTATGGAACTGTTAGGAAACATTATGCTTCTTTGATTCCTTATCGTGCGAAATTTGTTGGCATCAAAAAAAAATTCTAAATTTCTGTAATCTATTCTTTCTCACAGATGTTGAGAACCCGTACCGGAGGATCTGATGACCAGGCACTCGTGCCCCCTGCTAGAGCCGCTAGAGGTTGGGGCCAGGGCAGAGGACGACCACGTTGTGCAGCCAGAGCACCCGCGCGAGCTGCGATAGGGGAGCCCCCAGAAGCTCCAACTGGAGGGTAGGCATCGGAGGTTCCTATTGCTACACCAGCCCTCCAGGAGACTCTAGCCCAGTTCGTGAGCATGTTCAGCTGGATTGATTTCATTAGCTCCCGACGCATCTCAAGCTGGGGGAGGGGCACAAACTCCAGCAGTCCGTACTCCTGAGCAGAGGGTCCAGGTTGATCAGGCCCCAGAGTTCATTTCTATGCCGCTGGTAGCTCCGGTCTAGCATGAGACCAAGACAGCCATTTCGGAGGAGGAGCAACTCAGACTTGAGAGGTACAAGAAGTACCACCCACCTACCTTCAGCGGATTAGCTACAGAGGATGCTCAGGGTTTTCTAGAGGAGTGTCATCGTATTCTCCATACTATGGGCGTAGCGGAGATGAGTGGGGTTTCTTTTACCACCTTCCAGCTTAGAAGAGCAGCCTATCAATGGTGGCGTGCTTATGAGCTGAGTAGTTCGGATGAGGCAGCTTCACTTACATGGACTCAGTTCTTGGACATGTTTTTGAGAGAGTATGTCCCTCAGAGCCTCAGGGACTCATGGCACATAGAGTTTGAGCAGCTACGCCAAGGTAATATGACTGTGTCAGAGTATGCCGTTCGCTTCAGTGATTTGGCCTGACATGCACCGGCCTTGGTTTCCACAGTTTGAGAGAGGGTTCGACGGTTTATTGAGGGACTCCACCCCATTATCCGGATCAGTGTGGCCAGGGAGTTGGAGATGGGTATTTCTTATTAGCAGGTTGTGAGTATTGACAGGAGATTGGAGGGCATGCTTGCCCGGGACAGAGAGGAGAGATAGGACAAGAGGTCTCGAGAAACTGGCTCTTATTCTGGAGCTCGTGCCCTAGCAGCTCGCCATGGTAGAGGTTGTGTGAGTTGCCCTGTTCATTCAGCTCTTCCAGCCGCCAGTGATGTTCCAGCCCCTGCTAGGCCCCAGGAGCCTTATTATGCACCGCCAGTATCTAGTGTGCCTCCTGCTCGGTGAGCTTTTAGCGGCCAGTCCAGCAGACTTGGCCCGAGTCAGTCGCAGTAGCCACACCCTCCGAGGGGTTGGTTTGAGTGTGGCAACACCCGCCATATGGTGAGGGATTGCCCCAGACTTAGGAGGGATGTACCTCCTCAAACTTCTTAGCCACCACATGCTCCACTGGGTCCTCAGGCTATGATTCCAACACCAGTTACCGCCCCACCTGCTCATCCAACTTGAGGTGGAGGTCGGGGAGGTCGAGGTCTCCCTAGAGGGGGAGGCCAGGCCAGGTATTATGCTTTTCTGGCTCGTACATAGGCAGTTTCTTCCGACTCTGTCATTACAGTTATTGTTCCAATCTATCATAGAGATGCGTCGGTATTATTTGACCTAGGCTCTACGTATTCCTATGTGTCCTCTTATTTTGCTCCGTATTTGGGCGTATCTCGGGATTCCTTGAGTTCCCATGTTTATGTATCTACTCCCGTGGGAGATTCTCTTATTTTGGAGTGCGTGTATAGGTCGTGTTTGATTGCTCTTAGTGGTTTTGAGACCAGAGGTGATTTATTATTGCTCAGTATGGTAGACTTTGATGTTATCTTGGGCATGGACTGGTTGTCTCCCCATTATGCTATTCTTGATTTTCACGCTAAGACTGTGATGCTGGCTATGCCAGGTTTACCACGATTAGAGTGGAGGGGTACTTTAGAGTATACTCCCAGCCGAGTCATTTCATTTCTTAAAGCTCAACGAATGGTTGAGAAAGGGTGTGACGCGTATCTACCTTATGTGAGAGATGTCAGTATTGATACCCCTACAGTTGAGTCAGTTCTAGTAGTGAGGGACTATCCAGATGTGTTTCTAGCTGATCTTCCGAGCATGCTGCCCGACAGAAATATTGACTTTGGCATTGATTTGTTGCTGGGAGCTCAGCCCATCTCTATTCCTCCATATCGTATGACTCATCCTACATTGAAAGAGTTGAAGGAGCAATTACAGGAGTTGCTCGATAAGGGCTTCATTCGACCCAAGTGTGTCACCTTGGGGTGCTACTGTCTTGTTTGTGAAGGAAAAGGATGGTTATATGTGTATGTGCATTGATTATCGCCAGTTGAACAAGCTTACAGTGAAGAACATGTATCCATTGCCTCGTATTAATGACTTATTTGATCAGTTACAGGGTGCCAGAGTATTCTCCAAGATTGACTTACATTTAGGCTTTCATTAGTTAAAGATTCGGGAGCCAGATATCTCTAAGACTGCCTTCAGGACTCGGTATGGTCACTACGGGTTCCTTGTGATGTCTTTTAGGCTGACCAATGCCCTAGCAACTTTTATGCACTTGATGCACATTGTGTTCCGGCCTTATCTTGACTCCTTCGTCATTGTGTTTATTGATGACATTCTGGTATACTCCCGGACTCGGGAGGATCATGAGCAACACCTGAGGACTGTGCTTCAGACCTTGAGAAAAAAGAAGTTATATGAAAAATTTTTGAAGTGTGAATTTTGGCTAGACTTAGTGGCATTCTTGGGTCATGTAGTATCAAGTGATGGGATCCAGGTGGATCCGAAGAAAATAGAAGCAGTGCAGAGTTGGCCCAGACCGTCCTCAGCTACGGAGATTCGGAGTTTTCTTGGTTTTGCGAGGTATTACTGTCAGTTTGTAGAGGGTTTCTCATCTATTGCAACACCTATGACCAGGCTGACCCAGAAGGGTGTTCCGTTCAGGTGGATAGATGAGTGTGAGGAGAGCTTTTAGAAGCTCAAGACGGCTTTGACTACATTCCCAGTATTGGTATTGCCTACAGGGTAGGGGTCTTACACTGTATATTGTGATGCATCGCGAATTGGTCTTGGCGCGGTGTTGATGCAGTACGGTAGGGTGCTTGCCTATGCGTACATACAGTTGAAGGTGCATCAGAAAAACTATCATGTTCACGACCTTGAGTTAGCAGCTATTATTTATGCCCTGAAGATTTGGCGGCACTATTTGTATGAAGTTCCTTGTGAGATTTACACCCATCATCGGAGTTTGCAGCATCTGTTCAAGCAAAAGAATCTTAACTTGCGTCAGCAGAGGTGGTTGGAGCTACTTAAGGACTATGATATCACCATTTTGTACCACCCGGGGAAGGCCAATATGGTGGATGATGCTTTGAGTCGCCGGGCGGAGAGTTTGGGGAGTTTAGCATATTTTCTAGCAGCAGAGAGACCCTTAGCATTAGATGTTCAGGCCTTAGCCAGCCAGTTTGTAAGATAGGATATTTCTGAACCGAGTCGAGTGTTTTATTGTGTGGTCTATCGGTCTTCTCTTTATGATTGCATCAGGGAGCGTCAGTATGATGACCCCCACCTGCTTGTCCTTAAGCAAACGGTTCAGCACGGTGATGCTATGGAGGTCACTATTGGGGATGATGTCATATTGAGGATGCAGGTCAGGCTATGTGTGCCTAATGTAGATGGTTTGCGTGTTCTTCAGGAGGCTCATGGCTCGCGGTACTCTATTCATCTGGGTGCCGCGAAGATGTACCAGGACTTGAGGCAGCATTACTGGTGGAGGAGGATGAAGAAGTACATAGTGGAGTATGTGGCTTGGTGCCTAAATTGCCAACAGGTGAAGTATGAGCATCAGCGGCCGGGTGGGTTGCTTCAGAATTTAGAGATTCTGGGGTGGAAATGGGAGCGGATCACTATGGATTTCGTTGTTAGACTCCCACGAACTCAGCGGAGTGTTGATGCAGTTTGGGTGATTGTGAATAGGCTGACCAAGTCAACTCATTTCATTCTTGTGATGACTACTTATTCTTCCGAGCAGCTGGCTCGAATTTACATCTGCGAGATCGTCAGGCTTCATGGCGTACCAGTATCTATCATCTCTGACTAGGGTACGTAGTTTACATCATGATTCTAGAGGGCTGTACAATAGGAGTTGGGTACTTAGGTTGAGTTGAGCACAACATTTCACCCTCAGATGGACGGACAGTCTGAGCGCACTATTCAGATACTGGAGGATATGCTTCGCGCTTGTGTGATAGATTTTGGGGGTGCTTGGGACCAGTTCTTGCCAGTTACGGAGTTTTGCCTACAACAACAGCTATCAGTCGAGCATTCAGATGGCACTGTATGAGGCTCTGTATGGTAGGAGGTGTCGGTCTCCAGTGGGTTGGTTCGAGCAACGCGAGGCTAGATTATTGGGTACGGACTTGGTTCAGGATGCCCTGGATAAGGTAAAGGTGATTCAGGATCGACTTCACACAACCCAGTCCAGACAGAAGAGTTATGTAGACCGGAAGGTTCATGATGTTACATTCATGATTGGAGAGCGGGTCTTGCTCCGGGTTTCGGCTATGAAGGGCGTTATGAGGTCGGGAAGAAGGGCAAGCTGAGCCCATGGTTTGTCGGCCCATTTGAGGTGTTGCGATGCATTGGGGAGGTAGCTTATGAGCTTGCCTTGCCTCCCAGTTTTGCAGGGGTCCATCCAGTATTCCATGTTTTTATGCTCCAAAAGTATCACGGCGATCCGGCTCATGTGTTGGATTTCAGCTCAGTCCAGTTGGACAAGTATCTATCTTATGTCAAAGAGCCAGTGGCTATTTTGGACATGCAAGTTCGAAAGCTGAGGTCAAAGAACATGGCTTCCGTGAAGGTTCAGTGGAGGGGTCACCTAGTCGAGGAGGCGACTTAGGAGACCGAGCATGATATGCGCAGTCGTTATCCTCATTTTTTCACCACTTCAAGTATGTCTTTATGCTCGTTCGAGGACGAACGATTGTTTTAAGAGGGGAAGGATGTAACGATCCGTCCGGTCGTTTTGAGAGTTATAGCCTTGAACCCCTATTTATTGGTTCCTCTATATCTATTTTTGTTATTGTGACTTGCTTGGAGGTTTCCTTTTGATTTTTGGAGTGTTTTGGGACACTTAGTCCCTAAATGGAGGCTTAAGTCTTAGGATTTGGATCGTAGTCGGAATTGTATGAAGACGACTTCGAAATGGAGTTCCGTCGATTCCGTTAGCTCCGTTGGGTGATTTTGGGCTTAGGGGCGTGTCCGGATTATGTTTTGGAGGTCCGTAGCTTATTTAGGCTTGAAATGGCAAAAGTCGAATTTTAGGAGATTTGGACCGGTAGTGGATTTTTCGATATTGGGGTCGGATTCTGATTCCGGAAGTTGGAATAGGTCCTTAATGTTGAATATGACTTGTGTGCAAAATTTGGGGTCAATAGGACGTGGTTTTATAAGTTTCGGCACCGGTTGTGGAAATTTGAAGTTTCAAGTTCTTTAAGTTTGAATTGGAGGGCGATTCATGATTTCAGCGTTGTTTGATGTGGGTTGAGGGCTCAACTAAGTTCGTATGGTATTTTATGATTGTTTGGTATGTTTGGTTGAGATCCCGGTGGCCTCGGGTGAGTTTCGGATGCTTAACGGATCACTTTTGGACTTTGAAAGATAGCAGATTTTCTATTATTTTGTTGCAGACATTTTCTTCATCGTGTTCGCGAGGGAGT
Source organism: Nicotiana tomentosiformis (assembly GCF_000390325.3). Lineage (NCBI taxonomy): Eukaryota > Viridiplantae > Streptophyta > Magnoliopsida > Solanales > Solanaceae > Nicotiana > Nicotiana tomentosiformis. The sequence continues at coordinate 42,454,947 of NC_090820.1, forward strand.
TCTCGCGTTCGCGTAAGGCATCTGGGAAGGGCAGTTGAGTTACTCTTCGCGTTCACGATGTGGTTCCCGCGTTCGTGAAGATGTGGAACCTCGAGGCTACACGTTTGCGACATGGTCCTCGCGTTGGCGGAGAGGAACGTGCAGATAAAGCTTCAGGAATTTAAGCCCACATGTTCGCAAAGAGGGTCCCGCATTAGCGTAGGGTCCGCCAGTGAAAGGTACTTGTTCGCGAAAGTGGAATTTTTGGTCAACATGTTTTGTGCAACTCGACCGCGAGGCTTTGACCGCGTTCGCGAAAAAGGAATTAACTGGGCAGATATAAAGATTAAAAAATGAGGGTTTGGCCATTTTTGTTTTATCAAAACTTGAGTTTGGGAGCTCGGATTTGGACGAGATTTCGAAGGATTTACAGAGACATCGACTGGGTAATGATTATACACTTAACTTTGGTTATATCCCACTAATCTATTATTAATTTTATCATTAAATTTCGGATTTGGGTTGAAAATTGGGGGAAAATGGGAAGAAGTTCTTCAACTAAGATTTTGGGTTTTGATTGGAATTTTGACGTCGGATTTGGATAATTTTGGTACGAGTGAACTCGTGAGTGAATGAGTGTTCATATTTTGTGACTTTTACCCGACTCCGAGACGTGGGCCTGGGGAGACTTTTTGGGGCAATTTTCTAATTTCTTGCTTTAGCTTTGATTTAATTAGATTAGTTTCTTATAGTTGTATTTATGGTATGGATTTGATTTTGGCTAGATTTGGGCCATTCAGAGTTGAATATTCTTGGAAAAGGCATTGTTACCGATTGATTGAGCTTGGTTCGAGATAAGTGGCTTGCCTAACCTTGTGTGGGGGAAATCCCCTTAGGATTTGGTACTGTTGTGATATGTGAGTGTCGTGTACGTGAGGTGACGAATACTTACACATGCTATATTGTTATAAATCCCGATTTTTTACTAAGTATCAAGATGTTTTTTCTTTTAAATTGAGTTATATTTGTTAATGAGTATTAGTCTGTTTCCATTCTTATTTGAGCTATCCAATATGTGTAGTTATCCCGTTTAGTCTAATATCGCATGTCTACGTGCTTTAACTGCTTATTTGAACTCTGTGAAGCATGCCTAGTTGATTTCCTGCTTTTCCTTGTTCTTTATCAGTCTTAACTGTAGAACTCTTGATGTTAACTGTGGTACTTATCGGTTTGAGCTGTGTGTTTACTTTTGAGACTACGAGGCGGTTCCTTGGGAGTTCTCCCTACATATTTACTTTTGAGACTATGAGGCGGTACCTCGGGAGTTTTCCCTTCACGTTTACTTTTGAGACTACGAGGCGGTACCTCGGGAGTTCTCCCTGCATATTTATTTTGAGATTACGAGATGGTATCTCGGGAGATCCCCTGTTGTTTATCCCTATGTGTTGTACTGTTATTTTGCTGTATTTTCTTTTTGTTAAATTCCAATCTCTTATTATACTGTTAAATTCCACTAAGGCGGTACCTCGTAGAAGCTTGTGACTTACGGTGTTCCGGGTCTTGGGAGTGTTTTACATATTTCGAGAGTTGATTATTGTATATGTCGGGCGGCATCTCAATTGCTTATTAAAATATCTGTTACTGTTAGTTATTAAATTTTCATGTTTTTATTTCTTTTCCACAAGTGTTAGGCTTACCTAGTCGTAGAGACTAGATGCCGTCATGACGATTCACAGAGGGAGAATTTGGTTCGTGACAAATATGCTCTTCAAGATTTCTTCAACAAAAGAAATATTGAACAGAAGTTCACCAAACAAAGCTAAAAATAAAAGAAAAAACTAGACGCTAATTCCTCAATTAGCACTACAAACTATTTCAAACACAATTGATTTCCAATCCCCGATAACGACGCCAAAATTTGACGAGCACAAAACACACACTTAAATTGTGCTCGCTAATCAAAGATAGTATAGGATAATATCGTATCCACATGGATTTGATTTAAACAGTGTTTTCGTAGTTTTTAGCTTGATTGCTATCCAGGAGGATCAACAATGGATATTTTTATGATTTCTAACTACAATTAACTAAGAATCTAAAGTTATTGATAATGACAATCGCAACAAAGGTAAGCAAGGAAGTTATCAATGGGAGAAAATAGGGGTTGATAGGATAGGTGCAAGATAAATGTTCGGGGATCTAACTCTAGATAATTCACTTCTAATGTTCAAGTGAGTCTCTCGAATTCACTTAATTATTAGTACAATTATTTAGTAGAAACTCCTCTCTCAATTAAGTCTCAACCTCACAATATGAACCAATTTAAACTCTGTGAAGATACGCAAAAATGCCTAGGGTATTGGTCTTTAGGAGAATTTTTTTTGATTATCCTCCTAACTAGGTATAATCAATGATTCAACTAGCCTCTTTCGATTACTTAGAAGAATCTATGAATTCAACCAACAATATAATGCAAGGATATCACAAGTTATGTCTCTTTCGATTACAAGAACAAGTGAATATAGATGCAACAATTAAATCTTCCAAAAATGATTCAAATACATAAAAATAGAGTTATAGTCCACAAACAATTATCAATACACCAAATCCATCAAAACACAAAAGGATCTACTCCATAGACATGGAGAAGTTCTTCACAAATGTAATTAAAGTATAGGAAAATATAGATTCAATCTAAACCCCGATCTTGAGTGAGGAAGGAATGATGAAATCCTTGTGCTTGTGTTCTTCCAACTCCTCCTTAGCCTCCTTAGGTCGAAAATCTGTCAAAAGTCTCGAAAATGGTGTTTTCCCGTGTATTTAAGTCATCCCCCATTAATTCCTTAACGAAATTACCCTTTTTTAGCAGAATTGGGAAGTCATTCTAACATTCTTGGGCTACCGCGCTGCATGCCGCGCCGCCCTATGCGGCGCGCTTGTGGAAAATTTCAGAACGATTTGCAAAATGAATTCTAGGCATAATTTGCACTACCGCCCCGCCCCATGTGGTGCCCCATACGACGAGGTTGTGCAGTTTTCTTAGAGTAAGTTCGTTTCTCCAATTTCTAACATTCGGACTTGGTCCTCGACCCCCGAACGCGATCCCGGCTTAATCCCTTGGCTTTTACTTAGATTTTAAAGCTCCAAATAGCTCGAATATGCTCCGCAACACCTAAATAACTCGGAATCACTCATACATGACATAAAACACACAATAAGTGTAAAATACTACTAATTAATGCTCAACATAAGTAAAGTGCAATGAATTAGAATGCAATAAGCGACTAAAATATGGAATTATAGTCTACCATTAACACCCTACACTTAAATCATTGCTCGTCCTCGAAAGGTACATCCCAGCACAACTATGTGTTTGACATAGATATACATTTTGTGCTTCAAATCATTGCATATATATAATTGTTGATTAAAAAAAAGATTGAAGTAACTTTTTTCCGTGTTAAATTAAAGGCGGAAGTATTCCCTAACAAAGATTTTTCCATTCACAAAGTTAGAATTTAGATATCTCGTTAAGGAAAAAAAGCATCTTATTCATCCATGATACCTTTTGTGATGGAAGAACTATACATACATATAATTAGAATCAAAAGCTTCATGAAGGTGCAGCTGCTTCTTTAAAAGTTTCATCACCTACTACCAAAAAGGTGAATAATCAAATCTCACTGGATATGTATCTCTATATTAAATAAGAAGTCAAAGACATGCCAAAAACAGACATCTGAATAGTGAGGTTAACCAATATATAAGCAGTTGTATCGCTAATAAAAGCAAATATATCAAACTTTCCAAGAAAGTGAAACAGCTGGGACCTTATATAATACTTAATTAAAAGAAAGCACCACGAGGCCCTTGCAGTAATTAAAGACCAGAAAGAGATGTAACGTCCTAATAAAATATGCCAGGTTGTAAAGGTCAAAAAAATTGCGATACTAATCTTTATAACTGTCAATTTTGTAATCAATCCATTTAATTCCGTGAAAAATAGAAGTTAATGTAATATCATTAGTTTTCCTTTAATTAGTTTATTTAACTTTTTGGGAAAAAACCTTGTCTTCTAATGATTCTTGTTATCCAAAAGAACATTATGATTGAGAAGATGGAAGCTAATGATTGCATGCATGGAGGAACTTCTTCTGAACTAGAAAAGAATTAAGTTTCAAGCTCCATTGTATTATATTAGGCTTGTTAGGTGTGCGATTTTTTTTTTTATATACAAAAAATCTAACAATAGCGAGCTTTTATATATGGTACACAAAGAAGCATAATATTCGTATTACAGCTTTTTGTGAAATATATTTGCAGTTAGAATTATCTAATTAATTTGAACAGTCCACGCTGACTAAAAGATTAGCAGATATTGAAGCGAGGGTGAGGATGACAGTGTCTGTATCCGACAACCAGTTCGGGTTCATGCCGGGTCGTTCGACTACAGAAGCTATATACCTTATTAGAAGGTTGGTGGAACTATACTGAGAGAGGAAGAAGGATCTGTACATGGTGTTTATTGACCTAGAGAAAGCGTATGACAAGGTTCCTAGAGAAATTCTCTAGAGATGCCTGGAGGCAAAAGGTGTGTCGGCTCCCTACATTATGGCGATTAAGGACATGTATAATGGGGCTAAGACTCGGGTTAGGACAGTAGGAGGCGACTCTGAGCATTTTCCGATTGTAATGGGGTTACACCAAGGTTCTACGCTCAGTCCGTTCTTATTCGCCCTGGTGATGGACGCGTTAATACACCATATTCAAGGGGATGTGCCATGGCACATGTTATTCGCCGATGACATAGTTCTGATTGATGAGTCGCGAGCCGGTGTTAACGAGAGGTTGGAGGTTTGGAGACAGGCTCTTGAGTCTAAGGGTTTCAAGCTGAGCAGGACGAAGACGGAATACTTGGAGTGTAAGTTCAGCGTTGAGCCAGGAAAAGTGGGCATGGATGTGAGGCTTGATTCGCAGGTCATCCCTAGTAGAGGAAGCTTCAAGTACCTTGGTTCGGTTATTCAGGGGAGAGGAGAGATCGATGAGGATATCACACACCGTATTGGGGTAGGATGGATGAAGTGGAGGTTAGCATCTGGAGTCTTGTGTGACAAGAGAGTGCCACCGATACTCAAAGGTAAGTTTTATAAAGCGGTGGTTAGACTGGCCATGATGTATAGGGCTGAGTGTTGGCCCGTTAAGAACTCACATATCCAGAAGATAAAAGTAGCAGAAATGAGGATGTTGCGGTGGATGTGCGGGCACACTAGGATAGATAAGATTAGAAATGATGATATTCAGGAGAAGGTGCATGTGGGTCCCATTGATGACAAGATGCGGGAAGCGAGGCTTAGATGGTTCGGACATGTTCAGAGGAGAAGCCCAAATGCTCTGGTACGGGGGTGTGAGCAGATAGTTGCGGAGGGCACAAGAAGAGGTAGAGGGCGGCCTAAGAAGTATTGGGGAGAGGTGATCAGGCAGGATATGGCGAGGCTTCAGATTTCTGAGGACATGACACTTGATAAGAAGATGTGGAGGTCGAGTATTAGGGTTGTAGGTTAGGAGGTAGTTGAGTCGTGCCTTACTTCATACTATGGTGGAACTAGCCATGTAGGGTTTTTGTCTAAGATAGCTAGTGGGAATGTTGTGGCTTACTATTTTGCTTTTCAGTGCATGTCCTATTTACTAGCTATCGCTTTTGCTTTGCATCTTTCTTCTAGATTTCATGGTGTTCCTATTTTTCTTATAACTGTTGTAGTGATACTAATATTTACTAATATTGTCTCCCTTTGCTTTGCATCTTTCTTCTGGATTTCATGGTGTTCCTATTTATCCTATGATTGTTGTTGTGATACTAATATTGTCTCCCTTTTTGTCCTTTTGTCTTTTTTGTTTTTTGAGCCGAGGTTCTTTCGGAAATAGCCTCTCTACTCCTTTGGGGTAGAGATAAGGTCTGCGTACACACTATCCTTCCCAGACCCATTAGTGGGATTTTACTGGGTTGTTGTTGTTGTTGATACGGTTATACTTTTCTAAAGATGAATTCTAAATATTTCAAAGTCAGCAAGATATTTTTTTCTTCTTCTAAAGTTAGGTAATACTTCTAAGGATAGTGGTTCTTTCTAAAAACTTATTGAACTTCTTTTTCAACTACATAATATAATTTTATAGATATCATAAGTATATACTATTAAATTGATAGTGAATTCTTTCAAATTTTAAGTGATAGTGAATTGTACTCCCTCCGTTCACTTTTACTTATTCATTATATTAAAAATATATTTTTACTTTTACTTGTTAATTTTACCAAATCAAGTGAAAGATAATTTGTTTTTTTATTTTATCTTTGTTATTAACTACTCATACTCCAAATCATTACCCAATATTTTTTGAAACGCTATCATTATTATGAGTAAAATTATAAAAATATATACTATATTTATTTTTTCTTAAAGAAAGTGCAAAGTCAAAGTAGACAACTAAAAATGAACGGATAGAATAATAATTATAGATTATTATTATTAATTCGCAATACATGTTGATTGAGAAAAGTGATCTTAAAAGTCTTCACCAGTAATATTGCCATTTTGAATCTACGCCGCCCAATTTAAAGCACGCTATTAATTAGGGTTTAAGACTTTGATTCTTTGTAGATCTAGATTCTCCCCCATGTTTTGCCAATACAAGATTTGTTTAAAGTACTTTTAACTTGTTTAATCTTTACACGTCTTCCAAGACGACGACGTTCTACCAAAACTTGTAATTGTAATTATGAACCTACTGGATGTGTTGAGAAACAGAGTACACAAATTTATTTAGTGGGGTATATATGCAAAACAACCTATATTATCTAATAAAAAACACAAAAGTTAATGTAGAAACACCTATAATCATTTTAATATGGGTTAATGTATTTTTCATTTTTTGGATATGAAAGAAATTATATTGTGTGCTCGGGAGCAGATATCGCATATCCAGCTCCCTTTCTTGTAGTTTATCTTGTGATTTTTGGATAATGGTATAATAAAATGGATAATTTGAAGAGTGATTTCTTTCATTTGTTATATTAGCATATAAAACGAAAGTTTTCCTTCATGTCCCCATATAAAATTCTCGCTAATATAAAGTAGATATCAGATGAGTAGAGGAGTTATTTTTCGACAATAATTCTTAAGAGATGTAGTTAGATACAATTCTTTTATTTTTAATCAAAAAGTTTCAGGCTCGAATTTCGAGAATAGAACAATCCTAATATTCCCTTTTAATAGGTCTTACATAACGTGTCCACTACTAAAATTTGACAATAGGTGAGAATCAAGAAAAATACGGGAACGAAGACAAAGAAAAAGGAAAAAAAGAGCAGAAAAATCAGTGACATCTCATATTCCATTATTTTTTGTTGGTTTCCACTTTGCAAGAAGGGGTTTGTGGGGGGGGGGGGGGCGTAAGGGGATTGTTATGTTGATCGAATTAACCGAAAAGACAGTGGTGAAGACTATGAATTTTAGGAGGATATGACGTGGCTGTTTAAAATTAAAAGTATTCCATGGATGCAAAGTTAAAAAAGATTTAATTAGACTATAATGACTAAGACTAAATACATGATGGTAATGTTGCAAATTGAATTGTAATCTTTGACCAATAGCTTGGTTAGCTAAAGTGTTACTCCTATTTGTTAATCGTTGCAATCAACCGCTCAATAACAAAAGCAATGAGTAATTACTAATAGTAAAATGTTTTAAACCAAGAACCAGCTTAGAGGTTATTTCGTTGTTTGTTAATATTGGCGAGAGTGGTAATCAGCTTAGTGGTAATCACTGTCATAATAGTGGTAATCACTGTCATAGTTATTCTTTGCTTCAGTCTACGGACAAGGATAAGTAAAGCATAACTATAATACTAACATTACTGCGACGTAATTCCCTTAATTATGATAACGGAGATCTTTCTATCAATTTCAGCTTTTTAGGGTTGCAATTTGCTATTTCCTTAGCTATTTTATTTTCTGGTAGAAAAAATTAACCTTGTTGAAAACACTAGTTTACAGAATATTTTCATTTTTTCCCTTTATAATTAATGCACTGTGAGCATTCATAAAAGAATTAATGTTACTTCCATTTTCGGTTACAGTCACAATTTTTCAAATAGAGGAAGTGTAAGAAAATCAAAGCTTCAACTTGCTCTCATGTTGTTGAACAAAATCAATTAGGCTCAGTGTACAAATCATCTCGCATTCACGCAAGGTCAAGGAAATGGCCGCACCCCAAGTGGGTACAAGTGGGTCAGCTTTTCAGGTCAACAACTTTTTCAGGCCGACAACTTTTTCAGGTCGACATGACAATACACATAGCGTATATTGGCGAGGCGCTATATTTTATGTGATAATAATTCTTTCGGGTACAAGTGGGTCCAGCTTTTCAGGTCAATAACTTTTCAGGCCGACATGACAATACACATAACGCATATTGGCGAGGCGTTATATTTCGCGTGATAATGACTCTTTCGGGTACAAGTGGATCCAGCTTTTCAGGTCAACAACTTTTTCAGGCCGATAGCTTTTTCATGTCGACATGACAATGCACATAGCGCATATTGGTGAGGCGCTATGTTTTGCGTGATCATGATTCTTTCGGGTAAAAGTGGATCCAGCATTTCAGGTCAACAACTTTTTCAGTCCGACAGCTTTTTCAGGTCGACATGACAATACACTTAACGCATATTAGTGATGCGCTACGTTTAATATATAAGTTCGTGCAGCTTAGTTCTTCTTAAGTTGAACCAAGAGATCAGTATTCAGATACCATTTAAATAACTATTACAACATCCAATTCAGAAATGCCATTAATATTTAATAAGTGGTTTGCGAAGAGGCAAAAAGGTGAAGGTAGTTCAAAAGATCCACATGGAACACGCCACAATACAATCGATCCCTACCTTGAAAAAAATATGCTAGGTTGCTATACTGATTTGGTTGATGACAAGTGGTATGATGTTCTGCGTCCCTTGAAAAATAAGCCTATCAATATACACAGTGATCTCAAAGTTGTAGGGCACATTATTGAGGCAAAGCGCATTCTACAAATCTTGAAGGTATGCGAATTTAGGGCGAAAAACTATAATGGGTTCCCCATTACTCAAAATGATGTGATTATGAAGGATTGTGTCACTGACATGAGCTTGTTGTCCCACAAGCACTGTCTGCAACCTTCCAAACTAATACACACAAAGATGAACCAGAAGTAATTTGACATTTGATGAAGGAGATTCTAGAAATGGAAAAGGCACTAGCTATTCATCATGCAATGGATGATTTTAACTACCTAGAAGGAACGGAGGATCAGTATTAGGATTTATTAGTAAATGAAAAATTGCATAGAGATAATGATTATCCTGTTTTCCCAATAGATGTCGAGTGGGAAGGACTACCTAAGTTTCTACCACAGACGTTGGACGTATGAGTCCCATATTGTTGTCGAAATCAAGCAAGTGGTCTTATTGATGATAGCAATGAAATACGAGAAATGTGTGTCAACTGGGGCCTAGATTAAGATGCCTTTGGTCCTGAAGGGTGCGTACAAGATATTGACGAAGAAGATGAAGATGGTGACAATGAAATAGTGCCAGACAGCGACGATAATGGCGAATGACAATTATTTTTTATTTCTTGGGGTGTATGTTAAATTATTGTATTGAATATTTAATGCTAAATAAATATCAATTAGATTTAACCCCATTGGAAACATAATTTTATTTCATACATTTTGCAACCTGAACATTTACATAAATTTAGTGCAACAAAATTACTCCAATAAAATACTACGTTTATCCTTGATAATTGGGCACATTGGATGAACTGCCACTTGGAGGTGAATTACCACCGCTTCCCAAACCCACTGAAGGACATTTATGGCGATCGTGTCCTATTTTGGAATATATGCCACATTTACGCGCATAAACAGTATCACCAACATCCATTTGATTCTGTATACACGTTATTTTTTGCACTTGCCGTTGACTCACATAATCCTTGTTACACACCATTTTAAATGGTTTTGGTTGCCAATATTGCTTAACACTCACTAACAGCAACTGTCCACTATAAGTGTTTAAGTATGCATCAACACTATATTCTTTATCAATATGCCTCGTTACCGCGAAACTTGTATGTTGAAAGCACTTCATGGCATGTGAGCATGGCAAGTGATAGATTGACCATTTTTCACAGGAGCATAATCTTCTGACTTTATTGACGATGTGTGTATTATTCCTGCGGTTGTGGTGTAGACCAGTGCGAATTTCAAAAATACTTCACTCGCTGCAATACTGCAAAAATGAATGCCACTATGCACCCTTCCTATATTTCTCAAATCGTTTCATTGGTTGTGGCATAAATTCAACACCTATTTCCATCAATGACGATGCACCTCTAGATATTTCAACAAACCTCTCTCTTATCTGCTTGAATGACATCTACACCATGGCAGTGACAGACAATCCACGTGCAGACTTCAATAACCTATTGAAAGACTCTGACACATTTGTAGTCAGAATTTCCCATATTCTACCACCATCCGCATATAAAGTCTACTTGTCAAGCTCATGTCGCATCAACCAACGATAGGCTTCTGAGTCTTCCTGCCTAATTAATTCCATTCGCCTCCTGAATTTACACTCTTGGTGATCTATTGCAGCCATCCACATTAAATGATGCAAGTCCTTGTTCGGATAAGCCCTCTGAAAGTTGTCCTTCAAGTGCCTAATACAGTAATAGTGATAGGCATACGGTTCCTGCCATGCACGCAAATTCTGTACATAACTTAAAATACCGCAATGCGGATCAGATATTAGATAAATAACTTAACATTGTCCATGTCTCTTGGCTTTCATTGGCACAAATAGCAAATGCTAGGGGAAATATACTTCCATTAGCATCTACCGCAGCGGTGATCAACAACTTAATATCATACTTTCCATAGACATAAGTGTCATTTATGGATATTACCGGCCGACAATGAAAAAAATCACTAATGGCTGGTTTAAATGCCTAGAACACATATCTGAATATGTATTCTGATATTCTCGGACTCCGCTCAAGCTTCCTTTGAACAACAGTCTCGGGGTTAAAGTATTGTAATGTAGCCATGTACCTGGGTAGAGCGCAAATGACTTATCCCAGTTACCATAAACAATTTCAAAAGCACGTTTACGCCCGAGAAATGCCTTTCTTTTGGTAATGGTACATCCACATATTTGTTTTCAACTTTCTCGCATGCAACATCCAATTACAACCTTGAAACCATCTACGACAAATAACCTTGTATACTTCCGGAGATGACTCATGAACCATAATCTCACGAGACTCTTTTATGATGTACATTAGTAACGCCCTGCTTAGGAGAGCTTTATCAGCAAAAAGCATGACCTTTTACAACACCGTTGCTCTAGATTCATCCCACATTGCTGTCCGAATTTCGTCAACATCCCCTGTGAGGGCATCGACATCCTGCATAATTAGCAACTGATCAAGGTAGGGAATCTACCTTGAATAAAATGGCACATGGGACTTGTACACTCTTGACTAACGGGTGGTGGAGAATGCTCTCTCATCAAATCAGGTTCATCATTCTCGCCCCCATCATCGTCACCCTCATCAGGGAAGGGTGTGTCATCTCCAGACTCGTCAGGATTGTTGTCATAATCACTATTATCTTTCTGACTCTGCACATTTGCTAGATCTCGAATAAATATATCGTCATCGGGCAATTGAGTAAGGACAGGACCTTCAAGTTGCTCGTTTTCACTGAACAACCAATAAAATAATGAGTTTCTCAAATTCATCCAAACATTACATATAAACTTTATCACTTCACTTACAAATCATAATATGTTGATATCACATGATGCACATTATCATGTTGATGATGACTCCCGGATGGACCACCATGATCCAACATACCAAAACTAGGCATATTCCTACTATCTGTTGGTTCATAACTTGTAAAATTCATATCTGGCCGGTACCCCCTTTGGAATATATGAGTGCTAATACACATTCAATACATAAAAATAAACATCGTAACATAAAGAAAAATTAAAGTTTACCACTCGACTTGTGGATTATGTGAACTTGGGGAGAAATTATGTCATCGCTCCGCATTTTTTCGTGGAGATAAGTTTAGATCTGGCCAACTTCTTTCACCCAAAACCTGTTCGGATAAAACTGCTCCAAAAAAACCCAATAGATGATTGAGGGATATCCCTATTTTGCGGAACCTCATTATTGCGAACGTCTTCAGCCTTGACGTACATTTCTAACATATTTAACACAAGAAGTTCCTAGTGTTCATCCGGAGTCCTCAAAAAATTTATCAGAGTTTTATCATCTTTGATGTTAAATTCAGCATAACATGCAACCCCTTGCGGAGTAATAAAATGTGGATATCTTCCGGTTACTTTAATATTTACCGAACGTTTGCTCACACTCATTTGTTTACATAACAACGATACCAATCTATCGTACTCCATTGTAAGTGGCAACTTAACATGATACTGTGGAGAACAACTATAACGTACTTAGTTATTTTTTACCACAACCTCACCCCACAATATAATGAAACCCTAATTTTTCGGTCTTCGGACATTACGACAAAATGTAAAATAATTTAACGAACAAATATTTTGGAAGACCTGAAGGATCCAGAATGAATTTTTACCTAATTCTGGAACTCCTTAAATAAGAAAAAAAACAAGACCGGGGGAAGGGGGTACAATAATTGAAATATAGCGCATGCATAGTAGGCGTTATATATTTAGCGCATACATAATAACCGCTATACCCAAATGAATTATTAGTGGTCAGTTAAGTGCAGAAGAATTATTGGTGGGGCATGACATTTTATATATAGCGTGGTTATTCATCGCGCAATACCTTAACGGACAAACGTGTCGTTAAGGTATAGCGCGGTGAATAACCACGCTATATATAAAATGGTACACAATTTGTTTTTTTAGCTATTTGTGTCTTTTGAGTCCAAAAGAACCACACTTTGGTTCCAGACTCAATGAAGTATACTCCTAACTTCAACTTTGATGTCTTTCAACTATACCTGTTTAGCGGCCCGAGTTGACCTGGTTCCGCACTAGCGCATACCTATATTAAACCTCACCGGCCCGGACCGGTGGTAGGGGCTCGGGTAGGGCTGGGTTTGGGGGGATAAGGGGTTGGTACGTATTGATTTTACTTACTGGTTAACCGGACCAGTCAAAATCGGTAAAGGAAAATCACTAGTGAACCGGTTAACCGGACTGCCTCGGAGCAGTCCAACAGTTAATTTTAGATTTTTTTTAAAATAATAAGTTGACCGTTGGCAACGGTCCGCTTCCAATTTGACTGTTGCCCAACGGATATTTTGCAAGAATAGCCCTTTTGTTTTGGGCAATTTTTTTAAAAAAAATACTTTTAATAATTACAATTTAGCCCTTTGAAAAACTATAAATACACTCCCCCTCTTCTTCATTTCTTCACTCATCTCTCATTTCTCAAACTCAAATCCTCAATTTTTATTCTCTCATTCTTCACCTAAATTGCAATCAATTATTTGGCTCTCATTTTTTTGGAATTTAATTTTTCGTATTATTTGAAGTTTGAAGTTTGAACGTTGAACAATTGGCATTTCTTCGTGGTAACATTGGAGTTGCGACATTATCAAATGTTTAATTTATTGCGAAATTCGATGCACTCCCTTCAACTCTTTCTCTTATTTACTATTTTATTTATATTTTTAATTTTTGTTAGTAGTTAAATTTTCACAATATATTTAATGCTGCAAAAAGAGTTTGTAATAAGGTTGCTATTCTGGGTAATCGGGAAAATAGAAAAAGAGGTACTACTTCAACATCTAATAGTAATTTAAATGATTCTACACATGTTTCTGAAATATCACCTGATAATAATATAGATTATGAACAATTATAGGAAGATTTCGGTATAGAAGATAATGAATTAGAAATTGAAGATGAGACACCACTTATACCTAGTAGTATTGGAGTTGGTAGCCGGGGAGTGGTCGTGGCGCTAGTAGTAGACCACTTGTGGCCCCGACTACTAATCGGAGATAAAGAAGTAACGTTTGGAAATATTTTTGACGAAATAGAGAATTCTGATAGAGTTATATGCAAAATTTGTAAAGATGATTTAAAACATAAGACATGATGAGGTTTAGGGGGACTTGAACACTTAATAGACATATGAAAATTACCCATCCTATAGAATGGGGCTCTGATTTAGATGAAAAATAAGGAACTCTAAACCCTAGTACTGGAGGACTTATGAAATATGATAAAATGAAGGATCGTGAGGAGTTAGCAAAAATGATTGCTTTGGGTTGTCTACCTTTTTCTTTTGATTCTTCATCATATGTGACTATGTATATTCAATGGATTTATAATCCCTTATTTAAAGGTATCCCTAGAAGTACTTGTAGATATGATATCTTTAGACTTCATGAACAATATCATACATACATACGTTATTTATTTGACCACATTCCTTGTAGAGTTTCTCTAACTTTTGATACTGGTCATGCTGTAAATGGAAATGATTATTTGACAATTACATTTCATTGGATAGATAATAATTATTGTATGCAAAAACGTATTATCGCTTTTAAATATGATGAAGATCAAAGCCATACTACTATTCTTATAAGTACTACTATTTGCGAAGTTGTTGAATTTTAAAATCTTAATAAAAAAGTATTGTATATGTCTTTTGATAATGCTTCTAACAATAATGCCGCTATTTCAATACCACTAGACGAAATTTTTTATGTTAGGTGTGCATGTCATATTTTATAATTTAATTGTTAAAGCGGCCTTGATTTATTTTCGACTGAGATTACTCATGTTAGAAGAGCAGTTGGTGTTATTCAAGGAAATAATAGACAATCTAGAATTAGGGAATTTAAGACTAAGTGTACGGAGCATAACCTTAACCCCAGATTCATGCCAGATGAAACTGTTGCTAAATGGAATTATAAATACTTATTTTTAAAATGTTGCTACAAATATAGATTGCCGATAACTGAAGTTGCTAATGCGCATTGTACTGGTCCAAATCGTATGTTAACAACTAATACTTGGGAAATGATGTTGTTCAATTTTTATATAAATTTTATACAGCTACTGTTGAGTTTTCTGGAGCATATTACCCTTCTATTACTATGTCTTTAGTACATATACTGAAATTTCTTTTCTACTCTCTGAATTTAAGAAGAAAGAAAAATATAAGGATGTTGTTGAAAAAATACAAGTCAAATTCAAAATATATTTCTTTCCAATTCCTTTTATTTACTTAATTAGTGATGTTTTAAATCCTTCTATAAAGATATCTAATTATCACTAATTAATCAAAGCTTTATATACTTATATGGAGATTGGACCAACTGAAACCCCATATATTAATCAATGCTTTATATACTTATATGGAGATTGGACCAACTGAAACCCCATATATATATTGTTGTATGAACAAGCTAAATGATTATTTACAACAATTATATAATTATTATGCAAATATAATTGATGATGCTGCTATTAATGTAGGCAATGTTAATCCCAATATGCATTGTACTTCTTCTACTGCATCTGCTACTATGGATAAAGATGAAGGCCTTGATGCTTATAATATTTGGGCTACATTTTCTTCTACTCAAAGTAGCAGGAACATTGATGAACTTCAATTCTACTTGCAAAAGCAATCAAAGCCTCGCACAAAGGAATTTTCACCGTTGATATGGTGGCATGAGAATGAAAAGCAATTTTCCGTTCTTTCCGCTATGGCTCGGGACGTGCTGAATGTGCCAATTTCAACTGTTGCATCAGAGAGTGCATTTAGTCAAGGAAGACAACAACTAGGAGACACCCGTCACTCATTGGAAAGCAATGCTTTGAAAGTTTTAGTATGTTTCAGAGATTGGATTAGATCGAAACGAAGAAATCAGGGTCGTGAAGATGTTGATAAACCAGAAGAGGAGGAACTTGGAGATATATTAACACGTAGTCATCCATCTGAATTTAATACTCCAGAAGATGGCCAAGAAGTTCATATTGATTATCAAGAACTTACTAAGGCAATGCAAAACCTTTGAAGTTCTAGATTTATATTTAATAATTAAACTTTGAATTTACTCTTTTTTCGTTAATTTAGTTGTTGTTAAATGTAAACTTTAATTTGCAAGTTTGAAATAAAAAAATAACTTGCAAATTATAAGTACAATTTTTTTCCCATCTTCATTGTATTCTATTATCTTAAATTCTTAATGATATATTCAAATATAAGGATTTTAAAGCCTTTGCATCCTTTATTCAAACACTGTTTTTATAAGTTTGTTTTTTGGTTTTACATTTTTACTTTATCTTAATATAAATTACGGTAGTTATACAAAATACAAAAAAAATAGCCCGTCCCGTCCCGTCCCCTTGTGCCCCGAACCGTTCCGGTTCATTAAATCATCGAATAGGCCCGGACCCATTAAACCCGATTGAAAAAAATCGGTAACCGACCCGGATTGGTGACCGGCCGGTCAAATTTTCCAGCAAACCGGCCCAGCCCCCAGCCCCCCGTCACCTTTACTTTTTAACACTTTCCACCTCAACCTAAAAAAGGAAAATTAACTGAATGGCAGTAAAAATGAATTTTCTAGATCTTCCAATGAACCATCACCACGTGGACCTTTTTGACTTATTTTGTTTTTTTGACTCCAATTGAAGAAAAATCCTTAGTCCGCTTCCACGGGAAACTCTTTTACTTCGTCCGGTAAATCAAGAATCCCATTTTTCCTTCTGGTCAAGGTCAACCATCATTTTCTTTTCTCTCTATAAGAAATTTCCTGGATAGATAACATTCCCTGTGTTGACAGCTATACGTACTCATATTTAGTACTAGTACTAGTATAATTCCTGCTTTACTAACCCCTACCCCCAACCCCCCCTGCTCACATTCCCAAACAAAGGGGCCCACTAGAAGGGATTTATGTTCTCAACTACCTAACCTGTGAGTTGTGACCCTTTCTGAGACATTGGAGTAGAGAGGTAGTGGTGGGGTGATTTGAGGGGGAGGGGGGAGTAGGGAGGAACCCCAGTGCCCTTTTACTTTTCTTTACTTGTGTTCCTCCTGGAAGATGCTTTGCACAAAAAATTTAAAAAGATGAGCTTATTATTCTTTTAAACATCTCTATCGGTCAAGTTGTAAAGTTTCTGCTTATCAATCACATTACATTTATAACTGTTCTCACTTTTATTTGTACCCCTATTCCATCTCTCTATTGATTGTCACTTTCAGTGAGTGAATCAGTAAGTGTGAAACAAGGAGAAGACCAAGAATATAGAGGAAAACAGGGTAAAGAAGAAGAGTTCAAAGCAATTAATGAAAATACATGGGCTGCAGTAAGCTTATAGTAAATGGCAAGGTATGTCAATATTATTTGTGAGAACAACATGATAATATTTTAAATCATAATGCCAGATGGAATAAGTTCTTTAACCTTTTTCTTTTATTAAAGATTGAAACTTTCTTATACCCCCAATATATTTCCATGTATGACTAGTATAAGAAGAGTACAAGTTGGTCGTAAAAGAATACCAGATTCTTGGTCAAGAAGTTGTGAACATACTTATTGCCAAGTCTACCACTGCTACAGTAGCTCCAATTGGAGGTAAAGTGATACCTTTCCTTCTATAAATACTCATCTTTATCCCTTCATTTTAGCTCAGAATATTTTTCTGTTTCTTGCTTTCTAATTTTGCTCAATGGGGATCTTTCCACCATGTTCTGCAGAGATGCTGGACAAATTGCTTCAAGTGGTTTGTGGCAAGAACCATGAGCCTACAATAGAAGATAACAACTTTAACAATAATACCAATGGGAAGAAAGTCAGAGGGACAGTTGTATTGATGAAAAAGAATGTATTGGACTTGAAGGATGTTGGTGCTTCTTTCCTTGATAGAGTTCATGAAGTCTTTGGCAAAGGTGTCTCTTTGCAGCTCATCAGTGCTGACCATGCAGAATCTGGTATCTCCTTTTACTTGTGCTCTACTTTTCTGTCAACAAGGTTCTGATACGAGGACATGAAAGCTAATAAATAACTAAACACAAATTATGTTTTAAGCAAACCTCAGTGCCCCTTTTCAACTATAAAACCAAGCAACAGAACATAGAGAGCGTTTGAATTTTCCATGTGCTTTAAATAGTAAAAATATTGATGATTCAAGTTAAGTTGATCCTAGTCCAATCCTGTGAGTGCTTGACCTGTTGCTTCCTGATATTTCCTTCGACTTTAGTAGTTGTTGAATTGTGTCATCTAAAACTTTAAAAAACAACTCGAGAGGGTGCACTTTAATTTATTTCTTTATGCCTACAACACACATTTCTCATGCGGGAGTCTTTTTCTTAGGATGCTCTGACACCATATTGAATGGTGTGAGCACCTCATCTCGATGCTTAAGTTATTAGAGGGATATGTAACTTCAATTAATTAATTAATATCTAAAAAGTAGCAAGTTCATATTCAATTTGGTAGCTAACAGAAAAAAAGTATTGTAGTTTGTAAGTTTAATACAGACACATGTGTTTGAATTTTGTAGGAAATGGATGTAAAGGGAAGTTGGGAAAACCAGCATTCTTGGAGAAATGGATGTCCACTTTGACTTCAATATCAGCGGGAGATGCTACATTTAATGTGACATTTGACTGGGATGAGTCCATGGGAGTTCCTGGAGCTTTCATAATCAAAAACTATCACCACAGCCAGTTTTACCTCAGGACAGTCATTTTAGAAGATGTTCCTGGACATGGTCAACTTCATTTTGTGTGTAATTCATGGGTGTATCCAGCACATCGCTACAAATACAACCGAGTATTTTTTTCAAACAAGGTATCTCTAACATTAGATTAGCAATATTAGTGTGAGTTAAGTAAGGAAAAGTAACCTGCCGAGGCAAACTAGAGCAAATCACATTGAAAATCAAAAGTTGGATTGAGGTTCAGGCCTCAGAGTTGTACTTTATGTTTGTTGGCAATAACCAGACACATACTGATGAAGCTTCGTGAATTTTGTGAATTTTTATGCATGTAAAACTTTTTGGGACATTCTCTTCGGGTCCTCTTCGAGAGCCTAAAAAGTTCATTCTTGTTCTAAATAGACAAAAGCTATGAAAATTCTTTCACTAACTAGATTAGGATAAGTGAAAAACCATGGCAACCTTGATAGGATAGCTACATATTGACTTCCTGAAACTCGTACTTTTTCTAGAAATGATAACTAAACAGTTGTATAGAGTTGATAGGTTCAAAATATGATACGATATGCTGAAATCAAATTTGCTGGTTTTCCAGACATACCTGCCAAGCAACACACCGGAACCCCTTCGACCATACAGGGAAGAGGAGCTTCTTAATCTTCGTGGAAGCGGTTCAGGCATGCTCAAGGAGTGGGACAGAGTGTATGATTATGCATTCTACAATGATCTAGGATTTCCAGATAAGGGGCCGGAATCTGTTCGTCCTGTGCTTGGTGGGTCGAAGGAATACCCATATCCTCGTAGAGGCAGGACAAGCCGTCGACCAACTAAAACAGGTAGATCACAAATAAATCAAAGACGTAACATTAAAATGATATGATTTACATTGTTGTAGAAACTTAATAGAATAAAGTGAATTAAAAACTAATGAAGTACTATGGATAATAAGCAGCTGATGTTCATGTTGTCTTGGCAGATCCTAACTCAGAGAGCCGGTTGCCACCTTTAGGTTTGAACATATATGTTCCACGGGACGAACGTTTCACTCATGTGAAGCTTTCGGATTTCCTTGCATATGCTGTTAAATCTCTGGGTCAGGTCCTCATTCCTGAGATTGTTGCTTTATTTGACAAAACCTTCAACGAGTTTGATAGCTTTGAAGACGTACTCAAGCTCTATGAAGGTGGAATTAAGCTGCCTGACCATCATTTAAACAAACTCAGGCAATGTATCCCATGGGAGATGCTCAAAGAACTAGTCCGCTCCGATGGTGAACCATTTCTCAAATTTCCGATGCCTGATGTAATCAAAGGTACCTAAGGCTCTTCCAACTATTTAGATAGCAGATACTTCCTGAGGTGAAAGATATTGTGTCATAATGTGAACACTGATAGAGCTTCGTTTAAAATTACTGCAGTGGATAGGTCTGCCTGGAGGACAGATGAAGAGTTTGGACGGGAAATGCTAGCTGGAGTCAACCCTGTTATCATTCGACGTCTTCAGGTATCAAACAATATTCAAAGGCTAGTTGGTTTAATGATCTTTTCTTTCATTCATATTTCTAATCCATTAAATTCTTATCAGGAGTTTCCCCCAGCTAGCAAGTTGGATCCTAAAGTATATGGTAATCAGACCAGTTCAATCACAAGGGAGGACATAGAGAAAAACATGGATGAACTAACTGTAGATGAAGTAAATTCCTGACCTATTTTCCTCTTGTACCTTAACATACCGATGAAAAACAAGCAAAAAACTTAACAAAGGCTTTCTTTATTTCCTGAAAAAACTAGATTTTTGTCTAAGAATATGGTAAAGATTAAAACTTGCCTTCTGTACTTGTGGTTGCAGGCAATTGAGTATAATAAGCTCTTCATTTTGGACCATCATGATGCGTTGATGCCTTATCTCAGACGGATTAATACAACAAATACAAAGACGTATGCCAGTCGGACTCTCCTTTTTCTTCAAGATAATGGAACATTGAGGCCACTTGCAATTGAGTTGAGCTTACCTCATCCACAAGGAGATAAACATGGTGCCACCAGCCTTGTATTTACACCAGCCGACGAAGGTGTTGAAGGCTCTGTCTGGCAGCTGGCCAAAGCTTATGCCGCTGTAAATGACTCTGGCTATCATCAGCTCGTCAGTCATTGGTAAGCTGCTTCTTAGCAAAGTAGATGGAAGGATGACAATTTTTGGTAGCATTTTTAAGTTTAAGTCTAGTTCACTAACTTCACCTCGAATTGCAGGTTAAATACTCATGCAGTTATAGAGCCATTTGTGATTGCTACAAATAGACATTTGAGCGTACTTCATCCAATATTCAAGCTATTACAACCTCATTTCCGCGATACCATGTATATTAATGCTTTGGCTCGGCAGATTCTCATAAATGCAGGTGGAGTACTTGAGCTGACAGTTTTTCCGGGTAAATATGCCATGGAGATGTCTTCTATTGTCTATAAGAACTGGGTGTTCACCGAGCAAGGACTCCCTGCTGATCTGCTTAAGAGGTATGTCCAAAACTTCATGTTAAGAACTTTATATCAGTATCAATGTTGACCAGAATCTAACACTCCCACTTTCTTTATCGCAGAGGAGTAGCAGTGCCAGACTCAAGCCAGCCCTTTGGCCTTAGACTTCTAATAGAGGATTATCCTTTTGCTGTAGATGGGCTTGAGATCTGGTCAGCAATTGAAGCCTGGGTAAATGACTACTGTTCATTCTATTACCCAACAGACGACATGATCCAAGATGATACTGAGCTCCAGTCATGGTGGACGGAAGTTCGCAATGAAGGTCATGGTGACTTGAAAGATGAACCATGGTGGCCTCAGATGCAGACCCGAGCTGAACTCGCCAAAGCATGCACAATTATCATATGGGTGGCTTCTGCTCTTCACGCAGCTGTCAACTTCGGGCAGTATCCTTATGCTGGTTACCTCCCAAATCGCCCAACTGTAAGCCGCCGATTCATGCCTGAGCCAGGCACCCCTGAATATGCTGAGCTTGAGTCAAACCCTGACCTTGCCTTCCTGAAGACAATCACAGCCCAGTTCCAAACTTTGCTAGGTGTTTCTTTAATAGAAATATTGTCACGACATTCTTCAGATGAGATATATCTGGGACAGAGAGATACTCCAGAGTGGACCTCAGATATTCAACCGCGACAGGCATTTCAAAGATTCCATGACAGATTAGTCGAAGTGGAGAACAGAATAGTGAAAATGAACAATGACAGCAGATGGAAGAATCGCAACGGACCAGTAAAGGTGCCATATATGTTGCTATATCCCAATGCCTCAGGTGACAACAGTGAAAGTGGACTTACTGGAAAAGGAATTCCCAATAGTGTCTCAATTTGAGGTTCTACAGCACGAATAGCTGATATATAGCTTTTGCAGTCCTCGTCAACCTGCAGAAATCATCCGCAACTTAAGCAGGAGTGGCAACAGATGTGTGTATATCTATTTTTATGTCAATATTTGTTTAGCCAAATTCCATTATTGTTAGTGTGTGTTTTTGCAATAAAATCAATGAGCAAATCCCCTCATTTTCCCCCACCTTGTAATCTCTGCTTAAATGTAAAGAGGTGGAATTCAACAACTTCATGACTAGGAGCCCAAGAAAAGAAACGGAAGCAATGGGTCCTTGTTTATGTCAAACACGTTACAATAGTATTTTTTTCTTCTAATTTTTCTATAACTATAACATGGTTTTATTGTTTTTGGACCATGATCCTATGTATGTACTGCAGCTAAAAGCACATCGCTAAACAGCAGCACTGAGAGAAAAAAGGAAAGAAACACATCAAAGAGATGAATGCCGACCCCATATGGCATGGATCGATAGAGATTTTCACATTCCTTCAAATTCTATAAATAGAGGCATATCTGTTAACACAAGACTCCTGCACATTACACGTCTTAGCACAAAAATGTCCAGTCTTTTTAACTGGTGGAATAGATCATCATCTTGCGAAAACATACGTTTCACCCAAAAATACGCGATTTCTTGTGGAATTAGTATATACAACCTTTTTCACTATTCTACTGCTTTTAGGACAAATTTACTGGTGCATCCTACAAATTTCAATTTATGAAGGTTACGAGACAGCATTAAAGTTAACGTCTACGAACATAATTCAAGAAAATGATCATGCCTTACTTTTCAAGTCCCACCTTCTACTAACTGGCTTTCTTATCAATTCAAACTTAAATTATTTTACATTCTCGTTTCTCAAGCAATGACCAACTTATCCTGGTAATAACCCAGAAGTGAATAAATTATTGAAAATATATCCTATCAAGAGAAAGCAAAGGGTAATGTTTAGCTAGAATCAGGAGAAAGCAAGTAGTTTACATAACAACCTTCATTTCTTTTTTGTCAACTACCAGATAATATACTGCAACTTTTAAACCATATTGACGGTGAAAAATTTATTTTGTCAGTGTATATAACTTAATAGAGGGCAATGCAAAAGAAATTTTACACTGACCTAAAAGATATCTACAAGTGATCATTCATAAAAGATGGGATTAGCAACATAGAAAATAACATGTAACAATTCTGCACACTCTTAATGTATATAAGTTAATCCTCTTATTTTGGCATTTAATGATCAGATTTATCTTTGGTGCAGCAAGATTAAAGTCCTACGCCAGTTGGAACAAATTCCCAAAGAACATAAGAAAAGGAAAGAATGCAGCAGAATATGAGACGACTTATAACAATAGTAGGAGACTAAAATTGACAACAGAACAGATGTGGCAAATACACTCACCCCATGAGGTTGAAGCAGTAGAAAATGATAGATTATATTCTGCTGAGGTAACTAACTATATATAGCAAATCGGGGTAATTCGCTTTCATCACAGAATTGCTTGGAAAGTTGGGCACTTTTGACTATCCGCCATAAGCAACTGCCACTTAAAGAAAATTTCTGCAGAAATGGCGAGCGTGCCGTTTTCCGTGTGTCATCATTGTATTAAGTGTGTCATCACTTGATCAAGAGATGATAGTTAAACACACAGGAATGAGTGAAACTAATTCCCCATTTAGTTCTCACAGTCTCATTTCCCATTTAGTACTCACAGTCAACGGGCTATTTTCAGATCCCTAACCGAAAAAAGGGCTTTTAACATGGATGAAAATAATTGCAACCGCCAGTATACAAATATATATATATATATATATATATATATATATATATATTTACACGGAGAAGCATACCCAAAAGCTAGCTATTGAGGTAGCATAATTCAAGGCTATATAAACTCACATCAGCATTTTTGTAGTACCGATATGGGATTCAAGTCACATTCCTTTGCAATAGACCATAACAAACTACCACGCTCAGCATCCGTCGTCCCCGATGGCTGTGCGCCGGATATTTCTAGCTCCGGGCGAACACTGCAATAACGACATCACCATCCAAGGCATGATGGGCAGAGAGGGTGGTGGGTGACTCTGATACCATTGATACAACCTAGGGAGAACCACATCGGTACTACAAAGTGCTCATATGAGGTTTATATAGCCTTGGGCTTTCCGACCTCAATATCTAGCTTTTGTGTGCGGTTCTCCTTTTTTTATATATATATATTATATTATTTGGAGGGCGGCCACACAATATAGATTTCCAAAAAAATCATTGATTGGAAGATAGTTGTTGATGGTGAGAACTAATTGGGGAATTTGATTTTTTAGTCCCTCTAATGTTGATAACATTTGGTGATAAGTTTATTTAATATTTAATTAAATGCATTGTCGACTTTGGCCTCTGCTCGTAAACCTTCACAAGTTCAACAAATTATTAATTGTTAAAAATTTTCATTACTTATTGTTAATTACATTATATTTTGAAGGTGATATACCTCTAAAAATAGTTTAAATATAATATATGAAGGGACAAAAATTAAAATTTTTAGTTATTGACGAATATATGTGTTTAGCTAAACAGCACAAGGAGCAAAGTTCGAATTTACTAATAAACGATTGATCAAAAGTGAACTTTTTCAAACTACTCACATATTCGAATCGAACTACCGGTCTACTGCTAAGCCATTTTTGTAAACGTGTTAAACGGACCGGGCAGCCTGTTAACTATCCGGTTCGAGTATAGCCCGGGTCAGCCTGGTCCATTAAGAGGTGAAACGAGATGGGTTGTATAGGGAGGTTGGTCCAGATGGGGGCGGGTCTTTTTTCATTATCGATGCACTGGAGCCCGGCTGGCTCAGTAAGAAGTTACTAATTCCTTACCGGATTCCAGCCCGGTAACGGAAAAAAATTTTGACAGTTGCCAATGATCAAAATCTGGGAAGACCGTTCGCCAATGGCTCTTTTTTGCAAAAATAGCCGTTTCAGCCAACCCCATTAGAAAAATAGCTCCCCACCACTTATAATTGATAAATTACAATTGTAACCTTTTAAAAATTATAAATAGCCCCCCCTCTCCCTCCCCCTCTTTTTTTATTTTTTCTTACAACTTGCTCTCTTCTTCTACTCTAATTATCTCTTGATTATTTAATTACTCTCAATTAATTGTTATTTCAAGTTTTATCAATTTTAATTACGGTAGCCACTACAAAATTATAATTATCAAGTGAAGTTTGGCATTATCAATTGAAGTGTGATACTACAAATTTACAAGTGAAGTGAGCGAGGTTTTCAATTTTCAAATATCAAATTTAGTGCGGCATCATGGTACACTTGTTCCATCTCTTTCTCTTCTTGGCTATTTATTTCATTTTATTATTTTGAATTATTAATTTAGTTTTTTTAATTTAATGTGCATAATGAATATATTTAGAGCAACCAAAAAAGTATGTACTAGTAGGGTGATACTAGTAAGAGTAAAAAAAAAGAGGTAGTTCTTCCAGTAGCTTTACACATGTTTCTGAAAGTTCACCTAAAAATATAAATATAGACTATGAGCAACTACAAGAAAATTATGATATATATGATAATTTTGATAATATCGAGTCACATAATAATCTTGAAACACCACCACCTATGTCATGACCCAAAATCTTAATCTGTCGTGATGACGCCTATCGTGGTACTAGGCAAGCCAATATTTCGAAATAATTCCAACACCTTTAACAGAAATGAATTAAAGCAATTTAAATAATAAAAGTTCTCATAAAATAGGGATAGAAACACAATGCGGAAGTTTCCAACTATCGGGGTGTCACAGAGTACATGAGCATCTATACATCACAAGTCTGGAAAATACTGTCTATGATAGTCTGAAACTAAATACAATAAGCGGAAAGATAGGGAAGGAGAGACAAGGTCTGCGAAACGCCGAGCAGCTACCTTGGAATCTCCCAAAAGACCAACCGTGCGATGAAATCAACACCCACCGTGTCCGAAAATACCTGGATCTGCACACGAAGTACATGATGTAGCGTGAGTAAAACCAACTCAGTAAGTAACAATACTAAATAAAGAACTGAAAGTAGTGACGAGCTTCACAATTATAGTCCAATTACAGTAATTTCAACATAGGGAGGTAGGCATGCTTTCAAGTTCGACAATTAAGACCAAAACAGTAAATTCATATCAAGTTCAACTGAAACATAAGATAATATCTCTCAGAAATTTCAAGACAGTGATATGTGACAGTTGAAGTGCAAAAATTATGAAGTCAATGCATCCTCTCAGAGCAACAGTTACTCAGTCCTTCCATTCACTCCAACTTCACAATCACTCTTTCCTCACAATCACTCAACACTCGGCACTCGCACTCATTAGGTACCAGCGCTCACTGGGGGTGTGTATAGACTCCGGAGGGGCTCCTTCAGCCTAAGCAATATAACAAGCTAATCATGGCATAAATCAGTGAAACATGCTATGACGTGCAACCCAATCCCATAAATATCTTCACAATCAGGCCCTCGGCCTCACTCAGTCATCAACCTCTCCAGTCTCTCGGGCTCTCAATGATCATGAAAATCAGCCCAAACAGAAATGATGTAATGTATCAATAAGGAACAATAGAGACTGAGATACGATATGCAGGTAAAACCGTGACTGGATATAAAACAACAATTAGCAGATAATTCAACATGTACGCGACTGTTGTGGATCTCTACAGTGCCAACACATAGTCTAAACATGATTGCTAACATGATTTGTGGTTTAATTTCTCTAATACATGGAGAATGTACAGATAACAACAGATTATTCAACTACACAGTCCTATAGAATTTGACCAAGTCACAATTCCTACGGCGCACGCCCACACGCACGTCACCTAGCATGTGCGTCACCTTAAAACCAACTACATGACACATAATACGGGGTTCTGTACCCTCAGAACTAAATTTAGAACTGTTACTTACCTCAACCAAGCAAATCTCTACTCCAACACACCTTTGCCTCACGAAATGGCCTCTGAATGCCTCAAATCTAGCCACAAACAATTTGATATAATCAATACGGGCTAAAGGAATCAACTCCATAAGAAAATGCAAAGCTATTAATTAAAATAAAAAATTGACTCAAAAGTCGGCCCCCGGGCCCACATCTCAAAATTCGATAAAAGTCAAAAAACCCGAAAGCCCATTCAACCACGAGCCTAACCATAACAAATTTATCAAAATTCGACCTCAAATCGTCATCCAAATCCCCAAATCAAACTCTCCAAATCCCTAGCCTCAAACTCCCAATTTACATCTTAAATACATACTAATTGGGTGGGAAAATCAATGGGGAAGCAATATTATTGATAAAAAATGAGCACAAGGGACTTACCTTAAGAATCCCCTCGAAAACCCTCTCAAGAATCGCCCAAACCCGTACTTGAGATATTTGCAATGAAGCCAAAATCGCGAACCCTTATTTTAATAATCTGCCCAGCACTTCCGCTTCTGCGGGAACTTAATCGCTTCTGCGGCGTTGCAGAGGCGACATCACACACGCATCTGCGGCTCATTCTGCTCCTGCGGTCCAGCACTCCGCTTCTGCGAGAACTCAAGCCGCCTATGCGGACCAAGCCCATCTACCCAGTTCCGCTTCTGCGGTTCCCTTGCCGCATCTGCGGTCACGCAGATAAGGAACTCCCTATCGCACCTGCGACCACCTGCACACTCCCCTCCAACTCGCACCTGCGCAAGCCAGCCCGCACTTGCGAGCTCGCACCTGCGATCAAAGCTTCGCAGGTGCAGTGACACCAACAAAGGTCCAACTTCAGCAATCACTCAACTTTAACTTTTGATCCGTTAACCATCCGGAATCAACCCGAGGCCCACGGGACCTCAATCAAACATACCAACAAGTCCTAAAACCTCATACGAACTTAGTCGAGCCCTCAAATCACATCAAACAACTTCAAAAACACGAATCGCACCCCAATTCAAGCCTATTGAAACCAAGGAAATTCAACTTCTACAAACGACGCCGAAACTTATCAAAACACGTCCGATTGACCCCAAATTTTGCACACAAGTCACAAATGACATTACAGACCTACTCCAACTTCCGGAATCGGAATTCAACCCTGATATCAAAAACTCCACTCCTGGTCAAACTTTCCAAAAATCCATTTTTTGCCATTTCAAGCCTAATTCCACTACGGATCTCCAATTCACAATCCGGACATGCTCCTAAGTCCAAAATCACCCAACGGAGTTAAAGGAACCATCAAAACCCCATTCCGAAGTCGTTTAGTCATAGATCAACATCCGGTTAATCATTTCAACTTAAGCTTATAACCTTGAGACTAAGTGTCTCATTTCATTCTGAATTCATTGCGGACCTGAACGGACTACTCCGACAAGTCACATAACATCTATAAAGTACAAAATGAGCAATAAATGGGGAAACGGGGTTACAACTCTCAAAATGATCGGCCCGGTCGTTATATCCTCCCCCTCTTAAACAAAAGTTCGACCTCGAACGGGTCTAGAAACGTATCTGGAGTCTCAAATAGGTGTGGATATCTTCTTCGCATCTCCCTCTCGATCTCCCAAGTAGCCTCCTCAATCGGCTGACCTCTCCACTGCACCTTCACCGAAGCTATGTCCTTTGACCTCAACTTTCTAACCTGTCGATCCAAAATGGTCACAGACTCCACATCATAAGTCAGATCACCATCCAACTGAACTGTGCTGAAATCCAAAACAAGAGACCAATTGCCGACATACTTCCGGAGCATAGAAACATGAAAATACTGGATGCACACTCGACAAACTAGGTGGCAAGGCAAGCTTGCAAGCCACCTCTACTATCCTCTGAAGTTCCTCAAAACGGCCCAATATACCGAGGGCTCAACTTACCTTTCTTCCCGAACTTCATAACACCCTTCATGGGTGAAACCTTGAGCAGAACCTTCTCCCCAACCATGTAAGCAACATCACGGACCTTCCTGTCGGCATAACTCTTCTGTCTAGATTGGGCCGTGCGAAGCCTATCCTGAATCAATTTATCCTTGTCCAAAGCATCCTGAACCAAGTCAGTACCCAATAGCCTAGTCTTACCCGGCTCAAACCAACCCACCGGAGATCTACACCGTCTCCCATACAAAACCTTGTACGAAGTCATTTGAATGCTTGACTAATAGCTGTTGTTGTAGGCAAACTCCGTGAGTGGCGGAAACTGATCCCATGAACCCCCAAAATAAATGACACAAGGGCGTAGCATCTCCTCCAATATCTGAATAGTGCGCTCAGACTATCCTTCCGTCTCAGGGTGAAAAGTTGTGCTCAACTCAACCTGGGTACCCAACTCTTGCTGTACGGCTCTCTAAAACTGCGATATAAACTGCGTCTCCTGATCTGAAATGATGGACACTGGTACGCCATGGAGGCGGACAATCTCTCGGATGTAAATCTCAACCAACCGCTCCAAAGAATAAGTAGTCCCAACTGGAATGAAGTGCGCAGACTTGGTCAGCCGATCCACAATCACCCAGATAGCATCGAACTTCCTCGAAGTCCATGGGAGCCCAACTACAAAATCCATGGTGATCCGCTCCCATTTCCACTCTAGAATCTCTAACCTCTAAAGCAATCCGCCCGGTCTCTGATGCTCATACTTCACCTGCTGACAGTTGAGGCACCGAGCTACAAACCCTACTATATCCTTATTCATTCTTCTCCACCAATAATATTGCCTTAAGTCCTGATACATCTTTGCGGCACCCGAATGGATGGAATACCGCAAATTGTAGGCCTCCTCAAGAATCAACTCACGTAGCCCATCCACATTAGGCATACAAATCTGACCCTACATCCTCAATACTCCATCATTACAATAGTAACATCTCTGGCATCACCGTTCTGAACCGTGTGCTTAAGGACAAGCAAATGAGGATCATCATACTTGCGCTCTCTGATGCGATCATATAAAGAAGACAGAGAAACCACACAAGCTAGAACCCGACTGGGCTCCGAGATATCTAATCTCACGAACTGGTTGGCCAAGGCCTGAACATCAACTGCAAGAGGTCTCTCACCAACATGAATGAACGCAAGGCTACCCATACTCATCACCTTTCTACTCAAGGCATCGACCACCACATTGGCCTTCCCAAAATGATACAGAATAGTGATATCATAGTCCTTTAGCAGCTCTAACCATCTCCACTACCTCAAATTTAGATCCTTCTATTTGAACAAGTGCTGGAGACTCCTGTGATCTGTAAATACCTCATAAGAGACACCGTAGAGATAATTCCTCCAAATCTTCAATGCATGAATGATGGCAGCTAACTCCAAATCATGGATATGGTAGTTCTTCTCATGAGGCTTCAACTGACGCGAAGCATAAGCAATCGATCTACCCTCCTACATCAAGACACATCCAATACCGATCTGAGAAGCATCACAATACACAGTATAAGAACTAGAAGATGAAGGTAAAACTAGAACTGCAGCCGTGGTCAAGGTAGCCTTGAGCTTTTGAAAGCTCTCCCCACACTCATCCGACCACCTGAAAATAGCACCCTTTTGGGTCAACTTGGTCAAGAGCGATGCAATAGACAAAAAAACCTCCACGAAGCGACGATAATAACCGGCCAAGCCGAGAAAGCTACGAATCTCCGTGATCAAGGATAGTCTGGGCCAACTCTGAACCACCTCTATCTTCTTCGGATCCACCTAAATCCCATCACTGGACACCTCGTGCCCCAAGAACGCCACTGAACTAAGCCAAAACTCACATTTGGAGAACTTAGCATAAAGCTTCTCCTCCCTCAACTGCTGCAACACAATCCTCAAATCCTGGGCATACTCCTCCTGGCTACGAGAGTACGCCAGGATATCATCAATGAACACTATGACAAACAAGTCAAGATAAGGCTGAAATACACTGTTCATCAGATGCATGAATGTTGTAGGGGCGTTGGTCAGCCCAAAAGACATCACGAGGAACTAATAATAACCATAACGGATCAATCTTAGAGAACAACCTCACTTCCTGAAGCTGGTCAAATAGATCATCAATGCACGACAAAGGATAATTGTTCTTGATTGTAACTTTGTTCAACTGCCTGTAATCAATGCACATCCGTATAGTACCATCCTTCTTCTTCATAAACAAGACTGGTGCACCCCAAGGTGACACACTAGGCTTAATAAACCCCTTATCAAGAAGTTCCTAAAGTTGCTCCTTCAATTTCTTCAACTCAGCTGGTGACATACGATATGGTGGAATAGAAATGAGCTAAGTGCCCGACACCTAGTCAATATCAAAGTCAATATCCCTGTTGGGCGGCATGCCTGGCAGGTTTGCAGGAAACACAGAAAATCTAGTACCACAGGAACATAATCAATAGTAGGAGTATCAGCACCAACATCCCTCACAAAGGCCAAATAAGATAAACAACCCTTCCCAACCATCCACTGGGCCTTCAAATATGAGATCACTCTGCTAGGAATATAGTCTAGAGAACCTCTCTACTCAATCCTTGGCAACCCTGTCATCGCCAACGTCACGGTCTTAGCGTGACAATCTAGAACAACATGACATGGAGACAACCAATCCATACCCTAGATCATGTCAAAGTCCACCATACTAAGGAAAAAAAGATCAACTCTAGTCTCCAATCCCCCAATAGTCACTACACATGACCGATATACATGGTCTACAACAATAGTATCACCCACTTGCGTAGATACATGAACTGATGAAACTAAGACTCACGGGGCATATCCGGATAATGAGAAAAATACGATGATGCAAATGAATAAGTGGAACCAGGGTCAAATAATAAAGAGGCATCCCTGTGGCATACTGAGACAATATCTGTGATCACTGCATCGGAAGTAACAACATCTGGTCTAGTAGGAATAGCATAGAATCGGGCCTGGCCTC
Source organism: Nicotiana tomentosiformis (assembly GCF_000390325.3). Taxonomy (NCBI): domain Eukaryota; kingdom Viridiplantae; phylum Streptophyta; class Magnoliopsida; order Solanales; family Solanaceae; genus Nicotiana; species Nicotiana tomentosiformis. Next base: position 42,487,044 of record NC_090820.1, read on the forward strand.
CACCTGATTGGCTTCCCCCTCTTGGGGGACCCCTAGCTAACTGAGCCCCACCCCGAGCTAGCTGGGCAGGTGGTGAAATATGTCACGACCCAAATCGGAGGGTCACAACTATCACCCGGTGCCTACTCAACCGAGCGCCACGTACCTTATCCTTCTTTACTATAAGACTCGTCACGGGACATGATAGGCCACATCTATATATATAAGTAACAATATTAGAACTTAACTTACATAACTAATTCAAAAAGATTTATATGGATACATAGCGTCCGACAAGGCCGTTGACATGTCATACCTAAAACTATACACAAGACACTGTCTACAAAACCTCTAAGTAAACATGACCATAATATATAAGTCGGGACAGGGTTCCCCACATCCGCAGAAAATGAAATAATATATATAAAACGTGACTCGACAATACTCCAGGTAGAAGTGGATTTCACCAACCAAAAGCTGATATCTGGAGGCAACCTACAGTGGAGGGTCCTTACCTCACGTATCTACACCTGCGTGGCATGAAGCACAGCGCCCCAAAAAAAGGGATGTCAGTACGAAGAATGTACCGAGTATGTAAGGCGGAAATGAAACGTAATAATAAGATACTATCTCGGGGAGGGATAAGAGTCAACTTATAGCCTCTGACTTGTCGCTGAGGGCCATAACATATAGAATAAGATCCATTTCATATATATAAATAAAACTACAATATAATAGTTCTGATTGCATCATTCTCGTGACGTTAACTGCCCAACTGGCTGTAGCGTGGTGGTAAATGCATGACTGCTCGACCGGCCGTAGCTCGGCGGTAAATGTGTAAATGCCCAACCGGCCATAGCTCGGTGGTAAATGCATGACTGCCGGACCGGTCATAGCTCGGTGGTAAATGATGATGCATATAATACCATTATGAACATTAACATCTTTGTTGAATACCTTAATAGAGAGTTAGGAACATACTTAGGCATGCTTTGAATATCATGTTACAGGAATGAACAATGTAGACCTTCTTAGTTATTAAGAGTAGAACCATTTATGAAGTAGAACCATTTATGAAATAACATTACGTTTACGTATCGTTACTTGGATCATGCCAAAAGGAAAGAAGGGATAACCTTAACATACCTAAGACTATTCTCTTGACAATCCCTCTAACACACGTCTTTTGTGATAAAACACGTAACGTCGGATTGAGGTAGAGAAAAAGTCGTATGATATTCTTGAGAAAGGTTATACCGGGCTCCCTTAGAATTTGCAATTCACGCTGCTATAGCATTGTAAGGGTTCATATGAATTCTTTTTGGAGAATTCCCATCCGTAACTTTAGCAAGCATCTCCATTTCCATTTAATGATGTAGGGAGATTATTTCTTTATCAAAGTAGGTGGGGGCCACTTCTAGGATTACTTGGCCAAAGAATTCTCTAATCTTGCCACCTAGCTCCAAGACTTGCCTAGTCAATAATGAATCCCTACTTGCTGCCACGTTAATGCTTATCCACCCAAATAATTAACCACCAAATTCTTAATTAGCTTAATTGCTTAGTTAATCTCTCACTAAAAATCCATAATTATCCAATTATCCATATAATTAAGAATTATCTCAAATTACTTAAAATACTAATCACTTTTAACATACTTTATACACCTTACTATCATGGCCATATGGTACCTTGTATGGCACTAGTCCATAAATACCGGGTATTATAGCTCGGACCGTATTTTATCCCAAATTGACAACCTTCAACGAAACTCATCTTCATTGATATATTTACCCTCTAACCTTCACGGCACTTACTTATCACCTATTATAAATAGCATAAATGCTTATAACCTCAAAAATAATCTCATTCCCGAGTCTATGTCGATTAACTTACGACTAAACTTTAACATACGAAAATGTGAAATATAATAAAGTAACCGGTGTTGAAGTCGCATCCTGACTCCTCTCCTGCACCGGGCCTCCCCGGTGACGAGGACACTACCTCCACATATTCTCAAACTCCCCGCACTCAAAGTAACTCCCCGATGCTGGTGGTGGTGGGGACTGAATCGGGCCCTGAGAACCAGAATAACCGCTAAAAGCACCTGGTGCATATGAACCCTAAACTGAAGGAGCACAGGACGAACTATGGGCTGGAAGGGCACTGAGAGATAACTGACCCTGATGAGTACTATATGAACCATGGTTGGATGATGCACCACGATGAACTGGATGAGCCGTCTGAGCATGCCTGTAAGACGACCCCTGTCGTGGTAGAACTGACCTCCAGAAGGAACACCGTTGAAACCACCCGATCCATGAGGCCGCTTGTCCTCACTCTCCCCACGCTCCTGGCTACGGATCATCTCTATCTGCCGAGCAATGTCAACCACCTCGTCAAAAGTAGCACCAGACACCCTCTCCCGATTCATAAGCAACCATAGCTGATATGTGAGACCATCAATGAACCTCCTAATCCTCTCTCTATCAGTGGGAACCAACCAAATTGCGTGACAAGCCAAATCAGAAAACCTCATCTCGTACTGCATCACATACATGCTCTCCTATCGTAACTGCTCAAACTATCTGCGCATCTCCTCCCTGCGAGACTGTGGCATGAAATTCTCCAAGAAGATAACAGAAAACTCCTGCCATGAAAGTGGTGCTGCACCGACCGGCCTGCGCCTCTCATAAGCCTCCCACCATCGGAAGGAAGCCCTAGTAAACTGAAAATACCCACAGTGCGAAGAATCCACTAGCACTTATCCATGAAACCCTGAGCATCCTCTGACTCAGCACCACTAAATGATGGAGGCTGAAGTCTCCCAAATCTCTCAAGTCTCCTCTGCTCATCATCAGTTATAACGGGGACCACCAGGGCCTGAGCAGCTACAACCGGCTGGGCTGGTAGTACCCCCGGTGTCTGAAGTGTCCACATCACCCGCTCTGGATTACGGGCAACAGGGGTTTTAGTACCTCCCCCGGCCTGAGCGGTGGCTGGTGTGGCCTGAGCCGAAACCACCTGAGCAAGGCTAGTGCAAATAATATCTGGGCCAAAGCCTCCTGAAGGCCTGGAATCACAATGGGCACAGCTGGTGTCTGAGCTGGCCCCACTGGCTCAGCCACATCTAGAACCTGCTCCTGAGCTGGAGCAACTTGTGGATCTGCAGGTGCCACTCTAGCTGCTGTACGAGCTGCACATCTACCCCTGTCGCGGCCCCTACTGCGACCTCGACCTCTCGTGGACCTAGCTGGTGGTACTGGTGGCTAGCCGTCTTGTACGGTAGCACGTATCCTCACCATCTGTGAAAGCATAGAATACAGGAGTTTAGTTACCGGAATCAACAAATCCGCACGATAAGAATACAAGAATGTGAAGTTTCCTAAGGGTTCGGTTGCCTCGCGAAGATAAGAACAGACGTCTACATACCGATCCGTAAGACTCTACTAAACCTGCTCATGACTCGTGAGACCTATATAACGTGGCTCTAATACCAACTAGTCACGACCCAAAATCCTAACATGTCGTGATGGCACCAATCGACGTACTAGACAAGCTGACATTTTGAAATAATTCCAACACCTTTATAGAAATGAATTAAAGCAGTTTAAGTAATAAAAGTTCTCATAAAAAAGGGATAGAAACCCAAAACACAATGCGGAAGTTCCCAACTATCGGGGTGTCACAGAGTACATAAGCATGTATACATCACAAGTACGGAAAATACTATCTATGATAGTCTGAAACTAAATACAATAAGCGGAAAGATAGGGAAGGAGAGACAAGGTCTGCGAAACATCGGGCAGCTACCTTGGAATCTCCCAAAAGATCAACTGTGCGATGAAATCAACATCCACCGTATCCAGAAACACCTGGATCTGCACACGAAGTGCATAGTGTAGCATGAGTACAACCAACTTAGTAAGTAACAGTACTAAATAAAGAACTAAAAGTTGTGACGAGCTTCACAATTATAGTCCAATTACAGTAATTTCAACATAGGGAGGTAGGCATGCTTTCAAGTTTGACAATTAAGACCAAAACAGTAAATTCATGTCAAGTTCAAGTGAAATAGAAGATAATATCTCTCAGAAATTTCAAGACAGTGATATATGACAGCTGAAGTGCAAAAACAATGAAGTCAATGTATCCTCTCAGAGCAACAGTCTCTCACTCCTCTTATTCACTCCAACCTTACAATCAGTCTTTCCTCATAGTCACTCATTCCTCTCAATCACTCAGCACTCGGCACTCGGCATTCACACTCAGTAGGTACCTGCGCTCACTGGGTGTGTGTACAGACTCCGGAGGGGCTCCTTCAGCCCAAGTGCTATAACAAGCCAATCATGGCATAAATCAATGAAACATGTTGCGGCGTGCTGCCCGATCCCATAAATATCCTCACGATCAGGCCCACGGCCTCATTCAGTCATCAACTTCTCTAGTCTCTCGGGCTCTCAATGATCATGAAAATCAGCCCAAATAGAAATGATGTAATGTATCAACAAGGAACAATAGAGACTGAGATATGATATGCAGGTAAAATCGTGACTGAGTACAAAATAATAATTAGCAGATAATTCAACATGTACGCGACCTCTGTGGGTCCCTACAATGCCAACACATAGTCTAAACATGATTGCTAATATAATTTGTGGTTCAATTTCTCTAATACATGGAGAATGTACAGATAACAACAGATTATTCAACTACACAGTCCCATGGAATATGACCAAGTCACAATTCCTACGGTGGACGCCCACACGCCCATCACATAGCATGTGCGTTACCTCAAAACCAACTACATGACACATAATACGGGGGTCCATACTCTCGGTACCAAATTTAGAACTGTTACTTACCTCAACCGAGCAAATCTCTACTCCAACACACCTTTGCCTCACGAAACGACCTCTGAATGCCTCGAATCTAGCCATAAGCAATTCGATATAATCAATACGGGCTAAAGGAATCAACTCCATAAGAAAATGCTCAGCTATTAATCAAAATAAAAAATTGACTCAAAAGCTGGCCCCCGGGCCCACGTCTCGAAATTCGATAAAAGTCACAAAACCCGAAAGCCCATTCAACCACGAGCCTAACCATACCAAATTTATCAAAATCCGACCCCAAATCGTCACCCAAATCCCCAAATCAAACTCTCCAATTCCTAGCCTCAAACTCCCAATTTACACCTTAAATACATACCAACTAGGTGGAAAAATCAATGGGGAAGCAAGATTATTGATCAAAAATGAGCACAATGGACTTACCTCAAGAATCCCCTCAAAAACCCTCTCAAGAATTGCGCAAACCCATGCTTGAAATGTTTGAAATGAAGCCAAAATCGCGAACCCTTGTTTTAATAATCTGCCCAACACTTCTGCTTGTGCGGGAACTTAATCGCTTCTGCGGCATCATAGAAGCGACATCACTCACACATCTACAGCTCATTCCGCTCCTGCGGTCCATCACTCTGTTCTGCGGACTCGCTTCTGCGAGAACCCAAGCCGCCTCTATGGACCAAGCCCATCTACCCATTTCCACTTCTGCGGTTCCCCTACCTATACACTCCCCCCAACTCGCACTTGCCCAAACCAGCCGCACCTGCGAGCTCGCACCTGCGATCAAAGCTTCGCTGGTGCGGTGACACCAGCAAAGGTCCAACTTCAGCAATCACTCAACTTTAATTTTTGATGCGTTAACCATCCGAAACAAACCCGAGGCCCCCGAGACCTCAACCAAACATACCAACAAGTCCTAAAATCTCATACGAACTTAGTCGAGCCCTCAAATCACATCAAACAACTTCAAAAACATGAATCGCACCCCAATTCAAGCCTATTAAAACTAAGGAAGTTCAACTTCTACAAACGACGTCGAAACTTATCAAAACACGTCCGATTGACCCCAAATTTTTCACACAAGTAAGAAATAACATTACGGACTTACTCCAACTTCCGTAATTGGAATTCTACCCTGATATCAAAAACTCCACTCCCGAAGATAAATTTTACCCATAACCTCACGAACTCAAATATATAATTTATTTCCAATTCAATGCCCAAATTCGTGGTCAAAATCCAAAAATACCAAATTCTAGGTTTTCTACCAAAACCCCACAATTTCTTATAATTTCATGCTTAAATCCTCATAGAATCCATGTATTTAACTTATAATAAGTGGGAATCACTTACCTTGTGTTGCTTGATGAAAATCTCCCTTTGGAGCTCTCCAATATCGCCCCAACCAAGTGACAAATGAGAGAAGAAGAGCCAAATCTCTCTCTTAAAACCATTCTGCCCAGCACCATTTTCGTACCTGCGGAACAGTAGCCACACCTGCGGCTTCGCAGGTGTGAGACCCCTTTCACTTCTGTGCCTTCTTCCGCTTCTGCGCTCAACCCTTCGCTTTTGCGCTTGCGCAGATGCGGCCAAAACTTTGCACCTGCGGTCCTTCACCAGGGTTACCTGCTCCGCTTCTGCATCTCTTATGTCGCTTCTGCGCCCTTCGCACCTACGGACAAAACCTCGCAGGTGCGGTTACACCAGATGACAGCAGCCCTCAGCCCTTTTTCCAAGTCCCAACTCTATCCGTTTACCATCCGGATTCCACCCGAGGCCCTCGGAACCTTAACCAATTATACCAACATGTCACAAAAAATATTACAAACTCAGTCGAGCCTTCAAATCACATCATACAACATCGAAATAATGAATCGCAGCCCAATTCACTTAATGAATTTTAGGACTTCCAACTTCTATATTCGATGCCGAAACCTATCAGATCACGTCCGATTGACCTCAAATTTTGCACACAAGTCATAATTGACATTATAGACCTACTCCAACTTTCGGAATCGGAATCTGACCCCGATATCAAAAAGTCCACTCCCGGCCAAACTTCTCAAAAACCTTCAAATTTTCAACTTTCGCCAAATGACCCTGAAATGACCTACGAGCCTCCAAATCTACATCTGGACGCGCTCCCAATACCAGAATCACCATACGGAGCTATTACCAGACTTAGAATCCCAAACAGACATTAATAACATTGAAATGCACTTCAACCAAATTTATGAAATTCTTCCAAAATGGCCAACTTTCATAATAGGCGATGAAATGCTCCTGGGTCATCCAAAACCTGATTCGGATATACGCTCAAGTCCAAAATCATTATATGAACCTGTTGGAACCTTCAAATCCCGATTCCGAGGTTGGTTATTCAAAAATCACATCTTAGTAAATTCTTCCAACTTAAGGCTTCCGAAATGAGAGTTTTCTTTCCAAATTAACTCCGAACTTCTCGAAATTCAATTCTGACCACACGTACAAGTCATAATACCTGAAGTGAAGCTGCTCAGGGTCTCAAACCACTAAATGACATGCTAGAGCTCAAAACGACCGGCGGTTCATTACACAAATAACCACCACCATTAACAACCTCTACTACCTACTATATCTAGAATATATACTAGTGCCAACCATTTCTATCACCTACTATACCTTTTACTTTTAGAATTTATCAAATGCGTCAATAAGCTAAAAACAAAAAGAAACTTATAATAAGTACATCCAAACACTTGAAAACCAAAAATATTACTCAAACGACATACACAAGTTTAAGCTTACTATTTCTTCATTTTTTTTGATCCCCCTTCTTTCATTCCACTTTGGCCCCACTTTATTAGAGCTGTTGCTCCTTTGATAACTCGAACCTACAACCCGGGGGTTGTAGGTGGGAGAGAAAGATGCTGACCATTTGAGCAACCCCTCTTGTCATTTCATTATCTTTAATTTTTGTAATTCATAAAAAGAAGTCACTCACCATCTGACCTTAGCTCTACTAGAGGCTATATATATATATAGGAAAAACTCACTTATTATTCAAGTATGTGAATTAGAGAGGTCATTTTTAAATAATCAAAGTAAACAAAGAAAGACGAATTATGAAATCATAACATATATAACTTTGAGGTGAATCAATTTATGTGATGACCCGATATATCATTTTGAGTTTTAGGCTTTATTCCCACATTTCGAGACCTTATTTTTATCTTTAAAATGACTTGAGTTGATTACGGTCAATATTTTATGTAAACAGATCTTGATCAGTATTTTGACGGTCCCAGTGGGTCCGTATCGTGATTTGGGACTTGGACGGATACCCGGAATCAAATTCGGAAGTCCCTAACTTGATTTAACGTGAATTGTTGAAAATTAGTAATATGAAGATTTAAAGAATTCCTAAGTTTGGCCGTAGGTTGACTTTGTTTCTACCAGATTCGAATTTCGGTTCTCGAACTTGAAATAGGTTTATTTCACCATTTATGACTTGTCTGCAAAATTTAGTGCAAAACAGAGTTGATTTTTACGTGATTAGGACCTCCGGTTGTAAATTTGCATGTTCTTGAGTTTCTTTGAAAGTTTCATATATTTTGATGTCCGATTCGTAGTTCTAGGTGTTATTTTGGTATTTTGATCGCACGAGCTAGTTCATATGATATTTTTAGACTTATGTTGCTATTTGTTTGGAGCCCCGAGGGCTCGGGTGAGTTTCAGAGAGTTTGGGAGAGTTTTGGTGTTGCTGGTGTGATTTGGTGTGCAAGTCTTGCAAATACGATATTAGAAGTCGAATTTGCGATGTAGGGCCTAGTCTGTTATAGTCATATTTGCGAACACTTTTTTTTCGCAATTACGAAAGTGGCCTGGGATCAGCAGAGGTCGCATTTACGAATTAGTCAGCGCAATTGCAATGACATCAGAGATTTGGGGAGTTCGCTTTTGCGATGACTTCTTCGCATATGCGGGGATCGCAAATGCGAATCCCAGGTCGCATTTGCAACATCTGCGACTGGACAAAAACTGAGGGACGGGATTTTCATATTCATTTTCATATTTTGGAACCCTAGGCTTGGTAGGAGACGATTTTGAAGAAGGAATTTCATCTACAAACTTTGGGTGAGTGATTCTAATCCATTTCTAATCATATTCCATCAACTTATCTTATATTAACATCCAAATCATGTGAATCAAAGTGAAATTTGTGAAACCTTGTCATGTATTGAAAAAAAATAAGAAATTGAGTTTTGAGAGTCGATTTGGACTCGGATTTTGAAACTAATCACATATATGAATTCGTGGGGTCATGGGTAGTCAGAATCTACCATTGGACCCCTGAGGTTTTACCGGGCGCCCCCCTGGTTGACTTATGTTGACTTTTTGGGAAAAAATAAAAAGATCTTAGCTTTATCTATTGCAATTGATTTCCTTAGCACTGTTTGTTTATATTAAGTCAATTTTGGTTAGATTCGATTGGTTTGGAGGCAAAATTTAGAGGAAAGTCCCCGATTGAGCTATGATTCGATTGCGGAGCGAGGTAAGTGTTGGGTCTAACCTTGATTTGAGGGAATTAGGAACCCTTGAACTTTATGTTATGTGAATTTTGTGTGAAGTGGCGCATATGTGAGGGGACGAGTGTATATACGCTGTCAAATTAATTGTTTTCATGTCTTTCTCGTATTTTATTAATTATCTCACTCCACGCCTTAACTGTTATATGCCTTAGTTGCTTTCCCATGCCGTAATTTGTTACTTGTAATTAATTATTCTTGTATTAAAATGTCCGTCCCTTCCATGACTCTGTGATTAATTGCTACTTGTTTTATTGTCTTACTTGTACTCCTTAATTGTCACGTACTTGATTTGTCTTGTTGCTATTATATTATTTGTAGCATTCCTTTAATTAGTACATGGTTCTTTTATTGCTTTGCTTTCATATTCTTTAATCATAGAGATTCTTATGAATTGAGCTTTTGGATTGATTACAATTATTGAAATTGTTTATGGATCGGGTTGCACGCCGCAACAGTTGTGATATGGTGGAATAAGGGAGGATTTTGATATTGATATTGTGGTATCGGGTTGTGCGCCATAAAGATTGTGTACGTAATACTTGCTATTGATAAATTATGACATGGTGAATTAAGAGAGGATTATGATATTGATTATGATGATATGGTGGGATCGGGTTGCGCAGCGCAACCGAATATATATGTGATTCTTGATATTGATACATAATGTTATGGTGGAATAAGGGAGGATTTTCTATGTATGGTGGGATCGGGTTGCGCTCCGCAACGAGTTGTGTATATTTTATTTGTTGTTGTAACTGTGTCAGTTTCCAACTTTGTTATATGAAATTATAAGATCAGTTATTCTGTATTATCCGATTGCAAGGATTGAGCTTATATTCATTAATTAACTGCCTTACTTTTATTTCCTATTTCTCCTTTCCTGTTGTTTTTTTTATTATTAATGCGTACAAGTTATTGTAAGTGACCCGCCTTAGCCGCGTAACTACTTTGTTGAGGTTAGGCTCGGTACTTACAGAGTACATGGGGTCGGTTGTACTCATACTACACTCTTCACTTCTTGTGCAGATTTCGGAGTGGGTCCTAGCGGCGTCCAGTAGATTTACTCGGATCTAGTGCTTGACGAAGACTTGTGGTACAGCTGAATAGTGTTCGCAGCCCTGAAGTCCCCTTCTACATTATCTTATCTATTTATTTCGATTCAGATAGTTATGCTTTCATTCAGACTATTATTTGTAGTACCTTAGATGCTCGTGTATTCATGACACCAGTTTTGGGATTCGTATTTGAATATTGCCGTTTGTCATTTTATCTTCTTTATTTCAGTTTATTCAGATCATCGGTTTTCATTTGATTTGAATTTTTAAAAATAGTTAATAACTATATCTAACGTTAGCTTGCCTAGCAAGTAAAATGTTTGGCGCCATCGCGGTCTAGAGGGTGGGAATTTTGGGGTGTGACAAGTTGGTATCAGAGCACTAGGTTGCCGAGGTCTCACGGGTCATGAACAATCTTAGAAGAGTCTGGAGGATCGATACAGAGACGTCTGTACTTATCTTTTAGAGACTATGGAGTTTAGGAAAAACTTAATTCTTTCCTTCTCTATCGTGCGATTTTATTCTATCATTGCTGATTGAACAATTCTATTCTTATTCTCTCGCAGATGGCGAGAACACACACAACATCTACAACCGGATAGGAGCCGGAGCCCCCTGCGGCAGCTACTACTAGGGGCAAAGGCTGAGGCCGAGGTTGAGCCAGAGGCTGAGGCAGAGCTCAACCTAGAGCTCGAGCAACAACACCTGTAGTGGAGCCTCAGATGGATCTTGAGGAGGAGGTCCCAGCTCAGATCGTACCAGTCGGACTAGCTCAGGTCCCAGAGGGGTTTATAGTCACTCCAGTGCTTCAGGACGCTCTAGTCCGCTTGGTGGGCCTTATAGAGAGTGTGGCTCATAACGATGCATTTTTTATTGCACCAGCCATCTCTCAGGATAGTAGAGGAGCACAGACTCCCACTACTCACACCCAGAGTAGGCGACTCCCCTATATCAGACTCTAACAGCCCAGCCAGTTAGGGTGGTTCAGCTGTTGTTGCGGCACAGGCCGGTGATAGGCCTGCTATGTATTCTAAGGCCATGTTGAGGTTGGATAAGTTTACCAATATCTTTCCTGTTCATTTCAGCAGTGCACCTTTTGAGTACCCAAAGGATTACCTGTATCGTTGCCATGAGGTGTTGTGAAACATGGGTATTGTTGAGACCAATGGGGGTCGACTTTGCAGTATTTCAGATGACTGGTTCTGCTAAGAGATGGTAGAGAGATTATATGTTAACTACACCAGCTGGTTCGCCTGCACTTACCTGGGATCAGTTTTCACAGCTATTTCTAAAGAAGTTCATTCCTGTCACCCTAAGAGAGGATTACCACAGGCAGCTTGAGCGTCTTCAGCAGGGTAGTATGACAGTTACCCAGTATGAGACTCAATTTGTGGACCTAGCTCGCAATGCCATTGTTTTACTCCCTACTGAGAGGGAGAGATTGAGGCGATTCATTTATGGGCTCACTTTCAGTATCAGGCTACAGATGGCCAAGGAGACCGGAGATGATATCTCTTTCTAGAGGACCGTAGATATTGCTAGACAGATCGAGATGGTTCGTGGTCAGTAGAGGGGGCCGGTGTCTGATAAGAAGCCTCGTCATTCTGGTAGTTTTAGTGGTGTCTCATATGGAGGCAGGTGTACTTTTGGTAAAGGCTATCCTCCCAGGCTATTTCAGTCAGCATTTCAGGCGTCTCACAATGCTTCGGGGAGTCATGGTCCTTATGTATCTCATTCTGGTCATCCAGCCTACAGTGCACCATCAGCTCCTATTAGTGCACCTCCGATCCAAAGCTACCACTGTGGTTATCCTGCTCGTTCGGGTCAATTTCAACTTTAGCAGCCACAACAGTAGGATGTGTGTTTTGAGTGTGAGGGTACTAGTCACATCAGGAGGTTCTGTTCGAGATTGTTCAGCAGCATGCCACAACAGAGTTCTCGTGCCATGGTCCCATCACCGTTTGCTCCACCGCCCGCTCAACTAGCTAGAGGCAGGGGTCAGGCAGCCAGAAGTAGAGGTCAGGACATTAGAGGTGGAGGTCAGGCTGTTAGAGGTGGAGGCCAGCCAACTAGAGGCCGTCCGAGAGACGGAGGTCAGGGTGGTGGGGCTCAACCCCGATTTTATGCATTCCCAGCTAGACTTGAGGCCGAGTCATCTGACGTCGTCATCATAGGTATTGTTCTAGTTTTCCATAGAGATGCTTCAGTTCTATTTGATCCGGGCTCTACTTATTCTTATGTGTCATCCTATTTTGCTTCATATCTGGTTGTGCCTCGTGATTCTTTGAATGCTTCTGTGTATGTGTCCATGCATGTGGGAGATTCTACTATTATAGATCATGTGTATCGCTCGTGTGTGATTACTATTGGGAGTCTTGAGACTAGTGTAGATTTCCTACTTCTTGATATGGTAGACTTTGATGTTATTTTGGGCATGGATTGGTTGTCACTTTATCATTCTATATTGGATTGTCATGCCAAGACGATGACCTTAGCAATGCCGGGGTTACCTCGATTAGAGTGAAGTGGGACTCCCGGCCATTCTACTAGCAGCGTTATTTCTTATATGAAGGCTCGGTGTATGGTCGAGAAGGGATGTCTAGCATATTTGGCCTATGTTCGTGATTTGAGTGGGGAGGTTCCTTCCATGGCTTAAGTACCAGTTGTGCATGAGTTTCCAGAGCTGTTTCATGTAGATCTACCGGGGATGCCACCCGATAGAGATATTGACTTTTGTATTGATTTGGCTCTGGGCACTCAGTCCATTTCTATTCCACCATACTGTATGGACCAGCCGGAGTTGAAGGAATTGAAGAAGCAGTAGCAAGATTTTCTTGATAAGGGATTCATTAGACCTAGCATCGCGCCCTGGGGTGTGCCCGTGTTGTTCGTGAAGAAGAAAGATAGTTCGATGAGGATGTGTATAGACTATTAGAAGTTGAACAAAGTCACTATCAAGAACAAGTATCCGTTGCCTAGGATTGATGACTTATTTGATCAGCTTCAAGGTGCCAAAGTGTTTACGAAGATTGATTTTAGGTCTGGCTACCATCAGTTGAAGATTAGGGCATCAGATGTCCCTAAGACAGCTTTTCGGACTCGATATAGGTATTATGACTTCCTAGGGATGTCATTTGAGTTGACAAATGCCCCAGCAACATTCATGGATTTGATGATCCGGGTATTCAAGCCCTATTTGGATTCTTTTGTGATCGTATTCATTGATGATATCTTGATCTACTCCCACAGTCGAGAGGAACATGAGCATCATCTTCGGATTTTACTTCAAACTTTGAGAGATAGTCAGTTATATGTCAAGTTTTCAAAGTGTGAGTTTTGGTTAGACTCGGTCGCCTTTTTGGGGCATATTGTATCGGTCGATGGCATAAAAGTGGATCTAGAAGATTGAGGCAGTTCAGAACTGGCCTATACCTACTTCAGCTATAGAGATTTGGCGATTCCTAGGTTTGGCGGGTTATTATCGCCGGTTCATGGAGAGGTTTTCATCCATAGCAGCCCCATTAACTAGATTGACCCGAAAGGGTGCTCCATTCAGGTGGTCCGATGATTGTGAGTTGAGCTTCCAGAAGCTCAAGACTGCTTTGACTACCGCGCCAGTGTTGGTGTTGCCCACATTTTCAGTATCCTACACGGTGTATTGTGATACATCTCGTATTCGGCTCGGTGCAACATTGATGCAGGATGGCAGGGTAATTGCATACGCGTCGCGGCAGTTGAAGGTTCATGAGAAGAATTACCCTGTTCATGAGCTAGAGTTAGCAGCCATTGTTCATGCGTTTATGATTTTGAGGCATTACCTCTAAGGCGTGTCGTGTAAGATGTTCACGGATCATCGGAGTCTACAGTATTTGTTTAAGCAAAAGGATCTCAACTTGAGGCAGAGAAGGTGTTGGAGCTGTTGAAAGACTATGATATCACCATTTTATATCATCCCGAGAAGGCCAATGCGGTGGTCGATGCCTTGAGTAGGAAGGTTGTGCGTATAGGTAGCCTTGCGTATATCCCAGTTAGGGAGAGGATGCTAGCGTCAGATGTTCAGGCTTTGGCCAATAAGTTTGTGAGGTTAGATATTTCGGAGTGCAGTCATGTTCTAGCTTGCATGGTCTCTTGGTCTTCTTTGTATGAGCGCATCAGAGAGAGTCAGTGTCATGACCTAAAATCCATTATAGGTCATGATGGTGCCTAACGCCGCCGTCAGGCAAGCCAGCGGTGATTTATCAATTTAATTACTCCTTTTATTACTTTCAAAAACATAGATTTTAATAAGGAAGGAGATTTACACTTCTAAATCCACTGGAACGTACAACATTTGTAGTTTATAAAAGAAATGGAAGGCGATAATAATATATGAAACCGTAAGTATCAACTAGTATAACCCCAAAACCCAGTGTCACAAGTGTATGAGCATTTTGTAAGGAGTACAATAATAATACAATATCTGTCCAGAATGTAAATAAACAAGATAAAATACATAGTACGATGGAGACTCGATGGTCCGCGATGCGTAGCCTGGAATGCATATCACATAAAGTCCCCTCAATAGGTGCGCTTACGCGCCAAGATGATCACCAAATGAACTTGTTAGATCCTTCACATTTAGTGCAGAAGTGCAGCATGAGTACATAAATCAACGCGTACCCAGTAAGTATCTAGCCTAACCCCGGAGAAGTAGTTATGAGGTGTCGACATCGACACTTACTAGAGGTCCAATAAAGCAATATAATAATTCATACGCAGATATGAAGTACACAACAATAATGGGGTGAATCTGTAAGTTACATAACCTTTCAAAATTTTCTTTTAAAGTATAAATTTCTCAATCTTGTATTCTACCTTAACGACTCAGAAAATGTCAAGTGCCAATATCAAATGAATAAGGAATACTATATAATATGCAGGGCATCAGTAGAGAGATAATCTCGTGAGTTTTTGGACTACCTGCGATATAACGCACGATTATGCCAGGGTCGTTCGGCCCGATCCAGAATAATGTGTACACTGCCGAGGGTCGAGCGGAACGAACCACATATGCATATATTATATTGCCGAGGCGTTCCGCCCGCTCCACAAGAAAGGAAGGAAGTTATCAAATTACGAGACACGTTCTTACAATACAATACATGAGTACAAGGTGAATATAATCCTCTATCATTTCTCAAATAACTAGTCAACAACTCAAGGTGATAAGGCTCGGCCTAACATATATGCATATATTTCTAAATCAAATCAATTATAATTTCAATTAATTAAGCCGGCAAGATGGATTCAAGTATTAAAAATATTACATGGTAAAGTCCTAAGTCTACCGAAACATAAACATGCTTTAGCTACGTACGGACTCTCGTCACCTCGTACGTATGTAGAACCCACAACTATTAGCATATAACAATTACATCACCTAGGGGGTAGTTTCCCCCTCACAAAGTTAGATAAGAGACTTACGTCGCTCCGAAGTTCCATAACCGGCTCCAATGCCACTCTAACACTCAACTCCAAGCCAAATGTTCCAAAACTAGTCAAACAATGTGCAAATCAATCAAAATATACTCCAATGCTTACAACTTAACAATTATAACAATTCTTAACTCCGCTCGAAAAGTATATAAAATCAACCCTCAGGCCCACGTGCTTGGATTCCAAAAATTTTCGAAGATAAACATTACCCATAACATTACGAACTCAAATATATAATTTATTCCTAATTCCATGTCCAATTTCATGGTAAAAATCCAAAAATACCAATTTTTAGGTTTTCTCTTAAAATCCCACAATTACCACAATTTTCCATGTTTAAATCCACATATAATCCATGTATTTCACTAACATTATGTGGGAATTACTTATCTTGCAATGGTTGATGGAAATCTCCCCTTGAAGCTCTCCACAAATCGCCCAAGCCAAGAGAGAATGAAACAAAATGGGCCAAATCCCGTATAAAACCAAGTCTGCCCAGCACTGCCTCGCACCTGCGGAAATTCCCATCGCAGGTGCAATTCCCACTAAACCCAGCCAGGTCCGCTTTTACGGACACAAATTCGCTCCTGCGGTCTCGATTCTGCGGAGCACAGACTGCTCATGCGGTCGAGTATCAAAGGCCCAGATTCCATATCCATGGTGCCCAAACTCCGCACCTATGGCCCTTCGCCGAGCTGGTCTCTTTCTTTTCTGCGACGACCTCCACCGCTCATACGTGTTTGCACCTGCGGCCAAACCACCCCAGGTGCGATGACACTAGATTTCAGCAGTTTCCAGCTTTTCCTCAAATCTAAATTTCAATCCGATTTTAATCCGTTTCAAAATCGAGGCCCCCGAGAACCCATCCAAACATACCAACGCATCTCAAAACACATTACGAACTTAGTCGAGGCCTCAAATCATGCCAAACAACATCGAAACTATGAATCGACGACCGAAATCCTACTTAAAACTTTCAAACTTCCAAACTTCGATGAACGCGTCCGAACCATATCAAAACATTCCGGAATGATGCCAAACTCTGCGTGCAAGTCACAAATCACAATACGAACCTATTCCAAGGCTCGAAACCCCAATGGACATCAATAACATCAAAATCCACTTCAAACCAAACTTATGAAATTCTAAAGCATTCAAAAATGCCAACTTTATACAATAAGCGCTGAAATGCTCCTGGGTGATGCGCTACTCAACCCGAACATAAGCCCAAGTCCGAAATCATCATACGAACCTATTGGAACCTTCGAATCCCAATTCTGAGGCCGTTCACTCAAAAGTTAAACCTTACTCATTTGTTCCAACTTAAAGCTTCCGAAATTAGAATTTCCTTTCCAAATCAACTCCAAACTTCCCGAAATTCAATTCCGACCACACGTATAAGCCGTAATACCTGAGGTGAAGCTACTCAAGGCCTCAAATCGCCAAACGACGCGCTAGTGCTCAATAGGATCGGTTGTGTCATTACATTCTCCCCCACTTAAACATACGTTCGTTCTCGAACGTGCTAAGAATTGCTCCAGAGTTGCCCCAAAATCACTGTTCAACACTTTGTGCACCTACCCGTGCCACCACAACCCAGTTGATCCCATTACTTCGATCCAGACTGAATATCCTCCTTTTTATTTAGTCAATAAGCCTTAGAACCAAATTCCAACCTTCGTATTTCTCTACAAAACCTGATTCTTACATATGAACACCGTATCAATCACTACACACTGTACCAAAACATGATCATACACCTTTGCTGAATTCAAACCATTCACCACATAATTCACATGCCCATAATACATCTTACAATCACAACAACTGAAATTTCACTAAAATCTGATGCCCGCAATACGCCTCATAACACATGTGAGTCATGTTCTAATTCTCACAATACTGCCATGACGAAAGAGATGTGTAGAAAGTGATAACCACCTGTCGAATCCATAAATCATGGAGTATCTCCTCCTGACAAGAACCATTACCTCATTTTGAACTGAATAAAGATATTTTTCTCTTTAATGTACCTTATATAAATCTGATTGCACTAATTTCTGGTCCATTAATCTCGTCTCACCAGTACAAACTGCTCAGGCAATGAGTCACCTCAAACACTGACCAAGATCTTATGCAGTACCATCAAAGCGCCAACAAGCTACCACTCGAATATAACTCATAAGGAAGAACGAACTTTGGAAAAGAACTATCCCGCCCACGTAACGAATAAAACAACTGAAAAGGTGCTATACACCTTTCTCGGAGAATGAGAAACAAAATACACAGAAATAAATATAGGAAACCGTACTTAACCTCTCACTGTTACAGTGTGCAACCCGATCCAAGCATGACATCATTGCGGCGTGCAACCCGATCCACACAACATGCGTGTGGTGGCGTGCCACCCGATCCAAACAATATACCCGTGGTGGCGTGCCACCTGATCCGCACATAATAATCAAGAAGAAAATACACACGTCAAGTCGTAACGCTTATACTTACGAAATGACCGAATATCAACCACAAGCACGCCAAGTGCATAATACAAATCCTGGGGAGACGGATAGCACCATACGCTATGAAACCCAAGCGCAACTAAGGTGCAATAAATGACCTGCATCTCGAGAGACATCCCGCTCATGTAACACCACAAACTACACGGGATCACAACACATGTGCAAATAATCAAGACATCTCATAACCCACATGGCACAATAGAGTATTACATGGAATAGCGGACGATGGGAATAACATCCAACGCCTGAAGAGTTCCCCGCAAGCAATGCTATGCCGAACAAACACATCCGACCTGATATAGAGCACACATTCACTTTAGACCCACCAACGGACCCCAAGCCAATTCCCATCATCCCGTACTGGGCCAATAACCTTCCAAGGATCCACAATGGCCATATTGATGGCACACACGAGCAACTATCCACTTCGGACCAAACTCCCACGGTTCACAACCAAAGGAATAGAGCGCCTTCCAGGCATAAACTCTCACATTAACGATAGTACCAAAATCTCCATAATTGGTTTCAACTCTTAACAATCAAGTGACTATCATGTCACACCTACACCAATTTCCCTGTGGGATATGCTCCCACGACCTTTCGCACCAGGTAGCAAAGTCTGCACCTCCACACCACCAACCGTACTAATTCTGTAAAACCAACCCAGAGTCCGCAATTCAATACGTAAAGCCTCTTACACAGGACACCGTTCTTAGGTGACACTAAAGATGATGTCAGCTTACTCTAAACTTCTATATCCTTTCCCCGCTCCTCCGAGCTCGGGACATTCTCATCAACTGAATCGTAATCTTGATCCTCAGCCTCCAATTTCCATAACTGTGGTAAAATACAAACCTCAAGTTGAGGCCTAAACCACCATGACTCTTCCGGGATCCATCTACACATAACAAGCCATTATAATCACATACCTCCAAATCAATCAGATTACGGTGGTTGTCAAGCCCGCACGTATTACCACAAACCAAATGTATAACGTAACATGCCGAAGTAACTGATCATTGCCACAATCATGCTGATTCAAACCATTACTAGTCGACCCCACTTCTTCCAATTTACTCTGGACTTGCCTTAGAAATAATAATAATAATAATAATAGCTCCATTCGAAACATAACGAACTAAATCCGCACTCATCCAGAGTGACCCGAATCACGAGACCACATCGTCTCATTACTCATGAATCATCTATTACCCTCCTCATGTGCACAACAACATCTCCAACTGGTATACCCATTCTGCAAGACCTTCCGCGAATCCGAAGCTATTTCTCTCTTTCCTCAAATATTTTACTGCAGGCTCGATGATAACATAGAACATTGCAAGCCCCCTTTTTCATGATCCATTGCAAAAACTCTATCCCTAACCACATAACAGATCCGAAATCCTTAGGCACTACACTCTAATTCTTGTACCCACTCAGAACATTGTTGAGAGTCACCCATTCTGACATGGTCACGAATATAATCAAATTCCAATGCTCTGCTGGCACATGAACATCCTACCAAAGGAGCAACTGGCTGAATTCTTTTCCTTGTACATTACATCCACAAGAAGCATAAACTCTGAGTTTTCCCAAAACCTGCACCTCAATCGATAATGCGAAGTATAACACACATTCATCAAGTTCCTTCCTCAAATTACTCCTGTTGTTTTCTTTTCATGGTCATAAATAGTCCACCAATACACCGATAACCAGAAACCACACAAGCAGACAACCACGCGATCCAATCGTAGATGGTGGGCTCCCCCACTTAGATTTAACCTACCATCATATAATGTAGAACCTACAAGAATTCCTCCTTCTCAATTACCATGATCTCGCACTGTTAACCAGCCAAATTTCTTGTAGTCTCTTATTAAACGTTTCATGAAGATTCTGAATTATCAACCACAATCGCACATTCGACCTTCTGTTAGGTAGTAAGTAGAACTCTTCGTAGAAACCTCATCAAAATCATGCAACCGCTAACCTGTTCACAGGAGATAACCCACATGTGGTATTCCATGCCGACATCTTCCAACGACACTGCACCAGGTACAACCACCACAAGTTCAGTAAACCCTCCTGAGCCCATGCTTGTCCACCAACTGTACAAGTCTGTTCCTTACCCATTGACATCAATTGAAAGTCCAACAATACCTTCCAAACTCAAAGTCATGTTGCATCCCGAAATGATAATCAAGTTTTTGCACCCCTCTTAATTCAAGAAAACTCCTCTCAACCATATTCAATGTTACTCAGTACAGTATCCTCCATCTTGAATAAAACCTGTGGACCTAGTCACTTCCCACCACGATTCCCCAAATCTCTCTAAACCTTTCTCAAGGAATGTGGCTATCCTACCACATAATTCATATGCCAATCCGCTACTCTCACTTCAGGTAAACCATCTCCTTTAAGCGACTTCTCGACCTCTGCTTTTCATACTTGACCATCTTGTAATTCAACCACCGCGAGACACCTCCCGCCATGTCCTTTCACATACTTAGCTGCCTAAATGTTGCCTCAAATCAAATCCATACCTATAGCACCTGAACTAATAAATTGCTTCCAACTCCCAACCTCCCAGAAGATCTTCATTCTCAAGCCATTAACACTAGAAACACCAATTTGATTCTGAATCGCTACATTCCGCTACCTCTGACAACCGCTTCTGAGGTGCCACTTCCCAACATACTGCCCCGAAGGCAAATCGAAAAAGACCATAGCACCGGCGAACCTTAATGCATTCCAACAAGGACAACGACACTTCACAAATGAGAATAACACCACGCTCAAAATATCAAGTCTCATTACTTCATCAACCAAGGCCTGAATATACATAGTCCGATGGCCTTTCCTCCGCTGGAATTAAATGTTGAACCTCTAAATCATGCATTGAGAAATCCTCATTTCAAGTCATTCATTACCTCGACACATAAACAAGTACCCTACCACCAACACTGTGCATTAGCAATGCATGAACATAATAGAAATCCGTGCATAGCCTCAAAACCATCAGAATTATAGGTACTGAGCTGAAACGATACAACATCCTTCCACAAGGAGACGATAATAGCCTACTCGAATACGCGTGGAAAAACATCCGGCACTACATCTGCAGTACCACTACAACTCTTCGATGTCCAAGTGATAACAAACGCTTCACGTCTCATAAGATTAAGTAGGAAAGAAATAAAAGTATAAGCCTCAAAAGAATCAAATCGCACGATGAGGAATCAAGAAGGGAAGTGCTCCTAACAGCCCCATAGCCTCTCGAAGATAAGTATAGATATCTCTGTACCGATCCGCAAGACTCTACTAGACTTGTTCATGACTAGTAAGACCTAAGTAAACCTAGCGCTCTGATACCAAGTTATCACGACCCAAAATCCACTATAAGGGGTGATGGCGCCCAACGCCGCCGTCAGGCAAGCCAACGGTGATTTATCAATTTAATTACTCCTTTTATTGCTTTCAAAAACATAGATTTTAATAAGGAGGGAGATTTACACTTTTAAATCCATGGGAACGTACAACATTTGTAGTTGATAAAAGAAATAGAAGGCGATAATAAAATATGAAACCATAAGCATCAACTAGTATAACCCCAAAACGCTATGTCACAAGTGCATGAGCATTTTCTAAGGAGTACAATAATAATACAACATATGTCTAGAATGTAAATAGACAGGATAAAATACATAGTACGATGGAGACTCGATGGTCTACGATGCGTAGCCTAGAATGCAGCTCACATAAAGTCCCCTCAACAGGTGCGCCTACGCGCCAAGATGATCACCAAATGAACCTGTCAGATCCTGTACATTTAATGTAGAAGTACAACATGAGTACGTAAATCAACGCGTACCCAGTAAGTATCTAGCCTAACCCTGGCGAAGTAGTGACGAGGGGTCGACATTGATACTTATTAAAGGTCCAATAAAGCAATATAATAATTCATAAGCAGATATGACACACACAACAATAATGGGGTGAATTTGTAAGTTACACAATCTTCCAAATATTTATTTTAAAGTATAAATTTCTCAATCTTGTATTCTACCTTAACGGCTTAGAAAATGTCAAGTGCCAATATCAAATGAATAAGGAATACAATATAATATGTCGGGCATCAGCAGAGAGATAATCTCGTGAGTGTTCGAACTACCAACAATATAATGCACGATTATGCCGAGGTCATTTGGTGTGATCCAAAATAATATGTACACTGCCGATGGTCGAGCAACACAAACCATAGATGCATCTATTATGCTGCTGAGGCGTTCGACCCACCCCACAAGAAAGGAAGAAGTTATCGAATCACGGGTGTGATGACCCGATAGGTCACCGAGAGTTTTAAACCTTAATTCTATATTTTGAAGACTCCAATAGCTTCCTTAAGCCTTCCTTGATTTGCATGCATAGTCCAGGTATTTTTCCGTAAGGCTTTTATGTTAAGAATTGATAAAATATAAAATTTTGCCTTAAAAATCCATTTGAGTTGATTTCGATCAATATTTTGAGAAAATGAACACGGATCCATATTTTGACGGTCCTGGTGGGTCCGTATCGTGATTTGGGACTGAGCGTATGCCCGAAATTGAATTTGGAGGTCCCTAGCTCGAGTTATTTTTTTATCGAAATTTTGAAGTTTAAAGACTTAATGACTTTAAAGAATTGACCAGTTTGACTTTGTTGATACCAGGTCCGTATTTTGGTTCAAGAATACGGTGTAAGTCCATTACTATATTTATGACTTGTCTGTCAAATTTGGTGAGAAATAGAGTTGGTTTGACATGATTCTGACGTCCGGTTGTTAAAATAGATGTTCTAAAGTTTTATTAAAAATTTCATTTGATTTGGTGTGAGATTCTAACGTCTGGACTTGTGTGCATATTTTGTTTGGAGACCGGAGGGCTCGGGTGAGTTTCATATAGCCTACGGACCTTTTGAACTTAGAAAGTTTGTTGGGTTTTCACTTCTGCTGGCTTCTGGTGTTTCCTTCTTCGCGATCGCGAATATACTCCCGTGATCGCAAATGGTAAAATGGGATGGGGAGATTTTGTTCTACGCGAACGCGAAACCTTGGTCATGAACGTGGAGCATTGGGGGGCCTGCTCTTCACGAACGCGGCCAGTCAATCGCGAACGCGTAGTGAAATAGAGGTGGGGGCTGGAAGTTGACTGTTGTTCTATGTGAACGCGATACAAGGATCGCGGACGCGGAGGCTAGAGGGGGCTAAGACTATGCGAACGCGTAGATCAACTCGTGATCGCGTAAGCCATTGAGTCTTTGCTCTTTACGAATGCGTCAGGTTTCACACAAACACGATGCACACTCGACGCCAGTGATTAAAACAGTCCCAAAAAAGGGATTTTGTTCATTCTTCAAATTTTCAAAGCTATAAAACCCTAGAGGTGATTCTCCCAAGAACCTTTCTTCCCCAATTTGTTGGTAAGTGATTCTAACCTACTTTCTTTCAATTTTCCATTTCATTTCATAAGATTTCAACCTAAAATCTAGGATTTTCATGGTGGAAATTGGGGGTTTGGGATGAATTAGGGATTTTTGTAATATTAGAATTTAGACCTCAAATTGAGGTTGGATTTCGGAACAAAATACATAACCGAGCTCAGGGGTGAATGGGTAATCGGGTTTTGGTCCGAATTTTGGGTTTGGACCAAGCGGGCCTGGGAGTTGACTTTTGTTGACTTTTCAATAATGACCTAAATTGAACCTTTTTCATTCGTGGGTAGTTCCTAAGGCTTATTTTGAATTGTTTGGTTGATAATTTGCTAGATTTGGTTGGTTCGGAGGCTTGTTCGAAAGGCAAAGCCGTGGTTGAGCTTTGAGTTGGTCTTTGGAGCGAGGTAAGTATCGTGATTAATCTTGACTTGAAGGATTAGGACTTGTTTGCCTATTTGCTACTTGTTTAAATGTTGGCTACAATGTATATGTGAGGTGACGAGTACTTATGCATTGTTATTGGGTTAAAGCATGTGGGTGGGACTTGTTTCTTGTAATTTATCTCTTTCTTTGATCCTGATATCCATGCTTAGACTAGTTAATTGATAAATTGATCATTCTTTCCGTACTTATGAACTATCTGTGATAATTGAGTATTGTTTCTGAAGTTGAGATTGGTATTGTGGAACTATTGTTTACAGAAGACTTGATATTGCTTATTCTATCTCCCTATTGTTATATGTTCACTGTTACATGGTAAGGGAGAGTGTTAAAGCATGAAGGGTGATGCCGTGTCATATTTGAAAGTTAAAGCACGAAGGGTGATGTCGTGCCGTATCTATTGTTCATGATGAAATT
Organism: Nicotiana tomentosiformis; assembly: GCF_000390325.3. Taxonomy (NCBI): domain Eukaryota; kingdom Viridiplantae; phylum Streptophyta; class Magnoliopsida; order Solanales; family Solanaceae; genus Nicotiana; species Nicotiana tomentosiformis. The sequence goes on from NC_090820.1 coordinate 42,511,817, forward strand.
GAGAGTAAAAACACGAAGGGTGATGTCGTGCCGTATTTATCATTTTATGGTGAGATTGAGAGTAAAAGTACGAAGGGTGATACCGTGCCATTATTACTGTTTCATGGTGAGGCTAAGAGTAAAAGCACGAAAGGTGATGTCGTGCAGTTTTATTCATTATGTTTGTTCATTTTGTTGGTTGAAGGTTTATTGACTATTTCTTATTATCATTCCCTGTTGTAGTTATCGTATCTTGTACCCCTTTCGCGTGTCCCCTTCCAATAGCACTTGTTAATTCTTTATTTGTTGTTATGTTGTACAAATATTTCCGTCTGTACAGGTTTATTTATGTAGGTGTCCTGTCATAGCCTCGTCACTACCTCGTCAAGGTTAGGCTCGACACTTACGGAGTACATTGGGTCGGTTGTACTCATACTACACTCTGCACTTCTTGTGCATATTTTGGTAATGGTCCCAGCTGTCCGTGTGGCGTATCAGCTCGGATTGGCATTCGGAGACTCGAGGTAGATCTGCCGGCATTCGCAGACCTTGAAGTCCCCTTCCATTTCCCCTATTTACTGTTCTTTTCATTCGAGACAGTTGTATTTATTTCAAACCCTATTTTGTAGAGATTCTAGAAGCTCTTGAACTTATGACTCCAGATCCGGGTTTTACTTAGATATTATTGGTTTTATGTCATTTGTATTCCGTTTAATTTCTTTTCGGCTTAACTGGTTTTACTTATTTGAATTGATTAAAAAATGGCTTAAGGATCTTCTAACGTTGGCTTGCCTAGCAAGTTAAATGTTAGGCGCCATTATGGTCCCGAATGTGGGAATTTCGGGTCGTGACAATGAGACACGTGCTTACAATACAGTACATGAGTACATGGTGAATATAATCCTTTACCGTTTCTCAAATACCTAGCCAACAACTCAAGGTAATAAGGCTCGGCCTAACATATATGCATGTATTTCTAAATCAATTCAATTATAATTTCAATTAATTATGCCAGCAGGATGGATTCAAGTATTTCTAATAATACATGGTAAAGTCCTAAGTCTACCTGGACATAAACATGCTTTAGCTACGTATGGACTCTCGTACCCACAACTATTAGCATATTACAATTACATCACCTAGGGGTAGTTTCCCCCTCACAAAGTTAGATAGGAGACTTACCTCGCTCCGAATTTTCATAACCGGCTCCAATGCCACTCTAACACTTAACTCAAAGCCAAACGTTTCGAAACTAGTCAAAGAATGTGCAAATCAATCAAAATATACTCCAATGCTTACAATTTAACAATTATAACAATTCTTAACTCCGCTCGAAAAGTCTGTAAAATCAACCCTCAGGCCCACGTGCTTGGATTCCAAAAAGTTTCAAAGATAAACATTACCCATAACATTACGAACTCAAATATATAATTTATTCCTAATTCCATGTCCAATTTCGTGGTAAAAATCCAAAAATAACAATTTCTAGATTTTCTCTTTAAATCCCACAATTACCACAATTTTCCAGGTTTAAATCCACATATAATCCATGTATTTCACTAACATTATATGGGAATTACTTACCTTGCAATGTTTGATGGAAATCGCCCCTTGAAGCTCTCCAAAAATCGGCCAAGACAAGAGAGAATGAAAGAAAATGGGTCAAATCCCGTATAAAACCAAGTCTATCCAGCGCTGCCTCGCACCTGCGAAAATTCCCATCGCAGGTGCGTTTCCCACTAAGCATAGCCAGGTCCTCTTTTGCGGACACAAATCCGCTCTTGTAGTCTCACTTCTGCGGAGCACTGACTACTCGTGCAGTCCAACATCAAAGGCCCAGATTCCGTATCGGCGGTGCCTCATCCGCTTCTGCGGATGCGCATCTGCACACCCAAACTCCGCACCTGTGGCCCTTCGCCCAGCTAGCCTCTTTATCTTTTGCAATGACCTCCATCACTCTTGCGTGTCCGCACCTATGGCCAAACCACAGCAGGTGCGGTGACACCAGATTTTAGCAGCTTCAGCTTTTCCTCAAATCCAAATTTCAATCTGATTTCAACCCATTTCAAACATGAGGCCCCCACGACCCCATACAAACATACCAATGCATCCCAAAATACATTATGAAGTTATTTGAGGCCTCAAATCATGCCAAAAAAATCGAAACTACGAATCGATGACCAAAATCCCTCTTAAATCTTTCAAACTTCCAAACTTCGACGAACGTGTCCAAACCATGTCAAAACATTCTGGAATGATGCTAAACTCTGCGTGCAAGTCACAAATCATGATACGAACCTATTCCAAGGATCACAACCCTAACGGACATAGATAACATCAAAATCCACTTCAAATCAAACTTATGAAATTCTAAAACTTTCAAAAATGCCAACTTTCTACAATAAGCGCTGAAATGCTCCTGGGTGATCCGATACTCAACCCGAACAAACTCCCAAGTCCAAAATCATCATACGAACCTATTGGAACCTTCAAATCCTGATTTGGTTTACTCAAAAGTCAAACCTTAGTCAATTCTTCCAACTTAAAGCTTTCGAAATTAGAATTTTCTTTCCAAATCAACTCCGAACTTACCGAAATTCAATTCCGACCACACGTACAAGCCATAATACCTGAGATTAAATTACTCAAGGCCTCAAATCACTTAACGATGCGCTAGAGCTCAAAACGACCGGTCGGGTTGTTACAGTCAGTATAACGACCCCTATTGTTTGTCCTTAAGGAAATGGTACAACACGGTGGTGCCAAGCAAGATACTATTGGAGATGATGGGGTGTTGCGGATGCAAGGTTGTATTTGTGTTCCTAATGTGGATGGGCTTTGTGAGTTTATTCTTGAGGAGGCCCACATTTCCCAGTATTCTATTCATCTGGGTGCCGCCAAGATATATCAAGACTCGCGACAGCATTACTGGTGGAGGAGAATGAAGAAGGATATCGTTGCATATGTAGCTCCGTCTCTGAATTACCAGCAAGTAAAGTACGAGCATCAAAGACCTGGTGGTTTGCTTTAGAGGCTTGAGATTCCCGAGTGCCCGTGTCCATCATTTCTGACCAAGGTACGTAGTGCATCTCGCACTTTTGGAGGGCTGTACAATGTGAGTTAGGCACACGGGTTGAGTTGAGTACATCATTTCACCCCCAGACGAACAGACAGTCTGAGCACACCATTAAGATATTGGAGAATATGCTTTACGCTTGCGTTATGGATTTCAGGGGTTCTTAAGATCAGTTCTTGCCGCTTGCGGAGTTTGCCTACAATAACAACTACCAGTTGAGTATTTAGATAGCTCTCTATGAGGCATTATATGGGAGTCGGTGCGATTCACCAGTTGGTTGATTCGAGCCAGGAGAGGCTCGGTTGTTGGGTACTAATTTGGTTCAGGATGCCTTGGAAAAGGTCAAGATTATTCAAGATCGACTTTTCATGGCTCAATCTAGACAGAAGAGTTATGCCGATCGTAGATTCTATAACGTTGAATTCATGGTTGGAGAGAGGGTTCTACTCCGATTTTCACCCATGAAGGGTGTGATGAGGTTCGGAAAGAAGGGCAAGTTGAGCCCTAGGTATATCAGACCGTTTGAGATTTTTGAGAGAGTGGGTGAGGTGGCCTACAGGCTTGTATTTCCACCTAGTTTATCAGCAGTCCAAGTATCACGGTGATTCGTCCTATGTGTTAGATTTCAGCTCAGTCCAATTGGACAAGGATTTGACTTATGAGGTAGAGCCGGTGGCCATTCTAGCCCAGCAAGTCCGGAAGTTGAGGTCTAAGAGTTATCCTTCAGTTCGAATGCAGTGGAGAGGTTAACCGATCCAGGTAAATTTTTATATCCGTTCAAGGACGAACATTTGTTTTTAGAGGTGGAGAATGTGATGACCCGAGAAGATGTGAATTTTTGTCTTTAAAATGACTTGAGTTGACTATGGTCAAAATTTTGTGTAAACGGACCCGAATCAGTATTTTGACGGTCCCGGTGGAGTTGTATCATGATATGGGACTTGGGAAAATGCCCGGAATCGAATTCGGAAGTCCCTAACTTAATTTAACGTGAATTGTTGAAAACTAGTAATTTGAATGTTTAAAAAATTTCTAAGTTTGACCGTAGGTTGACTTTGATGCTACCGAGTTTGGGTTTCACTTATGGAACTTTGAATAGGTTCATTTCATAATTTATGACTTATCTGCAAAATTTGGTACAAAACAAAGTCGATTTGACGTGATTCGGACGCCCGGTTGTAAATTTGCATGTTCTTGAGTTTCTTTGCAAAATTTCATGCATTTTGATGTCTGATTCATAGTTCTTGATATTATTTTGGTGTTTTGATCACGCGAGCGAGTTCATATGATATTTTTAGACTTGTGTTGGTGTTTGGTGTGGAGCCCCGAGGACTCGAGTCAGTTTCAGACGCGTTTCGGAGAGTTTGGGAGAGTTTTGGTGTTGCTGGTGTGATTTGGTGTACAGGTCTCGCAAATGTGTGATTAAAAGTCGCATTTTTGACGTAGGTCCTAGTCTATTATAGTCTAATTTGCGAACACTTTGTTTGCAATTGCGAAGGTGGAGTGGGATTAGCAGAGATCACATTTGCTATCATTTGATCGCTTTTGCAGAGTTCAGATGTTCGCATTAGCGAACTGGTCGTCGCAATTGCGATGACATCAGAGATGTGGGGAGTTCACATTTGCGATGACTTCTTCACATTTGCGGGGTTTGGATTTGCGAACCCCAGGTCGCATTTGCGACATCTATGACTGGACAAAAAGCTGAGGGACGGGAATTTTAGCCTCATTTTCATATTTTAGAACCCTAGGTTCGGTAGGAGACAGATTTTGAAGAGGGAATTTCATCTACAAACTTTGGGTGAGTGATTCTAATCCATTTCTAATCATATTCCATCAACCTATCTTAGAGTTTAACATCAAAATCAAGTGAATCATAGTGAAATTTGTGTAAACTTGTCAAGTTTTTTGAAAAAAATAAGAAATTGAGTTTTGAGTGCCGATTTGGACTCTGTTTTTGAAACTAATCACATATATGAACTCTTGGTATCATGGGTTGTCGGAATCTACTATTGGACTGAGGTTTTTACCGGGCAAGCCCCGGGTTGATCTTTGTTGACTTTTTGGAAAAAATGTAAAGATCTTAGCTTTATCTATTGTAATTGATTTCTTGGCATTATTTATTGATATTAAGTTGATTTTTGTTAGATTCAATTGGTTTGTTAGAGGAAAGGCCTCGGTTGAGCTTTGATTCGATTGCGGAGCGAGGTAAGTGTTGGGTCTAATCTTGATTTGAGGGAATTAGGAACCCTTGAACTATATGTTATTTGAATTTAGTGTGAAACGACGTATATGCGAGGTAACAAGTGTATATACGCCGTCAAATTAATTGTTTCCATGTCTTTCTCGTATTTTATGAATTATCTCACTCCATGACTTAACTGTTACATGCCTTAATTGTTTTCCTATGCCGTAATTTGTTACTTGTCATTAATTATTCTTGTATTGAAATGTTTGTCCCTTCTATGAATTCGTGATTAATTGCTACTTGCCTTACTTGTCTTATTTGTACTCCTTAACTGTCACGTACATGACTTGTCTTACTGCTATTGTATTATTTGTAGCATTCCTTTGATGAGTACATGGTTCCTTTATTGCTTTGCTTTCATATTCTTTAATCGTAGAGATTCTTGTGAATTGAGCTTTTGGATTGATTACAATTATTGAAATTATTTATGGATCGGGTAGCACGCCGCAACGGTTATTATATGATGGAATAAGGGAGGATTTTGATATTGATATGGTGGGGTCGGGTTGCGCGCCGCAACGGTTGTGTACGTAATACTTATTATTGATAAATTATGACATGGTGAAATAAAGGAGGGTTATGATATTAATTCTGATGATATGGTGGGATCGGGTTGGCGCCGCAACGAAATTTATATGTGATTCTTTATATTGATAAATGATGTTATGGTGGAATAAGGGAGGATTGTGTGTGTACGGGGGGATCGGGTTGCGTGCCACAACGGGTTGTGTATGTTGTATTCGTTGTTGTTACTGTGTCGGTTTTCAGCTTTGTTATATGAAATTATGAGATGGGTTATTTTGGGTTCTCCGATTGCGAGGATTGAGCTTATTTTCATAAATTAACTGCCTTACTTTCATTTCATGTTTCTCCTTCCCTATTGTTATTATTATTACTGCATACATGTTATTGTAAGTGACCTTCCTTAGCCTCCTCACTACTTCATCGAGGTTAGGCTCGGTACTTACAGAGTACATGGAGTCGGTTGTACTCATACTATACTCTGCACTTCTTGTGTAGATTTCGGAGTGGGTCCTAGTGGCGTCCAGTATATTTGCTCGGATCCAGTGCTTGAAGGAGACTTGAGGTACAACTGCACAGCGTTCGCAGCCATGAAGTCCCTTTCTATATTAACTTAGCTGTTTATTTCGATTTAGACAGTTATGCATTCATTCAGACTATTATTTGTAGTACTCTAGACGCTCGTGTATTCGTGACACCAGTTCTGGGATTTGTATTTGAATATTGCCATTTATCAGTTTTATCTATTTTATTTCAGTTTATTCAGCTCATTAGTTTTCATTTGATTTGAATTTTTAAAAATGGTTAATAACTACATCTAACATTGGCTTACCTAACAAGTAAAATGTTAGGTGCCATCACGGTCCCGAGAGTGGGAATTCCAGATCGTGACAATTTATCCCTCCATCGTTCTTTACTTTTATCTTAATTAGCTACTTTATTTTTAATACCTTCGCAAGGTATATCTATTGAGAAAACAAAATTGTAATGACCCAACCGATCATTTTGTTTTTTTGCACCTCGTTTCCCCTTTTGATGCTTCCCACATGTGCATTTGTAGTTTTATGACTTACGGGATTGATTGGTTTTATTCCGGGACGGTTTTAGGTGGATTTGGACCCTTTGGTTCTTGGCTTAGAAGCCTAAGTTAGAAATTTTGACCAAACTTTGACTTTTGTGAAAATGACCCCGCGACGGTATTTTGATGGCTCCGATAGGTTCGTTTCATGATTTTGGATTTGGGTGTATGCCCCAAATCGAATTCGGAGATCCATAGATTGATTTGTATTGTTACATCAAAAATTGGCAATTTGAGGTTTGGAAGTTTGACCGTAGGTTGACTTTTGGCTATTGGGTTCGGAATTTTATTTTGGGATTTGTAATAAATCAGTTATGCTATTTAGAATTTGTCTGCAAAAGTTTGGGTCCATTTCTTTTGATTTGATAGTATTCGGACACTTGGTTGCAATTCTAGAAGTGCTTGAACTTAACTTTGAAATTCATATGTTTTGGTGTCCAATTAGTAGTTCTAGATGTTATTCTTTTATTTTGATCACATGAGCGAGTTCGTATGATGTTTTTAGACTTGTGTGGATGTTTGGTTTGGAGCCCCGAGGGCTCAGATGAGTTTTAGAATAATTTGGACTGAAATTGAACTTGCTGGTGTGCTAGTGCTGTCGCAATTGCGAGCACCAGCCTCGCAATTGCGAACATAGCAGGGGGCCTCAGGTGTCGCAATTGCGATGCCTAGTTCGCAATTTCAAAGTCTAGGTTAGGTAGGTGAGTTCGCATTTGCGATGAATATTGTCGCATTTGCGGTTGGAGAAAGGATTGCATTTGCGAAGCCACTATCGCATTTGCGATGCTTCCCTTGGTCTGTCCGTGCCGCAATTGCGAGAAATTCTTCTCAACTGCGAACCTAGTGTTGCAATTGCGACATTTGCAACTAAACAAAAGTTAAAAAATTGGGATTTACGTTTTATTTTCCATATCTTAGAACCCTAGACTCGGTATGAGGCAATTTGGAGAGGGAATTTTCATATACAAATATTGGGCAAGTGATTCTAATCAATTTTCAGCTATATTTCATGATTATATCTTAGATTTAACATCAAATTTATGAGAATCAATGAGGAAAAATGGGAAATTTTGTCAAGTTATTGAAAATAAAGAATTGAGTTTTGAGAGTCGATTTGGACTCGGATTTGAAAACAAAACACATATATGGACTCATAGGGTTATGCGTAGTCGGAATATACCCTTGGACCTGGGTTTTGACCAGGCGAGCTCGGGGTTGACTTTTGTTGACTTTTTGGAAAAAGTGCAAAGATCATAGCTTTATCTATTGTAATTGGTTTTTCTTGTATTGTTTGATGCTATTAAGTCATTTTTGGTTATATCTAAACCATGTGGAGGCAAATTTTAGGGTTGAGGGTTGATTTAGCCTAGTTGTCAAATTACTCTTACACGAGTTTGTTATTTCGTGGAACATCTTCTTGTTAAGTAATTGGTGTTGAGGTTGTAAAAGTTATTATCACATTGAGGTGATGTTTTTAATTGTTGAGGTGTCTTTACTTGTTGAGTATTCCTCATTCATCTTGTTGTTATTGAGAATATTGTATACCTCGTGATTGAGCCATGGGCTATTTGTTGTGGAAACATTGGTATTGTTGATCTTTTGGCAAGTTGTAGCATATGTCCACTTGTGGTACGAGTTGTGATATTAATATACATGTGGTGGTATAAGGCTAAGGGTTGATACACAAACAGTGAGTTAAGGTGGGCTTGATATGCATGTTGTTAGTAGAGGAACTACTTGAAGCCACACGGTGAGATAAGGTGGGCTAAAACACATGTAGCTGTTTCGGGAAAATAATTTTCAAAACTAAATGTAAGGCTCACGCGATGATATACGGAAAGATTGTGGTTGCTATTGTGAAATGTAGAAACGAGGCGGTACCTCGGTTGTGATTTCTTGTTGTGCACTCTATGTTAAAAAGGCTTGTTGGTTGAATAGTTCTTATTGTTTCTTCATTGCCTTACTTGAAATTACCCATATTAGTTTTATTGTTGTTTCATCATATGTTTACTCCTTGTTGCCTTGCTTAAACTTTCGCTATTAGCTTAGATTATTGAACTACTTACTTGTCATTTACTTCCTCGCTTTTCTTATTGAGATTGTGTTATACTCTGTTAGTTCTCTTTTATCCTAGTAAGTGTCTTGACCTGGCTTCGTCACTACTCTATTGAGGTTAGACTTGATACTTACTGGGTACCATTATGGTGTACTCATACTACGCTTCTGAACAGTTTTGTGCAGATCCAGGTAGGTCTCTCTGTGTTGGACGCTAGTGATTGATTGATTAGCTTCTTTTTGTAGACTTAAAGGTATACCTGCTTGACATCCGCAGGCCTCCGAGTCAACTTCCGTTATCTTCCCATTTCTGTTATTTCCTTTATCATACAGTGTTATAGTTGTGGTTTTAGAAAATTCTGCATAGCTTATGACTCAGTTCCACTAGTTTTGAGACTTATGTTGTTGATATTCTATTTTGGCAATTAATATGAGCCTATAGGTTTTATTTTAGTATCTCTGTTAAGCTTTTAATAAATGTTAGGCTTACCGAGTCATAGAGACTAGGTGCCATCACAACATCCTAAGGTGGGAAATTTGGGTCGTGACAAGTTGGTATCAGAGCTCTAGGTTCATAGGTGTTACGAGTCATAAGCAAGTTTAGTAGAGTCTCACGGATCGGTACAGAGATGACTGTACTTATCTTCGAGAGGCTACGAAACTGTTAGGAAATTACACTTCCTTGATTCCTTATCGTCTGAATTAGTTGAGTTCGAAATCTGAATCGTTGTCTTTCTATTCTCTCACAGATGGTGAGGACATGCAATGTTGGATCCAATGATCAGACACCTGCGCCCTCTACTAGAGCTACAAGAGGCCGGGGCTGGGGTAGAGGCTGAGGAGGGGCACGTGGGGCAGCTAGAGCACCTTCTCGAGCAGTGACTGATGAGCCACCAGTAGCTCTGATTGGGGGATAGGAACCCAAGGTGCCTGTTGTCACCCCTGCACTTCAGGAGACACTATCATAGTTGATGAGCATGTTCGACGCTCTAGCTCAAGAGGGATTGATTCCCCTCGCACCAGCTATATCTCAGGCTGGGGGAGGAGCCAAGACTCCCATATCCCGTACTCTAGAGCAGCGGGTCCAGGTTGATCAGGTCCCGGGAGTTATGCCAGTGCAGCTTGTTGTTCAGGTTCAGCCCGAGGTTAGGGCAGTGGCATCCGAGGAGGAGAAACTGAGACTTGAGAGGTTCAAGAAGTATTATCCTCCCACTTACAATGGCCTAGCTACCGAGGATGCGTAGGGTTTTCTAGAGAAGTGCCACCGTATTCTCCGCACCATGGGTATTGTGGAGGTGAGCAAAGTTTCTTTTACTACATTTCATCTATCAGGAGCAGCATATCAGTGGTGGCAGGCTTAGGAGGGTAGCCCAGCCGATGTAGCCTCACTCACATGGACTCAGTTTTCAGAGATATTCTTGAGGGTGTTTGTTCCCTAGACCCTTCGGGGTGCATGACACATGGAGTTTGAGCAGTTGAGCCAGGGTGCTATGACAGTGTCAGAGTATGCCATCAGATTCAGTGAGTTGTCCAGACATGCACCTACCTTAGTTTTTACAGTCAAAGAACGAGTCCATAGATTCATTGAGGGGATCAACTACGGTATTAGATTCAGTATGGCTCGAGAGTTAGAGACAGATACTCTGTATAATCATATGGTAGAGATCGCACGGAGGTTGGAGGGTATGCGGGGTCGTGAGAGAGAGGATAGGGAGGCCAAGAGGCCTCGAGATTCTGGAGTATATAGTGGTGCCCGCACCCAAGTTGTAACCCGTCATGACAGGAGATATGTGAGTCTTCCAGTTCATTCAGTAGTTCTAGCTTCTAGTGGTGCTCTGGCTATTCCAAGGTCTCAGGTTGCCCATTTTTGCTCAGCCACAATCTAGTGCACCTCCTACATGGGGCGGCTTTAGCGGTCAGTCTAGCTGACCAGGCCTGAGTCAACTTCAGCATCCATGCCTACTGAGAGCTTATTTTGAGTGTAGCGACACCAGACATATGGTGAGGTACTGCCCTAGACTTATGAGGCGTGCACCTCCATAGACTACTCAGGCTCCCCGGATTCCATCTGGTCCACAGGCTTCACAGGCCATGGTTGCTGCTCTAGTTGCCGCTCTACCTGCATAGCCAATTAGGGGTGGAGGTCAGGCGGGTAGAGGTCACCCTAATATGGAAGGTCAGGCTAGATTCTTTGCCTTTCCGGGTAGGACGATGCATCAGACGCTGTTATCATAGGTATGGTTCTGATTTTTCATAGGGATGCATTAGTCTTATTTGATCCGGGATCCATTTATTCATATGTGTCATCTTACTTTGCTATGTATTTGGATATATCTCGTGATTCTTTGAGTTCTCCTATTTATATGTCCATGCTTGTGGGAGATTCTATTATTGTGGACCGTGTGCATCGGTCGTGTTTAGTTGTTATTGGTGGTTTTGAGACTAGACTTGATCTATTGTTACTCAATATGGTAGACTTTGATGTGATCTTGGGTATGGACTGGTTGCCACCCTATCATGGTATTCTGGATTGTCACGCCAAGACAGTGGCACAGGCTATGCTAGGTTTGCCACGATTAGAGTGGATGGGTATATTGGATTATATTCCTAACAGTGTTGTGTCCTTCCTTAAGGCACAACAAATGGTTGAGAAGGGGTGTGATGCATATCTAGCCTTTGTGAGAGATGTTAGTGTTGATACTCCTACCGTTGAGTCAGTTCCGATAGTGAGAGACTTCCCGGATGTCTTTCAGCAGATCTTCTGGGCATGCCGCCCCATAGAGACATTGATTTTAGTATTGACTTATTGCTGTGCACTAAGCCCATTTCTATCCCACACTGTCTTATGGCGCCAACGGAGTTGAAGGAGTTAAAGGAACAACTTTCAAAGTTGCTTAATAAGGGTCTCATCCGCCCTAGTGTGTCACCTTGGGGTGCCCATGTTATGTTTGTGAAGAAGAAGGATGGTTCTATGTGAATGTGTATTGATTATAGGCAGTTGAACAAGGTAAATATGACAAACAAGTACCCATTATCGTGTATTGATAACTTATTTGACCAACTAAAGGGTGCTAGAGTGTTCTCCAAGATTGATTTGCGGCCAGGGTATCATTAGGTTAATATTTGGGATCCGGATATTCCGAAGGCTGCTTTCAGGACTTGGTATGGTCATTATGAATTCCTTGTGATGTTATTTGGGTGGACCAATGTCCCAACAACATTTATGCACCTGAAGAAAAGTGTATTCCAACCATATCTTAACTTATTCATCTTGTGTTTATTAACGACATCTTGGTGTATTCCCGCAGTCGGGAGGATCATGAGCAGCATTTGAAGATCGTACTCCAAACCTTTAGAGAGAAGAAGTTATATGCAAAATTCTCAAATTATGAATTCTGGCTTGATTCAATGACGTTTTTGGGTCATATGGTGTCTAGTGAGGGGATCAAGGTAGATCCAAAGAAGATTGAGGCAGTTCAGAGTTAGCCCAGACTATCTTCAACTACTGAGATTTGGAGTTTTCTTAGTTTGACCGGATATTATCGTTGTTTCGTAGAGGGTTTCTCATCCATTGCTGCACCTTTGACTAGATTAACCCAGAAGTGTGGTCCTTTCAGATGGTCCGAAAAGTGTAAGGCAAGTTTTCAAAAGCTCAAGACCCCTTTGACTACAACCCCAATTTTGGTATTGCCTATGGGTTTAGGGCCTTACACTGTGTATTATGACGCATCGCGTATTGGGCTTAGCACGGTGCTGATACAAGACGGTAGGGTAATTGCCTACATGTCTCGGTAGTTGAAGGTCCATGAGAAGAATTATCCGGTCCATGACATGGAATTGGCAGTTATTGTTCATGCATTGAAGATTTGGAGGCACTATTTGTACGGTATTCCATGTGAGGTCTATATCGACCACCGGAGTCTCCAGCATCTGTTCAAGAAGAAAGATCTCAATTTGTGGCAGCGAAGGTGGCTAGAGTTGCTGAAAGACTATAATATCACTATTCTATATCATCTCGAAAAGGCCAAAGTGGTGGCCGATGCCTTGAGTAGAAAGGCAGAGAGTTTGGGTAGTTTGGCATATCTACCGACAACAGAGAGGCCACTAGCCCTAGATGTTCAAACCTTGGCTAATCATTTTGTTAGATTGGATGTTTTGGAGCCCAAACGGGTTCTTGCTTGTGTGGTTTCTAGGTCTTCCTTATATGAGCGCATCAAAGAGCGTCAGTATGACGACCCCCATTTGCTTTTAAGGACACGTTATAGCACGGCGATGCCAAGGAGGTTTATATTAGAGAGGACGAGGCATTACGGATGCAGGGCTGGTTATGTGTACCCAATGTGGATAGGTTGCGTGAGTTGATTCATGAGGATGCATATAGTTTGCAGTACTCCATTTATCCCGGAGGCGCTAAGATTTATCAAGATTCGAGGCAACACTACTGGTGGAGGAGAATGAAGAAAGATATAGTGGAGTATGTGGCTCGGTGCCTAAACTGTCACCAGGTGAAGTACGAGCATCAAAGGCCGGACAGTTTGCGTCAGAGACTTGAGATTCCCAAGTGGAAGTGGGAGCGTGTTACCATGGACTTCGTTGGTGGGCTCTAATGAACTTTGAAGAAATTTGACCAGTATGGGTTATTGTAGACAGGTTGACCAAGTCAGCTCATTTCATCCCGATGATGACTACCTATTCTTGAGAGCACCTAGCTCAGATCTATATCTGTGAGATTGTTCATCTCCACGGTGTATCAGTATCTTTTATCTTCGAGGTGCACAGATCACATCGCATTTTTGGAGAGCTGTGCAGCGTGAGTTAGGCACACGGGTTGAGTTGAGCATAAAATTTCAACCCCAGACGAATAGAGAGTCCGAGCGCACCATTCAATTCTTGGAGGATATGATTCGTGCATGTGTTATGGATTACGGGGGTTCTTGGGATCAATTCTTGCTGTTTGTAGAGTTTGCCTATAATAACAACTACCAATCGAGTATTCGGATGGCTTCCTATGAGGCCCTATATGGGAGACGGTGCCGTTCTCCAGTTGATTGGTTTGAGTTGGGAGAGGCTAAGTTGTTGGACAAAGATTTGGTTCGAGATGCCTTGGAAAAGGTCAAGTTGATTCACGATTGGCTTCATACAACCCAATCTAGACCGGAGGGCTCGTGATGTAGCATTTATGGTTGGAGAGAGGGTTTTTCTTCAGGTTTCACCCATGAAGTGTGTGATGAGGTTCGGAAGGAAGGGCAAGTTGAGCCCTAGGTATATCAATCCTTTTGACATCCTTGAGAGAGTTAGTGAGGTGGCCTACAAGCTTTCATTGCCAACGAAACTATCCGCAGTTCACCCAGTGTTCAATGCTTGTAATGCTCCGAAAGTATTATGGTGATCCGACGCATGTTTTAGACTTCATCTTAGTCCAATTGGACAAGGATTTGACCTATGTTGAGGAGCCGGTGGTTATCTTGGATAGACAGGTCCAGAAGTTGAGATCGAAGAACATTGCTTCAGTGAAGGTTCAATGGAGGGGTCATCCGGTCGAGGAGGCAACCTGGGAGACTGAGCACGACATACAGAGTCATTATCCTCACTTTTTCGTCACTTCAGGTATGTCTCTATGCATATTCGAGGATGAATGTTTGTTTAAGAGAAGGAGAATATAACGACCTGACCGATTGTTTTATGGATTTGCGCTCTGTTTCCCCTTTTGATTCTTCCCACATGTGCATTTGTGGTTTTATGACTTCCGAGGTTGATTAATTTTGTTTTGGGAAGGTTTTAGGTAGATTTTGACCCTTTGGTTCTTAGCTTAGAAGCCTAATCTAGAAATATTGACCAAACTTTGACTTTTGTGAAAACGATGACGAAACAGTGTTTTGATGGATCTGATAGGTTCGTATCGTGATTTTGGACTTGGGCGTATGTCCGGAATCGAATGCGGAGGTCCATAGGATGAATAGTGTTGTTTTGGTGAAAATTGGCAATTTGAGGTTTGGAAGTTTGACCGTAGGTTGACTTTTTTGGCTATCAGGTTCGGAATTTAATTTTAGGACTTGGAATAGGACCGTTATGATATTTAAAACTTGTCTGCAAAATTTGGTGTCAATTGGAGTTGATTTGATAGTATTCGGATGCTTGGTTAGAATTTTAGAAGTTCTTGAACTTTACTTTGAAATTTATGCGTTTTGGTGTCTGATTCGTAGTTCTAGATTTAATTTTTGTATTCTGATCACGCGAGCGAGTTTGTATGATATTTTTAGACTTGTGTGGATATTTAGTTTGGAGCCCCGAGGGCTCGGATGAATTTCGGAATGATTTGGACTGAAACTGAACTTGATGGTGTGCTAGTGCTCTGATGTCGCAATTACGAGCACAAGCCTCGCAATTGCGAACATAGAAGGGGGTCTCAGGTGTCGCAATTGAGATGCCTGATTAGCAGTCTGGGCTGGGTAGGTGAGTTCGCATTTGCGATGAATAATGTCGTATTTGCGGATGCGAACCCACTGTCGCATTTGCGATGCTTTCCTTGGTCTGTTAGTGCCGCAACTGTGAGAAATGCTTTGCAATTGAGAGAGTTCTCAATTGCGAACGTAGTGTCGTAATTGCGACATCTGCAACTGAAAAAAAGTTAGAAAAGTCGAGATTTAGGTCTCATTTTTCATATCTTAGAACCCAAGACTCGGTAGGAGGCGATTTGGAGAGGGGATATTCATCTACAAACATTGGATAAATGATTCTAATCAATTTTCAGCTATATTTCACGATTATATATTTTATTTAACATCAAATTTATGAAAATCAAAGAGGAGAATTGGGAAATTTGGTCATGTTTTTGAAAAATGAAGAATTGAGTTTTGAGAGTCGATTTGGACACGGATTTAAAAATAAAACACATATATGGACTTGTGGGGTTATGAGTTGTCTGAATCTACCCTCGGATCTGGGTTTTGACCGAATGGGCCCAGGGTTGACTTTCTGAAAAAAAAGTATAAAGATCATAACTTTATCTATTGTAATTGGTTTATCTTGCATTATTTGATGTTATTAAGTCATTTTGGGTTAGATTTGAACCACGTGGAAGCGAATTTAAGGGAAAATCTATATTCGAGGGTTGATTTAGCCTAGTTGAGATAAGTATCTTGCCTAACTTTGTGCGAAGGAACTGCCCCTTAGGATTTGGGTTGACTATGCTATTTGTGTTATGTGGAAGCCGTGTAAGCAAGGTGACGAGTGGGTACACGGGCTATATATGGCATTTGACTGGTTTAGGCTATTTAGACTCTTTCCAAGCCTTTAATTGAATTTTTATAACATGTCACACTTTCATTGTTAATCTACTCATACATGCTTTATTTGACGTTGTAGCACTTGTTCTACCTCTTACTTGTTATGTTTGCTCTCATATGATTTAGTTGAAGTTGTTATTTTCCTTATTACCTTGTTACCTCTTTATTGTCAAATTACTCTTACTTGAGGTTGTTATTACATGGAATATCTCCTTGTTGAGTTATTGGTGTTGAAGTTGTAAAGGCCGTTATCACATTGAGGTGAAGTTGTTAATTGTTGTGGTATCTTTCCTTGCTGAGTATTCCTCATTCATCTTGTTGTCATTGAGATTATTATATACCTTGTGATTGACATATAGGCTATTTGTTGTGAAAATATTGATATTATTGATCTTTTGGCAAGTTGTGGCATATGGGCACTTGTGGTGCGAGTTGTGATTATGTTATGATATTGATACGCATGTGGTGGTATAACGCTAGGGGTTGATACGCATGCAGTGAGATAAGGTGGGCCTGATATGCGTGTTGCTAGTACGGGAACTACTTGAAGCCACGCGGTGAGATAATGTAGGCTAAAAAGCACTTGTGGTGTAACTACTGGTAAAGCTGAGTCATAAGCTCTACAGAATATTCTAAAACCTCTACTACAACACTGTCTGATAAAGAAAATAACAGTAATGAGAAGGTAATGGAAGCTGACTCCGAGGCCTACGGACGTCGGGCAGGTATACCTTGAAGTCTCTAGAAAGCAGCTAATCAATCAATCACTAGCATCCAGCACGGGCAGACGTACCTGGTTCTGCACAAAAATGTGCAAAAGCATAGTATGAGTTCACCACAATGGTACCCAGTAAGTATCAAGCCTAACCTGAGTAGAGTAGTGATGAGGCTAGGTCAAGATACCTACTAGAATAAAAGAGAACTAACAGAGTATAGCACAATCTAAATATGGAAAGCGAGGAAGTAAAAGACAAGTAAACAGTTCAATAATGTAAGCTAACAACGAAAGTTTAAGTAGTAAAGTCAACAAGGAGTAAACACATGATGAAACAACAAGAAAACTAATACGGGTAATTTCAAGTAAAGCAATGAAGAAACAACAAGAACTATTCAACCAACAAGCCTTTTTAACATATAGTGCACAACAAGAAATCACAACTGAGGTACCGCCTCATTTCTACATTTCACAATAGCAGCCATAATCTTTCCGTATATCATCGCGTGAGCTTATCGGTTTAATTTTAGTATCTCAGATTGATAATTTCTGTTAAACTATTAATAAATGTTATGCTTACCTAGTCTTAGAGATTATCATGACATCCTAAGGTGAGAATTGGAATCGTGACAAAAATATTGCATAGCTTGTCTCAAGAAGGAAGCATGAGCTCGATATATTGTAATCAAACAATGTTAGACTGTTATGCATCTAAAGTTGAGCAGGAATTTGTAATTGAATATGCATATTTTAAATTTTTAGGGCACCTTATGACAATCGTGGTTGTCGTCATCTTGCCGTTTGTCTCTTATACATTAGAGGAAAGAATTTAAAAGATGAATTCTTTAATACAAGTTGAGAAACATGTGGTATTATATTTTAACATTTATGTTATAAAAGATTAGAATGAATGATATTGTATGCGAAATTAAGTAAAAGTGGAGGTTTGAAACTTTTCTTTGTGGGTTTAAGACACATTAAAACTTTCTATTTTAATAAAATGATAGCAAGAGCAAAGTTGAATCACAAGTTACTTGTTGGCTATTATGTTTATAATTTTTTCTTAAAGGATGTAATTTGGAACAGACAAGATGTGTAGATGAATATCATATACAAGGCTTTATATCTTATTTTAACTTCATATAATTGTTAGGTAAATAATAAAACCACACATAATTCTTTAGAATTTTTGTAGAAATTAAATATAAATTGCAAAACTGATATGATATTACAATCGCACTATAGTCCTTACCATGTCAAGTTCAAATTTTGAATTCCTGTTTCTTCATAAATAATCCTTTACCTAAACAAAAGAAATCTTTCTTTTTCTTTTGAAAATTAATTATTCGTTATAGTTTTTTTTTTTTAAAAACAAAAGAACCTAAAGAAAGGTAACACTCTTCAATTTTATTATGCCTAATAAAACTTACTTCTCTGAATAATAAGAACTACAAGGTGATTATATCTGACACAAGAAGTAAATTAAATAAGATAAACGTTACACTCCATGTATTTTTATCATATTCAGTCTTCAGCTATTATCATGTCTTTGTCTTGTCAATTAACTTTTATCTGCACCAACTTTAGATTCATGTAGCTCAGTGAGAATATAATTCAAATGAAGTAATAATTACATATTCTAACAAAAACTGCTATAAAAGCTGCTTTTAGGCACATTTTAAAGTTACATTAATAATAGATGACAGTAGTGGTGGTTAATTGCAATGATTGTAGAGTGGTGATTGATAGTTGTTGTGGTTGGAGAGGTGGTTGGTGTTGATGGTTGTGCAGTAATAATTAGTGATAATTATGCAAAGGTGTCTAGAGGTGATGACAATGGAGAGGCTGGTGATGGAGGAGGTGGTGATCAAGGTGGATGTGATTGGTGATTGCACAGTAACGGTTGTGGTTGCACAATGGTAGCTGGTGATGAACCGATTAATGGTGATAGTTGTGTGATGTTTGTTGTATGGTCATAACTGGTGGTACAAGTAGTTGACAGTGGAGGTTGGCTAAAGTAGTTGATGGTGATGGTTGTACGACAATAGATGTTGGCAAAAGTGGTTGGTCGTGATAATTGTGCGGTGGCAATTGTACGGTCATATATGATGGTGAAGATGGTTGATAGTAACTAATCTTAGATATCTAAGGAGAGAAACTCTGACTTCTGTCTACCAATGTTGCATCAAGGACACAGTAACCAACACTAGGGGCGGCTCAAGGATATGCGCCAAGGTCAAAGTTTAATATGTGACCTAAACATTTAAAAGATAGTTATAACATACGTTTTATTTGAAATATATTTTTCTAACTTTTTGAAATACAAAGTTGTTAATAATCTTTTTTATAATCGATTTTCTCTAATTATCTTTATTCAATTGATAATATAGCCAACTCATTTAATTTTTCTTGAGATATTGTTGATATTAGATAATATTTTATAGAGCAATAGAAGTATAGAATTATTGAAATCTTAAAAGTATTGTTAAACAGTGGAGCTAATGAAATCTTGTAGAAAGAAAGTGAGTAATGAAATATTGGAGAAAGAAGGTGAGTAAGAATATTAAAGAGAAAGACATAAAATATATAGGGGTTTCTGAAATATAAAGAGATTGGAGAAAAGAAAGATTGACTTGGACATATTAAGAAATGTAGAGTGAATTTTTGTATACATTATCTAATGAACGAGTAAAACTGAAACATTGCGAAAATTATTCATCTATCCATTTTAAAATATGTCAAATTATTACTTTATTTACATATCTAAAGAGCCCTATTTCCTTTTATATTAAAAACTCTAATTTTGTATTAAAAAGTACTAAATATTATTTTTTTAAATACCTATAAACCTATTCTTTTTTTAAAATGCCCCCCCCCCCCAAATTTGGGGGCCTAAGGCACATGCCTTACCCCTCATCACGTTAGAGTCGGCCCTGACCAACACCACAACACCAGCTCCTCAAATCCCACCGAAACCACGGGACATGAACAACATTCATATGGAGGAAGGTAACAACCCATCTCACTCCTGCAAGGAAATGATCCTTGACAAAAATGACACAAACCAATCCCAATACTTTGAGAGTGAACCCATCATAAACAAAATCAAAGATAAAGGGAAAGAGAACCTTGGCCCTATAAGGCTATCTCAAGATGATAAGAACGGCATGTACTACCCATACCGATTCTCTCTTATCATCAAAGTCTTTGGTCATAGGACGCCCCACCAATACCTCCGTTCTTAACTTGTTGACCTTTGAAATCCATCCAAACTGTTAATCTTAATTGACCTAGGATGAGATTTCTTTATTATCAAGTTCGGACTAGAGGAAAATATGGTTAAGGCACTACACCAAGGTCCATGGTTCATATCTGGTACCTTTTTCTGTGTCAGAAGATGGGAGCCAAAATTTATTTCACAAGAAGCAACTTTATCCTTCACTGCCATATGGATTCGCCTAGCACAATTGCCTACAGAGTTCTATGATAAAACAATCCAGAAAAATGGGGGTAGGAAACTATGCAAATTACTCAAAATAGACACGTGTACCTCATCTTCCATGAGAGGGTGATATGCGCGAAATCTTCATCCAAGTTCCACTTGAAGCCCCGGTGGAAACATCAACTACCATCGAAGATCACAAACAAATGATCATTTACGAATGAGAAGGGATTTTGTGTAAAGGCTGTGGGAGGGTAGGGCATACCCTAAAATCATACAACCATAGGTTACCCCCACAAACTCCATCCTAAGAGCAACCAAAATATTTTGGAATTAACAAAATACAGGATGAGGATGATGATTGGAAGATAGTAACCTTCCCAAGAAGGAAGAAATCCACTGATCCCACTAACCAAGGACAAGATAGAGGGCCAAAGAACACAAAACAGAACAACAAAATGGCTCAAAATTCAGGTAAAAATGTTCGATGCAAATTTTGGGAAGCTTCTCGAAACAAAAACCTTTAAGTACAAAAATAAAAATGCATTTGATACATTAAACCATCATAAGCCGGATAAAATGAAGAAGTATGCAAACTTGGTTAATCAGAACATTACTAATAATTTTGTCAATACCCACAAAGCCCAATCACCGTAGGAACAAACCAAGTCCAATACTAAGAGGAAAGCGGGGCTCGATCCAGACGAAGCTCATACCAACTTGTACACATACCCTACCCACCACTCAAGCAAACAAAAAACAACCCTCATGTCGAACCAACACCTAGCCCAGATATTACATCTGCATGCATGACAATAAGGATTGAATTGACCCCGTCGAATTTACATAAGTCCACCAAAGGGGCCCAACCCCAAAAGGTGAACACCCTCCCCAATGATACATCCTACTGCAATAGCTATCCACCCCCACTCATCCTCTAGCAAAGAAATCCCACTATAATCTATGGCTACTCAAGTGCACCACCTTCGTAACCATCAATCAAATTCAGGTGATATGACAATCTCTGTCAAGTTCCAAAGCTCTGCGGATGAAAAATAATTTTAACCTAATTTTGGAACCTACTAGTATGTCTTCCGTGTCAAAATCACCCAAGAATAATAACCAAAGAGGAAAAATGAAGAAACCCAAAAATGGAACAACACCAAACACCATTGATAGTCATAGCCACTGCTCCCTTACCACTAGACCACACGTCGGCGTCATGGCTGGAACTAGTCTTGCAGGGGCGGATACTCACCTACAATTTTCTATTGAGAAATAAACAAGTGACACTCATTATCCAAAACACAGCTCACCTGGCGACGGTCACCATGGAGGTGATAAACAAGGGCTTGGCCACCTTTGGCTCCTAGCTATGACAATCCATGATACTTCAAAGCAGCAACAATATTAATCATCACAACTTCGATTCATCAATGGTTAACAACCTCATGCAATAGAGATCCCTCTTGACCCCCTTCTTCCCGGATCCAATAACGGAGGACCCAACAACAACCTCTTACTTCACCATGATCAATCAACTGATCCAGCAGGAGACTTCGCCTTCAAATCCAGTAGGGAGGGGATAAACCCACTATTGGGAAACATAAAAAGAAAAAGAAATAAGCAAGTCTTTGGACCTGCTAAAGGGCAAAGAAACCAAAGAGGTAGAGTTAGTGAGGAGCAGCTATGGTCCTCTAAAGACAGATTCCTCTCTACTGGACTTAGTGAGAGCAATAGAGTTCAATGTGGAAGAAGCAAGATCCTATTTATACTATGCCCCAAAGAACTAATCAATGTCGGATGGTACTAGGATCTTAACAGAACTAGGGAGTTCTCAAGCCACTAATAACATTAACCCCAGTTTTGCGCACGCGGGCTCAAGATAAGAATAAAATAGTGGTGCCTCCGTAGGGGATAGAGAAGGCACAAATGATAGAAACCCCAGCCAGCCTTTAGCTCCTAATAAATTACATTATATGGAATGTTAGAGGAGGAAACAATGCTGAATTCAGAAGGCATTGTTCAGTAATGGTCCAGCTACTCAAACCTGTCATGCTAGTTCTACTTGAAACAAGAATGGCTTACCACAACAAGTTGATGGAGGAACTCCAATTTGACCTACATTTCCAATTTCCAGTTGTTGGTCTATCTAGAGGCATTGTCATAATGTGGAAAGAGGATGTCATCCAAATTGATGAAGTATCCACCACCCTCAAGGTAATACCCTCCCATACCCCTTGGTGTTTCTCTGCTACCTATAGTAGTAATCATTTATCTGATAAAAAATGGCTTTGGTATCATTTAGCTAACATCTCTAGGAACTATAGTGGTAGTTGGTTTGTAGGAGGGGATTTCAATGAAATCCTGAAAGCTAGAGATAAGGTTGGGGCAACTGCATTAATCCAAACAAAAGTAATTTGTTCTGGAACTACCTAAACCAGTGTAAACTAGTTGACCTAGGGCACAAGGGAGTAAATACACCTGAACCAACAAGAAGTATAGAAATTGGAACAACCTAATTCTTGAAAGAATATAGACATGTATTTTGCTAGTGACTCTTGGATTTCAGAGTACCTAGAGGCTATTTGATGGAATATGATAAGTGGGAATTTTGACTACTTATTAGCACCTTTTAGCTTTTGTTTTAGTCCAAAAGTGTCTAATTATATTCCCGAAAACTGATAAAATATGCTCACGTGCAGGAGTATTGGAAAATGAGCCACTACGATGAAATCCAACTCAAGGAGGAGTAATCTGAACAAGGACAAAAATCAGGCACATGTAGACTCCACATTGGCGGTGCTACAAAAAGAGAAAAAAAGCTATTGGATGGACATTGGCGGATATTCGGGGAATAAGCCCCGCATTTTGCATGCACAAAATTAATTTGGATGAAGATTCCAAACCCTCCATTGAACATCAAAGGAGGCTAAATGAATCAATGCAAGAGGTGATCAAAAAGGAGATCATTAAGTGGTTAGATGCAGGGGATGTTTACCCCATTTCGATAGTTCGTGGACCTCTCCAATGCAATGTGTCCCAAAGAAAGAGGGCATTACGGTGGTTACCAATGACAAGAACGAGTTGATTCCTACAAGAACAGTAACCGGGTGGAGAGTGTGTATGGACTATCGCAAGCTCAACAAAGTCACAAGGAAGGATAATTTCCCACTTCTCTTCCTAGATCAAATGCTTGATAGGTTGTCTGGTCGTGCTTTCTATTGTTTCCTTGATAGGTATTCCGGCTACAATCAAATTCTTATTGCTCCGGAGGATCAAGAAAAGACTACTTTCACATGTCCTTATGGTACTTTCGCATTCTCGCGGATGCCATTTGGGTTATGCAATGCACCAACGACTTTTTAAAGGTGTATGATGCCTATCTTCACGGACATGGTGGAGGATTTCCTTGAAGTCTTCATGGATGACTTTTCAGTGGTCGGGAATTCTTTTGATGATTGCTTAAAAATTTTGAATAAGGTCTTGGCAAGATATGAAGAGACGAACTTGGTGTTGAATTGGGAGAAATGTCATTTCATGGTTGAGGAGGGCATTATCCTTGGCCACAAAATTTCAAAGAATGGCATTGAGGTCGACAAGGCGAAAATAGAGGTAATTTCTAAATTTCCACCTCCGACATATGTGAAGGGAGTGAGGAGTTTCTTGGGTCATGCGGGGTTCTACCGGCATTTCATCAAGCATTTATCCAAAGTGGTGAACCCCTTATGTAATCTTTTGGAGAAATATGCCAAATTCCATTTCAATGAGGATTGCATGAAGGCATTTGAATTTCTCAAGTTCAGATTGACAACAACTCCTATTTTCACCACCCAGAATTGGAGCTTACCTTTTGAGCTCATGTGTGACGTTAGTGATGTGGCGGTCGAAGCAGTTTTGGGGAAACGTATCAACAAGATATTTCATCCGGTCTACTATGCTAGTAAGACCATGAATGATGCCCAAGTCAATACATATGTCTTTATTGCTTGCTAACTTTAGGATATACGATCTATGCTAACTTGTTTGATGCTATTTTACACTGTGACCAAAAAAGAGCTTTTTGCTATTGTTTTTGCTATGGAGAAGTTATGCCCGTAATTGATGGGTACAAAGGTGATTGTCCACATAGATCATGCGACACTTCGGTACCTTATAAGCAAGAAAGATTCTAAGGCTCGGTTAATGAGATGGGTGCTTTTACTGTAAGAGTTTGATCTAGACACCCAAGACCTCAAAGGCAGTGAAAACCAAGTGGCGGACCACTTGTCTAGCTTGGAGGAGGAGGGGAGGCCATATGACGGCCTTGAAATCAATGACTCCTTCCCCGATGAGTAAGTTCTAGCCATTTCAATGATCGAGATGCCATGGTTTGCTAATTTAGCAAATTATCTTGTGAGTGGTATTGTACTGGATGAGTTCTATTCAAATCAAAGGAAGATGCTCAAATGGGATTGCCTAAACTATTATTGGGATGAACCGTACCTCTTCCAGATTTGTACCGATGGCGTGATTAGAAGATGTGTGTCGGAGGAGGAACAAGTTGAAATTCTTGGGGCTTATCACTCTTCACCCTATGGTGGTCACCATGGGGGAGCAAGAACAGTGGCCAAAGTATTGAGTTGTGGATTCTATTGGCCTACTCTCTACAAGGACGCAAGTGATCTAGTCAAGCATTGTGATGAATGTCAAAGGGTCGGTGGGATTTCAAAGAAAAATGAGATGCCCCTCACCACTATCTTGGAAATTGATATTTTTGATGTGTGGGGTATTGATTGCATGGGACCATTTGTAAGCTTTTGTGGGAACACCAACATTATGGTAGTAGTGAATTATGTGTCAAAATGGGTTGAGATTGTTGCTCTACCCAACAACGAAGCTAGAAGTGTGGTGGCATTTTTGAAAAAGAACATCTTCATAATGTTTGGTACTCCGCGGGCCATTATAAGAGATGGGGGGTCGCATTTTTACAACAAAGCTTTTGATACCGTGCTTAACAAGTATGGTGTCAGTCACAAAGTCACGACTCCCTATCAGCCTCAAGCAAGCGGACAAGTGAAAGTCTCCAACCGGGAGATCAAGAGTATTTTGTCAAAAGCAGTGAACTTGAGCACAAGGCCATGTGGGCTTTGAAGAAGCTAACTCTTGAGTATGATGTCGCCTCCAACTTAAGGGAGACACAATGGAATGAGCTAGATGAATTTCGGTACCATGCATATAGAAGTTCATCCTTATAGAAGGAGAAAATGAAGTAACTCCATGACAAGTACATTCGGAATAAGGAGTTTAAATAAGGTGATCTTGTGATATTATTCAATTCTCGGTTACAGATGTTTCTGAGAAAGTTGAAATCTAAATGGAGTTGTTCGTTTGAAGTTGTGAGTGTGACACCCTTTGGTGCATTGGTCTTGAAGAATAAAAATGATGAAGTATTTAGAGTCAACGGTCACTAGGTGAAGCACTATTTGGGAAACGTTGGTGTTGGCCACGTAGTGGCAGTGATTCATTTCAAGTGATTGATGGTAATCTGCGTCGTGCCGTGATGTTAAATCAGGCGCTTCTCGGGAGGCAACCCATGTTTAGTTTTCTTTTCCTTTTTCTTCTTTTTTAGATAGGTCTTGTTTTGTGCTAACTGGTTTTGAAGTGTGTTACAGGAATGAGTGTGCTTTGCAGGAACTGTGCTTAGGAAAAGTGACTAAGTGTGAAAAAAAGGTGCGGACCGCACACTTTTGATGGCCACAGCAGAAAGGGATCTTCGTCCGCACAATTCTGTGCGGACCGCACAATTTTGATGGCCACAACAGAAAGGGATCTGTGGACGCATAATTCTTGTTGCATCCGCACATCTGGAGATCAGAAATTGCAAACTCTCTGAAGTTTGCATATCAAAGAAATGGCTGATCTGCGGCCGCACAAGGAATTTTGTGGTCCGCACCAACATCTACGACCGCACTAAAAAAATGTCAGGACCGCACATAAAATTGTGCGGCCGCACTTAGCTTAGCATTTTTGCCCTAGACGGTCAAACTATAAATAGCAGCCCCCTCACACTGGTCAAACTTTACACACTCTGAACACTTAACACCAAGGCTAGCAAAGTGTACTTAAATTGACTCAAGCATCTCACACTCATTTCATCTTCCTTGATTCTTCCTTGCATCACTACATCACTGGTAGGTTCAATTCAGCTTCAAAATTTTCAATTTTCTTAATTTTGTTCATAGTTAGTGTAGTTATTTTTAGGCTTAATGTCAAATTCATCATCATGTGTGCTTAAAATTGTGTGGGTAACTTCCTAGTTGCTAATTGGGGGATGGGTAAACTGTGTATCATGTCTAAATTGTGCTAAATTGAAAAGCTCTAAGTTCACTGCCGTTGGTGTTTAAATTGTGCGGCCGCACAAGAAATTATGCGGTCCACAGATCTTTAGGCTAGGGCAAATGTGTACATTGATTGTGTGGACCGCACTCAAAATTGTGCGGTCTGCAGAAATTCAACTGCGGCCACAGCAAAGTGTGTGCAGCCGTAGATCAAGCAATTATCTGACTTCAGAGAGTTGTAATTTTTGAAGTTTCAATGTGCGACCGCACCCAAAATTGTGCGGACCGCACTTCAGATGTGCGGCCTTACTTAAAATTGTGTGGATCGCAGAATCATCACTGCGATCTCACTTTCAAATTGTACGATCCGCACAACCCCATCTGCGTCCGCACTCAAAAATGTGCGGTCCGCACTTTCCCAACCTGCAACATATTTTGTTCTGCAAATTTTATGCTTACTTGCACTTAACTATAACTGATTCTTGTTGCTATGTATTGCAGACAATGGTTAGATCACGGGGACGGGGTAATACATCCAAGGGGAGGGGTGAACCCTCCCTAGGCCGAGGAAGGGGTACACTACCACTCTCTGTGCAAAGAGTATTATCTAAAAAGGCAACTGCAGGGTGAGGTAGGGCTGCAGAGCCCTCTGAGTCAAGTTCATATGCCCCGTCTAGGGAAGCATCGAAGGGTGACTCAGTACAAAGGAAGTCTGTTATGCAATCATAGCCATCCATATATGCCCCAGGACAGATACCGACTAAGAGATGAGCCTACCTCTTTTGAGAGTACTTCTGAGGGGTCGGAAAGGAACAATCAGGCTTCAGAGCCCTCATCTACTCAAGCCCCCATCGCACCAGTCACAGTTGATGATGATGATGATATTTCGGATGACGGTCGGGGGGGGGTGATACCAGAGTTTCTGGCCTGGAGAGGTCAAAGAAGAAGGAAGTCTGGGAAGATAGGTTTGTGAGCCTAACTGCATTAAACAGGTTCCAAGAGTGGTGGCCTCAGAGATTGCTCACACTTGAGCGTCCATTTCTTTCGAAAGACTTGGATAGGTACAATCCAAATGTGTTAAGACAATTTTGGGAAAGAAAATGGTGGAAATGGTTCACGAAAAGCATATTGGATGCCAAGGAGCACTTGGTCCGGGAGTTCTACGCCAATGTGGTGCGCATCAGGAAGAGGAATAAGGTGACTAAGGTGCGGAACTTGAAAGTACGATTTGATCAGAGAACCCTGAACACTTATTTGGGGCTCGAGGATGTGGAGTCGGTGCAGTATTTAGAGAAGTTCGCACTGGGTGATGCAACTCGCCCTTGGCTAGCTGAGATACTAGCAGCTCCAGGACCACCACCACCATGGATCATAGTAGGGGTTCCCATTCTGCGGAACACCCTCAACTTTGAAGCAAAAGGGTGGCAAACATTTGGGTGCAGTCGCATAGACCCAAGCCGGAATGAAAACAATCTCCCAATCCCTCGGGTATTCCTAGTTACTTCCATCATGTCCGGGTACCCAATCAATGTGGGTGCCATCATGTCGGCCAATATGTCTCTGGTTGTTAGGCAGGGTGAAAGCTCATATCCGTATCCCAACACTATCACGAAGTATCTCGTGGATGTGGGGGTGGAGCCCAAGAGATTTGATACGAAGGTTAGGGATAAGTAGCCATTCTCCTGGTACTCTCGAAATGACCCAAGGAACCCGAAGAACAAGGGTAAGTTGACTACTACCGTAGGCCAGCCTGATGAGCCATCGGTGGTAGTTGCAGATTCAGCTGCCATACCTTCCACAGTAGCCGGGCCTTCCACTGATACAGCTGCCATACCTCCACCTCCATCTTCAGGGCCATCAGTATGAGTGCCTTCCTCCTCTTCTTATCCACTTTCTGCGTTGCGAGTCTCCCAGACACTACGAGTCTCAACAACTGGATGCAGACAGCTACTGCAAAGCTGTCTAACCTATCCAGTGTTGTTGCAGCTCAGACTTCTACCCAGCACCCCAGATTCCTCCGTTAGTAGAGGAAACTTTGAAGAAAATATTGGAGAATCAGAAGACCATCATGGACACCTTGGTGGCACATGGGGGAGCAATTGAGGAGCTTGGAAAACAAGTGAAGAAGATGAGGAAATCTTAGGCTTTGAAGAAATCAGTTGAACAATTAAGACGAGAGGTGATCAAGATAGCACCCGCTAGAGATCTTCCATTTTACTTACTGATAGAGATAGATCCATCAGTAGCAGCAGACCCAGCAGCGTTGATACCCAATTGTTTCCTCATAATTTTCAAATATATATATATATATATATACCTTCAAATAGCGCATATGCATCATCATTTTATTTACAAGCATACACAAGTATTTTTCATAATTTTTCATAATTTTTAAAGACTTTAAATCAATTTATTTATGTATTTTTATAATATAAATATCCAATAATTACCGTACAAATTATTTTTATGATGATTTAATCATCTAAATTTACCATTTATCCCAGTATGAGGTTTTAAATATTTTCAATGCATTTATCATAATTACATTTGCATTTTTAGGGCCAAATTGCATATTTTGCAATAATAGCCCATATGCATATATAATTATATTATTCATACAGAAAATGACTTTTTATATTTTTATAATATTAAGTAATTATTGTTAATCATTTCATGCACAAATTATATTTTTTATATTTATTAATTATTTTATAAATTATTTATTTGTTAAATAGTTGGTATTTAAAATCTAACCCTAAAATCCCCTATTTTCGGATTTAACCCAACACCCTTACCCCAGCCCAAGACTCATTAGCCCAATCCCCATACCCATTTAAATACCCGACCTAGGACCTCTTTAAATCGTGACCATTGATATCTAAGATCAACGGTTCATGTTGCACCCTCCCATTTAAACCAACCTAAACCCCTAACCCTAATCATTCTATACCACCTCGTCGCTATGGAATTCCCTCGTATCTCATCTCTCATGAACCCTAGCCGTCGTTCCTATCAAACCCCCCCAAATCCGGCCCCAAAACAGAATACACCATGGATTCCCTTACCTTATTTTCCTCTCCTCACCACTAGCCACTCATCTACGATCTTACATAGTTGCTTGCCTAACATGGCAAGGAAATCTTGCTAAAATCGAACCAAATCGGTTCACACCTCTAATTTCTGTGGCTATTCCATCTATGTTCATCATTGATTCTTTGTGAGTAACGAATATTCTTCATATCTGTTGATGATTCGTACCTACCCCAAATTAAGGTTTTCAAACCCTTTTAATTGATCAAAATAGGTCCGATTGTCTGATTTTTAATGTTATTCCGCTTCTATTCATCTTATTTTGTGTGATTTTTACTTTATTTTCCACTAATTTCACACTTTTCCTAAAATTAGGGTTTGAAACTTTCTCCTTTTCTTACCGATTTTGTTGAATCTTTCCTTTCTGTGTTCGATTACTTTCTTTCCTTATGTTTTCCCTGATTTTTACTTTAATATTTGTTTAAATATTCTGAATAATTTTTATTTTGGTATTATTTGTGCTTCCTTTAATATTTGCTTAAATATTCTGAATAATTTTTGTTTCGATATTATTTGTGTGTCCTTTAAAGTCTGCCTTAATAAGTCTGAACGGTTTGTGTTTTGGTATGTCTATGTATTTACCTTAAATATTCTGAATAATCTCGGATGTTTCCCTGATTTGCTGAATCCCTTGATTTGTGCCCTAAATTACCTATAACTGATTCTGAAATATTTTCTTACATATGACTGATTTGTTTCCATGTTTATGTGCTGATTTCTATAACTATATATACTCTTCCCCCATTCCCTTTTGAAAGGACCTTCGACTACTTTCTGAACTCACTATAGACTTACTAGACCTAAGGTTATTCTGATTTTGCATTCTATACTATAACTTTGGCCGACTGGAAGCCAAGGCCAGTCAGCTCTGAAATCTTGCATTCGACTACTTTGTGCATTGTTTTTCGCTTAACTGGTGAGTCACCTAACTCTTGCACTTTCATTCTTACATGTCCCTGATTTGTATATGTGTTTACTACTGAATTTGTTATTCAATATGCTTTGGAAGGGTGTTTAAGTATAGCTCTATCAAATCTGTATGTCTTAGTCCCTTTAACACTTAATTGTTCCTAATGTTACCTGTGCTGAAGTTATTTGAACTTATTTAAGGTCTATCCAGTTAGTGTATCAATCCTTGAATGCCTATGAACATGTTTATCCCCTTACCCTGAATCCTTGCAGTGAATGTCTCACGTCTGTGACTCTTATTACTAGTTATAATCTGCCTCTTTGCTATTGTGTTAACATGATCACTCGATCCCACATCCCCTTTAGTGTATATTTGTAATTTGGAATAGCTGTCTCATCATGTTCGAATTGCTGCTTTATCCTTTGATACAAACTGGATCATCTTTGATTAGATCATCATAACAAAGTTACCTACTACTTAACATTATTTTACTGAGTATGTGTGTCTTGATTTATGACTGTAAGCATGATGCACCACCCCTTCTATGATGTTGTTTTGGTTTTCTTGATAATAATACTAGGTTATGTACTTAACATGATTCAGCATGCTTTAACTCATTCTACACCTATGACTTTGCCAAACTTGCAAACATGTTCTTTGCCAACTTTTAGCATGTGACTGCTACTGTGCTGAGTTTGAAACCTGTTATCAGTTTCATTAAACTAGTTCTTTTTTTTAAGTTCTATTTAAGTGTCTGCTTGTTGACTCAATTTTGGTCTTTCTTTCTATGTCACCTAAGCTCTTTTAAATCCTAGTCTTAGCCAATGCTGCCCAAGTTATGTCCTTTGGCC
Organism: Nicotiana tomentosiformis; assembly: GCF_000390325.3. Taxonomy (NCBI): domain Eukaryota; kingdom Viridiplantae; phylum Streptophyta; class Magnoliopsida; order Solanales; family Solanaceae; genus Nicotiana; species Nicotiana tomentosiformis. Next base: position 42,543,389 of record NC_090820.1, read on the forward strand.
TCCCTAGTGTGAGCACTGCTCAGGGTTCATTAGAGACCCTTGTAAACTCTGATACACTAGGATTTGGTCCCTAATCCCTCCTCTGAACTATTCTTGTTAACCACCCTAATGTGAGCACTGCCCTGGGTTCTTAAAGACGTTGGGAACTCTGACACACTAGGGCCTTGGTTCTATATGCTCAACTCTATATTGTGCTCACTGGGTGGATAATTCAATTCATGGCTGATGTATGTCTATGAGTGTGTAACTTGGAGACTGTTGTGATTTGTCAGAATGAAGGTCAGGCCTGTCCAGGTGTATTTTGGGCCTGCTGTAGGCTCCCTATAGTTATTCTCCTATGTAATTCATGCTATTCATTCTGGGTCTCTAATAATTATTGTAATAATATTTGGGGTATTAGTGAAATTGAAAAAGGAATTTTATCTTATATTTGCAATAAATTGGGTAGAAATCCTGTCTATAGGTTCAATAATGTGTGTTTAGTTATCGTGTGTTAGAAATCATGCCTATACGTATCCTATTATGTTCAGACATTATATGTTAGCAATCCTGCCTATGGTTTCAATACTTGGTTCAATTGTGTTCTATTTCTGCTTATTAGAAACCATGCCTATAGGGAATTGTATGATTCAATATGCATTTACATGCTGCCCTATTCACAAATTGTAGAGATCATGTCTATAGGATCTAAAATCGGATTAAATTGTAGAAAGCATGCCTATAGGTTTGAATAAGTTTAATTATCATTTTGCTCATTTATTCGGGAGTTCTCGACACTGTGTCATTATTATCACTAGAAAATATGCCTATAGGACTAAATAAGTAATTCTGAATATCCTTACATGATTACCATTATTTATTATTGAGTAGAACACCTAGACATCATGGTTATAGGTTTAATCCCCTTATGCTTAAAATCAGTAGGCAAATTATGTAGGTTTCTGGAAATCATATTTAGGAAATGGCTTTTGCGTGTAGCTGTCTGCTCATTAATTTTGTATCACATAGAGATCCTGCCTATAGGATTTTGCAACCTTAACTCATTAAAATCTGTCAATGTTAATCAAATTAGCGTGCATTTGTTGTCTAAATGCGGAGGCTAACTTGAGCCCTTATTTGCTTATATGTGAAAGTCCTAAATGTTTTGCTTGTCCCCTAGTATTTTCCCTTTTGAGCAACCTAAATTAAAGTCTAGAACCACCCTGAAATAGAGATCCAAATGCCTCCTGGACCATAGGCATGGGACTGGTAGTGCACGCATAGAGTACGACTTAGAATTGACTAGTGTGCTATAGGTAAACAATTTAAAGATAGTAATCGGGTAGACGGAGATGATAGTTTATGCTCGCTGAATAATATGAGTAACACCCCATCTTGAGGGAGTTACGAAGTATTAATTATGTTGCATGGGGTGATCCTTTAGGCTAAAAAACTTAGGACCCCCCCCCCACCTTTGTTTAAAGTCAATCATTTTATTTGCCCAAATTGCTTCCCTTCTCTTAGACTAATTCATATAATTCGAGTTCGGCCGGGACCCACCATTGTGGACCTCGAGGAGTGCCTAACACCTTCTCCTCAAGGTAATTTGAGCCCTTACCCGATCTTTGGTGACGTGAACTGGTTAATCCTGAGTTATTTGCAAAATAGGTGCCCTAACGCACCTTAATCCGTTAGGTGACGACTCTTCTCTTTTAAGCACCCTTCCTTTAAAAGAGTTGTCATGATGTCGAAGCCCGATTTCGCGAGAAAGAAGGGTCACGACAGCATGGCGACTCTGCTGGGGATATTTCTAGGCTCTTACCATAGCGAACTTGGTCTATATGAATTAGTCTCCTTTGATGAATATGTTTCCTTGTTCTTTATCGTTACATGAACATTCCGCTTCCATTTTCCCTTTTTATGGCTACATGCACACCCTTTTCCCCTATTTTCCTCTATTTTGAATTTGTATGCAAATCTTTGCTTAATTTGGTTACAATGTGCTTTTTCCTTTATTTCCTAGTCATGTTCACCTGCTCCGAATAATTTTTAAATTTGCTACATCATGTCTCTCTCCCTACTCCTACCCCTTTTCTTGCTTTATTATAATTCTTTCATATTGCGCGAACTAACTTCTTGTTTTTTCTTTCTTTTTATGTCTTTACGTTTCATTTAATACTGCATTTATCGTCTTCATCACGCAATATACTTGACAACGTGTTGTTTTATCTTTTCATAAAGCATGTTCCACATCATATTCCACTCGTGCGTAACTAATACCATAGCGGCACTTGATGAGTGTCCGCGCTCTTCCTAAATCACCCTTTAAATTTGAAAAGGCTTATTTGCAGTAAAACTAGTCGATCAACGGTGCAATCAACGGTTCCGTTCCTTCCCCTCTCAAGTTGTCTACTTGAGGGTACCGTTCTAGACTCTTCTAGAAACCCCCACTCTTATATTAACTGTGCATGCATCATGTCTAAACCCAGTATGGGTTAGAACGTTGTCCGCGTAATAACTCTTTAAGGCAAGCCTTGTCCAAAGCTCGCCGGGATTTCCTGAAATCCCAATAGGTACGATCATGATATGTGCATTATTTCGAGAAAACGTGCCGATATGCTAATCATTAATGTGTAAATAGTCGAATCCAGAGGGGAAAGGGCTAACTTTATTTGTTTTGCAGAAATGAGGCACGGAGTCCCCAGGTTCGGCATGGTTCGAAGTATCCCACCTTTGTTTCTAGATTGGTGGGAAAATCTCTCACCAAGCAACAAAAACCATATGAAAAGAGTTCTCGGGAATTTACCTTCTTTGTTAGATATTCAACCGAACAATGTGTTAATTGAGGCTGCCACCATGTTCTGGGATGACAAGAAGGTCGTCTTCCATTTTGGTGATATAGAAATGACTCCCCTTCTAGAGGAAATAGGAGGCTTCGCTGGGCTTCCATGGGATAGCCCTGGCTTGTTGGTACCGGAAAACCATACTTCTCAAGGTTTCCTAAAAATGATGGGATTCAGGAAAAATGATGAGTTAGTCTATCTGAAGAAATCTTACATACCATTCGACTTCCTTTCGAGCGTTATGGTCACAGCAAGTCATATCACCTTTACCATGATGAATTTGCCACCACTTTTTTGGGTTGGACTCACCGCCGGGTTTTTGTATTCATTGTCTGTTTTTTGGGGATGCTGATATTCCCGATACAAGGAGAAAGGATCCACACTCGCCTAGCTATGGTCACTAAAACCCTAATGGAAGGAATTGAGGGGCAAACTTACACTATTTTCCCAATGATCGTGGTTGAGATGTATCGAGCCTTAGACCGTTGCAAAAAGGGATATAGGAATTTCGAGGGTTGCAATCTGTTGCTGCAAATATGGTTATTGGAACACCTTCAGGGAGGACAATACCATCAAGAATTTCCGCGACGACCATGAAATGACCACATAGCTTATCACCATCCGAAGAGAATGACTTTTATCCCAGATAGGTTTGCACAACCGGAAAACACTGTGAGCTGGGTACATTTCTTTAGCAATTTGACTGATGACAAGATACATTGGATATTCTAGTGGTTCCCTAGCAGTGAATTCATCATCAGTTTAAGAGATGTTCCTCATCTAGTGATAATCGGATTAAGGGGAATCTATCATTATGCTCCTATCAGAGTCATGAGGCAACCTGGGAGAAAATAGGTTATACCACGAGTTTTCAAAATAGTTCATTACAAAGAAGATTTCCAAGGGAATGTCATTCCATTCATGTTCGAGGCACAACACATGTGGCATCAAAAGATTATTGTGGTGAAAGATACCATGAGCCAGACAGGGTTTCATTCTGGCCATGTGTACTTCTACCCATCATGGTTGGTCGATGACATAGCAGGAGAGGTGAAGCTAGGGGTTGATTTGAGAAATAGGGTCATAGACGACGCTGTTGAAGTACAAGTCAAATACATGAGGTTGCGCAAAAGGGTCTTTGAATCTGAGTCCACGCATTTGGAACAACATAAAGTGGACATGGAAGCAATCAATGAATGGAGGGAAGTCGCTACTAAATCAACAGAAAGGTTGGAGTATTTGGAGCAGGGTTTGATGGAACTTGAGGGAAAGATAAGGAAAAGGGTCTCGGATTGTCAGAACGCAGAGGGCAATGAAGGAAGACATCTAGCAAGGGCTTATCTCCTATTGGACATGCGCGACCTGGGGAATCTGATTGACGGGGCTAAGAAGGACAAGCTTGGAGAAGGTCCATCTGGGACCAAGTAGATTAGGGGTGATGTTTTCTAGATTTATTTTAGAATTTGATTGTAGTAAGGCAAATGCCTTTAGTGACTCTTTATGATTATTGTCTTTTTAGTAGATATTTGGTCTATTTATCATATTAATGAAATGATGCAGTTATCGGCATTAAGTTTTCTCCAAAGATATATGTCGCTAGGCCTACCTCGGGCACGATGAGGTCCCCAAATTAGGACACGAATTCCGCAATACATGTTTAAATATCGTAAATATCCTTTTAATACTCTTTACTGACTTGTTTACCTTTTGTTTTTCTTCTTTTCTTTGTTTATTCCCATCCCCTAAGGTTGGTTTGTGCATACTGGCATCATCGGCATATCATACCAGATCTAGAGGTCCTCCACTTCCTCCTCCTCCTCCAAGTGATCCTAAGAACAAAGGAAAGGCTAAGATGGATGATCTGAGTGGTACCAGGAAAGACAACACTACACATGCAAAGAATGTTGAGAGTTCGAATGGTCGGAGTACTCCGGCACAGAATGACTCGGTTTTGCGATTAGAGCAAAAGATACTGGAGTTACAAGGGGAACTTGAGTAGGTCCGTAACTTGGCAAACCTTTCCCTTACCCTGAATGTTCCCGACATCAACCAACCAAATTCCCAAAACTCAACACCTCCTCAAAACAAACAAAACCAGCACCCACAAAATCCTCCTGCACCTCATCAATACGCCACGCCTCTCCAAAATCCTAATCCTCCACCAGCACCAACTCCTCCACAACATCATCATCATCTGACCTAGTACCCACAAACTACCATATACCACACTCCTCAGAATGCACCACAACCTACTCCTGACCCGCAAAACTCAACCAATGACCACTATTACGCCCAGATTCCCGGAGTCCACCAAAACAATCCCATATATGTGGAAACTTTACCCCATACCCAACAACAGACACTATACATACCTGAATCCGCCGAGAAGGACCTGCTCATCAAGAACATGGTAGAGGAACTCAAGAAACTTACCGGCAGGGTTCAAAATATCGAAAAGGGGGCAAAGGCATTGAAGGTTTGAATTATGAAGATGTGTGTATTCAGCCAGATGTAGAACTGCCAGAGGGTTACAAACCTCCTAAATTCAAAATGTTTGACGGAACTGGTGATCCGAAGGTGCACTTGAGAACATATTGTGACAAGCTTGTAGAAGTTGGCAGGGATGAAAGAATCTGCATGAAGCTGTTCATGAGAAGTCTCACTAGAGATGCCTTGTCTTGGTACATCAGTCAGAACCCAAAGAAATAGGTTAATTAGGTAAGCATGGCATCTGATTTCATGGATCGGTTCAGGTTTAACACAGAAAATGCACCAGACATTTTCTACATTCAAAATATCAAGAAGAAGCCAACGGAAAACTTTCGCGAGTATGCTACTCGGTGGAGGTCTGAAGCTGCAAAAGTAAGGCCAGCACTGAAAGAAGAACAGATGAATAAGTTCTTCACTAGATCTCAGGATACGCAATACTATGAAAGATTTATGGTTATTGAAAACCGAGAAACCAACGAATATGGTTACTTGTTCTGATCTTGATCGAGTTGTTGATCAACTCCTTCATGTCATTTCTAGACAAATAGAAGACTCCAAAGAAAAGTCTTAAAGAATCTGAATTAGGTTCTTCTAGGATAGAGAAGAGTTCCTTTTTGGTGTCTTCACTAATTTCAAGAAGATTGATTTTCTTCTTCTTTCTGTCAGATTTGCATTGGTTGGCTCTGTGACCAGTTTTGCCACAGTTCCAACAGACATCTTTGGTTTTTGAAGATGGTCTTCTGAATTTTGATTTCTTTCTGGGAGGATCATCAAGATTTCTCCTAGATACCAAGTAGAGACGGAACGGGATGCAGTATAAATACTTAAGCAAGTATAAAGAAAAGCCCTTAAAAACTTACAAGTTTTATTGATTCAAAGTAAAAACATTGCAGCAGAAAATATTAAGATAATACAGGGGAAGAGGTCTTAGAAAATTTGGGAGAATTTTCTGATGCCTCTTACAATGGGGAGAGGGAGTCTTATATAGACTAAAAGAAATATGCCTTTCATCTTAGGCGTACAAATGAACGATCAGATTTAATCGACAAAACAAAATGGTCGACAAACTAGTAATGGGTGGTCCACTTCTTTTTAAAAGCAAACAGTAAAAAGCTGTCTTCTTTTTCAAAAGGTGAACAGTAAAAGCAGTTTCCTTTTCTGCTGATGGAGACTCTGTCGGTCTTTGATGATGGAGACTCTGTCAGTGCAGATTTCACTAGTCATAATTTGGGTTCATGTACGCTAAGGCTATACCCTTAGGGTCGCATATATCACCATTGCTGCTTTCTCCTGTAGAAGCAGCATCTTCGATCAATTGCATGATCTGGTCTTCTTCATAATCTTCAATATTTTGTAAAGCTTGTTTTAGCTTTTCCTTGAGGGTTGTCTTGGAAGACGAAGCTTTCTGGAAGCTTTGTTGAATGGGCTTCTGAACTTTGGGGACTTGTAGCTTAGGAGTCCACCCCTTGATTTTAACTTCCTTGGACAGATATTTGATTCTATCAAATTCTGCTTTGATAAAATTCCAGCTGATGATAAAAGATATCCTTTTCTGGACAAAGTATTTATACATTTTAATGTGTTCTGGTAGCGTAGAAATGGCCTCTTTTGTTTGAAAATCATCAAACCTGTTGAGGAATTGCTGAGGGAGGATCTCTCTGTTTCCTCCAAAAATGTTCCACCATTCGTAGAACCATCTAGGGATTATAGCTTTAGTAACTTCTAAGTTATACTTAATAAACCAAGTGTGCCCTGGTCTAACATACATAAAATTGAACCAAGCTGCTTTATAGACATGCCAACAGTAAGTTTGGGGACGATGAGTCATAGTGAGTGCAACTGGTGTGTGCAGATGATCAGAAAACCACTCGAACAGTGATAAAATCTTTTTAATAGTAAACCTAGAATAATTAATATATCCTGGTCTATTCTAACATAGAGTATGTTCTACTTCAATAGAATCGGTATCAATAAGAATGGCTTCATAGAACCTTCTTGTTTTGTATGGACATTCTGTATCCACATAGTTGAAGTCTGTATAGCAAGGTTTAATAAGGTCTTCTAGTCTAAGACCTTCATATTCCTTGTCTAGAGCAAGAATTAGTAATACCTGGAGGGTAATATATTCAAATTGTTCTTCTTTCTGAAGAATTCCTTGAGTTGCCTTACTTACTGAAGGACTTACTGCTTCTGCGAAAGTCTCTGGGACTTTCATGGCGTAGCTCTCCTTAGTCTGAACTGTAGAGCTGGATGTCGATCCTTTTTCTAAAGGCTTTGGCTGGGGTTGAGTTCTGGTCAGTTTCTCTGAGAGAACTGGAATAGGTGCTGGTAATTTAGGGTACTCAGCTAGAGCTGTATACCGGTTTTGAAAAGACATTTGGGGTCATTGAGGAGTTGAATTTTTAGTAGGAGTAATGGGAAGGGGGACAAATGGTCTAGCCATTTGTGGTTTACTTACCTCCTTTCCTTTGGAAGGAGCATTAAGTTTGAAGGGCCTCATGTTTTCCCTGTAAGAATTCTCTTGTTAGAAAATCGGGTAAAGAGTTTTCTTCTCCTTTGATAAAATCAATTTTAAAATCGAAGCTAGACAGTAGAGCTTGCCATCTAGCAAATATTTGTTTAGAAACAAGATTTTTAACATCTTTTTGTAAAATTTCTTTAGCAGACTTACAATCTACTCTGACCAAAAATTCTTTGTTAATAAGATCGTCTTGAAATTTAGTGATACATAGCACTATAGACAAAACTTCTTTCTTAACAGTAGAATAATTCTTTTGAGCGGAATTCCAGATTCCTGATGTAAAACGAACTAATTGTTCAGATGACTCGATGGACAACTTTTGTTTAAAGATACCTCTGTAACCTATATCTGAAGCGCCTGTCTCAACTATCATAGAAGCTTTTGGGTTATGGATACCTAAGCAAGGGAGATTTTGTACAAGTTTCTTAACTTGGATAACTGACTGTGTCTGTTCTTGACTCCAAGGAATAGGGTTCTTCCTAAGTCTTTTGTAAAGAGGTTCACAGACCTGTCTTATGTTTGGGATAAAATCAGCAACATAATTGAGACTTCCTAAGAATCTCTGTAGTTGGGTTTTATCTGTAATCTCATTGGGGAACTTTGAAGAGAACTCTATGGCTCTGCAAATAGGTTTATAAGATCCTTGGTAAAGGTCATGACCTAAGAATCTAATGGAGGTTTGGAAGAGTTTGATCTTCTGGGCACTAACTACTAAACCGTTTCTCTTAACAACTTTCAGGAAGGTGTTGAGATGTTTAAAGTGGGAATCTATATTATCCGAGAATATAAGAACATCATCTATATAAACTATGGACATATAACTGTAATCATTAAAGATGGAGTTCATGATATTCTGAAACTCCGATGGGGCATTCTTAAGCCCAAATGGCATCACATTCCATTCATATTGACCGAAGGGAACATTAAATGTCGTTTTGTATCTGTCTTTCTCGGCTACTTGAATTTGCCAGAAACCAGATTTCATGTCGAACTTACTCTAAACGTTAGCTTTGTAAGTTCTTTTCAGAAGATCCCTTTTGTTAGGAATGGGATATCTGATCCATTTCAGGACAGCATTCAAAGGTTTATAGTTTATAACTAAACGTGGGGCACCTCTCCCTTTCAGGACAGAAGATCCCTACCACGATCGCGACGATTAGGCAACCAATAAAATCTTCCCAAGCTCGTACTTATCAACCAGATGCCAGAACCCGTTACGCCCCCATGTGAACAACTAAATGATTTATTAATACATCCGCATCCTCAGTCTGTATAACACCTCAAGATAATGCTCGAGCATCCATGGCCTACTCGTAGCCCATCCGCAACATCACAAACTATCGATGCATAGCTGATACCGAGTGCGCAAAATCAAACATGAGTAGATACAAAGGAATATAAGATATACGCTACAAGATGAATCAATGTCGCATGATAAGGAATGAAAGAAGTGGAATTTCCTAATAGTTCTGCATCCTCACGAAGATAATTACAGACATCTTCCTATCGATCCGCAAGACTCTACTAAACTTGCTTATGACTCGTATCACCTATGAAACTAGATCTTTGATACCAATTTGTCACGACCCCAAAATTCCACCTTAGGTAGTCGTAATGGAACCTAGTCACTAGGACTAGGAAAGCTAACACATGGTGATAATTAATGGAATTTAACTAACTTAACTATAATGCATTGGTTAATAACTGAAATAACATAGCTCAACCAACATATGGCCTACAACTCCAAAACCGGTAGTACAAGTCATAAGCCTTTTTAAGAGTAACTAGGAATATCAAGTGCATCACTGTCCCGAAATAATAGTAAACAGTGAAAATGAAAGACAATAGAAGGTGACTTCGGGGACTGTGAATGTCAAGAAGATATACCTTGAAGTATCCAACCGCACACATAAATCTCAAAACCAACTCGATCAAAAGTACCCGGATTTGCACAAAAATGTGCAGAAGCGTAGCATGAGTACACCACAGCGGTACCTAGTATGTATCAAACCTAACCTCGGTAAATTAGTGACGAGAACATGTCAAGACACCTATTAGACATATAAACATGCGCAAGATATAACATAAAGCTAATAATTGAAAGAACATCAATGTGAGACTAACAGCAAAAATATTATTGATTTACAACCAACAATGAAAATAATATAAGCACAAATAGCAGCAAGAAGTAGACGGGAATAAAGCGGTAACATAATCCAAACTCCTAGGAGATATGAATGAACTTAAATAAGGAAAACAGATGGCAGCTCAATTAATCAAATTATTTCTGACGCATGAACTTGCAACAAGAATTACCCCGAGGCACCACACCTCGTAACTACAAATCATGAGTCAATTTCCAAATCGTCATGTCTGGAACTTCGTGCCCACAATAACAATCACTTTCGCACAGAAAGGCCCACGTGCTACCATGTACATTGTATCCGTGTCAAATATCAATGAAAGTGATCAAGAGATATATACTTAATCCCAAATAACCGTAATAATAATCTGAAATAAAGTAAGGCATCAAATGAGATAATGAGGTTATTTGAGGAAATCAAATAAAGTAAAATAAGAACAAGTTATACAAAATGGAATATCAGATAGGTTTAGTTTAGAAACCAAGAAAATAAGTAAAAATATCGTGTTTAATAAGTAAAACATTTGTTAAATTAACGAGTTGAATATATAATTTGTTAAAAGTAAAACGTGATGACAATTTTCAAGTAAAGTAAACATCAAATAGGGTGATTAATATAATTTGAAAACCCACTTAAAATATAAATGAGATAACCATTTAAAATAATAAAGCACCTAGTGAAATAACGAGTTTTATTTGTCACTTAAGTAAAGCGCCTTAAGAATTCCTTTATTTAGAACCGCTAAGTTACCAACAACTCAACTGAATATGAGATAATGATCTCATGCACATAAATTCACCTTGACAATTAATTTATCAAGAAATAACAGAGACACAAATTGACATGTTAGAGCAACACAATGAATCACGCAGGATGCATGACTCACACCAGAAGTCGATATCATTCCATCACTAGAATACCGACAGTCAACAAAATACGATCAAACACAAGTGAAATGATTTATCAAACAACTATATCCGTTCATTCGTTAAACTGTCCCAACATAAAATGTACCATGAGAATCACAATTGGGATGAACTTTACTATCACAAGCAATTACAATATATCAATCTGTTGTGGCGTGCAACCCGATCCCACCTATATCATAGCATCCGTCCTTATCGCTCCATATCATATATTTTCATATCATTTCATTACCATTGCACCATGCAACCCGATCCACAAATAATATGAATTAAGAAAATAAACTACAACCAATTACGATATATTACAAAATTAAACGAAATAAAGGAACTAAACAAAGAAGGTCACAAGTGGATAAAAGAGTTACATGATGACTCACAAATTCAGATAGCAAGTAATGATGATTTATAAATAAAGGCACAATTACAAAGAATCAATTAACAATTAATACACGTAATAGATAAGGAATGAATTCAACAAGTAATTGACAATAACAATTAAAGCAGGTAAGGAGTAAACTTGACAATAATAGATAGAACATGTATTAAACACTTCAATTAAATGCAAGAAATAAAACTAAGAGTCTAAACAATCAAATACCACATATAAGCTCGTGTACACACTCGTCACCCGTGTACACGTCTTCCACATAATTCAAATAGTACAATCAACCCAAATCCTAAGGGATGGTTTCCCCCATACAAAGTTAGGCAAAATACTTACCTCAATTTGGCCAAATAAATACTCAAAATAGACATTCCTTTAAAATTCACCTCCGCTCAGCTCAAATCTAGCCAAAACAACTTAATAATATCAAACAATGCAAGAGAAACCAATGACAATTAATAAAGTTATGATCTTTATACAATTTCTAAAAAGTCAACAAAAGTCAACCTCGGGTCCACCCGGTCAAAACCTGGGTCCAAGGATCGATCTTGACTACCCATAACCCCACGAGTCTATATATGTATTTTATTTTCAAATACGAGTCTAATTCGACTCTCAAAACTCAAATTCTTATTTTTCAAAACTTTGACAAAAATCCCCTATTTTCCCTTTTGATTCTCATAAATTTGATATTAAATCTAATATATAATCATGAAATATAGTTAAAAATTCATTAAAATCAATTACCCAATAGTTTGGTATGAAAATATCTCCACAAAATCGCCTCCCACCGAATCTAGGGATTAAAAGGTGATAAAATGAGACTAAGTCCCGAAATGCAAGTCTTAATACCAGCCTAAGATGTCGCATTTGCGACATAAGGTTCGCAAATGCTATATTCGCAAAACTGACACGGGCGTCGTAAAAGTGAAACCTGACCAACTATGCCTAAGTCGCAAATGCGACATAAGCCTCGCAAAAGCGAGCACTGAGTCTTCGCAAAAGCGACAGGTTTTGTCGCAAATGCGAAAGTTGTCCTTCCCAGCCACCTTCGCAAATGTGATGGAATTGTTCGCAAATGCGAACTTTCCTATTCCCAGCCCATCATCACAAAATCCAGAAGGATCTTGCAAATGCGGATATCGAAAAAGCGAGAACAGAGCACCAGAACCAGCTAAACTTTTACAAACTCCTCCAGAACTCGTCCAAACTCATCCGAGTCCTCAGGGCTCTAAACCAAACTTCCACATAAGTATAAAAAGATCATACGAATGAACCTACATGATCAAAACACCTAAATAACATATAGAACAATGAATCAAACACCAAAACGCATGAAAATCACAACGAACTTTAAGAACTTCTAGAATTGCAACCAAGCATCCGAACCATATCAAACCAACTCCATATGACACCAAATTTCGCAGGCAAGTTCCAAATGACAAAACGGACCTATTCCAAGTCCCAAAACCAAAATCCGAACCAGATAGCTTTAAAGCAAAACCATTGTCAAACTTAGAAAAATTCCAAAACTTTAAATTGCCAACTTCCGCTAAATGGTGTCGAAACCTTCTAGAAACATCCAAATGCAAATTCGAGCATACTCCCAAGTCCAAAATCACCATTCAGACCTACTGGAACCATCAAAACTCCAATATGAGATCAAATATATGAAAGTCAAACTTGGTAAACTCTTTTAACTTCAAGCTTCTCAAGTGAGAGTCATCCTTCAAAATCAATTACAAACCACTCAAAAACCAAAGTTGAGGATGCACGCAAGTCATAATATACCATGTGAATCTATGTGTGACCTGAAGCCACCAAATTGAATGCAAATACACAAAATGACCGGCCGAGTCGTTACATTTGTTAGCCTCGTTGAGCCTGTGTTCCTATTTTTTTTGGAAACCACACTACAAGCCTGGCCCTTTTGTTTGAATTGACTATTTGTTTGAACATGTTACCTCTCTTGAGCATTTAAAATTTTTTTGTGCTTGTTAATGGCTAAGTAAAGGTATGGTTAGGTTTTGTTTGAGTGGAACTGAGAAAAATAGAGAAAGTTGCATTGTTTAAAATTTACGAGAACCACTTGTAGTGAATTAAAAGAAAAGAAGAAGAAAAAAACAAAGTGAATTTGCTTGAGATAAAGAAAAAAAAGGCAGAATTAATATGAAAAACAAAAGTTTGGATATGTATTAGAAAAAGATTCGATTCCTTGCTAGTGGTAGTTCTCATCTTGTCTGTGCTTAAAGAAATTGGGAGCTAATGTTATTATGTTGTGAAGGTTGGAGTTTGGTTCAACATAAGTGTGGGGTTTTAATTGTTAATGTATATGTATTAAAGTGCTCAGGGAGGTGTAGTCACTATATCCAAATTGTATCTTACCTGTTCCGCATTCTACATTACAACCAACTTAAGTCCTACTTGATCTTTGACTGAATGAGCTCAAATTAGTAGAGTATTACACTACGGGCAAGCCTATGGTACGTCTTCTGTGGCACATGAATCTTAATTTTGAAAGTGAGGGAATTCTTTCTATCTTGAGTTCCTATTTGTTCTTGAACTTTATTATGTGTGGAACTACTCTCTATTATTTGTGTGAGGGCACCTGACTTGTGAAGGAAAGGTAATGTCTTTGTCCTCTACGTTAGAGTAAGTGAGCAGGTTTTTGAAAAATATGTGATGCTTGTGAGTTAAGTCTTGAGGCTAGGATGTTACGGTATGGTTGTAACGACCCGATCGATCGTTTTAAGCATTTGCATTTTGCTTGGTAATTTACGGGCGTGAGTAGCTCCGTATGGTATATATTGACTTGTGAAAATCGTCGGTTAGAAGAATGGATTTCATTGTTAAAACATTAAATTGGGAGAGTTGACCAAGTTTGACTTTTGTGAATTTAAACCTGGAACAGAGTTTTGATTGTTCTGTTAGCTCCGTTGGGTGATTTTGGACTTAGGAGTGCATCCGGATTGTGATTTGGAGGTCCGTAGTAGAATTTGGCTTGAAATGGCGAAAGTTGAAATTTTGGAAGCGTTTGACCGGGAGTGGACTTTTGATATCGGATTCGGATTATGATTCCGGAAATTTGAATAGATTCGTTATGTTATTTGGGACTCGTGCGCAAAATTTGAAGTCATTCACGATTGATTTGCTATGTTTCGGCACAAGTTTTTAAATTTGAAAGTTCAAAGTTCATAGATTTCGATTTGAGGTGTAATTCTTCGTTTTGATGTCGTTATGCATGATTTGAGGCCTCGAGTAGGTCTGTTTTATGTTATTGGATTTGTTGGTATTTCGGGCGGGGTCCCAAGGGGATCGGGCGTGTTTCAGATTAATTTTGGATCATTTTCTTCAATGTTGCTATTGTTGGTTCTGGTGTGACCGCACCTGCGGCTGGTTTGCGCAGGTGTGAGGGTCGCAGAAGCGACGAAGGGATCACAGGAGTGGAAATATTGCTGCGAGAAGGGTTCCGCAGAAGTGGATATTGCTTCGCATCTGCGAAGGCGCATATACGGTGAGCTGAGCGGAGAAGCGGTTGGAATTGCAGAAGCGACAAGTGGGCGCGCACCTGCGAGTGTGCAGATGCGGGTATTTTACCATAGGTGCGAAGGCAGAACTCCAGTGCTTCTTCGTAGAAGCGTGTTTTTGGTTGCAAATGCGACGCCGCATAAGTGGCTAATGTGCCGCAGGTGCGAAAGTGCTGGGCAGAATGATAAATACAAGGGTTCGTGATTTGGGCTTTATTTTAACATTTCCAAGCTCGGATTGAGGCAATTCTTGAGGCAATTTTTATCTTGTGGACTGGGGTAAGAATTATATACTCATTTTTTATCTTATATCATGAATCTACCTTCGTTTTTGGTAATTGAATTGTGAATTTTATAGAGGAAATTGGGGGTTTTGGCCTAAAGTTTCATAATATGAATTTTTGAGTTTTGAACATCGAATTGGAGTCGGATTTGAGTGAAACTAGTATGGTTGGACTAGTAATTGAATGGGTTGTTGAATTTTGTAAATTTTGTTGGGTTCCGGGGTGCGGGCCCGGGTTGGGCTTTTGGCCGATTTTGGGCTTTTGATTCAAGATTTGATCTTTTTTTATTGGGATTGGTTCCTTTAGCACTGTTTGATATATTTGAGTTATTTTTGGTTAGTTTCGAGCCGTTCGGAGGTCGGAACGTGCGTGATGGCATCGTTAGAGCATCGCTTGGCTTGCTCGGCATAGGTATTGTCTTGTTCGAGGTAAGTAACTCTTCTAATCTTAGAGCTGAGGGTATGAAACCCCGAAATACGTGTTATGTGATTTGTGTTGAGGCGACGCACATGCTAGGTGACGGGCGTGTGGGCTTGAACCATGTGAATTGGGACTCTGTTGTTTCTATGGCACTGTATAGTGGTCCTACTTTGTTAATGTCTGTGTTTTCACCATGTGATAAAGTAATTGAGCTGTCAATCATGCTAGATACCATGTTTAGGATTTATGACGATACTGCTAGGACCCATAGTGGTCGTTTCTTGCTGTTATTTTACTGATTTCATTGATATTTTGTACTCAGTCATATTCATGCATTCATATCATATCTCAGTCTCAGTTATTTATTGATACATCATATTGTTGTTGCCGGGCTAGTTTCATGGCATTGTGAGCCCGTGAGTGAGACTGGAGAGTGATGACTGGTATTGTACAGCGCTGAGTGAGTGAGTGTGCTGAGCACTGAGCATAGTGAGAAAGAATACGAGAAAAGGAGATTTAGTACTCTGAGAGTGTGAGTACACGAGCCCATCATTGAGATGAATTGCATTTGACATGCGTACTTGAGATACATGTATAGAGATACATTTACTTCTGTTACCCGATGTTGGTGACATTTATGATTTTACCAGTATCTTGATATGTAAGCATAGAGACGTACTTTCCTCGTGCTATCTGAAAATGAAACATCTTACTTATTATTGAAAGAAGTTTTGGGGAAAATCACAGTTTTCAAACTTACTCGTATTTTGGCATTTTCGGTAAAAGAATTGGGTTTTCACTCAGATACTTGAAAAGAAATGTCTATTTTTCTGGAACTGTGAACAAACTGAGCATTTTATTTCTAAGATACCTCTTTTATTACTTGTACTATGATGTTATGAACTGTTGTGGAATATTGGTGTTGGACCCGACCTTCGTGTTAGCTCGTCACTACTTTCAACCTAAGGTTAGGTTTGTTACTTATTGAGTACATGGGGCCGGTTATATTCATACTACACTTCTGCACCTTGCATGCAGATGTTGGCTGTTGATGTTGCTGTGATCGATGGGAGCTAGATTGAAGATGTACCTGCATCTCGGTTGTAGCTGCCTCTTGTTCGTGGTAGTTTTAGATCTGTAAAACTCTGTTTATGTACTTTTCAAACAGACGATGTATTTATTTTATTTCAGCTTTGTAAATTCTATTCTTAGAAGCTCATGATTTGTACTACCAGTTCTTGAAAAATGTATAAGACTTAGATAATTTCTTTGATTAATGGTCCTATTAAATATTATTGAAATTGGATAGTTATTAGTTGGCTTACCTAGCGGGTTGGGTTAGGTTCCATCACGACTAGTGGATTTTGGGTCGTGACAATGGTGCTTAGTCTACTTTAATTATTCTTGGCAGGATGAGTTAGGAGAGTTCCTTGAAAAGGTCGTCTCGATTGAAAGTGTAGTTTTATTGAGCGGGGAAGAGTAATTGTTTAAGTGTGGGATGTTGATGGTAGGGTAGAAACCCGTATTTTGGCTATATTTTTGCACTGTAATTACTATACTTTGAGTGTATTTGAGCCTAATTGCTAGTACTTCATACTTATTATGTATGTCATGTTGTGTAGGATGTGATTTCGATTGGAGAAGAAAATTTGGAGCTAAAATGGATGATTTAGAGCTTTCAAGTCTAAGTAGAAGCCCAAGAAATTAAGCCAAGATCATGTTCGGGGGTTTAGGACCAAGTCTGGATGTCAAAAAAGTGAGAAAAAAAGATTACTCTAAGAAAAATGCACTATCAGTCGGGCCATGCGCCACGGGGCGCGGGGTGCTAGTGCTAAATTCCTATATAGTGAAAAAAATCAACTCTCTGAAGATCCTCACTAATGCGGCGCAAGGGGCAGCGCACCGCGCCAGTGTATTTTTGCGGTCCAATTGTCCCATTTCGACTTGGAAAGGGTAGTTTCGTCCTGGCACGTTCTTATATGATATAAATTTATCAAAACATGATTTTTAGAGGAGTTTTAACCTATTAAATATTTGAAAAGCAACTAAGGCAAGACGACACAAGAATTCATCAAGATTTCAACCAACAATCGGTACAATACGGGAGTTTGTATTGAATCGTTAGCATTTATATTTTCTATGTTTTTAAACCTTATTGAAATAAATTTTTCCATTGCTATGGAATAATTTCCCTTAGGTTTTTCGACAGATACGGTGCATTGATAACTTGATTAGGGATTCGATTCTTGACAATTGTTTGAATTAATTGATGGAATTTTATATCATATTGTGAAGTTGTTTATTATTTTTGCTTAATTGAAAGATGAGCTTTATATTGAATTTCTTTACATCTTATGCTCTAGTTTAAATTCTTGATTCAATTAGGTAATCGAAAAAGCCTCTTGAATTATTAATCAAACTAGAAAATAGAGAAATATTCGTGAGAAGTTACCCTTTAGACTAAAACTATCATTTTATTCGTTGCAATTGTTCGCCGTGCTTCAATTGGATTATTTACTGAATTTAATGTTTAATAGAAAAAGGAACCTTAAATCCAAGTGTAATCTAATTATCTGGTGAATTCGTGAATCAACATTATTATAGAGTGAACTAATTCAAGAATTGCATCCCGAGTCAATTATCTTGCACATGTCTAGTCAATTACCCTTATTTCTCTCACTAATACTTCTTTGTTGCTCAACTGTTATCTTCCATGATCAATTGATAATTGCTTAATTTTTAGTAGTTAATTGTAGTTAATAATCATTCAATCAAGTGTTAATTTTTCTGTACATTAATTAACTAAAGATTAATTGAACACTATTTAAATCCATTCCCTGTGGAGACGATAATTTAACTATATTATCTTAGACTAGTAAGTAAAAATTTTGTATTGTGTTTTGTGCTCATCACTACTGCAACCCATTTACCTAGGACCAACTCTAACCATTGCCCCTTACTCATTAGGTTAAAGAATGAAACCAACCTTAAAAGTAATAGACCCTTCAGATTTGAAACCATGTGGTGTAGCCATCCATCCTTCCCCAACCTTGTCCAAGATTCCTTCACATTTAGCTCCACTCTCATCAAATCAACCCACTAGTTTAAAGAAAGTGCTACCTAGTCGAATAAGAATCATTTTGGTAACATCTTCCATAAGAAGAAGAGACTTATGGCCAGACTAGCTAGCATCCAGAAATCCCTCTACTACCAATACAATTAGTTCCTCCTCAATCAGGAAAACAAATTGATAGATGAGCTTGACTCTGTTCTCAAGAATCAAGAGACTTCTAGAAATTGAAATTAAGAATTAATTAGCTCTCTGATGGAGATGCCAACACCAGATTCTTCCACACCTCAACTCTTAATGAAGCTGGGAATTGGCAACATGACCGGTAGGATATCAAATACTTTATCCTCAACTACTTCAACTGATCCCTCTATACATTTTCCCACACACAATCCCCCATTCTGATATCCAGTCCAAATAGTCAAGACTACACTCTCTCCAATCTCCAAAGCGGCAACCTGGTCTCCTCTCTAGAGATAATGAGGTCAAAAAGGCCATTTTTCCTTTAAACCCTTCAAAGCTCCAGGATCTGATGTGCTACAACCCTTCTTCTACCAAATATACTGGAATAGAGTGGATAATTCTATCACTAATTTTTGTAGAAACTCCTTGTAATCCCAAACCATTCACCCCACTATGAATGTAGCACCACTGTGACTTATCCCAAAATGCCTTAATGCCACTATGCTTAAGAACTTTAGACCAATAGGGATCTACAACACAATTTACAAAATAATAACAACTATTGTAGTCAATAGGATCAAAACCTACCTTCCTAATATCATAGGTCATAGCCAAGCCAGCTTTCTGTCTAATAGAAGAGCCTTTGATAATATAATAATAGTCCAAGAATACAGTAATCACTTCAGAAAAATAAAAGGTAGGAATGCCAACTTGATCCTAAAGATTAACCTGGAAAAAGCCTTTGATAGACTTGAATGGTCATTTATCAGAGATACCCTTCATGCTTTCAACTTCCCTCATGTCCTCATCAACCTCATCCTCTCCAGTGTTAGCTCCTCATCCATCTCCATACTGGTCAATGGAGGATAGACTGAGCCTTTCAGACTTACGAAGGGTATTATATAAGGAGATCCCATCTCCTCTACCTCTTTATCATGTGTATGGAGAGACTATCAAGACTCATGAGAGAGATGTTGATACCAGGGAATGGTTCACAATTAGTATCAGCAGATTTGACCTCAAGATCTCTCATTTTTTCTTTGCTGATGACCTAACTCTCTTTGAAAGAACCAATGTTAAGTATTGTAACACCATAATCAATACCCTAAACTCTTTCAATGAATCTTCTGGACAGAAAATCAACTTAGCTAAATCTAGGGTCTTCTTCTCCTCTAACTGCAAGCCTGACTAGATGGCTGCTCACTCTGCCAATCTCTAAATTGAAACCACCATCTTCTTTGGCAAATACATGGGCTTTCTAATCTTTCACAAAAGGCCAACCAAATAGTGATTTTCAATTCATCATTGACAACATGCAATCTAAGTTAGATGGTTTGGAAACCACTTACCTTAACATGACAAGTAGAACTAGGGTTGTCTAAGGAGAGGGTATTGGGTTCTTAAGAGTTGCAGGTATAGGGAAAGTACCGATGAAAGGGGGTTCCTTAAGGGTACTTTCGTTTAGGGGATTTAAGGGTACAGGGTAAGGGTACTTTTACTGGTACCCTACCAATACCCCTACCGGTCCTAAGAGGGGAGGGGGTACTTAAGGGCGAGGTACGAGTACTTAGGGGTACATTTTTAAATTAAAATTTAAAAGTAAATTATAATAAAATACAAACAAACTTTAATGGATGAAAAAAAATCAATATTTTTATTTCAATACTTATAAAAATAAAATTACATATTGTTTTTGAATAATTTATGAAATTTTTCAATAACTTCTATCAGTTTTTGCTTGAAATTAATAGCACTTGTTCTTCTGTGTGCCTGCTGTCTCCAGTAGATAATATTTCACTTATAGACATCATCGTCTTCTTGAATTATTTCTATAAGACCAAAGTTTCTTCTCTTCCAATATTTCAGCAAGTCTTCATTTTCTTCATCATCGCAAACATTATTTCTAACAATTATTTTAGGATAATTTTGAAAAGAAGGATTATACGTTTCTTGTATGTAACGTCTAAACCCGAACTGGTTAGGATTTGTTTTAAAACGAGGACCCTCACTCTTTAGGATTACCCTTAGTCAATCCATTACACATTTTTTTACCAGTTTAGGAGCCATTTTTAATGATAAATAATTAAAATTACAACAAATAGCAACACAAGTATAACAAAAATAAACGCAAAACTTAATATGAGTGTTAGAATATTAATTGCAATTAGAGATAGAGAGAGATAGAGAATTAAAAATATATGAGAGTTTTGTGTGAAAATTAAAAGAATGAAATGGGGTATTTATAGTTTTAAAATAGGGCCAAAGTGTATTTGAACGAGCTTAACGGTTAAAAACATAAATTAGGGGGTAGGGACGGGTGTTAGGGGGCTAGAGAGGCAAAATAGCCATTTTTGGTCGTAGCATATTAGCTTACAAAAATAGCTATTGGTAAATGGTGAAAAAACGGCCACATTTATAAAAACAAAACTTAAGGGTACCGGTTCGGTACCTTAAGGTACCAACCATATCGGTACTTTTTTCGGTACCTTCCCAGTCACGTTACCCTTTACCCAAATACCCCACCCCTACCCCCAATCTGAACCGGTATGGACCGGTATCAGTTCGGGTATTATCCTCCCCTTAGACAACCCTAGGTAGAACAACCCTAGCCAAAGCTTCCATGAGTAGTATCCCAAATTATGTCATGCAGTTCACCAAATTGCCCTCCCACACTACTAAATTGTTCAATAAGATACATAGGAACTTCATATGGGGCACCACACCTACTAAGAAAAGAATGCACCTTGTTGGATGAGACATTGTAACCAAGACTAAGAATTTGGGAGGTATGAGATTGCAAAAAGCTGAGTGCAAGAAGTTGCTATTCATGTAGGACTAGCATGGAGGATATATCATAACCCATCCTCCATCTAGGCTAGAGTCCTAATTTCTAAACACTGCGACTGGTCACACATACCCAATAAACTAAATCTCTCATTTAGCAATGCATTCTTCAGGTTTGGAACACATGTAGGGATGCGTCTAGATGGGTAGTTTACAAAGGGGATAGAGTCAGCTTCCTTAATGATGTCTGGATTCCAAATAACAACTCTATCAGAAGCATGATTGAAGGTCCCCTCACCAACAATGATCAATCCACCAAGGTGTCCAGTATGTATTAGTAATGGTGCTCGGAACACCTCTATTCTCTCAATAATTGTCCCAGAGAGTATCATGAAAATCATAACCTCCATATTTATCCCAAACAATGCAAGTACGGAAGATAAAATGACTGGGGCCTAACTAGTTTTGGCATTTTCAATACTAAGTCAGCCTATTTGTTTCTTAGTTCATAAGCAACTCCTTCCATAACTAGACCCAATAAGAATATTAAATGGATTTGGAAGCTAAAAGTGCCAATACGCTCAAGACCTTTCTGTGGATCCTACTTCATGATAGACTTCTGTAATGACTCGACCAGTCATTTTGAGCTCTACCACATCATTTGGCGGTTTGAGGCCTTGAGTAGCTTCATTTCATATTTTATGACTTGTACATGTGGTCGGAATTGAATTTCGGGAAGTGCGAAGTTGTTCGGAAGGAAAATTCTCAATTCAAAAGCTTTAAGTTGGAAGACCAAGGTTTGAATTTTAAGTAAACGACCTAGGAATCGGGATTTGAAGGTTCTCATAGGTTTGCATGATGATTTTGGACTTGGGCATATGTTCGGGTTGAGTATCGGATGGTCGGGGAACGTTTCGGCGTTTAATATGGAAAGTTAGCATTTTGAAGGTTTTAAAATTTCTTAAGTTTGATTTGAAGTGGACTTTGATGCTATTGATGTCTGTTTATAATTCGGAGCCTTGGAATAGGTTCGTATTATGATTTGTGACTTGTACGTAAAGTTTGGCGTCATTCCGGAATGTTTAGTTATGGACGAGACGCGTTCGTCAATGTTTGAAGGTTTGAAAGTTAAAAGAAGGATTTTGAACATCGATTCGTAGTTTGGATGTTATTTGGTGTGATTTGAGACCTTGAACGGGTTCGTATCATATCTTAGGACTGGTTGGTGTTATTGGAAGGGGTCCCAGCGGCCTCGGGTGTGTTTCGGGATAGTTTCGAACCAAGTTTGGATAATTTGTTGTTGCTGGATTACTGGTCCTGGTTTTGTTCTTCGCAAACGCGAAGGGAAAGTTGCATTCGTGAAGAAGGATCTAAGCTGGAGGTCTTTTGTTCAACGCGCCACGTTTGCAATGACCTGGTCGCGTTCGCGTAAGAGAAGCTGGGCCTGGGAGTCGTGTCCTATGCGTTCGTGATGATGGGGTCGCGTTCACGATGGTCAGGCCTGGTAAGGCATCACGTTCATCAGCCTGTCATCGTAATCGCGAAGAAATATTTGGGAGCAGAAGTTGGTTGTGCTTCGCGAACGCAAAGAAGGGTGCCTGGGCAGATTATAAACTTGCAAGGTCAGAATTTTCTCATTTCTCTCTTGCTTGGGCGATTTTTGGGCGATTTGGAGGAGCCATATTCATCATCAATCTTGAGGTAAGGAAATTCTACACATTGTGAGTTATATACAGGGATTATATGTGGATTTAAATGTGACACCCTAGGCGAATTCCACATCGACAAAAATTGGATATATAAGTAAGCATGCCTTAGACCCTAGTGACATATTTTAAAGTCGTGCCGGCCTAGGCCTAAAGAGAACAATATCACTAGTGGGCTGAGTTGTTACATTAAACATGAAAAGTTATGGAAATTGTAGGATTTTTGGAAGAAAACCTAAAATTTGGTATTTTCGGATTTTGACCACGAAATTGGACATGAAATTGGGAATAAATTATATATTTGAGTTCGTGGTGTTATGGGTAATGTTTATCTTCAAATAATTTCAGTATCTGAGCAGGTGAGCCCAGGGTTGGCTTTGTTGACTTTTCGAGCGGAGTTGAGATTTTTATAAATTGTTAAATTAGGAGTATTGAAGTATATTTTGATTGGTTTGCATGTTGTTTGACTAGTTTTGGATCGAAGGGCATCGGTTTGAGGTGTTAGAGAGGCGTTGGAGCCGGTTATGGAACTTTAGAGCAAGGTAAGTCTCATGTCTAACCTTGTGAGCGGAAAACTACCCCGTGGGTATTACATTGTTATGTGCTACTAGTTATGGGTGCTACGTACGTACGAGGTGACGAGAGTCCGTATGCTCGGGTAGACTTAGGACTTTATCATGTAATATTTGACTTAGTTGAACTCAATTTGCTAGCTTAATTACTTGAACATATAATTAAAATTAATTGGGAATATGTTAGGCCGAGCTTTTTCACCTTGAGTTATTTGACGAGATGTTTGATAGACTATAAAAATTATGTTTACTTTATGCTAGTCATGTTAACTTTATGCTCCTGCACTTGTGTTGCAAACACATGACCCGTAATTCGATAAGTTTCTTCCTTTCCTGTGGATCAGATCGAACGCCTCGCCAGTATATTGAGATGCATCTCTAGTTCACGACAGTCGACCCTCGACAGTGTACACACCACTCTGGATCGGGTTGTACGACCTCAACATAATCGTGCGTGATACTGCTAGGAGTTTGAATATTCGTGAGATTTTCCTTTGATTGAGACCCGACATTTATATGGTATTCCTTATCCGTTGGATATTGCACTTGATATTTCCGATTTGTCAAGATAGCATATGAGATTCGAGAGATTTATATCATTTAAAGAAATGTTGGGGAATTATGTGAGTTACAGTTTTTACCTCATGGTTGTTGTTGTGTTGCATATCTGTTTATAGTTTATTATATTGTTTTATTGGACACCTAGTAAATGTCGTTGTCGACCCCTCGTCACTACTTCTCTGGGTTAGGCTAGATACTTACTGGGTACGCATTGATTTACGTACACTTCTGCACTAAATGTGCAGGATCTGACAGGTTCATTTGGTGGTCATCTTTCAGCCATATAAATTACAATCAATCGGCATTAGTCACCGTTCAAAGATCTCTATAAATTTCATTAAGCTATAATTACATAATCCTAGGACCCTAAAAAAAACAATTCATTCATGTGAAGACTCTATTCTTGCAATATTTTTACACTTTAACTGAGATCTCCACTGAAGTAGTTATCATTTATCATTGATTTTTGTAATAAAATATGAAAATTTCCTACCCAGCTGAGAATCCCAAGAGTTTTCATAATGGCAAAGCGAAAAGAAAATCGGTTGAGCACAAGTCCTGTTAATCCAAATTAATGAAATAATTTTTAAAATATTTTTTCATGAGAAATAAAAATGTAACCAAAATTATTTTTCAAAAGGCATTTTCACGAGGAAGTCATTTCCTCATTTTTCTCATAGTTGGTTACCAAAAAATGTTTTCAAGGAAAACAACATGAAAGTAACTACCAAATACACTTGCCTTTTCAAATAAAATTTTTGGGAGCTGTTAATTAGAGCCGGTTTAGCCAAGTTCAAGCAATCTTACTAGTTAGAGGCTGCTACTTCTAACTTCTCTACAAACTTTCATCTCTTCATTAATTTTAACACTTTTGCAACAACTTTCTCTTTCCTCTTTTTTTTTTTTTTTTTTTTTGAAGTATTTACAACTTTTATAATCTAATGTGTATTTTGGTGGCTCCCTGCTACAGAGTTCATACAATCAAAAACTGCTAGCATGTTAGGACTTATGTGGAATTTTTGGAAATGGCTGCTGTACTATTTTGTATTACTAAGCCTATCTGGAAACAGTGAGAGCTTATCATTAGCTTGTTAACCGGATCTTGATTTGTAAGCTAATAATGGGGTAGAATAATTTAAAGCTTTGGGATATGTTTCATCCTTTTTCACATTCATAGCTCTGTTGTCAAGCTTTTATTGGACAAGAAGAACAACAGTAATATTTACTTGCGAGTCAATGTGAAAAAGTTTTATACTATACTTTTATATTATTATTAACTTAAAGTGCCAGAGTGATGCCCAATGAGGGATCAGGTCAACAAATTACTAGTCAAGATCACACCTTTATTATATCCTTCGTGGGTGCCTAAATAAATCCAAGTTGGACAGACAGTAATATATAAATGATAACCCAAATTAGTTACGGAAATAAACTTTTCGAAAATGTTTTTCCATGAGAAGATCATTTTCTAACGAAATTATGCCTAAAATCATTTTTCAGGAGATGTTTTCATGCGGAAGTTATTTCCTCATTTGTGGTAGTTGGTTAACAAAAAATGTTTTCAAGAAAAAACAGCACTAAAGTAAGTACAAAACACACTTCCCTTTTTAAGAAGTACTAGTAGTCTAGTACTCTACAACTTTCAGTTCTTCATTAACTTTAGCAACTTTTCATTCTTTTTTTCTTTTAATATTTAAAACTAATAATATGTAAAGTGTATTGTGGAATATATAATATATCACTGTTACAAGTTCATGCAATTAAAAAATGGTAGCATATTAGAAGTTGGTGCTATACTAATACTAAACATATGTGGAGACAGTGAAAGCTTTTTAACCGGATCTTGATTGTAGGCAATGGAGGGAATATTTTAAAACTTTGGGACATATTTCATCCTTTTCACATTCATAGCTCTGTGAATATAAAGAAGGATCAAATCAAACTTGTCCAGCTAAGATTTAGAATTTCTTAACACCAACGTGGATGCCTCAATTGATCCATGTTGTGATTCCAATGATATACAAGTCTACTGCAACTATAATAGTACACAAAAGTCTATTACTGTTGTTGCACTAATAAATAGAGGAAAAGTACCTTTGTTGCTTCAATAAAAGCTCATACATATTTCCTTTATTTCAACTCAAACATATCTTTAGGGCTTGTTCTGTATCTCCATTTTGTTCAATGGGGATCTTTCCACCATGTTGTACAGAGTTACTGGAGAAAATGCTGGAAATGGTTTGTGGGAAGCAGCATGATGTTCCAAGAGAAAGCGATTCTAGCAACCAAACCAGTTCCATTAAGATCAAGGGGACAGTTGTATTGAGGAAGAAAAATGTTTTGAACTTCAAGGATGCTGGTTCTGCTTTCCTTGATCGAATGCATGAGCTCTTTGGCAAACGTGTCATCCTACAGCTCATTAGTGCTGATCCTGGTAATTTACACTTTCTTCTAGAGCTGAGCAAAGAGATGCAAAGAAACTTGTTAGATATCATATTCATATATATGGCTATCATTCACAGTGAGAAAACTCGTGTACAAGCTAAGATTTTATTAATGAGTACCAAGAAAGGTACTTATAAGAGTACAACAGAAGAGAGGTCTTCCTTCTATATGTTGAAGGAATTCAACAGATCCAACGAAGAGACTATGTTAGATACAACATTCTTCCTACACCATAAATAAAGACTCTTACAGCATCTAGATTGCAATGTTATCGCTTTTTATCATTAAGAATAAAACATCTATTATTTTTCTCTAATCAAGTGTTCCAGAATGGAACTGCATTCCAATAGTGCTTGCTGCCCCTAGAAAATAGCTGTGCAAACGAGCTGCATAAGGCAAGTTTTGTACGTCCTGGCATAACCAATTGACCTCCAAATATTCTCCAAAACATTGACCAAATTTTCCTGGAAAAAGTACAGTGGAGTAGAAGATGGTTCACTAATTCATTAGCCTCTTCACATAGAAAACATCTTCTGCACATAGTAAGACCCCTTTTCTGTAGATTGTCATGGTTTAAACAAGCTTCATGAGTGACAATCCAAGTGAGGTAGAATAGATTTCCAGATTATCTTCCATAGCCAACAGTCATGGACTCCACCCATTTTCCTAAAGAGGCTTTTATAACATACCTTGACAGAAAATATACCATCATTCCTCAACCTTCGACAACAATGAATCAGCCACCTGATCATCAAGAGAGACAGGTTCCAGCTTTTGAATTAACTCATTTATGCAATCAATCTCCCGGTCATGCAAGTTCCTTCTTTTGAATGAAATTTTCATCTCCCTGTGGAGTATTAATCACATTAAGTTTCTTGTCAGAGATGATTGCATAAAGATCTAGAAATAGTTCCATTAACGGAGTGTGATCCAGCCACCTATCTGACCGCATCTTCAGTCTCCTTCTGTTGCCAACTTTAAACCTAACACAGTCCTAAAATTCTTAGCAAAGACTCCTAATATGCTTCCAAACAGATACACCGTACACACCTCTTACACTATTAGTGCACCACTCCTCATTCTTACCATATTTAACGGTTAATAGTTCATTGTTAAAATCATTAAACCTTCGGCGCCATTTTAGTACAAACTCTTATTCTGCAGTTTCAAAAATTTTA
The DNA here is from genome assembly GCF_000390325.3 of Nicotiana tomentosiformis. Lineage (NCBI taxonomy): Eukaryota > Viridiplantae > Streptophyta > Magnoliopsida > Solanales > Solanaceae > Nicotiana > Nicotiana tomentosiformis. The sequence goes on from NC_090820.1 coordinate 42,571,407, forward strand.
ACTCCCGAACCTCCAGTACCTGAATTCTGAATGCCTGGTTATTCCATTTTCACCAACAAATTTTGCGAAAGCATGCAGCAGAATATTTATTTCCCTGGTTTTCTTCCATTTTGAAGCAAAAATACCATAAGAAAACCTAGATAGTTCCTTTCTTATACTCAAATAGATATATTCCTTCGCTTCAGTCGTTTATATGTTTGAAATCAAGTAGTTCGTATTAATTTGGAAGCCTTAATGCAATAAATGCAGAATGTATGTTATTCTGTACAGTAACATTGAAGCACAATTTTTTTTTTCATTCTTAAAGGAAATGGATCAAAAGGGAAGGTGGGAAAACCAGCAATATTGGACTGGACATCCAGCAAGACTTGGATATCAGTGGAAGAAGTTACATTCAATATTACATTTGAGTGGGATGAGTCAATAGGAGTTCCTGGTGCTTTCATTATAAAGAACTATCATCATAGCCAGTTTTACCTGAAGACCGTCGCTTTAGAAGATATTCCTAGTCATGGCGAAGTTCATTTCGTCTGCAATTCTTGGGTGTATCCAGCACATCGTTACAAGTACGATAGGGTGTTTTTTAGCAACAAGGTATCCATATTTCATAACCTTACTCCAGGAATCCATATGATGCCTGCAAAACATAATAATAACTCAACAGGAACTAGCAGAGGTTATTACACGTAATTTCAGAAGAAAGCACTAAGGTTGAGGATGCACTTCTATTTTCTAGGCAAAAATACATACTGATAGGTTAAGCCTAACTGTATGATTTCCAGAAAAACAAAAAACAAAAATATACATTTTCAAGTTTAAATAAGATATGTTCCTCTTCAAAATAGTTCCGAACTTCCTGACTTACAGGATTATGATGACAGTCCTAAAGTATGACAAGATAGAAGGCTATGTAAACTCATAATTTTTATACAAATGACAATCAGACTGTCATATCAATCAATCAACTATTCCTCAATCCCAAACTAGTTGAAGTTCTCTAATCTCACATTTATACCTACACTGACATACTAAATCTTAACCAAGTAGTGCGTACAGGATTTAAATTCAAACTTATGGATCATGATAGAGACTGAATCTCTAATTTTTGGTGTTATCAGACATACCTGCCATGCAACACACCAGAACCCCTTCGGCCATACAGGAATGAGGAGCTTGTTAATCTTCAGGGTACAGGTTCTGGCAAACTCAAGGAATGGGACAGAGTTTACGACTATGCAGTCTACAATGATTTAGGACATGGTCGACCGGTGCTTGGTGGGGGCAAGGATTATCCATACCCCCGAAGAGGAAGAACAGGCCGTCCACTGACTAAAAGAGGTTAGGCTGCAAACACATTAATGTCATCTTATTTACAGGTGTTGTCTTAGAACCACTAACAGAACATGTTAATAGAGTTAAGTTTGCTGTTACAGATTCTAGCTTAGAGAGCCGGCTGCCACTTCTGAGTTTGAACATTTATGTTCCACGAGATGAACGTTTCAACCATGTGAAATTTGTAGATTTCCTTGGATATGGTGCCAAATCAATGGGTCGGGTCATAATTCCACAGATTGCAACTCTCTTAGCCAAACCTTTTAACGAGTTTAAAAGCTTCAAACATGTACTAAAAGTCTATAAAGGTCGAGTTCCTGATAACTCCACGGAATGCATGCCATGGGAATTTCTCAAAGGACAACTTCATAAATTTCCAATTCCTCATGTAATTAAAGGTGACTATGTGTTCTCTTTCTGTGTCCCCACAACTAGTTTAGCCTCTGAAAGGTGATAAAGCAAATACTAATTTTGAACCCTTTCGGAAAAAAAACAACAGATAATAACTCTGCATGGAGGACAGATGAAGAGTTTGGACGTGAAATGCTGGCCGGAGTCAACCCTGTGATTATCCAACGTCTACAGGTAATATCAACAACAAATCTTTTATCTTTTCTATGTGCTTTTGTACTCTTTGAACGCAAATTACTAAAACACGAAATGCCTATCAGGAATTTCCGCCCACAAGCAAGCTAGATCCTGAAGTATATGGCGACCAGACCAGTAAAATCACAAGGGACCAAATTGAGAAATACATGGATGGACTAACTGTGGATGATGTAATACTCATTCTTTATTTCTTTTTCTGGTGATTTATCATAAACAAAGGAAGAGAAAACCAAGGCATCCTTTGTATATGGACACTAATCATCTGTCTCCATTTTAGATTCTATATATTTTACACTTTTATCTTTTGTGGTCACAGGCAATTAAGTATAACAGGCTATTCATCTTAGATTATCATGATGGACTTATGCCTTATCTTAAACGGATTAACTCAACAACCAATAAGATCTATGCTAGTCGGACCCTCCTTTTACTCCAAGATGATGGAACATTGAAGCCACTTGCAATCGAACTGAGCTTACCGCACCCACAAGGAGATAAACATGGTTCCAGCAGTCAAGTATTTACCCCATGTAATGATGAGAGTGTTGAAGGCTATGTATGGCATCTGGCTAAAGCCTATGTTGCTGTAAATGATTCTGGATATCATCAGCTCGTCAGTCACTGGTGAGCTACTTAACAAAGCAGATGAAAAGGTGGAAACTATAGAAGCAGGTCACCTCTTGAAGACGCTATATTTATTTTGTTACTCTACTTCGCAGGTTGAATACCCATGCGGCATTAGAGCCATTTATCATAGCAGCAAACAGACAATTGAGTGTGCTTCATCCAATCTATAAACTTCTACATCCCCACTTCCGCGATACAATGAACATCAATGCTTTGGCTCGGCAGATCCTCATTAGTGCAGGTGGAATACTTGAGTTGACAGTATTTCCATCCAAGTATGCCATGGAAATGTCTTCTTCCATCTATAAGAATTGGGTGTTCACTGAGCAGGCACTCCCTGCAGATCTACTTAAGAGGTAGGCCATTAGTTGTTACAGCTTAAAACTCAATTTCATATCCATCTTGTCCAAGTAATACTCTCAATTATTTTTAAAATTTCAGAGGAGTTGCAGTGCCAGACCCAAGCCAGCCTCATGGCCTTAGACTTCTGATAGAGGATTATCCTTACGCCGTTGATGGACTTGAGATTTGGTCAGCAATTGAAACCTGGGTGGACGAGTATTGCTCATTCTATTACTTAGCGGATGACATGATCCAAGGTGATTCTGAACTTCAATCATGGTGGACAGAAGTTCGCAACGTGGGTCATGGTGACTTGAAAGATGAACCATGGTGGCCTCAGATGCAGACAAGAGATGAGCTTGTCCAAACATGCACCATAATCATATGGGTGGCTTCTGCTCTTCATGCAGCAGTTAATTTTGGGCAATATCCTTATGCTGGTTATCTCCCAAATCGCCCAACCGTAAGCCGGCGCTTTATGCCAATGCCAGGCACTCCTGAGTATGTTGAGCTTGAGTCAAACCATGAGCGAGCCTACCTAAAGACCATCACAGCCCAGTTCCAAACTCTTCTTGGCATCTCTTTGATAGAGATGTTATCCATGCATTCTTCAGATGAGATTTATCTTGGACAAAGAGATACTCCTGAATGGACTTCTGATAGTCCACCACGACATGCATTTGATGGATTCCGTCACAAACTGGTAGAAATCGAGAACAGAATAATGGATAGGAACAACGACAATACATTGAAGAACCGAAAAGGACCTATACAGATGCCTTATACGTTACTCTACCCAAACGCATCAGGTGACAAGAGTACTACTGGACTTACTGGAAAGGGAATTCCCAATAGTATCTCAATCTGAAGTCACATGACATAAATGGATTGCTGAATGTGAAATCACACAAGTTGAACGTACCAGTGGCAACAATTTTTAGTACAGCTATTTTCTTATTTGAAAAAATCCCTCATTTGATCCTTGCTTCGTTAGATTTCTACTGACAAACCAATTCTTAAGACTCACTCATCTTCTTCAGTATATGTTGTCCGCATAAGACCCAATTCCTAGAACTGAATTGAAGAGGGAGTCAAAAGATATCATCACTAATAAGTCAAGAAGAAATGACACGATGGTCATCTTTCTACGTGAGAAACACACCATATCTCGGTAATGTTACAACTCTTATATAGTTATTGTTATCATTTTCATTTCATTTTTGGAATTTTTTCATTGTACATAGCGGGAGGGAAAGGGGAAATGGGGAGGGTATTGCAAGGTGGGGAATCAAACCCTCACCAACAAGGTGAAAATTCAAGTAGCTAACCAACTGGACTACTAAGATTCCCCTATTATCAGCTTTTTGATTTTACACTTTACAAGCTAGAAGCACACACACTTATATCAACCTAGAGAAAGAGCCAGACAAACACACCAGAGTGATGCTAGAACATAGCATCTGAATTAACAAAAAAAAGGTTATATGTCCAAACAACCCATGATCAGAGAAGAAATTTTGAAACAAGATATATAAAAATAAGGGCAGCCCGGTGCACTAACCTCTCACTATATGTGCGGGGTCTAGAGAGGGCCGAACACATTAGGTCTATTGTTCACAATCTTACTTTGCATTTCTGCAAGATGTTGTTTGCACTTTGCACGACTAGAACAAATGACTTCCTTTTCACACCACGTCGCAATAAGATCCCCTTCTTGAAGCAAGACTTATAGAAATTACTTAATGAAAAGTGACAAATTGATTAACTTGTCTTCATAATTCTCATTTTATTATTTCTAGCACGATCACAGTAGGCCACTTACCTGAGAACATTAATAATTACTTAAAGAATATTGATAGCTTATTTTTGTACTTTATTTCTTGTCGTCGTTATGGAAGACCTTATCGAATAAACTATAGAAGGACAGAAGGGGAAAAGGAGTCTTGATTGACTATCAGTTTGATAGAAATGGCAATTGCTTGTGATAAGATCCCCTTCTTGAAGCAAGACTTATAGCCGTAATTTATGTTACGACCTCTAAAGTTTTAGCAGGAAAAGGAAAGAACAATGAGCTCACCTAAAGGACAAATGGGAAGAATTGTCCTTGAACAGCTTGCTCGACAAGAACTCAATTGAGTTCTGGAAAACAGAGATGAAGTGAGAGAGAGACGAGAGGGAAGAAAGAGATTCTTTATTTCAAATCATCTAATGAGATCTTACAAAATGAGGAAACATCCACTATATAGGAAGGGGTGGGAAAGTTAGTTATAACTAACTTTTTGGATGCCCTCTTTCCATTTATTCATGCGCGCGTGCCAGTCACGTGAGTTGTAACTAACCTAACAAACTAACAACTAATGCAACTGAATTGAGCTGAGTGTTTTATAATTGGAAAAAGCTCCATTAGGATCGTATCAATTACCCCTATCTTCAAATGATCCTTGTCCTCAAGGATTGAAATGAGGAAATCTCTGCTTAAGGTCGTGGTAGTCTTCCCATGTACTGTCCTCAGGTGCGGCATTAAACCATTTAACTAGAACTTGGGATACAGCTCTCCCATGCTTCTGAATCATCCATCTATCAAGTATGGCCTCAGATTCTAGCAGCACATGACCAGCTTCTGAAAGTACTATAGGCAAAGTGACTGTGGCTGAGTGAGACCCTATCTTCTTTTTCAGCTGTGAGATGTGGAATGTAGGATGGATCTTGGTACCAAAAGGGAGGTCCAAGGTGTATGCTACTGATCCCACTCTAGCAAGGATCTTGAAGGGCCCAAAATATTTGGATGATAGTTTCTGAAGACCATGCTGCTTGAGAGAGAGTTGTATGTAGGGCTGTAGCTTGACATAGACCCAATCTCCTATTGCATATGTCCTGTCAGTCCTTCGTTTATCAGCTTGCACCTTCATTCTATTTTGAGCTTTCTCCAGTTGGAACCTCAATAATCTTACAGTAGCTTCTCTAGCTTGGAGACTTCTATTGACCGCATCCAATTGGGAATCAAAACTCATGTAGGGAAGTAAGGGAGGTGGTTTCTGACCATACACTGCCTCATATGGTGTCATGTTTCTGCTGGAATGATAAGTGGTGTTGTACCACCACTCATCCAAAGGCAACCACTGTGGCCATGCTTTGGGCTTCTCAAATGTCATGCATCTAAGGTAGCATTCCAAACATCTGTTAACAACCTCTGTTTGACCATTTGTCTGAGGATGATATGCAGTGGAAGTCAGCAGTGAAACCTTATGCAAACTGAATAAGACTTTCCAAAACTTGCTTGTAAAGACAACATCTCTATCTGATACTATGAATTTGGGCATTCCATGTAGTCTGAACACTTGATCCATAAACACCTGAGCCACATCCAAAGCAGTATAAGGATGTTTAAGGGCTATGAAATGGGCAGCTTTGCTCAACCTATCAACCACCACAAATTTCACCTCCTTTCCAGCAACCTTAGGAAGGCCCTCAATAAAGTCTATTGAGATGTCTTTCCACACCTTATCAGATATAGGGAGAGGTTGTAGTAGACCAGGATAAGCTACATTCTCACCTTTGCATTTTTGACAAACATCACAGGCTCTTACATGAGTATAAACATCATGCTTCATCTTTTTCCAATAGAAGTCTTGTTTAAGCCTTTTTAAGGTGGCTGTAATGCCAGAGTGGCCACCCATAGGACTGTCATGGTAAAAGGAGATAAGTTGAGATCTGATTGTGGCATCAGCTTCTACTGTCAGTTTGTTCTTCCTGCTCAAGATCCCATTTTGGAATTTGTAATAAGGTTTGTTGACATGCACATCCTGTATGGATTGGATAAGATGTTGAAGTGCAGGGTCTTGCCTCCATATGGCTTTAACTGTGCCTAAAAGATCTAAGTTGACACCAGAGATGTTATAAAGCTGAATGGACTCTTCTTTTTTGGACAAGGCATCAGCTACAATGTTCTCCTTCCCCTTCTTGTAGGCTATAGAATAATCATAGCCAAGTAATTTGACCAGTCATTTTTGTTAACTGGGAGTGGTAATCCTCTGCTCCAGCAAGTATTTAAGACTGTGGTGGTCAGTCTTGATGATAAATGATCTCCCTAGTAGATAAGGTCTCCGCTTTTGTACAGCAGAAACCAATGCCAACAGCTCCCTTTCATAGACAGATAATACCTTGTTCTTGTCTGATAATCCCTTGCTAAAAAAGGCAATTGGTCTGTTGTCTTGTGCTAGAACAACTCCAATTCCTCCACCAGAAATATCAGTCCCCGCTGTGAATTCCTTTGAAAAATCTGGAAGAGCTAGGACAGGAGCTGAAGTAATAGCTAGTTTCAAATCTTCAAATGCAGCAGTTGCTGTAGGATTCCACTGAAAATTCCCCTTTTTGAGTAGATCATTGAGGGGTCTTGCAACGATGCCACATCCCTTGATAAACCTCCTATAGTAGCCTGTCAACCCTAAGAATCCCCTTAGCCCTTTTATGGTAGTGGGTAGTGGCCAATCCAGCACACCCTAAACCTTTTGTTTATCCATAGCCACACCTTGCTCAGAAATGATATAGCCTAAGTAGTCAATCTGTGTGACTCCAAAAGCATATTTGCTTTATTTTATGAACAATGTATGGGATCAAAGGACCTTGAAATCTTCCTCTAAATGTAACAGATGGTCATCCCAACTTTAACTATATATTAAGATGTCGTCAAAAAAACTAAGATGAATTTTCTAAGATAGTTGTGAATGATCTTGTTCATTAGGCTTTGAAAAGTAGAAGGGACATTTGTTAATCCAAAAGGCATAACCATGAATTCATAATGGCCATGATAGGTTCTAAATGCAGTCTTAGGTATGTCTGGTTCAAACATCTTAATTTGATGATATCCTGACCTTAAATCCAGCTTAGAGAAGTATTTGGCACCATGAAGTTCATCCAGCAATTCTTCAGTCACAGGAATGGGGAACTTGTCCTTCACTGTGCAGTTGTTCAACTCCCTGTAATCTACACACAATCGCCATGATCTATCCTTCTTTTTTACCATCACAATAGAAGATGAATAGGGGCTGGTGTTGTGCCTAATAACTCCAGAGACTAGCATCTCATTCACCATCTTTTCAATCTCATTTTTCTAAACATTAGGATATCTGTAAGGCCTAATGTTGATGGGGGAGACACCTTCTTTCAAGGTGATCTTATGGTCATGTAATTTAGAGGGAGGGAGTTGTGTTGGCTCCTCAAAAAAATTACTGTACTTCTGCAATATAGACTGCAAATCCCAGTTCATACTTGGTTCCTTTGGCAGGCCTTCCAACGTAAAAAGGCTGATTTCCACTCCTTACTGTTGATTCTCAAGAAATAAACCCACAGATATCATACACAGCTCTGCAGGTTTTGGCTAATAGTTTTTCCATGTTGGCCTATTGAATTATCTTAGTTGCAGGTGGTTGAACTCCTCTCAATGACACTTTATGTCCCATGATACTGAACTCCATTCTAAGTTTCTTGAAGTTCCACACAATGTCACCCAATGTTATTAACCACTTAATTCCCAAGACCATACTACACCCTCCAATTGGCAGCACTAACATATCAGAATCAAAAGAAACACCTTGCATTTTTCAAACCAGCTTTTTACATATATAGTTGCTCTACACCTTCTTTCCATCTGCAACAGATACATCAAAAGGAGATATAACTATCAAAACACATCCCAACTTCTTGGCAGTGTTAAGATCCAAGAAATTGTGAGTGCTCCCTGTATCAATTAGAACCTGCACAGCCTTGCCCTTGACTGATACAGTTACCCTCATAGTACTTAAATCATATAGTACATTCATGGCATGGACTGATACATGAGGTAGAATGGACCCCTCAGCATCAGTCTCCAACCCTTGACCTATCATTGTTAACAATTCTACTGGGTCTAACATCACTTCCTCTTCCAATTCAACTTCTTCTATTCCCTCCTCCACCTCCATAGAAAACAATAGCCTCTTGTTCTTACATGCATGCCCAAAGCTATACTTCTCATCACAATTGTAACATAGTCCCTTACTCCTTCTTTCCTCCATTTCAGTTGGAGTTAATTTCTTGGCATTTCTGTAGGTAGGTTTTATGGATGTGGTATGAACATTTGGAGGGCTACTGGAAGGTTGGCTAAATTTGGAGGACATTGGGGCAGTGTGTTGAGGGAACTGAGAGTTAACATAAGGAAATTTTGGAGTGTTTTTGGTTGAATAAGATGGAGTTGAGGTGGCAATGAAAACTTGCTTCTGTACTATCAATGTTTGTTCCTGAATTTTAGCTAGACTAATTGCCTTAGCTAAAGTTCTGGGTGCTAACATTTTGACAAGTAAACCAATTTCTGGTTTCAATCCCCTAACAAAGCAACTAACAACATACTCCTCTGATAATTTTACTCTAGTAAGCAATTCATCAAACATGTCAACATAGTCTTGCACCGAGCTTACCTACCTCAAGTCCTTGAAGTCTCCCATGGGATCGTCAAACAGTTCAGATCCAAATCTGGCATACAAACAAGCTACATACTCACCACAGCGAGGCCAGTCTCTAGTCACGCGATGCTTCTTGTAAGATTGGTGCCACTGTAGTGCCTTCCCTTCCAACTTGCACGAAGCCAGTTTCACCTTAGATTCCTCAGGAGTGCCATCCACAGCGAAGAACTGCTCACATTTATACAGCCAGTCCTTCAACCCTAGGCCATCAAAAGTTGGGTACTCCCCATGATAATCGTGAGTTGGCAATTGGTAACCTCTAAGTCGAGGAACCACCACCTCTGGACCTTCATTCTCAACAGGACCCTCGTGATGATTAGTCAAATTATTCACCAACAATTTCTTGATTTCCTCCATAGCTTAGGCCACCTTATGATCCACATAACTTCTTAATTCCGAAACAGAAGTTGTGACTGCATCCATCGAACCCTTGAGATTATCGACTTCCTTGCGTAGCTCTTGCATACGAGTATTATGTTCCCCCATTTTCCCAGATCCAAGGAGCAAAAAGCTTTGATACCAATGTTACGACCTCTACAGTTTTAGCAGGAAAAGAAAAGAACAATGAGCTCACCTAAAGGACAAATGGGAAGAATTGTCCTTGAACAGCTTGCTCGACAAGAACTCAATTGAGTTCTGGAAAACAGAGATGAAGTGAGAGAGAGACGAGAGGGAAGAAAGAGATTCTTTATTTCAAATCATCTGATGAGATCTTACAAAATGAGGAAATATCCACTATATAGGAAGGGGTGGGAAAGTTAGTTATAACTAACTTTTTGGATTCCCCCTTCCCGTTTATTCATGTGCGTGTGCTAGTCACGTGAGTTGTAACTAACCTAACAAACTAACAACTAATGCAATTGAATTGAGCTGAGTGTTTTATAATTGGAAAGAGCTTCATTAGAATCGTATCAATTTATTAGCAAACTTTTTTGTACAAAAGAAGGAAAGAAACTGTAAACTAAGAAGCATAGATTGAGGGAGGACAAAATTAATATAGAATTCTATGGATTTCAATTTATAAATTGTTTACACAGCATGATGGAAAATTATGGTTACCCAGGGAAAGTTGAGATGAATGATCCAATCCAATTTGTTACTCATAATTTTAGACAAATCTATTCCAATTTCCCTACCAACATTTAGTTGAGTTAAGCACACTAATCTAATTTCAAGGGCATGTGGTATTGCAATACGTTTTTAATAAAGTCATATTGACTGTTGTAAAAGAAACACTTTACATACCTCTTTTCTCAAGTGTTCCGAGCATTTTTGACATCTTGCGCTGTTTTAACCAATCTGCATACAAACTCTACAACTGTGAATGCTGCAAAACTTCAATTTAACTCTCCTAGAATCTAGCGGTAGATAGTTGAGGCATCTAAACAAATTTTTCACTAATAAGTTAAAGAGGTGTCTATGTATTCCAGCCATTGAAATCGGTCTGTTCTAGGTTATGAGAGGGGTTAAAAAAAAGAAGTTAAATATTCATATGACTGGAAATACATTGTTTGCTCATAATATAAAAATCTACTTCTACATATATCAACATAATTTGACAAAAGGGAGCTGTTACAGAAATACCACAATACCTTAGAATGCATGCAGATCTAGTGAAATATTAAGTAGGCGTTTGGACATAAGAATTGTAAAATTCAAAAAATGTGGTGAAAAATATTTTCAAGTGAAAATGTTATTTAAAATTTAGAATTGTGTTTGGACATAAATTTCAGTTTGGTTTGTTTTTGAAGTTTTGTGAGTGAAAATTTTGAAAAATAACTTTTTGGAGTTGTTCAAATTTTTAAAAATTTTCAAAATGCATCTTCAAGTGAAAATTGGAAATTTTATGAACAAACGCTGATTTCGAAAAAAAAAATTGAAAAAAAGGAAAAAAACGTTTATGTCCAAACGGGCTCTAAATATATTGGGCTAAAAATATCTATGCACCTCTTCCTATGTTTGACTTGTGATCTACGTATTACGCCTACGAGTTTTGCTTTAATTATTTTAGCATATTTATCATTAATGAAACATTTTAATAAAAAAAATTATTTAATATTTTTTTGTTTGAAGATGGAGCTTCAAAACTCTAATCGTGTATAAGGTCTGGTCATCCTTGCCTTACTGTTTTCTTGAAATTTTTACATTATACCGTCGCCCAACCAAAACACAACCAGTAAATATGTAATAGTACTTTTCAACACATATTTTATATTAATCAATAGTATTTGAGTCTAAACCAGATATTAAAAGTAGTGACTGTATTTTTCTTATATATATATATATATGATATTAACATGTCCTAATTTAGCATGTCATAAAGAAATAGACTCAACTATATAAGCAGAAGCAAATTCAGATACATTTCTATTGATAATATCATAAATGTTAAGTACAAAGAGTTCTAGTTACAAATAGCCCTTTCCCTCATAGTAAAACCATGCATTACATCAACAAGCGCTAAAGTTTTTCTGAAAGTGAGTTTCAGGAGAACTTTACCCTTACCCAAGACTTTGGTAGTACTTGAGTCTCTAAGGTATACATCTTCTTTATCATCCTCTACAGGAGTATACGAAGAAAATGCTTCTCGATTTGCACAAATATGCTAGGTATCCCAATGTCTACCACTCATTATTTTGCATGTGCTACAATATTTACTTGAGAAATGACACCCGCAATAATATCACATCCCTCAGCTAAGTTAGCCTTAAGAGTATTAGTTTTTCCTTTGTCATTTCCTGCTCTGTACTTGCACTGTGAGACATGATGGCCTGTTTTTTCTCAAAAAAAAAAAGCAAGAGTCTTTTTTTCTCTTAAGGTTAGGATTTTGGGCTTGTAACCTTGAGACTTATTCTCATACCTTCTACGGTTGTTGTTGTTACTTTGTACTAAGTTTGCTTTAAGAGTTGTCATCTTAGCTTTCACAGATCCTTTTCTGTTGGAATCTTCAATTAGGATGTGAGTCACAATTTTCTCAATGGTGAAATTTTTCTGTTTGTTCTTTAAGTTGTTCTTGTAGTCACTCCATGAGTCAGGTAGCTTCTCAATCAGCACTCCAATAACAAACTTTTCTGGTAAAGACATCCCCTCGGCCTTCCTCTGTCTTTGAAGAAAGATAGGAGGGGGACTAGTTTAGGAGTCTAATTTTTTAGATTCATTCATTCATAAGGGTGTATGATAAGAAAAAGTAGTCTTACTTGTTGTAAAAAGAAAAGTAGCATTTTACAAACTACTCTAAGTCTTCAAGTAATTTTTATATTCGTTGATTTACACATTCATCTCTTTATCATCTGTCATCTCCCAAAAATAAAAAATTTCTATTACAAATTTTTGTTTTGTAGCGTCTTCCACAATGAATTTTTTAATTAAGGTTTCCTAGAAAGTTTGTGCTTCCTTAAAACTGCAATACACGTCAAACAGTTCATTAGAAATAATTTGTAATATAGTATGACAGCATACCTTGTTGGCATATTTTCATGATTCCACTATTTTATTATCAACATCTGTATTAGGTTGTGCATACAACAGTGCATGTGCAACACCATGGATATCAAGCAGTGAGAAAATACGTTTTTACCAACGCTTAAAAAATTTATTGGCAAAAATTTAAATATTGATGCATCTGAAAATGGTCTGGCATATGGTAGTGCAATTGGGACCGGAGCAGTGGAGATAGCGCCAATATTAATAGTATCAATTATATTTCAGCATCAATGTTGTTTGTCGTAGTTTCTTAGATTGTAGAAAATAAAAATATAACAACGGGGAAATAAAAATAATACTACAATATTATTATAAATAAATAGACGAATTGGCTTAAGTCATACTAGACACTGTCCTAGAAAACTATTTCAGCAATGTGAAAATTTTGCACAAGGGTTAATTAAGCCTACCTCTATTTAAGAGGATATACAGGAATCAACAAAATATTAAATTACAAACCCAGCTAGTTGGAAAAGAAAATAAGAAAAAGAGCAACTAATATCTTATGCCAATTAAAATATTATAAAAGAAGTAATTAGAGGTAGAAGGAGGAGGAGGAGGAGGAGGTATAAGAGGGAAAGAAGATAAAAGGATTTCTTTTCTTGCTAATGATTGATGTCTAATTTGAATGCCTATTTATAGGCGAGGTTTAGAGCATGACAAGTGTATCTTGAATTTTTCATGCAAACTCATTTCTCCATAGCCACTTGGAAGGACATTTGTCTAATTTTGAAAATATTCACAACATCTGTCATCGAGGCATAACTCAGTAGAATTTGAAAGAAAGTAATACCGTTTCCAAAAGGATTATTTGAAAATGACTAATGCTCTTTTTTTTTATAAGAATAATTAAATGAAAGTGTATATTAGAAGGGCAAATAAGCTATTTACAATATTTTTATTTAATAAAAAATAATTTTAAAAAATTATTACAACAACAACAACCCAGTATAATCCCACTAGTGGGGTCTGGGAAGGGTAGTGTGTACGAAGACCTTACCCCTACCCTAGGATAGAGAGGCTGTTTCCGATAGACCCTCGGCTCCCTCCCTCCAAGAACTTCCCACCTTACTCTTGGGGTGACTCGAACCCACAACCTCTTGGTTGGAAGTGGATAAAAATTATTACAAGAAAATTAAAATAAAGGAGTTAAGCGTAATATTAAAAATTATAAGAGAAGTTACTGTGATAAAGTTAAACGTGAGGGAGGTCTCTAAATTTATCTCTAAATAATATTCTTTCTTTCTGTTGTGCGTGGTTGCCAAGAAATTAGGAGGGTGGGGAGGATAAAAAATAATAAAGCGTTTTCTTGTCTTGTTTAATATATATATATCATATTAACTGTTTACCCTAAAAATCGGATAACAATTGAATTTATACGTGGTTTTAAAGATATGTGGTCTTACTTGATACAAAATGAGAAATCATATTAATATTGAATAAACGATGAAAAAGTAAATGCAAATCACACAAGTGGAACAATCCTAGCCTTGAAGATTAGTCACCCTCGAGTCAAAAATGCTTTTATGGATTCCAGAACATAATGACAAGATAATAAGAACTAGAAATAATAATATATTACTTTGTGATGCGTGTTATGGCGTGTTAAATGAATTATCAGACCCCCTTTTATATAGTAGAGGAGTCCTACTCTAGATATATTTCTATAAAAGGTAAAAATCTTTTGATTTGCTGATTGTCGGTTCATTGTTGATACGTGCCGAGATTTTCGCTGTAATATCCGACCGGTCGCGGATATTTCGATCGTCTGTTAGTTATCTCTGAGCTTGTTCGAGGCTAAGGTCGACACTGGACTTAATGTTCCCCGAAGGCAGGCTTTCCGACCTCGGGTTCTAGCTCGACGGGACTCAAGGTCTATCTTCTGTTCTCGGTCGCCACATTTCAAGCCTAATCCACCAATTTGCAGTCGAGCTCTACTTTGACCGTATACAGATAGTCCCATAGTCTTTCGGAGAGTAGACAACGAGAAACGACATGAACTTCCAATACTGACTTGGATATTTTGTGACATAAACGATAAAACAGTCAAAACGTCTAGTCAGTCAAGTCTTAATGGCATTAAATGCTTGTTAGTTGTCGGTCGGCCACGCCCAGATGTGAACAGTCACCGAGAGACTATAAATACTCTCTCATTAGTTCATTCAAATATTACTTTCAAACCTTCTGCCCTAGTACCTTAGAAATTTCAACACTCTCAAGCATCAATTTTCTGGTTACTCTGAAATCCTTTTATACGAACTTATGTCTTTCTTTTATCCCAAACCATCAAGCATACTCTTTTAACTTCCTCTTTTTCCTACATTTTCCAAAGAAATGGCGAAGATCTAAAAATTGTTTTCCTAAAAAGAAACTCCTTCTACCTCGCGACCTGCTGAAGAGGAAAATATTTCGCCTGCTGCTACTGATAAACCGACACCAGAATCTCCCCTGAAGATGTTCGTTCCAGCGGGGTGCCTGACCGGTGCTGATTTCAAGGTCGAGAAACCCTCCTCGGTACCAGGTTAGTGTGAACCAGTCTCAAGATATATATGCTCGGTCACCGATAGCTTCCTCTCAAAGGTCAAGGAGGATTGCAATTGGGTTGATAAGCACGTGGTGGTTCCTTCCCCCAAGAAAGCGATTACTACCCACGTGGAGGATTTTTTTTAAGTGTTTACACTTATCCCTTCACGTTGGGCCCCTTGAATCCGGTCATCATCGGCTTCTGTAAGAGGTACGAGGTGACCCTCAGTCAAATTCATCTTTTTTTCTGGAGGATAGTAATTCTCCTCTGCTTCTTCATAAACTAAATCGAGGGGTGTCCCTTCACTATCAATCATCTCATGCATCTGTACAATCTCCGACTCTATCAAGGGGGATTAATAAAACTTGCCCGTCAGGCCAGTAAGGCCCCATTCTCGAGCATCAGCGAGGATCGGGATCGAGGCTGGTTAGGACGATTCATTCAAGTGAAGACCTCAGATTTATTCCTAGCCGAGGATATGCCATTTCCTGAGAAATGAAACATAAAACGTAAGTATAACCTTGCCTTTAAGATTTCGTTTATCGCTTTTTCTTTTCCCTTCTCATCGATGTTTTGTGGTGGTGCAGTTGTTGCTCGGATGCCGGATACAGTTCCTCGACTCAAAGAGTGGGTCGAGGGCATTTTCAGCTGGATGCGGTAAAAGCTGAGGCCGAAGAATGGAAAAGAAATATGGACCGCCTGGCCTCGGAAAGGGAGATTGCCCGGGCGCAATTGGCTCCGGTTAAGGTCCAGCTCCGGACTGCAAAGGAAAGGCCTTGGTACAGGCCAAAAGGATGAAGAGCTCCAGTCTCAGCTGAGCTCGGCGTTCTCCGGTCAATAAAATCTGGCAAAGGAGCTTGAGGCGGCCAAGTCAGAGGTCGTTGTGGTCAAGGCCGAGACTGATGAGAGTGTGGCCCAGCACAAGGCTGATGCCGAGGCGGCTCAGGACCAAGTGATAAATATAGTAGAGCATACGAAGTGGCAATGTCGAAGGGAGGCCCTCAAGGGAGTTAATGCTCGAGATTTTGACTTATTAGCTAAAATCGAGAATTCCAAGGTATTCGAAGCCAAGGCCAAGAAGCTAGCTTATCCTGAGGAGGAAGATTCCAAGGGGTCTGAAGATTCGGGTGAGTTCGAAGGCGGCGGAGACCCCAAAGGTGATGATGCGACCCCCACGAAGACTAGGCCACTTAGGATCCTTTCAGATGTTTTTGTCTTTCCTTTTCGAGGCCGTTCGGCCTTTGTAAAATTTTGTATCGGGGCTATTTGGCCCTTGTAAAAAGAATTTTGGATATGAATATATAAGGATATTTTCCCTTTCACAACTTTTGTATTTTTCCCTTTATTTTATTATTTGTATTCGCAAAGATCGAAATGCCTTAGCATGAAATAATAGGTTATGTTCAAAGGTTCAAACAAACCTTGCCTTTAACATTATTCTGTTTTAAGGCATCGTGGGGATTCGGTGTCACCGAAAACTTTTTTCTCAAAGTAGTTTAGATTATAGTTTCCCGAGGGTAACCTTTAGAACCGATTTATGAAATTTTTTGAAGGCCTTGTTTTTGTTACGGGTATCGGACGTCTCTGAGCCGTGTTAATATGGTCGTAGCCTTTTTAATTCAGGTGTCGCTCAGTGGGCTTGCTATCCCGAGTTATCCGGGCTTGCCTAAGATAACATTCCCCGAGTTGGGGCGGTCGTGGCCTTTGAAATTCGGGCGTTGCCTAATAGGTTATATGTCCACGAGGTCTAATAGCTTAGACCGTCTGAGTTTTCTTCAGATGACAGTCCCTGAGTGATAGAGTGATTGTTCGAATTCGGGTTAAGCTTGGGCTCGTTACTTTTAGGGGATCGGATGTAGGAAATTCTTTAAGAAATACAAGAAAAATTTTTAAAGGACAAGATGTTTGTAAGGAAGGGACTTCTTTTTATTCTTGTGCATAATAGTTATACATGTGTACATGCTTTGTGCCAGGGTTCGAGCAGTCTATGTGGGCATGGTTTATTTGACCATTTGGCCCTTACAATGAATCCTATCGATCGAGACCCTTCAACCCTGAAGTCTCTTTCCATGCTAAATTTGATATCCGAGGGTAATGCCCCTAGTGTTCGGGGTTGATCGGAGAGAGGCCTCGAATGCTGTTGTGATCATCATCACCGGTTCATAGCCGACCTTCAATTCTAAGCTAGCACGATTTACTGGTTGCCTCATTAAAAACCTTGCCATAAAACCCATTTGGGATAAAACCGATTCAAGGGACAAAGAGTGCAACGCGTGCTTTCAGACCTAAAATCTTGTATCGTCCTTTATTGGCTACCTGCAAGCGTTAGTTTAAAATGTAAGTGAACGAAAGAACGGGGTCATACCTTAGCAGTAATATCGCTTCAAGTGAGTTATATTCCAATTGTTCAGTCGTTGCTCGTCGCTCATTGTTATGGGTTTGTAGGATCCTTTTCTGGGGATCTCGATAATTTGGTACGGTCCTTCCCAGTTCGGTCCCAATTTCCCTTCGTTCGGGTTTCGGGTGCTCAGTGTGACATTTCCTAATACCAAGTCCCCGGTATTTAAGTGTCGAAGGTTAGCCCTTCGATTGTAATACCTTTCGATCCGCTGATTTTGGGCGGCCAACCAGACAAGGGTGGTTTCGTGCCTTTCATCTAATAGCTCCAAGCTCGTACTCATAGCCTCGTCGTTTGATTCCTTTATTGCATATCAGAATCTAATACTTATTTCTCCGACCTCGACCGGTATCAAAGCTTCGACGCCATAAACCAAAGAAAATGGGGTAGCCCCGGTACTGGACTTCGAGGTCATACGGTATGCCCATAGGACTTCGGGTAGTATTTCCTTCCATCTTCCTTTGGCGTCAGTTAACGTCTTTTTAAGGTTTTGAAGTATGGTTTTGTTGGTAGATTAAACTTGTCCATTCCCACTAGGGTGGTAGGGTGTTGACATGATCCTTTTGATCTTGTGGTCTTCAAGATATTTGGTCACTTTGTTGCCGATGAATTATTTCCAATTATCGCATACAATCTCGGGTTGGATTCTGAATTGGCATATGATGTGGTCCCAAATGAAATCGATGACTTTCTTCTCCCTGACCTTCTTATATGCCTGTGCTTCCACCCATTTAGAAAAATAGTTAGTCATAAACAATATAAATTGAGCCTTATCGGGGGCCCATGGAAGGGGGCCAACGATGTCCGTTCCCCACTTCATGAACGGCCATGGAGACAAAACCGAATGCAATATCTCCTTGCGTTGATGAATCATCGGAGCGTGTATTTGCCATTTATCACATTTTTGAACGAACTCTTTTGCATCTTTTTCTATGTCGATCCAGTAGTAACCGAATCTGACTATTTTTTGAACCAGCGATTCGGTGCCCGAGTGATTTCCACATGTACCTTCGTGGATTACCCTCAAGGACCTAGACATATTGCAAGTGGGCCATTAAATGTTCTTATGAACAGGGTTCCATCTTCGGACACGCTAAATCGAGTTGCCTTTGTGCGCAGGGCCCTCAATTCTTTTAGATTCGAGGGCAGTTTTCCAGTCCTGAGATATTCCACGTACTTATTCCTCCAGTCCCAAATTAGGCTCGTTGAGTTGATTTTGGCGTGGCCTTCTTCCACCACTGATCTCATAAGTTGTACGACTTCTCCCGAGTTGAACTCGTTGTCTTCGATCGACGACCCCAAGTTAGTGAGGGCATCGGCCTCGCTGTTTTGATCCCGACGGACATGTTGCAAAGTCCATTCTTTGAACTAATGTAATGACACATGTAACTTGTCCAAGTATCTTTGCATTCGTTCTTCTCTGACCTCGATTGTTCCATTAACTTGGTTTACCACAAGGAGGGAGTCACACTTGGCTTCGATCACCTCTGGCCCCAAGATTTTAGCTAGTTCAAGGCCTGCAATCATGGCCTCATATTCATCCTTATTGTTAGTCAATTCCACAGTCTTAATAGATTGTCTAATTATATTACTTGTTGGTGGCTTTAGTATGATGCTAAGTCCGGACCCTTTTGCTTTTGTGGCATCGTCCGTAAAGAGGGTCCAGATTCCCGAGGAAGTTCCTGAGTTAACCAATAACTCACTTTCGACCTCGGGTATTAGGGCCGGAGTAAATTCGTCCACAAAGTCTGCCAAAATTTGAGACTTAATGGCGGTCCGAGGTCGGTACTTAATATCATACCCACTTATTTCTACGGCCCATTTGGCCAACCGGCCCAAGAGTTCGGGTTTATGCATAACGTTCCTCAACGGGTAAGTAGTTACGACCCATATAGGGTGACACTAGAAGTATGGTTTTCGCTTCCTAGAGGCACTTAGCAAAGTGAGCGCCAGTTTTCCTAGGTGAGGATACCTAGTTTCGGCCTCACCTAAGGTCCTACTAACATAGTAAATTTGAAATTGCGTACTTTGCTCTTTCCGAACTAGAACTCCACTTACCGCTATCTCTGAGACCGCCAAGTACAGTTAGTCGTCTGTCTTTGGTGTGTGAAGTAGCGACAGGCTTGATAAGTACCTCTTGAGTTCCTCCAAATCTCGTTGGCATTCCGGGCTCCACGAGAAGTTATTCTTCTTCTTCAATAGTGCAAAGAATCGATGGCTCTTGTCGAATGACCTCAAAATAAATTGCCCCAGGGTGGATATGCGCCCGGTTAACCTTTACGTTGTCTACGACCATGATATCTTCGATGACTTTGATCTTATCAGGATTGATCTCGATTCCCTAATTAGATACCATGAATCCAAGAAATTTACCCGACCCAACTCCAAACGCACATTTTTTCGGGTTCAGCTTCATATTGTATCGCTTCCAGTATGCTGAAGGTTTCCTGCAAATGTTATAAATGGTCCTCTACACACAGGGACTTACCTAACATATCGTCAATGTAAACTTCCATTGATTTTCCTATTTTTTCCTCGAACATCCAATTTACTAGGCGTTGGTATGTGGCGCCGGCATTTTTTAATCCAAACGGCATTAGGTTATAGCAGTATGTGCCGTATTTAGTGATAAAGGAAGTTTTTTTCCTTATCACACGGGTCCATCCGTATTTGGTTGTACCCGGAATAGGCGTCGAGAAAACTGAGGATCTCGTGGCCGGCTGTGGCATTGATCATACGATCGATGTTGGGCAAAGAAAAAGAGTCTTTGGGACATGCCTTATTCAAATCATTGTAATCTACACACATTCTTAGTTTATTCCCCTTTTTAGGGACTACCACTACGTTTTCTAACTAATCCGGGTATTTAACTTCCCGAATATACCCTATTTTAAGGAATTTAGATACCTCCTCCTTGATAAAAGCATGATTGATCTTAGATTGGGGTCTCCTCTTCTGTTTGACCAGGTGGAACTTCGGGTCCAGGCTTAACTTGTGAGTGTTTATCTCCGATGGGATCCCTGTCATATCAAGTTGCGACCAAGAGAAACAATCCTCATTAGTTTTAAAAAAGTGAATGAGTTTTTCCCTGAGCTTGGAGCTTAACCCCGTGCCTAGGTATACCTTTCGATCGGGAAAGCGTTCTTGCAATATGACTTGTTTTAGCTCCTCGACCGTCAATTTAGTGGCATTGGAATCATCGGGGGCTATAAAAGATCTGGGAACCCCATAATCATCATCTTCGCCTTCCTTTTATCTGTCTGAATCTGCCGAGGATGGTGTCAGTGATTGCTATTTGGCCCCGTTTTCTGACCATCTGGTTTGGATCCTTCGATGTTGAGACTGTAGACGCTGGTATCACCTCCTCGACCACAAATATTTACTTTACAGCTGGTTGTTCACCGTAAACTATTTTAACTCCGCCAGGTGTTGGGAATTTCAGTGCCTGGTGCAGTGTCGAGGGCACCGCCCTCATGTTGTGGATCCATGGCCTTCCGAATAAGGCGTTGTACCTCATGTCTCATTCGATCACATAAAATTTAGTTTCCTGGATGGTCCCAACGGTGTTTACTGGTAACGTTATTTCGCCCTTAGTTCTCTCACATGCCATGTTGAATCCATTTAGAACTCGAACTGCAGGCACGATTTGGTCATGTAGACCTAGCTTCTCTATGACCCTCGATCGAATGATGTTGGCCAAGCTACCTGGATCAATTAACACACGTTTAACCCAAATTTTATTTACGAGTACAAATATTACCAGTGCATCATTGTGGGGTTGTACGATCCCTTCTGCATCCTCATCGTCGAAAGATAAAGTTCCTTCTGGTATGTAGTCTCGAGTTCGTTTCTCCCTAGTGATGGATACTTTGATGCGCTTCAACATTGGCCCCTATGGGACACCAACACTACCCATGATCATGTTAATGACGTGCTGAGGTTCTTTTTGTTCTGCTTATTTGTTAGAATCCATGTTCCTGAAATGATTCTTGGCTCGGTCGTTCAAGAATTCTCGAAGGTGCCCATTGTTGAATAGTCAGGCTACTTCCTCTCTCAGTTATCGACAATCTTCCGTTATGTGACCGTGAGTTCCATGATATTTGCACATCTAATTAAGATCCCTTTGGGTTGGATCGAATTGTAGGGGTCGAGGCTATTTGGTATCTTTGATGCGCCCGATAGCTGATACAATGGCTGTAGCATCGACATTAAAGTTGTATTCCGATAGCCTCAACGCTTCTTTAGGTCCGACGGACCTGTCGAAGCCATTTTTTATCATGAGTCACCGGTTGCTTTGACCTCAGTCATTTCTCCTTTCGTTTCTCATGGAGTTTCCGCTCGGACCCACTACTTCTCCGATCTCCATTATATGGCTGGTACTGATCCCTGTTTGGCCTCGATTCATGATCGATGTCTCTCTTGACTCTATCGAGAGTTCTGACGGGATAGACAGAACCCGAAGGGGCCCCGAGTTGATCATCTTCAACTCTGATTTTCGATTGATAGCGGCTATGCACGTCGGCCCATGTAACGGCCAGATATTCTATCAGGTTTTGCTTCAGCTGTTATGAAGCTACCCAGCTTCGAATATTGATTCCCTGAGTGAAAGCTTGAACAACCCAGTCATCAGCGACTGGAGGCAGATCCATTCGTTCCATTTGAAACCGGGACATGAATCCCTGAGCATCTCGTTAACCCTTTGTTTAACTTTGAAAAGGTCTGATTTCCTGGTCTCGACCTTGATGGCACTAGCATGTGCTTTTACGAAAGAGTCTGCAAGCATAGCAAATGAATCAATAAAATTATGAGGTAAGTTGTGTTACCATATCATAGCTCCCTTTGACAGTGTCTCCCCAATTTTTTCAGCAGAACAGACTCGATCTCGTCGTCCTCCAAGTCGTTCCCTTTGATGGCATATGTATAAGAGGTCACATGCTCGTTTGGGTCTGTTGTTCCATTATACTTAGGTATTTCGGTCATACAAAAGTTTTTGGGGATCAGCTTCGGAGCCGCGCTTGGAGGAAAAGGTTTTTGCACAAACTTTCTGGAATCCAATCCTTTCAATATGGGAGGTTCTCGTGTGATTTGGTCTACCCTGGAGTTGTAGGTCTCCACTTTTTTGTCGTTAGCTTCGATTTTCTTCTCCCCTGACTCTATCTTCTTTTTCCTTTATAATCTCGAGGTTAGCCCCCGATTCATATTCATTTGACCTTTTTATGATCGGTTCATCCCTGCGAGTGACTTTTCGGGGCGGATCAGGATCAACCCTGCTCGGTGCACGTCTTTGGTTATGTAATCGAGTTATCGCCGCATGTTGAGCTTGCAACATTTCGAAGATCACCCGTAGATTGATCTCGTCTCCTTCAACATTTTGTGTGTTTTGAGTTGCCGATTAGGCTCCACCACGTAAGCTATTTTCGGGGTCGGTAGGCAAGTTTACATCGATAGCCATATGTGAATTAGCGTCAATCGGGTCTGCGATCGGAATTCCAATGGGATCAGCAGGTGGTACCTCGTTTTTGGGCGCCATATTGTTTTTTTTACCTTGATGACCGGACTCATTGTCAACATGCAGGGGTGCTGATTGAGAGTTCGACATTTTATATTTTAGCCTGGAATCAAAGACACTTCAAAGAGCAAGTGTAAAGTAGTGTGTGTTATGGAGGTTTGTATCAAATAATTACTATTTACGATAGCTAGTAAATAGGACTTGCACTGAAAAGCAAACTAGTATGCCATAATATTCCCACTAGTTATCTTAGATAAAAATCCTATATGGCTAGTCCCACCATGTTACGAAGTAAGGCACAACTCAACTACCTCCTAACCTACAACCCTAATACTCGACCTCCACATCTTCATATCAAGTGTCATGTCCTCGGAAATCCGGAGCCTCGCCATATCCTGCCTGATCATCTCTCCCCAATAGTTCTTAGGTCGCCCTCTACCTCTTCTCATGCCCTCCGTAACTAGCTGCTCACACCTCCGTACCGGAGCATCTGGGCTTCTCCTCTGAATATGTCCGAACCATCTAAGCCTTGCTTCCCGCATCTTGTCATCGATGGGAGCCATATGCATTTTCTCCCGAATATCATCATTCCTAATCTTATCTATCCTAGTGTGCCCGCACATCCATCGCAATATCCTTATTTCTGCCACTTTCATCTTCTGGATATGTGAGTTCTTAACGGGCCAACACTCAACCCCATACATCATGGCCGGTATACTACTTTCATCTAGGTACATTTCTATAAAAGGTAAAAAATCTCTTGATTTGCTGATTGTTGGTTCCTTGCTGATACGTGCTGAGATTCTCGTCGTAATATCCGACCGGTCGCGGATATTTCGGTCTTCTATCAGTTATCTCCGAGCTTATTCGAGGCTAAGGTCGACACCGGACTTAATGTTCCTCGAAGGCATGCTTTCCGACTTTGGGTTCTAGCTCGATGGGACTCGAGGTCGATCTTCAGTTCTCGATCGCCACGTTCCAAGCCTAATCCATGCAGTCGAGCTCGACTTCGACCATATACATTAACTATTCACCATTCTTTCGTGGTCTTGCCTATTTCTTTCACTATGTGGTTGAGTATAAATTGGGGCAAGGGAGGAAACTATAATTTTTTCGGATAATCTCTTATAATAACTACTAATATTTGTTTCGTACTTTGGTGCCTATTGATAAACATGATTCTTTGTTCCAGTTTGAAAGTTTCACTTAAAAAGAAAGATGTTTACGGAATATATTAGACAAAAATTATATTAAACGTAAAAATTAGCTAGATCATTATCTTTTCATTATTGTTTGATATGTTAAAAGAATTGTTACAAAGAAATTAAAACAAGAAAGGTGCATATTATCGTAAACCACAAGAAATATTACTGCTATCCTATGAAACTAAACCTATAGGGTGGTCATTATTATCCCTTAAATTACTAACATATTATTCCTGAACTTGGGTTCCAACAATTTTGTTGTCTATCATTTTATAGTCTAGAAACTTGGCAATCACGAACTTCTTCAAGCATGCGTCTTTAGTCTTGTACTTCTTTTCAAGTGCGTCCCATAATTCTTTCGAAGTATTCATCGCACTGTACACATTGTACAAGTCATCCTCTAAAGAGCTTAAGATATAGCCTTTACAAATAAAATCTGCCTGCTTCCACGCCTCAACAATCATGAATTTCTCGTTATCCGGCATGTCCGCAGCAGGCACTGGAGGTTCTTCACTAGTGAATTTCTGCATACCAAGTGTGGTAAGCCAGAAGAACACCCTTTACTGTCATCCTTTGAAGTTGGCTCCAAAAACTTTTTCCGGTTTCTCTGCCGGTGGAACAGCAGTCCGGCTTGACGAGGCTATCGTCATTACCGCAATAGTCGCAGAAGAATTTCCGTTATCAATTGTCATTTCTCACTGTAAACAACAGAAGAGTTCAATTAATGGCAAAATCAGAACAGTAAACAATACTGTTATTAACAACAAACAGTATGTATAATAAATAAAACCGAAGTTTTTATATACTGTTTCACAGAAAATGATAAAGTTTTTATGTTCTTCAAATCATTTTCTGAATTTCAATATTCTGATGGAGTTTTTATATCTTCAAATCAGAATAGTAAAATTCAGAAGGAGTAAAAAAATCAAACAGGTTTTAATCTCCACAAACAAAATACAGAATATAATAAAATAATTTCCTTAAGATTGTTATCAATTTGTATTGTTGTAATAAACAATTAAACTTTCTGAAATATATAAACAAAACAGAAAGTTAGTAATACTTGTTTAACGAAATAAATTCTGAAAAAACAGTATAGGAATATTTCGAGCCCACTGAATACACAGTGCGTCCTTAAGAAAATTATTCTCCTCAAGTACCCGAGGTGCTGGAATATATCATTTCAAGATAGAACGATTTAACTCACCGGATTATTGGTACCAAAAAACGTCGGCGAACAGCGAGCCACTCGAAGGCTGTAAAACACACTGGAATTTTTGTGCAGAAGAAGAAGAAGAAGAAGCCATGGCTGTTGGAACAGGTTGTTTGAAATATTGCGGAAAAACTGATTTAAAATAATCCGGAAAAGAAAACGGGCCTGGCCGGATCGGGTCACGAGTCATGGGTTATTCCGGATTGAATTTTTCGTTAATTATTTAATTAATTAATTGAAAGAAATTTTGTCCAAAAAGATTAATCAATCAATCTTTGACCAAATCCGAAGCCGAAGCCGACGACGGCGGCGCGAGACTTGCCTTCTTCTTAACTCTTTAAGAGCTAGAAGAAGAGCAATTATATATATACCCATCAAAAGCCTTTTCTTCCTCCAATATGGAACAATGTCCCTTTGCCAAAGAGGGAAACTCAAATATTTCATTTTTCCTTCATTTCTCATTCACCCTCTTTAAGCTACACAAGCTTAAAATCCCAACATTAACTTAAATAAATGTTAAAAAACAGTTTTTGGAAAAAATATAAAAGAAGAATAATAACCCCACCCATCCCTTCTTCATCTTCCCAAGTGACTCCTTCCTTTATCATCCTACTACTCTTTAATCTTTCTTAAAATCCCCTACCGGCGACTCTGTTACTCTCTTCCGTCGGCGACCTCTTACAACCCACTTCCTTCCGTCGTCTTCCCGGCGACCCCCCTCATCTGTTTCACCATTTTTAGCAAAAATTCAAAATTCTTAATTTACAATCCCCACAAAGGAATTACTCTGCAGATATTTACAACCCTTGAGCTCTAAATACATCAATAAAGGGTACTTTTCTTTCTGTAATTACAATGATTATGTATATTTTAATAATTGAATAGACTTTAATTTGTGTAATTTTTGGTGTAAATTAGAGAAGAGTGTGTGTGTGTTTGTTAATAAAAATCTATTTTTATATGTATTAAATAGGAAAATAGATGGGTCAAAGGCAAAACCGAAACTGAAGCGGAAGTGCTATAGTTGTGCATATCGGGAAGAAGTTGATTTCTGTCAATCCAGTTGGCATATATAAGCTTATGTTTCCCTCTTTATCCTTCCCTTTAATGCTCTTTTTCTATGGTGGTGAAGCTCGTTTTTTCGTTGGATAAACTGTTGAATAAATAACGCAAGGAGGAGCTGTTTTAGAGGCTGTTTTGGGGATAGATTAGCTGGGTTTGATGGCTAGTTTGAATGGTATTTTTTTGAAGGAAAAATAAGGTGTATCTAACTGAGGTTTTAATAGTGTTCCATGGAGGAGATTCGGTAGTTTCATGGTGCAATACAATTGGGTTTTTAAATTCTTTTAAATTTTTTGTGGTTTTAGGTTAGGTGGTGGGTATGGTGATGGAAGTTGGCGGCATGATTGTGGTAGAATCCCAGCGAGAGGAAGAACAAGAGAAAAAGATCTTTTTTTTAAAATAATGTCTTGTTTTCTTTTGTTGCCACCTATACTTCGGGCCCACATCAATGATATATATATATATATATATATAGTTCACCCTCTTAAAAATGTGTGAGATACGCTCAATGACATATAAGGTTTTTGTATCTAAATGACACAATAAAGACCTTATTAAAATATTTAAATAAAACAAACATAAGATAAAGTGTCAAAATAAAAAGTTCTGACAATTTTAAGGAGTTTTGTCTTCAACTTTAGATACTATTCCCAAGTCATCACCAAATCCTTTTGGACACATGACATGCCCAAAATACAAGGTTGTGGTCTTAGCAGACTTGGCTAGGGTGCGAATCAAATTACACGTTCTAATTGGGCAAAATCTGTACATCACCTTATCCTATATCCATTTTCTCTACCACCCATCATCTCTTCTATGCAACAAAAATAGCTTTTTCACAAATACTTGTTCATTTCCCACTTCTCTCAATCCAACTTTTCTATGGCCATGGCATCCCAAGCTTCCCTTTTCACCCCATCTATCTCTGGCCCGAAAACAGCCGCCCCTTGGAAGCAATCCGTTTCTTCCTTCTCCGCCCCTAAACCGTCTAAGTCCGGCGTAACATACCGTCCTATCAAGGCTACGGCAGATGAGAAGGCCCAATCGGCCACTAAAGAGGCCGAGTTAGCAGCACCAGTGGGCTTCACACCACCACAATTGGACCCAAGCACCCCATCTCCTATCTTTGGTGGAAGCACTGGTGGGCTTCTTCGTAAGGCCCAAGTTGAGGAGTTTTATGTGATCACTTGGGAATCACCTAAGGAACAGATCTTTGAAATGCCCACTGGTGGTGCTGCCATCATGAGGGAAGGCCCAAATTTGCTAAAATTGGCCCGTAAAGAACAGTGCTTGGCACTTGGTACTAGGCTTAGGTCCAAATACAAGATTAACTATAGATTTTACAGAGTTTTCCCTAATGGTGAAGTTCAATACTTGCACCCAAAAGATGGTGTGTACCCAGAAAAAGTGAACCCGGGCCGTCAAGGAGTTGGGCAGAATTTCAGATCCATTGGTAAGAATAAGAGCCCAATTGAAGTCAAGTTTACGGGCAAACAAGTGTATGATATTTAAGGCGATAGTGATGATTATGGTGGACTGGCTTTGTAAATGTCTTTAACACGTAATGTATGAACTTAGTGATTATTTAAGACGAATTTTGAGAAATCACTATTCTTTAGTGGCTATTAACTTCCTATAGCTATTATATACATAATTACTTCCTATAGCTATTATCCAGTTCTTACGGTAGTGTATTCATATGTATTCGCGCTGTTGTATTCATGAATACAGAAGCAAAAGCGCCTAAAATCAAGACAGTTCAGTTGTACGCGCATGTATTTACAGGTATTCGTGCCATGTATTCATGAATACAATAGTAAAAAGCGCCTAAAATCAGGGCAGTCCAGCTGTACACACATGTATTCACATGTATTCGCGCTGCTGTATTCATGAATACAGTAGTAAAAAGCGCCTAAAATTAGAGCAGTCCAGGTGTACGCGCATGTATTCACATGTATTCGCGCCATGTATTCATGAATAAAGCAGTAAAAACGCCTAAAATCAGGACAGTCCAGCTGTATGCGCATGTATTCACATATATCTGCGCTGTTGTATTCATGAATACAGTTGTACGCGCATGTATTCACGCTATGTATTCATGAATACAGTAACGACAATCCCTTAAAAATAGGTATGTCCGGCTGTGTAAGAGAGAGAAAAAATATAAATAACGTATTCTATGCCTTGTTTCATGTCTCAATGGTAGTATATACCATAAAATACTTATTTTGCTATAAAATATAAAAGGTAGCTATAGAAAATAATATTTTAAAATATTTTTGATTTGTAATAAATAAGGTGTATATCTTTGCTATAGGAGGTAAAATTTCTATTATTTAATGCTTGTATCAAAATTTATTGTCATTACATACAAAGCATGGATATAATTGCCTTGCCTTGCGTCACTTGATTCACTTCTAGGTTCTTTTTTTTTTTTTTTTTTCGAGCAACAAGGTTCAATCTTGATGATAGGTATCCTCCTCACCACTAGTTGATAATATAACAGAAACTATACATGGTAGGAAATATAATAATATTGATATATGGAAATGAAAGGTGGAATTATGATATTGTTGTTCTATTCATTTGTTACGGGTATAACCAAATAAAAAATAAAAAAAATAGTATAATCTCACAAGTAAGATATGAGGATCGAGAATAGTGTGTACACATACATTACTCCTACCTTGTGAAGGTAAAAAGTCTGTTTCCGATAGACCCTCGACTAAAGGAACCATTTATTATGGGTGAATATCTCCAACAATTTGAGATTGAGACTTAGTTAGCGTTGTTATAAAAATAAGGTTTAGAGTCAAAATTGTTGATCCCCTCAAAAAATGACAGATGATAGTAAAACCAAGTTGTAAGAGGGTAAAAAATTTGAAAATCACCAATGAACTTTTATGATTCACAAGTGATAAATATGGTTGAAATAGTGACTAAAAGAAAACAAAATATCTATAGAACCAAACTTCAAAATTTTCAAACATGCTTTTTATCACATTTATTATAAAATTTATAACTTTGTTTACGCACCTTGCTAGACCTTAATTAAAAAACCACAAATTTTCGGATCTTACTAGTCCAATTATATATGTTATTCTTCTGCTTCTTTTTTCTTTTCATCAATTTCTCCCTTTTTTTCTTCTCTACCTTACTATTTTCTGAACAAATCTTTCAATTCTAATATACCCTTGCGGCTAATATTCCCTAAAGTTAAAAAACAAAGTGGAGAATTTTACTGTCTTTTCCCACATGAGAAGAAGACAAGTGTAAACTATCTTGTTGGTGGAATGATACCTCATCGTCGAGCCAACTTATTTCGAAACTTTTTTTTTTATATAAATCCTAGCTCAATTATTGCTTTTCAAAGATATGTTGTCCATTTGTTGTACAGTATCATAGTTTTAAATTCAAATAGCCACTTAAGTTTGGGGTGAGCCTGTGTTCAACTCTATTATATTACATTGAGCACATATGAGTCGTTAAATTTACAGAAGTTGACATTTTTGGTCCAACTGATGAAACACCTAAAAAGCATTTGAAACTGGAGAAAATGTCAACTACTTTTTGGCGTGTCCAAGCCAAATAACGATCAATATTATGGTATTCTTGGCCAATCTAAATCTTGCCCCATCGCAGTTTATGTTCGCTCTTGACAGATTCTTTTTTTTTTTTTTTTTTGCCATGGACTTTTCGATTTTTGTACAACTAATGCTTCAATTAGAGAAATAAAATTTGGAAACAATAATTTTTATCAGTATCAATTTTTTTTAAAACTATAGTCACAGTGAAGGCAAATGATATTTCTGTTAGTTTTAATGGCCTGTTATGATGTCTCGTCAATTGGACCAAAAGTGCTTAGTTTTTCCAAACTCAAAAAATCATATATGCTTAAGACAATATACTAGGGCCGTAGATACACCTGCCTCAAATTTCAAGGACTATTTGAGTTATAAACGCACAGCGTCATATACACGATATTCTCAGCTAATAAAGGCCTATTCAGCTTTATCACTGGGGTGTCATTTGTCACAATCAAATTTTAGCATATGTAAGAATGTATAATTTGGATCCGTGACAAAATTATACAAAATTTGGAGGGATCCCTCAAGAAGATGTTTTTCTAAGCTATCAAACATTAAGTCATCAACCATCCTTATTGAGTAATATTGTAATAGGGACAAAGACATCCGCTGACTCATCAGATAACGATATAAAATGGCATATATAATATGCTTTACAATAATGTAGGTTAATTAAAACATAGCATCAACTTTAGCATTGAGAGCAACATTTCTTGTTGGTTTCACGCCGATAAATCAATTAGTGGCGTGTGGTTATTCACATCTTTATCTGGTTCTTACTCGGAAGACATGTTCAAAAAGTATTGCCTTTTTTTTTTTTTTTTTTTTGTATTTAGCGAGCTAATTAACTAATATTATGAGGTTGAATGGAATGATATGAATAGAATAATTCGACTCTAACTTGTTTAACTTCTTCGCTTTCTCGTAGGACAAGTCAACATACAGATGAATTTTAAGAAATTGCTGTTTAACCCCGAATGCGGTTATAAGATAAAGTAACGGGCTAAGAGCAATAGATTCAATCCAATATTAATTAGACAGTCGAAATAAAATAATACGTAAGTATACGGGTAGAATCGAGGTCAATGCTCGATCGAGGCATCTGGAACAATGGTTCCAGGCTCGACATCTATGTAAGAGATCGAAGTTACCGATATAACTAAGCTCGACATCCAGGGTAGAAGTTCAACAAAACCATCATACTCGCCCTCGAGTTTACCGAAGGCACCACCGATCCTGCTTCTAACGGCCTCGGGAAAAAGCTTTACCCCACTCACACGACAAGTATTCGTGATTCTCGCCATTGATCAATCATTATGGCGAAAATTACGGAATTTAGTCAAAAAGGGGAGCCAACGGTCTACATAATTTCTTATAAAATAATGTCTTAAAGATTTATCTACCCATATATATATATAGAAGGAATGGAGTAATTCAGAGAGGACATTGTGACATACTTAAGATAACAAGATACCATTTTTTTCAGCTTTGTTCATATTATTCTGGCTTCACTAATATCACATCTAAATTCGAAGGAACTTAATCTTGCGAGGCTTAAGTTTTTCAATGCGCATGGTTTGTATTTATTTTTCTACTTATTCTTCCATATTAAAACTGATTTCTCATTTTGTATCAAGTTCGATCACGTATCCTTAAAACCACGTATAAATTCAATTGTTATCCGATTTTTGGGGTAAACAGTTTAGCGCCCACCGTTGGGCTAAGGATAATAGTGGTTATTTGGTACAAACCTTCATAACACACACTACTTTACACTTTCTCTTTGAAGTATTTTTGATCTCAGGCCGAAAATGGCAAACTCTCAACTGGCACCTCTACATATCGACAACGAGACTGGTCATCAAGGTGAGAATAACGACATGGTGCCCGCTAATGTTGGGCCACCCGCTGATGTCGTTGGGATTCAGACTACAGATCCAATAGATATAAATTCACATGTGGCTATCGACGCGAACTTGCAGACCAGCCCTAAAAATAGCAACTGTGGTGGAGCCCGATCTGCAACTCGAAACACACAGAACATCCAAGAAGACGGGATTACTCTACGCATGATCTTTGAAATGCTACAAGCTCAACAGGTGGCGATAGCTCAGTTGCAAATCCAAACCTAGGCACCGAGCAGGGTTGAACCCGATCCACCACAAAAAGTCACCCATAGAACGGAGCCGGCCATGATAAGGTTGAATGGACAAGAATCGGGAACTAACCCCAAAATTATAAAAATATTCGAGGAGCTGACAAAGCGGATAGAGTTAGGGGAAAAGAGGATCCAAGCGAACAATAAAAGGCTCGAAACCTATAATTTCAGGGTAGATCAAATCCCAGGAGCACCCCCGATATTGAAGGGACTCGATTCCAAGAAGTTCGTACAAAAACCTTTTCCCCCAAGCGCGACCCCAAAACCGATCCCCAAGAAATTTCGTATGCCCGAAATACCTAAGTACAATGGAACAACCGATACGAACGAGGATGTAACCTCTTATATATGTGCCATTAACGGGAACGACTTAGAAGACGACGAAATTGAATCTGTTTTGCTGAAAATATTTAGGGAGACTCTGTCAAAAGGAGCCATGATATGGTATCACAACTTACCCTTTAATTCTATTGACTCATTTTCTATGCTTGCAGACTCTTTCGTAAAAGCACATGCTGGTGCCATCAAGGTCGAAACTAGGAAATCGGACCTTTTCAAAGTCAAACAGAAGGAGAACGAGATTCTCAGTGAGTTCGTGTCCCGTTTTCAAATGAAACAAATGGATCTGTCGCTGGTCGTTGATGATTGGGTTGTTCAAGCTTTTACTCAGGGACTCAATATTCGAAGTTCGGTGGCTTCGCAGCAATTAAAGCAAAGCTTGATAGAATACCCTATCGTTACCTGGACTGATGTACACAATCAGTATCAATCAAAAATAAGAGTCGAAGATGATCAACTCGAGGCACCTTCGAAGTCTATATACCTCTCGAGGACTGTCGATAGACCCAAGAGGGACATTGATCGTGACCCAGGATCAAACGGGGATCGATATCAGCCTTATAATAGAGATCAAATGAGGAGTGGGTCGGGGTGGAACCCCGTGAGAAATGACAAGAGAAGTGATCGAGGTCAAAGAAACCGGGGGCTCATGACCAAAAATGGCTTCGACAAGACCGTCGGGCCTAAAGAAGCACCAAGGCTATCGGATTACAACTTTAATGTCGATGTTGCCTCCATCATATCTGCTATCGGGCGCATCAGTGATACCAAATAGCCTAGACTACAATCCTATCCAGCTCAAAGGGACCCTAACCATATGTGTAAATATCATGGAAATTACGGTCATAGAACGGAAGATTGTCGACAGCTGAGGGAAGAAGTAGTTATTCAACAATGGGAACCTTCGGGAATTTTTGAGCGATTGAGCCAAGAACCACTTTAGAAACAGGGATTCTAACAAACCGCCAGGACGAGAAGATATTGAACATCAACATGTCATAAATATGATCATCGGTGGAGTCGACATCCCACAAAGGCCAATGTTGAAACGCACCAGAATCTCCGTCACCACGGAGAAACGAACTCGAGACTACATGCATGAAGAAGCCTTATCCTTCAGCGACGAGGACGCAAAAGGGATCATACAACCTCACAATGACGCACTGGTAATATCAGTGCTTGTAAATAAAAATAAGATAAAACGTGTGTTAATTGATCCAGGTAGCTCGGCCAACATTATTCGGTCAAAGGTCGTAGAATAGCTCGGTCTATAAGACATAATCGTGCCAGCAGTCCTAGTCCTAAACGAGTTCAACAAGGCATGTGAAACCACCAAAGGGGAGATAATATTACCGGTCAACACCGCCGGAATCGTACGGGAGGTCAAGTTTTATGTGATTGAAGGGGATATGAGGTACAACACCCTTCTCGGAAGGCCATGGATCCACCACATGAGATCAGTACCCTCAACTCTTCATCAAGTATTAAAATTCCCAGTCCCAAGGGGGATTAAGACAATCTACGGGGAACAACCGGCCGCAAAAGAGATATTTGCCGTCGAAAAAGTGATTCTGATATCAACGCTTACAACACCGAAGGAATCAAATTCTGGCGCCGATCCAAAAGCTAAATAGAAATTACCGATCCCGAACTTCATCGGATCAGATAAGCAAAAGACTTACTCTGACAATGATTACGAGCTTCCCCGATCTTTTATAATCCTCGATGATTCCGACGTAACCAAATCGACGGTCGAAGAGCAGGAGCAGGTTGTATTAATTGAGCATTTGCCCGATCGGAAGGTATACCTGGGCACGGGATTAACTCCCGAACTTAGGATTTGTTTTTCAATTCTTTATAGTTAACATAGATTGTTTTTCTTGGTCCCATCTTGATATGACATGGATCCCACTAGAAATAACCACTCACAGGCAAAGCATGGACCCAAAAATTAATCCAGTCAAACAGAAGAGGAGGCCCCAGTCCGAGGTCGAACATGTTTTCATCAAGGACGAGGTATCTAAAGTCCTAACAATAGGGTCCATTTGAGAGGTTAAATACCCAGATTAGTTAGAAAAAGTAGTGATAGTCCATAAAAAGGGAATAATCTAAGAATGTATGTAGATTACAAAGATTTGAATAAGGCATGCCCCAAAGACTATTTTCATTTGCCCAACATCGATCGTATGATCGATGCCACGACCGGCCATGAGATCCTCAGTTTTCTCGATGCCTATTCTGGGTACAACCAAATACGGATGGACCCGGGTGATCAGGAAAAAACCTCATTCATCACTAAAAATGGCACATATTGTTATAATGTAATGCCGTTTGCATTAAAAATGTTGGTGCCACATACCAACGCCTAGTAATCGGATGTTCGAAGAACAAATAGGAAAATTGATGGAAGTTTACATTAAAGATATATTGGTTAAATCCCTGCGACCAGAGGACCATTTAAAGCATTTGCAGGAAACCTTCAGTATATTAAAAAAGTACAACATGAAGCTGAATCCGGAAAAATGGGTATTCGGAATCGGGTCAGGTAAATTTCTCGGGTTTATGATATCCAACCGAGGAATCGAGATCAACCCTGACAAGATCAAAGCTATCTAAGATATCACGGTAGTGGACAATGTGAAGGTTGTGCAAAGACTAACCAGGCGCATCGCCGCACTGGGGCGATTCATCTAGAGGTCCTCCAATAAGAGTCATAGATTTTTCTCGTTACTAAAGAAGAAAAATAACTTCTCATGGACCCCGGAGTGTCAACGAGATTTAGAGGAGCTCAAAAGATTCTTATCGAGCCTACCGCTGCTTCACACACCGAAGACGGACGAACAACTATACTTGTATTTGGTAGTATCAGAGATAGCGGTAAGTGGAGTTATTATGTTAGTCGGACCTTGGGTGAGGCCGAAACTAGGTACCCCCACATGGAAAAATTGGCTCTCGCTTTGCTAATTGCCTCGAGGAATCTAAAACCATACTTACAATGTCACCCCATATGTGTCGTAACTACTTACCCGTTAAGGAACGTTATGCATAAATCCGAACTCTCGGGACGATTGGCCAAATGGGCCGTAGAAGTAAGCGGGTACAATATTGAATATCGACCTCGGACCGCCATTAAGTCCCCAAATATTAGTAGATTTCGTCGCGGATTTTACACTGGCCTGGATACCCGAGGTCGAAAGAGAGTTATTGATTAACTCAAGGACACCTTCGGGAGTCTGGACCCTCTTTACAAACGGGGCCTCGAATGCCAAAGAGTCCGGACTTGGTATCGTACTAAAGCCATCAACAGGTAATATAATTAGACAGTCTATTAAGACTGTGAAATTGACTAACAACGAGGTCGAATATGAGGCCATGATTGCAGGCCTTGAATTAGCCAAAATCTTGGGACCAAAGGTGATCGAAGCCAAGTGTGAATCCCTCCTTGTGGTAAACCAAGTTAACGGAACATTTGAGGTCAGAGAAGAGCGAATGCAAAGATACTTAGACAAGTTACAAGTGACGTTACATCGGTTCAAAAAGTGGACTTTGCAACATGTACCTCAGGATCAGAACAACGAACCCAATGCCCTCGCTAACTTGGGATCGTCGGTCGAAGAAGACTAGCTTAAAACAGGAGAGGTCGTACAACTTATGAGATAAGTAGTAGAAGAAGGCCATGACAAAATCAACTCAGCGAGCCTAACTTGGGACTGGAGGAATAAATACATGGAATATATCAAGACCGGAAAACTACCCTCGGACCCAAAAGAATCTAGGGCTCTGCGTACCAAGGCACCCTAGTTTAGTTTATCCGAGGATGGAACCTTAGTGAGAAGAACGTTCAATAGACTGATGACAATATATTTAGGACCAGGGGATAACGAATATGTTTTGAGGGAAATCTACGAAGGTACCTGTGTAAATCACTCGGGCGTTGAATCATTGGTTCAAAAAATAATCAGAGCCAGTTACTACTGGATCAACATGGAAAAAGACGCAAAGGAGTTCATTCAAAAATGTGATGGGTTCCAGAGGTATGCCCTGATGATTCATTGGGTAGGAGTGCTATTACATTAGGTATTATCACTATGGTCGTTCATGAAATGTGGGATGGATATCGTCTTTCCCCTTTCACGGGTGCCCGGTGAGGCCCAATTTATTTTATTTATGACGGACTATTTTTCTATATGGGTGGAAGCACAGGCATATGAAAAGGTCTTAGAAAAAGAAGTCATCGATTTTATCTGGGATCATATTATTTGTCGATTTGGAATACCGGCCGAGATTGTGTGCGATAACGAAAAACATTTTATTGGCAGCAAGCTAAGTAAGTTTCTTGAAGACCACAAGATCAAAAGGATCTTATCCACTCCTTACCACCCCAATGGAAATGGACATGTAGAATCCACCAACAAAACCATAATCCAAAACCTCATAAAGAGATTGGTCGACGCCAAAGGGAAATGGAAAGAAGTGCTACCCGAGGTCCTATGGGCATACCGTACAACTTCGAAGTCCAGTACCAGATCCACACTATTTTCTTTGGTTTACGGCACCGAAGCTTTAATACCGGTCGAGGTTGGAGAACCAATCATCAGGTTCCGACATGCAACAAAGAAATTAAATGACGAGGCTTTGAGTACGAGCCTAGAACTATTAGATAAAAGGCGCAAAGCCTGTCCGTTTGGCCACCGCAAAATAGCGGATCGAGAGATATTATAATCGAAGGGTCAATCTTCGATATTTCAATACTGGGG
The DNA here is from genome assembly GCF_000390325.3 of Nicotiana tomentosiformis. NCBI lineage: Eukaryota > Viridiplantae > Streptophyta > Magnoliopsida > Solanales > Solanaceae > Nicotiana > Nicotiana tomentosiformis. Next base: position 42,609,049 of record NC_090820.1, read on the forward strand.
ACTTAGTATTAAGAAAAGTTACACTGAACACTCGAAATCCAAACGAAGGAAAATTGGGACCAAACTGGGAAGGACCGTACCAAATTATCGGGATCACCAAAAAAAAGGATTCTACAAGCTCGAGACAATGAACGACGAGCAATTACCATGCAACTAGAATATATCTCACTTAAAATGATATTATTGCTAAGGTACGACCCCAATTCTTTCTTCTATTTTTCTTTTTTATTCAAATTGACACTTGCAGTCAACTTACAAAGGATGATACAAGATCCTAGGTCTGAAAGCACGCGTTGCACTCTTTTTCCCTTGAACCGGTTTTGTACCAAATGGGTTTTCCGGCAAAGTTTATAACGAGGCAACAAGTAATTGTGCTAACTTAGAATGATCACGACAGCATTTGAGGCCTCTCATCGGTCAACCTCGAACACTGGGGGCAATATCCTCGGGTATCAAATTTTACAAGGCATTTCGACTTCGTGATTAAAGGGCCTCGATCAACGGGAATTATTGTAAGGGCCAAACGGTCATATGAACCGTGCCCGCTCAAATCACTCGAGCCATGGCACAAAATATGTATACATGTACAACTATTATGCATAGGAATAAAAAAAAAGACTCTTCTTTGCATATAAACATCTCGTCTTCAAAAACGTCACTTGCATTTTTCAAGGAATTTCCTACACCCGATCCCCTAAAGATACCAATTCCAAGGGCCACTTTAATCCGAGTTCGAACATTCACTACACTCGGGGACTGTGGGCATTGCCTAACTTAAAAGGCTAAGGACGTTTTGAGTTAATAAAACTCGAAGGCATAAAGCTTATTTGGCATGCCCAAACTTCACGGATAAGGCCATTCCGAGTTAATAAAACTCGAAGGCATAAAGCTTATTTGGCATTCCCGAACTTAATGGCTAAGTCCATTTCGCGTTAATAAAACTCGTGGGCATAAAGCTTATTTGGCATGCCTTAACTTAACGGCTAAGGCCATTCCGAGTTAATTGAGGTCATAAAGCTTATTTGGCATGCCCGAACTTAACGGCTAAGTCCATTCCGAGTTAATAAAACTCGAGGGCATAAAGCTTATTTGGTATGCCCGAACTTAACTGTTAAGGCCATTCCGAGTTAATAAAACTCGATGGCATAAAGCTTATTTAGCATGCCCGAACTTAGCGGCTAAGGCCATTCCGAGTTAATAAAACTCGAAGGCATAAAGCTTATTTGGCATGCTCGAACTTAACCTCTAAGGCCATTCCAAGTTAATAAAACTCGAGGGCATAAAGCTTATTTGGCATGCCCGTTGAACTTAACGGCTAAAGCCATTCTGAGTTAATAAAACTTGAGTGCATAAAACTTATTTGGCATGCCCGAACTTAAAGGCTAAGGCCATTCTGAGTTAATAAAACTCGAGGGCATAAAGCTTATTTGGCATGCCCAAATGTAACGGCTAAGGCCATTACGAGTTAATAAACTCGAGGGCATAAAGCTTATTTGGCATTGCCCGAACTTAATGACTAAGGCCATTATGAGTTAATAAACTTGAGAGCATGAAGCTTATTTGGCATTGCCTGAATTAAAAGGCTAAGGCAGTTTCGAGTTAATAAACTCAAGGGCCTGAAGCTTATTTGGCATCGCCCGAGTTAAAATGCTAAGGTCATTTCGAGATAATTATTTCATGCTAAGGTATTTCGACCGTCGTTAAGATAAATAAAAAAGAAAGGGAAAAATTCGAGAAACGATAAAAGCAAAAAGCCTTACATATATATATATATATATATATATCAAAATTTATTTACAAAGGCTGGATAGCCCCGACACATGTTTTTACAAAGGCCAAATGGCCTCAACAAACAAATGAGTATAAAGGACAAAAAATGGCCTAATCCTCATCGAGGGATACATCATCGCCTACGGGCTTTTCTTTAACACCGTACTCCCCCAACTCTGCAGATGCCTCGGAATCCTCCTCGAGAAAAGCTAGCCTCCGAGCATTGGTTTCGCATGTCTTGGCGTTTTCGATCTCGGTCAATATGTCTAAATTCTGAGCATGGACTCCCTCGAAGGTCTCCCTTCGGGATTCCCATCTTGCATGCTTCACCATATTTTTTGCCTGTTCCTGGATAGCCTCGACATCAACTTTGAGCTGGGCCACGTTTTTATCAGTTTCGTTCCGGGCCGTAATAACTTCTGACTTGGCAGCCTTGAGCTCCTTGGCCAGATTCTCTTGACCAGAAACAACCGAACTCAGCTGCGATTGGAGTTCCTCGATCATTTTGGCCTGCGCCAAGTTCATCTCCTTTGCAGCCCGAAGCTGAATCTCAGCAGAAGCAAACTGTGTCCGAGCAGTCTCTTTTTCCGAGGCTAAGCGATCCATATTTTTCTTCCATTCCTCGATCTTGGCTTTGACCACATCCATCTCACCTCGGAGTTGCTCGATCACGTCAAATTTATTATGTACATGCGAGTTCGGCTTGTTAGCTACTGAGTCTGACTCATCATCACTAAGTGGGCCTCGTTTATCATAGAAGCTGTAAACGAAGGTGACCCAGAAAGGTTAATCACCCCAAGTGCCTCTTTGGGTATGTTATCCTCTGACCTGGATGTGCCAGTCACATTTTCTTTCTCGACCTCACTGGATCGATCCAAATTGATCTCGACCCTCTTGGAGACTTCAACCATTGTTTCTTCTACGGCCTCCACGACTCGAGGCATTTTGGAGTCGCTTCTTACGCGGGCTACTAACTCAGAATCCTCTTCTTTTTCGAACTCATCCCTCAAACGATTGAGTGAGACTTCAGACGCATGAGATGGTCGATGGTTAATGAACATCTCTCGACCCTGCTCACGAAGAATCGAAGCAGAATAATGATCATCCAAAATAAAGGATGTATCTGCCCGAGCGTCACATCATACATTTTGCAAAAGGCTATGATAACCGGGTCTAGAGTACCTAACGTGAAAGGGTAAGTATAAGTACTTAAGAAATCCTCTATGTAGGTGGTAATTGATTCTTCAGGGGTAGGGACCACTGCGTGTTTGCCTGCCCAGTTGCAATCCTTTTTAACCGTATCGAGGATGTTGTCCGTGATCGTACATATGTACCTCGAGACCGATTCACATCGACCTGGTACCATGGGCGTGTAATCAACTTTGAAATCAGACATAGTAGGGAACCCAGTAGGGATGTATGATCTCATAGGAGGTTCCTCAGTAGCATCATTTTCAGACGGTTTTGAAGAAGATGGTGTTTCTTTTTTAGGAACAAACTTTAAAATTTTTGCCATTTTTTAAAAAAACAACGGAAAGAGATTGTCAATAAGAGGAAGCTTTGAAGTTAGCAATGGGAAAACCATAAGATGAAGTTCTTAGAAAGCAAGAAGGATTTGAGCATAAAAGTTATAACAAACGGATTTAAGGGTATTTATAGGTTCCTCAAGCGGCGATTCATCTCCCGAGGTTGCCGACCGTCAACTCACATACATTTAATGCCTCGAAGACCGGATTGATGAGACGTTTTCACTATTCTTATCACCTACATTATGTACCCATCATCATGATTTATCGAAGTAAGGACCGATGGTTCATATCGTTTTAGTCGCTTACTCTCCAAAAAATGAGGGGACTATCTGTACACGGCTAGAATCGAGCTCAATGCTCGATCGAGACATCTGGAACAATGGGTCAAGGCTTGGCACCTACGTAAGAGATCGAAGTTACCGATATAACTAGGCTCGACATCAAGGGTAGAAGTTCAACAAAACCATCATACTCGCCCTCGAGTTTACCGAAGGTACCACCGATCCTGCTTATAACGGCCTCGGGGAAAAGCTTTACCCACTCACATGACAAGTATTCGTAATTCTCTCCATTGACCAATCATTATGGCGGAAATTACGAAATTTAGTCAAAAGGGGAGCCAATAGTCCGCATAATTTCTTATAAAATAATGAGTTAAAGGTTTATCTCCCCATATATATATATATAGAAGGAATGGAGTAATTCAGAGAGGACATTGTGACATACTTAAGATAACAAGATACCATTTTTTCCAGCTTTATTCATATTATTCTCGCTTCAATAATATCACATTTAAATTCGAAGGAACTTAATCTTGCGAGGATTACGTTGTTCAATCTGCATGGTTTGTATTTATTTTTCTACTTATTCTTCCATATTAAAACTGATTTCTCATTTTATATCAAGTTAGATCACGTATCTTTAAAACCACGTATAACTTTAATTATTATTCGATTTTTGGGGTAAACAATGTAGATAGTAAAGCAGAAAGAGAAAAAGATGTTATTTAATGGCTTCTTGGGGCTTGATTACAATGGCCTTGCAAAGCTGCCTAAAATCTATATATATTTATATATAAAAGAGGAAAAAAGAATGCTGACATGATAGCTCTTATTGTTTAATATTTACCTTTATTTATTTATTTTAGATTTTTGCTTTTTGTTTCCTTCGTTTTGAGACTTTTTCTCCTCCTTCTAAGTGATTAATTAATTTTCCACTTCTGTATCTCACGTCCATTAAACACCCATTGCTTTATCAAATGTAACGCCAATTATATTTCCTGTCTATATACCCACGTTCACTCCCCATACTCATTACTTCACAGTATGGCTGTCCAACGGGACGGGATGGGACGAGACGGGACAGAATTAACGGGACGAGACGGGACGGGACGGGACGACATTTAGTCGGGACGGTGGCGGAACGGGACGAAACGGGACGGGACGGGACGGGACAAACGGTAGTCCCATCCCGTCCCGCTAACAAACGGGACGGGACGGGACGGACGGTAGGTCCATCCCGTCCCGCTAACAAATGGGACGGGTTCGCGGGCCTTAAGTGTCGTTTTAAAAAAAAATTATTTAAGCATTGAGTTTGGAAACCGTTATTCTTTTGACAATTACTAAGTTTTTAAAGTTTGCAACAACTAATTTTTTGAGTTATTTAATAAACTTAAAAATTAAACGGAAATTAGAAAACTTAGTAGAGAATTATAAAATATTAAAACAAAAGACTTGTAATGAAATATTCTAGTAATTATAAATTTATAATAGAGTTATAATTTATTTAATATAATTTCAAGCCACTAAGTAACTAAGTAAGAGTGTAAGACAATTCATAAAAACAATTCAACGCTTAGAGCCTTTTATTTTATTAATAGAACTTTCAAATCTCACATACAAATATAATTCTTTTGAAGAGCACCTAATCTACGGCTCTACGCAGCCACCTTCTAGGAAGGGTTCTATTTGAACTAGGCCTCTTAGTAGCCAATTACAAATTATCATACTAATATTTGTAAGCTCCTATATAACTTCGTTGTAAGTTGTAACTTATCTATAATTTCTCTCGGACATTGTTCTTGAATTGGCAATGTTGATTGATGTTCCATGAGTTCCATGCCGTCATAGCTCCCGGTGCTAAGTATCTCATTGTATTCTTCTTCTTCTTCTCTAGTTTCACCACTTAGTGTTTCCATAGATTTATATTTATCAAACATTGATCTAACATAAGAATATATGTTAGCTTGACAGTCTTCGAGAGATGGTTGTTCATTTTGTTGAAATGTTAAATTCTCATAAATTTTACGAACAAGTCCATTTGCACCTCTTAATTTTAAAGATGGGTTAAGTATAGTAGAAATTAAATAAACTTGGGGAATAGGGAAAAAATACTTTTTAAATTTTGCAATCATTTCATTAATGGTCGGTGCATAAGTTGGATTAATTTTGTAATAATTTCATTAAGCTAGTTGTTGTAGTTGTGTTAGCACTTAGCAGAAGCATTATCTAAGGTGATAGTTAAAACTTTATCAATGAGTACATAAAAATAAACAATTTATAGAACAGTAGTTGCAATATATGCTCCATTGTATCTTGAATCAACAAATTTACAACCAATAATACGTTTTTGTATGTTTTAGTGATGATCAACCAAATGACATGTAACAGTTAAATAATCACAACCATTAGGACTATGACCTATATCATATGTGATAGGCACTTTACAATCTAAGTGAAACAATACACAACGAATATACTGAAGATATTCGGTTTGAAATTTAAAAATATCATTTCTAACAGTGATCTTAGGAAAACCTTCAAAAGCAAGATTATAAGTTTTTTGTATATAATGCACAAAAAATAGGACGCGGGACAGGCGGGACGGGACGGGACAAGATGGGACGAGATGGGACGGGACAGGCGGGACAGGCGAGACGGGACAGGACGAGACGGGACGAAATGGGACGGGATAAACGGGACGAAATGGCCATCCCGTCCCATCCCGTGTCCCGTTTAACATGGGCCCATCCCGTTTAGAATTAAGCGGCCGTCCCGTCCCGTTGGACGGCCTTACTTCACAGTCGGGTCTTTTAGACAAAAAAAAAAACTAAAAAATCACATCTTTAGACGTTAATTGATTTTCCTCTCTTCCTATTATTTATAATCTTTCTTTGCCGCCTCTTGTGTCGAGCCTCCGTGTATTCATAGAAATGGCATCCAATTCAATGCTTTTCCATTCTTCTTCGTGCTCTTTGTAATGCCTTTTAGTTTATTTTTAATTTTGTAAAACTATAAGGATTTATATCGCATCTTCGAGAAATTGCTAGCATGCTACTGATTTTATGAACTTTTTCCCCCAATGTTTGTTCAGAATAGCTATGTTAATTGATCTTTTTCGGATTGAATAGCAGTAGATACTTTGTTGTTTCACGTTTGGAATCTAATGTATAAGTGCTAATAACGAGTGAATAAGAGCCCGTTTCGATTGGCCCGAAAAAAGTGACTTTTAAGCACAAATGTTTAAAAGCACTTTTTATGTGCTTGAACTTGTTTTACAAATAAGTAGTTACGTGTTTGGATAGAAGTGTTTAAGCTAAAAAAAAGCTATTGAAATATTTGGTAAACAAGTGCTGGTAAGCACTTTTTTCTGTTAAAATGACCGAGATACCCTAAAACTGTCAACACTAAAAATAAGCTTATTGATGCATTTTAAATTTTAAATTAACTCAAATGCAGATTAATTTGTATATCAATTCAGTTTAAGTTATAATACTGATTAGATAAGATTATTTTGATTAATATAAAGTACTTATTGGGTAAAATATTAATTAATAATTGTAATGAAAAAATATACTTAAACTATATAAACAATTCATATAAAATTACCCACAAAGTAAATAAATTAAAGTGAAGTACTTTTAAAAATCGAAGAACCACGTAAAAGTTACTTTCTTGACTTCTGCTTTCATTTTTGGTTATGCAAATGAATCTAAAAAATGGAATTTGAACGAGTTAGAAAGCTTTTGAAGTTGAGAAACAAGTATTGCTAATCGGTTTAGAATACTCCCGAGGTTATGATACCAGTTAGGAAGAAATGGGAAGAAAAAGAAACGGATTAGAGGTTTAAGTAAGAGAGGGTACTTTGGTAATAATAGAAGTATGTAAGGGATAATAGGGTAAATTACTTGGTCAAACTCAAGTAGCTTTTAAGCCCAAAAACAATAAGTTGGGATAGACCAACTTATTACTTTTGACTTGTTTTTAATTTTTTGGCTTAAAAATACTTGACTTTTTATATTTGCCAAACACCAAAATAAGCTAAAAAGTATTTTTAATGTGGTTTGACCAGCTTTTAAGCCGATCGAAACACCCTCTAAGTCTTTGTCTCATGTTGTGAGATGTGTGGAGATTATTTGAGATCATATGTTTGTTGAGATAAAAGCTGGTCTTTGAGTTTTAGGATGTATTGTAACTATTTTTATGGTACGTCATGCTCAGATGCAGAATCAAAATTTTAAGTTTATGGGTTCGAAATTTTAATTGATTTAAGTTACTCGATTCTAAATTAATAATTTATACATGTTAATAAAATTTTAAGACAAATATAAAATTCTAACCGAAGTTATTAGGTTCGGCCTCTCGTCACTCTAGCCCCGCCCGGTCATGCTACTAATGTACTTCTTCCTTGTATGTTGCTATTGTGAGTTAGTCGATGAGTTGACTATGTGTTTATTTAAATAGTAAGTTGAGAGTACTCAAATATAGTTAAACAACATAAAAGTCTTTTTATGTGGTGAACTTCATTGAAGCTATAAAATTGTAATATAGATTATTTTTAAAGAAAAAAATATATATTTAGTTTTTGAAAAAAACTACTTTTTGGTTATATGGACTCCCTTATTCTATTCTCATAATAATCTCTTCTACTGCAGATAAAGAAGAGAACAGAAGAAGTATAATGTCGGATAAAAAAAGTCCAATAGATATTGGAAAAAGAAGAATGGCAGTGCCATCGGCAGCTTCTTAATGAATTTTATTGTACCATTCTCTTTTAATTATTTTTTATTTTCTACTTATTTTAGAGTTTTCAATATTGAATTAAATGACTTGATTCATATATTATCTGGAATGTTTGTTTCATATAGATTCTTGATGTAAAAGAATTTTATATGTAGTATGTTAAAACAATCAATAAAAATTTCTCGTTACTGAAGATTGATTCTTGATGTGTGGCTATAATTCATGGTTTAGCACACTATTCACCTTGCAGTTTATACGCTTTAATGATAAATTACACTTTATTTGCTCGTAATGAAGTCCATTTTATGTGTAGATGAACTGGAGATGAAAGTAAAGAAAAAGGGATACTTAAAAGTCGAAAGCGTGCTCGGGAGCAGTGAAAAGGAGAAGCTGGCGAAGCGAGGCCTACACCAGGCGTTATACCTGGCGACGCCAGGCTTGTAGCTGGCGAGAGACCTAGCGAGGCGGGGCAGAAGGCGAACTTGACCAGGCCTTATACGTGGCGACGGCAGGTCTGGGGCGAGGTCCACCTGGCGTTAGGCCTCGCGAGGCCAGGTCTGGGCGTGCACAGTTCGAGTTTTGAAGACTTATTTCGTCTCCGAATTTGACTAGGACTTTGCCTACACGATTAGGTCTTTTCCTACACATATAAATAGACCTAAAAATGCCGCTTTTGAGGACTTTTGCAAACGGAGGCAAGAATAGCTTGTGGAATCAACCGTTGAGAGTTTGAATCATCGATTTCTACATCCTTTCATTTTTACTTTGTAATTGAATTATGCAAAATATTTGGGATATTGTTACTATGAGTATGAGTAACTAAACTCCTAATCTAGGGTTTTGATGAAACCTATTGAAGGATAATTTTCTTGTTACGTTAATATAAATTTGCAATAGCATTTTCTCTATTTGTTCAACTATATTATTCATGTGGTTGATTGAAGGGCCCTCAATTAGTTGTGCCCATTTAGTATGTATTACTCGGGAGAGAGTGCATATTTAGGTAGTTGTTGAACAACATCACTCCTAACGTATATGAGGGATCAATACGAAGGGTTTAAAGGTAGGATTAGGGATAACGAAACCTTGATGCGATCTGAGTGAGCCATACTTAATGCCAGCTAACGTAATTCAGGAGAATATGTCTAGTAAATTATGGTAATTATTCGGGAGAGAGTTACGACAGTCATAGTGCTCATGATCGATAGAAAAGACTTAGGCAAATTTATAGAAAACGTAGCGGAAAAGATTCCGACAATAGGGAAAATCACAACCTTAGATCATTCCAATTCTTGTTTATAAACCGTTCGTAGTTAGTCATTTAGTATTGCATTTTTATTTCGTAATATTTAGTTAATAAACATCCAAATTATTATTTAAATATTTCTGAAGATTGATTGCGTGAATTTGTACGTATCTAGCAGGTGTGGTTGATATGGTAATTCCCTGTGGGATTCGACTCCGGACTTATTAGCCGGAATATATTTGCGACGACCGCTTAGTCCTTTTTATAAGGCATAGTTAGGCGTGATCAAATTTTGGTGCCGTTGCCAGGGAATTGACAGTGTTATTAATTGCAGCTAAAAGAAGTGCTAGAATTCTCGGTGTAGTCAATTTTCCTCATTCTAAATCAAATACATTGAAATTCTAACGTTTTTAGTCTTGGGTATTACAGGTGCATGCCTAGGAACTCCTCAAGAACTGGTGAACTGCTCGAAGCGTTATCAGATCCAGAAAAGGTTTTCAAGGCACTAAATCGTGCAAACAAGAAAAGCAAACAACAATAAAACTTGACAGAACAAATAGAACCAGACATGGGTGACGAAATAGAAAATCCAATCAACAACAGAAAAAATGCGAATGAACCAAACAATCAGGGTGTGGTGCCTCTTGTACCAGAAGCAGTATTATATGATTGGGCACAACCCACCACCGACAATCTGACAACTGCAATTGTAGTCCCTCAAATACAAGCGGAATCATTTCAAATCACAAATTACATGCTACAATTATTGCAGAACAAGGGACTGTTCTCAGGGTCACACATTGAAGATCCTCAGCAGCATCTGAAGAATTCCATGTCGATATGTGTCATGCAAAGCAACCTAACGTGACACCAGACGCAATAAAGTTGTTATTGTTCCCATTCTCGGTGACAGGAGAAGCTCAGACTTGGCTTAATTCACTCCCCATAAACTCTATCACTACCTGGGAGGAATTAGCCAAGCAATATTTGAACAAATTCTACCCACTCAATAAAACTGCCCAACAGATTGATGATATATTGAGCTACAGGCAGAGACCAACAGAATCACTACAAAAACGTGGGATATGTTCAAGGGTATGTTGGTTAAGTGTCCACATCATGGCATTCCAGATCAGATGTTGGGGCAGAGATTCTACATGGGACTGGCTGACGGCTTAAAGGCCAATGTTGATGCTTTAGCAGGGGGAGCATTTTTGAGTAAAACATTTGGAGAATGCAAGATCCTACTTGATAAGATAGCCCAAAACTCAGGATGGATGACAAGAGTTTCTACGATCACTCTGGTAGTTCACTCAGTGGCTTTGGACCCAAACAACTCCATAGCTAAGAATATGGCCACTCTAATGACACAAATGAGTATCATCACCAAGAAGATTGATGAATCAGGCAGCAGGTTCACATAGTTGACGCAACTAATAGGGGCTTATGTACACCATGCATTAATCAACCATATGCTTGCTCGTGGAGTGCGGAAGGTGACAACCAGCACTATCAAGAAGATATGAATTATGTAGCCAACTATGGGGGATAGGGGCAAGGTGGTCAGAATTGGTGTCAACAAAATCAACAATATAGACCAGCGCAGCAGCAGTATAATAACAACAACAATCCTGGAGCTATACGACCATTGGGTCAAGTTGTGCCTTACCAAAGGCAACAGGGTTACAACCAGCAAAATCAGCAGCTGACTTACCAACAACCTCAACAACAACAGATTATGAGACAAGATGATGGTTTTACTGAACTTAAGGGAATGCTGCAACAACTGATTGGGTCCACGGGAAAAATGTAACAGAGAGTAGACTCACATGAATCAGCGATAAAGGGTATTGAGATTCAATTAGGATAGATTTCTATGGCTCTAAACAATCGTCCCCAAGGGACGTTACCTGCAGATACACAAGTCAATCCAAAAGAACAGGGCCCGAAACAGCTTATGGCAGTGAGTCTACGAAATGGTAGAGACCTAGAGCTGAAGCAAGAGCTGGCTCGCAAAATTTGACCTACTGAAACACTTGTGCCAGTACCCATTGAGATAGATGATTCAACAGGGTTGACAGAGGTGACGGTACAACATGCACAAGAGAGCACAAGCAAAGAAAAAGAGGTTGTGAAGGAGACTGAGGTAGCACAAGAAACGCCAGTAGAAGCAGTGCCTGAGCAGGTTCAAAATCAAATCACAGGAAAGAAGCGTCCTCCATCACCCTTCCCCCAAAGATTGGCCAAATATAAAAAAAATAAGCAGTATAAGAAATTCTTGGAGATGTTGAAACAAATTTAGGTTAACATTCCATTGATTGACGCCTTAAAGGAAATGCCTGGTTATGCAAAAATGATGAAGGACTTGATGTCTCGTAAGTTCGACTTTCAAGACTTGGCCATAGTTACACTGACTCAGACATGTAATGTTGTTGTGAAGAGACCCATAGCTGAGAAGTTATCTGATCTAGGGAGTTTTACAATCCCACAATAGGTAACTATGCATTTGCTAAGGCACTTTGTGATTTGGGGGCAAGCATAAACTTGATGCCCTTGGCTATCTATAAAAAGTTAGGCATTGGAAGAGCTAGACCCACGTCCATGTTACTATAGCTGACCGATAGGACAGTGAAGAGGCCCTCTGGTATCCTTGATGATGTATTAGTATAGGTTGGGAAGTTTGTGTTCCCGGCAGATTTTGTCATTCTAGACTGGCGGGTTGACGAGGAGATTCCCATAATTTTGGGAAGACCATTCTTGGCCACTGGGAGAGCTTTAATCGACTGTGAGATGGGAGAGTTCTAAATGAGACTAAATGATAAGGAAATAACATTCAATGTGCAGAAATCTATGCGGAGACCAAGTGAATTTGCTAACCGCTCTCTAATAGAAGTCGTGAATGTAATTTTAGAGGAGGAAGATGAAACCTTGAACTCTAAAGACCCTTTAGCGGTTTGTCTCATGAACTTAGATGAAGTAAATGGAGAGGATTTGGCGGAATGGGTACTGGCCCTTGAAGGCCAAGGGTTTTGGAAAAGAGAGCTCGAATTTGAGCCTTTGCACTTAGAAGAAAGAAAAATTCCTCCAGCTAAGCCATTGATAGAAGAGCCACCAAAGTTGGAGCTGAAGCCGCTACCACCTCACCTCAGGTATGCTTTCTTGGGACCTAGCTCAACTTTACCTGTTATTATCTCATCTAGGTTTTTAGATATGCAGAAAGAACAGCTTTTGCAGGTATTGAGTGAGTGCAAAACTGTAATTGGTTGGACCATTGCAGACATTAAGGGTATCAGCCCGACCTTCTGTATGCATAAGATAAGGAAGTTGTGAAAAAAGAGGTGATAAAGTAGTTAGATGCGGGAATTATTTTCCCCATCTCCGACAGCAACAGGATTAGCCCAGTCTAATGTGTACCTAAGAAAGGTGGGATGAATGTAGTGCAAAACGATAACAACGAGTTGATATCAACAAGAACAGTCACGTGATGGCGAATTTGTATGGACTATAGAAGATTGAACAAGGCCACCCGAAAAGACCATTTTCCCTTGTTGTTCATTGATCAAATGCTAGATAGATTGGCGGGGAAGTCTCACTTTTGCTTTCTAGATGGATACTCGGGGTATAATCAAATCTCCATTGCCCCGAAAGATAGAGAGAAAACATCATTCACCTGTCCATATGGCGTCTACACCTTTCGGAGGATACCGTTCAGCCTATGCAATGCACCCGCCACATTTTAAAGGTGCATGATATCCATCTTCACTGATATGGTTGAGGACATCATGGAGGTCTTTATGGATGATTTTTCAGTGGTGGGAGACTCATTCGATGATTGCCTAAGGAATTTGAAAAGAGTGCTAAAAAGATGTGTCGAGACGAATCTGGTACTCAACTAGGAAAAATGTCATTTCATGGTACAAGAAGGTATAGTCTTGGGACACCTATTGTCGAGTAAGGGCATTGAGGTAGATTGTACCAAAGTTGATGTGATTGAAAAGCTTCCACAACCCATGTCCGTCAAAGCAATAAGAAGTTTCTTGGGGCACGCCGGCTTCTATAGAAGATTTATATAAGAATTTTTCAAAACTGCTAACCCCTTGTGTAAATTACTTGAAAAAGATCACCCTTTTGTGTTTTCGGATGATTGCAGGGTAGCTTTTGAGGAATTGAAGAAGAGGCTGGTGACAACACCCATCATAGTTGCACCTGACTGGGAGCAACCATTTGAGCTGATGTGTGATGCAAGCGACTATGATGTGGGAGCAGTGCTTGGACAGCGCAAAGACAAAGTCATGCATCCAATATATTACGCTAGTAGAGCTTTGAGTGGTTCCCAACTAAAATACATGATGATCGAGAAGGAGATGCTAGCAATGGTGTTTGCATTTGACAAATTCAGGTCATACCTGATTGGCTCTAAGGTAATTATTTATACTGACCATGCTGCTCTCAGGTAGAAGTGTTTGATGTATGCGGAATTGATTTCATGGGGCCTTTCGTCAGCTCATATGGCAACAAATACATACTCGTAGCTGTAGACTACGTGTCCAAATGGGTGGAAGCTGCAGCGCTCCCTACAAATGATGCAAAGGGGATAATCAATTTTTTGAGAAAGAATATATTCACCCGATTTGTCACTCCAAGGGCAATAATCAGTGACGGAGGCACTCACTTCTGTAATCGACCCTTCGCAAAATTGTTAGAAACGTATGATGTACGCCACAAGGTCGCCACCCCATACCATCCACAAACGAGTGGGAAAGTGGAAGTTTCGAATAGAGAGATAAAGAGTATTTTAACAAAGACTGTGAATGCTACAAGAACAGATTGGACGAGAAATCTAGATGATTCACTCTGGGCCTACCGTACTGCTTTCAAAACTCCAATTGGCATGTCGCCATATAAATTGGTGTTTGAGAAGACGTGTCACTTACTAGTGGAGTTGAAGCATAGAGCTTTGTGGACATTGAGGCAGCTTAATCTTGATATAGAAGTTGCGGATACAAGTAGAGTCACAGAGTTACCCGAGCTTGATGAGTTTCATTACCACACTTTTGAGAGCACAAGATTATACAAGGAGAGAATGAAAATGATGCATGATAAAAATATTCTTGAGCGGAGTTTTAAACCCGAAGATATGATATTGCTATACAATTCAAGATTGAGGTTATTTTTGGGTAAATTAAAGTCAAGATGGTCAGGACCATTTAGTGTGGTAGAGATTCACCCGACCGGAGCCATAGAGATTGCTGCAGCAAATGACTCTCGCGCGTTTAGGGTCAATGGGCACATGTTAAAACATTATTTGGGCATGGAAGATGCGAAAGTAGTATCGGTGACTCATTTGCTCGAGCCACAAAGGTTAAGCAAGCCTTAAGTGAAATTATCTACGTCGTGCCACGACGTTAAATCAGACGCTTTATGGGAGGCAACCCATTGTAATGTTGTAATGTTGTAATGTCGTATTCGTCGTGCCGCGAGGTTAATTGAGGTACTCGTTGGGAGGCAACCCAATTCATAGTTGATTTTTAGTGTAGTTAGAATTTTTCTTTTCGTTTTTAGGTACTAACAAGTTTGCAGGTGATTTTGGGCGAGACGATCAGAGCTTTAAGCGTCACAAGAAGGAAACCAGGTGACGTAGCTTGCTCCGCGAGGGGTAAGGCCAGGTAGAGCTGACGTTTGAGCTCGCACCGCCAGAGGTGAAGCCAGGTGAACCAGGCGCTACGGCTCGCATCGCCAAAGGTGAGCCCAGGTATTTCGCGCGTCAGGCTTCGTGCAGCAAGCCTCCAAGCTCGCGTTTGAGCTGGCTAGGTAAGGTATTACGCGAGGTTATGCACCATGCGACGCCAGGTAAGTTTTTTTACGGCCTCTTTAAATTTTTCTCCCCTTATTTTATTCGAACCTCCTCACTTACATGCCCAAAACACTGAACAAAATACAAAAACCCTAACCTAATTTAGACCAAACACACAACAAAAGAAAAAAAAATCTCAAACACCCTTCACCCTTTACCAGTTTTGCTCTCACCATTGCACAACACTGCACAAATCTCCCCTTGTCTCACCAGAAATTTTCAAGCAACTCCTTCCTCTCAAAAGCTTCTAAGGTATGATTCTTCTCTCTTTCCCTTGCAATTTCGAGTTGGGTAAAGGTATGCAATTACACACAAAATTTGGTGGTTGCTCTTCATTGTAGTATTGTGTTTGTGTGTCCCAACCCCAAGAACCCCATAGGAATGGTGTTGCGATTGTATGAACATGTGGTAGTACGGAACTTCCAAGCCGATTTGGGAGGGTGAGGCAATCCCCCACCCCTATAAGCACTCCCATGTCACTAGTTGCATGCTAAGTGTTTGCTATAATGCCTCAATGGCATTCCTTGTCCCCATTGGAGCCCGAGTCTCCGAGATTAATAGATTAGTGTTGTGTAGTCGTGCACCACGTTAAAATTTTAAGTATGGGGTGGCTCATGGATAGCCCATGTGTTGTTCTTTGATTCTAATGTTAAGAAAATACGAGGTGAAGTCTGAGTAACCTCGGAATGTTGGGCAACACTATGTGTGTAATGTGTAATACAGTTTTAACTGATTAATGATTACTTGAGTAGGAACGAATATGCCTCCGAGAAAAGACACAGGCAAAGGAAAGGCTACTTCCATTGTGCCGGCTAAAGCAAAGGCGGCCTCCGCACCTCCCCCAAAGAAGAGAAAATGGGGAGAAGCTACCTCCAATCTAAGTGGAGTATAAGCTGTGGCAGCTATAGAAGCCATGCATCAACAACCACAAGGACAACAGGAGTTTGGCATCAACAACATACCACCGCATACTAAGGATTGGTACAAGCGTTGTAGGCCTAAACATGTACACCCGGAAGCAGCTATCCACGAATGCAGCTTGAAAGCAAAGTATGAGGCAATTTTCAGGGGCATTCAGGACAAGGGGTTGAGCTATATATTCAAGAACACATGGGACATTAATCTCAACTTAGTCCGAGAATTCTATGCAGTGTTTGATCTACAAAATACTGAACAGCTGGTGACGATTCATGGGCGATTGATAGATTTTTCAGCTACGGCCATATGTAACATTTTAGGTGCTCCGGATGTTCCTGTGGAACCATTGGGCCACTTCATCCGCCGGCCTACATATAGAGAGCTGAGACACACGCTTTGTGGTGTCGATTCTACGGCAGCATGGGTCCGGGATAAGGAAACTAATCGGCACAAGAGGTTCCCCAAGAAGAAGATGAGGGCGGAGGCTCAAGTGAGGCTTAAACTGATAAATGCACGGCTTCTACCGTGCAATCATGGAGCGCTCATTAGCCGTGAGAGGACATGTACGCTCTACTTCCTCATGACCGGTCAAAGGGTGAATGTGGGTCATCTGATCCACTACCAAATGTCTTTAGTCAGAACGAGTAAGAAGGTCGATCGAATGCCATTTGCCAATTTTCTAACTCAGTACTTAAGACATGAGGAGGTTGCGGAGGAGCCAGAGTTTGACCACATCATCGATCAGCCCCTACGACAAACGGACATCACTAGTCTCCGGCTGAAAGAAGAGACTGCCATGACATCTTTAACAGGTGCAGAGCGCAATGCTCATGATGATAGTTTTATGGCCCATATCTATGGGATGATGGATTTGCAGCTAAGGATAGGGGGTCGTCCGGCCACATCTGAGGAGAGGACCTTATTGGAGCAGCGGTACCCGCTCAATGGTCATGCCCAGCAGTTGGTTAGGACAGGTGATGGCTATAGACTCCCCGATGATGAGGATAGCAACAATCCTGAGCAGTCTGAGGCTGAGCCGGAGCAGTCAGATGATGAGGATGATGATGATGATGAGGAGGAAGCACATGGTGAAGAGTGAAGAGCCTTAGAGTATGAGGACGCAATTTGATCAGGGAGTTTCCTTTCACCCTACTCATTTTTCTTATTTTGTCAATTTGTGCGTGCACTGAGGACAATGCATGATCTAAGTGTGGGGTGGAGACTTGTAGAAATTACTTGTAGTTGTTTTAGTAAGTGTCATTTTCGTTAGATAATGGTTTTAGTTATTTGTTTTAAGAATTTGGTTTTAGTGATTTGTTTTTGTTATTTATTTTAGTTAGAAAATATAAAACAAATGATATATATATATATATATATATATATATAGAGAGTGAGAGAGAGAGAGAGAGAAAGAGAGAGAGAAACTGGACTCTTCCCGACGATGGATCTCCTAGACAGTTTTCTTGAGGGAAGTAAGTTTAGAGAAAAAAACCAAAAAGATTTTTTTTAGGTAGTCTAGTAATTCCCCCTTGGTTTTTCTTTGGGCCGCGGTTATTTTTCAAGGGCTTTTAGTTGAACCGGGTATAGTTAGTTTAATTTTTAGGAGTAAAAATCACGGAGCTATGCATTTAATTGTAGCAATATCTCTTAGTTTTGTTATACCTTAAGAATAGTTAGTACTATGGTTGTGACACTTAGACTCGATTTTTTGACTCTAGCATAAGTACCTTAAATCGTAGATTCCTAATTTTGCTTAACTGCTTTGACTGGAGTGTCGCGATGAAACCAATCCTGAGTGAGTAATGTGTCATGTCTGTGTGAGTTTTGTATGTATTCTGTGCATTGCATTTGATGTCTAGAATTTGCCATCTGTGCGTGCAAAACGAAATAGTAGTCTTGTTCAGTCTGAGAAGTGATATAGGCGTTTCTTTGTTAAGCCAGATATATATAGTTTACCCACCTAAAAGTTATGTATTGTAGTTAACCCCTTTGAGCCTATAATCATGTTTCTTTGGTAACCAAATTACAAGCCGTACCCCTTTGTTTGAATCGACCATATATTTGAACCTTGTCACCTCTCATGAGCACTTGAATTGTGATGAATTATGAAAAAGTTAAAGTGTGGGGGTGGTGGATTGGCTTTTGAGCGGAACAATTGAGATAAGGAGAAAGGTGCACCGTTTGAAAAGAAAAAAAAATAATTCTTGATGGTGGTGGCTAGTGATATACTGGTGCTTAAAGAAGTAGGAGCTAATATAAAGTGAAGTTAAGGTGGAGTTTTGGTTTGACATAAATATGGGCTTGAATATTAAAGTGTATGTATTAAAGTGTTTAAGGGAGATGTAGTCACTTATATCCAAATGTATCCTACCCGATCCGCAGCCTACATTACAACCAATCAAAGTTCTATTTGATTTTAGACTGAATAAGCTCGATTAATAGAGTATTACACTACGGACAAGCCTATGGTGCATCATTTGTGGCATGTGAATGTTATTTCTGAGAGCGAGTGAATTTTTCCTATCTTGAGTTCCTACTTTTTTAAAATTCATTGTGTGTGGAACTGAGCTCTTTTTTGGGTGAAGGCACGTGATTCATAAAGAAAAGGTAATGTCATTGACCTCCATATTACAGTAAGTGAATTGTGAATAAGTCATGGTATTTGTGTGTCAAATCTTGAGGCGAGGATGTTACACCTTTGTGCTTAGACTATTTTAAATATTCTTGGTGCAAGGAGTTAAGGGAATTACTTAGTGACGTTGTGTCTGTAAGTGTGGTCTGATTGTTCGAGGACGGACAATATTTAAGTGTGGGGTATTGATGTGTGGCTATAATTTACGGTTTAGCACACTATCCGCCTTGCAGTTTATACACTTTAATGATAAATTGTACTTTATTTGCTCGTAATGAAGTCTATTTTATGTGTAGATGAATTGGACATGAAAGTAGTGAAAAGGGGATATTTAAAAGTCGAAAGCGTGCTCGGGAGCAGTGAAAAGGAGAAGCTGGCGAAGCCAGGCCTACACCAGGCGTTATACCTGGTGACGCCAGACTTGTAGCTGGCGAGAGACCTGGCGGGGCAGAAGGAGAGCTTGACCAGGCCTTATACCTGGCGACGCCAGGTCTGGGGCGAGGTCCAAATGGCTTTAGGCATCGTGGGTCCAGGTCTGGGCGTGCACAGTCCGAGTTTTGAAGACTTATTTCGTCTCCGGGTTTGATTAGGACTTTGCCTACATGTTTAGGTCTTTTTCTACACATATAAATAGACCTAAAAATGCCACTTTTGAGGACTTTTATAACCGGAGAAAAGAATAGCTTGTGGAATCAACCGTTGGGAGTTAGAATCATCGATTTCTACATCCTTTCATCTTTACTTTGTAATTGAATTATGCAAAATATTTAGGATATTGTTACTATGAGTGTGAGTAGCTAAACTCCTAATCTAGGGTTTTGATGGAACCTATTGAAGGATGATTTTCTTGTTATGTTAATACAAATTTGCAGTAATATTTTTTCTATTTGTTCAACTATATTATTCATGTGGTTGATTGAAGGGCCCTCAATTAGCTGTGCCTATTTAGTATGTATTACTCGGGAGAGAGTGCATATTTAAGTAGATGTTGAACAACATCACTCCTAACGTATATGAGGAATCAATACGAAGGGTTTAAATGTGGGATTAGGGATAACGAAATCTTGGCGCGATCTGAGTGAGCCTTACTTAATGTCAGCTAGCGTAATTCGGGAGAATATGTCTAGTAAATTGTGATAATTACTCGGGAGAGAGTTACGATAGTCATAGTGCTCATGATCGATAGAGAAGACTTAGGCGAATTTATAGAAAATGTAGCGGAAAAGATTCTGACAATAGGGGAAATCACAACCTTAGATCATTCCAATTCTTGTTTACAAACCGTTCGTAGTTAGTCATTTAGTATTGCATTTTCATTACGTAATATTTAGTTAATAAACATCCAAATTATTATTTAAATATTTCTGAAGATTGATTGCGTAAATTTGTACGTATCTAGCAGCTGTGGCTGATAGGTTAATTCCCTGTGGGATTCGACTCCGGACTTATTAGTCGGAATATATTTGCGACGACCGCTTAGTCCTTTTTATAATGTATAGTTGGGCGTGATCAATTCTCTTACTATAAAATTATGACATTAATATTCAATCATATTTTAAATTTTTTCACAATCGCGCGAAGCGCGGTTAAGTACACTAATAAAAGAATAATAGAGCTTCTAATATAAGCAAGGGTGTGGATGATTACAGATTGTTTTCCAGAATGAAAAAATATGAGCTTTTATAGGGAGGAATCCGAGATGCCGTTTCCTTGAGGTATGTTGCCATTACATTCATTTATTTTGGTCATTGAACAATTTGCAGGTTGCTTTAATGTTGGGTTTTGTTACCTTAGAGTAAATATTGAATTCCGAATTTTTCGTGTTATATTTGTTTTGCCTGAACTCCTTCATCGTATATGAAGTTTCGAACACTAAACCTTCTTCTTGTGTACTGGAGTTGATCTTCTGAGGAGTCTTTTGCCTATCTCCGAATTTGTATTCTGTCTGTTTCGCAAGTTGGTTGAACAGTTCCTACCACATGTCCTTTTTTAAACGGTACACGTGTCATGTGCTTTTTTTATCAATACAATTGCCCTTGCTGCTAATATAACCTCTTCTTAATAAGTAAAGAATTGAATAGTAGTTTACTTCTTCCACTGTAATGTAATGATAACACTGTTTTTCTACATAAGAAGACACGTGCAAACTTGTCGGTGGAATGATGCCTCATCATCAAGCCACCTTGTTAGCGATAGATGTGATAATTATTATGCTTAATTGGAACTTCTTTTTCTTGATGTAAGCGTTAACTCAATTATTTATTTTTTTAAAATATGTTGTCCATTTGTTGTATATTAGTATTATATACATGATATTCTCGGCTAATATGACCTTCCCAGTCGTTGCCATCGTATGTTCATGATCACAACGCAGCATTCTTGCTCAGCAACAACTTAGCATATATAATAGGAGTAATATAACTATGGCTAACAGGAGGAGCCTGATAATCAATAAATGAGGATATTATTGAGAGACAACATTTCAAATACCAACGTCTGCAAAAAAAAAAAAAAAGTGACTTATTACTATTGAAATAAAAATGTATAGTATGGGTGTACATGTAACAAAGCATCTAGTGCTGATAATGTTTGGAGGAGCCTCAAGAAAATATTTTTCATAAACTCACCTATTATCCTTATTTGAGTAACAGTGACAATATATATATATATATAGACGCACCACCAACTCATCATATAACGAAATCAAATGACATAATGTGATTTCAATACTGATGGTTAATTAAAATACAACATCAACTTTAGCATTGAAAACAACAATGCTTGTTGGTTTCCAACCTATCTATTAATTCAAATAAATTATTGGATAAGATATTATCAAGTATGTAAAGTCAATGTTTAATATTGAGCAAAATATATAAACGTGTTATAAAATAAAGACTATAAAGTAAAGAAACCGAACACAAGTATAGAGGGAGATTGATATTTTTATTTAAGCTCAAACTGTTGTAAATAATGAACTGAAAACTCCTCTATTTATAGAAGAAAGGAAGCAGCTGCGAGGCTTTTCAGGAAGCAGCTGCAAGGCTTTTCTTTAGCTGCTTGTAAGCTGTCTGCATGAGCTGCTTGCAACTTGCCTGTTTAATAAGAAGCTGCTGCAAATCATTTCATTGAGCTGCTTGCAACCTGCCTACATCAACTGCTTGCAACCTGCCTGCATCAGCTGCTTGTAGATAAACTTCAACAGGGTACTAAATGGATAATCTTCTTCAGGAAGATTATCTATAACGGGGTAATAAATGGACATCCACAATAATTATTTTTATAACACTCTCCCTTGGATGTTCATTAAAAGGTATTGTGCCTCGTTAAAACCTTACTAGGAAAAACCCAGTGGAAAAAATCCTAGTGAAGGAAAAAGAGTACACATATTTAGTAATACGCATTTCTAGCTGCCTCATTAAAAACCTTATAAGGAAAACCCTGTGGAAAAAAACCTTAGTAAGGAAAAAAGAGTACATCGCGTATTTTACTCCCCCTGATGAAAACCTTGTTTCAAATATTTAAGTTTTCGCATTCCAATCTTGTATACTATCTTCTCAAAAATTGAAGTTGGTAAAGATTTAGTAAATAAATCTGTTGGATTGTCACTTGAACGGATTTGTTGCACATCAATGTCACCATTTTTCGGAAGATCGTGTGCATAGAATAATTTTGGTGAAATGTGCTTCGTTCTATCTCCTTTTATAAATCCTCCCTTCAATTGGGCTATGCATGCAGCATCGTCTTCGTATAAAATTGTGGGTCTTTTATCACATTCCAACCCATATTTTTCTCGAATAAAATAAATCATTGATCTCAACCATATGCATTCCCTGCTTGCCGATTTGAGATCGAACTTTATGGGGATCAGATAAATAACCTGCATCTGCATAACCAACAAGATCTGCACTACCTTTGTTAGTATAAAACAAACTCATATCAAGAGTTCCCTTTAAATATCGCAATATATACTTAATCCCATTCCAATGTCTCCGTATAGGAGAAGAGCTATATCTTGCTAGTAAATTAACAGAAAATGCTATGTCAGGCCTTGTAGCATTAACAAGATATATAAGTGCATCAATTGCACTGAGATAGAGTATTTCAAGACCAAGGAGTTCCTCATCCTCTTCTGGAGGTCAGAACGGATTCTTATTCACTTCAAGTTATCGAACACCCAATTGGTGTACTTAATGAGTGCACTTTGTCCATATAAAAGCGTTTTAAGATCTTTTCTGTATAGACAGATTGATGGATAAAGATCCCGTATGCTAAATATTCAATTTGCAGACTAAGACAAAGTTTTTCCCTTTGGAGCTCTTCTGGAGTTCCTATGATATTTATGTCATTAACATAAACAACAAGTATAACAAACTATGATGTTGTTTTCTTTGTAAAAATGCATGGACAAATGCCTTCATTTACATAACCTTCATTCATCAATTCAGTGAGGCGATTATATCACATGCGCCCAGATTGATTTAAACCGTACAAAGATCTTTGTACTTTGATTGAATGCATTTCACGATGCTTTGAACTATATGCTTCAGGCATTTTAAATCCTTCAGGGATCTTCATATAGACTTAATCAAATGAGTCATATAGGTTATGCCTTGCATTTAGATGGCATGACATCTTCAGGTGTCTGGACTACAGGTTCGGTCCTCACAATCTTTTATAATATTGTGTACTATATTGTATCAAATACATCGTCGACGATCATTTCATATCGGTTCGCAAGTCACATAACTTGTTAAGATCTCATCACTTTTTTTATTTTCAGGTACCTGAACTTCTTCAGGAGTTTCATGAAATGTTATGTCGTGGGCTCTTCCAGAGCTTATTTCCTCCTTATTATGATCATTTTGATCATTTGCTCCTATTCTTTTCAAGGATTGTTACCTTTGGAACCGATTGGTCTACCACGCTTCATGCGTATAGTAAACTCTATCCTTCAGGGACTTAATTTTAATAGGAGCATTTGCAGTTGAAATATGATATTTAATTTTGGATCAGCAAATACTTCTGGCATTTGATTTGAATTATCTTCTAAGTGAGGATCATATTAATGATAATTCAATTCATATAGCATATTTTTCAATTGTTTTATTCCATCCCCCAAATGTTAGAAAAACTAACATATATCCCAAATCTTCTTTGGAAAACATATCTTTGTGTATTGTGGTGGAGAAATTAATCATATACCACACATCAAAAGTTATTAGATAGTAAAAATATTTGATTTCTGATCCTAAAACAATTGTGAGGGGAGGACTTATCATATTTTGTTGGTCTGATGCATACAAGTGCTACTGTATGCAATTTAAAAAAATCTTAGACCAACACACGAGGCTTTGTTCTCATAAGCAATAGTTTAGCCATTAATAGGAGGTATTCAATGCTAAACTAGCTTGGATATAAACCAGCATCATCAAGATGAACTATCTTGATTTTCATAATCTGAAAATTATGTTATTAATTAAGAAAGATAATTTCAAATGCCAAACTACGGGTTGACAATAAACATACATGTAACCATCTTATATATGCATCTATAAGTGGTTCACATGATAGGTGAATGAGCCCATATTCACCTTTTATATATTCCAAAATTCGGGAATTTTAGTCCCAACTTCAGCTGGTATAATCAAGTTATTATGAGAACAAGCAACACAAGAGAATTCTTGAAGAATCTTCTAGTTCTTCAGTATATGCTTATCTGAATTCTCAAATAGCTCATTTAAAGATGGCAAATGAAAACTTCAAGTTTATCATAGCATGTTGTCACGGGCCCATTTCCTTACATTGGGTAGCGGCACCTGCTCCGCCCGTGCGGCGCCCGCGGACTCCCCATTCGTGCCGCGGGCCAGCCTTTCTATCCTCGTCCCAGGATTTCCCAAGCACGATCTTGTGCCTGTAGGTCGGGGCCTCGCCCCGACTTGTGCCGCCCGTAAGATGCCTAGGCCCTTGGCCCTAGACATGTCGTGGCGCTCCACCTTAGGATCACAATCCTTACGCGCCCTGGGGACTTGGCTTTGGACATGTCTTGTCCTTAGCCAAAGACTGAGCATCGCTCTCGCGTGCACAGCCCAATCCTCAAGCTTGACACTCGTCTAGTGCATCCGCGACTAGCTCGTGCCTCGCCCGAGTAAGGCAACCTTTAGTCCTTGGCCATTGTCATGCGCCTCTTTCGTGCCATGCCCATACATAGCCCTCTCGCAGCACGCTTCCATTCCGAAGTAGTGCAGTGTCGCCAACACCTGCACCTTTAGGCCAACGGACCCTTGCTTGCATGGCTGAACCAAAGCCATGCTCACAAGTCGACACATGATGCCCCTATGACAGGTGCGTCAAGTATCCAATCGGCGTGGAGGTCTCTTTCCAACACTCGGCAGCCCGCGGGGCTGGCCGTTCCACGATAGCAGCCTCCACTGCCCTATTGATGCCCAACGCAGGCCCTAAGGCGTTGCGCAGCCCATACGAGTTCCCAAACTCGCATGGATGCCCTTGACACTCCCTTGAGTCATCTAGGCAGGCCCTTGGGGTTCGCCCCCAAGGCAGCTCGTTCTATGCGGCTCGGTGGCAGCACGCATGGGGGAGGCAGGTCGGAGCTTTTCATCACCTATACCCCCCTTATATATGCTTAAAATTAAAAAGCCCAAGTTGCCCGAGTAGACGTCTCTACGTCAGACCATCAGAAGGACCCTTTCTCACCAGTTCCTGGCCGAAATTACAACTCCAAGATCTGGGTTGTAACATCCTCCCACACTCATAATGTCATCGTCCCGATGACACATAATGGTTTAAGACATCCCGGAGTCTGCCCCCTCAGGTATGCCCATCCCAGCTCCCTTAGTCCGGTGGGTTGGACTTCCTCGAAGTCCTTTCTCCAAAAAGGAGTCGTGCCCCATGCACTCCTCCTCCCAAGTATCTTCCAAGCGTGCCCCTGCACTTCACCTCCATTCGGTGTTCACTTGGAAAGTGCCTCCGCACTTGCACCCTCTGGTGTCTAACTTTGTGATTGACCCACACTAGTCAAATCACACCATGACCCTCACGGTCTTCATGTCCGTCTGAAGCTTTACTTCACAGGTTAGTACCTCAATGTGCTATTTCGACGTCGCTTACGTAGTATCCGCTTCCGTAGCCCTCAAGATGCCCTCACTGGCATGGCTCCCGTAGCCTTTCGCTCCCGTAGCATTATGACGCCCTCCTTGGCGCGGTCCAAGTAGCTCCATCGCTTACTTGACCTTCAAACGCCCCTGGCATAGCTCACGTAGCATTCCGCTCCCGTGGCTCTCTTTGCCCCCAACCTTGAAGATGTGTTCGCTCCCAGACTCATGACTTCGCCCTTATGCCTCTTGCATAGGCGGGATCCTCCCACACTCAATGTGGAGGATATGTTTTAGCCCTGTCGTCTCACTTGGCATTCGGCCAACTCTTGAGACGACCCCTCGGTGAGTACTACATTCACAAAGTCATAACGTCGCTGCCTTTCCGAACAAAGTTCTGTGTCTTCCGTCCGTCACTTCCTCAGCAAGTAGCCAATGCTCCCGGTAGTACTTCAATACTCGCCCTATAGCCAGGTACTCTCCCGGTCCTGCTAGCACGGCTTCCCGGTTCGGTGTGCACCGCACTTGGACTCTCCCGGTCCCCGATGATTCGACATACCCCTTTCCAGAATGATGACCACGTCTAGACAAGGGAACTTGCCCCATTCCGCTTGCTTTGCTATGCTTTCAAATTCATTTCCTCACCTTCGCAATGCCCTCAGGCAATCCAAAGTCTTTTCCCGGAGGAAAGACACTCAGCTTGATGCGTTGCACGCATCCTTGGCAAGATCTCCGCTAAGATCATGCCCCAGTTTATAGTCCATGGCCTACTCTTCGTAATATGGTTGCACGGCCTGGCAAACATGGCATTCTCTTTGCCATCCGACTCATCGGCATATCACCTCATTCAGTAGCACCTTAGACTGACGAAAGACAATGGAATCACCCATTTCCTTCGTCGACCATTAGTATCTGGTTCTCAATCTTTGGTGGCATATGAACATCAATCTCTGCTTTGACGTGATCTCGGCACTGACATCCAAAATGCACTAGCCATATCCACCCTTTGCTTTGACATTGTGCCATGGCAAAGTATGGCCTCAATCAACTCTAATACCATGTCGTATCAGAATGATTTTGTTTCTGTTCTGATAACAAGTCGCATTAGAGTGATTCTATTTCTGCTCTGATACCAAGTGTCACGGGCCCATTTCCTTACATTGGGTAGCGGCACCTGCTCCGCCCGTGCGGCGCCCGCGGACTCCCCATTCGTGCCGCGGGCCAGCCTTTCTATCCTCATCCCAGGATTTCCCAAGCACGATCTTGTGCCTGTAGGTCGGGGCCTCGCCCCGACTTGTGCCGCCCGTAAGATGCCTAGGCCCTTGGCCCTAGACATGTCGTGGCGCTCCACCTTAGGATCACAATCCTTACGCGCCCTGGGGACTTGGCTTTGGACATGTCTTGTCCTTAGCCAAAGACTGAGCATCGCTCTCGCGTGCACAGCCCAATCCTCAAGCTTGACACTCGTCTAGTGCATCCGCGACTAGCTCGTGCCTCGCCCGAGTAAGGCAACCTTTAGTCCTTGGCCATTGTCATGCGCCTCTTTCGTGCCATGCCCATACATAGCCCTCTCGCAGCACGCTTCCATTCCGAAGTAGTGCAGTGTCGCCAACACCTGCACCTTTAGGCCAACGGACCCTTGCTTGCATGGCCTGAACCAAAGCCATGCTCACAAGTCGACACATGATGCCCCTACGACAGGTGCGTCAAGTATCCAATCGGCGTGGAGGTCTCTTTCCAACACTCGGCAGCCCGCGGGGCTGGCCGTTCCACGATAGCAGCCTCCACTGCCCTATTGATGCCCAACGCAGGCCCTAAGGCGTTGCGCAGCCCATACGAGTTCCCAAACTCGCATGGATGCCCTTGACACTCCCTTGAGTCATCTAGGCAGGCCCTTGGGGTTCGCCCCCAAGGCAGCTCGTTCTATGCGGCTCGGTGGCAGCACGCATGGGGGAGGCAGGTCGGAGCTTTTCATCACCTATACCCCCCTTATATATGCTTAAAATTAAAAAGCCCAAGTTGCCCGAGTAGAC
Organism: Nicotiana tomentosiformis; assembly: GCF_000390325.3. Lineage (NCBI taxonomy): Eukaryota > Viridiplantae > Streptophyta > Magnoliopsida > Solanales > Solanaceae > Nicotiana > Nicotiana tomentosiformis. Next base: position 42,637,164 of record NC_090820.1, read on the forward strand.
GTCTCTACGTCAGACCATCAGAAGGACCCTTTCTCACCAGTTCCTGGCCGAAATTACAACTCCAAGATCTGGGTTGTAACATCCTCCCACACTCATAATGTCATCGTCCCGATGACACATAATGGTTTAAGACATCCCGGAGTCTGCCCCCTCAGGTATGCCCATCCCAGCTCCCTTAGTCCGGTGGGTTGGACTTCCTCGAAGTCCTTTCTCCAAAAAGGAGTCGTGCCCCATGCACTCCTCCTCCCAAGTATCTTCCAAGCGTGCCCCTGCACTTCACCTCCATTCGGTGTTCACTTGGAAAGTGCCTCCGCACTTGCACCCTCTGGTGTCTAACTTTGTGATTGACCCACACTAGTCAAATCACACCATGACCCTCACGGTCTTCATGTCCGTCTGAAGCTTTACTTCACAGGTTAGCACCTCAATGTGCTATTTCGACGTCGCTCACGTAGTATCCGCTTCCGTAGCCCTCAAGATGCCCTCACTGGCATGGCTCCCGTAGCCTTTCGCTCCCGTAGCATTATGACGCCCTCCTTGGCGCGGTCCAAGTAGCTCCATCGCTTACTTGACCTTCAAACGCCCCTGGCATAGCTCACGTAGCATTCCGCTCCCGTGGCTCTCTTTGCCCCCAACCTTGAAGATGTGTTCGCTCCCAGACTCATGACTTCGCCCTTATGCCTCTTGCATAGGCGGGATCCTCCCACACTCAATGTGGAGGATACATTTTAGCCCTGTCGTCTCACTTGGCATTCGGCCAACTCTTGAGACGACCCCTCGGTGAGTACTACATTCACAAAGTCATAACGTCACTGCCTTTCCGAACAAAGTTCTGTGTCTTCCGTCCGTCACTTCCTCAGCAAGTAGCCAATGCTCCCGGTAGTACTTCAATACTCGCCCTATAGCCAGGTACTCTCCCGGTCCTGCTAGCACGGCTTCCCGGTTCGGTGTGCACCGCACTTGGACTCTCCCGGTCCCCGATGATTCGACATACCCCTTTCCAGAATGATGACCACGTCTAGACAAGGGAACTTGCCCCATTCCGCTTGCTTTGCTATGCTTTCAAATTCATTTCCTCACCTTCGCAATGCCCTCAGGCAATCCAAAGTCTTTTCCCGGAGGAAAGACACTCAGCTTGATGCGTTGCACGCATCCTTGGCAAGATCTCCGCTAAGATCATGCCCCAGTTTATAGTCCATGGCCTACTCTTCGTAATATGGTTGCACGACCTGGCAAACATGGCATTCTCTTTGCCATCCGACTCATCGGCATATCACCTCATTCAGTAGCACCTTAGACTGACGAAAGACAATGGAATCACCCATTTCCTTCGTCGACCATTAGTATCTGGTTCTCAATCTTTGGTGGCATATGAACATCAATCTCTGCTTTGACGTGATCTCGGCACTGACATCCAAAATGCACTAGCCATATCCACCCTTTGCTTTGACATTGTGCCATGGCAAAGTATGGCCTCAATCAACTCTAATACCATATCGTATCAGAATGATTTTGTTTCTGTTCTGATAACAAGTCGCATTAGAGTGATTCTATTTCTGCTCTGATACCAAGTGTCACGGGCCCATTTCCTTACATTGGGTAGCGGCACCTGCTCCGCCCGTGCGGCGCCCGCGGACTCCCCATTCGTGCCGCGGGCCAGCCTTTCTATCCTCGTCCCAGGATTTCCCAAGCACGATCTTGTGCCTGTAGGTCGGGGCCTCGCCCCGACTTGTGCCGCCCGTAAGATGCCTTGGCCCTTGGCCCTAGACATGTCGTGGCGCTCCACCTTAGGATCACAATCCTTACGCGCCCTGGGGACTTGGTTTTGGACATGTCTTGTCCTTAGCCAAAGACTGAGCATCGCTCTCGCGTGCACAGCCCAATCCTCAAGCTTGACACTCGTCTAGTGCATCCGCGACTAGCTCGTGCCTCGCCCGAGTAAGGCAACCTTTAGTCCTTGGCCATTGTCATGCGCCTCTTTCGTGCCATGCCCATACATAGCCCTCTCGCAGCACGCTTCCATTCCGAAGTAGTGCAGTGTCGCCAACACCTGCACCTTTAGGCCAACGGACCCTTGCTTGCATGGACTGAACCAAAGCCATGCTCACAAGTCGACACATGATGCCCCTATGACAGGCGCGTCAAGTATCCAATCGGCGTGGAGGTCTCTTTCCAACACTCGGCAGCCCGCGGGACTGGCCGTTCCACGATAGCAGCCTCCACTGCCCTATTGATGCCCAACGCAGGCCCTAAGGCATTGCGCAGCCCATACGAGTTCCCAAACTCGCATGGATGCCCTTGACACTCCCTTGAGTCATCTAGGCAGGCCCTTGGGGTTCGCCCCCAAGGCAGCTCGTTCTATGCGGCTCGGTGGCAGCACGCATGGGGGAGGCAGGTCGGAGCTTTTCATCACCTATACCCCCCTTATATATGCTTAAAATTAAAAAGCCCAAGTTGCCCGAGTAGACGTCTCTACGTCAGACCATCAGAAGGACCCTTTCTCACCAGTTCCTGGCCGAAATTACAACTTCAAGATCTGGGTTGTAACAATGTGCTATCTCTAAGTAAACATCTGATTTACTATGGCATAATCTTTTGCATCAGTAAACTTCTGATTACTGTGGCTACTTTTGTATCTGTAAATTTCTGATTTACTGTAGCTACTTTTGCCTCAGTAAAACTTCTGATTTACTGTGACTGCTTTTGCATTGGTAAACTTCTGGTTTACTGTGATACATGATATAGTACAACTTGAAAAATAAGGCGGGTAACTTCTCACATACATATTATTTTACCCCATATGATTGTGGAAACATGGAGATTTTCAGTCTTCCAATCATTTGTGGTCTCAATATAATAGCCATTTGTATCAGTAAACTTCGGATTTATTACAACATATGTTTTGACCATAATTATATAATATGAATGACATATTTGTATATAAGCTCTTCGAGAGTCTTTCTTTATTATCCACAATCTAATATTTACCAGACACTACTGGTGTCATGTGTCTTCTAGACAACAATTAGCTTTTCAGGAGTTGTTGATACATTTTGTACTATCAAATATTGCTCAGACACTTCTGGTATCATGAGAGAAAATTATAATCAAATAAACAATATAAAGACAATTCTAAATTTATAAATGTAAGAAATCAAGAATTTCAATATTTTTACCACCAACTTTGTGTCTCCTTCAGGGAGAAACGCCATTAACATATGAATATTTTATATCAAAGCGGCAACCACATAGTCATTACATCCTTCAGGAAAATATACATGAGTTGTTATTTTTTTCGGGGTAGTTAATAACAACTAACCATAATATATCAATGTGGTTGTAGTAGAAAGCATTCTACAAGAATAATTTTGCCTCAGAATGGTACTTAATAAAATTATCCAAGATGTTTTACGTACAACAGGTACGTGCGACAATGATCTTTATGCCACAAAAATAATATTTATATCATCTGTTATTCTAGCTCTTCCGGAGGTGAGTTATAGTATTTTTTTTCATTCACTACAGGGAATGAAAATGTGCTTCAAAAATAACTTTGAATAACTCATTATTTTATTTACGCATAGAAAGACACAGTTTCATAATATTTTCCTGCTTCGGGAGAAAATTTTAATTTTGTTACTTCTTCAGGAGCAAATTGAAATACGAAAAATTGAGTATATATTCTCTCAATCACATTACCTCTTCTGGAGGTGAATTGTAATATATTTACATCAAGAGCACGTTCATATTTATGACTTTATTAATATTATCACATTCACTTCAGGGGATGGATTAATATTTATCAGAAATTCTCATTCTTCAGAAAATTATATCTGAACGCGCATTAATCACATCAATTATGATGCTTCAACCTTTTTAAAAATATTTACTACTTCAAGAGCAAATCGAGGCATGCGTGTAATATAGAGAATATTTCTCTAGCTTATCTTTAATTGTAACCATAGAAAGCCTAAATTATCACTTCTGGTGGTCATAGGCATATACCACTTCTGGTGGTTAACAAAATTTAGTTACAATGAGATATACGAAACATAACCACTTCTGGTGGTTGTATATTTCTTGCAAACTTTGCTGGAGTTTAAGTGGATCTAATAATGTTATCCACTTTGTAATCCTTTATTAAGATAATTAGGATGAAAACAAATACCAAAATAGGTACTATATACGTAACATATAACCAAGCAAGCGATGATAATGATATTAAAATATAAGCAAAAGGCTCAAATTAAATTATGCAAATTTGGCCATATCAGATGTAAGTGATATCTATATCAATACTGCCAAGAAGAAAAACTCACCACCTCAAGGATATAATTTGCCTTATGATGCTCGTTATGAACAAGATCTAACCACGGACATAAGAATGTCGCCTTACATCGGAGACGAACATGATATAGAAATTAAATTCGAAGTAAGTGCTCAAAATGGCAGAGTCTCGTGCTGATAACGTGTTATAAAATAAAGACTATAAATTAAAGAAACCGAACACAAGTATAGAGGGAGATTGATATTTTTATTTAAGCTCAAACTGTTGTACATAATGAACTGAAAACTCCTCTATTTATAAAAGAAAGGAAGCAGTTGCGCGGCTTTTCAGGAAGCAGCTGCAAGGCTTTTCTTTAGCTGTTCGTAAGCTGTCTGCATGAGCAGCTTGCAACTTGCCTGTTTAATAAGAAACTGCTGCAAATCATTTCATTGAGGTGCTTGCAGCCTGCCTACATCAGCTGCTTGTAGATAAACTTCAATAGGGTACTAAATGGATAATCTTCTTCAAGAAAATTATCTATAGCGGGATAATAAATAGACATCCACAATAATTATTTTCATAATAAAACGGTCCCTTTAATTTATCCGAACATCGAGAATTTATTTTCGGATAGATATTTCAAGCCTTTAACAAAATAGGTCAACTAAACACTAAGAGACCAACAAACCTCTGTTACAATTACGGGATGACGTGTCAGACGGACAAATCATTATACACGTGTATTTGTTAAAACAAATTATGTATTAACTTTCCCTGCCGAAAAGAACATCTGCCCACCGTCGCCCGCCAAACCCCCTCCACTTTTTTTTCAAAACCAAATAAAAAATCATCCTAACCCACTTAATTGAAGATTTTCACCAGCGAAGAACCAATTGCCAAATTCAATTGTGGTGAAATTGGAAGGTGGGGTAAAGGGAGATGAAGGAGGATAGCCTGCCAAATTCTTTATGGGTTCCTATGGAACAAAGAAGTAAAAAAATATGCCTTCCCTGTGTAATTCCGAAAATGGTGAAGCTCGAGTGATAGCTTGCCGTTGGCGGTAAGGGGAAGGTGGAGAGAAAGTTCTGGTGCGCATATCGAATGGTGGAGGAAAAAAATGGAGAAGGAGGTGGGGTCCACATTGAGTTGATGAAAAAAAAAAAGGATAAACTTCGTTAAAAAGAATTTCACGCTCTCCCTGAGCGTAACACAGACATTTTGCCATAAGGGATTTAAGAGACATATTTCTACGCACAAAGTATCTATTTGGTCATTAGCATTTTTTACTAGGTGCTAACTTGATCGCGGAGAACAACTTAAGGGGATGTTTATATATTTTGCTTTAATATTGTGATCTCAAGTGGCATGTGCTTCGACATCTTTATTTGATTCTTACATGGAGCACATATTCAAAAAGCAAGAAAATAAAATTAGCTTGAGCTTAAATTTCTGGACAAACCACCTTTCTTGTGGCTCTTCTTTTGTTATTTTATAATATACACATACATTGATACAAGTACATATATTCACATACATTAAAGATGTTTACAAGGTTGAGATGGAGGGGGATATCAGTATATGTACACTTGTACATATGTAGTGTGGTCCAAAGACTAGACCTTGGGGTTTTGAAATAAATTAAGCACCCACAGCTGTGGTTGCAACAAGTGAATCTAATTCACTTCCTGTGCGTCTTATCTTTTGATCTTCTTCTTGCTTGAACCATATTGCTGGAACCCCTTGAAACAGATCAGTCACCATCTCCAGTGCATAGTCCGCTTCTTTGGTTTTGCTTGCTCTTCCAACCTTCAATATGGAAATAAATAGGCAAATTAAACGTTTACACCATTAATTCACGAGCAGATCGGCTATATTAGCTACTCTATCGATTAGAATTCCCCACACTGGGAATTCTTTGGGCAAAGAACTTAACATTTCGCATATGCACGAATTTTAGTTAGTTTAGCTAGTACAAGAGGAGCATTAGTAGTAGCAAACTGAAATTGATAGCTTGTTTTTTTATTCTTCCTTTAGGTGTTCTTTAGCATTGAACATCAGGTATAGGTAAAAATTTCTTTGTAGCCCCTCAGTTAAAATTTTGACCCCTTCAAAGGATATACACTTTGATTGTGGTGAAGATAAGGTATTTGAGATAAGCACAAGTTAAAATATCCATCTTGTACCTTATTCTTGTCATATAGTATACCTACCATATAGTACCATTACACCTGTTGAACTTCTTACAAATTAAATCACCCAATTCTCAGGTTGGATGGGACAAAATTGTACTTAGTAACTTAAAGGGGGGAAGGACTCGGTCCAAACAAAGTCATCTTCTTTAGTATTTGGTACGATTTTACTTCATAATATGCAATACAAAACTTTGATTGTTGAAAGCAGGACACTAGGGTACAATTACATACTATTTATGATAAGAAGAAGCTAAAATATCTTCTTGTACCTTATTTTTATTAGTATATGTTTCTGTCACCTAGTACTATTGCACTTCAGACCAAGAGCATTCTTTAAAAAAGCATATTCTATTGGGCCCAAACAACGTCACACAAGTGTATAGTTTCGATCACTCTGTTTCTCTTCAACCTTTCCAATCTCAGCAGTCGGCAATAACGGGAAAATGGTAAAATCACAATTATCCAAACAAAAGCACAAACCGAATTAGGACTTACCAAAACTGTTCGGAGCCCCACAGCTTTCCCAGCAGCTATGTTCCGAACATTATCATCAAGGAAGAGCTAAAAACAAACACAAACCAAAAGAATCAAACTCTGAACCACAACCAATACAGCACATAAATCAAACAAATAAAGACCTAGTTGGTTAGATAAGCGGAGTATAGAGCATACCGTGCGACAGGGATCGACCTGAGCAGCTTCAATGGCGATATTCATGGCCTCCATTGAAGGCTTCAATATCACAGGAATCTCATTTGGCCGTGTTGCCCTGGACAGGTTACAATTCATAGTTTCGAAACAAATAATTTGTTCAAAACAATCCTTAATTCCTAGACGATCCAGTGCCTTTATCGCATGAATTCGATCCGAATTCGTGAAAATCTGCACATTTACTATCTTAATCAATCACAAAGTCCTTCATAACATATTACTAATCAGTCATCATCCGATGATCAATAGATCGCAATTTGAATCCATTTCTATAACTTACAATTTTCCTTTGATTAATACTACGCAAGATGCTTCTTAATTGAGCATCCGGTTTAATCAATTCATACGGCAATCTTCCGTGCACATAGCTGTTCAGGAAGAAACAAAAGAAAAATTTCAGAAAAAAATAATCGCTTTTTTGAAAAACAAAATCATTCAAAATTGGGGAATTAGGGAGTCAAACTATGCAGTTTTTCTGAACATATCTCACCTATGATAATCATCAGCATCAATATCATAGCCTAATGCCTACATTAAAAGCAAAATAGATGGAAGAAAACAATTAATCGAATGATCTAGAATTGATTAATTGCAAACTATTGAAGTATCAATTAAGAAAAAGTACTGAAGTAGTATTAATTGAGAATTAAGGCTAAAAATAGGAAAATTACTCGTAAACCGGCGAGAGAGCTGCCGTAAGTTTTGAAAAGCTCAACACGCAAAACCGATGCTTTCGACTCCGGAAAACCACATTTCTCCACCAGAAAATCTGTTTTAAGCCAAACATCACAATTTTAGATAAGCGATCACAGCTCATAATGTTGAATTACTTTAATTAATTACACAATTAAAAAGCAAAAGAGGGAAAAAAAAGAAGAACAGAATTCAAACCGTCAATGTTCTTCTTCAATGCTTGGCCAATTCCAGTCTTGGACGAGTACAGAGTATCATCCAAATCTAAATAAAAAATTATACAGAAATATTCTCAGATCACTCAACATATTATCTCAACGAGGAAACGAAATGAAAAGTAGGACTATTAACTATAATTCGCACAATTCTAACATGCGATCAGGGAAATATTTTGAAAACAAAATTCCTCTCTAACAGCTTAAAATTATAAATGATACAGTTCAGCATAAACTGATACTCTCTTTTCTAATTTATGTAATACTATTTTTTTATTTAAACATAATTTAACTTTAAATTTCTAATTTATTTAATATTTATGAATTATTTTAGATTATAAGTTTTTTAAAAAATTCTTTCAGTGCCGAGTCAAACAGTATAGACAAGATAGCAATTGAGCAAATGAACGTACCAAAAACAATAGAATCAAAAGGGGAAGAAGAATCACGAGAAGAATTGGAATATGAATCCATATTGGAGAAGGACGAATTGAACAAAACTGTATATATATAATGAAACTACGCAAATATTAGCTGAAAGTAATTCTTTCTGTTACGTGGAAGGATGAGTACACGGAAGGGGCCTTTGAAACGGGGAGCGAAAGTGGGTATTTATAGGAGTTAAAATAAGGTGGGGAAGAGACGTAGAAGAAGATAAGGACAAGAACGGGAAAAATGTGCTGACTCGGACAGCGTCAAGATGACAATGAGTGTAATTTGACAGCTGATGCAATAAGAAAATGGGACCCACGCGTTGTCCAATTACAGCAGCGCTACTAAATTGACAATAATGCCCCTTCTTCCATGTTGACACGTTGCTTATGATTTGTTTAATAGCTCTAAAAGAGGAAAATAAAAACAAAAGGCGGATCAATTATTGAATGCCATTTTCACGTTAATTGTGATCCTTACCAACGACAATAGATTTTGGTGGGGAGGAAAATCTAAAATGTTTTTACAAAACAATATTTTCTGATTTTGCTAACTTAAATTCTTCAAAAAATTTCTTTTCCACTAGAATAACAAATAATAGTTTTTTAAATATATTCTTAATAGATGGCAGTACGCTATTTATTTTCCAGTCTTTCTTAGAACTTTCTAAAATCTCATTAAATTTCATCTAAATCTTATGAGACTAATGAAATGGAAGGTTCAAGCTCTCTTCTGGACCAAAGACCTGATCTTGACGTTTTGAAATTATGACAAGAAAGGAAAAAGCAAAATGTACCTGCTCTTGCTCAGTTTGTGCAAAAGAATGATTCTTGACTTAAATTTAATTCATAAAAGAAGTGAAATATTATATTTTCTTTTCCCTCTTAATTCCTCATAAACAAGAATGTTCTTTTCTCCTCCTTTGTGGTTAAGTTATTTCCATTTAAAATAAAAATCAGTAGCCAAAGTGAAAGGAAAAGAAAGGAAACTTTTGATTTTCTTAAATAAATAATAATAAAAAAACTTCCCCCCCATCAAGAATGTAATGTGTATAATAATGAGTTTAATTTGTATTTTTTACACTTGGTCAATCAAAAGATATATGCAGATAATCCTTCATAAACAGTCAAATTCCTGGTTACTAGGTATAATAATAGGCTTTTTTAATTTTTATTTGGTTATCAAAATCTTGCAATTTTTTCAATATCACTTGAAAGTGCATTTTCAAATTTGAAAACCTGGTTCCAATTGAAAATGGAAAGTTTGCTAGTGTTTAGTTGCAAAATATGTTGAAAAAAAGATATCCAAATATGTTGCAAAAATTATAATCAAACACAACTTCATCTTCAATTCAAATTTTAGTGAAATTCCAATTTGAAAAATTATTTTGGAATTCATGTCCAAACGCCTACTAAAAATAATCGGCAGAAGTATAATATATATGATTCATGTATAATATGTATATAACCATGTATAACCGGTATATAATCTACATATATTAGCTAGAAAAAGTAAACAATGAATCAAGCCAGCTATTTGGATAAAGATCTCCTAAAATAATTACAAACGGTAAATATACAAAGCATATACTGTATACGGGTAAAATCGAACTCAGTATTTGACCGAACATCCAACACAACAATTTGGGATCGAGAGATGGTGATAAAATCATGAAGATCGGTTCTTGCCTTACTGAATTAGCCATCGGAACCACCAAACTTTCTCTCGAGCTTATCGAGGTCATAACTGATCCCGGTCATAACTGTCTCGGAATATATTGCCAGCTTATCTGACAGGGGTCCGAAATTCCCGTAACTAACCGGGCATTACGGCGGAAATCATGAAACATACCAAAAAAGGGACCAACGGTCAACAAATCAAGGACCTTTTTACATTTTATAGAATAATAGAATAATACCTTAAAAGTAGGTTCCCCTGATATATAAAGGGGGCCTCACAATTCATGAAAGATATGGTAACATACACTCAAAAGCAATACATTATCGTTATCCTCTAAATTTTTATTTCTTTGTTATCTTGGTGTCAATCAAAGTACATTCGACTCAAGGGTGGTCAGCTTTCGTAGGCCGAAATTACCCAATCCGTGTGGTTTGCCGTTAATTTATCGTTATTTATTTCAATTGCAATCCAATTGATCGTTCCGTATCAAGTTAACCCGCACATCTTTTAAACCACTAACAAATTCAATTGCTATCCAATTTTGAGGTTAAACAGTTTGGCCCCCACCGTGGGGCTAAGGATAATAGCGGCAATTTGATACGAATCATCATAACACACACCGCATTTTACACTTGTTGTTTGAAGTGTTTCTGATTTCAGGTCAGGATCGAAATGTCAAACCCACAGTTTGTCCCTCTAAACATAGACACAGAATCCGGCCACCACGACAGGAGCAACAATGCAACGCTCGGTAAAGAGGCAACACTGGTCAATCTTGGTAGAATCCCGGTGGTGGTTCCCATCGATGCCTGTTCGCATATGGCCATCGACACAAACTAGCCCACCGACCCCGAAAACAGCGTGCGCAGGGAAGTGCATTCGATTTCCCAAAACATTCACAATAATGAAAATGATGGAATCAACCTACGTATGATCTTCGAAATGCTACAGGCTCAACATTCGGCGATAACTCAGTTGCAGAATCAAGGTCGAACACTAAGCAAGAGTGAACCCGAGCTTCCCTGAGAAGCCACCCGTAGAAACAAACCAATCTAAAAAAACGAGCGAAAGTGAATCGGGGACTAACCCCTAAATCCTGAAATTGCTCGAAGAATTGACGAAACAGATAGAAACAGGGGAAAAGAAAATCGAAGCCAATGATAAAAAGATGGAAACCTATAATTCCAGGGTCTACCAAATCCAGGAGCACCCCCGAAATTGAAGGGCCTGGATTCCAAGAAATTTTTTCAAAGGCCTTTTCCCCCGAGCGCGGCTCCGAAGCTTATCCCCAAAAAGTTTCGCATGGCCGAAATCCCTATGTACAACAGAACGACCGACCCAAACGAGCATGCAATCTCTTATACATGCGCCATCAAAGGGAACGACTTGGAAGATGATGAGATCGAGTCTGCCTTGTTGAAATAATTTAGAGAGACCATTTCAAAGGGAGCTATGATATGGTACCACAACCTTTTTCCTAATTCTGTTGACTCGTTTGTTATGCTTGCAGATTCCTGCTTAAAAGCACATGCCGGTGCAATAAAGGTCGAGACTAGGAAGTCATACCTTTTCAAAGTAAAGCAGAGAGATAACGAGATGCTCAGAGAGTTCGTTTCTCGATTCCCGATGGAACAGATGGATTTGCCCCCGGTCACGGACGATTGGGTCGTTTAGGCTCTCACCCAAGGACTCAACATTCAAAGCTCATTGGCTTCACAATAGTTGAAACAGAACTTGGTAGAATATCCAACCATTACTTGGATCGACGTCCATAACCGATATCAATCAAAAATTAGGGTCGAGGATGACCAATGCAGGACCCCTTCCGGATCCGTACACCCCGTCAGGATCATCGACCGAGTCAAGAGAGACACCGATCACAAACCTAGATCAAACCGGGATCGGTATCAACCGTACAATTGGTACCGAAGAAGCGGTGGATCTGGGCGAAATCCTATGAGAAATAAAAGAAGGAATGATCGAGGACAGAACAACCGAGGACTCATGGGCAGAAACAACTTTGACAGGACCATCGGGCCTAAAGACGCACCGAGACTATCAGAGTATAATTTTGGCATCGATGCCTCTGCTATCGTGTCCGCCATCAGAATAGAGTAGGGCTCACCAAAATCTGTTGAATAGAGAGTGACTGCTAATGAGCACCAAAGCTGCACCACTGATGAACCACCTGCATCCATTGAAGATGCAGCGCCCCCGGCTAAAGGGATGTTAGTGCATATGGAATAGTACTAGTATGTAAAGCTAATTGTCCTCTTTCAAAATAGAATACCAGTGTAAGAGAGGGAAAACCATGGAAACAACAATCAACAATCAATGATATCCAATTTCCAAGTTAAAACATATTAATTTCCAAGATACGAAGATAATATTATTTTTGGTTGGGAGATCTTTAACATCGATATACCACTGTTCACAATACCAATACCACTGTATATTTAGCACGGAGTATGATCATGACCCGATTGACTAGGTCGTATCATTCGAGACATCAACCATAATCATAATTTCAATTTAAATTTCCAGCACAATCATCACCATGTGTGCGGCATGGTGTATGATCACGACCCGATCGGCTAGTCCATCTCACCACAATGCCGTGTGGATCGACATCATCCTTTTCTATCAATCATCTCATCCCAATTAAGGGGAATAGTTTTATCACATCAATCTCATTCCAAATAAGGGGAATTATCTCAACCTACATTTCCTCGGTGACTATCGATACTCCCAAAAATATTTTTAATTTGTTTACAAAGGAAACAACAATACAAATGCATTTATCTCATAACCTTCCATACCATATATAGCCTTATTGGCACTTTCAACAACTTTCAACATCATTATTTCATTGGCTCTCTTGGCCATACATATGATTCATCATTCATGGTACGGTGGCCGTATTTCATATTCCACACTTTTATTTCTTTCCTTTCATGGATCTTCACCATAAATATCAACAAATATAATATTCTGGAAATCAAAACTTTAGGTTCATTAGTAATGAAGACTTTAAACACGATGGATTTCTTTCCAAGAAATGGAATAAAATGATTGGCAATCGAAGCACAAGTTAAAATCATAACCGAGTAACACATCATTTATTCTTGAAATATTTTCCCCACAAAAAGGCAATACACAATTTCAACTCACGAATGTGTAAGAATGCAAAACACATCAAAACTACTTACAACAACAACAACAACAACAACAACAACCCAGTGAAATCCCACAAGTGGGGTCTGGGGAGGGTAGAGTGTACGTAGACCTTATCCCTACCCTAAGGGGAAGAGAGGCTGTTTCCGATAGACCCTCGGCTCAAGCAGACGAAAAAGACAATATATCAGTACCAATAACAGAAGGCATAGAAATAATAACAACATCATAAGTATTAGAAAATAGATGAAAGACAATAATAGTAACACGTAAGAAAGGCTCGGTACTATGAAAAGTGAAAGAAAAGTGTGGCCATAACAATAACCACTAGCACTCTAGGACATACCCTATCAGGCTAGACTCTCACACGGTACGTAGTAAAAAGAGCTCCACCACCTCCTAACCTACAACGCTAATGCTAGACCTCCACACCCTAAAGCATCGCCATGTCTTGCCTGGTCACCTCTCCCTAATACTTCTTGGGCCGCCCTCTACCCCTTCTCATACTCGTCAAAGCCATCCACTTACAACTCCTTATGGGGTGTTCAGACTTCTCCTCCGCACGTGCCCGAACCATCTGAGTCTAGTTTCCCGCATCTTGTCATCCATCTAGGCCACACCCACCTTCTCCCGAATTTCTTCATTCCTATTCTCCATCCTGGTATGCTCGCACATTCACCTCAACATCCTCATTTCTGCTACTTTCATCTTATGGATATGAGAGTTCTTAACCGGCCAACACTCTATCCCATATAACATGGCTGGTCTAACTATCGCTCTGTAGAACTTACCTTTGAGTTTCAGTGGAACCTTCTTGTCACATAGGACTCCAGATGCTAACCTCCACTTCATCCACCCCACCCCTATACGGTGCGTGACATCCTCGTCGATCTGCCCATCCCCTGGATAACCGTCCCAAGATATTTGAAACTGCTTCTCTTGGGGATGACCTGTGATTCAAGCGTCACGTACGCGCCCACTTCCATCGACTCAGCGTTGGACTTGCACTCCAGGTATTCTTTCTTAGTCCTGCTAAACTTGAAACCCTTAGACATAAGGGCATGTCTCCAAACCTCCAGCCTCTCGTTAACGCCGCCTCGCATCTCATCAATCAGAACTATGTCGTCAGTGAATAACATACACCATGTCACTTCCCCTTGAATATGGTACACCAGTGTGTCCATCACCAGGGCAAATAAAAATGGGCTGAGCATAGATCCTTGGCCAACCCCATAACAATCGGAAAATGCTCCGAGTCGCCTCCCACAGTCCTAACCCGAGTCTTAGCTTCATCTTACATGTCCTTAATCGCCCTAATATAAGCAACTGGCACACCTTTCGCCTCTAGGCATCTCCAAAGAACCTCTCTAGGTACCTTGTCATACGCTTTCTCCAGGTCAATAAACACCATATGCAAATCATTCTTCCTATCCCTGTACTGTTCCACCAACCGCTTAACAAGGTGGATAGCTTCTGTAGTAGAAAAACCCGGCATGAACCCGATTTGGTTATCGGATATAGACACAGTTCTCCTCACCCTCACTTCCACCACCCTCTCCCAAACTTTTATGGTATGACTTAGTAACTTGATACCTCTATAGTTGTTACAATTCTGGATATCGCCTTTGTTCTTGTACAATGGTACCACCATACTCCACCTCCACTCATCTGGCATCCTCTTCGTCTTGAAAATAATATTGAATAGCCCAGTCAACCAATCCAAACCTGCTCTACCCACACTTTTCCAAAATTCAATCGAAACTTCTTCTGGTCCAGTCGCTCTACCCCTACTCATGTTACGCATAGCCCCACGACCTCCTCAAACCTAATGCGTATACAATACCCAAAGTCTCGGTGAAGCTCTACCCCTACTCATCTTGCACATAACCCCATGACCTCCTCAACCCTAATGCGTCTACAGTACCCAAAGTCTTGGTGAATCTCGGAATGCCCCAATTCACCTAGCATAATATCCCTATCCCCATCTTCATTCAGAAGTTTATGAAAGTAAGTTTTCCATCTCCACTTAATCTGTGCCTATCCCATCAATACTCTGTCGTCCTCATCTTTGATGCACCTCACTTGGTCCAGCTCCCGAGCATTCCTCTCTCTTGCCTTGGTCAGTCGGAAGATCTTTTTATCCCTACCTTTATCCCCCAGTTCCTCGTACAGACGAACAAACGCAACAGTCTTAGCCTCTGTGACCACCAACTTCGCCTCCCTCCTAGCTACCTTATACCTCTCTATGTTCGTTCTCATCTCCTCCTCGTCTATGCTCCCTACTAACCTCAGGTACGTCTCCTTTTTCTCTTCTACTTTGCCTTGGACCATTTCATTTCACCACCAGTCGCCTTTGTGCATGTTAGTGCAACCCTTCGAGACCCCTAACACCTCTTTTGCCGCCTCCCTAATATAGTTCGCCGTCGTTGCCTATATAGCACTTGCGTCCCTATAACTGATCCACGCTCCCAATGTCAATAACCTCCCCTCCAACTCCCGAGCTTTATCCTTAGTCAAGGCTCCCCATTTGATCCTCGTTCGTCCTTGTTCTGACCTCTTCATTCTCTTTATCATGATACCCACGTCCATTACGAAAAACCTTGCAGTCCTTACACAACCCTCTATCACATCTCCTGAGGAGGATGTAGTCAATCTAGGTCCTCGCCACCGTACTTTGGAAAGTAACCGAATGCTCCTCCCTCTTCGAAAAACTATAGTTCGCAATCACCAGCTCAAATGCCTTCGCAAAATCTAACATCGAGGTACCTCCTCCGTTCCTAACCCCAAAGCCGAAGCCTCCATGCACCTCGCCATAGCCATCAATAGTCAAACCAATATGACCATTGAAATCCCCTCCTATAAATAACCTCTCAGCAAGCGGGATACTACGCACAATCACATCCAACCCTTACCAAAAGCGTCTTTTAACCACCTCATCTAAGCCCGCCTGCGGCGCGTAAGCTCTAACTCCATTTAGAGTGCACTCCCCAACCACTAGCTTAATAGTCATTAATCTATCACTCACCCGCCTAACCTCTACCAGCGACTCTCGATGATTCCGGTACACCAAAATACAAACTTTATTCTTACCCTTCATGACTCCAGAGTACTACAACTTATACCCGTCCACATGCCTCGCCCTCGATCCTACCCACCTAGTCTCCTGGACATAAGCTATATTAACCTTCCTCCTCTGAATAATCTTTACCAACTCTATAGACTTCCCTGTCAGTGTTCCTATATTCCATGACGCAATTTTCAACCTAGAGGCTTTCTTGTTCCCCTTACTCTCCTTGCCCCTTGTCCCACCCCCTGCGCCCTGCCCTATCCCCCGCCCCGCCCGAGGATATTACCTTACTCTACTATTCTAGACCTCAACCACTATACCTACAACAGACTAAGGAAAATCGCTATCCCAAAAGGTAGTCAGAGGGACAATCTAGAAGAAAACAATATGTAGCTACAGACACACATATATTATGATTATGCTAATACGACTAAAATGGCACCAATTTAACTAATACAACAAAGAGAGTGAGTAAGGAAGGAGGTACCAACTCCCGACAGTAGAACCTGGATATTCAACTTGGTGCTGCCTTTGCTGCCACTTTTTCAACTATTTACAAAGCATAACATTAGTTAAAATAGCCATATATGGGCATCACTTGAGTTCATAAGCTTTTAGACAATTCTATTTTCGAAGTCAATTTTGGAACAGTTGAATCATAGCTCATTTCATAATCTTTCTCACATCATTTCATTTCATTGACACCATTGCCCACAAGTATAACTTTCACTCTTGGCACACTGGCCACACTTTATATCCCCAAATTCACTTATTTCATTTCCAACCATCTTTATAGATTATCAACAATAAGATATTTCCAATCAAGACTTTAGGTACACATATGAGAAATTAAGAGTCTTAAGCATATTGTGTTTTCTCACACAAATTGGCATCATAACCTTCATTTGAAACACAACTCAAAGACATAACATTTTAATACACATATCATTCTTGAACACATTCCCAAAAGATAACATAATGTGATAGGAACATTCAGAACATGTTTTAAATACATAATTCTCGACACTTTGCTTATTCGGGACAATCGAATTTATTGGGAACAACCATACTTGAAAGTTACGGGAACATCATGGAATTCAATTATAAGAGAGTAGTTTAGCCAACATACCTTGCTTTGAGCTTTCTTGAAATTACTACATCATTCCGGAAATTCTAGCAATCCCAATCTATTTTGAGACATAACAAAAGTGAATACAAATTAGGAAGATATTCATGGTTTCATCTCATTTGAGCATTTTATCAAACACTAGGTGTGCAACTTTAACTACAAGGTTCTTCTACAAGATTTCCACCACTCCACAACCCAATCTTTACTTATTTGAGCTCAATAATCTTTCCACAAACCTTATTAGTAAAAGCATGTATAAATAATACTCTTACACCCAATAATCATACTCTCAATCACCCATCTTTTACCCCAAACTCAAAATTGAAAACTAGGGATTTGAATCTTACCTCTTAGATGAAGATCTTGTGATTGACTTCCTTAATTCTTGAAGATTGATGCAAGATTGGATGATTAGAATGTTAGGTTTCCTCCTTCTCTCTCTATAATGCTCTTACCTCTCTCTAAAACCCTTAGAAAAACACCCCAAAATAAGCCCCAAAGGCTATTTATCAAAATGGGGTCGGGTTATAAAAATAAAAATATTAATCTTCTGAAATCAGGTCTGCGGTCGCATAATGGACTGCACAATTGGTATGCGGGTTACATAATGCACCGCAAAACTGATGTCCAGAAATGGGCTCCACTGGACAGGTCTGCGACCAGTTTTGCGGTCGCATAACCACTTCTGCGATCGCATAATGGTTCTGCGGCCGCAAAATCGCATTTTGTCAGCCTTTGGTAATTTGGTCATAACCTCTTGTAGGAGTGTCCGAATGACAAACGGTTTGAAGCGTTAGAAACTAGACTTAAAGATATTTTATTTGATACATATATCATCATATAACTCCTTTTATATATGTAGATATTCTTGTTCAAAGTTTGGTCTTGTGCGTACCCATTTGAAACTTTAGTCTATCATGAAATTTCCAACTTGACTTGGACTTAGGGCTCTTCTTAGACCCTACACCACTTATAATATGCCTCGTACACTTACTATCATATCCAATTGATATCCATCATATTAATAGTCCTTGTCTGCACACAAAATAATATAATGAGCGCACATCAACTTTCTTACTAGCGCTCAAGTACTTCGAATATTTATTTCGGGGTGTTACATTAACAAAGCCCGAGGGCATGAAGCTTATTTGGCATTGCCCGAATTAAAAGTCTAGGGCCATTTCGGGTTAATGAAACCCGAGGGCCATTTCGGGTTAACAAAACCCGAGGGCATGAAGCTTATTAGACATTGCCTGAATTAAAAGGCTAAGACCATTTTGGGCTAACGAAACCCGAGGGGACAAAGCTTATTTTGCGTTGCCCGAACTAAAAGGATACGCCCATTCTGGGTTAATGAAACCCGAGGGCGACGTTGCCCGAATAAAAAGGCTAAGGCCATTCCGGATTAACGAAACCCGAGGGAACAAAGCTTATTTGGCGGCGACTATTCTGGGTTAACAAAATCCGAGGTTACAGGATTTGACGAAAACCTGAGCAAAACACACTCTCGGAAAGTCATATCCTAAAAAGTATAATTATTTCAGGGAAATATTCCCGGAGATATCGGATCCCACGATGCCTTAAGAGATAATGAAATCGAAGGCAAAGCCTGTTCGGAATTCCGAACATGACTATTTAATGCTAAGGCATTCCAATCTTTGCAAAACTTAAAAAGAAAAAGCAAAGGAAGAACTCGAGACTTATCAAAAAGAAATAGAAAGTTTGTATTTATGAAGTATATCTTTACAAAGGCCGAGCGGCCTTAACACAAAGTACTAAGTATAAAAAGAAATAAAATCAAACAAAGGCGGCCTGATCTTAGGCGGAGCCCGCTTCGTCACCGGGATCACTAGGGTATTCCCCATCCTCAGTCCTGCTTGAGTCCTCGGAATCCTCCTCCTCAGGATAGCCGAGCTTCCTGGCCTCGGCTTCGAGCACCTTGGCATCCTTGATCTCGGTCGATAGGTCAAAACCCCAAGCAGGAACTTCTTCGAGGGTCTGTCTTCGAGATTGCCACTTCATATGCTCGGCTATATTTTTTGATTGTTCTTGAGTAGCTTAAACATCGGCCTTGTACTAGGCCACCATTTCAGCAGCTTCGGACTTGGCCACGACGGCCTCTGACTTGGCTATTTTATGCTCCTTGACCAGATTATCTTGATCTGAGACGGCCGAACCAAGCCGAGATTGGAGCTACTCAACTTTTTTATTTGAACCTCTATCCTTTCCTTTGCCGCTCTTAGCTGGATTTCGGCCGAAGTTAGTTGTGCCCGAACAACCTCTTTTTTCGAGGCCAAACAATCCATTTTGCCTCTCCATTCATCGGTCTCAGCTTTCACTATATCCATTCCAGCTCGGAGCTGATCAATCCGATCGAGTTTTTGCTCGACCTTTGGGTTTTGACCTTCAGTCACTGAATCAAATTCATCATCACTTACTTCAAAAACTTTTACACGATCGACCAAGTCGGCATGGTTCTTCCGAGCCACTTCCAGCTCAGCACGGAGGTTCTTAGTCTCCCCTTCGAGCTGCTCACTAAGAAGTTTAAAGGCGTCTCTCTTCTCAGTAAGCTCTCGAACTTCAGCTTCGAGTTGTTTCAAGTCATACCGGTACCATAAAAAATCCTCGAGATGAAGCACCGAAGCCTACGAACAAGAAAGGAAATGTTAAGGCATCTGTGAAATAATCTAAGTGTAAATCAAAAATTCACTTAGGAAAGCATGGAATTACCCGGTTCAGTACCTGTTGCGCTTTGTTAAAAAGGCAGGGTGCATCCACCTTGTTCATCTTAGCTTGATCATCCTCGGTAAATAGGCACTGAAGATAGCTGGCCACCCCTACGGGGGCGGAAAGAACCCGTGCATTCTCAGGAAGGAAAACAAAGAATGGTGCGTTTCCGATCAGGATATGCACTCGGGGTAGGGAATCAATCGACCAATTTCGGGCACGAGGAAGGCCTGCTTTCTTAAGAGGGTGAGGTCTTCCTTGGTATCTCTAAATTGCCAAATCTAATAGCATCCTCCGTGGCCGTCGAATCCACACCGTTAAAAACATCACAAAAAGTTTTGTTCGATCTATGGGGCCCCTCGATGCGGCATTCTTTTGCTACTTGGGCCTTGTTAAACATCGACTCTGTGAACAAGGGAGACTTGGCAATCTCTATCAGGCCGAGTGTTTCCTGTGGGGCTTTTCCCGCATCTCGGGAAGCCTCATCTCCTGCTCCACTTCGGCCTCCCCGACATGATGAAAATCGGCCTCGCCTCCCCCTGGTTCGGAGGCCCCTTGCCCTTTGAGCTACGACGGCATACTGGGCACCAGATCAAAGGCTTCTCATTCCCCCTCGGACTAATTCCTCAATCGATAGAGTGAGTCCGGGGACAGTGCTTGACCACTGGTGCTTCCCTTGGGTTTTTACGCCAATATTTTCATTGGCCTCTTCTTCTCAGGGCCCAGAGAACTCAAAGCCTTTTTCCTTTTCTTCTCTTTATACTGCCCCCGAGGCAGGGGGCTCGGTGAAGATATTGTCATCACCGGATGGAGGCCTCATCTCGACTCTTTTGGTAAACCTGCAAAAATGAAGTAAAAGCAAGTCAGAGATTGATAGCGCGAAAGGGAAATCAAAGTCGCTTGAGAAAACACGTACCATGGGAACTGGCCTCCCATCGTCTCTTCGAGTGCTCGCGCCACGAATGCTCAGAATAAAGTCTTTGTTTCACGATGCCCTGGACCCGTTCCTTGAGTCGAGGAACCGCATCCGGTATTTGAGCAACAACTGCACCACCAAAAATTTAGATGAGAGGGGAAGAAAAGAGAAGAGCAACGAAAAAATCTTAAAATCGAGATTATACTTACGTTTCATATTCTACTTCTCAGGAAATGGCATATGCTTGGTTGGGATAAAATCCGAGGTCTTCACTCGGACAAAACGACCTAACCAGCTTTGGTCTCGATCTTCATCGATGCAAAAAAATGGAGCCTTACTGGCTCGACGAGCCAGCTTAATCAATCAACCCCGATAAAGTCGGGGGCTATACAAACGCATGAAATGATCGATGGTGAAGGGACATCCCTCGATCTTGCTCACGAAGAAGCGGATGAGAATTACTATGCTCTAGAACGAAGGATGAATCTGACCAAGGGTCACCTCGTACCTCTTACAGAAAATGATGATGACCAGATCTAAGGGGTCCAGCGTGAAGGGGTAGGTGTAAATACTTAAAAAATCCTCCACGTGGGTAGTGATCACTTCCTCGGGCAAGGACACTATTGGTGATCGAGCATATATTTCTCAAGAACGGCTCACACCGATCCAGTACCGAGGAGGTTTTATCGACCTTGAAATAAGCTCCGATTGGGCACTCCGTAGGGAAAAACATTTGCAGAGGAGGTTCCGGTGTCGGTTCCTCGGCATCGGTAGACGAAATATTTTTCTCAACAACCGGGCGCGAAGCAGAGGGAGTTTGTTTTTGGGGAACAGATTTTAAAGTCTTTGCCATTGCTTTTAAATAGTGAAAAAAGTGGAGAAAGGAAGATGTTAATGAAAGAGAGGGTATGGTTGGCAGATGAGCAACTTTTACGGAAGTTTTCAGAAAACCAGAAAGGAAGAAGTTTGAATGTAAGCGAGAAAAACCAAAAAGTGAGAGTGATCAAGTTTCTTAAAACACAAGAACAAAGAGTTTGAATGTAAAGATCAAATGAATAGATGAGGGAGTATTTATAGTTTTTCAAATGACGGTTCATGTCTTGGAGTGGCCGACCGTTAACTGACACACATTTAATGCCTAGAAGACAGGACCGATGGGACGTTTCAACTATTCTTATCGCTTACGTCATGATTTATCGAAGAGGAAATCGGGAGCTCACATCGTTTCTCGTCATTTACTCTTCGAAAAATGAGGGGACTATCTGTATACGGGTAAAATCGAACTCAGGATTTGACCGAGCATCAAACACAACAATTTGGGATCGAGAGATAGTGATAAAATCCCGAAGATCGGTTCCTGCCTTACCGAATTAGCCATCGGAGCCACTAGACTTACCCTTGAGCTTATCGAGGTCATAACTGGTCCCGGTCATAACGGTCTCGGAATATATTGCCAGCTTATCCGACAGGGGTCCGAAATTTTCGTAACTAACCGGGCATTATGGCAGAAATCATGGAACATACTAAAAAAAGGACCAACGGTCAACAAATCAAGGACATTTTTACCTTTTATGGAATAATAGAATAATACCTTAAAAGTTAGTTCCCCTAATATATAAAAGGGGCCTCACAAATCATGAAGGACAGGGTAACATCCACTCATAAGCAATACATTACCGTTGTCCTCTAAATTCTTATTTCTTTGTTATCTTGGTGTCAATCAAAGATTCGACTCAAGGGTGATCAACTTTCCGAGGCCGAAATTACCCAATCCGTGTGGTTTGAAGTTTAATTTATCGTTATTTATTTCAATTGCAATCTAATTGATCGTTTAGTATCAAGTTAATCAACAAATTCAATTGTTATCCGATTTTGAGAGCAAACATAAACATTTGTTGACTACTATTTTTTTGGACTGCCCAAAATGTTATTATCCCTAAAATAAGGGCTTCTGATAGTACACAAAAAGTTTACATTATCCGATACGTACATACTATATATATATATATATATATATATATATATATATATATATTCTTCACTCTAGAATATTTGCCTAAAAACTAGTTCGTCTTTTAACTTAGTTCCCCGTTTGATTCAAACGTTTAAACAAATGGCTTGTGACTTTGTTATTGCTAAAGATAAAGGTCTAGAAAGAAGAAGGAAAAAAAGAGGAAAAAACCGCGGCGCATATTAACCGAAGCAAATAAGCTTGTTTTAGGGAACACGAGGTAATGATGCCATCAAGTAGCTTTCATTGAACTTTCAGTTCAGGTTTCAATTTCCATGTGATAGGTGTGTTAATTTAAATTTATGAAACATAATGGAAATGCAACCCCACAACTTCACGCTTATTCCCTGCTTACAAAAATCACCAAATATTTTATGGGGTTTTGGTTCTTGTTGACGCGGTGTGAAATTCTTTAGATAAATTGACTTCTATTTATGTCCACGTTAAAAAGACTTACTTTCAATTTTTTTAAGTGTATCAAGTTATTTTACTTTAATTATATGTTGATGCACAAAGGTGATGCCTGTTTAAAAGAATCATCGTAATAGATGGGATTTGGTTCCTGTTGACGCGGTGTGAACTTCTTTAAATAATTTGACTTCATTTATTTACACATTTAAAATGACTTACTTTCTATTTTTTGTAGTATCAAATATTTTGGCCACTATTTTTACTTCAATTACATAATATATACGCACAAAGTTGTACCGATTCACCAAAATATTTCGTAAAAGAATGGACCGAAAAGTTTGTTATGCAAGTTTGTGCAAGTTTTAAATTAATACACACCCAAATTCATGAAAATTAGACCACTTATATGTAGCCATTATCTTAAGTCAGTTGTAAAGGCCCGTGCATTTGTATTATTAACTCAGGCTAAATTCGAGCTTAAGGATATAATTTATCTAATTTTGAGCCACGTGAAGCCCACACGAGTTGAAACAAGGCTATCTAAAATAATTGGAAAATATAAATTACAATGGCATAGGTAATGATGTCTAACGGGACATGACGAGACGGGATTGGAAGATTCCTTAACGAGATTAGGGGGACCAGGACGTTAAGGAGCCGTGATTAGCGGGATGACCCCCTAGGTCCGTCCCATCCCACTAACTAACTGACATGACGGGGGCCTTAGTGGGATTTTAATTTTTTTTTTATTAATTTAAATATTTAAGCAAATAAAAATTTAAAAAGGTTTAAAAATTGGCAACAACTACATTTTTAAAGTTGACAACGACTAATTTTTTAATAAACTTCAAACTTAATAAATTATAAAGAAATTATATATTAAAAACTGTCATGTAGCAAACTATTTTAGTAATATAATTTTTTAAGTACTTATATTAAGAAAAGACTTCTAATTTATGTAATATAATCTCAAGTATGAATTATGAAGTAACTAAGTAAGAATTCTTAAAATAAATTAAGGCTAATGTAATGACCCGACCAGTCGTTTTGCTTTCTAGATTTCCGTTCCCCTAATTAAGACTTTCTGTATGTGTTCTTACTGTTTTATGACTTGCGGAGATGGTTGATTCAGGTTTGAAAGGGTTTGGGTTGGAAACAAAACACTTAGTTCCCTAATAGTGGCCTAAGATGGCCAAGTTTGACTTGAGTCAATATTTTTAGTAAACGATTTCGGAACCGGAATTTGATGATTCTAGTAGGTTCGTAGGATGATTTTGAATTTGGGCGTGTGTTCAGATCGAGTTTCGAGTGATCAGGAAGTGTTTCAGCGCTTAATGTGGAAAGTTGGTTCATTAAAGGTTTTCTAGTTCCTTAAATTTGATTTGGAATAGACTTTGGTGTTATCGAGGTTCGTTTGGTTCCGAATCTGAGAATAGTTTCGTATGGTGATTTATGACTTGTACGCGAAATTTGGTGTCATTCCGAGTATTCTATGTACGATTCGGCGCGTTCGGAGCTAATTGAAAAGTTTGAAGTTCATAAGTTGATTCAAGTTGATTTTGGGGTACAATTCTTAGTTTTGATTTTGTTTTACGTGTTTTGGGGGTTCGAGCAGGTCCGTATTATATTAATGGACTTGTTGGTGCGATTGGTCGGGGTCCCGAGTGGATTGGGTGAATTTCGGACCATCCGGAGCTAAGTCTGAAATCTGATGTTACTGGTTCCTTCTTCGCGAACGCGGAGGTGGAGTAGCTTTCGCGGAGAAGGAATTGGGAGACTGGGCATTTTTCCCTTCGCGTTCGCATTCAAGGGGTCGCGTTCGCAAAGGTTTGGGATCGATAGCCTTCGCGTTCACGTATACAGGCCCGCATTCGCGTAGAATAAAGGCCCTGGGGTAGGTTAGTCAGATTTGCTCTTCGCATTCGCGGAGGGCTGACCGCGTTCGCGAAGCTCAGGCTGAGCAAGCCTTCTCGATCGCAAGACTTCCCTCGCGTTCGTGAAGAAAGTCTTCAGGGCCTGGGCCAGCTATGCCTTCGCGATCGTGAGGCTTCTTCCGCGATCGCGAAGAAGGGTCAACTAGGCAGTGTTTTGATTTAAAGACGGGACTTGGGTTTTTTTCCCATTTTTCTTTTGTGTGGTCCGAATTTGGAGCTTCTTGGAGACGGATCTTCATCAAGCATAGTAAGGTGAGTAATTTCTACCTAATATAAGTTAAATACATATATTATTGATAGATTTTAACGGGTAAAATATGAAAATTTTAGGAGTTTGTTGAAAAACTTATGTTTTGATAAAAATGATATTTGACTACGAAATTGATCCGGAAATTACATCAGTGAGTAAGAGAAAGTCACTTTTGGACTCATAACCCTCAATAGTATACAAAATAAAATGATAAACACGGGCTCACACCATCAGATCTCCTAACAGAGATAAACACGGGAGTAGAGTACAAATTCACAAACTCACCATATAAGAAGCATGAAAGGAGATCTCACCTCGATAATCGG
This sequence comes from Nicotiana tomentosiformis, assembly GCF_000390325.3. NCBI lineage: Eukaryota > Viridiplantae > Streptophyta > Magnoliopsida > Solanales > Solanaceae > Nicotiana > Nicotiana tomentosiformis. The sequence goes on from NC_090820.1 coordinate 42,663,299, forward strand.
AATCAAATCAAAATAAGAATAGTGCTCCTTTATTATGAATTAAATCATACCTTTAACGACACCATCTGGTGTAACGGCCTTAACCAATTCATAGCAGTTATATCAACGGGCCGGGCCTCCACTTCTAGGATGCCTTCTACCCGCCTGTCCTCCACCCCTAACTGAATATGTAGGTAGAGTAGCAACTGAAATGGAGCCCGTGGCTTGAGTGCTCTGATGTAATATGTCTCTCCCAAGTCTAGGACAATCTCTCATGATGTGCCTAGTATCATCACACTCATAACAACCCCTATGCGGGTTCTGCTACTCATACTGAGTCTGTGCCAGATAACTGGAATAGCCATTATAGGAATCTCGTGCCAGTGGTGCAATAAAAGAACTTACTGGTGCACCCTGAGTAATCTGATGCGCGGACTGAGCTACCAATTGATCGAGTCTCTGCCTTAATGAGTTATACCTGCAAAGTAGCATCCACTGAATTCTCCAGAACATCGAGACCTCTTGGTCTCCCTAGTTTCCTTTTCCTCACCTCATACACGTTCTAACATCTTGGCAATTTCCACCACTTGCTGAAATGAAGTATCAGATTGTAGCCCCCGAGTCATAAAGAGTCAAAGATAAATGTTGAGTCCTTTAATAAATATGTGGACTCGCTCTCTGGCTGTAGGAACCAAAGTAAGAGTATGATGGGCTAACTCTTTGAACTTGATGGCATATTCCGACACCGTCATGGTGTCCTGATGCAGCCGTTCAAACTCTGTGCGCCACATATTTCGTAGAGTCCGGGGAACAAACTCCCTCAAAAATATCTCTGAAAACTGAGCCCAAGTAGGTGGTGTTGCATTGGCTAGTCTTCCCTTTTCATAGACTTGCCACAAACACCGGTGGAGAATTATCTCTCCAAAGGCCAATTTCTTCCTTTGCTATGCTGACCCAGCACCGCCGAGCTGACTATTTCTTCACATATTACTCGATTCTTCCTTGGGGTAATACTCCCCCCTATTTGTAAACAACGATCACAAAAATAAACCTCTGTATAGACAAATCTTGGCACGAACTACGTAGCCTATAAGCTCATCAACCACCGTACTTCCTCTGAAGCACCCCATACTGCCGCAACCGAGACGTCCATATTGAATAGACCTTATGTAAATTTGAAGTTGTATCTCTAACTACTTTTATACTGAAATATAGGATTATTAAGGACGCAGTCATACCGCAAGTACCAACATTATCACCTGCAAAATCTCAGGCATTAAACATATGCAAATTCTGGGGAACCTTTCAGTACCACATATGTACATCTTAGGCCAGAATTGATATAACACATGACCTCGCAATATGTTCGTCTATAGTGGACTATCCCACTTGGCGTGAATCCATAGGACATAATGTCCGATGATCCACAATACTAACCTTCACATCTCGTACTCATCAGCCATATGCCAGAATCCGCTGCACCCCCACGTAAATCACTGAGTGATCCTTCAGTACATCTGCATCTTCAGTCGGGACCACATGTTTAGACGATGTTTGAGCATCCCTGACTCCCTTGTAGTCTATCCGCAACATCACGAACCATCGGCGCATAGCTGATACCGAGTGCGCAATGTCATACACGAGTGGATGTGAATGAATATAAGACATACGCTTCAAGCTGAATTAATATCGTACGATAAGGAATAAAAGAAGTGAAATTTCCTAATAGTTTCCGTAGCCTCTCAAGATAAGTACAAACGTCTCCGTACTGATCCACAAGACTCTACTAAACCTGCTTATGACTTGTAGCAGCCATGAACCTAGAGCTTTGATACCAACTTGTCACGACCCAAATTTCCCTCCATAGGATATTGTGATGGTACCTAGTTTTAGGGACTAAGTAAGCCTAACACTTACTAAATTAGTGGTGACTCAACCAATAAGTATTAAATATGAAATAGAAATTTCCTACAATCCCAAAACCGATAGTACAAGTCACAAGCTCTACAGAGTTTGCTAGAAAATCTCTAAGTACAACTATTCCAGAACAGAATCAAACAGTGCAAAGAAAATATCAGAAGGTGACTCTGAGGCCTGCGAACGCGACATCAGGTGTACCTTGAGTCTCCACAGAGATGCACGATCAGATAACAGGAATATCAGCAACTCTGAGGTACCTGGATCTGCACAAAAATATGCAGAAGAGTAGCATGAGTACACCACAACGGTACCCAGTAAGTATCAAGCCTAACTTCGGTAGAGTAGTGATGAGGCCAGGTCAAGACACCTACCAGACATATAAGCCTGTACAAAATGTTACAAAAAGCTAATAAGGAAACAATATCAATGTAAGGCCAATAACAAATGAATTCCCAATTCAAATCAAGAATGAGAACAATGAGAACACGGATGGCAACGAGAAAACAATCAAGTAATTAAGAAACAACATAGTTAGAGTACAAATGACATATTAATGGGTTCAAGTAAGGAATCATATGTTAAATCAATCAATTAAATTATTTATGATGCATGTATTTCAATATAAATTACCCGAGGTATCACTTTTCGAAATCTCAATTCATGATTCACAACTTCCAATTCTTACACATGTGGCATCTTCTGCCCACATTTTTCGAATTACTTTTGCACGACAAAATCCTCGTGCTACCATGTGTATAATTTCTGTATCAATATCAACCAAGATGACCAATAAATAATTTAAACACAATTAAATACAAATTTCAAATTAAATACAGTGAAGCATCAAATGAGTCATTAAGCCAATTTAGGATTTAAATAAGGTAAAATAGTGGAGAGGTTATACAAATAGAATATCAATTAAGTTTAGTTTATAAGTATATGAGATCCGATAAAATATTATATTTATAAAAAATAAGACATTCAATCAAGTTTTCTCGAGATAAACATGGGATTTATTAAAGTAAAATGAAATAACAAATTTTCACGCAAATTACACGATAATAAGATAATGAGAAGGTTGAGATATCAATTAGAGTAAATATAAAATCACCATTTAATTTAGTAAATCTCCGAATAAGATATGAATTTTATTTTTAAAAGACACACAAGGGAAATATCTTGAAAATTCTTTCATTTACCTATGCTATATTCTCAACAACTTAACATATCACATAGGATGCATTACTCACACAAGAAGTCCATATTGTTCCATTTTTAATATAATGACGGTTAATTAATTATGATCAAAATACAATGAAGTGATTTAAGAAACCACAGTAACCGTCCTAGCATGAAATGCATCATGAGAATCATAATCAGAATTAACCTTAATATCACAATAATTTCATATTTATAAATTTGTTGCGGCGTGCAATCCGATACCATAAAGTATTAATCATATCTGTTGCGGCGTACAACCCGATCCCTCATAATAATAAATCATATCTATTGCGGCGTGCCACCCGATTCCTCACAATAATAAATCATATCTGTTGCGGAGTGCAACCCGATCCCTCACAATAATAAATCATATCTGCTGCGGTGTGCAACCTGATCCCTCACAATAATAAATCATATCTGTTGCGACGTGCAACCCGATCCTCAAGCAACACAAATTAAGCAACCAATTTACAACCAACTACGGTATACAACAAAATCAAAAGGAATAACGAGGCTATACAAAGAAGTCACAACTAATGAAAAAGGCTACACGATAGCTCACAAAATCAAATAGCAAAGACTTGACAATCCATAAGCCAAGTAACAATTTATGAGCATCAATTGACAATTAAGGCATGTAGCAGGTAAAACATGAATTCAACGAGTCATTACAATCAACAATTATCATATAAGGGTGAGCTTAACAACAATGATGGAACATGTGCTAACAATTTCAAGTAAAGCACGTATAAACAATTCTAACAATAAAAGATATAATCGTGAATCGATATTTACAATCAATTGTATAAAAGGAGCCTAACGGTCCAAACCGGTCAAATAACACATATAGGTCGTGTACCCACTCGTCACCTCGCATACACGACCTTTACATAACACGAATGACACAATCATCCTAAATCCTAAGGGGTGGTTTCCCCCAAACAAAGCTAGACAAGACACTTATCTTAACGGAGTTAGGCCGATATCCCAAAATAACCTTCTTGCGCGAAACAACATTCAGACTGTTCCAATCTAATCAAAATATTTTTATTAATTAATTACAATTCATAGAAAACAATTTCGGATAATAATACGTCGGTTTCTAATTTTATTCTAAAAGTCAACCGAAAGTTTACGTGGGACCCTGTCTCTCGAAACCCGACATAATATTCACGAAATCTGAATGCCCATTCTGATACGAGTTCAACCATACCAATTTTATCAAATTCTGATAACGAATCGACCTCCAAATCTTAAATTTTTGTTTTTGAAAAGTTTTATAAATTTCTCCAATTTCTTCAATTTGATTCACTAATAATTGATGAAAATAACCATGGAATCATGAAGTATAATCACTTTTGGATATAGAACACTTACCCCAATCCATATGGTAAAAATTACCTAAAAAGTCGCTTCAATCCGAGTTCCATAGCTCCAAATATGTTAAAATGGCCAAAACCTCGAAATATAACATCTGCCCAGGTGCATCTTTAAAATGCGACCTATTTCAACTTATTTCCAAGCAGAAACTGCAGTAAAAACTACAGTACCAGTCTCTAGTAAATCAATCATGACCTTCTCTAAAAATGTCCAAATGATGAATGGTTTAACTTTCTGGAAACTAGACACCAAGAGCTACAACTTTCATATTTTGCTCATCTCATAATTCCTTATAGATATCGAGATATAAGCTTCCAAAATCAGCCCTATGCAGCAGAAATTTCTTCTTCGTGATTTCAAAACTGTTCCCAGACAGCTTGTAGTGTATCAACCATAACGTTTTGTACACAATTCTAAATACCAAACAATTTGAATTTCTGAAAAGTAGAGACAACGGGCTACAATTTTCATTTTTGGATCTTCTCCAAATTTATTTATAGATTGCGAGATATAAGCTTCCAAAGTCAGCCCTGTGCAACAGAAATTTCTCACGATGCACACTGCTGTAGCAAAAAACTAGCAATTAAAAAAGGCCTAGAATTGGTCTGAAGCCACTCCGAAACTCACCCTAGCCACTCAGGACCCTATCCGAATATACCAACAAGTCCCATAACATAATACAGACTTAGTCGAGGCCTAAAATCACATCAAACAATACTAAAATAACGAATCGCACCTCGAATCGAACTTATGAGTTTGTGAAATTTTTCAAATTCTATATCTTGTGCCAAAACATATCAAATCAATCCAGAATGACTTCAAATTTTGAATGCAAGTCATAAATGACATAATGGAGCTGTTCCAATTTCCAAAATTAAATTTCGACCCCGATATCAATAAAGTTATCTCCCGATCAAACTTTCAAAAAATCTTTTATTTTTCAACTTTCGCCAAAATACGCCGAATTGTCCTATGGACTTCTAGATCCAAATCCAGAAACTATTGGAATCATCAAAATTCTATTCCAGAGTCGTTTGCTCCAAAGTCAAATCTCCAGTCAAACTTTAGAAATTCAAGCTTTATAAAATCAAACCTTTTATTTTTTTTCTTCAAAAACTAATGAGATACTTTCAATGAGATATTTTTTTTCGTCGCACCTCAGAATAACTTTAAATTTTGTACATAAGTCATAAATATTTTTACAAAGTTGATCTAACTTTCAGAATCCAAATCGGGACCGGTATCAACAAAAATCCAATTATGACCAAATTTAGGAATTCTTTAAACTTTTAAATTTCTAGTTTCGTCAAATGGCGATAATTCAAGCTAGGGTCATCCAAATTTGATTTAGCGCATACCCCCAAATCCCAAATCACGATACGGACCCAGCAGAATCAGTAAAATATTGATCCGGGTCCGTTTTCTCAAAACATTGATCGAAGTCAACTCAAATGAGTTTTAAAGGTAAAATATCACATTTTCTTTGTTTTTTCACATAGAAATTTTCCAGAAAAAGATACGGAATGCGCATGCAAATCGAGGAAGGATGAATGGAGCCATTCAAGGTCTCGAAATATATAAATAAAGGTTAAAATTAAAAATGACCTATCGGGTCATCACAATTAATTACTCTTGTATTGAATTGTTCGTTCCTTCCATGACTCTGTGATTAATTTCTACTTGCCTTAATTGTCTTACTTGCTCACCTTAACTGTCACGTACTTGTCTTGTCTTGTTGCTTTTGTATTATTTGTAGCATTTCTTTGATTAGTAGGTGGTTCCTTTATTGCTTTGCTTTCATATTTCTTAATTGTAGAGGTTCTTGTAAATTGATCTATTGAATTAATTGCTTTTATTGAAAATGTTTATGAATCGGGTTGTACGCTGCAACAGTTGTGATATGGTGGAATAAGGTAGAATTTCGATATTGATTATAATGATATGGTGTGATAGGGTTGCACGTCACAACGGTTGTGTATGTAATGCTTGATATTGATAAATGATAATGTGTTGTAATAACAAAGGATTATGACATTGATTATGTTGATGTGGTAGGATCGGGTTGCGTACCGCAATTGATTATATACGTGATTCTGGGGGTGTTAGTTTGTGTTGACCGTAGCCCTAGCTTTGCCCCAGACTTGGTGAGATTACGCCATAAAGTTCAGTAGGTGGAACGATAGTTTTTAGAAAACATTTTGAAAATCGTTTATCTTATGGCAAATGTCATCGTTCCGGATTTTGGCACGTGTTGTCGTTCCAGACATCTTCCTTAAACCTACAACGCATAATCTTCCTTAAACCTATATGCCATTTGCTGCAAATTGGCCTTGGTTCGATTTCTTTGCCCGAAAATACCCTTTCATCGTCTCCGGTCAAAGAGGGGCAGCTGTTGACGACCAATTTTTACCCTCTCTTTTATAACTAATTTAATTGCACTTAATGATTTTCAGTAAGTATATTGAAAATATTTTCTAATTAATAAATACTTAATTTCACATAAATTAAATAATTAATGGTATTAAATTAATAATTTAGTATTATAATTAAAATATATTAATATTAATATTTTTGAAACATTTACATTCATTACCTAGGTTTATAATTAATTTGATAAGGTTATTTCTTAATTTTGGTAAAATAGCCTACTATTTCAAAATAAACCCGTAATTAGTGCCACAAATAGAAAATAGGATATTTAACAATTAATTACCTAATTATAGTAATTAGTAGTGTATTTGGCGATTTTAATTTCTATTATATTTTATCGAAACTATTTAAGTTTATTTAAATTAATTATAAAAGGGGTAAAACCCAAAAAAGGCTATATTGCAAATACCTAATTAATTATGACGTGGTTATCTATTAAATTATTTTTAGCCCAATACCTGGCCTAATTACCCCATCTGACCCAGTTCAAACGACCCTCTAATCCACTTTGGCGATTCGCGCCCATCTCCTTACACCAATCAAAACTCACCACGTTACCTTCCCATACCACTCGCAAAAGAAACCCAATCAATCTCAACCGACCATCTCTCAGATCAACGACCTGTGTTTATCCCAGTTTTCTCTTTAATTTTAATACTCCATCAGATTCAATCTTAATCGTCCAAATCTAACAATCCAACTGTTGTTATATTACACCATTTTAATTGTTTAACCTCTGATTTATCAAGGCCGTTGATCTAATGATCCAACAACCCAGATCCAGAGACCAACCCAATCCCCTCAAACCCTAATCATTTGTCTCCCAGGCTCGTCTCGTCTCCTTTCCCCTTCCTCTCTCTATTCTCTCCAATCCCAAACCCCATCAATCCTAGAAACCTTGCACCAAATCATGTGAGGTTGTAAATCATGACTCCAAATCATCCCATGTGCCTTTTGACTGCACGAATCTCGCCTATATCTCCCTATTTCATCATATGAATTCAAAATCTCGAGTTTTCTGACTTAGCCTCAGAGATGAGACTTCAAGTCTTCAAGATCTTCTTGTGCTGCAACAAAATCAGAGCATGTATGAGTATATCATTATATTTATTTGAAAACCAGAGGTCAAATGCAATGACCTCTAGATTTTTGGACTTTGTCCGATGTTTTTCTCACTTGCGCCGGTTGTTTTCCACTCAAGTAAATATCCTACGATTTCCCCTCTGATCTTTTGATTTTCACTCATTTTGCTTGCATCATCCATCTCTCCGTCACTCTCTATTCTTGATTTGAATTTTGTTAAACCCTAAGGCTTTAATGGCCACTATAATAGGAGCATTCAATGCTCTCACCTAACACGACCTACCACCTAATACAACATAGAAAACGAAAGAGAATTAAAAAGCCCTAGACTTCTCACTAATTTTCTTTCCTTCTCCAGTTTTGATTTCATACACTGTCTGGGCTTGAGTTTGGCTTCTTAACGGCTAAACAAAAGGTTTTTCTTGGTTTGCTACTCTGTAGAAGGTCAGTATATACCAACCCTCCCTTTTCTTTCAGTAATGTGTGTTTATTTAGTGATTTTGATGTCTTCTATTTGTTCATGATGCATGTTGGAAATCGTTGGATTGCCTGTTGTGTTTTCTACCGTTCTTATTAACCTAAATGCTTATCCTCATGATAACACCTGATTGCTTTAGTATTGCTAGTTAATATGTAACTTAGTTGGATTATGTCATGACCAAAAATCCAACTAGTCGTGATGGCACCTAACCCAACCCGCTAGGTAAGACAATTATCAACTATCCAATTTAATGAGATTTATTGACAAATAAATGATAAAATAACTGAACCTTAATACATTTTTCAAGGGCTGGTAGTACAAATTATGAGCTTCTAAGATTAGACTTTTTTACAAAATTGAATTAAAAGAAGTACAACATCTGTTTGAAATATAATTGAATAGAGTTCGAGTCTAATGCCACCAAGGAGAAGTGATAGCCATAACTGAAACACAGTTACATATTCAAATAGAGCTCCCTCCGTACGCAGCAACATCAACATCTAACATCTACATGCAAGGTGCATAAGTGTAGTATAAGTACAGCTAACCCCATGTACTCAATAAGTAACAAACCTAACCTTAGGTTGAAAGTAGTGACGAGCTAGGACAAGGGTCAGAGTCCAACTCCAATAGCCAATAACAGTTCATAACAATCATAATAAAAATAGTGCAAGAAAAATAACCCAGAGGTATGATGCTCAACTCGCTCACAGTTACGAGAAAATAGGCATGTTTTTCAAATAAAACAGTCAAACCTAGATCTTTTACCGAAAGCACCAAAATATGAGTAAGTTTATAAAACCGTGATTTTCTTTCCAAAACTTTTCCACAGGTAAATGCTTCATTATCAAATGGCATGAGGAAAGTACATCTCTATGCTGACATGTGTATGAGAAGTCATGAATGACATGATACCATAAAGCATGAGGAAAATATATCTATATGCCTGCATGACAAGTGCGCATGTCGAATGCGATACAATATAGTGAACAACCATATGCATACTCTCAGAGTATCAATCCACTCATTCCTCTCAGTCACTCAGTCCTCACGGTCATTCAGTCCTCACGGTCACTCAATCCTCCTAATCGCTCAGCACTTGCGCTCGGCACTCGTACTCGCACTCAATAGGTACCTGCGCTCACTGGGGGTGTGCAGACTCCAGAGGGGTTCCTTCATCCCAAGTGCTAGAATGAGCCAATCATGGCATAAATCATAATAACATGCTGCGGCATGTAACCTGCTCCCATAAATATCACTCACAAACAGGCCCTCGGCCTCACTTAGTCATCAATCTCTCCAGTCTCTCGGGCTCAAAATGTCATGAAAATCACCACAAAATAATGATATGTTGTATCAATAAATAGCAACAGAGACTGAGATATGATATGCAAATGAATGAGTATGACTGAGTATGTAACTGCAATTTAAGCAAATAGCTCTACAACATATATGACCTCAGTGGGTCCCGACAGAATCAACATATAGCCTAAACATGATTTCTAACATAAATCATAGCTAAATTACTCTAACACGTAGAAATCTCATGGATAAAAATAAGATTAGGTAACTACACAGCACAACAGAAATAACCGAGTCATAATTCACATAGTGCACGACCACACGTCCGTCACCTAGCATGTGCGTCACCTCAACACCTAAACACATATCACATATATTCAGGGGTTCATACCCTCATCACCAAGTTTAGAAGTGTTACTTACCTTGAACAAGCCGAATCTAATACCGAGCAAGCCAAACGATGCTCCAAAATGCCATCTCGCGTGTACTGACCTCTGAACGGCTTGAAACTAGCCCAAAGCAACTCAAATACATCAAATATTACCAAAGGAAACAAACCCAATCGATAAAGGTCGAATCTTTAATTAAAATTCCAAAATCAATTGAAAGGTCCAACCCGGTCCCGCGCCTCGGAACTCTACGAAACTTATAAAATCCGATAACACATTTAATTATGAGTCCAACCATACTAGTTTCACCAAAATCTGACTCCGAATCGATGTTCAAAACTCAAAAACTCCCAATTTCTCTTTAAAATTCATAATACAATTACTAAAAATGAAGATAGAATCACGAAATATAATCAAAACCGAGTATAAAACACTTACCCCAATCCTTGTGATGAAATTTGCCTCCAAAATTGCTTCACCCCGAGCCCCAAATCACTCCGAATATACCAACAAGTTCCATGATATAAACGGACCTACTCAAGGCCTCAAATTACTCATAACAACACCGAAACGATGAATCGCACCTCAAATCAAACTTAAATGAACTTTGAACTTTCAACTTCCAAAACTCGCGTCGAAACATAATAAATCAACTCGGAATGAACTCAAATTTTGCACATAAGTCCCAAATGACATAACGAAGCTATTCCAATTTCTACAATCACAATCCGAATTCGATATCCACAAAGTCAACTTTCGGTCAAACTTACAAACTTTTCAAACCTTCAAATTTCTAACTTCCGCCAATTAGTGTCGAATCCTTCTAGGAACATCCAAATGAAAATACGGGCATACGCCCAAGTCCAAAATCACCATACGGACCTAACAAAACCATCAAAACTCTATTTCAGGGTCAAATTCACAAAGGTTAAACTTGGTCAACTCTTCTAACTTAAAGCTTCAACGATGAAATTCATTCTTCTAAATCGATTCCGAATAACTTGAAAACCCAAACCAACAATTCACACAAGTCATAATACATCATACAGAGCTACTCATGCCCTCAAACTACCGAGCGAAATGCAAAATCTTAAAACGGTCGGTCTGGTCGTTACAGATAACACGTGCTATAATAAATGATAAAAATTCGGTTGAACTTTTGTTATTAGTTAAAAGACTTCCGATGTTCTTTTAACAATTCCACCATGCTAACTTGACTGAATTGTGATCTTAGACCTATATAACATTTTGCTAACTTATGTTTGCTACTTCTATATTATACTAATTATGGGGTTAATGATGTTATACTACTTGTTGATCCAGTCCATACTTAACCTATATATTTTGATCAATGTTTGTTATGTACACTTAAGGATTTAATGTAAGTTTGTTATTGCCTTTCAAACATATCCTGTAATCGTGTGATTCTTGAAAATATCACTGTGTAATTAGCTTGAATGTCCTTTGTTAATCCTTGTGTTTATATATCTGCCTAGTACACTTATGAACTTTCTTGTCTGAAGGACTCATGTCTAAGTCACTATATTTTTATTGCTTCATAGAAGAATAAGTTGAATCGTGCCAGTTTTTAACAACTTAACAATGGAGAATTTGAGGAGAAAAGCTATTGTTGGTACTCATAGGTTCGAGCAATTTCTTAATACCTGTTTGCCCAATTAAAATGAATGATATTCTATAATTGGTTGATAAACTCTGTTTGAATAGGTTTAGTTATGAACTTGGATATTTAATTAAGAATTTAATGAACTAATAATCCTATTACTGAGCTGAATCATACTAAGATTGACCTTCTTGCCTACACGTATATCACCTCCCTGAACTGATCATACCCAAATAAACTTTATCATGTTTGGGATGATACATTCACCTATGTAACTGGACTAGTTATCTTGCTACTAGTACCCTGCTTATTCTATGTGAAACCTCATTTGTTCTTAACTTTTATATTGAATTTGTTGGCTTGACCTTATGCTCTATCATGCTGTAGTCTTACACTCCTTAGGGATATTTTTGTATGTTCTTAATTGTCTGCTCTTGGATTGATGTACTCCTTCCTGTTATCAAACAGGCTTTATGCTCATCTTTCATACTCATGCTTGTGTCCTCATATTGCCTTATCACATAATGGAGATTGAATCCTGCTAAGTTTGCATAAGTTAACCATGATTCATGTGTGAGTGTGAGAGAGACTTCTGATGATGTCTATTATGATAGAGTATAACAGTATGCCTTGACTCTTAATGAACCAAGTGATAAGGTGATATCAGGAATCTTTTAAGGAGAAAGTGATCACCTATCAAAGTTGAAACCAATTTGCTTACTTAAATACTCGTGTTGATGCTCTCTAAAGGTCCTATATGAAACTATTAACTCATACACTTATTAGGCCTTAGGACTTGACCTATGTATGCATCCCTGATTACCTTAAGCCTAGATCGTTGAGTTTGAGGATTTTTGTAAATTTGAACTATATACCTCTTCTACTTCTTAAGTTGCTTGACTCCGTGGTTTGAACTCTTGAAGTAATCTGCTACTGATCTTTTCCATTAATTGTACCTGTAATTGTTTTCTCTGAACATTCTTCTGTATATTGGTGGTTCTTAACAATGAACTACACATTGATAATTGGGTTGTGATCTCTTTTGTGTTACCCGTTACTACATGTTCATAGTAGCATTCTATATAATTTTTGATTAGAAGTATATATGCCTAAATCTGTGTATTATTATTACAGTTGTATTCAAACTTACAAATGAATGCCTCATTGACATTTAAACCTATAGGGAGGAGTAAGTGTGAGTGGTTAGGGGTATTTAGGAGTGAAATTTAGTTTGTGCTTGAGATACTCTCCCTGACACAGGCATTGCTCAGGGTCCTTGAGACTCTTGTGAACTCTGTAGTTTCAGGGGTTAAAAGGGTGTCTTGGCTATAAATAGAATTTTACCTTAAGCCCTTAATCATTGACATTTTCTAATCTCTTTAGAGTTAGTGCCTAATGAAGAAAAGGCTTCACTATAATTTTCCTTACCCTGTTTGATCTTACACAATTTCATTTACATTCTTAATCACTAATATTTGTTACAGTCTCATTTGGGCTTTATGTTTGATCTTATCTGCATTTAAACATTTTTTTTTGGGATTTGTCACTAATTTTTGCCTCTTTCTCTTAATCATGTAACTGGATTGGGCCTACTGAGGTTTCAAGAACTCAGGCCCAAGTTTCAGCCTCTGAATTTGAAGTCCTGAGCGTCGTGTCCGCCTGTTTGCTGCCTGCAGGGCTTAATTCCTCTCACGCCCAAACCATGAGTCTACTTTCTCTTCTCTGTTTCCTTTATTAGTCTACCACTGTTCTTTTATGTATATAACACTAATGATATTGATTGAATGCTTTTATTCCAGTTCTTAGAATTATATTCACAATGTAGGCAAGCCTTAAACAATGTAGGTAAAAAGAAGAGTAGTGCCGCAATTTAATAGTAATTAATTTAAATTATTAATCACTCATGTCATTTAACGTCTACTATTATTTTCACTAATGATTTTCATAATGTTTTGAAACCTAGACAGATTTGCAAAGTCAACAGCCTTCTCTTTTTTAGAACAAGAAAAAACTGAAACCCAGAAATGATTCCCATAAGCGGGCTGTCCAAAAAAATATTTTTGTAATTACGGATCTTTCAAATGGTTTGAACCCTAATATGAGATTTGAAATCAAGTTCCCAAGGTATATCTATACCCTGTTTCTCTCAAATGATTCTTACTTTATTCGAACAGTCTCGTTATTTCAAAGTTAAATATTTTAAAACTTAACCTCATTTCTATTAGTAAAGAAAGTATTATAAATTTACTTTTTTCTAAACACTCTTTTATTAGACATTTTTCAAAGACTTGTTCTCTCAAATAAAATCTACGCCTTTTCAAAGAATATACATGGCTTCTTTTCCAAAAATTGATAAACATTTTAAATATCACATGAGGTAAGCCGCACATTTTAAGCACTTACTAAGTAAGATATAGATATCTAATTCCTTAAAGCTAGTCTAAGTCCTATGGAACTACCTAAGGTAGATTTTAGGGGTTTCCTAACACCTTCCCCTTAGAAAAATAAGAACACTTACCCAAAATCTCACTGGCTAACAGACTACTAGGGTGATGATCTTAGTAATTAAATAGGTACCCTAATATACCTTTAAATATTAGGTGACGACTCTCTTTTATTATCAACAGGGAAATCACTAGTTGAATCTTGTTTTGATTCGCGCAAAATATGGTGCAACGGTGGATAGTTTCTAAAGCTTGTTTTGGAATGATTGAATGATATTTGGCTAGATTCAGTTGGTTTGGAGATTTGTTCTAGGGGAAAAGCTGAGGCTGATTGTTGATTTGATTCCAGAAGGAGGTAAGTATTGTGTTTAACTTTGACTTGATGGAATTAGTACTTGTTTGGTCTATTTTCTACGTGAATTATGTGTGGGAATGGTGTATATACAAGGTGAGGAGTGTATATGCGTTGTCATGGGTTAAAACATATAGGGTGAGTTATTTATCTTTATGTCATCATTTATTCCATGTTGTATCTCGTTACATGCTTTGATTGCTACATGTCATTACTTGTTATTTATGTATTATTTGTTATCTGTCATTTATTTGTTACCTGTTTATGCTTATTCATTCCTCGATTAATATCTTCTTTTCTGCTATATGCTCCCACTTGTATTAATTGAACATCTTCACTGTTTCATGTCTTTACTTGCCTTTATTGCCTTTACCTTACTTGTTACACTTTATTATATTATATTCGATTTGTGTGAGCCCTTGGCTATTCTTGCGTTAATGATTTTTCGAGGTTTGTAAATATGCGATATTGTTTATTTTCTATTTGTACTCGAAGTTCCTTGATGTTTTATACGCTAGAGTACCTTTTTGTGTTGGGATTTCAAAATTTGTTATGTTGAGTTGTTAATGATAGTGAATTGATATATGAGATCGGGTTGCGCACCGCAATGTGTATGATGTGTTGCAACTATTTGTAATTGTGGTATTCTATTTATGTATTGTGATGTTAGATTATGAGATAATGTTATTCTGGGACCCTTTTTAGTTGACCTTTAGGTCACATTCTTATGAGTTTATCCGTTTTTTCTATATTTCTATTATCTTCTATTTATTATTCGTACAGGTTTATAGCGAGTGTCTTGACATATCCTTGTCACTACTTCGTCGAGATTAGGCTCGGTACTTACAGAATACATGGGGTCGGTTGAACTCATACTACACTTCTACACTTCTTGTGCAGATCCCGGTGTTGGTCCTAGCGATGCATAGAGGAGGTTTCTCGAATCGGATCCTATCCAGAAGACTTGAGGTAGAGCTTCACGGCGTTCGCAGTCCCTGAAGTCCCATTCCTTATCTTGTTTTAACAGTTGTATTTCATTTCAGACTATATTTGTAGTACTCTAGTCGTTCATGTACTTGTGACTCCGGATTTCTAGGATTAGTATAGACACCGTTCCTTATGGAATTATTTCATGTATTTCAGAGTACGTCATCCTTTAAATGTTAATGTCCTGGTTTTAAAGCTGTTGAACCGGTTAATTCTTTAGCTAATGTTGGCTTGCCTAGCAAGAAGATGTTAGGCGCCATCACGGCCCCGCGATTGAGATTTTGGGTCGTGAAAGATTTAGGTTGGTTTGGTCGGCTGATTAGACCAATGACTTGGGTGGATACAACAGATGTAGGAAAATTAAATAAATAAAAGAAAAAAAAAACTCCTCGCTCAAAGTCTTTTTTCAAATTAGTACTAAATTATCGGCTATGTTGCTTGGAGAGTCCTCACAAAATAGATTATTAGATTTAAATAGTAACTAAATAAGGAAATTTTATTAAGTCCGACCAGCACGTTAATTGCGTCACGACCCAAAATCATGTGATCAATACCCATCATACATATATAACCCGACTCGAGTGAACCAATCCGTACAAAAATAGTCATCTATATTCCTAACAGATGCACAGGGAAATCATTTCAAAATATAATCATTTTAAATGATTTAAAGAAACATGAATACAACCTTTAAACCTTGTATTTTCAATAAATGAAAAATACATAAAGGTAAAAAAAAGTCATTCATACACACTATAAGAGTAACCAAAGAATTGCAACCCATAAGAATACTACTATTGTTTATGAAATCTCTATGACATAAAATAAAATAGTCAACTGAGACGGCTCTGGTGACTTAAAAGAATAATAATAACAATCTCCTATTAGTACAAGTGTGGAGCCTCACCAAAAATATCAAGAGAATTTTTTCTATTAACGGGACTCGAGCTACTCGGGTCCAGTCCCTGTAAATAGAAGTAAAAACTTGACCGACGGACCTAAGCTCCACATGGCAATATGTATTGTAAACTGTTTCCCCTAGAATTGGACAATAATCTAGAAGAACATGAGATACACACAAATATTAATATAAGAAGGAAGCAGTTAAATCAGTTGATAATTTTGACAATGAAATGAAATAATAAAGTAAACATATTTCAAAGTCATCCATTAGCTTCAAAGCGTAATCCATAATCGTGAGATTTTATTTTTTACTGGAAGTACTATACTATCATCGACACGAACGTTAAGTCAACTGGGTTATATGTCTAGCAGTAAGTATCATATACCCTACTTACTCAAATTATTTTATTGTAGTACCGTACAAATCGACCCAATCATACCAATGATATAGCATAATAGTACCCTCTTATGGGGTCACTTTGTCATAGTTTTAAATCACAAGGTAGGTACTATGTTTACACCGACACATGTAATTTTATGGCATCACAAGGAATATATCAAAAACTAATGTCGATGAATTCAAGTAACTCTAAAAATATTTACATTTACCAAGGCATGGCATTCACAAATCCAACCATTTGTGGAAATATCAAATATAGAATCTTTTCACAAATCAAGTTATGTCACTGACAAAATATCGTAAGTGTTATTTTCATTTAATAAGCTTTCAATCAAACTGATGTTGCATTTTAAAGAAAATAAGCTAAATAGGACTTAAATATTTATTACGCAAGAGATGGTACAATCCCACCCTCCTAGGATTCATATTTAATTAGAATTAGTTTTTAACATGCTTTTTAATATGAATTTGGAGAAAAAGCTCCGAGGGTTAATAAGTTTCAACATACCTTAAGTTGCTTTTCAAATCTTACATCAAATATCCCAACGATGCAACGATTCACAATCTACATATATACGAGCTCACATAAATCAATAACGCGTACAACAATACCAACAAAGTCAACAAAGGATCTAATACTTAGGTCCAACTTCATATGTTTAGCAACAATACATATTTCACCATGTGAAGTTAATTTCTTGTTTTTACTCTAAATCCTTCATTACATATTTTAATGAACCTAACCACTCAATTAGAAACTCAAAAATATACCATTCAAGCAAACCCGACATTATTCATCTTCTATTAACAAGCTTTCTAATTCAAGACTAACTTTCTAGGATTTCAAGAGTAATTGTTTAACCACCAATTTTTCTTAATAAATATGCTCTACGATATTTATGGAACAATATAAATAAGATTAGAGTGTAGATATTACCTTTTTGCAAATCCTAAAAGACATGAGTTCTTGAGGTGTTCTTTGATAATTTTTTCAAAAACAATATTTTTTCATGTAATTGGAAAGTTAGGTAATAAAATTAATGGACCAAATCTATTTAAAATAAATTTAATGCTCACTTCAAACTATGCTAGAGAGCTCTTCCTTCTCTCTAAAACCTTCAAGACCTTAGCTCCAAAATAATAACTCTCTCCTTGTAATAGCGGCTTCACTAGTTGGTTGCCAAAGGGATGCATTGCGCCACCCTTCCGCACGTCGAGTTTCTTCAGCAAATTTTGAACGCTAGATTTGGCGCTCTCGCTGCAGTTCACTGCCTCAAATCTTTGGGCAGCTGCTACTCGGACGATATGGATATGTGAAGCTTCCACCATTGCTTCCATCCCTGTAGCTTGTTACTTTGGTTTTTGGCTTTTCAATTAGTTCCCTTGAGTTCCTATCAGTTCCCAGCACCTAAGGCTATATCTAATGGGACAGAACGTCCCGACCCGGTCCGATATTAGACTGGACCAGCTTGATTTGTCCGTGCCCTAAAACAACAATAACAATAACAAACAATTCAATGAATTCTCACAAGTAGAATCTGGGAAGAATATGATGTAAGCAGCCTTACATCTATCCTGGGAGTACAGAGAGTCCGTTGGCTAAAGAAAAGATGAAAAGAAGCAGTTGCACGAAGAAGTAAAAACACCAAAATATTGAAAAAATCGAAGCCAAGATAGCAATTAAATAATAATTAATAATAGCAATCTAAGAATAAAGAGATACCACATGAACACTAATGTTATCGAACTAAGGAGGACAAAGGAAAACGCTCGACTACCTACTAGTAAGAGCTACAGGGGGCCATTCCCACCTTATCTCGAATAACATCATTCTTAATCTTATCTAATCTGGTATGTGATAAGTGGGGAATTTGATTACTTATTAGCACCTTTTTGCTTTTGTTTTAGCCCGAAAATATTGATTTATGTTCCCGAAACTAATGTAAGTGTGCAAATTGTAGGAATCTTGAAAATTTGGTCTCCCATGATGAATTCTGACTCCAAAAGGAGTGTTCGGAATCATAAGGCATGAAAGGGCACAGAACTAAAGAAGTGCGTTCCACAGAAAAAAATGCGGACCACAGATCAAGTGAAAGAGTCCAGTAGGAATTTGGCCAATGTGCGGGCCGCACATGAATTGTGCGGTTGCAGAACAAGGTCTGCACTAACAAATGATTCAAAGTTCAGAGAGTGTGCAAAAGACAAAGTCTTGAGGCCTTGCTGAAATGCGGACCACACAAGAATTGTGGAGCCGCAGAAGATGCTTCGGAGCCGCAATCCATAATTGCGCAGCTGCGGAATCCAAGATCATGCAACTGAAGAAATCTGCGGACCGCACATAGAATTGTACGGCCACAGAACCTCCTGATGAGCATTTTTGTCAGCGAATTTTGGGAAATAGACGAGTTTCACATTTTTAGGTCAAGTTTCGAAGTTTGAGCTATTGTAGCTATTACATTTTGCTATTTTAGGAAGTTTGTGACTATTTTAGTATTTAAATATTATATTTTATTATTTTAATCTTAGATTATGAGTTTAATTAGCATTATTTCTTTATTTTCTTCAATTCCCACTATGAATAGCTAGATTTTTACTAGGGTTGTGACCCAACCCTAGTGTGTAAACCTTATGGGTACTTAATTTAATTCTTGTTTATGATTAAGTGTTAATTATTTAGCTTAGTTTATGCTTTAATTTTAGAATTAATGGTTGCAAATATTGATTCATGCCTTTTTGACTTATTCTCTACTTGAGAAAGAGGGACCTAGTCTAGGATAACTTGGCTAACAAGAAATTGGGCTAAATAAGGGTTTGATTAGCCTAATTAAAGGGTTCAAACTAGAAAATAGTGAGAACCCGACTTGAGCGCATATCAACTATTTTGTTTGATACCCATTTGGACTTGAGAAAGCCAAATTGGAAAAAATCACTCTTTAGCCGAGAGGTATTGAGTGGGTAATGTAGAGTTGAGAGCTATAATACACCCCAATCAACAAAACAAGTATTAACGTATTTTACCCATTAGGCGAAAACCTAAATTATTGTCAAATCCCTAGGCTTTTTAATTATTTGGAAAAACACCAAAAATACTGATTCACTTCTAGTTTCTTTTCTTAGCTTATAATTGTTAGAGTAAAATTAGAAATAGAAATCAAAACCTTTTGTGGAAGTGCAATTTAGTTATTCCTTTTGTTTTTGGCAAGTGTATACTCCTAACGCCCCTAGTAACTCCCTGTGAAAATTGACCCCCATTCTTGTTGGGTACTATTCTTCCAATGACCGTTTCTACTCACTATTGAGTGCGGATTAGACATGGATCAATTTTTGGCGCCGTTGCCGGGGAGTTAAAACGACGTTAGCTATATATTTGGGTTTGTTTTTGGAATATCTTCTCTTCCTTCCTTGTTACTAACTTGTGTGAGAAACTTTAGGTACAACCATGGCGACGAACAATGATTTCGGAAATGTGCCTTTGGGGGATGTTGATGGCGAGGATGAGCAAGTTGAGGAGATACCTCTTGAACCTCAAGGCAATCGAAGAGGCCGAGCCCCTCATGACAATGTGCCCGTTCCACCCCCATTTCCACCACGAGCGACTCCATACCATATATTGCCCAACGAAGGTTATGCTAGTGCAATAGTCCATTCCCGTATTAGGGCGGGCAACTTCCAAATATCCAATGTGATGCTCACTTTGCTTGAGCAACGAGGATTCTTTACCAGTGCTCCAACACAAAATGCTTATAAACATTTGAAGGAGTTTGTGGATACTTGTTGGGGGAGCAAGCAAACAAATATCTCCGGGGATGCATTAAGGCTAAGGATTTTTTCCTTCTCTCTACGAGGGAAAGCTTTATATTGGTTGAAAGAATTTCCGAACCATTCAATTCATACTTGGGATGAGTTGGCGGAAACGTTCATTGCTAAGTCCTTCTCTCTCGGACATATGGCTACGCTTAAAAATGAGATTTTGGCATTCAAGCAAGAGCCGAATGAACCATTACACGAGATATGGGAACGCTATAGAACTATAGTCAAGGAATGTCCCAATAACGATATGACGAAAAATATGATTCAACAAACCTTCTATCATGGGATTAACACAACTAACCAGTGTGTAGTGAATCAACTAGCCGGTGGGGAATTTATGACTATGCCTTATGCGTAGAAGTGTGAGATTTTGGATGAGATGGCGGATATGTCGTCGACTTGGCAATCCCGGGCCAATGTTCCACAAGGTGGCCCAAATATGATCCACATTCACAAAGAATTGCAAGACCATGGGCAAGCCATTGCCGAATAAACAACTACCATTACTCAACTAGGAAAGGCCCAACTAAAGCAAGTGCAAACGTCTAAGCAAGTCAATGCTATGGAAGGAGTGAACATGATGGTGAACAAGAGGAGGACCAAGGGTCCACAAGTGCAAAATCGATTGGAGAACTATGTGCAAGAAGATGGTGGATTTGAGTAAGATGAGTCCTATAATAAACAAGAAGAGGAAGTGCAATATATGAATAATTTTCAAGAGCAAAAAAATAACTTCCAAGGCCCAAGACAACAACAATGGCGACCTCAAAACAATCAAGGCAATTGGAATTCTAATAATCAAGGCAATTAGAGTGGAAGAAACAACTAAGGGAATTGGCATAACAACAACAATCAAGGAAATTGGAGTGGAAACAATCAAGGAAATTGGGGAGGTAACAATCAAGGCGGATGGAACAACAATCAAGGCAACTAGGGTCGAGTTTTCAAAGGCCCCCAATGTACCAACAACCAAACAACCCACTTCCTTATCCTTCCCATGGTTCGAGTTCTTCAAACAATGAGATGAGGCATATGAAAAATATGTTCAAACAAATGATGGAAAAGAATGCCGATTCGGATGCCCAACCTGCCTCACACAATACATCAATCCGCAACCTCGAAGTTCAAATGGGGCAAATCTCTCAAGCTTTAAATTCTCGTCCTAATGGGGAACTACCAAGTGACACGGGGATGAATTTTGCATGTCCGCTTCCTGGTTAACATTGTTGAACTTGCACTCCAAGTACTCTATCTTGGTCCTGCTCAATTTGAAACCTGCTCAATTTGAAACCTTTAGGTTTAAGAGTCTGTCTCTAGACATCCAGCCTCTCATTAACATCACCATATGTTTTATCAATCAGAACTATATCAATAACAAACAACAACCCAGTAAAATTTCACAAGTGGAAGAAGAAGAATACAATGAGATACTTTGCACCAGAAGCGATGACGACATGGAACTCATGGAACATGAAGTGACATTGCCAGTTCCAGAGGAGCTTCCCGTTGATATTATATGAAAGTTAGGAAGAAGCTATATAGGAGAGCACATATATCAATATGATACTTGTAATTAGCTACTTAGATGACTAATTCGAACATAACCCTTCCTAGAAGGTGGTTGTATAAATTAAGTGCTCTTCTTTAGGTGCTCTTCAACAGACTTATATTTGTATGTGAAATTTACAATTTTGTTAGATAAACTAAAAGGCTTTAGCTGTCATGACCCAAAATCCATAATAGGTCGCAATGGCACCTAACGCCGCCGTTAGATAAGCCCATAAGTGAACCTACAATTTAGTTACCCCTTTTTAACATTTAAAACAAAAGTATCCTTTCTAAAAGAACGAAAGAAGTAAGAACTCATGTAACCGTACATACTCTTTTCTCAACAAAATACCAGCGTGAGAAATACATCTATTGTAGTGATAGTAAGGATAAGTACAACAATACATAAATGTTAAAATCCTCCAGAACCCGGTGCCACAAGTGCATGAGCAATCTAGAGAATATACAAAATCAATATAACTACTGTCTGAATGGTAATAGATAGAAATAATAAACAAGGTAGAGGGAGACTCTGGTGCTGCAGATCGTAGCAAGGTAAGCAACTCACTACTAGATCTCCGTTTGAGTGTGGCTACACGCCAGTGTGACCACTAGTAGTACCTGTCTAAGTACTTGCACATTCAATGCAGAAGTGTAGCGTAAGTACGAAAAACTATGCGTATCCAGTAAGTATCTAGTCTAACCTCGAAGAAGTAATGATGAGGGGTAGACTTCACACTTACTAGAGATCAAACCGGAATAGAAATACATAAAGTAGACATGGTGAGTGTACAACAAGTAGAAACGAAGCAAGTAAAAATAATTACAGTAGTTCCACACATGAGTCTATGTCAAATCACTAAACATGTCATAACCGGCCTTGAAGACGCTAACTCAACTGTAACCAAACCAAATCCAGTCTCAAAATATTAAGCACGAAGCTGCCGAGGTGAACGACCCGATCCCATATGAATAGTGGTATTCAGTACTGTCGAGGCGAATGACTCGATTGCCTAAGAATAGTATTACCATACTGTTGAGGCGAATATCCCGATCCCATAAAAGTAGTGTTACCATAATGCCGAGGTGAACAATCCGATCCCATAAGAATAGTGTTACCATACTGTCGAGGCGAACGACCCGATCCTATAAGAGTAGTGTTATCATACAGTTGAGGCGAATGGACGGATCCCATAAGAGTAGAGAAATTTACCTCGCTCGTTAAAGCACATGTGAGACGAGAAGTGTCACGATCCAGAATTCCCACCCTCGGGACCGTGATAGCGTCTAACATTTTACTTGCTAGGTAATCCAACGTTAGATATAGTTATTAACCATTTTTAACAATTCAAGTCATTTTTAACCAATAAGATGAATAAACTGAAATAAAGTAAATAAACCAATAAACAGAGATATCCAAATACAATCCTAAAACTGGTGGCATCCCCGACAGATCTATAGGAAACACCTCTGGAAACTCACGCACAACAGGTACTGAGTCCATGGAAGGAACCTTCGCACTTGAATCACAAACATAGACCAAATATGCTAGACATCCCTTCTCGACCATACGCCGAGCCTTCACATAAGAAATAACCCATCTGGTAGAATAGCCATTAGTCCCTCTCCAATCTAATCGAGGCAACCCCGGCATGGCTAAGATCACTGTCTTGGCATGATAATCCAATATAGCTTGATAAGGTAACAACCAATCTATGCCCAAAATAACATCAAAGTCTACCATGTCAAGAAGTAGAAGATCTACATTAATCTCAAGACTCCCATTAGTAATCGCACACGAGCGATACACACGGTCTACAACTATACAATCTCCCACCCGTGTGGACACATACACAGGAGCACTCAAAGAATCACGAGGCACAACCAGATATGAAGCAAAATAGGATGCCACGTAGGAATAAGTAGAGCCCGGATCAAATAGAACTGAAGCATCTCTATGGTAAACTGGAACAATACCTGTGATGATGACTCGACCTCAAGTCTAGCAGGGAATGAATAAAATCGGGGTTGGGCACCACCACCCTCACCTCCGTCTCTCAGACACCCTCTAGCTGGCTAGCCTCCACCTCTAACGGCCTGACCTTCGCCTCTAATGACCTGACGACCACCTCTGGCATCCTGAACCCCTGCCTTTAGCTGACTGAGCGGGCGGTGAAGAAACCAGTGCTAGAACCACGGCACGAGAACTCTGCTGCGGCATGCTGCTCAACAATCTCAGGTAGTACCTCATGATGTGACTAGTATCCCCACACTCAAAACACTAGTCCTGCTACTGTGGCTGCTGAAGCTGAAACTGACCCAAATGGATAGGATAACCACTGTGGTATCTCTGGATGAGAGGCGCACTAATAGGAGCTAGCAGTGCATTGTAGGTTGGCTGCCCAGAATAAGATACATAAGGACCACGACAACCCAAAACACTATGGAATGCCTGAAGCACTGACTGAAATTGCCTAGGAGGATGGCCTCTACCAAAAGTACCCATGCTTCCAGATGAGGCACCAATGAAACCATTGGAATGGCGAGGCCTCTTATCAGACACTGACCCCCTCTCCTACCCACGAACCATCTTTATCCATCTTGCAATATCTACAAATTGAGTCTCATACTGGGTGACAGTCATGCTACCCTGCTGAAGACGCTAAAACTGCCTGCGGTAATCCTCTCTCAGAGTGAAAGGAATGCACCTCCTAATCTTACTAATTTGTTCTAGTAGGAGTATAGAAGTGCGTAATGAAAAAAGGGCTATGTTGTATATGGTTTGTGGCTAGTGAATTGGTTGAGCAGAATATATGCTCGATTTGTGAGTGTAGTATTTTAAAGTGCTTAGGAGGGTTAGTCACTATTCCTAAATATATCCTACCCATCCCTTAGACTACATTACAACCTTAAAGTCCCAATTGATCCTAGATTTGGCTAGCATAGATTAGTAGAGATGTACACCACCGGCAAGCTTATGGTACGACCATGGGATGCACACGAATTCTTTGTGAGAGTGAGAGAATTTTGTCCAATTGTGTGATGTCATTAAATTATATTCAAAAGAACACTTGAATGTGTGGACTATTCTATATTCACTCTTTTGTTTGTTGGTGAGGGAACATGATCTCATGAAGGATTGGTAATGTTGTAAATGTCTCTTGTTGGGTGAATGCGCGAGTTGAGGGTGCTTAGGGGTAACAAGTTGGCCCTTGAGGTATGTTAGTTATGGAAAGGTTGTTTGAATTGATTGAATTGAAATGGATATATCTGGGCATGTTTCAAATGGGAAGAATGTGAATTTTGTATGTTCGTGCTTGATTGTCGGTATCGATCATAGTCAAGGGTAGAGTGTATGGTTAAAAATTTAAGTGCTCCTCTATAGTTGAGATTTGTACGTAGTTGGGGTATAGTTGATAGTCCCATTGCTCAAGGACGAGCAAGAGTCTAAGTGTGGGGTGTTGATATTTGCCTTAAAGTATATATATTTAAATGTATATCACCTCATATTTTACTCGTGTTTCATGGATTTCAGATGTAAAATGTATTGATTTATATTAATTTGTGGTGTTTTTATGTGTAGGAATCATTCGAAAGCAATTGGGGGCGAAAGGTGCGAGATTAGAGCCAAAATGGAGAAAATCGGGAAAATGTTGAATTTCTCCAACTTTGTCCAGGACAAGGTTATTTTGGCCCTAGACCTACCCAACGCGTATAAAAGCAAGACTAAGCCTATTTTTGGAGGGGAGACGCCACTTTGAAGGAAAAATACACACGAGAAACATTCGGGAGAAAGGAGCTTTGATACCAAGTTTGTCACGCCCCGAAATCGAGGAGCACGACCGGCGCTCAACCGGGTAAACCTAGTCGAGCAAGCCTAATTTATATTAACCTCTCATCATTACTCATGCGTGATTTACCATAACATAATAAGATCTTGACTTTCATATTAAATACACTTGGCTCAATGTCCCATATTTTCTTTCTCGTGGTGGTTACACAGCTCTATAAATAGATGTAAATACTGTGAACATAAATACATGACAAAACTCAAATCTTTAATTGCATGACCCACAGTATATACGGAGCTTCTATGATAATGGATACTTATATACATAAAACGAACTAGACCCAAACACCCACTAGAACCGTAGAGGGCTCACCATAAGCTGAGTCGTGAAGAAAATCCCTATCAAAGATCCATATCATCCTGTAGAAGTATACCTGCACTCATTAAAAGATGCAGCGCCCCCGACAAAAAGGACATGAGTACACGTGGAATAGTACTCGTATGTAAGGCAGTCAAAACAACATATGAAAATACGGTAATTCAAATAAGAGGCAAATAAAGTACATTAAGAAACTACGAAACATCCAATAAAATCACATTTCAAGTCTTATTATAATTACATCATTCTAACCTTTTCATAGGATCGACTACGCCATATGAACTATACGTGGAATACATAATATAATGTAATTGTATCAACATGTACAAACAATGCCAACAAAAGTGGCACCTTCCTCCCTTATTTTACACATACATATTTCGTAGACCGTCTTTAGTGTTCACATATCATATTATACACATATGCGTCTCATAGACCATTCACAACGTTCACTTACACAATACAAATACACCTATTCAAGGGGTTGGAAATACAACATGAATATGATAAATCATGGTAACAATAAATGGGCTTAGATAGCCGTTAACGTCAAGCAAATTTATTAAGAGCTTTCATTCAAATTTATCAATATTAAGTCAGGGATCCTTTATAACCACCCTCACACAAAGCGGCCCTGCCGCCTCACCCCAATATATGCGGGTTGAGGTGTATCACGATATCACAACCTCTATACAAAGCGACCCTACTGTGTTACCCCAATATATACGGGTGGAGGTGTATTACCATACCACAATCCCAATACAAAGCGGCCCTTCCGCCTCACCTCAATATATGCGGGTGGAGGTGTATCACAATACCACAATCCCAACACAAAGCGGTCATGCTGCCTCACCCTAATATATGCGGGTGGAGATGTATTCCACAATATCACAATCCCTACGCAAAGCGGTTCTACCGCCTCACCCCCCAATATATACGGGTGGAGGTGTATTCCACAACACCACAATCCCTACACAAAGCGGTCCTACCACCTTACCCCAATATACGCAGGTGGAGGTGTAGCACAATACCACAATCCCTACACAAAGCGGTCATGCCGCCTCACCACAATATATGCGGGTGAAGGTGTATTTCATAATACCACAATCACTACATAAAGCGATCATACCGCCTCACCCCAATATATGCGGGTGGAGGTGTATTCCACAATACCACAATCCCTACACAAAGCGGTCATGCTGCCTCACCCCAATATATGCGGGTGGAGGTGTAATCCCAATCACAATACCATATATAACTCAAAGCAACATAGTTTGTCATTACATTTAACGTCATAATTACTCATATTATTGGAATACTTCATGTTCATACTCATCATGGAGAAACACAACTCATTACATTAGCACATGCATGGTAAATCAATAAGTCAATTTCAATGGCACATGGGCCCAATTCCTTTTCTTAAGGTTCATCGCCATTTAACAAAGGACATCTCATTATTTACTCCCTTGACCTCTTGAGGTCATTATCTAGGTTCATGACTCTTGGGGACTTAAAAATCGAAGTCATTTACATACATTATTTCAGAATCATACAACTATTGTTGAAACCATTAGGACATACAACACTTCAAAATTCTCATTTAGGCAATGATCACATTTCATGTTCATACTATCACTTACTTGTACTTGCCATGGGTGATCATATAACATTAAGAGCATTTAGAACATTTAGGAACATCATAGACTTTACTCGCAAGAATGTAAGGTCTTATAAAACATTGGAAACAAAAGTACAAATACGTACATCTCATAACCTTTTACACCCTATATCACGTAATCCGTACTTTCAACCACTTACAACATTATTATTTCATTGGCTCTCTTGGCCATACATATGATTCTTCTTTCATGGCACAATGGCCGTATTTCATATTCCACACTTTCATATCTTTCCTTTCATGGATCATCATCCTAAATATCAACATATACATTATTCCGAAAATCACAACTTTAGGTTCATTAGTAATGAAGACTTTAAACACAATATTTTTCTTTCCGAGAAATGGAGTAATGACTGGCAATCGAAGCACAAGTTAAAATCATAAACAAGTACCACATCGTTTCTTCTTGAATTACTTTTTCCCAAAAGGACAATACACAATTTCCACTCACGGATATGTAAGAATGCAAAATACATTGAAAATACTCACTAAACATAGCATTAGCTAAAATAGACACATATGGGCATCACTTGAGTTCATAAGCTTTTAGGAAATTCTATTTTCAAAGTCAATTTTAGAATAGTTGAATCAAAGCTCATTTCATAATCTTTATCATATCATCTCATTTTATGGGCACCATTGGCCACAAGTATAACTTTCACTCTTGGTACGTTGGTCACACTTTATATCCTCAATTCACTTATTTCACTTCCAACCATCTTTGTAGGTTATCAACAATAAGACATTTCCAATCAATACTTTAGGTACACATATGAGCAATTAAGAGTCTTAAGCATATTGAGTTTTCTCACACAATTTGACATCATAACCTTCCTTTGAAACACCACTCAAAGACATAGCATTTTAATACACATATCATTCTTGAACACATTCCCAAAAGATAACATAATGTGATAAGAACATTCGGAACACGTTTTGAATATATAATTCTCGTCACTTTGCTTATTTGGTACATTCAAATTTATTGGGAACAACTTGGAACATAGTATAAGGAACTTGAGACATCCATACTTGAAATTTACGGGAACATCATTGAATCCAATTCTAAGAAGGAAGTTTAGCCAACATACCTCGCTTTGATCTTTTCTTAAATTACTACAACATCCCGAAAATTCTAGCAATCCCAATCTATTTTGAGACATAACAAAATTGAACCATAATTAGGAAGATATCCATGGTCGCATAATGGACCGCAGAATGGATATGCGGGTCGAACAATGCACCGCAAATTTGGAGCCAAAAGATGGGATGTACCGGTCCATTCTACGACCATTTTGCGGTTGCAAAAGCACTTTCGCGATCGCATAATTATTCTGCGATCGCAGAATTAGTCGCAAAATCTCATTTTTTTCAGCCTTTGGTAATTTGGTCATTACTTCTTGTAGGAGTGTCCAAATGATGAACGGTTTGAAACATTGGAAACTAGACTCAAAGAGAGTTTTTGAGATAGGTATATCATCTACTAAGTAGTTATTGTTTGGTAGCAGAATGCATTTGAAGTAGGATCTTGTGCGAACTCACTTGAAACTTTATCCCATCATAAAATTTTCAACTTGACTTAACCTTGGGGCTCCTCTTAGACCATAAACCATTCTTAATGCACATCATACATATATTATCATGATCAACTGATATCATTCATATAATAGTCCTTGTCTACACACAAAATAATATAATTAGCGCACATCAACCTTTTTAATAGTGCTTAAGTACTTCGAAATTTTCCGGGGTGTAACATTCTCCCCCACTTAAGAACATTCATCCGAATGTTTTAAAAGTCACCTCTAATAATAGAGTTACCATCCTTTTACCTCAAACCATTATGCATAGGCACTTATGACTATATGGGTCTTATACTTCCTATCCAAAATCTCAACTTACTTAGGGCCCTTAAAATTTGGCTATCTTTACAAATTCTTATAGTTTTCGACAGAGTTGCCCCGATAACTGGGCCTATCGACCTATCATAGAATCCCAGATATCAATCCTAAACAACATATAGATAACACCACATTGCACCATATATATGAAATTAACAACTATGACTCTCGAGGCCAACTGTATGACCTTGCTTACGTTAGTTGTATCCTTGGCTTTTCCTTCTTCCATTACGAGGGCAATTGGGCACCTCACACTTTATGCCTATCATGTTCATCATCCCTATAATACTTAGGCCTTTCTCATTTCGTAGCACGATGTGCTACATTCCTTGGTATTAACAAGGGAACTCCGTGACTAAATTGGAATTTTAACGCACGATTGAGGATGGAATAAGAAAAATATTTCCTAAATGTCGTTGTAGCCTCCCTATTATAAGTGTGGCCGGCAACACACCCATAAGAGGGACTCTACTGACATAGCTCTATGACATATTAAGACTCCTAAACCATGCTATGATACCAAGTTTGTCACGCCCCAAAATCGAGAAGCGCGACCGGTGCTCAACCGAGTAAACCCAGTCGTGCAAGCCTAATTTACATTAACCTCTCATCATTACTCATGCATGATTTACAATAACATAATAAGATTTTTACTTTCATATTAAATACACTTGGCTCAATGGCCCATATTTGCTTTCTCGTGGTGGTTACACAACTCTATAAATAGATGTAAATACTGTGAACATAAATACATGACAAAACTCAATTCTTTAATTGCATGACCCACAGTATATACAGAGCTTCTATGACAATGGATACTTATATACATAAACCGAATTAGACCCAAACACCCACTAGAACCGTAGAGGGCTCACCATAAGCTGAGTAGTGAAGAAAATCCCTATCAAAGATACATATCATCCTGTAGAAGTATACCTGCATTCATTAAAAGATGCACCACCCCCGACAAAAGGGACATGAGTACATGTGGAATAGTACTCATATGTAAGGCAGTCAAAACAACATATGAAAATACGGTAACTCAAATAAGAGGAAATTAAAGTACATCAAGAAACTACAACATATCTTATTATACTTGCATCATTCTAGCCTTCTTTTAGGATCAACTGCACCATATGAACTATACGTGGAATACATAATATAATGTAATAGTATCAACATGTACAAACAATGACAATGAAAGTGGCACCTTCCTCCCTTATTTTACACATACACATTTCGTAGACCGTCCTTAGTGTTCACATATCATATAATACACCTATGTGTCTCTTAGACCGTTCACAACATTCACTTACACAATACAAATACACCTATTCAAGGGATTGGAAATACAAAATGAATATGATGAATCATGGTAACAATAAATGGGCTTAAATAGACGTTAATGTCAAGCAAATTTATTAAGAGCTTCCATTCAAATTTATCAATATTAAGTCATGGATCCTTTATAACCACCCTCACACAAAGCGACCCTACCGTCTCTCCCAATATATGCGGGTGGAGGTGTATCATGATATCACAACCTCTACACAAAGCGACCCTGCCGCCTTACCCCAATATATGCGGGTGGAGGTGTATCACCATACCACAATCCCAACACAAAGCGGCCCTGCCGCCTCACCCCAATATTTGTGGATGGAGGTGTATCACAATACCACGATCCCAACACAAAGCGGTCATGCCGCCTTACCCTAATATATGCGGGTGGAGATGTATTCCACAATATCACAATCCCTACACAAAGCGGTTCTACCGCCTCACCCCAATATATACGGGTGAAGGTGTATTCCATAATATCACAATCCCTACACAAAGCGGTCATGCCGCCTCACCACAATATATGCGGGTGAAGTTGTATTCCATAATACCATAATCCCTACACAAAGCGATCATACCGCCTCACCCCAATATATGCGGGTGGAGGTGTATTCCACAATACTACAATCTCTACACAAAGCGGTCATGCCGCCTCACCCCAATATATGCGGGTGAAGGTGTAATCCCAATCATAATTCCATATATAACTCAAAGCAACATAGTTTGTCATTCCATTTAGCGTCGTAATTACTCATATCATTGGAATACTTTATGTTTATACTCATCGTGGAGAAACCCAACTCATTACATTAGCGCATACATGGTAAATCAATAAGTCTATTTCAATGGCACATGGGCCCAATTCCTTTTCTTAAGGTTCATCATCATTTAACAAAGGACATCTCTTTATTCATTCCCTTGACCTCTTGAGGTCATTATCTAGGTTCATGACTCCTGTGGACTAAACAATCGAAGCCATTTATATACATTATTTCAGAATCATACAATTATAGTTGAACCATTGGGACATACAACACTTTGAAATTCTCATTTAGGCAACGATCACATTTCATGTTCATACTATCACTTCCTTGTACTTGCCATGGGTGATCATAGAACATTAAGAGCATTTAGAACATTTAGGAACATCATAATCTTTACTCGCAAGAACGTAGTGTCTTATAACACATTGGAAATAAAAGTACAAATACGTACATCTCATAACCTTCCACGCCCTATATCACTTAATCCGTACTTTCAACCACTTACAACATTATTATTTCATTGGCTCTCTTGGCCATACATATGATTCTTATTTCATGGCACAATGGCAGTATTTCATATTCCACACTTTCATATCTTTCCTTTCATGGATCATCATCCTAAATATCAACATATACAATATTTCAAAAATCACAACTTTAGGTTCATTAGTAATGAAGACTTTAAACACAATGGATTTCTTTCCGAGAAATGGAGTAAAATGACTAGAAATCGAAGCACAAGTTAAAATCATAAACAATTAACACATCGTTTCTTCTTTGCACGTTGGCCACACTTTATACCCCCAATTCACTTATTTCACTTCCAACCATCTTTGTAGGTTATCAACAATAAGACATTTCCAATCAATACTTTAGGTACACATATGAGCAATTAAGAGTCTTAAGCATATTAAGTTTTCTCACACAATTTGACATCATAACCTTCCTTTGAAACACCACTCAAATACATAGCATTTTAATACACATATCATTCTTGAACACATTTCCAAAAGATAATATAATGCGATAAGAACATTCAGAACACGTTTTGAATACATAATTCTCGTCACTTTTCTTATTTGGGACATTAAAATTTATTGGGAACAACCCAGAATATAGAATAAGGAACTTGAGATATCCATACTTGAAACTTATGGGAACATTATTGAATTCATTTCTAAGAAGGAAGTTTAGCCAACATATCTCGCTTTGAGCTTTCCTTAAATTACTACAACGTCCCGAAAATTCTAGCAATCCTAATCTATTTTGAGACATAACAAAATTGAACCATAATTAGGAAGATATCCATGGTCTCAGCTCATTTGAGCATTTTATCAAACACTAGGCGTGCCAATTTAACTACAAGGTTCTTTTACAGGATTTCCTTCACTCCACAACCCAATCTTTATTTATTTGAGCTCAACAATCTTCCCACAAACCTTATTAGTACAAGCATGTATAAATAATACTCTTACACCTAAGAATCATACTCCCAATCAACCATCGTTTACCCAAATTCGAAATTGCAAACTAGGGTATGGAACCTTACCTCTTAGATGATGACCTTGTGAGATTTCCTTGTTGGATTTCAAAGCTTGGGCAAGATCTTGATGAACAAAACACTTCATCTACTTTATCTCTCTAGAACACTCTCACTTCTCTCTAAAAAAACTCAGATAATTGCCCCAAAATAATCCCCAAAGCCTATTTATCAAAATGGAGTCGGGATATGAAAATAGAAAAATTAACCCACCGAAATCAGGTCTGCGGTCGCATAATGGACCGCATAATGGTTATGCGGGTCGAAAAATGCACCACAAAATTGGTTCCAAAAACTGGGTTGTACTGGTCCATTCTGTGACTAATTTGCGATTGCAGAAGCACTTTCGCGATCGCATAATTATTCTGCGATCACAGAATTGGTCGCGGAATCCCATTTTTCCAGCCTTTGGTAATTTGATCATAACCTCTTGTAGGAGTGTCCAAATGATGAACGGTTTAGAACGTTGGAAACTAGACGTAAAAGGCTTTAATATGATAGGTAGATTGTCTCCTAAGTATTTATATATTGGTAGCAGCATGCATTTGAAGTAGGATCTTGTGTGAACTCACTTAAACTTTATCCCATCATAAATGTTTCAACTTGACTTAGCCTTGGGGCTCTTCTTAGATCATAAACCATGCTTAATGCACATCATACATATATTATCATGATCAGTTGATATCATTCATATAATAGTCCTTGTCTACACACAAAATAATATAATTAGCGTACATCAACTTTTTTAATAGCGCTTAAGTACTTCGAAATTTTTCGGGGTGCTACATCACCCTACTTTTCTTTACATTTTTACATGCATCGAGGACTATGCATATGCTAAGTGTGGGGTGGGAGAACTACAACTTGTGATGTACTTTGTATAAATTGTATCAATTTGCTTCTTTTATTAGTTTTTACTTAGTCTAGTTTGTTTTAGAAAAAAAAAAAGAAAAAAAATACAAAAATGCAAAAAGAAATGTTTTTTAGAAAAAGCTCAGACTTTTCCCAACGATGGATCTGTTGGAAAATTTTCTTGAGGGATAAAGTCCGATTAACAACACCAAAAAGTTTTTTTAAGGATAGTTAGGTAGTATCCCTTGGTTATTCTTTGAGCGTTGGTTCTTTTTCAAGGGTGTAGCTCGAACCGGGTACTTTATTTTATTTAGGAGTAGGTTAGGAAGAAACTGAGTTGCTCTGAGATACCTAGTGACATGTTTTGTGCTAGCATATTAGGCTATGACATGCGATCAGTCTTCCCATACATTCGGTTTGAATTGTGATGCCTGAGTAAAGTAAATAGCTTATTTTGTGATGCCTTTTTCTTAGTTGTTCGACTTGTATGGCACATAGTGAATTATTGCTTAGAACATAACCATCCTGATTGAGTCATGTGCAATGTGTGTGTGAGGTATTTTGGTCTTCAGTTCTCTCTTGTGTAGTCTAGAACTGCAAGCGCCAGCGCCCCACGCTGCCCTGGATGCTGATGTCGGAAATTTCTCCAACTTTGCCCGAGATAAGGTTATTTTGGCCCTAGACCTACCCAACAAGTATAAAAGAAAGACTAAGCCTATTTTTGGAGTGGAGACGCCACTTTGAAGGGAAAATACACATGAGAAACATTCGGGAGCAAGGTGATCTCAATTTTCTTCATCTTTTCTTAGTATTTTCAATTATCCAACACTTATAAAATTGATTGATATTATCATGAGTGGCTAAAATCCATAGTTCTGGGGTTGTGATTTAGCCATGAATATTGTTGTTTAACGTTGACTTAACTTTAATTATAGTTCACCAATATATGGTTGTTTCTTCAATTCTGTGATTAATTTCTTAATTGTCTTGCCAACAGTTAGGTTCTATTTACTATCTATGCTATGCCTGGGAAAGCCATGTTTAGATTAGAGAAGAATTGAAGAGATCATGATCTTAACTCCGGGAGGAGGGAATTTATGGTTAGCATAGGAATATACCTAGTAATCGTGCTCAATTAAATATTGTAATCTTAATGCGTTCTTAATAGATTGATTTCATAGGAATATTGGCGTTAATCTATTTTGAATAGGTGAGTAGTACTTCGGGAGAAGTCTACGAGAGCAATTGTTCGATTTATTAGCAACCATGAGTGAATTGTATGAAAGGGAGAGTTAACTAGAACACAATAGGATTGGTGAATCGATCACAACCCTGGAATATTTTGTCTCTTCTGAATACACAATAATCATTTTGTTGCTTGATAATGTAGTTACTAGTTAGAATTATTAGTTAGTATAATCGCACTTTTGAACTCGAATTGGCTCGACTAAATAACAATCTTGGTGAATTTAGTGGGTAGTTAATACAAGTCTCTGTGGGTTCGACACTCGACTTATCATTTTATTACTTGTATGACCACGTACACTTGCATGTGGGTTTTGGAGCAACAAACTTCTCTAGAAATAGCTGTGAAAATTCATCCCAAGTAAGTGCAGGCAAATCAGTTGGTCTAGTCAACAAATAATCTCTTGGCAGAACCGGCCATCTGGAACACTACAAAGTCGACCCCATTGGTCTCCCCAATGCCCATGTTGCATAACACCTCGTGGCAACGGTCCAAGTAATCATGTGGTCCTCAGAAGGTGCACCACTGATATGAACATGGAAGAACTTCGTAAACTTATCCAACCTCAACAAGGCCTCAAAAGACATAGCGGGCCTATCGCCGGCCTGTGCCGCAACAACCGACTGAACCCCCCCAACTGGATGGTGATGGTAGTCTTGAAACCGTATTTTAGTCGCTTATTGCACTCTACTTCACTGCACTATACTTATGTTGAGCTTTAATTAGTAGTGTTTTGCACTTATTATGTGTTTTATGCCGTGTAGAAGTCATCCCGAGTGATTTAGATTTTACGGAGCAAATTCAAGCTATTTGAAGCTTTGAAGTATAAGTAAGGCCCGAAGGATTAAACCGGGATCGCGTTCGGGGGTCGAGTACCGAGTCCGGATGTCAAAAATTGCAAAACAACGAATTACTCTAAGAAAACTACGTTGTCACTCCACATGGGGCGACACGGCTGTGTAATTTATGCCCAGAAAATGAATTGCAAAGTGTACTGAAATTATCCACTAGAACATGAATCGCATGGTGCGGCACGGTAGTACAAATTTGTTAGAGTATCGTCCCATTTTTGCTAAAAAGGGTATTTTCATTTGGGGTTTATTGGGGTTGGCTTAAATACACGGGAAAACACCATTTTCGGCACTTTTGATACAATTTTGACCTAAGGAGGCCAAGGAGGCTAAGGAAGAGTTGGAAGAACACAAGTACAAGGATTTCATCATTCCTTCCTCACTCAATATCCGGGTTTGGATTGAATTTGTATTTTCTTATGGTTTAGTTACATTTGTGAAGAACTTCTTCATGTCTATGGAGTAGATCCAACTGGATTTTGATGGATTTGGTGTATTAATAATTGTTTGTGGATTATAACTCTATTTTATTGTATTTAAATCATTTTTGGAAGATTTAATTATTGCATCTATATTCATCTGTTAGTGTAATCGAAAGAGGCATAACTTGTGATATCTTTACATTATATTATGGGTTGAGTTCATAGATTCTTCTAAGTAATCAAAAGAGGCTAGTTGAATCATTGATTAAACCTAGTTAGGAGAATAATCGAGAGAGGTTCTCCTAAAGACCAATCCATTACGCATTCTTGCATATCTTCACAGAGCTTAAATTGGTTCATATTGAGAGGTTGTGACTTAATCGAGTGAGGAGTTTCTACGAAACAATTGTACTGATAATTAACTGAATTCGAGAGACTCACTTGGACATTAGAAGTGAATTATCTAGAGTTAAATCTGAGACAATTATCTTGCACCTATCTTATCAAAACCCCATATTCTCCCATTGATATCTTCCTATGCTTAGGCCTTGCTTCGATTGTCATTAGTCTATTAACTCTAGATTTTTAATTAATTTTAGTATTAACCACATAAATCTAAATTGTTGATCATCTTGGATAGTAATCTAGTTACAAACTATGATAATACTATTTAACTCCAATCCTTGTGGATACGATGTTATACTATACTATATTTGACTAACGAGCACAATTTAAGTGTGTGTTTTGCGCTCGTGAAATTTTGGAATCGTTACGGGATTGGCAATCAATAGTGTTTAAAATAGTTTATTGTGCTAATTCATGAATGTTTTTTAAAAAAAATTATTTTGTTCTGCACGGGTTTCTCCTCTGTGTGCAGGGCAACATGTTAAGTCTGTACTGTATGACACAATGTTCTTGTAAAGAACTAATACCCTTCAACCCGGAATAGGAAAAACATCCGCGACAACTAAGAAAGGAGAAAAAGTTTATTGTAAGGTTCTTGGGGCAACCTTCAAACTAAGAACACATGGCTAATAACGATGACAATGAGGTAGAGGCAGCTGCAAGGGTAGCTGTTGAGGCAGCCCATAGAGCTGCTGAGGCAGACCATAGAGGTGCTGAGGAAACTGTCAAAGACAATAGGGGTCGAAGATTTAATCTAAATCGAACCTTAATTGAATACGAGTTCGAGAATGCGGTACCAAGGCTTGGTAGAGCATTCGGTGACTATGCCAAACCAGTCTACAATCAAGGATTGTCAAGTGTTAGACCACCTCCAATTGAAGCCAACAATTTCGAGCTGAAGCAAGTTTTTCTTCAAACCATTCAAAAGAGCTGCATTTTCAAAGGGAAGATGAACGAAGATCCAAACACGCATCTGATGGACTTCGAGGAGATTATGAACACCTTTTAATACAATGGGGTGTCACAAGTTGCAGTGTATTTAAGGGCATTCCCCTTTTCACCTAAAGATGATGCGAAATAGTGGCTTCAAAGCTTGCCAAAAGGATCAATTAGAATATGGGAGGAAATGACCAAAACATTTTTTGATAAATATTTCTCCTCAGCTAAGACAGTCAAGTTTAGAAGAGAAATCCATAACTCTTGCCCGAAAGAGAATGAAAAAGTTTTTGAAGCATGGGAGAGGTTTAAGGAGATAGTTAGGAGGTGTCAACATAGCAGAATTGAACTCTGGATGCAACTCCAGAATTTTTGGGATGGATTGACACCTACCTCGCGTAGAACATTGAGCAATCCAGTTGGAGGCCCCTTTATGAAGAAGACTCCAGAGGAGATAGTTATAATTCTTGATGAGTTATCCGAAGATGCTAATCAGTGGCCCTCTAATAATGTGGAAAGAATAAAATCAACTGGTGTTCACCAAGTTGATGCTACTACATCTCCTCAAGTACAACTTGATGCTATGGCTAAAGAAATACGAAAGCTAACTGTATCTTCGATGCAAAATGTACACCACGCAGCTTGTGATATATGTGGAAGAGGAAACCCTACTCATGACTGTCAAGCCTCAACTAAGGAAGTGAATATTGTAGGAAACTATAATTTTAATGCAATGCGTCAGAGGCACCCCGGTTTTTCATGGAGTTCACCTGGGGGGTACTGCAAATACATGGCAACAAAACAACCCCAGATTCTAAGAACAAAGAGCTCCATGTCTTCAAAATCAGCATAGGCAGCAGTATCAATCTCCACAGTCGAATCAACCCAGCATGGATGATCTTATGAAGACCTTCATTATCAAGACGGATGACATGCTTGATGCCCATGATGCAGCTATCAAAGCATTAGGTACATCTTTTCGAAGTCTAGAAAGATAGTTTGGCACTTAGCTACTCTAATTTTTGAGAGAGCCCTAGGAACACTCCGGGCTGATATAGAAAGAAATCCCAAAGAAACAGTGAATGATGTAAGTTTGAGAAGTGGAAAAGTGTTGAAAGATCTCACCCCAATCCACAAAGATGTGAGACATGAAAAAGAAAGCAGGGAGCAGCTGAAAAGTGGTGTCGAAAAGAAGGAGGAAGAAAACTCGAGAAGGGAGGAACCTGAGGCGAGCAAGCATATACCTGTGATGCCTTTTCCCCAAAAGCTATGTAGAGAAAAGTTGGACAAGTAGTTTGAGAGTTTTCTAGATGTGCTTAAACAGGTTCATGTAAACCTACCATTCACAAAAGTGCTCTCACAAATGTCGGCTTATGCCAAGTTCTTGAAGGAGATCCTGACAAAGAAGAGGAAAATAGAAGAGACCTCAATGGTCAAGCTCACAGAGCATTGCAGTACAATATTGCAAAACAAACTCCCACAAAAGTGTGTAAATCCAGGGAGTTTTACCATACCTTGATCTTTGGGCACTACTAATTTTGATAAGTCTCTATGTGATTCCGGTGCCTCAATTAATTTAATGCCTCTATCTATTTATAAA
The DNA here is from genome assembly GCF_000390325.3 of Nicotiana tomentosiformis. Classification (NCBI taxonomy): domain Eukaryota; kingdom Viridiplantae; phylum Streptophyta; class Magnoliopsida; order Solanales; family Solanaceae; genus Nicotiana; species Nicotiana tomentosiformis. The sequence goes on from NC_090820.1 coordinate 42,703,257, forward strand.
AAACTTGAGAAGTAGATTGGAGAGATAAGGTCTGTACCAATATCTTTGCAGCTGGCAGACTAAACAACTCTAATACCCGAGGGAATAGTTGAAGATGTCTTAGTTCGGGTAGATACGTTTGTATTTCCTGTGGATTTCATAGTGGTTAATATGGAAGAGAACAAGGAGGCCCCCTCATCCTAGGAAGACCATTCGGGTAGAGCAATATTATATATACATGAGAGAAAACTCATGCTTAGAGTGGGCGAGGAAACTGTGACTTTTGAGATGGATGTAGAAACGGGGGTAAAAAGGGAGAAGCTAGCTGCTAGTGTTGTGTGGAAAGTGAAGGGCGTGACAGATAAGGCTACAGTTAGTGAAGAAGATAAGTTTGGGTGTACCCCAAAAAGGCTGAGAAGAAGCTATCTACATGGATGAGTGTACTAGTTCAGGCGCGAAGGATGCAGCCCAACTTCGACTCAAACCCCGACTAGATGTTCAGGGAAATTGTCCTTACCTCTTTCTTTTTATTTGTGCGTCATAGGGAAATGACACAATTTAAAGTGTGGGGTGGGGATGTATATATCTATAGAATGTATAAATGTTTATGTGTTTTTTTGTAATTTATTTGATTGAAAATTTTAAAATTTAAGATATTTCCCGGCGATGGATGTCATTCAACAGGTTTCTTGAGGGATTAAGTCAGAAAAAAATATATATTATTTTCTTTAGGTAGTATAATAATTTCCCCTTAGTTTTTCTTTGTGCCGCAGTTCTTTTCCAAGGGTTTTGTTTGAACCGGGTTTAGTTAGTTTTATTTTTTTTAGAAGTAGGAGATCTTGTGCTGTGATTTTAAATGAAAGTAATATCTCTTGACTTTATTATGCCTTGAGAATAGTAAGTGCTTTAGTTATGACACTAAGGCTTAATTTTTGACTCATGTATAATCACCTTAAATTGTATGATCTTAACTTTGCTTAACTACTTTGATTAGAGTGTCTTGATGAGTCTGATCCTGAGAGAGTTTTGTGCCATGTATGTATGAGATTTTGTGTATTATGTGCATTGCATTTGATGTCTAGAACTTGCCCCGTGTATTTGCAAAGCAAAATAATAGTTTTATTTAGTCTTGGAAGTGATATACTTGTTTCTTTGTTGAGCCAGTTATATGTTGTACCCACCTAATTGTTATGTATCTTAGTTAACCCCTTTGAGCCTGTAATCCTATTTCTTTGGCAATCACATTACAAGCCTTGCCCATTTTACCTCTCCCGAGCACTAGAAATTGTTATGAACTTTGTAAAAGTTAAAGTGTGAGGTGTTGGTTGGGTTTAGAGTGGAACTAATGAAATAAGGAGAAATGTGCACTTTTTTGGGAAAAACAAAATAAGAGCCACGTGAATTGAAAAAAATATAGATGCATTGTTGTGCAAATATTTATTGATAGTGGTAACTTTTGATGTATGTGTGCTTAAAGAAGTTGGGAGTTTACATATATTGATATAAGGGTGGATTTATGGTTTGACCAAAGTGTGGGATTTTGACCGGCCAATTGTATGTATTAAAGTGCTTAGGGAGGTGTAGTCAATATATCCAAATGTATCCTACCCGTCCCGCAACCTACATTACAACCAAATAAAGTCATACTTGATCCTTGACTGAATAAGCTCAATTAGTAGAGTAGTATACTACGGGCAAGCTTATGGTACATTCTTTGTGGTGCATGAATTTTATTTCTGAGAGTGAGTTAATTCTTTCTATCTTGAGTTCCTATGTGTTCTTGAATTTTATTGTGTGTGGAACTACTCTCTATTGTTGTGTGAGGGCACTTGATTCATGAAGGAAAGGTAATGTCATTGACCTCTGTGTTAGAGTGAGTGAGAAGGTTGTGAAAAATGAGTGGTGTTGTTGAGTCAACTCTTGAGGTGAGGATGTTACGGTATTGTGCTTAATCTGTTCGATTATTCTTGGTGTGATGAGTTAGGAGAGTTGTTTAAAAAGGTCATGTCTCTGAGAAGTGTAGTTTGATTTCTCGAGGATGGGCAATGGTTTAAGTGTGGGGTGTTGATGGTAGGCTAGAAACCATGTTTTAGTCACTTATTACTCTCTAATTCACTGCACTTTACTTATGTGAGCTTTAATTAGTAGTATTTTTCACTTATTATGTATTTTATGCCATGTAGGAGTGATTCCAAGTGATTTAGATTTTACGGAGCAAATTCGAGGTATTTGGAGCTATGAACTCTGAGTAGAAGCCCAAAGGATTAAACCGGGATCACGTTCGGGGGTCGAGTACCAAGTCCGGATGTCAAAAATTTGAAAAAAAATGAATTACTCTAAGAAAACTACACTGTCGCGCCGCATGGGGCGACACGGCTGTGTAATTTATGCCCAAAAAGTGAATTGCAAAGTGTACTGGAATTATCCACAAGCGCGCGTCATGGTGCAGTGCGGCATGCGGCACGGTAGTACAAATTTGTTAGAGTATAGTCCCATTTTCGCTAAAAGGGGTATTTTAGTCTGGGGTTTATTGTGGGATGGCTTAAATACTCGGGAAAACACCATTTTCGGCACTTTTGACACAATTTCGACCTAAGGAGGTCAAGGAGGCTAAGGAGGAGTTGGAAGAACACAAGCACAAGGATTTCATCATTCCTTCCTCATTCAAGATCCGGGTTTAGATTGAATTTGTGTTTTCTTATACTTTAGTTATATTTCTGAAGAACTTCTGCATGTCTATGGAGTAGATCCAACTAGGTTTTGATGGATTTGGTGTATTGATGATTGTTTATGGATTATAACTCTATTTTTATGTATTTGAATCATTTTTGGAAGATTTAATTGTTGCATCTATATTCACATGTTCTTGTAATCGAAAGAGGCATAACTTGTGATATCTTTGCCCTATATTGTGGGTTAAGTTCATAGATTTTTCTAAGTAATCAAAAGAGGCTAGTTGAATCATTGATTAAACTTAATTAGGAGAAAAATCGAGAGAGGTTCTCCTAAAGACTAATTCATTACGAATTCTTGCATATCTTTACGGAGCTTAAATTGGTTCATATTGAGAGTTTGAGACTTAATCGAGAGAGGAGTTTCTACCAAACAATTATACTGATGATTAAGTGAATTCAAGAGACTCACTTGAACATTAGAAGTGAATTATCTAGAGTTAAATCCGAAACAATTATCTTGCACCTATCCTATCAAAACCCCATTTTCACCCATTGATATTTTCCTTTGCCTAGGCCTTGCTCCGATTGTCAATAGTCTATTAGCTCTATATTCTTAATTAAATTTAGTTTTAACCATATAAATCTAAATTTTTGATCATCTTGGATATTAATCTAACTACAAACTACGATAATATTGTTTAACTCCAATCCCTCTGGATACGATATTATACTATACTATCTTTGACTAGCGAGTACCATTTAAGTGTGTGTTTTGCGCTCTTCAGCTGGGCTGCTGGAGTCTGATATAGGGAGCCACCTGGTGATGGCTGGTGCCACCGAAAATGCGCATGTCTGGGCCTCTCTCCATAAGGCCCATTAAGCGGACTAGAGCATCCAGAAGCACGAGAGTGCATATGAATCCCTCCGGGACCTGAGCTACTCCCACGGGTATGGTCTGAGCTGGGACCTCCTCCTTATGATCAATCTGAGGCTCCATTGCGGGTGCTGCTGCTCAAGCTCTAGGCTGAGCTCCGCCTATGCCTTGGCCTCTAGCTCGACCTTGGCTGCGACTTCTGCCCCTGGTAGTACCTGCCACAGGGGGCTATGACTCTTGTCCGACTATAGATGTTGTGCGTGTTCTCACCATCTGCGAGATAACAAGAATAGAATGGTTCAATCATCAATGATAGAATGAATTTCACTTTAGGGAAAGAAAGAAGTGAAATTTTTCCTATAACTCCATAGCCTCTGGAAGATAAGTACAGACATCTCTGTACCGATCCTCCAGACTCTCCTAAGCATGCTTATTACTTGTGAGACCTATGCAACCTAGTTCTCTGATACCAACTTGTCACGACCCGGAATTCCCACCCTCGAGACCTTGATTGCGCCTAATATTTCACTTGCTAGGCAAGTCAACGTTAGATATAATTATTAACCATTTTTAACAATTCAAGTCATCTTTAACCAATAGGCTGAATAAACTAAAATAAAGTAAATAACCCAATAAACAACGATATCTAAATACAATTCCACAACTGGAATCACGAATACACGAGTATCTAGAGTACTATAAATAATAGTCTGAATAAAAGCATAATTGTCTGAATCAAAATAAACAACTAAAGTAATGTGGAAGGGGACTTCAGGGCTGCGAACGTTGTGCAGATGTACCTCAAGTCTCCGTCAAGATCAGGATCCGAGAAAATCTACTGGACGCCTCTAGGACCCACTCTGGAATCTGCACAAGAAGTGCAGAGTGTAGTAAGAGGGGGAGAGACTGGACCCTATGTCGGTTGACTACGTATTCCTCCATGGGAAGTCAGGTCGGGCATAATTCTGTTACAACCAAAACCTAACTTTACTGTCTTCAAATGTAGTATCTCTTGATTGCGTCTAAGTTGATATGCTTCGTGCTGAATCTTCCGTCCATCTCCGCCAAGATCAGAGCTCCTCCCAACAACACTCCAAGGACCACGTAAGAACCCTACCAATTTAGTGCAAACTGTCCTTTGGCTTCTTCTTGAAGAGGGAATATTTTGTTCAAAACCAACTCTCAAGGATGGTACTTCGACCTCTATGGGTATTACAGCTTCGATGCCATATACCAATATGTATGGAATTTTCCCAATATATGTTCTCATGGTAGTCCGATAACCCAGTAAGGCAAAAGATAATTTATCGTGCCATTGCCTATGATTGTCCACTATTTTCTATAGAATCCTCTTGATGTTTTTGTTGGCTTCTTCAACTGCTCCATTCATTTGCGGTCTGTGGGTTGTAGAGTTACGGTGGACGATTATGAACTTCTCACAAATTTCCCTCTTGAGATCACTATTAAGATTGACTGCATTGTCGGTGATGATTGACTCATGTATCCCAAATCGGCAGACTATGTTGTTACAGACGAAATCTGCCACTACTTTCTTCGTGACGACTTTGTATGTATAACCTTCGACCCATTTGGTGAAGTAATCAATTGCTGCCAAAATGAAACAGTGCCTATTTGATGCAGCAGGCTCTATAGGTTGGATTACGTCCAGGCCCCAAGTGGCAAATGACCAAGGCGAACCTATTACATTCAGCTCATTAGGTGAAACCCGGATGAAATCCCCGTGGATTTGGCACTGGTGACACTTCTGCACATAGCAAATACTATCGTTTTCCATGGTTATCCAAAAATATCCGTCTCTTAAAATCTTCTTGGCTAAGGTGAATCCATTCATGTAAGGTCCACATATTCCTGCATGTACATCTTCTAGTAATTTGGTCGCTTCAACAACATCTATATATCATAACAGACCCAAGTCTGGGGTCTTCCTATACAGGACTTCCCCGTTGAGGAAAAAGTGACTTTCTAGCTTTCTGAGTGCTTGCTTCTAAAGATTGTTGGCATTCTCTGGGTACTCTCTTGTTTAGAAGAACCTTTTGATGTCGTGGTACCACGGCTTACCATCTGGATCTTCATCTATATAGAAACAGTACGCATGTTGGTCCCTGATCTCTGTCTTAATCAAGTTGATATAATTCTTACCTGGATGCTGGATCATAGATGACAAGGTCGCGAGAATATTGGCAAACTCGTTCTGGATTCTGGGAATGTGCTTGAACTCGATCTTTCAGAACTTCTTGCACAACTTTTTATGCAATGTAGGTACAGAAGGATCTTGACATTCTTGGTAGTCCACTCTCCTTGGACTTGATGTATCAACATATTAGAATCTCCTATGACCAGAAGCTCTTTGATATTCATGTCGAACATTTTCCTAATCCCGAGGATGTATGCTTCGTACTCAGCCATATTATTGGTGTAGGAGAACCTTATCTTTGCTGATGCTAGATAATTTTGTCTTAATTCTTAAATTAAGACTGCCCCGATTCCTACTCCTTTAAAATTTGTTGCTCCGTCGAAGAACATTCTCTATCTTGGCTATGACTCTACAGTGCCTTCTCCGGCTAACAACACTTCTTCGTCCGGAAGGTACGTAGTGAGCGTCTCATAATCCTTGTCCACTGGATTCTCCGCAAGGTGGTAAGATAAGGCTTGTCCTTTTATGGCCTTCTGTGTTATGTAAACAATGTCAAATTCGTTGAAAATAATCTATCATTTGGCCAGTTTTCCTGTTGGCATTTGAAAGATATGCTTGAACGGGTCGAGCCGGGATATTATATGTGTGGCGTATGGTGACATGTAATACCTCAGCTTCTGGGTGATCCGAGTCAAGGCACAACATGTGCGCTCTTAGAGTGTATTTGGCTTCATATGGTGTAAACTTCTTGCTTAAGTAGTAGATAGCTTGCCCTTTTTTCCCGGTCTCATCGTGTTGTCCCAACACGCATCCAAATGCATTATCCAGAATTGACAGATATAAAAACAATGGCTTCCCAAGTTTGGGAGGAACCAACACTGGTGGACTTGACAAGTAATCCTTGATCTTGTTAAAGGCTTTCTGACTCTCTTCTTTCTACTTTGTAGTGTCATTCCTTTTCAGCAGCTTGAACATAGGCTCGCAAATTAACGTAGACTTGACTATTAATCTGTTGATGTAATTTATCCTACCAAGGAAACTCATCACATCATTCTTGCTTTTAGGCAGTGGCAAGTCTTGATTGTCTTTGATCTTTGAAGGATCCAAATCCATCCCTTTCCTGGTTACGATGAAACCTAACAATTTTCCTGTAGGGACTTCGAATGTACATTTTATTGGGTTCAGCTTCAAACTATATCTCCGCAAGCATTCAAAAAACTTCTTCAGGTCGTCCAAATGCTCTGCACTCTTCCGAGATTTGATAATGATGTCATCCATAAATACCCCGATCTCTTTGTGGCTCATGTCGTGAAAGAGGGCCGTTATGGCCCTCGTGTAAGTAGCACCAGCGATCTTGAGGCCGAATAGCATGGCTCAGTAGCATTAAACTCCCAAGGCGTAGTGAATGTTGTCTTCTCTGCATCTTCTTCATGCATCAGGATCTGATGGTACCCGACAAAACAATCCATGAATGACTACAGCTCATGCTTCGCGCAATTATCGATGAGGATGTGAATGTTTGGTAAAGGAAAATTGTCCTTTGGACTAACCTTGTTAAGATCTTGATAATACACTCAAATTTTGATCTTCCCATCCTTCTTTGATACCGGTACGATATTTGACAACCATGTGGGATAATTGGTGACCCTCACCACGGTTGCCTCTATCTTCATGGTTACTTCTTCGTTTATCCTTAAACTCAAGTCTGGCTTAAACTTTCATGATTTTTGTTTGACTGGCAGTCTGGCAGGATCTATAGGCAATCGATGCAAAACAATGTCAGTGCTTAACCTAGGCATGTCGTGATACGACCATGCGAATATGTCGATGTACTGTCAGAGGAGCTTGACCAATTCTACATTCCGCTCTGCTTCTAAATGGATGCTGATTCAAATTTTTTTCACGTCTACTTTGCTTTCCGGGTTGACCACCTATGTTTCTTCGAGATTAGGCTTTTTTGGCTTTCTAACTGTTCGATCTCTCGTGGGAGATTATCTGGCATCATGCTTTCATCATATTCCTCGTAATCTAGATTGCTTTGCTTGAGGGTTTTATTACATGTCATAATCTTGGAACATGGGTTTTTATCGTTTTGATTACAGAAAAGAAAAACTGAGTATAAATGAAGCGATAAATAAGTTTGCAATAACTTTAAGAAAGAAATTCTTTTTATTTCATCAAAAGAGAAACGTCTAAGCGTTCAAGGAGGCAATTGACAAAAGAGTACTTGCACGGCTCAAGCCTCAATTGACCATGCGTTTTTCAAAAAGTTTTACAATTCCACACTATCAAGACTCCCGGCGAACCAAAGACGGGCTGGCGATCCAATTCTGCAAGTCCTCTCCTGGTTCGGCATTCCGAATAGTTGGTTACTTGATATAAATTTTGTCATAGAATTCTTCAATATTGGTTACGAACAGCCTTCGCATTCCATCGACGATGTCGTCCTCTGATGTTAAGCTTTGACCCGGACCCGAAACACGCTCTTTCACAAAATCTTTCTTCCTGAAACCACTGGTATACGTATTTCCAATTGGAGGCTGATACCCTATGTCGACTCTACCTTTCTGCCCCCTTGGTTCATTTGGTTCTATTATCCCATTTGATAGAGCTCCCAGCCCGGTCACCGGTCGGTACACCTACTTTATCATTTCTCTCATAGCCATATTTCATCTGTACGGTGATTGCATACCTAGGTTTTGCTCAGTCTCTTCTATCTTTGTGGTTTGTATGATTTTGACCGCATGAAAAGTGACCCCGTCCAATCCTTCTATGAATGAAACTTCATATTCTAGGTAAGCTGATTGGCTTCATTTGCCATGAACCACTATCTCGTGACAACCCCCACTCGAACTTCATGCACTAATGGAGGGTAGACATGACTGCCCCTACCATATGTATCTAATTCCTTCCTAACAGTAGGTTATATGAGGATGAAATTTCCATCACTTAGAATAGTATGAGAAACTCAACTGGTCCGATTTGCAGAGCTAAATAAATTTGCCCAATGACATCCTTTTGTGACCCATCGAAAGATCTTACCCTAACACGACTTTCTTTCACTTCTCTCAAATGAATACCCAGCTCTTGCAAGGTAGAGAGCGGGTAGATATTGACTCCAAATCCTCCATCAACAAGTACTCAGCACACCACCTTATCTCCACATTTAACGGTGATGTGTAAAGCTCTGTTGTGAACCGCGCCCTCTATTAGAAGTTCATCTCTTCGGAAGGTAATCATATTTGCCTCGAACATCTTCCCGATTGTCGTTGGTAGTGTTACTCAGAATGCTCACTCCATTTAACACTTTTATCAAGGCGTCTTTGTGACTATCAGAACTCATTACCAGGTCTATGATCGATAAATGCACAGGGGTTTTCTTTAATTGTTCCTCCACTGAGTTATTATTTAACTGACATCTTCTTCCAAAATTATGCATCCTCAGTATCTGTTATATTCCTTCTCTGAATCTATTCCCTTCTTGGATTTCCTCGGTTTACCTCCTCCTAAGTGTAACACCTCCCTCACCTGGTCATTCTGTGAGCCATCACGGAATCCGTTATCTTGCCTTTCCCTTTCTGCGATAAGTCCATGGGATTGTTTTGTATTCCATATCCTTCTCATCCCTGATAGCGGCAATGGACTGGTGCTGTTATGTCTAGACCATCACTGAAATACTTGACTGTACGGTGATCATCAGAGTCCTTCGGGGTGGAACCCTTGCAACCTCAGTGTTTCCTATTTTGACAATGGTTCCTTTGAAGTCATACTGTTCATGTAGGGTGATCATGTTAGCTCTTTGGTTCCAGTGGTTCAACAGTGGGTTACGGTTCACATTGTGCAGAGCTGGGGTGCACTGAATGGCTCTACTTTTGTCAGTGACTCAATTTCAGTTTTCAGCCTAAAGCAATCCTTGGTGTCATTCCCTGGTATGCCTGAATGGTAGACACACTGTTTGGCTGCATCAAATTATTTTGAAGGATGCTCAGGAACCCTCCCTTCTACTGGATGTATCAAGCCAACTCTCCTTAGTCTTTCAAATAGTTGAGCTAAAGGCTCAGCAATCAGGGTATTGTTTTTGGGACCACTTTCTTCGAAATTTGAGCGAGGTCGGGGTGCATAGGTGGATCGATTTTGGTGGGTGTTAGTTTGAACTGGGGCATATGGCCGTGGTTGATTTGGATTTGTATGGGGCGAGGTATTATATTGAGGTTAGGGATTATAGTATCGTTGTGTGTTGTATACAGGAGCACAAGTAGGTGGATATGGAGGATGGGTGTTTGGAGAATAAGAGTTGTTTCTATGGTGTGAATTGGACTGGTAATAGGGAACGATTGGTGACACCTCTTCCTTTTTATTCTTTCTGCTGCCTATTGAACTGGATTGGATTGTTTTGCTAGCTGCTGCAATGCGGCCATAGATTGTACCTTGCCAAACTTTATGCCTTCCTCTAAAAAGTCGCCCATCTTAACAAGCTCGGGGAACTTCTGCCCCATCATGTCTGTCATTTTCTCAAAGTAGATTCCTTTCTGAGCCCTTATAAAGTACTTAGTGAACTCACTGTCATCTAACGGAGGTTGTGCTCTGGCAGCCTTCGACCTCCATCGACGTGCATACTCTTGAAATGATTCTAACGGCTTCTGCTGTAAATTTACCAAGGCAAACCTATCAGGGGTAATGTCTGTGTTGAACCGAAAACGGTTCTTGAAATATTTTGCCTTATCCTGCCACTCCCTCTCGTTCGTGGGATCTTCAAGGGTGTACCAAGTAAGGGCCTCCCCTGTCAAACTCCTTATGAATAGCCTCATCCTCAACTTCTCGTTCCTTTCTACTCTAACTAGCTTATCGTAGTAGGCTCTCAAGTGTTCCACGATCACCTGTCCCATCAAAGATGTCAAACTTTGGAGGCTTGTAACCTATTGGCATAACCACATTAGGGTGTATACACAAATCCTCATAGTCTAGACTTTCACTTCCTCAGGCGACTTAAAGGTTCTTTATTTGTTTCCTCAACGCTCACAACTATTCGGATAGTGGCTCTTCCTCCTTATACTTTGCTTTCCTTTCTATTTTAGCATATTGATCAACTTCATAAGGCACCCTGACCATGATGGGCGTGGTGAAAGTGGGTTCTGAAACTTCACTCGTGTGTAGCTATATATACCGTAGGTATGTGCTGGTTTTGATTAGTGGTGAAGGTGACGCCATCACGAAGAGGGGTATGAACTGTGTTGGAAGCAACTGGTGGGATTTGCGATATCTTAACATAGTTTAGTACATAAGTGGTATGTATATGAGGATTCAGCAGGTTTGCAGGGGTTACTGGGGGCGTAATCTAGGTAGTAGGGACTGATGTCGGGGTATTATTTTCTTGGCGGTTAGTTGAAGGAAAGTGATCGTGGATCGAATCTAGAGAAGAAAAATGGGGTGGTTGTGGGAGCGTCTTCACTGCTAGATATGCTTATTCCCGAATGTGTTGTACTTCCTCCCTTAATGATTCCATATCTTGGGCCAACCTAGCTACATGTTCGTCATTTCGAGTATCATCTTTTTCTCCTGATCGCCTAGGGCTATCAGCTATTACGAGGGCGTGTTCGCTCGGGTTATCTGTCGCAGACATCTTCCCTTTTGATCTCAAGTTGTATGATGGTTCCGCCAGGATTTGGGTCAACACAAACAAGCTTCTTCTTTAGGGAGAATAATAAAGTAATACAAAGAAAAATAAAAAGAACTGGAGTCAGTTTCAGTGATTGTACAAATATGGCACATAGAGCAGTTAGTTCACGTACGCAAATGTGTTTCCTAATGTTCGAGGGACCTTTCTTTGCAAGAGGTAGGCCTAAGTCAGGAATATTCGACAAACAATTAGATTTGACACATTAATATCCAAAGAAATTTTGGTTTTCATTAATAATATTTGGATTGTAACAGGCGGAAGCAAAGGTTACAACATTGTTTCCAACATTAATAAGATTACATGGGCTTAACGGACTTGCCCTTAGGGAAATGGAAGAGTTCGAGATAAAGATACAAGGAGGGAAAATGGGAGAAATCAACCAGCTTCTACATCCATCCCCGGAATCATTTCCCATGTCTTCTCCCTCTTCCGGTTACTCTTCTGGATCGTCTTCAAATTCTTCCTAATCATCATCATTGAACTCGGGCTCTTCCTCTGGGTCTTCTTCTAGTTCTGTCTCATATTCAATTTGTATGCACTCGATCATCATCCTCCGAAGGTGGCAGCAAATGATCTACTGACCCTGGAACCACTTGACGGTGCATGGAGGTGGTCACAAGGTAGTGCGGCAGAATCTCATGATAGATTTGTAAGGCCTCCACTGCATCTTCCAGCCAGGCTATTCCTTCCTTACTTGGTTGGGCTAGCTCATCCTTTTTATTGATCCAGATAGTATTCCGGAGTACACCTCGAATTTTGACCCATTGGCATCATAATTAGATCATTCCACTCCTTATGGAGTCTCCTTATCCTTGGTACCGAGATCTGTCCATTGTACTCGTCTTCATACACTGTCATTCTCATCCAGAAAGGTACATCTTAAATCAACCCAAGCTTTCTGAGAACTCGTAGGGGTGCATATGCCAAGATGCCCTCAAGTCTTATCAGCTCGATGAAATATTTCTGATGAGTCCTTAGAGTTGCCCTGTCACTCAGCCATGACAACTTCCAATTTATCCATTTCCTGCTCAAGTTGGTAATCATCTCTCTCTATTTTTCTTGTCCGTGTGGGGAGACCCATTGCCTCATTCTCTCACTGTGACTTCGAATCTTGTTGCTACACCCACAAAGTAATCAAATGTGGCCTCTCGTTGAAAGAAGTGCTTCGTAGCTTACATTTGAAGCAGCAAGTTGCAGCCCTTGAAAATATTGTACCCTCGGGAACATGCAGACAATGCTCTGAGAATTTTTGCTAACACCATAGGTACCAAGGTGGCTTGGAGATTGCCTCGGAAAATTGCCAAAACCACAGGAAGCAAATTGATATTGATCCATCCTCTTCGTTGTGGGAAAACTAACAATCCTAGAAAAGCCAAAGAGAAGGTTATGGTCTGGGGCTTTCCCAAATATCCTGGTCTCACTGAAACTCCCCTAAGTACCATTCATAGCTCTCACGATGTCCAAACTTGTCGAACAGTTGGTCTAGGCTTACTCATCCATCTTCAATGTTTCTTAAACCCCGACTGTTTGGCAGACCCAAAGCATCGAGAAACCTGTAGTCGAGCATGGTGACCGGTAATATCGGCTTCCTCCCTATGAATGGCAGCTCTGTGAAGTTGGTAACGTCGGCTCCAACTCATAGTCAGTGAACTTGAAAACCACTTTGGTCGGATCCCAGAATTCTAGTAGTAAGAGGGGAAGCACCATGTCGGCCCGGATGTTCAGTAAGGTAGTCAATGCTCTTAGGTGCACCCTGATTTCGTCTTAATAATTTTGGCGGATGTTCTTCCACCATTGATTTAGCTTGTGCGGTGCTCCTATTACCATATTTATTTCGGGGATGTTCTGGTTGATATACATTTATAAAGAGTATAGAGAAAAGGGATTGATAAGTGTTCACTTCGGATCTTTAGTGTCTCGTCATGATTAGTTCATCTTTCCACCAAATTCATGCCGTTGGGTGCACGACCCGTTGACATTAGGGTGGCTTTCCTAATTGTGTGTAGATGCCAAGGACCGACTCACCTAAGTTTTAAGCAGTATGACCTATGTTAGCTAGAGTAGAGTATTTCCTAGATTTTAGTTGGACTGAATAATGTGAGAAGTTATGTCAGTTGACCTAACAAAGCCATTCTCTGAAACTAAAGAATTGTTTAAAAGAAGGTTCGGAGGGGTGTAAAATACAACCCTCGCGTGCCATTGTATGTGATAGTGTATAGCTAAGACTCGATAGGAAAGAGTATGATGACAGTATATATTAAGCGGTAACAGATAGTGGGATGTCGGTAGTAATATTGAAGCAATCAGATAAGTACATAATGAGCAAGTAAGACATGTAAGCACATAGTTGCAAATAAAGTTAAAGCAGTATTTAAACATTCCTAAGTTCCAAGTCTAGTCTAAGTCTGCTAAGGTCAGAACCTAAGTGTATTCCCCAGCAAAGTCTCCATGTTGTTGCACCCTATTTTGCGCGAGTCAAAACAAGTATGAACTAGTGACTTTCCTGTTGATGATAAAAGAGAGTCACCACCTTTAAATTAGGGTACCTATTTAATTACTAAGATCATTACCCTATTAGTCTGCTAGCCGGTGAGATTTTGGGTAAGGGTTCGTGTTCTTCTAAGGAGAAGGTGTTATGCACCCCCTAAAATCTACCTGAGGTAGCTTCATGCGATTTAGACTAAGTTTAAAGAATTAGATGTCAATAACTTACTTGGTTAGTGCTTAAAATGTGCGACTTACCTCATGCAATATTTAAAGAGTTTATCAATTTATGGAAGAGAAACGATGTATATGCTTTGAAAATGCGTAGGTTTTATTTGAGAGAATAAGTCTTTGAAAAATGTCTAATAAAAGAGTGTTTAGAAAAAGTAGATTTATATTACTTTCTTTACTAATAGAAATGAGGTTAAGTTTAAAAACATTTGACTTTGAAATAACGAGGTTGTAATTTTAAAGTAAGAATCGTTTGAGAGAAACATGATTTAGATATACCTTGGGAACTTGATTTTAAATCTCGTATTAGGGTTCAAGCCATTTAAAATATCCTTAATCGCAACAATGTTTGTTTGGACAACTCACTTTTGGAAATCATTTTTGGGTTTTAGTTTCTTCTTGTTCTAAAAAAGAGAAGGCTGTTGACTTTGCAAACTACTAAGTTGCGGCACGACTCTTCTTTTTTACCTATATTCTTTAAGGCTTGCCTACATTGTGAATATAACTCTAAGAAATGGAAGAAAAATATTCAATCAATATCATCAGTGTTATATACATAGAAGAACAGTGATAGACTTATAAAGGCAACAACGAAGAGAAAGTGGACTCATGGTTTGGGCCTGAGAGGAATTAAGCCCAGCAGGCAGCAAACAGGCGGCAACGACTCTCACGACTTTAGACTTAGAGGCTGGAACTTGGGCTTGAGTTCTTGAAAACTCAGCAGGCACAGTTCAGTTACATGTTCAAGAGAAAGAGGCAAAAATTAGTGACAGGCCCAACAAAATGTTTAAATACAGATAAGATCACAGATAAAGCCCAAATGAGACTGTAACAAATATTAGTGGTTAAGAATGTAAATGATGTTGTGTAAGTTCAAACAGAGTAAGGAAAATTACAGTGAAACCTTTTCTTCATTAGGAACTAACCCTAAAGAGATTAGCAAATATCAATGATTAAGGAATTAAGGTAAAATTCCATTTATAGCCAAGAATCCCTTTGAACCCCTGGCACTTCAAAGTTCACAAGAGTCTCAAGGACCCCGAGCAATGTTTGTATCAGGGAGAGAATTAACCACAAAGTAAATTTCACGCCTAAATACCCCTAACCACTCACACTTACTCCTCCCTATAGGTTTAAATGCCAATGACGCATTCATTTGTAAGTTCCAATACAACTGTAAAAATAATATACAGATTTAAGCATATATACTTCTAATCAGAAACTATACAGAATGCTACTGTGAACATGTAGTAACGGGTAACACAAAAGAGATCAAAACCCAAATACCAATGTGTAGTTCATTGTTAAGAACCACCAATATGCAGAAGAATGTTTTAGAAAATAATTACAGGTGCAACTAAAGGAAAATATCAGTAGCAGATTACTTCAATAGTTCAAACCATTGAGTCAGGCAATTTAAGAAGTAGAAGAGGAACATAGGTCAAATGTACAAAAGTACTCAAAATCAACAATCTAACTTTATCCTTAAAAGATTCCTGATATCATATTCTCACTTGGTTCATTAAGAGTCAAGGCATATTGTTATACTCTAGCAAAATAGACATCATCAGAAGGCTCCCTCACACTCACACATGAATCATGGTTAATTTATGCATACTAAGCAGGATTCAATCTTCATTATGTGATAGGGCAATATGAGTATGAAAGACGAGCAGAAATCATGTTTGATAACAAGAAGGAGTATATCAATCCAAGAGCAGACAATTAAGCACGTACAAAAATATCCCTAAGGAGTGTAAGACTACAACATGATAGAGCATAGGGTCAAGCCAACACATTCAGCATAAAAGTTCAGAACAAAGAAGGTTTCACATAGAATAAACAGGGTACTAGTAGCAATTTAACTAGTCCAGTTACACATGTGAATACATCAGCCCAAGCATGATGAAGTTTAACTGGGTATGGTCAGTTCAGGGAGGTGATATACATGTAGGCAAGAAGGTCAATCTTAGTATGATTCAGACTCAGTAGTAGGATTACTAGTTCATTAAATTCTTAATCAAATTCATAACTAAACCTATTCAAAAAGAGGTCATCAACCAATTATTAACTAGCATTCATTTTAATTGGGCAAACATGTATTAAGAAATTGTTTGAGCCAATGAGTGCCAACAATAGCTTTTCTCCTCAAATTATACATTGTTAAGTTGTTAAAAGTTGGCAAAGTTCAACTTATTCTTCTATAAAGCAATAAAAGTATAGTGGGTTAGAAATGAGTCCTTCGGACAAGAAACTTCATAAGTGTAACTAAGCAGATACATAAACATAAGGATTAACAAAGTACATTCAAGCTCATTACACAGTGATATTTTCAAGAATCACAAAATTACATGACATATTTGAAAGGCAAGTGGCCAGACAACTAAACGAGTGAGTTCAAACTATAATAACAAACGTACATTGGATCCTTAAGTGTACATAACAAATATGGTTCAAAATATACAAGTTAAGTATGTCATGGATCAACAAGTAGCATAACATCATTAACCCCCTAATTAGTGTAATATAAAAGTAGTAAACATAATTTTCCACCAAAACATTGTATAGGTCTAAGATCACAGTTCAGTCAAGTTAACATGGTGGCATGGTTAAAAGAACATCGGAAGTCACAAGAGTTCAACATAATTTTAATCATTTATTATAGTAGGTGTTATCCAACTAAGTCACAGATTAACTAGCAACACTAAAGCAATCAGGGGGTATTATGAGGATAAGCAATTAGGATAATAAGAATGACAGAAAACACAACAGGAAATCAAGCGATTTCCAACATGCATCATAAAAAAAGAGAAGACATCAAAATCACTAAATAAACACACATAACTGAAAGAAAAGAAATGGTAAGTATACATTGACCTTCTACAAAGCAGAAAACCAAGCAAAACCTTTTGTTTAGTCGTTAAGAAGCCAAACTCAAGCCCGGACAGTGTATGAACTCAGAACTGGAGAAGGAGAGAAAATCAGTGAAAAGTCTAGGGCTTTTTAATTATCTTTCATTTTCTATGTTGTATTAGGTGGTAGGTCGTGTTAGGTGAGAGCATTGAAGGCTCCTCCTATTTATAGTGGTCGTTGAAGCCTTAGGGTTCAACAAAATTCAAATCGATAGTGGTGAGTGACAGAGAGTTTGATGATGCGAGCAAAATAAGTGAAAATCAAAAGATCAGAGGGGAAAATCGTAGGAGATTTACCTGAGTGGAAGACAACCGTCGTAGATGAGAAAACCATCGGACCAAGACCAAACATCCATAGGTCATTGCAATTGACCTATGATTTTCGAATAAACATAATGAGATGCTCATGCATGCTCTAATTTTGTTGCAGCACAAGAAGATCTTGAAGACTTGAAGTTTCATCTTTGAGTCAAAGTCAGAAAACTCGAGATTTTGAATTCATTTGATGAAATAGGGAGATATAGGCATCATTCGCGGAGTCAGAGGGCACAAGGGATGATTTGCAGTCATGATTTACAACCTTGCATGATTTGGTGCAAGGTTTCTAGGATTGATGGGGTCTGGGATTTAAAAGAATAGGGAGAGGAAGGGAAAGGGGACAGCCGAGTCTAGGAGACAAATGATTAGAGTTTGAGGGGATTGGATTGGTCTTTAGGGGTTTAAAGGGGTTTAAGAGATTTGGGCCGTTGGATCTTTAGATCAACGACCCTGATAAATCAGAGGTTAAACAATAAAAATGATGTAATATAACAACCGTTGGATTGTTGGATTTGGACGGTTAAGATTGAATCTGACGGAAGTATTAAAATTAAAGGGAAAAATGGGGATAAACACGGGCCATTGATCTGAGAGATGGACAGCTGAGATTGATTGTGTTTCTTTTGTGAGTGGTGTGGGAAAGTGACGTGGCGAGTTTTGATTGGTGTAGAGAGAAGGGCGTGGATCGCCAAAATGGATTAGAGGGTTGTTAGGACTGGGTCAGATGGGGTAATTGGCTCGGTATTGGGCTAAAAATAATTTTATAGATAGCCACATTGTATTTAATTAAGTATTTACAATTATAGCCTTTTTGGTTTTTAGCCCTTTTATAATTAATTTAAATATACATAAATATGTTCAATAAAATGTAATAGAAATTAAAATCATCAAATACACTACTAATTACTATAATTAGTTAATTAATTGTTAAATATCCTATTTTCTATTTGTGGCGCTAATTACGGGATGTTTTTGAAATAGTAGGCTATTTTACCAAATTAAGAAGTAACCTTATCAAATTAATTATAAATACATGTAATGAATGTAAAAGTTTCAAAAATAGTAAGAGTAATATATTTGTAATTATAATACTAAATTATTAATATAACATCATTAATTACTTAATTTATGTGAAAATAAGTATTTATTAATTAGAAAATATTTTCAATATACTTACTGAAAATCATTAAATGCAAGTAAATTAGTTATAAATGGGAGGGTCAAAATTGATCGTCAACACCCACGAATGAAAAAGGTTTAATCTTTAGCTAAATTAAAAAAGTCAACCACATGTTTGCTTAGTCGAAATTCGAGATTCGGACCAAATCCTGACTACTCATTCACCCCCAAGTCGGATACATGATTTATTTCGAAATTCAACCTCAATTTAAAGTCTAAATCTCAATTTTTAAAATTCTTAAATTGTACCCAAAACCCCTAGTTTCTACTTTAAAATTCATAGATTGGATGTTAAAATTCATGGAAAAGTAGTTAAAATTGATTGTAAACTAGTAAAAGTTATTTACCAATGAATTTGGGAAGAAAATCCTCTTTAAAATGCCCTCTAGAGAGTTTAGGATTGAAAAATATTGTAAAGTAAGCTAAGTCCCAAAATTCTCCACTTTTACCGAGTTGCAGGTATCGCAATTGCGAACTCTTGTTCGCAATGGCTGCGAATAGTGCTACAGTCCCACCAAGTCGCAAATGCGGTGCAAGCTTCGCATTTGGGAAAAGCGACAAAATGGTCGAAAATGCGGACCATACCCGGATTGCAAATGCGATGAATTTTTTTGCAAAAGCGAAGACAAGCCCCCAGCTCCTACTTCGCATTCGTGAGCCTGACATCGCAAATGCGAGGCTCGCAATTGCGATTAAGTCTTCGCAAATGCAAGACTTGTACCAACAGTTCCAAAATCAATTGAAACTCATCTGAAACTCACCCCAGCCCCTCAGGCTCCATTTTAAACATGCACACAAGTATAATAACATCCTATGAACTCGCTCTCTCACTTAAATCATCAAAACAATATCAAATATCGAGAGTCGATCATCAAAACTCAAGGATTTTAAGTTTAAAATCAAAATTTTCAATCTTTCACATAATGCACCTAAATGCCCTCGGGTCACTCGGGACCCAACCAAACATGCGTACAAGTCCAAAAATATCGTACGTACATACCGGAATCGTCAAAACACCGATCCGAGGTCGTTTACGAAAAACATTGACCGTGGTCAACTCAAACCTCAGTTTAAGTAAAAATCACATTTTTCTTGAATTTTCACACGGACTATCGCGCGTAAGTCATAAATCATCAAATTAAGCTACGAGAGGTCCCAAAAAACGAAAAAAGGAGCTAGTACTCAAAACGACCTATTGGGTCGTCACAAATTCCGACACCTAACAAATGCTATTTAGAATACGTTCAAAAGCATCTCTGCTTTTCTTTATAATGTGTAGAGTACACCAACTATTCTACTTTCTTCTAGTCTAGTAACCAAAGTTCAAGTTGGTCTAACTCCCTCGTACATAACTAATTTTCCGTATTCAAAACGTAAGGGCGGAGGCAGAATGTTGCAAGAGGGTTCAACTGAACCCTTCGTCCAGTATATGATCGAGGTGGTTGATCGGTGTGCATAATTGTTATTGATGCTGATTGCTGACGGATGAAGACGCAACAATTAATACTAATTAACAGCACTAATGATTTGGCTTCTTTATAAGCTGACGATATAAGCAGAGTCCACCACAGCACGCATAATTGAGTATGGCACTAATAAAACGCATGAACACAAACAAATGGAACAATCGATCATAATCATCACAAGTCACAACCAACTATGGAATATTAAGTGTACAATTCTATGATTTCGAGGAGTAGTAATTTCTTTTTCCATTTATTTAGTAGACGGATATTTTGAAGCCAATTTTGCAAATTACAGAGTAAATTCCATTTTCACCTATTCAAAAGTAAGTCAACTTACACCTTTGGTATCAGAATACTCACGGAGAAAATTCTCATAAGACCTAACTCTATATGAAGGCGGATATGCGCTACTATGTATATGCGTGTAAGAATACAAAATCAAAATTGGTAAATAGGAACAGATGTAGCTAGTGTTAATGATATATGGGATCACTAGCTTTGACTCAAATAATGTGTAGAAATGACATTAGGTAGCCACTTTTAAGCGCGTTGTTTAAAATATATCTACTGTTTACAATATATTTAAAGATTCGTCAATTTCGCTCAAACTTCAGGACACGGCATCCTACAATTTAAACCTCAAAATTCAAATTTCAGGATATCGTGTCCTAAAGTTCGAAAATTGTGTTCGAAAATTGTGTCTTGAGGTTCGAATCTTATGTCCTGAATTTTAAATTAATAGCTGATAAATCCAGGACTAAGTCCTGAATTTCCAAATTCAGGATACTTAGTTCTGAAGTTTGGGTGAATTGGTTAATCTTTAAATATATTATAAATTGTTAATATATTTTAAATAGCGGACTTAAAAATAGCTATTGATGCACTTCGACCAAATTATGTATATGTTAAGAAATTCATTAAACGAGTACAAAATGGACTGGAATAGAAGCCTCCACTCAAATCCACAAAGCTCAAATCTTTAATCCACCTTTTGCTAATAAGCAATGACTTTAACACCTGAATTTTGCTTGACCTAACATGTAATTTAATGTGATTTTGCTTATGAAAATGACACATGCATCGCTTATTTATTTGGAGATATTTTGCTATGTTTGAAGGCCCAAGCACTAGCTACCCAAAATGGTAGCTTTAATCACCACGACCTAAGGAATTACTTAGTTTGGACTTTTGCATATCAGCATGGCCTGCTCTAATATTTCTGGCCCAATCCCAAAATGGCTTTGAAGAAGCTTAATGGAACAGGGCCTAACACTATTGTACAATTCAAGTAATAACAGGAAAAAAGAAGAAATGAAGCACAATGTATAAAATTTCTGAAGTGATAAAAACTTGGGGATTCAAAACAAAAGATTGTACTTGTAGAGTCAAATTAAAAGATAGTAGTAATATTCTATTAACCATATATATTCCGATACAGAAAGAACAAGAAAGATCCATAAGCCATAACTCCGATCCTCTCCCCTTTAGAGTAAATACTTATAGAACCCCCACCACTTCCAACAAAAAAGAACAAAACAAGAAAAGGTGATACTAGATAACTTTCAGTTAAAACCAGAAGATGAAAAAAGTAAAGTAGAAAAGTTCCCAACTTGGCAGTCTTTTTTTCTTTTTGGTTTATATGCTATAATCAAGGGGATCCCCTTTTAACTTCTATTCCATCATATCATGCTTGATTGTGTCTTCCATGTCCATAAATGAATCTTGCATTCCCTTCTGCATAAACATGAGTCTCATTTTCCAGTCTGCCATTAATTTAAGATTCCTTTTAGTAACAAATCATCAAAAACGTTGTAGAAAGTACTATAAACAAAGTAATTTTAAGTTGTATACACTTCTTATGAACTGACTAACTTTTTTTTTCACTATTAAGTGCAATAACAAGTTATTATTCTCTATTTTCAAGTTACTTTATATAGAGAATTGTATGTTCGTTATTGTGGGAATTTAATAACATGACAGCGTTAAAGTGCACAAAATATAATTGATATTTAAATGTCTAACAATTACACCAATGAGAAAATGGAGATGCTTCTTACGAGTTTCGAACAGCTTTGCTCAATGTAGAGGCTGAAGTGAATGTTTTCCCATCAAGATATCTGTTCTCCCCCTTCATCCTCTGCTTCATTCTGAGGTCCAATTCATCCACGCTAATAACAAATGGAGTATCTGATGCCTATATCATTTAACAGTTCGATTAGCCTAAGACAAATTAGAATTTTTGAGATAATGTTAAAAAAGTAATAATACCATGACCCATCCCCAAGTGTCAGCGTACGAAGGAATATGAGCTGAATAAGGCACAACATCTGTGAAACAAAATAACTAAAGGTTATCCTTTGAGATATCATGTTTTCAAGAATGAATTACAATGTAATTAACAGAAAGCTAAATCGTCTTTTTCAGTCAAGAAACTTACATTTGAAAACTTGTTTTAGAGTATTGAAAATGCAGGAAAAGACTTCTGTATGGCTGAAAATTCCTGCTGGTCCTGCCTGTTAAATGTTAACAATTGACAACCAATTAGTATTAGTAGTTACCGCTACAAGGTTTTGGAAATTTATCTATTAAGCTTCCCCACATATATATGTTTTAATTTAACATTTGGAAAAATTACTTTTGACAATATAAGACAGAATCATCATTTACCTGAGTGACAAAGATACCACCTTGGTTAAGTTTAGGTTTAACAATGAATTCATAGAAGGATTTTGTATAAAGCTGGTAACATGGTCCTCCTTCTATAGGGTCTGCTAAATCTCCTACTATAATATCATAATGCTCTTCCCTCCTCTCTAGCTCAGCCCTGCAAAATCACACCATTTACGTTAATCAAGATTCATTAATTATCAAAAAAAAAGGGAAGAAAAATTCATTAGGGCTAAATTTAATAAATTTATAAAATTAGGGTGCACAGAGAAACAAGGGGAAAGAACCTGGCGTCATTGATAATAAGGTTGAGTCTAGGGTCAGAGAAAGCTTCTCTGTTAACCTCCAAGTACGACTTGCAAAATTCCACCACCTCCTGCAGCAAGTTTAGACGTAGGTTTTATTTATGAATTTAAGTATTTCACTAACAGTGCAAAACATATAGGAGTATATATTTACATCATCAATGACCGATTCCAATAGTTTATCCATAATCTTTTTTCTAATTATCAACTTATATTTAGTGAAAACATGCACTTGTCTATAATTGATCTTAACTGATCAAATTGTGCTAATTTTTCCACACGCACAAAAAAAAAAAAGATATGTGAAAGAAAATGAAAAATGGTAGAGAAGTGATTGGAGTTTTAATTTAGTTACTGAAACTTCACCTTCAATATAATCAACTTAGGTATAAGGTTGAAAAAAGGGAAGAAGAGACTTACTTCATCAATGTCACACATTACAACATTGTCCACTGTCTTGTGCCTCAATAATTCTCTGGCTGTAGAACCTTCACCTCCTCCCATAATGAATATGCTTCTAGGACTGACAAGTGTATATTAATTATCTAAGTTAATTTTATGTGCGAATAATCAAATCTTTATGTCCAAAAATAATTAAAAAGTCATAATGAGTATTTCTGCCATTAATTAAAGTGATCACTAATAATTAGTGGGAATAAACAAAAGTTATATATACTTTGAATGATGAAGGAGAGCTGGATGGACAAGACATTCATGATAGATAAATTCATCTATCTCTGCACTTTGAAGCTTCCCGTCTATGACCAAAGCCTG
This sequence comes from Nicotiana tomentosiformis, assembly GCF_000390325.3. NCBI lineage: Eukaryota > Viridiplantae > Streptophyta > Magnoliopsida > Solanales > Solanaceae > Nicotiana > Nicotiana tomentosiformis. The sequence continues at coordinate 42,726,953 of NC_090820.1, forward strand.
TTTTATAATTAACCAACAAATTATGTTAATACTCTCAAAAAGAAAATAAGCTATCAAATAAAAAGAAGAAAATGTTTTCTTTTCACCCTTTCTCTATTTTGTTGCAATCTTTTTCGGTAAAGGGAAAAACAGTACTAACCTTCCCAAAGGGTTTTGTGTCCAATAGTTGAATGTCTTGATATTGGGTGGCACCAGTGTGCAAAATGCTGCGCAAAAGGAATCAATATTTTTATTTACAAAGAGAACTTTTAATTTCGGATTCTAGTAAATTAACAATTACAGTAAGTTATTTTTGTTTTTTTCAAAAATTTTGCATTACCACCTTTTCCGTGAAGACTTGTAAAGAAAGCAGTATATACATTCCAAGACACCAACTTACTAGTATATCATAGGATATTGAATTAACAAGTGGATGACGAAAAAGTAAAATCCTTGTCCTGAGATGAACATTCAGCAGACAGAACGGGCCATACATTGACTCGACCTACAAAAAGGCATGTATCTTTTTCCTATCACCATGTAATGGCCCCATTCACTAATCTTCCGAATAATAGTATTAGTAGGTATCTAACTGAAAAAAGAATATCCTGAATAAACATGCAACCTCGCTCTGATTCATGACTCTGATACTAAAAGCGTTCATGATACTTCCAATAAAACGCTTTTACAATTCCACGTTAAGTTTTGTACACTTAAATGGTATATACCTAAAATCCCAGCTTATACAATGTTATGAGTGGAAAAAAGAAGATACCTATTGAGAGCAAAGCACCATCTCAAGTCTGTATCAATCTCTTCTTCATACCAACAGCTCTTTCTTGGACCTACAATCACTGCATTTCCATTGCCATTTCCATTTCCATTAACAGAGCAAGATATTTCACCCATTTTTTAAAACTTGAAAATTAGTTAGTGACGGAAGAGAAGAGAGACCCTCAAAGAAGGAGACAAGTGAGAAAGGATGGAAAAAGAATGGAAGGGTAAGAGGAGAATATAAGGAGCAAAAAGAAAAGGTAAGAGTATGATCATAATCATTTAGGTTGAGTAAGCAAGTTTTGGGATAACTATTGAAGTAAGGTGAAAAGTGTAGTACATAAAATCCTCATGGATCTTCGTGATACAGATTCTAAAAATAAAATCTAATGGAAAATAAAAGAAAGTTGTAAGTGAGAATTCTGAGGTTGATTTCCTCGCGTGCGTTCTCAATGTTGCCAAATGGAGTACAGGAAGTGTACATGTATATTTGGAATAAAATAATACTCCTTCTTTTCCCTTTTATCCAATGTTATGGGGCTCTAGTTCTTGATCTGTCTTAACAGCTAACTAAAGTGAAATTATTTAAAAAAAAAAAAAAAAAAAAAAGTGAAGTAAAACGTTATCTTAAATTCTTAATAAGCCTAAGTGAGATGTTTCATGTTGCGTATATAAGTAACGTTATATGTCTTGATGGGACTATAGTGCGTCTAATTGGTTGTATGTGTAAACGTAAATATATATTGTTGCGATCGAATTGAAAATGTTTATATACTTTGAGTTTTTTGTACAATATATTTTTGAACCATTTTTTTGTACGTTATGCATCTTATTGGTATTACTTTCATAAGAAGAATACATGAAACAATTGTAAGAACTTAAAATATCAATGGGCAAAACTTGTAGGAAAAATTTCGTGAGAAGACGACATGATGATGCCAAAGCACTAAGATGCATCAAATAAACACAACCAGAGAAGGCTATCATATAAATGAAAGGTATATTTTTTGGGGGAAAGAGAGTAAAAAAGGGATAAAAGAAGATGATTGAACACATAGGTGTGGTGACAAACACCAAATATTAGGGGGTGCTCTTCTTATCTCTCTCTTTAAAAATATTAAGTGAAACAAACTACTTTCAAAAAACTTGTGCAAAAAATCTTGGCGTGCAGAGAGAAACATCATTCATAGTTATTCTCTCTTTGCTCAAAAGATGATAAATGGCGTGCTAAGCCAGACGCACTCATCATCGCCATCACCATCACCCCTTCACCAAAACCTAACAGCAGCTTCCCCCACCCCCAGTTAAACTCCTCTTTGTACAAACAAACAAACAAAAAGAGTATATTATACGCATAAAAATATTTACGCAATCAAATCGCTCCCTTCTAAGATTATTATGTGTATATTTCTATGATAACTAATAAATAATCGGATAAAATGGAAATTAAAGTGTTATGACATGTTAAACCATATCGACGTAAAAATATTACACGACTAATGACTTAGAATTTTAATTTCAAAAAAGAAAAAAAGAGAGACGAAAGAATACTCCAAATCCATGACTCAATGGAAATATTAGTACTATGTCTAGTACTAATATATGCATGCGAGAAGGTTTTAGATATGCCATCATGCATTTACATTTACACTAATAATTGAGGCACAGCAGATATTTCCTGTCACCTAAAGACCGAAGTACAACCTAATTCAAGAAAAAGAAAAAGAATAAATAAAAAGAAGTTAGTCAGAACTTTAGCTTTCAACTTTCTCCAATTTTAAATTTCCTATAACCTCGATGCATGCATTGAAGGCAAAAGGTTTGAATTTTTTTTAAACATAACTATTATTTGGGGTTTTGAGAGTTAATTTTCATTTATCACATGAACACTCATAACGGTCTTTATCATGTTGAAGCTTAAGGAATTGCACAGTTGCCTTCTTCAATAGTTCTCCTACAGAGTCAAGAACTTCGGATCCAGCTAGTTAATGAGCGAACACAAACAATATTTGTTATTAACTTTTATTCAAATTGTTTTTTGTTTCTTACTTGGTTCGGTTCCTTTGGGCCTCGACTAATTCAAATTCACGTCGCATAAGCCCCAGTAAAGGAAACATGCTCTCTTCTATTCCCATAGCTCAAAACCGTAATACATATGGCTAAGCATTGATGAATATCTTATCCATCTCACTATAACCTTTTGTGGTATAATTTTATGACTTTTGTGAAACCTTTATTCAACTTAACACAACTAATTTAGCATTTGACTAACTAACTATTTCATTTTTACACCTGTGAAATAATTCTTTTAAATAACTTTATACAAAGTACTGTATGGAATTTTATACCATCTTTAATAACAAATAACCAATTCAGATATTCACAACCAATAAGTATTGGATTCTCTTTAGGATAGACCCTAAAAGGAGAAGGATAGCTAAATTGCCAACATGCGTCTATTATATTGCATTTACTAATAATACCCAATTGAAAAAGTTCAATGCTAAAGTAACTTTGGGTAAGTCGCCAATCCACAAACTATGTAATGTACATTATTTGTTGAATTACAAGCGGGCGTTTTACCAAAGATTACTAATCTTCTTTACCCTTAAAATTGATAACAATTGAATTTATACGCGAATTTAAAGATACGTGGATTGATTCAACACCAATAATCAAGAACGTTAGATAAATGAGCTAAAGACACAATGAATAATCAAACCAGTCGCAACGCTATGGCCTAGCTTGAACTTGGATTGGGCAATAGTTTCTGCCCTCGGTTGGGTCTTGGGTTCGAAGCCAATCAGAACAAAGAACAAAAGTAAGTAAAGACTTTACATTAGCTAGAGAGTAGAGAAATAATTTTATATTGCCTTGATATACTTGTTACAATGTGTCTATTGAATAAAAAGCCCCCCCTTTATATAGTAGGAGAGTTTCATCCCTAGTACAATTCTAAAAAGAATAAAAAAATCCTCTTTTCTCGTCAATTACTGATACAATACCGACATCGGGCGAGATCCGCGATGTGATATCACGTTGGGTGCGGATATTACAGCCCTCTGTTAGTCATGTGCAACTGTTTGTAGTATTTTTCGAGGTCTTGGAGCTCGTTCTGGGTTCGATGAGTGTTGTCTTGTTAGGCTCGGTGGTGAGTAACCCACTCTAGCATTGATTCAAAGAGTTTTCAGATTCGGTCTCGATCTCATACACTCATACTCTTACTTTATTTGACTTACCGGAAAGTCGGGGTGTGTGCTAACCCCGAGTTCACTTGTATACAGATAGTCCCCTTGTTTCTCAGAGAGTAAGTTCGCTGAAACGATGGGAAACGATAGATGAACCTTGGTTCCTTCCCTTATATGTTACAACCTAGATAATGAATAAGTCGAAACATCCCATCAGTCGCATCGCTTTGACTTCGGACAAGTGTCGATCATCGGCTAGACGCCTCCCACTGTGAAACGGCACGTATTGATTACATTTTCTCCTATAAAAGCTTCGACCTTTTGCACTTCTTCTACTTTCCGATCCTAGCTTCTACCTTCGAATTCTCTAACGGCTATCAACTCTTTCAAATCTTCATATCTTCATCTTTGACCTTTAAATCTTCATAAGTGTTCTTAAGTTTCTACCCAGTTCTTCATCCTACCTTCAAACCTTCATACTTTCCCTTCAAATCCTCTTACTTTCCAGATCGCAATGGCTAAGACTTCCAAATCAGCTCCCAACAGGCTGCCTCTTCATCTTTGCACCTGGCCACAGGTATCGAGGTGGTTGTTCCTGAGGTGTCTGCTCCCGAAGCGGACCCAGAGCCCCCATGAAAACTTTATACCGGAGAAGGCCTCAGCCAAACAAGATCGAGGTGAAGGATCATGGAAATACATATGCTCCATCACCGAAGATACCATTTCCATAGTCCGAGAGGACTGTAAATAGGAAGGCAAGGATGTGGTAGTCCCTAGGCCTAAAGACGATATCACTACCCACGTGTAGGGGTATTTAAGTGTTTACACTTACCCTTTCACGGGGTCCGGTAAACCCAGTAGTTTTGGCTTTTTGTAAGAGGTACGAGGTGTGCCTTGGAAAAATTCACCCGTCTCTTTGTAGGATCGTGATCCTCTTACGTTATTTTGTGAACAACACTGAATCTCCTCGGTTCACCCTTAACCACCTACTCCATCTGTATAGTCCCAGAATTTTCCGAGGGGAACTAATCAAGATAGTTCGCCGGGACCGCAAGGATCCCTTTTCGAGCATCGGCGAGGATCGAGACCGAGGCTGGCAGGGGCACTTTGTTCGGGTAAGACTGAAGATCCGATCTCTCCCAAGTTCCTGCCATTTCTCGAGAAGTGGAATACATATCGTAAGTGTAGTCTTTCCTTAATTATCAATTTTCCTTTATTTACTTTCTCATTATCAGTATTTGTGGTCATGCAGTTGTTCCCCAGATTCTTAATGCGGACCCCCTGCTCAAGGAGTGGATCGAAGGAATCTGCAACTAGATGTCATACTTCGAGTGCGCATGATGAAAACTTTCGAAGGGCATATGGGAAGCACGTTCTCATGGTAAGGCTCTCCTCTGAATAGTTACTACTATGCCCCGAACTTACATAATGCTGACCTTTTCTCTTCCTTTGCTGGTTTGCCTAAGACCATCGAACTTAGGCCGCTGGAAGGGGACGAGGATGAGTCCTTATCCATTGATCTCTCCATTATAGGACAGCCAGGGGCTACTGCGTGGAAGGCGAAGAGGAGACGAAAGTCCTTGGGCTCCCCCGGTCCTGAGGTGAACTGTAACAACCCGGCCGGTCGTTTTGAGAATTTAAGTCCCGTCTGATGGCATAAGGCCCTGAGCAGCTTCATATTATGTGTATTGACTTGCGTGCATGGTTGATTTCGGTTACCAAATATTTCAGAGTGATTTGGGACACTTAGTCCTTAAAAAAGAATCTTAAGTCTTAGGATTTTGACCGTAGTCGGAACTATGTGAACACAACTCCGGAATGGAGTTACATCAGTTTCATTAGCTTCGTTGGGTGATTTTGGACTTAGGAGCGTATCCGGACTGTTAATCTGAGGTCTGTAGCTGATTTAGGCTTAAAATGGCGAAAGTCAATTTTTTGGAGATTTGGACCGGAAGTGGACTTTTTGATATCGGGGTCGGAATGAGATTTTGAGAGTTGGAACAACTCGGTTATTTTATTTGGGACTTGCCTGCAAAATTTGACGTCATTCCGGGTTGATTTGATAGGTTTCGGCACGGGTTTTAGAAGTTGGAAGATTTGAAAATTTATAAGTTCGATTCATGGTGCGATTCGTAGTTTTGACATTATTTGATGTGATTTGAAACCTCGATCGAGTCTGTATTAGGGTATGGAACTTGTTGGTATGCTTGGACGAGATACCGGGGGCCTCGGGTGTGTTTTGGACGAGTTTAAGATGTTTTTCATGGTTTTGAACCTGTCTGGTTCTGGTGTTTTCGCACCTGCGACGCTTGGAGCGCAGGTGCGGCTCCGCTTCTACGTGAGCCTGGTCACTTATGTGATCCTTGAGGCCTGGGAGCTTGCTCGCTTCTGCGGAATCTTGCACACAGGTGCGAAGGCCGCTTCTGCGGTCCCTCGATCGCATCTGCGAAGAAGCTCGCTTCTGCGTTCCCCCTTTTTCGCTTCTGTGGTGCCGCTGGTGCGACTGTAAATCCGCAGATGTGGTTCCAGGCCTGGCCAGTTGAGTTCGCAGATGCGGACTCTTTCTCTCAAATGCGAGTGTGCAAGTGCGTCTCCTAGTCCGCAGATGCGGAAATCCTGGCAGAAACATTAAGTCGAGGGTTTGGCTATTTGTTTTTATTTTTTGAGTTTTAGACTTCGGTTTTGGGAGCTTCCTTATGGGATTTTCAAGCAAATCGATTGGGTAAGTGTTATTCAACTAGAATTTATTTATTTTCATAATTCTATCTTTGTTTTTATCATTTAATTGGTGTTTTGAGTTGAGGAAAAGAGTGGTTTTTGAATAAACTTTTCAAAATAAAAAATCACGGTTGGAAGGACGAAATGGTATCGGAATTTGATGATTTTAGTATGGTTAGACTCGTGAGTGAATGGGTGTTCGTATTTTGTGACTTTTACCAGATTCCGAGACGTGGGCCCGGGTCGACTTTTTAGAGCGGATTTCGGAATTTTTGTTAAAATATTGAGTTCACTAATTAGATAAGTCTATTATGGTTGTATTCATGATATACAATTTGCGTTTGGCTAGATTTGGGCCATTCGGAGTCTGATAATCGAGAAAAGAGCATTCTTACGAACTGGTTGAGCTTGGTTCGAGGTAAGTATCTTGCCTAACCTTGTGTGGGGGACTTCCCCTTAGGATTTTAGTCTTCTATGTTGATTGTAGTCCATGTACACGAGGTGACGAGTGCATGCACTGACTTATTTATGGAAAGTTGGCCTTTTAGGGTTCTTAGGTCCTTGTATTCATTAAATATGCAGTTGTTCTTGTTATGATTGTATATCTTAATTACTAAATTTACATCTACCTGCTTAATTAGAATCAATCTGTGCCTTAATTGAAACTGTTATCTCTTTTATAGCTATGCTATCTTTTCATAACTGCTTATCTTTAGTTGGAATTTATATTATTTCATCCTATAATTTTTCAGTCTTAATTGAGGTTATGATTATTTTTCCGCTGCTTATCCTTAATTGAATTTTTAAATATCCTTCGTAATTTCCTCAACCTTAAAAGAAGTTTAGATATCCTATATCTTAGTCGACTTGTTTTATTTGGCATTATTTGATTCGTGTTAGATTCCTTGTAGTTGAAGTGTATATTGTGGGATCGTTGTTACACATTAGTTTTCCCTTTGTTGAGCTGTTCTCTTTACGCCTAGCATTCTTTACTGTGGTTATTCCTTGTGAATTGCTTCTACCGTTTCTTTGTGAATTAAAGTTCTTGAGTTGATTTACTTGTCGTACTTTGTATTATTGTCATTGTTGTTGTTGTACTTGTTGTGGTGATGCACGAGGTTTCTACCATGCAGTTGTTATTATTGTGATGCATGAGGATTCTGCTGTGCGGTTATTATTATGGGGTTGCACGAGGTTTCTGTCGTGCTATTGTTACCATTGATATTTGCACATGCGGCGTGACAAGGAGGGATATATATATATATATATATATATATATATATATATATATATATATATATGTGTGGGGGGGTGGGGTGTTGCGCATATGGCAAGACAAGCTGGGAACATTATTATGCACGTATGGCGAGACAAGACGGGCATTTACGTTACTATGTACACGTGGCGAGACAAGGTGGGATGTGTTAGGGATTGATTTGTGATGATTTGTGGCCTGGGGGCATTCTTGTTGTTGATATTTGTGAAGTGGTGTACGTACCTGTGTGAGCTTTATCTTATGAAAGCTGTGAGAAAATATTCTACGTGATGTCCGTTCTTTTTCCTTATGCTTATTTGCTGATATGGACTATGGTAGGACACGTGTACAAGCATACACGTAGTTAAGCACTCTTATCGAATAAGAGGTTTCTTGATATTGTTGAGCATAGATGCTCACCCTTGTTTACTTGCCTTCTATGTGAGGATGGCTCTATTGGCACGTGAGTCGTCAGTGCAGTTATGAGGGCATAGGATGCCAAGTGTTAGGGTTCAGGTATTGAGACCCGTGAGTTATGAATTGTACGAGGTTTGGTACCCTCGTGGAGTTGTTGGCTAAAATCAGATGTAAAAGTGGTTATAGTTGCTGAGTTATTACATGTCCTTCCTGTATTTGTGATTTTGAATTTAGGTTGGGTTCCATTTATTTTTCTGTGTCATTTTCATGATATTTCACTGACACTGGTTGTTTCCTTCCTTATTGCCATTACTGTACTGTGAGCCATATTGCATAGTCTTTATGTAGACATCATACTTCTGATGCTCATATACTTGTACTTGTTTAGTTTATTAGACCAGTGAGTATCTTGACTGTTCCTCGTCACTACTCCACCGAGGTTAGTCTTGATACTTACTAGGCACCATTGTGGTGTGCTCATGCTACTCTTCTGCACATTCTTTTTTGTGCAGATCCAGGTAATTGTTCGTTAGCTAGCTGTGTGGACTGTTGCTGTGGAGACTCAAGGTAAACCTGATGTTGGGTTCGCAGGCTTCGGAGTCACCTTCTGATTTGTATTCATAATGTTTACCTTATTTCAAATAGTTTTCTATAGAAAATTTTAGCATACTCTATAGAGCTTATGACTTGTACTACCGGTTTTGGGGATTTGTAATTTTATTTTGGAGGTTTCCATTTCAAAGATTGTTAGATATTATTTAATTATTGTTATTATTTAATAAATGTTAGGCTTACCTAGTCTCTAAGACTAGGTGCCATCACGATACCCAACGAAGGGAAATATTGGATCGTGACAAGTTGGTATCAGAGCTCTAGGTTCATAGGTGCCATCACGATACCCAACGGAGGGAAAAATTGGGTCGTGACATGAAGGCAAAACAAAGGGTGGCTTCCCAGGCTCGTAAGCCCAAGAAGAATACTAAATCCCGGGTACCAGACTGTGATTCTTTTTGATGGATCAGGGATGAGTCTGAAGAAGACGACATCTTTTTCGCTCATGGATCGACAACTATTGGGGAGCAGGTGGTAACCGAGGAAAACAGCTACGAGGCCGATCCTCTTCCGACTCAAGAGGCTGAAGTGGAGACGGGGACTGTGGCCTCCCGAGAAGCTATTTTTGTTCCGAAGGAGGGACCGGTATGATAGACATCATCAAGACGCCCTCCAATACCAAGTCCATGCATGAAGAGGCCCAGGCTGGCAAGGAAAAGTCAAGCGATGGGGTTCGCAGTGCAGACGACCCTCTTCACTCCTTGTTCGATGGCGTGGACATTTCAACTTTGGAAGAGTTTTCCTGGATGGGCGACTTGGAGATCCCGAATAAGGACGTGTCCTCGGAAGCTGACTGGCCGAGTTCAAGCCCAATATTAGTGAAGCAGTTTCCTGCACTGAGCGTAGACCCCGGCTATAAGAGAACAGTCAGTCTTACGGTCCCGGAGGATCCTCAGTTTCTATCTTCTCTAGTGGGCATAGACATCTACCTCTGATGCTTGGTAACTGAGGAGGAACAAGCAAAGGTGAACGAGGTAGGTGAGTCGAGTCTCTTCAACGAGGAGCAGCAGGCGCTGAACCGGTATGCCACCAACATTTTTTACTCCCTCGTGAATTCTACTTAAGTTTTGATCTCTTACTGTTTTCATTATTTTGTAGGCCACGGTGCTTCACCACAAGAGCTTCCTCTTGTATCGCTTTGAAATCAACCAACTCGAGTTCAAGTTCAAGGAGAAGGTCCGGAAAAAGGACATGTACAGGCTCTTCAGTGAGCAACAAGGCGGGGCAGTCAAGGACCTTTAGGCCGAGCTGGACATGGCTCAGAAGGAAGCTTCGACCCTGTAGCGGTAACACATCGACTTGGTTGAAAAATGTAAAGGTCTTTGAAGATAAGAACAAGCATCTAGTCGCCATGAATAACAACATAACTTTGCAGCTCCAATAGAATATGGATCTGATCGACTAGTTGCTGATCGAGATGGATGAGGTCAAGGCAAAGACCAAAGTGTGGAAGGGCAGGATGGACCGACCGGCCTCGGAGAAGGAGGCTGTGAAGACGGAGCTGGCATTGGTGGAGAACCAACTCTGAGTGGCTAAAGGCAAAGCTGACAAATGGTCTCAGCTAAATGACGGTCTCAGAGCACAACTGAGCTTGGCTGTCGCAGAGCGGGATACCATCGGTAGGGAATATGAGGTATTGAAGTCCAAGTTGGATATAACCTCTGCTTATGCCAAAGGAATGGTGGACCAATATAAGGCTGATGTGGAGGCATTCGAGATCCGCCTAAAGACAAAGGCTGAATACATGAAGCGGTTGTCCCGAAGGGAGACCCTCGAAGAGATCGACACTCGAGGCTTCGACTTATCAGTCGAGATCGAGGAAGCGAAGAGATTCGAGGAAGAGGCAAAGGAGCTCTACGAGCCCGAGGATGCTGAGGGCTCAGATGATTTTGATGGTGAAGACCATGCGTAAATGCCTTCACATCTTTTCAGTTTTTGTTTTTTCTTATGTACATTCTTTTACTTTTATTTTAAGGTCATTATGCCGAGCCTTTGTAAATATATTTGGGAATATATGAAATTTTTCCCTTTTGGAAATATCGTGTCTTTACCTTTCCCACATCTTTTTATAATTCTATTCATGTAATATTTTTGATAGCTTAGTATAGAATCAAATGTAGTGATGTTACAACTTTGCTTATTTGTAGTTTTGAGACCTCGGTATGACTGATTTCAAGATGCTTAAGTGATGTTAGACGGTACTTTTGTCGCTGGTAACCTTTTCGTAGGTTTCGGGTTTTTATAAAGGCCTTACTTTCTTATTACGAGCTTTGGACGTCTCCGAGCCATTTTTAGGGTTGCCGTAGCCTTTTGTATTCGGGGAACCGCCTAATAGGTTGGTGCCTCCGATATTTGGTAACCCTGGTTATTGGAATTCTTTTCGAATGATAGTCTTCGAGTAGGGGTAGCCCTTGGGCTCGATAGTCCCCTAGTAGGGGTAGCCCGTCTGCTCTTAGGATCCGAATTTTAAGAGGCAAGAAAATGCGTAATAGAAAGGTCGAACTTTCTTTCATTATAATGTGTAAAGTACATGATCGAAAGCATGTAAAAGTTTGTATCATGGCTAAAGTTTACTATGTGGGCGCAATTTACATGACTGTTTGTCCTTTACAATGAATCCTAACCACTGAGCCTTAGCTTTTAAAGTACAAGGTATTCTTTTTTCCTTGCTAAATATTCCCATGCTAAAAATCTTAATACGAAGGTAATGGCCCCCAGTATTTGAGGTTGAGCTTGAGAGGGCTCGGATACTGTTGACATGAAGCAAATGATCATTGACTCCAGTTTGAGACCGGTCTTCAAATCTAAGTTAGCACGTTATACTATTGCCTCGTTAAAATCCTTGCCAAAAATCCCATTTTGGGATAAAAAAGGTTCAAGGAAAAAAGAGTGCAACGCGTGCTTTCAGACCTAATATCCATATCTATTCTTGGTCATTTACCTACAAGTGTTAGTCCGATTCATAACATGATTAAAGAATAATTGAGTACGTACCTTAGCAGTAGTACCGCTTTAAATACGTCATGTTCTAGTTGTTAGGTAGTTGCACATTGTTTCCTGGTTCGAGTTTGTACGAACCTTTGTAGGTAACTCCGACGACTCGATACAGTCCTTCCTAATTTAGTCCCAGCTTCCCCTCGTTTAGGTTCTAGGTGTGTAATGTTACTTTTCTCAACACCAAGTCCCCGACCTTAAAGTGTCAGAGGTTGGCTCTTCCGATGTAGTTGATAAGTAGAGATTTTGACTACTTATTAGTACCTTTTTGCTTTTGTTTTAGTCCAAAAGTATTGATTTATGTTCCCGAAACTAATAAAATTGTGCAAATTGCAGGAATGTTGGAAGTCTGGTCTCCCATTATGAAATCCGACTCAAAAAAGAATGTTCTGAATCACAATGCAATAAAGGGCACAGAAGCAAAGAAGTGCGGTCCGCAGAAGGATTTCTACGATCGCAGAAGAAACTGCGGATCGCAGAATTCCATATGCGGCTGCAAACCAAGTGAAAGAACCCAGTAGAACTTTGGCCAATGTGCGGCCACAGAACAAAGTCTGCACTGACAAATCATTCAAAGTTCGGAGAGTGTGCAAAAGACCAAGTCCTGAAGCCTTGCTGAAGTGCGGACCGCACAAGAATTGTGTGACCACAGAAGATACTTCGTAGCTGCAATCCAGAAATGTGCAGCTGTAGAATCCCATCTCCTATCAACTGAAGAAATCTACGGACCGCACATGGAATTGTGCGGCCACAGAACCTCCCGAGGAGCATATTTGTTAGCGAATTTTGGGCCACTATAAATAGACGAGTTTCACAATTTTAGGTCAAGTTTCGAAGCTTGAGCTGTTGTAGCCGTTACATTTTGCCATTTTAGGAAGTTTGTGATTATTTTAATGTTTAAACATTATATTTTATCATTTTAATCTTTAATGATGAGTTTAATTATCTTTTCTTATTTATTTTCTCCAATTCTCATTAGGAGTAGCTAGATTCTTACTAGGGTTGTAACCCAACCCTAGTGTGTAAACCTTATGGGTATTTAATTTAATGCTTGTTTATGATTGGGTGTTGATTATTTAAATTCATTTTTCAATTTTAGAATTAATAGTTGCAGACATTGATTCATGCCTTTTTGACTTAGTCTCTACTTGAGAAAGAGGGACCTAGTCTAGGATAACTTGGCTAACAAAGAATTGGGCTAATTGAGAGTTTGATTAGACTAATTAAAGGGTTCCAACTAGAGATAATAAGAACCCAACTTGAGTTCATATCAACTATTTTGTTTAATACCCATCTGGACTTAAGAAAGCTAAATTGGGCAAAATCAATCTTTGACCAAGAGGTATTGAGTGTGTAATATAGAATTGAGAGCAATAATACACCCCAATCAACAAAACAAGTATGAACGTTCTTAACCCATTAGGAGAACACCTAGGTTATGGTCACATCCCTAGGCTTTTTAACTATTTGGAACAATACCAAAAACAATCGTTCATTTCTAATTTCTCTTCCTTAGCTTACAATTGTTAGAGTAATAGTAGAAGTAGAAATCAAAACTTTTTGTGGAAGTGCAAATTTAGTTAATCCATTTGCCTTCTTCAAGTGCATACTCCTAACAGCCCTTATAACTCCCTATGGATTCGACCCCGACTCATAGTCGGGTAAATTATATTGCATATGACAATATTATATCTCTTATAGAGGTGTGTTGTGGCTATAATCAGTAGTATCTTTCTATTCGTTATTTCTGGGCGGCCAACCGAATTAAGGCAGCCTCGCGCCTTTCATCCAATAGTTCTAGGCTTGTGATTATGGCCTCGATGTTTGACCCTTCCGTCGCATATTGGAACCGGAGGCTCGGTTCTCCCACTTTGACTGGTATTAAGGCTTAGGCCTCGTAGACCAACGAAAATAGAGTGGCCCCGGTACTAGACTTTGAGGTCTTATGGTATTCCCACAGGACTTCGGGCAGGATTTCCTTTCATTTCCCTTCCGCATCGATCAACCTCTTTTTCCAGGTTTTGATGTATGGTCTTGTTTTTTTATTCCGCATGTCTGTTTCCACTAGGGTGGTAAGGTGTCGATAGAATCTTCTTAATCTTGTGATCTTTGAAGAATTTATTTGCCTTGCTGTCGATGAATTATTTCCCATTATCGCAAACGATCTCGGCCGGTATCCCGAATAGACATAATATGTGGTCCCAAATGAAGTCAATGACTTATTTTTCCCGAACTTTCTCGAACGCTTGAGCTTTGACCTATTTGGAAATATAATCGATCATGAATAGTATGAATTGAGCCTTACCGGGTGCCCACGGCAGGGGACCGACGATGTCCATTCCCCATTTCATAAATGGCCATGAGGATGAGACTGAGTGGAGTAGCTCTCCAGGTTGATGGATCATTGGTGCGTGTCTCTGGCAGTCGTTGCATTTTCGTATGATTTCCATCCTTCTCCATTTCGGGCCAGTAATAGTCGACCTTGATTAATTTTTGGACCAAAGATTCTTCCCCCGAATGGTTCCCGCAAGTGCCCTCATAAACTTCTCTCAAGGCGTATTCGGTATCTCCCGGCCCCAAGCACTTGGCCAGTGGACCGTCGAACGTTCTCCTGAATAATTTTTCTTCGACCAAGCTAAACCTAGTAGCCTTGGTATGCAAAGCTCTCGATTCCTTGGGACACGAGGGTAATTTTCCAGTCTTCAAGTAATCTATGTACTTGTTCCTCTAATCCCAAGTTAAACTCGTTGAGTTTATTTAAGCGTGTCCTTTTTCTATCACCGATTTCATGAGTTGTACTATTATTCCCGAACTGAAATCATCGACATCGACCGACGACCCCAAGTTAGCCAGAGGATCATCCTTATTGTTTTGATCTTGGGGCACTTGTTGCAGGGTCCATTGCGTTACTTGTAATTGGTTTAGGTACCTTCGCATCCGTTCCTCTTTCACTTCAAACGTTCTATTGAATTGATTTACCACGACAACGCAGTCGCACTTAGCTTCGATCGCCTAGACCCCAAGGCTTTTAGCCAGTTCGAGACCTGCAACTATGGCCTTATACTCGGCCTCATTGTTAGTCAATTTCACAGTTCTAATATAGTGCCTAACTATATTCCCTGTAGGTGGTTTTAGCATGATACCAAGCCCGGACCCTTTTACATTCAAGGCACCATCCATAAAAAGGGTCCACATTCCCGAGGTGGTCCCCAAGGTCAACAATAATTCCCTTTCGATTTTGGGTATTAAGGCCGGCATAAAGTCGGCCATGAAGTCTGCCAAAATTTGAGATTTTATGGTGGTTCGGAGTCTATACTCGATATCGTACCCGCTGATTTTGACGGCCCATTTGGACAACAGGCCCGAGAGCTCGGGTTTGTGCATGATGTTCCTTAGTGGGTAAGAGGTTACGACACATATGGGGTGTCATTGAAAGTATGGTTTTAACTTTCTAAGATGCTTAGCAAAGCGAGCGCCAATTTTTTCAGGTGATGGTACCTTGTTTAGGCCTCACCTAGAGTTCTACTGACATAGTAAATAGGAAATTGCGTACCTTCATCTTCCTGGACTAAGACTCTACTTACTGCTACCTCGAAAACCGCCAAGTAAAGGTACAACTATTTGTCCGCCTTCGGAGTGTGTAACAGGGGCGGACTCGATAGGTACCATTTGAGCTCTTCCAAAGCTTGTTGGCATTCCGGGGTCCAGGAAAAGTTATTCTTCTTCTTCAACAGTGAGAAAAACCGATGGATTTTGTCCGACAACTACGATATGAACCGACCCAAGGTGACTATACGCTCGGTCATTCTCTGAACGGCCTTGACGTTGTCCACCACGATGATGTCTTTTATGCCTTTGATTTTGTCGGGAATGATCTTGATTCCTCGATTATATACCATGAACCCGATGAATATTCCCGATCTGACCCCGAATACGTATTTCTCCGGGTTCAGCTTCATATTATATTCCTTCAATAAGTTGAGGGTTTCCTACAAATGTTTCAAATGGTCCTCTGCTCATAGGACTTGACTAACATGTCGTCAATATATACTTCCATTAATTTTCCTATCTGTTCTTTGAACATCTGATTTACTAGGAATTGATAGGTGGCACCGGTGTTCTTTAATCCGAATGGCATTACGTTATAACAATAAGTGCCAAATTTAGTGATAAAAGAAGTCTTTTCTTGATCGCCCGGGTCCATCCGAATTTGGTGGTACACGGAATAGGCATCGAGAAGCTGAGTATCTCATGTTCGATTGTCGCATCGATCTTACGATCGATGTTAGGACAAGTAAAAGAGTCCTTAGGGCATTCTTTGTTCAAGTCTTTGTAATCTACACACATTCTTAGCTTATTTCTTTTTTAAGGAATTATCACTACATTAGCTAACCAGTACGGGTACTTAACCTCTCTAATGGAACCTATTTTAAGGAGTTTAGATACCTCGTCCTTGATGAATGTATGATTGACCTCAGACTGAGGTCTCATATACTGTTTAACTGAATGGAACTTCAGATTCAAACTCAGCTTATGAGTGGTTACGTCCGGCGGGATTCCAGTCATGTCAAGATGGGACCAAGCGAAACAAGCTACGTTAGCTTTAAGAAAATTAATGAGTTTTTTCCTGAGCCCGGGTTCTAACCCCATGTCCATGTATACCTTTCGATCCAGTAGGTGTTCGATCAATGTGATTTGCTCCAACTCTTCAATCGTCAATTTGGTGGCGTTGGTATCGTCAGGAGCTATGAACGATCTCAGAATTCCGTAAGTGTCCTCCTCGTCAACTCTTCGTTCCTCTGGTCCAGCCAGAACCAGCGTCAGTGGTTTCTATTTAACTTCGGCCTTTCTGGTCGGCTTCGTGTTCCTTAATGTCGATATGGCAGGCACTTGGAGTACTTCATCGACTGCGAACATCTCCTTTGCAGCCGGCTGTTCTCCGTATACTGTCTTGATTCCTCCTGGTGCAGGGAACTTCAATGCATGGTGTAAGTTCGAAGGTACCGCCCTCATGTTGTGGACCCATGGTCTTCCGAATAAGGCTTTATACCTCATATCCCCTTCGATCACATAGAACTTTGTTTCTTGGATGGTCCAGGCAATGTTCACTAGTAAGGTTATCTCCACTTTGGTGGTTTCGCATGCCATGTTAAATCCTTTCAGCACCCGGACTGCTGGCACTATTTGAACCTGTAATCCCAACTACTCTATTACCCTGGATCTGATAATTTTGGCCGAGCTACCTGGATCAATCAACACATGTTTAACTCGATATTTATTGATAAGTACGAATATTATCAGTGCGTAATTATGAGGTTGCACGATGCCTTCAGCATCCTCATCGCTAAACTAAATGGTTCGCTCTGGGATATAATCTCGGGTGCATTTTTACCTCGTGATAGATACTTTAGTGTGTTTTATCATCGGCTCTTGAGGGATATCGACCCCTCCAATGATCATGTTGATGATATGTTGAGGTTCCTTTTGTTCGTTTTATTTATTGGTGTCCCTATTTCTGAAGTGGTTTTTGGCTCGATCACTCAGAAATTCTCATAGGTGCCCATTATTAAATAACTGGGCAACTTATTCTCTTAATTGCCGGATATACTCGGTCGTGTGTCCATGAGTGACGTGGTACTTACACATCAAGTTAGGATCCCTCTAGGTAGGTTCGGACTGCAATGGTCGAGGCCATCTGGTGTCCTTGATGCGCCCGATAGCTGATACAATACTAGCGGTGTCAATGTTGAAGTTATATGCCGATAATATTGGTGCTTCCCTAGCCCCGAGTGGCCTGTTGAAACAATGTTTTCTCATTATACCTCGGCTATTGGGCCCTCGATCACTTATCTTTTCATTCCTCATAGGGTGACGCCCGGACCCATTTCTTCTTCGATCTCTGATGTATGGTTGATATCGGTCTTGGTTCATGATCGACGACTCTTTTAGATCTGTCGTCGGTCCTAATGGGATAGACGGGCCTAGAAGGGGTTCCGAGCTAGTCGTCCTCGACTTTGATTTTCAACTGGTACTTGTTGTGAACGTCGGCCCAAGTTACTGCCAGGTATTCTACTAAATTTTATTTTAACGGTTGTGAAGCCAAGGAACTTCGGGGGTTAAGTCCTTGAGTGAATGCCTGAATGGCCCAATCGTCTACAACCGGAGGCAATCCATCCGTTCCATTTGAAACCTTAACAAAAACTCCCTGAGCATCTCGTTGTCTCTTTGTTTAACCTTGAAAAGGTCCGATTTCCTGGTCTCGACCTTGATGGCCCCGCCATGAGCCTTCACAAAGGTATCTGCAAGCATAGGAAATGAATCAATAGAATTTGGGAGTAAGTTGTGGTACCATATCATTCCCCACTTTGATAGAGTTTCCCCGAACATCTTTAGTAACACCGACTCGATTTCGTCATCTTCGAAGTCGTTCCCCTTTATGGCGCATGTATAGAAGGTAACATGCTCGTTTGGATCTGTGGTTCCATTGTACTTCAGAATATCGGGCATACGAAACCTCTTCGGGATCGGTTTCGGTGCAGCGCTTGGAGGGAAAGGCTTTTGGATAAACTTCTTGGAATCTGACCCTTTTAATATCGGGTGTGCTCCCAGAATTTGATCGATCTTGGAATTATATGTCTCCACCTTTTTGTCGTTGGATAAACGTGGAACTTAGTGTTAATATAGAGAACAATGAGAATTAACTATCTAATTTATACTTTTGCTATTTATAATTTTCATGAAGTATTGTTACAACGACTATGAAATTATTTAAATATGTATAATTTTATTTCTAAAATCTTTAACTATATAAAATTTCACATTCTTCATAAACCTAGATGAGATGAGATGAGATGGAGACATACGCAATTGATCCGATATTATATAATTGGTACAGATAATGCACCCATTATTCACCAACTATATAAAGTACATTCACTATCACCTAGAAAAATATACAAGAAAGAGAGTTAGAGAATTGCA
Organism: Nicotiana tomentosiformis; assembly: GCF_000390325.3. Taxonomy (NCBI): domain Eukaryota; kingdom Viridiplantae; phylum Streptophyta; class Magnoliopsida; order Solanales; family Solanaceae; genus Nicotiana; species Nicotiana tomentosiformis. The sequence goes on from NC_090820.1 coordinate 42,745,871, forward strand.
CAAGTAATTTAAAAGAATAAAGACGATGAATATACTATCACTAAGATAAGAATTGCACACTATCTATCCTTATTGGACCACAAATGAAATATTATCAATAATGAATCTTAGCCGTCTAAAACTTACGGAAATATTTAGGACCCACCATCTATCTCTTTCTCTTTTTTATTATAGTAAAATATATTTTCTCAATCAAGAAAACATTTTTCTCACTCCATTCTTCAAACAAAAGCTAACTAAAGCATGTTTATTGTTTTGTGAAAAGGGGATTGAACTTGACATAAAACTCACTTTTTTATGAAATAAAAGCAAGTTATAGTAAATAATAAATAGAGATAGGAAAAAGGAGGAGTTTTTTCATTTGTATTTCTTTACCAATCTATTACAAGATTTTTATATATGCATGAAAAGTGGAGAATTATTATGGTAAAATAGTGAGTGGAATGACCACTATTTAGTGAAATATTCACTATTGAGAGAAATAGCCACTGTTGAGTGGAATGGCCACTACACAATAAATGTAATGAGGTTCAACATTGACATCCACTCTCTCAAACAATTTATAACACCCCCTGGATATCCATAGATAATGTGACTCATTAAAACCTTACTAGAAAAAAACCTTATGGGAAAACATCCTAGTGCAGGAAAAAAAGTACACATACCATGTAATACGCATTGCTTGCTGCCTCATTAAAAACCTTGCTAGAAAAACCAAGTGGGATAAAAGCGTAGCTAAGGAAAAAAAAGTACAATGCGTATTTGCCTCCCCCTAATAAAAACATCACTTTATTTTTTGAAATGACTTTACTTTTCGGAAATAATGCATTCCAATCCCGTATACGAGTTTCTCAAATGTTGAGGTTGGTAATGATTCATTGAACAAATCCACCAAAGTATCAATCAAATAAATTTGTTGAACATCTACATCACCAATCTGCCGAAGATCATGTATGAAAAGAACTTTGGTGAAATGTGCTTTATTTTGTCGATTTCAATATATATATATATATATATATATTTTTTTTTTTTTCCAATTGATATAGGCAAGCAGCATTGTCTTCAATATTATTGAAATCTTCTTTTCAAAGAAAAATCACACATCGGTTGTGTATTGAGTGACTTGCTTTATCAATTGCTAGTATATTGACATGACTTGAATAAGTATTAACAATTGACTACCTTGTGAAATAATAATATGGCAGTACCCTCACATACAAATAGATTGTTTGAAGAACGAACTTCAAAAAATGCCTCCATTTGCATAACCAACAAAACCTTGACAATATTTGTTAGAATAAACAAACTTATATCAATGATTCTTAGTATTTCAATATCTTCATATAGGAATACGACTATATTTCACTAGCATATTGTTATACTCATAGTCCTAGCAAGATATATTAGTGCACCAATTGCAATAGACACAAAAATAAATCATGTCCGTCATGATTGCTCTAATCCATATAAGGATTTGTTGAAGCTTTATTTAATAAATTTCTTGGAAACATTAATATATTTCAGAACAATTTAAATTCTTCAATGATTTCCATTATACGCATATCAAGTTTTTCATGTATTGCCAGATTAAAACCTGAAATAACTACATTCTCCACAGGAGAACATGCCACTATATAATCAATGCCAGAATATTTACAAATCTTCCTGTGACACAAGTCGTCTTTATGTCTATCGACTTGACTTTTTTCGTACAAGAATACATTTATATATCCATTGGATTTATACTTTTAGGTGTTGGGACTATCCGTCTAACTTCGCATTTTTCAGGTGAAGTCAATTTTCATTGCGTATTTTTCATTTAGCCACTCATTTATTTGTCCAAATTTCAGGATAGATTTGAGCTCAAGATTCTCGTCAATGTTAATAATATTGTGCGCTACATTATATTAACAATATCATTGACGATCATTTTATATCGGTTCCATCGTTACCCAACAATGACATAACTTATTGATATCTCATTATTTTCAGGTACCCGATCCTCTCCCATGAGGTCTTATAAAGTGTTATGTCGTGGTCATCTTTTAGAGCGCTTGCCTCCTTTTTATGACCATCTTGATCATTTGCTCCTCTCCTTCTTCAAGGAGTTTTATTTTTGGAACCAATTGGTGTATTACGTTTCATGCGTGCCATAGACTCTGTCCATCATGGAGTTTATTCTATTTGGAGCATTAACAGCTGAAATATGATATTTAACTTTGAGACAGCAAATGAATTATTACCTGAACTTCAAGTTCATATTTTCTTGTATGAGGATCTATATGTACTCATAATAATTCATTTCATGTATTACTTTTTCAGCTGTCCATTTTTTTCTCCTATTATTGGGATCACCAACACATATCCCTCACCTTATTTGGGGACCCATCCTTGTGCATTGTGGTAGAACAATTAAATCATATATCACATCCATATTTCTAGATAAAAATTATTTGGTTCCTGACCCTGAACCAATTTTGATAGGGAGAACATATCATAACTTGGCTAAATGTGTACAAGTGATGTTGTATATAAAATAATACATCACATACCAAATTTTATTTTGGGAGTTTTGTTCTCATAACCAATGGTTTAGCTATAATTGAAGGCATACAATTTCTGCTAAACCAACCAACATTATCAAGATAAATCATCATAATTTATATTGTGGAACTGAGGTTTAATAATTTTAGCAAGCAACCTTGCGAAATTCAAACTGTAAGTTGATAACAAATACACATATGACCATAAAATAGATACATTTATTAAAATCATATAATAGTAAACGGTCCACATGGAATGTGACTGGGCCCATATATTTATCACCTTTTATTTATTACAGAAATCAAGGGATTCAATCACAACCTTAATTAGTATATCATGAGAATAAGCAGCTCAAGAGAATTCTTGAAGAATCTTCTATTTATTCAATATATGCTAATGTAATTCTCTAATTTTTGGCATCATAATTGAACCGGGATGGCCAACCGATCATGCCAACTAATATTTGTTTAAGTAAACCTCTAGTTTACTTGTGGCATGTGATTGCATCATCATGCTTATACTTGTGTAGTACAAATAGAAGAAAAGTCGAGTAACCTTTCATGTTTACCCGATATGATTATAATAACCTTTCTGTTGCGGCGTACAACCCGCTCTAGCAATATAAATTAACAACTCTTAAATGTAATAAAAATACTCCAATAAATACCACATTCAATAAATTATTAGGCAACAAAGCACCCAATATTTATAAATTATTTAGGAAATAAGTAATGACAAGTAGCAATTAATTATGAAAATTAGGGAGAAGATAGACAATTTATAATTCAATATGCTAAATGTCAAGTGGCAATTAAGTCACATGAGTCAAATAAGCATGTAGCAATTATAACATGAATTCAAGACTTAATATTTGGCGAGAAATATGAGAAAAAAAATTAATATAATAATTAACTCATGATAAAGAAAATAATTTATGATTTCCAGATAAATATGCAAATAATTAATTTGACGATGTATAGGCACTCATCACCTTGTCTATACATCATTACACATGAAATACACGTAACAAATAATTCAAGGGTTCTGTTTCCTCAAGTCAAGGTTAACCACGATACTTACCTCGCTTTGCAACCAAATTCAAGATTCCAATATACCTTTGCCTCATGAATTCTTGTCGGAAAGTCTCAAATCTAATCATAAACAATTCAATATACTCAATACAAATCGTAGGAATTAATTTCATATGAATTTACTATATTCGGATTAAAATCCGAAATTCATTTAAAAAATTGATAGTGGGACCCACGTCCCGAATCCTAGAAAAACTCACGAAATCCGAATACCCGTTCCGATACGAGTTCGACCATATAAAAATTATCGAATTCTAACATCGGATTGACTTTAAAATCTTAAATTTTCGTTTTTGGAAGATTTTACAAAAATATAATTTTTCTTCCATAAATTCACGGATTCATGATGTAAATAAGTATGGAATCATGAAATATAATCAATATAGGACAAGGAACACTTACCCCAATATTTTTCCGTAAAAATACCCCAAAATCGAGATCTAAAACTCTAAAAATGAACAAAAATATCGGATTCCAAACGTATATATTCTGTCCAGGCAAGTCGCATATGTGAGATGCGACTAGTCTCAAAATTTTCAAGCCAAAAATTACGGTACCAACCTTCAGTCAATCGTTTATCTTTCTGAAAACTATAATCAAAGGGCTACAACTTTCATGTTTTGATAATTTCCAGATTTAAGCTTCCAAAGCCAACCCTATACATCAGAAATTTCTGGCGATGCACACTGCCAGGCAAACAAAAAGTGCATTACCAGCCTTCAGTCAATCGATCATAACTTTATGTACAAATGTTCAAATAATGAATAGTATATTTTTATGGAAACTGGAATTAAAGAGCTACAACTTTCATGCTTTGATACTTTCCATATTCCTTATAGATTGCGAGATATAAGTTTTCAAAATTAGCTATGCGCATCAGAAATTTTGCACACAACTGTCAAAAACCAGCAGTTAAAAATGGCCTAAAAATGGTCTAAAACCACTCCGAAACTCACCCGAGCCCCTCGGGACCCCGCCCGAACACACCAACAAGTCTCAAAATATATTTTGGACCTACTCGAGGTCTCAAATCACACATAAAAATGGCAAAACTACAAATCGCGCGTCAATTCAGACTTATGAGTTTATGAAATTTTCAATTCTATAACTCGCGCCGAAACATGCCAAACGGAATGAACTCAAATTTTGCATGCAAGTCATAAATGACATAATGGAACTGTTTCAATTTCCAGAATCGAATTCCGACATCGATATCAATAAAGTCAACTCCCGGTCAAACATTCCAAAAATCTTCTATTTTCTATTTTTTTCGCCAAAATGCGCCGAATTGTCCTACAGACTTCCAAATCCAAATCCGAACATGCGTCTAAGTCCAAAATTACCATACGAAACTATTGGAATCATCAAAATTCCATTCCGAGGTCGTTTGTTCAAAAGTGAAATCTCCCTTTTCGAAAGAAAAGTTCTAAATATAACCTCCCGCTTCACAAGGAGCCATGCTCTTTTTCTTCCTCTTTTTTTTTTTATAATCTAAAGTTTGGTCCAACCGAAGTGAAGTGTAAAACTATAGCAGTTCGAGAATATGGAAAAATAACCACCAAAGGATGTGGTGCAACGGATGTGGCTGCTCTTTCCTTAACCAGATGTCTCGGGTTCGAGCCCTGGGTATAAAAAAATCCTTTGTAGGGAGCGCTTCCCCCGAATAGGACCCTACGCAGCGCGAATTCGGATATAGTCGGGCTCCAATACGGATATCGGACACCGAAAGAAAAAGAAAAAAAAGAGAACGTGGAAGAAGACAATACAAGCAAACAGGAAAAGAAAAAGAAATAAATAAAACAAAAACAAAAAAAGAAAGAAAGAGATGTTTGTAGGTATTTGATTTTTCACCGCCTGACTGAATTTCCACAAGTGTTAGGTTGATGTTGTTATCGATCAATTTTCTCCTCTTGTTATCTAGCTTCCAAAGAACAAGTACTAGTTAGATAACATGAAATTTGTTGACTACTACTTTTCAAGGGAAAAATAGTCTAGGTGCGTTGTATTATATTCTTTTACATTATTTTTTGTTGACTGAGAAACACACACCAATGTGTATTAGAGCTTAATTTTTAATTACAGTGTAGTTATTTTCTCAAAATCGTAAATTAGACGTGTATATTTTTCGATTTGGTTATCTTGGGAACTCGTTTAATTTTTTTAAAAAATGGTCCAATAATTGCCACTAAATTAATAGTTTTCCTTATTTAGATACAGTCAACAGAAGAACAAGGAAGATCATAAGATTAACATGTTCATTTCATAAGCTGTAGCGAAATTTTTTACCTTTGAATGAAGATTTATTTTATTCTAAAAAAGATTTAATTTCACCTTAAAGAAAAGGCAATGACAAAATTCAAACATTGATGTTGTTAAAGAAGTAAAGATTTAACTATCTTTAATAGTCGTCAATTGGACGAGAGAAAGATAAACACTTAACCATCTAAAAACAATCTCTTACTTGCATTCATATATATAATCGAAGCTTAGTTGATTGATGCAAAAAACAGATGGTTTTCTTGCATGGCCTCAAGAGAGACACCACTGTGGCTATTGTAGCTTAGAGTATTACAAGATTGTTTATTTATAGCTTTTGCCATTGGTCTCTAGAAGTAGTAGAAGAATAATTATGGGTATTCCTATTAGCTAAGGGTCAATTTAATAATTTAATTCAGAACAATGAACTGTTCACAACCCCATTGCTGTTAGCTGTTGGAAACTTTTCATTGTTGTTGAATCATCCATATGTGGGTATTCCTATTAGCTAAATTAGAGTATTCACTTTTTAATAGCGTAAAACTTTGTGTTATACTTTACTCAGTATATTATAACGAGTATGTAATTAATTTAAATATGTATAATTTTATAACTATATAAAATTTCAAATTCTTCATAAACCTAGATGAGATGAGATGGATACATACGTAATTCTGATATGATATAATTTGTACAGATAATGCACCAATTATTCATCAGCTATATAAAGTACATTTACTATCACAGAGAAAAAATATACAAGAAAGGGTGTTAGAGAATTGTACACGTAATTTAAAGGAATAAAGACGATGAATATACCATCCCTAAGATAGGAATTGCACACGTAATTGATTCAACGGGTTTCTTTACCAATCAATATATCTATCCTTATTGGACCACAAATGAAATATTATCAATAATAAATCTTAGCCTTCTAAAAGTTAGGGATCTATTTAGGACCCACCATCTATCTCTTTCACTTGTTTATTATATAGTAATATTTTCTCAATCAAGAAAATATTTTTCTCACTCCATTTCCTTCAAACAAAAGCTAACTAAAACATGTTTATTGTTTTGTGAAAAGGGGATTGAACTTGACATAAAACTCACCTTCTCAATTTGTTTCACTCTACTACTAGTTGGACTCTTCTCATGCTTGTGCTATGATCGAATCTTTGAAAAGTTCATTAATAATTATTGTATTATTTTTGGAAATTAACAGAATTTCAAATAATTAATTTCGTTCTTTGTTTTTTATTTTGGCACAAAATGGAAAGAGAGAATAAAAAGATTGGAAAATAAATCAATTAGTTAAAATTTTATCCCATTAGTTTCCAAAAATAATATGGGTTTATTATTTTGTAATAATAATGTTTAGATCAAAATTAATTATAATTTTCACAACACATATTAAAATCTTTATATTATCGGTTTAGTTATATCTATTGAGAGTATAAATTTGTTTTTAGTGTAAGCTGATATGTTATATCATGTTATTTAGTTTATTTCTTGATGATATTCTGATAATATAAATGTTATATAATGTCATTGTACATAACATTGATTTTTATAGCAGGTTATATTTTGGGGAAGTGTGAGCAAATAATGTTGAAAAGAAGGTCTTGTCCATTGGGTGTACATGTAATGGGAGGGAGTCCATAGCGGCATAGAGTGACTTTCTTGCCAAAATCCCATCTAAGTTTGTTGACCTTTCAAGGGGTCAACAAACTAATCCATATATAATCCAGTGATCAACATTAAGATATTAGCAAAATATCCACCAAGTAAGCGATAGCAGTACAATAATGTAAAGCGGAAATATTAGTATACTATTAATATTACTTCTCCATACGTCCGAAAAAGTATATTACCATTTTGGGAAGTGAATAGGTCTTTTATTTTTTTGGTAGGAGGAGAAATTCGCGGTCGCTATAACTTTTGCTACAACCTCGGCATTTTGGGTAAGCACTCTGTGGTGAGCATTTTGTACACACTGGGTAAACCTCCCCTGTGTAATAGCCTGCAAACCACACAGAGAATATAAACCGCACAAGACAAGCCCTGTGCGACAGGCTCAACCCAGAAAGTATTGAAAGGGTAATCAATCTCAGGTCATCCGTATGAATAACCGCTCTCCAAACCAACTGGGCAACTACATTTTTTTGGCTTATATAAGTTCTGCAATACTAGTCTAAACATATAAATATGGAGGATTTACGTCGCCGGTTCTAACTTCTAACTAGTATGGAATTGAAGAGCAGTTAATTAATTAACTGATTGATCAAATTTTTTCATATCTTATAATATGAATTTTAAATGTACTGTAGTTTCAAGCACATATATTCTTTGGGAAAAAGGAAAAGAACAAGCCAATTTGTGGTATATAAAAGTCTATTCAAAGCAACCCCATGAAAATGAATTCTTAAGAGATTGGTCCTCCATTTTTCCCTGCTAGTGATTAGTGACGAAGTATAATTCACATGCTATGTAGTGCAGAAAATCAGTTCTTCTTCAAAAGTTCAAGTATAGCTCCCTTGTCCTCTTTACCAGTTTCTCAATCACACCAAATCAATAATAATCCCCTTAGATCAATCCAAAATAATGGTTAGAACTTAGAAGCTGTTACTTAAGCTATCTCACCTTTTTAGTAGTCTATCTGCAATAAAAGTAGTACACTCTGCTTATGTGAGCTTTACAAAGTATGTTAAAAGAAAATAGATAATGGTAAGTTAATGATTAACTTAAAAATAAATCTTGCATATATGATGAATTGTTATGACCCAAATTCTCATCTTAGACCGTGACGGAGCCTAGCCATACTTGTTAAGCAAGACAACTCACAATCAACAGAATATAGTTCAGATTCCTTTTATTAACAAAGTCATATCATAAATAAAGACAAAAATAATCTCAAAATAATAATTATCCGGTACAAACATGATATGGTCCGAATACGACTAAAAATGATAATACCCACAAGAACTAGGTGACACAAGTACACGAGCAACTACTAAATAAGTACAAGTATGAATACATAATCAAAATTGTCTGTGAGAAAGAAAATAGACATCATATAAATAACATGGACTCGGGCACTACAATACGAATTCATGAGGTGCAACTTGCCCTAAGTCTCTGAGCAATCGCCTAGGCTCAACAAAAGGCTCCACTAGTACCACCTGAGGATCTGCACCTGGGTAGGGTCGGACTGCAATGGTCGAGGCCATTTGGTGTCCTTGATGCGCCCGATGGCTGATACGATACTGGTATCATTGACGTTGAACTTATATTCCGACAATCTTGGTGCTTTCCTGGCCCCGAGTGGCCTGTCAAAACCATGTTTGCTCATTAAACCTCGGCCATTGGGCCCTCGATTACTTCTCTTTTCATTCTTCATAGAGTGACGCTAGGACCTGTTTCCCCTTAGATTTCCGTTATATGGTTGTTATCGATCTTTGATCGATCTTGGTTCATGATAGACGACTCTCTTAGGTATATCGTCGGTGCTAATGGGATAGACGGACCCAGAAGGGATTCCAAGCTGGTCGTCCTCGACTCTGATTTTCGACTAGTACTTGTTGTAGACGTCGGCCCAAGTTACCGCCGGGTATTCTACTAAATTTTGTTTTAACTGCTGCGAAGTCAAGGAACTTCACGGTTTAAGTCCTTGAGTGAATGCCTGAATGGCCCAATCATCCGCAACCAGAGGCAGATCCATCTGCTCTATTTGAAACCTTGACACAAACTCCCTGAGCATCTCGTTGTATCTTTGTTTAACCTTGAAAAGGTCTGATTTTCTGGTATCAACCTTGATAGCCCCGGCATGAGCCTTCACAAAGGCATCTACAAGCATAGCAAACGAATCAATAGAATTTGGGGGTAAGTTGTGGTACCATATCATTGATCCTTTTGATAGAGTTTCCCCGAACTTTTTTAGCAACACCGACTCGATTTCATCATCTTCTAAGTTGTTCCCCTTGATGGCGCATGTATAGGAGGTCACATGCTTGTTTAGATCCATGGTTCTGTTGTACTTTGGAATATCGGGCATACGAAACCTCTTCGGGATTGGATTCAGTGCAGCGTTTGGAAGAAAAGGCTTTTGGATAAACTTCTTGAAATCTGGCCCTTTTAATATCGGGTGTGCTCCTGGAATTTGATCGACCCTGGAATTATATGTCGCCACCTTTTTGTCGTTGGTCTCAATTTCCTTCTCACCTGATTACACTCGCTTTGTCAACGCTTCAAGCATTTTCATTATCTCGGGGTTGGTCCCGGGCTCAGCTTTACCTGACCTCTCGGTGGTCTGCAGTTGTGCTATCACCGCTTGTTGGGCCTGCAGCATTTCGAAGATTAGACGTAGGCTTATCCTATCACCTTCTCCTTCGGGCTTTTCTCAAACTGTTGGTCGAGGGCCTCTACGAACGTTGTTTTCAGGGTCAGTAGGTAAGTGGGCGTCGATAGCGACTTGTGAATTGCCGTCGATTGGATCGGCAGCTGGGATTCCGTTGGGATCAGCAGGGGCGCCTCATTGCTAGGCACCAGGTTGTTGTTTTCGCCGTGATGGCCAGACTCAACCTCAACGTTAAAGTGAGCATACTGAGAATTTGATATTTTTAAGCCGACGTGAAATTGAAACCTTAAAGATAAAAAGGGAGTGTGTTTATGAAATTTATATTAAACCACCACTATTATCCTTAGCCCCACAGTGGGCGCCAAACTGTTTACCCTTAAATTAGATAAAAATTAAATCTATACGTGTTTTTAAAGATATGTGGATTGGTTCAACATAAATAATCAAGAACGTTAGATAAATGAGCTAAAGACACAATGAATAATCAAACTAGTCGTAACGCTATGGCCTAACTTGAACTTGGATTGGGAAATACTTTTTGCCCTCGGTTGGGTCTTGGGTTCGAAGCCAATCAAGAACAAAGAACAAAAGTAAGTAAAGACTTTTTAGTAGCTAGAGAGCAGAGTGTCACACCTCTTTTTACCCTCCCCCCCTCCCAAAAAAAAGATATGTGTATGGATTGTTGTGGGTTAAAGAGTTTTTCCAATTAAAGTGACAAATTTGAGTAGGGATTATTTTATGTACAGAGTCGCCACTTGGAATTGATTTTTTGGGTGTTCCAAGTCACCTTTTATTTGAATCTGTATTCAAAGGAAGATTTGACTCTTTTATTATTTGTGTGCAAAAACAAAGTCTGGGTAAGAAATTCTGTTCAACGGGGAGAAGGCGTAAGGCATTCCCCAAGTCACGTGGTTCCAACACGGTCGCTTTATTGATTACAACTTGGCTTGAATTAATTTTGGATAAACTGTGATTTATTGGTTTCCATGTTTTATCTATCCACTTTTAATTATTAAAATATGGAATTATCTTTGAAATGAATTACGTATGTGAATCTGTTTTGTTTATTATGCCAAAATCTTGTCACGCATACATGTATACAATTAATAGCATTTTATTATTAAGATTATTTTTGCCAAAGTCAACACATACTTCGGTTTTATTTTGGGTAATCACAATTATGCCAAGCGAACGTATATATAATCACGATAAACTAATTAAAAGAGTGTCTAAAGCACTCTATCGATGTTCATTATTCTTCCTATATTTTTGAGATTATTGTAAGGTCATGAATTATGGAATTACTTATGGAAGAAGTGTATGATTTTAGATATTTGAATAAATAAACCATCATATACCAATACCCTATAATCCAACAATTGAAGCCCAAACTTATTAGGGTCCAAATCTTCCTAACTTTAAAGCAAGTTTGAATACCATATTTCGAGAAACATAATTAAGTATATAGCATTTAAGAACTAATTTATATTATTATTTATAAAGTTTAAAGGAAAATAAATAAAATCACATGAAATAAGATTAAAATAATAGAGGAAAGAATAAACCTTTAATGCAAAATTTCCAATTAAATGAGTTTCCAAGAACATGTACAGTAACTCAGACGAACGTCAACCAAGCATAAACGAAGAAGAACATCAAAGCTAGTGAACGAAGCTACAACGGAATCCTCGACCTATACTATTGATTTCACTTTTTGGCATGTAAAATGGGATGTTATGAAGTATTTTTGTTGGGTTTTAGTTGATGAATAGCTAGATTTTTCGAAAGAGAGACGAAGAAAGAATGCCACGAGTAAAAATTTCCTTAGCATAGAAAAAGAAAACAAAATTCTCTCAATTCCCTCCTCTATTTTTCTCTTCTCTTTCTCCCCTCTTTATCTTCTATTTATAGAAAAAAATTCGGAATTGTTTCAAATTGTGTTTATTTTATTTTATTATTTTTTAAATTTTTTAATTAAAAACAATTCCCACATCCCATTTTTCTTTTTTCTTTTTTTAAAAATTTCCCCACTTTTCTTTACTTTTATTTTTTAATTTATCACTTTTTTATTTTTATTATATTTAAATTCTCACTTTTTTTACTTTTCTTTTTTTTATTTTTCACTTATTTTACTTTTCTTTTTTTAAATTTTCACTTTCTTTTACTTTTTTTAAAAACAAATTTCAGCTACGTTTACTTTTATTTTTTAATTCCAACATTCTTTTACTTTTAATTTTTTAAATTTTCACATTCTTAAAAATTTTCACTTTCTTTTACTTTTTTAAAAAATAATAATTTCCACCTACTTTTTCTTTTACTTTTACTTTTACTTTTTTATTCCATACTTTTAATTTTCCTATTATTTTATTCCCATGCAAAAGTTTTTTAAAAAACCTAATTTTTTCAATTTTTCAATTTATTTTATTTTAAAATAAAGATAAAAATAAAAATAATACTAATAGTAATAATTGACCTTTTAAATTATTTTTAATTTTTACCCTATATAAAAAAATATAACAAAGCTAAAAAATATATATTAAATTTCTAAAAGTATTTACATAGTAGAAGGTGATAAAAATTCAAATATAGTCAAAAATAATATGCTCAAAGAGAGAAATAATTTTTTATTATTTTGATATGCGTGTTACAATGTGTCTATTGAATAAAAAGCATCCCATTTATAGTAGGAGAGTTTCATCCATAGTACAATTCTAAAAAAGGTAAAAATCCTCATTTCTCGTCAATTACTAATACACTATCGACATCAGACGAGATTTGCACCGTGATATCCAGTTGGATGCGGATATCATAGTCCTCTGTTAGTCGTGTGCAACTGTTTCTAGTGCTTTCCGAGGTCTTGGAGCTCGTTCTGGGTTCGGGGAGTGTTGTCTCGCTAGGCCCGGCGGCGAATACCCCGCTCTCGCCTCGATTCAAAGAGTTCCTAGATTCGGTCTCGATCTCATACACTCATACTCTTACTTCATTTAACTTATCGGGAAGTCGGGGTGTGCGCTAACCCCGAGTTCACCCGTATACAAATCTATCTTGTGTGATTCTTGTTGAAGCATATATTCGAAATTAGAGGTGGATCTAGGATTTAATATTTATGGATTTCTACAATAATTTTAAGTTAATATACAATTATAACGGGGTTCAGTGTTAGATAACTATAGATATTTAGTGAATTTTTAATACATATACAAAGTATGTGGAAAAGCTACTGGGTTCCCATAAACCCGCATCTCTCACACTCGGGCAGACGATTTCAAAGCGGATCCCATTCATAGAGAGAAGATTACCAAAATTTCGTGATGCGTTGTCGAATTTATACATTTTATGGTTAATAACCGTACATGTCAAATTAGATCTAATTTGATTTATTACGATATGGTGGAAATACTTAGTTAAAGATATATACGTAAAAAGTTGTTTTGAGTTGCATGTCTAATTATTATCAACGAAACATATTGTTTTCACTTGATTAGTTATGTTGAGAGTTCTAATATTTTCGTGAAACATCAATTACTTATCTAACATCTTTGTCACCATTTTGTGGAACTTAAGGGACCCTTCAGCATGATTCAAAAATTTGACGCTATTGTGGCATCAGCATGATAGCTCCTCTCTCTCTCCCTCCCTCCAATTTTCTATTGGGTAAAAAGGAGGATTAGAGCTTTAGGATTGTGATGAAAATTTATTTTCACCTTATATAATTCTCTGCTATAGCTTTTGCATAAAGAAACTTATAACTGTGTCTTCCAAGTTTCTAACTTAATATATAAGCCGTATCTCATCCATTTAGCTAGTAATAACTAAAAAGAATAGTTTTACTTTTAAATAAATCCTTACTCCATCAATGGCAGTAAACCACTAAGGAATTGTTTTATAAAAAAATGAGGGAAGAAAATGAAGACCTGATACAACCACCATATGCGGAAATTGCAGAAGATCCCAATGCGAACAAGCAACGCAGTACCAAGTCTTGCCAATTAATCAATATTTGTGAATAATTTAACAAGATAATTATAATGAAGATAGTACCAAATTTTGCTAAGTTCGGCAAAAATTGTGAGCAATTGAATGACATAGACAACTTTTTTGGCAATTCGACATAACTTCTAAACAATCTGTATAGCTTATGCCCGCTCGTGATAACGTGTGAACACGAAATTTAGTCTATCTGTCAAAACGTTGTGAATAATTTTTACCAAAGTTATATTCCGACTAGCATAACTTGTGAACTGTCACTAATCAATCTCACATATAGGTCGTGATGACGCCCAACATCACAACTAGGCAAGTCAACTAGTGATTTAAACATATATTCATTTCTTTAAAAATTATCCGAGTAATTAAACTCTTCTTACTTGCAAGAATTTAAGAAAATATGAAAGATCTGATAAATTAAAAACCAAGAAAATAATTAAATCCAAAATTCTATCAGTGTGTGTGCCAAGACCTGGTGTCACAAGTGTATGAGCATCTAGTAGATTATACAAAAATTCTAAATACTGTCCGAAATAAAATAGACAGAAAACAAATACAAGAAGAGGCACTAGTTGCTGCAGAACGGCTCAGAAAGGCAGCTCGCCACTAAACCTCTAGATAACGTGGGTACGCACCGGTAAGTCCACCTATAGCACCTGTCTCAGGTCCTGCACAAAAAAGTGCAGCAATCGTAGCATGAGTGCGTAAACAACGTGTACCCAGTAAGTATCAAATCTAATATCGAAGAAGTAGTGACGAGAGGTCGACTTTGATACTCACTATGGGACAATAATAGTAAAATAGAAATATTTAAATAAATATGATTTATGTGAATAACAATAATTTTCTTAACAAGCGAAAATAATTAATTCTTTCAATTTCAATCATTTCCAATTTATCAATTAGCTTCACAAGCTGCAATAAAATATCAAGGTATAGTGAAATTATTATTATTAGGCACGATTTCTGTCGAGGTCATACGACACGATCTAGAATGTCGTGTACACTTCCGAGGAACGTGCGACACGATCCATAGATGCATCTATACTGCCAAGGCATTCGGCCCTCTCCACAAGAAAGGAGGACATTTTCTTATTAACCTCTGGAATGAGAAATTATTATAAAACTAACACATAAGGATGTACAATTTCTTTTAACAATTCAATAATTTACACAAAAATTTAAGTATATGAAATTCCGATCTTTACTATTTCCCCTAACAATTTACAATATAATCCCAATATTTTAATTAAATAGAGGATGCAATTATCACAAGTATTTCATGATTTGAGTCCTAAACTACCCGGACATAGCATAATTAGTAGCTACGCACGGACTCTCGTCACCTCGTGCGTATGTAGCCCCTACAATTAACAATAATTATTAATTAAAATCACCTATGGGGTAAATTCCTTCTTATAAGGTTAGACAAGAGACTTACCTTGTCTCAAAGTCCACTTCCCGATCAAAATGTCGCGTTATAATCTCAATTCGATGCCGAAAAGTTCGAAACTATCCAAAAGTTATATAAAATAATTAATACATGCTCAATAATTCGAAATTAGACTATTAAATAAATTACCCGACCCAAAATGATAAAATTTCTAAAATTCACCCCGGGCCCACGTGCCTGGATTCTAGAAATATTCGGAGGAAATCGTTACCCATAAAATCCAGAACTCAAATATACAATTTCCGTCCAATTCCATAAACATTTTTATGGTTAAAATTTCATTTTTATTCAAATCTAGTTATTTCATCTAAACCCTTGATTTCCATAATTTACAGGTTATAATCTACCCATAATCTATGTATTTAACTCAAAATGTGTAGAATTAACTTATCTTCAAGTTGCTAGTTGAAATCCCCTCTCAAAAAGCTCCAAAATCGTCCAGGAATGGAGAAAATGGGCCCAAAATTGGCCGAGCCCCGATTTTTAATACATTCTACCAAGCAACCCTTTCGCATCTACGGCTCGCAAGCCGTATCTGCGGAAACGACCTCGCAGATGCGGCTTCCCCTAAGCTGGCCTCGTTCGCTTCTACGGTCAGCGGCTCGCATCTGCGAGTTTGCTTCTGCGACTTGTACCGTCGCATCTGCCCCCAATCCACTTCTGCAGTCTCTTCCTTCACACCTGCGGGCTCGCACCTGTGGCTGCCTTTGCGCAAGTGTGATCGTACCAGAAGCAGAAAGCTTGAGCTTTTCTCCCAAGTCCAAAATTAGTCTAAGCTTCATCCGGTTAACTCCCTAAGCCCCCGGGGCCGTCACTGAACATACCAAAAAGTTTGAAATCATAAAACGAGCTCGCTCGAACCCTCGAAACGTGTAAATCAACACCAAAACTAAGAATCATACCCCAAATCAAATTGATTCAACATAGAAATTTCAAATTCTTCAAACTTACTCCGAACGTGCCAAAACATACTTAAACTACTCGGAATAACACCAAATTTTGCGTGCAAGTCTTAAATCACCATATATAGCTATTCCTAGGCTCAGAATTCCAAACATACCTCAATTACCCCAAAATCTACTCCAAATCAAATTTAAAGAACTATAAACCTTTAAATAGTTGATTTTCACTATTAAGCGCCGAAATGTTCGTTGTTCGAAACCTGATTCGAACATACGCCCAAGTCCAAAATCATCATACAGACCTATTGGAGCCGTCAAATCCCGATTCCGGGATCATTTTCTATAAATGTTGACCGAAGTCAAACTTGCCCTTTTAAAGCCAAACTAAGGAACTAAGTATTCCGATTTCAACCTGAACACTTTCAAATCCTGAACCAACCATCCCCACAAGTCTGTAAATTAGTAAAAGCACATACGGAGAGTCTTATTTAGTAGAACATAGTTCTAAAAGTCAAAATGACCTGTTGGGTCGTTACATTCTCCACCTCTTAAACAAACGTTCTCCCTCGAACGAGTTTAGAATCATACATGGAGTGCTGAATAAGTGTGGATATTTGCTCTGTATGTCTTCCTCGGCCTCCCAAGTCGCTGCTTCGACTAGTTGGCCTCTCCACTGTACTTTTATCATAGAAATCTTCTTGGACCTCAACTAGCGAACCTGTCTATCAACAATGGAAACTGGCTCCTCTTCATAACCCAAACTCTTATCTAGCTGAACTATGCTGAAGTCTAACACACGTGATAGGTCAGTATGATACATCCGAAGCATAGATACATGGAAAAATGGATGAACTCCCGATAGACTGGGAGGCAAAGCAAGCTCGTAATCAATCTCCCCAATTCGCCTCAACACCTCAAATGTGCCTATAACCCTTGGGCTCAACCTGCCCTTCTTCCAAAATCTCATGATGCCCTTCATCAGTGAAACCTTTAAAAGAACTTTGTTACCCACCATAAATGATAAATCACGCGCTTTCTGATCCGCGTAACTCTTCTGTCTGGACTGTGCTGTACGAAGTCGCTCATGAATCAACTTTACCTTTTTCAAGGCATCCTTCACAAAATTTGTACCATATAACTTAGCCTCGCCGAGCTCAAACCATCTGCTGGGCGAACGACATTACCGACCATATAAAGCCTCAAATGGAGCCATTTCGATACTGGACTGGTAACTGTTATTATAAGCAAACTTGGCCAAAGGCAAGAAACGATCCCACTGACCTCCAAAGTCAATCACACATGCCCTGAGCATATCTTCCAAAATCTGAACTATCCACTACGACTGCTCGTCGGTCTGTTGATTAAAGGCTATGCTAAGCTCTACACGGGTCCCCAATTCACTCTGTACTGCTCTACAGAAATGTGAAGTAAATTGAGGGCCTCTATCTGATATGATGGAACTTGGCATATCATGCAACTGAACTATCTCCTGAATATAAATTTGGGCCAACCTCTCTGAAGTATACATAGTCACAACCGGAATGAAGTGTGCCGACTTGGTCAACCTGTCGACAATGACCCAAAATTCATCAAACTTCCTCAAGGTCCACGGCAACCCAACTACAAAGTCCGTAGTGATGCGTTCCCATTTCCACTCCGGTATAGTCATCTGCTAAAGTAGGCTACCTGGCCTCTGGTGCTCATAGTTAACTTGCTGGAAATATAGACACCTAGATACATACTCAACTATGTCCCTTTTCATTCTCCGCCACCAATAATACTGCCTCAGGTCACGATACATTTTCATAGCACCTGGATGAATAGAATACCGAGAACTGTTTGCCTTCTATAGATTCCTTTTCCTTAATCCATCCATATTGGGAACACATAGACAATCCTGAAGTCACAAAACACCATCTGTGCCAATAGTAACTTCCTTGGCACCACCCCATCGTACCGTTTCTTGAAGAACTAATAAGTGTTGGTCATCAAACTAGCGAGCCTTGATCTGCTCAAATAGTGAAGACTGGGCCAAAACACATGCAAGAACTCGGATGGGCTATGAAATATCCATTCTCACAAGTCTGTTAGCCAAGGACTGAATATCCAAAGCTAATGACCTCTCTTCTGCTGAAATAAAAGCCAAACTACCCATACTCTCCGCTTTTCTACTTAAAGCGTCCGCAACTACATTTGCTTTGCCCGGATGATACAAGATAGTAATATCATAATCTTTCAATAACTCAAGCCATCTGCACTGCCTCAAATTTAGGTCCCTCTGCTTGAACAAATGATGTAAACTGTGATGATCAGTGTAAACTTCATAAGACACCCCATAAAGATAATGCCTCCAAATCTTAAGAGCATGAACAATTACAGCTAACTCCAAATCATGTACCGGGTAATTCTTCTCGTGGGGTTTCAGCTGACGTGAGGCATATGCAAATACTTGCCCCTCCTACATTAATACACAACCCAAACCAACGCGTGAAATGTCACAATACACTGTATACATCCCCGAATAGGAAGGCAACGCTAACACTGATGTTGTAGTCAATGCTGTCTTAAGCTTCTGAAAGCTCACCTCACAATCATCGGACCATCGGAATGGAGCACCCTTCTGGGTTAATTTGGTCATAGGTGCTGCAATAGATGAAAAGCCCTCCATGAACCGACAATAATAACCTGCCAAACCTAGGAAACTCCAGATCTCAGTCGCCGAAATGGGACGATGCCAATTCTGAACTGCCTCGATCATTTTGGGATCAACTTTAATGCCCTCGCCCGATACAATATGCCACAAAAATGCTACAAAATTTATTCAAAACTCATACTTGGAGAACTTAGCATATAGATTTTGTTCCCGCAACGTCTGAAGCACCACTCTCATATGATGCTCGTGCTCTTCCTTGCTGCGCGAGTAAATCAAAATGTCATCAATGAAGACACTGACAAATGAATCAATATATGGCCTGAATACCTTGTTAATAAAATCCATAAATGCCGCCGTGGCATTAGTCAAACCGAAAGACATCACGAGAAATTCATAATGACCATATCTAGTCCGGAAAGCAGTCTTCGAAACATTCGAATCTCGAATCTTCAACTGATTGTACCCCGACCTCAAGTCGATCTTATAGAACACCCTAGCACCCTGCAACTGGTCAAATAGATCATTAATACGTGGCAACGGGTATTTGTTCTTATTGTTGACTTTGTTCAATTGGCGATAATCAATGCACATTCGCATAGTTCCATCCTTCTTCTTCACAAATAATATCGGTGCACCCCAAGGTGATACGCTCGGTCTAATGAATCCTTTGGCTAGTAACTCCTCAAGTTGTTCTTTCAATTCCTTCAATTCTTCCGGAGCCATGCGATACAGTGGGATAGATATAGGCTGGGTATCTGGAGCCAAGTCAATACAAAAATCAATATCATGATCTGGTGGCATGCCTGGAAGATCTGAAGAAAATACATCGGAGAACTCTCGGACTACAGGCACTAAATCAATAGTCGGAGTCTCTACAGTAATGTCCCAAACATAGGTTAGATAAGCCAAATAACCTTTCTCAACCATGTTTCGAGCTTTTAGAAAGGAAATAACCTGATTGAACACGCTGGCAGATGAAAGGTTCTACTCCAACCTAGGTAACTCTGGCATCGCCAAAGTAACAGTATTAGCATGAAAATCTAGGATGGCATGATATTGGGATAACCAGTCCATGCACAAGATGATCTCAAAGTCGGTCATATCAAGCACCAAAAGATCTGCTCTAGTTTTATAACCACATATTGTAACAATACAGGACCGATAGGTCCGATTCACAACAACAGAATGGCCCACATGAGTGGACACATAAACATGAGTACCCAAGGACTCACGAGAAACATCCAGGAAATGAGAAAATAGAGATGACACATAGGAATATGTAGACAGTGGATCAAATAATACTGAGGCATCTTTGCCGCAAACAGAAATAATACTTGTGATCACGACATCTAAGGCCTCTACATCTGGTCTAGCCGAAAAAACATAAAACCGAGCTGGAGCGCCACCTGGTTGGCCTCCACATGACTGGCCTCCACCTCTAGGACGGATCCTACCCACCTGCCCTCCACCTCTAGGTGTCTGAACGGCTGGTGGAGCAACTGGTGCGGTAATCATAGGCTGCTGACCCCTGCTGCACTGTTATACCCTGAAGCGTAGGGCCAAATCTCCGCACGTGACTGAAATCCACGCACTCAAAACAGCCCTTCAGTATGATGGGCTACTAACCTGAATACCTACTGGAAGAACCCTGAATAGCCGGTGGGCGATAAGAACTCTTTGGCATAGCACTGAAATAAGGTCGTACTACGGCACCCTGAGAAGGAACTAGTGTTGGATATGGGGGCCTGCTGGACTGCCCTTTCACGAACTGACCTCTAGCCCTAGACGGAGTACCTCTGAACTCTCCAGAATACCTAAACCGCTTATCTCTCATATCCTGCTCTCAGCTACGCTGACGCATACCCTCAATCCTTCGGGCTATCTCCATAACCAGCTCATAAGAAGTCCCGATCTCAACCTTTCGGGCCATAGTGACCTGAATTCCAATATGTAAACCCGCAACAAACATCTGCACTCTCTTCACATCAGTAGGGAGTACCATAAGTGCATAGCAAGATAACTCAGAGAACCTCGCCTCATAATCAGTCATTGACACCTGACCCTGCTGGAGCTGCTCAAACTGAAACTGCAACTCTTCCCTCTGGGAGGGTGGGATATACCTATCCAGGAAAATACGAGTGAACTTGTCCCAAGTCATGGGATGAAAATTTGCTGGTCTACCAAGAACATAGGACTTCCACCATCTACGGGCTCTACCCTCCAGCTAAAAAATAGCAAAGTCTACCCCATGAGACTCCAATATCCTCATGTTGTGCAGTCTGTCCCTGCACCGATCGATGAAGTCCTGGGGATCCTCATGTCACTCGCTCCCAAAGACAGGAGGATATAGTCTAGTCCATCTTTTCAATAGCTTCTGGGGCTCGGCGGCCACAGCTGGTCTGGGCTCAGGTGTAGCTGCTGCCTCTAGCTAGGCTCCTCCCACGTATAGTGCACCCTGGGTCTGAAATACAGCAGCTGCCTGCCCATGGGCCTGAGCGATAGGGGTCTATGCTCCCCCCGCCCTCCTGAGATGTGGTTGGGTCTAAGAAATAAATCGGCCTGAGTCATAATGTCCATGAACCGTAGAATATGGCCCATGACCTCCTGGAATCCCGGTGCAGACATGAAATCCACCGAAGCTGGCTCTGCTACGGGCACGTCGTCCTGTTCATCAATAATAGGATCCTCTACTAGACCCACTGGTGGCATAACTGGAACAATTCTGGGACGTCCTCATCCCCTACCACGGGCTGGAGTCCTCCCTCGGCCCCTAACAACTGGGGGTGTAGCTCTTTCCTGGTCTAGAGCCTCATTAGAGCACGTTCTCACCATCTGTGAATGAATAGGAGAAAAATATTTAGTACTACATCATTTGAACGATGGGAGATGGAGAAAGGTAGTTTCCTAACACTCTATAGCCTCTCGAAGATAAGTACAGACGTCTCCGTACTGATCCGCAAGACTCTATTAGGACTGCTCATAACTTCTGAGACCTATGTGAACCTAGTGCTCTGATACCATGTTGTCACGACCCAATTTCACCTATAGGTCGTGATTGCGCCCAAGCTAGGCAAGCCAACTAGTGATTTAAACATATATTCATTTCTTTAAAAATTATCCGAGTAATTAAAGAAATTTAAAACCAAGAATTTAAGAAAATATGAAAGATCTGATAAATTAAAAACCAAGAAAATAATTAAATCCAAAATTCTACTAGTGTGTGTTCCAAGACCTGGTGTCACAAGTGTATGAGCATCTAGTAGATTATACAAAAATTCTAAATACTATCTGAAATAAAATAGACCGAATACAAATACAAGAAGATGCACTAGTTGGTGCAGAACGACTCAGAAAGGCAGCTCACCCCTAACCCTCTGAATAACGTGGGTACACGCCAGTAGGTCCACCTATAGCACCTGTCTCAGGTCCTGCACAAAAAGTGCAACACGCGTAGCATGAGTACGTAAACAACGCGTAGCCAGTAAGTATCAAGTCTAATCTCGAAGAAGTAGTGACGAGAGGTCGACTTTGACACTCACTATGGGTCAATAATATTAAAATATAAATATTTAAATAAACATGATTTATGTGAATAACAATAATTTTCTTAACAAGAGGAAATAATTAATTCCTTCAATTTAAATCATTTTCAATTTATCATTTAGCTTCACAAGCTACAATAAAATATGAAGGTATCGTGAAATTATTATTATTAGGCACGATGTCTGCCGAGGTCGTACGACCCGATTCAGAGTATCGTGTACACTGCCGAGGGACGTGAGGCACGATCCATAGATGCATCTATACTGCCGAGACGTTCGGCCTGCTCCACAAGAAAGGAGGACATTTTCTTATGAACCTCCAGAATAAGATGTTATTATAAAACTAACACATAAGGATGTACATTTTCTTTTAACAATTAAATAATTTACACAAAAATTCAAGTATATGAAATTTCAATCTTTACTATTTCCCCTAACAATTTACAATATAATCCCAATATTGTAATTAAATAGAGGATGCAATTATCACAAGTGTTTCATGATTTGAGTCCTACTACCCGGACATAGCATAATTAGTAACTACGCACGGACTCCCGTCACCTCGTGCGTGCGTAGAACCCCACAATTAACAACAATTATTAATTAAAATCACCTATGGGGTAAATTCCCTCTTACAATGTTAGACAAGAGACTTACCTTGTCTCAAAGTCCACTTCCCGATCAAAATGTCGCTTATAATCTCAATTCGATGCCGAAAAATCCGAAACTATCCAAATGTTATATAAAATAATTAATACATGCTCAATAATTCGAAATTAGGCGATTAAATAAATTACCCGACCCAAAATGGTAAAATTCATAAAATTCACCCGGGCCCACTTGCCCGGATTCCTAAAATTTTCGGAGGAAATCATTACCCATAACCTTCAGAACGCAGATATACAATTTCCGTCCAATTCCATAACCATTTTCGTGGTTAAAATTTTATTTTTATACAGATCTAGGTTTTTCATCTAAACCCTTGATTTTCATAATTTACAGATTATAATCTATCCATAATCTATGTATTTAACGCAAAGTGTGTAGAATTAACTTACCTTCAAGTTGCTAGTTGAAATCCCCTCTAAACAAGCTCCAAAATCGTCCAAGAATGAAGAAACTGGGCTAAAAAATGGATGAGCCTCGATTTTTAATACATTCTGCCAAGCAGCCCCTTCGCATCTGCGGCTCCGCATTTGCGAAAAAGACCTCGCAGTTGCGGCTTCCCCTAAGCTGGCCTCGTTCGCTTCTGCAATCAACAGCTTGTATCTGCGAGTCCGCTTCTGCGACTTGTACCATCGCATCTATGCTCAATCCTTTTCTGTGGTCTCTTCCTTCCCACCTGCGGCTGCCCTTGCGTAGGTGCAATCGTACCAGAAGCAGAAAACTTCAGCTTTTCTCCCAAGTCCAAAATTAGTCTGAGCCTCGTACGGTTAACACCCGACGCCCCCGGGGTTGAAATCAGAAAACAGACTCGCTCGAACCCTATGAACGTGTAAAACAACATCAAAACTAAGAATCATACCCCAAACCAAATTGATTCAACTTAGAAATTTCAAATCTCGATTCCGGGGTTATTTTCTAAAAATATTGACCGAAGTCAAACTTGCCCTTTGAAAGCCAAACTAAGGAACTAAGTGTTCCGATTTTAACCCGAACACTTCCAAATCCCGAACCAACCATCCCCACAAGTCGTAAATTAGTATAAGCACATAAAGAGAGTCTTATTTAGGGGAACAGGGTTCTAAAAATCAAAATAATTGGTTGGGTCGTTACATGAACAAGGCAAGTTTTAGCAATCTTGCGAGACTTGTGAAACAAAATTATGCCCCGAGGCTATTTTACGCAAATTTCTTAACCGGAAAAAAAAATTAAACAGTAGTACGGGAAGTATACTGTTTTTTGCAAATATCCCTACCACAACTTTGTGAATAATTTGCACTAAAGTTATGTCTCGCGCCACTATAACTTGTAAGTAAAGCAAGCTTTGCAATCCGACGAGATTTGTGAATATTATTATGTCCCGATGTTATTTTTTTCACAAATTCCTTAGGTGAAGACAAAACTTAAATATCGGCGTGAGAGTATCATGTTTGTGCAAATCTTGTTATCACATGGATCGAACGAACCAAAGATAAAAGAAAATACAAGAAGTCCTCGTTGCATAAATGAGTTCTCAATTTTTCCCAGGGATTTGCAGCCGTATCCTATATTTGTGGCACATTTTAACCTGTAACCTATTTTTAAAAATTATTGATTTGGTAGCCAGCTGACAAAAAATCCGTAATAATATGATAATTATGCACCTGACAAAAGATATAAAAGATGCATCACGCATTAATCGCGTTCTCTTCCATCACTCCGTCCCTCCTCAGATCTCCTCTCCTCTCCTCTCAGCAGCTTTATCAAAAAACTAGAAAGTTGAACCAAATTCAAATTTCGAATTCAAAATTACAAAATACATTATAAGTATTGCAATTTATCTTCAGAATTCGAAACTGATTGATCTTCATGATATATGTTGCTGCAATTATTTTCGTAATTCGTCATGCTTTCTAAGTTTTAAACTTAAAAAACAAAATCGAAATTCAATTAACGCCTATAGATATTTTCCCTGATTCTCATTTAATCACACTTGAATGAAGTTGTTTAATGCATGAAAGATATAGAATAAAATTGTTTCACGTTGAATTCTGAAGTTTTAATCAAATACAAGCTAAAACTTCATGGTAATGTAGCATGAAGTTTTCACGTTAAAGCTAAAACTTCATGCTAATATAGTGTGAAGTTGTTTCACGTTGAAGTTAAAACTCCATGCTAATGGATGCTGGAGTTATTTAGTTCATTTGATAAAACTTCATACCAACACTTCCTGAAGTTTTGTCAAGCAGTCTACAGTGTGCTGAAGTTTTTTAGTTCATTTGCTAAAATTTCAGACTAAACATGCTTAAGCTTTTGTCCTGCAGTATGTAATTTTCTAAAGAATTTTAGCTAATACATGATGAAGTTATTTAGATCATTTGATAAAACCTCATACTAAAATATGCTGAAATTTTGTCATGCAGTCTACAATCTTGTCATGAGTTTTATCCGAAACTTCAGTCTAAACAAGCTGAAGTTTTTTAGTTCATTTGCTAAAATTTCAGGACAAACATGCTGAAGTTTTTGTCTTGCAGTATGTAATTTTCTAATCAATATTTTCTAATGTATACTGAAGTTATTTAGTTCATTTGCGTATTTATATAAAAACATAAAAAACATAGTTATGGATGCTGAAATTATTTAGTACATTTGCGTATTATTTAGTTATGTTTTTCCTTATGTTATTTGAAGAGAATTAATATAAAAATATATAATATTTCATTAATCATGCTAATGGATGCTGAAGTTATTTAGTACATTTGATTAAATTTCATACCAATACTTGCTGATGTTTTGTCAAGCATTCTACAGTATGCTGAAGTGTTTTAGTTCATTTGCAAAAACTTCACACTAAATATGCTTAAGTTTTTGCTAAAGAGTTTTTGCTAATGCATGCTGAAGTTATTTAGTTCATTTGCTAAAATTTCATACACAAAACAAGCTGAAGTTTTGTAACGCAGTCTATAGTTTTGTCATGTATTTTATCCGAAACATCAGTCTAAACAAGCTGAATTTTTTTAGTTCATTTGGTAAAATTCAGCCTAAACGTGCTTAAGTTTTGTCCTGCAGTATGTAATTTTCTAATGAAGTTTTTCTGAACTTCATACTTAATTATTTTTTTCGTTTTCCGAACACTTCACACTAAACATGTTGAAGTTTTCATTCTGCAGGATGAGTGATTTGCCTTGTTATTACTTTCAACGGGAGGTGGAAATTTTATTACAAATACTTGGAACATGATACAAAACTTGTTATGCTTAATAAACAAGTACCATTCAATACTTTTCTAAAGAAAATTAGTGAAGTTACAGATTTTGATTCAACCAAATATTCACTAAAAATATGGCTTGATATCAAACGAAATACAACCAAAGGGATGCTTGTAACTTCAGATGAAGAACTCAGAATCTGTATACATTTGCTAACAACTGATTCATCCTTCAAGAATTGCCATTTTGTCGTCAAAAAAATACAACTACTTTCTGACAGTATAGCTGCTTTATAATCTGCAACATTCAATCCATCTCTTGCACATACAATTGATTCAGAACAACTTGCTAATTATCAACATAAACTAGAATAGCCAATAATGGAAGTAGACAACGAGCGACAACTTTCTAATATTACAGCTACTTCAGAATATGGAAAGCTGTAAGAATTACCTGCCGCTACAATAAATTCATACCAGTTTGGTGAAGCCCAAGAAGAAGAAGGACAACTAATAATGAAAATACACAACAAACACATAATCCAACAAAGTTTTTTATTATCACCTGCAATGATAAGCAACAACGAAGATGAAGAAAATACAAAAATTATACCGATAACATCAGATACAATTGAAGAAATTGTTGAAACTTCTACTTCTTCTAAGAAATCAAGAAAAAGTGTGAGGAGAAAGCTAAAAGAATCTCCACCATGTAAAATACTTAGGCACGATGCATTGCCTGAGAAAGTAAAAGTAGGATCAATTTTTGAGAACAAGAAGAGCATGACTAAATTTTTCTGCAGCTTGGAGATAAACCAAGAAGTTGAATTCACCTTTGTTAGATCATGTTAAAAGAGATAAGAGCTGAAATGCATCATGGAGAAATATGATTGGAATATACGTGCTACCAGAAAAACAATTCCACACTTTTCAGGGTGATAAAATTTCATAACAACCATGAATGCTCGGTTGATGCAAGAAAATCAAATCAGAAGTATGCTACATCAAATTTTATAAGTGAGCAAATTTTAGAACATGTTTGGGATAAAAAGATGAGGTTATACCAACCTTTGTAGAAAGTGAAATGAAAAAGAAATTTGGAATTGACATTGGATATCACAAGGCATGGTGCGCTATTCAAAAAGCTATTGCTTTCATAAGAGGAACAACGGAAGAGAACTACCAGATTATTCCTTCATACCTACACATGATGGTGCATAGAAACCCAGAGACGTACACTAGCATATAAAGAGATAAGCAGAATCGGTAAGCAAAAGAAAATAGTAACCATCAGTCTGAAGTTTCAAATGTTCCTATTTGAAAACTTCACACCTTATGATTTGTTTTTTTGTGTTTCACCTGTACATGTTTGCTTACACGTTCTTTGCTCCTGCGACATGAATAGCTGGTTGGCGTTACTATAGACCCGTGATTGTAGTAGATGCAACGTTCTTAAAGTAAAAATAGTGTGGTGTTCTATTTGTTGATGTATCAAAGGATACAAACAATCAAATCTTTCCTCTATCTTTTGGTGTAGCAGATTCAAAAAATAATGATGTATACATTTGGTGCTTCAGGGAATTGAGAAAAGCAATTCAAGTCCACTGTGAACTAGTTTTCTTATGAGATAGAAACCAGTCGATCGCAAATGGGATTAGAAGAATTTATCCTAAAGCTCACCATGGTATCTGCCTCTATCACTATGAGAAGAATTTAAAGCAAAGACATGCAAAAAGCACGGTAATAAATCTTTTCCAAAGCATTGCAAGGTCATACAAACGTGAAGATTTTAATCAGTTAATGTCCCATATCAAAAGTTGTAACGACCCGGCCAATTATTTTGAGAGTTATAGCCCCGATCCCCTATTTAACTGCTTCTCCATATTTATTTCTTCTATTGTGACTTGCCGAGAGGTTTCGTTTTGGTTTTTGGAGTGTTTTGGGACACTTAGTCCCTAAAATGGGAGCTTAAATCTTAGGATTTTGACCGTAGTCAGAACTGTGTGAAGACAACTCCGGAATGGAGTTTCACCTATTTCGTTAGCTCTGTTGGGTAATTTTGGACTTAGGAGCGTGTCCGTATTGTATTTTGGAGGTCCGTAACTTATTTAGGCTTGAAATGACGAAAGTCGAATTTTTGGAGATTTGGACCGGTAGTGGAAATTTTGATATTGGGGTTGAATTTCGATTCCAAAAGTTGGAGTAGGTCCGTCATGTTGAATATGACTTGTATGAAAAATTTGGGGTCAAGCGGACGTGGTTTGGTTAGTTTCGACATCTGTTGTCAAATTTGGAAGTTTCAAGTTCTTAAGTTTGAATCAGAGGGTGATTTGTGATTTTAGCATTGTTTGATGTTATTTAAAGGCTCGACTAAGTTTGTATGGTGTTTTAGGACTTGCTGATATGTTTCGTTGAGGTCCTGGGGGGCCTCAGGTGAGTTTCGTATGGTTATCAGATCATTTTTGGACTTGGAAGATTTTTCTGGTGCTGGTTCTGCTGTAATCGCACCTGCGTAAGGCTGCCCGAAAGTGCGAGCAAATCGGCGCAGAAGTGGATTTGGGCAGCCTGAGCTGGGATCGCAGGTGCAAAGTTAGTTCCGCATCTGTGATGCCCGCAGATGCGAGAGAGGAATCGCATATGCGAAGTTAGACCGCAAAAGCGCAAAGGATTTCCGCAGGCACGTAGGTGCGGCCCTTTATCGCAGGTGCAAAGGCAAGGGGGGGGGGTAAGTGATTTGCGCTGATGCACACATTTTTCTGCACAAGCGCACCCACAGGTGCGAGCCCAGGCTCCGCAGGTGCGAAAATACTTGGGCAGTACTTAAAACCGAAGGGCTTCGCGGCTTTTGTCATTTTGGACTTTTCAAACTCGGTTTAGGGCGATATTTTAGAGAATTTTCAAGAGATTTCTTGAGGTAAGTCCCTTGTGCTTATTTTGATTAATAATCTTGCTTCCCCATTAATGTTTCCACCTAGTTAGTGTATATTTAAGGTGGAATTTGAGAGTTTGACATTAGGGATTTGGAAAGTTTGAATTGTGGATTTGAAGGACCATTTGGTGTCGGATTTTAGTAAATTTGATATGGTTTGACTCGTGAGTGAATGAGCTTTCGGATTTTGTGACTTTTACCCAATTTTG
This sequence comes from Nicotiana tomentosiformis, assembly GCF_000390325.3. Classification (NCBI taxonomy): domain Eukaryota; kingdom Viridiplantae; phylum Streptophyta; class Magnoliopsida; order Solanales; family Solanaceae; genus Nicotiana; species Nicotiana tomentosiformis. Next base: position 42,775,641 of record NC_090820.1, read on the forward strand.
AGACGTGGAAACAGGTAGACCTTTTAAGGCGAATTTTGGAATTTTTGTTAAATTATTGATTTAATTAATTAGATGAGTCTATTATGGTTGTATTTATGATATGTAGTTACTTTTGGCTAGATTTGGGCCATTCGGAGCAGGATATTCGTGGGATTCTTACCGATTGATTGAGCTTGGCTCGAGGTAAGTGGCTTGGATAACCTTGTGTGGGGGAAAGTCCTTGTATGATTCGTATTATTTTTGATATATGAGCGCTGTGTACGTGAGGTGACGAGTATGTACACGGGCTAATTGTGTAAAAACCCGATTTTCTAATAAGTAATAACTTGATTTTCCTTCTTATTTGAGTTTCATCAGCATGTGTAGTATCCTGCTAGATTCGAGTAGCATGCCTACTTGCCTTTACTATTTACTTGAACTACGTACAGTATGTTTAGTGAATTTACACGTCTTTCCTTAATTGGTACTTAGGTTGAACTGTAGACTTTCATGCCGTAACTATTGAATTCTATTGGTTTCGCTGCATATTTACTTTGGGACTACGGAACGGTATTACGGGAGATCCTCCTGTACTGCATATTTACTTTGGGACTACGGAACGGTATTCCGGGAGATCCTCCTGTACTGCATATTTACTTTGGGACTACAAAACGGTATTCCGGGAGATCCCCCGTACTACACATTTATGTTTGGGACTACTAGACGGTATCTCGAGAGATCCCCTGTTGTGTTTCTGTGTACTGAGCTGTTACCTTCTATGATTTCATTGTTGTTAAATTTCAGTCTTTATTTTATTGTGATATTTCATTCTATCTTGTTTTATTATGTATATACCAATAGGGCCCTGACCAGACCTCGTCACTACTCGACCGAGGTTAGTCTTGGCACTTATTGGGTATCGATTGTGGTGTACTCATGCTACTCTTCTACACATGTTTTTCATGTGCAGATCCAGGTGCTCCTTATCAGCCGCACTATCAGTGAGCCGGGATAGCTTTGGAGACTTCAAGGTATATCTGTCACGTCCGCAGAACTCAGAGTTCCCTTCTACTCTTTCTCATGTCCATTATCTTCTGTATTTTTCCTTGTTAGACTCTGATGTATAGAGACACTAGATTTTCCTTTTGTAGTTTGTGATTCACGATGTTCCAAGTTTTGGGATTGCTGTCTATTTTTGAACAGTTAGTTGTTAAATTTATGTTTTCATTTCATTATTCTGTAAAATGTTAGGCTTACCTACTCGTAGGACTAGGTGCCATCACGACATCATATAGATGGGAAATTTGGGTCGTGACAAGTTGGCATCAGAGGTCTAGGTTCGTAGGTGTTGTGAGTCACAAGTCAGTTTATTAGAGTCTCGTGGATTGGTACAGAGACATTTGTGCTTATCTTCGGGAGGGTGTGGAACTGTTAGGAAAATTTCACTACTTTGATTCCTTGTCGTGCGAAAAAGAGTTGACTTCAAAATTCTAAACTTCTGTATTCTATTCTCTCACCGATGGTGAGGACACGTACAAGCGGATCTGATGAACTTCCGGGGGAGGAGCTCAGACTCCTGTCGCTGGTACTCTAGAGCAGCGGGTCCAGGTAGACCAGGTTCCAGAGATTGTACCAATGTAGCCGGTAGCTCCAGCTCAGCCTGAGGTTAGGGCAGCAACTTCTAAGGTGGAGCATCTCAGACTTGAGAGATACAACAAGTACCACCCACTTACCTTCAGCGGAATGGCTATAGATAATGCTCAGGGTTTTCTATAGGAGTGTCATCGTATTCTCTGCACTATAGGCGTAGCGAAGACGAGTAGGGTTTCTTTTACTATATTCCAGCTTAGAGGAGCACCCTATCAGTGGTGGCGTGCTTATGAGTTGAGTAGTCCGACTGAGGCAACTTCACTTACATGGACTCAGTTCTCTGACACGGTTTTGAGAGAGTATGTTCCTCAGAGCCTCAGGCACTCATGTCGTTCGGAGTTTGAGCAGCTGCGCCAGGGTGCTATGACAGTATTAGAGTATGCAGTTTGCTTTAGTGATTTGTCCTGACATGCACTGGCCTTAGTTGCCACAGTTCGAGAGAAGGTTCGATGGTTTATTGAGGGACTCCACCCCAACATCCAAATTAGTATGGCCGGGGAGTTGGAGATGGATATTTCTTATCAGCAGGTTGTGAGTATTGCCAGGAGATTGGAGAGCATGCTTGCCCAGGACAAAGAGGAAAGAGAGGCCAAGAGGTCTCGAGAGACTGGTTATTATTCTGGAGCTCGTGTCCCAGCAGCTCCCCATGGTAGGGGTTATGTGAGTCACACCGTTCATTCAGTTCTTCCAGCTGCCAGTGGTGTTCCAGCTCCTCCTAGGCCACAAGAGCCTTATTATGCACCACTAGTATCTAGTGTGCCTCTTACACGGGGTATTCCTATTGGCCAGTACATCAGACCTGGCCTGAGCCAGTCACAGCAGCCACGCCCTCCCAAAGCTTGTTTTGAGTGTGGAGACACTCGCCATATGGTGAGGGATTTCCCCAGATTTAGGAGGGGTGCACCTCCACAGACTTCTCAGCCACAACGTGCTCCACCGGGTCCTCAGGCTATGATTACAGCACCAGCTGCCACCCCACCTACCCAGCCAGCCCGTGGTGGAGGTCGGGGAGATAGAGGTCGCCCTAGAGGGGGAGGTCATGCCAAATATTATGCCCTTCCTGCTCGTACAAAGGTATTTGCTTCCGATTCTATCATTACAGGTATTGTCTCGGTCTGTCATAGAGATGTGTCGGTATTATTTGACCCAGGCTCTACATATTCTTATGTGTCATTTTTATTTTTTCCCGTATTTGGGCAGATATCGAGATTCTTTGAGTTCCCCTGTTTATGTGTCTAGTCCTGTGGGAGATTCTCTTGTTGTGGACCGCGTGTATTGGTCGTGTTTGATTGCTCTTAGTGGTTTTGAGACCAGAGCCAATTTATTATTACTCAGCATGGTGGACTTTGATATTATTTTGGGCATGGACTAGTTGTCGCCCCATTATTCTATTCTTGATTGTCATGCTAAAATTGTGACACTGGCTATGCCAGGTTTACCGCAATTAGAGTGGAGAGGTACCTTAGAGTATACTCCCAGCAGAGTTATTTCATTTATTAAAGCTCAACGAATGGTTGAGAAGGGGTGTGACGCGTATCTAGCTTATGTGAGAGATGTCAGTATTGATACCCCTACAATTGAGTTAGTTCCAGTAGTGAGAGACTTTCCAGATGTGTTTCGAGCTGATCTTTCGGGCATTTCGCCCGACAGAGACATTGATTTCGGCATTGATTTGTTGCCGGGAACTCAACCCATCTCTATTCCTCTATATCGTATTGTTCCTCCTGAGTTGAAGGAGTAGTTACAAGAGTTGCTTGATAAGGGCTTCATTTGGCCTAGTGTGTCACCTTGGGGGTGCTCTTGTCTTATTTGTGAAGAAGAAGGATGGTTCTCTGCGGATGTGTATTGATTACCACTAGTTGAACAAAGTCACAGTGAAGAAAAGGTATCCATTGCAGTGTATTGATGACTTATTTGATCAGTTACAGGGTGCCAGAGTGTTTTCCAAGATTGACTTATGTTCAGGATATCATCAGTTAAAGATTCGGGAGCCATATATCCCGAAGACTGTTTTCAGGACCATATATGGTCACTATGAGTTTCTTGTTATGTCTTTTGGGCTGACCAATGCCCCAACAACTTTTATGCACTTGATGCACAGTGTGTTCCGACCTTATCTTGACTCATTCGTCATTGTGATTATTGATGACATTCTGGTATACTCCCGGAGTCGGGAGGATCATGAGCAGCACCTGAGGACTGCGCTTTAGACTTTGAGAGAAAATAAATTATATGAAATATTTTCAAAGTGTGAGTTTTGGCTAGACTCAGTGGCATTCTTGGGTCATATAGTATCGAGTGATGGGATGCAGGTGGATCCAAAAAAGATTGATGTAGTGCAGAGTGGGCCCAAAACGTCCTCAGCTATAGAGATCCGGAGTTTTCTTGGTTAGGCGGGGTATTACCGTCGTTTTATAGAGGGATTCTCATCTATTGCAGCACCTATGACCAGGATGACCCAAAATGATGCTCCATTCAGGTGGACAGAGGAATGTGAGGAGAGCTTTCAGAAGCTCAAGACATCTTTGACTACAGCCCTAGTATTGGTATTGCCTACATGTACGGGATCATATACTGTATATTGTGATGCATCGTAGATTGGTCTCGGCGCGGTGTTTATGCAGGACGGCAGGGTTATTGCCTACGCGTCCAGACTGCTGAAGGTGCATGAAAAGAACTATCCTGTCCACGACCTTGAGTTAGTAGCTATTGTTCAGGCCTTGAAAATTTGGCGGCATTATTTGTACGGTGTTCCTTGTGAGATTTACACCGATCATCGGAGTTTGCAACATCTGTTTAAGAAAAATGATCTTAACTTGTGTCAGCGGAGGTGGTTGGAGCTACTTAAGGATTATGATATTACCATTTTGTACCACCCTCGAAAGGCCAATGTGGTGGCCGATGATTTGAGTCACCGGGCAGAGAGTTTGGGGAGCTTTGCATATCTACCAGCCGTAGAGAGGCCCATGGCGTTGGATGTTCAAGCCTTAGCCACTCAGTTTGTGAGATTGGATATTTCTGAGCCGAGTCGAGTATTGGCTTGTGTGGTCTCTCGGTCTTCTCTTTATGATTGTATCAGGGAGCGTCGGTATAATGACCCCCATCTGCTTGTCCTTAAGGACACAGTATAGCATGGTGATGCTAAGGAGTTTGCTATAGGGCAGGCTATGTGTGCCCAATATAGATGGTTTCGTGAGTTGATTCTCCAGGAGGCTCACAGTTCACGGTACTCTGTTCATCCGGGTGCCGCAAAGATGTATCAAGACTTGAGACAACATTACTGGTGGAGGAGAATGAAGAAGGACATAGTAGAGTATGTGGCTCGATGTCTGAATTGCCAGCATGTAAAATATGAGCATCAAGGACCAGGTGGATTACTTCAGAAGTTAGAGATTCCAGAGTGGAAATGGGAGTGGATCACTATGGATATTGTTGTTGGGCTTCCACGGACTCAACAAAAGTTTGATGCAGTTTGGGTGATTGTGGATAGGCTGACCAAGTCAGCTCATTTCATTCCTATGATGACTACCTATTCTTCCGAGCAATTGCCTCGAATTTATATCCACGAGATCATCAGGCTTCATGGCATACTAGTATCTATCATCTCTGGCCAAGGTACAAAGTTTACATCACAGTTTTGGAGGGTTGTACAACATGAGTTGGGTACTCGAGTTGAGTTGAGCACAATATTTCACCCTCAGACGGACAGACAGTCCATGTGCACTATTCAGATACTAGAGGATACGCTCTGTGCTTGTGTGATAGATTTTGGGGGTGCTTGGGATAAGTATTTTCCACTTGCGTAGTTTGCTTACTACAATAGTTATCAGTCCAGCATTCAGATGGCACCGTATGAGGCTCTGTATGGTAGGCGATGTCGGTCCCCAGTGTGATGGTTTGAGTCGGATGAGGCTAGATTATTGGGTACAGACTTGGTTCAGGATGCCTTGGAGAAGGTTAAGGTTATTCAGGATCGACTTCGCACAGCCCAGTCCAGACAGAAGATTTATGTGGACCGGAAGGTTCACGATTTAGCATTCCTGGTTGGAGAGCGCGTCTTGCTTCTAGTTTCACCTATGAAGGGCGTTATGAGGTTCGGAAAGAAGGGCAAGCTGAGCCTAAGGTTCATTGGTCGTTTTGAAGTGTTGCGGCGTGTTGGAGAGGTAGCTTATGAGCTTTCCTTACCTCCCAACCTTGCAATAGTTCATCCGGTATTTCATGTTTCGATGCTCTAGAAGTATCACGGCGATCCGTCCCATGTGTTGGATTTCAGCTCAGTCTAATTGGACAAGGAACTATCTTATATTGAGGAGCCAATGGATATTTTAGGCAGGCATGTCAGAAAGCTAAGGTCAAAGAACATTGCTTTTGTGAAGGTTCATTGGAGGGGACAACTGGTCGAGGAGGCAACTTGGGAAACCGAGCATGTTATGCGCAGCCGTTACCCTCACCTTTTCACCACTTCAGGTATGTCGTTATGCTCGTTCGAAGACAAATGATTGATTTTAGAGGGGAAGGATGTAACGACAAGTACCATCACAACAAAATGATGAAAATCCATCACACGCCGTAGAACCATCACACGATTCTATCACAGGGTTCATACCTTAACATAACTCCGCTGCAATGCGTGACCCCATCCACACGTTGGTCTATATTATATACCTCGAGCCACCCTGCTCAAAATCAATACCACGGAGAGGCAAATGACACAATGCCACACAAAACCTGAAAGAACATAACCAATACGCAATCGATCATGTAATACCGAAGTACTCATCTTGCTCGAATTCCCCCATGAGGCCCCCAATAGAACTGCACCATGTGCGCATATAACTAATGAATCACAACTCCTCGTAGTATATAAGAGTAACTCACATATCATTTCAGAACATGAATAACCTCAACATCAAACGAATGTCACATCCCTCAACAATAGCATTATGGAGCCAACCAATCCGACTCGGTGTAGAATATACATCCTAATTGGGTCTACCAATGGACCCCCAAATCAACTCTGGTGACCCACAAATAGATAAATAACCCTCCAAAAATCCACAATGACTGAATCATAATACATACTATCATCTGGCTAGCTTCGGCCACGACTTCACGGTCCGCAACCATGGAATAATCTGCTCCTGAAAACTCCAAGTCTCTAAATCTATAGAACACACGAATCACCATTTCTGATCCCATCTCCACTGCCCGAATGTCTATCATATCTCCCTTACATGATCATCCCACGAGGAATACTTCTCCCATTCTTTTGTGCCATATAGCAACATCTTAAAATTAGTAGTCGATCAACCAGGGGAGTGCCGCAATACCTATGAAATATCCATAATTCAAAACATAGTGCGCCTTCTGAAATATACACTCTACTCACGCAATACCAAATAGTTATAGCATTCATCTAAACATCAAAAACCGTCTATGCCCTCTAAGAATTTATGACCTCCCCTTCAAAACTAAACCTTGACCTTGTACACGCAAACCTTAATCCCACGCAACACACTGCATCTATCATGCCATCATATGAAAAATACGAGAACCTCATAACCATTTTGAGTCATAAGTACAATATATATCCGATCAGCCAAAAGCCTTCCATTCGATCCCATCCTGTAGAAAATCACAATACTCAACATGCTACCTCACGCCGATAGAAAATATCCATCTCAAACCATGGTGGAAACCATCAAGAACACTTTGAAATCCATTTTTACATAACCAAGCTATTTGAATTGAATTCCTCTAACTCGACCTAGCCACGCAGGTCACCAAACCCAAGAATATTGCCACCAAAACATTTGTAAAGTCTTACCACATCGTAATTACCCAAAATAACCAATCCTACCATTACCGTACTGGTCCAGCCTACTACCTAGTTGTCCTATTTTCTCTGAGTTTCTTTTGAATTACCCTCAAATGACATTTCTCCTTGTCAGAACTCCACGATCCTTACCCAAAGCTCACTACAAGACATACTAACATAAACTACAACACCCTAAGGACCATAAACTACTGTATTCTTCTTAAGCACCCCATAAATAACACAACCGAGACATCCACTCTAAAGGACCTTATGTGAAATTTAAAAATGTTCCTCTTCCCTTTATTATACTGAAATGTTGAATCCATAGTCATACAGAATTACCGCAAGGCTCGACACCATCCAATGTAAATAACTGATTCTAGCGATATACAAATCCGAAAAATTTTCAATTGCCATTTATACATTTTTGAATCCCTTAGCACCTTGTGGAGAGTCACCCACTTTGCTCAAATCTAAATTGCACCGCCCAAATGGGCTGAAAGACACGTGCCCCATTAACACAGCACCACTCAAAGAGGTAATTCTGCCTTAACACCACTGATTAAATTCATACTCTGTGCACACTACATTATTCACGAATAACAACCCACTCATCCTATGATTTTCTTATACTCATAAAGCGCAATATAACCCATATTTAGGAATTTTAGTACTCTAGTCATCCTCGATCTCAACCTTTGCATGTCATAACTAATCCACCAGTATGCCTCAGACCCAAAACTAAAATTTAACATATTACCATGAATTGAATTGTTAATAGCAGGCTTCCCCACTTGGCTCAAAGCTGTAAATTAAAACACTTGATAACTCGCAGTACCCATACTCCATTACTACCATAATACCGCTGTCAGTTCAACGAAAATTCTTCTCAAGCTCATACAACGCCAACCATAAAAATACCTCAATTGTCTGCTAAACTCGCATTCGTTCTCTTAACTCTCAAGTCAACTTTCTCAACCAGATTCAAATTCAATTCTCAACACATATGCACTAGCAGAAAAGAAACTCTCCACTCACATTATAAGGAACACACCTACGTAGATTACTCTGCAGGGGATAACCCACCTGTTTAGCCTCAAATTGGTATCTTGTTATACCCTTTTCACAGTCACAATTACTATGTAATCACTTAGTCTATCTGAGTCCAAACTCAATAACCAGACATGAGAATTTAATTTATCCCAAAATTTAACTACGTGAAAGATCCTTCAAGACACTCATACTCGATACTATACGTCATATCAAAATGAAAATCATCCAAATCCACTACTAAAAAGTAAATGGACACGGTTGCATGCAATATAATTTACCCAACTATGAGTCAGGGCCAAATTCCACAGAGAACAATATGTAGGCGATTAAGAATGTAAGAGAATTATCACTTATTATGCAATGCCAAACACTTAGAATGGTTGTTGAGAAAATATTATAGCTAAATGCAAAAATGTAAACTAGCCTAGAAAGCAAGTAAAATGATCAATGGCTACAAGCATGGATACAATGGGAATTACACTCAAGTAACGATCCAATATATTTCACAATTTTATAAATATGAGCAAGTTTATTATTTATTATCCTCGCATAATAATTCTACATTAGCTTCTCTTGAAAACTAACGAGACTTCCTAATTGAATGATCCCTAAAATAATTAAGAGATTAAGCACACATGAATATGGCTACAAGTAGTTTATTCCTATCCCTAGGTAGAATCTATAAAGTGAGGGTTAACGCCTCAAGTTCTAGTTAATTAATCTTTCCCAACCCCGAATTATGTTTTCCAAAATAAATCCGAAGTGAATGGGCGAGTCCTAGGGTTAGTTATTCCCTTTGGAAACATTCAAGAACAAGAATAATTAAAGAAACAATAAAACACTTCATAATAAATAAAAATCATTCAATACAAAAGCACAACAAGGTATTTAATCCGCACTTAAATATGAATATTTTCATAACTAAGATTCAAGTGTTGGAAAAAATACTACACACATAAATATTCAATACATAGCGAGGAAATGAAGAAATGAGCATAAATGAGTAAGAAATTCTCAACCAAAAGCTTCAAATCTTCAAGACCCAAGTGCGTATGCAAGAACCCTAGCTCCAAAACTTGTCTTCTCTAGTCTAAGAGACTGAAAATTAAACCTAAGATGAGTTTCCAATAAGCTAAGTTTTGTATTTGTGGGGTTGGAATTGAGAAGATGTGAATTTCCAAGTTTGCCCAGGTCTGAAGCCCGTTGGCCGCACCTGCGGAAGTATCCATGTAGATATGGCTCCGAAGATGCAGATAGCCTATCGCAGAAGCGAACATTGAAAGGAAACTCTGGCTTCGCAGAAGCGGACTTGCATGCACAGATGCGCAATTGCAGATGCGTATTTTATTCGCAGATACGCTACCGCAGAAGCGGTTCTTCTTTCGCAGATGCGGTCCCAGCGAATGAGGCTTAATTTCGCAGATGCGGCCTTCCACCTTGCAGATGCGAGGTCGCATATGCGGACAGTGTTCCGCTGATGCGGAATCACTGAAAGATTTTGCACTTTTTACTCTTTTTTTCTCAATTCCTCTTCAATTGAATTCAACTCTCTTCATGACATCATTTATATGAAAATATAGCAATGCACACCATAAACAACCTCATATTATAATTAAAGGACTCAAAATCTATGGAAAAGAGAATAAAATAAGTGGTAAAATCACCACTCATCAATTCCCCCAACTTAAAGATTTTGCTTGTCCTCAAGCAAATCAAAACCAACAATTCAATGAGGTTCTACTATTCAAAGCACAAGTAGTATTGCTATCTTTACAAATCACATTCTCCAATTAAGTACCATACTTATGGATTTAGTTGGTACTAATAATTAGACTCAAGCATGTGGATCTTAACCAAATAACTCCCTTATTTAAAAACGCTTCCAAGAATTGCAAAGGAGTTTCAAAATAATCAAGTGACAACATAAAGCCTCAAGAAGTGACTCAAAAGCACTTGTCCACTACATATGCTCAATTTTCTCATTTTGGGATACATCAATGTTACCAATCCATCCTAATTTACGTGCCCTCACAAGAAAGGAAGTCCTAAAATCACCATATTTACAAATACAACACAGGGGACAAATGCACAAAGACATTCACTCTCAACAAAGAATTTCAAGTGTTACAAAATATCATGCCATAAGGTTGCCCTTATTTTAATTCGCCGCCTATTCAAGAACATTCAGTTGGAGATCCCATAAGAACTTTTTATGCTTGTAATGTAGGTTTAGGGAAGGGTCGGATAAGCATTTGGGATACAAGTGACTAAACCTTTCTTAAACACTACTCACATTTGTCTTTTTTTTTGCACTTTGCTTCTTTTTAAACCACGTCTCCCTTATTGGCATCTAGTTACCAACATATAACCACCTTAAAGTACCTCTCTAATTTTCTCAAGACTCCATATTTATACATATACATATCTTTCTCTTTTTTTCTTTTTCTTTTGGAGCTTGAATAACTTCATATGAATAACTTTTAGGTATATGTTTCTACACTCAATGTACAACCTTACCAATTTACAACTTGACACCAATACCCCCAACTTAGGATTTTAGCTTCATTCTCAATATTCAAGGAGGGACGGATTCAAAAGAGGGAATTATTTCAAAAAAGTGTAAAGGTTTGTAATGAGGTGGTCAAAGAAAAAGTTAAAGGCTCAAATGGGGTAAAGTAGTGATAATATTTATGCAATGATATGCTTGAAAGGCTAAAAAGGTTTTTTCAAAGATTACAAAGAATGCCTAAGGTCATCCCTTCAACCAAACATAATTAACATTAGCATTGAAAGACCAACCGGGCAAGTTCTAGATGATAGAAGTAAACACAAGAATTATTTATAACAATAACTAACACACATGGCACATGAACTAATCAAGACGGATCAATTTCACTTCTTAACAAGAGAATTTAGAGCAATATCATGCCGACTAGTGGGCAAAGAGTCACCAAATAAGCCAAAAAGTTGTCACAAATATTATTCTTCCCCATGCCACTTACTTTTTCAATTTAAAACCAAAAATCGGAGGGGTATTCTTAATCCCACTTCACATACAAGAGACTAATTTTATTAGTCCCAAACAATCCAAAAGTCTTCACATAACAAAACAAGACTAATTCCCTTAAGAAAATCGTCACACCATCCGTCATAGGGAAAGGTCACCTGGTTCAACAAATAAATATTCCTTGGGAAAGAACCGTAGCATAAAGAAAACCCAAGGACATTTATTGAAAAGTATATTACTACTAAAAGAGATAAAAATAATATAAACTAAAAATACTAAAGAAGATAAAATAAACACTAATAAAATAAAATAAAATAACAAAAACTACTTAAAGAAACAAAGGCAACTAATATTAAAGGAACAAAAATAACATAAACTAAAAACTACTAAAGAAAATAAAAAATAAAAAATAAAATAAAATAGAATAACAATAGTCACTTATCCGCAAATATATCATTAATCACAAATTACGCTTGGCAAGAGAACATGATAAGCAATGATAAAATAAGCCCGGCAAGGATACACAATATCCATACCAAAGCATAAACCCGGCAAAGGCGCAAATTAAGCATCAATGTACAAATAAAGTGTACTCCCTAAATCCACCCCCAACTAAAAGCATTGCAATGTCCTCAATGCACAATATCAAAATAAAATAAGAGTAGTTTGAGGGTCTCCCTGAGGTCTGCATCAGACTAGAAGACTGCGGGAGAAAGGCTAATCACTGCCGTTGAGAACTCTCGGCCTCCTCATCCTAAGTATCATCAGTATCATCATCATAAACAGTCGATATGAAAGAGTACCCCTTGTTATCCTCAGCATCAGCAACATGTATCTTCCTGTTCGGCTGCCCCTATTTGAAGATGGCTTTGATGCATCTCCACATTTTGATCATAAACTTGCCCTTTTCTTGTTTTTCTCTTTCTCCTTTTCGAAGTCCGACTGAAGATCTACATGCGCCTTGGCCAAGTTGCCATAGGATGCCTCGAGTCTGCCAACAGATGATGCCATCTTCTCATGAGACTTTGCCTGCCTTTTCTGTGAATCTAGGTAGGTCTTCTTGTCTTCCCTGGTAAAGTACTCGAGCCCAGTCTGGGGGTGTGAGGGTCCACTAGGGAGCTATGACACTAAGTCACGGATGACGCCAAGTTGCGAGTTCAACATCCCAAATGGTCCCTCAGGCACTGCGGCCTGCGAGGATGACTCTGATCTGCCAACAGTGGTGACTTTCCTCTTCTTGCTCTTGACTGCACTACCCTCACCCGTTACGCTCAATGGATGAAAGGGTTTTTCAGCCGGCAACCAATGATCGGTGCTTGATACCTCAACCTCTGCCCACCTACAAAACTTTGTGATCAGTGAAGGAAACATCAACCCTGGGCTATCGTCGTGCAAGTACTCTCTCAGCCCCCGCAGGATATAATGGCCGACATTCAAAGGAATACCGTCAAGAAGGCATGCAATGATCAGGGTTCTAGTGTATGATACATCTGAAACATTTCCACAAGGTGATACCCTGTTGCAGAGGATGTAGAGCTATGTTTTAGCTTCAGCTGTGAAGTCAATCGACTTCAAACCCCTTCTCTTGTTGGCCCATTTTTCTCTCATGCTTGCGGGATAGAGTTTACACAAGCCATTCTGCGTTGTTGCAATGATCTTTTTCTAGCACTGGCTCGAGTGATGGCCAGGAATCTCGAGTATGTCATTAATCTGCTCAGTCCCAAACCTCACAGTCTTACCCCTTATGATGAGTTGTGGGTTGGCGAAATTTGTATGCTTAAGATTTGTGTAAAACTCATGAACCCACTCCTCATTGGCTTTGCAGGTAGTAGGCATGAAGCACAACCAGTCGGAGGCTTGAAGACGACCATAGAATTCTGGGAGTAGCTCGGCCAATTTCTCCTTTAAAATCCCGTTTTCAAGCACTATCTTTTTGGTGAGGATGTTGTCATTACACCGGAGGGGACAATCAGCCGACATGAAGTGTGATTGGTCAAATTGTTCATCCACACCTTCCTCCCCAATTTCATGATCAAACGAGACATTTTCGTTCATGTTCGGGTCCATTTTAGCTTAAAGTACCTTCAAAAGAATTAAAAGAACGTTAGTCGGGCAGTAGAATCATGTTAGGCAATTTAAAACAAAGCAAGTAGGCCAAAGAATCGAGTAGAACGGACCCGGGAAGCTCCAGATGCAAAGCTACTAGAATTTGGAATTTTGCCCAGTTTCCGCACCTATAGAAAAGCCATCGCAGGTGCGGTCCCGCTTCTGTTGGTTTTTATCTGCTTCTGTGGTTTTGCCCATCTCCTCAGAGTTCGCACCTACGAAACAGTCAACGCAGGTGCGAGTCCGCATCTGCGACACGTTTTTCGCTTCTGCGGTGTTCATCAAAGGGTTCCAAAGCCCAGAATGTTTTACTCTTTTACTTCTCAAACAAGATTTTTAGCACATAATTTATACTCAAGACTTCTAAATTAGTATACTACATGAACCGGCAATTCTATTAAACCTGATTTTGTGGTACTTAGCTAGAAATTTTCTTTTGTACAATTTGTCTAACACATTACAAGCAGAGATGATGATATGCTTTTTTTAATTTAATTTGGTATTCAGACTTCCCAAAAAATTGTTCCATCATAGAAGCATACAAAGACACTCTCAACCATTTTCACTCACTCCTAAAACTAACAGTGATAATAAAAATAAACAAAATAAAATTGAAAACGTGATTGTAGAACAAATGAGATGAAGAAGAAGAAAAATAAAAGAGAAGTAGAAGAAAGGAGTAGATGAGAGACATGGTACCTGTGTGGTCTTGTACTTGAGAATTTGAGTGTGAGTAGATGGTGTGAGAGATGAGCGGAGTTTGAGTTTGGGGGAAAAAAGGTTTAGAGTATACCTAATGAAATGAGGGTTTATTTCATTAAACCAGCCCGATACCCACACCTGCGACTCCAGAAGCGCTTCTGCGAAGCCACTTCTGCGAGCATGTCATCGCACCTGCGGATTGTTGCGCATCTGCGCCTTGGTTTCCGCTTCTGCGTGAGCGCACCTGTGTGCTTATGTCCGCAGGTGCGGTTGAAGCAGACTTCAACTGGGCATATCTGGGCAACCACTATTTTGGCTTGTTCCAACACTTCAAACCCCTTAATTCAACTCCAAAAAATCTGAAACTTTGCAGATTAGTCAAAAATAACATAATAAACTATTCTAAAAAAGAAAATTTCAAAAACGACTATAAATTTTGAAAACGATGGGTTTCCTTCCACCAAGCGCCGCATTTAACGTCGTGGCACGACACGGTTCAACTTTACCACTTTTCTCGCCACTTGGACGATATGAACTGGGCACCTAACTTGGAATCAAGCTTTTGACCACGAAAAACGGGGGGTGGTAAGTAGATGATCAGGCCAAGCATTAACTTCTTCATTTTGCACTTCTTGACTTTCATATGTGGAATATCATTTTGCCTTTTTGAATATGCAAATTGCAAAATGTATGGCTCTTGCTTTTCTTCTTTGCACTTCCATATGGATTCGCACGGCTCAATTCCCATATCACCGTGTAATTCCATGGTTGAAAATGCTTGGAATGCAACCTCAAGCCTTCAAATTGCAAATCTTCCAGGATTTTGACATTCCTTTTTTTTCGGGATTAGAGTCAATCTGAACCATATTTTCAATTACACCGGTTGACTCTAATTCCATATTTTTCTTGGCATCACTAACAAGCATGGAGTCGGTTGGCAGATGTTCAATTCTTGATTTCTCAAAGTAAAGCTCAATTTCTTCCTCGATGTCGGACTCTTCTTGATCTCTTTCCACACTCTCAATTTGGTGGGCATAGTAAGCCTCCACCAATATTTTCATTTGATTTTCCAAGGTGCGGATATCATCATCATTTTGAGTTAGTGCTTGTTTTAAGTCCTCGAGTGCCAAGCTTTGCTTCTCCTCATTTTCAAGAATGGCCTCCAACATGAGCATCATCCTCTCATTTTGAGCATTTGAGAGTTCTTCTTGGTTTTGATCAAGTGCAAAAGAAAGATTTTCGGCTTCAACCTCTAAGTAAAGTTCTTGGCTATCATTCACTTCCGAGGCTTTTTGGACCTCTAAAGCTTCAAGAATTTCTACCATTTGTAAGTTCAACCTTTCAAGCACCAAATCATTTAGGATACTATTTTCCAAAATCTCCTCCATGGCATTTTGCTCTTTGTTTGCTCCTTCAAGTAGGCATTCTAACATGAGCTTAAACTCTCCAGTTTGACCATGTTCAATTTCTTCCACTTCCATATACCTAAACTTTTCATCACAAAAAGTAGAATCATCATAGCGGGGGCTTGGGGAAGGGAAGGACACATAAGCACAATTATTCCAATTGCCATTTTGACGACCACACTTATCGCAAATACTCCACTCATGGGTTTGAGATTGTGCGCACAATCCGCCCCCGGGAGAATTTAAACAATTTTTCTATGAGTGTGGTCCTCCACAATAAGGACAAGGGTCATCAAAGTATGAACAAATACAATTTGACCAATTTTCATTATATGATGCCATTTTTTTTAAATTATGAAAATAAACAAGAAAATAAATAAGAAAAATAAACAAATATAAGAAAATAATTACACAAACAATTACAAGTTTGGACCAAAGCACTTACGCTTATTTCTCAAACAACCTAAATATGCCAAAGTTTACCCGGCAACTGCGCCAATTTTGATAACATCCAAATCCACTACTAAAAAGTAAATGGACACGGTCGCATGCAATATAATTTACCCAACTAGGAGTCGGGGTCGAATACCACAGAGAACAATATGTAGGCGATTAGGAATGTAAGATAATTATCTCTTATTATGCAATGCCAAACACTTAGAATGGTTGTTGAGAAAATATCATAGCTAAATGTGAAAATGTAAACTAGTCTAGAAAGCAAGTAAAATGATCAATGGCTACAAGTATGGATACAAT
Organism: Nicotiana tomentosiformis; assembly: GCF_000390325.3. Lineage (NCBI taxonomy): Eukaryota > Viridiplantae > Streptophyta > Magnoliopsida > Solanales > Solanaceae > Nicotiana > Nicotiana tomentosiformis. The sequence continues at coordinate 42,792,118 of NC_090820.1, forward strand.
GGGAATTACACTCAAGTAACGATCCAATATATTTCACAATTTTATAAATATGAGCAAGTTTATTATTTATTAGTCTCGGATAATAATTCTATATTAGCTTCTCTCGAAAACTAACAAGACTTCCTAATTGAATTATCCCTAAAACAATTAATAGATTAAGCACACCTGAATATGGCTACAAGTAGTTTATTCCTATCCCTAGGTAGAATCTATAAAGTGAAGGTTAATGCCTCAAGTTCTTGTTAATTAATCTTTCGCAACCCCGAATTATTTTTCCCAAAATTAATCCGAAGTGAATGGGCGAGTCCTAGGGTTAGTTAATCCCTTTGGAAACATTCAAGAACAAGAGTAATTATAGAGACAATAACTCACTTCATAATAAATAAAAATCATTCAATACATAAGCACAATAAGGTATTTAATCCACACTTTAAATATGAATATTTCCTTAAACAAGATTCAAGTGATGGAAAAAATACTATACACTTAAATATTCAATACAAAGCAAGGAAATGAAGAAATGAGCATAAATGAGTAAGAAATTCTCAACCAAAAGCTTCAAATCTTAAAGACCCAAGTGTGTGTTCAAGAACCCTATCTCCAAAACTTGTCTTTTCTAGTCTAAGAGACAGAAAAATAAGCCAAAGATGAGTTTCCAATAAGCTAGGTCGTGTATTTATGGGTTTGGAATCGAGAAGATGTGAATTTCGAAGTCTTCCCAGGTCTGAAGCCCATTGTCCGCACCTACGGAAGTATCCACGCAGACGCGGCTCTGCAGATGCGGATAGCCTATCACAGAAGAGAACATTGAAGGGAAACTCTAGCTCCGTAGAAGCGGACTTGCATGCGCAGATGCGCAATCGTATATGCGTATTGTATTCGCAGAAGCGGTTCTTCTTTTGCATATGCGGTCTGAGGGAAGGAGGCTTAATTGTGCAGATGCGGCCTTCCACCTTGCAGATTCGAGGTCGCATATGCGGACAGTGTTCCACAGATGCGGAATCACTGAAGGATTTTGCACTTTTGTACTCTTATTTGCTCAATTCCACTTCAATTGAATTCAACTCTCTTCATGGAATTATTTACATGAAAATCTAGCAATACACACCATAAACAACCTCATATTATAATTAAATGACACAAAATCTATAGAAAAGAGACTAAAATAAGTGGTAAAATCACCACTCATCAATATATAATGAATGTATATGACTGAGTATGAAATTTCAATTTAAACAAATAATTCAACAAAAATATGACCTCTAAGGGTCTCAATAATACTAGCATATAGCCTCAGCATGATTTTAAAAATTATTCTCAACTCAACTTCTTTAGCACATAAACTACATGAATAATGCCAAGATTATTTGACTAAAAAATTTCACGGAACCAATTACGTCACAATTTCTATGGTGCACGCCCACACGCCCATCACCTAGCATGTGCGTCACCTCCAAACAATTCACATAATACGTATAATCAGGGTTCATACCATCAGCTCCAAGATTAGAAGAGTTACTTACCTCGAACAAGATGAATCCAATGTCGAGCAAGCTAAACAATGCTCCAGAAATTCCATTATGTGCGTATCAACTTCTGAACGGCTCAAATCTAGTCACAATTAATTTGATTCAGTCCACACAATTATAGGAATTAATTCCATATCAAAATACTAATGTTTTCCCACAAAATCCGAAATTACGCTCCAAAAATCGTCCATAGGGACCGCATCTCTGAATCCGACGAAACTCACAAAAATTCGACAATCCATCCAATAACGAGTTCAACAATACTAATTTCACTTAAATCCGACTCCGAATCGGTGTTAAAATCTCGAAAATTCATTTTATGAAATCGTAGAAAATTCCTCCGATTTCTCTTGAAAAATCAATAATCTAAAGCTGAAAACAAAGATTAATTAACAAAATATAATCACAAGGGAGTCAAGAACACTTACCCCAAGTTGTGTGGAAATATTCCTCTCCAAAATCGCCCAAACTGAGCTCTAAAATCCGAAAATGAAGAAAGCAACCAAAACCCACGATTTAAAACTTCTGCCCAGCGTCTTCCGCATCTGCGGACAAGAGGTCGCATCTGCGACCCTCACTTCTGTGGACGAAGCTTGCATCTGCGAGTGTGGTCGCTTCTACGGTGTGCAAATCACATTTGCAGTCGCGCTTTTGCGCATGCCCATATGCACCCTTTCTTCCTCTTCTGCGACCTTCGCTTTTGCGACTTCTCTGTCGCTTCTGTGAAAATCACACATATGCAAAGTAAACTGCAGGTGCGGTCACACCAGAACCAGCAACGACGAACAATAACAACATGAAGAAAAATGATCCGAAATCAAATCTAAAACTCGCACGAGCCCTTCAGGAGCCCGTCCGAACATACTAACAAGTTCCATAACATAACACAGACCTAATCGAGGCCTTATATCACACCTAACAACATCGAAACGATGAATCACACATCAATTCAAAATCAATGAACTTCAAAACTTCAAACTTCCACATACGATGCCGAAACCGATCGAATCACATTCAATTGACCTCCATTTACAAACCTATTCCAATTTACAGAATCGGATTCTCACCCAGATATCAGAAAGTCAACCCCTCGGTCAAACTTCCCAAAAATTCGACTTTCGACATTCCAAGACTAATTCCACTACGGACCTCCAAATAATTTTCCGGACATGCTCCAAAGTCCAAAATCACCATACAGAGCTATTGGAATCATCAAAATTCAAATCTGAGGTCGTTTACACATAAGTCAACATTCGGTCAACTTTTCCAACTTAAGTTATCAATTATGAGACTAAGTGACTCATTTCACTCCGAAATCTTTCCGGATCTGAACCAATTACTCGGGCAAGTCATACAAGAACTGTAAAGAATAAATTAAGTAGTGAATGAGGGAACGGGGTTGTAATACTCAAAACGACCCGCCAGGTCGTTACATATATTTATTAACTACAGAATTTACTTTAGCATGTTTTCTAAAGTAATTACCTAACGCATAATCACTTTAGCTTTTTATGTCTATTGTAGTGATTTACTGCTTACATATAAAAGACTTCATACTTTTTCTTTTTGAAGCAATAATACACTAATATAGTTTTTTACTTTTGTATTCCTTCTTAGGTGTTCAACCTTGATTCAATGTTGTTTAGAATAAATATTGAAGGAATGGAATTCATTGTTGACTTAAAGAAGAGAACTTATGACTTCTTGGGATTCCAACTTGATTAATTGCCCTCTCCACACACAATTGCTGGTATCAATAAGAGATATTTGTAGAAATATGATTACTGCTCAAAATGGTATTCAAGGAAACACATGGTTCAAAACATATGAAGGACATTTCAATACTATGAGAGATCAAAATTCATCGGATATACCACAAATTGTAGAATCTGAAATCACAAAATCTCCCGATGTAGAGTTTCTACAAGGAAGAAGACAAAAGAAGAGGTATATCCCTGCAACTGAGCCAGTACAATTGATTTAACGACCTAATCGGTCGCTTTGCTTTCTAGAACCCCATTCTCCAAAATGAGACTCCTCGTTTGTGCTTTTAATATTTTATGACTTGTGTGGATGGTTAGTTCGAGGTTTGGAAGGGTTCGGGTTAAAATCGGAACACTTGGTTCCTTAACAATTGACTTAAAAGGCTAAATTTGACTTGAGTCAACGTTTTGGGTAAACGAACTCAAAATTGGGATTTGACAGTTCCAATAGGTTCATAAGTTGATTTTGGACTTAGGCATAGGTTCGGATCGGGGTTTTTATGACCTGGGAGTGTTTCGACGCTTAATAGTAAAACTTGGTTAATTGAAAGATTTAGAGTTCTTTAAATTTGGTTTGGAGTTGGTTTTGGTGTTATCGAGGTCTATTTGGTATTTCGAGCCCGAGGATAGTTATGTATGGTGGTATAAGACTTGCACACAAAATTTGGTGTCATTCTGAATAGTCTAAGTACAATTCGGTGCATTCAGAGCGATTTGGAAACTTGAAGTTCATAACTTGATTCAATTTGGTTTTGGGGTGCGATTCTTAGTTTTGTTGTTGTTTTACGTGTTTCGAGAGTTTGAGCAGGACCGTATTATTTTTATATACTTGTTGGTGTATTTGGACAGTATTCTGAGGGGCTCGGGTGTGTTGCAGATCACCCATAGCTAAGTTGGAGAAAACAGATTTTCCAGTTCTGGTTTCCTTCTTCGCGAACGTAGAAGGGCACTCACGTTCCCGATGAAGGATTTGGGCAGTTGGGCGATTTGTTCTTCGCATTCGCGATCAGGAGGTCACATTCGAAGAGCTTTGAGATCCCATACCTACACGTTCGCGAAGGCCAAATTGTGTTCGCATAGAATAAAGGGGCCTGGGAGGGTATGTACCCATTAACCTTCGCATTCGTGGATGAGCCAACGCGTTCGCGTAGGGTAGGCCAAGAAATCATCCGCATTCGTGAGGCCCCTGCCGTGTTCGTGATGGGTATTCTTCTGGGCCTGGGGAGCTTTACCTTCGTGAACGCGAGGCCCTTTCTGCGTTCGCGAAGAAGGGGCAGCATGGTAGTGTTGTTTTAAATCGAGACTTAGGCTATTTTTGAGTTCATTTATTACACTCTTGAGCAATTTTGGAGCTTTAAAGAGGGGGATTTCAACCTATCTATTGAAGGTAAGTAATTCCTACCCAATATGAGTTTAATATATGGATTATGGGTAAATTTTAACATGTAAATTTGTTAAAATTATGGGTTTCGATGAAAAATCTAGGTTTTGATAAAAAATTAGATTTAACCATGAAAATAGTTATGGAATTGAGTGAAAATTATATATTTGAGTTTGTGAGGTTATGGGTAATATTTATCTTCGAACATTTCCGGAATCCGGGCACGTGGGCCTGGGGGTAAATTTTAGGAATCTTTCAATTGGGGTTGGTAATCACTCTAATAGTTAGAATTTGAACTTTTGAGCATGTATTCATTAGTTTAAGTAACATTTGACTAGTTTCGGATTGTTCGGCACCGAGTTGAGGCTTAGGAGTGAATTTGAGGCCGTAAAGTGAGCTTTGCGACGAGGTAAGTCTCTTGCCTAACCTTGTAGGAGGGAATTTACCTCATAGGTGATTTAAATTAATCTTTGGTTCTAATTGTGTGGGCTACGTACACACGAGGTGATGAAAGTCCGTGCGTAGCTACTATTTATGCTGATGTCCAGGTGGTTTAGGACCCAAATCATGAATTTCTTGTAATGTTTGCACCTACTTGCTAATTTAAAGTGCTTAAATTATATAAGAACTTGTTAGAAGAATTGTAAAGAGGCCGAATTTCACTTGCTTAAATCTTGAGTGGATCACTTGACCGTTAATGAAAATTGTATGGCATTGTGTATTAGCCTGTTAATAATGGTAAGTCAAATGCTTATAGGATATCGACGAGGCCAATGTGTATTGGGATTTCCTGCTCTTAATCTGTCAAATTCTAGTATAGTTTAAGATATCGTCCCATAGTGACTGGATAATCTATGCTAGAGACTTGTAATATTTTAACTACTATTTGAGAGAATCAAATTGATAAAAAGTGAGTAAGGTTTAAAACTTGTTAATTACTTAAACAAAATAAATAACTTTTGAAAGATTTATAATTTTTAAAAAAAGAGTTGGGAATCATTGAATTCACTATAATAAAATCTTAGTTTCTACATTTATTTCTTTAAAGAATAATTGCTATTTCTAGTTGTCACGACCCGAAATTCCTACCTTCGGAACCGTGATGGCGCCTAACATTTTACTTGCTAGGCAAGCCAATGTTATAATAATATTAGCCATTTTTAAACAATTTTAAATTAATTAATAACAAAGGAACCAATGTGGAAGTAAAGTCTGAAATGTAGTGAATAATCCATAAAAATAGCGATGTCTAAATACCATCACAAAATTGGTGTCACAAGTGCACGAGCTAGAATAATACAAATAAAAGTCTGAATAAAATAAAGTTGTCTGAAGACAAACACACAGCTAAAGTAAAGTTGACGGGGACTTCAGAACTGCAGACACTGTGCAGTTATACCTCAAGTCTCCTCTGGGTAGCTAAAATCCGAGCAAGTCTAGGGTATGTCGCTAGGACCAACTCCGAAATCTGCAAAAGAAGTGCAGAGTGTAGTATCACTACAACCGACCCCATGTACTGGTAAGTGCCGAGCCTAACCTCGACAAAGTAGTGACGAGGCTAAGGCAGGTCACTTACATTAATATGTATGCAATAATAGTAATAACAACAATAATAGAACTAAATCAAGTAACTCATTTTAATAGTTGAAGCCAATTCAGCAGTCAGAACCAATTATTATTTCCATCAATTTCCGTTGCAGCGTGCAACCCGCTCCCACAATATATTCATATTCAATCCTCCAACATAATTATTTTACTCAATTATATATAGTCTTTTAAATAAGTCTGTTGCGGCGTGCAACCCGATCCCCCAATATGGACTTTTAATAAGTCTGTTGCGGCGTGCAACTCGATCCCCCTATATGGACTTTTAATAAGTCTGTTGCGGCGTGCAACCCGATCCCCCAATAAGGACTTTTAATAGGTCTGTTGCGGCGTGCCACCCGATCCCTCAATATATATTTATTTTCATTTCCGTTGCGGCGTGCAACCCGCTCCTCCAATATATTCATTTACCAATTCCTATAAAAGAAATTGCCCCAATAAATACAACAATTAATATGAAATTATAAGACATCAAGCATACAATAATTATGATTTATTTATGAAACAGACAATGACAAGTAACAATTTATTTTAAAAATCAGGGAGAAAATAGGCAGTTTAATATTTAATATACTAAATGCCAATGAACAATTAAGACACTTAAATCAAATAAGCATTTAACAATTATTGCAAGAATTTAAGAATTAATATTTGACAAAATAATATGAGAGAAACAATTATTATAACAATTAATTCGTGTCTTAGAACAATTTATAATTTACAAATAATTATGCAAATAATTAATTTGACGATGTATAGACACTCGTCACCTCGCCTATACGTCGTTCCCATGCATTTCACATAAAAAATAATTTAAGGGTTCTATTCCCTCAAGTCAAGGTTAACCACGACACTTACCTCGCATTGCAAATTTCAATCAATTACTCAACCACAACTTTTTATTTTGAATTTGTCTCCAAAAGCGTCAAATCTATTCATAAACAACCCGATATACTCAATACGAATCATAGGAATTAATTCCATATGAATTTACTAATTTTTCGGATTAAAATCCGAAATTCATTTTAAAAATCAACAGTGAGACCCACATCTCAAATCTCGTGAAAACTTATGAAATCCGAACATCCATTCTGAGATGAGTCCAACCATACAAAAATTATCAAATTCCGATGCCAAATGGACCTTCAAATCCTAAATTTTCGTTTTTGGAAGATTTTATAAAAATCCGATTTTTCTCCCATAACATCACGGATTCATGATATAACTGAGTATGGAATCATGAAATATAATAAATATAGGATAAGGAACACTTACCCCAATATTTTTCCGTGAAAAATTGCCAAAGAATCGCCTTACCCGAGCTCAAAAATGGAAAATGGTTGAAAATAAGACGAAATCCATTTCCAGAACTTAAGTTCTGTTTTTTGGATTTTAACCCTTCGCGAACGCAGTCAGTGCCTCGTGTTTGCGAAGCACAAATTTGTGCTGTCCAAATTTTATCCTTCGCGAATGCGAGGGCTACCTCGTGAATGCGATGCTTGCCTGGCTTGGCCTTCGCGAACGCGAAGGCAAATTCCTCTCCGGTCTTTTCCCCTTCGCGAATGCGAGGCTTCGATTGCGAACGCGAAGCTTTGCGCCTCGACCCTTCGCGAACGCGTTCCCTCTGTCGCGAACGCGAAGCACAAAATGTGCCCGTCCAATTTGCTCTTCGCATTCGTGAGATTACCATCGCGAACGCGAAGAAAAACACACTAGAAGACTGAAGTTTGCAGAAAACCAGATTATTCTAAGTTCTAAATCATCACGTAGCCTATCTGAAACTCACCCGAGCCCTCGGGTCTCCAAACCAAACACGCACCCAAGTCCTAAAACATCATACGAAGTTGCTCGCGCGATCAAATCACCAAACTAACACCTAGAACTACGAATAAGACACCAAATCAAAGAAAATTTTCAAGAAAACTTTAAAACTTATATTTTCATAACCGAACGTCCGAATCACATCAAATCAACTCTGTTTCTCACCAAATTTGACAGACAAGTCATAAATATTATAGTGGACCTATACCGGGTTTCGGAACCAAAATACGGACACGGTGTCAATAAATCCAACATTAATAAATTATTAAAAATGATTAAGCTTTCAAACTTTTAATGTTTCATCAAAATTCCATATCTCGGGCTAGGGACCTCGAAATTCGATTCCGGGCATACGCCCAAGTCCCAAATCATGATACGGACCTACGGGAACTGTCAAAATACTGATCCGAGTTAGTTTGCTCAAAATGTTGACCAAAGTCAACTTAATTGAGTTTTAAAGCTCTATTTGACATTTTAATCCATTTTTCACATAAACACTTTTCGAAAAATTATACGGACTGCGCACGCAAGTCGAAGAATGATAAATAGTATTTTTCGAGGTCTTAGAACATAGAATTAATTATTAAATTTAAATATGACACTTTGGATCATCATATTCTCCACCTCTAAAATACTAGAGGTGGTGAATTTAGAAAAAGTACCACCTTCGTCCTCGAACGAAGTTAGAAAAAGTACCTGAGCTGGTGAATTAATGTGGATATCTACTCTGCATGTCCTACTCGGACTCCTAGGTAGCTGTCTCAGTTGATTGACCTCTCCATTGCACCCGAACTGAAGGATAACTCTTAGACCTCAACTGTCGGACCTGCCGGGCTAGAATAGCCACCGGCTCCTCCTCGTACGTCAAATCTTTGTCCAATTGGACCGAGCTGAAATCTAATACATGGGCTGGATCACCATGATATTTCCGGAGCATAGACACATGGAACACCGAATGAATCGCTGATAAACTAGGTGGTAGTGCAAGACTGTAGGCTACTTCCCCCACCCTTTTAAGAATTTCAAAAGGACCTAGGGCTCAACTTGCCCTTCCTTCTGAACCTCATTACACCTTTCATAGGTGAAACCCGGAGCAAAATTCTTTCTCCAACCATGAATTCAATATCACAAACTTTACGATCGGCATAATTCTTTTGCCTAGACTGAGCTGTGCGAAGTCGATCCTGAATAACCTTGGTCTTATCCAAGGCATCCTGTACCAAATCGGTGCCCAACAACCAACCCTCTCCCGGTTCAACTCGCAAACGACATCGTCTTCCATATAATGCCTCATATAGAGCCATCTGAATACTCTACTGGTAGCTATTATTATAAGCAAACTCCGCAAGTGGTAGGAATTCATCCCAAGAACCTCCAAAGTCTATAACAGGAGCGTGAAGCATATCTTCCAATATCTGAATGGTGCGCTCTGACTGTCCGTCTGTCTGTAGATGTAATGTTGTACTCAACTCAATCAGCGTGCCTAACTCACGCTGTACAGCCCTCCAGAAGTGTGAGGTAAACTGCGTACCTCGATCTGAAATAATAGACACGGGCACACCGTGAAGGCAGAAAATCTCACGAATGTAAATTTCAACTAACCTCTCTAAAGAACAGGTAACTACCACTGGAATAAAATGTGCTGACTTGGTCAACCTGTCCACAATGACCCAAATTGTGTAAAATTATCTCTGAGTCCGTGGGAGTCCAACAACAAAATCCATAGTGATACGCTCCCATTTCCATTCAGTAATTTCTAACTTCTGAAGCAAACCACCAGGTCTCTGATGCTCGTATTTAACTTGCTGACAATTCAGACACCGAGCTACATATGCAACTATATCCTTTTCATTCTCCTCCATCAATAATGTTGCCGTAAATCTTGATACATTTTGGTAGTACCTGGATGAATAAAATACCTAGAACTGTGTGCCTCTTCAAGAATTAATTCACGAAGCCCGTCAAAATTAGGCACACAAATGCGACCTTGCATTCGCAGAACTCCATCTTCCCCTAGAGCAACCTGTTTGGCATCACCGTTCCGCACCGTGTCCTTAAGGACAAGTAAATGAGGATCATGATACTGTCGCTCTCTGATGCACTCATATAAGGAAGACCGAGTGACTGTGCAAGCTAGAACCCGACTGGGTTCTGAAACATCTAACCTCACGAACTGATTAGCCAAAGTCTGAACATCTGCAGCTAACGGCCTCTCACCAACCAGAACATAAGCAAAACTGCCCATACTCACAGCCTTTCTACTCAAAGCATCGGCCACTACATTGGCCTTTCAGGGGTGGTACAAAATGGTGATTTCATAGTCTTTCAAAAATTCCAACCATCTTTTCTGCGTCAAATTAAGATCTTTTGTTTGAACAGATACTGAAGGCTACGATGATCAGTAAATACCTCACACGAGACACCGTAGAGGTAATGCCACCAAATCATCAATGCGTGAGCAGTGGCTGCCAATTCTAAGTAATGAACATGATAATTCTTCTCATGAACTTTCAACTACCGCGACGCATATCCAATCACCCTGCCTTCTTGCATCAATACTGCACCAAGCCCAATGTGAGATGTGTCACAATATACCTTATACGATCTTGAACTTGTGGGTAATAACAACACTGACACCGTAGTCAAAGCGGTCTTGAGCTTCTGAAAGGTCAACTCACACTCGTCTGACCATCTGAATGGGACACCTTTCTGGGTCAGTCTGGTCAATGGGCTTACTATAGATGAAAACCCTTCCACGAACCGACGATAATAACCTGCCAAACCTAGGAAACTCCGGATCTTTGTAACTGAAGTATGTCTAGGCCAATTATGAACATCCTCAATCTTCTTAGGATCCACCTTTATGCCTTATGTTGATACAACATGCCCCAAAAAAGCAACTGAGTCTAACCAAAATTCACATTTTGAAAATTTGGCGTATAACTGATTATTTTTCAAAGTCTGAAGCACACTCCGAAGATGCTGCTCATGCTCCTCTCTACTGCTGAAGTAAATCAAGATATCATCAATGAATACAACCACAAAATAATTCAAATAGGGCTTGAACACCCGATTCATCAAATCCATAAATGCTAATGGGGCATTTGTCAACCCAAATGACATCACTAGGAATTCGTAATGCCCATACAGAGTCTGAAAAGCTATCTTAGGGACATCAAATGCCCTAATCTTCAACTGATGGTAACCAGATCTCAAATCGATCTTCGAAAATACCTTGGCACCCTGAAGCTGATCAAATAAGTCATCAATTTTAGGCAGCAGATATTTGTTTTTTATAGTGGCCTTGATCAACTGTCGATAATCTATACATATTCGCATAGAGCCATCTTTCTTCTTTACAAATAGTACTGGTGCAAGTCTTGTAACTGCTCCTTCAATTCTTTCAACTCCGGCTGGGCCATACGGTATGATGGGATAGAAATTGGCTGAGTGCATGGAGCTAAATCAATACAGAAGTCAATATCTCTGTCGGGTGGCATCCCTGGCAAATCTGCTGGAAATACTTTTAGAAATTCACGAACAACTGGTACTGAGTCCATAGAAGGAACATCCACACTGGGATCGCGAATATAATCCAAATAGGCTAGATACCCTGTCTCGACCATACGCCGAGCTTTCATATAAGAAATAACCCAACTGGTAGAATGACCAAGAGTTCCTTTCCACTCTAACCGAGGTAAATGGCTAGGGTCACTGTCTTGGCATGACAATCCAATATAACATGATAAGGTGACAACCAATCCATACCCAAGATGCCATCAAAATCTACCATATCAAGAAGTACCAATAATAACCACACACAAAGTATAAACATGATCTACTACAACACAGTCTTCCACTGGTGTAGATACACACACAGAAGCACTCAGAGAATCACAAGGCACAACCAAATATGAAGCAAAATAGGAGGACACATAGGAATAAGTAGATCCTGGATCAAATAGAACTGAATCATCTCTATGAAAAACTGGAATAATACCTTTGATCACATCATCAGATGAATCGGCCTCAGGCCTAGCTGGAAAAGCATAAAATTGGGGTTAGGCCCCACCACTCTGAACTACGTCCCTGTGACGGCCTCTAACATGTTGGTCTCCACCTCTAACGGTCTGACCTCCACCTATAATGGACTTACCTCCACCTCTAGCTGCTTGACCTCTACCTCTAGCTGGCTGAGAATGTGGTGAAGAAACCGGTGCCGGTATGATGGCACGAGAATCCTGCTAAGATCTATTACTTGACAACCTAGGGCAATACCTCCTGATGTGACCAATGTTCCCACATTCATAACACCTATCCTGATGTTGTGACTGCTGAAGCTGAAGCTGACCCAAATGGGCCAGATAACCATTGTAGTGACTCTGGAGTGGTAGTTCACTGATAGGAGCTGAATGTGCACTAAATGCTGGCTGCCCAGAGTAAGGCATAATAGGACGGTGACTCCCTGAAGCATTGTGAGATGCCTGAAGTGCTGAATGAAATGGTCTGGGAGGATGACCCCTACCAACATTACCCCTGCCTCTAGACGAGGTACCACTGAAACTACCGAACTGACGAGGCCTCTTATCAGACCTTTGCCCTCTATCCTGTGCAAAAACCATCTCGATCCTCCTCGCGACATTAGCAGCTGCTTGAAAAGAAATCTCACTTCCGGTTTCCTTGGCCATCTGAAGCCTGACAGGATGAGTGACTCCCTCAATAAACCTCCTCACTATTTCTCCCTCAGTAGTTAGTAAAAGGAGAGCATGGCGTGCTAAATCCACAAAATAGGACTCATTTTGAGTAACAGTCATATTGCCCTGCTGTAGACACTCAAATTTCTTGCGGTAATCCTCTCTCAGTTTGATAGGAAGGAACTTCTCCAGAAATAGCCGCGAGAATTGCTCCCATGTAAGTGCAGGCGATCCAATAGGTCTAGTCAATGTATAATCTCTCACCACCTCTTGGCAGAACCCATCATCTAAAATACAGCAAAATCAACCCCATTGGTCTCAACTATACCCATGTTCTGCAGCACCTCATGGCAGCGGTCAAGATAATCCTGTCGGTCCTCAGAATGTGTACCACTGAAGTGAATTGGAAAGAGCTTAGTAAAATTGTCCAGTCTCAATAAGGCCTCAAAAGACATGGCGGGCCTATCACCGGTCTGTGCAGCAACAACTAGCTGAACTACCCCAACTAGCGGGGATGCCAGAGCCTGATTATAAGGAGCTATCTGTTCTGGAGCGGGAGTAGTAGGAAGTTGTGCTCCTCCCCAGCCTGTGAAACGGCTGGTGCCACTATAAATGTACCATTCTAGGACACGCCCTTCATAAGGCTCACCAACGTAATAGAGCGTCCTGAAGTACTGGAGTACCTATGAACCCTTTTGGAACCTGAATTGGTCCAACCGGTATAGTCTGAACTGGAACCTCTTCCTGAAGGACCACCTGAGGTTCTATAACAGGTGTTGCTGCTCGAGCTCTAGACTGAGCTCTACCTTTGCCTTTACCTCGGCCTCTAGCACGACCTCGGCCTCGACCTCTACCCTTGGCCATAGTTGCCACTGGGGGCTCTGGTCCCTGTCCATCGGTAGATGTATTACATGTTCTCACCATCTGCGAGAGAATAAGAGTAGAATGGTTCAATCATCGATGATAGAATAAAATTGCACGACAGAATAAGAAAGATGTGATATTGTTCCTAAACTTCATAGCCTCTAAGAGATAAGTACAGACGTCTCCGTACCGATCCTTGAGACTCTACTAAGCTTGCTCGTGACTCGTGAGACCTATGTAACCTAGTGCTCTGATACCAACTGTCACGACCCGAAATTCCCACTTTCAGGATCATGATGGAGCCTAACATTTCACTTGCTAGGCAAGCCAACGTTAGAATAATATTAGCCATTTTAAAACAATTTTAAATTAATTAATAACAAAGGAACCAATGTGGAAGTAAAGTCTGAAATGTAGTGAATAATCCATAAAAATAGCGATGTCTAAATACCATCCCATAATTGGTGTCACAAGTGCACGAGCTAGAATAATACAAATAAAGGTCTAAATAAAATAAATTTTTCTGAAAATAAACACACAACTAAAGTAAAGTAGACGGGGACTTCAGAACTGCAGACGCCGTGCAGTTATACCTCAAGTCTCCTCTGGGTATCTGAAATCCGAGGAAGTCTATGGTACGTCCCTAGGACCAACTCCGAAATCTACACAAGAAGTGCAGAGTGTAGTATCAGAACAACTGAGCCCATGTACCGGTAAGTGCCAAGCCTAACCTCGACGAAGTAGTGACGAGGCTAAGGCAGGTCACTTACAATAACATGTACGCAATTATAGTAATAACAACAATAATAAAACTAAATCAGGTAACTCATTTTAATAGTTGAAGCCAATTCAGTAGTCAAAACCAATTATTATTTCCATCAATTTCTGTTGTAGCGTGCAACCCGCTCCCACAATATATTCATATTCAATCATCCAATATAATTATTTCAATCAAGTATATATAGACTTTTAAATAAGTCTGTTGTGGCATGTAACCCGATCCCCCAATATGGACTTTTAATAAGTCTATTGCGGCGTGCAACCCGATCCCCCAATATGAACTTTTAATAAGTCTATTGTGACGTGCAACACGATCCCCCCAAAATGGACTTTTCGTAAGTCTGTTGCGGCGTGCAACCCGATCCCCCCATATGGACTTTTAATAAGTCTGTTGCAACGTGCAACCCGATCCCAGAATATGGACTTTTAATAAGTCTGTTGTGGCGTGCAACCCGATCCCCCAATATATATTTATTTTCATTTCGGTGTCGACGTGCAACTCGCTCCTCCACTATATTCATTTACCAATTATTATAAAAGAAATTGCCCCAATAAATACAACAATTAATATGGAATTATAAGACGACAAGCATACTATAATTATGATTTATTTATGAAACAGACAATGAAAAATAGCAATTTATTTTGGAAAACAGGGAGAAAATAGACAGTTTAATATTTTATATGCTAAATGTCAAGTAACAATTATGACACATAAATCAAATAAGCATGTAACAATTATTGCAGGAATTCAAGAATTAATATTTGACAAAGAATAGGAGAGACACAATTATTATAACAATCAATTCGTGTCTTAGAACAATTAGTGATTTTCAAATAATTATGCAAACAATTAATTTGATGACGTACAAACACTCGTGACCTCGCCTATACGCCGTTACCATGCATTTCACATAACAAATAATTTAAGGGTTCTATTCCCTCAAGTCAAGGTTAACCACAACACTTACCTCGCTTTCCAAATTTCAATCAATTACTCGACCACAACTTTTTCTTTTGAATTTGTCTCCAAAAGCGTCAAATCTCTTCACAAACAACTCAATATACTCAATACGAATCATAGGAATTAATTCCATATGAATTTACTAAATTTCCAGGTTAAAATCCAAAATTCATTTTAAAAATCAACAGTAGGACCCACGTCTCAAATATCGGAAAAACTTACGAAATCCAAACACCCATTCCGAGACGTCCAACAATACAAAAATTATCAAATTTAGATCCCAAATGGACCTTCAAATCTTAAATTTTTGTTTTTGGAAGATTTTATAAAAATATAATTTTCTCCCATAATCTCACAGATTCATGATATAATTGAGTATGGAATGATGAAATATAATCAATATAGGATAAGCAACACTTAATCCAATATGTTTCCATGAAAATCGCCAAAGAATCACCTTACCCGAGCTTAAAAATGGAAAATGATTGAAAATGGGACGAAATCTCATTTCCAGAACTTAAGTTCTGTTTTTTGGATTTTTACCCTTCGCGAACGTAGTCAGCGCCTCGCGTTCGCGAAGCACAAATTTGTGCTGTCCAAATTTTACCCTTCACGAACGCGAGGGCTACCTCGTGAACGCGATGCTTGCCTGGCTTGGCCTTCGCGAATGCAAAGGCAAATTCCTCTCCGATCATTTCCCCTTCGCGAACGCAAGGCTTTGGTCGCGAACGCGAAGATTTGCACCTCGACCCTTCGCGAACGCGTTCCCTATGTCGCAAACGCGAAGCACAAAACATGCCAGTCCAATTTGCTCTTCGCGTTCGGGAGATTACCTTCACGAACGTGAAGAAGAACACACCAGAAGCTTGAAGTTTACAGAAAACTAGATTTTTCTAAGTTCGAAATCATCCCGTAGCCTATCAGAAACTCACCCGAGCCCTCAAGGCTCCACACGAAACACGCACCCAAGTCCTAAAACATCATAACAACTTGCTCGCGTGATCAAATCGCCAAAATAATACCTAGAACTACGAATCGGATACCAAATCAAAGGAAAGTTTCAAGAAAACATTAACACTTATATTTTCATAACTGAACGTCCGAATTACGTCAAATTAACTCCGTTTCTTACCAAATTTGACAGACAAGTCATAAATATTATAGTGGACCTATACAGGTCTTCGGAACCAAAATACGGACTCGGTGTCAATAAATCCAACATCAGTAAATGCTTAAAAATCATTAAGCTTTCAAACTTTTAAATTTTCATCAAAAT
Organism: Nicotiana tomentosiformis; assembly: GCF_000390325.3. Lineage (NCBI taxonomy): Eukaryota > Viridiplantae > Streptophyta > Magnoliopsida > Solanales > Solanaceae > Nicotiana > Nicotiana tomentosiformis. The sequence goes on from NC_090820.1 coordinate 42,808,795, forward strand.
TCCATATCTCGGGCTAGGGAACTCGGAATTTGATTCCGGGCATACGCCCAAGTCCCAAATCAAGATACGGACCTACCAGAACTGTCAAAACACTAATCCGAGTCTGTTTGCTCAAATTATTGACCAAAGTCAACTTAGTTGAGTTTTAAAGCTCTATTTGACATTTTAATCTATTTTTAACATAAAAACTTTCCGAAAAATTATACGGGTTGTGCATGCAAGTCGAGGAATGATAAATAGTACTTTTTGAGGTCTTACAACACATAATTAATTATCAAATTTAAAGATGACACTTTGGGTCATCACACTGGTACAATTATATTTTGCTCACTAAGAAATAACCAATTAATAACACCCCGTGAGAATTATGTTAATTAATCAACTTAAGACTAGTGGTTTAAACCGAAATATTTTTCTTTCTTGAATTGTGCTAAAAGAAAGTAAAAACTTCGTGAAAATATTTTTACTAAGGACCAATAATCTTTCCTACAATAATTTCTCCGTGAGAATTAAAACTGAGGCAAGCAAGATTACTAACTTGAAATAATAATTCACTGAAAAATTACTTTTACTCTACTATTTTATTCATCAGTTATTATATATTAATTTAGCTCCATGAGAATTACAAAATTAATATATAAATAACTTAGAGATAAAATATATAGACGTGATAATAGAGTAATTGAAAATCATCATTTCAGCACAATATGAAATGTAATAAAATGCTTCAAGCCAAGAATATATAAAAACTGAGATAGTATTATAAAATATATCAAGTTTCATCAACTATCCCAACAAAAATAGATTACTCCATTATGGAGTAAGAAAAGCTAAAAAAGATATTTAGAAGACTAGAAATATTTAAAAGACTTAGGAAATATTTTTACTACAAAGAAAGAAGATCAAGACTAGTTCTTGTCTTACAAAAGATTTTTTCCCTTATACAAAGAGAGCTTGCTATTTATAGGAAACGATGAGTAGCTTTTGTCATGTTACATTTTTGTGAATGTGAAATCCATGTATGCGAAGTGACCTTTGTGTACGTAGATTCTATATATGCAAATATGATACTTGTGCTTCAATTTTGACTTCATGAGTTAGTCTTGCAAATGTAGGTTCCATGTATGCGAATGTGACTTTTGCAAATATAGATTCCACACATGCATCTATGACTCTTTTGCTTCCCTTCTTGACTTCATGAGTTAGACTTGCAAATGTAGGTTCCATGTATACAAGTGTGACCTTTGCGTATATAGATTCCACATATACATCTATAGTTCTTTTGCTTCCATTCTTGACTTCATGGGTTAGACTTGCAAATATAGGTTCCATGTATGCGAATGTGACCTTTGCAAATATAGATTTCACACATGCATCTATGACTCTTTTTCTTCTCTTCTTGACTTCATGAGTTAGACTTGGAAATGTAGGTTCCATGTATGCAAATGTGACCTTTGTGTATATAGATTCCAGATATGCATCTATAGCTCTTTTGCTTCCATTCTTGAATTCGTGGGTTAGACTTGCAAATGTACGTTCCATGTATGCGAATGTGACCCTGCGTATATAGATTTCACATATTCAACTATGCTCCTTTTCATCTCTAATTATATCTTTCCATAAGCCCATATGTATATTCCACATTTGCGAATATGAAGATAATGTGTGCAAATGTGAATTTGCTTCATTCTCTTGTCTTTTAGCCTTTTTCCTTCTTTTTCATAATTTTCTTTTCCTACAAAATTTGTTAGAAACTATGCAAGGATAGGATATCATTATTCATATTTTATTTTTAAAACTTATTTTTTTACATATGAAATTACATGAATAATTTATATCCATCAAATACCCCCATACTTGACATACTCGAACTTTTGCTCGTCCTCGAGGAAAAAGAATACTTTAAAAAAATATTTTCCAAAATCCATGACAATTGTAGGATAGAAAATTTATACAAAATAAATATCCTCAAATATGGTAAATGCAATTAACGTTTTTAAATTCACAAAATCTTTTATCTTATTTTTGAATTCTGCTTTGATCAACAAGAACTTGCAATCTTCTTCCCCTGAATCTTTTAGAATTGATAGATTTATGATCACTTATTCAGTTAGTATCATACTCTTATCCATAGGATTTCTCCTCACGTTTTTCTCCACTAATATAGGTTCAACACTAATTTTTAGAATCTTTCTAGGATTTTTCTTGGCTTGTAATTTCAGGCTTCAGGCTGGTAGGATAAGGATATTTTTAGAGTGATTTCTTTTCCCCAGCTTGGATCAAACATTTTTTGGTGCTCAATAATTCCTCCCTTTGATAACATTTTTTTTTTTGTAATTTCAAATATCTTATATTCACATAAATGTTTTTTAAACACTTTTTTTTCTTCCATCTCCCTTTGCTCATTTTTAGCTCGAAGATCTCATGACTATATATATATATATATATATATATATATATATATATGTGTGTGTGTGTGTGTGTGTGTGTGTGTATAGTTACTCTTTCTTTTTATTTTTTATAATCATGGTGTTAAAAAAATAGGATTAAGGCTCAAAGAAGGGTTCTAAAAGGAATATATATGTATTTGGTTAGAAATAAGAAGGGTAAAAAATGGTGAATCAAAGAAGGCCTAATTTTATTTTTCAAAAATCAGTATCACCCATTATTTCGCGTTGAGAAACATTTAGAGCAAGTTCTAGCCAAGTTTATTGATTCTACCTGTTTTGCGATAATAATTATTCTCAATTCCAATGATTTTCTGAGATAAAGACGCTTGCTCCTGCCTTGACAAAATAAAAATCATAGATATTGTATTTATATGGTGAAGATGAAAAAAATTAATCAACATATAGTAAATAATTTATTTTGTTAATTAAAATCTACAAATAAGATAGAGGAGAGAAAAATAATTATATATAAAGATATAAGAAAATAAAACTTTATATAAACATCTATATCCATTAATCTTTTATATATATATATATAACATATATTAGAAATGCATCAGGATTTATCCCTCCACACGTGAACCATTTCATTGGCGTCGATAAAACGCATGATGAGAGATATACATATATAAGTATTAATGTAAGGAAAAGAAAAAATTAGTACTAATGTATATAAAAAAAAATCTTTTTGGCTTTCAAATTTACAATCACATAAGAAAGCTTGAAAGAAACTGTGACCACACATATTCTATGTGTAATAGACTAGCTAATTTAATGTAACAACCCGGCCGGTCGTTTTGAGTATTACAACCCTGTTCCCCCATTTACTACTCAATTTATGCTTTATAATTATCTAATGACTTACCAGGCTAGTTGGTTCGGGTTCAGAAGGATTTCAGAATGAATTGAGACACTTAGTCTCATAATTGAGAATTTAAGTTGAAAAAGTTGACCGGATATTGACTTATGCCTAACGACCCCGGATTTGAATTTTGATGGTTCTATTAGCTCTGTTGGGTGATTTCGGACTTAGGAGTGTATCCGGATTGTGATTTGGAGGTCCGTAGTGGAATTAGGCTTGAAATGGCGAAAGTTGAATTTTTGGGAAGCTTGACCGAGGAGTTGACATTTTGATATAGGGGTCAAAATCCGATTCTAAAAATTGAAACATGTCAGTTATGTCATTTATGACTTGTGTGCAAAATTTGGGGTCAATCGGACTTGATTTGATAGGTTTTGTCGTTGAATGTAGATGTTGAAAGTTCTTAGTTTTATTAGGCTTGAATTGGGGTATGATTCGTAGTTTTAGCATTGTTTGTGGTGATTTGAGGGTTTGACTAAGTTCGTATGATATTTTGGTACTTGATGGTATGTTTGATTGAGGTCCCGGGGGCCTCAGGTGAGTTTCACATGGTTAACAGAATGAATTTTAAACGTGGAACTTGGCTGGAATATTTTGATGGTTGTGTGTGGTTTCCTTCTTCGCGTTCGCGAGTGGGTTCTCGCGTTCGCGAAGGGGAACTTGAGGCAGGTAAGATTTGCTCTTCTCGTTCGTGAGTGGGGTCTCGTATTCGTGAAGAGGAGCTAGGGGTAGGCGAGGTTGTTCATCGCGTTCGTGATTGGGTGTCGCGTTCGCGAAAATGAAAGCCAGCCTGGGGGAACTTGGTCTTCGCGTTTTGCGAGACCAGACTCGCGTTCGCGAAGGAGGAAATCCGGGCAGCACAAAAATGTGCTTCACGAATGCGAGGGTGATGTCGCATTCGCGAAGAAGAAACGCCTAGATAGAATGTTTAAGTTCTGACTTTCCATTTTTTTACGGATTGGAGCTCGGGAAGAGGAGATTTTTGGGAGATTTTCTGGGAAAACAACGGGATAAGTGTTCTGTCACGACCAAAAATCCTAACCTATCGTGATGGTGCCTATCGATGGTACTAGGCAAGATGATTCTAAAAAATACTTCCAATGTTTCACAAAAGATAAGTCAAAGCTTTTACATGATAGAGTTTTCGTAAAAACAGGAGTTAAACTCATGAGCATCTAAACAACTAGTCTAAGAAATAGTGTCTACATGAGTCTGTGTCAAAATACCAATACAGAAAAGAAAAGATAACGAGGAAGGAGAGATAAGGACTGCGAATACTGGCAGCTACCTCGTGAATCTCCGATACTCAACCATGCACGAGATCAACGTCCTCCGTGACTGGGAACACCTGGATCTGCACATGAAGTACAGGGTGTAGAGTGAGTACAACTAACTTAGTAAGTAACAATAATAATTAAGGAACTAAAAGGTAGTGACGAGCTATACAAATACAGTTCATTTTAGTAATTTCAGCAATGAAAGTAGACATGTTTCAATTCCGGCAATTTAAGTCAAGTCAGTTACACATTACCAAGTTCAGGTAAAACCGGATACAATATTGTTTTGAATAAATTTTAGAACAATGACATAAATCATCTAAGTGCAGCAACAATGAAACAAGTGCAATCTCTTAGGGCAACAGTCCCTCAAGCTCTCTCAATAGCTCAACACTCGGCTCTCAGCCCTCAATACTCACACTCAATAGGTACTTGTGCTCACTGGGGTATACAAACTCCGGAGAGGCTCCTACAGCCCAAGCGCCATAATCCGCACGGACAACTCACGTGCTACAGTATCAATATGTGGATTTGTACGGACGACTCACGTGCTGCACAGACAACTCACGTGCTATAGTATCATATCAAGATTTGCACGGACAACTCACGTGCTATAGTATCATATAAAGATCCACACGGAAAACTCACGTGCTATGGTATAATTACCTTACAATAGGCCCTCGACCTCACTTAGTCATCAACCTCTCTAGTCTCATGGCCCTTAGTAATAAAGGGGAATCAACCTAAAACAGAATGATATCAGGTATCAGCAGGGAATAATAGAGACTGGGGTATAATATGCAAGTAATACTATGATTGAGTAAAAGTAACAATAAGCAGGAAGGTTCAACAAGTATTACGACCACTGGGGTCTTTACAGCACCAACACATAGCCTAAGCATGATTCACTGTCAAATTCTATAGCACAGAAAGGGTACATAGCTAACAACAAGCTTATTTAACTTTCCAGTTTCATGGAATGGACCAAGTCCCAATTCTCAGAGTGCACACCCACACGCCCATCACCTTGCATGTGTGTCACCTCCAAAATACTCACATAATATAATAATCCAGGATTTCATACCCTCATGACCAAATTTAAAATTGTTACCTACCTTAAACGTGTAATTCTTTATTCCAATATGCCCTTGCCTCGAAAATTGGTCTCCGAAAGCCTCGTATCTAGCAACAATTAATTCGATTTAGTCAATAACAATTATTATAATTAATTCCATAAGGAAGTACTAATTTTCCAATAAAAATCTGAAATTAACTCAAAAATCGCCATATCTCAGAACCCAACAAAATTTACAAAATATGAACGCCCATCCAACCACGAGTCCGACCATACAAATTTCACCGAATTCTGACATCACCTCGACCCTCAAATCTTCAATTAAAGTCCTTGAAGATTTCTACCATTTTAAACTCAATCTTTACCCATTTGCACTCAACAATCTTTCCACAAACCTTATTGGTATGTGTATGTATAAATAATACTCTAACACCCAAGAATCATACTCTTAATCAACCATCTTCTACCCCGAATCCGAAATTGAAAAACTAGGGTATGAAACCTTACCTCTTAGATGAAGAACTTGAGAGATTTCTTGTTGGATTTCAAGGCTTGAGAAAGATTTGATGAACAAGACACTTGAGCTTCTTCCTCTCTTTAAAACACTCTCACTTCTCTCTAAAAATATCTTGTTTTAGCTCAAAACTGACTTAACCCCTCTCTCTACCCGCTTTTGGGGATATTAAATGAGCTCCTACGTGTGCGGCCGCGTACCTGGGCAAGCGACCGCGCACCTGAGGCAGAAACTCTCAAATATGCGTGGTCGCGCATATGACATAGGTCCAGTAAAATGGCCATAACGTTCTGTATACATATCCAAATTACAAACGGTTTGATGCGTTGGAAACTAGACTCAAAGGGTTCAACTTTATAGGCTATACACCATATACCTATTAATATGTTGAGTGTTATACACCATATACCATCATAAAAGTTTCAACTTGACTTAGCCTTAGGGCTCTTCTTAGACCAAAAACCATTCTTAATGCACCTCATACATATATCATCATGATAAATTGATATCATTCAAGTTATCAGTCTTGTTCATACCCGAATTGATATAATTAGCACCCACTAATATTCTTAATAGTCTTAAAACACTTACAAATTTTACGGGGTGTTACATTCTCCCCCACTTAAGAACATTCATCCTCGAATGTTTTATAAGTCATTATTAGGCACAGTATTATCCTTAACCATCATCTTTAATCGTTCTTGACTTCATATAGATCTTAGATATTCTTCCAACATTTCAACTTCCTTAAGGCCGCAAAATTTGGCTAACTCCCAAATTTTTCAGAAATTTCGGCAGAGTGTCCTCTGCAATTGGGCCTAACCACCTATCAGAGAATCACTAAAACATGTCCTACCAACATATACATGAACCAACGATGCAACATAACATTAAAACAGTGCCAATTGTGGCCTAACGAGCAATATACTACCAAAAAGGAACACCTTTAACATCAGCTATAGATTTGATACATAATTGATAGAAGGTAACTCTTAGCATTTTTGTGGAACACAACTTTATAAATACATGACTATTCAAACAATTGAGGGTACTTCTTATTCATTTCTTCCTTGGATTCCCAAGTGGCCTCTTCAACCTGTTGGTTTTGCCATAACACTTTCACAGAGGCAATTTCTTTATTTCTCAACTTTTGAACCTGCCTGTCTAAAATGACCACCGGCTCCACATCATAAGTCAAATTACCGTCCAGTTGCACTGTACTAAAATCCAAAATATGAGACGGATCCCCAACATACTTTAGGAGCATGGAGACATGGAACACTTGATGAACACCTGATAGACTAGGTGGAAAGGCAAGATCATAAGCCACCTCTCCAACTTCTTAAATATTTCAAAAGTCCCAATATATCGAGGGTTCAACTTGCCCTTCTTCCCGAACCTCAACACACCCTTCATGGGCGAAATCTTAAGCATAACCTTCTCCCCAACCTTGTAAGCAACATCACGGACCTTCCGGTCGGCATAACTCTTCTGTTCTGACTGTGCCGTGCGAAACCGTTCCTGAATCACTTTGACCTTCACCAAAGCATCCTGAACCAAGTCAGTACCCAATAGCCTAGCCTCACCTGACTCAAACCAACCCACCGGAGACCGGAACCGTCTCCCATACAAAGCCTCATACAGAGTCATCTGAATACTCGACTAGTAGCTGTTATTGTAAGCAAACTCCGCGAGTGGCAGAGATTGATCCCAAGAACCCCCGAAATCAATGACACAAGCACGTATCATATCCTTCAATATCTGAATTGTGCACTCGGACTGTCCGTCCGTCTGAGGGTGAAATTACGTACTCAACTGAACATGTGTGCCCAATTCTCATTGCACTGGTCTCCAAACTGTGATGTAAACTATGTGCCCTGATCTGAAATGATGGAAACTGGCACACCGTGTAGGCGAACAATCTTGCGGATATAAATCTCAGCCAACCGCTCTGAAGAATAATTAGTACCAACGGGAATAAAATGCGCGGATTAGGTCAACCGATCCACAATCACCCAAACAACGTCAAACTTCCCCAAGGTCTGTGGAAGCCCTACTACAAAATCCATGGTAATACGCTCCCATTTCTACTCCGGAATTTCAAGTCTCTAAAGCAATCCTCCCGGTATCTGATGCTCGTACTTTACCTGTTGACAAGTTAAACACTGATCTACAAACTCAACTATACCCTTCTTCATTCGCCTCCACCAATAGTGCTGCCTCAAATCTTGATACATCTTCGCAGTACCTGGATGAATGGAGTACCGCGAACTGTGAGCTTCCTGGAGAATCAACTCACGCAAACCATCTACATTAGGCATACATAGCCTGTCCTGCATCCGTAATACACCATTGTCCCCGATAGTGACTTCCTTGGCATCACCGTTCTAAATTGTGTCCTTAAGAACAAGTAGATGGGGCTCATCATACTGACGTTCTCTGATACGATCATAAAGAGAAGACTGAGAAACCACACAAGCCAAAACTTGATTCGGCTCCGACACATTCAATCTAACAAACTGGTTAGCCAAGGCCTGAACATCCAAGGCTAAAGGCTTCTCTACTACCGGTAAATATGCTAAGCTGCCCAAACTCTCTGCCTTACGACTCAAGGCATCGGCCACCACATTGGCCTTTCCGTGATGATAGAGAATGGTGATATAATAATCCTTAAGAAACTCTAACCACCTCCGTTGCCGCAAATTAAGATCCCTTTATTTAAACAGATATTGTAGACATCGGTGATCGGTATAAACCTCACAATGGACACCGTACAAATAATGCCGCCAAATCTTCAAGGAGTGAACAATATCTGCTACTTCAAGGTCGTGGGCGAGATAATTCTTCTCATGTACCTTTAACTATCTGGACGCATAGGCAATCACCCTACCGTCTTGCATCTATCACTGCGCCGAGACCAATACGTGATGTGTCATAATACACAGTATAAGACTCTGAACTTGTAGTCAACACTAATACTAGGGTTTTAGTCAAAACTGTCTTGAGCTTCTGAATGCTCTCTTCACACTCATCCGACCACCTGAAAGGAGCACCTTTCTAGGTCAATTTAGTCAAAGGAGATGTAATAGACGAGACACCCTCCACAAAGCGACGATAATAACCAGCCAAGCCGAGAAAACTCTGAATCTCAGTAGCTGAAGATGGCCTAGGCCAACTCTGAATTGCCTCTATCTTCTTTGGATCCACTTTAATCCCTTCACTGGACATTACGTGTCCTAAGAATGCCACCAAACTAAGCCAGAACTCACACTTAGAGAATTTGGCATAAAGTCTCTCCTCTCTTAGCCTCTGTAATACAATATTCAATTGTCGTGCATGCTCCTCCTTGCTACGTGAATACACCAGAATATTATCAATAAATACTACGACGAAGAAATCAAGATATGGCTGAAATACAATACTCATCAAGTGCATAAATGATGTTGGGGCATTGGTCAGCCCAAAAGACATCACAAGAAATTCATAGTTTCCATAACGAATCTTGAATGCCGTCTTTAGAATATCCGAATCCCAAATTTTCAACTGGTGATAACCCGATCTCAAATCAATTTTGGAGAATACCCTCGCTCCCTAAAGTTGGTCAAATAAATCATTAATACGCGGCAAAGGATATTTGTTCTTGATTGTAAATTTTTTCAATTGTCTGTAATCAATGCACATTCGCATAGTACCATCTTTCTTTTTCACAAACAAAACTGGTGCACCCCAAGGTGACACATTAGGCCTAATAAACCCCTTATCAAGGAGATCCTGAAGTTGCTCTTTCAATTCTTTCCATTCAGCTGGTGCTATACGATATAGAGGAATATAAATGGGTTGTGCGCGCGACACCAAGTCAATACTGAAATCAATATCCCTATCGGGTGGCATACCCAGTAGGTCTGTAGGAAATACATCCGAAACATTTCGCACTACCGGTACTGAATCAATTGTAGGAGTATATGCATCAACATCTCTTACAAAGGCCAAATATGACAAACACCCCTTCCCCACCATACGTTGGGCCTTCAAATCAGAAATTACCCTACTGGGAACATAATCTAGAGACCCTCTCCATTCGACCTTTAGAAACCCCGGCATTGCCAACGTCACGGTTTTTGCATGACAATCAAGAATAGCATGACATGGGGACAACTAATCCATACCCAAGATTACATAGAAATCAACTATACTAAGAAATAAGAGATCAACTCTAGTATCCTGTCCCCCAATAGTTACCACACACGGCCGATACATACGGTCTACAACAATAGTATCGCCCACCGTCGTCGGTACACGAACAGGTGAAACTACGGACTCACTAGGCATATCCAGATAATGAGTAAAGTATGATGACACATACAAATAAGTAGATCTAGGATCAGATAATATAGAAGCCTCAGTATGGCACACTAAGACAATACTTGTGATCACTTCATCTGAGGCAATAACATCTAGCCTGATAGGAAAAGCATAGAATCGGGCATGACCATCACCTGATCAACCTCCCCCTCTTGGGTGACCCCTAGATGCATAACCCCCACCCTGAGATGGCTGGACGGGTGGTGGAACTGGTGGTGCTGGTGCCGTCACTCGAGAACTCTATTGTGGAGCCCCACTCAACAGCCTAGGACAATCTCTTTTGGTATGACCCAATTCTCCGCACTCGAAACAAACCCTCCTCTGACGGAACTGCTACTCCTTAAACCCGAGGAATTACCTATAGAAGCCTGAGCGGATGAGGCATAATGAGAACTCTGCTCTGGTAGTGCACTGAATGAAGACTAGCCTGGCCGAGCACTGTAAGGACCGTGGCTAGCTGATGCACCACGATGAGCTGGATGAGTCATCTGAGCAGGACTATAAGGGCGATCCCTGCTGTGGTAGGACTGTCCCCTAGAAGGTATCCCACCAAAACCGCCCAAACCTCGAGGCTTCTTGGTCTCCCTGTCACCATGATCCTGGATACGAACCACATCTATCTGCCGAGCAATGTCAACTACCTCATCAAAAGTAGCACCTGATACCCACTCCCTAGTCATAAGTAACCGCAGCTGATATGTAAGGCCATCAATGAAACTCATAATCCTCTCCCTATCAGTGGGAACCAACCAAACTACGTGATGAGCCAACTTAGAAAATCTCATCTCGTACTGCATCACAGACATGCCATCCTGACGTAACTGCTCAAACTTCCTGCGCAGCTCCTCTTTGTGAGACTGCCGCACAAACTTCTTCAAAAAGAGAACGGAGAATTCCTGCCATGTAAGTGGTATTGCACCGATCTTCCTGCACCTCTCATAAGCCTCTCACCAACTGAAGGCAGCCCTAGAAAACTGAAAAGTAGTGAACGAGACCCCATTGGTCTCCAGAATACACGTTGTTCGAAGCATCCACTGGTACTCCACTAAATGATGAAGGTCGAAGCCTCCTAAATCTCTCAAGCCTCCTCTGCTCATCCTCTACCATAACAGGAACTACCGGGACCTGAGCAGCTGCAGCCGACTGGGCTAGTAATGCCCCCGATATCTGAAGTCCCTGTACTACCTGATCAGGTGTACGGGCAACTGGGGTATGAGTACCTCCACCGGCCTGAGAAGTGGCAGGTGCAGCCTGAACCGAAACAACCTGAGCAAGGCCAGTGCAAACTGTCAATATCTGGTCCAAAGTCTCCTAAAGGCCTGGAATCTCAATGGGCATAGCTGGTGCCTGAGCTGATCCTGTCGGCTCAGCTATATCAGGAATCTACTCCTGAGCTAGAGCAACTGGTGGTGCTACAGGTGCTGCTCCAACTGCTGTACGAGCTACACCTTGACCTCTCCCTCGACCCCGGCCTCTACCATGGCCCCGGCCTCTCGCGACCCTAACTGGTGGCTGACTGTACGATCCAGTAGTACGTGTTCTCACTATTTGTGAGAGAATAGAATAACAAAATTTTAGTTTTCCGGAATCAACAAGTTCGCAAGATAGTATAAAAGAAAGTGAAATTTTTCCTAAGGGTTTGGTAGCCTCTCAAAGATAAGTACCTACGTCTCTGTATTGATCCGCAAGTCTCTACTAAACCTGCTCATGACTCGTGAGACCTATGTAACCTAGGGCTCTGATACCAACTTGTCACGACCCAAAATCCTAACCTGCCATGATGGCGCCAATCAATGGTACTAGGGAAGTCGATTCTCAAAAATACTTCTAATGTTTCACAAAAGATAAGTCAAAGGTTTTACATAACAGAGTTTTCGCAAAAAGAGGAGTTAAACTCATAATACAGTGCGGAAAAATACACCAAACTTTGGGTGTCACCTAGTCATGAGAATCTAAACAACTAGTCTAAGAAACAGTGTCTACAAGAGTCTGTGTCAAAATACCAATACAGAAAAGAAAAGATAACGAGGAAGGAGAGATAAAGACTGCGAATACTGGCAGCTACCTTGTGAATCTCCAATACTCAACCACGCACGAGATCAACGTCCTCCATGACCGGGAACACCTGGATCTACACATGAAGTGCAGGGTGTAGCGTGAGTACAACCAACTCAGTAAGTAACAATAATAATTAAGGAACTGAAAGGTAGTGTCGAGCTATACAAATACAATTCATTTCAGTAATTTCAGCAATGAAAGTAGACTTGTTTCAATTCCGACAATTTAAGTCAAGTCAGTTACACATTACCAAGTTCAGGTAAAACCAGATACAATATGTTTTTTCAGAAATTTTAGAACAATGACATAAATCATCTAAGTTCAACAGCAATGAAACAAGTGCAACCTCTCAGGGAAAAAGTCCCTCAAGCTCTCTCAATAGCTCACCACCCGGCTCCCAGCCCTCAATACTCACACTCAATAGGTACCTGCGCTCACTGGGGGTGTACAGACTCCGGAGGGGCTCCTTCAGCCCAAGCGCCATAATCCGCACAGACAACTCACGTGCTATAGTATCAATATGCGGATCTGTATGGACAACTCATGTGCTGCAAGGACAACTCACGTGCTATAGTATCATATCAAGATCCGCACGGACAACTCACAGGCCCTCGACCTCACTCAGTCATCAACCTATCTTGTCTCATGACCCTCCGTAATAAAGGGGAATCAGCCTAAAACAGAATGATATCATGTATCAATAGGGAAATAACAGAGACTGGGGTAAAATATGCAAGTAATACCACGACTGAGTAAAAGTAACAATAAGCAGGAAGGTCCAACAAGTATTACGACCACTGTGGTCTTTACAGCACTAACACATAGCCTATGCATGATTCACTGTCAAATTCTATGGCACAGAAAGGGCACATAGCTAACAACAAGCTTATTCAACTTTCCAGTTTCACAGAATGGACCAAGTCCCAATTCCCACGGTGCACGCCCGACACCTAGCATGTGTGTCACCTCCAAAATACTCATATAATACAATAATCTAGGGTTTCATACCCTTAGTATCAGATTTAAAATTATTACTTACCTCAAACCGTGTAATTCTTTAATCCGCTATGCCCTTGCCATGAGAATTGGTCTCCGAAAGCCTCGTATCTAGCCACAATTAATTTGATCCAGTAAAATGGCCATAACTTTCTATATATATATCCAAATAACGAATAGTTTGATGCGTTGGAAACTAGACTCAAAGGACTTTAACTTTATAGGTTATACACCATATAAATCTTCATATCTTGAGAGTTATGCTAGTTTGAATTTAGATCGTGTGCTAACTCACTTGAAACTTTGTCCTATCATAAAATTTTCAACTTGACTTAGCCTTAGGGATCTTCTTAGACCATAAACCATTCTTAATGCATCTCATACATATATCATCATGATCAATTGATATCATTCAAATTATCAGTCTTGTTCATACCCAAATTGATATAATTAGCACCCACCAATCTTCTTAATGGTCTTAAAATTATCAGTCTTGTTCTTAACTCAATATTGGTCAAATTACCCGAATTCATGATTGTTTTTAACATTTAATGGATGAATTAAGTTGGAATGTTTAGAAAAACCACTCTTGGTGTAATTTGAATATTTGAGGGTCGAGTTGACGCCGGAATTGGGTAAAATTGATATGTTTAGACTCGTGGTTGATTGGGCTTTCAGATTTTGTAACTTTTGTCGGGTTCCGAGATGTGGGCCCCACAGGCAATATTTGGGTGAAATTTCGGATTTTGATGGAAATTTTGTATTTTCATATGGAATTAATTCCTATAATTTATTTTTACTGAATCGAATTATTTATGGCTAGATTCGAGGCGTTTGGAGGTCAATCCGCGATGCAAAGGCATTGCGAAATAAAGAATTTTCTGGTTTGAGGTATGTAACAGTTCTAAATTTGGTCTTGAGGGTATGAAACCCCAGATTTTATGATATGTGATTGGTTTTGAGGTGACGCACATGCTAGGTGACAGGCGTATGGGCGTGCACCGTAGAAATTGTGACTTGATCAATTCTATGGAACTGTGTAGTTGAATAATCTGTTGATATCCATAAATTGTTTCACGTATTATAGAAATTGAACTATAAATCGTGTTTAAACCATGTGTTTATACTGTTGGGACCCACATAGGCCGTGTACATGTTGAATTATTCGCTAAATTGTTGTTTCATACTCAGTCACGATTTTACTACATATTACATCTAAGTCTCTATTGTTCATTATTGATGCATCATATCATTCCTATTTGGGCTGCTTATCATGATTTCTAAGAGCCCGAGAGACTGTAAGGATATTTATGGGATCAGGTTGCACGCCACAACATGTTTCATGGTTATATTCCATAATTGGCTTGTTATAACGCTTGGGCTGAAGGAGTCCCTCCGTAGTTTGTACACACCCCTAGTGGGTGCAGGTTCCTACTAAGTGCGGGTGCCGAGTGCTGAGTGATTAAGATGAATGAGTAACTGTGAGGAAAGAGTGATTGTGAGGTTAGAGTGAATGGGAGGAATAAGTGATTGTTGCTCTGAGAAGAGGCATTGATTTCATTGTTGTTACACTTCAGATGTCATACATCACTATTTTTGAAATTTGTGAAAGATATTATCTCATTTTTCAGTCGAACTTGATATAAAATTACTGTTGATTAAATGTTGAACATGAAAGCATGCCTATCTTCTTATGTTGGAAATTACTGTAATTGGGCTTAGCCGTGAAGCTCGTCACTATCTTCATCTCTTTATTTAGAATTGTTACTTGCTGAGTTGGTTGTACTCATACTACACCCTACACCTCGAGTGTAGATCCATGTACATCTGGACACGGCGGTTGCTAGATTTTTGAAGATTTATCCGTTGGAGACTATCGAGGTAGCTGCTTGACGTCCGCAGACCTTGACTCTCTTTCTTTTTAGTTTTTACATTGTTCTATATTTTCATACAGTGTTTTATTAGTCAGATATTGTTATCGTTTAGATGCTCATGTACTTAGTGGCACCTGGTTTTGGGAGTGTTTGTATTAGTATTTGTGAGATTTTTGTGTTTTATTTAAATATTATGTTTTCAACCTTAAAAGAATTGTGGTTTATTGAGGTTATAGGCTTGCTTAGGATCGAGATAGGTGCCATCACGACATGAGAGATTTTGGACATGAGAGAATTTGGGTGGTGACATTTAAGAACTTATCAGTCACTTGGTCCTGGTTTAAATATAAACCAAAAATTACCTGAGCCAACATTCGATTTGAATCATTAAATGGTTAACCAACCAGTTACTTAGGCATACCGATCACCGTGGAGTTGCTCCTGTGTAGGTGACTATTTTTTGTAGAGGCCTTCATGAGATGCTTTAGTTGTACAATAACCTGGATATTGACCAGATTAATTGGTTAAGCATTTAATTACAAAATTTATGTTGGACTTATAAGGCTCCATTGCTTCACCCTCAATGGCTACGAGTATGTCACTATAGTTCTGAGTTTAACGTCGTCAGCTTGACTTATTACTTGTGAAATTCATTAATCTATCAAAGTGACCGATGAATGTTGCTCAAAATGTCCTCCAAAGTACAATTTGAGTCTTTGATAATTTACCTTAAACTTGTCACCTCCATTGTTCTATTGGATTTCAATTTTACCATATGGAGTAACATTTGTTAAATTGTAAGGACCTGTCCACCTTTATTTTAATTTTTCTGGGAATAGCTTGAGTTGACTAATGTAAAGAAGCACTTGATCTCCAATTTTAAAACATTTTGTCGGATCAAATTGTCATGTTGTTTTTTTTGTTTTTTCTTTAAAACATTTTACATTTTCATAGGCTTCCAACCTCATTTCTTCCAACTCATTAACCTGAAAAAATCTATTTTTACCAACAGAGGCTAATTCAAAGTTTAATGCTTTTAGTGCCCAAAAACCTGTATGTTCTAATTCAACTAGCAAATGACAAGCTTTCCCAAAGACTAATCTATATGGGGATGTTCCAATTGGTGTTTTGAACGCCGTTCGGTATGCCCATAATGCATCATCTAATTTTAAAGCCCAGTCTTTTCTTGAGATTCCAACTGTTTTTTCAAGAATTTCTTTTAACTCACGGTTGGAAACTTCAACTTGCCCTTGAGTTTGAGCATGATATGGTGTTCGTGTTTTATGAGTCACACCATATTTTGTCAGCAAAGAAGGAAATTGTTTATTCATAAAATGAGTCCCTTGGTCACTAATGATGACTCGTGGTGTGCCAAATCTGGTAAAAATATTATTTTGAGAAAATTGCACACAGTTCAAGCATCATTTTTTCTTGTGGGGATGACTTCTACCCATCTTGACACATAATCCATACCCACAAGGATATTTTCAAAAGAATGAGAAGAAGGAAAAGGACCCATGAAATCTATTCCCCAAACATCAAATATTTCACGTACATGTATTGATTGCAATGGCATCTCATCTCTCTTAGTGACGTTACCTTTTCTCTGACACCTGTCACATTGTGCAACAGATGTTCGGGCATCTTTAAAGAGAGTTGGCCAGAAAAATCCAGCTTCCAAAACATTAAAGGCTGTTTGATTTGCTGCATAATGAACTCCAATTACTCTATCATGATAGTGATATATAATTTTGTTCATCTCTTCTTCAGGCACACATCTTCTAATGATTTTATCTATAATGACCCAACCGGTCATTTTGCCTTCTAGAACCCCATTCCCCTAAA
Source organism: Nicotiana tomentosiformis (assembly GCF_000390325.3). Lineage (NCBI taxonomy): Eukaryota > Viridiplantae > Streptophyta > Magnoliopsida > Solanales > Solanaceae > Nicotiana > Nicotiana tomentosiformis. The sequence continues at coordinate 42,826,108 of NC_090820.1, forward strand.
TAAGACTCCTCACATATGCTTTTACTGTTTTATGACTTGAGGGAATGGTTAGTTCGGGATTTAGAAGGGTTCGGGTTGAAATCGAAATACTTGGTTCCTTCTTTGGTTTTAAAAAGGCTAAGTTTGACTTCGGTCAATATTTTGAGAAAATGACCCCGGAATCGGGATTTGACAATTCCAATAGGTTCGTATGATGATTTTTTACTTGGTCATATGTTCGAATTGGGTTTTGGACTACCCGGGAGCATTTCGACGCCTAATAGTGAAAATTGGTTCTTTGAAGGTTGTAAAATTCTTTAAATATGGTTTGGAGTTTTTTTCGAAGTAAATGAGGTTCGTTTGGTATTTGGAGCATGGTAATAGTTCCGTATGGTGATTTAAGACTTGCACATAAAATTTGGTGTCATTCCGAGCAGCTTAAGTATGTTTCGGCGCGTTCGGAGCAAGTTTAAAGAATTTGAAATTTCTAAGTTGAATCAATTTGGTTTGGGGTATGATTCTTAGTTTTAATGTTGTTTTATGGATTCTGAGGGTTTGAGCGAGTCCATTTTATGATTTCAAACTTGTTTGTATATTCGGGCGGGGGCCGGGGGCTTCCGAGGCCTCGGGTGTTAACCGGACGAGGCTCGGACCAAGTTTGGACTTAGGAGCAATGGTTGAAGCTTCCAGATTCTTATGTAACCGCACCTGCGCATGGACAGCTGCAGGTGCGAGCTTGCATAAGTGAGCCACAAGCCGCAGAAGTGGCCGAGAGGGGGGCTGCCAGTGACCACAGAAGCGCGGAAATGGGCCGCACCTGCGATGGCGCAGGTGCGAGAAAGGCAGCACTCGAGCGAACGGAGGTCGCAGGTGCAACGCACGCACCATAAAAGCAAACCGCTGATCGTAGAAGCGGACGAGCTGGCTAAGGGGGAAAACGACATATGCAAGGTCCATTTCGCAGATGTAGAGCCACAAAAGCGAAAAATCGTTGGGCAGAACGTCTTAAAACAGGGCTCAGCCATTTTTAAGCTCATTTCCTCCATTCTTGGGCGATTTTGGAGCTTTTTGAGAGGAGTATTGACCTAGCAACTTGGAGGTAAGTTAATTCTACCTATTGTGAGTTAAATAAATGAATTATGGGTAGATTATAACATGTAAATTATAGAAATCAAGGGTTTAGATGAAAAACCTAGGTTTTTATAAAAATGAGATTTTTACCACGAAAAAGGTTATTGAACGGGATGCAAATTGTATATTTGAGTTAGTAAGGTTATGGGTGACGATTTTCTCTGCAAATTTCCGGAATCCGGGCACGTGGGCCGAGGGTGAATCTTAGGAATTTTACCAATTTGGGTTGATTAATTAATCTAACGATTTAATTTTGAAAATTTGAGCATGTATTGATTAAATTATATAACATTTGGCTAGTTTCGGATTGTTCGACACCAAATTGATTCTTTAACACAAAATTGTGATCGGGAAGGGATCTTTCGGATCTTGTAAGACGGAATTTACCCCATAGATGTTGAAAATAAATATTTGTTCCTAATAGTTTGGGCTACGTACGTACGAGGTGACGAGAGTTCATGCGTAGCTACTATTAGGCTATTGTTCGGGTAGTTTTATGACTCAATTCATGAACTACTTGGAATTTTGCACTATACTTGTTAAATTCAAATGCCTAAATTATATTAGAACTTGTTAGAGAAATTTTGAAAGGTAGTTAATGAAATTTGTATTACCTTGGAGCGGGTCGAACGCTTATAAAAATATCCTTCTCTTCCTGTGGAGCATGTCGAATGCCTCGGCAGTAGATATAAATCATATATATGGATTGTGTCGCACGTACCTCAGCAGTGTACACGGCACTCTGGATCGGGCCGTACAACCTCAGCATAAATCATGCTAAATAATAATAATTACACGATGCAGCTTGTGATGATAAATGATTTATTGGAAATTATTAATTATGAGTGAATTATTTATTTCTTCAATTTTTTGTTATTCACATAAACCATGTTCATTTAAAAATATTTATTTTAATATTATGGACCCATAGTGAGTGTCGAAGTCGACATCTCTAAACTATTTCTTCAAGATTAGACTTGATACTTACTGGGTAAACGTTGTTTACGTACTCATGCTACACTTGCTGCACTTTTTGTGCAGGATCTAAAACATGTGCTTCAGGTGGTCCTTCTGGCGTGTATCATTGATATACTGAGGCCTAGTGGTGAGCTGCTTCCTGAGTCGTTCTGCAGCCCTAGAGTCTCTCTCTCTCTTTTGTATTTATTTGTATTTTGTCAATTTCGTATCCAGACAGTGGTTAGGAGTTTGTATAATCTACTAGATGCTCATACACTTGTGACACCAGGTCTTGGCACATACTTTAGTTGAATTGTGGGATGGAATTATTATTTTGGATTTTATTTATTTAGACGTTCTATTTTCCTTAAATCTTGCAAGTAAGGAAAGTATAATTACTCAAAAATTTATTAAAATATAAAATATAGGTTAAATTAACTGGTTGGCTTACCTAGCGGATATGTTGGGCGCCATCACGACCTATAGGTGAAATTGGGGCTTGACAACATGGTATCAGAGTACTAGGTTCACGTAGGTCTCACAAGTTATGAGCAGGCCTAATAGAGTCTTGTGGATAGATACAGAGACTTCTGTTCTTATCCTCGAGAGGCTATACGGTGTGAGGAAACTACCTTTCTTTATCTCCTATCGTGCAGTTGATGTAGTACTAAGTATATTTCTCGTATTCTCTCACAGATGGTGAGAACGCGCTCTACCGAGGTTCCAGACCAGGGAAGAGTTGCTCCCCATATTGTTAGAGGATGAGGGAGGGCTCCAGCCCGTGGTAGGGGATGAGGACGCCCCAGAGTTGTTCCAGTTATGCCACCAGTGGATCCAGTAGAGGATCCTATCATCGAGGAGCAGGGCAAGGTGCCCGCAATAGAGCCAACTCTGGTGGATTTCACATCCGTACCAGGATTTCAGGAGGTCATGGGCCGAATATTGCGGTTCATGGATACCATGACTCAAGCCGGTTTATTTCCTGCAGACCCAGCCACATCTCAGGTGGGAAGGGGGTTGAATACCCTACCGCGCAGGCTCATGGGCATGCAACTGCGGTATATTAGACTCGGGGTACACTCCCCGTGGGCGGAGCCCAGCCTGTGGAAACAGCTACATCTGAGCCTAGAATAGCTACGGTCGGCGAGCCAGAGAAGCTATTGGACAGATGGACTAGGCTACATCCTCCTGTGTTTGGGGGTGAGCGACATGAGGATCCCCAGGACTTCGTTGATCGGTGCAGGGTCAGACTGCACAACATGAGGATATTGGAGTCCCATAAGGTGGACTTTGCTATCTTTTAGCTGGAGGGCAGGGACAGTAGATGGTGGCAGTAGTATCTTCTTAGTAGGCCAGCAAATTCTCCTCCCATGACTTGGGACAGGTTCATCCGTATCTTCATGGATAGGTATATTCCACCTTTCCAGAGGGAAAAGTTTGCAGTTTCAGTTCGAGTAGCTCCAGCAGGGTTAGATGTCAGTGACCGATTATGAGGCGAGGTTCTCTGAGTTGTCTCGCCATGCAATTATGATATTACCTACTGGTGCAAAGAGAGTGAGGAGATTTGTTGCGGGTTTGCACACTGGTATTTAGGCCAGCATGGCCCGAGAGGTTTAGATGGGGACTTCTTATGAGCTGGTTATAGAGATAGCCTAGAGGATTGAGGGTGTGCGCCAGCGTACCCAAGAGCAGTTTATGAGAGTTAAGCTGTTTAGATATTCTGGGGAGTTCAGAGGTGCCCCGTCTAGGGTAGAGGTCAGTTCGTGAGAGGGCAGTTCAGCAGGCCCCCATATCCAGCACCACCGCCTCCTCGGGGTGCTCTAGTGCGATCTTATTTCAGTGCAATGCCAGAGAGTTCTTGCCGCCCACCGGATATTCAGAGTTCTTCCATTGGGTATTCAGGTCATCAAGGCCAGACCTAATGTTAGCAGTCCATCGTACCGAGGGGTTGTTTCAAGTGTGTGGATTCCAGTCATATGTGGAGATTTTGCCCTAGACTTCAAGGTAGGCCCATGGAGTAGGGTCAGCAGCCTATGATTACAACACTAGTTGCTCCACTAGCCGTCCGTCTGCCCAGAGGCAGTGGGAAGGTGTGTAGGGGTCGTCCTAGAGGTGGAGGCTAACCAGGTTGTGCTCCAGCTCGGTTCTATGCTTTTTCGGCCAGACCAGATACAGATGCCTCAGATGTCATGACCACATGTATTATTTGTGTTTGCGGCAAAGATGAATTTGTGTTATTTGATCCAGGGTCTACATATTCCTATATGTTATCTCTATTTGCTATTTCGTTGTTATGGATTGGACCTATCGGTCCTGTATTGTTACATTCTATGGTTATGAAACTATAGCAGATCTTCTACTACTTGATATGACCAACTTTGAGATCATCCTAGGCATGGATTGTCTATCCCCATATCATATCGTCCTAGATTGCCATTCTAAGACCGTCACCTTGGCGATGCCGGAGTTACCTAGATTGGAGTGGAAGGGTTCGTCTGTCGGTGCATCTAGTCAATTTATTTCCTTGTTAAAGGCTCGACACATGGTCGGGACATGTTGTTTGGCATATTTGGTGTATGTTTGGGACATTACTGCAAAGACTCCGGTGAAGGATTCAGTGCCATTAGTCCGAGCGTTCTCTAATGTGTTTATTTATGATCTTCCAGTCATACCACCAAATTATGTTATTGATTTCTATATTGACTTGGCTCCAGATACCCCACCTATATCTATCCCACCATATAACATGGGTCAGAAAGAGTTAAAAGAACAGCTTGAGGAGTTGCTAGCCAAAGGGTTCGTTAGACCGAGTGTATCGCCTTGGGGTGCACTAGTATTATTTATGAAGAAGAAGGATGTAACTATGCGGATGTGTTTGATTATCGCCAATTGAACAAAGTTACCATTAAGAACAAGTACCCGTTGCCATGTATTGATGATCTATTTGACCAGTTGCAGGGTACTAGGGTGTTTTCTTAGATCGACTTGAGGTCGGGGTACCATCAGTTGAAGATTCAGGATTCGGATGTTCCGAAGACTGCTTTTCGGACTTGATATGGTCATTATGAGTTTCTAGTGATGTCCTTTGGTTTGACTAACGGCCCGGTGGTGTTTATGGATTTGATGAACATGGTGTTGAGTCCATATTTTGATTTGTTTGTCATTGTCTTCATTGATGACATTTTGATCTACTCGCACAGTAATGAAAAGCACGAGCAGCGTATGAGAGTGGTGCTTCAGACCTTGCGGGAACAAAAACTATATGCTAAGTTCTCAAAGTGTGAGTTTTGGCTAGACTATGTAGCATTTTGGGGGCATATTGTATCGGGCGAAAGTATAAAAGTTGATCCCAAAATGATCGAGGCAGTTCAGAATTGGCATCTTCCCACTTCGGCGACTGAGATCAAGAGTTTCCTAGGATTAGCAGGTTATTATCGTCGGTCCGTTGAGGGATTTTCATCTATTTTAGTACCTTTGACTAGATTGACTCAGAAGGGTGCTCCGTTCTGATGGTCTACTGATTGTGAGGTGAGTTTTCAGAAGCTCAAGACATCACTGACTACAACACTAGTGTTATTGTTGCCTTCTAGTTCGGGGATGTATACAGTGTATTGCAACGCTTCACGCATTGGCCCGGTTTGCGTATTAATACAAGAGGGGTGAGTTTTTGCATATGCTTCACGTCAGCTGAAGCCTCACGAGCAGAATTACCCGGTGCATGATTTGGAATTAGTTGTGATTGTTCACACTCTAAAGATTTGGAGGCATTATCTTTATGGGATGTCTTGTGAGGTTTACACTGATCATCGCAGTTTGCAGCATTTGTTCAAGCAGAGGGACCTAAATTTGAGGCAGCGCAGATGGTTTGAGTTACTAAAAGATTATGATATTACTATCCTGTACCATCCGGGCAAAGCAAATGTAGTTGCAGACGCCTTGAGTAGAAAGGCAGAGAGTATGGTTAGTTTGGCTTTTATTTTAGCAGAGGAGAGGCCATTAGCTTTGGATATTCAGTCCTTGGCTAACAGACTTGTGAGACTGGATATTTTAGAGCCTAGTCAAGTTCTTGCATGTGTTGTTTCCCAGTCTTTACTATTTGAGCGAATCAAGGCTCACTAGTTTGACGATCCACACTTATTGGTTCTTCGAGAGACGGTACTACGTGGTGGTGCCAAGGAAGTTACTATTGGTAAGGATGGTGTCCTGCAACTCCATGATCATCTATGTGTTCCTGATGTGGATGGGATGAGGGAAAATATCCTAGAGGAGGCACACAATTCTCGGTATTCTATTCATCCAGGTGCTACGAAGATGTATCGTGACCTGAGGAAGCATTAATGGTGGCGGCGGATGAAGGACATAGTTGAGTATATAGCTAGGTACTTAAATTTCCAGCATGTTAAGTATGAGCACTAGAGGCCAGATGGCCTACTTCAGTAGATGACTTTATACCGGAATGGAAATGGGAACACATTTCTATGGACTTTGTAGTTGGGTTGCTACAGACCTTGCGGAAGTTTGATGCAGTTAGGGCCATTGTAGACAGCTTGACCAAGTCGGCACACTTTATTCCGGTTGTGACTACGTATACTTTAGAGAGGTTGGCCCAAATTTATATTCAGGAGATAGTTCGGTTGCACGGTGTGACAATTTCCATCATATCATATAGAGGCCCTCAGTTTACATCACATTTATGGAGAGCAGTACAAAGTGAATTGGGGACACATGTATAGCTCAGCACAACCTTTCATCCGCAGACCGACGGGCAGTTAGAGCGGACAATTCAGATTTTGGAGGATATGCTCAAGGCATCTGTGATTGACTTTGGAGGCTGGTTAGACCGTTTCTTGCCTTTGGCCGAGTTTGCTTATAATAACAGCTACCAATCCATCATCGAGATGGCCCCCTTTGAGGCTTTATATGGTCGGCGATGTCGTTCGTCCATCGAATGGTTTGAGTCGGCGAGGCTAAATTATATTGTATTGATTTGGTGAAGGATGCCTTGGAAAATATAAAGTTGATTAAGGAGCAACTTTGTACACCACAGTCCATACATAAGAGTTACGCGGATCAGAAGGCGCGTGATTTATCATTTATGGTGGGTGAAAAAGTACTCTTGAAGGTTTCGCCGATGAAGGGAATCATGAGATTTGAGAAAAGGGCAAGTTAAGCCCAAGGTTCATAGGCCCATTTGAGGTGTGGAGGCGATTTGGGGAGGTTGCTTAAGAACTTTCTTTGCCTCTTAGTCTATCCAGAGTTCATCCAGTTTTCCATGTATCTATGCTCCGGAGATATCATGCCGACCTATCACATGTGGTAGACTTCAACGCAGTTCAACTAGATGAGAGCTTGGGTTATGAAGAGGAACCAATTGCCATTGTTGATAGGCAGGTTCGCCAGTTGAGGTCCAAGAAGATTTCTGCGGTAAAGGTTCGGTGGAGGGGATAACCATTCGAGGAAGCAACTTGGGAGGCGAAGGAGTGCATGTGGAGAAGATATCCACACTTATTCAGCACTCCAGGTATGACTCTTAACCCGTTCGAGGATGAACGTTTGTTTAAGAGGTGGAAAATGAAACGACCCAGACGATCATTTTGCCTTCTAGAACACCGTTCCCCTAACTAAGACTTTTGGTATGTGCTTTTACTATTTTATGACTTGCGGGGATGGTTAGTTCGGGATTTGAAAGGGTTCGGGTTGAAATTGGAACACTTGGTTCCTTAGTTGGCTTTAAAAAAGCTAATTTTGACTTTGGTCAACATTTTGAGAAAACGACCTTAGAATCAGAATTTGACTGTTCTAATAGGTTTGTATGATGATTTTGGACTTGGGCGTATGTTGAAATCGGGTTTTGGACGACCCAGGAGCGTTTCGGCGCCTAATAGTGAACCTGGTTCTTTGATGGTTTTTAAATTCTTTAAATTCGGTTTGGAGTAGGTTTCGGAGTAAATGAGGTATATTTGGAATTCGGAGCGTGAGAATAGTTTTGTATGGCGATTAAAGACTTGCACCTAAAATTTGGTGTCATTCCGAGTAGTTTAAGTATGTTTCGGCGCGTTCAGAGTAAGTTTAAAGAATTTGAAATTTCTAAGTTGAATCAATTTGGTTTGGGGTATGATTCTTAGTTTTGATGTTATTTTATGCATTCTGAGGGTTTGATCGAGTCCGTTTTACAATTTCAAACTTGTTGTTTTGTTCGGGCGGAGCCCCAAGGGCCTCGGGTGTTAACCGGACGAGTCTAGGACCAAGTTTGGACTTAGGAGCAATGGCTAAAGCTTCGAGCTTCTGGTACCGCACTTGCGCATGAACAGTCGCAGGTGCTAGCTCGCAGAAGCGCGGAAATGGACCGCACCTGCGATGGCGCAGGTGCGAGGAAGGCTGTGCAGGAGCGGACAAAGATCACAGGTGCGACGCACGCACCGCAGAAGAGGTCTCTTTGAAGTAAGCCGCTGATCGCAGAAGTGGACGAGCCGACTAAGGGAAAAAACTGCATCTGCGAGGTCCATTCCGCAGAAGCGGTTGTCGAGTCGTAGAAGCGAAAAACTGCTGGGCAAAATGTCTTAAAACATGGCTCAGTCATTATTGAGCCCATTTTCTCCATTATTGGGCGATTTTGGAGTTTTTTGAAAGGAGTATTTACCTAGAAACTTGGAGGTAAGTTAATTCTACCTATTGTGAGTTAAATACATGGATTATAGGTAGATTATAACATGTAAATTGTTTAAATTAAAAACCTAGGTTTTATAATAATGGGATTTTTATAATTAAAATGGTTATGGAATGGGATATAAATTGTATATTTGAGTTCATAAGGTTATGGGTGACGATTTCCTCTGCAAATTTCCGGAATCTGGGCACGTGTGCCCGGGGTGAATCTTAGGAATTTTACCAATTTGGGTTGATTAATTAATCTAATGACTTAATTTCGAATTATTGAGCATGTATTGATTAAATTATATAACAGTTGGCTAGTTTCGGATTGTCCGGCACCAACTTGAGGCTTTAACGCGAAATTGTGATCGGGAAGGGAGCTTTGAGACGAGATAAGTCTCTTGTCTAACCTTGTAAGAGGGAATTTACCCCATAGATGTTGAAAATAAATATTTGTTCCTAATTGTGGGGGCTACGTACGTACGAGATGACGAGAGTCCGTGCATAGCTACTATTATGCTATTGTCCTGGTAGTTTTAGGACCCAATTCATGAACTACATAGAATTTTGCACTATACCTGTTAAATTCAAATGCTTAAATTATATTAGAACTTGTTAGAGAAATTTTGAAAGGTAGTTCATGAAATTTGTATTACCTTGGATATAAATCATTAATAATGTTTAAGTCAAATGCTTATAAAAATATCCTTCTCTTCTTGTGGAGCGGGCTGAACGCCTCAGCAGTAGATAGATGCATCTATGGATCGTGTCGCACGTCCCTCGGCAGTGTACATGACACTCTAGATCAGACCGTTCGACCTCGTCATAAATTGTGCTAAATAATAATAGTCACACGATCCTTTGACACTTTATTGCAGCTTGTGATGATAAATGATTTATTGTAAATTATTAATTATGAGAGAATTATTTATTTCTACTTGTTAAGGAAATTTTTGTTATTCACATAAGCCATGTTCATTTAAAAATATTTATCTTAATATTATGGACCCATTGTAGTGTCGAAGTCGACCTCTCGTCACTACTTCTTCGAGGTTAGACTTGATACTTACTGGGTACACGTTTTTTACGTACTCATGCTATACTTGCGGCACTTTTTGTGCAGGATCTGAGACAGGTGCTTTAGATGGTTCTTCCGGCGTGTACCCTCTATATCCCGAGGCCTAGTGGTGAGCTGCTGCTGAGTCGTTCTGTAGCCCTAGAGCCTGTCTCTCTTTTGTATTTATTTGTATTATATCAATTTCGTATCCAGATTGTGGTTAGGAGTTTGTATAATCTATTAGATGCTCATACACTTGTGACAGCAGGTCTTGGCACACAGTTTAGTAGAATTGTGTGTTGGAATTATTATTTTGGATTTTATTTATTTAGACATTCTATTTTCCTTAAATTTTGCAATTAAGGAAAGTTTAATTACTTGGAAATTTATTAAAAGAGAAAATATAGGTTTAATTCACTGGCTGGCTTGCCTAGCGGTGATATTGGGCACCATCCCGACCTGTAGATGAAATTGGAGCGTGACATTATCTGCACAATTTTTAAACAAGTAAGGTTCATTCCACAAATAATACTTTATATCAAACATAAGCTTTTTTCTTTGTTGGTAAGAGATTTCTTGGGGTGTCCACTTTCCAACTAAGTAGTTTGCAAACCAAGGTGGTTGAGTCACAATTGAGTTAACTGAGAAAATGTGTTCATCAAGAAATTCTTCCTTTATCTCACTAAACGCAAGGGGGAATTTTCTAATCTAGACAAATGGTCAACCACTTGATTCTTTATTCCTTTTTGTTTTGTCATTTATCTCAAGGTCATATTCTTGTGGAAGTAAAATCCATCTTAACAATCTAGTCGAGCATCTTTCTTTGCTAAGAGGTATTTTAAAGCTGCATGATCAGTAAAAATAGTGACCTTGGTTCCTATCAAATAAGATTGAAACTTATCAAAAGCAAATACTACTGCTAGTAACTTTTTTTTTCTGTTGTGGCATAATTTAGTTGAGCCTCATTCATTGTTCTACTAGCATAGTAATTGTGATGAAAGATCTTATCCTTACTCTGGCCTAAAACAACTCCAACTGTTGTATCACTAGCATCACACATGACCTCAAAAGGTTGATTCCAGTCTAGGGACAAAACTACATGGGTAGTTGATAACGTTTCCTTAAGGGTCTCAAATGCTTTCAAACAATCACCTAAAAAATCAAACTTAATATCTTTCATCAAAAGGTTAGTCAATGGTGTTGAAATCTTTGAAAAGTCATTTATGAACCGTCTGTAAAAACCTGCATGACCTAAAAAGCTTCTAATGCCTTTAACAGTTGTGGAAGGGGGTAATCCTGCTATAAGATCAATTTTAGCCTTATCAACTTTCATCCCTTTAGCAGTGATTTTATGTCCTAAAACAATTCTCTCAGTAATTATAAAATGACATTTTTCTCAATTAAGAATAAAGTTTGTCTCTTCACATATCTTAAGAACTAAGGTCAAGTGGTGAAGACAATCCTCAAATATTTTGCCAAAGAGTGTAAAATCATTCATAAAAATTTCAAGAAATTTTTCAGTCATGTCTGAAAAACTTGTTGACACGCAACGCTGAAATGTACAGGGGCGTTGCATAGACCAAATGGCATTCTCGTATAGGCATATGTTCCATGAGGACATCTTAAAGTTATTGTTTCCTGATCGTCAGGTGAAATTGGTATTTGGTTATACCCTGAATAGCCATCAAGAAAACAGTAAAAACCATATCCTGCAATTCTTTATAACATTTGATCAATAAATGATAAAGGAAAATGATCTTTTCTAGTGGCATCATTGAGACATCTTTAATCAATAAAGACTCTCCATTATGACAGTTCTGGTAGGTATAAGTTCATTACTTTCATTTTTTATAACCGTCATACCTCCTTTCTTTGGTACTGCCTGAACAGGGCTTACCCAAGGGCTGTCTGAAATGGGATAAATAATACCTTCTGCCAAAAGCTTTACGATCTCCTTTTTTACTACATCCCGCATTGCTAGATTTAATCTCCTTTGGGGCTAGACTATTGCCATGTAGCTATCCTCCATGACGATTTTGTGCGTACAAATAGCTGGATTAACCAGTTTGATATCTTCTATAGTCCATCCCAAGGCTCCTTTGTGTGCTTTCAACACTTCAATCAGTATTTCTTCTTGTCCTGTAGTAAGAGAAGATGAAATAATTACTGGAAATAATTCTTCCTCAAGATAAACATATTTTAGTATTTTGGTTGAACTTGCTCTGGTTGCATCTCCTCATCTTCAGAATCTTTTTCTAGTATTTTGGCTTCTCTTCTGATGATAGGATAATCGTTTTGTATAGTGCCAGAGTTGGCCAAACATCTTTTTATTGACTCTGAAATTAATTGGTCATCTTTGAATTCATCTGTAAGACAATTAAGCATGTCAATCGAAATACAAGAAGATGATGTCTCATCTCTTCAAAATCTCAATATCTTTTACATATAAAAAATGACTCTTTCTTCATCAACTCTCAAAATTTGTTATCCTTGATGAACATCTATGATTTCTCTACCTGTGGCAAGAAATGATCTACCCAAAATAATTGGTTCTTTGGGACATTCCTTCATTTCAAATACTATAAAATCTATAGGGAAAATAAATTTATCTACTCTTACAAGCACATTTTCAATTATTCCCATAGGTTTCTTAGTACGTTGATCTATAAACTGAAGAGACACACATATGTCTTTCATTTCACCAAGATTTAATTTTCTAAAGATAGAAAATGTCATCAAGTTAATTAAAGCTCCAGAATCACAAAGTATTTTTTCAAAATATACTCCTCCCAAAGTGTATGGAATTGTAAAACTACCTCCATCACCAAGTTTTTGTGGGATTTCTTTTTGTCAAATAGCACTGCATTTTCTAGTAAGTATCACTACAGAAACGTTTTCCAATTTCCTTTTACTTGACAAAATTTCTTTTAGGAATTTTGCATAAGAAGGCATTTGTAATAAAGCATTAGTGAAAGAAATATTAATGTGAGTTTGCTTTTAAAATCTCCAAAAACTTTGAAAATTGATTATCAAGCTTTTCTCTTTTCATTTTTTGTCGAAAAGGAATTGTCACAGGGAAAGGAGTCAATTTTTTTCAATATTTTTTTTTTTATTTACTTCTGTGTTTTCAGATGGTTCAGAGGGTATTTCAAGCATCTTACTGTTGTTTACCTGCTGTTCTGACTGGTCTGCATAGGGTTCATCAAGCTCCTTACCTGACCATAAGGTGATGTCCTTAAGGTGATCCTTTGGATTTTTCTCTATATTATTTGGAAAGGGACTTTGAATCTTTTCTGACACAAGACTTGAATGCGCTTCTTGAGGCCTTTGCTAATATAACCCTGCTTGTTGATAAGGTCTGTAGTTTGGTTGCCCACGGTTCTGACTCTGGTATCCTGATGGACCTTGTACTTGTTGCTTCTGTAAGCTTTCAGAGTTCTCTACATCATTTGGATTGCTCCATTGAAATCCTGGATGATTTTATTCCATTGGACTCCCAAAAGAGTACGGTTAATAACAGACAAAATGGACATGTTCGACATTATGATTGTTTGCTTGACATTCATGGTTCATATGGTTTCCTTCACACATGTCACAAGCTTCAGACTGGCTTGGTTATTGTGTATTCACCTAAAACGATTCAAACTTTTGTGCCAAAGAAAAACTTTGATGTGTTAGTGTAATAAAGAATCAACCTGATTTGCCGTAGCAGCCTTCTTGATGATTACACACTCAAATGGCCATTGGATTGCATTCTCAGAAATCTCGTTCAATAATTGCAATGCTTCCTCCGTGGTTTTTTCCATTACAGAACCTCATGCAGCTGCATCAATCACATTTCTAGAAGAGAGTTTTAACCCATGATAAAAAAATATACAATTGCATATGTTCAGGAATGTCATGGTGGGGGCATTTTTTAAACATTTCTTTGAATCTTTCCCAAACTTGATAAACTAACTCAGTGTCAGTCTGCAAGAAATTAAAGATGTCTTGTCTTAACTTTGTGGTTTTAGTAGGGAAAAAATATTTGTTTAAAAATTTATGAGTCATTTGGTCACATGTGGTAATGGAACCTTGTGACAAACTTCGCCACCAAGTCTTGGCATCTCCTTTTAAAGAAAAAGGAAATAGCCTTAACTTGATAGCTTCAGGAGGTACTCTGTAATGACCTAACCGGTCATTTTGAGAATTTGCACTTCGCTCGGTAGTTTATGGGCATGAGTAGCTCTGTATGATGTATTATGACTTATGTGAATCGTCAGTTTTGGCTTTCAGGTTATTCGGAATCGATTTGAAAGAATGAATTTCATTGTTGAAGCTTTAAGTTGAAAGAGTTGACCAAGTTTGACTTTTTACGAATTTGACCCTGGAACAGAGTTTTGATGATTCCGTTAGGTCCGTATGGTTATTTTGTACTTGGGCATATGCCCGTATTCGCATTTGGATGTTTCTAGAAGGTTTCCGCAAAAATTGGGAATTTGAAGGCTTGGAAAGTTCAAAAGTTTGACCGAGAGTTGACGTCTGGATATCGGGTTCGGATTGTTGTTCAGGAGTTGGAATAGCTTCGTTATGTCATTTGCGGCTTGTGTGCAAAATTTGCGTTCATTACAATTTGATTTGATATGTTTCGGCACGAGTTTTGGAAGTTAAAAAGTTCAAAGTTCATTAAGTTTGATTTGAGGTGTGATTTGTCAACTCGATGTTGTTATGCGTGATTTGAGGCCTCAAGTAGGTCTGTTTTATGTTACTAGACTTGTTGGTATATTCGGACGGGATCCCGAGTGGCTCGGATGAGTTTCGGACAAGGTTCAGATCACTTTCATTGCATAGTACATTGCTCAAGGTTGTTGGTTCTAGTTCGATCGCACCTACGGCTAGTTTTGCATAGGTACAATAGCTGCAGAAGAGATAAAGGCGATGCAGAGGCTAGATGAGTGCTGGGTGAGGAACACCGCAGAAGCGGAGATTTGGGCACATATGCGGATCGCAGGTGCGAAATGATGAAGCGCAGGAGTGAGGTATTTCACAGGTGTGGATGGTGGCTCGCACCTGCGATGTCGCAGAAGCGGATGTTTTGTCCGCAGGTGCGATGGTACATTTCTCAGCAGATTTCGAAGAAGTGGCGGTTATGTCACAGAAGCGACGCTGCAGAAGCGGCTAATGGCATGTGCGAAAATTTGGGTTTTGGTTTTTTCTTCATTTTTGCGATATGGGACTCGTATTGAGGCGATTGTTTGAGAAAATTTCATCACAAGGATTGGGGTAAGTATTCTACACTTGGTTTTGATCTTATTCCATGAATCTATTTTCATTTTTGGCAATTGGTTGATTAATATTAAAGAAAAATTTGGGGTTTTAGCATAAAGTTTCATAAAATAAATTTTTGAGTTTGGAACACCGATTCGGAGTCGGATTTGAATGAAACTAGTATGGTTGGACTCGTAATTGAGTGGGTTATCGGATTTTGTAAGTTTTGTCAGGTTCTGAGGCGCGGGCCTGGGTGTGACTTTTGGCTGGTTTTGGGTTTTGATTAAGGATTCGATCTTTATCTTTTGGAATTATTTCCTTGAGCTTTATTTGATGTATTAGAGTTTCTTTTGGCTAGCTTTGAGCCATTCGGAGGTCGGTATGAGCGAGATGGCATTTTAGAGCATCGCTTGCCTTGCTCGGTATTGGAATTAGATTGTTCGAGGTAAGTAACACTTCTAAAATTAGTGCTGAGGGTATGAAACCCCGAATTATGTGTTATGTGGTCGATGTTATTGTACCGTACATGCTAGGTGACGGGTGTGTGCGCGTGCACCGTGTGAATTGTGACTATGTTATTCTGTAGTACTGTGTAGTTACCTGATCTTGCCTATAACCATGAAATTTCTACGTTCTTGAGCTATTGAGCTGTGATCCATGTTAGAAACCATGTCTAGGCTACATGTTTATCTTGCTGGGACCCGCTGAGGTCATTTCTACTGTTGAGTTATCTTCTTTCAATGCATTACATACTCAGTCATACACATTCATATGCATATCATATCTCAGTCTCTGTTGTTAATTATTGATATATCATATCATCATTTTCGTGCTAGTTTCATTACATTGTGAGCCCGCGAGAGAGATACTGGAGAGATTGATGACTGAGTGAGTTCAAAGGCTTGATTATGAGTGACATTATGGGATCAGGCTACACGTTGGAGCGGTTATACTGATTTATGATAGCACTTGGGCTGAAGGAGCCCCTCGGGAGTCTGTACACCCCCCAGTGAGCGCAGTTGATTTATATTGAGGGATGGATCTTCCCTGGACATGGATCTTGTCCAAAGCATTTATACATGGGGATGGATCTTCCTCACGAGCTGGATTGTCCCTACTCAGTACTGAGTGACTTATGATCAGTTGATGTATACATTCCGGGATGGATCTTCGCTGGGCCGGAGAGGCCATATACAGTTCTGAGTGATTGAGCATGATGAGTGGAAAGTGTGAGCCAGTAAGATTGAGTACTCTTAGAGTGTGAGTACATGAGTTCATCTCTGAGATACATTGCATTGACATGCTCACATGATATACAGGCATATAGATGTATTTTCCTCATGTTGTATGGTATCACATCATTCATGACTTCTCACACATATTAGCATATGGTCATAGGGATGCATTTTACATTGGCTATTTGGAAAGAAAATAAAACATCTTATATATTATTGAGAGGATTTTTGGGAAAATTACTGTTTTCAAACTTACTCATAATTTTGGCAACTTTGGTTAATGACTTGGGTTTTCACTGATATATACTTGAAAGGCAGAACTATTTTCCGGGAAACTATAAATAAGCTGAGCATTTCATCTTTGAATTACTTCTTTTATTACTTGTTTTACGTTATTACGAACTATTATTGGCTATTGGTATGGGACCCAACCTTGTTCCAGCTTGTCACTACTTTCAATCTAAGGTTAGGTTTGTTACTTATTAAGTACATGGGGTAAGTTGTACTCATACTACACTTCTACACCTTGCATGAAGATGTTCACTAATGATGTTGCTATGTTTGACGAGAGCTGGACTTGAAGACGTACCTGCATTCCAGTTGCAGCTGCCTCTTGTTTATGGTAGCCTTAGATTCACAAAACTCTATTTCTGTACTTTTTGAATAGATGATGTATTTATTTCATACCAGCTTTGTAAATTCTATTCTTAAAAGCTCATTCTTTGTACTACCAGTCCTTGGGGAATGTATAAGATTCAGATAATCTCTTCTATTTAATTGTTTTATTAATTTCACTGGAATTGGATATTGTTAATTGGCTTACCTAGTGGATTGGGGTTAGGTGCCATCACGACTAGTTAGATTTTGGGTCTTGACATATTGGTATCCGAGCTCTAGGTTCATAGGTTCTACAAGTCATGAGCAAGTGTCTAGTAGAGTCTTGCGGATCGGTATGATGACGTCCATACCTATCTTCGAGAAGCTACAGTGCATTTAGGATATATTCAATTCATCTTTCTTTCCTCATCATGCGGAATTGATTCAACTTGAGACATAACTCTTTGAATTCCTTCCACGTATTCGTATACGCATGTGAGTACTCGGTATCAGCTGTGCATCGACGACTAGTGATTCCATGGATGAGGTTCGAGATATGATTTCTGTGTGCTGATGAAGTGCCAGTATGGACGACTTGAGGCCAGGTTTTGATTGTAGCTTGTAGGAAGATTTCGGTTGTGTGAGCACTTGCTTTTGGACTTATACGTCAGGTAGTGTCTCTACGAGTGGAATTTGTGACTAGATGAGTGGTTGGATGGCTATATGATGAGTATGATGTGACTGTAGGATATGTTCCAACAGATCGAATTTGACGAGAAGAGTTTGCTTGTGATGTAAAAAGCACTATTTGGTGATTGATTTCTATCATGATTTGATGTAAAGTTTCTGGTTATGGGTGTGTTGAAGGATCTTATCCACCAGTGGGTTATATTTGTGAGATTTAAGTTTGGATTGGTTGTAGTAGTTGACCTGACTGTCACAAGGGTGAATCCGAGATTTGCAGATAATTTGAAGTATTAGATGGTTTGCGTTATAGGAGCTCATGAAGGATTTAGTTGAATCTCGATGTGGTATTATGGCAGTAATAGAGTATGGGCATTGTGAGTTATTGTGTGTTTTGATCTATGGCTTTGGGCCAAGTGGCGGAGTCTGCTATCGATAAGTTTATTGCACGGTTATGTGTTGTATTGGTTTTGGTTTGAGGTATACTTGTGAATCAGTTATGACTTGCAGAGGTTGAGTTCGAGAATGACTCGAGTAAGGAAATTTCTAGATATGGGTTATGTTACACTTTATGGGTATATGGGAAACATTGAATGATTGAGTTGTTATTTGTTAAGGATGTAGTGTGCATGGAGGAGGGATTCACTCAGTTTCTTAGAAGTGTGGATTATACATTTCAGTATCAAGAAGGTGAAGGAAATAAGTTTAGGTTCACATAAAGTCTTTTCAGAGCGGGTGTCTCGATTGTGGTGTTTTTGGGGTACTTAAGAGGGAATTCAATGACTTATGGGCCTTACAACGTTGTGGTTCTATGCTAAGGTTCGTGGGGTGAGTTGTGGTTAAAGATCATGATGTTTTAGCAAGGAGAAGTATCAATTTGAAGATAAATTCGGAAGGGACTCGCAGAAATAGGACAACTTGGTAGTAGGTTGGATCAGCACAGTAATGGATATGATCGATTATTTGAGTTCTTATGATGTAGGGGTTTCTATAGGTGCTTTGTGGAAATACTCTTGGGTTTGGCGACATGCGTGGCTTGGATGAATTAGAGAGATTCAATTCTGATGACTTGATTATGTGCAAATGGATTCCAAAGCATTCTCGAGGATTTCTACCACGATTTGAGATGGATATTTCCTACTAGCATGAGGAGCATGTTGAATATTGTGATTTTCTACCGGATGGGATCAAATGGAAGGATTCTGGCTGATCGGATATGTATTCTACTTGTGACTCAGAATGATTATGAAGTTCTCGTATTTTTCATATGATGGCATGATAGATGCGGTGTGTTGTGTGGGATTAAGGTTTGCGTGTGCAGGGTCACGATTTAGTTTTGAAGGGGAGGTCATAAATTCTTAGATGACATGGACGATTTTCGATGTTTAGATGAATGCTATAACTATTTGGTATTGCGTGAGTAGAGTGTATATTTCAGAATGCGCACCATCTTTTGAATTATGGATATTTCATAGGTATTGCGACACTCTTCTGGTTGATCGACTGCTGATTTTAAGATGTTTCTATGTGGCATGAAAGAATAGGAAAAGTATTCCTCGTGGGATGATCGTGTATGAGAGATATGTTAGACATTCGAGCGGTGGAGATGGGATCATATATGGTGATTCGTGTATTCTATGGATTTGGAGACTGGGAGTTTTCGGGAGCAGATGGTTTCATGGTTGTGGACTGTGAAGTCGTGGACGAAGCTAGCCAGATTATAGTATGTGTTATAATTCAGTCATTTTGGACTTTCGGAGGGTTATTTATCTATTTGTGGGTGACCAGAGTTGATTTGGGGGTCTATTGGTAGGCCCAATTATGATGTGTATTCTACACCAAGTCTGATTTGTTGGCTCCATACTGCTATTGTTGAGGGATGTGCCATTCGGTTGATGTTGAGGTTATTCATGTTCTGAAATGAACTGTGAGTTACTCTTCTATGCTACGAGGAGTTGTGATTCATTGGTTATATGCACATATGGTGCGGTTCTATTGGTGGCCTTATAGCGGAATTTTAGCGAGATGAGTATTTGGGTATTACATGACTTATTGCGTATTGGTTATGTTCTTTCAGGTTTCCTCTTCGTGGTTATTGATTTGGAGAAGGGTGGCTCGAGGTTTATAATATGGACCAGCGTATGGATGGGATCACGCATTGCAACGGAGTTATGTTAAGGTATGAACCTTGTGTTAGAATCGTGTGATGGTTCTACGGTGTGTGATGGATTTTCAGCATTTCGTTGTGGCGGTACTTGTTAATCTTGCGGGGCAGTTCTCTTATTTGAGTTAGTTTCCATGACTGGGTACATTTGAATTATTGCGTATTGGTGCACAGATGGCACGGTTTGTGGCTCTAGGTAGTATTGGTGTGACACATCAGTAGAGTAGATGGTATTTGATAAGATGAGGTCATCGGATCTAGAATGGGTGTTATCAGATCTGATTGCGATATATTTGAAAGGATAATGTCGTTGATCGTCTTAGAAATTGGCTATATTTCTTGTCGAAGGAGAGGGACCTCCATGAATTGTTGATCTGATGAATGGTTATGAGTTTCTACATGTCTCTTTCATCATCGGCTGTGTACGAAGGTTTTTGAACGAGGTTTTGTTTGATATGAGGTTTATTACCAGCATTGTATTATTTTGAGCAGCTACTGTGATTGGAAATGTTTCCATGGGTATTTGAGTTATGTGGTATATCCGGTGATTGTGTCATGGGTTATGGTTATGGCTTGATGCAGTTTGTTAAGACTTATACAGTGTATGATGCGAGATTCGGGTCTTTTAGGAAATTTCGGATGTTGGAAATTGGATTCTAAGGCTTATGGGATAGGTCAAATTAAGAAATTTTAGTTATGTTGTGTAATCGGACCTATATAGGATAGGGTGGCGTGGGTCACCCCCGGGTATGTGCATGGTAAGGTTACATAGTAGTTTGATGGCTTTGGAAACAACTCTTGGCACATTCGAGGACGAACGTATGCTTAAGTGAGGGAGGATGTAATGGCCCGACCGGTCGTTTTGGGCATTTACACTTCGCTCGGTAGTTTACGGGCATGAGTATCTCTGTATGATGTATTATGACTTATGTGAATAGTCTGTTTTGGTTTTAAGATTATTCAGAATAGATTTGGAAGAATGAATTTTATTGTTGAAGCTTTAAGTTGAAATAGTTGACCAAGTTTGACTTTTTATGAATTTAACCCTGGAACGGAGTTTTGATGGTTCTGTTAGGTCGGGATGGTGATTTTGGACTCGGACATATGCCCGGATTCGAATTTGGATGTTTCTAGAAGGTTTCGACACAAATTGGTAAAAATTGGGAATTTGAAGGTATGGAAAGTTCAAAAGTTCGGCTGAGAGTTGACTTGTGAATATCGGGTTCGGATTGTGGTTTTGGGAGTTGGAATAGATTCTTTATGTCATTTGGGGCTTGTGTGCAAAATTTGGGTTCATTCCAGATTGATTTGCTATGTTTTGGCACATGTTTTGGAAGTTGATAAGTTCAAAGTTCATTAAGTTTGATTTGAGGTGCGATTTGTCGATTCGATGTTGTTATGCATGATTTGAGGCCTCGAGTAGGTCTGTGTTATGTTATTGGACTTGTTGGTATATTCGAACGGGATCCCTAGTGGCTCGGTTGAATTTCAGACGAGTTTCGGATCACTTTCGTTGCATACTGCATTGCTCAAGGTTGTTGGTTCTGGTGTGATCGCACATGTGGCTGGTTTTGTGCATGTGCGATGGCCGAAGGATTCACAAAGGCATCACATAGGAGAGGTGAGTGTTGGGTGAGGAAGACCGGAGAAGCGGACATTTGGGCGCATATGCGGATGCATAGGTGCGAAGTTATGGAGTGCAGGGGCGAGGTATGTCGCAGGTGCGGATGGTGGCTCGCACCTGCGATGTCACAGAAAAGGATATTTTGTCCACAAGTGCGAGGGTCAAGTTCTCAGCTGATTCTGCAGAAGCAGAGGTTATGTCACAGAAGCGATGCCACAAAAGTGGCTATTGTGCGGCAGGTGCGAAAATGCTGGCAAAAGCTATAAATTGAGGGTTTTGGTTTTTTCTTCATATTTTGAGATGTGGGACTCGGATTGAGGTGAATTTTGGGGCAAATTTCATCACAAGGATTAGGGTAAGTACTCTACACTTGGTTTTGATCTTATTCCACGAATCTATCTTCATTTTTAGCAATTGGCTGATCACTTTTAAAGAGAAATTTGGGGTTTTAGCCTAAAGTTTCATAAAATAAAATTTTGAGTTTTGAACACCGATTCGGAGTCGAATTTGAATGAAACTAGTATGGTTGTACTCATAATTGAGTGGATTATAGGATTTTGTGAGTTTTGTTGGGTTCCAAGGTGCGGGCTCAGGTGTGACTTTTGGCTGGTTATGGGTTTTGATTAAGGATTCGATCTTTATCATTTGGAATTGTTTCCATGGGCTTTATTTGATGTATTTGAGTTGCTTTTGGCTAGATTTGAGCCATTCGAAGGTCGGTACGCGCGAGATGGCATTTTGGAGCATCGCTTGGCTTGCTCGGTATTGGAATTGGCTTGTTCGAGGTAAGTAACACTTCTAAACTTAGCATTGAGGGTATCGAACCCCGAATTACGTGTTATGTGGTTGATATTGATGTGACGTACATTCTAGGTGACGGGTGTGTGGACGTGCACTATGTGAATTGTGACTCTGTTATTCTGTGGTACTGTGTAGTTACCTGATCTTACATGTATCCATGAAATTTCTACGTTCTTGAGCTATTGAGCTGTGATCCATGTTAGAAAACATGTCCAGGCTACATGTTTTTCCTGTTGGGACCCACTGGGTCATTTCTGTTGTTAAGTAATCTGCTTTCATTGCATTACATACTCAGTCATATGCATTCATATGCATATCATATCTCAGTCTCTGTTGTTATTTATTGATACATCATATCATCATATTCGGGCTAGTTTCATGACTTTGTGAGCCCGCGAGAGAGAGAGAGAGAGACAGGAGAGATTGATGACTGAGTAAGGCCAAGGGCCTTAATAAGAGTGATATTATGGATCAGGAAGCACGTCGAGGCGGTTATACTGATTTATGATAGCGGTTGGGCTGAAGGAGCCCCTCTAGAGTCTGTACATACCCCCAGTGACCGTGGTTGATTTATATTGAGGGATGGATCTTCCATGGACATGCATCTTGTTCGGAGTATTTATATTGAGGGATGGATCTTCTCTTAACATGGATATTTTCCGAAGCATTTATACCTGGGGATGGATCTTCCCCACGGGCTCGATTGGCCAAACTCAGTACTAAGTGACTTATGATCAGTTGATGTATATATTCCGGGATAGATCTTCCCTGGGCCAGATTGGCCATATACAGTCCTGAATGATTGAGCATTATGAGTGGAAAGTGTGAGCCAGTAAGATTGAGTACTCTGAGAGTGTGAGTACATGAATTCATTTCTAAGATACATTGCATTCACATGCACACATGATATATAGACATAGATATGTATTTTTCTCATGTTGTATGGTATCACGTCATTCATGACTTCTCACACATATTGGTATATGGGAATAGGGATGCATTTTACATTGGCTATCTGGAAAGAAAATGAAACATCTTATTAATTGTTGAGAGGATTTTTGAGAAAATTACTATTTTCAAACTTACTCATACTTTTGGCAACTTCGGTAAACGACTTGGGTTTTCACTGATATACATGAAAGGCAGAACTATTTTCCAGGAAACTATAAATATGATGAGCATTTCATCTCTGAATTACTTCTTTTATTACTTGCTTTACGTTGTTACGAACTGTTGTTGGCTATTGGTATTGGACCCGACCTTGTTCTAGCTCGTCACTAATTTCAACCTAAGGTTAGGTTTGTTACTTATTAAGTATATTGGGGCGGTTGTACTCATACTACACTTCTGTACCTTGCATGCAGATGTTGACTGATGATGTTGTTGTGTTCGACGGGAGCTAGACTTGAAGACGTACCTGCATTCCGGTTGCAGCTTCCTCTTGTTCATGGTAGCCTTAGATTCATAAAACTCCATTTATGTACGTTTCGAACAGATGATGTATTTATTTCATACCAGCTTTGGAAATTCTATTCTTAAAAGCTCATGATTTGTACTACCAGTCCGTGGGGAATGTATAAGATTTAGATAATGTCTTCTATTTAATTATTTTATTAATTTCATTGGAATTAGTTATTGTTAATTGTCTTACCTAGCGGGTTGGGGTTAGGTGCCATCACGACTAGTTGGATTTTGGGTCGTGACATACTCCATTATACTTAGCTCTTTCAACAAGTTCCAAAATGTCAATCAAATGACTGTGAGGATCTTCACTTGCGTCTCCAGTGAGGATGCAAGACTGTTGAATCGTTTGAATCAGGCTTGTCCTGATTTCAAAGTTGCTGGCTGCCATTGGGTGTTTTCTGACACTAGATTCATGGTTGAAGCGGTCAGGTCTACCATAATCCCTTAGGATTCTGTTTGATAGCCTTGGTGCTACTTCATCAAACTGATCCTCTACATGGACTGGTGGTTGAATGTTTTCTAATCCCTGATTCTCCATTCCTTCATGAGCTATGCTTTGAGAAGATGATGTTTGTCTTTTCCTGTACAATCGAAGAGATTTTTCAATTTCTGGATTGCAACTAGCCAACCTTTTTGTAGAAGAGTGGGTCATAAACTACTCGAAAGTTTTAAATAAAAGAAATGGAAACCCTTTTTATTTTGTTTATAGAAAATTAAAGTTGTTCCTAAAATAATGATAGTACTAGATTAAAAAAAATACGAACTATTGTAGTAGTATTACTAAATAACAATTAATCTTTTTTGGAAAAATTAATAAAAATAATAACTTAATAATAATTATAATAATAAGTACTCAAATTAGTAAAAAATATTTAATGTGAGGTAGATGTATGCCAATCCCCAGCAACGACGCCAAAAAATTGATGAGGCCAATGTGTATTGGAATTTCCTGCTCATACTCTCTCAAATTCTCATATAGTTTAAGATATCATCCCACAAAGACTGGATAATCTATGCTACATACTTGTAATATTTTAACTACTATCTGAGAGAATCAAATTGATGAAAAGTGAGTGAGGTTTAAAACTTGTTAATTGAAAGATTTATAATTTTAAAAAAAAAGAGTTGGGAATCATTGAATTCACTTGATAATATTACTATAATAAAATCTCAATTTCTAAATTTATTTATTTGAAGAATAATTATTTATTTCTAATACAATTATATTTCTCTCTCTAAGAAATAACCAATTAATAACACTCTGTGTGAATTATGTTAATTAATCAACATAAGACTAGTGACGTTTAAACAGAAATATTTTTCTTGCTTGAATTGTGCCAAAATAAAGTAAAAACTTCGTGAGAATATTCTTACTAAGGATCAATAATCTTGCCTACAATAATTCCTCCGTGAGAATTAAAACTGAGGCATGCAAGATTACTGACTTGAAATAATAGTTTAATGAACAATTACTTTCACTCTACTATTTTATTCATCAGTTATTATATATTAATTTTGCTTCGCAAGAATTACAAAATTAATATATGAATAACTTAGAGATAAAATATATCGACGTGATAATAGAGCAATTATAACCATCATTTCAGCACAGTACGGAATGTAATAAAAAGTTTCAAGCCAAGAATATATAAAAATTGAGATAGTATTATAAAATATATCAATCTTCATCAACTATCCCAACGAAAAGAGATTACTCCATTGTGGAGTAAGAAAAGCTAAAAAAGATATTTACAAGACTAGAAATATTTAAAAGACTAAGGAAATGTTTTTACTATAAAGAAAGAAGACCAAGACTAGTTCTTGTCTTACAAAAGATGTTTTTCCTTATACAAAGAGAGCTTGCTATTTATAGGAAATAATGAGTAGCTTTTGTCATGTTCCACTTTTGCAAATGTGAAATCCACGTATGCGAAGTGACCTTTGTGTACGTAGATTCCATATATGCAACTATGGCACTTGTGCTTCACTCTTGACTTCATGAGTTAGTCTTGCAAATGTAGGTTCCATGTATGCGAATGTGACCTTTGCAAATATAGATTCCACACATGCATCTATGACTCTTTTGTTTCCATTCTTGACTTCATGGGTTAGACTTGCAAATGTGCGTTCCATGTATGTGAATGTAACCTTGCGTATATAGATTTCACATATGCAACTATGCTCCTTTTCATCTCTAATTATCTCTTTCCATAAGCCCATGTATATATATTCCACATTTGCGAATATATAGATGATGTGTGCAACTATGGCTTTGCTTCATTCTCTAGTCTTTTAGCCTTTTTCCTTCTTTTTCATAATTACTTCTTCCTACAAGATTTGTTAGAAAGTGTGCGAGGATAGGATATCATTATTCATATTTTATTTTTAAAACTTATTTTTTTACATATGAAATTACATAAATACTTTATATCCATCAGGTATCCTCTCTTCTTCTGGAGCGGGCCGAACACCTCGGCAGTAGAATAGATGCATCTATGGATCGTTTTGTATGTCCCTCGGCATGGTACATGTTATTCTGGATCGGGCCGAACGATCTCGGCATAAATCCTGCTTATTAATACTCGGAGCCTAATCATACTTGATATTATTATGTGGCTTGTGAGGTTAAAATTATTTAATGACATAAATTTACTTGGAGTTTATACATTTGTGACAGAATTAATTGCTCCTACTTGTTAATCAGTTAGTGTTATTATTTACATAACCCACGTTTATTTATAATTTATGTATTTATATTGTTAGCCCATAATAAGTGTCGAAGTCGACCCCTCATCACTACTTCTTCAAGGTTAGACTTGATACGTACTAGGTACATGTTGTTTATGTACTTACGCTACACTTATGCACTGCCCTGCAGGATCTGAGACAGGTGCATATGGAAATGTCACCGGCGCGCACCCTCCTACCCGAAGGTCTAGTGGTGAGCTGCTTTCCTGAGCCGTTCCGCAGTATCCTAGAGTCTCTCCTTTACTTTCATTCATGTATATTATTATTTCAGACGATAGCTAGAGTTTTGTATAATCTATTAGTGTGCATACACTTGTGACATCAAGTCTTGGCACACACTAATAGACTTGTAGTTTTGGATTATTTCTATAGTTACGATAGCACTCAGCTGCTCTCATTTTATTTATTTTAAACTTGTTGTTCCTTAAATATTTTAAATTAAGGAAAGTTTAAATTACTTGGCATTCTATTAAAAAGTGAAATCACGTGGTTATTTCATTGTTGGCTTGCCTAGCGGCGCCATCGGGTGCCATCACGACCTATAAGAGAATTGGCTCGTGGAAACATGGTATCAGAGCCCTAGGTTCACATAGGTCTCATAAGTTATGAGCAGACCTAATAGAGTCTTGCGGATCGGTGCGGAGACATCCGTACTTATCTTCGAAAGGCTATAGGGTATTAGAAAACATATCTTTCTTCATCTCCTATCGTGCAATGATGTGGTACTAAGTACCTTTCTTTTATTCTCTCATAGATGGTGAAAACGCGCACAACTGATGTTCCAGATCAAGGAGGTGTTGCTCCCCCTGTTTCTTGAGGCCAGGGGAGGGCTCAACCCAATGGTTGAGGATGAGGATGTCCCAGAGTTGCTCCAGCTATGCCACCAATGGATCTAGTAGAGGATCCTATTATTGAGAAGCAGGGCGAGGTGCCTGCAGCATAGCTATCCCAGATAGATTTCATGTCAGCACCGGGATTCCAGGAGGTCATGGGCCGTATGATATGGTTCATGGATACCATGACCAATGCTGGTTTTATTTCCAGCAGACCCAGCCATATCTCAGGCGTGAGGGGGAGCACATACCCCTACTTCTCAAGCTCCAGGGCATGCAACTACCATATATAATACCCCGAGTACACTACCCGTGGGCGGAGCTCAGCCAGTTGCAGTAGTTATACCAAAGCCCAGACCAGCTGCGGCTGGCGATACGCAAAAGCTATTGAACATATGGACCAGGTACACCCTACTGTCTTTGGAGGTGAGCGATATGAGGACCCCCAGGACTTTATTTATCGGTGCAGGGACAAACTGCATAACATGAGGATATCGGAGTCCCTTCGGGTGGATTTTGCTACTTTCCAGCTGGAGGGCAGGGCCCGTAGGTGGCAGCAGTCCTATCTTCTTGGCAGACCAATAGATTCCACTCCCATGAATTGGGATAGGTTCACCCGTATTTTTCTGGATAGGTATATTCCACCCTCCCATAGGGAAGAGTTACGATTTCAGTTTAAGCAGCTCCAGCAGGATCAGATGTCAATGATCGACTATGAGGCGAGGTTCTCTGAGTTGTCTCGCCATGCACTTATGATACTTCCTACCGACACATAGAGAGTGCAGAGGTTTGTCATAGGGTTGCACACTGGTATTCAGGCTACTATGGCCCAAGAGTTTGAGATGGGGACTTCTTACGAGCTAGTTGTATAAGCAGTTTAGGTATTCTGTAGAGTTCAGAGGTGCCCCGGCTGTGGGTAGAGGTCAGTTCGTGAGGGTTCAGTCCAGCAGGACCACATATCCAGCACTACCGCCTCCTCAGGGTGCTCCAGTGCGACCCTATTGCAGCGCCATGCCAGAAATTCCTACCACCCACCTTCTATGCAGGGTTCCTCCAGTAAGTACTCATGTTATCAGGGTCAGACTTTAGGTTAGCCGTCCACCGTGCTAAGAGGTTGTTTTGAGTGTGAGGATCTCAGTCATGTGCGGAGGTTCTACCCCAGGCTTCAGGGCAAGGCAGTGCAACAGGGTCAGTAGCTTATGATTATAACGACAGCTGTCCCACAAGCCGTCTGGACGCCCAGAGGTGGAGGGCAGGTGGGTAGGGGTCATCTTAGAGGTGGAGGCTAGTCCAGTGGAGGCCAGTCAGGTGGCTCTCCAGCTAGGTTCTATTCTTTTCTCGCTAGACCAGATGCAGCGGCCTCAAATGTTGTGATGACATGTATTATTTTTGTCTGCGGTAGGGATGCTCAGTACTATTTTATCCAGGGTCTACATATTTATATGTCTCATCTCTGTTTGCTCATTTCCTGGTATTTCCTGTAAGTCTCCGGGTGTTCATGTTTATGTGTCCACTTATGTGGGAAATTTTGTTTTTGTGGATCGGATCTATCATTCATGTGTTATTACATTATGCTTAAGTGAGGGAGGATGTAACGCCCCGACCGGTCGTTTTGGGCATTTACACTTTGCTCGGTAGTTTACGGGCATGAGTAGCTTTGTATGATGTATTATGACTTATGGGAATAGTCCATTTTGGTTTTCAGGTTATTCATAATAGATTTGGAAGAATGAATTTTATTGTTGAAGCTTTAAGTTGAAATAGTTGATCAAGTTTGACTTTTTATGAATTTGACCTTGGAACGGAGTTTTGATGGTTCTGTTAGGTTGGGATGGTGATTTTGGACTCGGACATATGCCCGGATTCGAATTTGGATATTTCTAGAAGGTTTCGGCACAAATTGGCAAAAATTGGGAATTTGAAGGTATGGAAAGTTTAAAAGTTCGGCTGAGAGTTGACTTGTGGATATCGGGTTCGGATTATGGTTTTGGTAGTTGGAATAGATTCTTTATGTCATTTAGGGCTTGCGTGCAAATTTTGGGTTCATTCCGGATTGATTTGCTATGTTTT
The DNA here is from genome assembly GCF_000390325.3 of Nicotiana tomentosiformis. Taxonomy (NCBI): domain Eukaryota; kingdom Viridiplantae; phylum Streptophyta; class Magnoliopsida; order Solanales; family Solanaceae; genus Nicotiana; species Nicotiana tomentosiformis. The sequence goes on from NC_090820.1 coordinate 42,855,350, forward strand.
GGCACAAGTTTTGGAAGTTGAAAAGTTCAAAGTTCATTAAGTTCGATTTGAGGTGCGATTTGTCGATTCGATGTTGTTATGCATGATTTGAGGCCTCGAGTAGGTCTGTGTTTTGTTATTGGACTTGTTGGTATATTCGAACGGGATCCCGAGTGGCTCGGTTGAATTTCAGACGAGGTTCGGATCACTTTCGTTGCATACTGCATTGCTCAAGGTTGTTGGTTCTGGTGTGATCGCACCTGTGGCTGGTTTTGTGCATCTGCGATAGCCGAAGGAATCACAAAGGCAACGTAGAGGAGAGGTGAGTGCTGGGTGAGGAAGACCGCAGAAGCGGACATTTGGGCGCATATGCGGATGCATAGGTGCGAAGTTATGGAGTGCAGGAGCGAGGTATTTCGCAGGTGCGGATGGTGGCTCGCACCTGTGATGTCACAGAAACGGATATTTTGTCCACAAGTGCGAGGGTCAAGTTCTCAGCTGATTTCGCAGAAGCGGAGGTTATGTCACAGAAGCGTCGCCATAGAAGTGGCTAATGTGCGGCAGGTGCGAAAATGCTGGCAAAAGCTATATATTGAGGGTTTTGGTTTTTTCTTCACATTTTGAGATGTGGGACTCGGATTGAGGTGAATTTTGGAGCAAATTGTATCACAAGGATTAGGGTAAGTACTCTACACTTGGTTTTGATCTTATTCCACGAATCTATCTTCATTTTTGGCAATTGGTTGATGACTTTTAAAGAGAAATTTGGGGTTTTAGCCTAAAGTTTCATAAAATAAATTTTTTAGTTTTGAACACCGATTCGGAGTCGAATTTGAATGAAACTAGTATGGTTGGACTCATAATTGAGTGTGTTATAGGATTTTGTGAGTTTTGTTGGGTTCCAAGGTGCGGGCTCAGGTGTGACTTTTGGCCGGTTATGGGTTTTGATTAAGGATTCGATCTTTATCATTTGGAATTGTTTCCCTGGGCTTTATTTGATGTATTTCAGTTGCTTTTGGCTATATTTGAGCCATTCGAAGGTCGGTACGCACAAGATGGCATTTTGGAGCATCACTTGGCTTGCTCGGTATTGGAATTGGCTTGTTCGAGGTAAGTAACACTTCTAAACTTAGCAGCGAGGGTATGAAACCCCGAATTACCTGTTATGTGGTTGATGTTGAGGTGACGTACATTCTAGGTGGCGTGTGTGTGGACGTGCACTGTGTGAATTGTGACTCTTTTATTCTGTGGTACTGTGTAGTTACCTGATCTTACATGTAACCATGAAATTTCTACGTTCTTGAGCTATTGAGCTGTGATCCATGTAAGAAACCATGTCTAAGCTACATGCTTTTCCTGTTGGGACCCACTGAGGTCATTTCTGTTGTTAAGTAATCTACTTTCATTGCATTACATACTCAGTCATATGCATTCATATGCATATCATATCTCAGCCTCTGTTGCTATTTATTGATACATCACATCATCATATTCGGGCTAGTTTCATGACATTGTGAGCCCGCGAGAGAGAGAGGCATGAGAGATTGATGACTGAGTAAGGCCAAGGGCCTTAATAAGAGTGATATTATGGATCAGGAAGCACGTCGAAGCGGTTATACTGATTTATGATAGCGGTTGGGCTGAAGAAGCCCCTTTAGAGTCTGTACACACCCCCAGTGACCGTGGTTGATTTATATTGAGGGATGGATCTTCCATGGACATGCATCTTGTTCGGAGTATTTATATTGAGGGATGGATCTTCTCTTAACATGGATCTTTTCCGAAGCATTTATACCTGGGGATGGATCTTCCCCACGGGCTCGATTGGCCATACTCAGTACTAAGTGACTTATGATCAGTTGATGTATATATTCCGGGATAGATCTTCCCTGGGCCAGATAGGCCATATACAGTCCTGAATGATTGAGCATTATGAGTGGAAAGTGTGAGCCAGTAAGATTGAGTACTCTGAGAGTGTGAGTACATGAGTTCATTTCTGAGATACATTGCATTCACATGGAAACATGATATATAGGCATAGATATGTATTGTTCTCATGTTGTATGGTATCACGTCATTCATGACTTCTCACACATATTGGTATATGGGAATAGGGATGCATTTTACATCGGCTATCTGGAAAGAAAATGAAACATCTTACTAATTGGTGAGAGGATTTTTGAGAAAATTACTATTTTCAAACTTACTCATGCTTTTGGCAACTTCGGTAAACGACTTTGGTTTTCACTGATATACATGAAAGGCAGAACTATTTTCCAGGAAACTATAAATATGATAAGCATTTCATCTCTGAATTACTTCTTTTATTACTTGCTTTACGTTGTTACCAACTGTTGTTGGATATTGGTATTGGACCCGACCTTGTTCTAGCTCGTCACTACTTTCAACCTAAGGTTAGGTTTGTTACTTATTAAGTACATTGGGTCGGTTGTACTCATACTACACTTCTGCACCTTGCGTGCAGATGTTGACTGATGATGTTGTTGTGTTCGACGGGAGCTAGACTTGAAGACGTACCTGCGTTCCGGTTGCATCTTTCTCTTGTTGATGGTAGCCTTAAATTCATAAAACTCTGTTTATGTACATTTCGAACAGATGATGTATTTATTTCATACCAGCTTTGGAAATTCTATTCTTAAAAGCTCATGATTTGTACTACCAGTCCGTGGGGAATGTATAAGATTCAGATAATCTCTTCTATTTAATTATTTTATTAATTTCATTGGAATTAGTTATTGTTAATTGTCTTACCTAGCGGGTTGGGGTTAGGTGCCATCACGACTAGTTGGATTTTGGGTCGTGACATACTCCATTATACTTAACTGTTTCAACAAGTTCCAAAACGTCAATCAAATGACTGTGTGGATCTTCACTTGCGTCTCCAGTGAGGATGCAAGACTGTTGAATCGTTTGAATTAGGCCTGTCCTGATTTCAAAGTTTTTGGCTGCCATTGGGTGTTTTCTAACACTAGATTCACAGTTGAAGCGATCAGGTCTACCATAATCCCTTAGGATTCTATTTGATAGCCTTGGTGCTACTTCATCAAACCGATCCTCTACATGGACTGGTGGTTGAATGTTTTCTAATCCCTGATTCTCCATTCCTTCATGAGCTATGCTTTGAGAAGATGATGTTTGTCCTTTCCTGCACAATCGAAGAGATTTTTCAATTTCTGGATTGCAACTAGCCAACCTTTTTGTAGAAGAGCGGGTCATAAACTACCCGAAAGTTTTAAATAAAAGAAATGGAAACCCTTTTTATTTTGTTTATAGAAAATTAAAGTTGTTCCTAAAATAATGATAGTACTAGATTAAAAAAATACGAACTATTGTAGTAGTATTACTAAATAACAATTAATCTTTTTTGGAAAAATTAATAAAAATAATAACATAACAATAATTATAATAATAAGTACTCAAATTAGTAAAAACATATTTAATGTGAGGTAGATGTATGCCAATCCCCGGCAACGGCGCCAAAAAATTGATGAGGCCAATGTGTATTGGAATTTCCTGCTCATACTCTCTCAAATTCTCTTATAGTTTAAGATATCGTCCCACAGAGACTTGATAATCTATGCTACATACTTGTAATATTTTAACTACTATCTGAGAGAATCAAATTGATGAAAAGTGAGTGAGGTTTAAAACTTGTTAATTGAAAGATTTATAATATTTTTAAAAAAGAGTTGGGAATCATTGAATTCACTTGATAATATTACTATAATAAAATCTCAATTTCTAAATTTATTTATTTAAAGAATAATTAGTTATTTCTAATACAATTATATTTTTCTCTCTAAGAAATAACCAATTAATAACACTCCGTGTGAATTATGTTAATTAATCAACATAAGACTAGTGACGTTTAAACAGAAATATTTTTCTTGCTTGAATTGTGCTAAAAGAAAGTAAAAACTTCGTGAGAATATTCTTACTAAGGGTCAATAATCTTGCCTACAATAATTCCTCCGTGAGAATTAAAACTGAGGCATGCCAGATTACTGACTTGAAATAATAGTTTAATGAACAATTACTTTCACTCTACTATTTTATTCATCAGTTATTATATATTAATTTTGCTTCGCGAGAATTACAAAATTAATATATGAATAAGTTAGAGATAAATATATCGACGTGATAATAGAGCAATTATAACCATCATTTCAGCACAGTATGGAATGTAATAAAAAGTTTCAAGCCAAGAATATATAAAAACTGAGATAGTATTATAAAATATATCAATCTTCATCAACTATCCCAACGAAAAGAGATTACTCCATTGTGGAGTAAGAAAAGCTAAAAAAGATATTTACAAGACTAGAAATATTTAAAAGACTAAGGAAATGTTTTTACTATAAAGAAAGAAGACCAAGATTAGTTCTTGTCTTACAAAAGATGTTTTCCCTTATACAAAGAGAGCTTGCTATTTATAGGAAATAATGAGTAGCTTTTGTCATGTTCCACTTTTGCAAATGTGAAATCCACGTATGCGAAGTGACCTTTGTGTACGTAGATTCCATATATGCAATAATGACACTTGTGTTTCACTCTTGACTTCATGAGTTAGTCTTGCTAATGTAGGTTCCATGTATGCGAATGTGACCTTTGCAAATATAGATTCCACACATGCATCTATGACTCTTTTGCTTCCATTCTTGACTTCATGGGTTAGACTTGCAAAGGTGCGTTCCATGTATGCGAATGTAACCTTGCGTATATAGATTCCACATATGCAACTATGCTCCTTTTCATCTCTAATTATCTCTTTCCATAAGTCCATGTATATATTCCACATTTGCGAATATATAGATGATGTGTGCAGTTGTGGCTTTGCTTCTTCCTACAAGATTTTTTAGAAAGTGTGCGAGGATAGGATATCATTATTCATATTTTATTTTTAAAACTTATTTTTTTTACATATGAAATTACATAAATACTTTATATCCATCAGGTATCCTCTCTTCGTCTGGAGCGGGCCGAACGCCTCGGCAGTAGAATAGATGCATCTATGGATCATTTTGTATGTTCCAGGGCATGGTACATGTTATTCTGGATCGGGCCGAACGATCTCGGCATAAATGCTGCTTATTAATACTCGGAGCCTAATCATACTTGATATTATTATGTGGCTTGTGAGGTTAAAATTATTTAATCACATAAATTTACTTGGAGTTTATAAATATGTGACAGAATTAATTGTTCCTGCTTGTTAATCAGTTAGTGTTATTATTTACATAACCCACGTTTATTTATAATTTATGTATTTATATTGTTAGCCCATAATAAGTGTCGAAGTCGACCCCTCATCACTACTTCTTCAAGGTTAGACTTGATACTTACTAGGTACATGTTGTTTATGTACTCATGCTACACTTATGCACTGACCGTGCAGGATCTGAGACAGGTGCATATGGAAATGTCACCGGCGCACACCCTCCTACCCGAAGGTCTAGTGGTGAGCTGCTTTCCTGAGCCGTTCCGCAGCATCCTAGAGTCTCTCCTTTACTTTCATTCATGTCTATTATTATTTCAGACGATAGCTAGAGTTTTGTATAATCTATTAGTGTGCATACACTTGTGAGATCAAGTCTTGGCACACACTAGTAGACTTGTGGTTTTGGATTATTTCTATGGTTACAATAGCACTCAGTTGCTCTCGTTTTATTTATTTTAAACTTGTTGTTCCTTAAATCTTTTAAATTAAGGAAAGTTTGAATTACTTGGCATTCTATTAAAAAGTGAAATCACGTGGTTATTTCACTGTTAGCTTGCCTAGCGGCGCCATCGGGTGCCATCACGACCTATAAGAGAATTGGCTCGTGGAAACATGGTATCAGAGCCCCAGGTTCACATAGGTCTCATAAGTTATGAGCAGACCTAATAGAGTCTTGTGGATCGGTGCTGAGACATCCGTACTTATCTTTGAAAGGCTATAAGGTATTAGAAAACATCTCTTTCTTCATCTCCTATCGTGCAATGATGTGGTACTAAGTACCTTTCTTTTATTCTCTCATAGATGGTGAAAACGCGCACAGCTGATGTTCCAGATCAAGGAGGAGTTTCTCCCCCTGTTTCTTGAGGCCAGGGGAGGGCTCCACCCTATGGTTGAGGATGAGGATGTCCCAAAGTTGCTCCAGTTATGCCACCAATGGATCCAGTAGAGGATCCTATTATTGAGAAGCAGGGCGAGGTGCCTGCAGCATAGCTATCCCAGATAGATTTCATGTCAGCACCGGGATTCCAGGAGGTCATGGGCTGTATGATATGGTTCATGGATAGCATGACCCATGCTGGTTTTATTTCCAGCAGACCCAGCCATATCTCAGGCGGGAGGGGGAGCACATACCCCTACTTCTCAAGCTCCAGGGCATGCAACTACCATATATCAGACCCCGAGTACACTACCTGGGGGCGGAGCTCAGCCAGTTGCAGTAGTTATACCAAAGCCCAGACCAGCTGCGGCTGGCGATCCGTAAAAGCTATTGAACAGATGGACCAGGTACACCCTCCTGTCTTTGGAGGTGAGCGATATGAGGACCCCCAGGACTTTATTTATCGGTGCAGGGCCAAACTGCATAACATGAGGATATCGGAGTCCCTTTGGGTGCATTTTGCTACTTTCCAGCTAGAAGGCAGGGCCCGTAGGTGGCAGCAGTCCTATCTTCTTGGTAGACCAACAGATTCCACTCCCATGAATTGGGATAGGTTCACCCGTATTTTTTTGGATAGGTATATACCACCCTCCCATAGGGAAGAGTTACGATTTCAGTTTAAGCAGCTCCAGCAGGATCAGATGTCAATGATCGACTATGAGGCGAGGTTCTCTGAGTTGTCTCGCCATGCACTTATGATACTTCCTACCGACACATAGAGAGTGCAGAGGTTTGTCATAGGGTTGCACACTGGTATTCAGGCCACTATGGCCCAAGAGTTTGAGATGGGGACTTCTTACGAGCTAGTTGTATAAGCAGTTTAGGTATTCTGTAGAGTTCAGAGGTGCCCCGGCTGCGGGTAGATGTCAGTTCGTGAGGGGTCAGTCCAGCAGGCCCACATATCCAGCACTACCGCCTCCTCAGGGAGCTCCAGTGCGACCCTATTGCTGCACCATGCCAGAGAGTTCCTACCACCCACCATCTATGCAGGGTTCCTCTAGTAAGTACTCATGTTATTAGGGTCGGACTTCAGGTTAGCCGTCCACCGTGCCTAGAGGTTGTTTCGAGTGTGAGGATGTCAGTCATGTGCGGAGGTTCTACCCCAGGCTTCGGGGCAAGGAAGTGCAACAGGGTCAGCAGCTTATGATTATAACGCCAGCTATCCCACAAGCCGTCTGGCCGCCCAGAGGTGTAGGGCAGGTTGGTAGGGATCATCCTAGAGGTGGAGGCCAGTCCAGTGGAGGCCAGTCAGGTGGCGCTCCAGCTAGGTTCTATTCTTTTCTTGCTAGACCAGATGCAGTGGCCTCAAATGTTGTGATCACATGTATTATTTTTGTCTGTGGTAGGGATGCTTCAGTACTATTTTATCCAGGGTCTACATATTTATATGTCTTATCTCTATTTGCTCATTTCCTGGTATTTCCTGTAAGTCTCCGGGTGTTCATGTTTATGTGTCCACTTATGTGGGCAATTTTGTTGTTGTGGATCAGATCTATCATTCATGTGTTGTTACATTATGCGTTTATGAGACTAGAGCAGATCTTCTATTGCTTGATATGATCAACTTTGATGTCATCCTGGGCATGGACTGGTTGTCTCCATTTCACGCCATCCTTGATTGCCATGCCAAGGACTGTTACATTGGTGATGCCAGGGTTGCCTAGATTTGAGTGGAAAGGCCCGTCTGTCAGTACATCTAGTCGGGTTATCTCTTTTTCGAAGGCTCGACACATGGTTGAGAATGGTTGTTTGGCTTATCTAGATTATGTTCGTGACACTACTATAGAGGCTCCATCGATTGATTCAGTTCCCGTAGTCCTGGAGTTCTCCAATGTGTTTCCTTCTGATCTTCCAGGCATGCCACCAGATCGTGATATCAATTTCTGTATTGATTTGGCTCCAAGTACCCAACCTATCTATGTTCCAATGTATCACATGGCTCCGAAAGAATTGAAGGAGTTGAAGGAGCAGCTTGAGGAGTTACTAGCAAAGGGGTTCGTCAGGCCGAGTGTATCGCCTTGGGGTGCGCCAGTGTTATTTGTGAAGAAGAAAGGTGGAACTATGCGGATTGATTACCGCCAGTTGAACAAAGTTACCATTAAGAACAAGTACCCGTTGCCGCATATTGATGATTCATTAGACCAGTTGAAGGGTTCTAGGGTGTTCTCTAAGATCGACTGTAGATCGGGGTACCATCAGTTGAAAATTTGGGATTCGGATATTTCGAAGACTGCTTTACGTACTAGATATGGCCATTATTAATTTCTAGTCCTTCGGCTTGACTAATGCTCCAGTGGCATTTATGGATTTGATGAACTAAGTGTTCATGCCGTATATTGATTTGTTTGTCATTGTCTTCATTGATAACATTTTGATCTACTCATGTAGTATGGAGGAGCACGAGGAGAATTTCAGAGTGGTGCTTAAGACCTTGCGGGAACAAAAGCTATATGCTATGTTCTCCAAGAGTGAGTTCTGGTTATATTCTGTGGCATTCTTGGGACATGTTGTATCGGGCGAGGGTATTAAATTTGATCCCAAAAAGATCGAGGTGGTTCAGAATTGGCCCCATCCTACCACAGCGACTGAGATTAGGAGCTTCCTGGGGTTAGCAGGTTATTATCATCGGTTTGTGGAGGGATTCTCATCTATTGCAACACCTTTGACTAGATTGACCCGGAAGGGTGCTCTATTCCGTTGGTCCGATGATTGTGAGTCGAGCTTTCATGAAGCACAAGACAACTTTGACTATGACACCAGTTTTAGTGTTGCCTTTCAGTTCAGGGATGTATACTGTGTATTGTGATGCTTCACGCGTTGGTTTGGGTTGCGTATTGATACAGGATGGGCGAGTTATTGCATATGCTTCATGTCAGCGGAAGCCCCATGAGAAGACTTACCATGTACATGATTTGGAGTTGGTCGCAATTGTTCATGCTCTTAAGATCTAGAGGCATTATCTTTATGGCATGTCCTATGAGGTTTACACCGATCATCACAGCTTGCAGCATTTGTTCAAATAGAGAGATCTCAATTTGTGGAGCGGGCCGAACGCCTCGGCAGTAGAATAGATGCATCTATGGATTGTGCTGCATGTCACTCGGAAGTGTACACAGTTTTCTGGATCGGGCCGAACGACCTCGACATAAATCGTGCTTATTAATACTCGGAGCCTAATCATACTTGATATTATTTTGTGGCTTGTGAGGTTAAAATTATTTAATGACAGAAATTTACTTGGAATTTATAAATTTGTGAAAGAATTAATTGTTCTTGCTTGTTATCGAGTTATTGTTGTTATTTACATAACCCACGATTATTTAGAATTTCTATATTTATATTGTTAGCCCATAGTAAGTGTCGAAGTCGACCACTCGTCACTACTTCTTTAAGGTTAGACTTGATACTTGTTGGGTACATGTTGTTTATGTACTCATGCTACACTTCTTCACTGACCGTGCGGGACCCGGAGGTCAAGTGGTGAGCTGCTTTCCTAAACCGTTACGCAGCATCCTAGAGTCTCTCCTTTACTTTTATTCCTGTCTATTTTTATTTCAGACAGTAGCTAGAGTTTTGTATAATCTATTAGTGCTCATACACGTGTGACACCAGGTCTTGGCACACACATGTAGACTTGTGATTTTGGATTATTTCTATGGTTATGATTGCACTCAGCTGCTCTCATTTTATTTATTTTAAATCTTTTGTTCCTTAAATATTTTAAATTAAGGAAAGCTTAAATTACTTGGAAATCTATTAAAAAGTGAAATCACATGGGTAGTTCACTGTTGGCTTGCCTAGTGGCGACGCTAGGTGCCATCACGGCCTATAAGAAAATTGGGTTGTGACAATTGAAGTCTACCAAATGCAATTGATGTAATTAAATTGGGCATAACATAACAACTTGCTTGTCTTCTCCAGCACCTCATCTATATTCCAAGAAACTCGCTGAAAAATACTCCAACGTTCAATAATGCTTGGAAAAAAAATTCATTCTAAAGGAAGATAGTGTCACGACCCGAAATTCTCACCGTCGGGACCGTGATGGCACCTAACATTTCATTTGATAGGCAAGCCAATGTTAGAGAATCATTTAACCAATTCTTATCCCATTCAGTAAATAACAGCAAATTAGCTAAGGTGAAATATAATGAGTGCGGAATAATATAAAAACTGCAATAATTACTACCACCCGGATCTGGAGTCACAATTCACGAGCATTCTAGAATTCACTACAAGTAATAGTTTGAAATAAATACAACTGTTTGAATGAAAGAAACAGTAGAACAAAAAAGATAGACGGGGAATTCAAGGTCTGTGAGCGCCGACAGATCTACCTTGAGTCTCCGGATAGCGGTCCAATAGAAAACTCTAGATCAACCCGAGCCGGTACCAAAATCTGCACAGAAAGTGCAGAGTGCAGTATCAGTACAACCGACCCCATGTACTGGTAAGTGTCGATCCTAACCTCTATGAAGTAGTGACAAGGCTAAGGCAAGGCACCTACAAATCAACCTGTACAATTTAACAGTGTATATACAAATAACAGTAATGAAAAGCTAGATAGGAAATATCGGGAGGGGGAAACATGATGGGGGAAAATATGAGAAAAGGAACTACAGCAGAATGATAACTGGGACAACCAATATTCTATGAATCAATAGAAACAACGAATACAGTAAAGGAAAAAATGCACGACATCACCCTTCGTGCTTTTACTCAATATCACCATAAAATCAATAGAAACGGCACGACATCACCCTTCGTGCATTAACACTCACAATATGTTACGGTATCACCCTTCATGCATTAACACTCATAATATGGCACGGCATCACCCTTCATGCATTAACACTCACAATATGGCACGACATCACCCTTCGTGCATTAACACTCACAATATGGCACGACATCATCCTTCGTGCATTAACACTCTCCCTTACCTTAATGCAATGATCAATTAACAACAGGGAGATAAAATAACAAGTACAAGCCTTACCTCAAAATTTGGTTCAACAATATCAATCTCAACTTTGAAATAAATACTCAATCATCACCAGAAAATCCGTAAACGTGATAAGAACGATCAATTTGACAACACTAGTGTAAACACGTAGCAATTAGGCATAGGAAAGAGACAATATTAGAAAAATAAAAGAAAACATTGTAAATAGGTAAATTGGCGGTGCATAAGTACTCGTCACCTCATATATACGTCGTTCACATGAATTTCACATAACAAATAATCTAAGGTTCCTAATTCCCTCAAGTCAGGGTTAGACACAACACTTACCTTGCTCCGAAGGCCACTTAATTCTCAATTACCGCTTTTCCTCTAGAATTCACCTCCAAACCACTCATATCTATTCAAAAATGACTCAATAATATCAAATATTGCTAAAGGAATCAATTATATTGTATAAATTAAATTTCCCAAATTTTCCTCCAAAAGTCAAAAATTGACTACGGACCCGCTTGGTCAAAACTCGAGGTTCAGACCAAAATCCATTTACACATTCACCCCCGAGCACGGATATATAATTGGTTTTGGAATCCAACCTCAAATTGAAGTCTAAATCCCCAAATTTCTGAAATCCCTAGTTTTTACCCAAACCCCTAATTCTACCATGAAAACTCTAGATTTTAGGTTGATAATTCATAAAATGTAATGGGTAATTTAAAGAAAATGGTTTTGAAACACTTACTAACACTTTGGGGAAGAAAACAACTCTTGAAAATCGCCTCTAGTCCGTTTGATTTTTGAGAAAATGAAGAAATGGATAAATTCCGTGTTTGGATTCTGTTAAATGTTGGGTGATAGTGTGCATCGCGTTAGCGAGGCCACTGTCGTGTTCGCGAAGAGTATCAACTGCCAAGCCTTCACGTTCGTGAGACATTTCTTGTGTTCGCAATGGTTACCCCTCTTGGCCTTCGCGTTCGCGAGACCATGCTCGCGTTCGCGATGAAGGGTCACTGACTCTCCCCCAGGTGTGCCTAACACTACGCGTTTGCGAGGAGCTGGTTGCGTTCGCGAAGGGTAACGACCCCATCGCTTCGCGTTCGCACCAAGCCTTCGCGTTCGCAAAGAAGAAAATTTCAGCTAACCAGTATACTCTTCGCGTTCGTGAGAGTACCTTCGCGAACGCGAAAAAGGACATCCCAGAACACCAGAATCTGCAGAAACTAGATTTTCCAAAGTCCAAACATCCCGTGGCCTATTCGAAACTCACCCGAGCCCTCGGCACTCCAAACCAAACATGCACCCAAGTCTAAAAACATCTTACGAACTTTCTCGTGCGATCAAATAGCCTTAATAACACCTAGAATTATGAATTTAGCACCAAATCAAATGAAATTCTTAAGAGCACTTTAAAATTACTATTTTCTCAACTGGACGTCCGAATCACGTCAAATCAACTCCGTTTCTCACCAAATTTGACAGACAAGTCTTAAATATTATAATGAACCTGTACCGGGCTCCGAAACCAAAATACGGACCCGGTACTAAATATGCCAAACATCAATCAATTCTTAAAAACCATTAAATTTCATACTTTTAGTTTTCATCAAAAATTTATAAAAGTTTTTCGGAAACACGCTCAGGCTGTGCACGCAAATTGAGGATGGTAAAAATAAGATTTTTAAGGCTTAAGAACGCAGAATCGAGTTCTGAAACATAACATGACCTTTTGGGTCATCACAGATAGATATTCTGAATTTAGACTTGCATTATTGAATGATATATGTGAAATGTGATGGTTTTCATAGTAATACAAAAGTATTTGATACATTCCAAGACAACTTCAGAATAATTAACGCGAATAGAACAAAAATTTAAAAGATTGACATCATATAATTCACAAAAAATAATGTATATTCACAAATCCAATTTTATTTTCACTTACATCATTGGAAGAATAACAAAAAAAAATTGTTTTTCATTCACAAGTTATTCACTATAGAAAAAATTCACATAGCATGTCTTCATATTCTCCATAGTCATGTCCTAGTTGGTCTTCTGCAGTTTCATAACCGTTATCTTCTTTTTACTTTCCTGAGCCCAACGATTCGCAGCCAATTCTCTCCTAAATGTCAATGCATCACTTTGTTTGAATTTGAAGGCATCATCTTGCTTCAACCGCATCTCAATGAATTTAAGAGCAAATATACCATAATCAACATTACAAAAAGAACATGAAAAAAAATTGAAGATTAGTTAACACAATCACACAAAAGAAAAAACGACAAAGATAAGATCCATGGTAAACATATGCCAAACACGTACTTGTTTTCTTGTAGGGGTGTGTTTCATCCACTTAATTGCAAAAATTTCCACAGGATTTTCCCGATAACATTTATTGTGTGGCAAATTTCAAGCATTTGAGCAGGTGTGGGATCAACTGGGCATAATTTTGGACAAGTTCAACCGCACACTCATATGGTGAATTGCTCAAGGAATCATACACATATATAGTTTTGCTTTCAAAGTGCAGAATTCCAAAAAAGTAGTGCGTAGACGACTGGCCAGCACTTGGCTTAAGTCGAAATGGAAAGAATAGTTTTTCGACAGATGCCCATGAGATACCATATGAAACGTCAATGCCTCTTACGTAGTTGGCCACCTTTTCAGCAATTTATTCTTCAATAAACCAGGTAAACTCGGTGAGTTCCTCTATCTCCACTTCTTCTTCTTCATAATCCATAAGTTCCTATTTTTTGACAGCCCGCTTTCTCTTTGATTTTCTCTTTTTCTCTTCCATTTTTTTTCTCCTCCATTCTCCTTTCCTTCCTTATTCTAATTTTCTAGTTTTGTTCATCTAAAGGATGAACACTAGCCAACTTATTCATATACTGATCAAAAAGTAAATTTGTTACTGCACATTTTGATTTTGGATAACTTGGAAGGTGATAGCAATATTTTTTTCGCAAAGAAATATACGCTCACTTCAATATGCTGCAAATGAACAACAACAAATGAAAATATGTGAACTTAACCACAATATAATTCATAGTAAAAAATAAGTTTAGCTAATGAACAAAAAAATTTCAGCATGCATAAGTAGGAAGTTTAGAAAAAACTCATTACAAAACTACAAACTGCATGACAAAAACTTAAGCATGTTCAGTATGAAGTGTTGGGAAATAAACTAAAAAACATCAGCATATTTGATTTAAAGTTTAGAAAAAAACTCATTTGATTTAAAGATTAGAAAAAAACTCATTACAAACCTAGAGACTGCATGACAAAAACTCTAGCATGTTTGGTCTGAAGTATTAGCAAATGAGTTAAACAGCTTCAACATTTTTAGTCTGAAGTTGTTAGGGAAACACTCATTGTTAAACTACAGACTGCAGGACAAAAATTCCAGCATCTTTTAGTATGAAATTTTAGCAAATGAACTAAAAAACTTAAGCATGCATAAGTCTGAAGTTTACCAAATTACAGTACAAAAACATTAAAACAAACATAAGGCTGAAGTTTTAGGAAATACAGTTCAAAACCAATTCAAAAAACAAACTTAGTAACTTACTTCATCCGCAAGATCAGAGGTAGGGTTCACAAGCTAGGTAAATAATGACTTTGGAATATCGATTCCAACTAATCTGAATGGCTTGGGATTATATTCCTTAGCATCCGTCTTCAACCAGTCTGTAAATATCTGCATCAATCCACTGTCTTGATTGACATAATGGAAGGGACACCTTCGTGTAGTCTTTCTTGATTTCCAATCTTGCCCCCTTACCTTTTGTTAAGGAATGACGTAAGGAGATTTCAACCAAATACTCTCCATACGAATCATTTCCCCTACTTTAGCTGGTTTTCCTTTTGCTTGTTGTTCCTGCCGCTCAATCGCAACTAACTAGTGCGATACAGTAGCAGGGAAAAAATCAACAGCCATAGGGGGCAGATACTTGACCAACTCCCTGTTGGTCATGATGTTTTTGTCTCTCTTCACCAACAACAACAGCAGCAGAATTACCTTCTGAACCATTCTCTTGTGTACTACCCAGCGAAAATGAACATAAATTGAAGTTGGGGATATCACTGGTGTCAAGCAATACATTAGGAGAAATGGACACCTTCCTTCTCTTAGGATTTGGAAGAAGTTGTGATGCATCAGATGAGATCTGCGAAAAACAAAGAAAATATATACATAAATACAACTGATACAAACACACATTAGTAAAAAAAAAAAACCTTGTAATCGAATTGCAGCAAATACTACTTGGTCTAAGTGTTGCAACACAGATGGTGTTTGCAAACCAACGGATCCGCTTGCATTACCCTCAGATATGCCTATATCTTCATGCAAACAAAATTAAATAATATTGACTAAATTTTGAAAATACTACAAAGACACTTCACACATGTCTGGGAGCCAACATGTATTTCTCCTTATTCATATAGCCAAATGAGTTCACCAATTTCTTTTTTGTATGCATCGAGTCTTTCTGAATAATCATCAAAAAGCACAAAAGAAAAGAAAGTATGTAATTTTAAACTGAAAATAAATACTTGGATCAAATATAATAAATTCGTGATGTATAGAATACCTTGACGTTTGTTTTCCACTACACTATCGCCAGACTTCATACCTTTATCGATCTCAGCAGCTCCAGCTTTATTCAATGGTGTGGCATCGTCGGAGAGCATTGGAGCATTCTGCAGAAGGATTTTCTCGACTACATCTTCATGCAATGCAGCATCATCGGAGAGTATTTGAGTTGTAACAATTGAAGTACCACTATTTTTAACTTCCACTGCATATTCATATGGGGAATAAATGACCTAAAAATGAATTATATATATATATATATATATATATATATATATATAGAAAATATTTATACCTGTAGTGACAACTTCCTGTGTCTCTGCACCTAAAAGTTCTTGGAAAATAGCTAATGCTTCCGCAAACGCATTGCCTTTCCCATGGGAGTACCCACATCACTCGGTGTGTGTTCTTCAGTACCAACAGGTTCATGATCTGCATCCGCAAACACATTGCCTTTTGCAATACAACTACCCAAAGCACAAGTCGGCACATGTTCTTCAGCACCGAAAACTTCATCATCTGCACCTTTCTTTCTTCCTACATTCTCGGTTGATAACTGTTCATCATATCCAACAACTTTGCTCAGTCTATCAACACTAGAACATTCCGCTTCAATTTGTTGTTCAACACATTGAACTTCCTCGAATACTTGAACGTGGCCTTCAAGAGTTGTTTACTCACCTCTTACATATTCATCTACGACTTTATGCAGTGCATCATGAGAAGTATTAATATCCGATTGAGGTTCAAAGGAGTCGTTCATCCTATCATATTGCCAATAGTTCATCAATTCAAAATCTGCATCGCCATCACCTATTCCTTTTGATTTGTCGGAAATCTTAAACAACTTTTCAAATTTCTCATCAAAATATTCCTATAAAAAATTACTAATAATGATTAATCTAAATAAAAGAATAACATTAGCAGGAAAAAAAGACTTTTCTATAAATAAGCTTATCCTGACGTTTTTCACAACCTCGTCGACAATAGCAGGTCGCTCATCCAGTCAAAACTCTTGAACAACTTCTTTCGCGATCATGCGCCTTTGTTCCGTTGCATAGTTTTTAACCTCCCTCATTACCCTCTAGTATAGAAATAGAAACGGCACAATAATTTTAGAAAATAGAAACACAAAAAAAAAATTCAGCTCTAAGATGCTGAAGTTTAGCAAATACAAAACAAAACTTCAGCTCTAAGAATGCTGAAGTTCATCAAATACAAAACAAAAACTTCAGCCAAAAATATGTTATAGTTTTACAAATACAGAACACAACTTCAACTCCAAGAATTCTGAAGTTCATAAAAAACAGAATAAAAACTACAGAAAAAACATGTTGTAATTTTACAAAACACAGAACAAAAACTTCAGCTCAAAAACAATGCTGAAGTTGAGAGAAATACAGAACAAAAATATCACATAAAAATCCTATAATTAAAAAAAAAATAGTACGAAAAACTTTATATTAAACACAAAAACAAGTTACATCACATATTGTGTTGACTAATTCATTGGCAAACGCCATTGTACAATGTTTAGAACGACTCTGGGTACAAGGTGATTCTCTAATTATAGGAGTTTGATTGGTTTCTTTTGATCGACTCCGACTATATGGTGATTCACCAGTTGAAGGAACTAGATTCAGTACCTTCGAACGAATGCGACTTCATGGTAATTGTCCAATTAAAGGCATTGAATTCAATTCCTCTGCGGTAGGAATTATATCTAATACCCTAAATGTCTGATATTTCTGTTTAATACAAAAAAGTATATTATCAAAAATAAAATAAAACTGATACGTCAACATATTAACAAAACTACAGAAAAAGGAAAAAATAAAGAACATTAACTTACACCATGATTACTGAAGTAATCCTCGTGAAGTTCTTTAAATTTAGGCTCTCCTAGAAGATGTATAACGTAACATCCTGGGAACCTAAGGGGCATCAAGGAAGTCGCCTTCTTTTAAGTACCTGTCCCGAATATCTGGGAAGCGCTCATAGAACCAAACACATAATGGATATGGAAATCCGCCTACAGTATATTCGGTTGAATTATTTTTATTCTGGTTGTCCAAAGCATGTTTCATTGAGGTAATAAGCTTATCATAAGACGCATTACCCCAAGGATAAGTAAGACAAGCCGCATCATCTTCAACAATAGTTGCATACTCCCCCAACAGAGTTGATTCATTCTTCTTCCGAACAAAATAGACTCCACAACAAGAATTTTCATAAGCTTCGCATCATCTTCATCACTCTCGCATACGTGTTTGAAATTCACATCATCCTTTTTAATTTGATTCTGTATCATATACCCTCGAATGTCCTTCAAGGTCACACCCTTAGACTTCCCAAAATAACGCTTCAGAATCTTATACTCTAGTTTAATTGATTCTTCGGCATTATGTGATGTGATCCTCAAACCACACATAATGTGAGAGTCTTCAAGGCTGAACGACACATCACAGCCAAAAATCTTGAAACTAATGGAATCTCGATCATTGGTGAATACGCGAGAAAGAATCAAACAATGAACCAACTTCATGCTGCAATGGAAATTCTCCATAGCCATAATATACTGAAATGTACTATTATTCAGCTTCTTCTGTTGTCCAGGAGTAAAAAAAGTTGCAATTAAACCATTCAATTTGTGGTTCCCCTTCCAGTAAACACGACAGTTAAACCAATCTCGAAACTCAAAATATCTCTCCCCTGGTTTTGTAGGTACAAAAACAAGGACCGAAGGACCTTTACGCATTCTAGGTGCTTTAGGTTTTTTAGGATCTTAAGGTGCTTTGGATTTCCTAGATGCCAGCTGTTCAAAAATATTACATGTGGGAAAAATAACTTCAGAACATTATAAAAAAATTATTAAAAACTTCAGCACAATTTGGCTTAAGTTATATTTTAAATCCCTCTAACTTCAAATAAATATAGAACAAAACTTCAGCACTAAGAATGCTGAAGTTCAGAAACTACAGAACAAAACTTCAGCTCTAAAAATACTAAAGTTTAGCATTTACATAACAAAAACTCCAGCCAAAATATGTTGTAGTTTTTACAAATAACTTCAGAACATTATCCGAAAAATCATTAAAACTTCAGCACAATTTGGCTTAAGTTATATTCTAAAGGCCTCTAACTTCAGAGAAATACAGAACAAAACATCAGCTCTAAGAATGTTGAAGTTCAGAAAATACAAAACAAAACTCCAGCTTTAAGAATACTGAAGTTCAGCAATTACAGAACAAAAATTCCATCCAAAACATGTTGTAGTTTTTACAAATACAGAGCACAAATTCAACTCCAATAATGTTGAAGTTGATTAAAAAAAAACAAAAATTGCAGACAAAACATACTTTACTTATACAAAACACAAAACAAAACTATTTCCCAAAAATTAAGTATCCTTGAAGTATTATAAATTTCATACTTAAATAACATCACCTATTTAAGTCTCAAAAATTTTAAGAATTTCAACGTCTCTAAAAATCACCGAAGAATACATAGAATTTTCATAAAAAAACACAAAGACATTTTCAAAAAACCTAAAAATACTAATCGTAAAAGTAAAACCTACAAAATAAATGCACTAATTAAAGTAAACCCTAGGAAACTATTTTAACATAAATAAAAAAGGAAAACGATTCAACTAAGATTACTATCAACACAAAAACCAGAAATTAAATCATAAAACTAATCCTAAATTGAAACCCCAAACAAAGTTAATGCAATGTATAAAAGGAACCATTAAAATCGTACATGTGATTATACTTAATATTGTTGGGGAAGAAACAGTTGCAAAATCAAGAAGAATGCAATGTCAAAATCCGTTTGATTTCAGAGAAGAACAAATCAAAACCGCGAAGGAGAGAGAGAGACAGACACAAGAGACAATATGTCGTATACTTGGAGAGAAAGTAGTCTTTTACTAAAGAAAGGAAAAATTATCTTTCTAAAACGCTTTTAACCAAATTAAAATTATTATTTATATTCTAAGACTATTAAGAAAAACTTTAGTAAAATAGAAATTTAAAGTATGCTCGTCAAAAGTTGAAACACCAAAAATTCTAATGATCACCAAAATGTTAAGCAATAAAGCTAAAAGTTCTATAGATCGGTAAGAGTTTGCCAGAAAATACGCATGATCACCATAAACATATTATGGTGATCACCAGGAATTTGTGATCAGAAATCTTAACTATCACTAGCGAAGGGGTAGTGGAGTTTCTTTTGTGTGGGTGATTGATAAATTCTGTAAGAGGAAATGTGAATGAGATTGGGTGACTTTACCATGTTCTAGGAGTTTGTAATGACCCGGCCGGTCATTTTGAGTGTATTAGTCCCAAACCCCTATTTACTGTTTCTCCATACCTTTTTCTGCTTATGTTACTTTCCGGGAGGTTTTGTTTTTGGTTTAGGAGAGTTTTGGGACACTTAGTCCCTAAAACGGGAGTTTAAGTCTTAAGATTTTGACCGTAGTCATAACTGTGTGAATACGACTCAGGAATGGAGTTCTGTTAGTTTCGTTAGCTCCATTAGGTGATTTTGGACTTAGGGGCATGTCCGGATAGTGTTTTGGAGGTCCGTAGCTTATTTAGGCTTGAAATGGTGAAAGTTGAATTGTTGGAGTTTTGGACCGGTAGTGAAAATTTTGATATCGGGGTCGGATTCCGATTACGGAAGTTGGAGTAGGTCTATAATGTTGAATTTGACTTGTGTGCAAAATTTGGGGTCAATCGGACGTGGTTTAGTTGGTTTCGGCATCGGTTATCGAAATTGGAAGTTTCAAGTTCTTTAAGTTTGAATCGGAGGATGAGTTGTGATTTTAGTGTTGTTTTATGTGGTTTGAGGGCTCGACTAAGTTCGTATGGTATTTTAGGATTGGTTCGTATGTTTGGTCGAGGTCTCGGGGGCCTCGGATGAGTTTCAGTCGCCCAACAGATCGATTTTTGGACTTAGGAGGTTGCTGAAGTTTTCTGTTGTCTGAGTCCTGATTTCCTTATATGCGATCGCGTGGGGTGATCTGTGATCGCGTAGGCTTAGCTGGGCAGAGGATGGAATTGTTCTTCGCGTTCACGGACTTGGACATGCGAACGCGTAGTGATGCGAGGTGGTGCTCGCGAACGCAAAGACAAGGTCGCGATCGCGTAAGGTTAAGTGTACCAAAGATGGGCCACACGCTTTGCTCATCGCGAACGCGTGAGGACGTTCACGATCGCCTGAGTATGTGAGCCAGAGCATCGCGTTCGCGTGGTGTTTTATGCGATCGAGTATAGTAAATTTCTGGGAAAGCAAAGTTGCTCTTCGCGATCGCGAGGCTACTTCCGCGATCGTGATTAAGGCATCACTCGGCAGTATTATGTTTCCAAAAAGGGGGGTTTTGACATTTTTATCAATAACTTGAGTTAGGAGCTCGGATTTGGACCAGATTTTGAGGGATTTTCAAACAATTGGGTAGCGATTCTTAACTCCTTTATGGTTATATCCCACTAATCTATCATTAATTTCCTCTTTAATTTTGGATTTTGGGGTTGAAATTGGAAAAAAATTGGAAGAACTTCTTCAACAAAGATATCGAGTTTTGAAAGGGGATTTGTGGTAGGATTTGAGTAAATTTTATATGGTTAGACTCGTGAGTGAATGCGTGTTCGTATTTTGTGACTTTTGCCCGATTTCGAGACGTGGGCTCGGGTCGACTTTTTAGGACGGATTTCGGAATTTTTATCTAAATTTTTATTTCATTAATTATATTAGTTTATTGTAGTTGTATTTATGATATGTAATTATTTTTTGTTAGATTTGGGCCATTCAGAGTCGGATATTCGTGGAAAAGGCATTGTTACCGATTGATTTAGCTTGGTTCGAGGTAAGTGGCTTGCCTAACCTTGTGTGGGGGAACTCCCCGTAGGATATGTACTGTTTTTGATATATGAGTGTCGTGTACGTGAGGTGACGAGTACGTACACGGGCTAATTGTGTAAAAACCCGATTTTCTACTAAGTAATAACCTGATTTCCTTCTTATTTGAGTTTTCATCACCATGTGTAGTATCCTGCTAGCTTAGAATAGCATGCCTACTTGCCTTAACTGTTTACTTGAACTACGTGCAGCATTTTAGTAAATTTACCTGTCTTTCCTTAACTGGTGCTTAGGTTGAACTGTAAAATTTTGTGTTGTAACTATTGAATTTTATTGTTTTCGCTGCATATTTACTTTGGGACTACAGAACGGTATTCCGAGAGATCCTCATGTACTGCATATTTACTTTGGGACTACGGAACGGTATTTCGGGAGATCCTATTGTACTGCATATTTACTTTGGGACTATAGAACGGTATTCCGGGAGATCTCCTTGTACTGCACATTTACGTTTGGGACTACGAGACGGTATATCGGGAGATCCCCGATTGTGTTTCTGTGTACTGAGCTGTTACCTTCTACGATTTCATTGTTGTTAAATTTCAGCCTTTATTTTACTGCGGTATTACACTCTATCTTGTTTTATTATATATTTACCAGTAGGACCCTGACCTGACCTCGTCACTACTCGATCGAGGTTAGGCTTGGCACTTATTGGGTACCGATTGTGGTGTACTCATACTACTCTTCTGCACATATTTTTCATATACAGATCCAGGTGCTCCTTATCAGCCGCATTATCAGTGAGCCGTGACAGCTTTGGAGACTTTAAGGTATATTTGTCGCGTCCGCAGACCTCGGAGTCTCCTTCTACTCTTTCTCATGTCCATTATCTTTTGTATTTTTCCTTTGTTAGACTCTGATGTATAGAGAAACTAGATTTTCTTTATGTAGTTTGTGATTCACGATGTTCCGGGTTTTGGGATCTGCTGTGTATTTTTGGACTGTTAGTTGTTAAATTTTTATTTTTATTTTATTATTCCGCAAATGTTAGGCTTACCTAGTCGTAAAGACTAGGTGCCGTTACGACGTCATACAGAGGGGAAATTGGGTCGTGAGAGAGTTGCATATGCTGACCATTCTAATATCTTTTAGGCTGCTAAATATACTTGAAATCTTGTGCCTACCGGATATTATAAGTTCCCAGCGAGTGGCTACATATGCAGCATAGTATGCAAAGATTTTTCAATCTTAATTATTTTGATGTTTGAGGCATATACCTTTTCCAACTAGTCTTTTGTGACCAAATCCTAAATAACATTATGTGTAAAAGTCTGTGATCGTTCCCGTGACTTTGGGAAAATTAAGCCCACATAAATAATATTCACGGTATACGATTATAATAAATACGGATTACTAAAATACTATAACCAACGGTAATAATAAGAAAAATAAAGACACCGAGATTTTTTATGTGGAAAACCCTTTTGAATAAAGGGAAAACAACGGCCCGAGAGGAGCAATTGATTTCATTGTAGCAAGGATTTATAATTTGTGGTACCGACTAAAATACTCCAAGACCACTAAACACTCAAAAGAAATAAACCTCTTTTGATTTTTCCACCCCACTATAATACCGCTCAAACTCTCTATATTTTTTCTCACATGATATTTTGCTTCTTATTTTGTAAATCACTTTCTTTTTCTTTATTTGGTGCGTCTTACAAATGAAGGTAGATGTAACTATTTATAATCGAAGAATACCGATATTCATGTACGCAATTACATCACTATTTACTTTCCAAACCTTTTCTAAATTGATTGGCTTGAAAAAACCAAAAGTAAGCTTATCTTCTTTCACGTGTGTCATGGGATGGACCCAATATTGACTTACCACACTAACTGTTTATGAGAACATTAACTTCCAATATGGAAAAAAGAATGCCATATGCGTTATAATATGCAAGTCTCAATCTTCACTATCATAAAAAAGAAAAACAATTTTTTTCCATTCGTATCTTACTTGCTGATTCTTGGTATTTTCATGTGTAACAATGGTTTCTTGGAGAATCCTGTTACGGAGTGTCTTATTTCAGCTTACCTTTCTTTGTTCATTTTCTCAAGAAAGTAGAGATATTCTTCCTCTTGGTTCCAACATCTCAGCTGGAAGTAAATCTTCACACTGGCTTTCACCCTCTGGAGATTTTGCCTTTGGGTTCTACAGTCTTAAAACTGGACTCTTCCTTGTTGGCATTTGGTTTGATAAAATCCCCGAACATACTCTCATATGGTCAGCCAATCGCGATGATCCAGTTCATGCCGGATCAAAGGTTATTCTAACACTGAGTGGACACCTTGTGTTGACAGACTCTAACAGGAGAGAGTTTGTTTTGTACAATGGTATAGGCACAAGTTTTGCTGCTATGCAAGATGATGGAAATTTTGTCCTGCGAAATTCATCCTCAGGAGTCTTGTGGGAAAGCTTTGATTTCCCTACAAATACTATTTTGCCTGGACAAGTTCTTGTTATGGGGCAAAAGCTATTTTCTAATTCCAATGGTACAGTGGATTACTCGACGGGAAAGTACAGACTAGAGATGCAGATGGATGGGAATGTGGTTTTGTCTGCTTATAGAACTCCTGATTTAGGGTACTGGAATGCTCAGACTATAAACCACAATAATGTATGGCTAGTTTTCAATAAGACTACTGCTACTATGTTTATTATGAATGGAAGCTCAATCATAAGCAACATGATAGCACACCAGCCTTCTTCAGTTCAAGATTATTACCACATGGCGATGGTCACTGACAAGGGAGATTTCCAACAGCTTTACCGTAGCAAAGAAAATGGGAACGGTTGGGATGTTGCGTGGCAAGCTATCGCGCAGCCTTGTGTTGT
Organism: Nicotiana tomentosiformis; assembly: GCF_000390325.3. Classification (NCBI taxonomy): domain Eukaryota; kingdom Viridiplantae; phylum Streptophyta; class Magnoliopsida; order Solanales; family Solanaceae; genus Nicotiana; species Nicotiana tomentosiformis. Next base: position 42,879,826 of record NC_090820.1, read on the forward strand.
GAGCAACATTTGTGGTGTATATGGCTTTTGCCAATTAACTGATAATAAGGTAATCAATTGCAGTTGCTTGCCAGGGTATTCTCCCAAAGATCACTATGATCCATCTCGAGGGTGTTATCCGAATGAGGTGAAAGATTTCTGTGATCCGAATTCTTCACCTTCGGATGTCTCTATCCAGAGAATAGCTAATGTTGATTTTCCTAATAGGGAATTTTCAGAACTGGAAAGGGTGTTTGATATTGATGAGGAGATTTGCAGGCAGGAATTATTGAATGATTGTCTTTGTGAGGCAGCTGTCTTCAGTGGTAGTACATGTTACAAGAAGAGGATGCCTATAATGAACGCTAGAAGTGTTTTTCCTGAAACAAATAACATGGTTGCATTCCTTAAAATTAGCAAATCTTACAAAAGACACTCTGTCTCAAAGGGTGTTTTAGTAGCAGGTGTGACAGTATGTGCAGTACTTGCTCCACTTTTTGCAGCAATTGCTATATACTATCACCCTTTCGTGCGAAAATATAGACATGCCAAAAACCCTCCGAAAAGAAAGCCAATTGAGCTGAATTTAAGGGCATTTTCCTTCCACCAGCTGCACGAAGCCACAAATGGTTTCAAAAATAAATTAGGCCAAGGAGCTTCTGGTGTGGTTTATAGTGGAATTCTCAAGTTAGAGGATGAAGAAGTTGAAGTTGCTATAAAGCAATTGGAAAATGGCGGTGAAGAAGATAAAGAATTTTTGGCAGAAGTGAGAGTGATAGGCCTAACACATCACAAGAATCTGGTTCGTTTGTTAGGCTTTTGCAACGAAAAGAATCATCGGCTTCTTGTTTATGAATTGATGAAAAATGGAGCTGTGTCAAATTTCATCTTTCAAGATGGACAAAGACCAAGCTGGAAGCTAAGAAGTGATATTACACTTGGGATTGCTAGAGGCCTTTTATACTTGCATGAAGAATGTGAAAACCAGATCATTCACTGTGACATTAAGCCACAAAATGTTCTTCTTGACAAGAACTACACAGCCAAAATTGCGGATTTTGGTCTTGCAAAGCTTCTTATGAAAGACCAGACACGAACAATCACGAATTTTAGAGGAACCATGGGTTATATGGCACCAGAATGGCTAAAAAACGTGCCCGTGACTACTAAAGTTGACATCTACAGTTTTGGCGCATTGCTGCCAGAGATTATTTTTTGCCAAAGGCACATGGACTTGAATCCAGTCGACGAAGCAAACGAAGAGTCCGAGTTGATCTTAGTGGATTGGGTTCTTCATTGTGTGAGAACTGAGAAGCTGAAAGCTGTTGTTAGTCATGATGAAGAAATTGTGGATGATTTTCGTAATTTTGAGAGGAAGACTATGGTAGGACTGTGGTGCTTGTGTCCTGAGCCAAATCTTAGACCATCTGCAGCAATGCTTGTTCAGATGTTGGAGGGAACTATAGAAGTAGGTGTTCCTCCTATGATTGATTCAAACATGTATTGAAGTATTTGTTGTATTGTTTTAATTTTCTTGTATTAGACAAATCTATTCTACAGATAAGATTTAAAACAGATTGAAGATCTTGTCCGTCCCTAACTCTTGTCCAGGTGAAAATATACATACACAGTTGAAAAAAAAAAATATGAAGAAAAATAACAAATACATTAGGCTAAGACGCATATTTCTACTGATCCAACAGTAATACTCTTGGATACAACAGCCCGGCAAAGTCGTATTACTCCTCCAAACTCTGGACTAGTTATGAGTCCAAATCTCCATAGAAAAAAGCACATATTCCTTCAACTAATAATAATTTTTTTTAGTAGCGAATAAGTTGGAGGCTTAGACATTTTTCTTTTTCTCAACTTGCTTTTTGCACAACTACACCTACTTTTGATGCATATTACAACACTATTTATGTGCATCATCACAAGAAGAAGCACTCATTTTTATAGGTGAATAAATAAGAATTTATTGGCATAATAAATTTGTAAGAACATGGGATCATGAACTGATTAAAATGAGAAGTCATGCAATTTACAAATAAAGTTTTAGATATTAAAATGCAATATATCTCTAAAATCCCATAAATGAGATGGAGATGAACTCCAACTACAGTGTAACCCAACATTTATTGACCAAGTCAATAGGCCTGGTTAATTTCAGTTTTCCTTTTTCAAAGTCTACAGCTACATAAAAGTTGAATTTGCCCACTTAACCAATCAAGAAATGACCTTTTGCCAATTCTAATGGCAGTTTAAATGGCATTAAGCATGAGAAATTTGACTAAAAAGCCTAATCAACTGCATCGATAGATCACATGAACTGGTAAGGTGCACGGTACCATCTACTGAACTTTTTCCACAGATTTGGTCAAGTTACATGTACAGATAGATCCATGTATCTTGACTTGAATATTCATTATGCATGACTGAAGTCATCTAAATGTAACCTCTACTCAACCAGCAGTTAACAAGTGTAGATAAAAAGAAGAATCCCAATTGAATGAAGCAAAAACAATTTTCAAAGATGATGGCTTTAAGCATAGTGCAATTACTGGTTAGAAATTGACATTTGAAGATTAAGCAAACAGTTTTGTATATGAAAGAGTAAACTCTTTTCTTTCCTCTTGTCTGAAACTAAGCCTCATTGAGTTTATACTTTATACAAAATGAGAATATCACTTAATCTTCTTCCCTTTTTCCTTTTAATCCTTCATCACTACTCCAATGGCCAAAATTTGCCAAATATTAGCACAGGCTCTACTTTTACTGCTGGAGACAATGTTTCTTTGTTATCATCATCCGAGGACTTTGCATTCGGATTTTATCGTGTTTCAGCTACTCTTTTCCTAGTTGGAATTTGGTTCAACAAAATCCAGGAAAGAACACTCATCTGGTCAGCAAATCGCGACAGTCCAGCAGAAACTGGATCCACTATTAGTCTAACAAGTAGTGGCCAGCTTGTGCTCAATTATGCAAATAGCACTGTCCAACAGATTTACAGTGGGAATGCAAAGTGGGGAATCATGCAAGACGATGGAAATCTTGTTTTGAGAGACTCCAGTTTAGGAAATGTTTGGGAGAGCTTTAATTTTCCTACTGATACACTCTTGCCAGGGCAAACTTTATTATCAAAAGGAAAACTCTACTCCAATGCAAATTCAAGTGAGAATTCCAAGTACTATACAGGGAAATTCATGCTAGAAATGCAATATGATGGAAAATTGGTATTATCTGCCTATCGTTTCGGGGACCCAGGGTATTGGCTAAGCAGTCAAGATCAAAAAGGAAATGGTGATGTGAATCTAGTTTTCAACAAGAGCAATGCATTGTTGTATCTTGAGAAAGGCCATAATAACACAATTTATTCTTTTTCATCGAGTGTCCCGGCCCCAGTTGAAGACTACTATCACCGTGCAACTCTAGACAGTTTTGGAAACTTCCAGCAGTATGCTTATCATAAGACTAATGATAGCAATTGGATTAGAGTATGGAAGATCCCTTCAGAGCCATGTATGGTGAATGCAGTTTGTGGGGCTTATGGATTCTGCAGCTCAAATGACAATGAAACAGTAAATTGTGACTGTCTTCCGGGCTATATTCTCTTCGATCAAGGTAATCCCAGGAACGGATGTCATCCTAAAATAATGGTCAACTTCTGTGCAAATCTATCTGCAGGAAATTTCAGAGTGCAGGCTATTAAGGATAGTGACATACCTTACCCGGAGATTGGGGATTATGAACATTATTTTGACACGGACGAGGAGCGATGCATGAAGCTTGTCAAGGAAGATTGTTATGCCATGGCAGCTACTCTAGTCAATAGGACATGTTCCAAGAAGAGGACTCCTATACTCAACGCCCGTAAAACTTCTATGACAAAAGGTAGCATTTCCTTCATCAAGGTTCCCATGAAGTCAGCAAAAGTTGGCCAATCGAGAAAGAAGAAATCCAACACCAGAGCTCAACTCACTGCTGGCCTTATAAGCAGCAGCTCCCTTGCTGTCTTATTTGGAGCCTTGGCTCTTTACTATCATCCTTCTCCTCGGAGGCTCATACGACGTAAATGGCAGCCTGATTTATCAAGAATAGGGATCAATTTCCGTGAGTTCACATACAAAGAATTGCATGAAGCAACAAATGGCTTCAGCAAGCTACTTGGAAAAGGAGCTTCTGGGAATGTTTACTCTGGGATTCTGAACTTCAAGGACGTTCAAGTAGAGATTGCAGTAAAACGATTGGAGGAAGTTGCAGAGCCAAGTGAGAAGGCATTCATGACAGAGCTAAAAATCATAGGTAGAACTCATCACAAGAATTTGGTAAAGCTATTGGGATTTTGTATTGATGATAATCACTTTCTTTTGGTTTACGAGTTGATGAAGAATGGAGCGTTGTCAGATTTTTTATTCAAGGAAGGAATGCTGCCTACTTGGAGTCACAGATCAGAAATGGCACTAGGAATTGCAAGAGGACTGCTATATTTACATGAAGAATGTGATACTCCAATCATCCACTGTGACATAAAGCCTCAAAATGTACTGCTCGACAACAAATACAATGCCAAGATTTCAGATTTTGGGCTATCAAAACTCTTGAAGAAGGATCAAACAAGAACAGACACTTGCGCAAGAGGGACAGTGGGATACTTGGCACCAGAATGGCTAAAGAATGCACCAATAACACCCAAAGTGGACATTTTTAGCTTTGGTGTAATGTTACTGGAGATTACATGTGGCAGAAGGCATATTGAGCTGAACAGGATAGAGCAGGAGGACGAAGACGACGAAGGAGATGATTTACTGCTTATAAATTGGGCTGCAGGCTGCACGAGAAGTGGTAGAATAGACAAACTTGCAAGAGGTGATCCAGAAGTTTTGAATGATATTACAAGATTTGAAAGATTTATCATGGTGGGATTGTGGTGTATCCACCCTAATCCAATTCTTAGACCTTCAATGAAGATGGTAACACAAATGCTTGAGGGAACAATTAAGGTTGCAGTTCCTGAACTGATAGATTCGTAAATGTGGAAAGTTATGCTGGAAGAGTGAAGTTGTTATTGTTTCTTTTTCTTTCTTTTGAATGGATGACTTCAATGACTTTTCCTGAACACTACATAATGTACTGGTATACTTGTAACTCTTCGAATATTTTTGTATACAGTCAAAACCAGGCTTGCCCTTCGTATGACTGATCGAAACTAGAACATGATAGAGCAAGGTTCAAACTCGTGTTATATCGAACCATGGTGCGAAGTTAGATTGCCGAGCTCGTGACCCAGAGATCGATCGAGATCGACTAAGATGGAGACCGGCCAAGATCGAGACCGAGCAAGATAGAAATCGAGCGAGACCAAGGGAAGCTTACTGAGCCAAATAACGGAAGAAATATCCGCAATCGGACGAGGATCGCGGCGGAAATCCCGACACGTATCAATAAGAGGCCGATTAATTAGCCTATCGTGAGATTCCTTACTGTATTTAGAATTGTATCAAATGTAGGACTCCCCAACTATATAAAGGGGGGTCTGATCATTTGTAAGGGACATGACATTTTACGCAATACAAAGCGATATACTACCTTCTTCTAGCTTTCAATATCTTGCTACTCTATTTTTATATCAATTGAATCTTCACTTGGTTAGAGGGTGATCGAACCTCAGGGCCAAGGCTATTCGATTCGTTTGGTTTGCATTTATTTCTTTCACAGTCAATTTTAACATTAATATATATATTTCCTCAATTTGTGCCAAGTATATATATATATATATATATTCTCAATTTGTGCCAAGTTATATCATGTATCCTTAAAACTGCGTATAAATTCAATTGTTATCCTTTTTTTGGTAAACAGTTTGGCACCCACCGTGGGGCTAAGGATAATAGTGATTGCCTCGTACTAGCTTTCGTAACACACACTATTTTACTCTTGTTCTTGTGAGTATCTTTGATTCTAGGCTAAAATAGAAAAATGTCAAACTCTCAATCGGCACCTCTACATATTGGCAACGAGTCCGATCACCAAGGTGAAAACAACAACATAGCGCCCGGTAACGAGATACCGCCTGCTGTTCCCGCTGGAATTCCGATCGCAGATCCGATCGACGCTAATTCGCAATGTTGCTTTCGATGCAAATTTGCCTACCGACCCCGAAAATAGCATTTGTGGTGGAGCCCGATCGGTAACTTGGAACACAGAAAATGTTGAAGGAGAAGGGATCAACCTACGAATGATCTTCGAAATGTTACAAGCTCAACATGCGCCAATAGCTTAGTTACAAAACCAAAGCCGCGCGCCAAGCAGGGCTGAGCATGAATCAGTCGTAGATAGGTCAAACGAACGTGAATCGGGGGTTAGCTCCAAAGTTATAAAGATGCTAGAGGAGCTGACAAAACGGATAGAATCAAGGGAGAAGAAGATCGAGGCTAACGACAAAAAGGTGGAAACTTAAAATTCCAGGGTAGACCAAATCCCAGGAGCACCTCCGATAATGAAGGGCCTGGATTCCAGGAAGTTCGTACAAAAACCCTTTCCTCCAAGTGCGGCCTCGAAGCCGATCCCCAAAAAAATTTGCATGCCTGAGATTCCTAAGTACAACGCAACGACTAACCCAAACGAGCATGTCACCTCTTACACATGTGTAATTAAAGTGAATGATCTAGAGGACGACGAAATCGAATCTGTGTTACTAAAGAAATTCGGGGAGACCCTATCAAAGGGAGCAATGATATGGTACCACAATTTACCACCTAACTCTATTGATTCTTTTGCTATGCTTGCAGATTCTTTCGTAAAGGCACACGCCAGAGCAATTAAGGTCAAAACCAAGTAATTAGACTTTTTAAAGGTAAGATAGAAAGACATGGAAATGCTTAGAGAATTCGTGTCTCGATTCCAAATGGAACAGATGGACCTACCACCGATCGTCGAAGATTGGGCAGTTCAAGCTTTAACCCAAGGCAGTTCAAAATCAATGTTTGAAGCTCGGTGGCTTCGCAGTAGTTGAAACAGAATTTGATAGAATACCCGACTGTCACTTGGGCCGATGTCCATAACTGGTACCAATCTAAGATCAGGATCGAAGATGACCAACTCGGGGCTCCTTCCGGGTCCTTTTATCCGATCAGACCCGTCGACAAAATTAAGAGGGATATCGACTGAGAACCAAGGTCGAACAGATATCGATAACAGCCTTATAATGGAGATCGTCGGGGAAACGGACCTGGGCGCAACCCTGTATGTGGTGAAAGGAAAAATGATCAAGGCCATAGCTCTCGGGGGCTCATGAGCAAGAATGGTTTCGACAGGCATACCGAACCTAAAAAAGCACCACAATTGTCAGAATATAACTTCAATATTGATGCATCCGCCATCGTATCGGCTATCGTACGCATCAAATATACTAAATGGCCACGACCTCTACAAACCGATCCAATTTTGGCAGACTTTGTGGATGACTTCACGCCGTCCCTAGTACTTGAGGTTGAAAGAGAGTTGTTGGTAAACTCGGGTACATCCTCGAGAATCTAGACCCTCTTTACGGGCGGTGCTTCGAATGCAAAAGGGTCCGGACTCGGCATTGTACTAAGACCACCCACAGGAAACGTGGTTAGATAATATATTAGAACTGTGAAATTACCTAACAACGAGGCCGAATATGAGGCCATGATTGCAGGTCTCAAACTAGCCAAAGGATTGGGAGCGGAGGTGATTGAAGCCAAATGTGTCTCCCTCCTCGTGGTGAATCAGTTTAACAGAACCTTCAAAGTTAGGGAAAAACGAATGCAAAGATACCTAGATAAGATACAAATAACTTTGCACCAATTTAAGGAGTTGACTTTGCAACATATGCCACGAGATCAGAATAGTGAGGCTGATGCCCTCGCAAACTTAGGGTGATCGGTCGAGGACAACGAGCTCAATTCGGGGGACGTCATACAACTCATGAGCTTAGTAGTGGAAGAAGGCCACGCCGAGATAAACTCCACAAGCTTGACCTGGGGTTGGAGAAATAAATACATAGAGTATTTGAAAATCAGAAAACTTCCCTCAGATCCAAAAGAATTGAGGGCCCTGCGCACGAAGGCAACACAAATCAACTTATTCGGAGACAAAACCTTGTTCAGAAGAATGTTCGATGGTCCACTAGTGATATGTCTGGGACCAGGAGACACCGAGTATATCCCGAGGGAAGTTCACGAGGGCACTTGCGGAAATCATTCTGGTGCCGAATCATTGATTCAAAAGGTAATCAGAGCCAGCTATTATTGGATAGACATGGAAAAAGATGCCAACGAGTTTGTTCAAAAATGTGACAAATGTCAAAGACATGCACCGATGATCCACCAACCCAGGGAACTACTCCATTCAGTCTTGTCACTATGGCCATCCAAGAAGTAGGGAATGAATATCGTTGGCCCTCTTCCATGGGCGTCAGGTAAAGCTCATTTTATTTTATTTATGACTGACTATTTTTCTAAGTGGGTTGAAGCACAGCCCTTCGAGAAAGTTAGGGAGAAGGAGGCCATCGACTTTATTTGGGATCACATCATATGTCGATTTGGGATGCCATCCGAAATTGTGTGTGATAACGGGAAACAGTTCATCGACAACAAAGTAACCAACTTCATCGAAGAACATAAGATCAGAATAATCCTATCAACAGCTTATCATCCTAGCGGGAACGGGCAAGCCGAATCGACCAACAAAACCATCATTCAAAATCTTAAGAAGAGGCTAATCAACGCCAAAGGAAAGTTCAGGGAAATGCTGCCCGAAGTTCTTTGGGCGTATCACACAACCTCGAAGTCTAGTAGCGAGGCTACCCCATTCTCGTTAGTTTATGGTGCCGAAGCTCTAATACTGGTCAAAGTCGGAGATCCGAGTATCCGGTTATGATATGCAATAAAGGAATCAAATGACGATGCCATGAATACGAACCTTGAACTATTGGATGAAACGAACCTCATCCAATTAGCCGCCCAAAAGCAACGTATCGAGAGATATTACAATCGAAGAGCCAATCTTCGATATTTCAGCGTTGAGGACTTAATGCTAAGAAAATTCACCCTCAACACCCGAAATCCAAATGAAGGGAAATTGGGTCCGAATTGGGAAGGACCATACCAAATTCTCGAGGTTACCGGAAAAGGGTCCTACAAGCTCGGAACGATGAATGGAGAACAACTACCGAGCAATTGTAATATATCTCACTTAAAATGATATTACTTTTAAGGTACGAAACCTTTCCATTTCAGACTAACACTTGTAGGTGGTCAACAAGAAACGACGATGGATTTTTCGGCTAACGGCACGAAGTCTTTAGGTCTGAAAGCACGTGTTTCACTCTTTTTTCCTTGGACCGGTTTTGTTCCAAAAGGGTTTTTCGGCGATGTTTTTAACAAGGCAACAATGAATCGTGCTAACTTAGAATCAAACCCGATTATGAATCGGCACCGAAGATCAGCTTAACAATATCCAATGTTCCTTTGCAATCAACCTCGAATACTAGGGGGCTACCCTCGAATATGCATTGTCTTCAAATATCAACTATAGCGAGGAAACTACTTCATAAAGGGAGGGTCTCGATATAAATGATTTATTGTAAGGGCCAAATGGTCAAAATGAACCGTGCCCATATAGATTGCTCGAGCCCTAGAATAAAACATGTACGCATGTATGATTGATTCAATCAAGAATAAAGAGAAGTACTTTCTTTTCAATCATCTTATGTTTTAAAAAATTCCTCTTTACATCCCTGTAAAGAACTTCGTATTTCCGAAAAATAACAAGCACAAGAGCAATACATAACCAAAATGCGAACGATCACCCCCTCACTCGGGGACCGCCGTCCAACTTAAACAGTCCAAGTCATCGGGCCTCGGGGGAAAATGTCCTATTAGGCAACTCCCCGGTTTCTATAGGCCACGACCACCCCACTTGGAGACTGTTATCTCGGGCAAGCCGGGATAACTTGGCAAAATAAGCCCAATGGACAGTTCCCAAACTAAAAGGCTACGGCCAATTCAACTCGGCTCGGAGATGTCCGAGACCCGTAAGAAAAACAAGCCTTCGAAAAAGAGAAAATGTTTCACAACTAGTTCTTAAAGGCTGCCCTCGGCAAATTCATAAACTTGAGATATTTTCGGGGAAAAATCTTCGGTAACATCGAACTCCAACAACTCCTTAACCCAGAAAGGCAATAAAAGTAAGATTTGTTCGAACCCTCGAACATAACCCCATTGTTTCACGCTAAGGCATTTCGACCTTTGTGAACACAAGTAATAAAGCAAAGGAAAAATTTGAGATCCAAAGGGGAAGAAAAGCCTTATATATATATATATATATATATATATATATATATATATATATATATATATATATATATATAATATTTACAAAATCCAGATCAGCCTTATACAAAAATTTACAACAACCAAAGCGGCCTAAAAAATATGCAAAAGAAATCAAAAATATAAAGGCCTAAATGGCCTGGTCTTCATCGGGGGTAACGTCTCCATCCTCGGGATCTTCCCCATCTTCGGATTCGCTCAAGCTGTCGGAGTCTTCCTCGGGAAAGGCCAGCTTCCGGGCCCTGGTTTCCTCTGCCTTGGCATTCTCGATTTCGGCCATAATATCTAAGCCTTGATCACGAATTCCCTCGAGGGCTTCCCTTCGATCTTTTCATTTTGCATGATCCACCATGCTATTGGCCTTTGCCTGGATGGCCTTGACATCGACTTTAAATTGGGCCACTTTAGCATCAACTTTGGTGTTGTCTACGACCACCTCAGATTTGACCACTTCGAGTTCATTAGCCAAGCTTGCCTTATCAGAAATAGCCAAGTCCAACTGAGATTGAAACTCCTTGATTTTCTCGACCAGTACAGGGGCCTTCTCTTTTATAACTTGGAGTTGGGCCTCAGCCGACTCCAGTTGTGCTTGGACGATTTCCTTCTTCGAGTCCAAGATGTCCATATTCTTCTTAAATTCTTTAGCCTCGGCTTGTATTGTATCTACTTGTTTCTGAAGCTCCCTGATCAGTTCGAGCCTCTGTCGGACCTGTATGATCGGATCGTTAGTTACTATATCTAATTCATCTTCACTATCATGAAGCACTCTGAATACCTGCTCGGCCATCTCGGCATGCTCGTCTCGAGCCGTTATTAAATCATCCTGAAGCTTCTTACTGAGAAGCTTATAGGTGTCATTTTTCTTAGTGAGGTCCCGGACCTCGGCTTCATGATAAGTTAATTCCTCCCGATATCGGAAGAAAGCCTTGTGGTGCAGCACTGATGCCTGTAAGCATAGGGGAAGATGTTGTGGTTATTTACCACTTTAAAAGTTAGAATATATGAGAAAGGATAGACACACGAATTTACCCGATTTAATGCTTCTTGGGCTTCATTGAATAGGAAGGGAAACCCGGTAGCACTGGACGACGGTTCCTTCCTTGGGGCCGGTAGGTCACCGAGCTCAGTGACATCTTCTAAAGCAGTGGATTCGACCACATCCAAGAAGTCGTGGATATCAGTCACCCCCTGAGGACTCAGTATACCGGCTTCACGGATCATGGCATCCAAAATCTGAGGAGATCCGCTAATGTTGACCGCTCCAAATTCATCTATTGGGGCACTTTTCGCAGCTCGTGAACCATTGCACCTGGTCTTTCTCTCGACCCCCTAGCTTGGGGCGAAATAGGTTCGACCCTTTCTGGCTCGGAAGCTTCAGCTAGAGCTCTCTCACCGACCTCCTCAAGTCGGGACGTTTCGACTTCAGTGCTCCCTGGTTCGAGAACTTCTTATATGATGATACCGGCCCAGACGCGGGCTACCAGTTTGGACTTATCTTCCTCTTCTTCTTCTGACTAATACCTTAATCGAAGGATTGAGTCCGAAGACATAGCACTGGTGTTCCCCCTGGACTTGCGAGACTTCCTCACCGGCCTCTTCTTTTCCAAGCCCGGGGAACTCGGAGCTTCTTTTCTCTTCTTCTCTTTGGCCTGCTTCAGAGCAGATGGGTGGGGAAGGACTTCTTTGTCACTAGATGGGGCCCTAATTGCAATGTCTTTCACGAGGCCTACAAAGGAAAATAGATGTGTAAGCTCGAAAAGAAGCCTAAACGATAACCATTCTAAGAAAGAAAATTTCCATGACTGCAGGCCTCCCATCGACCTTTCGATAACTCCATCCAAGCACGCTCTGAGTACGACCTCTATAACACAAGGCCTTCGACCCATTCCTTAAGTTCCATAATTGGGTCCGGCATCTGGGCCACAACTGCGATGCCAAAATATATCAATGAAGAAAGAAATAAGAAGAAAAGAAACGAGATTAAACCTTCAAAGCAAAGTACTACTTACGTTTCATGTTCCATTTCTCGGTAAATGGCATGTATTCAGCAGGGATCAGGTCCGAAGTCCTTACTCGAATATATCGAGCCATCCAACCTCAGTCCTGACCTTCATGTATGATCGAGAACGGAGCCTTACTGACTCGGCGAGCTAGCTTTATCATCACCCCTCGATAGAGTTGGGGACTGTAGAGGCGCATAAGGTGGTTGAGGGTAAAGGGACATCCCTCGATTTTGCTTACACAAAATCGGAGAAGAATCAATATTCTCCAGAAGGAGGGGTGGATCTGTCCAAGGCTCACATCATACCTCTTGCAAAAGGCAATGATGGTGGGGTCTAAGGGACCCAACGTGAAGGGGTAAGTGTAAACACTTAGAAATCCCTCGACATGGGTAGTGATTGATTCCTCGGGCGAAGGAACCACCACATTCTTATTGACCCAGTTGCAGTCATGTTTAATCCTAGTGAGGAGGTCTTCGGTGATTGTGCATATGTACCTTGAGACCGGCTCACATCGGCCCGGTACCAAGGAGGTCTTTTCGACCCAAAAATCAGTAACAGTCGGGCACCCTGTCGGAACAAATTCCTTAGGGTAACGTTCCGCCGCAACCTCACCGCCGGCGGGCCATGATAAGGAAGCGGCCTTCTTTTGCGGTACGATCTTAGAAGTTTTCTCCATTGAAGAACAGAAGAAAAAAGAATTAAGATAGTATGCAGATTGATGAGAATTCAAGAAATTTTGGTGCAAAAGTTGTAAAGCAAAGGGAGTTTTGAAGAAAAAGCAAGAGTAGGAAGAGATTTGAATGTAAAAGTTTGAATGAGAAAAAACTAGGGTACTTACGGCTTGCTGGTGATGGTTCATAACCGGTAGTGTCCGACCAGTGATTGAAAAGCATTTAATACCTTGATAACTAGACCGATGGGACGTTTCGAGTTGTTGCTTATGTCATGATCGGGTGTACCTGTGACATTCATTGTTTACGTCATTACCCATCGAGACGAAGCTCGAAAATTCATATCATTTCTCGTCATCTACTCTCCGAGAAACGAGGGGACTATTTGTATACGGTCAAAACCGGGCCTGCTCTTTGTATGACTGATCGAGACTAGAACATGATAGGGTAAGGTTCAAACTCATGTTTTATCGAACCATGGTGCAAAGTTAGATTGTCGAGCTCGTGACCCACAGATCGATCAAGATCGAGACCGTCTAAGATCGAGATCGGCCAAGATCGAGACCGAGCAAGATAAAGATTGAGCGAGACTAAGGGAAGCTTACCGATCCAAATAACGAAAAGCCAAAATATCTACAATCGGGCGATGATCACGGTGTAAATCCCGGCACGTATCAAGAAGAGGCCGATTAATTAGCCTATCATGGGATTCCTTACTGTATTTAGAATTGTATCAAGAGTAGGACTCCCCTACTATATAAAGGGGGTCTGATCATTTGTAAGGGAAATGAAATTTTATGCAATACAAAGCGATATACTGCCTTCTTCTTGCTTTCAATATCTTGCTACTCTGTTTTTATATCAATTGAATCTTCACTTGGTTATAGAGTGATCGAACCTGAAGGCCAAGGCTATTCGATTCTTTTGGTTTGCATTTATTTCTTTCACAGTCAATTTTAACATTAATACATATATATTTTCTCAATTTGTGCCAAGTTATATCACAAATCCTTAAAACTGCATATAAATTCAATTGTTATCCGTTTTTTGGGTAAACAATTTTTCTTACCCCTTTAAAGTAGCTTTTGAAGGATAAGCTTCAACTAAAGGTCACTTAAGTGCCATTGATTGAATAGAAGTTTCTCTTTATCTGTTGCTACTGGTTTCTATAGACATGCCTTGCATTTAATTTAAGGCAATGATCTTTACAATTGGAATACCGAAGAGGACTGAATCAATCTTGCCAGTGTAGAATTTAGAGATGAAGAGCATATTCATATGTGTAGCTTGTTTATTTTGATGTAAAAGGAAAGATGGGAACTATTAAGCTACTCTTACATATTAATATCAGGTCAGACCTACAAGAAACATGGCTTTTGCAGTTGCTTAATATTATCAAGTGGTAATACAAGAATATTATCATTGTTTTAGCAATGGGTTTCTTTCAAAGAAGTTTGTTGGCCGAAGCTCAATACCATCATATGCGCTTGGCATTATAGGAAAATCTTACTGGCAAGGAACATGATGAAATCCAAGAGTGTACCAAAGCACAATATCCTTGATTTCAATTGTTCAATTCCTGAAGACAACACAGAATCACTTCATATAATTAGATTTCATAGTGTAGATGTGATGACCCAAATGGTCATCTTATATTTTAGAACTCGAATTTGTGCTCTTAAGCCATAAAAATCTCATTTTACCCTCCTCGATTTGCGTGTGTAGTCCGGGCAGGTTTTGGAAAGCTTTTATGTTGAAAATTGATAAAAATAAGAATTTATGCCTTAAAAGTTGATTTTAGTTGATTTTGGTAAAAATGTTTGGTAAACATGCCCGGATCCGTGTTTTGACGGTCCCGGTGGGTCCGTAACGAATTATGGGACTTGGGTGTATGCCCAGAATCGAATTCGGAGGTCCCTGAAAATTTATTGTTTTTAAGAATTGGTTGATGATTGGCCTTGTTAATACCGGGTATGTATTTTTGGTTCTAAAGACTGGTATATGTCCAATATAATATTTTAGACTTATCTCTGAAATTTGGTGAGAAACGAAGTTGATTTGACATGATTCGGACGTCTAGTTGAGAAGATAGAAATTTTAGAAGTGTTCTTGAGAATTTCATTTGATTTGGTGCTAAATTCATAATTCTATGTGTTATAATGGCAATTTGATCACGCGAGCAAGTCCGTATGATGTTTTTAGACTTGTGTGCATGTTTGGTTTGGAGCCTCGAGGGATCGTATGAGTTTCGGATAGGCTACGGGATGTTTTGGATTTAGAAACATCTGGTATTTTTGGATAGGCTGGGGAGGATTTACTCTACGCGAACGCAAGACCATGGTCACGAATGCGGAGCATTGGGGGTGTTGCTCTACGCGAATGCGACCCGTCTAATGCGAACGCGTAGCTTTAACTAGGCTGGGCAGGGGACCTGGGGAAGCTCTACGCAAGCCATTTCACGCGAACGTGAAGCCAAGGCGGGCTAAGCCTTCACGACCGCGTAAATCCTCCCGCGATCGCGTAAGTCCTTAGGAGGCTGCTCTTCGTGAACGCGGTAGTGTTCACGCGATCGCGATGAACACTGTCACCCAGCACTTAACAGAATCCAAACACGGGATTTAGCCAAAAGATTCATTTTTCTCAAAATCCAAACGGTGTGAGGCGATTTTTCAAGAGCCATTTCTTCCCCAAAGTGTTGGTAAGTGATTCTAAACCATTTTCTTTCAATTACCCATTACATTCATGAATTATCAACTTAAAATGTAGAGTTTTCATGGTAGAAATAGGGGTTAGGGTAGAAACTAGGAATTTCGGAAATTTGGGAATTTAGACCTCAATTTGAGGCCGGATTCCAAAACTAATTACATATTCGGGCTCGGGGGTGAATGGGTAAATGGATTTTGGTCCGAACCTCGGGTTTTGACCAAGCGGGCTCGGGGTCGATATTTTGACTTTTTGGAGAAAAATTTGGAAAATTTAATTTATGCAATATAATTAATTTCGTTAGTAATATTTGATATTATTGAGTCATTTTTAAATAGATACGAGTGGGTTGGAGGTGAATTCCAAAGGAAAAGCTGTGATTGAGAATTAAGTTGCCTTCAGAGCGAGGTAAGTGTTGTGTCTAACCCTGACTTGAGGGAATTTGGAACCTTAGATTACTTGCTATGTGAAATTCATGTGAGCGGTGTATATGTGAGGTGACGAGTACTTATGTGCTGCCACTTTAACTGTTTTCCATGTTTCTCTGTTTTTCTTATATTGTCTCTTTCATATGCCTAATTGCTGCATGTTAAACTCGTGTTGTTCAATTTTTCGTTCTTATCATGTTTACGGATTTTCTGGTGATAATTGAGTTTTTATTTCAAAGTTGAGATTGATATTATGGAACCAAATGTTGAAGTAAGGTTTGTACTTGTTATTCTATCTCCCTGTTGTTATTTATGCATTGCATTATGGTAAGGGAGAGTGTTAATGCACGAAGGGTGATGTCGTGTCATATTGTGAGTGTTAATGCACGAATGGTGATACCGTGCCATATTGTGAGTGTTAATGCACGAAGGGTGATGTCGTGCCATATTGTTAGTGTTAATGCACGAAGGGTGATGTCGTGCCATGATATGAGAGTTAATGCATGAAGGGCTATGCCATGCAGTTTCTATTGATTTTATGGTGAGATTGAGAGTAAAAGCACGAAGGGTGATGCCGTGCATTTTTCATTTACTGTATTCACTATTCCTGTTGATTCATGGTATGTTGACTCCTCCGGTTATCATTCTGTTGTATTTCTTTATCTCGTATTCCCCTCAGCATGTTCCCCTCCTAACATTTTCTGTTTAGTTCTTCATTTCTGTTATTTGTATATACACTGTTAAATTGTACAGGTTGATTTGTAGGTGCCTTGCCTTAGCCTCGTCACTACTTCGTCGAGGATAGGCTCGACACTTACCAGTACATGGGGTCGGTTGTACTGATACTGCACTCTACACTTTCTGTGCAGTTTTTGGTACCGGCTCGGGTTGATTCAGATTTTTGCTATTGGTCCGTTGTCCGGAGACTCAAGGTAGACCTGTTGGCATTCACAGACCTTCAAGTCCCTGTCTATATTCTCTATCCTGCTATTTCTTTCATTCAGACAGTTGTATTTCTTTCAGACTATTACTTGTAGAAACTTTTAGAATGCTCGTGAATTATGACTCCAGATCCGGGTGGTAGTAATTAATATAGTTTTATAATATTCCACACTTATCATGTTTCATCTTAGTTAATTATTGTTATTTACTGAATGGAAATAAGTAATTGTTATAATGATTTTCTAACATTGGCTTGCCTGGCAAGTGAAATGTTAGGCGCCATCACGGTCCTGTCGGTGGGAAATTCCGGGTCGTGATAAGTTAATATCGTCGCACTAGGTTGCCTAGGTCTCACGATTCAAGAGCAAGCTTAGTAGAGTCTGGAGGATCGGTATGGAGAAGTCTGTGCTTATCTTCCAGAGGCTATGAAGTTTAGGAACAAATTTCCTTCTCCTCTGTCGTGCGATGTTGTTTTCTCAATACTGATTGAACTCTTCCACTCTTATTCTATCGCATGTGGCGAGAACACGTACCGCTTCCTAAGCTGAGAAGCAACCAGAACCTCTAGTGGCAACTCCTAAGAGGGGCAGAGGTCAAGGCCGAGGCCGTGCCAGAGGCCGAGGTAGGGGCAGGGCTCAGCCGAGAGCCCGAGCAGCAGCCCCAACAATAGAGCCTCAGATAGATCTTGATGAGGAGATTCCAACTCAGACTATTCCTGCCGGACCAGCTCAGGTTTTGGAGGGGTTCATTGCCACCCCAGTACTTCCGAACGCTTCGGTCAGTTTGGTGGGCCTTATGGAGAGTGTGGCCTAGACTGGCGCATTTCCCATGGCACCAGCCGTCTCTCAGGCTCGAGGAAGGACCCAGACTCCCACTACTCCCGCTCCGGAGCAGATAGCTCCCCAGTATCAGGCTCCAGCAGCTCATCCAGTCGGAATAGTTCAGCTAGTTGTTGTGCCACAGACCGCTAATGGGTCAGCTATGTCTTCTGAGTCTTTATGGAGGATGGACATGTTTACTATGCTCTTCCCAGTTCACTTCAGTGGTGCTCCTTCAGAGGATCCCCAGGAGTATCTTGATAGCTGTCACGAGGTTCTACGGAATATGGGTATAGTGGAGACCCATGGGGTCGATTTTGCTGCATTTCAGATGACTTGTTTTGCCAAGAAATGGTTGATAGATTACTTGTTGTCCAGACCAGCTGGGTTGCCTGCTCTTACTTGGGACTAGTTCTCCCATCTCTTCATAGAGAAGTTTCTGCCTATCACTTTGAGAGAGGAGCGTCACTGTCAGTTTGAGCGTCTCCAGCAGGGCAGTATGAGTGTTACCCAGTATGAGACCCGTTTTGTGGATTTGGCCCGTCATGCTATTCTTCTGCTTCCCACCGAGAGAGAGAGGGTGAGGAGGTTTATTGATGGACTTGCTCAGCCTATCAGATTGCAGATGGCTAAGGAGACTAGGAGTGAGATTTCTTTTCAGGCGGCTTCTAATATCGCCAGACGAGTCGAAATGGTTCTTACTCAGGGAGGTCAGGGGTCTGACGAAGAGACATCGTTATTCCGGTGAGTGCAGCGGTGCCTCATCTAGAGGCAGGAGTACTTTTGGTAGAGGCCATCCTCCTAGGCCGTTTCATTCAGCACTCTAGGCATCCCACGGTGCCTCAGGTGGTTGTGGCCCTCAGATGCATTATTCTGAATAGGCAGCCTACAGTGCACCACCAGCTCTTATTAGTGCACTACCACTCCAGAGTTATCAGGGTGGTTATTCAGGCCAACAAGGTCAGTTTTAGGGTCAGCAGTCACAGCAGCCGAGGTTATGTTATACTTGTGGTGATTCGAGGAACATTGTTAGATTTTTCCCTCGGGGCAACGGGCAACGGGAAGCTCACAACATCAGAGTTCTCGTGCCATGGTTCCGACACCAGTTGTTGCACCACCTGCTCAGCCAGCCAGAGGCAGGGGTCAGGCAGCTAGAGGTAGAGGCCAGACTTTTAGAGGTAGAGGTCAGGCCGTTAGAGGTGGAGACCATCTAGTTAGAGGTCATCCCAGGGACGTAGTTTAGAGTGGTGGGGCCCAGCCCCGATGTTATGCTTTCCCTTCCAGGCCTGAGGCTGAGTCATCTGACATTGTTATCACAGGTATTGTTTCATTTTGCAGTAGAGATGCTTCTGTTCTATTTGATCCGGGATCTACTTACTCCTATGTGTCATCCTATTATGCTTCGTATTTGGTTATGCCCCGTGATTCCTTGAGTGATCCTCTGTATGTGTCCACACAAGTGGGGGGATGCTATTGTTGTAGATTGTGTTTATCTTTCGTTTCTGGTCACCATTGGGAGTCTTGAGACTCGTGTAGATCTTCTACTTCTCAATATGGTTGAGTTTGATGTCATACTGGGTATGGATTGGTTCTCACCTTATTATGCTATATTATATTGTCATGCCAATATGGTGACCTTAGCCTTGTAGGGATTGCCTTGATTAGAGTGGAAAGGGACTCTTGGCCATTTTACCAGCAGGGTTCTCTCTTATGTGAAGGCTCGGCATATGGTCAAGAAGGGGTGTCTAGCTTATTTGGCTTATGTCTACAATTTTAGTGAGGTTCCTTCCATGGATTTAGTGTCGGTTGTTCGCAGGTTTCCAGAGGTATTTCCTACAGACCTGCCAGGGATGCTACCCGACAGGGATATTGATTTCTGCATTGATTTGGCTCCAGGCACTCAGCCCATTTCCATTCCTCCATTACCGCATGGCCCCGCCAGAGTTGAAAGAATTGAAGGAACAGTTACAAGATTTGCTTGATAAGGGCTTCATTAGACCTAGTGTCTCGCCCTGGGATGCACCCATGTTGTTTGTGAAGAAGAAAGATGGTTCAATGAGGATGTGTATAGATTATCGGTAGTTGAACAAAGTCACCATCAAGAACAAGTATCCATTGCCGATGATTGATGATTTATTTGATCAGCTTTAGGGTGCCAAGGTGTTTTCAAAGATTAATTTGAGATCTGGCTACCATCGGTTGAGGATTAGGGCATCTGATGTTCCTAAGAGAGCTTTTCAGACTCAGTATGGTCATTATGAGTTTCTAGTGATATCATTTGGGTTGACAAATGCCCCAGCAGCATTCATGGATTTGATGAACCGGGTGTTCAAACCCTACTTGGATTCCTTTGTGGTTGTATTTATTGATGATATCTTGATCTACTCCCATAGTCGAGAGGAGCATGAGAAGCACCTTCATATCATTCTTCAGACTCTGAAAGACAACCAGTTATATGCTAAGTTCTCAAAATGCGAGTTTTGATTGATTTTAGTTGCTTTCTTGGGTCACATTGTATCAGCAGAGGGTATTCAGGTGGATCCTAAGAAGATTGAGGCAGTTCAAAACTAGCCTAGACCCACATCAGCTACAGAGATCCGTAGTTTCCTGGGTTTGGTGGGCTATTACAGTCGATTTGTGGAGGGGTTTTCATCCATAGTAGCCCCGTTGACCAGATTGACCCAGAAGGGTGCCCCGTTCAGGTGCTCAGACGAGTGTGAAGCGAGCTTTCAGAAGCTCAAGATAACTTTGACTACGACACCCACAGGTTCAGTACCCACAGGTTCAGGACCTCTGTACAGTATATTGTGACGCATCCCATATTGGTTTGGGTGCGGTATTGATGCAGGGTGGCAAGGTTGTTGCATATGATTTGCGACAGTTGAAGGTTCACGAGAATAATTACCATGTTCATGATCTAGAGATGGTAGCCATTATTCACGCGCTGAAGATTTAGAGGTACTATCTTTACGGCGTGCCATGTGAGGTATTCATGGATCATCGGAGCTTGCAGTATTTGTTCAAGCAGAAGAAACTCAATTTGAGGCAGAGGAGGTGGTTGGAGCTATTGAAAGACTATGATATCACCATATTGTATCATCCCGGGAAGGCCAATGTGGTGGCCGATGTTTTGAGTAGTAAGTCAGTCAGTATGGGTAGCCTTGCATATATTCCAGTTGGTGAGAGACCGCTTGCATTGGATGTTTAGGCCTTGGCCAACCAGTTCATGAGGTTGGATGTTTCTGAGCCCAGCCATGTTCTAGCTTGTACAGTTGTTCGGTCTTCTTTGTTTGAGTGCCTCAGAGATCGGCAGGATGCCGATCCTCATTTACTTTTCCTTAGAGACACAGTGCGGCACAATGGTGCCAAGCAGGTTACTGTTGGAGATGACGGAGTTTTGAGGATGCAGGGTCGTATTTGTAAGCCTAATGTGGATGGACTTCGTGAGTTGATTCTTGAGGAGGCCCACAGTTCCCAGTATTCTATTCATTCGGGCGCCGCAAAGATGCATCGGGACTTGCGGTAGTATTATTGGTAGAGGATGATAAAGAAATACATAGTTACATATGTAGCTCGGTGTCTAAATTGTCAGCAAGTAAAGTACGAGCATCAGAGACCTGGTGGTTTGCTTTAGAAGATACAGATTCCTGAGTGGAAGTGGGAGCGTATCACTGTGGATTTTGTTGTTGGACTTCCACGGACTCAGAGGAAGTTCGATGCAGTTTGGGTCATTGTGGGCAGGCTGACTAAGTCAACGTATTTCATTCCTGTGGTAGTTAGTTATTCTTCAGAGTGGTTGGCAGAGATTTACATTCGTAAGATCGTCCGTCTTCACGGTATGCCCGTGTCTATCATTTCTGATCGAGGTACGCAGGTCACCTTGCACTTCTGGAGGGCAGTACAGTGTGAGTTGGGTATGCGGGTTGAGTTGAGCACAACATTCCATCCTCAGATGGATGGGCAGTCTGAGCGCACTATTTAGATCTTGGAGGATATGCTCCGCGCATGTGTTATAGACTTCGAAGGATCGTGGGATCAGTTCTTGCCCCTTTCAGAGTTCACCTACAACAACAGCTACCAATCGAGCATTCAGATGGCTCCCTATGAGGTATTATATGGTAGACGGTACCGGTCTCCAGATGGGTGGTTCGAGCCGGGAGAGGCTCGGTTGTTGGGCACAAACTTAGAACAGGATGCCTTAGATAAGGTCAAAATTATTCAGGATCGACTTCGCACAGATCAGTCCAGGAAGAAGAGTTATGCCGACCGTAGAGGTCGTGATGTTGCATTCATGGTCGGAGAGAGAGCGTTACTTCGGGTATCACCCATGAATAGTGTAATGAGGTTCGGAAAAAAAGGCAAGTTGAGCCCTAGGTATATCTGACCTTTTGAGATTCTGGAGAGAGTGGGAGAGGTGGCTTACAGGCTTGCGTTGCCACCTAGTTTAGCAGTTGTTCATCCGGTATTCCACGTGTCCATGCTTCAAAAGTATCATGATGATCCGTCCCATTTGTTAGATTTCAGCTCTGTCTAGTTGGATAAGGATTTGATTTAGGAGGAGGAGTCGGTGGATGATTTAGCCCGGCAAGTTCGCCAGTTGAGATCAAAGAGTTACCCTTCGGTTAGAGTGCAGTGGAGAGGTCAGCCTATTGAGGCAGCTACTTGGGAGTCCGATTCCGATATGCAGAGTAGATATCCCCACCTTTTCACCAGCTCAGGTACTTTTCTATGTCCGTTAGAGGACGGACAATTATTTTAGAGGTGGAGAATGTGATGATCCAAAAGGTCATCTTATGTTTTAGAACTCAAATCTGCTCTCTTAATCCTTAAAAATATCATTTTTACCCTCCTCTATTTGCGTGCGCAGTCCGGGCAGGTTTCCGGAAAGCTTTTATGTTGAAAATTGATGAAAATAAGAATTTATGCCTTAAAAGTTAATTTTAGTTGACTTCGGTCAACATTTTTGGCAAACGTGCCCGGATCCATGTTGTAATAGCACTGGTGGGTCCGTATCGAATTATGGGACCTGGGCGTATGCCCGGAATCGAATTCGGAGGTCCTTAGCTCGAGTTATGAATTTTTGATAAAAATTAAAAGTCTTAAAATTTATTGTTTTTTAGAATTGGTTGATGATTGGCCTTGTTGATACCGGGTCCGTAGCCCGGTATAGGTCCAATATAATATTTATGACTTATATGTGAAATTTGGTGAGAAACGAAGTTGATTTGATGTGATTGAGACGTCCAATTGAGAAGATAGAAATTTTAAAAGTGTTTTTGAGAATTTCATTTGATTTGGTGCTAAATTCGTAGTTATAGGTGTTATTTTGGCGATTTGATCGTGCAAGAAAGTCCGTATGATATTTTTAGACTTGTGTGCATGTTTAGTTTGGAGCCCCGAGGGCTCGGGTGAGTTTCGGATAGGCTACAGGATGTTTCGGACATAGAAAAATCTGGTATTTTTGCTATATCTGGTGTCTGCTATTTGTGCTTCGCGATCGCGTAGTCACTCTCACGATTGCGAAGGGGAAATTGGGCTGGGGATGATTTACTCTACGCGAATGCGAGACCATGGTCAGGAACGCGGAGCACTGGGGGGGAGTTGCTCTACGCAAACGCGACTCGTCTAACGCGAACGCGTAGCTTTAGCTAGGCTAGGCAAGGGACCTGGGGAAGCTCTACGCGAACGCGAGCCATTTCACGGGAGTGTGAAGGCAAGGCGGGATAAGCCTTCGCGAACGTGTAAAGCCTCCCGCGATCGCGTAAGTCCTAAGGAGGCTGCTCTTCGCGAATGCGGCAGTGTTCACGCGATCGCGATGAACACTGCGCCCATCAATTAACAGAATCCAAACACGGGATTTAATCAAAAAATTCATTTTTCTCAAAAACCGAACTATGTGAGGCGATTTTTCAAGAGCCATTTCTTCCCCAAAGTGTTGGTAAGTGATTCTAAACAATTTTCTTCCCCAAAGTGTTGGTAAGTGATTTCGGAAATTTGGGCATTTAGACCTCAATTTGAGGTCGGATTCCTAAACTAATTACATATTCGGGCTCAGGGGTGAATGGGTAAATGTATTTTGGTCCGAACCTCGGGTTTTGACCAAGCGGGCCCGAGGTCGATTTTTTGACTTTTTGGAGGAAAATTTGGACAATTTAATTTGTGCAATATAATTAATTTCTTTAGAAATATTTGATATTATTGAGTCATTTTTGAATAGATACGAGTGGTTTCGAGGTGAATTCCAAAGAAAAAGCTGTGATTGAGAATTAAGTGGCCTTTGGAGTGAGGTAAGTATTGTGTCTAACCCTGACTTGAGGGAATTTGGAACCTTAGATTACTTGCTAAGTGAAATTCATGTGAGCGGCGTATATGTGAGGTGACGAGTACTTATGCACCGCCAATTTACCTGTTTTCCATGTTTCTCTGTTTTTCTTATATTGTCTCTTTCTTATGCCTAATTGCTACGTGTTATACTAGTGTTGTTCAATTTATCGTTCTTATCATATTTACGGATTTTCTGGTGATAATTGAGTTTTTCTTTCAAAGTTGAGACTGATATTATGGAACCAAATGTTGAAGTAAGATTTGTACTTGTTATTCTATCTCCCTGCTGTTATTTATGCATTGTATTATGGTAAGGGAGAGTGTTAATGCACGAAGGGTGATGCCGTGCTATATTGTGAGTGTTAATGCACGAAAGGTGATGTCGTGCCATATTGTGAATTTTAATGCACGAAGGGTGATGCCGTGCCATGATATGAGAGTTAATGCACGAAGGGTGATGCCGTGCCATGATATGAGAGTTAATGCACGAAGGGTGATACCGTGCTGTTTCTATTGATTTTATGGTGAGATTGAGAGTAAAAGCACGAAGGGTGATGCCGTGCATTTTTCCTTTACTGTATTCACTATTCCTGTTGATTCATTTTATGTTGACTGCTCCGGTTATCATTCTGCTGTATTTCTTTATCTCGTATTCCCCTCAGCATGTTTCCCTCCCGACATTTCCTGTTTAGTTCTTCATTTCTGGTATTGGTATATACACTGTTAAATTGTATAGGTTGATTTGTAGGTACCTTGCCTTAGCCTCATCACTACTTCGTCGAGGTTAGGCTCGATACTTACCAGTACATGGGGTCAGTTGTATTGATACTGCACTCTGCACTTTCTGTGCAGATTTTGGTACCGGTTCGGGTTGATCGAAATTTTTGCTATTGGTCCGCTGTCCGGAGACTCAAGGTAGATCTGTTGGCATTCACAGACCTTGAAGTCCCCATCTATCTTCTATGTCCTACTATTTCTTTCGTTCAGACAGTTGTATTTCTTTTAGACTATTACTTGTAGAAAATTTTAGAGTGCTCGTGAATTATGACTCCAGATCCGGGTAGTAGTAATTAATACAGTTTTATAATATTCTACACTTATCATATTTCATCTTAGTTAATTATAGTTATTTACTGAATGGAAATAAGGAATTGGTTTAATGATTTTCTAACGTTGGCTTGCCTAGCAAGTAAAATGTTAGGCGCCATCACGGTCCCGTCGGTGGGAAATTTCGGGTCGTGACAGTAGAATAAGAGAAAGAAGTAGTGACTCAACCGGTCGTTTTGAGTATTTATACTTCGCTCGATTGTTTGAGGGCATGAGTAGCTCCGTATGATACATTATGACTTATGTGAATCGTCGTTTTCGATTTTTAGGTTATTCGGAATCGAATTGGAAGAATGGCTTTTAATTGTTAAAGCTTTAAATTGGGAGAGTTGATCAAGTTTAACTTTTGTGAATTTGAACCCGGAACGGAGTTTTGATGATTTCATTAGCTCAGTTGGGTAATTTTGGACTTTGGAGAGCGTCCGTATTATGATTCGTAGGTCGGTGGTTGATTTTGGCTTCTAATGGCGAAAGTTGAATTTTGGGAAGTTTGACCGGGGGTTGAATTTTTGATATCGGGGTCGAAATCTAATTCTCGAAATTGGAAAAGGTCCGTAATGTGAAATATGAAGAGTGTGCAAAATCTTAGATCAATCAGACGTAATTTGATAGGTTTCGACATCGGTTGTGAAAGTTGAATTTTCAAAGTTCATAGGTTTCGATTTGATGTGTGGTTCGTTGTTTTGATATTGTTTTGCGTGATTTGAAGCCTCGAGTAGGTTCGTGTTATGTTATAGGACTTGTTAATATATTCGGACGGGGTCCCGAGTGGCTCGGATGAGTTTTGGATGAGGTTCAGATCATTTTCACTTCATGTGCAAAGCCGAAGGCTGCTAGTTCTGGTATGATTGCATATGAGGTTGGTTTGCGAAGGTGCGATGGCCGCAGATGCGGGCATGGATTCGCAGAAGCAGAAATGGTGAGGAACCCGAGCAGCGCAGGTGCGAAGTGTTTCCACAAAAGCGATGGTCGCAGGTGCGACGAATTGTCAGCAAATGCAGAAGTGTTGGGCAGAATGTTATATACAAGGGTTCGTAATTTTGGATTCATTTTTACATTTTCAAGCTCGGATTGCGGCGAAATGTGGAGAAACTTTCACCATATGAATTGGGGTAATGTTCTCTACTCGATTTTGGTTATATTTTATGAATCTATCTTCATTTTTAGCAATTGGGTGATGAATTTAAAGAGAAATTTGGGGGTTTTGGCCTAAAGTTTCATAATATGATTTTTTTGAGTTTTGAACATTGAATTGTAGTCAGAGTTGAGTGAAACTAGCATGGTTGGACTCATAATTGAATGGGTTGTCGGATTCTGTAAATTTTTTCGGGTTCCGAGATACGGGCCCGGGTTGGGCTTTTGGCCGATTTTGGGCTTTTGATTCAAGATTTGATCTTTTTCGATCGGGATTGGTTCCTTTAGCATTATTTGATATATTTGAGTTATTTTTGGTTAGTTTCAAGCCGTTTGGAGGTCAGAACGTGCGGGATGGCATTTTGGAGCATTGCTTGGCTTGTTCGAGGGAAGTAACTCTTCTAATCTTGGAGATGATGGTATGAAACCCCGAAATACGTTTTATGTGATTAGTGTTGGGGTGACGCACATGCTAGGTGACAGGCGTGTGGGCGTACACTATGTGAATTGAGACTCTATTGTTTCCATGGCACTGTATAGTGGTCCTAATTTATTGATATGCGTATTTTCACCATGTGATAAAGTAGTTAAGCTGTCAATCATGCTAGATATCATGTTTAGGCATTATGCCGATACTATTTGAACCCATAGTGGTCGTTTCTTACTGTCATCTCACGGATTTCATTGATATTTCATACTTATTCATATCCATGTATTCATGCCATATCTCAGTCTCAGTTATTATTTATTGACACACCATATCATTGTTGTCGGGCTAGTTTCATGACATTGTGAGCCTGTGAGAGAGACTGGAGAGATTGATGACTAAGTGAGGCCGAGGGCTTGAGTGAAAGTGATATTGTGGGATCAGGCTGCACGCCGCAACATGATATATTGATTACATTTATGGTATTGGGTTGCACGTCGCAACGAGCCTTAGGGTTGTATACGTATATGGATCGGGTTGCACGCCGCAACGAGCCTTAGGGATGTATATGTATATGGATCAGGTTGCACGCCGCAATGAGCCTTATGGCTATTTATATATTATGGGATCGGGCTTCACGCCACAGCGATATAGCGTTTGAGCTGAAGGAGCCCTTCCGGAGTCTGCACACCCCCAGTGAGCGTAGTCGACTATATATATGGAGTAGGTTGCATGTCGCAACAGATATTGTACAGCGCTGAATGATTGAGTGTGCTGAGCATAGTGAGAGAGAATGCGAGACAGTGAGATTGAGTACTCTGGGAGTGAGTACATAAGCTCATCATGGAGATGCATTGCATTTGACATGCGTACTTGAGATACATGCATAGAGGTGCATTTCCTTCTGCTACCCAGTTTTAGGGACATTTATGATTTTACATGTATTTTAAATGCATAGAGGTGCATTTAGAGAAGTACTTTCCTCATGTTATCTGAAAATGAAACATCATACTATTTGTTGAAAGGAGTTTTGGAAAAAATCACAGTTTTCAAACTTACTCGTATTTTGGCTTTTTCGGTAAAAGATTTGGATTTTCACTGAGATACTTGAAAAAAAATGCCTATTTTTCTGGAATTATGCACGAACTGAGCCCTTTTGTTTTTGAGATACTCTTTTGTTATTATACTATGCTGTTATGAATTGTTGTGGAATATTGTTATTGGACCTGGCCTTTTTATTAGCTCGTCACTACTTTCAACATAAGGTTAGGTTTGTTACTTATTGAGTACATAGGGTCGGTTGTACTCATACTACACTTCTGCACCTTGCGTGCAGATGTTGGCTACTGATGTTGCTGTGATCGATGTGAGCTGGATTTGAAGATGTACTTGTGTCCCGAATGTAGCTGCCTCTTGTTCGTGGTAGCCTTAGATCTATAAAACTTTGTTGATGTACTTTTCAAATAGACGATGTATTTATTTCATTTCCACTTTGTAAACTCTATTCTTAGAAGCTCATGATTTGTACTACCAGCTCTTGGGAAATGTATAAGTTTCATATAATTTCTTTTGTTTAATTATCTTATTAAAGATTATTGGAATTGGATAATTATTAGTTGGCTTACCTAACGAGTTGGGTTAGATGCCATCACGACTAGTGGATTTTGGGTCGTTACAAAAGAAGTCTGATCAAAGACAAATCTAGTAACTAACTGATCTTGATAACTCCTAGAATTCACATGTTGACACTTTGCAGGAGCACACTTGAAATGCCTTGCAGAAATGTAGACTAGAGATTTTACCTGAGGCTCCAGATCGCTAAGTTGTCATAAACACGGCTCCTATCGGCATAGAATACAATTGGTACATGGTATAGGCTACACGAATTTGGGGATAGTCATCGTCTGATAGCAAGGATGTGGCTGCTCGACTTGGAATAAGTCGATAAGCTACATCATTTCCAATCTTTATTTTCTTGTTAGGATTAATGATCAACAACTCAGTTGGCTCTAACCCTAGTTGAGTCTTAGCCTCAACGTCCGTTTTCATAATTTTTTTGACAACTATCCAATAACTCTTCCTTGGTGAAATTTTTGGGTCCACCACTCTTGCAGTATTCAGTTTGGTTTTCAAGAATGAGTTGTCACTACCATCAACATCAATATCATGGTAGTAAGTAAGGAAGTGATCATAGTTGACAGCGACAATGTTTTCTCCCACTAGGGTACCATAAACATTCTCAGTGATATCACTGTTGTCTTTAAACCTCATAGTCTTCATATTCACAACTCCATTTAAACTTGCCTACATCTCCAAATAGAAAAAGAGTTAGGGAAGCTGACGAGGTTCTTGACATTTAAGTCCTACATTCTTGAAAGCATCTAAGAGAAGCCAACGAGGTGCTTGACTTTTAGATCCTACATTCTTGAAAGCATCTAAGAATAAAGACTGCTAGTTATAAGATATTGGCCCAAGTGAAGTTTGTTTTGATGATTGACAAAGGAACTCAAGCATGAACCAGGTCCAAACACAGAGTACACAGACACAGGAAGATTCGACAATAAGGGATGCACGTGAAGGAGATAAGCTTAAGTTGTTATATTTGATATCTCCTGATCGAAAAGGTTGCATAAATGATAAGGAGAAGGACTCCTTACTCGAAGAGAACTTTATCCAAGATAAGGGAGGAGCTAGAAGTTGAAGATAACTAGAACTTTTCCACCAAGGAAGAGTAGCATTAGAACTATAGTTATTTCCCATTATACTAACTCTATATATTTCAGGATGTTCTCATTTTACAGGGATACACAAATGCTGAAGTTAAACGTGAGTTGAGAGCAAAATAGCAAGGCATTTTACAAACAATTCTTGTGTGATTCAAGTATGCGAATCTGAAACTACATGAACTAGATAGAAGAACCAGTTTCAAGTGTCTGCCTTTTATTATAGTTCAATTGTAGTAGGGCCTTTTAAATTGTACCTTTCAGCTTTATCTAGAGGCAAATGTATTAGGTACTCTGAGTATTCAAGTTAGAGTTAACTTGTAGTTATCGCAACAGTTAGAGAATGGTTGCAACAATGATATTAGAGGTAATCCTTAGGTTTACAAAGAGTTTTGTAAATGTTATTTTAGCTTAGTGATTTAGTGAAGTGTTGGGGAAAATCCTATTAAGTAGTAGGTCTGTAACGACCCGACTTGTTGTTTCAATAATTTAAGTCTCGTTAGGCGGCATAAGGCCCTTAGCAGCTTCGTATTACGTTTATTAACTTGCATTCATGGTTGAATTCAGTTACCGGATGATTCAGAGTAATTTGGGACACTTGGTCCCTAAAATGAAAGCTTAAGTCTTAGTATTTTGACCGTAGAACTGTGTGAAGAGACTCTGAAATAGAGTTCTTCCGATTCCGTTAGCTCCGTTGCGTGATTTTGGACTTAAGAGCGTATTCGGACCGTGAATTTGAGGTGTATAGCTGATTTAGGCTTGAAATGGCAAAAGTCAAATTTTTGGAGATTTGGACCGGAAGTGGATTTTTTGATATCGGGGTTGGAATGCAATTTCGAGAGTTGGAACATCTCTGTTATGTTATTTGGGACTTGCCTGCAAAAATTTGACGTCATTCCGGGTTGGTTTGATAGGTTCAGGCACGAGTTTTCGAAGTTGGAAGATTTAAAAGTTCT
Source organism: Nicotiana tomentosiformis (assembly GCF_000390325.3). Lineage (NCBI taxonomy): Eukaryota > Viridiplantae > Streptophyta > Magnoliopsida > Solanales > Solanaceae > Nicotiana > Nicotiana tomentosiformis. The sequence continues at coordinate 42,910,399 of NC_090820.1, forward strand.
TAAGTTCGATTCATGTTGCGATTCTTATTTTCGGTTGTTGTTCGATGTGATTTGAGACCTCAAGCGAGTCTGTGCTAGGTTATGGAACTTGTTTGTGTGTTTAGACGGGGTCCCGAGGGCCTCAGGTGTGTTTCGGATGGGCCTCAGGCCAATTTCTTCTATATTTGGATTGCTGGTTTCTGGTGTCTAGTGCTCTCTTTCATGATCGCGTAGCTCCAGTCGTGATCACGTAGTGTTCTATTGATCTGCTCCATTTGTTTTCATCGCGTTCGCATAGTACCTCATGCGATCGCGAAGGTCTGCATTCTTCTACTTCACGTTCTCATCAGTTCCCTCTCATCCGCGTAGTAAAAATTAGGAGATGGGGGCTATTGGCTATTTCTTCTTCACGTTCGCATCATTTGCCCCGCGTTCACGTCAGTTCCTGCCTATTGTTAATCGTGTTCGCATCCCTTCACTCGTGATCATGAAGGGTCTTTCTTGGCAGCCTCAATTCTCTTCTCCGCGATTGCGACCCAATCTCCGCGATCGCGATGCATAGTCAACTGGGCAGAATATAAGTTTCCAAATCGAGGCTTAGGCCATTTTCACCATATTTTGACTTGCAGAGCTCGGTTTTGAGCGATTCTTGGTGGGTTTTTCAAGAAATTCTATTGGGTAAGTGTTATTCGCCTAGTATTTAATATATTCCATGATTGTATCTTCAGTTTATCATTTAATTTGTGTTTTGAGTTGAGGAAAATGGTGGTTTTTGAAAAAATATTTCAAAATGAAAAATAACGGTTTGATGGACGAAATGGTATCGAAATTTGATGATTTTAGTATGGTTGAACTTGTGAGTGAATGGGCGTTCGTATTTCGTAACTTTAGCCGGATTCCGAGATGTGGGCCCCACAGGCGAATATTTGAGTTAAATTTGGATTTTTATTGAAAAATATAGCATTTTATTAAAGAATTGATTCTAAAATTTTCTTTTTTTGTTGGCTGTATCGAATTAATTATGACTAGCTTCGAGTCGATCGGAGTTGGAACAAAATCGAGGAAAAGGCATACTACTCGATTAAATTGGAGCAAGTCGAGGTAAGTGTCTTGCTTAACCTTGAGTGGGGGATTTACCCCTTAGGCATCGAGTCTTATGTGCCAATTGTGAAGTATGAAAAACTATGTACGCGAGGTGACGAGTACATACTCAGGCTTATATGTGCAAATTGTTTTGGTTTAAAGTCTTGCGAATATTGTGTAGTACATACTCAGCCTAAATCCTTATTGGTTGAACTTATTTTTATATGACAATTTGACGTGATTGTTATTTGAATATTTATCTAATTCCGTGACTTTGTTGGTTTGATATTTCTTGGAATTTAATCTCATTATAGATTTTTCCTCTGCAAATAATTAATTAAGCAAGCTTGAGAAGATGTGTTAATATAATTACCTAAATTTGGATTATTGAATGCTTTGCTTTATGCTGAATAATTTCTATCTCTGTTGATTGTTTTTGTGGTGTTATACACATTGTGTGGAGCCTTCGGCTATTTGTTGTGAAATTAATTCATTTGGTTATATCTTTGGAATTTGGTTGTGGCCATTGGGCAAATAGTGATTTGAATTGATTTTTATTATGTTGTCGTGATAATTTCCCATATAAATTGTTGTGTTGTGTGAGTTGGTATTTTAAGGAGATAAGGGTGGCATTCCACTGTTGATATTACGTGGGTATAAGGGTGGCATTTCACTGTCGTCGTGTTTGGTTGAATATTATCTGGGCGGGGCGATAAGGGTGTCTATAGGAGAGATAAGGGCGATAAGGGTGGCTATTGATATTGTCAGGGCGGAGGGATAAGGGTGGCTATTATAGGAGTGATAAAGACGGCTATAGGAGAGATAATGGTGGCTATTATCACGGACGATATGTGATGATGTGGAGTTGTGGTGTTGGTGATTTTCATATGATGTTGTGATTTTTTGTGTTTATTTTTATACCTTGTGCAATTTGTCTTGTTATTAGTAAATTAATAACAATCTGATTTATATTGAAATTGGGAGCCTGTGGCTATTACCAGGCGGATTATAAAATGAAAAGTGGGCACGAAGTGCCGTGAGTAAATAATGAGGATATTGGCACATGAATTGTCCGTGCAGTTGTGATATAAAATGTGGGCACGAGCTGCTGTGATTAAATGATAATGATATTTGGCACGTGAATTGTCCATGCAGATGTGATATGAAAAATGGGCACAAGGTGCCGGAAAAATATGATGATTTAATTATGGGCACGAAGTGCCATGAAAATATAAAAAGGGGTGAGACCCGTATTTTTATGATTATGAAATGAGGTGTCACATGGTGACTTTTAATTGAAAAATTATATTCAAAATATTTATTTGGGAGGATTTTTATTAAAAAAGTAGTATTTGAAGGAATTGTATTTGAAAGATATTATTTGAGGAAATTATATTTGAAAAAGATTTATGGAAAGAATTATATTTGAAAGATATTTATTTGAGAAAATTATATTTGGAACAGAGTTATATAGAAGAAATTATATGTGAAAGATATTTATTTGACGAACTTGATTTACTTGGGTGTACTTGTATTTATTATTTGTTGAGTAATATTAATAGTGTTCTTGTTGCCATGCCGGGCTTATCATTGGTTGATTTGAGTTACTCTTAGTGTTATTTGTTTCCTATTATCTTGTATATTATATTGCACATGCTATTAGACTAGTGAGTGTCTTGACTGTACCTCGTCTCTACTCCACTGAGGTTAGTCTTGATACTTACTGGGTACCGACCGTGGTGTACTCATACTACACTTCTGCACATTTTTGTGCAGATCCAGGTATTGGAGATATCGGACTTGAGTAGAGTTTAAGTGAAATCGTAAGGATTCAAGGTAGAGCTGCTTGGCCGTCGCAGTCCCTTGGAGTCTTTTCATTTCATTGTACTGTAAATTCTTAGTCAAGCAGTATTTTATATTCGGTCCTCGTGATCATTTCATGTATTTCGTTAGAGTTCGTGACTCAGTACTACCTGTCTTGGGAGGTTGTATATTCATTTTGTTCCGCTGCTAGTTTTGATTACTTATTTAATTTTAAAAAAATGGCTTCAAAATGTAAGTGAAATCGGCTTACCTAGTCTTAGAGATTAGGTGCCATCACGACGCCTGTGGTGGAATTTTGGGTCGTGAGAAGTTGGTATCAGAGCTCTAGGTTCATAGGTTTTACGAGTCATAAACGAGTCTAGTAGAGTCTTGCGGATCGGTACAGAGACGTCTGTACATATCTTCGAGAGGCTTCAGAACTGTTAGGAAATTTCCACTTCTTTCATTCTTGTCGTGCGGAATTTGTTGGATATTAAATTTGAGCCTTTGTATCTCTATTCTCTCACAGATTGTGAGGACACGTGCTACCGGGTCAGCAGAGCAGATACCCACGCATACTGCTAGGGCCGCAAGAGGCCGGGGCCGAGGTAGAGGCCGAGGAAGGGCATGTGTTATGACTAGAGCACCTGTTAGAATAACAATTGAAGAGCCACCAGTAGCTCCAGTTGGGGGATAGGTACCAGAAGCACGTGTTGTTACCCCCGAACTTCAGGAGACTTTAGCACAGTTCCTGAGTATGTTTGGTACATTAACCCAGGCGGGGTTAATCTCTATTGCACCAAATATTCCGCAGATTGGGGAGTAGCTCCGACTCTTACCACAACTCCAGAGTAGCAGGTTCACGTTGGTCAAGTTCCGGGTGTTGTATCGGTACAAGCTGTTATTCTGGTTCGGCCTGAGATCAGGCGAGAGGCATCAGAAGAAGAACAAAAGAGACTTGAAAGGTTTAAGGGGTATAGTCCACCTACTTTTAGTGGCACAACTACAGAGGTTGCCCAAGGATTTCTAGAAAATTGTCACTGTATTCTCCGCACCATGGGTATTGCGGAAGTGAGCGGAGTTTCCTTTACTACATTTCAACTGTCAGGTGCAGCGTATCAGTGGTGGAAAATCTATGAACAAGGTATACCAACCGATGCAACACCACAGCTCAATCTTCGAAAATATTCTTGAAAGAGTTTGTTCCCCGGACTATTCGTGATGCGTGGCGCACAGAGTTTGAATGGTTGCATCAGGGCACTATGACAGTGTCAGAATATGATATCAGGTTCAATGAGTTGGCCCGTCATGCACCTATCTTAGTTCCTACAATCAGAGAACGGGTCCGCAGATTCATTAAGGGGCTTGATTATGATATTAATATATGCATGGCTCGAGAGTTGCAAACTGATATTCCATTTCTACAAGTAGTGGAGATTGCAAGGAATATTGAGGGTGTTTTAGGCGAGGAAAGGGAGTCTAAGGAGGCCAAAAGGACTCAAACATCTGGAGGGTTCAGTGAATTTTACTCTTCAGCTAGGACCCATTATAGCAGAGGCTCGAGAAGTCGGCCAGCTTCGTCCGCACATCAGATTACTCAGGGTGCTCTAGTTTTTAGTGCACCATCAACACGATATTCTTACAGTGTTTATTCCCATTATCCAGCAGAGACTCAGTACGAGCAGTCGCGACCTCATAGGGGTTGATATGAGTGTGATGATACCAGGCACATAATGAGAGATTGTCCCAAATTTGGGAGGGGTGGATTTCATCAGAACACTCCAACTACAAGCTTTATTCCCGTTGATACTCCACATGTACAGTCAGCTAGAAGTGGAGGACAGGCGGGTAGTGGGCACCAAAGATGTGGAGGCCCGACCCATTGATATAATCACTATGATTTGGTTGAGGCCAATACACCATATGGTGTCATTACAGGTACGATCCTGATTTTGTTATAAAAGGATATTTTCACTTAGTTTGATTCGATCTGAATATTGAGGTGAGTCCTCCTATTATGCTCCGCTTATGGGTGAGCTTTGTAAATTTGTGACCCACTTATATGTTTATCCCTGTTGGAAGATTTAAAGATGTGAGCCCGTGTCTGTCATTTTATTTTTGGTACACCATTGAGGGCTATAAGTCCAAAAGTAATTTTTATTATTCATTACAGTGGATTTAATGTGTTTCGAAATAATTGATTACATTTTTGTTTATGAATTATATGCCCTACCGGTAGGAGGGTTCATTATGTGTTATGAAAACTGTTTATGAAATATATTGAAAAGAAGAAATAAAGGAAATTAAAAATTTCAGTTGGCATAATGTGCAAAATACTTGTGATTCGGAGTTGAGGACGAGATCCTCGCATTTTTATATGATGTGAAATATTTAAACCGAGCTACAAGCCGCGGTGGAAGTTATATAAGGACGAGGTCCTTATGGTGAAATATTTATGAGTTTAAAATTCTCCCTTTGTGAAATTTAATTTGTACAATAATATTAATAGGGAGTTATGCCTGTTAGGCTTATTTGATAATTCTTGTATATTTTCTGTGCATATTCATCCATTTTCGTGCTGTAAATATTGAGTTTTAGCCTATGAGATAAGTGCCTAGGTGGCATTAAATGTAACTCATTAATCCAAGTAAGTAATCATGAGGTCTTCATGCCTCACATTCTGTTGTCAGTGTTGTGAAATTTCGAAATGAGGTGGTGGTTAATATGAGATTAATTGATGATGCTGGAATTAATTATTAACGGCTTTTAAGACCAGAGATGTGGTGATGAGCATACATATGGTGTGCTTCATGTCCTGATATCATTGTGATAATACAGTGCTTGTAATGCTGAGATTACTTTTATTGAAATATACATTGTGGTATTTTGTGGGGTTGTGGATGTGTTGTTAGGAGTTGTTTTGGTGTTACTCTGACAGGTGGTTAGGCCCAATTACAGAGGAGACTCTGCCAAAATTTCTGAAAAAATTTGGGAGTTAGAAAATTTTGGGAGATTGATATGTGCGAAAGAAGAGATAAATTACGTTATGTGTTTGAGGGCGAATGATCCTAAGCGGGGCAAACTGTAACACCCCAGAAAAATTTAGAAATACTTCAACACTATCAAGAAAGTTGATGTGTGCGTAGGCACGAGTTGCTATAGCCATTTGAGACTAATACCGTGCGTTGTTGTGAAAAACAGGCCTTTTAAAAATGTTGGAATGTAAGAAATTGATCTTAAAGTTTACAAATATGGATAAAAGAAATAATCTCAAATGAGATGGTGTTATCGGGCTTATCTCAAATGAGGTAACGGGGGTTCAACTGTGAGTATATATGTAAAAGTAAAATCATCGATTTGGTAACCTCAGAATAATTCTTAGCACGCTCGAGGATGAACGTTTGTTTAAGAGGTGGAGAATATAACGACCCGACTTGTGGTTTCAAGAATTTAAGTCTTGTTTGGCGACATAAGGCACTGAGCATCTTCGTATTACGTGTATTGACTTGTGTGTGTGGTTGAATTCAGTTACCGGATGATTCAGAGTGATTTGGGACACTTGGTCCCTAAAACGGAAGCTTAAGTCTTAGGATTTTGACTGTAATCAAAACTGTATGAAGACGGCTCCAGAATAGAGTTTCGTCAATTCTGTTAGCTCCGTTGGGTCTTTTGGACTTAGAAGCATGTCCGGACTGTGAATTTTAGATCTGTAGCTGATTTAGGCTTGAAATGGCAAAAGTCAAATTTTTGGAGATTTGGGCCAGAAGTGGACTTTTTGATATCGGGGTCGGACTACGATTCCGAGAGTTGGAACAGCTCTGTTATGTTATTTGGGACTTGCAAAAATTTGACATCATTCCCGGTTGGTTTGATAGGTTCGGGCACGAGTTTTCGAAGTTGGAAGATTTGAAAGTTCTTAAGTTCGATTCATGGAGCGATTCATATTTTCGGCGTTGTTTGATGTGATTTGAGACCTCGAGAAAGTTTGTGTTAGGTTATGGAACTTATTTGTGTGTTTAGACGGGGTCCCGGGGGCCTTAGGTGTGTTTCGGATGGGCCTCGGGCCAATTTCTTCTATTTTGGGATTGATGGTTTCTGGTGTCTAGTGCTCTCTTTCGCGATCACATAGTGTTCTGTTGAATTGCCCCATTTTTTTTCATCGCGTTCGCATAGTACCTCACGCGATCGCAAAGGTCTGCTTTCTTCTACTTCGCGTTCGCATCAGTTCCCTCACGTCCGCGTAGTAGAAATTAGGAGCTGGGGGCTGATGGCTATTTCTTCTTCGCGTTCGCATCATTTGCCCCGCGTTCGCGTAAGTTCCTGCCCATTGTTCATCGCGTTCGCATCCCTTCCCTCCCGATCGTGAAGGGTCTTTCTAGGCAGCCTCAATTCTCTTCTCCGGGATCGCGACCCAATCTCCGCGATCGCGATACATAGTCATCTCGGCAGAATATAAGTTTTCCAAATCGAGGGTTAGGCCATTTTCAAAATATTTTGACTTGTAGAGCTCGGTTTTGAGCGATTCTTGGTGGGTTTTTCAAGCAATTCGATTGGGTAAGTGTTCTTCACCTATTATTTTATATATTCCATGATTGTATCTTCAGTTTTATCATTTAATTTGTGTTTTGAGTTGAGGAAAATGGTGGTGTTTGAAGAAAATTTTCAAAATGAAAAATAACGATTTGAGGGATGAAATGGTATCGGAATTTGATGATTTTAGTATGGTTGAACTCGTGAGTGAATGGGCATTCGTATTTCATATCTTTAGCCAGATTCCGAGGCGTGGGCCCCATAGGCGAATTTTTGAGTTAATTTCAGATTTTTATTAAAAAAGTAGTATTTTATTATGGAATTGATTCTAGAATTTTCTTTTTTTGTTGACTGTATCGAATTAATTATGACTAGATTCAAGTCGATGGGAGTTGGAAAAGAATCGAGAAAAAGGCATACTACTTGATTAAATTGGAGCAAGTCGAGGTAAGTGTCTTGCTTAATCTCGAGTGGGAAAATTACCCCCTTAGGCATCGAGTCTTATGTGCCAATTGTGAAATGTGAAAATCTGTGTATGCCAGGTGACGAGTACGTACTTGGGCTTATATGTGCAGATTTTATTGGTTTAAAGTCTTGGAAATATTGTGTAGTAAATTGGATAATTATTGGCATTTATTTAATCATCTATTTGACATGCCTAAATCCTTGTTGGTTGAACTTATTTTTATATGAAAATTTGATGTAATTGTTATTTGAATATTTATGTAATTTCGTGAGTTTGTTGGTTTGATATTTCTTGGAATTTAATCTTATTATAGATTTTTCCTCTGCAAATAATTAATTAAGCAAGCTTGAGAAGATGTGTTAATATAATTACCTAAATTTGGATTATTGAACGCTTTGCTTTATGTTGAATAATTTCTATCTCTATTGATTATTTTGTGGTGTTATACACATTGTGTGGAGCCTTCGGCTATTTGTTGTGAAATTAATTGATTTGGTTGTATCTTTGGAATTTGGTTGTGGCCATTGGGCAAATTGTGATATATAACATCGATACTTACTAGAGGTCCAATAAAGCAATATAATAATTCATAAGCAGATATGACGCACACAACAATAATGGGGTGAATTTGTAAGTTACACAATCTTCCAAATATTTCTTTTAAAGTATAAATTTTTCAATCTTGTATTCTACCTTAACGACTCAGAAAATGTCAAGTGCCAATATCAAACTAATAAGGAATACAATATAATATGTCGGGCATTAGCAGAGAGATAATCTCGTGAGTGTTCGGACTACCAACAATATAATGCACGATTATGCCGAGGTCATTCGGTGTGATCCAAAATAATATGTACACTCGTGTATTCATGACACCAATTATGGGATTCGTATTTGAATATCGCCGTTTATCATTTTTATCTACTTTATTTCAGTTTATTCAGCACATCGGTTTTCATTTGATTTGAATTTTTAAAAATGTTTAATAATTATATCTAACGTTGGCTTGCCTAGCAAGTGAAATGTTTGGCGCCATCGCGGTCTAGAGGGTGGGAATTCTGGGGTGTGACAAGTTGGTATCAGAGCACTAGGTTGCCTAGGTCTCACGAGTCATGAACAATCTTAGAAGAGTCTGGAGGATCGATGCAGAGATGTCTGTACTTATCTTCTAGAGGCTATGGAGTTTAGGAAAAACTCACATCTTTCCTTCTCTATCGTGCGATTTATTCTATCATTGCTGATTGAACAATTCTATTATTATTCTCTCGCAGGTGGCGAGAACACACACAACATCTACAACCGGACAGGAGCCAGAGTCCCTTGCGGCAGCTACTACTAGGGGCAAAGGCTGAGGCCGAGGTCGAGCCAGAGGCTGAGGCTGAGGCAGACCTCAACCTAGAGCTCGAGCAGCAGCACCCGTAGTTGAGCCTCAGGTTGATCTTGAGGAGGAGGTCCCAGCCCATATCGTACCCGTCGGACCAGCTCAGGTCCTAGAGGGGTTTATAGTCACTCCAGTGCTTCAGGACGCTCTAGTCCGCTTGGTGGGCCTTATGGAGAGTGTGGCTCAAAATGGTGCATTTTCGGTGGCACCAACCGTCGCTCGGGATAGTGGAGGAGCACAGACTCCCACTACTCACACCCAGAGTAGGTGACTCCCCTATATCAGACTCTAACAGCCCAACCAGTTGGGGTGGTTCAGCCGGTTGTTGCGGCACAGGCCGGTGATAGGCCTGCTATTTACTCTAAGGCCATGTTGAGGTTTGATAAGTTTACCAAGATCTTTCCTGTTCAGTTCAGCAGTGCACCTTTTGAGTACCCACAGGATTACCTGTATCGTTGCCATGAGGTGTTGCGAAACATGGGTATTGTTGAGACCAATGGGGTCGACTTTGCAGTATTTCAGATGACTGGTTCTACTAAGAGATGGTGGAGAGATTATATGTTAACTACACCAGCTGGTTCGCCTGCACTTACCTGGTATCGGTTTTCACAGCTATTTCTAGAGAAGTTCATTCCTGTCACCCTGAGAGAGGATTACTATAGGCAGCTTGAGCGTCTTCAGCAGGGTAGTATGATAATTACCCAGTATGAGACTCGATTTGTGGACCTAGCTTGCCATGCCATTGTTTTACTCCCTATTGAGAGGGAGAGAGTGAGGCAATTCATTGATGGGCTCACTTTCAGTATCAGGCTACAGATGGCCAAGGAGACCGGAGATGATATCTCTTTCTAGAGGATCGTAGATATTGCTAGACGGATCGAGATGGTTTGTGGTCAGGAGAGGGGGCCGGTGTCTGATAAGAGGCCTCGTCATTCCGGTAGTTTCAGTGGTGTCTCATATGGAGGCAGGGGTACTTTTGGTAAAGGCTATCCTCCCAGGCCATTTCAGTCAGCGCTTTAGGCATCTCACAATGCTTCGGGGAGTCATGGTCCTTATGTATCTCATTTTGGGCATCCAGCCTACAGTGCACCATCAGTTCCTATTAGTGCACCTTCGATCCAAAGCTACCACCATGGTTATACTGCTCGTTCGGGTCAATTTCAGCTTCAACAGCCATAATAGTAGGATGTGTGTTTTGAGTGTGAGGATACTGGTCACGTCAGGAGGTTCTATCCGAGATTGTTGAGCAGCATGCCACAACAGAGTTCTCGTGCCATGGTCCCGGCACCGGTTGCTCCATCGCCCGCTCAACTAGCTAGAGGCAGGGGTCAGGAAGCTAGAAGTAGAGGTCAGGCCATTAGAGGTGGAGGTCAGGCTGTTAGAGGTGGAAGCCAGCCAACTAGAGGCCGTCCGAGAGACGGAGGTCAGGGTGGTGGGGCTCAACCCCGATTTTATGCATTCCCAGCTAGACTTGAGGCCGAGTCATCTGACGTCGTCATCACAGGTATTGTTCTAGTTTGCCATAGAGATGCTTCAGTTCTATTTGATCCGGGCTCTACTTATTCTTACGTGTCATCCTATTTTGCTTTATATCTGGTTATGACTCGTGATTCTTTGAGTGCTTCTTTGTATGTGTCCATGTGTATGGGAGATTCTACTATTGTAGATCGTGTGTATCGCTCGTGTGTGATTACTATTGGGAGTCTTGAGATTAGTGTAGATCTCCTACTTTTTGATATGGTAGACTTTGATGTTATTTTGGGAATGGATTGGTTGTCACCTTATCATTCTATATTGGATTGTCATGCCAAGACGATGACCTTAGCCATGCCGGGGTTACCTCAATTAGAGTGGAGTGGGACTCCCGGCCATTCTACCAGCAACGTTATACGAAGGCTCAGCGTATGGTCGAGAAGGGATGTCTAGCATATTTGGCCTATGTTCGTGATTTGAGTGAGGAGGCTCCTTCCATGGCTTCAGTACCAGTTGTGCATGAGTTTCCAGATCTGTTTCCTGTAGATCTACCGGGGATGCCACCCGACAGAGATATTGACTTTTGTATTGATTTGGCTCTAGGCACTCAGCCCATTTCTATTCCACCATACTGTATGGCCCCACAGGAGTTAAAGGAATTGAAGGAGCAGTAGCAAGATTTTCTTGATAAGTGATTCATTAGACCTAGTATCTCACCCTGGGGTGCGCCCATGTAGTTCGTGAAGAATAAAGATGGTTTGATGAGGATGTGTATAGACTATTGGAAGTTGAATAAAGTCACTATCAAGAACAAGTATCCGTTCCCGAGGATTGATGACTTATTTGATCAGTTTCAAGGTGCTAAAGTGTTTCGAAGATTGATTTGAGGTCTGGCTACCATCATTTGGAGATTAGGGCATCAGATGTCCCTAAGACGGCTTTTCGGACTCGGTATAGGTATTATGACTTCCTAGGGATGTCATTTGGGTTGACAAATGCCCCAGCAACATTCATGGATTTGTTGAACCAGGTACTCAAGCCCTATTTGGATTCTTTTGTGATCGTATTCATTGATGATATCTTGATCTACTCCCACAGTCGAGGGGATAATGAGCAGCATCTTCGGATTGTACTTCAGACTTTGAGAGATAGTAAGTTACATGTCAAGTTTTCAAAGTGTGACTTTTGGTTAGACTCGGTCGCCTTTTTGAGGCATGTTATATCGGTCGAGGGCATAAAAGTGGATCTAGAAGATTGAGGCAGTTCAGAACTGGTCTATACCTACTTCAGCTATAGAGATTTGGCGATTCCTAGGTTTGGCGGGTTATTATCACCTGTTCATGGAGTGGTTTTCATCTATAGCAGCCCCATTAACTAGATTGACCTGCAAGGGTGCTCCAATCAGGTGGTCCGATGAGTGTGAGTTGAGCTTCCAGAAGCTCAAGACTGCTTTGACTACGATGCCATAGTTGGTGTTGCCCATATTTTCAGGATCCTACATGGTGTATTGTGATGCTTCTCGTATTCGGCTCGGTGTAGCATTGATGCAGGATGGCAGGGCAATTGCATACGCGTCGCAGCAGTTGAAGGTTCATGAGAAGAATTACCCTGTTCATGACCTAGAGTTAGCATCCATTGTTCATGCGTTTATGATTTTGAGGCATTACCTCTACGGCGTGTCATGTGAGATGTTCACGGATCATCGGAGTCTACAGTATTTGTTCAAGCAAAAGGATCTCAACTTGAGGTAGAGGAGGTGTTGGAACTGTTGAAAGACTATGATATCACCATTTTATATCATCCCGAGAAGGCCAATGCGGTGGTCGATGCCTTGAGTAGGAAGGCTGTGCGTATGGGCAGCCTTGCGTATATCCCAGTTAGGGAGAGGCTGCTAGCGTCAGATGTTCAGGATTTGGCCAATCAGTTTGTGAGGTTAGATATTTCGGAGCGCAGTCATGTTCTAGCTTGCACGGTCTCTTGGTCTTCTTTGTATGAGCGCATCAGAGAGCGTCAGTGTCATGACCCAAAATCTATTATAAGTCGTGATGGCGCCTAACGCCGCAGTCAGGCAAGCCAGCGGTGATTTATCAATTTAATTACTCCTTTTATTACTTTCGAAAACATAGATTTTAATAAGGAAGGAGATTTACACTTCTAAATCCACTGGAACGTACAACATTTGTAGTTTATAAAAGAAATGGAAGGCGATAATAATATATGAAACCATAAGTATCAACTAGTATAACCCAAAAACCCGGTATCACAAGTGCATGAGCATTTTCTAAGGAGTACAATAATAATACAACATCTGTCCAGAATGTAAATAGACAGGATAAAATACACAGTACGATGGAGACTCGGTGGTCCGCGATGCGTAGCCTGGAATGCATCTCACATAAAATCCCCTCAATAGGTGCGCTTACGCGCCAAGATGATCACCAAATGAACTTGTCAGATCCTGCACATTTAGTGCAGAAGTGCAGCATGAGTATGTAAATCAACGCGTACCTAGTAAGTATCTAGCGTAACCCTAGAGAAGTAGTTATGAGGGGTCGACATCGACACTTACTAGTGGTCCAATAAAGCAATATAATAATTCATAAGCAGATATGAAGTACACAACAATAATGGGGTGAATCTGTAAGTTACATAACCTTCCAAATTTTTCTTTTAAAGTATAAATTTCTCAATCTTGTATTCTACCTTAACGGCTCAGAAAATGTCAAGTGCCAATATCAAATGAATAAGGAATACCATATAATATGCCGGGCATCAGTAGAGAGATAATCTCGTGAGTGTTCAGACTACCTGCGATGTAACACACGATTATGCCGGGGTCGTTCGGCCCAATCCAGAATAATGTGTACACTGTCGAGGGTCGAGCGGAACGAACAACATATGCATATATTATATTGCCGAGGCGTTCGGCCCGCTCCAAAAGAAAGGAAGGAAGTTATCAAATTACGAGACACGTTCATACAATACAGTACATGAGTACAAGGTGAATATAATCCTCTACCGTTTCTCAAATAACTAGTCAACAACTCAAGGTGATAAGGCTCGGCCTAACATATATGCATATATTTCTAAATCAAATCAATTATAATTTCAATTAATTAAGTCAGCATGATGGATTCAAGTATTTCAAATATTACATGGTAAAGTCCTAAGTCTACCCGAACATAAACATGCTTTAGCTACGTACGGAGTCTCGTTACCTCGTACGTATGTAGCACCCACAACTATTAGCACATAACAATTACATCACCTAGGGGGTAGTTTGCCCCTCACAAAGTTAGACAGGAGAGTTACCTCGCTCCGAAATTCCATAACCGGCTCCAACGCCACTCTAACACTCAACTCCAAGCCAAACGTTCCGAAACTAGTCAAACAACGTGAAATCAATCAAAATATACTCTAATTCTTATAATTTGACAATTTATAACAATTTCCAACTCCGCTCGGAAAGTCAATAAAATCAACCCTCAGGCCCACTTTCCCGGATTTCGAAATTTTCGAAGATAAACATTACCCATAACATTACGAACTAAAATATATAATTTATTCCTAATTCCATGTCCAATTTCGTGGTAAAAATCCAAAAATACCAATTTTTAGGTTTTCTCTTAAAATCCCACAATTTTCCATGTTTAAATCCACATATAATCCATGTATTTCACTAACATTATGTGGGAATTACTTACCTTGCAATGTTTGATGGAAATATCCCCTTGAAACTCTCCAAAAATCGCCCAAGCCAAGAGAGAATGAAAGAAAATGGGCCAAATCCCGTATAAAACCAAGTCTGCCCAGCGCTGCCTCGCACTTGCGGAAATTCCCATCGCAGGTGCAGTTCCCACTAAACCCAGCCAGGTCTGCTTTTGCGGACACAAAACTGCTCCTGCGCTCTCGCTTCTGCAGAGGACAGACTGCTCCTGCGGTCGAGTATCAAAGGCCAAGATTCCACATCTGCGGTGCCCAAACTCCGCACCTACGGCCCTTCTCCGAGCTGGTCTCTTTCGTTTCTGCGATTACCTCCATCGCTCCTGCGTGTCTGCACTTGCGGCCAAACCACCGCAGGTGCGTTGACACCAGATTTCAGCAGTGTCCAGCTTTTCCACAAATCCAAATTTCAATCCGATTTCAATCTGTTTCAAACCCGAGGCCCCCGAGAACCCATCCGAACATACCAACGCATACCAAAACACATTACAAACTTAGTCGAGGACTCAAATCATGCCAAACAACAACGAAACTATGAATCGACGAACGAAATCCTTCTTAAAACTTTCAAACTTCCAAACTTTGATGAACGCATCCGAACCATATCAAAACATTCTGGAATGACGCCAAACTCTGCGTGCAAGTCACAAATCACAATACGAACCTATTCCAAGGCTCGGAACCCCAACGGACATCGATAACATCAAAATCCACTTCGAACCAAACTTATGAAATTCTAAAACTTTCAAAAATGCCAACTTTCTACAATAAGCGCTGAAATGCTCCCGGGTGATCCGCTACTCAACCCGAACATAAGCCCAAGTCCGAAATCATCATACGAACCTATTGGAACCTTCAAATCCCAATTCTGAGGCCGTTTACTCAAAAGTTAAACCTTACTCATTTGTTCCAACTTAAAGCTTCCGAAATTAGAATTTCCTTTCCAAATCAACTCCGAACTTCCCGAAATTCAATTCCGACCACACGTATAAGCCGTAATACCTGAGGTGAAGCTACTCAAGGCCAAATCGCTGAACGACGCGCTAGAGCTCAATAGGATCAGTTGTGTCGTTACATTCTCCCCCACTTAAACATACATTCGTTCTCGAACGTGCTAAGAATTGCTCCGGAGTTGCCCCAAAATCACTGTTCAACAGCTTGTGCACCTACCCGTGCCACCGCAACCCAGTTGAGCCCATTAGCTCGATCCAGACTGAATATCCTCCTTTGTATTTAGTCAATAAGCCTTAGAACCAAATTCCAACCTTCGTATTTCTCTACAAAACCTGATTTTAACATACGAACACCGTATCAATCACTGCACACTGTACCAAAACATGACCATACACCTTTGCTGAATTCACACCATGCACCACATAATTCACATGCCCATAATACATCATGCGATCATAACAACTGAAATTTCACTAAAATCTGATGCCCGCAATACGCCTCATAACACATGTGAGCCCTGTTCTAATTCTCACAATACTGCCACGACGAAAGAGATGTGTAGAAAGTCATAACCACCTGCCGAATCCATAAATCATGGAGTATCTCCTCCTGACAAGAACCATTACTTCATTCTGAACTGAATAAAGATATTTTTCTCTTTAATGTACCTTATATAAATCTGATTGCACTAATTTCTGGTCCATTAATCTCGTCTCACCAGTACAAACTGCTCAGGCAATGAGTCACCTCAAACACTGACCAAGATCTTATGCAGTACCATCAAAGAGCCAACAAGCTACCACTCGAATATAACTCATAAGGAAGATCTACCCCGCCCACGTAACGAATAAAACAACCGAAAAGGTGCTATAAACCTTTCTCAGAGAATGAGAAACAAAATACACAGAAATAAATATAGGAAACCGTACTTAACCTCTCACTGTTACGGTGTGCAACCCGATCCAAGCATGACATCGTTGCGGCGTGCAACCCGATCCACACAACATGCCTGTGGCGGCGTGCCACCCGATCCAAACAATATACCCGTGGTGGCGTGCCACCTGATCCGCACATAACAATCAAGAAGAAAATACACACGTCAAGTCGTAACGCTTATACTTACTAAATGCCTGAATATCGACCACAAGCATGCCAAGTGCATAATACAAATCCTGGGGAGACGGATAGCGCCATACACTACGAAACCCAAGCACAACTAAGGTGCAATAATTGACCTGCATCTCGAGAGACATCCTGCTCATGTAACACCACAAACTACACGGGATCACAACACATGTGCAAATAATCAAGACGTCTCATAACCCACATGGCACAATACATTATTACATGGAATAGCGGACGACGAGAATAACATCTAACGCCTGAAGAGTTCCCCGCAAGCAATGCTATGCCGAACAAACACATCCGACCTGATATACATCACACATTCACTTTAGACCCACCAACGGACACCAAGCCAATTTCGATCATCCCGTACTGGGCCAATAACCTTCCAAGGATCCACAACGGCCACATTGATGGCACACACGAGTAGCCATCCACTTCGGACCAAACTCCCACGGTTCAAAACCAAAAGAATAGAGCGCCTTCCAGGCATAAACTCTCACATTAACGATAGTACCAAAATCTCCATAATTGGTTTCAACCCTTAACAATCAAGTGACTATCATGTCACACGTACACCAATTTCCCTGTGGGATATGCTCCCATGACCTTTCGCACTAGGTAGCAAAGTCTGCACCTCCACACCACCAACCGTACTAATTCTGTAAAGCCAACCCAGAGTCCGCAATTCAATACGTAAAGCCTCTTACATAGGACACTGTTCTTAGGTGACACTAAAGATGATGTCAGCTTACTCTGAACTTCTGGATCATTTCCCCGCTCCTCCGAGCTCGGGACATTCTCATCAACTGAACCGTAATCTTGATCCTCAACCTCCAATTTCCATAACTGCGGTAAAATACAAACCTCAAGTTGAGGCCTAAACCACCATGACTCTTCCGGGATCCATCTACACATAACAGGCCATTATAATCACATACCTCCAAATCAATCAGATTATGGTGGTTGACAAGCCCGCATGTATTACCATAAACCACATGTATAACTTAACACACCGAAGTAACTGATCATTGCCACAATCATGCTGATTCAAACCATTACTAGTCGACCCCACTTCTTCCAATTTACTCTGGACTTGCCTTAGAAAAAAGAATAATATTAGCTCCATTCGAAACATAACGAACTAAATTTGCACTCATCCAGGGTGACCTGAATCACGAGACCACATCGTCTCATTACTCATGAATCACCTCTTACCCTCCTCATGTGCACAACAACATCTCCAACTGGTATACCCATGCTACAAAACCTTCCGCGAATCCGAAGCTATTTCTCTCTTTCCTCAAATATTGTACTGCAGGCTTGATGATAACATAGAACACTGCAAGCCCCTTTTTTCATAATCCATTGCAAAAACTCCATCCCTAACCACACAACGGATCCGAAATTCTTAGGCACTACACTCTAATTCTTGTACCTACTCGGACCGTTGTTGAGAGTCACTCATTCTGACCTAGTCCCGAATATAATCAAATTCCAACGCTCTGCTGGCACATGAACATCCTACCAAAGGAGCAATCGGCTGAATTCTTTTCCTTGTACATTACATCCCCAAGAAGTATAAACTCTGAGTTTTCCCAAAACCTGCACCTCAATCGATAATGCGAAGTATATCACACATTCATCAAGTTCCTTCCTCGAATTACTCCTGTTATTTTCTTTTCTTGGTCATAAATAGTCCACCAATACACCGATAATCAGAAACCACGCAAGAAGACGACCACGCGATCCAATCGTAGACGGTGGGCTCCTCCACTTAGATTTAAGCTACCATCATATAATGTAGAACCTACAAGAATTCCTCCTTCTCAATTACCATGATCTCGCACTGTTAACCAGCCAAATTTCTTGTAGTCTCTTATTAAATGTTTCATGAAGATTCTAAATTATCAGCCACAATCGCACATTCGACCTTCTGTTAGGTAGTAAGTAGAACTCTTCATAAAAACCTCATCAAAATCTTGCAACCGCTAACCTGTTCACAGGAGATAACCCACATGTGGAATTCCATGTCGACATCTTCCAACGACACTGCACCGGGTACAACTACTACGAGTTTAGTAAACCCTCCTGAACCAACTGTACAAGTCTGTTCCTTCCCCATTGACATTAATTGAAAGTCCAGCAATACCTTCCAAACTCAAAGTCATGTTGCATCCCAAAACGATAATAAAGTTTTCGCACCGCTCTTCATTTCAAGAAAACTTCTCTCGACCATATTCAATGTTACTCAGTACAGTATCCTCCATCTTGAATAAAACCTGTGGACCTAGTCACTTCCCACCATGATTCCCCAAATCGCTCTAAACTTTTCTCAAGAAATGTGGCTATCCTAGCACATAATTCATATGCCAATCCGCTACTCTCACTTCAGGTAAACCATCTCCTTTAAGCGACTTCTCGACCTTTGCTTTTCATACTTGACCATCTTGTAATTCAACCACCATGGGACACCTCCCGCCATGTCCTTCCACATACTTAGCTGCCCAAATATTGCCTCAAATAGAATCCATACGTGTAGCACCTGAACTAATAAATTGCTTCCAACTCCCAACCTCCCAGAAGATCTTCATTCTCGAGCCATCAACACAAGAAACACCAATTTGATTCTGAATCGCTACACTTCGCTACCTCTGACAATCGCTTCTTAGGTGCCACTTCCCAACATACTGCCCCGAAGGCAAATCAAAGAAGACCATAGCACCGGCGAACCTTAATGCATTCCAACAAGGACGACGACAGATCACAAATGAGAATAACACCACGCTAAAAATATCAAGTCTCGTTACTTCATCAACCAAGGCCTGAATATACATAGTCCGATGGCCTTTCCTTCGCTGGAATTAAATGTTGAACCTCTAAATCATGCACTAAGAAATCCTCCTTTTAAGTCATTCATTACCTCGACACATAAACAAGCACCCTACCACCAACACCGTGCAATAGCAATGCATGAACATCATAACAATCCGTTCATAGCCTCAAAACCATCAAAAATATAGGTACTGAGCTGAAATGATACAACATCCTTCCACAAGGAGACGATAATAGCCTACTGGAATATGCAGGGAAAAACATCCGGCACTACATCTATTCGATGTCCAAGTGATAACAAGTGCTTCACGTCGCATAAGATTAAGTAGGAAAGAAATAAAAGTATAAGCCTCAAAAGAATCAAATCGCACTATGAGGAATCAAGAAGGGAAGTGCTCCTAACAGCCCTTAGCCTCTCGAAGATAAGTACAGATATCTCTGTACCGATCCGCAAGACTCTACTAGACTTGTTCATAACTAGTGAGACCTAAGTGAACCTAACGATTTGATACCAAACTGTCACGACCCAAAATCCATTATAGGTCGTGATGGCGCCCAACGCCACCGTCAGGCAAGCCAATAGTGATTTATCAATTTAATTACTCCTTTTATTACTTTCAGAAACATAGATTTTAATAAGGAAGGAGATTTACACTTCTAAATCCACGGGAACGTACAACATTTGTAGTTGATAAAAGAAATGGAAGACGATAATAATATATGAAACCATAAGAATCAACTAGTATAACCCCAAAACCCGATGTCACAAGTGCATGAGCATTTTCTAAGGAGTACAATAATAATACAACATCTGGAATATGAATAGATAGGATAAAATACATAGTACGATGGAGACTCGATGGTCTGCGATGCGTAGCCTGGAATGCAACTCACATAAAGTCCCCTCAACATGTGCGCCTACGCGCCAAGATGATCACCAAATGAACCTGTCAGATCCTGCACATTTAGTGCAGAAGTACAACATGAGTACGTAAATCAACGCGTACCCAGTAAGTATCTAGCCTAACCCATATTTTTGTTATGTTACCATGATAATTTCCCGTATAAATTGTTATGTTGTCTGAATTGTTATTTTGAGGAGATAAGGGTGGCATTCCACTATTGATATTATGTGGGTATAAGGGTGGCATTTTACTATTATCGTCTTTGTTGGAATATTGTCTGGGCGCAGCGATACGGGTGGCTATAGGAGAGATAAGGGTGGTAATAGGAGCGATAAGGGTGACTATTGATATTGTCAGGGAGGATGGATAAGGGTTGCTATTATAGGAGTAATAAGGGAAGCTATAAGAGAGATAGGGGTGGCTATTGTCAGGGACGATATGTGATGATATGGAGTTGTGGTGTTGGTGATTTTCATATGATGTTGTGATTTTCTTGTGTTTATTTTTATACCTTGTGCAATCTGATTTATATTGATAACAATCTGATTTATATTGAAATTGGGAGCATGTGGCTATTGTCGGGCGGATTATAAAATGAAAAATAGGCATGAAGTGTCGTGAGTAAATAATGAGGATATTGGAACGTGAATTATCCGTGCAGTTGTGATATGAAATGTGGGCACGAGGTGCTGTGATTAAATGATAATGATATTTGGCACGTGAATTGTCCGTGCAGATGTGATATGAAAAATGGGCACGAGGTGCCGGAAAAATATGATGATTTAATTATGGGCACGAAGTGCCATGAAAATATGAAAAGGGCTGAGACCCGTATTTTTATGATTATGAAATGAGGTGTCACATTGTGACTTTTAATTGAAAGAATTATATTCAAAATATTTATTTGGGAGGATTTTTATTTAAAAAGTAGTATTTGAAGGAATTGTATTTGAAAGATATTATTTGAAGAAAATTATATTTGAAAAAGATTTATGGAAAGAATTATATTTGAAAGATATTTATTTGAGAAAATTATATTTGGAAGAGAGTTATATAGAAGAAATTATATGTGAAAGATATTTATTTGAAGAACTTGATTTACTTTGGTGTACTTATATTTATTATTTGGTGGGTAATATTAATAGTGTTCTTGTTCCCATGCCGGACATATCATTGGTTTATTTGTGTTAACTCTTATTGTTATTTGTTTCCTATTATCTTGTATATTATATTGCACATGCTATTAGACTAGTGAGTGTCTTGACTGTACCTCGTCTCTACTCCACTGAGGTTAGTCTTGATACTTACTAGGTACCGACCGTGGTTTACTCATACTACACTTCTGCAATTTCTTTTGCATATCCAGGTATTGGAGATATCGAAGTTGAGTAGAGTTTAAGCAGGATCGTAAGGATTCAAGGTAGAGCTGTTTGGTCATTGCAGTCCCTTGAAGTCTTTTTATTTTATTGTACTATAAATTTTTAATCAAACGGTATTTAATATATGGTCCTCGTGATCATTCCATATATTCAGTTAGAGTCCGTGACTCAGTACTACCAGTATTGGGAGGTTGTATATTCATTTTGTTCCGCTACTAGTTTTGATTACTTATTTAATTTTTTTTTAAAAATTGGCTTCAAAATGTAATTGAAATCGACTTACCTAGTCTTAGAGATTAGGTGCCATCACGACACTTGTGGTGGGATTTTGGGTCGTGATCACCTTTTGAGTCGGGTGTTTTCCAAGTAAAAATACTTGTGTTCTTTGCTTTTCGCATTTACTATTTTTCTAACAGTAGTATAAGGAACACTTAGAAGAACTAGGTCCTTCTATAATCAGTGCACGCGGAAATTGAACGCCACACAAATCACCCCCCCCCCCTTTGTGTGGCATTGAAGTATAAAACATCAATTGGTATTAAAGCCAGGTTATCCTTGTTGAGGCTAACACCTTAGAAAAAGATCAAGATGAGTGCACCACTTGGAAACTGGAAAGGGCAATCCACTGCCAGGCCACCACTCTTTAATGGCCAGTACTACTCATGGTGGAAAAACAGGATGAAAGATCACATTATAGGAGAAGACTATGAGCTATGGGACATTGTCACCGATGGTCCATTGGCTACCTTGAAGATAAATGCTGAAGGAGTAGAGGTGCCAAAGACGAGCAGATTTCACTGCTAAGGACTTGAAGAAATGGCAGAAGAATGCTAAAGCGAAGAAATGGCTTGTTTGTGGACTTGGTCCAGATGGGTACACCAAAATCCAAAGTTGTACAACTGCTAAGCAAATTTGGGACACATTGCAAGTGGCTCATGAAGGAACACCTCAAGTGAAGAGATCCAGAGGAACTCTACTCTATTCTCAATATGAGAACTTTGCTATGAAGGAAGGAGAAATCATTCAAGAGATGTACACAAGGTTCACGACACTAACAAATAAACTAAAGTCTCTTGGAAGGATTATTTCTAAAGAAGATAGAGTCAAGAAGATACTGACTAGGGTTTTTCCTATCTCATATGAGAGAAAAATCACTGCCATTCAGGAATCAAAGAATATTGCCACTCTCCTACTGGATGAATTAATTGGAAATCTCATTACCTATGAACTTAGGAGACAAACCATGAAAATGGATGTACCTAAGAAGGAAAGGATCTTGGCTCTCAGAATCACTGAAGGTCATGATCTAGAGGATGATGAAATGTCTATGATCACCAAGGACTTCAAGAAGTACCTGAGGAGTGGAAACTATAGAAAGTCAAAATCTCCTGAGTAGCAAACCAATGATGGCTGCTACAAGTGTAGAGAGACTGATCACCACATCAAGAACTGTCCTTTATGGGAAACTGAATGGAAGAAAGAAAGAGCTGAACGAAGAAATAGGAAGAAGGAACAGGTTCGACCCAAGAAAAGAAACAACAAAGGATCAGCCAAGTCTATGGTCGCTGCTTGGGGGAGAAAGCTTAGATGAAGGCTCAAATGATGATGATGGGGATGAACAAGCACTTATGGCCATCAGAGAATTTGATGAAGAAACTGAGGTAAGTGTAATTCATCTCAAAGACAATATTAAATTATTGTCTAAAGAAAGGTTGTCTGAGTTACTTCTAGAACTAATTGATGAATGTGAGGATGTAAACAATGAAAATGAGCAGTTGTCTAAAGAATGCGTGCTTTTGAAGGCTAAGTTCAAAAATCTGGAACTTAGGATTAGTGAAACTATAATTGAAAGTAATATGTTAAAGAACCAGGTGCATCAACTTGACTCAACTGTCCTAGATCTTAGATCAGAAAATCTAAAACTGAAATTAGGAATGGGTAAAAAGATAGTTGATCACACACAACTCACTCTAGAAGAAAATATATGAAAAGTGAAATATGAGTTGTATAAAAGGGATGAGAAGGTAAGAATCCTAAAGGAGGATCTAAGCAAGGTCAATCATGAGCTAGACAAAACTTGTAAGTGGAACTAGTCCTCCGATGCACTTTCATGGCTACAAGAACACCATAGTAGCAACAGAAGAGGACTTGGCTTTGGGAACCTGACACCTAAGTGGGATCCCAAAAGCAAGTACCTCACACTTCCTAAGAACAAGATTTGCACACACTGTGGTAAAATAGGTCACTATAAAAGCGAATGCAGTGCAAAAGAAAAGTAAAGTCAAAAGAATAAATAATTTCTTCAAGAGAAGGATAGGCTACCGAGTTGGGCTAAAAAGAATTTGATTCATCCTTTTGCCTATAGAAAGGGACCCAAACTAGTTTGGGTTCCTAAGACTAACCCCTAATTTTATTTTTCAAGTCCAAGTGAAGGGGAGTATCCAAATATGGTATATGGATAGTGGTTTCTCAAAGCACATGATAGGAAACAAGAACCGGTTCCTTTCACTTGAGGACCTTAAAGGAGGTAATGTCTCCTTTGGAAATGGGAAGAAAGGTGAGATCATTGGGGTTGGAAAGGTAGGTAAGGATGATTCTCACTATATTAAGAATGTCTACTTGAAAGATAGACTAAAGTACAATCTAATAAGTGTATTATAATTATGTGATAGAGGTAACATGGTAACATTCACCTCTACAAAATATTTTGTGATTAATCTTACCACTGACAAGATAGTTTTGCAGGGAAAAAGAATGAATAGCATATATGTTGTAGATATGTCCACACTTTCAGATAATTAACTCACTTGCTTATGTGTGTTGGATAATGATCCTCTCCTTTGGCAAAAGAGGACATGCCAATCTAAGTCAACTCAACAAACTAGTCTCCAAGGACTTGGTGATAGGGCTGGCTAACATTAAGTTTCAGGAAGATAAAGTTTGTGAGGCTTGTGCAAGGGGGAAGCATGTAAGATCCTCTTTCAAAACCAAGAAAGTGATAAGCACCACCAGAACGATAGAGTTGGTCCATATGAATCTTTGTGAACCAATGAGAACATTGAGCAGAGATGGTACGAGATATGTGATGGTGCTTGTTGATGATTACTCTAGGTTTACTTGGACATTATTTTTAACATCTAAAGATGAAGCATTTGACATGTTCACTTCTTTTGTTATAAAAATTTAGAAACAACTAGTTAATCAACTTGCATCATTTAGGTCTGATCATGGTATTAAATTTGAGAATGCTAAATTTGCTAAATTTTGTGATGAGCATGGCATAAATTATAATTTTTCTGCTCCCAGGACTCCACAACAAAATGGAGTAGTTGAAAGAAAGAATAGGACATTGTAAGAAATGGCTAGGACTATACTTCTTTCTAGTAAACTGCCCCATAGTTTCTGGGAAGAAGTTGTGAACACTTCATGTTACATCATAAATAGGTGCATGACTAGACCTCTTGTTGAGAAGACTTCCTATGAGTTACTTAAAGGGAGAAAGCCAAACATATTCCATCTTAGGGCATTTGGATGCAAGTGCTTTGTGCACAATAATGGTAAAGACTCCCTAGGTAAGTTTGATCCCAGAAGTGATGAGGTAGTATTGTTGGTATATTCTTCACATAGTAAAGCTTATAAGATTTATAACAAAAGAACTATGTGTGTAGAAGAAAGTGTACATGTGGTGTTTGATGAAACTAACATTCTTTCTGAGAGACAGGAATATGATGATGAAGCAATTGGCCTGGTAAGAAACTCAAATAAAACAACAGCCCAGATTGAAGTTGCACCAGAGGAAGGAACAAGGGATGGAACATGTCCTTCCACCTAGGGAAACTTGATAGGGGGAACTGAATAAAGAGGAACTAATACTCAAATCTCGAGGGAACCTGTCCATGAACCTGTTCCTCAGCAACAAACATTGAAGGAACACCTAGGGGAAATTAGCTGGTTGTGAAACCTTACAAGTATCAAAGTTCTCATCCCATTGAGAATATAATTACTGATCCAACCTCTGGAATCAAAATCAGATCTTCTTTGAAGATTTTTTGTGCTTTTGATGCTTTTTTATCTCTTATTGAACCTAAAGATGTTATTAAGGCTTTACATGATGCAGACTGGGTGAATGCAATGCAAGATGAACTCAACCAATTTGAGAAAAGTCAAGTTTGGTATATGGTACCAAGACCCAAGGATAGATCAGTAATTGGCACAAAATGGGTTTTCAGAAATAAACTTAGCAAAGAAGGAACGGTTACAAGGAACAAGGCAAGATTGGTGGTTCAAGAATATAGTCAAGAGGAGGGCATAAACTATGATGAGACTTTTGGTCCAGTTGCAAGATTGGAGTCAATTAGACTCCTTATAGACTTTGCTTCTTATATGGAATTCACTCTCCATCAGATGGATGTCAAGAGTGCCTTCCTCAATGGCTATCTAAAGGAAGAAGTGTTTGTCAAGCAACCTCCAGGCTTTGAAAGTAAAAAATGTCTTGATCATGTGTACAAGCTTGACAAGGCACTCTATGGGCTCAAGCAGGCTCCAAGAGTATGGTATGAAAGATTATCAAAATCCTTGCTTGAGCATGGCTATAAGATAGGTACAATTGACAATACTTTATTATTCAAAGAAAAAGGTAAAGATCTCTTGGTAGTTCAGATATATGTTGATGATATAATCTTTGGAGTAACTACTAATAAGTTAAGTAAAGAATTTCCTAAACTAATATGGAGTAAATTTGAAATGTGTATGTTGGATGAGCTTAATTTATTTTTAGGCTTACAGATTAAACAAAATTCAAATGGAACTATGATCCATCATCAGAAGTATGTGAAAGAGTTTCTTAAAAGGTTTAAAATGGAAGATTCCAAAGAAATTGACACTCCTATTGCAACAGCAACAAAATTTGATGTAGATGAAATCGGTTCTTTGTAATATCTCACTGATAGCAGACCTGACATTGTTTTGAGTGTAGGCCTTTGTGCTAGATTTCAAGAAAATCCAAAGGAGTCTCACTTGACTGTTGTCAAGAGGATCTTGAGATACCTAAAAGGCACCATTGACCTTTGTCTATGGTATCCAAAAGGTAGTAATTTCAACTTAGTATGATATGCTGATGCTCATTATGCATGGTTTCTTGTGGATAGAAAGAGCACCCCAGGTATGGCACACTTTTTTGGCTCATGTCATATGTCTTGGGCCACCAAAAAGCAAAATTATGTGGCCTTATCTACTACTGAAGCTGATTATGTTGTTGTTGCCTCATGTTATGCTCAATTAATAGAATTGTGAATTGATGTAGGTCGTATCCCCATCTTTTGTGATAACACTAGTACAATTAGTATGACCAAGAACCCGGTTCATCACAAGAGAACTAAGCGCATAGATGTTAGACATCATTTTTTGAGGGACAACTATGAGAAGGGTTTGATCAATGTGGAATTTTGTGCTAGTGACAATCAAATAGCTGACATATTCACAAAATATTTAAGTAAAGATCACTTTGAAAGGAATATGTTAGAATTAGGGATGAATAAGATCACCTAAAAGGAACCAGTTCTAACTCAAAAATTGGTTAGAAAAATTATGAATTTTAGTACATAATTAGATTAGATTTTGCCCAATCTCATATTTTCATCAGTATACTCTTGTGTCATGTGCTAAAATGTCTCATTAATTTCTAGTGATATTATCTTTATTTTCTTGGAAAATTCAGACTTACACAAGAGATTTCTCAGTGAAGAACCTGGTTCATCAAGATTACATGATACGTATTCTCTACTCAGCATATTTTGAAATAATTATATTTGGATTATGATCAAATGGAGAGTCCCATTTAATCCTAACCTCCTTGATCTTATCTGTTACGCAATAAACTAGTTTCATTCAAAATAATCCCAAAAATGCAATAAGTACCTAGATTTTAGGTAGAGTCATAAACGTCTCTTCAAACTGATTCCCAGTTTGATTAGACCTCTGAACTTCTGAAAAAGTAGTTGTTACCCAATTAAACTCTACCTCTTTAAATTGATTAGACCCTAGTTGTTTCTTCACTTCAAAGTCTAAGTCGTCCAACAATTCTCTCTGTCTTCTCTAATTTACCAAACAAACACATACTCATTTTTTCTCATACCCAAACACAACAATGGCAAATGCTTCTGATAATCCCTCATCACCACCCAAAGAATCCATACCCACTCCTTCTACCACACCCTCAACCACACCTATCTCCAAAAAAAATAAGATTCAAGATGCTTGCTCACAAAGTAGTCGTTGGAGGAAAAAAAAACAAGAAAATTAATGAACAATTGAAAGTAAGTCGAGAAGAAGAACCCCAAAAATCTGATGAGTCATTCAAGTCTGCTACTGAGGGGGAAGCAACTGGTTCTTCTAAAATAGAGCAAGTAACTTCTGGTCTGAAAATTACTTCTGAAATCATCTCTAAGGTTGCTGCAAATATGGAAAATAGGTTTATTCTAGTAGTAACGATGGATGGGGTAGACACCACTGAGTTTGGAAAATTGGTGGTAAAAATAAAAAGAGAAAAGAAAAGGAGATTGAGGGTGCGCAAGGCAATGTGAGGGGAATGGGAAAAGGAGTGGCTGATTCTTCACCCACTCCTGTTGGTGTGACTGAAGAAACTGGAGCTGTGGTAGTATGGAGGGAAGAATTTGTTGGAATAGAAGAAGAAAGTATAAAATAAAAAAGGGGGAAGTGGGTCTGGAGAAGCAGCTGAGGGGATGATTAGGTTGAGGAAGAGGTTCCAAGAACCTGTTCCATTTATGCAGGAACCCCTCAAGGACCTACTAAGATAAGTGTCTGAAAGGTACAATCCTAAAAAGAAAAGGAGTTCAGTAGTTAGAGTCCCGGGTACTTCTAGGGAAAACAAGAAAAGAAAGGATGCCTCGTCTATCCCTGTAGAGACTTCTCTTACAAGAGGAAGAGATACAAGGAGTCAGAAGAAGCAGAGTGAGGATGAACTGGAAAAGGCTTTAGAAGAAAGTAAGAGAAAAACTGCTACTAAGAGAAAGAAGAAGGTGGTTGAGGCAGCTGAAATTGAGGAGATGGACCTGGTTCTTCATAATGAAGAAGAGGTAGAAGAAATAGAAGTTTTGACTCTAAAGTAAAAGAATATTAAGACTTCCATAAAGAAGTATGTTTCAAAGATAAAGTCTGCAGGGCCATTTACCTTGGCCAAACGAACCAAGCCTCCCTTAAGGTCCAGAAAAGTAAAAATAATGGAAGTAGAAGAATGGAGTGGAGAAGAAGAAGAAGAAGAAGAAGAAGAAGAAGAAGAAGAATCTAATGCAGAGAAAGACAAGTTGGTTAAGTTTGGGAAAAGATCCATCTTGAAAGGTAGACTCCTTAGGAACTTCGAGGAGGAAGTCATAGTGATGCTCCTGGAAAGATTGCAATTGCAAGGTTGAAGGACATGGTCCTTCAGATGGATGGAAAGATTGCTAGAACTGAGATTGTGGAGTTCATGGAAAACTGTGAGATCAAGAATGGTAGAGTCACCAGTGTAGTGAAGGGGGTGATAGTGAGTTTTGATGACAAGGAAATGGGAGAGATCTTAGGTGTACGTGCTGCAGGGTACAATGCCTACAAGAAACTCAAATGACCATATTTAGAGAATCTTCCTATTGCCCTTGCCATTACAAGAAAATTTGGCGACAATGAAGAAGCGCTTGAGCCCAAGGCTATGCACAAAAGTGAGATGAAGACACCCCACAAAGTGTTGTTCCAATTTGTTAACAAATTTGTGCTGCATAGGAAGGAAAGGAGGCACGTTGCCCATTCATAGACCTGGTCCTTATAGAATATCTGGACAGTGGGAGGAAAATCAATTGGCCTAGATTTATCATCCTCCTTCTCGATACGGTTATGATTGGCTCTAAAACTCATGTCATACCCTATGGTTTCATTCTCACGGCCTTACTTGCACACTTCAAGGTACCCATCAAGAAATTGGAAGTTGGTACAAGCAATGATCACTTTGGGGCAAACACTTTGATTGCTTGTGACTATGAAGTCCACACCACTCCCAAAGAACCTGGTTCATCCAAAAAGGTACCTATGAACAGCAAAGTGCGAGCCTTGGTGAAAAAAAATGGGGCTAAGGATGCTCAAATTGAAAGGCTAAAGAAGAGGTTGGCAGAAGTAGAAACTGAGGAAGATGCTCTCAGAGCTGAGCTCGCAAAGGAAAAAGATAAGAATGATGGCATTCTTCATGATATGCTGAAACTGCTTCAAGCCAAGAACCAAGAACCTGGTCCTTCTCAGCCTTAAAACCTTCCTAGCCTAGTTAGACAAACCAGTGACCCGGATGGGATTTTTTTTTTATCTTTTTGCTCATGATCTAGTGTTTTTATTTATTTTTATGCTTTGTGGATGACTAGTATCAATGATAATCAACTATTTTTGTGCTCTAACTGTTTGTTGATATTTCTTAGTTGACTAATATCATTAGATTGATAAATGATGCTTGACTCTATGATTTCATTTGTAGTAGACCCAGTGGCGATGAGTAATTTCTATTAAAATCAGGTTATCTAACATAATTTCCATGTAACTTTTCGATGATGCCAAAAAAGGGAAGCTAGGTTATGCTTTTACTTTGGACTGTGATGTTTATAACTTAATAAACCTCGTCGTTGATGATTAGTGACTTTAAAATCAAAAGTGTTTTAACCTTATGTTGATGTTGAGCTAAGTTGAAACACGAATTATGCTTATGAAGATCACAGAGTTTGTCATCATCAAAAAGGAGGAATCTGTTGGCCCAAGTGAAGTTTGTTTTGATGATTGACAAAGGAACTCAAGCATGAACTAGATCCATACATAGTGTACACAGACACGGGAAGATTGGAGCATAAGGGATGCACTTGAAGGAGATAAGCTTAAGTTGTTATATCTGATATCTCCTGATCAAAAAGAATGCATAAATGATAAGGAGAAGGGCTCCTTACTCAAAGAGAACTTTATCCAAGATAAGGGAGGAGCTAGAAGCTGAAGATAACTAGAACTCTTCCACCAAGGAAGAGTAGCATTAGAACTCTAGTTATTTCCCATTCTACTAACTCTATATATTGCAGGATGTTCTCATTTTACAACGACACACAAACGCTGAAGTTAAACGTGAGTTCAGAGCAAAATAGCAAGGCATTTTGCAAACAATTCTTGTGTGATTCAAGTGTGCCGATCTAAAGCTATATGAACTAGATAGAAGAACTAGTTCCAAGTGTCTGTCTTTTATTATATTTCAGTTGTAGTAGGGCTTCTTAAATTGTACCTTTCAGCTTTATCTAGAGGCAAGTGTATTAGGTACTCTGAGTATTTAAGTTAGAGTTAACTTGAAGTAGTCGCAACAATTAGAGGTTGATTGCTACAATGGGATTAGAGGTAATCCTTAGGTTTACAAAGAGTTTGGTAAATTTTGTTTTGTCTCAGTGATTTAGTAAAATGTTGCGGAAAATCCTACTGAGTAGTAGGTCGTGGGTTTTCTCACCTTTTGAGCTGGGTGTTTTCCAAGTAAATATAATTGTGTTCTTTACTTTTCACATTTACTATTTTCGCAATAGTAGTATTAGGAACACTAAGAAGAATCAGGTCCTTCTATAATCAGTGCAAACAAAAATTGGATACCATACAACCCCCCCCCCCTTGTGTTGCATTGAAGTATAAAACATCATAAGTACTGATTAACTATATATAATCTCTTAGTTCTTATGCCAATTTTGATGGATACACTTTGTTTGAACTCCCAATCAAGCCCATAGTCATAATTTACGATTGTCTCTACCGTTCTAACAACCAAAGTTACTTCTTGCTCTCATTTAGTATTCTGCAAAGTTAATTAGTTGCTTTAGGACTGCAATATTTATATTATTTTCCTGCAGTTTGTATTTTAAGTTTTATTAGGAGTTAGTTATCATGGTCAGTTCCATGACTTAAAAGTAGGGTCATGATCTATTTCAGTTTTATTTTTAGGATATGTTTTAAGAATCTATCTTTCTACATAATTAACTGAACTCTTTGTATATTAGTTTCTCTAAGTCATCTTCTCAATTTTAGTTCTTCATATTCTCCCTGCTTCTTATTGTGTTTAAAAGTAGACGTTGTCTTCATTGTATTTTTGCTATCATTTGTACTTTAAATCTAACAATTGGTATCAGAGCTTTCATCTTAAGGGAACTGTGATCGAGTTGGAGAAGTTATGGATGTTAAAGGGAGTTTCTCACCAATTGCTCTATCGGTCTTTGATGTAGATAACTATCAGATATGGGCGGTACGAATGCAGACATATTTGGATGCTTTGGATCTCTGGTGTCATGACCGATTTTCTAAACAAGCCATGATCGACACCCGATCACTAAACTTGACCGAGCGAACCATCTGCATTTATCCAATCTATTATAACTTCAAACTTTATATGCAACAAGGCAATACTTTAAACAAATACTTTTAATTAATTTAAATATCTAAAATAAACCAACTCTAAAACTTTATTCGTAGTGACTACTAAAATATTGCAAAGTTATTATCAATACATCTGAATCTTAACCCACCGACTATGTATATGAAGCCTCTACGGATAAACTGATATACTGCTCAGGACATGAGACTGGTTGGCTAGTTCTCCAAGTAAATAAAGAAATAACTAAATAAAGATGACTTAATGGAATACTCCATGAACAAAAGCGGAGCTCACCAATAGCACTGGAAGAGGGGGGGGGGGTCAAAAGATGTAGCATGCTCGCCTGCAATACCTTTTCCTACGTTGTACTGCAGACCAACGTAGGTTCCCAAAAGAGAACGTCAGAACCATCTATTGTACTTAGTGAGTCTCGACGACATGGGACAAAACTTTAATAAAATATACCATACAAATAAAGATTTTGAATGCATGGAAAACATAAAGCTTCCAAGAACAAATCTAAAATAATTGCATAATGGTAGTTTATGTATATTCTAAAAGAAATTCCTTTCTTTTTCTTTCTTATAAAAAAAATACTTCACTTTATACTTCGGGAGTTCCAACTATCCTGGCTTATTTCTGTCTTAGTCACCATGTGATCGGCAAGGGTTTGATCCCAACCTGATCGAATAGGCTCAATTCACGAGGTGCCACTCGCTTCATGGTTCTCAGCGCTCATGTATCATACCTTAGTCTGGCTAAGTAAATTCTCAACAATGAGACCCTCGTCTTCTGTGCTCCCTACTTTGGTACAAGTAGTTTTAGGAAGTCAATGCCTTGATCAGGACCCTCGGCCCGGGCGATGACCCCTTCTCAGAATAAAGGATACTCCCAAAAATCTTTTCTTTCTAAAACTTCTTCTTGGGACTTTTCAAGTCTAAATATTTTCCTGAAACATTCTATACATACTCATATGGGTATCCTTACATGTAAAGCATGGCATAAGAATGAAATAAACATTCAAAAGTATTTCTAAAGATTCTTTCTTCTTCATGAATTTTCAACATGAAAATGGCATATAAGAATAACACAAAAATCTAAAATTTTATGCACATATATCATAATAAATCATCTAAACTTTAGCTAGAACAATTCTAAGTTAATAAGTACTCACTCTCTCCGATTAAGTACATATT
Source organism: Nicotiana tomentosiformis (assembly GCF_000390325.3). Lineage (NCBI taxonomy): Eukaryota > Viridiplantae > Streptophyta > Magnoliopsida > Solanales > Solanaceae > Nicotiana > Nicotiana tomentosiformis. The sequence continues at coordinate 42,943,648 of NC_090820.1, forward strand.
AACTCTTTTAAGCAATTCATCGAATACCTTGTGTGCGTGCTTTTGTGAGTTAAACCACTTTAGTAAAGGGTTATATCAACTCACCTCAAAACTCCTCGAGCCAATACGTAGACCCCAGTCAAATTTATACCCGTCAAATACTCGATTCTACAACAACCAGTGCATTTTAATCAATTTCAAGTTTCACACCTAAACATGAAATTTACTGTTAATATAGAGGAAGATGGGAATTAACTATTCAATTCTTACCTACTACTACTATAGGATAATTGACAATAGGGAACTTATATACCTGAGTTCAAGAATTAGTGATTTGTAAAGAAACCTAGAACTTCCCATTGCCCGTGTGAGTATTGAGCAGCAAGGCTACCTCTGCTCTGTTTCGTAGCTGGCTATTTCTCTTTTTCGTATAAGGCTTGCGTGAATGAACAAAAGTTTAAGCCTTCTATTTTGGTCATATAAGGCTTTTCAGCCTTCGTGCTTTTTAATTCTGTTTTGTTTAAGGCTTTAAGCCGTTTGCCCTCCCACTTTATGGGTTTTAGGCTTGTCCCCTTTTTTTAACTTAACAATTAATTAATGATACTCATTTTTAATAATTAATAATATTCCCTCGCTTTTATATCACATTATTTATAAATAGAGAAGTCACTTAAAACTCAATTATAAGAGTTTAAATTCGTAATAGAAGTAACAATTTTATGCACTCAAGGCAAGATAAAAAAAATCTAATTCTATATTTAGCATGAATTGAAACTTTTATAGATTTTAGGTGTGTTACAATCTTTCCTCATTAAAAACATTCGTCCTTGAATGTTGCTAGGGCCTTATTCTTAAGCTAACAATTACTCCTTAAGTCCTTGAACTTCTTAAGTTTTCTTAGCACTACTCACTTCCCAAAGGCCGCAAAATTTGGGTTAACTCCCTAAAGTTTCAAAAGTTTTGGCAGAGTCTCCTCTATAAATTCGACTATGCACACCAATAACAACCACATATACCATAACATGACATTAATAGGCACCATACACAGTTCATAAACTAATTACTCACACTTCAGAAAGGAGGTACCACAATAACCAACCAAAATCTAAATCAATTCACCACACTTTAGGAAAAGTAAATCACTTTAATGAATTAAATGTACTCTGCATTGTACTAAATTATTTAATAACTAAACATACTCTGACAGAAACTAAACTACTTCAACAACAAATATAATTTAGCAAGGACATAAACACATGATAACTTGTACTTAATAAATGAAACATAAATACCAAGCCAAACCTAGGTTCACATACCTTGTTCCTCAAATAAATAAGTGGCAAGTGATTATCCCAATTACCTCCAAAATCTATAACACATGCTCGAATATCTTCGAGAGTCTGAATGGTCTTTTCTACCTGGCCATCGGTCTGTGGATGGAAAGCGGTGCTCAAATTGACATTGGTACCTAATCTTTTCTTAAATGCCTTCCAAAAATGCGCTGTGAACTGAGGGCCTCTGTCAGATATGATTGAAACTGGATTACCATGCAATCAAACTATTTCTTTGATGTACAACTACGCATACTGCTCTGCGGAATCTATTGTCTTTACTGGTAGGAAATGCACGGACTTTGTAAGTAGCTCTACAATAACCCAAATTGAATCATGCTTATGGTATGTGCGAGGCAGACCTACTACAAAATCAATATTAATCATCTCCCATTACCATTGTGGTATCTCTATATCTTGAGCTAGGCCACTAGGCCTCTGATGCTCGGCTTTGACTTGCTGGCAATTCAAACATTTGGCCACATGATCTGCTACTTTCTTCTTTATGCCTTTCTACCAATACAACTCTTTCAAGTCCAGATATATTTTGATAGCATCTTGGTGGATAGAGTACCTCGAGTTGTGAGCTTCTTTCATTATTGACTTTCTAAGACCATCTACATCAGGCACACATAACGGATCATTCAACTTCAAAACTCTATCACTTCCTAAAGTGAAAGCAGTGATTTCATTGTTTCTCACTCCTTCTTTTAACTTTACTAAATACGGATCTTCATCTTTCTTAGCCTTAACATGCGCAACAAGAGAGGATTCCACTAAGGCATAAGCAGTTATACGTCCTTCTTCGGTCTCATCCAATCTAATTCCATCATTTTCTAGTTTTTGAATTTCTCGACCCAAAGTTTTCCTTTGTACTACAAGATGGGCCAGGACATGCATTGACTTCCTACTAAGTGCATCTACTACCATATTAGCTTTGGCCGGGTGATAAAGGATATTGATGTCATAATCCTTCACTAGCTCGATCCACCTTCTATGTCTCATATTTAACTCTGTCTACTTGAAAATATACTGGAGACTTTTGTGATATGTAAATACTTCACAATGCTCGCCATATAGGTAGTGTCGCCATATCTTTAATGCAAATACCACTGCTGCAAGCTCCAAGTCATGTGTGGGGTAGTTCTTCTCATGATTCTTTAACTGCCTGGAAGCATAAGTAATAACTTTTCCATCTTACATAAGAACACACCCAAGACCAACTCTGGAGGCATCATAATACACTGTGAAACCACCCGAACCTACCGGGAAGGTTAACACAGGTGCAATGGTCAATCTCTTCTTTAACTCTTGAAAACTCTCCTCATAAGCGTCTGACCACTGGAACTTAACAGCTTTCTGAGTCAACTTAGTTAATGAAGCTGCCAGTGAGGAAAATCCCTCTACAAACATTTTATAGTAGCCAGCTAACCCCAAGAAACTCCTTATTTCAGTTGGCGTTGTCAGCCTTGGCCAGTTCTTGACTGCTTCTGTCTTTTGAGGGTCTACTTTTATATCTTCACTAGATACCAAGTGGCCTAAGAATGCCACTTACTGCAACTAGAACTCACATTTTGAAAACACGGCATAAGTTCATTCTCCTTCAAAGTCTGCAAGGCTATCCTGAGGTGTTCTGCATGCTCATACTTGATCTTAGAGTATACCAAAATATCGTCTATAAACACGATAATAAAGGTATCAAGGAATGGCTTGAAAACTCTCTTCATGAGGTCCATGAATGCAGCTGGAGCATTTGTCAACCCGAAGGACATTACTAGAAATTCATAGTGCCCGTAGCAAGTTCTAAAGGTTGTTTTAGATATATCCTATTCTATGATTCTCAACTGATGGTACCCCGACCTTAAGTCTATCTTTGAAAAGTACTTTGCATCCTGAAGTTGATCAAATAAACCATCAATTATTGGAAGTGGGTACTTGTTCTTAATGGTAACTTTATTCAACTACCGATAGTCGACGCACATTCTGAGAGACCCATCTTTCTTCTTGAAAAATAGGACCGGGGCACCCCACGGTGAAACACTCGGACTGATGAAGCCCTTGTCAAGAAGGTCTTTCAACTATTCTCTCAACTCATTAAGTTCTGCTGGATCCATCCTATAAGGAGATATAGATATGGGCTGAGTGCCTGGAATGAGATCGATGCCAAAGTCTATGATCCTTTCAGGAGGAAGTCGGGGAAGGTCATCTGGGAAAACTTTTGAAAATTCTCTAACAACTGGAACAGACTGAAGAGCTGGTGGTTCTGATTCTGCATTAATGATGTTAGCCAAATAGGCAAGATACCCCTTGCCGATCATTCGTTGTGCCTTAATGTAAGAAATAAACTTACCTACAAGCGATGCTGAACTACCCTTCCACTCTAAAACTTTTTCATTTAGAAATTGGAACATGACTATCTTAGCACGACAATCTAACATGGCATAGCAGTAAGACAACCAATTCATACTCATGATCACATCAAAATCCACCATTTCTAACTCTATGAGATTGGCCTCGATGTTGCGACCTTGGACTGAAACTATACAACCTCTATAGACTCTTGTGGCTTCCACTAACTCACAAACTGGAGTAGATACTAGGAATGGATCACTAAGTTGTTCAGATTCTAGATCGAGGCTAATTACAAAGTATGGAGTCATGTACGAAAACGTTGAAGGTGAATAAATTATGGAATAAGCATTATGTTAGCACACTAGAAGTATACCTGTAATAACTTCTGCATATGCCTCTGCACTCTGACGATCAAGTGTAGCAAACAAACGGGGTTGTCCCCCTCCCTGAGTAACTCGATCTACACCTCTGACTTCCCCATGCCCGGTCTGATTATGAGAACCACGAGCCTGAGGTGGTGCAACTGTAGTAGCTGAGGAACTAGAAGGACGAGCTGATCCCCCACTGAAATTACGTCACAACTTTGGGCAGTTTGCCTTTATATGACCACTGTCTCCGTAATGATAGCAACTGTGAAACCCGCGCTTGCATTGAACTGAATGTTGCTGCTTACATGTACCACAAAAACCTTGTTGTTGTGAATGTTGCTCAGCATGACTCTGCCTATATGAGGATGATGTCCTAAAATTCTGATTTTGGCGAGATTGGTTTCCATAATTCTGAGTACGTCTGAAAGAAGCCCCACCAACTGACTGATGACGGGACTAAGCTGGTGCTAATGACTCCATATTGAAGGAACCCCTTCCTCCTCCGCTGGATGTACTACTAAATCCGCCCGTTGTCTGGACTTTATTGTTATGCTATTTTTCTTCTCTCCATTATTTTCTGTCTTTTTCTAAGTGCTTGGCGAAACCCATAACAGAGGAGAAAGTTATCATTCCTACCGTTGCAATTGATGTTGTATCCTTAATGTGGTAAGCCAAACCACCAACAAACCTGCACATCTTTGTTTTTTTTGTCTTAAACATGTGACGACCATGCTTAGCCAAACTTATGAATTCCATGTAGTACTCTTACACACTTTTATTCCCTTGCTTGAGCTGCTCGAACTCTGTAGCCTTAGCTTCCCTATCATCTTCTAGGATAAAGTTAGCCATGATGGCCTCTTCAAATTCTTCCCAAGTAGGCAGACCATCATCTTCATCTCTTTCTTTTTCCAACATCTCAAACCAAGCGCCATCCACATCTCTAAGCTGGTAGGCAGTCAGCTCCATATCTTCATCATCAAATGCCTCCATCACTCGGAGGCCTTTCTAGAAATCCTCCAGCCACAACATTGGATCTTCATCAACTATAGTACCACAGTGTGATGACCCAAAATTTCATATTTAAATTTAATAATTAATTCTGTGTTCTAAGACCTCATAAAGCACTATTTATCATTCCTCGACTTGCGTGCGCAGTCTATAAAATTTTTCGGAAAGTTCTTATGTGAAAAATGGATTAAAAGGTGTATTAGAGCTTTAAAAACTCAACTGAGATGACTTTGATCAACATTTTGAGCAAGCGGACTAGGATCAGTGTTTTGACAGTTCCGATAGGTCTTTACCGTGATTTGGGACTTGGGCGCTCGGAATCAAATTCCGAGGTCACTAGCCCGAGATATGAAATTTTAATGAAAAATTAAAAGTTTGAAAGCTTAATGATTTTTAAGAATTTACTGATGTTGGATTTATTGACACCGGGACCGTATTTTAGTTTTGGAGCCCTGTATAGGTCCACAATAATACTTATGACTTGTCTGCCGAATTTGGTGAGAAACGGAGTTGATTTGACGTGATTCGGACATCCGGTTGTGAAAATATTAGTTTTAAAATTTTATTCAAAATTTCCTTTGATTTGGTATCTGATTTATAGGTGTTATTTGGTCAATTTGATCATGGGAGCAAGTTCGTATAATGTTTTAGGACATGTTGGTATATTTTGTTAAGGTCCCGAGGGTCTCGTGTGAGTTTCGGACGGTTAATAGATCAAATTCGTACTTAGAAGATATCTGGAAAAATTTCTATTTTCTGGTGTAATCGCACCTGCGAGAAATTGGCCACAGGTGCGATGCCGCAGATGCGGCTCATGTTGCGCATAGACGCTTGCACATAAGCGTGAGGAAGGGCACAGGTGCGGGCAGGCGCGCAGGTGCGATGGAATTTTCTGCACCTGCGAAGGCGCAGATGCGGTCCAAGGCTCATAGATGCGAAGGCAGCTGGGCTGACTAATTTTCGCAGATGCGGGACCGCAGGTGCGAGAATTTTGTCCGCAGGTGCATAAGCACTGGGCAGTGTACAATACAAAAGGGTCCGAGAAATTGTCATTTTTGACATTTCCAAAAGCGGGTGAGGCGATTTTTGAGCGAGAAATCACAGAAATCTTGAGGTAAGTCACATGTGATCATTGTTAGTCAATTATATTGTATTATCATTGAATATTTCGAATAGATTACATGTTTTGAAAAATGTAGTATTTTCTTATAGAATTGATTCTATAATTTTTGTTGACTGTATCGAATTAATTATGACTAGATATGAGTCGACCGGAATCGAAAAATCGAGGAAAAGGCATACTACTTGGTTAAATTAGAGCAAGTCGAGGTAAGTGATTTGTCTAACCTTGTGTGGGTGAAATTTTCCCCTAGGATTGGTATTAATTGTAATGTGATGAATGTCATGTACACGAGGTGGAGGAGGGTCACCTTGAGACTTCTTGAGCGACCGAACTAAGAACCATTTCAGAGACAGGGATGTAAATAGGAAAAATCTAGCAGGAAGAACCACAACACGTGATTCACATGATCGTTGGTGGGGTCGATATTCCACAAGGGCCCGTGTTCAAATGCACTAAAGTATCAATCACCAGGGAAAAATGAACTCGAGACTATGTGCCAGAAGGCATTTTATCATTCAATTATGAGGAAGTAGAAGGGATCTCACAACCCCACAATGATGATTTGGTAATCCCTATCCTCATGACGAGGACGATGACTACTAGATCGCTCGATCCTTCATAATCCCCGAGGATTACGATTCCACCAAATCGACAGTAGAGAAGCTGGAGCAAGTCATACTGATCAAGCATTAACCCGATCGAAAGGTATACCTGGGTATGGGGTTAAGCCCCGAGCTTAGGGAAAAACGCGTTAAATTTCTTACCAATAATATGGATTGTTTTTCTTGGTCCCACCTAGATATGACAGGGCTCCCGACGGAAATCTCTACACATCGACTGAGCTTGGACCCGAAGTTCCGCCCGGTAAAACAAAAAAGAAGGCCCCAGTCCGAGGTAAAACATACATTCATCAAGGATGAGGTAACCAAAATTCTCAAAATATGATCTATTCGGGAGGTAAAATATCCCGAATGGTTAGCAAACATAGTCATAGTCCCTATAAAGGAAAATAAACTTAGAATGTGTGTAGACTATAAAGATTTAAACAAAGCATGTCCTAAAGACTCTTTTCCTCTGCTGAATATCGATCGCATGATCGATGCCACGGCTGGCCACGAGATGCCTACTCCGGGTACAATCAAATACAAATGAACTTGGAGGATCAAGAAAAGACTTCATTTATCACTAAGTACGGCACCTATTGTTATAATGTAATGCCGTTTGGACTAAACAATGCTGGTGTCACTTATCAACGCTTAGAAAATCGAATGTTCAAAGAAAAAATAGATAAGTCAATGGAGGTTTATATTGACGATATGCTAGTTAAGTCCCTGCAAGCAGAGGAGCATTTGACACATTTGCAGGATACCTTCGATATACTAAGGAAATACAACATGAAACTCAACCCGGAGAAATGTGCATTCGGGGTCGGCTCAGGAAAGTTCCTCGACTTTATGGTATCGAATTGGGGTATCGAGATCAACCCCGATAAGATCAAGGAAATCGAATACATCACAGTCGTGGACAATGTTACGACCGTACAAAGATTAACAAAGCGCATAGCCTCCCTAGGCCGATTCATCTCGAGGTCTTCAGATAGAAGTCACAGGTTCTTCTCACTGCTCATAAAGAAGAACAATTTTGCATGGACCTCGAAATGCCAACAAGAATTGGAAGGATTAAAGTAGTACCTCTCGAGCCCACCACTGCTTCATACTCCGAAAGTAGACGAGCAACTCTACTTGTACTTAGCAGTCTTGGAAATCGCGGTAAGTGGGGTCCTATTTCGAGAAGAGCAAGGTACGTAATTTCCTGTTTACTATGTTTTGTCGAACTTTAGGTGAGTGTACACGGGCTAAATGTGAATGATTATGTTTTTAAATTGTGTAGATCAATGTTGCATATTAATTAAATTATTAAATTTTGTTATATTCTCCATCATTGATTTGATTTATATACTTTAAATTTGCTTGACCTTTTCCTGCCAATTGTTTTACCTGTTTAGTTGGAACTTGGTTTCTTTTATTCTACGCATTATTTGAAGGTTGATTTTATTTAAATTAAATATTATTGATATGATGTATTTGACATTTTAAATTTGGTATTGAAGCGACATATTAAAGATTTTGAAATATTATTTTGCTGAATTATTTATTCCTGAATATTTTTGTAAGATTTTCGTAATCATTGTGATGGAGCCGTGAGCTCTTTATTGTGAAAAAATATTATTGATGATTTATTTTGGCATGAGCCGTGAGCTCTTTATTGTGGACAAACATTGTTGTTGAATTATTTTGGCAAGTTAAATTATTTGAGCACTTGAGGTGCATATTGTGATATATTGTGATATTGATACACATGCGGTGGTATAAGGTCTAAGTATTGAAACGCATTCGGTGAGATAAGGGTGGCTTGATACGCATGGCTAGTAGGGGAACTACTAGAAGTCATGCGGTGTGATAACACTACTCAGAAGCCTGAGACAATCCCTCTTGAGAAGACTCAAGTCTCCACACTCAAATAAACCCCTTCTCTGGAAAGGATACTGGTTTCATGACTAGCCCTAAGATCCTGAATATCTACCCGAAGATCCTTGAACAAATGAAGCACCGTATGAACTTTGTGTTGGTAGTGCACTAAAAGATGATTGGCCTAGGAGAACATTGTATGAACTGTGGCTAACGGAGAAACCACGAGAAACCTGATGGGCTAACTAAGCAGGCTTGAAAGAACAACATCTACTGTGATGTCCCTGGCCTCCGTATAGGGTGCCAATGAAACCACTTGAACCATGGGGCCTCTTGGCGTCCTGTTCCTCTCTCTCATGCATATGAAGACATTGTAAGCGCCTATAAATCTCCAAAACCTGATGGAAAGTAGTATCAAGCGTGACCTCTCTGGCCATCCCATATCAGATACCAAAGTTGGGGCCCTCACAGAACCTCATAATCCTCTCTCTCATAGTAGGAACCAACAACATAGCATGACATGCCAACTTAGTGAACCTCTTCTCATACTAAGTCACGGTCATCATATGAGTTGGATAGTCCGGCTGAGGTAGATTCACTCACTTGGACTCAATTTTAAGATAAGAGTCTTAGAGATGCATGACGCGCAGAATTTGAGCAGCTGCGCCAGGGTTCTATGACCGTGTCAGAATATGCGGTCCGATTCAGTGATTTGGCTAGGCATGCACTAGCCTTAGTTGCTACTGTTCGAGAGTGGGTTCACAGATTTATTGAGGGTCTCCACCCTAGTATCAGATACAGTATGACCCGAGAGTTAGAGATGGACATCACATACCAACTGGTAGTGTCAATTGCTAAGAGATTGGAAGGTATGCGGACTCGGGAGAGGGAAGAGAGGGAAGCTAAGAGGCCCCGAGATTCTGGCACATATAATAATTCTTGTGCCACAGTTGCAGCCCATCATGGTAGAGATTATGTGAGTCGTCCTATTCATTCAGCACTTCCAGATTCCAGTGGTATTCCGGCTACTCCCAGACATTAGGCTCCATATTATGCACCGCCAGTGTCTACTGTACCTCCTGTACGGGGTGCTTTCAGTGGGCAGTCTAGTCGATCAGGCCTGAGCCAGTCCCAGCAGCCATGACCTCCGAGGGCCCGTTTTGAGTGTGTTGACACTCGTCATATTATGAGAGATTGTCCCGAATTTAGGAGGGGTGCACCTCCACAGATTTCTCAGGCCTCACCTATTCCATAGGGCCCTCAGGCTTCTCAGGCCATGATTACTGCACCAGTTGTCACTCCACCTGTACAGCCAGCTAGAGGTGGAGGTCGGACATGGCCAGGCCAGATATTATGCCCTTCCTGCTAGAACAGATGTCGTTACATCCGATTCTGTTATCACAAGTATTATTCCGGTCTGTCATAGAGATGCAACAGTCTTATTTGATCCAGGCTCCACTTATTCTTATGTGTCATCTTATTTTTCCCCATATTTGGGCGTATCACGTGATTCCTTGAGTTCTTTTGTTTATGTATCTACACTCATGGGTGAATCTATTATTGTGGACCGCGTGTATCGGTCGTGTTTAATTGTTATTAGTGGTTTTGAGACCAGAGCTGATTTATTATTGCTCAGTATGGTGGATTTCGACATTATTTTGGGCATGGACTGGTTGTCTCCCTATCACGTTATTCTTGATTGTTACGCCAAGACGGTGACGTTGGCTATACCAGGTCTGCCGCGGCTAGAGTGGAGAGGTACCTCGGATCATGTTCCTAGCAAGGTTGTTTCATTTCTTAAAGTTCAATGAATGGTTGAGAAGGGGTCTGATGCGTATTTGGCCTATGTGAGAGATGTTAGTGTTGATACTCCTACCATTAGTCAGTTCCTATAGTAAGGTATTTTCCCGATGTATTTCTAGCAGATCTTCCGAATATGCCACCCGACAAGGATATTGATTTTGGCATTGATTTTCTACCGGGCACTCAGCCCATTTCTATTCCACCATACCGTATGGCCCCGGCAGAGTTGAAAGAATTAAAAGAACAGTTATAGGAGTTGCTTGATAAGGGTTTCATTCGACCTAGTGTATTGCCTTGGGGTGCTCCTGCCATATTTGTAAAGAAGAAGGATGGTTCTATGCGGATGTGTATTGATTACCGCCAGCTGAATAAGGTTACAGTGAAAAACAGGTATCCATTGCCACGTATTGATGACCTATTGGATCAGCTTCAGGGCGCCAGGGTATTCTCTAAAATTTACTTGCATTTAGGCTATCATCAGTTGAAGATTCAGGATCCAGATATCGCGAAGACTGCTTTCAGGACTCGGTACGGTAATTACGAGTTCCTTGTGATGTCTTTTGGGCTGACCAACACCCCAACAACATTTATGCAATTAATGAATAGTGTATTTCAGCCCTATCTGGATTCTTTCGTCATTGTGTTTATTGACAACATTATGGTGTATTCCTGGAGTCGGGAAGATCATGAACAACACCTGAGGACTGTACTTCAGACTTTAAGAGAAAAGAAGTTATATGCAAAATTTTCAAAGTGTGAATTCTGGCTTGATTCAGTGGGATTTTTGGGCCATATAGTTTCGTGTGAGGGGATCAAGGTAGATCCAAAGAAGATTGAAGCAGTGCAAGGATGGTCCAGACCGTCCTCAGCTACGGAAATCCAGAGTTTCCTGGGTTTGGTAGGGTATTATCACTGATTTGTAGAAGGTTTCTCTTCTATTGCTACATCTACGCCCAAATTGACCCAGAAGGGTGCTCCGTTCAGGTGGACCGAGGAATGTGAGTAGAGCTTCCAAAAGCTCAAGATAGCTTTGACTACAGCCCCAATGTTAGTATTCCCTACAGGTTCAGGGTCTTATACTGTGTATTGTGACGCGTCGCATATTGGTCTCGGCAAAGTGTTGATGCAAGACGGTAGGGTGATTGCCTACGCGTCCATACAGTTAAAGGTGCATAAGAAGAATTATCATGTACATGACCTTGAGTTAGCAGCTATTGTTCATGCCTTGAAGATTTGGCGGCATTATTTGTACGGTGTCCATTGTGAGGTCTACACCGATCACCGGAGTCTACAACATCTATTCAAATAGAAGGATCTTAATTTGCGGCAGTGGAGATGGTTGGAGTTGCTTAAGGATTATGATATCACCATTATCTATCATCCTAGTAAGGCCAATGTAGTGGTTGATGCCTTGAGTCGTAAGGCAGAGAGTTTGGGCAGCTTAGCATATTTACTGGTAGCATAGAGGCCTTTAGCCTTGGATGTTCAGTCCTTGGCGAACCAGTTTATTAAACTGGATATTTCAGAGTCGAGTCGAGTTTTGGCTGGTGTGGTTTCTCAGTCTTCTCTTTATGCTCATATTAGGGAACGTCATTATGATGACCCCTATCTACTTGTCCTTAAGGATACAGTTCATCACGGTGATGCCAAGGAAGTCACTATTGGAGATGACGATGTATTACGGATGCAGGGCAGGCTATGTGTGCCTAATGTAGATGGTTTGCGTGAGTTGATTCTCCAGGAGGCTCACAGTTCGCGGTACTCCATTCATCCGGGTGCTGCAAAATATATCTGGACTTGAGACAGCACTATTGGTGGAGGCGGATGAAGAAAGACATAGTGGGGTATGTAGCTCGGTGTCTAAATTGTCAACAGGTGAAATATGAGCATCAACGACTGGGTGGATTGCTTCGGAAGTTAGAGATTCCAGAATGGAAATGGGAGTGAATCACTATGGATTTCATTGTTGGGCTTCCACGGACTCAGAGGAAGTTTGATGCAGTTTGGGTGATTGTGGATAGATTGACCAAGTCAGCTCATTTCATTCATGTTATTACTACTTACTCTTCAGAGCATCTGGCTTGGGTATATATTTGTAAGATTATCAGACTTCACGGCGTACCGGTATCTATCATCTCTGACCGGTGTACGCAGTTTACATCACGGTTCTAGAGGGCAGTACAACGTGAGTTGGGTACTCGAGTAGAGTTGAGTACAACATTTCACCCTCAGATGGACGGGCAGTCCAAACGCACTATTCAGATACTGTAGGATATGCTTCGTGCGTGTGTGATAGATTTTTGGGGTGCTTGGGATCAGTTCTTACCACTTGCGGAGTTTGCTTACAACAACAGTTATCAGTCGAGCATTCAGATGGCTCTGTATGAGGCCTTGTATGGTAGGCGGTGCCGATCTCCAGTGGGTTGGTTCAGAATCGACTTCATACAGCCCAATAAAGACAGAAGAGTTATGCGGATCGGGAGGTTCGTGATGTTGCATTCATGGTTGGCGAGCAGGTATTGCTCCGGGTTTTGCCTATGAAGGGTGTGATGAGGTTCAGAAAGAAGGGAAAGTTGAGCCCTAGGTATATTGGGCCTTTTGAGATTCTTGAGAGAGTTGGAGAGGTGGCTTACAAACTTGCACTACCACCTAGTCTCTCTGCGGTTCATCCGGTATTCCATGTTTCCATGCATTGGAAATATCACGGCGATTCGTCTCATATGCTAGACTTCAGTTCGGTTCAGTTAGACAAGGATCTATCTTATGTTGAGGAACCATTGGCTATTTTGGATAGGCAGGTTCAAAAGCTGAGTTCAAAGAACATTACTTCCGTGAAGGTTTAGTGGATGGGTCATCTGGTCGAAGAGGCGACTTAGGAGACCAAGCATGATATGCGCAGCTGTTATCCACACTTATTCACCAGCTCAGGTATTTTTTCTAACTCCGTTCGAGGACGAACGTTTGTTTTAGAGGTGGAGAATGTGATGACCCAAAATATCATCTTTAAATTTAATAATTAATTTTGTATTGTAAGACCTCGTAAAGCACTATTTATTATTTCTCGACTTGCGTGCGCAGCCCGTAAAATTTTTCGGAAAGTTCTTATGTGAAAAATGGATTAAAGGTGAATTAGAGCTTTAAAAACTCAACTGAGTTGACTTTGGTCAATATTTTGAGTAAACGGATTCGGATTAGTGTTTTGACAATTCCGGTAGGTCCGTATCGTGATTTGGGGCTTGGGCGTATGCCCGGAATCAAATTCCGAGGTCCCTAGCCGGAGATATGGAATTTTGATAAAAAATTAAAAGTTTGAAAGCTTAATGATTTTTAAGAATTTACTGATGTTGGATTTATTGACACCAGGTCCGTATTTTCGTTTTGGAGCCCGGTATAGGTCCACTATAATATTTATGACTTGTCTACCAAATTTGGTGAGAAACGAAGTTGATTTGACGTGATTCGGACGTCTGGTTGTAAAAATATAAGTTTTAAAGTTTTCTTGGAAATTTCCTTTGATTTGGTGTATGATTCATAGTTTTAGGTGTTATTTGGGCAATCTGATCATGTGAGCAAGTTTGTATAATATTTTAGGATATGTTGGTATATTTAGTTAAGGTCCTGAGGGTCTCGGGTGAGTTTCGGACGGTTAACAGATCAAATTTGGACTTAGATGAAATCTTGGAAATTTTTTGTCTTCTGGTGTAATCGCACCTGCGAAAAATTGGCCGTAGGTGCTGCTCATCTTGCGTAGAATGGCTTGCGCAAAAGTGTGTGGAATGGCGCAGGAGCGCAGGTGCGATGGAATTCTCCGCACCTGCGAAGGCGCAGATGCGGTCCAAGGCTCGCAGATGCAAAGGCAACTGGGCTAATTAATTTCCATAGATGCGGTGTTTCACCGCAGATGCAGGACCGCAGGTGCGGGAATTTTGCCCGCAGGTGCGAAAGCACTTGGTAGTGTACAAAACAAAAGGGTTCGAGAATTGTTGTCATTTTTGACATTTCCAAAAGCGGGTGAGGCAATTTTTGAGCGAGAAATCACAGGAAATCTTGAGGTAAGTCACATGTGATCATTTTTAGTCAATTATATTGGAATATCATTGAATATTTCAAATAGATTATATGTTTTTGAGGTGAAATTAGAGGATTTGGGCCTAGGGATTTCAAAATGAGAATTTGAGATTTGGAGGTCAAGTTGATGTTGGATTTTAGTAAAAAATGGTATGGTTGGACTCGTGGTTGAATGGGCGTTCATATTTCGTAACTTTCGCCCGATTCCGAGATGTGGGCCCCACATGCCATTTTTGAGTTAATTTCATATTTTCTTATAGAATTGATTCTATAATTTTTGTTGACTGTATCGAATTAATTATGACTATATATGAGTCGACCGGAATCGAAAAATCGAGGAAAAGGCGTACTACTTGGTTAATTTGGAGCAAGTCGAAGTAAGTGACTTGTCTAACCTTGTGTGGGGGAATTTTTCTCCTAGGATTGGTATTTATTGTAATGTGATGAAAGTCGTGTACACGAGATGACAAGTGTGTACACGAGCTAAATGTGAAGGATTATGTTTTTAAATTGTGTAGATTATTGTTGTATATTAATCAAATTATTAAATTTTGTTGTATTCTCCATCATTGACTTGATTTATATATTTTAAATTTGCTTAACCTTTTCCTGCTAATTGTTTTACCTGTTTAGTTGGAATTTGGTTTCTTTTATTTTGTGCATTATTTGAAGGTTGATTTTATTTAAATTAATATTATTGATATGAAGTATTTGACATTTTAAATTTGGTATTGAAGCAACGTATTAAAGATTTTGAAATATTTTTTGCTGAATTATTTATTCCTGAATATTTTTGTAAGATTTTCATACTCATTGTGATGGAGCCGTGAACTCTTTATTGTGGAAAACTTTTATTGATGATTTATTTTGGCATGAGCCGTGAACTATTTATTGTGAAAAAACATTGTTGTTGAATTATTTTGGCAAGTTAAATTATTTGAGCACTTGAGGTGCATATTGTGATATTGATACGCATGCGGTGGTATAAGGTCTGGGTATTAAAACACATGCGGTGAGATAAGGGTGGTTTGATACGCGTGGCTAGTAGGGGAAATACTAGAAGTCATGCGGTGTGATAAGGATGGCTAAAACGCGGGATGTTATTTCGGTGTAATGACTCAAAAGGTCATCTTATGTTTTAGAACTCGAATCTGTGCTCTTAAGCCTAAAAAATCTCATTTTACCCTCCTCGATTTATGTGCGTAGTCCTACAGGTTTCCGGAAAGCTTTGATGTTGAAAACTGATGAAAATAAGAATTTTTGCCTTAAAAGTTGATTTTAGTTGATTTCGGTCAACATTTTTGGTAAACGGGCCCGGATCCATGTTGTGACGGTCTCGATAGGTCCGTATTGAATTATGGGACCTGGACGTATGCCCGGAATCAAATTCGGAGGTCCCTAGCTCAAGTTATGAATTTTTGATGAAAATTAAAAGTCTGAAAATTTATTTGTTTTTAAGAATTGATTGATGTTTGGCATTGTTAGTACCGGGTCCATATTTTGGTTCTGGATTCCGGTACAGGTTCATTATGATATTTAAGACATGTCTGTGAAAATTGGTGAGAAATGGAGTTGATTTGACGTGATTCGGACGTCCAGTTGAGAAATTAAAAGTTTTAAAGTGTTCTTGAGAATTTCATTTGATTTGGTGCTAAATTTAGAGTTCTAGGTGTTATTTTGGTGATTTGATCGCGCGCGCAAGTTCGTATGATATTTTTCGACTTGTGTGCATGTTTGGTTTGGAGCCCCGAGGGCTCGGGTGAGTTTCGGATAGGCCACGGGATGTTTTGGACTTGGGAAAATCTAGTTTCTGCAGATTCTGGTGTCTGCCATATCCTTCTTCGCGTTCGCGAAGGTCTTCTCGCGAACGCGAAGAGTAATCTGATGAGGCTGGGACTTCTTTTTCACGAACGCGAAGTGATGGGGATTTACCCTTCGCGAACGCGACCGGCTCAACGCGAACGCGAAGCATGTGGAGACCTGGGGGGAGGGGGCATGGTCGTTCCTTCAGCGCGAACGCGAGACATTCCTCGCAAACGTGAAGGCCAGAGGGGAGTAATCATTGCGAACGTGAGCTGGGCCTCGCGAACGCGAAGGCTTGGCAGCCAGTACCCTTCGCGAACACGATGAACACTGTTGCCCAGTACTTAACAGAATCCAAAACGGGATTTTTTCCAAAAAACTTATTTTTCTCAAAAACCAAATGGTGAGGGGCGATTTTTCAAGAGTCATTGCTTCCCCAAATTATTGGTGAGTGATTCTAAACCATTTTCTTTCAATTACCCATTACATATCTTGAATTTTCAACCTAAGATCGAGAGTTTTCATGGTAGAATTAGGGGTTAGGGTAGAAAATAATGATTTCGAGAATTTGGGGATTTAGACCTCAATTTGAGGTCGGATTCCAAAACTAATTACATATTCGGGCCAAGGGTCAATTTTTTGACTTTTTGGAGGAAAATTTGGGAAATTTAATTTATGCAATATAATTGATTGCTTTAGCAATATTTGATATTATTGAGTCATTTTTGAATAGATACGAGTGGTTTGGAGGTGAATTCCAAAGGAAAAGTTGTGATTGAGAATTAAGTGGCATTCGGAGCGAGGTAAGTGTTGTGTCTAACCCTGACCTGAGGGAATTAGGAACCTTAGATTATTTGCTAAGTGAAATTCATGTGAGCGGCGTATATGTGAGGTGACGAGTACCTATGCGCCGCCAACTTACCTGTTTTTCCATGTTTCTCTGTTTTCTGATATTGTCTCATTCCTATGCCAAATTGCTACGTGTTATACTACTGTTGTTCAAATTATAGTTCTTATCATGTTTTTGGAATTTTCTTGTGATAATTGAGTTTTTATTTCAAAGTTAAGATTGATATTATGGAACCAAATGTTGAAGTAAGCTTTGTACTTGTTATTCTATCTCCCTGTTGTTATTTATGCATTGCATTATGGTAAGGGAGAGTGTTAATGCACGAAGGGTGATGCCGTGCCGTATTGTGAGTATTAATGCACGAAGGGTGATGTCGTGCCATATTGTGAGTGTTAATGCACGAAGGGTGATGCCGTGCCATATTGTGAGTGTTAATGCATGAAGGGTGATGTCGTTCCATGATATGAGAGTAAAAGCACGAAGGGTGATGTCGTGCCATTTCTATTAATTTTATGGTAAGATTGAGAGTAAAAGCACGAAGGGTGATGCCATATATTCTTCTTTACTGTATTCACTATTCCTATTGATTCATGGTATATTGACTGCTCCGGTGATCATTCTGTTGTAGTTCTTTATCATGTATTCCCCTCAGTATGTCTCTCTTCGCGACATGTCCTGTTTAGTTCTTCATTCCTATTATTTGCGTATACACTGTTAAATTATACAAGTTGATTGTAGGTGCCTTGCCTTAGCCTCGTCACTACTTCGTCGAGGTTAGGCTCGACACTTACCAGTACATGGGGTCAGTTGTACTGATGTTGCACTCTGCACTTTCTGTGCAAATTTTGATACCGGCTCAGGTTGATCTAGATTTGCTATTGATCCGCTGTCCGGAGACTTAAGGTAGATCTACCAGCGTTCACAGACCTTGAAGTCCCCGTCTATCTTTTTATGTCCTACTGTTTTCTTTCATTCAGACAGTTGTATTTCTTTCAGACTATTACTTGTAGTAAGTTCTAGAATGCTCGTGAATTGTGACTCCAAATTCAGGTGGTAGTAGTTAATACAGATTTATGATATTCCGAACTTGTTATATTTCATTGTAGTTAATTATTGCTAATTACTGAACGTAAATAAGGAATTGGTAAATGATTCTCTAACGTTGGCTTGCCTAGTAAGTGAAATGTTAGGCGCCATCACGGTCCCGTCGGTGGGAAATTTTGGGTCGTGACATTCGGGAAAAATAATTTTTTAAAAAAAATAAATTGTGAAGGCTCCCGTGGTGAGATAAGAGAAATGAGATATTGTGAATTTATTATGACTTGGGACTACGAGACGGTACCTCGGGAGTACCCTTGTTGATATTGATTTATGGCCGTAGTTGCCTTTGATTTTGTTGTGATTTTTCTTAAACATTGAAAAGAAATTCGTTTTGTTTCACGAGGTATTATTTTCCATTATTTGTGTAATTAAATGGTGACCTACTACTTGATTTATTTCCATTGTCATTTTTTTCACTATATTGTGAAACATTTAACCATGCCATTTATTATTATTTTCCAGTAGGGCCTGACCTGCCCTCGTCACTACTCTACCGAGGTTAGGCTTGGAACTTACTGGGTACCGATGTGGTGTGCTCATACTACGCTTCTGCACATCATTTTGTGCAGATCCAGGTATTTCTTACTAGCCCAGACATCAGTGAGTACCTGTGTACGGACACTTCGAGGTATATCTGCCAGCGTCCGCAAACTCCGGAGTCCCCTTCTATTATTGTTATGTTGCCTCCTTATTTTCTTAGACTCTGTTATATAGAGACATTGAGGATAAATTCTTAGAAGCTTGTGACTTATTTCTACCAGGTTTTGCGAGTTGTAATTATGTAAAGTTTAAGATTTATTTATTTCAGATTTCTACTTTTATTCCGCATTGATAGGCTTACCTAGTCTTAGAGACTAGGTGCCATCACGACATCCTATGGAGGGAATTTGGGGTCGTGACACACAGAACAATGGACGACTCAGCTTCAAAAATTCATTCACTCTTGAGGACTCATAACTATTCTGTCTATTTGATTTAGGTAGACTCTCAGCTCTTCTCTCATTTTGGTTGGCAATGAAGGCTTTAAACATCTCCATCGCATAATTGATAGCATTAAACATCTGACCCACATCTAGAGATATAGTTGTCTGAGCCGGAACTACTGTTGGGGGTGGTACTGGATCCTGAGGTACTTACTCATCATGATCCAACCCTTCTTCATGTTCAACCCGGGGTACTTGAACCCCCTTTGTGGATTTACCCTTCCTTTTCTGAGATGAAGCCTTCTTAGTTCTACCTTGAGTCACAATAGTAGCAATATTTTCTTGAGCAACATCCTGAGTGGCGATGTCAGAGTTGCGAGCATGATCCATTTCTGCGCGTTTTGGAGGAACGAATACATCAGATAATTTCTTAGAGGTAGGCTCTACTGCACGATCTAAAGTAAGAAAAAAAATATGAGACTTTTCCTAAATGATGGTAGTCTCCTATTTATAAGTATGGCGCGCTTCATACCCATAATTAAGATGCTACTGACACAGCTTTATAGACCCCTAGGACTCCATAAGCCTGATGCTCTGATACTAAGTTTGTCATGACCGATTTTCTGAACAAGCCATGAGCGGCACCCGATCACTAAACTTGACCGAGCGAACCATATGCACTTATCAAATCTATTATAACTTCAAAATTTATATGCAACAAGGCAATACTTTAACCAAATACTTTTAATTAATTTAAATATCTAAAATAAACCAACTCTAAAACTTTATTCGTAGTCACCACTGAAATATTAAAAAGTTATTATCAATACATCTGAATCTTAACCACCGACTATGTGTATGAAGCCTCTACTAATAAACTGAAGCACTGCTCAGGACATGAGATTGCCTGGCTAGTTCTTCAAGTAAATAAAGAAATAACTAAATAAAGATGACTCAATGGAATACTCCACGAAAAAAGCGAAGCTCACCAATAACACTAGAAGAGAGGGAAGTCCTAACATGTAGCCTGCTCGCCTACAAAATCGGTTCTGTCATGACCTAAAATCCCACCACAGGCGTCGTGATGGCACGTAGTCTCTAGGACTAGGTAAGCCGATTTCTATCATATTTTGAAGCCATTTGTTTTTATTAAAGAAATAACCAAAACTAACAGCGGAACAAATATGAATGTATAACCTCCCAAGACTGGTAGTACTGAGTTACGAACTCTAACTGAATACATGGAATGATCACGAGGACCGAATATACAATATTGTTTGATTAAAAATTAATAGTACAATAAAATGAAAAGACTCCAAGAGACTGCGACGACCAAGAAGCTCTACCTTGAATCCTTACGATCCTGCTTTAACTCTGCTCAAGTACCATATCTCCAATACCTTGTTCTGCACAAAAATGTGCAGAAGTGTAGTATGAGTACACCATGGTCGGTACCTAGTAAGTATCAAGACTAACCTCAATGGAGTAGAGATGAGGTACAGTCAAGATACTCACTAGTCTAATAACCTGTGCAATATAGCATGCAAAAATAATAGAAAACAAATAGCAGTAATAGAAACATCAATCAACTAGTGATTTAAACAGCAAGGTAACAGGAACACCATAATTATTGCTCAAACGAGTAATAAACACAGGTACAGCCAATTAATCAGGTCCTTCAGAATATACATCTTTTATCTAAGTTATTCAATAAAAATCTCTGGCATATAATCCTTTTCAATAAATATATTTCCGAATATAATTCTTTCAAGTAAATATCTTTCGAATATAATTCTTTCAAGTAAATATCTTTCGAATGTAATTCTTTCAAGTAAATATCTTTCAAATATAATTCTTTCAAGTAAATACCTTTCGAATATAATTCTTTCAAGTAAATATCTTTCAAATATACTTCTTTCAAGTAAATATCTTTATAATATAATTCTTTCAAATAAATATCTTTCTAATATAATTCTTTCGAATAAAAGTCACTATGTGACGCCTCATTTAACTTTCCTGGCGTGAAGAATACATTCAACATATCACATCATATGGCACAGCAATACCTTCGTGCACTTGGCTCATTCTCACCCAACATATATATATATATATATATATATATATATATATATATATATATATATATATATATATATATTTGATTCGAATCAATTGGCACAGCAACACCCTTTGTGCATTTATATCTTCCTCACTGTGCATACATATAATAGTACCAACTAGGTGGGAGAAATGCCAATAACAATAAAAGAAATAAAGTGGAGGCACACATGAAGCAAAAACGACTACAGGTCACACAGAAAACATAGGTGCACAATAACATCTCAAGATAAAGGCATGAATGTATACACAACAAAACGATATCACAATATAAGGTTTGTATCTCGTCCTCGCCTGCACGAAAACACCCTTTGTGCCATGAATAAATGATAACATAAAAATAATTGCACGACATCACCCTTCGTGCTTTTACTCTCATCCTCACCTGATAATATAAATGAAATAGCACGGTATCACCCTTCGTGCTTTACACTCTCAAATGGCACGGTATCACCTTTCGTGCTTTACACTCTCAAATGACACGACATCACCCTTCGTACTTTACACTCTCAAATGGCACGGCATCATCCTTCGTGCTTTACACTCTTCCTTACCAAGCGCATATATATCATTAACAAGCAAGATAGGAAGCATAAATAACATCAAGGAGAGTGTTTAAACCACAACACAATACAACAATTTATATCGCAATTTCCACTTACCACAACCAAATTCCAAATATGTAGCAGAATCAATAAATTTCTCAACAAATTGCCCAAGGCTCCACACAACATATAATAAACCTCAAAACAATCAACAAAGGTGAAAAATACTCAGTATAGGGCAACGCCTTCATTAATCCAAATTCCTGAAAATTATATTAATTCCTCAATTTAAACTAATTAATAAATATTTGCAGATAAGGGTTCCATCATGGATTTAATTCCAAGAAAATATCAAATCAATAAACACACAGAATTCACGTAAAATCCAAGTGACAATAACACTAAATATATTATATAAAATACAAATTTGACAAACAAGGAACGAGGCGTGATAATTCAAGGATTTACTAATGCCAACAATTATCTAATTTAATACATAAGAATGCCTAAAACTTTAAACCAAGAAAATTTGCACAAATAAGCCCGAGTAAATACTCGTCACCTCGCGTACTCGGCTTTTCACATTTTACAAATGGCACATAAGACTCGATGCCTAAGGGGTAATTCCCCCACTCGAGGTTAAGCAAGACACTTACCTTTTTGAAGTTATGCTGATACTCCAAAATTGCATTCTTTTTTTAATTGACCTCCAGACTGCCCAAATCTATCCAAATTAATTGTATAACTTCATTAAAATTCATCGGAAACTATTCCGGATAATAATACGTAGACTTAAAAATTTATTCCAAAAAGTCAACAAAAGTCAACGCGGGACCCGCCTCTCGGAACCCGACATAATTTTCATGAAATCCGAACACCCATTCCGATACGAGTTCAACCATACCAATTTTATCAAATTCCAATAACAAATCGACCTCCAAATCATAAATTTAAACCAAGAGGATTTTCTAAATTTTTCAACCCAATTCACTAATTTAGTGATAAAAACAACAATAGATTCATGTAATTTAACCAAAATCAAGTTAGGAATTCTTACCCCAATATTTTCCTTGAAACACTCGAAAAATTGCCTCACCCGAGCTTCCTTGGTCCAAAAATGGAAGAATGACACGAATTTGGACTTTATTCTGCTGCTGAGGGGTTTGTTCTTCGCGTTCGTGAGACTCCCCTTGCGTTCGCGATGAACAAATTCTTTAAAAGTCATTTTCAAACTCTTCTCATATAGCCTTTAGTATAATGGCCATAACTGTTTGTACAAAACTCCAAATGATGACTGGTTTGACTTTCTGAAAACTAGACTCCAGGAGCTACAACATTCATGTGTTGCTCATCTCCGAATTCCTTATAGATTAAGAGAGATATAAGCTTCCAAAATCAGCCCTGTGCAACAGAGATTTCCAAAATCTTCCCGGACAGCCTATAGTGTATCCACCATAACCTTTTATACACAACTCCAAATGACAAATAGTTTTCCTTTCCTAATACTAGACACAAAGAGCTACAACTTTCATTTTTGGATCATCTCCAAATTCCTTATAGATTGCGAGATAGGAGCCTCTAAAGTGAGACGACGAACAACAAAATATCCTTCTTCGCAAACGCAAAGAACAAAGTCCTAACAGCAAAATACTTCTTCGCGAAAGCGAGAGGCTCCTCGCGAACGCGAAGAACAACACTAGAACCAGCAACAAGCAGCATCAAAACACCCAAACTTGGTCTGTAACCACCTCGAATCAAACCCGAGGCCCCCGGGACCCTGTCCAATCGTACCAACCAGTCCCAATACATAACACGAACCTGCTCGAGGCCTCAAATCACATCAAACAACATCAAAGCCACGAATCATACCTCAATTCAAGCTTAATAAACTTTGAAATTTCAAATTCTATATCTTGTGCCGAAACACATTAAATCAATCTAGAATGATTCAAATTTTGCACACAAGTCGTAATTGACATAACGAAGTTATTCCAATTTCAAGAATCAAATTTCGGCCTCGATACCAAAAAGTCAACCCCCCGGTCAAACTTTCCAAAAATTCGACTTTCGCCATTTCAAGCTTAATTCCACTACGGACCTCCAAATAATTTTTCGGACACACTCCTTAGTCCAAAATCACCCAACGGAGCTAACAGAACTCCATTCCAGAGTCGTCTTCACATATTTCCGACTATGGACAAAATCCTAAGACTTAAGCTTCAATTTTAGGGACCAAGTATCCCAAATCACCCCGAATTATCCGGTAACTGAATTCAACCTCGCACGCAAGTCAATACACATAATACGAAGCTGATCAAGACCTTAAGTCATTGAACGGGGCATTAATTCTTAAAACGACAAGTCACGTCGTTACATTCTCCACCTCTTAAACAAATGTTTGTCCTCAAACGTGCTAAAAATCTTTCTAAGGACTTTAAATTACTGAGTGTATTCTTACACATATACTTGTGGGTGATTCTACATTCTCGCAATTTAACACGTGTCCGACAACACCATCTCAATTGAGATTATTTCTTTTCTCCATTCTTATAAGCTTTAAAGCAAAATCCCTAACTCTCGAATCATTTCCAAAATGCCTTATTTTTACTTCGGCGCACGATATTAGTCTCAACTGGCTATAACAACTCATGCCTACGCACACATCAACTTTCTTGATAGTGTTGAAGTACTCTGGGGTGTTACATTCTCCCCCGCTTAGGATCATTCACCCTTGAATGAGAAGTAGAGCCCGTCCTCAAACACATAACATAACTTTTCTCTTCTTTCACACATAACAACCTCCCAATTTCTTTTTCCCAGAAATTTCAGCAGAGTCTCCCATATAAATGGGCCTATCCACCTGCCAGAGAAACACCAAAACAACTCCTAACAACACATCTACAACCCAACAAAATACCACAATGTATATATCAATAACACTAATATCAACATTACAAGCACCGCATTATCATAATGATATCAGGACATGAAGCACATCATATGTATGCCCATCACCACATATCTGGTCCTAGTAGTTGTTCATAATCGATTACAATATCGCCAATTAACCTCGTATTAACCAAAATCTCATTTCAACTTCTCGTAACACTGACAGCAACACGTGAGGCATGAATACCTCATAATTATTTACCCGAATTAATGAGTCACATTTAACGCCACCCGGGCACTCATCTCGTAGGTTAAAACTCAATAATTATAGTACAATTATGGCTAAATATGCACAGAAAGATATACAAGAATTATCAAATAAGCCCATCAGGTATGACTCCCTATTAATACTATAGTACACATTTAAATTTCACAAAGGGAGAATTTTAAACTCATAACTATTTCACCATAAGGACCTCGTCCTTATATAACTTCCGCCATGGCTTGTAGCCCGATTTAAATATTTCACATCATATAAAAAAAATACGAGGATCTCGACCTCAACTCCGAATCACAAGTGTTTTGCACATTGTGCCAACTGAAATTTTCAATTTCCTTTCTTTCTTCTTTTCGATATATTTCGTAAACAGTTTTCATAACACATAATGAACCCTCATCCTGGCAGGGCATATAATTCAAAAAATTGTAATCAATTATTCTGAAATCACATCAAAACCCACTATAGTGAGCAATAGAGATTCATTTTTGGACTTATAGCCCTCAATAGTGAACAAAAATAAAAATGATAAACACGGGCTAACATCATCAAATCTTCTAACATGGGTAAACACGGGAGTGGAGTACAAATTCACTAATCCACCATATGTAAGGAGCATGAAAGGAGTTCTCACCTCGATAATCGGAATCGAATCAAAAATAAGAATGGTGCTCTTTTTATTATAAATTAAATCATACCTATAACTACACCATCTAGTGTATCGGCCTCAACCAATTCATAGCAATTATATCAACGGGTCGGGCCTGCACCTCTTAGGAACCCTCTACCCGCATGTGCTCTACCACTAACTGGCTATGCATGTGGAGTATTAACTGGAATAAAGCTTGTAGCTTGAGTGTTCTGATGAAATCCATCCCTCCCAAGTCTGGGACAATTTCTCTTGATGTGCCTAGTATCACCAAACCCAAAACAACCCCTCTGCGGATTCGGCTGCTCACACTGAGTCTGTACCGGATAACTGGAATAACCATTATAGGAACCCCATGCCAGTGGTGCATTAAAAGAACTTACTGGAACACCCCGAGTATTCTGAAATGTAGAATTATTAAGGACGCGGGAATACCGCAAGTCCCAACATCATCCCATACAAATCTCAACTCTTAATCATATACAAGTTTTGGAGAACCTTTCAATACCACATAAATACATCTTAGGCCAAAACTCATATAACACATGACCCCGCAATCTGATCGTTGATAGTGGACTCCCTCACTTGGCGCGAAGCCATAGGACACATTCTGATGGTCCACAATACTAACCTTCATCGCTCGTAGGACATAGGTCATAAGACACCTCAGGCCATTTATTTAGCGCATGTCATCCTCGTGACAGTTAAACTTGCTTCCTTCAGTGCCTTGGCTGCGTATGTACCCTTCGCTAAATAGAAATCCCATACGAACTACATAGTCTCTAATACCACCAACTATTTCAGATCTACATCCACCTCGTGACCCTACCACAATTGCGATGATTAGGTAATTAATTAAACCTTCTTAAGATCATACTTATTAACCGGATGTCAGAACCTGCTGCACCCCCATGTGCACAACTGAATGATCTCTAAATACTTCTGCATCCTCGATCTGGATGACACGTTGTAACAATGGTTGAACAACACTGGCGCCCTTATAACCCCTATGTAGTATGATAAACCGTTGGCGAATAGTTGATACCGAGTGCGCAATTTCATACACGAGTGGATGCAAAAGCACATAAGATATATGCTTCAAGCTGAATAAATGTCGCACGATAAGGAATGAAAGAAGTGAATTCTTCCTACTAGCTTTGTAGCCTCTCAAAGATAAGTACAGACATCTCCGTACCGATCCGCAAGACACTACTAAACTCGTTCGTGAGTCGTAGAACCTATGAACCTAGAGCTCTGATACCAACTTGTCACGACCCAAAATCCCACCACAGGCGTCGTGATGACACCTAGTCTCTAAGACTAGGTAAGCCGATTTCTATCATATTTTGAAGAGATTTGTTTTTTAATTAAATAAATAACCAAAACTAACAGCGGAACAAATATGAATATACAACCTCCCAAGACTGGTAGTACTGAGTCACAAACTCTAACTGAATACATGGAATGATCACGAGGACCGAATATACAATACTGTTTGATTAAAAAATAACAGTACAATGAAATGAAAAGACTCCAAGGGACTGCGACGACCAAACAACTCTGCCTTGAATCCTTATGATCCCGCTTTAACTCTGCTAAAGTATGATATCTCCAATACCTGGTTTTGCACAAAAATGTGCAGAAGTGTAGTATGAGTACACCACGGTCGGTACCCAGTAAGTATCAAGACTAACCTCAATAGAGTAGAGACGAGGTACAGTCAAGACACTCACTAGTCTAATAACATGTGCAATATAGCATGCAAAAATAATAGAAAACAAATAGAAGTAATAGCAACATCAATCAACTAGTGATTTAAACAGCAAGGTAACAGGAACACCATAAATATTGCTCAAACGAGTAATAAACACAGGTACTGCCAATTAATCAGGTCCTTCAGAATATACATCTTTTATCTAAGTTATTCAATAAAAATCTCTGGCATATAATCCTTTTCAATAAATATATTTCCGAATATAATTCTTTCAAGTAAATATCTTTCGAATAAAATTCTTTCAAGTAAATATCTTTCGAATGTAATTCTTTCAAGTAAATATCTTTCAAATATAATTCTTTCAAATAAATACCTTTCTAATATAATTCTTTCAAGTAAATATCTTTCAAATATACTTCTTTCAAGTAACTATCTTTATAATATAATTATTTCAAATAAATATCTTTCTAATATAATTCTTTCGAATAAATATCTTTCAAATATACTTCTCTCTAGTAAATATCTTAATAATATAATTCTTTCAAATAAATATCTTTCTAATATAATTCTTTTGAATAAATATCTTTTAAATATACTTCTCTCAAGTAAATATCTTTATAATATAATTTTTTCAAATAAATATCTTTCTAATATAATTCTTTCTAATAAAAGTCACCATGTGATGCCTCATTTAACTTTCCTGGCGTGAGGAATACATTCAACATATCACATCAAATGGCACGGCAATACCTTCGTGCACTTAGTTCATTCTCACACAATATATATTTGATTCAAATCAATTGGCACGGCAACACCCTTTGTGCATTTAAATCTTCCTCACTGTGCATACATATAATAGTACCAACTAGGTGGGAAAAATACCAATAACAATAAAAGAAATAAAGTGGAGGCACACATGAAGCAACAACGACTACAAGGCACACAGAAAATATAGGTGCACAATAACATCTCAAGATAAAGGCATGAATGTATACACAACAAAACGATATCACAATATAATGTATGTCTCTCGTCTTCGCCTGCATGGAAACACCCTTTGTGCCATCAATATATGATAACATAAAAATAATTGCACGGCATCACCCTTCGTGCTTTTACTCTCACTCTCACCGGATAATATAAATGAAATAGCACGGCATCACCCTTCGTGCTTTACACTCTCAAATGTCACGGCATCACCCTTCGTGCTTTACACTCTCAAATGGCACGACATCACCCTTCAAGCTTTACACTCTCAAATGGCATGGCATCACCCTTCGTGCTTTATACTCTTCCTTACCAAGCACATGAATATCATTAACAAGCAAGGTAGGAAGCATAAATAACATCAAGGAGAGTGTTTAAACCACAACACAATACAACAATTCATATCAAAATTTCCACTTACCACAACCAAATTCCAAATATGTAGCAGAATCAATAAATTTGTCAACAAATAGCCCAAGCCTCCACACAACGTATAATAAACCTCAAAACAATCAACAGAGGTGAAAAATACTCAGTATAGGGCAACTCCTTCATTAATCCAAATTCTTGATAATATTAACTCCTCAATTTAAACTAATTAATAAATATTTGCATATAAGGGTTCCATCATGGATTTAATTTCAAGAAAATATCAAATCAATAAACACACGGAATTCACGTAAAATCCAAGTGACAATAACATTAAATTTATTATATAAAATACAAATTTGACAAACAAGGAACGAGGCGTGATAATTCAAGGATTTACTAATGCGAACAATTATCTAATTTAATACATAAGAATGCCTAAACCTTTAAACCAAGAAAATTTGCACATATAAGCCCAAGTACGATCTAGTCACCTCGCGTACTCGGCTTTTCACATTTTACAAATGGCACATAAGACTCGATGCCTAAGGGGTAATTCTCCCACTCGGGGTTAAGCAAGACACTTACCTTTTTGAAGTTATGCCGATATTCCAAAATCGCATTCTTTCTTGAATTGACCTCCAGACCGCCCAAATCTATCAAAATTAATTGTATAACTTCATTAAAATTCATCAGAAATAATTCCGGATAATAATACGTCGACTTAAAAATTTATTCCAAAAAGTCAATAAAAGTCAATGCGGGACTCGCCTCTCAGAACCCGGCATAATTTTCATGAAATCCGAACACCCATTCCGATACAAGTTCAACCATACTAATTTTATCGAATTCCAATAACAAATCGACCTCCAAATCTTAAATTTAAACCAAGAGAGTTTTCTAAATTTTTCAACCCAATTTACTTATTTAGTGATAAAAACAACAATAGATTCATGTAATTTAACCAAAATCAAGTTAGAAATTCTTACCCCAATGTTTTCCTTGAAAAACTCTCAAAACATTGCCTCACCGGAGCTTCCTTGGTCCAAAAATGAAAGAATGACACGAATTTGGACTTTATTCTGCTGCCCAGGGGTTTGTTCTTCACGTTCGCGAGACTCCCCTCGCGTTCGTGATGAACAAATTCTTCAAAAGTCATTTTCAAACTCTTCTCTGATAGCCTTTAGTATAATGGTCATAACTATTTTTATAAAATACCGAATGATGACTGGTTTGACTTTTCGAAAACTAGACTCCAAGGGCTATAACTTTCATGTGTTGCTTATCTCTGACTTCCTTATAGATTACGAGATATAAGCTTCCAAAGTCAGCCCTGTGCAACATAGATTTCCAAACTCTTCCCGGATAGCCTATAGTGTATCAACCATAACCTTTTGTACACAACTCTAAATGACAAATGGTTTTCTTTTCTGAATTCTAGATGCAAAGAGCTACAACTTTCATTTCTGGATCATCTCCAAATTCCTTATAGATTGCGAGATATGAGCCTCTAAAGTCAGACGACGAACAACAAAATTTCCTTCTTCGCGAACGCGAAGAACAAAGTCCTAACAGTAAAATCCTTCTTCGCGAAAGCGAGAGGCTCCTCACGAACGCGAAGAACAACACCAGAACTAGGAACCAGCAGCATTAAAATACCCAATCTTGGTCCGAAACCACCCCGAATCAAACCCGAGGCCCCCGAGACCCCGCCCAATTGTACCAACCAGTCCCAATACATAACAGGAACCTGCTCGAGGCCTCAAATCACATCAAACAACATCAAAGCCACGAATCATACCCCAATTCAAGCGTAATGATCTTTGAAATTTCAAATTTTATATCTTGTGCGGAAACATATCAAATCAATCTGGAATGACTTTAAATTTTGAACACAAGTCATAATTGACATAACGAAGCTATTCCAATTTCCAGAATCGTATTTCGGCCCTGATATCAAAAAGTTAACCCCCCGGTCAAACTTTCCAAAAATTTGACTTTCGTCATTTCAAGCTTAATTCCACTACGGACCTCCAAATTATTTTTCGGACATACTCCTAACTCCAAAATAACCCAACGGAGCTAACAGAACCGATGGAACTCCATTCCGGAGTCGTCTTCACACATTTCCAACTATGATCAAAATCCTAAGACTTAAGCTTCCGTTTTAGGGACCAAGTGTCCCAAATCACCCCGAATCATCCGGTAATTGAATTCAACCATGCACGCAATTCAATACACATAATACGAAGCCGCTCAAGACCTTAAGTCGTCGAACGGGGCGTTAATTCATAAAACGACAAGTCGCGTCGTTAAAGGTTCCTATGTTGTACCGCAGACCAACATAGGTTTCCAAAAGAGAACGTCAGTACCGTCCATTGCACTTAGTGAGTATTGACAACAGGGGATGAAATTTTAATAAAATATACATTATAAATAAAGATTCTGAATGTATGAAAAACATAAAGTTTCTAAGAACAATTCTAAAATAATTGCATAATAGCATTTTATGAATATTCTAAAAAACATTCCTTTCTTTTTCTTTCTTATAAAAAAGATACTTCACTTTATACTTCGGGAGTTCCAACTATCATGACTCATTTCTGCCTTAGTCACCGTGTGATCGGCACGGGTTCGATCCCAACTTGATCGAATATGCCCAATCCACGAAGTGCCACTCACTTCATGGTTCTCAGCGCTCATGTATCATAGCTTAGCCTGGCTAAGTAAACTCTCAGCAACGAGACCCTCGGCGTGCGTGCTTCCTACTTTGGCACAAGTAGTTTCAGGAAGTCAACGCCCTGGTCAGGACCATCGGCATGGGCGATGACCCCTTCTTAGAATAGAGGATACTCCCAAAAATCTTTTCATTCTAAAACTTCTTCTTGTGACTTTATAAGTCTAAATCTTTTCTGGAACATCTTATACATACTCATACTGGTATCTCTACATGTAAAACATGGCATAAGAATGAAATAAACATTCAAAAGTATTTCTAAAAATTCTTACTTCTTTGTGAATTTTCAACATGAAAATGGCATATAAGAATAATAAAAAAATCTAAAATTTTATGCACATATATCATAATAAATCATCTAAACTTTAGTTAGAATAATTCTAAGATAATAAGTACCCACTCACTCCGATTAAGTACATATTAACTATTTTAAGCAATTCATCAAACACCTTGGATGCATGTTTTTCTGAGTTAAACCACTTTAGTAAAGGGTTATATCAACTCATCTCAAAACTCCTCGATCCAAAACGTAGATCCTAGTCCAATTTATACCCGTCAAGCAATCGATTTTACAACAACTAGTGCATTTTAATCAATTTTAAAGTTTCACATCTAAATATGGAATTTACTGTTGATACAGAGGAACAAGGGAATTAACTATTCAATGCTTACCTACTACTATTGTAGGATAATTGACAATAGGGAATTTATATACCTAATTTCAAGAATTAGTGATTTGTAAAGAAACCTAGAACTTCCCGTTGCCTACGTGAGTATTGAGAAGCAAGGCTGCCTCTGCTCTATTTTGTAGCGGTCTATTTCTCTTTTTTGTATAAGGCTTTTCAGCCTTCAGGATTTTTAATTCCGTTTTGTTTAAGGCTTTAAGTCTTTTGCCTTCCCACTTTATGGGCTTTAGGCTTGTCCCTATTTTTTTTTATCTTAACTAATAATTAATGATACTCATTCTTAATAATTAGTAATATTAAAAGTAATAATATTTCTCTGCTTGTATATCACATAATTTATAAATAGAGAAGTCACTCAAAAATCAATCATAAGGGTTTAAATCCGTAATAGAAGTAAATAATTTATGCACTCAAGACAAGATTAAAAAAATTAAATTCTATATTAAGTGTGTCTTGAAACTTTTATATATTTGAGGAGTGTTACATATGGGAAGCTGTGGAAGAGGATTATGAAATTCCAGTCCTACTAAATAATCCTACCATGGCTCAGATCAAAGCACATAAGGAATAGAAGACAAAGAAATCGAAGGCCAAAGCATGTTTATTTGTTGTTGTATCGCCAACAGTTTTTACGCGTATAATGTCTTTGTAAACTGCTAAAGAAGTATGAGATTATTTTAATTAAGAGTATGCCGATGCTGAGAGAATAAAAGGTATGCAAGTTTTTAAACTTAATTAGGGAGTTTGAATTACAAAAGATGAAGGAATCTGAAACAGTTAAGGAGTACTCAGATAGACTTTTGAATATTGCAAATAAGGTGAGGCTACTAGGCTCTACACTCGCAGATTCAAGAATTGTTGAGAAGATTCTCGTAACAATGCCTGAAAGGTATGAAGCAACAATTACGACCTTAGAAAATACTAACGATTTGTCAAAAATTAGTTTGGAAGAGTTGCTAAATTCCCTGGAAGCTCAAGAGCAAAGAAGGTTCATGAGACATGATGTTACAACATAAGGGGCCCTTGCTGCTAAGCACCAGAATGATGGTAAAAAAAAATAAAGAAGAAGAAGAAGAAGAAGAAGAAGAATCAATCATCGAATGAAGGAGAAACATCAACCAACATTAAAAGTAAGGGGGAACTATGAAGAAAAACTACCCCTCTTTCCACCACTGTGAAAGAAAAGGTCATCCACCATTCAAATGATGGATGAGACCTTATGCTAAGTGCAAGAAATGCAATCATCTCGGACATGAAGCCGTTATTTATAAAAATAAGTCCCCACAGCAGGAAGCAAATGCTCAAGTTATTGATCAAATGCTAACGATGACGAAGGTTACCGACTTTCGATGGTGATCAATAAGAAGAGGATCAACTTTTTGTTGCAACATGTTTCTCAAGTAAGAGCTCAACGGATTCTTGGTTATTCAAGGAGCCTATTCAAGGAGTTGAAGACCACTGAAATTTTCAAAGTTAGGATAGAAAATGGTCACCATCTTCTTGCCAAAGGAAAAGGAACCATAGCTATAAAGACAAACACGAGCACAAAGAGCATTTTAGAAGTTCTTTATGTACCTTACCTTGATCAAAACTTGCTAAGTGTTGGACAACTACTTGAAAAAGGATTCAGAATTTACTTCTAAAATCGGCACTGTCAAATTAGTGACGCGACTGGGCATGAAATTTTCAGGGTGAAAATGAGAGGAAGGAGTTTTCCTTTCGATCCAACTGAGAAGGAGCAATTGTCTTATTCCACCGGAGAAAGTATAATTGAAATTTGGCACAAAAGACTTGGTCATTATCATCTATAAGCATTATTTTTGAAGAAGAAGGATCATATGACAAGAGGGCTACCAACTCTAGTTGATCATTAACCAAGTTGTCAAGCTTGTAAATTTGGTAAGCAAAACAGGAAGCAATTCCCTGAAGCATCATGGCGAGCTACTCAACGGCTGCAACTGATTTACACAGATGTTGTAGGACCTCTAAAAACACCCTCATTAAAAGGAATCATTTACTATATTATTTTCATTAACGATTATACAAGATTCTGCTTGATTTTCTTTATGAAATACAAATCAGAGGTGGCTGGAATTTTCTAAAAGTTTAAGAAGATGGTGGAAAATCAAAGTGGTTGCAGAATCCAATCCCTAGTCTGACAATGGAAAAGAGTATAATTCTGAAGAATTAAATAAATTTTGTGAGGAAGCTGGTATTGTTCATCATCTCACTGCTCTATACTCTCCGCAGCAAAATGGAGTTAGTGAAAGGAGGAATAAGTAGATAATGGAGATGACACGGTGCATGTTGCATGAAAAAAAGCTGCCAAAAAGCTTTTGGGCTGAGGCAAATAATACGACGGTATTTCTCCAAAACTGACTTCCCACTTAAGCATTACAGAATAAAACTCAATTTGAGACTTGGTATGGATTCAAACCTACACTAAGCTTCATTAAAGTATTTGGTTGTATTTGTTTCTTTCATGTGCCACTAGTTAAAAAGGGACAAACTCGATAAAAAACATTTTTTGGAATCTTTGTGAGTTATAGCTCATTCTCCAAAGCCTACAAAGTTTATGATCCACAAATAAGAAAGATGATCGTCAACAGAGATGTGCTCTTTAATGAGGAAGAAACGTGGGATTGGGAGAATAATCAAATTCCAATCAAAGCTTCAGAGAAGCAAGCATCTGATCAATGGAAAAATGAGTTAGTGGGTCATCCTCCAATCAGATTACTTTATGATATCTAACAACAAAGTAATGTGGCAATTTGTGAACCTATTGGGCACGAGGAAGAACTTCAAGATAAAAATTGGAGAAATGCTATGGAACAAGAGATGTTAATGATCAAGAAGAACAAACCTGGGAGTTAGTTGGCATGCCAAAGGATATGAAGGTCATTGGAGTAAAATGGGTGTTTAGAACCAAGCTTAATTCTGATGGTTCTATCAACAAACACAAGGTTAGGCTTGCTGTCAAGGGATATGCCCAAATATTTGGTATTGATTACTCAGACACTTTTGCTCCAGTAGCCAGGTTGGATACTATTAGACTGTTGCTAGCAATAACAACACAAAAAGCCTGGAAGGTGTTCCAGCTAGATGTCAAATCTGCCTTTTTAAATGGTATGTTGCAGGAATAAATCTATATAGAGCAGTCAGAGGGTTTCATTGAGCAAGTACAAGAAGAAGAAGTTTGTCTTCTTAAAAAGGCTCTTTATGGCTTAAAAGAAGCTCCAAGAGCCTGGTATAGCAGGTCATGTGATAATCCGATAGGTCATTTTTAAATTTAATAATTATTTCTGTACTTTTAAACCTCAAATAGCACCATTCAGCTTTCCTCGACTTGCATGTGCAGTCCATAAATTTTTCAAAAAGTTTTTATGTTAAAAATTGTTAAAATGTGAAATAGTTCTTTAAAACTCATTTGAGTTGAAAATTGGAAGTTTGAAAGCTTATAGATTCTAAAGTTTGACCGCAAATTGACTTATATTGATATCCGGGTCGGAATCCAGTTCTGAAAATTTGCATACGTCTGTTATGTAATTTATGACTTGTGTGCAAAACTTAAGGTCAATCGGAATTGATTTGATAGGTTTTGCCATCGAATGTAGAAGTTCAAAATTCTTAAGTTTCTTAAGCTTGAATTGGGGTATTATTCTTGGTTTTAGAGTTGTTTGATGTGACTTGAGGTTTCGGCTAAGTTCGTATGATATTTTAGAACTATTTGGTGTATTTGGTTGAGGTCTCGGGGGCCTCCGGTGGATTTCAGATGGTTAACGGATCAAAATTTGGACTTAAGAAAAATTTGAAATTTTGGCCTTCTGGTGTAATCGCACCTACGGATTGTTGACCGTAGGTACGAGCTCGCAGAACCGGATAGTCTGTAGAGGTGGAAGGCGCGTCGCAGAAGCGACGCAATGGTCGCAAATGCGGCCTGGGCCTGCAGAAGCGAGTCCGCAGAAGCGAGCCAACCACCGAAGCGAACTCCACCCTCGCATCTGCGAGACCGCAGATGCGGCCAAGTGCATCACAGATGCGGAAATACTGATATTGTTAAAAATAGAGTGGTTCCGAGATTTTTGTCATTTTGGACATTTCCAACACGAGTTGAGGCAATTTTAAAACTTGAGGTAAGTCACTTGTGATCATTGTTAGTCAATAATATTGAATTATTATCGATTATTCCAACTAGGTCGAGTTGATGTCGGAATTTGGTAAAATTTATATGGTTAGACTCGTGGTTGAATGGGCATTCATATTTTATAACTTTTGTCGGGTTCCGAGACGTGGTACACACGGGCGATGTTTTAGTACAATTTTGGATTTTGTAAAAAAATTAGTATTTTCATGTAGAATTGGTTCCTATAATTTGCATTGAGTATATTGAATTGCTTGTGACTAGATTTGAGGCATTCAGACACTAATTCGCGAGGCAAAGGTGTATTGGAATCTTGAGTTGGTTGCAAATCGAGATAAGTGTCGTGGTTAACCTTGACTAGAGGAAGTGGGACTTATTTGTCTATTTGCTACGTGATTTAATGTGCGGGTACAACGTATACGTGAGGTGACGATAACCTATACGTTGTGGTTGAGTCAAAGCATGCGGGTGGAATTTATTTATTGTGAATAATTGCCTATTTAATTAAGATATTCCTGCTTAATTTATTATTGTTTATTTG
The DNA here is from genome assembly GCF_000390325.3 of Nicotiana tomentosiformis. NCBI lineage: Eukaryota > Viridiplantae > Streptophyta > Magnoliopsida > Solanales > Solanaceae > Nicotiana > Nicotiana tomentosiformis. The sequence continues at coordinate 42,980,478 of NC_090820.1, forward strand.
ATCATTTTCATGATATTATTGCTAGTTTAATTATAGTTGAATATTTTGGAAGGTGAAGTCGGTATTTTAGTATTGAATTGATTGTTAAGTATATATCCTCGCATCTAAATACTCTTCCGAATTTATATTATTATTTTCATGGTAAGGAAGAGTGTAAAAGCACGAAGGGTGATGACGTGTCATTTATATTATTTATATTATCCTTGCCATAGTGAGAAAGAGTGTAAAACAACGAAGGGTGATGCCATGCCAGAATAGAGTTAAAGCACGAAGGGTGATGCTGTGTCAATTATTATTATTTATTTATCAATTTATGGGATGAAAGAGAGCTAAAGCATGAAGGGTGATGCCGTGCCATTTTCATATTATCAACTGCTCATTTTATTATTGATGAATTCATTGATTGCAATGTGACACTTCTCCTGCTGAAACTATTATATCATCCCCTTCGCATGTTCGCTCCTAAATTTATAATTGTTAATTATTGTGTTATGATTGCTTCTTATTTGTATATGCTTGTACAAGTTGTTTACGTACGTGTTTTGTCATAGCCTTGTCAATACTTCGTCGAGGTTATGCTCGACACTTACGAAGTACATGGTGTCGGTTGTACTCATACTACACTCTGCACTTCTTGTGCAGATTTTGGAGTTGGTCCCAGCGGCGTACCATAGACTTGCTCGGATTCAGCTACCCAGAGGATACTTGAGGTATAATTTCATAGCGTCCGCAGTTCTAAAGTCCCCTTCTATCTTATCTTAGTTGTGTATTATCTTTCAAACAACTTAAATTTTATTCAGACCTATATTAGTATTATTCTAGTAGCTCGTGCACTTGTGATACCAGATTCAGTGATGTATTTGGATGATTCGGTTCTTATGGTCTTCCGCACTTTATTTTAGTAATTAACTTTCATTTAATTTGATTTGTTTAAAATAAATTATTACGATTATTTTAACGTTGGCTTTCCTAGCGAGTGAAATGTTAGACACCATCACGTTCCTGAAGGTGGGAATTTCAGGTAGTGACAAGTTGGTATCAGAGCACTAGGTTACTTAGGCCTCATGAGTGGCGAGCAAGCTTAGTAGAGTCTGAAGGATCGGTACAGAGATGCTTGTACATATCTTCCAGAGGCTATGAAGTTTAGGAACAATATCACTTCTTTCTTATTCAGTCGTGTGCTTTTATTCTAGCATCGATGATTGAAGCATTCTATTCGTATTCTCTGGAAGATGGCGAGAACACGTAATACATTTGCTGACGGACAGGGACCAGAGCCCAAGGTGGAATCTACGACAAGGGGAAGAGGCCGAGGCAGAGGTAGAGCTCAGTCTAGAGGTCGAGCAGCAACACCTGTTGTAGAATCTCAAGTGGATTTGGAAGCGGAGGTTCCAGCTCAAACTGTACCTGTTGGACCAGTTCAGGTCCCGAAAGGATTCAATAGCTACACCAATGCTTTAGGACGCTCTAGTCTATTTGGTGAGTCTTATGGAGGGCGTGGCCTAGAATGGTACATTTCCAGTGGCACCAGACGTCTCACAGGCTAGGGGAGGAGCACAGACTCCCACTACTCCCGCTTTGGTGCAGATGGCTCCCCAGTATTAGGCCCCAGCAGCCCCACCAGTTGGGGTAGTTCAGCCAGTTATTGCGGCATAGGCCAATGATAGGCTCGCCATGTCTTTTAAGGCTTTATTGAGGTTGAACAAGTTTACTAAGCTCTTTCCAGTTCACTTCAGTGGTACACCTTATGAGGACCCACAAGATTATCTTGACCGCTTCCATGAGGTGTTGCAGAACATGGGTATAGTCGAGACCAATGGGGTTGATTTTATTGTATTTTAGATGACGGGTTTGCCAAGAGGTGGTGGAGAGATTATATGTTGACCAGACCAGCTGGGTCGCCTATATTGACTTGGGATAAGTTCTCACGGCTATTTCTTGAGAAGTTCCTCCCTATCATATTGAGATAGGATTACCGCAGGCAATTTAATCGTCTCCAGTAGGGCAGTATGACTGTTACTCAGTACAAGACCCGTTTTGTGGATCTAGCCCGGCATGCTCTTCGTGTACTTACTACCAAGGGAGAGAGAGTGAGGAGGTTTATTGATGGACTCACTCACTCTATCAGGCTTCAGATGGACAAAGATATCGGAGGTGAGAGTCCCTTTCAGGCGACTGCTAATGTTGCTAGGAGGATCGAAATGGTTCTTGCATAGGAGAGAGGATAGGGGTCTGATAAGAGGCATCGTCAGTTTGGTGGGTTCAGTGGTGCCTCGTCTGGAGGCAAGGGTAATTTTGGTAGAGGCCATCCTCCCAGGACTTTTCATTTTGCGCTCCAGGCATCCCACAGTGATTCAGATGATCCCGGCCCTCATATGCCTCATTCCGACCAGCTAGCTTATCGTGCACCACCATCTCCTATTAGTGCACCTCCGATCCGGAGTCATCAGGGTGGTTATCCAGGTCGACATGGCTAGTTCCAGGGTCAGCAGTCACAAAAACCGAGATCCTGTTATACTTGTGGTGATCTGAGGCACATTGCTAGATTTTGCCCCTGGTCTCAGGGCAGCATACAGTAGCAGGGTTCTCGTGATATGATTCCAGCACCAGTTGTTCCGCCACTTGCCCAGCCAGCTAGGTGCAGGGGTCAGACAGCTAGAGGTGGAGGTCAGGTCGTTAGAGGTGGAGGGCAGCTAGTTAGAGGCCATCTCAGGGACGCAGTTCAGAGTGGTAGAGCCCAACCCCGATTTTATGTTTTTCTAGCTAAGCTTGAGGCCGAATCATCTGATGTCGTGATCACTGGTATTGTTCCATATTGCCATAGAGATGCTTCAGTTCTATTTGATCCACGATCTACTTATTCCTATGTGTCCTCCTGCTTTGCTTCATATTTGGTTGTGCCTCATAATTCTCTGAGTGCTTAGGTATATGTGTCCACGCTAGTGGGAGATTCTGTTATGGTAGATCATGTCTATTGTTCGTGTGTGGTTACTATTAGGAGTCTTGAGACTAGCGTGGATTTTCTACTTCTTGATATGGTAGATTTTTATGTCATCTTGGGTATGGACTGGCTCACCTTATCCTCCTATATTAGATTTTCACGCCAAAACGGTGACCTTATCCATGCTGGGGTTACCTCTAATAGAGTGGAAATGGGCTCTTGGACACTCCACCAGCAAGGTTATCTCTTATGTGAACGCTCAACATATGATCGAGAAGGGCTGTATAGCTTATTTTGCCCATATTCGTGATTCTAATGCGGATGTTTCTTCTATGGATTCAGTTCCAGTCGTCTGTGAGTTTCCAGATGTATTTTCTGCAGACTTACCGGGGATGCCACCCGACAGAGATATTGACTTCTGTATTGATTTGGCTCCGGGCACACAGCCAATTTCTATTCCACCATACCATATGACCCCGTCGGAGCTGAAGGAATTGAAGGAGCAGTTACAAGACTTGCTTGATCAGAGATTCATTAGACCTAGTGTCTCGCCTTGGGGTGCACCAGTGTTATTTGTAAAGAAAAAAAATAGTTCAATGCGGATGTGTATAGATTATCGCCAGTTGAACAAGGCTGTTATCAAGAAAAAGAATTTGTTGCCAGGAATTGATGATTTATTATATCAACCTTAGGGTGTTGAGGTATTTTCAAAGATTGATTTGAGGTATGGTTACCATCAGTTAAAGATTAGGGCATCTAATGTCCCTAAGACATCTTTTCAGACTCGGTATGGGCATTATGAATTCCTAGTGATGTCATTTGGGCGAACAAATGCCCCAGCAGCATTCATGGATTTAATGAACTGGGTATTTAAGCCCTATTTAGATTTTTTTGTGGTTGTATTCATTGATGATATCTTGATTTTCTCCAGTAGTCGAGAGGAGCACGAGCAGCATCTTCGGATTGTGCTTCAGACTTTGAAGAATAATCAGTTATATACCAAATTTTCAAAATGTGAATTTTGGTTAGACTCGGTTGCCTTTTTGGGGCATGTTGTATCGGCAGAAGGCATAAAAGTGGATCCTAAGAAGATTGAGGTAGTTCAGAATTGGCCTAGACCTACTTCAACTACAGAGATCCGTAGTTTCCTGTGTTTGGCAGGTTATTATCGCCGATTTGTGGAGGGGATTTCATCTACAGCACCCCCACTGACCAAATTGACCTAGAAGGGTGCCCCATTCAGATGGTCAGACGAGTGTGAGTTGAGCTTTCAGAGGCTCAAGACTGATTTGACTACGGCGCCAGTGTTGGTATTGCCCATAGGTTCAGGATCTTATAAGGTGTATTGTGATTCATCTCGCATTGGTCCTGGTGCAGTATTAATGCAGGATGGTAGGGTGATTGCATATGCGTCGCGGAAGTTGAATGTTCATGAGAAGAATTACCATGCTCATGACTTAGAATTGGCAGCCATTGTTCATGCGCTGAAGATTTGGAGGCATTACCTTTACAGTGTCTCGTATGAGGTATTCACTGATCATCGTAGTCTACAATATATGTTCAAATAAATAAATCTCAATTTGAGGCAGCGAAGATGGTTGGAGCTGTTGAAAGACTATGATATCACCATTTTGTATCACACCGGAAAGGCCAATGTGGTGGCTGATGCCTTGAGTAGAAAGGTTGTGAGTATGGGCAACCTTGCGTATATTCCGGTTGGTGAGAGGTCGTTAGCTGCAGATGTTCAGACTTTGGCTAATCCGTTCGTGAGGTTAGATGTTTTAGAGCCCAGTCGGGTTCCAGCTTACACAGTCGCTCGGTCTTCTTTATATGAGCGCATCAGAGAGATGCAGTACGATGGTCCTTATTTGCTTGTCCTTAAGGGCACGGTGCGGCACGGTGGTACCAAGCAGGTTGCTGTGGGGGGAGATGGAGTTTTGCGAATGCAGGGTCGTATTTGTGTGCCTAATGTGGATGGGCTTCGTGAATTAATTCTCGAAGAGGCCTAAAGTTCCCAGTATGATATTCATCTAGGTACCGCCAAAATGTATCAAGATTTGTGGCAACATTATTGGTGGATGAGAATGAATAAGGATATAGTTACATAGGTAGCTCGATGTTTAAATTGTCAGCAAGTCATGTACGAGCATTAGAGACTTGGTGGTTTGCTTCAGAAGTTAGAAATTCCTGAGTGAAAGTGGGAGTGTATCACTATGGATTTTGTTGTTGGGCTCCCACAGACTCAGAGAAAATTCGACGCAGTATGGGTCATTGTGGACAGATTGACCAAGTCAGCACATTTCATTCCAATAGCAGTTACCTATTCTTCAGAGAGGTTAGTGAAGATTTACATCCGCGAGATTGTATGCTTTCACGGTGTGCCCGTGTCTATCATTTATGATCGAAGTACACAGTTTACCTCGCACTTCTGGAGGGTTGTACAGCGTTAGTTAGGCACGCGGGTTGAGCTAAGTACAACATTTCATCCACAGACATACGGACAGTCCGAGCGCACTATTTAGATATTGCAAGATATTCTTCGCGCTTGTGTTATAGACTTTGGAAATTCTTGGGAATAATTTTTTCCACTTGCAGAGTTTGCCTATAATAATAACTACGAGTCGAACATTCAGATGGCTCCATATGAATCATTATACAGGAGGCGATGTCGTTCTCCTGTTGGCTGATTTGAACCGGGAGAGGCTCGGTTATTGGGTACCGATTTGGTACAGGATGCCTTGGATAAGGTCAAGGTTATTCAAAATCGACTTCGCACAGCTCAGTCTAGGCAAAAGAGTTATGCCGACCGTCAAGTTTGTGATGTTGTATTCATGGTTGGAGAAAGAGTATTGCTCCTGGTTTCACCTATGAAGGGTATAATGAGGTTCAGTAAGAAGGGCAAGTTGAGCCTTAGGTATATCATACCCTTTGAAATTCTTGAAAGGGTGGGAGAAGTAGCCAACAGACTTGCACTACCACCTAGTTTATCAGCAGTTCATCCGGTGTTCCATGTGTCTATGCTCCGAAAATATCATGGTGATTTGTCACATATGTTAGATTTCAGCTTAGTCCGGTGTTTCAGCCTATAGATTCCAAAGTTTAACCATAAATTGAATTATATTGATATCGGGGTTGGAATCTAGTTCTGAAAATTTTCGTAAGTCTGTTATGTCATTTATGACTTGTGTGCAAAATTTGAGGTCAACCGGACTTGATTTGATAGGTTTCGGCATCGAATGTAGAAGTTCAAAATTCTTAAGTTTCTTAAGCTTGAATTGGGGTATGATTCATAGTTTTAGCTTTGTTTGATATGACTCGAGGTTCTGACTAAGTTTGTATGATGTTTTAGGACTTGTTGGTGTATTTGGTTGAGGTCCCGGGGGCCTCGGGTGGATTCCGGATGGTTAACAGATCAAAATTTGGACTTAAGGAAAATCTGAAACTTTGGCCTTCTGGTGTAATCGCACCTGTGGATTTTTGACCGTAGGTGCTAGCTTGCAGAAGCGAGCCAGGCCTCACAGAAGCGGATAGTCCGCAGAAGCGGAAGGCACGTTGCAGAAGCGACGCAATGGTCGCAAATGTGGCCTGGGCTAAGGTGGCCTTGGACCGCAGAAGCGGACAGTTCTTCGCAGAAGCGAGTCCGCAAAAGCGTACTATTGTCCGCAGAAGCGAGCCAACCGCAGAAGCGACCTCCACTCTCGCATCTGCGAGACCGCAAATGCGGCCAAGTGCATCGCAGATGCGGAAAACATTGATAGTGCTAAAAATATAGGGGTTCCGAGATTTTTGTCATTTTGGACATTTCCAACACGTGTTGATGCAATATTTAAGCAAGAATTCACGGAAAAACTTGAGGTAAGTCACTTGTGATCATTGTTAGTCAATAATACTGAATTATCATTGATTATTCCGACTAGATTATGTATGTTTGAGGTGAAATTTGAGGATTTGGGCCTAGGGATTTGAAAATAAGATTTGTGGATTTGAAGGTGGAGTTGAAGTCGGAATTTGGTAAAATTTATATGGTTGGACTAGTGGTTGAATGGTCGTTCATATTTTATAACTTTTGTCGGGTTCCGAGATGTTGTACCCACGGCGATTTTTGTGTACAATTTTAGATTTTGTTGGAAAATTAGTATTTTCATATAGAATTGAATCCTATAATTTGTATTGAGTATATTGAATTGTTTGTGACTAGATTAGAGGTATTTAGACACTAATTCGTGAGGCAAAGGTGTATTGAAATCTTGAGTTGGTTACAAATCAAGGTAAGTATCATGGTTAACCTTGACTTGAGGGAGTAGGACTTATTTGTCTATTTGCTACGTGATTTAATGTGCAGGTACAACGTATATGTGAGGTGACGAGTACTTATACGTTGTGATTGAGTCAAAGCATGTGGGTGAAATTTTTTTATTGTGAATAAATGCCTATTTAATTAAGATATTCGTGCTTAAGTTATTCCTGTTTATTTGATCATTTTCATGAGATTATTGCTAGTTTAATTATTGTTGAATATTTTGTAAGGTGAAGTCGGTATTTTGGTAATGAATTGATTGATAAGTATATATCCCCGCATTTAAATACTCTCCCGAATTTATATTATTATTTTTATGATAAAGAAGAGTGTAAAAGCACGAAGGGTGATACCGTGCCATTTATATTATTTATATTATCCTTGTCATGCTGAGAAAGAGTATAAAAGCACGAAGGGTAATGTCATGCCATTTTCAAAGAGAGTTAAAGCACGAAGGGTGATGCTGTGCTAGAAGAGAGTTAAAGCACGAAGGGTGATGGCGTACCAGAAAAGAGTTAAAGCACGAAGGGTGATGACGTGTCAATTATTATTATTTATTTATCAATTTATGGGAAGAAAGAGAGTTAAAGCACGAAGAGTGATGTCGTGACATTTTCATATTATGAGCTACTCATTTTATTGTTGATGAATTAATTGGCCGCTACGTGACACTTCTCCTACTGAAATTATTATATCATCCCCTTCGCATATTCCCTTCCAAATTTATAATTGTTAATTATTGTGTTATTGTTGCTTCGTATTTGTATATACTTGTACAGGTTGATTGCGTATGTGTCTTGTTATAGCCCCGTCAATACTTCGTCGAGGTTAGGCTCGACACTTACGGAGTACATGGGGTCAGTTGTACTTATACTACACTGTGCACTTCTTGTGCAGATTTAGGAGTTGGTCTCAGCGGCGTACCATAGACTTGCTCGGATTCAGCTAACCAGAGGAGACTTGAGGTATAACTGCACAGCGTTCGCAGTTTTGAAGTCCCCTTCTATCTTATCATAGCTGTGTATTATCTTTTAAACAACTTGAATTTTATTCAGACCTATATTTGTATTATTCTAATAGCTCGTGCACTTGTGACACCGGATTCGGGGATGTATTTGGATGATTCGGTTATTATGGTCTTCCGCACTTTATTTCAGTAATTAACTTTCGTTTAATTTGATTTGTTTAAAAAAAAAATTGATTACGATTATTTTAACGTTTGCTTGCCTAGCGAGTGAAATGTTAGTCACCATCACGGTCCTAAATGTGGGAATTTTGGGTAGTGATAGATCAACATTTGTTGAGTTTGGGATTTGTAAGAAGTATGTCTGAAGTTACCTTTTATGTCAAACATAAGGGAACTGATCTTCTTATAGTTTCTCTTTACGTTGATGATCTCTTGGTGACAGGGAACAATGCGTGCCTGGTTGAAGAATTTAAGAAGGAAATGATGCATGTTTTTGAAATGACAGACTTGGGATAATGGCATACTTTATGGGAATGGAAATCAAGCAAGGTTCTGATTAAATTTTTATCTGCCAGAAGAAGTATGCAAGGGAGATACTTAAAAAATTCGGCATGGAGAACTGCAAGGCAACAAGTACACCTATGAATCCAAAGGAAAAGTTAAGCAAAGAGGATAAAACTGATAAAGTTGATGAAGGAAATTTCAGAAGCTTGATTGGGTGCTTGATGTATCTCACTGCTACAAGGCCGGATATTCTATTTGATGTAAGTCTTTCATCTAGATTTATGCATTGTGCTACTGAAATGCATCTCAGAGCAACAAAAAGAATTATAAGATACATTAAAGGTACTGTCGACTATGGTGTCAAATTCAAGAAGTGGCAGAATCTCAAGCTGTATGGATTCTCAGACAGTGATTGGGTTGGATCCTTTGACGATATGAAGAGTACATTTGGATATTGCTTCAGCCTAGGATCAGGGATTTTTTCTTGGTGTTCCAAGAAGCAAGAAACTGTGGCACAATCCACTGCAGAGGCTGAATTCATTGCAGCAACAACGGCAGTAACTCAAGCCTTATGGCTGAGAAAAATACGGTGTGATTTGCATATGAATCAAAGAGATAATACAGAGATTCATGTTGATAATCAAGCTGCAATAGCTATTTCACATAATCCAGTGTTCCATGGGAAGACTAAACACTTCAACATTAAGCTTTTTTTCTTGAGGGGTGTGCAGAAGAATGGAGAAGTGATTCTTGTTTACTGCAAATCTGAAGATCAGCTAGCAGATGTGTGTACGAAATCTCTTCCTGTCAGCAAGTTCGAGCTCCTGAGGCAACGACTTGGAATTTGCAGCTCCTAATGCAAGGAGGGTGTTAATTAGTTGCTTTAGGACTGCAATATTTATATTATTTTTCTACAGTTTGTTTTCAGTTTTATTAGGAGTTAGTTATCATGGTTAGTTCCATGACTTAAAAGTAGTGTCGTGATCTATTTCAGTTTTCTTTTTAGGATATGTTTTAAAAACCCGTCTTTCTACAGAATTAACTAAACTCTTTGTATATTAGTTTCTCCAAGTCATCTTCTCAGTTTTAGTTCTTCATATTCCCCCTGCTTCTTGTTGTGTTTAAAAGTAGACATTGTCTTCATCGTGTTTATGCTGTCATTTGTGCTTTAAATCTAACATGCAAAACCACAGTTAATTCTGTTATCATTGAAGTCTAGAATAATTCTATCATCTCTGTATGAGATAATATAGGAATCTTTAATTTAGCAGTTTACCAATTCGCCCGGTGTAATTTCTAAATGCCTCCAACCAATGAAGCACATCATCTTTTTCTGGTTCTTCGAGATCAAGATAATGAAATGTTAAATTAGAAAGAGAACCAAGGTGAGACTTCTGAATAATATCCCTAGATTGGTTGATTTCAGCAGGGTTAAGAGGTCCAAAGGATGTGATTGGCTACCAGCAAGAAAGAACAAGAAGACAATAGCAAGAATTGTAACAGGAAGAGACATGGATACTACTTTTTCAGTTCCACTTAGAACAATGGCTAACACAGAAACTGTTTGCACGCACACACACATTTACAGCATACTTATATATTGCTTTTGCAGAGTTTATCCTTTTCCATTTCCTTTTCCTTAGATAGATTCCCCCCTTTTTTGTGTTTTATTGGTTGAATAAGCTCCCAAGAATCATGATAGTAACAACCTAGTACATTTAGTATTAAGTATCTAAGTCATCTTACAAAGCTTGACATCTTCTATTGCACTGAGAACTAAGAATACTAGATTACAACAATATTTTTTCCACTTCATTTGTCACAAAAAAAGGATATTTCATAGTTGTGGATAATGATATTCTCCAATGTAAGAGTCACTTGCCTTGAGAAAACTGAGTGGTGTGTGATAACCCTTCTAAATCATTGATTAACCATACAAAATAGGCTTCTTTATTGCTTCAAGCCCGCATGACATACTTGTTAAATTATCTTTCAGTAGTTCACTATCATTCTTAGCTATTAAACAAATCATTACAACGTTATATATTAATTCTTCAAACATTCTACTCTGGCTATGGCCACTCTTCAAACCTAAGCTTAAGAAATGAATAATTGTCGGAACTAAACATTAGTTAAACAAAGATTTCCAACCCTGAATACATAGGTTACTTTTTGAAACATTCAACTCTGGCTACTTTGTTTTTTTCATTTTTCGTTAATCCTACTTACATTGAAATCATTGCAAAGAACTAAGTTTTTTCAGTAAAATATAAATCTTTACTATACATTGTATAGCCGCTATCAAAATAATATCAAAAAAATGTATATTTTTTGTATATATATACATTCTGCATTATACAAATTTTATACACTTTTTCGGCTAGCGAAAGTAAATAATTTCTGACACGAGCTAAAAGTGATAATACCTCTAAAACAGCTATCACCAATAATTCAGATGAAATTTAGTAGTAAAATGTACATAACTAAAAAGAAAAGGCATTCTTGCTAATTAATTTAGGTTATTAAGTTCCACAGATATGCAGCAGTAGGATCGACATAAGTTTTTTTTTAAAAAAGACATTCTTGCTATTGTTTAGATTTTTAAGTTCCATTCATATACATCATTTTTATTTGTTTTGCTTTTAGAACAAAATATATCTATAGAGTTAATTATGTTAAACTTATATTGATGTAAGTAAAAAAAGATCAAAAGTGATTATTTGTTTAAAAATTTGACGGGATTGATAATTACTAAAAACATAAGTAGAAGAGAATAAAAATTACTAGTAAAAAACAATGGGAAGACAAAAATGGAGGGAGAGAGAGACAGAAAGGATAGAGATGAAGTATTCAGGAATAAAACGAGAGAAAACAATAATCAATAATCATCAAAGCCTTGTTTATTAAACTCAGTTTCTTCCATAACAACATAAAAATCTTGGCTTTTGCATTTCTTCAAACTGATCAAGTACTTGTACAAGAAAAAATCATTGTTCCAGCAATGGATTTTTTTCAAAGAAATTTGTTGGCCGGAGCTCGAAAGCATCATAAATTGTTGGCATTATTGGATAATCTTCTTGACAAGGTATATGATGGAATCCAAGTGTGTACCAAAGCACAATATCCTTGTTTTCAATTGATCTATTCCTGCAAACAACACAAGATCAATCCATATGTATAAACTGATCAAGCACAAGTACTAAAAGGATTCATCAAATCTGAAACAAATACTTAATTGGATTCAAGAAATGTATGATCTAAAAACATCTAATATAAGAAAGACATATACTTGAGACCTTTGCTTAATATAGAGTATAATATGTAGAGAGATTTAACTTATTTGCATGTTGTTTGCCTTATTTTCTAGATAACTAGTTACCCTTATTATATATAGGCAGCTATTTGTAGTTAGTTTTTAATTAAGTACTAGTTCTTTTGCACTGTTAGTTAGTGTATAGAAGTTCGACTCTATCTAGATACAAGATATTACCTGCGACTCCAGATTACGAGGCCATCATCACCATGGCTTCCATCAGCGTAGAATCCTGCAGCCCATCTTTCTGATTTGTTGTATGGAGTTACCCACAGTTGATACTTGGTATAGGCTGCTCTCATTTGAGGGTAATCATCATTTGATAGCAAAGACATGGATGGTCTACCTGGTATTAGCTTATAACCTACATCATTTCCAACCTTAGTCTTTTTATTAGCATTGACAAACCAAAGTTCAGCTGGCTTTAATCCCAGTTGAGTCTTCGCGTCAACTTCTGTTTTCATAATTTTTTTGACAACAGTCCAATAACTCTTCCTTGGTGACATTCTCTGGTCCTTCACTCTTGCAGTTTGCAGATTAGCTTTCAAGAATGAATTTTTACTACCATCCACATCAAGATCAATGTGGTACGTAAGGAAATGATCATGGTTGACCGCAATTGCATTTTCTGCCACAAGTGTCCCGTAAACATCCTGATTTATTTGATTGTGATTCGTGTATCTCACAGCCTTCATCTCCATAACTCCTGTTAGACTTACCTTCACCAACGAACAAAGGAAAAGGTAAGATAAAAATTAAAAGATTAAGGTGAAAATGATTGACTAGTATCTTAATTCTTACTCCAACTTTAATGGATCCACTTTGTTTGAACTCCCAATCAAGTATGTAATCATAATTTCCAACTGTTGCTACCATTCTGACCACCAAATTAACTTCTTGCTGTCCCTTGGTGTTCTACGAAGCCACAGAGTTAACTACGTCAATAGGGTGACCACAATTTAATTAGTAGGGAAATCATTAATTTAGAGGCTTACTAAATTGCCAGGGACTCCAATTTCTGTATGTCTCCATGCAGCATCGCCAGCATATCGTTCAAAAATGCAAATAGCTTGTGGGACTTGCACTACTTGACCTTCTGAATCGGCCATGTAACCATCCATATACACTGCATTGTTTGGACAGTCCAACGACGGGACAAGAGTGCTAGCAGATCTCCCAAAACCAAATTCGCCAACATCCAAGAATGTCCTATAGTACCATTCAGACGTTGGATCCATATAAGGCACAAATGTCTCTGACACGTGACCTCTATAGAGTACACGTCGATATTTATTTCTTGCAGAATCAAATATAGAAGCTGTAGATATGATCATCCCTGCTCTAGTGTTGAACCCAACATGAAACTTCCAATTAGCCCATCTGACTTCATGCCCTTGGATGTTTAGCATGGAGGGTACTGTGTCATTGCAAGTGACTGATCCCTGGCTCGGCGAGTTGAAATTAGAATCTTTTGCTTCAGGTAAAGGGGCTCTGAATCTATCCACATACTTAATGATCTTCATTGATTCAACATCTACTAGTATAGTTATTCCTTCAATAGGCCTTGCCCAAAAGTTAGTAGTCCCTCCGCGGTAAAAACATGGAACACTAAGAAGTCTTCTGGTTTTTAGCTGACCAAACCATCCAACTGAGAGTGGTATGCAGCTGACTTCAGATATATTCAAGCCCCTTGTCAATATTGAATCTTGAAATTTAGGACTAGTCAATGTCAGAATGCTGGACTGTATAAGTTCATTAAGAGTAAAAGGAGGAAATCCATGGCCAGAGTACAATTTTTGTGAAATGATAGAGCTAGCAGCCAAGTCTAATGTGACTTCATGTGTCTCCCCACTAGCGCGAACTACTACCCTGGCTCGACGATAAGGAAAAGAGGCATTGTTTGGTTTATGCAAGGACAACCAATGAAGGACATCCTTCTTTTCTGGTTCTTCAAGGTCTACAAAATGAAATGTTAAATTGGAGAGCGAACCAAGATGGGAATTTTGGATAATGACTCTAATTTGGTTGATTTCTGCAGGGTTAAGAGGGTCTAAAGGATGACATTGGCTGTTAACAGAAAAGAACAAGAAGAGAAGAAGAATTGGGAGAGTAAAAGACATGGGCACTACTTTTGGTATTTTCATGAAGAATTGGTGCTCTCAATTCAACTACTGTTTCCACCTCTACGGATTAGTATTTGACATCTAATTTCTTTTTCTTTTTCTTCCCTTTAGTGGTTATAAAAAGTATGCACGATCCGAGAGATGCGTTTATCAAAATAATTTTTGCACCTTTGTGACAATATCTTAATGAGAAGTCAACACTTGTATTACACTCGGGTGTGTTTGAAGATATTTTCCGAAAAATATCTTTTATTTTTCTCTTTTTTGGTTGAGTTAAATATTTTAGAAAATATTTTTCTCGTGAACTCATTTTACTTAAATTGGAGGAAAATATTTTTCTCTATCAAGAGAACAGAAAACATTTTCCAAAACTCTTTTTTATTTTTTTCAATCCTATTTCTAGGGGCGAAGTAACATATCCATAAGGGTGGTCAACTGACCACCTATCGTCAAAAGATTACACTATATATATAGTTAAAATATTAGATTTTAATGGTATATATCATATATTGAACACCCTTTATCGAAGACTTTTTTTTACTTATTTCAAATTTGAATACCTTAAATAAAATTTCTGGCTTCGTCACTGCCTATTTCCATCCCTACCAACCATCACCTCTCATTTTTCATAAAAACATTTTCCTTCGTGCGAAACACACCCTTAGTGAGAAGTCAAGTGCTGGATCAGTGCTTCACCTGTTGCTTGCATTGAGAGCTAAGGGTGATTGATTACTTTGCTTCTTTTTAATGGTCCCGTAAAGAGAAAGTCATAATATGATTCTTTTAGCTTCTGTCAATCTAAACCAAGCCCTTCTTTATTCTGACTTAAGATCCGCTATTCAAAGTTCATATAGACCGAGTAGAATTAAAAGATTTATATAAGTAACCCAACTAGTTTGGAATTAAGGTGTAACTAGTTAACTGATTGGTCGCATAAGAAAGAACACCCTTCTAAATCAAGATCATAAGTTCCATTATTGGGTAATAAATTCTCTTCACTCGCTTTAATATCCACATATAACAAATAATATTGCTACAAGCATTCAACTACATCTGGCAAGATCTGACTTTCTTTAACTTAATAAGCTTGAGAAAAAGATTCTCCGTAACCACCTATAATAATAATAGTAATAGAAATTCCATAAATGATGGCATTACCCACTTGGCACAAAATTTGGCCAGTTGACTTCTTTAAGATACATAATAAAGAAATTGTAGTTTCTTTGATCAACTTGATCCATTTAACAAAATGAATGACTACTGCACTTTAGAAAAGGAGGGGTTGACTCTGCTACCGAGTGCCGGACTTTGAGGAATGGGAGCAGCTTTGGAATCAGCCTAAGTAGAAGTAGGGGTATCAATTTGAGCCTAAACCCATCCAACCCGCCCAGAATTTAATGGATCGGGTTACAATATTTTAGCTCATAGGTTTATTTGGGCTGAATCCAAGTTAATTCACTATTTTTTATAGCTCATTCTAACCTATTAAGTAGCCCAAATACAACTCATGAAGCTCACCCAAAAATAAAGGAATTTCAATCCAACTTATCTAGAAATTTACTATTTAGTTGTCACATCATCAGTTTTTGTATCTAAGTTTAAAAATGAGAATCAAGGTATTTAAGTTGCACAAAATAGTTTGAAATTTTTTTTCTGCACCACCCCCAACCCCCCTCCCCCGCGCAAATCTTTTTAATTTTTTTTTTTTGTATTTTCAATTTTTTGTTTTTTCGTTTTTCTGTACCACCCACCCAACCCGCAAAATATTTTTCAACTTACACATTTTAAATACTAATTTGTTATTTAAGAAAATATATTTTGATTCTCAAAATACTAATAGTATTTATTTACCTTTTATAAATAGGTGTATAAAAGATAAAAATCTTTGTTTATGCAAGATGGGCGGGTTGAGCTATGACCCATTGTTTAGCCCATCTTGACACAATCCATCTTAGCCCAAGTACACTTTGGGCTGGGTTGGGCAATGACCCATTTATTGACCTAACCCATTTTGACCCGTCCAAATTCAGCCCAACCCGTCCATTTTCATCTTTGTAGAAGTGGGTCACCCATATAAGTAATATGGGCAGGTACGTGAGATGTAACCAATATATTTAGATTTCTCAACGAAGTCCTTTCAGCAAAATGAAGCTCCTTAGTACAATCGATTTCAGTATGCCGGTTTAATTTGAAGAGAAAGAGGGCAGAAATCCTTACAATTTCATCTATTGTATTGCCTGAGGCTTCACATGTCTAATTTTTGAAGCTTTTGCCACAATTTATCTTTTATGTTTTGGGACAGACTATAAACTTAAACTTTATGCATACCAGGATCTTGAACATGATAATCTTATACATAATTATTATAGAAAACATATTTGAAGCGGAAGTCATTATTGTAAAGCGGACGCATTGATTGAAATTAGTTTCTCGTCCTTTTTCCTAGCTTTCGTTACGATATCCGTCAGTGATGGAAGTGTGTGTGTAGAAAATACAGTAATCCTAATGGGTGGGAATATGACCAATTTATAGAGTTTCTCATTTAATCTGGTACGCCCATCAAGTAACCGATCGGACATACGAGATTTGTTATTAATTAAGGGCCTTAAGTTGATTGGGCCACATACATAATTGAAAAATAATCTAACATTCTCTCACTTGGCCCAATAATCTCATAACATTAATAGTTAACAATATAAACATTAGTTGCGCACAAATAAATCTCTTTGTGGCAATCATACATATCATAATACGACAAACTACTAAATTTGAGTTATGACAGTTATATATAATTTTGTCTATATATTCTCTTCCATATACTACAACATTAGCAACTAGTCGTACCAGGTCCATAAGGTATAAAATATTATGATCCACAATAATATCTCATTAAGATTTATCCTATAATATCTCAAAACAATAATGTGTACACCATATGAGAAACAAAAAATCATTAATGTATATTAGAAACACACAAATGAACTTAGAGTATCAAAACATCATAATATAAATCAATCATAAATGCAACCAAGTCCATTCTATGTATATACTCTTTAAATATCTTTGGTTGTAAACTTTTCGTTAACGAATCTGCAATCATGAGATCATCCCTAATATGCTCAAGTGACACTCTTTGTTTCTGAACTTCCTCCTTGATGGTAAAATATTTTAATTCCATATGCTTAACACCTTTGGAGTATTTATTGTTCTTGGAGAAAAATACTGGTGCAGAATTATCACAGTAAATTTTCAGCGGCTTGATAATGGTGTCGATAACCCCAAGTCCTGAAATAAAGTTTCGCAACCATAATGCATGAATTGTGACTTCAAAACATGCCACGAATTCTGCTTCCATCGTGGATGTAGCAATGACAGACTGTTTGACACTTTTTCGTGATATTGCTCCTTCAACTAATTGGAACAAATAACCAAATGTGGACCTTCTAGTGTCAATACATCTAGCGAAATCTGAATCCGAGTATCCACCAACTTCCAAATGCTTGGATCTACTATACATGAGCATGTAATCCTTCGTTCCTTTCAGGTATCTCAAGACTTTCTTTCCAGCTTTCCACGTACCAATTCCTGGATTACTCTAATATCTTCCTAACATTCCAACTGTAAAATTAATATCCGATCTTGTGCAAGTCTGAGCATATATCAGACTACCAATAAAAGAAGAGTAAGGAATTTATTCTATTTCTTTTCATTCTACATCATTCTTAGGGCATTGCATGAGACTAAATTTGTCCCTTTTGGAATTGGAACAATTCCCGCTGAACAATTGTTCATGTTAAAACTCTCTACAACTCTTTCGATATAGCCTTTTGAGACAAACGAAATATTTCTATTTCGATGCCTCACCAAGCTCCCAGCTGCCCCGTCTAAACACTACGCGACCGCGGTTCTTCCTTCACGAACGTGGTGCTCCAGTTCCCTTGACTATGCGAACGCGGTATATACCTCGCGAACGCGAAGCAGAAAATTCCCAGCTCCTGACTTTACCTTACACGATTGTATCTTCATCTTCGCGATCACAAAGAACAATTGAGGCATTAGACACCAACAGAAACCAAAAATGAAAACATCAAGAAAAATTGTATGAAATCAATCTGAAATACGCACAAGCCCCAAAACATAATACGGACCTACTCGAGGCCTCAAATCACCCGTAACAATATCAAAACCACGAATCGTACCTCAAATCAAACTTAATGAACTTTTGAACTTTCAACTTACAAACCTTGTGCCGAACCATATCAAATCAACGCTGAATGAGCTCAAATTTGCACACAAGTCCCAAATAACATAACGAAGCTATTCAAATTCCCGAAACCACAATCCAAACCTGGTATAATTACAGTCAACTCCCGGTCAAACTTGTGAACATTCCAAACCTTTAAATTGCCAACTTTCGTCAAGTAGTGCAAAATCCTTCTAGAAACCTCCAAATACAAAACCAGGCATACATCCAAGTCCAAAATTACCATACGGACCTAATGGAACCATCAAAACTCCGATCAGAGGTCAAATACTCACAAGTGAAAATTTGTCAATTATTCCAACTTAAAGCTTTCTAGTTGAGAATCATTCTTCCAAATCGATTCTGAATCACCTGAAAACCAAAACCAGCGATTCGCACAAGTCATAATACATCATACAAAGCTACTCAAGACTTCAAATAACTGAATGGAATAAAAATTCTCAAAACGACCGGCCGGGTCGCTACAAGATTAATACTGCCGGAAGGATCAATATAAATACCGGCAAAGCAGGGATTAGAATGGTGGAAAGAGATTCGAATGGCGATCTTATTATATCCTTCTCTATTCCTATCTAGTGTACCTCTAATAATGATGCAGAGATCATAGCAGCTAAACATGGAGGGGAGTGATGCATCTGGCAAGGTCATAACAGATTTTGTTTGGAGCTGGACTCTCTCATTATGGTCAACATGCTCATAGAAAAGTATGCTAACAAATTGAAGATGAAGCATACACTTAAGGATACTACTCAGATTCTCGACCAAGCCGAAGTCCAAATTACCCATTTTTATATAGGGAAGCAAATTTAGTTGCAGACTCGCTTGCCAAAAGAGCAGCAGTCAACGGCATCAGTTCATACTACTACTCTTTCCAGCATCTACCAAAAGAATCTAAAGGCCCTTTTCTTCTTGATAAATGGCAATTGCCAAGCATAAAAAGTAGATATGACAAAGCCAATTTCTTTGTAAGTTGATGTAATTTCTATTCCTTCATCGGAGAGAAGATGTAGATGATTAGGTCTTCCATGAATTTTTGAAGATTGTCTTATATTACAGATTTGTGTATATGGAAGGTCAGGTCTATGCCCTCTTCTTTTGTCATATTTAACTTCTATATACATGGTAGGGGTCAAGCCAAACCCCCCAATATCCAGGACACTCCAACCTGAGTGATGGCTTAAGATTTTTAAAAAAAAGGTTTTACTAGCTTTCGGTTATAGCAACATCTTATATACCTAAAAAATTTGCCATATTGATTTTGTTAAAAGGGTGATGAAGATAGACTTGGCAACTCTTGAATCGATAACAAGCGATTAATACATTTGGAATAAACATCCGTAATAAATGTCCTTGCAAATAACCATTGTAAGTGTCTGTCATTCCTACTTAAAAGGACTTACTGGTGGGAAATCCTTGTAGACAAGCTTATTTTAGACCATCCAATAATTATTTTGCTAGTGAATCTCTGCATCACCTAAAAATTGGTTGATAATATAGTGTAGTTTAGTATTCATAATTATTTGTTACTATGTTTGGATGATGTTCAGTCATGAAGAAAGGGACTTCAAAGAGTTCCTTTCCACTTAATGATGAGGTAATTTCCATCCAAATGCAGAGCTCTGAATCAACAAGTTAGCTTGGTACAAGGATGAGTCGCTGAGTTCTGTCTCACAATTCCAAATCTTGCAAAAAAGTCACTCCAAAAAATTAACTTTGCGTGTTGCATCCTACCTTTGATCATATTTTGGATCATTTCCGGGAGATATGTTCCCTCAACTATTGCTCTATTCTAATCATTCGGCCTCATGCATGTCCCAAGACAGTCAAAAGTTGCACTTATAGTATGAGAGAAATCCATTGAAGCGATTCGTGAAACTTGGAGCTAGTTGTCGTACTTGCCTATACTTCAGAAACCACCATAACCAATGTCTTAAGGCTTTTTACTAACCTTTTACCTTTACTAGGCAGACTGAATTCTGAGTGAACATGTTATGAACAAGGTAGACCAAACCAAATGAATTGGGCTTGGGAATTGGTTATGCGTGAGTCAGAGTATTAACTAGCCCAAAGAGAGGTTATTAGACTACAATTGGGAGCCAGGTTGAGGTACATGTGTCGAGGAATTACTGGACAAGAGGGAATACAGTTACTATGATTATCAGTTCGTGCAAGTGTAGGCTTATGCAAAATGTTATTAGGAAATTCCCCCTTCTGGTGTCTCTCTCCCTCGTATATTTCTCTCTATGGCTCTGTTTCTCATCCCCCTTTCCTTCTGTTGTTATCCTTAGATAATTGCTTTATTCTCGGTATCAATATATCAATCTGTGGTTTCTATATTTGGTTGTGGATATTGGATCCATTACATTTGTGCTTTCATTGATTTGGACTCCATGGATCTCTGCTCTTCTACCATTGTCCGCTATCACCTCAATGCCATCCAGGCTTTGATAATAGCTATGATGGAAAATAATGCTCGTATGCTCAGACACCTCGACAACATGGAGCACATGATGTCTGTCTCCTGCAAGAAGATCCCTGACACTCCAGAGCACTCGAACGTGGTTGTGTATTTGGACAATAAGTGTGAGTCAGAGAAGGTCTCAACACCTCTTGTTATTGCAGAATCAAAGATTGATTTTGTTTTGGTTAAAGGACTCTCCAGCCCTGTGGACAATCCTGATGAAGAGGCTTATTCGATAAGCTATGCCTACCAAGTGTTTGCTGAAATACCCAACAGGAAACTTGACATGGAAGTTAAAGATTCAGTGAAAAATGATTCAGTCATTACAGTAACACAGATGTTTGGTGAAGTGTTTCACGTAGTTTCTGTAGTTAATTGTACGTACAATGATCTTGCCATGCTTGATAATCAACTTCCTTGTATGCTTTTCGCTTGCCGACACGACCAATTTATCGGTAGAGGTATACTTGATTACTTGTGTAAACTCGCTTGTGCTGAACTTTTATTCACTTTACATCAATTTCCACCTGATCACTCTAGATTAGACGTTCCATTTGATCCTGGTTCAACTTTGCCTTCCATATCTGTTGGCGCTACAATAAATTTTGTATTTTGTGTTGCGTTGGGCAGCTTGAAGCCTGATAAGTGCATGCCGTTTACCCAGTGGAATGCTTGCATTGTGCCCTTGAACCTTCAGTTGCAATATATTGCAACTGTATACAGATGGGTAACAATAAATAGTGTGGGCTCAAATGTTCTCATAGGGATTGCAGTTCATGGTTTTCACATAGATGTTGATGATGTTGTTGCGTTCGACGAGCAAGAAGTTTATGGTGAATGGCCACTTGGCCTTCCAGCAAAGCATTCCCTGGTTCCTGATCATAAAAGAAATAACATTGCTACTTATATTCTTCTAATGGTCAGGGTGTGGTCATTGTTTGTTAATCTTCCAAAAACTGCACTGGATGTTAAAGAGAATGAGAGGCTAGGAATGGCCAGAAATCTTGGATGGTTAAGGGGAATCTTTACTGATGAAGATGTATATTTTTATGTTCTTCTATTTGAACAGGAGCTAGATGAGATCATGTTCCATTTTAAAAGGAAGACCTTGAAAATCTTCCTGCTGGTTTCCTCTTCACGTCACTCTTGGTGTGCAACTGATTCTTTCCTGATTAAATCCCTTGTCCATTCTTACTTTCTTTATTATGAGATTGTTACCGCAACGACCTTCCAATTGCATCTTCCAAAGAATTTCTGATTCTCTGCGGGTGGCTGGGGATGGTATGAAAAAGAATGAATATTATGGAAGTCATTCATCGGACTATACAAGGTTATGTGCAGAACACCAAATCTGAAATCCAAATGTTGAAATAGCTCTTATATGTGAGAAATTGCAGCTAGTCCATTATTTTCTAATGATAAAAGTATCAACTCAAAATATTTTGAGTAATCATGGAGCTATAAAGTTGCACCAGTTTCCATTTGTGTCCAGTGCTACTATGTATATTGTTAATCTTGGTGGAATCGTGCTTCTTATTTGTGTATGGGATCCAGGAATCAATTCCAAGACAATGAATCTATATGTTCATACAGAGACCTCGAAGGCACAATTGTTACTGGGATCTAGGGGCAGTTTTTGCTTATGTGCATATTCTGATTCTATGACTAAGGTGTGGGATCCCCGCAGACAAGGGGATATCTCATCTCACTCGACGGATTTGGCTAAAGGGAGAGTGAAATATAGAATATCTCATCTTAGATGTTTAGACACATTTACCTTTAATATAATCAAGGAAGGTAACCTTGTTCTTTGCAATCTAGTGGACGAACCTGGTATGTTTGGCTACCCAATCACTCGGCACTCGCACTCAGTAGGTACCTGCACTCACTGGGGGTGTGTACAGACTCCGGAGGAGCTCATTCAGCCCAAGCGCTATAACAAGTCAATCATGGCATAAATCAATAAAACATGTTGCGGCGTGCAGCCCGATCTCATCATAAATCCATAATACCTGATGCGGCGTGCAGTCCGATCCCATCAATATCCTCACCATCAGGCCCTCGGCCTCACTCAATCAACAATCTCTCCGGTCTCTCGGGCTCACAATGTCATGAAAAATCAGCCCAAAATGATGATGTGATGTATCAATAAATGGTAACAGAGACTGAGATATGCTATGCAAATGAATGCGTATTACCGAGTATGCAATTGCAATGTAAGAAAATAACTCAACAGTATAAATGACCTCAGTGGGTCCCAACAGGATAAGCATATAGCCTAAACATGGTTTCTGACATGGATCACAGCTTAATTACTCTAGCACGTAGAGATTTCATGGATAGAAATAAGATTAGGTAATCACATAGTACCACATAGGGCTGGCAAGTGGGCCGGTCCCGGTCCGGTCCCAAATTAAACGGGCCCGGGCCTAAACGGGCTTTTTATAGGGACCGGCCCAAGACCGGGACCGTTTAGTCCCGGGCTAAGTGGGCCCAACATATTTATTTATTTTTTAAAAAAATAAAATAGATATTAGTGACAAAAGGATGTTAAAAAAAATATCTAAGACAATACTTTGTAAATTTTATTATAAAATTGTGACCTAAATTTTAATATTCAATATTTAATATCGAATATATATAGTATATAAGATGTATATATAGTATATAGATATAAGATGTATATATAGTATAGTATAGTATATATATTAAATGTATAATATATATATATATATATATATATATATAATATTCAATATTTAATATCGAATATATATAGTATATAAGATGTATATATAGTATATAGATATAAGATGTATATATAGTATAGTATAGTATATATATTAAATGTATAATATATATATATATATATATCGATATAGAAGAAAATTAGGGAGAGATTGTGATAGATTGATGATTTTGTAAAATGAAAGAATGATGGGGTATTTATAGTTGAAAATAGGGAAAAAGTGTAATTATAAAAAGTTTGGTATTAAAACAAAGTTGGGGGGGAGGGGGGTAAATGGATATTTTTGACAGTCCAACGGCTATACTATTTTATTTTTATTTTTTTTGAAAAAAAATAGTCGTTGGGACCGTTTGGCCCGTTAAGGTCCCGGGCTCTGGTGGGCTAAACGGTCCCGGGCCTGACGGGCCCAAATCATAGGACCGGCCCAGGCCCACTAAAACCGGCCCAAACGGTCCTGGCCCATTTAGCCCGTTTGGCCAACGGTCCTGGGCCTGGACCGGCCCACTTGCCACCCTTAGTACCACATAAATAACCGAGTCACAATTCACACGGTGCACGCCCACACACCTGTCACCTACCATGTGCGTCACCTCAACATCAAACACATATCACGTATATTCAAGGGTTCATACCCTCAGCACCAAGTTTAGAAGTGTTACTTACATCGAACAAGCCAAATCCAATACCGAGTAAGCTAAGTGATGCTCCAAAATACCATCCCGCGTGTACCGACCTCCGAATGGCTCAAAACTAGCCAAAAAACTCAAATAAATCAAATAAAGCCAAAGAAAACAAACCTAATCAAAAATCCGACAACTCATTCAATTACGAGTCCAACCATACTAGTTTCACTCAAATCCGACTCTGAATCGATGTTCAAAACTTAAAAACTCAATCTATAAAACTTTAGGCTAAAACTCCCAATTTCTCTTTAAAATTCATAATCCAATTGCCAAAAGCGAAGATAGAATCAAGAAATATAATCAAAATGAATGGAGAACACTTACCCCAATCCATATGGTAAAAATTGCTTCAACAATCATCTCAATCCGAGCTCCATAGCTCCAAATATGCAAAAATGTCTGAAACCTTCGAAATAAAGTACTTTATACATTGTTCTAAGGGTACCCTTCGCGATCACGATCGCGATTACAAAATTTTGCAAGACAATTTTTACCCTATGCGATCGAGGCCATTTCCCCGTGATCGCGATGAACAAACTTCCATCTAACCCTTCCCAAGTCTTCTCAAACAACTTGTAGTATATTAGCCATAACGCTTTGTAAAAAATTCCAAATGATAAACAGTTTAGTTTTCTGAAACCTAGACACAAAGGGCTACAACTTTTCTTTTTGGATCATCTCCAAATTCCTTATCGATCGCAAGTTATAAGCTTCAAAAGTCGGGTCAGTACAATAGAGATTTTCTTCTGTGCGATCGCGTGAAGTCTTCCGCGATCGCGATTCACCGCTCCAATTTTCCTATTTTTCTCTTCTCTATCACGTCCAAATCAACACTATCGCAATGTACACCTCTGTAGCCAAAAATGGCATAAAACTAGTCTGAAACCACCCCGAAACTCACCCGAGCCCTTGGGGCTCCACGCTAAACATCCACACAAGTTTATAAACATCATGCGAACATGCTCGCGCGATCAAATCATCAAAATAATACCCGAAACCATGAATCGGACATCAACACATGAAATTTGAAGGGAGAACTCAAGAACTTCTAGAATTACAACCAAACGCCTCAATATTATCAAACCAACTCCGAACGAACCCGAATTTTGCAGGCAAGTTCCAAATCATAACACAGACCTAGTCGATGTTTCAAATCTCACTTAGCAACATCAAAATCACACATCGCACCTCAAATTGACTTATTGAAGTTAATGAACTTTTAAAATTCAAAACTAACGGCGAACAAGCCTAAACACCTCGGATTGATCTCAAATTTGATACATAAGTCATAAATGACATGACGAACCTACTATAACTTCAGGAATCGAAATTAGACCCTGATATCAATAAATTCAGACCTCGGTCAAACCTATGAATATTTTCAAACCTTCAAATTTTTAACTTTTGTCAATTAGTGCCGAAACCTTCTAGAATTATCCAAATGCAAATCCGGGAATACACCCGAGTCCAAAATTACCATCCGGACCTAACAGAATCATCAAAACTCCGATCCGAGGTCGAATACTAAAAATTCAAACTTGGTCAACTCTTCCAACCTAAAGTTTCAACAATGAAATTCATTCTACCAAACGAGTTCTGAAACACCTGAAAACCAACGCCGATAATTGACACAAGTCATAATATGTCATACGAGACTACGTGTGCCCCCAAACTACCGAGCGAAGTGCAATTGCTAAAAATAGTCGGTCGGGTCGTTACATTATAGTAAAACTCACTTGTCGTTCTTCATGTACTTGTGGTGCCCTAAAACAAAGAAAACTACATATGTCTATGATCCTTTTCTTAGTCCAGTAATTTCAAGGTATGAGACTGTGATTGATCAAAACATGTTGGAGTTAAGGAACAAAGGAAGAGAAATGTTTTTCTACTGGTAGAGAGCTGGTAGCTATGGCCTATGGCCAGAGGGAGATCTATCACATTTTGCAGTATCGTTCTACGATGTCAACTCCGCCATGCCCAATTCAGCAACAAAGACAAAGCAGCTTAATTCGACCACATATCAACACCCTTTCCTCATTGATAAGGCTATACTCAAACCTTGAGGGCAAGGTTCTGTATAAGGGCGGGAGTATTGTTATGAACAAGACAAGAGTGGGTTGCTCAAGTGGTGAGCACCCTCAATTTCCAAACAATAGGTTGTGAGTTCGAGTCACCCCAAGAGAAAAGTGGGGAGCTCTTGGAGGGAGGGAATAAAAAAAAGAGAAAAAAAAAGTATTGTTATGAACAAGGTAGACCGAACCAAATAGATTGGGCTTGGGAATTGGTTATGCGTGAGCCGGAGTATTAACCAACCCAAAGAGAGGTTATTAGACTACAATTGGGAGCCAGGTTGAGTTACATGTGTCGAGGAATTACTGGACAAGAGGGAATGTAGTTACTATAATTATCAGTTCGTGCAAGTGTAGGCTTATGCAAATTGTTATTTAGAAATTCCCCCTCCTGGTCTCTCTCCCTCATCTATTTATCTTTGTGGCTCTGTCTTCTCATCCCCCTATCTTTATGTTACTATCCTTAGATAATTGCTTTGTTCTCGGTATTTGGTTGTGGATATTGGATCCATTACAGCACAACCACCACTTCACCTTCATCTAGCTCTCTCTCTATATATATTTTCTTAAATAGCCACTCCCCTTCCCCTAGTTTTTAAACACCATTGAGTAGATGAGACACCAAATAGATTATAAACAAATGTTATTGGTACACGCATTCAACTATGACAAGAGCTGGCTTTCTTTATTAATAATAATAATAATAATGGAAATTTTTTATAAATGAAGACATGGTACAAATTTGGCCAGTTGACTTCTTTAAGAGACTTAATAAACAAGTGGATTATGCTGAAAGAAATTAGCAGGCCTGAGCTCAAAACCCGAACTCAAAATACGATGTCCTTGTTCTCAATTTCCCTATCCCTACATCATAAAAGAAAATTGCAACTTCTTCAATCAATCAGATCCATTTACCTAAAAAAAATGATGCTGCACTTCAGAAGTATAATCTATTACATTACCTCAGGCTCCACATGGCTAGTGTATCATCCTCTTGGCTTTGATCAGTATATGATCCTCCAGCGCATTTCTCAGACTTGTCATAAGGTGTCACCCACACATTGTACTTCGTAAGACCTCCACGGATTTATGGGTAATCATCATCACTTAACAAGGGACCTGTTGCAGATCCTGGGATTAGACAGTAGCTTATTTTATTCCCAAGCTTAGTTTTCTTGTTTGGGTTCACCACTACCATTTCAAAGGCTCCTGACCCTAGCTGAATCCTTGCATCAGATTTTGTTTTAGTTGTTTCACTAACAACTGTCCAATAACTCTTTCTTGGTGAACTTCTGTTGATCATGCGGTTAGTTTTTAAGTTATTTTTGACAAAGGAATTTTCATGACCGTCCACGCCCAGATCAAGGTGAAAAGGTAAAGAAATGATCATGATATGCGCCTAATGAGTTTTCTGCTATCAATGTACCATAGACTGCTTCCTTTATCTGGTTGTTGTGAGTATATATTGTTAATAATGTGTATTCAAACTAGAAAATCAGAAGACGTTAGTTTCAGAAAA
The DNA here is from genome assembly GCF_000390325.3 of Nicotiana tomentosiformis. NCBI lineage: Eukaryota > Viridiplantae > Streptophyta > Magnoliopsida > Solanales > Solanaceae > Nicotiana > Nicotiana tomentosiformis. The sequence goes on from NC_090820.1 coordinate 43,008,368, forward strand.
CAAAAACAGAAATTACGAGCCCACAAGCTTTTCTTAAGGAATTTAATCCCCTCACAGTAGCTCAATGTTTCGGATTAATTCGCCCCAGGATAGAACGAAATAACTATTCTATGGTAGCGGCACTTCAAATCACAGAACTTCGGTAAACTCAAACAGCGGAGCAAATCACACAAAAATGCTTACATTTTTGCTTTGTAGAAACAATGCATAATGCAGATGTTAGAGGGGAGAGATTTTCAGATTCCGGTGGTGAAAAATGAGGTTGAGCCTCTCTATTTATAGCCCACAGCGTTGAGTCCCAACAGGTGCATGTTCGTTTGAAGAGGTATCTATTCGACAGAATTTCTGTTAAACGGAATGGCTAGCCGCGAATTTGACCGTTGGAAAATAATGCCGCGAATTTAATATTTTTTTCTCGCAAAAAAGATTAGGAAAGGAAATATTAAATGACGAAAATGGAAAATAAATTTAATTCAAAAAATTATTAATCAATCATATCAATTGACCGAAGTCGAGCGAGCGAGCGATGACGTCGGTGTGAGACTTGCTCTCTTCTCAACTCTTTAAGAGCTAGAAGAAGTACATCTATATATAAGCACAAGAATTTTCCTCTTCTTATCCAATGAGGGACAAAGTTCCTTTGTAAAAGGGACTAATTCAAAATTTTATTTCCCACCATTTTTCATTCACACTTCTTTTTGTTTAATTAAAAAACCTCAACAGTCCCACAAATGAATGGGGAATGGCTATCCGGAAAAGCATGCATGAAAAAATGGTGTGATTCGCAAGTAAGGATTAATCGCATCTGGATAAGTAGGTTTCCCTTTGAACTTTCCGTAGTGAACATAGATATACTCGATCAATGGGTAGATTTGATATATGTGAACACGTCAAACTTTGTCACACAACCATATGTCACACAATCAACCCTTAACCGTCTTTGGTTCTCATTGTTGTATTCGTTTCAGCCATGAACACCGCCTGATTTCATAAGTGTGTAGAGAACTGGCCTTACAACATTCTCCTTGAAGCGGCTTACACTTCACACTTATATAGGTGATTCCTAAACGTGTTATCCCATAGATACACTATTTGATATACCCCGTATCAAACTTAGAAACTATTAAAAAGCCTTAATGATTTATCCTCGATACTGAACATTGTCTTCATCATGAGAATGGACCAAAGTTTTATTTGACAATGTTGAACCGTCACTAATGACTTTGTTTGATCTCCTTGAACCTAGATCTTGGGATCTCCAATCTTCTGGGTAGAGTTGCTGCCACAGTGGCTTGTCCTGGGTCATAGTCCCAATCCCTTCGATGATTTATCATCCGCCTTTCTATTTAGGCCTTTTGTAAGTGGATCTTACACATTATTTTTTGACTTTACGTAGTCAATGTGATAATTCCACTAGAGAGTAGTTGTCTAACGACATTATGTCTTTGTCGTATGTGACGAGATTTTCCGTTATACATAACGCTTCCAGCCCTTCTTATTGCCTCTTGACTATCGCAATGTATATATATAGGAGCCACTGGTTTGGGCCAAAATAGAATATCTTCCAAGAAATTCCGGAGTCATTAAGCTTTTTCTCCAACCTTATCTAAAGCTATAAACTCGGACTCCATTGTAGAGCGAGCGATGCATGTCTGTTTGGTTGATTTCCAATACATTGCTCATCCACCAATATTAAACACGTATCCACTTGTGGAATTTTTTTCTGATGACTCTGTGATCCAATTTGTATCACTATATCCTTCAATTACCGCAGGATACTTATTGTAGTGCAAAGCATAATCTTGTGTATGTTTTAGATACCCCAAAACTCATTTCATTGCCATCCAATGAGTTTGGTCGGGATTACTTGTGTAACGACTCGGTTTACTTTTTGCACAAGCTATATCAGCACGTGTACAATTCATGATGTATATTAAACTTCCCATCATACGAGCATAATCCAGTTGAGATCTGATTTGACCTAGATTCTTTGTAAGAGCCACATTTACATCAATCGGAGTCTTTTTGACTTTGAAATCTAAATACTTGAATTTTTCAAGTACCATTTTAACGTAATGAGATTGAGACAATGCCAGTCATTGAGGAGTCCTATGGATTTTAATTCCTAGAATTAAATCAGCAACTCCTATGTCTTTTATATCAAACTTGCTAGCAAGCATACGCTAAGTAGAATTTATATCTGCAATGTCTTTGCTCATTATTAATATATCATCAACATATAAACATACAATGACTATATGATTTGGAGTATTTTTAATGTAAATACATTTATCACACTCATTAATTTTAAATCCATTTGCCAATATTGATTGGTCAAATTTTGCATGCTATTGTTTAGGTGCATGTTTCAATCCGTAAAGTGACTTAACAAGTCGGCACATTTTTTTTTCTTTTTCGGGAACCACGAACCCTTCAGGTTGTTTCATATAAATTTCTTCCTACAAATCTCCATTTAAGAAGGCTGTCTTCACACCCATCAGATGGATTTCAAGACCATACACGGCAGCTAATGCTATTAGCACCCGAATAATAATCAAGACCTTCTCGTTGTCTAAACCCTTTTGACAACTAATCTTACCTTATATTTGTCAATAGTACCATCAACTTTCATTTTTCTTTGGAAAATCCACTTAGAACCCAAAGGTTTATTTCCTGGAGGAAGATCAACCAATTTCCAAGTGTGATCACTTAATATGTATTATATCTCACTATTGACTACCTATTTCCAATATTGTGCTTCCGAGGAAGACATTGCTTCTTAAACGATTGAGGCTCATTTTTAAACAAAAATGTCAGAAAGTCTGTTCCAAAGGAAGTAGTTTTCCGCTAACGTTTACTACGTCTTGGATTTTCCTCATTAAACATACATTCCTTTGCTTCTTCTCGAGGTCGCTTAGAATTTTCACTAGACGACTCACAATCATTTTTATATGGATAAACATTCTCAAAGAATTCAGTATTACTGGATTTGATTACCATATTATTATGAATGTTGGAATTTTCTGATTTATGAACCAGAAAATGATATGCCTTACTATGTTTTGCATATCCTATGAAAACGCAATCAACCGTTTTCGGTCCAATCTTCACCTTTTTGGATTTAGTAACTTGCACTTTAGCCAAACACCCTCACACTTTAAAATATTTTAAGTTGGACTTCCTACCTTTCCTTTTTTTCCATATGGAATGGATTACATTTTGCTATGGGAAACTCGATTGAGTATTTGGTTAGCTATAAGAATAGCCTCCCCCCACAAGTTCTGGGGTAAACTCGAACTTATCAACAAGGCATTCATCATCTCCTTTAATATTTTATTCTTTATTTCCGCAATTTCATTAGATTTCGGTGAGTAAGGGGCAGTTGTTTGGTGAATAATGCCATATTCCAAACAGGTCTCTTCAAAAGGAGATTCATATTCACCACCCATATTACTTCTTATCATCTTGATCTTTTTGTTTAGTTGCGTTTCAACTTCATTTTTGTATTGGTTGAATGCCTCAATTGCTTCATCTTTACTATTAAGTAAGTAAATATAGCAATATCCAGTACTGTCATCAATAAAAATTATAAAATACTTCTTCCCACCGCAAGATGGTATTGACTTCATATCGCAAATATCTGTGTGAATTAAGTCTAAAGGATTTGAATTCCTTTCAACTGACTTATAAGGATGTTTAACATATTTAGATTCCACACATATTTGACATTTCAAATTATCGCATTCAAATTTAAGCAATACTTCCAAGTTAACCATTTTTCGTATAGTTTTAAAGTTGACGAGACTCTAAATGTGCATGCCATAAATTATTTGACTCAAGTAAGTAAAAAGAAGCTTGAACTTAATTGATATCAATAGTTGTTGCATTCAACTTGAAAAGGACCTCAGTTAGGTAACGTTTTCCTACATACACATCATTCTTACTTATTATAATTTTTTCAGATTCAAACACACACTTAAATCCATTCTAGATAAAAATTCCAGTAGAGACCAAATTCTTGTGAATTTCAGGAACATGGAGAACATTATATAGAGTCACAATTTTGCCCGAAGTCATCTTCAAAGATATCTTCCCAACTCCTTCAATTTTTGTTGTTACGGAGTTTCCTATAAAGATAGTCTCGCCATGCCCTACGAGAACAGAGGCAAATAACTCTTTGTTAGCACAAACATTGCGAGTGGCTCCAGAATTAATCCACCACTCTTTGGGATTTCCTACCAAACTGCATTCAGATAGCATGGCACATAAGTCCTCCATTTCATCATTCTTTTCAACTATGTTTGCTTGACTCTTCTTCTTGTCCTTCTTCGGTGTACGACAGTCTATAGCCTTATGTCCAGCCTTTCCATAGTTGTGGCAATTACCTTTTAACTTATTCTTGCTCGGGTAATTCTTTGCCCCAAACGACTTCTTTCTATTTTTGCTTATTGAAGCTTCCTCAACAATATTTGCACCCATTATTATTGAATTTCCACGAGACTTCTTTTCTGCAGTCTTGTTGTCCTCTTCAATCCTTAGGCGAGCAATAAGCTCTTCCAACTCCATCTCTTTGCGCTTATGTTTCAAGTAGTTTTTAAAGTCCTTCCACATTGGAGGTGACTTTTCAATAAATGCCGCAACTTGAAACGCTTCATTTATGACCATACCTACAATCATAAATTTAGAATTAATTATATAATCAGTATCTTTAATACAAATATTGATTCGATTTATACATTCGGCAATGAGGTCATGAACGATGACTTGCAGTTCTTGAACTTGAGTTACGACAGACTTATTGTCAACCATTTTAAAGTCCAAGAACTTTACGGCAACAAACTTCTTAAGTCCAGGATCTTTCGTTTTGTACGTCTTTTCAAAAGCATTCCACAACTCTTTCGAAGTTTCCATGACACTGTAAACGTTGTACAAGCCATCTTCAAAACAACTCAATATATAATTTTTGCACAAAAAGTCAAAATGCTTCCATGCCTCCGTGACCACAAACCGCTCATTTGCTGGAGTCTCTTCTCCCAAGACTGGAATGTCCTCGCTGATAAAGCGTTGCAGACTGAGTGTGGTCAAGTAGAAGAATATTTTTTGCTGCTAGTGTTTGAAGTCCACGCCGGAAAATGTTCCGACCTTTCCTATCGGTGCCATCGCCGGTGCAAGCGTTGTGCGACTTGAAGATGCAGTAGCCATTGCAGTAGTGGTCGTCCCAACAGAACAATTTTGTTGTTTCGTACTTGTTGTCATTTTTGTGTAAAAGAAATTGACACAAACATAATTAGTATCTCGGTGAAGTTTTTATATCTTCAAATCGAATACAAAAAATCGAGTAGAAAATCACAAGGATTTTAATCTCAGATTGAGTAGAAAGTCACAAAGATTTTAATATCAAACTGGAGTAGAAAATCCGAAGATTTAAATCTCCAAAACAGGAGCAGAAAATCACTATGATTTTAGTCTCCCAAACGAGAAAGTAAGATGAACACAAAAATAAATAATAAATTCCTTAAGCTTGTTCATAATCTGTATTCAAACCAGAAAATCAGAAGACGTGAGTTTCAGAAAACAAAAACAGAAAATTCCGAGCCCACAAGTTTCTTGTGTATCTTTAAGAAATTTAATCCCCTCACAGTTGCCTAAGGTTTCAGATTAATTCCTCTCAGAATAGAACGAAATAACTACTATGTGATAGCGGCACTTCAAATCACAGAACTTCGGCGAACTCAAATGGCGGAGCAAATCACACAAGATGCTTATGTTTTTGCTTTGTAAAAATAATGTAGAATGCAGAAGATATAGGGGAGATATTTTCGGATTCGATGGTGAAAAATGAGGCTGGGCCTCTCTATTTATAGCCAACAGAGTTGAGTCTCAACATGTGCAAAGGATCCTGTTTGAAGAGGTATCTATTCGACATATTTTTTGTTAAATAAAATGGTTGGTCGCGAATTTGACCGTTGGAAAATAATGCCGCGAATTTAATTTTTTTTTCGCGCAAAAATATTAGGAAAGAAAATATTAAATGACGGAAATGAAAAATAAATTTGGTCCAAAAAATTATTATCCAAAGCCAAGCGAGCAACAATAATGGTGCAAGGCTTACTCTCTTCTCAACTCTTTAAGAGCTAGATGAAGTGCTTCTATATATAAGCACAAGAATTTTCCGTCTTCCTATCCAACGAGGGACAAAATTCCTTTATAAAAGAGACTAATTCAAAATTTTATTTCCCTCCATTTCTTTTCCCACCATTTTTTCATTCACACCTCCTTTTGTTTTAATTAAAAAAAACCAACATATATCGACCCCCTTGCTTCAAGTAGACCAGTTAAGCCAACCTATGATGATGATTTTGGATGTACTTTAACATTATTTCAAAATATTTACTGTAAGCTACTCAAACATTTTTGTTCAAAAATCACAAATACGTAACTTACAGTGACTTTGATGCTTCCACTTTGCCTGAATTCATAATCATTAATGTAGTCATAATTCCCTACAGTTGACACCATTATCACCACCAGGCTCACCTCTGGTCTAACTTGTGTTATCTGCAGTTGAAAATTTTCAAATGAAGGAATAAGAGTGACCCAAAAATTATTTTAAGGAAGAACCTTATATATACTTTTCCTGGAATCCCAAGTTCTGTATGGCGCCACGTGATATCTCCAACTAACATAACGTTCAAATATACAAATTACGTTAGGCATTTTCCCTGGAGTACCATCAATAAACTTTGCATTTTCTGGGCAGTCCTTTGATGCTTAGCTTGAAGCTCCACAGCACAAAGACCCAATCCATATTCGCCTTCATCGAAATAGGTCCTATAGTGCCAATCTTCAGTCAGGTCCATGTATGGCACAAAGACTCCTTTTCAGCATTAAAGATTGATGCTACTGATATGCAGGGGCGGAGCCACATTGTTGGCTGCGGGTTCGACCGAACCCAGTAACTTTTGTTCAAACCCTATATTTGTATTAAGAAATCTAATAAATATGTACAAATTCAGTAACTTAAAAGGATTATAATCTCAAACTCATAAGGTTCAAATCTTAGCTCCGCCTCTGCTGATATGATTATTCATGTGTACAAATGTGCATGAAAAGTCATGAATGTCACAATATTGTATAGCATGAGGAAATACATCTCTATGCCTACATGCTAAGTATGCATGTCAAATGTAATGCATTACAGTGATAAACTGATGTATTCACACTCTCAGAGTACTCAATCTTACTGTCTTACACTCAATCACTCGGTACACTCAATTACTCGGCACTCGGCACTCGATACATGTGCTCACTGCTGGTATGCCAGACTTCGGAGGGGCGGATCCTGCCCAAGCGCTAATATAAGCCAGCATGGCATGCTACGGCATGCAGCTTGATAAGTATGAATTTTAACCACTTATTAGTACCTTCTTGCTTTAATTTTAGTTCGAAAGTGTTGATTTATGTTCTCATAACTAATGAAATTGTGCTAATTGTAGGAATGTTGGAGAATTGGACTTTAATGAAGAAATTTAACTCAAAAAAGAGTGTTCTGGCTCATAAGGCAAGAAGGAGCGCAGCAGGCCAAAACATGGTCGCACTGACAAGAATTCAAAAAGTTAAGAGAGTTTGCAAAACGACCAAGTATGAAGCCTTGCCAAGAGTGCAGTTGCAAAAGGAAAAGTGCGACCGTAGAAGCTGAAGTGCGGCCGAAGACCAAATGGTGCAGCCTCTGAAGTCTCCAACATGCAGAGTCAAGTGAATTGCGCACCACACATGGAATTGTGTGGCTGTCGATCCTCACGAAGGGCATTTTTGTTAGCGAATTTTGGGACACTATAAATAGATAAGAATCACTTTTTAGGTTATATTTGGTAATTTTTTGAGCCGTAGCCTTTGTAGTTTACCACTTTTGATAATTTGTGACCAATATTTGTTAAAAACATATTAGTTTATCATTCTAATTTTGTAATATGGCTTTAATTAGTATTTCTTCTTTATTTTACTTCCATTTCTATTATGAATAGCTACATATTTTCTAGGGTTGTAACCCAACCCTAATGTGTAAACCTTATGGGTAATTAATTTAATACTTGTTTATGATTGGGTGTTTGTTATTTAGCCTTGTTCATGCTTAATTTCTATAACTAATGGTTGCATACATTGATTCATGCCTTTTTGACTTGGTCTTTACTTGGGAAAGAGGGACATAGTCTAGGAAAACTTAGCTAATAAGGAATTTGGCTAGTTAAGGTTTTGACTAGCCTAATTAAATGGTTTGAACTAGAGATAGGAAAAATCCGACTTGAGCTTTTATCAACTATTTAACTTGATACCCATTTGGGCTTGAGAAAGCCAAATTGGGCAAAATTACTCTATGACCGAGAGATATTGAGTGGGTAACTTAGAGTTGAGAGCTATAATACACCTCGATCACTAAAATAAGTGTTAATATAATTAACCCATTAGTCTAATACCTAGGTGAAGGTTACATCCCTAGGCCTTTTACCCATTTGCAAAACAACAAAAATAGTTAATCAATCTCTAGACTCCTTTCTCTAGTTATTCACTGTTAGTATAGATTGTAGAAGTAAATTACAAAATCATCTTGTTTGGAAGCGTATTTTAGCTATTTCTTCTACACTCATCAAGTGTACACTCTAACACCCACACTTAACTCCCTGGAAAAATCGACCCCGACTCATTGTTGGGTATTATTCTTCCAACGACCGTTTTCACTCATTGTTGAGTGTGGATTAGGCGTGGATCAATTTTTGGCGTCGTTACCGGGGAGTTATAACGGTGTTAGCTATATATTTGAGTGTATTTTTGGAATATCTTCTTTCCCTTCTGTGTTACTAACTTGTTTAATAAATCATAGGTACAAACATGGCGAACAATAAGCTCAGAAATATGCCTTTTGGGGACTTGAATGGTGAAGAGAAACAACTCGATGAGGTACCTCAAGTTCCACAACCTAATCGGCGTGGCCGAGTATCACAAGACAGCGTGCTCGTACCACCCCCACCTCTACCACATCTACCATAAGTGGCTCAACACCGAATATTGCCCAACGAAGGTTATGCTAGTGCAATAGTCCCCCTTCATATTAGGGCGGGCAACTTTCAAATAACCAATATGATGCTCACTTTACTTGAGCAACGGGGCTTCTTCACCGATGCACCAACTCAAAATGCTTACAAATATTTTAAGGGCTTTATGGATACATGTTGGAGGAGTAAGCAAACTAATATTTCCGAGGATACATTGAGGCTAAGACTTTTTCCCTTTTCTCTATGGGGGGAATGCTTTAGATTGGTTGGGATGTTTGCCGAATCATTCAATACACACTTGGGATGAGTTGGCGGCCAAGTTCATTACTAAGTTTTTCTCTCCCGGTCACATGGCTACACTTTGGGATGAAATCTTAGCATTCAAACCAGAACTGAATGAACCACTACATGAAATTTGGGAGCACTATAGAACAATGGTTAAGGAATGTCCCAACAATGATATGACAGAGAACATGTTACAACAAGCCTTCTATCGTGGGATTAACACAACCAACTAACGTGTAGTGAATCAACTAGCCGGTGGAAACTTCATGACAATGCTTTATGCGGAGGCGTGTGACATCTTAGATGAGATGGCGGAGATGTCATCGGCTTGGCAATTCCGGGCCAATGTCTCACAAGGTGATCCAAATATGATACACCTCCACAAAGAGTTAAAAGACCATGGGAAAGCCATTGCCGAATTGACAACAATCATAATTCAACTAGCAAAGGCCCAACTCAATCAGGTGAAGCTCCTAACTAAGTTCATGCTATGAAGGGAGTTAATGTTTTGGTGAATAAGAAGAGAACCAAGGGTCTACAAATGCAAATCCGAGTGGAGAACTATGTGCAAGATGATGGCGGTCTTGACCAAGATGATTCTTATAATGAGCAAGAGGAGGAAGTTCAATATGTGAACAATTTTTAAGAGCAAAGAAACAACTTCCTAGGCCCAAATCAACAAAAATGGAAACCACAAAATAACCATGAAAATTGGAAATCTAACAATCAAGAGAATTGGAATAATAACAACAATTAAGGAAATTGGAGTGGAAACAACCAAGTAAATTGGGGAGGCAATAATCAAGGTGGATAGGGAAACAATCAAGGCAACTGGGGGTCGGATTTTCAAAGGCCCCCAATGTATCAATAATCGAGCAACCCAGCTCCTTATCTTTCCCATGGTTCAAGTTCTTCAAACAATGAGATGGGATGTATTGAGAATATGTTCAAGCAAATGATGAAAAAGAATGTCGATTCGGATGTCCAACTTGCCTCACACAACACATCAATCTGCAATCTAGAAGTTCAAATGGGGCAAATCTCTCAAGCTCTAAATTCTCGTCCTAAGGGTGCACTACCAAGTGACACGGTGGTGAACCCAAAGGGTAGTAAAAATAAGGGACATGCTATAGCGGTTATCACAAGGATTAGAAGAAGTGGAAATATACCCACCTCAAATGAAAGACGACTTGTCGATGATGACCAAGTGATGCAAGAAGAAGAGATCCTAAACAATGATGTTCCAGCAAATGAGGAGGTTCTGATTGATATTGATGATAGTATTAAAGAGACTCAAGAGGAGGTGAACCCATCTAGGGAACACATCATTGATATACCGGAACTGGTAGTGCAAAAGGCAAAGGCACCATTACCTAAGCCTCTACCTCCATACCCTCAAAGAGTTTCCAAGAAAACTGGTGAGAATCAATTCAAGAAGTTCATCCAAATGATGAAGAGTCTTTCAATCAATGTGCCATTGGTAGAAGCTTTGGAACAAATTCTGGGTTATGCAAAGTTTATAAAAGATCTTTTGACAAAGAAGTAGTCGATGAATTTTGAGAATATCAAAGTCACTCATCAAATGAGTACAATTGTTCATTCAATGGCTCATAAGTTGGAGGATCCCGATGCTTTCATGATTCCTTGTACAATTGGAAGTCCCGAGTTCGCTAAAGCTCTTTCTGATCTTGGGGAAAGTATAAATTTGATGCCTTATTCGATTTTCAAGACTTTAGGGATTGGTCAACCAATACCCACTTCTATGAGGTTTCAAATGGATGATCGTACCATGAAGAGGCCTTTGGGTGTGATTGAAGATGTTTTAGTCCGGGTTGATAAATTCATTCTTCCGGCGGACTTTGTTATTATAGATTGTAAAGTTGATTATGAAGTGTAGATCATTCTTGGGAGACCTTTCCTTGCTACGGGTAAGGCTCTTTGTGATATAGAATCCGAAGAACTCACTTTCCGGGTTAGTGATGAAAATGTGGTATTCCATATGTTTAAGTCCATGCGGCAACCAAATAGTAATGAGGTGTGTTCTTTTATAGACTTAGTGACCGATATTATTGTTAATGATACAAGTGCTACTATCAATGTTGGTGATATATTGGAGGCCGTTTTGTTAAATTTTAATGATGACGAGATGGATGGTTTCATGGAATGCGTGAACTCTTTGCAAGGAATGGGGTCATACAACTATGCATCCCGAAAATTATCCTTAGATCTTGAAAATATGAAGCCTCTTTCTACAAAAACTCTATTAAAGAGCCACCTACTTTGGAGTTGAATCCATTGCCTCCACACCTTCGGTATGAATTTCTTGACCTTTATTCTACTTTACTGGTTATTCTTTCCTCTTGTTTGACTAAGGTTCAGGTTGATTCCACATTGGCGGTATTACAAAAGAGGAAGAAGACTATTGGGTGGACTTTGGCAGATATTCGAGGTATAAGCCCCGCCTTTTGAATGCATAAGATCAAGTTGGAGGATGGTGCTAAACCGTCCATTGAACATCAAAGAACACTCAATGAGGCGATGCAAGAAGTTGTCAAGAAGGAGATTATCAAGTGGTTGGATGCCCGGTTGTCTACCCCATCTCCGATAATTCATGTACCTCTCCTGTTCAATGTGTCCCGAAGAAGGGGACATGACGGTGGTTACCAATGATAAGAATGAGTTGATTCCTACAAGAATGGTGATGTATGGATTATCGCAAGCTCAATAATATTACAAGGAAGGATCATTTTCCACTTCCTTTCTTAGATCAAATGCTCGATAGATTGGTCGGCCGTGCTTTCTATTGCTTTCTTGATAGGTACTCGGGCTACAACTAAATTATCATTTCTCCGAAAGATCAAGATAAAATAACATTTACATGTCCCTATAGTACTTTTTCTTTCAAGAGGATACCATTTGGTTTGTGCAATGCACCGGCGACTTTTCAACGGTGTATGATAGTTATTTTCACGGACATGGTAGAGAGTCACCTTGAAGTTTTCATGGATGACTTCTCGGTGGTTGGGGACTCTTTTGATGTTTGCCTTGCAAATTTGGATAAAGTGTTAGCTAGATATGAAGAAACCAACTTGGTGTTCCAACATGCAAAGTCAAGTGAAGTGCGGCCGCGGATCCTCCAGAAGGGCATTTTTGTTAGCGAATTTTGGGTCACTATAAATAGGCGGGAATCACTTTTTAGGTTAAGTTTGGTATTTTTTTTAACTGTAGCCGTTGTAGTTTACCACTTTTGGTAATTTGAGACCAATTTGAGTTAAAAATACATTAGTTTATCATTCTAATTTTGTATTATGGATTTAATTAGTGTTTCTTCTTTGTTTTATTCTATTTCTATTATGAGTAGCTAGATATTTTCTAGGGTTGTGACCCAACCCTAGTGTGTAAACCTTATGGGTAATTAATTTAATGCTTGTTTATGATTGGGTGTTTGTTATTTAGCCTTTTTCACGCTTAATTTCTAGAATTAATGGCTGCAAACATTCATGCCTTTTTGACTTGGTCTTTACTTGGGAAAGAGGGACCCAATCTAGGAAAACTTAGCTAATAAGAAATTGGGCTAGTTAAGGTTTTGACTAGTATAATAAAAGGGTTTGAACTACAGATAGGGAAAATCCGATTTGAGCTATTATTAACTCTTTAACTTGATATCCATTTGGGCTTGAGAAAACCAAATTGGAAAGATCACTCTATGATCGAGAGGTCTTGAGTGGATAACTTAGAGTTTAGAGCTATAATACACCATAATCACTAAAACAAGTGTTAACATAATTAACTCATCAGGCTAACACCTAGGTGAAGGTTACATCCCTAAGCCTTTTACCCATTTAAGAAATAACAAAAATAATTAATTAATCTCTACACTCTTTTCTCTAGAAGTAAATTACAAAACCATCTTGTTTGGAAGCGTATTTTATTTATTTCTTCTACACTTATCAAGTGTATACTCTAACACACACACTTAACTCCCTGAGGAAATCGCCCCGACTCATTATTGGGTACTATTCTTCCAACGACCGTTTTCACTCATTGTTGAGTGTGGATTGCGCGTGGATCGCATCCCTATCTCATAATGAGTCAATAAAGTCTGTTGCGACGTGCAACCCGATCCCGTAATAACTGTTGCAGCGTGCAGCCCGATTCCATACATCACGCCCCAACTTAATTATCAGTCTCTCCAGTCTCTAGGGCTCACAAATCACATGTCAATCAGCCCAAACAATGATAACATGATGTAACAACAAATGATAACAGAGACTGAGATATAATATGCAAATGAATGAATATGACTGAGTATATAGTTACAATCTAAGCAAATAACTCAACAGCATATATGACCTCAGTGGGTCCCAACGGAATAAGCATATAGCCTAAACATGATTTCGAACATGATTCACAGCTCATATAATCAAACAAGTAGGGAGAACATAAATGTAACAAGATATAACAGCAAAACAAGTCCGGTCATAGTCTAATAGTCAACTAAAATCATGATTTTCCCGGTGCACGCCCACACGCTCGCCACCTAACATGTGCATCACCTCAATACATCTCTTATAACATAGTTCCCAGGGTTAAATACCCTCAAATCCAAGTTTAGATATGTTACTTATCTCGAATAAGCCAAATCCAATACCGAACAAGCCAAACAATACTCCAAAAATGCCATCTCGCGCGTACCAACCTCTGAACAGCTCGAAACTAGCCAAAAGCAACTGAAGAACATCAAATAATGTCAAAGGAAACAAACCCAATCAATAAAGGTGGAATCTTCAATCAAAAGCCCAAAGTCAACTAAAAAGTTAAACACGGACCCGCACCTCGGAACTCAATAAAACTCACAAAATCCGATAACTCATTCAACTACGAGTCCAACCATACTAGTTTTACTCAAATACGACTCCGAATCGATGTTCAAAACTCAAAAATTCACTTTAGGAAAGTTTAGACAAAAACCCTCAATTTCTCTTTAAAATTCATAATTATGCCAAAATCGAAGATAGATTCATGAAATATAATAAAAGCCGAGTAGAAAACATTTACCCCAATTCATATGATGAAAATCGCTTTCAAAAAGCGCCAAAATCCGAACTCCCTAACTCAAAACGTGAATAAAATAATCAAACCCTCGATAATATAGCTTCTACCCAGGCACCTTCGCATCTGCGAAAATATTAGCCGTTTCTGCGGCGTCACTTCTATGACACAAGCTCCGCTTCTGCGGAGACCACTAATAGCCGACCTCTCGCACCTGCGGACAATGTTCTGCTTCTGCGCAAACTCCCAACCAAGCTGACATCCGCTTTTGCAATCATACTCCCGCTCATGCGGACACGCAGATGCGCCCATCTATCCGCTTCTGTGGTCTTCCCTCATCCATCCTTGCTACGCTTCTGCGGCCACCGCACCTGCGCTAATTACACCGCAGGTGCGACCACACCAGATCCAACAAAGACCAGCCATCACACATGAATAAAAAATGATCTGAAACACGTCAGCATCTCACCCAAACCCCTAGGGAGCCCGTCCGAACATACCAATAAGTCCCAAAACATAACACGGGCTTATTCGAGGCCTCAAATCACCCGCAACAACATCAAAACCACGAATCGCACCTCAAATCGAACTTAATGAACTTTTGAACCTTCAACTTCCTAAACTCGTGTCGAACCATATCAAACCAACCTCGAATGATCTCAAATTTTGCACACAAGTCCCAAATGACATAACGAATCTATTTCAATTCCCGGAATCATAATCCGAACCCGGTATCATCAAAGTCAACTCCCGGTCAAACTTATGAACATTCAAAACCTTCAAATTGCCAACTTTCGCCAAATAGCGCGGAAACCTTCTAGAAACATCCAAATGCAAATCCGTGCATACGCCCAAGTCCAAAATCACCACCCGGACCTAGCGGAACCATCAAAACTCTGATTCGGGGTCAAATACACAAAAGTCAAACTTGGTCAACTCTTCCAACTTAAAACTTCAAACTTGAAAATCATTCTTCCAAAGTAATCTCGAATACCTGAAAATCAAAACCGACGATTCACACAAGTCATAAAATATCATACGGAGCTACTCAAGACTTCAAACTACTGAACGGGATGCAAATATTCAAAACGACCGGTTGGGCCGTTACGTAAATATAACCCCGAGCAATACTTGTCCACTAAGTTTGCGAATCTTCAGGGCAAATAGTCCAGCTGGCCGGAAGATACCCAACATCTAAAAGTAACGGACGAAGCCACGTAACTTGCCCGTGAGACAAAAAAACAACCTCAACTCTGTTTTATTCTTTGGTAATCTACTTTTTCCAACATTGGCGTTCTTGAAACCCGATTATGTCAAAACGTCTTCTTTGATAGGTTGTTTACTAACTTTCGGTTATATCAGCAACTATAAAAGATAGCAGCGTCTTATTTATATACCTAAACATATTGGCCATATTGATATTGTTAAAAGGGTGTTGAAGATGGACTTGGCAACTGTTGAATCGAAAACAAGCGATTAATAAATTTGGAATAAACATCCGTAATAAATGTCCTTGCAAATAATCATTGTAAGTGTCTGTCAGTCCTACTTAAAAGGACTTACTGGTGAGAAATCCTTGTAGACGAGCTTATTTTAGACAATCCAATAATTATTTTGCTAGTGAACCTCTGCATCACCTAAAAATTTGTTGAGTAGTTTAGTATTCATAATTATTTGTTACTATGTTTGGATGATGTTCAGTCATGAAGAAAGGGACTTCAAAGGGTTCCTTTCCACTTAATGATGAGTTAATTTCCATCCAAATGTAGAGCTCTGAATCAAACAAGTTAGCTTGGTACAAGGATGAGTCACTGAGCTCTGTCTCACAATTCCAAATCTTGCAAAAAAGTCACTACATAAACTTATCTTTGCGTGCTGCATCCTACCTTTGATCATATTTTGGATCATTTTTGGGATATATATATATATATATATTCCCTCAGTTATTGCTCTGTTCTTATCATTCGGCCTCATGCATGTCCCAAGACACTAAAAAGTTGCAGTATAGTATGAGAGCAATCCATTGAAGCGAATCGTGAAACTTGGATCTAGTAATCGTACTTGCCTCTACTTCAGAAACCACCATAACCAATGTCTTAAGGCTTTTACTAACCTTTTACCTTCACTATGCAGACTGAATTCTGGGTGAACAACCACCGCTCCCCTTCCCCTAGTTTTGAAATACCATTGAGTAGATGAGACACCAAATACAAATGCTATTGGTACAAGTTTTCAACTATGACAAGAGCTGGCTTTCTTTATTATTAATAATAATAATGGAAATTTTTCATAAATGAAGACATGGTACAAATTTGGCCAGTTGACCTCTTTAAGAGACTTAATAAAGAACTGGATTATGCTGAAAGAAACTAGCAGGCCTAGGTTCAAAACCAGTACTTAATGTTGGCATAACTGGAAAATCTTCCTGCTTTGGTACATGATGAACACCTAATGTGTACCATAATACGATGTCCTTGTTCTCAATTTCCCTATCCCTACATATAACATAATAAAAGAAAATTGCAACTTCTTTAATCAATCTGATCCATTTACCTTAAACTAAATGCTGCACTTCAGAAGAATAATCTATTACATTACCTCAGGCTCCGCATGGCTAGTGTATCATCCCCTTGGCTTTGATCAGTATATAGTCCTCCAGCCCATTTCTCAGACTTGTTATAAGGTGTCACCCACACATTGTACTTCGTAAAACCTCCACGGATTTGTGGGTAATCAACATCACTTAACAAGGGACCTGTTGCAGATCCTGGGATTAGACAGTAGCCTATTTTATTCCCAAGCTTAGTTTTCTTGTTTGGGTTCACCACTACCATTTCAGAGGCTCCTGACCCTAGCTTAATCCTCGCATCAGATTCTGTTTTAGCTGTTTCACTAACAACTGTCCAATAACTCTTTCTTGGTGAACTTCTGTTGATCACGCAGTTAGTTTTTAAGTTATTTTTGACAAAGGAATTTTCATGATCGTCCACGTCTAGCTTAAGGTAAAAGGTTAAGAAATGATCATGATATGTGCCTAAGGTGTTTTCTGCTATTAGTGTACCATGGACTTCTTCCTTTATCTGGTCGTTGTGAGTGTATATCGACCCCCTTGCTTCAAGTATACCAGTTAAGGCAACCTGTGATAATGATTTTGGATGTACTTTAACATTATTTCTAAACAACAATTGGTATTTAATGTAAGCTACTCAAACAATTTTCTTCAAAAATCACAAATACTCCTCATGATCAGTAATGTAACTTACAGTGACTTTGATGCTTCCACTTTGCCTGAATTCATAATCAGTAATGTAATCATAATCCCCTAGAGTTGATACCATTCTCACCACCAGGCTCACCTCTGGTCTAACTTCTGTTATCTGCAGTTGAAATATTTCAAATGAAGGAACAAAAGTGACCCCAAAAGTATTTTAAGCAAGAAGTAAGAACCTTATATATTATGCTAAGTTACCACTTTTCCTGGAATCCCAAGTTCTGTATGGCACCACATGATATCTCCAACATAACGTTCAAATATATAAATTACCGTTAGGCATTTTCCCTGGAGTACCATCTTGCCAGATGAAATAGCCATCAATAAACTTTGCATTTTCTGGGCAGTCCTTTGATGCTTAGCTTGAAGCTCCACAGCACAAAGACCCAATCCATATTCGCCTTCATCGAAATAGGTCCTATAGTGCCAATCTTCAGTCAGGTCCATGTATGGCACAAAGACTTCTGACACAAATCCTCTATACACGACACTCCTAAATTCTTCCTTTTCAGCATCGAAGATTGATGCTACTGATATGATTATTCCTGCTCTCATATCATAAGCTACATGAAACTTCCAATCAGCCCACCTAAATTCAGGAAAAAACATGTCATTCTTCAGCAATGCTTTGGTTTATCATTAAAAGCTATTCAGCATTTTGTTTTCTTTAAAAGCATAATATATCAAGGCGTTTCTTCTAATGAATCTAATCTTTACCTCACTATGTTTCCATCTAGAGTAAAACTTGGTCCATTTGGCTGCACTATTTTTATTCCATCTCATTGCAAGTTGGAGTGAGGCCTTTGTTTTGGTTCCATGTAATCGGTCCCAGTAGCTTTGGGAACCGGGACCATCAAACGATCAAGGTACCTCACAATTTTCATCTGATCAAGAGCAACAGTTATTGTAATTCCTCAATATATAGATTAATTGTGCCATCTAAGTAATAGCACATGACTTTAACCATTCTGTTACTGCGCTTCCTTTTCTCTCCATACCATCCAACAGCGGAACATTGGCACACCACCTCTTTTAGCTTTAGCCCTCTCTTTTTAATGGAGGATATAAATGGTAACTTGTTAGCAGCTTCCTGTTCTTGAAAGGTAAGCATAGGGTAACCATGTCCATCATAGATTTTATCTGATAAAACTGAAACACTCGATAAGTCTATCATGATTTCATGTGGGTTTTTTTATCAATTCTAGCGATAACAATAGCTTGGCGAGGTAGGTCCATGAAAGGACTAATGGTTTCTCTGGTTCATTTAGGCCTACATAATGAAAGGTTACATTAAGGGGAAAAGTGGACTTTTTGACTATGGTTTTTAACTTATTGAGTTCAGATTGATTGAGAGGGTCCAGTGGGTGGTGGTAATCAAGGGATGATGTTGCTGTATTAACAAAGAAGAAAAAGAAGAAGATGAGGGAAATCTTGAAGAATAAAAGCATTATTCTTGCTATTAGAAAGTTGTAACTTGAGAATCTCAGGAAAGACATGAATCCTACAGTTGATATGGTTTATGAGTATTCTGATGATTTTTTGATGTTAAAATAAAAAAAGGAAAATCAAATGAAAATTCAGCAGCCACATATACTAAATGATATTGTAGACAGAATCCTGCAGCACCTTGACTTGTCTTTGAGGCCTCTGTCAAGTCAAGATTCCTACAAATAGTTGTGATTTTGGGACCTCAACGCATAAAGCAACAAGTGAGAAACAAAAGAGCCATGTGTAGCTATGTTGCTCGAACTCTCCGAAAATGTTGCTGGGTGCGTGTCGAATCCTTCAAAAATAGTGTAATTTTGGAGGATCCGACACGGGTGCGGCATCATTTTGGAGAGTCTATTCAATATAGATGTGTAGATAGCTGTAAGCTTAAGTATTTATTTTAAGTTAGTAAATTTGAGAGTGGTGTGTGAAAAATGTGCAATATGCTGCTAAGTACTTCTTGTAACAATTTGAACTAAAGCATACTAGATCTGCCTCACTTCTTAGATTTCTTGGGATATTTCTTGAAATATATTTCGCAAATTTGAGTCTTTATGTAAGTGCCAAATCATTCAAGTAAATTCACTATTATTTGTCTCAATCTTTGTTAGACAGGTTTAAATTGAACGATAGGAACAGTGAGAATTCATATAACTTAATCGAATTTACTTGAAGTTGAGGCATAGTTGTTACTACGTGTGTGCATAGTTTGGAAATTTTAACTCTTCTGATTTTTGGTTCGTTTTTTCTCGAATTTAATTAATAAAATTTCGGATATCTACATGATAAGATTTCAGATGGGGTGATTTGTATTGGAACAATAGTCCTTGTTACTAGTAGTTATCAATTTATTTTCGGAAAAGGGCCAACAATACTACTGTCACGAACCAAAATCTCACCTGTCGTGATGGCGCCTATCTCGATAGGTAAGTCGACAACATCAATAACCCACTATTTTCTATAAATACCGAAAACATAATAATTAAGTTTAAGAGTAAATCCCACAAACATTAGAAATAAACACACTCTCAAAACCTGGTGTCACTGAGTACATGAGCATCTATACATTACAAGTCTAGAAAATACGGTCTATCATAATCTGAGACCAAATACAATAGACAAAGAAAAAAAAAATAGGGAAGGAAAGACAAGGTCTGCGAAACATGGCAGCTACCTCTGAATCTCCGAAAAATCAACTGTATGAAAGAATCAACACCCACTGTATCCGGGATCATCTGGATCTGCACACGAAGTGCAGGGTGTAGTATGAGTACAACCAACTCAGTGAGTAACAATAATAAATAAACAATTGGAAGTAGTGACGAGTTTCTCATCTAAGTCCAAATACAGTACTTTTCAATACAAAAGAGTAGGCATGCTCGCAAGTTCAACATTTAGATTTTACTGAAATTTCATATCAAGTTTGACCGCAATAGAAATAATATTTTCCAAAAATCTTCAAAATAGTGATATATAATAGCTGAAATGCAGCAATTAATGAAATCAATGCATCCTCTTAGAGTGACAGTCACTCAGTCCGCTCATTCACTCTAACCTCACAATCACTCTTTCCTCATAGTCACTCTTTCCTCACAGTCACTCATCACTCGGCACTCGCACTCGGCACTCGTACTCGGCACTCGCACTAGGCGCTTGCACTCAGTAGGTACCTGCGCTCACTAGGGGTGTGTACAGACTCCGGAGGGGTTCCTTCAACCCAAGCGTTATACCAAGCCAATCATGGCATAAATCAATAAACATGTTGCGGCGTGCAATCCGATCCATAAATATCCTCACAATTAGGCCCTCGGCCTCACTCAGTCATCAACCTCTCCAGTCTCTCGGGCTCTCATAAATCATGATAAGCAGCCCAACAATAGTGATATGATACATCAATAATAAATAAGAGAGACTGAGGTATGATATAAAATGAATAAACATGACTGAGTGAAAAATTACAATTTGAACATATTATTCAACCACAGAAATGACCCCAGTGGGTACCAATAATAATAAAATATGTCAAAACATGAATTTTAATACTCAATTTTTCCCTATCACGTAGAGAATGTACGGATATCAACAGATAATTCAACTACACAGTTCCAAGGAATTTGACCAAGTCACAATTGCTACGGTGCACGCTCACGCGCCTGTCACCTAGCATGTGCGTCGCCTCAAAACTACTCACATAACATATAATCTGGGGTTTCATACCCTCAGAACCAAATTTAAAACTGTTACTTACCTCAAACTATGAAATTCTTATTCTACTAAGCCTTTGCCTCGTGAATTGGCCTCCAAACGCCTCGAATCTAGTCACAAATAATTTGTTTCAGTCAATAAAATTTATTGGAATTAATTCCATAAGAAATTATTAATTTTCCATAAAAATCCGAAATTTAGCTCAAAAATCGCCTTTGGGGCCCACGCCTCGGAACCCGACAAAAGTTACAAAATCCGAAAGCTTATTCAACCACGAGTTTAACCATATAAATTTTACCAAAATCCGACCTCAACTCGATCTCCAAATCTTCAAATCTTATTTTCAAATCCCTAAGTTCAAACCCCCGATTTACACCTCAAAAACATATAATCTAGTCGGATTATTCGATGATAATTCAATATTATGGAGTAGAAATAATCACAAGGGACTTACCTTGCTCAAAACCCGCCCAACCCGAGCTTGGTATGCCCAAAAATGGCAAAAGCTTGGGACTCCTCCAATTTTATTCTGTCTAGGCTCTGTCGCACCTGCGACCAGATTAGCCGTATCTGCGGTCTCGCAGGTGCGACTAAATGTTCGCATCTTCGATCACCCAAAAGGTTCCCTCCGTTTCTGCGCGTTCCTTTTCGAACCTGCGACCTCGCATGTGCGGAAATTTCTTCGCACCTGTAACTACTGCTCCTCTTCACATCTAGTCGCTTCTGCGATGGCTGGTTCGCACATGCGACTTCGCACCTGCGATCAGACCTCTGCAGGTGCGAAAATACAAGAAGCAAAATTTCCAGCAGTGGTCTTAAGTCTGAATTTGATCCGTTAACCATTTGAAACTCACCCGAGGCCCCCGGGACCTCAACAAAATATACCAACAAGTCCTAAAATATCATACGAACTTAGTCGAACCCTCAAATCACCTCAAACAACGCTAAAACCATGAATTACACCCCAATTCAAGCCTAATGAACTTTGAAATTTCCAATTTCTACAAATGACTCCGGAACCTATCAAATCACGTCCGTTTGACCTCAAATTTTGCACACAAGTCATAAATGACATAACAGACCTATTCAAATTTCAGAATCAGATTCCGACCTCGATATCATAAAGTCAACCCCGGCCAAACTTCCAAAAATTCAACTTTTGCCATTTCAAGCCTAATTCCTCTACCGACCTCCAAATAATTTTCTGGACACGATATTAAGTCCAAAATCACCATACGGGGCTATTGGAATCATCAGAATTAAATTTCGAGGTCGTACACCTAAGTCAATATCTAGTTAACTATTTCAACTTAAGCTTCCAACATGAAAGTTTATTCTTCCAAGCTAACTCCGAAATACCTTAAAACCAAAACCGATAATTCACACAAGTCATAATACCTCGTAAGAAGTTATTCAAGACTTCAATTAGTTGAAAGGAGCATAAATGCTCAAAACGACCGATCGGGTCGTTACAATCTCCCCCACTTAAACATACGTTTGTCCTCGAACGTGCCAAGAGTTGTTCTTAACCTTCAAATCTCTATTCCACCTTACCACGCACATACCCGGGGGTGATCTCACGTCACCCTATTCTATATAGGCCTGACCACACAACATAACTGAAAATCATTAATTTAACCTTAGCCCAAAAACCTTGGAGCCAAATTTCTAACATCCAGAATTATTTTCAAGACCCGAATCTCACATCTACACACTGTATAAGCCTGAACAAGTTGTATCCAGCCATAACCATAATCCCAGATATAATCGCATAACATACTACGCAACTCGCTTACTCGTAAAACCATTTCTGATCACCGTAACTACTCAAAACCAACCAAGTACTAGTATATAACCTCATATCAAGCCAAACCTCATTCCAAAAATGTTCATACAGTGCTGATAATAAAAGAAACATGTATAAATCTCATGACCCCTTAGCAGAGTAACAAGTCATGGAGCTCTCTCTCGCCCCAACCAGAACCATAATCACTTTATAAGCCGACTTTCAATATTATCCTCCCAAATATACCGTAATCAAACCTGATAACACCCAATCTAGGTACAATTACCTTATATTATTAAACACAACTATCCCACAGACACGCCATATCAATATAACTCAAACCACAACTGCGCAATCCGTGTACCTAAATATAGGAGATGTCTCAAGGAAGAGATCCATATTGCAAGCTCAACAAGCACCACCACAACCACAATGTTACAACCAACTCCTCAAATTTCATGAAGAGGATAACCGTAGGCGCATATGCACAATTGTAGAGGAAGGAAATTAATGAATCAGATAAATTATCATAGAAATAAAATTCCCACACACGGCACGGACAACTCACGTGCCAATAATATAAATCGCCCAGCATGGTCACATGCCTCCAGTCCCAGCATATCATACAAGAGCAATTAAACAAGTACACTTGTATTTGATAATGACATAAGATCCTCATGCTCCTAGACTGGTATAAATAGCACGCCATAGTGTAAGCATGTGCAAAGTCTGCTATCAAAAATAATTAACGCAACTAGTACGTTGACCAAGTTTTAAATAAAATAGTCACCTCAAATAGGTCGCAACCCCGAAACAACATACTTTTGAGAACTCCCAGTCTCCAAATTCATCAAACATATGAATCACCGTAACTGATCCCAACTCCAGCACTAAAATTACTAACACATCTTCCATTCACGATAACCCCATGAGGAATACTTTCATAATTCTTCCGTGCCACATAGCAATAATTTGAATATCAGCAGTCTATCAACCGGGTGAGTGCTACAATACCGATGAACATCCGTAAGTCAAAACATAATGCGCCTTCTGAAATGCGCACCCTTCTCAGGAATTACCGAGCAGTTATAACATTCATCGAAATATCTGAAACGGACCATGCTGTCCAACATTCGTTACCTTCTCTTCAAGACTGAACTGTCACCTTGTATATGTAAATCCTATTCCAGCACAATACACCACATCTATTATGCCATCATGTGACAAGCATAAGAATTCCATTATCAACTCTAAGTCACCAGCAAATTATATACCTTATTAGTTAGAAACCTCTCTCTTGCTTCTTTCCAAGAGGAAATCATCATACACAACACGTTCCATACACCGGTAGAAAATATCCGATTCAAACTATGGTAGAAACCATCATGAACACTTTGAAATCCATTTGTACATAACCAGGCTATCAGAACTGAATTCTCTAACTCCACCAAGCCATACAAGTTGCCAATGCATATTGCCACAAAATACCCGTAAAGCCCCACATCATCATAAGAGCCAAAAGAACCGAGTATACCATTACCATACTGATCCAGCATATTACCCATTTATCTTATTTTCTCCGAGTTTCTTCTAAATTACCCTCAAGTTGATATTTCTCCTTGTCAAAACACTATTATCCTTACCCAAAGCTCACTACAAGACATCCTAACATAAAACCACATCGCTCTAAGGTCCATAGGCCACTGTATTATTCTTAAGCACATTCATAAATACCCCAACCGTAACACTCACTCTGAAAATACCTTGTGCGAATTTAAAATTGTTCCTCTTTCCTTTCTTATACTGAAATGTAGAATCCATAGTCAAACAGAATTACCACACGTCCCGATACCATCCAATATAAGTAACTGATTCTAGTGATATACAAATTCAAAAAAATTTCAATTTTCACATATACATTTTGAATCCATTAGAATCCTCTCGATAGTCATTCACTCTGCTCAAATCTAATTTACTCCGCCCCAAACGGGCCGAAAGACATGTGCTCCTTTAGCACAATTAACACTTAAATAAGTAACCCTGCCTTAACACTACCAATCAAATTCATACTTCGTGGGCACTACATCCTTCAAAATAACAACTTAATCATTCCATAATTTTCATATTTTCATAAAGTGCAATGTAACCCGTATCCAGGAATTTACTCACCCGAGTCATCGTCGATCTCCACCTATGTAAGTCATAACTAAACCACAAGTATGCCTCATACCAAAACTAAAATTTAACACATAACCATGAAATCAAATTGTCAATAGCAGGCTCCCCCACTTAGCCTTAAGCTGCAATTATATAAAATTAGAACCCGCAAGGATTTCTCCTTCTCAATTACCAAGATCTCGCACCGTTAATCCGCCAGAATTCTCAAAGTCTTTTGTTATGCTTTTCATGAACATTCTGAATAGCCAGCCACAGTCACACACTTGACCTCTTACCGGGTAGCAAGTAATATTCCTCGCAGAAGCTTTATCAACATCACGCCACCGCTAACTGCTCACCAGAGACAACCCACATGTGGAATTCCTTACCGACATCTTCCAACGACGCTGCACTAGGTGCAACGACCACGTAATCAGTAAATTCTCCCGAGCTCATGCTCGCTCACCATTTGTATAAGTTTGCACTTTCCCTATTGACATTAACTGAAAGTTCAACAATACCTTCCGAACTCAAGTCATATTGCGCCTGAAACGATAATCAGATCTTCACATCCCTCTTCATTTCAAACAAACTCCTTTCTACCATATTCAATCTTTCTTCGTACAGTGACCATCACTCCAAATAAAGTTCGTATGCCAAATCACATTCTATCACAATTCCAAACTGTTCTACACTTTCTCAAGATGCGCGACTACCCTACCACATAATCCATATGCTAATCTACCAATGTTAATTCAGTTGAACCATCTCTTTTAAGCAACTTCTTAACCTCTACTTCTCCTACTTGACCTGCTAGTACTTCAACCACTGCGAAACACTTCCCGTCATATCTTCCCTCATAATTTGTTGTCCAATTGTTGCATCAAATCAAAATGCATCTCTGTAGCACCTGAACCAATAAATTGTTACTGACTCTAAGCCTCTTGGAAGATCATCTTTCTCGAGCCATCAACATTAGAAATACCCATTCGATTCTGAACCGCTGCACACAGCTATCTCTGGCAACCACCCCTCATGCACCATTTCATAACACCCTACCCTGAAGGCGAAATCCAAGAAGACCGTAACACCGGCGGACCATAATACATTCAAACAAGGACGGCGACATAGCATCACAATGGAAATTCGACCATGCTCGCAATTACCAAGTTTTGTTACTTTAATAACCAAACTTGGACATCTATAGTCCGATTGCCTTTTCTCCGCTGGAATTAATTGCTGAACCCCTTAATCATGCAATGAGAAATCCTCTCTTCGAGCCATTCACCGCCTCAACATATAACGAGAACCTTACCATTACACCAATATTGTGCGATAATAACACATAGCCATCGCAGCAACCCGTGCACAGTCTCGAAATCATAAAAACAAATTCAGATACTGAGCTGGAATAAAATAACATTCAAATCATCTTAACACATCCTGCAGTTACATCATACTCATCACAAAGCCATTCCACCGCTCATCGAGTCACAAATTCCACTCGTAAGGACATTACCAGACATATGAGTCCAAATGTACACGTTACACCTGAAGCTACCGAGCCTAAGTTGCGGTCTAAACCTGGCCTCAAGTCCTCCAGATAGGCCCATCACCAGAACACGGAATACACATCTCAAACATCATTCATGGAATCACAAGCAGGCGATACACAGCTGATACCGGGCGCTCATGTGCGCATACGAATGCGTAGAAGGAATTCCAAGAGTTATGTTTCAAGATGAATCAATTACGCACGATAGAATACAAGAAAGTAAAATTTTCCTAAGATTTCGGTAGCCTCTCAAAGATAAGTACAGACGTCTCCATACCGATCTGTCAGACTCTACTAAACCTGATCATGACTCGTGAGACATATGTAACCTAGAGCTCAGATACCAACTTGTCACGACCCAAAATCTCACCTGTCGTGATGGCGCCTATCTCGATACTAGGCAAGCCAACAACATCAATAACCCACTATTTCCTTTAAATACCGAAAATATAATAATTAAGTTTAAGAGTAAATCCCACAAACATTAGAAATAAATACACTCCCAAAAACCTAGTGTCACTGAGTACATGAGCATCTATATATTACAAGTCTGGGAAACAGGATCTATAATAATCTGAGACCAAATACAATAGACAAAAAAATAAAGGGAAGGAGAAACAAGGTCTACGAAACATGGCAGCTACCTCTGAATCTCCGAAAAATCGACTGTGTGAAAGAATCAACACCCACTATATCCGAGATCACCTGGATCTGTACACGAAGTGCAGGGTGTAGTATGAGTACAACTAACTCAGTAAGTAACAATGATAAATAAAGTACTGGAAGTAGTGACGAGTTTCTCAGCTAAGTCCAAATATAATACTTTTCAATATAAAAGAGTAGGCATGCTCACAAGTTCAACATTTAAGATTTCACTAAAATTTCATATCAAGTTTGACCGAAACATAAATAATAGTTTTCCAAAAATCTTCAAATTAGTGATATATGACAGTTGAAATGCAGCAATTAATGAAATCAATGCATCCTCTCCGAGTAACGGTCACTCATTCCTCCCATTCACTCCAACCTCACAGTCACTCTTTCCTCACAGTCACTCATCACTCGGCACTCGGCACTCGACACTCATACTCGGCACTCGGCACTCGACACTCATACTCGGCACTCAGCACTCGGCACTCGGCACTCACACTCGGCGCTCGCACTCAATAGGTACATGCGCTGACTAGGGGTGTGTACAAACTCCGGAGGGGCTCCTTCATCCCAAGCACTATATCAAGCCAATCATGGCATAAATCAATAAATATGTTGCGGCGTGCAGCCCGATCCATAAATATTCTCACAATTAGGCCCTCGACCTCACTCAGTCATCAACCTCTCCAGTCTCTCGGGCTCTCAGAAATCATGATAAGCAGCCCATCAATAGTGATATAATGCATCAATAATAAATAAGAGAGACTGAGGTATGATATAAAATGAATAAACATGACTGAGTGAAAATTACGATTTAAACATATTATTCAACCACATAAATGACCCTAGTGGGTACAAATAATAATAACATATGTCAAAACATGATTTTTAATACAAGTCTCAGCTCAATTTTTCCCTATCACGTTGAGAATGTACGGATATCAACAGATAATTCAACTACACAGTTTCAAGAAATTTGACCAAGTCATAATTCCTACAGTTCACGCTCACATGTCCGTCACCTAGCAT
Source organism: Nicotiana tomentosiformis (assembly GCF_000390325.3). Classification (NCBI taxonomy): domain Eukaryota; kingdom Viridiplantae; phylum Streptophyta; class Magnoliopsida; order Solanales; family Solanaceae; genus Nicotiana; species Nicotiana tomentosiformis. The sequence goes on from NC_090820.1 coordinate 43,036,897, forward strand.
GTGTGTCACCCTAAAATCACTCACATAACACATAATCCGAGGCTCCATACCCTCAGAACCAAATTTAAAACTGTTACTTACCTCAAACCGTGAAATTCTTATTCCGCTAAGACTTTGCCTCGTGAATTGGACTCCAAACGCCTCGAATCTAGTCATAAATAATTCGTTTCAGTCAATAAGATTTATTGAATTAATTCCATAAGGAGTTACTAATTTTCCATAAAAATTCGAAATTTAGCTCAAAAATCGCCAGTGGGACCCACGCCTCGGAACGCAATAAAAGTTACAAAATTCGAAAGCCTATTCAACCACGAGTCTAACCATACCAATTTTATCAAAATCAGACCTCAACTCGACCTCCAAATCTTCAAATCTTATTTTCAAATCCCTAAGTTCAAACCCCCGATTTACACCTCAAAAACATGTAATCTAGTCGGATTATTCGATGATAATTCAATATTATGGAGTAGAAATGATCACAAGGGACTTACCTCAAGTTTTCCCGTGAAAACCTTGCTCAAAAATCGCCCAACCCGAGCTTGGTATGCCCAAAAATGGCAAAAGCTCGGGACTCCTCCAATTTTATTCTGTCCAGGCTTTGTCGCACCTGCGACTAGATTAGCCGATCTGCGGTCTCGTAGGTGCCACTAAATGTTCGCATCTACGATCCTCCAAAAGGTTCCCTCCGCTTCTGCGCGTTCCTTTCCGCACCTGCTTCCTCGCAGGTGTGGAAATTTCTTCGCACCTACGACTACTGCTCCTCTTTACGTCTGGTCGCTTCTGCGATGGCTGGTGCGCACATGCGACTTCGCACCTGCGATCAGACCTCTGCAGGTGCGAAAATACCAGAAGCAAAATTTCCAGCAGTGGTCTTAAGTCTGAATTTGATCCGTTAACCATTTGAAACTCACCCGAGGCCCCCGGGACCTCAACAAAATATACCAACAAGTCCTAAAATATCATACGAACTTAGTCGAACCCTCAAATCACCTCAAACAACGCTAAAACCATGAATTACGACCCAATTCAAGCCTAATGAACTTTGAAATTTCCAATTTCTACAAACGACTCCGGAACCTATCAAATCACGTCCGTTTGACCTCAAATTTTGCACACAAGTCATAAATGACATAAGGACCTATTCAAATTTTCAGAATCAGATTTCGACCCCGATATTAAAAAGTCAACCCCCCGATCAAACTTTTCAAAATTTAACTTTCGCCATTTCAAGCCTAATTTCTCTACCGACCTCCAAATAATTTTTCGGGTATGCTCCTAAGTCCAAAATCACCATACTGAGCTATTGGAATCATCAGAATTAAATTCTAAGGTCGTTTACACCTAAGTCAATATCCGATCAACTATTTTAACTTAAGCTTCCAACATGGAAGTTCATTCTTCCAAGCTAACTCTGAAATACCTTAAAACCAATACCGACAATTCACATAAGTCATAATACCTCGTAGGAAGTTATTCAAGACTTCAATTAGTTGAAAGGAGCGTAAATACTCAAAACGACCGGTCGTGTCGTTACAACCACTAACGTATTGAAAATAGCTCAAAAATACTCTCTTTTAACCTTTCGGTCCGCAAATGCCCCTAACATTTATTTTTGGGCTAAACATTACCCTTATATCTAACAGAAGGGCCAACAATACTCCTAACGTATTGAAAATATCTCAAAAATAACTTTCGTTAACCTTTTGGTCCGCAAATGCCCCTAACAATTATTTTTGGGCTCAAACTTATCCCTATATCTAACAGAACTAACTTGATCAATTTTTTGACTTTAACTTCGCCAGGTGGTATTTTCTTAACCCGCCACGTGTATTATTTGTATTAAATATAACCCATCTGTATCTTTTAAAATATTCAACGACCCTGACCCGCTCCTATATATTTGGACGGTCGGCTAAAAATAATTATATTCGCTAGTTAAATATATAAAAAAATATACATTGATTATATATAAAAATATGTATTATTATACATTAATATTTATATATATAATATTTTAATATATATATTGTACATGATATTATTTTTAGGAGAAATTATATGGTGTAGTTTTTCCTATTAATTATGATCTATAACTCAAATTTATTAAGCAAATATGACAATGGAACGACAGATTTTGCTAATATTTTAGATCTATCATTATATATTAAAACACTATTAGTTCCCATTGAAAAGATCATGTGAAGTCCATTAATGTGCTAAGCAATTAGATATGTATATAATTAAAGGTTTTAAATAATTTTGTTTCCATCTGTTTCTTTGCTTCTCCTTTAGAATCATATAAATAGAACATTATCATTTTTATGTTTGCAAATTAAAATTTATATTTGTTAAACTTGTTAAGATCTGCAAAATTTGAAGGGAAAACTACACCATATAATTTCTTCTAAAAATAATATCATATTAAATATATATTAAAATATTAATGTATAATATATATATTTTTATATATAATCAATGTATATTTTTTATATATTTAACTAGCGGATATAATTATTTTTAACCGACTGTCCAAATATATAGGAGTGGGTTAGTGTCGTTGGATATTTTAAAAGATAAAGATGGGTTTATTTAATATATATAATATACATGGCGGATTAAGAAAATACCACATGATGAAGTTAAAGTCAAAACATTGACCAGGTTAGTTCTGTTAGATATAGGGGTAAGTTTGAGCCCAAAAACAAACGTTAGGGGCATTTGCAGATCAAAAGGTTAACAGAGGTTATTTTTTAGCCATTTTCAATACGTTAGAGATATTGTTGGCCCTTCTGTTAGATATAGGGGTAAGTTTGAGCCCAAAAACAAACGTTAGGGCATTTGCGGACCTAAAGGTTAACAGAGGGTTTTTTGAGTCATTTTCAATATGTTAAGGGTATTGTTGGCCCTTTTTCGATTTGTTTTTAGTATTTATCTCTTTAGATTAGATTGCATTTATCTTCTAGATTAGATGATATTATAGTTAGGTATTCAGAGTTATCCCTTTGATTTAGATAGGATTCGTCAGTTATTTGGTTTACATAAAACTCTAGAAAGATGGTTATTGTAAATTGTATTTAAACTCATTGAGGCATTCAATAACAGACACAATATTTCCATCATCTATTCAAGTGTTCATATGGTATCAGAACCTATACTACTCTAACGAGCACGATCCTATTATTTTTTTCCACACACCAAATCCTCCAATGACGAAAGATGGAAACACAACCAGAGTTGTTAATGCCGACAACACTGCTAGTAATATCACCATAGTTCAATTCAACCCCGCTTCCCAACTACCTATCAAACTTAGTGGCAGTCACAATTTTGCTACTTAGAAAGCTTAGTTCTCCATGCTTATGCATGGTCATGACCTCTATGGTTACCTTGATGGATCCACCCCAGCCCCCATTCCGAGCACCACTTTTAGAACCAACAAAACCCCTAATCCTGCTTACACACTTTGGTTCCGTCAGGATCAACTTATTTAAAATGCCCTTATGACTTCCGTTGACCCTACCATAGCCTCCACAGTTACCGTTGCTAACACATCGAAACAGGCTTGGGACTCTTTGCCACTGCCTACGCAAACAAGTCATAAACCCAAATTTTCGATCTTCGTGATCAACTTGCCGGAATTACCAAAGACACCACTGCTATCATTGAGTACCTTCAACGTATTCGGTCCCTTTCAGATGAACTTGCTACTGCAGGTGCCTCTGTCACTAATTCCGAACTCATTGTCAAAATCCTCAGTGGACTTGGCCCTGATTTTCGTGAGATCTCAGGTGCCATATGGGCACGTGACACTACAGTTACCTATGAAGAACTATATGAAATGTTTCTTGACCATGAGCTCTTTCTTTGACATGAGGAAGCTAAGAAACCCCTGGTCCTATCACAACAGCGGTTGCCACTCACAACAAGTCAAACTACAACTCTAACAGTAGCAACAATCGCCGCCAATACTACAACAACAACAACAACAACAACAACTCTCAACCATGGAGCAAGAATACTCGCCCCAATACTGCCAGCCAATATCATCCCCCAAACAATAACACCACTGCTGTTATTCCTTGTCAGTTATGCAACAAGATCGGACATATTGCAAGTGTTTGCCGATCCAAGTCATACAATCACTTTGAGGCTAAAGCCAATTACATCACAGGCTTCAACACTACTGCTAACCCGTGGATAGTTGATTCTGGTGCCACACATCACATCACAAAGGAGCCGCATAACCTACAACCATACCACAGTAACGAGGATGTCTCCATGGGTGATGTTAACAAAATTCTCATCTCACATACTGGTTTTACTCAGTTATAAGCATCAAATAATATTTTTAAGCTAAATGATACTCTGTGCTTCAGCCATTAAACGCAATCTTATATCTGTATCCAAGCTATGTCATGATAATCTAACATCTGTTGAATTTTTTTCCTTCTCTTTTGTTCTGAAGGATTTGAAAACGCGAACCCCATTGGTGTATGGCCGGAAGAGAAATGGACTATATGAGTGGGCCAATTCACATTCACAAGCTCACATGTCTACCACTACAACCTCTCTAACCACTTGGCATCAAAGACTAGGTCATCCATATTCTAGAGTTCTTAATTATGTCTTGAATAAATTCTCGCTACTATTTGTTGAACGAGTTAAGTTTCATTATTGTAATTCCTGTTTGTCTAATAAATTCCATCAGCATCCGTTTCACACATTAACTTTGGAAAGCTCTAAACCGCTTCAAATTATTTTTAGCGATTTGTGGGGGCCCTCTCATGTTTTGTCCATTGATAAAAAAATTATATTATTGAATCTTTGTTGACCAATACACAAGATACATGTGGCTCTACACACTAAAAAATAAAAGCGAAGTTAAAGAGCTTTTTCAAAAATTCCACCCTTTAACAGAAAAATATTTTGATACCAAAATTCAATCGCTTTACACTGATGGTGGAGGAGAGTATAAAAGTATTGACTCTTATCTCTCGCTTCATGGTATCGAACATCTTTTCAGCCCATCCTATACGCCTCAAAGAGTTACTCTTGCTGAGCATAGACATCGTCATATTATTGAAACTGCAAGTACAATTTTACATGAGGTGTCTCTTCCACCAGTTTTTGGTCATTCGCATGTCACTATGCTGTGTATTTAATTAATCGTCTACCCATATCACTCTTGTATAACTCCTCCCAATTTTAAAAATTATTTGGCAAGTCACCTGACTATGCCTCTCTAAGGACTTTTGGACACTTATGTTATCCCTGGCTTAAACCGTACTCTAAAAATAAACTTGAACTCAAGTCTAAACCATGTGTATATCTCGGTTATCTTTGTCCCATCATTGTCTTTAGTTCTTTGATCCTACTTCTTCAAAAATTTAATTATCACGAGTTGTACCATTTCTTGAAAATAATTTTCCATTCAAAAGTTTATTCTCTAATACTACTATTAGACCCACTAAGTTAGATTGGACAAATATCACTACTGTTGATTTACCCAGTTCCACCCCTAATTTTTTTCCTATTTTTGATTTGCCCCCTCTCATTAAAACACACATCCCATACGTAATAGATGATTCCCATCCCCCCAACAATACCTCATCCCCTTTCTCCATTGAACAGGCCTCAGTCCACCATATCCGGCGTACCACCAGCGGCAGATGCGGATTCCCCTCCTTCACAGAGTTCTACTCCAGGTATGTGTACTACTCCTCCTCCAACTCTAATTCCCCAAGACCCCTGCTACCCAAACCCATCCCTTATGCCTACTGTGAGACCCCAAACCTTTAATCCCTCTATAAAATCACCTACTCCACCAACCAATCTGCCTCACAGCCCCACTTCATCTCTGCTAGTATACCATCGTCGTTCCCCACGCCCCAAATTAACCACTTCAATGGCACCTCCCCCTACTCTGCCACACGTACCTACCCCTCCAACTCGTATAGTCACCCGCTCACAGAATAACATCCAGAAACCAAAACACATTTTTGATTGCCTAGCCTACTTAGAACCATATCTTGTATCACACACCTTTAAACAAGCCTAAAAGTACCCTGAGTGGAGGAAAGCCATGAATTCAGAATTTAATGTGTTACTGAAAAACCATACTTGGGAACTAGTTCCATATGACCCCCCTAAGAATGTTGTTTCATGTAAGTGGATTTTCAGGATTAAAAGAAAAGCAGATGAGTCAGTTGATCGTTACAAGGGGAGATTAGTTGTAAAATTCACTCAGAGGTCAGGCGTTGACTTTCACTTGACTTTCAGTCGGGTGGTTAAACCCACTATTGTACGAATCATGCTTGATGTTGCCCTTCGGTTTCACTTGCCACTTCGTCAATTCGACGTCAACAATGCTTTTCTTCAAGGTACATGACACAACCCTGGGGCTTTGCTTGTGTTGATAATTCAACTCATATTTATAAGTTGCACAAGGCAATCTATGGCCTGAAGAAAGCGCCTCGGGCTGGGTATAATGTGCTCAAAGGCCAGCTTGCCCATATGGGATTTTCTAAGGCTGAATCTGATAACTCATTATTCATCAGAATTAGTCATGTTGGTTTTATGTTTATTTTGGTACATGTTGATGACATAATAGTGATCGGCAGTAACCCCATCAATGTCAATAAAGTTATAGCCTCTGTTGCCTATCGCTTGTCCATTAAAGATTTGGGAAATCTCAATTATTTTCTTGGTGTTAATGTGGTTCGAAACTCTAATGACATTATTCTCTCTCAAGCCACTTATATCAATGAAATCCTGAATGATAAGTTGATGGCCGATTGTAAGAGCGCAAACACACTGATGAGTGTTTCTGAGTTGCTCAAACTCAATGATAGGGCTCTATTAACTGATGTGACTCGCTGCCGTCGAGTCCTGGGAAGACTTCAATATTTGTATTTTACAAGGCCAGACATTTCTTATGCAGTTAATAAATTATCCCAATTTATGCAATCGCCATCTGATCTTCATTAGAAAGCTGTGAAGCGAGTTCTTAGGTACCTTCATGGTACGATCAAGTTTGGCCTACGTGTGTCCCCAAATTTTGATTTCAATCTGTGCATATACTCTAATGCGGACTGGGCTAAAGATCTCACTGATATATCCTCCATATCTGGTTATATTCTCTTTCTTGATAGAAATCATATCAGTTGGTCCTCTAAAAAGCAGAAGAATATAGCTCGCTCATCAACTGAAGCTGAATATAGAGTTGTCGCCAATGCACGTGCCGAACTACTGTGGGTCAGAAACCTATTGCTTGAGATGCAAATTCCTGTCAGATATACCCCTACAATCTACTGTGATAACATTGGTATCACTTATCTAAGTGAGAATCCGGGCCTTCACAGTCGCATGAAATATATTGAGGTGGACTTTCATTTTGTGTGCAACCATGTTGAATAAAAGGTGGTTCGAGTTGTTCATGTTCATTCTGCTAACCAACTAGCTGATATGCTCACCAAAGCACTAGCCAAACCATCCTTTGAACGCAATTTGTTCAAGTTAGGCTTAGTGACACATAGCCTAACTTGAGTGGGGTGTATTAGATCAATAGTCCTTGTTACTATTAGTTATAAGTTTGTTTTTAGTATTTATCTCTTTAGATTAGATTGCATTTATCTTTTAGATTATATGATATTATAGTTAGGTATTCAGAGTAGGATTCGTCAGTTATTTGGTTTACATAAAACTCTAGAAAGATGGCTATTGTAACTTGTATTTAAACCCATTGAGGCATTCAATAACAGACACAGTATTTCCATCATCTATTCAAGTGTTCATAATTTGCACAAATAGGATCATAAAGTGTGAACTCTAAGATTCCAACATATATTGGTGACTTTGGGACTTCAAGGCATCGGGCAACAAGTGAGAACATAAGAGCTATGTGTAGACAGCTCTAAGATTGAGTGTTTATTTAACTTTAATTAGTAAATTTGAGTGTAGTGTGTGAGAAGTCTACAATATCACTACAACATGTTTCTTGTGACAGTTTGAGCAGAAGCACTCTAAATCTACCTCATTTCTTAGATACATCGGCTTATTTGTTGATATAATATTATACATTTGAGTCTTAATATAAAGATGACGACATGAACAATGAGAATTCATATAACTAACTCTAACTTCCTGTATATGAGGCTTTGTTGTTATTGTTGAGTCTTCATGTAAGTGCTCAATCTTTGGAGGAAGTTCACTACTCATCACCCCTGGTCCTATACTCAACAGTGAAAGTAATTCTCCTCCTGAAATTATGAATACCTTTTATTGTGAAGTTTTAACTATTTTAATGATTCATATCCAGCTAGACATATAAGGGCAGTTGCAACATGTAAGGACAAATGCATTAAAATGATTCTCCCATCCTATTTTATTTGTTACTTTGTGTTCGTTGATGCTATAAAATATTTTTTACTATAATTTTCACTTTTAAATTTCTACCAGCATGGTACTAAAATATATCAGTACACGTCTAATCATTTATATATCTGAAAATTTGACATAGAACTGAAAAAATCAGTTTACATAGGAGCATAAGAAATACACTAAACTTAAAAACACAACCTAAAAATTGGACACAAACCAACTTTCTTGTCTTTTGAATTTCAGAGACTTTTTTCCTTCATTTCCTGATTTTAGCTGTTGTGAACATGCATTGCGCGAATTCATATAGTAAGTAGCGGAACATAACTTACTTGGAATTGAGATATAATTATTATTGTTTCTTGATTTTAAACTTAATATAAAGGTAAGACTGTGATATGATCAGATCAAAAGAAACAAAATATTCAAATGTAAGTGCCATACCAGCTCTCCTCTATTCCAATTTATACAATAACAAATTAATTGAAGAGTCAATCAGAACACTTTTTCTTTGACTAAAATTTTTCTCACATTGTTTAAACTTTTCCAATATAAGCTCTTGGTAACGTATTTAGAAATTAAAAGGAAGCGGAAAAAGAGGACTTTTATGACCAACCATGGATTGGGTTGGGGAGGGGGGAAATTGACTAATGATAAAATTTAGGAGTTGGAGGAGAAGTTGATGGATATGGTGGCTTGGGAGATTAGTGGGGTCGCATATAGTATGTGGACTAGAAAAACTAATTGTATTAGGAAAACCGCTAGAGATGTATTAGGAATCACGAAAGGTAACTTTGGTGGACATAGAGGGGATTAGTGGTGGAATGGAGAGGTCCAAGGGAGAGTGGAAGCCAAAAAAACTGCTTACATGAAGTTAGTGAAGGGCAAAAACAAGGAGAAAAAGAGGACGAATAGGGAGAGGTATAAGATTGCAGAGAAGAAAACAAGGATAGCGGCTATGGCGGTTAAAACGACAGCTGATAGGTTACAACTACCTTGCTTTTATGTTTTGATGATCTAACAAACTTACTACCAAGAACCAGATAAGGAACCAGTTACATATCCTCAAGACCTTAAGATCGAAAGGCTCCAGCTTGGAATATACTTCAACTCTTCAGAGTCATAGGAATAACAGAGGGAACAGATAACTATCGCTTTCCGAGAAAACAATACAAGTCAACTACCTCGGCTGTAAAGTTGCTGCCTGCACATGCTACAGTGCAGAAACAGTACAACATTCAACTTTATGGGGTGTGTCTTTTACCTACCTTACTTATATCATTCTAGTGATGTCACAAATGTATTATTAAACATCAAGAAAGGTAAAACAAATCACTTGTTCTCTTAGAGAAATCATTGAAGCTCTCATACGGTGATTGTTGATCAAGCAATCAACTCTCAAGTGATCAAGAACAAAGAACAACACTACTACGGACCAGTTTCCCATAACAAGTCATTGTATGTCCTTAGTTGAGTTGTAACTTTGTAATAGTTCTTAAATTATATTTCCTACTTAGCTTGTTCAAAAGTACTCTGTAGGAAACCCTTTGTAAACCTTAAACCTTTGTGTTTGAGTCTTGGCTAGAGTTAGTCGAGTTGTAAAGTCTTTGTAATAGAGTTATTACAAAGTGTCTTGTAATAGAGTATTACAAGTTAGTAAGGGATTAAGAGGTTAATTCCTAGGTTGCATAGGTTGTAATCTAAAAGTTGCTTAGTAGTGAAGTTGAAATCCTACAAGGGTAGGTCGTGATTTTTAATCCCGTTGAGCGGGTAATTTTTCACGTAAAATTCCTCTTGTCGTCTACTTACTGCTGTGTGCGTGTGTTCTAAGTGAAACTGATAGAGAACCTGGTTCTTTATAGAGTTTGGTGGACCCTTATATTCTATCAATTGGCATCAGAGCAGGTTCTTTCTATCAGGTTAACACCTAGAAAGGATCCTCATGGCTGCTCCTCCAAACTTTGAAGAAGGCCAGTCTACTTACAGACCACCTAGGTTCAATGGATAGTATTACAGATGGTGGAAAACTAGGATGCACGACTTTATCATGGCTGAAGATTCTGAGCTATGGGATGTCATATGTGATGGACCCTTTGTTCCCACCAAGAATCTTGGCGACCCAGCTATAGCTATTCCTAAGACGAGGAAGGAATTCAATGACGCTAATCGAAAGGCCATAGAAAAGAACTTTCGTGCAAAGAAAATTCTTGTTTCTGGCATTGGTCCTGATGAATATAACACGATATCGGCATGCCAATCAGCAAAAAGAAATCAGGGAGGCTCTTCAGACAGCTCACGAAGGAACAACACAGGTTAAGCAATCCAAGATCGATATGCTCACAACTGAATACAAGCTCTTCAGGATGAAAGATGATGAATCCATCCAAGATATGCGCACTCACTTCACCTCCATCATTAATGAGCTTCACTCTCTTGGTGAAACTATTCCAAGAAACAATATTGTTAGGAAAATCCTTAGTGTTCTGCCCAGTTCTTGGGAAAGCAAAGTGAACGCCATTGCAGAGGCGAAGGAATTGCAGACACTGACAATAGATAAACTTGTTGGCAATCTGAAAACATATGAAATGAAAAAGAAGAAGGACAATGAAAGAAGAGAACCCAAAAGGGAGAAGAACCTGGTCCTTAAGACAGATAGCAATGATTCAAGTGGTGAGGATGGTGATATGGCTTACTTGACAAGAAGATTCCAGAAGATGGTTCGCAGGAATACAGGCATTCCAAAAAGGGAAAACTCTAGCAAGTCAAAAATTTATGACCTCTGTAATAAATGTGGAAAGCCAGGACACTTCATAAAGGAGTGCCCTCTCTTAAAGCAAGATCATTACAAAAACAACTTTAACAAAGCAAGCAAGAGGAACCCTGTTCCTGATAAACACTTCAAGAGAAAGAATGCCACTAGCAATGTTGTAAAGCAAGCTCTTGCTGCATGGGGAGACTCCTCTAGCGAATCTGAAGAAGAAAATGATCATGGTGATAGTTCAATGATGGCAGTGGAAAGTGAAGCAACTGAGTATGACTCAATATTTGCCTTGATGGCTCAGTTTGATGATGATGAAGATGACGACGATGATGAGGTAAATTTTCTAGATATTCAGAGAAATCTGAAATCTTATTCTCCTAAAAAACTCATGTCTTTGGCAAATGTGTTAATTAATGCTTATCACAGTCTTATAAATGATAAAGATGCTTTAACTGTGGAGTTAGGAGAAGCAGAACAAACCAGGGTTGACTTAGTAATCGTTATTGTTGATTTAAAGGAAACAATTGAGAACCTGAAGAAAGAGAAGGATGCCTTAGATGAAAACATTGCAAATATAGAACATGAAAGAGATGATCTAATGGTCATTGTGGTAGACCTAAAAGAGACCTTTGAGTATGTAAGAAAGGAAAAAGAAGCCTTAGCTGAGAGAGTTGCTAATATTGAGCATGAAAGAGATGATATATTAGTAGTGGTAGTGGACTTGAAGGAAACAATTGGAAAACCTAAAATAGAGAGTAGGCCTAAAAATTCTCAAAAGGGAAAGAAAGTTTCAAGCGAGGCACACATTAAGCTTGAAAGTGAGTTAAATTCAGTGAAGTCTAGTCTGTGTGTTGAGCTTGAGAAAAACAAACAACTTCATGAAGAACTAGGAAGAGAGAAGAGTGATCTTGAAAAATCACTCAAGTGGACCTGGTCCTCTGATGCTATCACTGCCATGTACACCAACAATGGGGGAAACAGGCAGGGGATTGGGTTCCAGAGGGAAAAGATTCCCTACAACCCTCATAGAAAGTATGTTACTGTACCTGATAATTATCTTTGCACTCACTGTGGCAACACTGGGCACTTTAAAGAAAACTATAAGGCCAGATTTCAGTCACAACAGAAAAACAAAGTGTTCGCTAAAAAAGTAACTGCTGGTAGAGAACCCGGTCCGTCATATAAAAAACACATGATGCCTGCTTGGACCAGAAGATTTCTTATTCACCCTTTTCCTCATTACAAGGGATCCAAACTTGTTTGGGTTCCTAAGTCTAACTCCTGATTTTCTTGTGCAGGAAACAGTGAAAGGAAACAACCTACAATGGTACATGGATAGTGGCTACTCAAAGCACATGACTAGAAGTACAAATGATTTCCTTTCACTTAAAGTCGTGCAAGGAGGGAGTGTATCATTTGGAAATGGCAAGAAAGGATACATTCTGGGAGTTGGAAGGATTGGGAAGTCTCTCTCACACTCAATCAAAAATTTATACTACGTGAACGGATTGAAGTACAGCTTGCTAAGTGTTTCCCAGATCTGTGACAAGGTAAACAAGGTGGAATTTGTGTCAAAAATATGTACAGTCACAAACATAGTGACTGGTGAGGTGGTGCTAGTAGCAAAAAGATACAAAAATATCTATGTTACTGATTTTGAGTCTGCAGAATGGTGATCTCAATTGTCTAAGTGCTATTGATGATGATGCTGAATTATGGCATAGGAGGTTGGGTCATGCAAGCTTCATGTTGCTAAAAAAATTGTACAGGAAGGACCTGGTTCGTGGTCTGCCCAAGTCGTGTTTCAAGGATCACAAAGTGTGTGATGCATGTGTAAAAGACAAGCAAGTCAGATCCTCATTCAAGCCCAAAAAGGAAGTCAGCACCTCAAAGTCGCTTGATCTTCTTCACATGGATCTATGTGGACTCATGAGGGTGGAAAGCAGGGGAGGAAAGAAATATATCTTCGTTATAGTTGACGATTACTCCAGATTCACCTGGACTCTATTTCTCATAACCAAAGATGAAACCTTTGAAGTGTTTTTTGCTTTCGTCAAAAGGATTCAAGTGAAGATGGGTAATAATGTAGCTTGCATCAGGTCTGATCATAGAACGGAGTTCAACAATGCCAAATTTGATGAGTTTTGTACTGAAAATAGTATCACTCACAATTTTTCGGCTCCAAGAATACCTTAACAAAATGGTGTTGTGGAGAGGAAAAATAGAACTCTTGAAGACATGGAAAGGACAATGTTGATTGACAGTGGGATCGCAAAGAATTTCTGGGCAGAAGCTGTCAATACTGCTTGCTACTTGGTGAACAGGTGCTTGATCAGGTCCCTTCTGAACAAGACTCCATATGAGTTGCTGAATGGAAGGAAGCCCAAACTGACACATCTAAGGACTTTTGGGTGTAAATATTTTGTCCTCAACAATAGAAATGAAGCTCTTGGAAAATTCGATGCCAAAAGTGATGAAGGCATCTTTCTAGGATACTCATCCCAAAGCAAAGCTTACAAAGTATACAACAAAAGGACTCAATGTGTTGAAGAGAGTATACATGTGATCTTTGATGAATCTCACCTCTCCTGTGAGAAGGACATACGTGTTGACCAAGATGGAGAACCTTTATCTATTCCAGGTGAAGTTATTGACATGACAAATGGAAAGGCAGACATGATGAGTAATGTCAAGGAATCCAGTAAAGATGATTCAAATACATCTCCATCCATTGGAGAGGAACCTGGTCCCACGATCACAACAATTGAAGCTGAAAATAGAGTTGCTGATGCAGTACAAGGTACTCCACTTGCTGAAGTAACAAGCGGCCAAGAACCTCTGTCAGATATTCCTGGGTCCTCTACAAATGAGATTCAGGTACCAAACTAGAAGCACAAAAGCTCACATCCTCTAGACAACATAATCACCCCTATTGACTCAAGTGTTCAAACCAGATCAAAAGCCAAAAATTCACTTGCCTTCTCAGCCTTTCTTTCTCAAATAGAGCCCAAAAACATTAAAGAAGCGTTGAAAGATGCAGACTGGATCACAACCATGCAAGAGGAGGTGCATCAATTTGAAAGAAACAAGGTATGGCACCTGGTCCCTCGACCTGCAGATTGAACCATCATAGGAACCAGGTGGGTATTCAGGAACAAACTTGATGAGTTTGGAAATACAATAAGAAACAAGGCAAGGCTTGTAGTTCAAGGCTACAATCAGGAAGAAGGGATCAATTATCATGAAACATTTTCTCAGGTTGCTCGAATGGAAGCCATTAGAATTCTTATCGCCTTTGCATCTCATATAGAGTTCACACTGTTCCAAATGGATGTCAAAAGTGCATTTCTAAATGGTTATCTGAAAGAAGAAGTCTATGTCAAGCAGCCTCTTGGTTTTGAGAGTCACGAGCATCCTGAGCATGTGTTCAAACTGGACAAGGCATTGTACGGGCTAAAGCAGGCTCACCGGTCTTGGCATGAAAGGTTGTCAAAATGCCTTCTAGAAAATGGATTTACAAGAGAAAAAATTGATAACACTCTTTTTCTGAAGAAACTAGGGAGGAACCTGCTCATTGTTCAGGTATATGTTGACGATATCATTTTTGGAGCCACAACTGACTCTCTTTGTGAAGAATTTGCAAAACTCATGGGGAGTGAGTTCGAGATGAGTATGATGGGTGAATTAAATTTCTTTCTAGGACTTCAAGTGAAGCAATCTCAGAAGGGAACATTGATAAGTCGGCAAAAATATATCAAGGAATTGCTGAGAAGGATTGACATGGAAGCATCAAAAGTCATTGACACCCCTATTGCCACAGCTACCCGTCTAAACATGGATGAACTTGGTTCCCTTGTAAATCAGACCATGTATAGAGGGATCATAGGGTCACTCTTGTATCTTACTGCAAGCAGACCAGACATTGTGTTCATCATGGTCTTTTGTGCAAGGTTTCAATCCAATCCAAAGGAATCTCATCTGAAGGCTGCCAAGAGAATATTGAGATATCTCAAAGGAACGCATGACCTGGTTCTCTACTATCCCTCAGGTGACAGCTTTGATCTTATTGGGTATGCTGACACTGATTATGCAGGATATCTGGTAGATAGGAAAAGCACGTCTGGAATGGCACATTTCCTGAGTTCTTGCCTAATCTCGTGGGGTACAAGGAAGCAAAACTCAGTGGCACTCTCAACTGCAAAAGCGAAATATGTAGCAGCTGCTTCTTGCTGTGCTCAATTGTTGTGGATCAAGCAGCAACTGGAAGACTTTGGAGTATTCTCAGATTGTGTGTCTCTCCTATGCGACAATACAAGTGCACTCAATATGGCCAAAAATCCAGTCCAACATAAGAGAACTAAGCACATTGACGTGCGTCATCACTTCCTCAAAGACAATGTTGAAAAGGGTCTCATTTGCATGAAATTCTGTAGCACAGAAGATCAGATTGCAGACATATTTACCAAGGCCCTGAGTAGAGAACATTTTGAAAGAAATTGTCTGGCTCTGGGATTGATAAAGCCCAAATGAGAACCTGGTCCCGATGATTGGCTATGAAAGACATGTTCAGGTAAAATTAGCTAAAAAGTATTTTCTGACAAAGTCTAACTCATCTCTATACCGTTACAGGTAGACACACATGATGATTACATAGCAAATAGGCAGTTGATGCAGTACGCACTGGTAAAAAAGGCAAAGCTTACAGATGCAAGATTAGTCAGGGAACCTGGTTCTCCTGACACATGTTAGTAGTTTCTTTGTTCTCTCATGCACAATTTTGAACGGTTAAAACAAGTGCCACGTCATGTTACGACTTGTGAACCCAAACATCTCACCTGTTAATAATAATTGACTCGACTCCCAAAACTGTCGCCCTTTCTTAACCGGTCCCTAATCCATCATAAATTCATCTATCACTATCACTACTCCTCCTATCATATTTCAAAAACCCCATTCTTCTGCCTCTTTTTAAACTGCCAAACCCCTTCTCTTCTTCTCACCATGGATGAAAATCAAACAACCTCGAGTACTCCAAGTGGCATCCCCATTGAGTCCTCACCTGTTAATACACCCATATTAGACTCTTCACCCCACACCACTGCAAACCAAAACCATAGGACAGAGTCACCCCCACATTCTATCTCCTCTCCTACCCACTCGAGTTCTGGTTCTCATAGGAGTCACAAAATCTCAACTCCCAAAAGATTTGTAGCCCAGATCCCTTCTCCTACTTCGCCAGAAAAAGGGGATGAACAGAGTACTGCTGACAAAGAAGAAAATTAGGCATTTTCAAGCTCGCCTATGAAAAAGGGGTCAAAAGTAGATCCAACTGATAGTTCCGAGAAGCTTGACTCAACAAAGACTTCTCTTGATCGTATGTCCACAGGTAACACTCCTTTTTCTACTAAGTTTTCTATGGATGTACAAGAAAATGAGGCAATAGAGAACATGATGTCCATAGCTCATGAAGGTGTTGTTATAGAAAGAGATGATGATGGTTTTGGGACTCAGGGAGAAGAGTCTAAGACTGTGAAAGAGGATAGAGAGATTGTGCCTTTTGAACAATCGGCACAGGATAATACTACTGGGGTACCAAATGAGGAACCTGATTCCTCCCAGGAGGATTTAACTCAGGGGTCCTCTCAAGAGCCCCAGGTCAGTATTGACCCTGTTCCCTCTCCTTATTTTGATGCTGAGCCTTTGTGTGTGGTGATTCCTAAGGAAATATGTTTGTCCAGAGAAGAAAAATATGTTAGTAAAGAGGATTCTGATGATATGCCGATTGCTAGCATGACTAGGCGTAGACCAATGGTTGCTCAAGAGTCCACTCATAAGAAACCTACTACAAGATTACAAAGGAAGGAGGATCTTGAGTCTGCACTTAAGAACAGCCAAGCTAAGTCAAGGAGAAGAAAATTAGTGCAAGATGGGAAGGTTGTGAGGGAGAAGTCAGTACTAGTTGTGAACGTGGATGATGAAGTAGAAGAGGAACCTAGTTCCTTAACTAGGAAGCGCTCACAAAAGCATGGTCTCCCTAAGCCTAAAAGGGTATCTTCTGTGTCTGCTGAAGGTTTGAACAAGTCTGATGATATTGTTGCTAGTAAAAGTTTGGTGAAAGAATCTGATGATAAGTTGGTATAAGAGTCTGCTGCCAGGGCGATGGAAGAATTTGGTGAAAAGTCTGTGAAGTCTGATGAAAAGGGAAAGAATATTTGCAAATCTGCTAAGAGAAGAGCTGATACGGATAAGGAACCTGGTTCATCAAAGAAGGCCAGAATGAGTGATCCAAGGAGTGTTGGGAAAGAGAGGTTAAGAAGTCAAAAAATATTATGGGGCCGCACATTTGCCCCTGATATCTTGGAGGAGGCTGTTATGAGACAACTGGTTGAGATCTGTGAGTTCCAACAGTGGACACATTTGTTCACGAATGATGCCCCAATGGTGTATGAAGAGAAAGTCCAAAGTTTCTACACTGACCTTTTTAAAGTTGAGATGATCACATCTGTGTATTAGTGAATGGAGTTGATATGGTAATGGACTCTGCCTTGTTGGGATACATTCTTGGTGTGCCTGCTGAAGGGTTGTCTAGTGTCCATGGATCCTGTTCTCAAAATTTCAGAAATGCCATATTAAATGACAGAGCAGTTCAGCAGGGGGAACGGGTTCAGAAGAAGGCCCTTATTCCTGTACATCAACTGCTGTTTGAGATGGTGAATAAAGTACTGCTACCTCGAGCTGAGAGAAAATCTATCACCTCTCGTGCAAACCTGTTCCTCATGGAAGCAATGGACAACTTCACTACCATCAATCTACCTGGGATTCTGATATAGCACATGAACAAAGTGGCAGACTTTAAAGATAGTAATCATGGGCTGTCGTATGGATTCCTTCTCACCAAGGTCTTTAATCACTTCAAGGTTCCTCTAGGACAAGCTAAAGTGGGCACAAAGAAGCAAACCTTCTCCAAAGCTACGCTTGAAGAATGTGAGTGTATCGAGAAAATTGGAGGGGTTGGAAGCACTTCTACCACATCTCAGTTGATCAATGCTAAGAACAGTTCTACCTCGGAGATACGGAAATTAAAAGCAAGGAATGCTATCCTTGAGACTCAGTTAAGTCAGCTGCATGAGGCACCTGATTCCAATTTTTCTCAAGGAGAAGAGGTTGCTCGTCTAACCAAAGAGAATGTTGAGCTCAGGAAACGAGTGGAGGACCTAAACGAGAGACTGCTCAATGAGCAAATGTCAGCAAATGCTCGAATGGATTTAGTCCTCCACGCCCTTTCTAAGCCATCTCTTTCCAATGCTCCCTAAACAACGTCTCTTTAGTGTCCAGTCTTTAGTGATCAGTCTATTCCCTCAGTGTTAGTTCTTTGTTTTTATGATGTTTGTGGTGTTTTTTTGTTGTTCAAAACTGTGGATGGTGGTAGTAACATTGACTCTGCTCCTGTTAAAAAATCCAAATTAATGATAATGCAAGCTTTTCCCTTTTTTCTAACTATGCCTTGTATTTATGCTCTGTTTTTAGTCATGTTGTGTGCACACAAGTGGCATGAGTTAACTCGAGCTAGACTTCTTTTTGCTATATGTTTGTTCCTCCTCTTTTTATGATGACAAAAGGGGGAAGATTAATGTGCATAATTGATTAATGAGCACTGATTAAAGGGGAATATAGACTTAGGGGAAACTTAAGTCTTTTCTGGTTCATGTTCTGGTTTTGTGCATTTTCTTTGGGATCTAAAATTATAAGTTTGTCATCATCAAAAAGGGGGGAATTAATAGGTTACAACTACCTTATTTTATATTTTGATGATCTAACAAACTTACTGCCAAGAACCAGATAAGGAACCAGTTACATATCCTCAAGACCTTAAGATCGAAAGGCTCCAGCTTGGAATATGCTTTAACTCTTCAGAGTCAGAGGAACAACAGAGGGAATAGATAACTATCGTTTCCTTAGAAAACAGTACAAGCCAACTACCTCAGCTGTAAAGTTGCTGCCTGCACACGCTACAATGCAGAAACAGTGCAGCAGTCAACTTTATGGGGAGTGTCTTTTACCTTCCTTGCTTACATCATTCTAGTGATGTCACAAATGTATTATTAAACATCAAGGAAGGTAAAACAAATCACTTGTTCACTTAGAAAAATCATTGAAGCTCTCATACGGTGATTGATGATCAAGCAATCAACTCTCAAGTGATCAAGAACAAAGAACAACACTACTGCGGACCAGTTCCCTACAACAAGTCATTGTATGTCCTTAGTTGAGCTGTAACTTTGTAATAGTTCTTAAATTGTATTTCCTACTTAGCTTGTTCAGAAGTACTATGTAGGAAACTATTTGTAAATCTTAAACCTTTGTGTTTGAGTCTTGGCTAGAGTTAGTCGAGTTGTAAAGTCTTTGTAATAGAGTTATTACAAAGTGGCTTGTAATAGAGTATTACAAGTTAGTGAAGTATTAAGAGGTTAATTCCTAGGTTGCATAGGTTGTAATCTAAAAGTTGCTCAGTAGTGAAGTTGAAATCCTACAAGGGTAGGTCATGGTTTTTAATCCCATTGAGCTGGGAATTTCTACGTAAAATTCCTCTTGTCATCTACTTACTGCTGTGTGTGTGTGTTCTAAGTGGAACTGATAGAGAACCTGGTTCTCTATAGAGCTTAGTAGACCCTTATATTCTATCAACATCATTTAAACGCTTCTATGAAGAACTAGAGGACAAAGGTAGGGAAAAACATTATAGGCTTGCTAAGGCGAGAGAGAGGATGACTCGTGACCTAGACCAAGTGAGGTGCATTAAAGACGAGGATGGCAAAGTACTGGTAGAAGATGCACATATTAAACGAAGATGGCAGAAATATTTCCATAAACACTTAAATATAGAGGGGGATAGGAATATGTGTGCTGGGTGATGTAGAGCACTCTGAAAGCTGTCGAGAATTTAGATATTGTAGGTGTATGAAGTTTGAGGAGGTTAAGAGGGAAATTCGTAAAATGAGAAGGGAAGAGCGATCGGGCCAAACGAGAATCCCGTAGAATTTTGAAACATTGCAGGAAAAGTGGGGTTGGAGTGACTAACTGAGTTGTTTAATATTATTTTTATGACGACAAGATGCCCGATGAATAGATGTGGAGTACAATGATACCCTTGTACAAGAACAAATGTGATATTCAACAGCTATAGGAGTATCAAACTACTAAGTCACACAATGAAAGCTTGGAACATGGTGGTCGAGATGAAGATGATGAGGAATATGTCTATTTTCGAGAACCAATTCGGATATATGTCAGGGCGATCAAATTCTTAAGCTATTCATATTTTAAGGAGATTGTCAGAGCAGTATAGGGATAAAAATATAGACTTACATACGATGTTCATCTACTTAAAAAAGGCATATGACAAATTTCCAGGAAAGTTTTATGGAGATGCTTAGAGTCTAGAGGTGTACTTATGACATATATTAGAGCGATTAATTATTTATTAGAGTTTGTTAAATTTATTATTGTTTTGACAAATTATTGATTGGTGTTTGTTCTTTATGATTTTGGAACATTATATTTCAAATTTGAGCTCAATTGGAATAGATTTAAGAATTGAATCATCTGTTGGATTGTTAAAATTTGAAGAATAAATTTATATTTCTGAGTAACGAACTTCAAATGAAAATATCTTAAGTGCATGCAAAAAATTGGCTATACTCCACACTAAAATGTCATAAGTGCAATTTTTGCACTTAAGACATTTTAGTCGTAAGTACAAGCAAATAATTGGCTACACTTCAAACTAAAATGTCCTAATTGCATTTCTTTCTTCTTCTACTACTCTTTCTCCTACTCCTCCTCCTTTTTCTTTTTCTCCTTATCCTCCTCTTCCTCCATAAGCTTTGTTTGGACTTTGGTGTTAGTTAACATAGATCTCGTAGCTTATTATATTATAAATCTCGGGTGATTTTATTTACTTTGGGCTAAATTTCAGAAGGAATAAATTAAATTGAGGTACCATGAGTAAAATGAATCAAGGTAATATAGTGAAACAAGTTCAACTTCAGATAAAATTATTTGAAGTTTACTTTTTTCAAGTTAAAACTTCAGATAAAAATAATAATACCAAACTTTAGATATTTTGTTTGAAGTTAGACTTACTTCACACATGTTTTTATGTTTTAAGTTTGCAACTTCGCACGCAATTTTTTTTTTTTTGCTTCAGACATGCTAGTCTGAAGTTGATCCTAAAGTAGGTAAGCTTATTTTTATGTAATATGGGTATGGCTAAACGGATGACCCCAAAATCGGATATATATGCACTTACCCTCTCACACATGGCTTAAGTTTGTTATTTTATGTTTGAGAAACGGGTTTCTCATTACGACCCAATACACGCCAAACATCTAAGTGATTATTTTTCGCCCAACTATCCACTATTTACCCGCTTTGACCTAAATTTAACACTTTAGCCAAATACTTTTTAAAATCTAAGTCCTGCTCCCTCTTTTTCATCTTACTTTCTCTCTTCTCTGAAATTCATTAACCGTCGTCCTAACACTAAATCTCCACCATATCACATCTTATTCATTCTACCAAATCTTCACAATACAACATTTTCTCCATACTTCATCTCAATCACTATCGTCCAAAAACCTTAGCAGAACCTTCTCCATCTCCCTCTATTTTTTTATTAAAAAAAATCATTCTTTCTAATATCAAATTATAATACTATACGATCACATATAACTATCAAAACGGGCCAGCCCAACCCTACTCAACCCAAGCCTTGCGGGCTTTTGAATATAATGGGTTAGGACGTGATGGCCTGTCATTTGAATGGGTCTTAAAATGGCTAACACAACCCAGCCCTAAGAAGCCCGCGGGCTAGGATGGGCCAGCCTTTTATTTTTTAAAATTATTTTTTTCAGATCTATAAGAATATCTTTGTGACATAATCGCCTAATCATGTGAACAACTTCTGTTTTCTTAGATCGGTACGAAAAGCATGATATTTGACAATGAATTTCGTAATTAGAAATTTTAGCTAATAGCTTAGTTTTTAGTTTTTACTTTTTCTAAAATATTAAATATTTAAATTCAAATTTAATTAAACTTTTGGCTCATGGGCCGATTAAGGCCTAGCATCAGTCAAGCCTTAAGGGTATGGGACTAACTTGGGTCGGGCTTTTAAATTGACTCAAAAAATCCTAACCTTTTCCAATCCAAGTAGCGTGTGTTAGGCTGGCCCCACATACCAGGCCCATTTTGGTGACTCTACACAACCACATAATTTCTATCTTGGGGTAGTTTCAAAATTGTCTAGGCTTTCAAAACTAAATACAAATTCCTAGCAGGATAATGATATTTATATCCAATGGCAGCAATATATTTTTATTTAAATCATAAACGTATGTATCACAAATAAAATATTTCTAAATTCACGTATAACGGCATAAGCTTTTATTTCTCACACAATCGTTTCTTAATTTCTCGCAAGAATGACTTCCACAAGAAATAATTATTGGTATAATATATATTCAATTAGCAATATTAATTATATAAAAGGTATAATACTCAAACGATGCCATTATATATTTATAGAATAATTTTGGTATATTTCATACTCAATTATATAAGTGGTATAATAATGGTATAATGTATATGCGTTCTATGTATATTTGGGTCTTCTATTTAGAATAAATTGGTATATTTTTCATACTCAATTATATAAGTGGAATAATAATGGTATAATGTATATACGTTCTATGTATATTTGAGTCTTCTATTTAGAATAATCTTGGTATATTTACATAATATTTATGGTATATTGAATGTTTAAATATATAAATGGCATAACATGGTAATTTTATCAAATATACATCCAATATACATTAGATATACTATAAAGTATACATATTATTCTTTTTCTTTTTTCTTTTTTCTTTTTTATTTTCTTTGCTCTTTTTTCTTCCAAAGTGAGAAGAGATAAAAATAGATAAGAAGGGGTTCCTTTTTCAGATATGAAGGTGATGGATTCACCATTTTCTTTTGCTGGTCGTTGACAGATTCAGAGGTTAAAAATGGAGAGGCTATGGTGGTTAGGTTGAAAAGGGTGAAGGTGGAAGATGAGAGAGAGAGAGGGGGGGATAATAGATATGGGGTAGGGGATACGAGAAATTTGAGGGGAGAGAGGATAATAGGTTAATAGGGTATAAAATCTATTAATTAGTGGGTCAAATGTTATTTTTAACTAATCCCTTATTTTGTGGACCTGTTAATGTTTTAATCAATCTCATAATATTTCAATACTGCTAAAAATGTAAAAGAAGTTGCTATTTTTGGAATAAACAAAAAGTAGTTTTATTTAAGAGAATAATTTTTAAGAAAGGACCAACCGTGTAAAAAAACTCTTCATTTTTCTTTTTTATTTTTAAATATACAAAAAGAATTTCTTCTACGTTAAAAGATACATATAAAATCTCTTTGCATTAATGTGTTCTATCATACTCTTAAAATATTTCATCTGTTAATGTAGACTTGTAAGTATTTTGACGCAGACAAACAAATACAGGGCGTGATAGTATGTGTGATTTTTTATTTTTCTGCATTAAGGTCCTTAATTATATCATTGTAAGCTTGTTAATGAGCATACTGTAAATATAAGTCTCATGTACAGAGGAGACAATTCAGAGGTCAGATTGTAATTTAATGATAGTAATTGATTGTTAAACAATTCTCTAGTGTTTGGTTGTGAGATATTTCGGAATTTTACCTTGAATTTACGTTGCAAGGGATATCATCTGTCCAAAGAATAATTTTTGTTGATGGTTAGACTGATTTTTTGAAACTAGATTTTATTTCGAGTAAGCATTGCTAGATTAAATTGGGTACATCATTGTGAATTTATTTCATGCGTAGAATATTATTTGGGTGCTTGAAAAGTGAATAAGATGAGCTAAAACTCTATTGAGAGCCATTGAAGCTTGCTTAAGCTTGAGTTTGAATATTTTTTAAATTTTAATTTGTTTTGAGTGTGTGGTATTGCAATAGATTGTGTATATCTTAAAAAATTTGATTGTCAGTTTTGGAATGATTTTATGGAGATTTAAGGTTGTTTGCATTGAAATTAAGCTATGATTCGAAAGATGAAGTTTCCTGTGTATTTTTTTTAATTTGATTTTAACTAGATTTTTAACTCCAGACCAGTCACCTCAAATTTGTATTTTACCTCTTTTTTACGAATTATAATCCTACCCATTGGAAAAAATCTTTTTTTTCCTAGGTTTTAAAATTTTGTGTGTATTATTAGTAAAAATTTAGATTGGCCAAAAATAATTAAATGGCATGAAGTCAAAAGTGCTGTAAAGATTATAAGTGGGCGTTTGGACATAAGAATTGTAAAATTCTAAAATGGGGAAAATTATTTTTCAAGTGAAAATGGTATTTGAAATTTAGAATTGTGTTTGGACATGAATATAATTTTGGGTTGTTTTTGAAGTTTTGTGGATGATTTGAGTGAAAATTTTAAAAAATAACTTTTTGGAGCTTTTTAAATTTTTGAAAATTTTCAAAATACAATTTCAAAAAAACGTGAAAATATTTTGAAAAAAAGAAAAAAATTTCTAATGTCCAAACGGGCTTTAAAGAACCACAACATGATAATTCCCCTAGTTCTCAATTATAACGGGTTAAGCAGAACCGACCTGACCCGACCCTGGAAGTCTCTCATGACCCTTCTCTGTCTCTCTAGAACATGTTCGGCGCTTCATTCAGTCTTCTTTCTAGGAGTATTAGATATTAGAAGTTTCTGGCGCTCTCTTTCATTTGCTCAGCACTTTCTGTATTATCTTCTCTTTTTCTCCACTTACTCTGCTCCCCCATAGTACCAAATTACCAATATTCTGCTCTCTATAAGTAAGTCTCCACTCTCTCTCTGCTTAAACAGTGAGTTCTTCTACCTTGTGTGGTAATAATATTATTATATTGTGCATTTTCTTGAGCTTTCTTTGATTTTAATAGATACCCTTTACTTTAAAACTTATCACAAGTGAAGAAAGAGCTGTTCTTTCACAATGAATATGTAGTTCTCTACTTCTCTTTGTTTGGTTGCTTAATTCATTACTGTTGGTACGTCTATTGCAAGTTTCAATTTTTACTTATGTGGGGTTGATAATACTATCATATTTATTCCATTTCAATCTCTGCTTTATACTCTTTAGTTTAAAGCTTACTGGTATACAAGAAAGCATGTTGCTTTGTGAATGAACATGTGTATCTTCTTTGTTTGATTTTGTCACTAATCAAGCTGCAGTTTTTACTCATGTGGGGTTGATAATACTGTCTTTATTATTCCATCTCTTTGTCATATCCATTAGTTTCAAACTTATCACAAGAAAGAATGATTCTTTCTGAATGAATATGGATATTTTATTTTGTTTGATTATTTCATTCATCAATGTTGGCTTGTCTAGTGCAAAAGTTCAGCTTTAACTCATGTGGGTTTGGTAAAAGTATTTTTGTTATTCCATATCCTTAATCTACTTAATCACAAATGAAGTCGTGTTTCTTCGCTTTGGTACTAATTAATTCTGGAATGTTGCTTGAGTTTCTGTATTTTGATTCAATTTCCTTTCCCCCTTTTCCTTTTTCCAGAATTTGGAATGAAAACAGTCACATATGGTAATTGAATACACAAGTGCAGAAAAAAAAAATCATGTTATACATATTTCCTAATTTATTTTGGTGTGTGTGTGTATGCGTGAGGGACAAGAGAGATGGGCCTTGAACATGATAGATATTACCGATTATTCTTGTGCGAAGTATCAAATGGATTACTTTTCAATTTTTTTAATCAGCGGATATGTATGTATTTTCATTGCAGGTGTTCTTTAGTCTGTGTAGTGTGTTCATGGCTGAACAAGCATACACTGTGGCATCCGACAGTGAAACAACCGGGGAGGAAAAGACTTCACCTGCTTTCCCTGAGATAGCGATTGGAATTGACATTGGTACATCTCAATGCAGTGTGGCAGTTTGGAATGGATCTCAGGTTGAGCTCCTTAGAAACACGAGAAATCGGAAATTGATGAGATCATATGTTACCTTCAAAGATGAGGTTCCAGCTGGTGGTGTTAGCGATGAATTGGCTCACGAATATGATATGTTGTCTGGAGCTGCAATCTTCAACATGAAACGTCTCATTGGCAGAGTTGATACAGATCCTGTGGTTCACGCCAGCAAGAACCTCCCCTTTTTGGTTCAAACTTTAGATATCGGTGTTAGGCCATTTATTGCTGCCCTAGTGAACAATATGTGGAGGTCCACTACTCCTGAAGAAGTTCTTGCTATTTTTCTAGTTGAACTAAGAGCCATGGCTGAAGTTAAACTGAGACGTCCTGTAAGGAATGTGGTTTTAACAATTCCAGTTTCATTTAGCCGATTCCAGTTGACCCGAATTGAACGAGCCTGCGCCATGGCAGGGCTTCATGTTCTAAGATTGATGCCTGAACCAACTGCAGTTGCTCTGTTGTATGCTCAGCAGCAACAACAGTCTGCAGATGAAAATATGGGTAGCGGAAGTGAGAAGATAGCTCTTATATTCAATATGGGCGCAGGGTATTGTGATGTAGCTCTAACAGCTACAGCCGGAGGTGTTTCTCAGATCAAGGCCTTGGCCGGCAGCACTGTTGGTGGTGAGGATCTACTTCAAAATCTTATGCGTCACCTCTTACCCAACATGGATGATTTATTCTCGAGCCACGGGATTGAAGAAATAAAGAGAATGGGGTTGCTTCGAGTTGCCACCCAGGATGCTATCCACAAACTCTCATCCGAAATGAGTGTCCCAATCGATGTTGACTTGGGAAGCGGATCAAAAATATCTAAGTTTCTTGAGAGGGCAGAATTTGAAGAGGTAAATAAAGAGGTGTTCGAGAAATGTGGGACTTTGATAAAACGTTGCTTGCGTGATGCTAAACTAGAAGCAGAAGATGTACATGATGTAATAATTGTTGGTGGCTGTTCCTACATTCCAAAGGTTCGGAATATTGTGATGAGTATATGCAAAAGAGAAGAGTTTTATTCAGGAATGAACCCGCTGGAGGCAGCTGTACGCGGTGCAGCACTGGAAGGAGCAGTGGCTTCCGGAATTAGTGATCCTTTTGGGAGTTTGGACCTGTTAACCATTCAAGCAACTCCTTTAAGCATTGGCATTCAAGCTGATGGAAGCAACTTTGTACCAATTATTCATCAGAACACCACAACCCCGGTAAGGAAAGAACAGAATTTCACTACCGTCCATGACAACCAAGCTGAAGCATTGATCTTCGTTTATGAAGGTGACAAGAAAACTGTGAAAGATAACCATCTCTTAGGGTATTTTAAGATCACAGGAATACCTCCCGTACCTAAAGGTGTACCGGAGATTAATGTGTGCATGGACATTGATGCTTCTAATGTGCTGAGAGTCTTTGCTGGTGTAATCATTCCAGGGGCGAAATGCCCTCCTCCTTTCATGGAAGTTAGGATGCCTACAGTTGATGATGGACATGCCTGGTCTGCTCAAACTCTGCATAAAGCATATGGCTCTACTTTAGATTTGGTCACAGTGAAGAAGAAAGGGCAGCATTGAGATTGCTGAATAGATGATAAAGAGACATAGGTAGTTGAAGCTGTTGTTAGTAGTGAAGGAGAAACTGTGGTAACTTGTTTCTTGTAAATATGTATCGAGTTCACATCTGCTGGAAAATAATCTTGGTTGTGCCTTGAGAATAATAATAATAATAATAATAGTTATAATAGTAACTGTTATCCATGTTGCTTCATTGTGCATGTGATTAATGTTTATTTTTTCTGATATTTCTGGAATGCTTGATGAGATGTACCTTCTGGTCAGTCCAATCTGGCAAGGCTCGTTTCCAGTTGATTGTTCTGTTTCAGATTTGATATCTTGTAATCCATTCCTTATAAATCCGGCATTCATATAATGCTTTGGTTTATCTAGAATTGGTTGTCATGTCTGCGTTTGTTTCTCATTCGAAATTAATTCATATAATGAAACTGTAGATCTGTACTGGTTGTAGACAGTTATTTGTTCGATTTGATCCTGTAAAATTACATTTTCCCTATAAGTAGATGATCACGCCCAACTATGCCTTATAAAAAGGACTAAGCGGTCGTTGCAAATATATTCTGGCTAATAAGTCCGGAGTCGAATCCCACAGGGAATTAACCTATCAAACACAGCTACTAGACTCGCATGAATTCACGCAATCAATCTTCAGAAATATTTAAGTGATAATTTTGATGTTTACTAACTAAATATTACGCAATGAAAGTGCAATAATTAATAACTAACTATTACAGATTGTAGACAAGAATTGGAATGATCTAAGGTTGTGATTTCCCCTATTGTCGGAATCTTTTCTGCTAGGTTTTCTATAAATTTGCCTAAGCTTTCTCTATCGATCATGAGCACTCTGACTGTCGTAACTCTATTCCGAGTAATTACTACAATTTACTAGACATATTCTCCCGAATTACGCTAGCTGGCATTAATTACGGCTCACTCGGATCGCACCAAGGTTTCGTTATCCCTAATCCCACCTTTAAACTCTTCGTATTCATCCCTCATATACGTTAGGAGTGATGTTGTTCAACAACTACCTAAATATGTACTCTCACCCGAGTAATACACACTAAATAGGCACAGTCGATTGAGGGCCCTTCAATCAGCAACAATAATAATATAGTTGAACAAATAGAGAAAATACTACGGCAAATCTATATTAACGTAACAGGAAAATCATCCTCCAATAGGTTCCATAAAAACCCTAGAGTATGAGTTTAGCTACTCATACTCATAATCACAATATCCAAAGTATTTTCCATAATTAAATTACAAAGTAAGGATAAAGAGATGTAGAAATCGATGAGTCTGACTCTCAACGGTTGTTCCACGAGCTATCCTTGCCTCCGGTTGCAAAAGTACTCAAAAGTGGCCTTTTTAGGTCTATTTATATGCGTAGGAAAAGACCTAAAAGTGTAGGCCAAGTCCTAGTCAAACCCGAAGACGAAATAAGTCTTCAAAGCTCGGAATGTGCACGCCCAAACCTGGCCTCGCGAGGCATAACGCCTGGTGGACCTGCTCGCCAGGTATAAGGCCTACTCGATCTCGCCTACTGCCTCGCCTCGCCAGGTCTCTCGCAAGCTACAAGCCTAGCGTCGCTAGGTATCTCGCCAACTTCTCCTATTCAACTGCTCCCGCGCACGCTTTTGACTTGTAAGTATCCTTTTTTCTCTACTTTTATCTTCAATTCACCTACACATAAAATAGACTCCATTATGCAAAATTAAAGTGTAATTTATCATTAAAGCATATAAAATGCAAGGCAAATAATATACGAAACTATGAAATTATAGCCACACATCAATACTCCACACTTAAACATTGCGCGTCCTCGCGCAATCAAACTACACTTACAGGCATAACCTAACTAAGCAATTCCCATAATTCATTACACCAAGAATATTTAAAATAGTCTAAGAACTAAGGTGTAACATCCTCGCCTCAAGATTTGACTCACAAATACCATGACTTGTTCACAATTCACTTACTTACTCTAACATGGAGGTCAACGACATTACCTTTCCTTTATGAATCACATGCCCTCACCCAATAAAGAGCTCAGTTCCACATACAATAAATTTTAAGAGCGTAGGAACTCAAGATAGGCAAAAAAATTACTCGCTCTCAGAAATAACATTCATATGCCACAAATGATGCATCATAGGCTTGCCTGTAGTATAATACTCTACTAATCGAGTTCATTCAGTCTGAGATCAAGTAGAACTTTGATTGGTTATAATGTAAGTTGCGGGTCGGGCAGGATACATTTGGATATAAGTGACTACACCTCCCTTAAGCACTTTTATATATACACTTTAATATTCAAGCCCATACTTATGTCAAACCAAAACTCCATCTTAACTTCACTTTATATTACCCCCTACTTCTTTAAGCACCATTATATCACTAGCCACCGCCATCAAGAATTATTTTTCATACAATACAACTATTATCATTTTTTTTTCACTTTTATTTTTTTCAAGAAAGTGCACATTTCTCCTTATTTCAATTGTTCC
Source organism: Nicotiana tomentosiformis (assembly GCF_000390325.3). Classification (NCBI taxonomy): domain Eukaryota; kingdom Viridiplantae; phylum Streptophyta; class Magnoliopsida; order Solanales; family Solanaceae; genus Nicotiana; species Nicotiana tomentosiformis. The sequence goes on from NC_090820.1 coordinate 43,067,162, forward strand.
ACTCAAAAGCCAACCCACCACCCCACACTTTAACTTTTTCATACTTCATCACAATTCAAGTGCTCATGAGAGGTGACAAGGTTCGAATATATGGTCGATTCAAACAAAGGGGTACGGCTTGTAATATGGTTACCAAAGAAACATGATTATAGGCTCAAAGGGGTTAACTACGATACATAACTTTTAGGTGGGTAAACTATATATATCTGGTTTAACAAAGAAACGCCTATATCACTTCTAAGACTGAACAAGACTACTATTTCGCTTTGCACACACACAGGGCAAGTTCTAGACATCAAATGCAATGCTCAGAATACATACAAATCTCACACAGACATGGCACATAATTCACTCAGGATTGGTTTTACCACGACACTCCAGTCAAAGAAGTTAAGAAAAATTAAGAATCTACGATTTAAGGTACTTATACTAGAGTCAAAAACCGAGCCTAAGCGTCACAACCGTAGTACTAACTATTCTCAAGGCATAACAAAGCTAAGAGATATTGCTTCCATTAAATGCATAGCCTCGTGGTTCCTACTCATAATATTAAAACTAACTCTATCCGGTTCAAGTAAAAACCCTTGAAAAAGAACCACGACCCAAAGAAAAACCAAGAGGGAATTACTACACTACCTAAAAAAAAATTGGTATTTTTCTCTAGATTTGCTTCCCTCAAGAAAACTGTCTAGGAGATCCATCGTCGGGAAGAGTCCGATTTATATATATATATATATATATATATATATATATATATATATATATATATATTATTTTTTTCTAACCAAAATAAATAACAAAAACAAAATCACTAAAACTAATTCACTAAAACAAATAACTAAAACAATTATCTAACGAAAACGACACTTACTAAAACAACAAAAACAAGCAACTACAAGAAATTTCTACAAGTCCCCACCCCACACTTAGATCATGCATTATCCTCAGTGCATGCACAAATTGACAAAACAAGAAAAATGAGTAGGGTGCAAGGAAACTCCCTGATCAAACTACGTCCTCATCCTTTGAGGCTCTCCACTCTTCATCATGCGCTTCTTCCCCATCATCATCATCGTCCTCATCATCTGACTGCTCCGGCTCGGCCTCAGGCTGCTCAGGTATTCATCACCGGGGAGTCTGTAGCCATCACCTACCCCAACCAGCTGTTGGGTATGAGCATTGAGTGGGTACCACTGCTCCAATAAGGTCCTTTCTTCAGATGTGGCCAACTGACCCCCTATCCTCAGCTGCAAATCCATCATCCCATAGAGATGGGCCATAAAACTATCATCACGAGCATTGCGCTCGGCACCTATCAAAGATTTCATGGAAATCTCTTCTTTCAGCCGGAGACTAGTGATGTCCGTTTGATGTAGGGGCTGATCGTTGGTGTGGTCAAACTCTGGCTCCTCCGCAACCTCCTCGTTTCTTAAGAATTAAGTTAAAAAATTTGGCAAATGGCATTCGATCGACCTTCTTACTCGTTCTGACTAAAGACATCCGGTAGCGGATCAGATGACCCACATTCACCCTTTGACCCGTCATGAGGAAGTAGAGCGCACAGGTCCTCTCACGGCTAATGAGCATGTCATGATTTCACGGTGCATTTATCAGTTTAAGCCACACTTGAGCATCCGCCCTCATCTTCTTCCTGGGGAACCTCTTGTGCCGATTTGTTTTCTTATCCCGGACCTATGCTGCCGTAGAATCGACACGACAAAGCGTGTGTCTCATCTCTCTATATGTAGGCTGGCGAATGAAGTGGTCCAATGGCTCCACAGGAACATCCAGAGCACCTAAAAAGTTACATATGGCTGTGGCTAAAAAAATCTATCAATCGTCCACGAATCGGCACCAGCTGTTCAATATTCTGCGGATCAAACCCTGCATAGAATTCTCGAACTAGATTGAGATTAATGTCCCATGTGTTCTTGAATACATAGCTCAACCCCAAATCTTGAATGCCCCTTCCTCGCTTGGTCTTCTTCATGCGCCGCTTAATCACCTGAAAACTTGTTAGTACCTAAAAACGAAAAGAAAAATTATAACTACACTAAAAATCAATTACGAATTGGGTTGCCTCCCAATGAGCGTCTTATTTAATATCACGGCACGACGAATACAACATTACAACATTACAACATTACAATGGGTTGCCTCCCATGAAGCGCCTGATTTAATGTCGCGACACGATGCAGGAGATTGCACTTAAGGCTCGCTTAACCTTGGTGGCTCTAGCAAATGAGTCACCGACACTACTTTCGTGTCATCCATGCCCAAATAATGTTTTAACATGTGCCCATTGACTCTGAACGTGCGGGAGTCATTTTCCGCAGCAATCTCTATGGCACCAATGGGGTGAATCTCTACCACACAAAATGGTCCTGACCATCTTGACTTTAATTTGCCCAGAAATAACCTCAATCTTGAATCGTATAGCAATACCATATCTCCGGGTCTAAAACTCCGATCAAGAATATTATTGTCATGCATCATCTTCATTCTCTCCTTGTATGGTCTTGTGCTCTCAAAAGCGTGGTAGCGAAACTCATCAAGCTCGTGCAACTCTGTGACTCTACTTGTGCCGGCAACTACTATATCAAGATTTAGCTGCCTCAATGCCCACAAAGCTCTAGGCTCCAAAATCCACTGGTAAGTGACACGCCTTCCCAAAAACTAATTTGTACGGCGACATACCGATCGGAGTTTTAAAAGCGGTACGATAGGCCCAGAGTGCATCATCTAACTTTCTCGCCCAATCCGTTCTTGTAGCATTCACAGTCTTTGTCAAAACACTCTTTATTTCTCTGTTCGAAACTTCCACTTGCCCACTAGTCTGTGTATGATATGGGGTGGTAACCTTATGGCGTATCTCACACTTTTCTAACAACTTTGTGAAGGCTCGATTACAGAAATGAGTACCTCCGTCACTGATTATTGCCCTTGGAATGCCAAATCGGGTGAATATATTCTTCATGGTCTATTTCGGGGATACATCTCCGGATCATGTTATCAACACAAATCCTGAACAGATAAGGTTCATCCCAATAATACATGTGACAGTCACGAAAGAACTTTTTCTTTTGAACAGAGGAAAGGTCATAAGGAACAATACCGCTTGCCAGGTAGTTTGCAATGTTTGCATACCATGGTGCTACCTCAAGGCTCGTGGCTAGTAGTTGTTCATCCGGGAAAGTCTCCACAATCTCTTCCCCCTCAACCTTATTTTCGGCTCCTTCCAGCCTAGACAAGTGATCATCCACTTGGTTCTCTGTTCCCTTTCGGTCACGGATTTCCAAGTCAAATTCTTGCAGCAGTAGCAACCATCGAATCAGGCGCGACTTTGACTCCTTCTTATCAATTAGGTACCTGAGAGCAGCATGGTCAGTATAAATAATTACCTTCGATCCTATCTGGTATGACCTGAATTTGTCAAATGCTAACACCACTACTAGCATCTCCTTCTTGGTCACTGTGTAATTTAGTTTTGCACCACTCAAAGTTCTACTTGCGTAATATATTGGATGCATGACTTTGTCTTTGAGCTGCCCAAGTACTGCTCCCACAACATAATCACTTGCGTCACACATCATCTCAAATGGTTGCTCCCAGTCAGGAGCAACTATGATAGGTGTTGTCACCAGCCGCTTCTTCAATTCCTCAAAAGCCACCCTGCAGTCAGCAGAGAACACAAAAGGGTGATCGTTTTCAAGCAATTTACATAAGGGGTTAGCAATTTTGGAAAACTCTTTTATAAACCGTCTATAGAACTCAGCATGGACAAGAAAACTTCTTATTTCTTTGACGGAAGTGGGTGGTGGAAGCTTTTCGATCACATCAACCTTTGCACGATCTACCTCAATACCCTTACTCCACATTAGGTGCCCCAAGACTATACCTTCCTGTACCATGAAATGGCACTTTTCCCAATTGAGCAACAGATTAGTCTCGACACATCTTTTCATCACTCTTTTCAAATTCATTAGGCAATCATTGAATGAGTCTCCCACCACCGAGAAATCATCCATAAAGATCTCCATGATGTCCTCTACCATATCCGGGAAGATGGCCACCATGCACCTTTGAAATGTGGAAGGTGCATTGCATAGGCCGAACGACATCCTCCGGAAGGCGTAAACGCCATATGGACAGGTGAATAATGTTTTCTCTCTATCTTCCTGGGCAATGGAGATTTGATTATACCCCGAGTATCCATCCAGAAAGCAAAAGTAGGACTTCCCGGCCAATCTATCTACCATTTGATCAATGAACGGCAAGGGAAAGTGGTCTTTTCGAGTGGCCTTGTTTAATATTCTGTAATCCATACAAATTCGACATCCCGTGACTGTTCTTGTTGATATCAACTCATTGTTCACATTTTGCACTACAGTCATCCCACCTTTCTTAGGCACACATTGGACTGGGCTGATCCAGTTTATGTCGGAGATGGGGAAAATTATCCTCGTATCTAACCACTTTATCACTTCCTTTTTCATAACATCCTTCATGTTGGGGTTCAGCCTTCTTTGATGTTCTATGGAAGGTTTGTGGCCATCTTCCAGTAGAATCTTATACATACAGAAGGCCGAGTTGATCCCCTTAATGTCTGCAATGGTGCAACCAATTGTAGTTTTGCACTCACTCAATACGTGAAAAAGCTGTTCTTTCTGCAAATCTAACAAACCAAATGAGATAATAACAGGTAAAGTTGAGTTAGGTCCCAAGAAAGCATACCTGAGGTGAGGTGGTAACAATTTCAATTCCAACTTTGGTGGCTCTTCTATCGATGGCTTGGTTGGAGGAATTTTTCTTTCTTCTAAGTGTAAAGGCTCAAATTCGAGCTCTCTTTTCCAAAACCCTTGGCCTTCAAGAGCCAGCACCCTCTCCGCCAAATCCTCTCCATTTACCTCATCTAAGTTCAAGAGACGGGCTGCTAGAGGGTCTTTAGCATTCAAGGTCTCATCTTCCTCCTCCAAAATTACATCCACGGCTTCTATCAGAGAGCAGTTAGCAAATCCACTTGGTCGCCGCGTAGATTTCTGCGCGTTGAAGTCTCAATTTTAGCTCTCCAATTTCAAAGTCAATTAAAACTCTCCAGTGGCCAAGAATGGTCTTCCCAAAATTATGGGAATCTTCTCGTCAACCCGACAGTCTAGAATGATAAAATCTGCTGGGAACACAAACTTCCCAACCTGGACTAATACATCATCAAGGATACTAGAAGGCCTCTTCACTGTCCGGTCGGCTAGATGTAGTAACATGGACGTGGGCATCAAGTTTTGTAGATAGCCAAGGGCATCAAGTTTATGCTTGCCCCTAAATCACACAATGCTTTAGCAAAAGCATAGCTTCCTATCGTGCATGGGATTGTGAAGCTCCCTAGGTCTGATAACTTCTCAGCTATGGGTCTTGTCACGACTGCACTACAGGTCTGTGTCAATGTAACAGTGGACAGGTCTTGGAAGTCGAATTTCCGAGATATTAAATCTTTCATCATTTTGGCATACCCAGGCATCTCTCGCAACGCATCAATCAGTGGAATGTTTACCTGTATTTGTTTCAACATCTCCATGAATTTCTTATATTGCTCGTCCTTATGATATTTTGCTAATCTCTGCGGGAATGGTGCTGGAGGTCGCTTCTTTCCTGTGATTTGAGTTTTTTCTTGCTCAGGCACTGCTTCTACTATCGTTTCTTGTGCTACCTCAGTCTCTTTAGCAACCTCTTTTTCTTTGTTTGTGCTCTCTTGTGCATGTTGTACCGTCACCTCAGTTAGCCCTATTAAATCATCGATCTCAATGGGTACTGGCACAAGTGTTTCAGTAGGTCAGCTTTCGCGAGCAATCTCTTGCTCCAGATCTAGGTCTCTACCATTTCGTAGACTCACTGCCATAAGTTGTTTTAGGCCATGATATTTTGGATTGATTTTTGTATCTGCAGGTAACGTACCTTGGGGACGATTGTTTAGAGCCATAGAAATCTGTCCTAATTGAACCTCAATACCCTTTATCGTTGATTCATGTGAGTTTACTCTCTCTTGCATTTTTCCAGAGGACCGAATCAGTTGTTGCAACATTATGTTGTTGCTGTCCAGCATTCCCTTAAGTTCAGTGAACCCATCATCTTGTCTCACAATCTATTGTTGTTGAGGTTGTTGATAAGCCAACTGCTGATTTTGCTGGTTGTAACCTTGTTGCCTTTGGTAAGGCACCACTTGACCCACTGGTCTCATAGCTCCAGGATTGTTGCTGTTATTTTATAGCTGTTGTGCCGGTCTATATTGTTGATTCTGTTGCCCCCAATTCTGACCACCTTGCCTCTATCCCCCATAGTTGGCTACATAGTTCATATCTTCCTGATAGTGTTGGTTGTCACCTTCCGCACTCCACGAGCAAACATATGATTGGTTAATGCATGGTGTACGTAAGCCCCCATTAGTTGCGTCTACTATGTGTACCTGCTGCTTCTGGCCTGATTCATCGATATTTTTGGTAAGAATACTCATTTGCATCATTAGAGTGACCATATTTTCAGCTATGAAGTTGTTTGGGTCCAAAGCTATTGAATGAACTACAAGAGTGATTGTAGAGTCTCTTGTCATCCATCCTGAGTTTTGGGCCATCTTATTAATTAGGATCTTGCATTCTCTGAATGTTTTGCTCAAAAATGCTCCACCTACTGAAGCATCAACATTGGCCTTTAAGCTGTCTGCGAATCCCATGTAGAACCTCTGCCCCAATATTTGCTCTATAATGCCATGATGTGAACACTTAACCAGCATACCCTTGAACCTCTCCCATGTTTCTTGTAGTGTTTCTGTTGGTCTCTACCTGAAGCTCAATATCTCATCAATTTGTTTGGCAATCTTATTGGGTTGGTAGAACTTGTTTACAAATTTCTTCACTAATTCCTCCCAAGGAGTGATGGAGTTTATGGGGAGTGAATTGAGCCACGTCTGAGCCTCTCCCGTCACCGAAAATGAAAACAATAACAGCTTTATTGCTTCCGGTGTCACATTAGGTTGCCTTTGTGTGACACATATCGGCAGGAAATTTTTTTAGACGTTGCTGAGGATCTTCAATGTAAGTCCCTGAAAACAGTCCCTTGTTCTGCAACAAATGTAGCATGTTGTTTGTGATTTAAAATGATTTCGCTTGTATTTGAGGGACTGCAAATGCGGTTGCCAAATATTCGGCAGTGGGTTGTGCCCAATCATACAAGGCTGCTTCTGGCACAAGAGGCGCCACACCCTGATTGTTTGGGTTATTCGCATTATTTCTGTTATTTGGATTTTCTATTACGTCATCCATGTCTAGTTCGATTCGTTCTGTTGAGTTCTGTTGCTGTTTGTCCTTCTTATTTGCACGATTCGATGCCTTAAAACTTTCTCATGATCTGATAATGCTTCAAACAATTCACCAGTTCTCGAGGAGTTCCTAGGCATGCACTTGTAACACCCAAGACTACAAACGTTAAAATTTTAATGTATTTGGTTTAAAATGAAGAAACTCGACTACACTAAGAATTCTAGCAATTCTTTTAGCTGCAATTAATATACCGTTAATTCCTCGGCAACGACGCCAAAATTTGATCACGTCCAACTATGCCTTATAAAAAGGTCTAAGCGGCCGTTGCAAATAATTCTGGCTAATAAGTACGGAGTTGAATCCCACATGAAATTAACCTATCAAACACACCTACTAAACTCGCACGAACTCACGCAATCAATCTTCAAAAATATTTAAGTGATAATTTGGATGTTTACTAACTAAAAGTGCAACAATTAATAACTAACTACTACGGGTTGTAGATAAGAATTGGAATGATCTAAGGTTGTGATTTCCATTATTATCGGAATCTTTTCCGCTATATTTTTTATAAATTTGCCTAAGCTTTCTCTATCGATCATGAGCACTCTGACTGTCTTAACTCTCTCCCGAGTAATTATTATAATTTACTAGACATATTCTCCCGAATTACGCTAGCTGGCATTAATTACGGCTCACTCGGATCGCACCAAGGTTTTGTTATCCCTAATCTCACCTTTAAACCCTTCATATTGATCCTTCATATACGTTTGGAGTGATGTTGTTCAACAACTACCTAAATATGCATACTCTCCCGAGCAATACACACTAAATAGGCACAGTCGATTGAGGGCCCTTCAATCAACAACAATAATAATAATAATATAGTTGAACAAATAGAGAAAATACTACGGCAAATCTATATTAATGTAACAGAAAAATCATCCTCCAATAGTTTCCATTAAAACCCTAGATTATGTGTTTAGCTACTCATAATCACAATATCCAAAGTATTTTGCATAATTAAATTACAAAGTAAGGATAAAGAGATATAGAAATCGATGAGTCTGACTCCCAACGGTTGTTCCACGAGCTATCCTTGCCTCCGGTTGCAAAAGTACTCAAAAGTGGCATATTTAGGTCTATTTATATGTGTAGGAAAATACCTAAATGTGTAGGCCAAGTCCTAGTCAAACCCGGAGATGAAATAAGTCTTCAAAGCTCGGAATGTACACTCCCAGACCTGGCCTCGCGAGGCATAACGCCTGCTGGACCTCGCCCCAAGCCTGGCGTTGCCAGGTATAAGGCCTGCTCGATCTCGCCTACTGCCTCGCCTCGCTAGGTCTCTCGCCAGCTACAAGCCTGGCTTCACCAACTTCTCCTATTCAACTGCTCCCGCGCACGTTTTCGACTTGTAAGTATCCTTTTTTCTCTACTTTCATCTCCAATTCACCTACACATAAAATAGACTCCGTTAAGCACAATTAAAGTATAGTTTATCATTAAAGCATATAAAATGCAAGGCAAATAATGTACGAAACTACGGAATTATAGCCACACATCAGTAGATCAGGCTAAACTCCTGGTATGTAGTTCTTTTGTCAATTAGATTTGTGTTGTTTCAGTTTGCTCATTTAGATTTACAGATTACAGAATCGGCAACCCTTAATTCGCTTAAACAACAAATAATTAGTATTGGAATTGAATTTTTGTTGTTATAAACTTAATTAGTCTGAGATTTATTTGATCTCAGTTTGTCCAGCTGACTTATGAATACAGACCGACAACTTTTTCGTGTGTATCGAGCTCGTTGAATACAACAAGGATGAGCTTGTCTCGTAGATTGTATTTTTTCAAAAGTGTTTTTCAAATAACTGCTTTTGAAGAGCAATTATTTTTTTCTGCTTCTCCTCAAAGGTATTTTTTTTCCTTTCAAAAACTTGGTCAAACACTTTAACTTTGAAAAAAAAATACTTTGTAAAAAAAACAAATGCTTATAGAATTGGAGAAGTTTGGCCAAACTGGTTATCCTATGGGTTGAAAGCACGTAGCTAACCCCGACTAGTTTGATTGATTAATTGATTTAATATTTAAATCCTGAAAGCTTTCACTGTTTTTTTTCTTAATATATTAAATTTTTGTGAAGTCTAAATGCTGAAATCTTCCATGTAAAGTTGGCTGCCTAGAATCACAGCACTTCTAATGCAACAGGACAAACAGATCTAACGTTTGGAGATAAAAAGTTATCCTCCAGGAATCATTGGATGACATTGCTAACCTTAAAAGACAGTAAAAGAAAGGAAAAATGAGAAAATCAAATGCAGCAGCTCACCGTTAAGGCCTAAACAAGCAAACCAGTCAGAGAGACAAGATATCCACCAGATTCTCAAGGAGAAAATATAAAATCGTATAAATTTGCATATCGGAAAACTTAATGAGACAGCATATGAAATTACATATACTTGATGGCTTAATGTTTGGATAGAAATGATCAAGATTCAAGTCTCTTCACCACTAAGTTTCTCACACTGAAATGGGGTAACAGAAAAAGAAAATTGAAATAAAAAATCACCAGTTTTCATTTACACAACAATCAAATTTATGGATGTCATTCCATTTCAGTGCCACTGCTACTTCAAAAGATTATACCAGCAAATCTCTGAACCAGATATCATTTCTTGCACCTAAAGATCTAATTGCAGACCAATTGAACTCAAAAGTATGCAATGTTCATGTTCTTTATCTCACAGCAAGTTACAGTAAGAAGTTTAAAATCAGCGACCAAGTTATTTATCATAACAGTCATCAGCTTAAGATGGGATACATAATTCGAAACCATATCACAAACTTTTCAAGTTCGGGGCTCTCCACAGGACTTGGTTATAGGTGTTTTTCCCAGTTTGAGGAGTCATTTCACATTTTACCACGCAGAGCTTGAACCTTTTGCAATAACTTAAGCAATTATAAGATATTAATTGGATATCCAATCCGCTTCTACAGAAAAGCTCAATCATGATTTGTTTTTCATGACCCTATAACTTTATGGTTTACTATAGAAGTCTCTTAACATAAGTCTAACGACAACAATCTAAAAACCTGAAAGTAATATATAACAAATCCCCACATTTTTCTTAAACACACATACACACACTCACCAAGAGATAGTATATTAAAAGCTGTAAAGATCTAGGTCAATTACCTGAAATTTTTCCATACCAATCCCTTCTCTACCTCACAGCAAGAAGCTAGAACATAATCAATGTGCCAATAACAATTAAAAATTCTTTTGTTTAGGTAGGTCACTCATTAATTTTGGCTTATACAAAGTTATGATGTTAAAGACTACCATCATTACAAGCTCAGCGGACTAGGAGTGCCTATGTTCTTGATTCCCCATGTGTCCTATTATTATATCTTCTGTTCATGGGTATCAGAAAAATGCGTAAGTTGCTAAAGTTTATCCGAAGGCATATTGCTCTTATGACATTCCGAGAAATCTTACTGACTTACTTCATTATGCACTGCATTCATTTATACATGTACATTGACCCATGATCAGATGGCGTTATATACACGTATATTATTTGTATATGGGATATGGGGAAATGTTATGACGTTATATGCGCACCACCACATGATCAGCTGGTATACGTTGATGATTTCTCCCACAGTGGCTGGGATGATATGATGGGATGCCCTTAGAGGCTTGATGATGTTATGTACGTATATACATATGTATGGTATGACATTTATACGCACATGCATGATATTATAAATTTTTCATGATTCACAGAGCTATTCAGAATTACATGTTGAGTTCTTTCCTCCATGTTTCTTTCATGTCTTTCATATACTACTTTCATGCCTTACATACTGGGTACTTTATTTGTAGTGACATCCCTTTTACCTGGGGACACTGCGTTTCAGGCCCGCGGGTCCTGATAGACAGGTTAAGAGTCCTCTTAGTAGGCTATCAGCTCAGCGGAAGGTGTTTGTGTACTCCACTTGCTCCGGAGTTGCCTATTTGGTTAGTATGATTCGAATATGTATTGATTGGTATGGGGGGCCCAGTCCCGACCTTTATGACATTTATGTACTCTTAGAGGCTTGTAGACAAATATCATGTATATGGATACTTGTATGGCCTTATTGGCCTATGTTTTGAGTATACAAATGATCATGTCGACCTTATAGGCTCGTATGTCACATGTATAAGTTTTATATTATGTTGGGTCGTCCTATGTCTAGTATTCCCTTATGTTTTATTCCCGTTACCTCATGACGACCCTTTTGGCCCACTTACCCATGACGGTAAGATAAGAAAGATATGTTACGTTGGTACTCGGTTGTGTAAGGCATCGGGTTCCCGTCGCGGCCCTGCAGTTTGGGTCGTGATAGAAGTGGTATCAGAGCAGTTCTGTTCTAAGGAGTCTACAAGCCGTGTCTAGTAGAGTCTTGTTTATGGGTGTGTTGTGCACCACACTTACAAGCAGGAGGCTATAGGGCATTTAGGACTCTCACTTTTTCTTCTTACTCTAGAACGTGTGGTAGAGCTCAGTTGTAAGAAATTCAAACTCCTAAATTTTATTTTATTCATTATACAATGACATCTACATCCAGAAAGATAGTTGGTAAGAGATTGAATGTGGTTGTCGAAAAGTTGAGTCAGAGAAATGGGGTAACAGAAAAAGAAAATTGAAATAAAAAATCACCAGTTTTCATTTACACAACAATCAAATTTATGGATGTCATTCCATTTCAGTGCCACTGCTACTTCAAAAGATTATACCAGCAAATCTCTGAACCAGATATCATTTCTTGCACCTAAAGATCTAATTGCAGACCAATTGAACTCAAAAGTATGCAATGTTCATGTTCTTTATCTCACAGCAAGTTACAGTAAGAAGTTTAAAATCAGCGACCAAGTTATTTATCATAACAGTCATCAGCTTAAGATGGGATACATAATTCGAAACCATATCACAAACTTTTCAAGTTCGGGGCTCTCCACAGGACTTGGTTATAGGTGTTTTTCCCAGTTTGAGGAGTCATTTCACATTTTACCACGCAGAGCTTGAACCTTTTGCAATAACTTAAGCAATTATAAGATATTAATTGGATATCCAATCCGCTTCTACAGAAAAGCTCAATCATGATTTGTTTTTCATGACCCTATAACTTTATGGTTTACTATAGAAGTCTCTTAACATAAGTCCAACGACAACAATCTAAAAACCTGAAAGTAATATATAACAAATCCCCACATTTTTCTTAAACACACATACACACACTCACCAAGAGATAGTATATTAAAAGCTGTAAAGATCTAGGTCAATTACCTGAAATTTTTCCATACCAATCCCTTCTCTACCTCACAGCAAGAAGCTAGAACATAATCAATGTGCCAATAACAATTAAAAATTCTTTTGTTTAGGTAGGTCACTCATTAATTTTGGCTTATACAAAGTTATGATGTTAAAGACTACCATCATTACAAGCTCAAATTCGAGCTCTCTTTTCCAAAACCCTTGGCCTTCAAGAGCCAGCACCCTCTCCGCCAAATCCTCTCCATTTACCTCATCTAAGTTCAAGAGACGGGCTGCTAGAGGGTCTTTTGCGTTCAAGGTCTCATCTTCCTCCTCCAAAATTACATCCACGGCTTCTATTAGAGAGCAGTTAGCAAATTCACTTGGTCGCCGCATAGATTTATGTGAATGTTATCTCTTTATCATTTAGTCTCAATTTTAGATCTCCAGTTTCAAAGTCAATTAAAACTCTCCAATGGCCAAGAATGGTCTTTCCAAAATTATGGGAATCTCCTCGTCAACCCGACAGTCTAGAATGATAAAATCTGCTGGGAACACAAACTTTCCAACCTGGACTAATACATCATCAACGATACTAGAGGGCCTCTTCACTATCCGGTCGGCTAGCTGTAGTAACATAGACGTGGGTCTAGCTCTTCCTATGCCTAACCTTTTGTAGATAGCCAAGGGCATCAAGTTTATTCTTGCCCTAAATCACACAATGCTTTAGCAAAAGCATAGCTTCCTATCGTGCATGGGATTGTGAAGCTCCTTAGGTCTGATAACTTCTCAGCTATGGGTCTCGTCATGACTGCACTACAGGTCTGTGTGGACAGGTCTTGGAAGTGGAATTTTCGAGGCATTAAATCTTTCATCATTTTGGCATAACCAGGCATCTCTCGCAACGCATCAATCAGTGGAATGTTCACCTGTATTTGTTTCAACATCTCCATGAATTTCTTATATTGCTCGTCCTTATGATATTTTGCTAATCTTTGCGGGAATTGTGCTGGAGGTCGCTTCTTTCTTGTGATTTGAGTTTTATCTTGCTCAGGCACTGCTTCTACTATCGTTTCTTGTGCTACCTCAGTCTCTTTCGCAACCTCTTTTTCTTTGCTTGTGCTCTCTTGTGCATGTTGTATCGTCACCTCAATTAACCCTGTTGAATCATCGATCTCAATGGGTACTGGAACAAGTGTTTCAGTAGGTCGGCTTTCGCGAGCAATCTCTTCCTCCAGATCTAGGTCTCTACCATTTTGTAGACTCACTACCATAAGCTGTTTCAGGCCCTGATCTTTTGGATTGATTTGTGTATCTGCAGGTAACGTCTCTTGGGGACGATTGTTTAGATCCATAGAAATATGTCCTAATTGAACCTCAATACCCTTTATCACTGATTCATGTGAGTCTACTCTCTCTTGCATTTTTCCAGAGGACCCAATCAGTTGTTGCAACATTCTGTTGTTGCTGTCCATCATTCCCTTAAGTTCAGTGAACCCATCATCTTGTCTCACAATCTGTTGTTGTTAAGGTTGTTGATAAGCCAACTGCTTATTTTGCTGGTTGTAACCTTGTTGCCTTTGGTAAGGCACCACTTGACCCTGTGGTCGCATAGCTCCAGGATTGTTGCTGTTATTTTACTGTTGTTGTGCCGGTCTATATTGTTGATTCTGTTGCCCCCAATTCTGACCACCTTGCCTCTGTCCCCCATAGTTGGCTACATAGTTCATATCTTCCTGATAGTGTTGGTTTTCACCTTCCGCACTCCATGAGCAAACATATGGTTGGTTAATGCATGGTGTACGTAAGCCCCCATTAGTTGCATCTACTATGTGTACCTGCTGCTTATGGCATGATTCATCGATATTTTTGGTAAGAATACTCATTTGCGTTATTAGAGTGGCCATATTTTCAGCTATGAAGTTGTTTGGGTCCAAAGCTACTGAATGAACTACAAGAGTGATTGTAGAGTCTCTTGTCATCCATCCTGAGTTTTGGGCCATCTTATTAATTAGGATCTTTCATTCTCTGAATGTTTTGCTCAAAAATTCTCCACCTACTGAAGCATCAACATTGGCCTTTAAGCTGTCTGCCAATCCCATGTAGAACCTCTGCCCCAACATTTGCTCTATAATGCCATGATGTGGACACTTAACCAGCATACCCTTGAACCTCTCCCATGTTTCTTGTAGTGTTTCTGTTGCTCTCTGCCTGAAGCTCAATATCTCATCAATTTGTTTGGCAGTCTTATTGGGTGGGTAGAACTTGTTTACAAATTTCTTGACTAATTTCTCCCGAGTAGTGATGGAGTTTATGGGAAGTGAATTGAGCCACGTCTGAGCCTCTCCTGTCACCGAAAATGGAAACAATAACAACTTTATTGCTTCCGGTGTCACATTAAGTTGCCTTTGTGTGACACATATCGACAGAAAAGTTTTTTAGATGTTGCTGAGGATCTTCAATGTAAGACACTGAAAACAGTCCCTTGTTCTGCAATAAATGTAGCATGTTGTTTGTGGTTTAAAATGATTCCGCTTGTATTTGAGGGACTGCAATTGCGGTTGCCAGATTTTCGACGGTGGGTTATGCCCAATCATACAAGGCTGCTTCTGGCACAAGAGGCACCACACCCTGATTGTTCGGGTCATTCGCATTATTTCTGTTATTTGGATTTTCTATTACGTCATCCATGTCTAGTTCAATTCGTTCTGTTGAGTTCTATTGATGTTTGTCCTTCTTATTTGCACGATTCAATGCCTTGAAAACTTTCTCATGATCTGATAATGCTTCGAACAATTCACCAGTTCTCGAGGACTTCCTAGGCATGCACCTGTAACACCCAAGACTACAAACGTTAAAATTTTAATGTATTTGGTTTAAAATGAAGAAGCTTGACTAAATTAAGAATTCTAGCAATTCTTTTAGCTACAATTAATACACCGTTATCTCCCCGGCAACGGCGCTAAAATTTGATCACGTCCAACTATGCCTTATAAAAAGGTCTAAGCGGTCGTTGCAAATAATTTCGGCTAATAAGTCCGGAGTCGAATCCCACAGAAAATTAACCTATCAAACATACCTACTAAACTCGCACGAACTCACGCAATCAATCTTCAGAAATATTTAAGTGACAATTTGGATGTTTACTAACTAAATATTACGTAATAAAAGTGCAATAATTAATAACTAACTACTACGGGTTGTAGATAAGAATTGGAATGATCTAAGGTTATGATTTCTCCTATTGTCGGAATCTTTTCCGCTATGTTTTTTATAAATTTGCCTAAGCTTTCTCTATCGATCATGAGCACTCTGACTGTCTTAACTCTCTCCCGAGTAATTACTACAATTTACTAGACATATTCTCCCGAATTACGCTAGCTGGCATTAATTACGGCTCACTCGGATTGCACCAAGATTTTGTTATCCCTAATCTCACCTTTAAACCCTTCATATTGATCCCGCATATACGTTTGGAGTGATGTTGTTCAACAACTACCTAAATATGCACTCTCTTTCGAGTAATACACACTAAATAGGCACAGTCGATTGAGGACCCTTCAATCAACAACAATAATAATATAGTTGAACAAATAGAGAAAATACTACGGCAAATCTATATTAATGTAACAGGAAAATCATCCTCCAATAGGTTCCATTAAAACCCTAGATTATGAGTTTAGCTACTCATACTCATAATCACAATATCCAAAGTATTTTGCATAATTAAATTACAAAGTAAGGATAAAGAGATATAGAAATCGATGAGTCTGACTCCCAACGGTTGTTCCATGAGCTATCCTTGCCTCCGGTTGCAAAAGTACTGAAGAGTGGCATATTTAGGTCTATTTATATGTGTAGGAAAAGACCTAAACGTGTAGGCCAAGTCCTAGTCAAATCCGGAGACGAAATAAGTCTTCAAAGCTCAGAATGTACACGCCCAAACCTAGCCTCGCGAGGCATAACGCCTGGTGGACCTAGCCCCAGGCCTGGCGTTGCCAGGTATAAGGCCTGCTCGATCTCGCCTACTGCCTCGCCTCGCCAGGTCTCTCGCCAGCTACAAGCCTGGCTTCGCCAGCTTCTCCTATTCAACTGCTCCCGCGCACGCTTTCGACTTGTAAGTATCCTTTTTTTCTCTACTTTCATCTCCAATTCACCTACACATAAAATAGACTCCGTTAAGCACAATTAAAGTGTAGTTTATCATTAAAGCATATAAAATGCAATGCAAATAATGTACGAAACTACGGAATTATAGCCACACATCAGTAGATCAAGCTAAACTCCTGGTATGTAGTTCTTTTGTCAATTAGATTTATGTTGTTTCAGTTTGCTCATTTAGATTTACAGATTACAGAATCGGCAACCCTTAATTCGCTTAAACAACAAATAATTAGTATTGGAATCGAATTTTCGTTGTTATAAACTTAATTAGTCTGAGATTTATTTGATCCCAGTTTGTCCAGTTGACTTATGAATACGGACCGACAACTTTTTTGTGTGTGTCGAGCTCGTTGAATACAACAAGGATGAGCTTGTCTTGTTGATTGTATTTTTTTCAAAAGTGTTTTTCAAATAACTGCTTTTGAAGAGAAATTATTTTTTTCTGCTTCTCCTCTAAAGCATTTTTTTTCCTTTTAAAAGTTTGACCAAACACTTCAACTTTGAAAAAAAAATACTTTGTAAAAAAAACAAATGCTTCTAGAATTGGAGAAGTTTGGCCATACAGGTTATCGTGTGGGTTCAAAGCACGTAGCTAACCCGACTAGTTTGATTGATTAATTGATTTAATATTTTAATCCTGAAAGCTTTCACTGTTTTTTTTTTCTTAATATATTAAATTTTTGTGAAGTCTAAATGCTGAAATCTTCCATGTAAAGTTGGCTGCCTAGAATCACAGCACTTCTAATGCAACAGGACAAACAGATCTAACGTTTGGAGATAAAAAGTTATCCTCCAGGAATCATTGGATGACATTGCTAACCTTAAAAGACAGTAAAAGAAAGGAAAAATGAGAAAATCAAATGCAGCAGCTCACCGTTAAGGCCTAAACAAGCAAACCAGTCAGAGAGACAAGATATCCACCAGATTCTCAAGGAGAAAATATAAAATCGTATAAATTTGCATATCGGAAAACTTAATGAGACAGCATATGAAATTACATATACTTGATGGCTTAATGTTTGGATAGAAATGATCAAGATTCAAGTCTCTTCACCACTAAGTTTCTCACACTGAAATGGGGTAACAGAAAAAGAAAATTGAAATAAAAAATCACCAGTTTTCATTTACACAACAATCAAATTTATGGATGTCATTCCATTTCAGTGCCACTGCTACTTCAAAAGATTATACCAGCAAATCTCTGAACCAGATATCATTTCTTGCACCTAAAGATCTAATTGCAGACCAATTGAACTCAAAAGTATGCAATGTTCATGTTCTTTATCTCACAGCAAGTTACAGTAAGAAGTTTAAAATCAGCGACCAAGTTATTTATCATAACAGTCATCAGCTTAAGATGGGATACATAATTCGAAACCATATCACAAACTTTTCAAGTTCGGGGCTCTCCACAGGACTTGGTTATAGGTGTTTTTCCCAGTTTGAGGAGTCATTTCACATTTTACCACGCAGAGCTTGAACCTTTTGCAATAACTTAAGCAATTATAAGATATTAATTGGAGATCCAATCCGCTTCTACAGAAAAGCTCAATCATGATTTGTTTTCTTTTCCATTTTTACATAGAAGCTGCTTAATAATGTTCATGACCCTATAACTTTATGGTTTACTATAGAAGCCTCTTAACATAAGTCCAAAGACAACAATCTAAAAACCTGAAAGTAATATATATAACAAATCCCCACATTTTTCTTAAACATACATACATACACACACTCACCAAGAGATAGTATATTAAAAGCTGTAAAGATCTAGGTCAATTACCTGAAATTTTTCCATACCTATCCCTTCTCTACCTCAGCAAGAAGCTAGAACATAATCAATGTGCCAATAACAATTAAAATTCTTTTGTTTAGGTAGGTCACTCATTAATTTTGGCTTATACAAAGTTATGATGTTAAAGACTACCATCATTACAAGCTCAGCGGACTAGAATCACTGATTAGTCTCAAATGATGCAGATTTGTTTGCTTATACTCAAAGGAAAGTTCTACTTTATGGACATAATTATTACTCATACTATTAGATGACAACGAGTAATAAAAAGAAATTGACTCTTTTGCGGAGTAAGATAAAAGGTCATATGCAAATAATCATAGCATGAAGATGAAACAGAAGGTAAAAAGAAGGGGAAAAAAAAGTATATTCATTAGAAATTAACTCAACCAAGTTCACAAACAAGATCTTAAAAAATATATCTTTGTTGGGAATACTAGAAGAACACTCCAATTACTCGTTCTTCCAAACATACAAAACCAAAGAAAAACCCAAACCAGATGATTTGGAATTGCTGAAACTCTCTGTGTAAGACCAAGGCATCACAGAGAGATCCGACAAAGTTTGTGTGGTCCACAACTTCTCGGCCGATAAACAAGTTTGAAACATGAACACTGCATTCCCAAAATTGCTACTGAACAACCAGTTATGAACATCCCAAAAGACTTCAACAGGGAGTCCATCAATTAAAACAGTATAGTTACCGCGAAACTTCCACCGCAAATGCTTCACTTGCATTACAGTTTTAGAGTCAATACGGACCAAAAGACACGGATCGTCAATGCCATTAGAGTCACATTCAATTGTAATGTCATGAATTGGACCTGTATAACAAAATTGAGCCTTTGTACCAAATACCCTCTTCCCAAATATGTGCTCTCTTTTAGAAATGAACATTGCATTTGAAAAACTAGGAGTTGCATTAGTCTTTTTAAATGCTTCTTTCCTCAGATCCCCAATGACCAAAACCATTTGTCCTTTGCAAACTAGAGCTAAATAATACCCTTCAATAGGCTCTGGCCCAGATCCAAACTTGCCTAGTGAAAAGTCCCAATGTAGGTCAATTTTACAAGAATTTACTTCTAAAGACCTTGACCCTTTTCTTTTGGAGAAGAGAGAAGGCTTTACATCAACTTTACAAAGACACTGATGAGACATATCATCAATTTCAACACTAAGGCATTGACCCATCAAACTCTTGGTCCAAACAATAGTGATCAGACAAGATTTCCCAAGTAGTTTACACTGATAAACACATGTGACTAAATTCTGTGGGGTTTTAGTCACACCCCCAACAGCTGAACAAGAAGCATCAGCAACTTGAACCCCATTTTCACCAAAACAAGATGGGAAGTCCCTCATTTCTTTGCCAGCACAATGAAGATAAGAGATAAAAACAAGATTGTTTTTTTTTTCACACCCTTAATTATACAACATCACAAAAAATGTCCGTTCAAGATTCCATTTTGTGGTATTAAAACAACTGAAATATGAAAGGAAAAGGGTAAGTGAAGCATACCAGAATGAACCAAAACGGAAGTTGAAAACTACGTACCTTAAAAGCTCTGAACTTTGTGTTTTATTGTTCAGAGCTTTGAAGCAAGGAGGTTTCTAATGGAGTTATTTAAAAGTGGGGTATATGATTTTAAGGAGTTGAAAGGGAAATGGGTGCAGTGTTGTTTATAAAGTACAAGGGAATCCACTGTTTAAGAAAAGACAAGTTATTCTTTAGATTATGGCCAAATTTTGCGGTGGTAAAAAGTGAAAAAGATTAGGATTTGTGGGGGCAAAAGTTTGAAAAGAAAATTTAAGAAAATAAATAGGAAAAATAAAGCTTTTTTGGGCAAATGAAACATGCATTGACCTTCATATATCGTTTGTGTTCCTTGAAAATGAAAATAAACGCTAAAAAATAGAGATATAATATAAAGAGTAGAGAGATTTATATATATAGTATATACAAAAATAGTATCAAAATACCGGCTTTAGTTATAGTATGTTAAATTAAATTTTTTCTTGTAAGTTATAGTAGTATGTTAAACTAACATTTCCAACTATGTTTTTTTAAAATTTGTTTTGTTTAATACTCCCTCCGTTTTCAATTTATATGAACTCATTTGACTGTGCACGAAATTTAAGAAAATATAGAAGTTTTTTGAATTTGTGGTGTAAAATGAGACATATATATTTTGTGTGATTATAAATCATTGCATAAAGGTAAATTACATCCAAATAAGGAAAGAAGTTTTTATTTTTTGCACGGACTAAAAAGGAAATAAGTTCATATAAATTAAAACGGAGGTAGTAGAAGATTAAGATAAACTCGAAGATAGTCGATATAAACTAAAGTAATGTTTAAAAAATAAAAAACCTAGCAGTGTCTAGACATATTTCTTAAAGAAGAAATAAGAATGAGAGCATGGGATATAATAGAAAAGAAATCATATTGTCAGGAGTATTTTTTTTTTTCAACATTTCAAACATGAATCTTAAAAAAGCATATTAGGTACAGATAAAAAGAAAAGAAAACAGAAAGACTATCACGTGCTAAGGAAACTGTACATATTGGAATATGGAATATGACCATATTTGAGGATATGGAGGACTCAATTTTAGTTTACTTCCAAAATCTCATTTTGTTTTAGAGGTCAAGAAATTACAATTCAAATCGCCATGTCTAGTACTTAAATCTCTCATCAGTTGGACCTCTATTACTTTTTGCTAAATACATCTAAAATAGATCTCGTATCTAAAATACTGAGTGAAACAAGAAAAATATAAATGGCTACTAAAGGGTATTTACAACTTCTGATAATTTAATTAGTTTTAGATGGATGACGGGACGGCTGATTAAATTAATTAGTCCTAACCCAATTTTGCATCAAACTCAGATCGAATTCTCAATGTTAACTAATAATTTTGATCAAGATAAATTCCTTTTACTGGGATGCAATCCCAGGTTTTGTGAAAAATATCTGAAAAAAAGAAAAAAAAATGATAGATGGAAAATAATGGTGCATCAAAATTTTAAGCGGCCAAAATGAATTATAGCTTATTGGGAATATGGACTTGGATGGGATGATAAAAATATTCAATGAGTCCAACTATAAAATTGGAATATGAAAATGAAGGCCATGTGCAGCAAAATCCTTAACTGGAACAGACATGAGGCTGGTATTTAATGGTGTACATATATTAATATGGAAAATTTACTTTTACTATGAGTGAATTGTGGTTCAGGGTTGGGAAACTTTATTTGGAATATGAAAGGAAAGTATCGGAAAACTGCACAGCATCTTCCCCAGGAGATTGGCCCTTAATTTTAACTGTCAGTGTTAACATGAAACGGAAATGCTTAATCCTCTTAAACTTAAGGGATCATTTATGTCATTTTCTATTGCTTGACATATTGTAGGAGTTATTTTAATTTGTAGGATAATTTGGAAAACCTGAATGATTTTATTGGTATAAGACAAACAAAAGTTATTTTATTGAGTCATTTTATATATTGTCCCAAATGAAAGAATAATAATTAGTTGGAACAGAAGTTGATTTTGAACAAAACTATTATGTGCGATCTCTGTTGCTTCTATGATTGTAACTGGTATTTATTATGCGAGTCTTATATATTCTCCTATGTGGTCTTCTTGTTTTCTAATGACTTTATATTCTTTATTAATTCTTTTTCTCAGCATTTTTCAATTTACCAAATATGAATCACAAGAAAATAAATCTTGCAATGGAGATGTCGAGTCGTTCTGTTTCCTTTATATGTCATGACAAGATAAGAGGAATTTTCATAAAGCACTACAACTTAAAGCCTAATTATTATATGTAACTATAGTTTGCCTAATTACAATTCGTAAATACTGTTAAATTGTTACCAGCTTGTATCACTTGCATACAATACACTAAAATATAGTGATACATACAATCATTGTATCATTGTATATGACTCCAGAAGAGAAGAAAATTCGCCGAAGATGGTGTCTTCCGGCCAAGGAAAACACTGTATAAATTGTGTTTACGCTCGAAATAGAGACGAACAAAAATTCGACCAGATCTGTGAATACACTGTATATACTGTATCTACCATTTGAAATCCGACCACATATGAGAATCAGGCTTCCAGGCTTCACGTCACCAGAGACGAACAAAAATCCGACCATATCTAAGAATACACTCGTGTATTTACCATTCGAAATCCGACCAGATATGAGAATATAATGTATATACTATATCATTGTATTTGACTCAATAGTAGAGAATAGAAGAAAGTCTGCGGAGATGGCATCTTCCGGCCAAGAAAAATACTATATACACTGTATTTACTTCAATATGGAGGCCACACCTAAAAATACATTGTATACTGTAGAAACTTAGTTATTTAAGAAAAGAAAATATACATGTATTCAGTATATTTCAGTGAGTACACTAAGCGTATATTTATACGCATAAACAAATGACTGCCCAGATGTTCTACTCTTCCTAGGATACAATGAGTTCTACTCTACCTCAAATACAATAAGATCTTGTGTAAAGATCTTGTATCTTTATCAATATCAATTAATAACTAACTAGATAGAAACATATATTTCTTACTCTTATCCATATCTTCAACATTTTCCCTAAACCTAGTGAGGGGTGTTTTCACTACCCCTAGCTTGTCTCGAAAAGCAGTGTATTGATCCTTAAGGAGGGCATTTGTATGGATGTCAGCAAGCCGATCTTTGGATCGCATAAACTAAGTAACAAGTTGTCATTGTGCCACCCTTTCTCTCACAAAATGATAATCAAGTTCTACATCTTTGTCCTAGCATGCATGACAAGATTTGTAGTCATGTAAAGAGCACTAAGATTGTCGCAGAATAGTATTGGAGGTGTTTTCAAGTACATGCCAATATCATGTAGGATATAGGTGATCCATTTTAGCCCAGTCGTAGTGGAAGCTAATGCTCTATATTCAGCTTCTGCAGTAGACCTAGCTATTGTATGTTACTTTCTTGAAGACCTTGAGATGAAGTTTGCTCCTAGGCAGATAGTGTAGCATGTAGTTGATCTCCTTGTTAAGAACAACTAGCTCAATCTGCATCTGAAAAACCATATAATATGAGAGGTGATTATTGTATAAATTTCTGACCATAGTCCAATGTACCCTTGATATATCTAAGTATCCTTTTTACTTCCTGTAAATGTACTTTATTGTGCTTATGTATGAATTGACTAGTTAGATTTACTGCATGTGTTATATCTGGTTTAGCAAGTGTAAGATACTACAGACTACCAACAATGCTTCTGTAGATTGATGGATCAACTGGATTTTCAACTACTTCCTGCAGTCCATGTTCTTGAGTTAAGGGTGTCTTCATTTTTCTAACATGTAGCATATGAGTTTTCTTCAACAAGTCAGGTGCATACTTGCTTTGGTTTAGTTGAATACCCCATGTGAAGTATGTAACTTCAATGCCTAAGAAAAAATTCAAGGAACCAAGATCCTTCATAGCACACTCTCTTCCAAGCTGCTGAATTATCTCAGAAATAAGCTTAGAGTTATTTCCTGTTAAAATGATATCATCTACATAAATAAGTAGAAGTACTATCCTTTTTTTGCAGTGTAGAATAAACAGAGAAGAATCTGCTCGATTGCACTTAAAACCAAGATGAATAAGATATTCTTTAGTAGGCACACATGATCTGGATATTTGGGATCAATGAATCCTGGAGGTTGGAACATGTAAACTTCCTTTTATAAGGAGCCATGAAGAAATATATTTTTTTACATATAGTTGCCTTATAGGCCAACATAATGTCACATCAATTGAGAAAATAACTCTTATTGTAGTGGCTTTAACAACTGGACTAAAAGGTGTTAATAATCAAGTACCAAGATAAGGTCCACTTCCACAAGGTAGACAAGCAAGAGTTAAGCATCAACATCAACCCCGCTTAGGCCATAACAACCGCAAAATAACTTTGATGATGATTTGGACTATGACGAGCAATATGATGAACCGGTTAGAGTCCAACCTAGAAGGAATAGACAAGGAGGCTTTAGAGGGAGAGGTGGAAGGCATGGTAGGAATTATCAAGGTAGAAACTTGAATGATGCTTATGATGAAAATATTGGTAATGAAGAACATGGTAGAAGTTAGGGAGACGAAGAATATCGGGGTCTTAATAACATCAAGACTTCACTTCCTACTTTCAAGGAAAGTAGTGACCCAGAGGAATTTTTAGAATGGGAAATACAAATGGAAAGGATGTTTGAGGTTAACAATATATCCGATACAAAGAGGTTCAAGCATGTCATTTCTAAACTTGTTGGTTATGCTTCTTCTTGGTGGGAGAAAGAGAAATGGGATAGAAATAGAAATGGAGATATTGCTATTGATTCTTGGGGGTTTCTTAGGGTGGTTATGAGAGCAAGATTTGTGCCCGAAGAATATGTGAATGACTTGCTTACAAAAGTTTACAACATGAAGCAAGAAAATAAGAATGTGGAGACTTACTTTGAAGAGTTGGAGACAACTAGGGTTATATCCAATCTTGATGATAATGGAAGACTCATGATTTCTAGATTTTGGGCGGAGCTTAAGCATGAAATCTCTAGCCAAATAACTTTGCACAAATGTGTTATTATACATGAAGCACTTCAAGGGGATATCAAAGTTGAAAATAAACTCCAAGAAGAGAGGAAACTCAAAGAAAGCAAATGTAAAAGTTACAACACTCCATGGAGCAAAAACAAGGAAATTTGGCAATCTCTTTCAAATGACAACAAGTCAAAAGTTGACTCCAAGTGACAAAATGACAAAGGCAAACCAAAGGTGGAGGCTAAGGAGGGAGGTAACAAATTTTAAACCTTATTTCTAAAATCCTAACTCTAATAGGTGCTACAAATGTCAAGGATATGGTCATAAAATGAGTAAATGTCCTAATAGAAGAACCATAATCCTTATGGAAGAAGCTTATGAAAGAGAAAAAAGTAGAGAATCATGTGAAGAAGAGGAGGCCGAATGTGATAGTGAGGTAGAATATGACACTCCTAATCTACTTTTGTATGTTGTTAGGAGAGTATTGAGTGTACAAATGATTGAAGATATGAACCAAAGAGGGAACTTGTTTAATGAAAGATGTAAGATTAAAGATCAAGTGTGTTCTTTGATTATTGATGATGGTAGTTGTGCTAATGTTGCTAGTACTTCTATGGTTGACAAATTGAACTTGAAGACTCAAAGACATACTTGTCCTTATAAACTTTAATGGCTTAATGAATGTGGTGAACTTAAGTGACTAGACTAGTCTTGGTGAGTTTCAAAATTGAAAAGTATATTGATGATATTCTTTGTGATGTGGTGCCCATGCAAGCAAGTCATTTATTGTTGGGGAGGCCGTGGAAATATGACAAGGGTGCTCTACATGATGGAAGTACTAATAAATATTCTTTTGAGAAAAATGACAAAAAAAATAGTCCTTACTCCTTTGTATACATTTCAAGTGAGTGAAGGTTATAAGCACATGAATGAATTGAGTGAGAAATCCAAGAAATAAGGAAAGGAAAAGATTGAAAAGAAGAATGAAAAGAAAGAAGAGAGAAAATAAGAGAGTTCAAGTGAGGAACATCCTTCTTATAATTCTTTCATGACTAATGTTTTTCTTGCTAGTTGTTTGGCTTATTGTGTAGATCATTTGAAGAAACATTCAAGTGAAAGTCTTCAAGAAAGAACTCCAAGTGGGATGACCGAATACACCCTAGCCCAAAGTGAAGATTCTTCGATTCTTCAAGGAGGTAAAATAGAATCTTTAGAAGTGCATCAAGGTATGATTTCTAAGCTTAACACATTTTCTTCTTGTGATGAGCATAGTGATATTTCAAGTGTTAGTTTGGGTACATTTATTGATTCTAACGGTTCTTTGAGTTGTGAAGATACACTACATAGTGATTCTAGTTGTTTTGATGGTTTGAATGACCTATTTGCTTATGAAGAAGTATTGATTGAGGTTGAGGAAAGCGCAAAGGTTGCATCTTTATGTGGTTTTGTTGAGTTTGATCCATTGATTCCTATGGTTCATGCTTTCTATTTTGAGGATCATTCTTTAATTGGTGATGATTTCTTATTTGAAGGTGAATTGAGTGGTAAAGTTTCAAGCTTTAAGCCATTTAATTCTTCTTGTTTGATTGTGAGATGGAATCTTTTGAGTTTGATTGGATTTACCGATCAAAGGTTCCATTTTTGAGAAGTTGTTTGAGATTACTAATGAGATTGTTTTGGAAGCTAAAATTTTTGAAAAAGATGAAAGTTCTTTACTTTGTGTAAACTTTCTAACTTTTTTCACTCATATATTTGATAGAGCTAATTTGTTCCACTACACTAGTGCTTTGAATTTAAAATAAGTTGATAACTTTTATGTGGATTGGTGTGATGATTTTACTAAAAAGCATGCTAAATTTTTCTTGAATGATAATATTGGTGAATCCAAAAGATTTATTTTGTTTGAATATACCATTCTTATTCTTGATTTTTCTTGTCCGCTTGAATTCAAGAATGGCTTGTTTATTTGGCTTATGCTTATGCTTGGACTTGATAAAGTTATAAGAGTTAATACTTTTCTTGATGATTCTTATATTGGGGCACACTTGGTGTGTAGATTGGAGGTATTTTATGACAATTCTCATATTTTGGGTAGCTTTTATGCTTTGTTTTGTCCATGGATATCAT
Organism: Nicotiana tomentosiformis; assembly: GCF_000390325.3. Lineage (NCBI taxonomy): Eukaryota > Viridiplantae > Streptophyta > Magnoliopsida > Solanales > Solanaceae > Nicotiana > Nicotiana tomentosiformis. The sequence continues at coordinate 43,094,454 of NC_090820.1, forward strand.
TAGATTTTGGTTTGAATGATAGATTTGTCTTACTTATTGGTTTGGATGCTTGGGTATACCATAAATTTACTAAAATATGGTTTACTAGTTAGTTTGAGGCACTTGTTTATGTCCAAGTTAAAATTTTACTAATGAAGCTCCCTTTCTTTTGTTTAAAGCCCCAAATTCGAGGATGAATTTCTTTTAAAGGAGGGAGGATAATACAATCTAGATAGCCATCGGGCAATTTGGATTCTAATTGTATGCTACTTTCATAACGGGGCGGCTATATGTATAATTACACCAACAATTAAAGACTACATTATATTTGATGGCTATATTTATAATATTTAACTCCCTACTATAAATAGCCATTAAGGCTCTCATTTTAGAGTTAGCTTATTTTGATATTGTGAATGAAAATTCATTGAAAGTGTTTAGGATGAATTCCTATATTGGTTGATTACTTGTTAAGGTGAACTTGCAAGGGAATTGCTTCCCCTTGAGGGTTGTTTCTATAGTTTTGGATCAATTAAGTCTTAAATTGATTGGGTATTTATTTATTTCAAATGCTCTTTCAATTTTCTTAGTTGGTTCTTTACTAAATCTCTATCTTTTTATATTTTATTTGTGTTCTTGTAATTTTGCTTCCGCGTTCGTATCATAATCCTCTAGTAAAGTTAATCACTTTGTTGTCCTCGTCCACATGCTTGTGTATGGCTGCTAAACCATCACAGATGTTCTTAAACTCCTTCAGATATTCATCAGTTGTTCTGGAACAAAGTTTAATGTTCTACAACTGTTGTTTGAGTTGACATTCCTTATTTTTGTCTGAAGATAGGTTTCCTCAATGTTGTCCCACATTTCATTTGCCGAGGAACATCCAACAACTAGGAACATACTTTCTTCTGTCATGTACCTGAGATCCAACTTTGCAGCAAGACATTCTTTTCTTCCCAAACATTCATCACTTCTACAATTTCAGTAGTGGTTAATCCTCCACCCATAGTCACAACAGTGCTTGACGCTACTTTTCCTTCTTTGATAAAACTAGTCAGTTTCATGGCTTGAATCAACTACAATTTTTGGGTGCACCAAATCAAATAGTTTGGTAGCTTCAACTTGATTAGACATGAGGCAATAAGATGGTGAAGTGAGGATGTTAAGAGTGAGAGCGCGGTTGATGGGGCTGGTGTTTGGTTTGATGAAGAGGAGTTTGTCATGTTTTTTTAGATCTGGAGTAGAGTTGTGCAATGGAGAGATAAAGCTCTGATACCATGTAGAAACTTAGTTATTTAGGAGAAGAGAATATGCTTGTATTCAGTATATTTAAGTGAGTACATTAAGTGTATATTTATATGCATAAACAGATGACTGCCTAGATGTTCTACTCTTACTAGGATACATGAGTTCTACTCTACCTCAAATACAATAAGATCTTGTATCTTTATCAATATCAATTAATAATTAACTAGATAGGAACGTCCGACTCTTATCCATATGTTCAACAAATACATTGTATTTACCATTCAAAAATTCGATTAGATCTGAGAATCAGACTTTCAGGCTTCGCGTTACTAGGGACGTACGAAAATCCGGCCAGATCTAAGAATAAACTATATCGAAAACCCGGTCAGATCTAAGAATAAAATATACTCCCTCCGTTTCAAATTAGATGAGGTACTTTCCTATTTAGTCTGTTCCAAAATAAATGACATATTTCTAAATTTGGAAATAATTCAACTTTAAACTCTTCATTTTACTCATTTTACCCTTAATGAGAAGCTTTTATAACACACAAATGTCATGGCCCCATAAAACTTTTACCCCTTAAACTTTTAAGACCACAAGTTTCAAAAGTCTTTTTTCTTCTTCTTAAAGTGCGTGCCAAGTCAAACTATCTCATCTAAATTGAAATGGAGGGAGTATTTAGTTTATATTTTCCATTCGAAAATACGGCCAGATCTATGAAATCCTTCGATGTATCTAAACATTGGCCAGTGATGGCCGTTTGCCTGAGAAGACAAAGCTTTGCCGGAGTAAGGGAGAAGGAGCACGACCGGATTTTAGACCTTCAATGATGGAGGTTATGGATCTGGAGCCTTTGCATTATTGAGATTGGGAGAGCAAAGAAAAATTCTGATTAGACATGTGAGTGAATTTTCTATAAACTCAAATAATAGCTATGATTGGTAATTTTTTTAAAAGTGTAACTATATATAATAAATATAGTGTATAAGTTAGCTATATGGCGTAAATTTCCACCCTGAAAACCCAAATAAAGAATTAGCTTATGTAAGAAATCACAAACTAACCAATATAATATTCAACACAAAAACGTGAAAAGAAAACGTACTAGAAGATCATTTGAAATAATTTTTAGGGTGAAAAGCATTTTCCTCACTCAACTATGTCGAAGAAATAACCCAATGATACACTCTTAACATGGTATGATATTGTTCGCTTTAGGCCAAACCCGCATGGTTTTTCTCCAAAAGGTCTCACACCATTAAAATATCACTACACCTTATATGTAGGCTCCTAGTCTTTTCGGCTACCAATGTGAGACTTTATTTGCAGACCCAACAATCTTCCCCTCGAACTAAGTTCCATGTGGCCTATTATCACGATCCACGGCTCAAGTATATCACCCATATTTTTAGAGTATTTATGGAAACTGAAACCCGCAACTAGCTTCTTTTTGTGTGCGCGTCTTCAAATCGAGTCTCACACCATCACTCTGCCATCACTATACTCGTTTCATTGAACCAGGGCTCTGATACCAGTTGTTGGGCTAAGACAACCCAATGATAAACTCATAACATGGTGTGATATTGTCCGCTTTGGGTCAAACCCGCATAGTTTTCTCCCCAAAGGCTTCACACCATTAAAAAATCCCTACACCTTATATATAGGTTCTCAATCTTTTCAGCTACCAATGTGGGATTTCGTTCACACACCCAACACTCCCCTAACCTCTTACTTTGAATAATAAATATTTTTCCCTTTTGAAATAAACTTAAATCACTACTTGAATAAGGTATAACTTATGTTAAAAGTAAAACACTTAGAAAAAAAATCATCTATAATAAAAAACTGAATAATACATATAGCGAGGCTGGAAGTATCACGGGTAAAGTTAGATATTACTTAGGATAGGATGGGAAAAATGTATTTTTTAAAGTAAAAGGAAGAATCTATTTATTTTAAAGAACGGAAAAATGCCAAATATATTTCTATACTACGACAAAAGATTTAAATATATCACTCGCTATACTTTGGGTCCAAATATACCACTGTCGTAATATTATTGGTTTAAATATATCCCTCTTTTGTTAAGTTTGTCCAAGGTAGACATCCAATCCTACGTAGCACTGACATTTGATGATGAGGATACCATGTGTCATGCTACCTCAGCGCCCCTAACCCATTTTACCCTTCCCCTTTATTTGTTTTCACCACTAAAATTTTCTTTTCCCCTACCACCATTGCCACCATAACTGCCACCATGAACAATATTGAATTTTCAGCTAGTAAACTCATACTAAATCGCAGCATCTGAACAGTATGAGACTGAATGCTGCCCATCTATAAATGCTTTGAGCACCTGGGTTTGCAAAAAAATTAAAAATACTTCAATTAGTCACCCCCAATATCACGCACACTAGTAGTACATAAAGAGATTATCTAGTTTCTCTAAGAAGAGAACTTCACTTGAAATTCGAGAAGCTTCTTATTGTATTAAATCCAATGTGAGCGATGAATGTAGAAACAAATATATATAAAAGACTAAACTTTAAAATATATGGTGGTGGTAATGATGGCAATTGTGGCGGAAAGGAAGAAAATTTTAGTGGTGAAAAAAATAAAATAAAAGAGGGGTAAAATGGGGGGGGGGGAGGGAGGAGGTTGGGGTAGCATGCCACGTAGTATCCACCTCATCAAATGTCAGTGCCGCGTAGGATTGGATGTCCACCTTGGACAAACTTAATGAAAAATGGGTATATTTGAACCAATAGTATAAAGATAGGGGTATATTTGGATCTAAAGTATAACGAAGGGTATATTTAGACCCTTTCTCATAGTACATGGATATATTTGAACCTTTTCTGTTTAAAGAAAGTTGAAGGAGGAGATGATTTTTAACCGATATCTTAAGAAGTCCTGCTAGAGCGAAGTGAACCAGTAGCCACTTTTAAGTATATTGTTTAAAATATATCTATAATTTGTAATATATTTTAAGATTAGTTAATTCATCCAAACTTCAGGAATAAATATCCTGAATTTTTGTATCCTGAGTTTTTGAGCTGCTAATTTGGAATTCAGGACTTAATGTTTTAAATTTTTGAACTGTTAATTTGAAATTCAGGACTAAGTATCCAGAATTTTTGAACTACTACTTTAAAATTCAGGACATAAGATTCAAATTTCTGAACACAATTTTCGAATTTTAGAACACGATATTCTGAAGTTTGAACTTTGAGGTTTAAACTTTAGGACACGGTATTCTAAAATTTGAACGAATTGACTAATCTTTAAATACATTATAAATTGTTAATATATTTTAAATAGGGTATTTAAAAATGACTACCTGGTGTCATTTTCACGTCCAGATTATATAGAGTTGCTGCGGTTCTCATTGTTTGCTCTTCAATTCTACCTGTTTTCTGTTCTAGGCATCGCTCACCAACAAAAAGAAAGAAAAAAGGACAAGTGAGTTGCTTTTAGAGTTTGTTAATAATTAATATTTCGTCCGATTCATAATAAGTGACCATTTTAGTTTTGACACACCCATTAAGAAATACAAATTCCTAGAGAGAAAAAATATATATTCACTAAATTAACCTTAATTAATTAATACATTAATACATTGAAATATGTAAATAACGGCAACTTCTAGAAAAATAAAATTAATTCCTTTTTCATTATGCAAATGGACATTTATTTTGGATCAAAATAAAAAGATAAAATGACCGTGCACCGGAGAGTACATATTAAGAGAGATATATACTATATATTAAGAAACACTCGAAATCCTTTATTTTTTCTTTTTCGCTGTTTTGCTTTCTCTAGTTCTGTGCTAGACAGACACAAACAAACGTATGAAAGAAACAAAAAATCTTTCCAGGATGATGTTTTGCTTGAAAATGAAAAGGGAACATTCGGTTGATAAGTTAAAGCCTCTTCTATTCATTCACATGAATTTCATGAAATCATGGGTAAGCAAAGGACCCCAATAAAGAATTGTTTAAATGGGACAAGATAAATAAATAAAGGAAAAAAAAAAATCCAAAATTGCTTTTACAGTTTGTGAAATAATTTATTTTTATCCTCCGTTAAAAGTTGAGATCAATATGTTCTCGCCGTTACAAAGCTGACACACATTTAATCTTGTTTACTAATTCAACTAACAGAATAATTATTTGCAATTAGCCTTTAAGTAACATGATATTGCAAATTTATTAATATTGTCAACGTATAAAACCTTTAACTCATGATGAATAATTACCAAATTGATAAATGAGAGAACAAAGAAATTCAAGAAAGAGAATTCTTGATAAACAGAGAAGCGTATGGGTAACACAAGCATGGCAAGGATGAAGAAGGCAATGCGTGCCAGCAACAAAATTATGTGCAATATTTGCTCATTCCATATTCGTACTATCTTTTTTTTTATTTAAAAAAAGAAAAAGAAAAAAGAAAAAAACATTAAAAGAATAGAATCCCAAGAAGATTGATTTTTACTAAAAGTCTAGTGCATCATCAAACCCTCTTTTCTATAGTTCCACTCAAATGATGTCAATTATACTACTTTTTCTTGTTTTCTGTTTTTATTAATTAGTTCATGGCTTAAAAGTAATCAAAATCAATGTAGCCCTACTTAACAGCTAGACATACCATAGATATGGACTTATGCTCCTTTACACTCTTGTTTTCTATTCTTCTGAAATGAAATTAAACAAAAGAAATGCGTCTCATTTCCTTAGCTAATAATGTAGTAGAATTTTGAATAATTTTTTATTTGATTGTCTACTTAGTTTCTGGTATTTGCTCTAAGTCTGACTAACCAAGGTTTGCGCCAAAAAGTCCCACTCTGGGGATAAAACGCTTTCTACTAAAGGCGATTCTAAACTCATGACTTGAGTCTGACACCTTTAATTAACGATAGAGGGACACTTACCACTTCACCTCAACCTTTGGTAGTTTGAATATCATTTTGCTACATATATATGTTGTTTACCCTCAAAATCGGATAACAATTGAATTTGTAAGTGGTTTTAAGGATACACTGATTTATTTGACAAAGCAGTAAATGAAGATAAATTAAATAATTAAGGATGAAGTAAGCTCGAACCACACGAGAAAGACGATTTAAGCCTTGGTGAAATATTTGCCCTCGATCCGGGCTCATAACAACAAGCACTCACGAACGACAACAAAAGAACTAATAACAGAAAAAATAATAATATATTGCCTTGGAATGTGTATTACAATGTACTTTATGAATTATCAAACCCCATTTATATAGTAGATAAGTCCTACTTTAGGTACAATTCTATTAAAAGGTAAAAAAAAACTTTTAATTTACTGATTGCTGGTTCTTTATCGGTACGTGCCGAGATTCCTGTCATAATATCCGTCCGATCACAGATATTTCGGTTTTATGTTGGCTACGCTGACAATGTTTCTTCAAAGTCGTTTGCGGCTAGGACCGATTCCGGGAATGTGGCCTCGATATTCTCGAAGGCAGGGGTGCTGTCTCCGGGTTCTTGCCTAGTGGGACTTGGGGTTGATCTTTAGTCCTTTATTGTCATGTCTCGAGCCTGGCTTACCATATCGGAGATTAGGATGCATCACGAGCTCGATTTTGACCGTACACAGATAGTCCCCTCGTTTTTCGGAGAGTAGACGACGAGAAACGACATGAGCTTCTGATTCTTACTTTGATACATCATGACAGAAACGACAAAACAACCTAAACGTCTCATCAGTCAAGTCTTGATGGCATTAAATGCATGTTAGCCGGCCACTCCTGGATGCGAACCGTCGCTGAAATACTATAAATACCTCTTCCTTGTTCATTTTAACTTTACATCCAAACCTTATAGCTTCGTATCCTTAAGATTTCAATACTTTCTAGCGCTTTCACTCCGGTTATCTGAGATCCTTTGCAAGAACTCTTGTTTAATCTTCATCTCAAGCCAAAACTACAATCCTTCAGCTTCCTTTCTTTCTTCATTTTCCCTCCATTTTTTTAAAGAAATGGCAAAGACTTCGAAAATCGTTCCCCAGAAAGAAACCCCTTCTACTTTGCGGCCGACTACTGAGGCCGATGAGACTGTTTCGCATACTCCCATCGATGAACCAGTACTGGAACCCCCTTTGAAAATGTTCATCCCTCGAAGATGTTCGGTTAATGCCGATTTCAAGGTTGAGAAATCTTCCTCCGTACAAGGCCGGTGTAAGGAGGTCTCGATATACATTTGCTCGATCACTGAAGAAGTCCTCCCTACGGTCCGAAAAGGCTGCAACTAGGCTGATAAGGGCATTGTCATCCCTGACCCCGATGAAGCCATTACCACCCATGTCGAGGGATACCAAAGTGTTTACACTTATCCCTTTACATTGGGCCAATGGACCCGGTCATCATATATTTCTGTAAGAGGTACGAGGTATGCCTCGGTCAGATTCATCCTTTGTTCTGGAGGATCGTGATCCTCCTCTAGTTCTTCGTGAGCAGAATCGATGAGTGCTCGTTCACCATCGACCATCTTCTATGCTTGTACAGTCCTCGAATCTTCCTGTGGGGACTGATAAAGCTCGTGCGCCGGGCGAGCAAAGCTCTGTTCTCGAGTATTGATGAAGACCGTGATCTGGGTTGGCAAGGCCGTTTTGTCCAAGTGAGGACTTCCGACCTGATCCCAGCTGAGCGCATGCCATTCCCCAAGAAGTGGAATACATCACGTAAGTAAAATTTTATTTTCAAAAGTTGATTTTATACTTATTTCCTTCTTTCTTATTGATGTTTTATGGCGGTGCAACCATCGCTCGGGACCCAAATGCTGTCCCTCGACTCAAGGAGTGGGTTGAGGGTATCGTATCGCAGATGCCCTACTCCGAACGCTCTTGGCGCAAGCTCTCGAAGAGCCGTTGGGAGGCCCGTTCCCATGGTGAGACTCCTTTCCCGAGTAGGTAATATTTGGATTCCTCTTTTATCATTAAGTCCTTACTCCCTTTACTTCTTTTCACAGGTTTATCCAAGGATGCCGAACTAAGTCCTCCAACCGATAGCGAGGACTTACCTACCGAGTCCCCTGCTCTGAGGCAGGCCTAAGAGAAGAAAAGAAAGAGGGCTCTGAGTTCCCAGAGCTCGAATAAAAAGAAAACAAGAAGAAGGCTGGTGCGCAAGCCAAAAGGCAGCAGCAGTGCCCGAGCACCACCTTCGGATTCGCTCTACCGGCTGAGAGAAGAATCCGAAGAAGAAGAATAAACCTTTGTCCTGATGGCCCGCGTGACGTCCCAGCTCGAAGGGCAAGGGGCCTCCGAACCAGAGAACCTCGAGACCGACCTGCCTTAAGTTAAGGAGGTCGATGAGGAGGCTGGGGATGAGGCTTCCCGGGATGTGGGCAGTGCCTCAAATGAAGAACTCGATGTGATAGACATCACCGAATCTCCCTAGTTTACTGAGTCCATGTATAACGAGGCCCTAACAGTGAAAGCGCATCCCAATGAGGGGGCCCGTGGAGCAGACGACCCCTTCTGCGGCGTTTTTGATGGCATGGATTCCACCGCCATGGAGGATGTCACCGAATCGGGTGACTTAGAGGTACCGAAGAAGAGTCCATCTTCGGGATCAAGCGGGTCTTCCTCGAGCCCGAAACAGATCAACCGGTTCCCAGCTCCGAGTGTGGATCCTGACCGGAAGCGATCCATCATCATCTCTGTTCCGGAGGATGCTCGGGTCCTCTCTGCCCCCGTAGGGATGGCTAGTTATCTTCGGTGCATGGTGACCGAGGAAGACCAAGCCAAGATGAACGAGTGTAGACGCGCCTTTCCTATTCGAGGTAACTCCATATATCTCTCGATGACTTCAATTTCTATTTTTGTACTTAGACTAATCCATAAATAATCCTAACATTTTTCTTTGTATTTGTAGGCCTCAGTGCTTCATCATGAAATTTCCTTCGATATCCGGATGAGCTGAACCAGCTAGAAACCGAAGTCCGAGGTCTCACTGAGAAGAGAGACACATATAGACTCCTCAACGAGTAACGTGAAGGAGAGGCTACGAGCCTTCGAGCTGAGTTGGAGGTGGTTCGGAAGGAACACGCCGACCTGGTTGAACAGGTAAAAATATTTGAAGTTAGTGATGATAATCTAGACATAGTGACTAACATTCGTAACCCACACATCCAACAGAAGATCTATCGGATCGACCAACTCCGAGCCGAGATGGATGCAGTCAAGGTCGAGGCCGACGAATAGAGAGGCAGGATGGACCGCCTGGCCTCGGAAAAGGATACTGCCCGGGCGCAGTTGACCTCGGTAGAGGTCCAACATCGGCAACAAAGGAAGAAGCCGAGGTGCAGGCCCAAAAATTTAAGGAGCTCCAGTCTCATCTAAGCTCGGGCGTCTCCGATCGAGAAAACCTTGCCAAGTTGCTCAAAACGGCCAAGTCGGTGGTTGAAGTGACCAAAATGGATGCCGATGAGATGGTGGCCCAGTATAAAGCCGACGTCGAGGCATACCAGGACCGTGTAAGAATTATGGTCGAATACACGAGGTGGTAGCCTCGAAGGGAGGCCCTCGAGGAGGTTCATTCTCGAGGTTTCGGTGTGTCAGCCGAGATCGCGACCGCTAAGGGGTTCGAGGCCGAGGCCAAGAAGTTGACGTACCCTGAGGATGAAGAATACTTCGAGGGATTCGGAGGATCCAAAGTCGGAGAAGACTCCGATGGTACCGGTGACGAGGCGGGCTCCGGTGGAGACCAAGTCGTTTAAGTACTCTGTATAGTTTTTCCTTGTTTTTGTACTTTTTTGTCGAGGTTGTTTTGCCTTTGTAAAATTTTCTTTGTTTTTGCACCTCTGTGCTTTTTGTTGAGGCCGTTTGGCCTTTGTAATGATATTTTTATATATATAAGGTTTTTTCCCTTCGACAGTTTCTAAGCTTGCTTCTTTTCACTTTTTTCTTTATGATTGTGAAGATATCGAAATGCCTTAGCATGTAATATTTAGGTCTTACCCGGAGGTTCGAACAAGCCTTTCTTTCGATATTATTTTGTTTACGATTTGTCGGGGCTCGGTATGACAGGAAGCTTTCCCCAAAATACTTAGAACTTTTTATATAATAATTATGTTGAAGGTAGCCTTTTTGAACCGGTTTAGAAATTTTGAAGGCCTTATTTTTTTGTTACGAGTCTCGTACGTCTCCGAGCCATTTTAGTATGGACGTAGCCTTTTTATGTCGGGTGTTGCCCAGTGAACTGGTTACCCCGAGTTATTCGAGCTTGCTCAAGATAACAGTTCCCGAATGGGGATGGCCATAGCCTTTAAGGTTCGGGCACTGCCTAATATGCCTTGTGCCCCCGGGCTCCGATAGCCCGGGCTATCCGAGTTTGTATTTGGATGGCATTCCCCGAGTAAGAGTGATCCTTTGAACCCGGATAAAGGTGGCCCTTGGGCTCGATATATTTAGGGGATCGAATGTAGGAAATTCCTTAAGAGAAAAGAAAGAAAGGATTTTTTTAAGGGACAAGATATTTATCCGCAAGGTAGAATTTTTTTTTCTGTGCGTAATATATATGGTTACACATGTGTACAAGATTTGTGTCAGGACTCGAGCAGTCTATGTTGGCACGGTTAATTTCACCATTTGGCCCTTACAGTAAATCCTATCGATCGAGCCGAGACCATTCGATCACAAAGTTTCTTTCCTTGCTAAAGTCGTTATCCGAGGGTGATGCCCCCATTGTTCGAGGACGATCATAAAGAAGCCCCGAATACTATTGTCGTGATATTCAACACCGGTTCGTAGCCGGCCTTCAATTCTAAGTTAGCATGATTTACTGTTGCCTCGTTAAAAACCTTATCGGAAAACCCATTTGGGACAAAACCGGTTCAAGGGAAAAATAGTGCAATTCGTGCTTTCAGGCCTAAAAATGTTATCGTTCTTTGACGGTCGCCTGCAAGTGTTAGTTAAAAATGCAAATAAGTGAAATGAATGAATTGGGTCGTACCTTAGCAGTAATATCACTTCAAGTAAGTTATGTTCCAGTTGTTCGGTAGTTTTTCACCGTTCATTGTTCCGAGTTTGTATGATCCCTTTCCGGTGAACTCGCTAATCTGATAAGAACCTTCCCTGTTCAGCCCTAATTTCCCTTCGTTCGGGTGGTTAGCGTGACCTTCCTTAACACTAAGTCACCGATATTGAAATGTTGAATGTTGGATCTTCGATTGTAATACCTCTCAATATGTTGTTTTTGAGCGGCCAACCAAACAAGGGCGGCTTCGCGACTTTCATCTATCAGATCCTGGCTCGTATTCACGGCTTCGTCATTTGATTATTTTGTTTCATATCGTAACCTGATACTCGGTTCTCCGACTTCAACCGATATTAGAGTTTCGATGCCATAAACCAGCGAGAACGGGATGGCCCCGGTACTGGACTTCGAGGTCGTACGGTATGCCCATAGGAATTCGGGCAGGATTTCCTTCCATTTTCCTTTGGCGTCGGTCAACTTCTTTTTGAGGTTTTGGAGTATGGTTTTGTTGGTGGATTTTGTTTGTCCGTTCCCACTAGGGTGGTAGGGTGATGATAAGATCCTTTTGATCTTATGGTCTTCGATAAACTTGCTTACTTTGCTGCCGATGACCTATTTCCCATTGTCGCACACGATCTCGGCCGGCATTCTGAACCGACATATGATGTGGTCCCAAATGAAATCGATGACTTCCTTATCCTTGACCTTCTCATATGCCTGGGCTTCTACCCACTTAGAAAAATAGTCAGTCATCAATAATATAAATTCAGCCTTACCGGGTGCTCATGGAAGGGGCCGAACGATGTTCATCCCCCATTTCATGAACGACCAGGGTGACAAGACCGAATGCAGCAGCTCCCCGACTTGATGAATCATCAGAGCATGCCTTTGATTCAGCGCCCTTTCTATGTTGATCCAGTAGTAGCCGACGCTAATTATTTTTCGAACCAATGATTCGGCGCCTGAATGATTTCCGCAGGTGCCTTCATGAATTTCCCTCAGAACGCATTCAGTATCTCCCGATCCTAGACATATCGTGAGCGGGCCATCAAATGTTCTTCTCAACAGGGTTCCTTCTTCGGACAAACTAAACTGGGCTGCCTTCGTACGTAGGGCCCTCGATTCCTTTGGATCCAGGGGCAGTTTTTCGGTCTTAAGATAGTCTATATATTTGTTTCTCCACTCCCAAGTTAGGCTCGTTGAGTTTATCTCGGTGTGGCCTTCTTCCACCATCGATCTCATGAGTTGTACGACTACCCCTGAGTTGAATTCATCATCTTCGACCGACAACCCCAAGTTAGCAAGGGCATCGACCTCACTGTTTTGATCCTGAGGTACATGTTGTAGAGTCCACTCCAGGTACATTTGCATTCGTTCCTTTTTTACCTTGAACGCCCCATTGACTTGGTTCACCACAAGGAGTGAGTCACACTTAGCTTCAATCATCTTCGCTCCCAATCGTTTGGCTAGTTTGAGACATGCAATCATGGCCTCATATCCGGCCTCGTTGTCAGTCAATTTTACAGTCCTAATAGATTATCTAACTACATTTCCCACTGCTGGCTTCAATATGATGCCAAGTCCGGGACCCTTTTGCGTTCGAGGCACCATCCTTAAAGAGGGTCCAGATCCCCAACGAGGTCCCCGAGTTCAACAATAACTCTCTTTCGACCTCAGGTATTAGGGTCGGCGTAAAGTCGGCCACAAAGTCTGCCAAAATTTGAGATTTAATAGCGGTCCGGGGCCGATATTCAATATCGTATCCGCTGATCTCCACGGCCCATTTGGCCAACCGTCCTGAGAGCTTGGGTTTATGCATTACATTCCTCAATGGGTAAGTAGTCACAACACATATAAGGTTACATTGAAAATACGGTTTCAACTTGCTAGATGTGCTTAGCAAAGCGAGCGCCAATTTCTCTAAGTGAGGGTATCTAGTTTCGGTCTCGCCTAAAGTCCTGCTAACATAGTAAATTGGAAATTTCATACCTTTTTCTTTCCGGACTAGGACTTCACTTACCGCTATCTCCGATACTGCCAAGTACATGTATAACTGCTCGTCTGTTTTTGTCGTGAGGAGCAACAGTGGGCTCGATAAATATCTCTAGAGCTCCTCCAAGGCTCGTTGGCACTCCGGGATCCATGAGAAGTTATTCTTCTTTTTCAACCGTGAGAAGAACCGGTGACTCTTGTCGGAAGACCTCGAGATGAATCGCCCCGGGGTGGCTATACGTCCAGTTAATCTTTGTACGACCTTCACGTTGTCCACAACAGTATTATATTCGATGGATTTGATCTTATCGGGGTTGATCTCAATTCCCCGGTTAGATACCATAAATCCAAGGAATTTACTGGATCCGACTCTAAATGCACACTTCTCCAGATTCAGTTTCATATTGTAGTTTTTTCAATATGCTGAAGGTTTCCTACAACCGTTTCAAATGGTCATATGCTCGCAGGGACTTACCTAACATATCATCAATGTAAACCTCCATTGATTTCCCTATTTGTTACTCGAACATCCGGTTTATTAGGTGCTGGTAACTAGCACCGGCATTTTGTTTAGTCCGAATGGCATCATGTTATAGCAGTAGGTGTCGTAATTAGTGATGAAGGAAATTGTTTCCTGATTGTTTGGGTTCATCCTTATCTTGTTATACCCGGAATAAGCATCGAGAAAACAGAGAATTTTGTGGCCGGTCGTTGCATCGATCATGCGATCGATGTTGGGCAGAGGGAAGGAGTCCGTGGGACATGCCTTATTCAAGTCTTATAGTCTACACACATTCTTAATTTATTTCCTTTTTAGGGACTACCACTACGTTTGATAACCAATCCAGGTATTTTACCTCCCGAATGGGCCTTATTTTAAGGAGTTTAGATACCTCATCCTTGATGAATGCATGTTTGATCTCGGACTGGGGTCTCCTTTTCTGCTTGATCAGGTGGAATTTCGGGTCAAAGATTAGCTTGTGAGTGGTTATTGCCGATGGGATCCCTGTCATATCAAGGTGGGACCAAGAGAAACAATCTTGGTTAGCTATACGAAATTGAATGAGTTTTTTCCTAAGCTTGGGGCTTAACCCCGTACCGAGGTATACCTTTCGATCGGGCAAGTGTTCGATTAGTATGACTTGCTCCAGTTCCTCGACCGTTGATTTGGTAGCATCGGAATCGTCGGAGGTTATGAAATTCCTGGGAACTCTGTAATCGTCGTTCTCGTCTACCCCTTGTTTCTTCCGTTCTGTCGAGGGTGGTACCAGTAATTACTATTTGGCCTCGTCTTTAGCCATCGGATTCTGACCCTTTGGTGTCGAGAGTGTCGATGCTGGAATCACCTCATCGACCGCGAACATTTCCTTGGCGTACGGTTGTTCCCCGTAAACTGTTTTGATTCCTCAGGGTGTTGGGAATTTTAGCACCTTGTGCAGCATTGAGGGTATTGCTCTCATGTTGTGAATCTATGGCCTTCCAAACAAAGCGTTGTATCTCATATTTCCTTCAATTACAAAGAACTTGACTTCCTGAATAGTTCAGACGACATTCACCGGCAATGTTATCTCCCCTTTAGTGGTCTCACATGCCATGTTGGACCCGTGAAGGACTCGGACCACAGGTAGGATCTAATCTTGTACGCCGAGTTGTTCCACGACCCTTGACCTGATGATGTTGGCTGAGCTACCTAGATCAATTAACACACACTTAACTCGAGATATATTTATGAGTACAGATATTACTAGTGCATCGTTGTGGGGATGCACGATCCCCTCAGCGTCTTCGTCGTTGAAAGACAAGGTTCTTTCCAGTACGTAATCCCGAGTCCCTTTTTCCCTTGCAATGGATACTTTGGTGCGCTTCAGCATCGGCCATTGGGGAATGTCGACCCCACTTATGATAATTGTCACAACCCAAAATCCATAAGGGTCATGATGGCGCCGGACACCACTGTCAGGCAAGCCAACACTAAATAGTTACTTAAATTCTCATTTTTAATATTTTTGAAATCGTAAATTTACTTCAATTTATGTAGTGAAAGATGAATTTACAGAATAAATAACAATGTTTTCCAATTTCAATACTGAACATCCCATAATCATCCCAGAACCTGGTGTCACAAGTGCATGAGCATTTTCTAGGAATTTAAAATAAAATACAATAAGTGTCCGGAATACAAATTTGGACAGGAAAGATAATACAATACTATGAAGAAGAATCTGTTGGCTGTAGATCGTATATAAGATGCTGCTCACCTAAGTCCCCGTAATAACCGCGCCTTTGCGCCCACAAGGCCACTAGTCATATATGTACATGCACAAAATGTGCAGCAAGTGTAGTATGAGTACGTAAATCAACGCGTACCTAGTAAGTATCCAGCCTAACCTCGAAGAAGTAGTGACGAGGGGTCGACTTCGACACTTACTATGGGCTATAAGCAAATAGGATAATATCATTAAATTAGACGTGGATTAATTAATACGATTGCAAGCCCATTATTCTGAAGTAAGTAAACAGTTCTCTTATAATTAAGAACTCTCCAAATTAATTTCCTATTATTTAACAATTTATCTCACGACGAGAAGGCAATATCGATTATTACAATTTCCAAATCAATCAATTAAATCATGCGCAAATCATGCCGATGTTGTACGATCCGATCCAACAAATATTTAAATTGTGCACTGCCAGAGGGTTGAATGGGGCAAACCATAGATGCATCTATTTACTACCGAGGCGCTCGGCCCGATCCACAAATAATAATTATTTTTAAGAAAACAGAAGTTTCTCATTTACAGTCAAGTATCTCATACAAACCTTCAAGTAAGTAAAATTTACCCTATACAATTCTTTTATCAATTTCTATCTTGACTAAGCGATTATATTAGCTAGTAAGGGCACAAACATTCCAAGTATAGCATGATACGGGTCCTAAACTACCCGGACAATAGCATAATAGTATCTACATATGGACTCTTGTCACCTCGTACGTACGTAGCCCCCACAATTAGGTACAAATATTTATTTAATTCCCCTATGGGGTTAATTCGCTCTTATAAGGTTAGAAAGGAGAGTTACTTCGCTCCGAAGTTCCATAACCGGCTCCCAAGCCTTTCCGGCGACTCAAACCGATGCCCAACGCTCTAAAACTAGTCAATAATTATGCAAACCCATTAATATATATTCAAGTACTCATTATAATCCTATTTACAACAATTCCCAACTCCGCTTGAAAAGTCGCTAAAATCGCCCTCGAGCCCACGTGCCTGGATTCCAAAAATTTTCAAAGATAAACTTTTCCCGTGACATCACGGACTCAAATATATAATTTATTCTCAATTCCATGTCCAAAATTCGTGGTCAAAACCCAAATATACAAGATTCTAGGTTTTTCTTCAAAACCTCAAATGTCTAATTTTCATGCCTAAATCCATGTATAAACCTTGTATGTAACTCACAACTAGTAGAAATCACTTACCTAATGCTTAATGATGAAATTCCCTCTTCAAAAGCTCCAAAATATCGTCCAAGCCGTATGAAAAATGGGTGAAATGAACTCAAACCCCACTTTAAAACATTCTGCCCAGCCCAGGTCCGCCCTTCTTCGCGATCGCGAAGGCTAGGCACACTGCCTCCGTATTCTCCTCTACGCCATCGCACACAAGCCTATGCAAACGCGACGTTCTGTAACCCAATACTTCGCGATCGCACTCCTCTTCACGCGATCGCAATAAGCAAACACATAGCATCAGGCCATTCCTCATTCCTTCTTCGCGAACGCATTACCACAGCCGCGTTCGCATAGCACAACTACCCACCGCAACGCGATCGCAGGTCCATCATCGCGACCGCATAACACATTTCACAGTTTCCCCTAAACATATCTACGCGATCACAGACTTTCACTCGCGATCGCGTATAAGGAAACTCGCAACTTCAGCAGATCCCTTAAGTCGAATTTCAATCCGTTAACCATCCAAATTCCACCCGAGGCCCTCGGGACCTCCACCAATTATACCAACACGTCCCAAAACATATTACGAACTTAGTCGATCCCTCAAATCACATCAAACGACGCTAAAACCATGAATCGCACTCCAATTCAAGCTTAATGAACTTTAGAACTTCAAACTTCTATATTCAATGCCGACACCTATCAAATCACATCCGATTGCCCTTAGATTTTGCACATAAGTCACATTTGACATTACGGACCTACTCCAACTTTCAGAATTAGATTCGACCCCGATATCAAAAAGTCCACTTCCGGTCAAACTTCTCAAAAAGCTTTAATTTTCTAACTTTCTCCAAACGACTCCAAAAAGACCTACGGATCTCCAAATCCACTTCCGAATGCTCTCCCAATGCCGGAATCACCATATAGATCTATTCTCAGACTCGAAATTCCAAATGGACATCGATAACATTGAAATGCACTTCAACCCAAATTTATGGAATTCTTCCAAAATGCAAACTTCCACAATAGGTACCGAAACGCTCCCGGGGCATCCAAAATTCAATCCGAATATACTCTCAAGTCCAAAATCATTATACGAACCTGCTGAAACCTTCAAATCCCGATTCTAAGGTCGTTTACTGTAAAATCCAATCTTAGTCAATTCTTCCAACTTAAAGCTTTCGAAATAAGAAGTTTATTTCCAATTCAACTCCGAACTTCCCGAAATTCAATCCCGACCACACGTACAAGTCATAATATTTGAAGTGAAGCTGCTCATGGCCTCAAATCGCCGAACAACGCGCTAGAGCTCAAAACGATCGATCGGGTCGTTACAATAATGTTAATGAAATGCTGAGGTTCCTCCTGCTCGGTCTGTTTATTAGAATCCATGTTCCTGAATTAGTTCTTGGCCTGATCACTCAGGAACTCTCAGAGATGTCCGTCGTTGAACATGCGGGCCACCTCCTCTGTTAATTGATGGCAGTCTTTTGTTCTATGGCCATGAGTGCCATGATATTTACACATTAGGTTAGGATCCCTTTGGGATGGATCAGACTGTAGAGGTTGATGCCATTTGGTATCTTTGATGCATCCGATGGAAGATACGAAAGTGGCGGCATGTACGTTGAAGTTGTACTCTGATAATCGTGGAGCTTCTTCAGGCCCGACCGGCCTACCGAAGCTGTTTTTTCTCATGAGTCCTCGGTTGTTTTGACCTCGGTCATTTCTCCTTTCATTTCTCATAGGGTTCCTCCCAAACCCACTGCTTCTTAGGTCTCCATTGTACGACTGATATCGATTCCTGTTTGATCTCGGTTCATGACCGATGTCTCTCTTGACTCTGTCGAAGGTTCTAACGGGATGCACGGACCCGGAAAGGGGCCCAAGATGATCTTCTTCGACCCTAATTTTTGATTGATACCGGTTATGGATATCGACCCAAGTGATATCCGGATATTATACTAAGTTTTGTTTCAACTGCTGTAAAGCCAACAAGTTTCGAATATTGAGGCCTTCGGTGAAAGCCTGAACGACCCAATCATCAGCGACCGACGATAGGTCCATCCATTCCATTTGAAACTGGGACACGAACTCTGTGAGCATCTCATTATCCTTCTGTTTTACTTTGAAAAGGTTCGACTTCCTGGTCTCGACCTTGATTTCCCCATCGTGTACTTTTACAAAAGAATTTGCAAGTATAACAAACGAGTCAATAGAATTAGGAGGTAAGTTGTGATACCATATCATAGCTCCTATGAATAAAGTTTCCCCGAATGTTTTCAGCATAATAAATTCGATCTCGTCATCTTCCAAGTCGTTCCCTTTAATGGCGCATGTATAGGAGGTCACATGCTCAATTGGGTCAGTCGTTCCATTGTACATAGAAATTTTAGGCATGCAAAACTTTTCTGGGATCGGTTTCGGCACTGCACTCGGAGGAAAAGGTTTTTGAACAAATTTCTTAGAATCCAGGCCCTTCAATAACGGGGGTGCTCCTGGGATTTGGTCGACCCTGGATTTGTAGGTTTCCACCTTTTTGTCATTGGCTTCGATTTTCTTCTCCCCCGATTCTATCTGTTTTGTCAATTTCTCGAGCATTTTTATGATCTCGGGGTTAGTCCCCGATTCATTTTTATTTGGTCTCTCCGTGATCGGTTCATTTCTGCGGGGCCTTCTCGGGATGGCTCGGGTTCAATTCTGCTCGGCGCGCGACTTTGGTTCTGTAACTGTGCTATCGCCGCCTGTTGAGCCTCTAACATTTCAAAGATCACCCGTATATTAATCCTGTCCCCTCCAATGTCTTGTGTATTTCAGATTGCTGATCGAGCTTCACCACAGATGCTATACTCGAGGTCAGTAGGCAGATTTACGTCGATGGCCACATGCGAGTCGACGTCAATCGGGTCAGCGACCAAAATTCCGATGGGATCAACAGGTGGTACCTCTCCACTGGGCGCTATGTTATTATTTTTGCCGTGATGGCTGGACTCATTGCCAACATGTAGAGGTGCTGACTGGGAGTTTGACATTTTGAGCTTTAACTTGAAATTAGAGACACTCCAAAGAACAAGTGTAAAGTAGTGTATGTTATAGAAATTTGTATCAAATAGCCACTATTATCCTTGGCCCCACGGTGGGCGCCAAACTGTTTACCCTCAAAATCGGATAACAATTGAATTTGTAAGTGATTTTAAGGATACGCTGATTTATTTGATACAAAGCAGTAAATGAAGACAAATTAAATAAATAAGGATGAAGTAAACTCTAACCACACGAGGAAGACGATATAAGCCTTGGTGAAATATTTGCCCTCGGTCTGGGCTCGTAACAACAAGCATTGACGAACGAAAGCAAAAGAACTAATAATAGAAAAATTAATGATATATTGCCTTGGAATGTGTGTTACAACGTACTTTATGAATTATTAGACCCCCTTTATATAGTAGAGGAGTCCTACTTTAGCATAATTTTATAAAAGGTAAAAATACTTTTGATTTACTGATTGCCGGTTCTTTATCGGTACGTGCCGAAATTTTCGCCGTAATATCTGGACGGTCACGAATATTTCGATTTTCCATTTGCTATGCTGACAATGTTTCTTCAAAGTCGTTTGGGGCTAGGACCGATTCCGGAAATGTAGCCTCGATATTCTCGAAGGCAGGCGTCCTGTCTCCGGGTTCTAGCCTGGTGGGACTTGGGGTTGATCTTCAGCCCTTTATTGTCATGTCTCGAGCTTGGTTTACCATATCGGAGGCTAGGATGCATCACGAGCTCGATTTCGACGTATACATATGTAATTTGGCATCGTTCAATTATAAAAGATGGATCAAGCAGATAAACGGTAGGTTTTGTATGTGTACCCATTATCTCCGGAGTGAAACTATTTATATGCATATATATACACAGTACAGATATCAAGAAGAGGTGCATTTGATGTTCCTTAAAATTTTGGATTTACCTCTGCTACAAAGTAGAATCAAGAATGTATGTTTGCATTGTTGGAGATCCAAAATAAATAAATAAATATAACTTAAATTTTTAAATGAAATATTCACACTATTCAACATGATACAAGAGCGTATATAGATACCGAGTTCAAGTCTATTCTAATCTATCAAAAGAGTTTTTACATTTTCAATTCAAGAAAGAAAAGTTAAGCATATATGTAAGAGTCTACGGACCTAAAATAAGTAAAGAAGTATGTTCTCTCTCAAAATATTTAAGTTCTTAAATGACATAATATATCACACGTTTGAACGTCATAATAATACGCAATTGATGGTAAATATTAACAATGACAAAATAATGAAATTTCTAATAGCTGAGGTTGTTAATGCTCTATGGCCTTAAATTGCTTAAAAAACCATGTCTGCACTTAGTTAACTGGATATATATAAGTTTGATGAAAAAAAACCTAAGAAAAGATGGAAACCTAATCATTGGAGACAACTTATCTATTGAAGTAGCTTATTTCTCAAGTAATGCCCATAATTAGTTGTCAAACATTATTCAAAGAGACTTCAAGAGAAAAAAGATTAAGAAAGAAGTTTGTTTTGCTTTCCCATACACAAAATAATGAAAAGCAGAAGCAGCTTGTTGTGCTTCATCAATCCATTGGAGGAAAAAAACTAAAATTATTGAAAATGGATTCCGACAGAGATTAGGATTATTTAAAGAGCAGAAACACAAGCAATATATATAAAAAGAAAGCAAGACGAAGCCAAGGTGTTTCTGCACTTAGTACTCTTCATTCCTTTAATTTGTTTCTTTTGTATTCCTCAAGACTCAATATTAGAGTTGCAGTCGTGATAATTATGACTTTAGATATACATGTCTTTCTCTCATTATTCACGACTCAACCCCAATACAGTAGATAAGCCAATAAGTAAATTAGATAAAAAGAGGAAAAGAAAAGGTATTTTTATTTTCTACCCATTCAACTCCCCCTCCCACCTTACCATTATACATATCATGGTTTAGTGACAAATTGAGAGAAAAAAAAAATTAATTAATTACTCCATCCGTTCCAATTTATATGAACCTGTTTGACTGGGCACGGAGTTTAAAAAAAATAAAAACTTTTAGAATTTGTGATCCTAAACAAGTCAAAAAAGGGCCAGAGTATTTGTGTGGTTATAAAAGCTTCTCGTTAAGGGTAGAATTGTAAATTTAAGCAAAATTGTTTTCAAATTTAGAAAGGGGTCATTCTTTTTTGAACGAACCAAAAAGGAAATAAGTTCACATAAAGTGGAACATATGGAGTATTATTTAATAATAATTATATATGTTAAGACATGTAAGTATTACTTTCTCCGTTTCAATTTATGTGAACCTATTTGACGGACACGAAATTTAAGAAAAGAGAAACGACTTTTGAACTTGTGGTGTAAAATAAGGCATATATATTTTGTGTGGCTATAAATTATTGCATAAAGGTAAATTATTTTCAAATAAGGAAAGAAGTCATTCTTTTTGGCACGAACTAAAAATAAAATAAGTTCACATAAATTGAAACGGACGTAATATATATTTATTTATTAGGTGTAAGCTAAATTTTACCTGCTACCCTACGAGGCTCACTTGGAGAAAAAAAGGCAAAAAGACAAAAAAGAATATATGTATTTGCCCTTTATTCAGTGGTGATGGAGCACTTTGTGGCATGCATAAACTTCATAATGACAAAATTGACCATAGCAACTTCATTACGCATGAGCATGGCTGACAAATCTACATTCTACGAAAATATTCTAAAAGTATTAGAAAAAGAGTCCCCATTCCTGCAGCCTGTAAAAATGTTCCTGGGGCAGTAAGTCAAAAATATATCATACACAAAATAGTCATTACAATTTCATTAGGACGTGAGATTTTTCTTCTTTTTTTTTTTACAGAAATTTTTATTAAATAGTATCAAAGCATGTGTTACTAATCTTCCTCACAATTATTTTCTCTTCCCATATAAATATTTAAGAGATTCTTAATTCAAGAATTGTCCATCTCTGTATTTTCGGTGATGATGATACTGTAATTCCTAAATAACATAATTCAAAATTCAATCACATTTTTTTTTCTCCTTGCGATCCATATGTCAAAAACGGGAGACGGTGGGGGTGAGACAAAACATGTCCAGAAGAATGGAATTTTCCTTGGCTTATTATAACAACTCCGAAAGTCTCATCATTATCCATCCTTTATTGTATTGTATGTATATGCTATTGCCAACAGAAAAAGTTCAAAATCAAAGCTGTTTTGCATTTAAAGCAACCACCTATATAAACCTTTTTGCCCTTTAATTTGTATCTAGTATATCTTTTCTTCTCTCTTTATATGCATCACATAATATATCTGTGTATTTCTATCATTATGTTCTCTTTTCCTCCACTACTTGTTGCTTGTCTATTGTCATATTACAACAAATAAAGCTTTCAATCCACAAGGAACAGATGCTCAACTATAGAATTTCAATTCGTGATAAATGTACAATTTAAGGCGACTTTCAGTATTAATGTTCACTAATGATAATTATAATCCAAGCTGTGTATCAAAGTGAAAAGTATGACAGAGTTAAATTTATGAATATTCAGAGAAATTACAAGTTTATTTTATGTACGTAGTTCCACTGATTCCCATTTTCCTTAGCTGAATAACCATTAGGAAAGTTGTTGAAGGAGTTAGGTATCTATAGTTCATATCATAATGAAACATGGAGTATTCATAATTTCTCATAGTAAAGCCACAAAAACAATTTTTCAAAGTTTTAGTTTTGTTACCCTCCTTGATAGTTGTTGAAGGAGTTAGCTGTCTAGTTCATACCATTAGATTTTGGCTTCATTTTTTCAAACAAATTTTGAAAACATTATTTTTTTATGAAATATGATTATATTTGGAAAAAATAATTTCAAATATTTTCAAGTTCCGAAAAACTGATTTAGGGTAGTTTTTGGGTGATAATTTTTCTTCCAGTCACCAAACTTTAATTTTTTTCCAAATAAAATGCATGTCCAAACACAACTTTAACTTTTAAAAATTATTTTTTAACACAACTTAAAAACTTTTTTTTTTAAATTTCAATAACTATCTATGTCGGAACGCTAGCTAAAACTGTTTCTCCGTAATGTCAACTTCAGTAGTTATTGAAATTGGCACACATGAAATGACCCACACATCCTTAGCTACTTAAAGCTCACATGCCACACAACCCACAAGGAACGCTATTTTGTCGAACCATCATTTTCTCAATAAAAATGCCTTAACATTTCCATGCCAAATCTGGTCGGTCCAGCATTTGCCCATCATCTCAAGTTTGAACGGTTTAAATGAGTGAGTTGATATCAAGTTTGAATGTATGGTTTGAATTGCGTTGAGTGTAAGTCAATAAACGAGTGATGATTAAACTCCCGTTTGACCATCGATTTTGTTAAGTTTTTTTCAAATTGTTTTTGGCAAAACCTGTTTGTTTATAGATTTTATAAATATTTTAGCAAATTTTGAATCCCAAAACTAGCTCTACACTTGCTTTGGCTCCAAATATTACCGTCGAATTTTTTAACAATTTCAAAAATTACCCTAAACTTTTATATTTTATAAAAAAGCGCACCATCTATTATTACCCAACTAATCTCAAGCTAGTTACTATCATTTTTTTGGGACTGATGAATCTTGTAATATTATTGCAATTTGACAAATTGTAGTAGCTAGTGATTGCGTTATTAACCGTTGATATTAAAATATTAGGTTATGATTTTAGGATAGTGTATTATCGCTAATTACGAAAATAATGATTTTGTGCCAAACTTATCTATGTTTAGGACTATGATTTGTGATAATGATAATGAATGACATCAATGGAAGTTCTTCATATACAAGATTAACAAGTTTGTTTGTTTGGTATTATTGGGTATTTTTAATAGTTTATAAAACTTATGGGTATAAGTCACGTTTCATATTTTTTCAAAAAAGAAAGAAAGTGAAAAATGTTTTAAAAAAATAATGTCCAAACAGATTTTCATCTTCAAATCAAACTTCACCCAAATCAAATTTTTTTTAAAACAAATTTGGATATCTATGGCCAAACGCTAGCTAACTCGTTCAAAGTTTATTTGGGTCAAATTCATCTGACATCGGAATATATAAGGTGCCAGTTATAATTAATTATGAGATAAATATTACATACCTAATCCCAATTCTAGGTAGTTGGTAAAATTTAGACCTCCAAGCGCAAGAATTACATCTGAGATCATGCATGCATCAACTTTGTTTCTATTGGCGTGCCCTGGAAACTTACAAGGGAAGTTTGTAACAAGTGGAATAATATATACTTCCTCCGGTCAGAAATAAGTGTTGCTTAATTTAGTCAAACTAATTTAGTCCAAAATATATAAGTGTTGTTTTTTGAAACCAGAAGGTATTAGTTACAATTTTCACATCCACCTTTACTCCAATAGACCTTTATATTGGTCTGAGTTCTTTCATGGTACGACATGGTTAGTCATATAATTGATCCCAACTTATTTGAAACTGAAGCATAGTTATTATTGTTAGACTCTTTTTCTAATAAATGATAGTATAAATTCTTTGAAAAATTATAATTAGTCGAATAATCTAATTATCAATGGTATTAAATGACTTTTTTGGAATGAGTGTGGCAAAACCAGAGGGAGTAGTAAAAGGATAAATGAGAAAAGTCTGTTGAGGAGGCATCAAATGCAATTTGTTATCATCTTGTGTCTTAAAGTTTATGATTATTCATAATGAGAAATTCTCTTTACATTTGCCAGCAATGACAGCAGAGCTTCTATCGTACAAGAACTTATTTATGTTGGCAGGTAATGAATGTATCAATGAGTAAGAATGTATTGTACAGATCAGTTCTGAAACCAGATATGAAGCTATAAATGTTGTCTTCTGTTGTATGGTTAGTTAGTTACCTTAATTATTAAGGTAGAACATGTTGGTCCACGCCTTAATTGTTTGTTGCAGTATCGATCACCCCCACCAAGTGAGGGAACATAACCCAACTTGATAGGTAAACTAACTAACATATAACACAAGTCAAACCGAAAATCATCAAATAATAATAAGATAAGAATGAGAAATCAATACAACTATCCCAAAGACGGATAGTACGTCTAGTCATCATGAGAGTCTAAGATAGGAATACAACACTGATATGAAGAAGGATTAAATTATCTGTTTGGAATAAATATAACAGAATTACAAGTCCTAAACTGTCGTGAACAAGTGGTAGCTTGTATTTGGAAAGCTGGTACATCTTCAGTGCTAGCTTTCGTCATCCACAACAACCCAGCTCCTAAATCTGCACGCAACGTGCAGAAGTGTAGTATGAGTACAACCGACTCCATATACTCAGTAAGTATCTTAACTAACCTCAGTGAAGTAGTGACAAGGTTATTAAGTCAACATATACTTACTTTATATATAACATGCAACACTATAACATGTATAATAATAGAAAAATATCAAAGGAGCGATCAACTGACATCAGATGTCAACAATAAGGTGCACGATTCATAAATAAGGTAATCGGCTGACGTGCGTAAAGCACACTATAAAAAATAAGCTCGTGCTACATCAAAGATAGTATAGAGAGTAGCGTCTCCACATGGATTGGACTAAACAATGTTCAAGTAATTTTTAGTTAAATGCTATCCAGAATGTTTAACACATTGATTGGGAATGATTATGAACCATAATTCACTATCAAAAGTAAATGACAATTGATCGTGATGAATTGGAGATTAGCAGAGTTGGTTTGTTATCAGTGTGAGAAATAAGGACATGACATGATAGGTGCAAGATTGTTATCCTGGAATTGACACTGTTAAATTTCACTCTTAATGTTATATTGATTCCCACGAATTCAACATGTTATTATCCTATTATTCTTATTCAGGTTCCTCTCTCGATTAAACCTAAACCATTCAAATAAGCTAATATGAAGTGCGGTGAAACTTGTAAGAACTATTGGTAAGAATAATCTAAGAGAAGCTTCTCGTGAGTATTTCTCAATTTTAATTCAAACGATTGATCACAAAACTCTTTCGATTACTTTAAAAAAGCGCCGAAATAAATTAAGGAATGCGCTGCAATAATATTCAATATTATGTTCCTCTTCCAATTAAACACAATAATGAATAAAATCATAACTAGAGTTAAAACTCCTCCAACAAATTCAAGCAATCAAACAATAATAAAATTCATAGATAACAATGAAGTCACCAAATCATGTCAAACCCTAAGGAAAACTACTCCATAATCATGGAGGAAGTCATCACAAATAGAGTTAAAGAATAAGAAAATATTAATCCATTGTTAAAATCCAAACTCCCGTAATGAATTGGTGGAAAGATGATGAAATCTTGTGCCTAGAAACCTCTAATTCTCTCCAAAGCTCTCAAGGTTAAAAGTCCTTTAAAAATTATATTTTTAGTGTATTTATACCATGTAGAAATAGGCACGGACCAAACTACCCTCTTTGAGTCAAAGTAGGAAAAGTTGGGCAAAAAATTACAAAAGTACCGCGCCGTGCGCTGCACTAGTGCACTTTTTTAGAGAGTTGATTTTTTAATCAGAAGTTCACCTCTACACTGCCGCATTGCGCCACGCGGCACCTCATGTGGCGCGACAGTGCAAATTTCTCAGAGTCAATTTATTTTAAATATTTTTACATCGGGACTTGGTCCTTGACTCCCAAACGCGATACCAATTTAAATTTTTAGGCTTCTACTCAGATTTCAAAGCTCCAAATTATCCATTTTAGCTCCAGAATTACTTCCCAATACGGAATTATCTCGTAAAAAGTATAACACATGTAATAAGTATAAATTATTGTCAATTAAGCTCATAAACATATAATATACAGTAATTAGAGTGTAAAATGTAGTTAAAATATGGGTTAATAGCCTACCATCAAAATCCCACACTTAAACCATTGCTCATCCTTCAGTCAAACTACACTTCAAATAGAGCTGACTTTTTTCAAACAACTCTCCTAACTCATCATGACAAGAATATTCATACCAGACTAAGCACCCTATCATAACATCCTAGCCTCAAGACTCAACTCAAAGTACCAAGTATTTTTTCAAAACTTGCTCACTTACTCTAACAAAGAAGCTAAAGACATTACCTTTCCTTCTTTCATGATCCAAAATCCAACTAGCCGTGATAGCACCTAACTCAACCCGCTAGGTAAGCCAAATAACAGTGACACAAATTAATGATAATGATAAGAGTCAAAAAGTAAGATAATTGAATTTATACAACTCCCCAAGGATTGATAGTATAAGTCATGGGCCACTAAGACTTTATATTTACAAGGCTGGTATGAAATAATATTTACAACATCTCATTGAAATATACATAAACAGAACTCAAATCTAAACTACCAAGAACAAGTGGTAGCTATGTTCGGAAATTAGGTACGCTTCCAATGCCGGCTCCCACCATACACAATAATATCGGCTCCAAGATCTGCACGCAAGATCCAGAAGTGTAGTATGAGTATAACCGACCCCATATACTCAATAAGTATCATAACTAACCTCGACGCGATATTATAAACAAAAATTATAAATGATACTCGCTATCACCTGTACAATTAATAGTTTCAACAAGTATAGAACAAGTAATTGATCAAATAAGGAATTCTCAGGTAAAACCACCTTGATAATATACATTCTTTGTTTTAAAGTGTTTTGTTCAGTAACTAGTCCAGCATATAAGGAAGATATGCAAGTAAATTAGGTAAACAGTTAAGGAAATTGCAAAGTAAAGATGAAGTCCAATAACAAAATATTAGCACGATGTTGCACGCAACCCGATCAAATAAAAAATGAGACAATAAGGTCTATTATGGCATGAATCCCAATCCAAATAATAGTAACCAGTTCTCCGAGAGCTCACATCAACTAGAAACCCATCGATTTCTCACAATCCGCGTATACACCATCCAGAGAGAAACATAAGAGGGTGACCCTAGAGGGATGGATCCGTATTCACATGCTGCACGGACAACTCGTGTGCTAATAATAATATCAACCCGCATGAATAACTCACGTGCTACACGGATAACTCATGTGCAAATATCACAATCCGCCTGCGTGGTCACATGCACAATATCATAATCCGCCCGACGTGGTCACAAACATAACAACACAATTCTCTCGACGTGGTCACATGCATAACAACACAATCCGCCCGACGTTGTCATATGCATAATAACACAATCCGCTTGGCGTGGTCACATGCATCCAGTCCAAATCATATCATACAGAAGCAAGTAAACATGAACACATGTATATGATGAATAAATATCCGATTTTATGTTCCTGGACTTGTATAATAACATGCTAAATTGTAGGCATGTGCACAATGTGCTATCATAGCTCAAATCGGCAATTTCATCACAGAAATAGCAATTACCAAGTTTATTCAGGGAATTAGCCTTTTCGTAACCTCAAACATGGATAAAATAGTTTCCAACAAATTTTACAAATATGAGAGACATTATAACTTAAATCTTAATAGTCAATTCTAGGCATATAATATCCTAAGCACTACCCCGAGCATGGATAAATACCACGGTAATATGGGCTCAAACCCCACACATATGCGCATCCATAGTACGTAGCTATCACGAATAATTAAGGAAACTAGTGCCTCAACCAAATTTAGATAAAATACTTACCACAAGCAAGCCAAATCAAATACCGAGCAGACCAACCGATACTCTAAAAATGCCAAACCAAATAAATTAGCCTCCGAACGACTCGAAACTAGCCAAAACCAACTCAAAAATATCAAATAGTGCCTTGGAAAACAAACCCAAGTGATAAAGGTCGAATCTTTAATCAAATACTCAAAGTCAATCAAATACTCCGACCTCAATTTCATGTTCAAAACCCCAAAATTCATTCTCTTAAGTTCAAGTAAAAAAGTCCGAATTTATTCCCTTCAAATCCTTGATTTAGGTGTAATAGTCCACGAAAAATAAAAAACATAATTAAAACAAAGACAAAATTACCTACCCTCATGATTTGGGTGTTTATCTCTTCCAAAATCGCCTTACTTGTGCTCCAAGAAATAAAAAAGTGGAGAAAATGAACTCAAAACCCCGAAATTGGATGTTTTAATGCACTACACGTGGTCCTTCTTCCCGATCCCTGTCTCCAACCTTGTGATCGCAATTCAAAAACAATTCTAGCACAGGTTTTACCCTTCGCGATCGCGACCATGTCTCTGCTATCGCGATGAACAAATTCCAACAAGCTTGCCCAACACTTCCAGATAGAATCTAGTATAATGGCTATAACCTTTTGTATGCAACTATAAATGAAAAACAATTTGATTTTCTGAAAGTTAGATACAAAAGGGCTACAACTTTCATTTTTGGATCATCTCTAAATTCTTCATAGATTGCAATATATAAGCTTTCAAAATCAGTCTTTTGACAAGAAAAATTCCTCTACGCGATTGTGATAATGGCTTTCACGATCATGATTCACAATGCCCAAACAGCAATTTCCTCTTCGCGAACGTGACCCAAAGTCCAAGATCGTGATGCACACCCCTTTAGCAAAACACCTACAACTAAAAAGGGCCTAGTGTAACTAACTGGTCGGTCATTTTGAGTATTTTAGCCCTGATCCCCTATTTATTTTCTCCTCTATGTTGTATCACGGTAATGTGACTTGTCGGGGGTGTTTCATTTTGGTTCAGGTAAGTTTCAGAGTGAAATGGGACACATAGTCCCTAAGTCGGAGGCTTAAGTTGAAAGAGTTGACCGTAGTTTGACTTTTGTGTAGATGACTCTAGAATGGAGTTTTGACGGTTCCAATAGCTCCATGTGGTGATTTTGGACTGAGGAGCGTATCCGGATGTTGACTTGGAGGTCCGTTGGTCATTTCAGCTTGAATTGGTGAAAATTAGAAAGTTGAAGGTTTGGAAGGTTGAGAAGTTTGACAGGGAGTTAGCTTTATTGATATCGGGGTCGGATTCTGATTCCGGAAGTTGGAATAGGTCTGTCATGTCATTTATGACTTGTGTGCAAACTCTGAGGTTAATCGGAGTTATTTTGGTATGATTCGGCGTTAGTTTTGGAAGTCGAATGTTCATAGTTACAATAGGCTTGAATTGGGTTGCGATTCATTGAATCGATGTTGTTTGATGTGATTTTTGGCATCGAGTAGGTCAGTTATGTGTTTTGAAACTTGTTGGTATATTCGGACGGGGGCCCCGGGTGTGATTCAGATTGAATTCAGAACCAATTTGGACTTTATCATTTTTGCTAAAACATCAGCTATTCTGGTGTCATCACACCTGCGGTGGGAATGGACGTAGATGCAGACTCGCTGGTGCGAGTGGTGAAGTGCAGAAGCCAAAAGGGGCAGCCCAGATCCGGGTTCACAGGTGCACCTCTGCAGGTGCAAACATTTCTTCCGCAGAAGTGAAATTTGTGAAGGTCTTGTGCAAGACCGCAGGTGCGGTCTAGTCTTCGCAGAAGCAGGCTCATAGGCACAAGCCATCGGTCTGCAGAAGCAAAGTTTCGTGGCATTAGTTGGAACTACACCTGCGATGGATTTTCTACAGGTGCGGCAATAAACCCGCAGATGCAAAATCACTGGGCAAAAAAGGGCTTAGATCGAGGGTTTTATCTCATTTTTATTTTTGGACATAAAGAGCCCGGTTTGTGGCGATTGTCTGAGGGATTTTCAAGAAAATCATCGGGGTAAGAGATTGTAACTCGGTTTTGGCTATATTACACGAATCCATTGTTAGTTTCATCATTTAATTAGTGATTTGAGTTGGAAATTAGGGAAACAATTGTGAAAACTTCTTAGACTAACTTTTGGGGATTTGAAAGGCGATTTGAAGTCGGATTTGAGTAATTCTTGTATGGTTAGACTCGTTATCAAATGGGTGTTCGGATTTTGTAATTTTGGTCGGGTTCTGAGGTGCAGGCCCAGGGTTGACTTTTTGAGTTGCCTTTTTATTTCTCTTTAAAGATCGTAACTTTATTGTTCGGAATAGTTTCCTATAGTTTATATTTATGGTATGAAGTTTTTTTGCTAGATTCGAGCCGTTCAGAGTTGGATAATAGAGTGAAAGGCTTACTAGTGGATTGGGTAGCATATTTTGAAGTAGGTGTCTTGCCTAACTTTGTGTGGGGGAATACCCCTTAGAATTGGTGTTGTTTTGTGTTAATTTCGATATGTAGAAGTCGTGTACGCAAAGTGACGAGTGTGTACACGGGCTAAATATGGTAATAGACCGGTTCTAGCTATGTAGATTATTTTCACGCCTTTAATTGAGTTACCATAATATGTTATATTCATCATCTTTAGTCTATCTTCACATGTTTTGCTTGTCTTACCTCTTACTTGTTATTTGCCCTTACATGCCTAGTTGAATTATTGTTTCCTCTATTCCTTATTCATTATTTAACCGTTGAGTTCCTTACTTGAAATTGTTATTTCTTGGAATATCTTGTTGTTGAAATTGGTATTGAGTTATAAAGTCCGTGATTCACATTGAGGAAAAGTTGTTAAGTTGTGAAATACTATTGTTGTTGAGTTATATACCTCCGGTCCTTATTGTTGAGACTCTTGTGCATATTGTGGTTGAGCCATGGGCTATTTATTGTGGAAACTTCATTTTTGTTGACTTCTTTGGCAATTTGTGATATTGGGCACTTAAGTTGCGATTTTTGATACGTTGTAATATTGATATGCATGCGGTGGTATAAAGATTGGGGTTTAAATGCATGCAGGGAGATAATGTGGGCTTGATACGCGTGTTGTTAGTAGGGTAACTACTTGAAGCCACATTGTGTGATAAGGTGGGCTAAAACGCGGGAAGCTATTTTGGAAAAAATAATTTTCAAAACTAAATGTAAGGCTCCCACGGATTATGAATTGTTTTGTGATATGTGACTACGAGGAGGTACCTCGGTAGTGATTCTTGTTGATACTTTTCTATTATATCACATGTTGTTTTGGTTGCTTTGTTTTGCTTTGCATAGTATTCTTTGTTTTCTTACGTGATGCCTTATTTGCCTTAGTTTAGTGTAGCTATTCATGGCATATTTTTTATTGTTTCATTTCCATTGTTTATAATTTTTACACTGTCATATACTTGTTCAGTTTTCTTATTTATTCTAGTAGGGCCTTGACCTGACCTCGTCACTACTTTACCTAGGTTAGGCTTGGTACTTACTGGGTACCGTTCGATGTACTCATGCTACGCTTATGCACATCCTTTTGTGCAGATATATGTACCTCTTATCAGTCCAAGCACTAGTGAGTTGAGTTTAGATTCAGATACTTCAAGGTACACCTGTCGGCGTTCGCAGGCCTCAAAGTCACCCTCTGTCTAGTATATTTCATTTTCTTTCCATTTTGTTGTATAGGGATGTTCAGTACTTTCTTGTAGAGCTTGTGACTTGTATTCGCCAGATTTTTGGGGAGCTGTGTTCTGTTGAGGTACAGAGTTTCTTTATATGATAGTTGTTGAGTTATTTGAAGGTTTTTATCAATTCTTAATTAAATTCTGCATGTATGTTGGGCTTATATAGTCTTAGACACTATGTGCCGTCACGACATCCTGCGGAGGGAAATTGGGATCGTGACACCTAGAAATGGTCCGAAATCACCATGAAACTCACCCGAGCCCATCGGGACCCCGTCCAAAGATACCAACTAGTCCCAAAACATATTACGAATCTACTCATGGCTTGAAATCACACATAATAACATAAAAACTACTAATCGTTGATCAAGATCAGTCTCTTAAGTTCATAAACTTCAAACTTCGAACCAAGCGTCCGATTCAAGCCTAATCTATTTGGAATGAATCCAAATTTTGCATACAAGTTCAAAATGACATATAGAACCTATTCCAACTCCCGAAACAACAATCCGACCTCGATAACACCGAAGTCAACTCACGGTCAAACCCATGAACTTTCCAAGGCTTCAAATTGCCATCTTTCGCCAAATAGTGTTGAAACCTTCTAGGAACATCCAAATGCAAATCTTGGCATACACACAAGTCCAAAATCACTATTCGGACCTAACGGAACCATCAAAACTCCGATCCAGGTTCAAATACATAAAAGTCAAACTTGGTCAACTCTTCCAACTTATAGCTTCTAAAATGAGAATTATTCTTCCAAATCAATTCTGAATTACCCAAAAATAAAAACTGATGATACACGCAAGTCATAATACATCATACTAAGCTACTCATGCTCTCGAACCATCGAACGCAATGCAAATGCTCAAAATGACCTGTCGGATCGTTACATTCTCCCCCACTTAAACGTACGTTCGTCCTCAAATGTGCCAAGAGTCGTTCGAAAGCCATCAAATCACTGTGTTACCATACCATGCACATACCCGGGGGTGATCCCACGTCAACCCACTCCATAAAGTCGGTCAACTCTGCATAACTGAAGATTCTTCCTTCAACTTTAGTCCATAAACCTTGGAACCCAATTTCCAATATCCGGAATTCATTACAAGACCTGAAACTCGCATCTACACGTTGTATAAGTCTGAACAAGTTGTACCAAGCCATAATCATAACCCAAGATGTAATAACATGATATACCACATAACGCAGATACTCACAGTAATAACTTCTGACTAAAATAGCTTCCCAAAAACAAACCCGGTACCGGTAACAAACCTCATATCAACTAAAACCTTTTTCCAAACCTTATTACAATGCCAATGGTGAATGAAACATGCAGAAACTCATAACCACTCATCTGATCAACAAGTCATGGAGCTCACTCTCATCCAACAAGAACCATAGCCAAATTCTAAGCCGATTAGTTACACTATCCTTCCAAATATACCGTAATCAAATCCAATAGCACCTATTCCAGGTCCAATGACCTCATCCTATCAATTACAGTTGCTCTACTGACATGCTACACTAGTAAAACTTAAAGCCACAAACCGTGCAATCCGTGCACCAATAAGCAACAACTCAAATGTACTCAAACATGAAAAATGACTCAAATGGGAGAACCGTCCCGCAAGCTCAACAAGTGCCACTACGAGCACAACACTGTAAATCTATCACATAAGGAGAATGAGGATATACAAAATCAACCCAAAGGATCATAACCCAACATAACTCTGCCTGCAATGCATGACCCAATCCAAACATGTGTCCACATAAAATACCTCGAGTCATAATACTCAAAATCAACAACCATACGCAAATCAACATCCAATACACGAAGTGCATGACCATGACCATGACCATGGAGAAACGAATAGCACAATATACTACAACCCGAAAAGACCATAACCAAGGCGCAATCAACCATTCAATGCCCCAAGAACCATCTTGCTCAGATTTCGCCACAAGACCCAGACAGAATGAACCATGTGTGTTGATACCCAACCGATCACCACCCATCGTATCATAGAAGAGTAACACATAGAACATATATCAGAGCATGAACAAGATCAACGCTAACCGAATGACATACTCCTCAACAATAGTAGTGATGAGTCAAATAACCTGACCTAGTATAGAATACACATCCTCATTAGGCCTACTAATGGGCCCCCAAATCAACTACGAAAATCCTCAAATAGATAAATAACCCTCAAAAAGTCCAAAATAACCTAACCATAACACATATTCCTAGCTGACTAACTTTGGCCATATATTCACAATCCGCGACTAAGAAACAATCTTCCTCTGAGGCTCCCTGTCTCCAAATCACGAGAATACAAAAAAATCTCCACATTCGATCCCAACTCGATCACTCAAATGACCGACACATCTCTCACGCACAATCATCTTACGAGAATTACTTCCATAATCCTTTTGTGCCACAGAGCAAGATCTGAACATCATCAGTCAATCAACCAGGCGAGTACCGCAATACTAATGAAGCATCTGTAAGTCAAAACACAGTGCGTCTTTTAAAATGCACACTCACCTTCAGTGATATTTAAATAGTTCAGCTTTCTTCTAAACATCTAAAACCCTATCATGCCACCATAGAAAAACACGAGTACCCCTGTATTGACTCTTAGTCATAAGCATAATACATACTCTATTTGCTAGAAACCTTCCACTCGATCCCATCTAGGAGAAAAGCATAATACACAACATACTCCTCATGTCGGTAGAAAATATCCATCTCAAGTCGTGGCAGAAATCATCGAGAATACTTCGAAATCCATTTGCAGATAACCAAGCCATCAACACCGAATTACTCTAAATCAACCAAGTTGCACAGGTCACCAAAACTCAAGAATATTGCCACAAAACACCGGTAAGCCTTACCAGATCATAAGAACCAAAAGAACCGACCATTCCCATTACCATGCCAATCTAAACCATTACCAAGCTGATCTATTTCTTCGAGTTCCTTCTGAACTGCCTTCAAGTTAACACTTCTCCTTGATATAACAACATGATCCTTAACCAACACTCACCACAAGAGATCCTAGCATGAAACCATGTTATCTAAAAGTCCATAATCTGCCGTATTCCCCTTTAAGCACTTAAAATACCACATTCGAGATACCCTCTCTGAAGAGACCTTATGTGAATTTAAAGCTGTTCCTTTTACCTTTCTGATATTGAAATGTAGAGTCCATAATGATATAGCAATGCCGCGAGTCTCGACACCATCCAATACAAATATCAGATCTTACCCATATACAAATTCGGGGAAAATCCTCAAATGCCACATATGAATTTTGAACTCATTAAAACCATTCTCGAGAGTCATACACCAAATTCTAGTCTCACACGCACCACCCAAATGGGCAGAACGACCTGTGCCCTATTAGTAAACCAACACCCAACGAAATAAACCACACCTTAATGCAACCAAGTGACTCCCTTTTCTTAGTACTTTACTTCTATCAGGAACATGAAACCTAAACCATTCCAAGACTTCCATATATCCATAAGGTGTAATACATCATGCATCCAAAAATTTCCTTACTCAAGTCACCCTCGAAATCAACCTCTTCAAGTCATAACCGATCCACAAGCATGCCTTAGGCCAAAACTAATATAACACATAACCATGCAATCCATTAGTCGATAGTAGACTCCTCCACTTGGCTCAAAGCCATAAAACACAATATTCGATAACCCACAATACCCTTACTCCCTTAGTCCCATAATCCTGTACGACAATTCAACAAAATCCTTCATGAACTCATGTAGCACTAATCATAAAACACCTCAAATCTTCTACTAAATGCACATTCATTCTTGTGATGATCAAGTAAAGTTCCTCAAGCGATCCAAACTCAAATTGCAACATATGTAACCCACTGGTAGAAAGAAACTCCCCACACAAACATCATAAGGATCACACAACCTCAGAACGTTCTGCAGGAGATGACCCACCAACTTAGCCTCAAACTGACATCTCTCTATGCCCTTTCACAACCACAACTACTACTCAATCACTTAATCTTCCCGAGTCTGAACTCGTCAACAATTCATACGAATATATTTCATCCCATAACTGGACAACATGAAAGATCCCTCAACACGCTCATAACTCGAGACTATACAACACATCGAGATAGAAATCAAGCACCCAATAGTCCTTTTCACATTCCACACAACCCTTCTCGTCTAATTAAATACATTTCAGCATATCCCCCAGTCACATCATACTCATCGTATAGCCATCCAACCACTCACAGAGCCATAAATCGCAATCCTAGGGACACTACCAGACAAATAAGTCCAAAAGCAAATGCTCACACAACTAAAACCACCAACCCTAAGCAACGGTCAAAACCTGACCTCAAGTCCTCCAGACTGGCCTATCACCAAAACACATAAAATACATCTCAGACCCTATCCACGAAATCACAAGTCATCGGTGCACAACTGATACCGAGCGCTCACATAACACACGATGTGGATGGAATGAAATCAAAGATATACACTTCAAGCTAAATCAATGCCGCACGATAAAGAATAAAAGATGGCAAGTTAATCCTAGATGACCTATAGCCTCTCAAAGATGCATATGGACGTCATCATACCAATCCACAAGACTCTACTAGACACTTGCTCATGACTCGTAGAACCTATGAACCTAGAGCTCCGATACCAACTTGTCACGACCCAAAATCCAACTAGTCGTGATGGCACCTAACCCAACCCTCTAGGTAAGCCAAATAATAGTAACCCAATTTAATGATAATGATAAGAGTCAAAAAGTAAAATAACTAAATTTATACAACTCCCCAAGGACTAGTAGTCCAAGTCATGAGCTACTAAGACTTTAGACTTACAAGGATGGTATGAAATAATATTTACAACATCTAATTGAAATATATATATAAACATAACTCAAATCTAAACTACTAAGAACAAGTGGTAGCTATGTCCGGAAATCAGGTACGTTTCCAATGTCGGATCCCGTCATACGCAACAACATCTGCTCCAAGATTTGCACGCACGGTGAAGAAGTGTAGTATGAGTATAACCGACCCCTTATACTCAATAAGTATCATAACTAATCTCGGCGAGTTATAAGAAGAAAAGATAATAAATGATACTCGTTATCACGTGTACAACTCATAATTTCAACAAGTATAGAATAAATATATGATCAAATTAGGAAATCTCAGGTAAAACCACCTTGATGCTCACAATTGTTTGTTTTAAAGTGTTCTGTTCATTCAACAATCCAGCATATAAAGAAGATATGCAACTAAATCAGGTAAACAATCAAGGAAATTGTAAGTAAAGATGAAAAGCAATAACCATATATCAGCCCGTTGCGCAACTCTATCCAAGTAACAATAAGTCAATAAGGTCCGTTGTGGCGTACAACCCGATCCAAATAATATTAACCAGCTCTCCTAGAGCTCACATCAACTAGAAACTCGTCGGTTTCTCATAATCCGCGTGTACACCATAAAGAGAGAAACATGAGAGGGTGACCATAGGGAGATGGATCTGTATCCACACGCTGCATGAACAACTCATGCTAATAATAATATCAATCTACACGGACAACTCGCATGCTCTAAGGACAAATCATGTGCAAATATCATATCCGCCCGACGTGGTCACATGCACAATATCATAATCCGCCCGGTATGGTCACATGCATAACAACACCATTTGCTTGGAGTGGTCACAAGCATAACAACACAATCCGCCTGGCGTGGTCATAGGCATAGCAACACAATCCACCCGTCGTGGTCACATGCATCTAGTCCAAATCATATCACATAGAAGCAAGTAAACAAGAACATATGTATATGATGCATAAATAACAAATTTCATGCTCCTGGGCTGGTATAATAAAATGCTAAAGTGTAGGCATGTGCAAAGTGTTATATCATAGCTCAAATCGGCAATTTCATCACAGAATAGCAATTACAAAGTTTATTTTGGGAATTAGCCTCTTCGTAACCTCAAACATGGCTCAAATGTTACAAATATGAGAAATATTATAGTTTAAAGCTTAATAGTCAATTCTAAGCATATCATAGCCTAAGCACTACCCCGAGCATGGATAAATACCCTGGTAATCGCACATGGGCTCAAACCCCACACATATGCGCACCCATAACACGTAGCTATCACAAATAATTCAGGCAACTAGTGCCTTAACCAAGTTTAGATTAGATACTTACTTCAAGCAAGCCAAATCAAGTACCGAGCAAACCAACCGATACTCTAGAAATGCCGAACCGCGCAAATTAACCTCTAAACGACTCGAAACTAGCCAAAAGCAACTCAAAAATATTAAATAATTCCTTAGGAAACAAACCCAAAGTCAACTCGAGCCCGCATCTCGGAACCCGACAAACCTCACAAATTCTGATAGCTCACTCGAATGCTAGTCTAACCAATAAGTTTCATCCAAATCCGACCTCAATTTCATGTTCAAAAGCCCAAAATTCATTCTCTTAAATTCAGGTCAAAAACTCCGCATTTCTTGCTTTCAAATCCTTTATTTAGGTATAATAATCTATGGAAAAATAAAATTTATAATTAAAACAAATATAAAATTACCAACCCTCATGATTTGGGTCTTTATCTCCTCCAAAATCGCCTTACTTGTGCTCCAGGAACTCAAAAAGTGGAGAAAATAAACTCAAAATCCTGAAATTGGATGTTTTAATGTACTACCAGTGGTCTTTTTTTTTGAGATCCCGGTCTCCAACCTCGGGATGGCGATTAAAAAAAAAATTCAAGCACAATTTTACCCTTCGCGATTATGGCCATGTCCCCGCGATCAAGCTGAACAAATTCCAACAAGCTTGCCCAACACTTCTAGATAGCGTCAAGTGTAATGGCCATAACGTTTTGTACAAATTTCCAAATGATAAAAGGTATGATTTTCTGAAAACTAGACATAAAGAGATGCAACTTTTATATTTAGATCATCTTTGAATTCCTAATAGATTGCAAGATATAAGCTTCCAAAGCCAGTCATATGATAACAGAAATTCCTCTACGCGATCACGAGAATGGCTTCCGCGATCGCATTTCACAACACCCAAACAACAATTTGCTCTACGCGAACGTGACCCAAATTCAACGATTACGATGCACACCCCTGTAGCCAAAAACCAGCAACTAAAAGGACCTAGAAATGGTCTAAAACTCACCCGAGTTCCTCGGGAACCTGTCCGAACATACCAACAAGTCCCAAAATATATTAAGGACCTACTCAAGGCCTCAAGTCACACATAATAATATCAAAATCACGAATCATCGATCAAGATTAATCTCTTAAGTTCATAAACTTCAAACTTCGAAGCAAGCGTTTGATTCAATCTTAACCAATATTGAATGAATATAAATTTTACATACAAGTTCCAAATGACATATTGAACCTATTCCAACTTCTGAAACAACAATCCGAACCCAAAAACAACGAAGTCATCTCCCGGTCAAACCAATCAAATTTTCAAAGCTTCAAATTACCAAATTTCGCCAAATAGCGCATAAAATTTCTAGGAATATACAAATGCAAATCCGGGCATACGCCCAAGTCCAAAATCACTATCCGGACTTAACAGAAGCATCAAATCTTCGATCCGTGGTCAAATACACAAAAGTCAATTTTGGTCATCTCTTTCAACTTAAAGCTTCTAAAATGAGAATTATTCTTCCAAATCAATTTCGAATCACCCGAGAATCAAAATTGACGATACACGCAAGGCACAATACATCATACGAAGATACTCATCCCCCTCGAACCATTGAACATAATGCAAATGCTCAAAACGCCTGGTCGGGTTGTTACACCTTCACAAGTCATGTGCCCTCACACAAACACTAGAAAGTAGTTCTATACATAGTAAATTTCAAGAATAATTAGGAACTAAAAAATAGGAAGAATTTGTGCACTCTCAAAAATAAAATTCATGTGCCATAGAAGATGTACGACAAGCTTCCCCGTAGTGTAATACTCTTCTAATTCGAACTCATTCAGTCAAAGATCAAGTAAGACTTAATTTGGTTATAATGTAGAGTTAATTTGGTTATAATGTAGGTTGCGGGATGTGTAGGATATATTTGGATAATAGTTAATACACCTCCCTAACCCTTTTAATACGTACATCTTAACAATTCAATCCCACGATTGTGTTGAACCACACCCCAGCCTTCATAAAATACTAGCACCAAGCTCCCAATTCTTTAAGCATAAACAAAGCAAAATTTACCACTAGCAAAGAATAATTTTCTTTCTAATATATACAAACACTAACTCTTTTTTTTTCTTTTCTTCTTTCTAAGTTCCGATGTTTTTTCGAGCAGATTCACTTTCTTTTTTCAATTCCTTACAAGTGACTCTCATTTTTTTTTTCAAAATAGTGCACCTTTCTCATTTTTCTATAGTTCCACTTAAAAAATTCATCCATACTTCTACTTAGCTTTTAACAAGCTCATAGTACTTCAAGTGCTCTAGAGAGGTCAAATGTTTAAGCAAATAGTCAATTTAAACAAAGGGCCAGACTCGTAATATGGTAGCCAAAGAAATAGGATTATAGGCCCGAAAGAGCTAACTATCATTCACATTGATTGGTGGAACATAAAGTGTATATCTGGCTCAACAAAGAAAGACCTCTATCACTTTATAAACTAAACAAAACTGCTATTTCGCTTTGCAAATACACAGGGCAAGTTCTAGACATCAACTGACATGTACAAAATATCAACAAACAACCTCACTCAAACATTGGCACATAACGCACTCAGAACAAGATCTATCCCGGCTCTCTAGTCAAAGCAATTAAGCAAAAGCAAGCATGTTAAGACACTTACGCACGAGTCAATGCATGAGCCTAGGCATCACAACTAAGGCACTCACTACTCTCAAAGTACAACAAAGTCAAGAAATATTGCCTCCAACTAGCACAACGACACAAGATTTTCTACTCATAAGAAAAGAAAAACTTAACTACACATGGTTCAAGCAAAACCAATGAAAAGAACTACGACACAAATATAAATCAAGGGGCAATTATTACACTATCTAAGAAAGTAAAATAAAAATAAAAGACATATTTTTTTTGGATTTTCAATTTTTTTTGAATTTTTTGCATTTTTGTTCTACTTTAATTCTTAAAGAACACGACCGAGGAGATCCATCGTCGGGAAAAATTAATGTTTTAAGAATAATGATGAAAACGCACAAAAAGATAAGAAGAAGAAAAAAACACATATACATACTTACATCCCCACCCCACACTTTAAATTATGGCATGTTCCCATGACACACAAGTAAAAAAATAACAAGTAAAGGAAAATCCTCTGAATTGTCTAGTCCGGGTGTGAAACAATGTCGGGGTCTACTTTGCACGCTCGGCCCAGTGCACACAATTATGCCAAGATTTTCCTCTCTGACTTCTTATGGCACACCCCAGACTTATCATGATTGCCCTCTCCAGCTAGCTCATTTAGGACATCCACATTAAATCCGAGTATACATCTGACTATTCTCTGGGCATCGCTATTGCTTCCTTCCCTTGAACACGACTCTTTCTTCCCCTACTCTTAACATGAGTTGTATTTCCTAAATATCAAGTATAGAAGGGTATTCCTAAAATCAGAAGGACCTCCTTATTCTCCTCCATGTTCACCACAATAAAGTTCACAGGAAATGTAAATTTATCCACCCGAACTAGTATAACTTTCACTATTCCTTTGGGTATATTTGTAGTCTGATCCGCCATCTGGAAAGATACAGGAATAGGGTTGATTGAGCTAATTTTTTTTCTCAAGCTTTCTAAAAGTAGATAAGGGCACATGATTAATATACACACCTGAATCACACAATGATTTTTCAAATTTAGTACTTTCTACAGAACAAGGTATAGTGGAACTCCCTGGCTCCACACTTTCAAGAGAGTTATCTCTTTTAGGAACTTGTATATGCTGACATTTTGCAAGAGTACCTCTGTGAAAGGTATATTAACATGCACCTGTTTGAGCACTTCTAGAAAACGCCCAAATAATTTGTCCAACTTCTCTCTTCTCTACTTCTTAGTGAAAGGTAGAGCATGCATATATTTTCTTTCCTCAGTCTCCTCATTTATAGATTTTTCCTTCTTCTTCCTTGTCAAAGATCCAATCTTCCTCTTCTTCTCTAGACCATCCTCTAGGTCTATCCTTATAAATCAATATTTTCTAATCCTCTACAGTCTTAACTTATTTTTTAGTCAACTCACCCTTTTGTTTTGTCATATGGTCCTTCAATGTTTTGTCACTCTAATAAGTGGGAACTTTGACTACTTATTAGAACCTTTTTGCTTTTGTTTTAGTCAGATAATATT
Source organism: Nicotiana tomentosiformis (assembly GCF_000390325.3). Lineage (NCBI taxonomy): Eukaryota > Viridiplantae > Streptophyta > Magnoliopsida > Solanales > Solanaceae > Nicotiana > Nicotiana tomentosiformis. Next base: position 43,137,979 of record NC_090820.1, read on the forward strand.
GATTTATGTTCTCAAAACTAATGAAAATATACAAATTGCAGGAATGTTGGAAGTTTGGTCTCCCATGATTAAATCCAACTCGAAAAGGAGTGTTCTAAATCACAAGGCAATAAAGGGCGAAGAATCAAAGAAGTGCAGTCCGCAAAAGGATTTCTACGGCCGCAGAAGAAAGTGCGAACCGCTGAATTCCATTTGCGGCCGCAAACCAAGTGAAAGAACCCAACAACACTTTGGCCAATGTGCGGACCGCACATGGATTGTGTGGCCGCAAAATAGGGTCGGCACTAACAAATGATTCCAAGTTCAGAGAGTATGTAAAAGACCAAGTCCTGAAGCCTTGCTGAAGTGCGGACCACACAAGAATTGTGCGGTCGCAGAAGATGCTTCTTAGCTGCAATCTAGAAATGTGTAGCTGCAGAATCCAAGCTCCTGCCAACTGAAGAAATCTGCAGACCGGACATGGAATTGTGCGGCCGCAGAACCTCTCGAGGGGGAGTTTTGACAGCGAATGTTGGACCACTATAAATAGACGAGTTTCACAGTTTTAGGTCAAGTTTCAAAGTTTGAGCTGTTGTAGCCATTATATTTTGCCATTTTAGGAAGTTTGTGATTATTTTAGTGTTCAAACATTATATTTTATTATTTTAAACTTTGATTATGGGTTTAATTAGCATTTATTTATTTTCTTCAATTCCCACTATGAGTAGGTGGACTCTTACAAGGGTTGTGACCCAACCCTAGTGTGTAAACCTTATGGGTACTTAATTTAATGCTTGTTCATGATTGAGTGTTGATTATTTAGCTTAGTTCATGCATCAATTCTAAAATTAAAGGTTTCATACATTGATTCATGCATTTTTGACTTAGTCTCTACTCGAGAAAGAGGAACCTAGTCTAGGATAACTTGGCTAACAAGGAATTGGGTTAATTGAGAGTTTGATTAGCCTAATTAAAGGGTTCAAACTAGAGATAGTAAGAACCCGACTTGAGCTCATATCAACTATTTTGTTTGATACCCACTTGGACTTGAGAAAGCTAAATTGGGCAAAATCACTCTTTGACCGAGAGGTATTGAGTGGGTAACGTAGAGTTGAGAGCTATAATACACTCCAATTAACAAAACAAGTATTAACATATTTTACCCATTAGGCGAACACCTAGGTTATGGTCACATCCGTAGACTTTTTAACTATTTGAAAAAGACCAAAAAAAACCATTCGCTTCTAGATTCTTATCTTAGCTTACAATTGTTAGAGTAAAAGTAGAATTAGAAATCAAAACCTTTTGTGGAAGTGCAAATTTAGTTAACCCATTCACTATTGTCAAGTGTATACTCCTAACACCCATTGTAACTCCCTGTGGAAATCGACCCCAACTCTTGTTGGGTACTATTCTTCCAGTGACCGCTTCCACTCACTATTGTGTGCGTATTGAACGTGGATCAATATTTGGCACCGTTGCCTGGGATTTAAAACATTGTTAGCTATATATTTGGGGGATATATTTCATGAGTCCCTTTGTAAGCTCTTACGTCATGACATATATCTTTGTGGCAGTAGATTATGTCTTTCCGGTGACCGGTTGGAGGGTGTGTATGGACTATCACAAGCTCAACACAGTCACAAGGAAGGATCACTTTCCACTTCCTTTCTTAGATCAAATACTCGATAGACTAGCTGGCCGTGCTTTCTATTGCTTTCTTGATTGGGATATTGCCGCTAACTTGAGGGTGACACATTTGAATGAATTGGATGAGCTCCGGTACCATGCTTATGCTAGTTCATCCTTGTACAAAGAAAAGATGAAATATCTTCATGACAAATACATTTGGAACAAAGAGTTCAAGGTAGGAGATATTGTATTGTTGTTTAACTCAAGGTTGAGGTTGTTTTTCGGGAAGCTAAAATCCAAATGGAGTGGTCCTTTTGAAATTGTGGGTGTGACAAATTTTGGTGCATTATACTTGAAGAACAAAAACAATGAAGTATTCCGAGTCAATGGTCACCGAGTGAAGCACTACTTGGGAAAGGTTGGAGATGGCCACGTGGTGTAAATCATTCATCTCACTTGAGGGTACTTTGCATCGTGCCGTGACGTTAAATTAGGCGCTTCTTAGGAGGCAATCCATGTTTCTTTAACTTTTTCTTTTGTAGGTAGGTGCTATTTGTATTCTAACTTGATTTTAAGTGTGCTACAGGGGTGAGTGTGACTTACAAGAATTGTGGACGAAAATATGGTTAAGTGTTCAAGCGAGTGCGGACCGCACTTTATTTGTGCAGACCGCACATTTTTAGGTGCCATAGCAGATGAGCATTGCGGTCGCACATTTATCTTGCGGACCACATAATTGAAATGTCAATAACATCAACTCTATGAAGTTTGAGCTTGTCAGTGCGGAAGTCGATCTACGACCACACCTGAAAATGTGCGGTTTATTTTGAGAATGCTCACCAGGTGACAGAGTGCGGACCGCACATGAAAATGTACGACTGCACTCACCCTTTCTCCTTTCTCAAAAAGTTGGTATAAATAGAGGAACATGGCTCATTTTACACTTTTCACTCACTGAACAAAACACTGTGCTCTGTTGAATTTTCTTGGAGATTTATAACTGTTCTCACACACCACCACCTTGGTCATTCACTCATTATATTTGGTATGCTTCAATTTCATGTAAATGTTTTGTGTTAGTATAATTTTTAGACTTTTAGTTCTTAGGCCATTTGTTATTAGAGTTCAATTTTGTGTCCATGTGGGGTAGATCTGAACTGGGTAAACTTGATACATGCTCTAACTCTTGAGCCACAATTTCTATTGAAGGATTTGGATAAGTACAACCCAGCTATATTGAGACAGTTTAGGGCACAAAAGGGGTGGATGTGGTTCACCTAGAGTGTAGAGAATGCCAACGAATACCTCGTCTGTGAATTCTATGCCAATGTGGCTCATATAAAGAAAGGGACGAAGATGACCAAAGTACGCAACCTCAAGGTGAGGTTCGATCAGCATACACTAAACATGTACTTGAGCTTCGAGGATGTTGAGCCAACGGAGTATTTGGAGAAGTGCACACTGAAGGAGAAAGTTCGTCCTTGGCTAGCTGAGATTCTGGAACTACCAGGGAGACCACCACCATGGATCGCTGCTGGGGTTTCCATCCACCGGAACACTTTGAGCTTTGAGGCAAAAAGGGGTAGACCTTTGCTTGTAGCAGGTTGGATCCATGACAGAATGAGACTCACCTTCCTATTGTTCGGACAGTACTTGTGTCTTCCATCATGGCCGGTTACCCAATCAATATGGGTGCCATGATATTGGCCAATATTTTAGTGATTGCACGGCAGTACAGCTTGGCCTACTCTTATCCCAACACTATTACAGAATATATCACTGATGCAAAGGTAGAGCCGAGGGACTTTGACACTAAGGTGAAGGAAAAGAATCCCTTCGATTGGTATTCTCTAATTGATGCGAGCAACCCAAAAAAGAAAGTTTAGCCTTTTACCACCACATGCCAGTCTGATGAGCCAACGGTGGTAGCTTTTGAGGCAACTAATCTTCCATCCACTTCTGCTGAGCCTTCCAAGAGTGCCACTGCTATGCCTCCGCTATTATCCGTAGCTCCTACTATAGCTTCTTCTATAGCTCTGAGGTCAGTGCCCATGCCCACTGCCCCACTTTCTACACTGCGAGTCTCTCAGACATTGGCGAGTCTCAACAACTGGATGCACAAAGCTGCTGGATGCCTTGGTACTATTGCAGCACATTCCACCTCACTGGTATCACAGGTTCCTTCTGACATTGAGAAGACACAGAAAAAGATTCTAGAGAATGAGAAGACTATCATGGATGCCTTGGTACAACATGGGTCAGTTATTGAAGAGCTGGGAAATAAAGTGAAGAAGATGAAAAAGTCCCAGGTCAGCATGAAATCAGTGGACTAGATCCGGAAGGAGGTGGCTAGAATTGCTACAGCTGGCGACCTGCCCTTTGATATGCTGCTTGACTCGCACCAGTCCGCCCCAGATCCTTCAGCACTATCTGCACCGATAGCACCAGCTGGCTAGTTTGACGAGCCATACCTTGCTGCGCACACTGCTGAGGTAGTGTGTGAGATGTTCGCCAACCCAGCCACACTTAGATTTAACGATGATGAGATTCAGTTGGCTGATCCTGAACGACATGACATTGCTGGGGACACTAAGATTTCATCACCCTCTCATCTTATACTCTTATTTTGCTAAGCATTGGGGACAATGCTTACTTTTATTCGGGGGGGGGAAGTTTATTTGACACATTGGTACACTTTGATACATTTGGTCTGTAATAATTTGATGATACCCTCTTTTTTCTTATTTGTATTTATCTATCTTCTCTCTCTCTCTTATTATGTATATTCATTTTACCTTTAGTAGTTTTTGCTCATTAGCTTCTTTATCTTTTGTTTTTGATTATTAGTTTCTTTATCTTCTCCATATTAGTTCTTGTTTTGTTAAGTAGCTTCTTTTTTTTTGCTTTAGTAGATATTAAGCTTTTGATTTCTTAACGCCACGGTTCTTTTCAAAGGTAGTTGTTGTGTGAACCGGGTGACTCGTCCCAACAATGGATGGCGTGACATCTTTCTTAAGGGAATGAGTCCCATTTTGTGTTTAGGTAATAATAGTAGTAGTAATGAATAAAAATACCTAATCAAGTCATGCTCGAAGATTCAACCATGCTTCAATTGGTACCAACACACTTAACTACGTGCTTATGGTTAGAGACAAGGTTTTTGAAAGAAATAGCTCTAGTTAGTGACTTTGTGACTCTTGAGTTCACTTTGGAAATCATCGCGTTGTTTAATTGAACGTATTGATCTTTAAACTGGAATGTGATCATTGTAGGCTCTTGAGTCTATACTCTTTTACAATCTAGTTGCGTGAGGGGTGAGATAAATTGTTGCTAGTCCAAGTATCCGTGCGAAGGGTCTAGAACTTGCCCCGAATGTGTTTCAAGGCAAAATCCTAAGTTTTGATTGGTTTGAGAAGTGATTGTAGGCTTTACTTGGCTCTTTTGAGCTTTCTGTTGCATACTAATGTCGTTATCCCTAGTCAAACCCTTTTAACCTCTATCCTTTCTCATTTGATAACCATGTTATAAGCCCTTACCCATTTAGTTGTGACCCTCTTTTGGCACCTGGAATTTACTTCACACTCTTGTAAAATAAGTGGCTTAAAATATAAGTTTGGGGAGAAATGAGAAATTTAAAAAAGGTATCAAGGCACAAAAAGAGAAAAGAAAGGATCTCTATGAAAAGAGAAGGCAAGAAAAGAAAAGAACAAAAAGGAAAATGCAAAACGTGAATAAGTGGAAGGGTTGATGGTCTCAAAAAGAGGTAATGATCCCTAGCATGACTAATCAAAAAAGAAATAAAAAGAATGAAATGAACAAGAAAGAGTGATGTTAAGTTTCTCTAATCTCCAATGAAAAGAAAATGCCTCTAAGAATTGGCAATTTTGAGCCGAGAAATAAAAGTGTGGAGTGCTTAAGGAAAGGTGTAACCACTTACCCATATGATATCCTACCCTAATCCAAAAGCCTTCATTACCACCCATAAGAGGTCCTACTTGATTTTAAACCGAGTGAGCTTACATTAGTGGAGATCTCATGAGGGGTAAGCCTATGATACTTGAAGCCGTATTTGTGACATTCTCTTGTGAGAGACGAGTGAACCTTTCATGAATCCTAAGATTGAGTGCTAATTTCATAAGTAAGCTTGGAAAATAGAAAGTAGAGGAGGAAGAGTTTGGAGTCCACCATGACCTATATGATATAACAAGAGTCCTTTATGAGTAAAGTCAATTCTTGCAGCTCAAATGTCACATTAGAACTATATATGCATGAATATTTGACTTGTCACCTTGTTGAAAATGCATGAGTAGTGTGGGTAATTGTTGGTCCCAACTGATGTGTGAATGGTTGACCTTTGACTCGCTGAAATGACCTTTAACTCTAAGAGGTGAGAACTAATTTATTTGCTTGAGGACAAGCAAAGACATAAGTTTGGGGGAGTTGATAAGTGAGAACTTTGACTACTTATTTGCACCTTTTGCTTTTTTTTTAGTCCGATAGTATTGATTTATGTTCCCAAAACTAATAAAAATATGCAAATTGCAGGAATGTTGGAAGTTTGGTATCCCATGATGAAATGCAACTCAAAAAGGAGTGTTCTGAATCACAAGGCAATAAAGGGCAAATAATCAAATAAGTACGGTCCGTAGAAGGATTTCTATGACCGCAGAATTCCATCTGCCACCACAAACCAAGTGAAAGAACCCAACAGGACTTTGGCCAATGTGCGTACCGTACATGAATTGTGCGGCCGCAGAACAGGGTCTACAATAACAAATAATTCCAAGTTCAGAGAGTGTGCAAAAGACCATGTCCTGAAGTCTTGCTGAAGTGCAGACCACACAATAATTGTGCGTCTGCAGAAGATGTTTCATAGCCACAACCAAGAAATATGCTGCTGTAGAATCCAAGCTCATGTCAACTGAAGAAATCTGCGCATCGCACACAGAGTTGTGTGGCCACAGAACCTCCCGAGGGTCATTTTTGTCAGTGAATATTGGGCCACTATAAATAGACGAGTTTTACATAATTAAATCAAGTTTCGATGTTTGAGCTCCTGAAGCCGTTACATTTTTCCATTTTAGGAAGTTTGTGATTATTTTAGTGTTTTAAGATTATATTTTATCATTTTAATCTTTGATTATGGGTTTAATTAGCCTTTCTTCTTTAGTTTCTTCAATTCACACTATGAGTAGCTAAACTCTTACTAGGGTTGTGACCCAACCCTAGTGTGTAAACTTTATGGGTACTTAATTTAATTCTTGTTTATAATTGAATGTTGATTATTTAGCTTAGTTCATGCTTCAATTCTAGAATTAATGGTTGCAAACATTGATTCGTGACTTTTTGACTTAGTCTCAACTTGAGAAGAGGGACATAGTCTAGGATAACTTGTCTAACAAGGAACTGGGTTAGTTGAGAGTTTGATTAGCCTAATTAAAGGGTTCAAACTAGAGATAATAAGAACCCGACTTGAGCTCATATCAACTATTTTGTTTGATACCCATTTGGACTTGAGAAAGCCAAATTGGGCAAAATCACTCTTTGACCGAGAGATATTAAATGGGTAATGTAGAGTTGAGAGCTATTGTACACCCCAATCAACAAAACAAGTATTAATATATTTTACCCATTAGGCGAACACCTAGGTTATGATCACATCCATAGGCTTCAGGTTAACTATTCGCTTCTGGATTCTTATCTTAGATTACAATTGTTAGAGTAAAGGTAGAATTAGAAATCAAAACCTTTTGTGGAAGTGCAAATTTATTTAATCCATTCACTCTCGTCAAGTGTATACTCCTAACACCCATTTTAACTCCCGGTGGAAATTGACCCTGACTCTTGTTGGGAACTATTATTCCAATGACCGTTTCCACTCACTATTGAGTGCGGATTGGATGTGGATCACGCTTCTGAGAGATAGCTTTTATTGTTTCTTTTGGATTGGTTTCAGTATAATCAATAAGAGTTCCTAGAGCCTTGCAGATAACAGATTAGAAATTTGTCCCATTTGCCTCTCTAAGTTTCAAATGGTTGTGCCATAAGTATCAAGTCATTCATCTGTCTTAATAATGAAGGCCTTCATTAGATCTTCCATTCTAGACTGACTGGACTGTTGAGACTGGTATTGTTGCCTATACTGAGTTTGGAAACCTGGAGTTCCTTGTCCCTGGGGTCTTGGATTATTCTGTTACTATGCATTCAAACTACCACCAGGTGAATTCCACAAAAATTCGGGGTGCCTCTGGCCCATGGAGTTGAAATTATTTCCGCCTTGATAGTTTTCTCTGTCAAACTTCCCACAGTATTTACCACTTCATCTGCAGCTGAGGCCAGACACTCATGTGTTGGGTGGCCCATCCCACAAAAATCATAAACTGATAGTGGCTGACTTTAAACCTTAGCTAGGATCAACTTTCTGAACATTTTTGCCATTGAATCAAGCTGAGCATGCATTGACATATCAGATTCCACTTGATGTATCCCAATTGCTTTTCTTCTTTCATTTCTCTCAAACTGGTTTTCATCTTCAGATAGCTCACTAAGAATTACAATAATCTCCTCAAGGGTCTTCTTCATGAGGGGACCTCCAACTGCATTGCTTAGAGTTCTCCTAGAGGTGGATGTTAGTCCATCCCAAAAATCTTGGAGTTGCATCCATAATTCAATTTCATTATGCTGGCATTTTCGGACTATCTCCTTAAATATTTCCCATGCTTCGAAGACTGTTTCAGTGTCCTTCTAGATGGATCTCCCTTTTAAATTTCCATGTTTTTACAGATACAAAGTATTTGTCTAGATACGTTTTCGTCATATCTTCCCATGTTCTGATAGACCCTATTGGTAAGATTCACCGCCAATGTTTTGAATTATCCTTCAGTGAAAAGGGGAATGCCTTTAAATTAACTGCATATTTAGACTTTTTGTTGTACTGAAAGGTGTTCATGATTTTCTCAAAATCCATCAGGTGAGTATTTGGATCTTCATTAACATTGCTTCCGAAGACACAATTATTTTGGATGGTTTAAAGTAAGCCTTACTTTAATTAAAAATTGTTTGCTGCAATAGGTGGGGGTCTCACACTCGACAATCCCTAATTGTACACTGGTATAGAATATTCTCCCAAAGCCTACCATGCCTAGGTCGAACATTCTCATATTCATCTTCAAAAAGTGGACGATTTAGCTGGAATCATCATTTTTCGTCTCCGTCAACCATTTCATCAGCTCTCAGAGCTATTGAAGCAGCTGCCCCTGTGGTTGCTTCCTGTTGGGGCGCTTTCCTTACAGCCAGTTCAACTATATTATCACTGTTGTTTGCCATGTGATCTTAGATCGAAGAGTGACCCAAGAAATTTTTGGTGAATTCTCTCTCTTTTCTAAGCTGTCGCAGGCGTTTCTCAAACTCCAGTTTGTATGGTATCACTTCCTTTGAAGAGGATCAAGTCATACACTAGAGGTATGTAACCTGTTACCTACATGCAAGTGAGAAAACGTGAATACAAAAAAATAAATTGGTTCCTAAATTAGCACAAAAAACTATTTTGAATATTATTGATTGCTATTCCCTAACAACGACACCAAACTTTGATGAGCATAAAACACACTATAAAAAATAAGCTCGTGCAACATCAAATATAGTATAGAAAGTATTGTCTACACATGGATTGAACTAAATAACGTTCAAGTAATTTCTTGTTTAATGATATCCATGATAGTTAAAAGTTTGATTGGGAATGATTATGAACCACAATTAACAACTAAAAGTAAAGAAAATGACAATTGATCACGAAGAACTGGAGATTAGCAGAGTTGGTTTGTTATCAATATGAGAAATAAGGGTCATAACATGATAGGTGCAAAATTGTTATCTTGGAATTCACACTGTTAAATTTCACTCTTAAAATTCTATTGATTATTACGAATTCAAATGTTATTATCCTATTATTTTGATTCAGGTTTTTCTCTCGGTTAAACCTAAACCGTTCAAATAAGCTAATATGAAGTGCAGTTAAACATACAAGAATCTATTGGTAGGAATGATCTAAGAGAAACTTCTCGTGAATATATGTCAATCCTAATTCAAACGGTAGATCACAAAGCTCTTTCAATTACATTAAAGAGTACAAAAATAAATTAAGGCATGCACTGTAACAATATTCAATATTATGCTCCTCTTCCGATTAAACACGATATTAAATAATATCACAACTAGAGTTAAAGCTCGCCCAACAAATTAAAGCAATCAAACAATAATCAAATTTGTAGATAATAATCAAGTTACCAAATCATGTTAAACCCCAAGGTAAACTACTCTATAATCATGGTGGAAGTTATTACAAATAGAATTAAAGAATAAGAAAATATCAATCCGTCATTATAATCTAAAAATCCGTATTGAATTGGTGGAAATATAATGAAATTTTGTGTCTTGAAGCCTCCAATACGCTCCAAAATCTCCTTAGGTTAAAAGTTCTATAAAAATCGTAGTTTTATTATATTTATACCATGTAAAACTAGGCCTAGACCAAACTACCCTCACTGAGCCGAAAGTAGGAAAATTTGGGTGAAAAATTACACAGGCACACCGTGCCGGACCTTGGCTATGTGGGGATGATATGTGATAGCCTGGGGCATTTTGTTGATGGTGTTTGTGTGGTAGTAAAATATAAGTATTCTTGTTTGTGCTTATGACTTCTTGTGTGTGGGTCATGCATTCTACGTGATTTGTTGAGTTCTTTTCAATGTGCTAATTTGGGTCTCTGTTATTACTTGATGATTTGATTGCCATGATGGATTTACCTACGTTGAGTTGTTATCTCATATTTTGTTGAGTTGTTGGTAACATAACATATTGTAATAAGAGGAAGTTTTTATCATGCATTACTTTATTTGATTCTTGATAAATTCCTCTTGAACGTGTTATCGGTAACTAACATGGGTACGATGTTGGCACGAGGTCTTTGCAGTGCGGTTGTGTTATATGTTGAGGCACAAGGTCTTTGTCGTGCGAGAATGACTTATATTTTGGAACGAGGTCTTGTCGCACGGGGTGTGGCTTATGTTGTAGCACATGGTCTTTGCCGTGTGACGGTGATTGATAATGTGGGCACGAAGTTCCATTTGTGAATGATTCTATTTGATGACTTATTGTCGAAACGGGACATTTATTTGTTCAAAATGGTTATCGCTTATTCTGATGAGATTATAGTTATTGCTTTCTATTGCCCTTTTTATATAAATTTTTCATAGGTTATTTGACTAGTGAGTGTCTTAACTTAAACCTCGTCACTACCTCACCGAGGTTTGTCTTGATACTTACTGGGTACCGACTGTGGTGTACTCATACTTTGCTTCTGTATATTTTTGGGCATATCCAGGTACCTCAGAGTGTGTTGGTTGGTTGTGAGCTGATTTCGAGTTGCCGTGGAGACTTCACGGTATACCTGATGTTTCGTTTGCAGGCCTCGAAGTACCCTTTCTATTTCTTTCTTTTCTGTTTATGTCTTCCAAACATAGCTGTATTGTTGAGACTTCATGTATACTCGATGTAGAGCTTATGACTTCGTATTACCGGATTTTGGGATTGTGATTGGTGTATTTTCATATAGGTTGAGTTTTGACCCATTTTCTTAGTTTTATTAATATTAAGTTGTTAATTCTATCGGATGGTATTGTGTGATAGGATTACCTAGTTTTAGAGGCTAGGTGCCATCACGATCCTTAAGGTGGGATTTGGGGTCGTGACAATCAAAATTATGAACTCTTAAGTTCTTCGAATCACCGACTTTCACAAATAGTGTCGAATTCTTCTAGGAACCTCCAACACTGAATTCGAACATACGTACAAGTCCAAAATCATCAGACGAACCTATTGGAATCATAAAAATCCGATTTCGATTTCATTTACCCAAAAATAAAACCTTTGTCAACTTTTCCAACTTAAAGCTTTTAATTTGGAACTAAGTGTTCCAAATCACTTTCAAACCTCTTGGGAACAAAATCACTCACACCCGCAAGTCATAAAAAATTAAATATACCTACTGAAATTCTTAAATTATGTAACGAGATGCTAGAACTCAAAATAACCGATTGGGTCATTATATTCTCCCCTACTTAAACATACGTTCGTCGTCTTCGAACGTCCCAAGAGTCATTTCAAAGCTGTTAAATAGCTTATAAACTCATCTTACATATTCGGATGGGTGATTCTATGTTACCTTCATCCATATAAATCTATTAATATTTCCTGAATGAAGATTCTTCCTTAAACCTTAGTTTATAAGACTTTAAACCCAACTTCAATACCCAGAACTTCCCCCAAGATCTAATTCTAGTTTATATTCATTGTATCAATTCTAATAACCTATACGAGTTATAAATTAACTTCCAAGATGTAACGACATGACGTGTCACATAACTTATACACATATAGCAATATCTTCTTACCGTAATATTTACTGTTTATTAAATCTGGTACCGATAAAATGCCTTATCTCGAATAAATCCTTGTTCCAAGCCTTAGTAACACATCTAATGATGAAAGAACCATGTAAAAACTCATAACCACCTACTATATTAGCAAATTATAGATTCATCTTATATGGTAAGAACCATAGCCTGTTCTAGGCTGCCTAAAAGCATCCTCTTCCAAATATAACCTATCCAAATCCAACCATGCTAAGTATAGGCCAGTAAACTTCGTCTTATGTAGTAAAAGATGCTCAATCAACAAATGACGTCAAATTCCATATGGAACCTCAATCGACACGGTTTGCACCATATAAGCATAACCTAAATATAACAATTTTGTGAAAATGTAACTCATCACCCAATCATCTCCGTACGTATGGTGTTATTATCAACAAGTCCATGAGTGGCTAAACAACTCATTCCATTTTTCCATTATGCAACAATCAAGTAAACTCAATAAAACTCAACTCGTGTACCTAAAGCACCTGTCATAACTACCATTATTACACAGTGAGATATTACCCTATCAAATTCGATGGTATAAAGTATCTCATATAACTATAAATCTTTCAGATGATACACCCATATGACACCTTAGGTGTATAAGCAATCTGATATGCCATAGAATACATATTCTCAACTGCTCTACCACTAGACATCTAGCTGATCCCATATTCTCCTAAAGTAGTAATAATCCTCCCATAAGCTAATGAGGACCCATTCAAGCTTCCTCTCATGGACACACCAAAAACCATGAACTCACTAGACTCCACTGCGAATATACACATGCAACCCGCTTTCAACCCAATTACCAACTATATCATGTGATAAACTATAACCTCATGGAACCCAATTCATCAAATATACAAATCCTTGAGTCTTTAAAGTCCTCATTCAAATTGTTCATTATCCCAACACACAAAATAATGCCAACAACCTTTGGAACCAGACTCTTCGAACCCAAGCCTCCAAGAAGGATATATCACCATACTTAGGAAGATCACAACACACCAAATACCATGAATCAAAAATCTTCTCAAGTCATCCATCACAAATATATATATGATCAGCTATCTGACTACTAACACTTTCATTGTTCACAACTCCAAGAGATAGTCTCACCTCTCAGAATCAAATCTATACCTCAAAAGTGCAAGATTCCTTAACATAGTGAACATGCCTACTCAAAAACAACTCTGAAGTTATGCCTGCAAGCATATCCAAAAATGTACATATCCACATATCCTTCCAAGTCAGAAAGCTAAAATCTGGACCTCAATGATTGACCATCGTATAATTTCCATAACGCTTAGTCAAATTATGTATAGACCCTATCTGTAAGTATCCTCTACAACACATTCTCTTTCTTGGTGATACTAAATTCTATACTATTATGCCCCTTATGCAACTCAAATCATATACACTATCTTTAATACAACCTTTTTTCTTGAGGATGAACCGCGACTTTGGAAATACATCCAAACCTCATAAGACTCACCACATCCTTCATGATGCTATCTCTAAGTACAAGAATCCCACAATCAAATGCAAGTCACAACTAGGATAGTCCTCAAACTCTTAGAAATCCACCTACACACAATCACGCCCCTAGAACTAAATCTCTCCAAATGAACCAAGTCAAGCATAATGCGAAACCCAAAAGTCATGCCGCAAAAATACTTGTAATTCCCTATCATACCAAAGGAACTGGTTATTTCTATTGCCATGCTGATCCGAGCCACGACTATTCTGACCTAACATCTTCAGACTACTCTTGACCTACCTTTAAGGCATCACTTTTCTTTTTCAATACACTATTATCTTTAATCAAAACTCACACCAAGTAATTCCGGCATGGAACTATATCATCTTTATATACATAAGCTACTTTATTCCTCTTCATGCACCCAAAAGTACCTCAAATCAAAATGTTTGCTCTAAAGAGACCTTTAATGAATCTGAAGCTGTACCTTTTATTTCTCCAATACTGTATTGTAGAATCAAATAGCGAAACATAAGTACTCCAAGTCCCTATCATAATCCAACACCAATCTCAAATTATGAACCAATCGGTATTCGGTGAATCCTTAAGTATCACATCTTGGAACTTGAACTCACTAGAACGTTTTTCGAGAATCACCCACTCTGCTCTAGTTCCCGATGCATAGCCAACTCATGTTGAATGATATGTGCTTTGCTAGCTCATGAATACTCTAAAGAAGCACATCCTTCTCGTCAAATCTAAACTATCTAAGCGTATTTCTTAATCACATAATACTTATCACATAAATATCTTGATACTCACTGAACCATTAATCCCACCACTTGGGACACTACTGTATCAAAAAGTCCAAAATCATATGCTCAAAACTGAATATGTCGAGTCAAAGCTACGGTCTAAACCTGACCTCAAGTCCTTTAGATTGGCCTACCTTCACAACCAAAAGAATATCTTGCACCTCATCTATAATATAAAAAGCCATCGGTACATAACTGATACTCCATACTCAATACTCAACGACATATACGAATGAATGAAAATAAATCGAAAATATAAATGTCAAGCTAAAATAAGGTCGGATGATAAGGAGAGAAAGAATGAAAAGTTTTCTAGATACCCTGTAGCCTCTCAAAGATAAGTATAGGCGTCATCATACTGATCCGCAAGACTCTATTAAACATTTGCTCATGACTCGTAGAACCAATGAACCTAGAGCTTTGATACCAACTTATCACGACCCAAAATTCCACCAAGTCGTGATGGCATATAACCCAACTTGCTAACTAACATATAACACAAGCCCAACTGGAAATCATCAAATAATAATAAGAGAAGAATGTAAAAATCAATACAACTATCCTAAAGACTAGTAGTATTAGTCACGAGCGTCTAAGAATAGGAATACAACACCAGTATAAAAAAAGGGTTACACCATCTATTTGGAATATACATTATAGAATTATATGTCGTAAATTACAATGAACAAGTGGTAGCTTGTATCTGGAACACTGGTACATCTTTGAACTTAGCCTTCATCATCCACAGCAGCTCAACTCCAAAATCTTTATGCAAGGTGCAGAAATATAATATGAGTACAACCGACCCTATGTACTCAGTAAGTATCTTGAACAAACCGCAGTAAAGTAATGACGAGGTTTTAAAGTCAAAAGACAATCACTTTATATATAACTTGTAGCTCACTAACAAGTATAATAACAGAAAAATATTCGAGGAACGATCAAATAGCATTGGATGTCAATAATAAGGTGCACAATTTAGGAATAAGATTATATGCATGCCTTTTTAAATAACTAGATCAACGCATGTACAAATGCACCAAATCCGCATATTAACATAATTTACATCAAATAGCCTTAATTCAAATGCTTATACATGATCTCCAAGGAATATGCATGATAAAGGTCTATTTTCTCAGAAATTTGAAAATAGTGTTTGTATGAATGCTTCTACATGAGTTCAACATGCCGTTGTATGATAATACTCACTCTTTTGTATCAATCTGTTACTCTTAGGTGTCCAACAACTCATTAGGAAGTCCCATGTGTATGTATAATGCATCTAACTAGCATTTGTAGAAGATATACATGAATAAAGCATGTAAAATTCATAAATATGCAAAAATGATTCACACGAATGGTCAAAACATCCACCTTTATGCTCAAAACTCATCACATCGGATCCCACATCACAATCAATCAGAAACTCGTCAGTTTCTCACAACCTGTGTGTACACAATCAAGAGAGAAACATGAGCGGGCAACCCTAGGGGGATGGATCAATATACACATGCATCGCGATAGAAACCTCATGCTAATAATAGTATCAATATCACCATAACAACACAACAGAAACCTCATGCCATGACAATATCAATATCACAATAATCGCACGGTTGAAACCTCATGCCACAATCATCTCAACTGCACGGACAACTCACGTTCCATAATTCCAGTTTGTATCATAGAACCATATGAAGGAGTTTATTAATATGAATAGGAGATGACCTCTATGCATGATATATGCATGTATATAATGTATGACTAAAATTTGAACGGGTAATTCATCCACCAAATGATCATTACATCTAATTAATCATTATGGTCCTAAGTATGATCTCTTACATGAATAAGGGAACTCAAGTAGTCATACAACAGTTTAAGGCATATCATATCACAAGAATAACATGTACAAATGTATGTTCATAATATAATGTGTTACTACGGACAAATCAAGTATATCATTAATCTTAAGAATGACTCATCATGCCCAAAATAAGGTATCATTAACCTAAATTGTTTGTAGCATATTTTATTGTGCTCATGTAGTCACTCAATCGAGTAATACATTAAAATAAGTAGAGCACACAATCAAACAATGCATAAAGTAGTCTAGAATCTACCTCGAGCATGAATAACTAAGGTACATACATATATGCTTGTCACCTTGCATATACATCACTCGTGCATATAGCAGACAATATTATTTATTAAAAACATTCACTCAACCAAAGGTAGGCAAGACACTTACCTCATCCAGGATAGTCCAATGCTTTAAAAATGCTATAGGAAGCAATCACAATCAATAAAGTTTCGATCTTTGAAGAATTTCCAAAAAGTCTAACAAAAGTCAATTCGGATCCACGCTTGTGAAATCCAAAATCAATACCAAAATTTGATGATCCATAACTTGTTGAGTTCAAATATATGATTAGATTTTAAATCCTAATCCAAATCGGTGTTCAAAATCCTAAATACACTCTCTTAGGTTGTAGACAAAAATCTCAAACTTGTTCAATCCCATATTTTGATATTAAATCTAGTGATAGATTCATGTAATTATCAAATATTTGAGTTTTTTTTACTTACCCCAATGAAGTTGATGAATACCCCTTCAACTATTACCTCAATCCAAGCTCTCTACCTCCCAAAATAAAACAAATAGAGTCCAAGTACTAAATAGGGTTAAATATATGTTACGACCCAAAATTCCAACCCGCGGGGTCATGATGGTGCCTAACATTTCTTTCTAGGCAAGCCAACACATAACAGAACATACAAAAGAAATGAAGCTACCAATAAACAACAAAATGGTAATGTAGTGAAATATAACTCATAAGTATACATGATCTATCTAAGATCAACATTAAAATTCAACCATTCCAAGACGTGGAGTCCTATGTACGTGAGCTTCTAGAATTTGTTAAATACACTATCTTGAAAGAAATACAATGTTGTTTGAAAAGTAGAAATAGTACAACGGAAATGGAAAGATGACTCCAAGGTATGCGAACGGTATGCAACTCTACCTCGAGTCATCTATGTGGTATCCACTAAGCACCTTTTGGGACTTCGCTGGTACTAATGTTCAAATCTACACAAGAAGTACAGAAGTATAGTATGAGTACAACCGATCCAATATACTCCATAAGGGTCGAGCCTAACACCGACTAGATAGTAACGAGGCTAAGACAAGATAACTACAGATAAATGCGTGTAGTTAAATATAAAAAAGTAATGAGATAACATGTGAAGTATAAAGTATAATAACATGATAATATCATGTGAGAGAGGTAACATGTACATAAGTAAAGGGACATAAAATGAAAAAGTAAAGGATAGTGCCACTGAGTAAGCCACAACTCATAGTTTTATAACAACTCCGAACAATATTTCAAAGGTAAATAATGAAGTCACAAATTCAATTCCTCAATCCGAATAGAAAATAAAGAATTATGAAATCAACAAACGGTACGACATCACCCTTCGTACTTTTTCTCTCATCCTCGCATTATAATATAATAGTGTAATGACCTGAGCAGTCGTTTGATGTATTTTAGCCCTATTTTCCCAATTGAGGCTCCATGTATGTGTATTTGTTATTAAGAGACTTTTTGGGGGTGGTTATTTTGATTTTGGAAAAAAATTGGATTAAATTGGAACACTTAGTTCCTAGGTTGAAAGTTTAGGTTATAAGAGTTGACCAAGAATTGATTTTTGTGTTAATGACCTTGGATTCATGTTTTGATTGTTCTAATGGATTCGCATGGTGATTTTGGACTGGGGCGTATGCTCAGAATTAAATTTGGAGGTTCCTAGGATGATTTGGCTCTTTTTTTTCCCCTGAAAGTTGGTAATTTAAAAGTTTAGAAATTTCATAAGGTTAACCATGGGTTGAATTTTGATCTATCATGTTCCGATTATTTTTTTGGGACTTGGAATAGGTCCATTTTTTCATTTAGAACTTGTATGCAAAGTTTGGTGTAATTTTGGTTTGGTAGGAACCAAATGCTTGGTTGTGAATATTAAAGTTCTTGAGTTTCATAGCTTGCAAGATATGTTTTGGTATTCGATTCATGATTTTATATGTTATTTTGATGTTCCGAGATTACAAGCGAGTTAGTAGGAGGTTTATGAACTTTTTTGGACATTTAGTGTGGGACCCAAGGGGCTATAATGAGTTTCGAAATGACTTCAGAATATTTTGGTGAAGCTTCAGATGTTGCTCGTGCTGCAGACCTCACATTTAGGATGGCAAAAGCATTTGTGGTGGCCTTCTCGCACTTGCAATGGGGGGGGGGAGTTGCCATGGGGACCTTACAGCTGCGATGGCAAAAACATTTGCGGTGGACATATCTTATTTGCGATTGGGGAGGGGGGGGGGCAGGGCTACCTCACATTTGCGAGGATTTTGGTCGCTTTTGCGTTAATGGGTCTAGCAGGTTGGGCTTCACAATTGCGAATAGCCTGTCACATTTGCACAGTTGGTAGTCAGCAGGGGCATCATATTTGTGATGTCTATGGCCACATTTGCGATATTGTTTGGGGCAGTCTTGGTTCACATTTGCGAAACATGGGTTGCATTTTCGGAGGTCGCATTTGAGAATATCTGATTGACATCTGCAACTCATTTATAGTTGTGTATTTTGGAACTTAGACTTATTTTATCACATTTTGAGCCCTAGACTTGGTGTGGGGCAATTGTTACAGGAGATTCTCGTACATATCTATTGGGTATGTGATTTTCACAGATTGTTACACCAAAATCACGGAATTTAAATGGAATTTTGGGTTTTTTAAAACTATATTTGAAAAATAATAATTTGGAATTTGAGAGTCAATTTGGACTCGGTTTTGAAAACTAATCATGTATTTAGACTCGTAGGGTTATGACTAGTCGAGATCTACCCCTCAACTCGAGTTTTATGATTTCTTTAGCGTTGCTTGATATTATTGAGTTATTTTTTGCTAGATTTGAGCGAGACAAAGGTGAATTTTAAAAGAAAGACATTTTTGGAGTATTGAATTGGGTTGTTTGAGGTAAGTATCTTGCCTAACCTTGTGTGGGAGAAATAATCCTAAGGATTTGGACTTAATGGTCTATTTGTGTTATGTGAAAAGTGACATGTACATGAAGTGACCAGCGTGTACACGGGTGCTATGTAAGGCTTGTGACCAGATTAGACCTTTAGGCTGTTAATATGCTTAATTTGGGGATGTATTCTAGATGAATCACCCCTAGACCACTCTCTTGTCCCTCCCTTTCCCGCCATAAACACTCATCACAGACCTAGGCAATGAAAGTCACTACCAACGCATATATCCGAAGATGAACCCAGCTGATAACCAGCAAGGAGGCGAGACAACAAGCATCAGTAGAGGGCCTCATTTAAACAAAGTTCAGCATGGGTGGCGTCATTGTCTAGACATCTCTGATTATATCCCAGGTTCTATCTTTTGTTGCCTTTTTATATATTGTATATTATATATCGTTCTTTGTATGATTGTTTAAGATACATTCACATGCTTCAACTACTTGCTTTCTTTGCCCTTATATTTTGATATATTCTATATCGTCTTGTCATTGTTTTTCTGTATTTGCCTACAACAAAGAGCCTTAAGTTGCAAACTATTTTCTTTTAATTTACCTTATTGCATGTGTAGTTGTACTAGCTTAGAATCCCATTAGATTATGGCTGGGGTGAGTGATGGTAGAGTGAGGTCATACCCTTCATTGGGGTGAGGGGTGGGGGTAAGGGTGGTAAGGGAGCCGATAGGCTGAGAATTGGGTCCTTGAATTTAGGGACATTGACGGGGAAGTCTTTAGAGTTAGGAAAGATTTTCCAGAAGAGAAAGATCAATATGGCATGTGTCAAGGAGACTAGATGGGTGGGTACTAGGGCACGACAAGTTAACGGGTTTAAATTATGGTATTCCGGTGGTGCTAGGGGCAAGAACGGGGTAGGCATTTTGGTTGATAGGGATCTCGAGGAGCTAGTGGTAGATATTAAGAGAGTGAATGATAGGATAATGACTATAAAGCTAGTGGTTTATGGGTTCACATTAAATGTGATTAGTGCATACGCGCCTCAAGCAGGCTTGGGCGAGGAGGCTGAAGGGTACTTCTGGGAGAATTTGGACGAGGTGGTGCGAGGTATTCCGCTTACCGAGAAGCTGTTCGTATGAGGTGATTTTAATGGCCATATTTGGGATGTTGCTAGGGGTTATATGAGGTGCATGACAGGTTCGATTTTGGTGGTAGGAACGTGGAGGGAATTTCGTTGTTGGAGTTCGCTAAAGCTTTTGATCAAGTGATAGCTAACATGTGTTTTCAGAAGAAGAAGGACCACTTGGTCACTTTCCGGAGTATAGTGGCCAAGACTCAGATTGATTATCGTCTCTACAGAAAGTGTGATAGAGTCCTGTGCACTGATTGCAAAGTTATCCTAAGTAAGTGTCTATCGGCACAACACATGCTCTTAGTGTTGGACTTGGAGATTAAGAGAAAGAGTAAGAAAAGAGAGGTGTACGTACAACCTAAGATCAAGTGGGCAGCCTTGACTAAAGACAAATCTCATGAGTTGGGGTAGAAATTGGTGGCTATGGGACCTGGAGGAGTAGTGGGAACACGAGTAGTTTATGGACCATGACATCGAACTACATTAGGCAAGCTACTAGAGAGGTGTTATGGATCACGAATGGTTACTCGAGAGGACACAAATAGGACTAGTGGTGGAATGAAGAGGTTCAAAGAAAAGTGGAAGCTAAGAAAGTAGCATATTTGAAGCTAGTGGAAGGTAGAGTCGTGGAGGAGAAGAGGGCGAATTTGGAGTGTTATAAGAAGGCTAAGCGAGAGGAGAAGTTAGCGCTCACAGTGACTATGACTGCGGTGTTTGGATGCTTGGATGAGGAGCTTGGGTGCAGAGGCAGTGACAAGAGACTGTATAGGTTAACCAAGGTTAGAGAGCAGAAGGATTGGGACTTGGATCAAGTAAGGCACATCAGAAATGAGGAAGGCAAAGTAATTATGGAAGAGGCGTGTATTAGGCGAAGGTGAAAGACTTACTTCCATAAATATTTGAACGAGGATAGGGACATGAACATTGTGCTTGATGAGTTGGAGAATTGGAGAGCCAACGGGATTTTGGGTTTTGTAGGAATATTAAGATTAAGGAGGTGATATGGAAGATGAGAAGGGGTAAAACGGCCAGACCAAATAAGATCCTGGTGGAATTTTGGAAGAACGTGGGCCGGTCAGGATTGGAGTGGCTTATTGGATTATTTAATATCTGTTTTAGAATGAAGAAGATGCCCGATAAATGGAAGTGGAGTTTGATGGTGTCGTTGTACAAGAATAAAGGTGATGTCCAAAATTTCAACAACTATATGGGTATCAAGCTGTTGAGTCACACTATGAAAGTTTGGGAGAGGGCTGGTGGAGAGGAGGGTCAAGAGAAGTGTGTCTATTTCTGAGAACCAGTTCGGATTCATGCCAGGGCAGTCGACTATAGAAGCCATACATCTTGTGAGAAGATTGGTGGAGCAATATAGGGAGAGGAAAAAGAACTTGCATATGTTGTTCATTAATATAGAAAAAGCCTATGATGAAGTCTAGAGGAGGTTTTGTTGAAATGTTTGGAGGTTAGCAGTATTCCAATAGTGCACATTATGGATATGTACGTTGCTGCTAAAACTCAGATGAGGCCTGTGGGAGGAGACTCAAAATATGTTTTGGTGATGATGGGTTACATCAGAGATCAGTGCTTAGCCAATTTGTATTTTCTCTCGCGATGGGTGTGCTGACGTGACACATCCAAGGGTAGGTTTTGTAGTATATTTTATTTGCAGATGACATAGTGTTGATCGAAGAGACGCATAGCGAGGTCAACGCTAGGCTGGAGATTTGGAGACGAACCTTGAAATCTAAAGGTTTTAAGTTATGAGTAGAATGAAAATTGAATATTTGGAGTGCAAGTTCTGTGGTGGGACACATGAAGTAGAAGTGGATGTGATGCTTCATACACAAGCATCCACAAGAGTGATAGTTTCAAATATCTTGGTCTGTTATCCAAGGCGATGTGAAGATAGACGAGGATGTTACACTTCGTTTTGGAGCGGGGTGGATGAAATGGAGGCTCGCATCTAGTGTTTTGTGTGATAAGAATGTGCCACCAAGACTTAAGGGCAAGTTCTACAGAGTGGTAGTTAGACCAACTATATTGTATGGTGCGGAGTGCTGGCTAGTCTAGAAGCCCTATGTCTACAAGATAAACGTAGCATAAATGAGGATACTGAGATGATTGTGTGGACATACCAGGAAAGATAAGATTGGTAATGAAGTTATTAGGGACAAGGTGGGAGTGGCCCTTATGGAAGACAAACTTCGGAAATCGAGGTTGAGACACGTGATGAGGAGAGACATATACGCACCGGTTAGAAGGTGTGAGAGTTTGATCATGGCGGGTTTGAGGAAGGATAGAGGTAGGTCTAAGAAGTACTGGGGAGAGGTGATTAGGCGGGACATGCGTTGCTTCAGCTTACCGAGGACATGACCCTAGATAGGAAGATGTGGAGGTTGGGGATTAGGGTCAAAGTTTGGCAGTTAGTCGAGGGTGTGTTCTAGTATTACTAGTATTATTAGTAATATTCTTATTTCTTATTCCTTGGACTTTTATTATATGTTGTGTATTTCTTACCGATATTATTAGTACTATTCTTATTTTTATCTCTAGTTATTTGTTAGTTACATGAGTCTTTGTTTGTTTTCTTTTCTTTTTCTTGTTGTTGTTATGGTTGGTTGCTTCCTTGTTATTATTACTTGAGTTGAGGGTCTATCGGAAATATCCTCTCTACCTTCAAAGGTAGGGGTAAGATTTGCGTAAACACTACTCTCCCCAAATCCCACTTGTGGGATTATACTGGGGTTGTTGTTGTTGTTGTTGTTATTCTATATGAAACAAGCTTAATCACCTTTTGGCTACGTGAAAATGATCAATACAATTGTATTAGTTGTAGCAAGACTTTACATGTTAAAAACCCATCGGCATTTTACTATTTTTATGTCTTTGTGCACCTTGTTAATAAATTGTGAGCTTGTACCTTGATGAGGTTTTGGTATTATTGTTTTACGGTAATTGTGGCACGTGTGGACATGTCGAACAGATTAATTAGGGGTGTCAGCACAAGGTCATTACCATGAAATTATGTCTGTTATTGTGCATGTGTGGTGAAATAAGGGTGACGTTTTCTTGGGTTGCCCATGTGAGAAACAAGGGTGGTGATATGCGTATGTGGAAAAATAAAGAGAGCATTTCATTGTTATATGCACATGCGACAAAATAAGGGTGCCATTGTTAATGATGTTATGTGATGATTTGGGGGTGTCTTTCTTTATGTTGTTTACGTGCTTCAACGGGGTTGATATTTTGATCTTATGCATGTTTTCCTAAATATTTCGTGTTGAATTTTAATGAGATGTTAGTTGAATTGGACGTACTATGACATGCCCCACTTCTGTTTTTTATGATTTTATGATGAAGGCGGATTTTTCTACATTGAGTTGTTATCACTTGTTCTACGAGATGGTTGATATTGGTTTCCCGTACATATTCTGTTGCTAGTTGTTGATATATTCAACATGGGTTGTTGACTAGTAAGTATCACATGACTTGAAACTCGTCACTACCTCATCGAGGTTATTCTTGATGCTTACTGGATACCGAATATGGTGTACTCATACTATACTCTGCACATTTTTGTGCCGATTCAGGGGATGGTGGCAGTGGACCCTAAGAGTGAGAGCTTGCTTATTTATAAGGATTCAAGGTAGAGTTGTATGTTATCGAAATCCCTTGGAGTCTCATCTTTTATATAGATACTTTTAATTTTACATTTGAATAGTATTATACCTTTTTGGATATTCTGTATGTGTTCAGTTAGAGCTCATGACTCTGTACTAGCTAGTTTTGGGGAGATGTTTGAGTATTGCAACCTTGGCTTATACAAAATTCTATTTTCGCTTTTACATTAATTAATTTCTTATTATATCATGATTCGTTGATTAAATGTTGTTAAGTGATAGGATTACCTAGTCTTAGAGATTAGGTACCATCACGACCCCTATGGTGGAATTTGGATTATGACAAGTTGGTATCAGAGCTCTAGGTTCATAGCTTCAATGAGTCATGAGCAAGTCTAGTAAAGTCTTGCAGTTCGGTGTAGAGACATCTATATTTATCTTCGAGAGGCTACCGAGCTATTAGGAAACTTCACTTTCTTTCATTCTGTATCGTGTAGATTTGTTTATTCTAAAGTTTAAATTTTTACTCTTATATTCTCTCAAAGATGGTGCGGACACATTCTTCCGAATTAGCTGAGCAGTCACCGATGCCTCTTGCTAAAGCCGCAAGAGGAATGGGACGAGGCATAGGCCGAGGAGGGGCATGTGTTGCGACTAGAGAACCTGCTAGAGCATCAATTGTGGAGCCTCCAGTAGCTCTAGTGGAGGATCAGGATCCCAAGCATGTTGATCATGCACTTGCGCAGCCTATTTCTATAATGGGGCTCCAGTAGACCTTGACACACTTTATGAGTAAGTTTGGGAGTTTGAACCAGGATGGATTGATTCCAGTCGCACAAGCTACTTCACAGGCTGGGGGAGGAGCTTAGACTCCTGCCGCCCGTACGCCGGAGCAATCAACTCATGCTTATCAAACACCGAGTATTGTACTGGTGCAATATGCAGTTTAGCCCAAGGTACGACCAGTTGTGTTGGCTGAGGGACAAAGGAGTTTGGAGAGGTTTCAAAAGTTTCATCCTCCCCAATTCAGTGGAGGGGCTTCTAAGGATCCACAAGGCTTCTTGGATTAGTGTCACTGCATTTTGAGTACTATGGGATTTTTGGAGTCGAGTGGGACCGACTTACCACTTTTAAGTTGACGGGGTCAACATACATATGGTGGTAGACTTATGAGGCAAGTAGACCAGCTGGAAGAACACCACTTACTTGGTCCCAGTTCTCTGATCTTTTCTTGAGGTAGTTTATTCCATAGACCCGTAGGGACAAGTTGCACAGCAAGTTTGAGCAGTTGTGTCAGGGGAGTGTGACTGTGTCTAGGTATACTATAAGGTTTACAGAGTTATCTCATCATGAATCGTCCTTGGTTTCCACTGATAGACACATATATCATATTTTAATTGATGGACTCGTCAACAATGTCCGATTTAGGAAAGCACTAGAGTTGGAGACTGAGATTGCATTTCATCTAGTGGTAGAGCGTATATGCGGGCAGGGGAGGGAGAATAGGGAGGCTAATAAGTCTCATGGTTTTGGAGGATTTGGTGGCTTTTACTTTGGGGGCAAGGTCCATCATGATAGAGGTCATATTAGTCTACCAGTTTAGTCTGCACTTTGGGTTTCCCATAGTGCTCCAACTAGTCATGGGTCTTAGAGCATTCGTACCAGACAACCATCTTTTAGTGCACCTTCTGCACAGGGTCCCTACAATGGTTATTCCAGTCATTCGGGGTAGACTCAGTACGAGTAGCCACGCCCGTGGAAAGGTTGTTTTGAGTTGATACTAGGCACATTGTGAGAGATCATCCCAGATTTTAGAGGGGTAAACCTCAGCAGGGTACTCAAGCTATGGTTCCCGCTCCAATTTCTACTCCACCTGCACATCCAGCTAAAGGTGAAGTACAGACGGGTACTGAATGTCCTAGAGGAGGAGGCCAGACCCGTGGTTATGATTTCCCTAGTAGAACTGAGGTAGTTGCATCAGATGCAATCATTACAGCTATTATTCTAGTATGTCATAGCGATGCATCAATTTTATTTGATCCCAGATCTACTTATGCATATGTGTTATCCTACTTTGCTTCATATTTGGATATGTCTCGTGATTCTCTAGATACTCCTATTTGTGTGTCTACACCTATTAGGGATTCTATTATGGTAGATCGTGTTTATCGTTTTTGTTTGGTCACTATTAGGAGCTGTGAGACTAGGGTTGACCTTATGTTACTTAAAATAGTGGATTTTGATATGATTTTGGGCATGAACTGGTTATCACCAGATCAATCTATTCTTGATTATCACGCTAAGACTGTGACGCTGGATGTGACGGGATTGCCGAGGTTGGAGTGGAGAGGTTCCCTACATCGTGTTACTAGTAAGGTGGTTTCTTTCTCGAAGGCTCAACTGATGTTTGAGAAGGGGTGCTTGGCGTACTTAACCTTTGTTAGAGATGTGATTTCTGATACTCCCAAGGTTTATTCATTCCTCGTGGTGAGGGAGTTTTTAGATGCGTTCCCTGCAGACCTACCGAGCATGCCACCCAATAGGGATATAGATTTTGGTATTGATTTGGTATCGGGGACTCAATCTATTTCTATTCAACCGTACCACATGTCTTTAGTTGAGTTAAAGGAATTAAAGTAACAATTGTAAGAATTGTTAGATAAAGGTTTCATCAGAACGAGTGTTTCACCTTGGGGTTCTCCGGTTCTATTTTAGAAGAAGACGGTTCCAAGAGAATGTACATTGACTATAGGAAATTAAACAAGGTTACTATCAAGAACAAGTATCCACTACCACCGATTGATGATGTATTTGATCAACTTCAGAGTGCTAGGGCATTCTTGAAGATTGACTTAATATCGGAGTACCATCAGTTGAAGATCAGGGATTCGAACATTCCTAAGAGGGATTTTAGGACATGTTATGAGCATTATATTTTCTCGTTGATGTCTTTTGGGCTAACAAATTCCCCGGAAGCTTTCATGAATTTCATGAACATCGTGTTTTAGCCTTATCTAGATTCCTTCATTATTGTGTTCATTAATGACGTATTGGTGTATTCTCGCACCCGGGAGGGGTATGAGCAGCATTTGGGATCATGCTCCAGACTTTGAGGGTGAAGAAGTTATATTCTATGTTCTCCAAGTGCGAATTGTGGTTAGACTAAGTGGCATTCTTGGGTCACATGGTGTCTTGTGATGGGATTAAGGTGGATTTGAAGAAGATTGAGGCAGTTTACAGTTGGCTCAGACCTTCTACCGCGACTGAGATAAGGAGTTTCCTAAGTATGGCTTGGTATTATCGTCATTTTGTGGGGGGGGGGGATTCATCTATTACAGGCCCGCTAACTAAGTTGACTCAGAAGGGTACCCCATTCAGGTGGTCTAACGAGTGGGAGAAAGCTTTCATAAGCTCAAGACTGCCTTGACAACGACTCCAATTCTGGTTTTGCCTTTAGGATTGGGTTCATATACAATCTACTATGATGCTTCGTGGGTTGGCATTGGATGTATGTTAATGCAGGATGGTAGGGTGATTGCCTATGCTTCGCATCAGTTGAAGCCCCATGAGAACAACTACCCGGTGCATGATTTGGAGTTAGCAACTATTGTACACCTACTTAGATTTGGAGGCATTATCTTTATGGCGTGTTTTGTGATGTGTAAACAGATCACCGGAGTCTTCAACACCTATTCAAGCAAAAGGATTTGAACTTGAGGCAATTGAGGTGGATAAAATTACTAAAAGACTATGATATCACCATATTTATCATTCGGGAAAGGCCAATATGGTGGACGACGCCTTGAGTAGAAAGGCAGAGATCATATGGAGTCTTGATTTTATTCCAGCTTGGGAAAGGTCGTTAGCTATGTATGTTTAGGCTTTCGCCAACAGCTTTGTCAGGTTGGATATTTTGGAGCGTAGTAGGCATTTTTCTTGTGTCGTATCACGATCGTCCTTGTTTGAGTACATCAAGGTGCGTCAATATGATGATCCCCACTTGTTTGTCCTTAGAGGACACATTGCACCATGGTGATGATAAGGAGGTCACTATTGGTTATCATGGAGTATTGAGTCTTACGGGTCAGATATGTCTTCCTAATTCGGATGGCTTGAGAGAGTTGATTCTTGATGAGGCTCATAGTTCACGATATTCCATTCACCCTGGTGCTACGTAGATGTATCATAATATGAAGCAGTAGTATTAGTGGAGAAGGATGAAGAAGGACATTACAGAGTATGTTGCACGATGTTTGAACTGTCTGCAGGTCCAGTACGAGCATTAGAGACTTGGAGGTTTGCTTTAAAGGCTAGATATACCGGAGTAGAAGTGGGAGCATATCACTATGGATTTTGTGGTTGGGCTGCCATAGACCTTGAGGAAATTTGATGTTGTGTGGCTCATTGTTAACAGAATGACCAAGTCTGCACACTTCATTCTTGTCATAACTACCTATACTTCAGAGCAACTAGCTTAGATTTATCGTAGAGAGATTGTTAGCCTGCATGGTGAGCAATTGTCTATCATCTCGGATCAAGGCACTCAGTTTAATTGCATTTTGGGGAGCCACACATCGTGAGTTGGGCACATGATACGTGTGGATTTTAACAACTTATTAGTACATTATTGATTTAGTTTTTAGTTTGAAAGTAATGATTTTTGTCTCCTAATCCAATGAAAATGGGTGAATTGCAGGTGTGCTGGAGAATGTGAGCTCAATGAAAAAATATAACTCAAAGAGTAGATATTCCAACTAAGATCAGTAAAGAGGAAAAATGAAAAGAACAGTGCGGTCCGCAAAATTTCATCTGAGACTGCAAAAGTAAATACAGCCCGCAAAAGATAAAATGCAGCCGCAAAAGAGGAATTGAAGGTTCAGTTTTGGCAAAAGTGCGGTCTGCAAACCAAA
This sequence comes from Nicotiana tomentosiformis, assembly GCF_000390325.3. Taxonomy (NCBI): domain Eukaryota; kingdom Viridiplantae; phylum Streptophyta; class Magnoliopsida; order Solanales; family Solanaceae; genus Nicotiana; species Nicotiana tomentosiformis. The sequence continues at coordinate 43,167,072 of NC_090820.1, forward strand.
ACAGGCAATCGCAGTTGGTCCGCAAAATATGTTCGCACTAACAAGCCTGAAAGATTAGAGAAACTGCAATCGAACAAAGTTTGAAGCCTCCTCGGAAGTGTGGTCCGTAGCAATTCAGTGCGATCGCTGAAGCTGAAGTCCGGCCGCAGTAGTTAATATGCGGTCGCCGCATAACTCCTCCAACTGAAATCACTCGAAGCACTAACCTAGCAAAGTGCGGACCGCAGATGTTAAAGTGAGGCCGCAGAACCCTCTGAAGGGTAATTTGCCAGGAATTTTGGAGCACTATAAATAGGCGTGAAACAATATTTTAGGGCATCTTTTTGTATTGTAGCAGCAACTGGTAGTTATTCTTAGCCATTTGGGGAAACTTTGAGCTACAATTAGATAGAATCAATTACTTTTCCATTTTAATTTAGCTTTACGTCTTTAACTTCTTCATCTTTTCATTTTTGTATGTCCATTACTATGAGTAGCTAAATTTTATCTAGGGTTGTAATCCAATCCTAGTGCGTAAAACTTATGGGAGTTTAATATTAATGCTTTCTATTGATCAAGTTAATGTTATTTAGCCTTGTTTATGCTTTGAAGTTAGAATTAATAATTGCAAATATCGATTTAGGCCTATTTGACTTTTTTCTTACTTGAGAAAGAAGAATTTAGTCTAGTAAAACTTGGCTAACAAGAAATAGAACTAATTTAAGTATTGATTAGTTTAATTAAAGCATTTGAAGTAGAGATAGGGATAATCTACCCATTTGGACTTGAGAGAGTCGATTTGGGCATAATCACTCTGTAACCGAGAGGTATTGAGTGGGTACTTGTGTATTGAGAGTTATAACAAATCCCGATCTACCAAGCAAGCATTGATTTACTCTACCCATTAGGTTTACACCTAGGTTAAGGTTACAACCCTAAGCCTTTATCTATTTGATAAAATTTCAAAAATATTTCAATCATTACTTGTTCATTAGTTAGTTAAATTTCTTAGTAGTTTAATTTTGAAGAATTGATAACCACTTTTGTTTGGAAGCTAAATCTAGCTATTTCAAGTTTCTTTCTTAAGTATTTACCTTAACACCCATTCTAAACTCCTTGTGTATTCGACCTCGACTCGCGTTGGGTTTATTATTGTAACGACTGTTTCATATACGTGAGTTTGTTTCTTGAAGTATCTTCTTCTACTTTCATGATTCTAACTTCTTGAAGTGATTGTAGGTTCCAAATGGAAAACAACAAACTTGAAAACATACCCTTGGGAGTGGTGGATGACAAAGTGGAACAACTTGATGAAATTCCATAAGTTCTACAATAAAATCACCAAGGCGGTGGGCAAAAAGGCCACAACCACAAGCGGCGTAACATCGGAATTTGCCAAATAAAGGGTATGCAAGTACCATATCCCCCCCCCCCTCACATTAGGTCGGGCAACTTTCAAATAATGTGATGCTCAATTTTCTCGAGAAACGAGGTTATTTCACTGGGGCACCGACTCAAAAAGCTTACAATCATTTGAATGTTTTTATAGATACATGTTGGGGGAGCAAACAAAATATTTCGGAAGATGTTTTGCGGTTAAGGATTTTTCCCTTCTCACTAAAGGGTAAGGCTTTGGAATGGTTGGAGTGCTTGCCTAAGCATTCTATTCATACATGGGATGAATTGGCGGCGGAGTTTATTTTGAAGTTCTTCTCTTCCGGGCACATAGAAACTCTACAGGATGAAATATTGGCTTTCAAGCAAGAGCCCAATGAACTTTTGCATGAAATTTTGGAGAGATATCAGACTATGGTGAAGGAGTGTGCAAATACTGATATGACCGACAACATGATCCAACAAGCGTTCTACCGTGGTATTAATACCACGAATCAATGTGTGGTCAATATATTTGCCGGAGGCAATTTCATGGACAACACTTTATGCGGATGCATGTGAGATTCTTAGTGAGATGGTGAATACTTCTTCAGCTTTGAAATCTTGAGCTAATGTTCCCCAAGGTGATTCTAACAAGATTCATCTTCAAAAAGAATTACTAGACCATGGGCAAGCTATTGCCGAATTGACCACAACCATGACTTAACTCGCTAAGGCTCAACTTCATCAAACCCAAGCTCCTAAGAAAATTCATGTTATGGAAGAAGTGAATGTCTTGGCTATCAAGAAGAGGACTAAAGGTCCCCAATTTCAACCCCGAGTAAAGATTTATGCACATGATGATGGTAGCTACGATCAAGATGACGCTTATCAAGAGCGAGAAAAAGAGGTACAATTTGTGAACAATTACCAAGGGAAACAGAGCAATTTTAAAGGCTCTAATCAATATCAATGGGGTTCTCAAAATAACCAAGACAATTGTGGTTCTAATAATCAAGGGAACTGACATAACAACAACAACAACCAAGGAAATTGGGGAGGCAACCATCAAGGAAATTGAGGAAATAACAATAATCATGCAAATCAAAGTTCGGGTTTTCAAAGACCCCAAACGTACCAACAACCGAGCAACCCACCTCTCTATCCTTCCTACGATTCAAGTTTTTCAAGCAATAAAATGGGTTGTATTGAGAACATGTTCAAGTAAATGATAGAAACTAATGTGGATTCGGATGCCCAACTTGCCTCACATACCACATCAATCCGTATTCTTGAAGTTCAAATAGGGAAAATTTCTCAAGATCTTAATTCTCATCCTAATGGTGTAATACCAAGTGATACGGTAGTGAACCCAAAGGGTGATAACAATATGGGGCATGCTATGGCTATTCTCACAAGAAGTGGAAGAGCCGGGAATGCACCCACCTCAAATGAAAAAAAAACTTATGGATGATGACTTATCCAAGAGGAGGAAATACCACAAAATGATGTTCAAGTACATGATGATGTTTAGATTAATATTGATGATAGTATGGAGGAGACCCGAGAAGAGGTGAACCCGTCTAGGGAACATGCCATTGACATACCGAATCTGGTGGCGCAAAGCAAAGGCACCCTTGACAAAGCCTCCACCTCCTTACTCTCAAAGTATTGATAAGCAAATTGGTAAGAATCAATTCAAGAAGTTCATTCAAATGATGAAAAGTCTTTCTATTTATGTGCCATTGGTGGAAGCTTTGGAATAAATGCCTGGTTATGCCGCATTTACGAAAGATCTTGTGACAAAGAAGAGGTCGATGAACTTTGAAAAAATCAATTTCATTCAACAAGTGAGTGAAATTGTTCATTCCATGGCTCGCAAGTTGGAGGATCACGATGCTTTCATAATTCCTTGTACCATTGGAAGTGCCAATTTTGCTAAAGCTCTTTGTGATCTTGGGGCCATTATCAATCTGATGCCCTATTCAGTGTTCAAATCTTTAGGGAATGGGAAACCAAGTCCCACATCTATGAGGTTTCAAATGGTCGATCGCATAATGAAGAGACCATTGGGAGTGATTGAGGATGTATTGGTCCGAGTTGATAAATTTATTCTTCCGGCAGACTTTGTGATTCTAGATTATGAGGTTGGCTATGAAGTGCCTATCATTCTTGGGAGGCCTTCCCTTTCTACGGGTAAGGCCCTTTTTGATGTTGAAGACGGAGAACTCACTTCTCGGGTTGGGGATGAACAAGTAGTATTTCATGTGTAAAAACAAATCTATTCAGCAACCAAATGGAAATGTGGTGTGCTCTTTTGTGTAATTGGTGACCGATATCATTATTGATGACACGAGTGCAACAATCAATGTTTGTGACATGTTGGAAGCCGATTGTCTCAACTTTGATGATGATGAGATCGATGGTTTTATGGAGTGCATGAATTTGTCGCAAGGAATGGGGTGTTACAACTATGCACCCCGAAAGTTGTCATTGGATCTTGAGAATAAGAAGACTCCTCCTACAAAGCCTTTATTTGAAGTGCCACTAACCTTGGAGTCACCTTTATTTGAAGCGCCACCTTTACATGTCCATATGGTACTTTTAATTTCTAACGAATGCCTACTGAATTGTGCAATACGCCAACAACTTTTCAATGGTGTATGATGGATATCTTCATGGACATGGTAGAATACTACCTTGACGTCTTCATGGACAACGTTTTGGTGGTTGGGGATTCATTTGATGATTGTCTTGCTAATTGGGACAAGGTGTTGTCTAGATGTGAGGAAACAAATTTGGTACTCAATTGGAAGAAATTTTATTTCATGGTTGAGGAAGGCATCGTTCTTGGCCATATGAATTCAAAGAATGGTATTGAAGTGGATAAGGCGAAGATTAAAGTTATTTATATGCTTCCACCCACTACCTCAGTGAAGAGTGTGAGGAGTTTCTTGGGCCATGCAGGATTCTAACGGCAATTTATCAAAGATTTTTCTAAAGTGGTGAACCCGTTGTACAAACTCCTCGAGAAGGATGCCAAGTTTTATTTAAATGATTATTGTATGAGAGCTTTTAAACAATTGAAGCTCGAATTGACAACTAGTCCTATCATTGCATCTCCAAATTGGAGTTTTCTGTTCGAGCTCATGTGTGATGCAAGTGATGTTGCGGTTGGGGCTGTTTTGGGGCGACATATCAATAACGTTTTTCATCCGGTATACTATGCTAGTAAGACCATGAATAGTGTCCAGGTCAATTATTATATTATGGAGAATGAGCTCCATGCTATTGTGTCTTCTATTAAGAAATTCCAAAGTTATTGTCCACAAGGATCATGCGGCGCTTCGCTATCTTATGAGCAAAAATAAATCTAAAGCTCATTTGATGAGATAATTGCTTTTGTTTTAAGAGTTTGATATTGACATCTAAGATAAGAAGGGAAGTGAAAATCATGTGGCGAACTACTTATCTCATTTGGAGGAGGAGGGGAGGCCATATGATGGCCTTGAAATCAATGACTCTTTCCCCGATGAGCAAGTCTTGGTACTTTTAATGAAAGAGGTACCATGGTTCGCGGATTTGCTAAAATTTCCTTATGAGTGGTATCATTTCGAAAGAGTTCACTTCAAACCAGGATTTTCAAGACTACTATTGGGATGAACCATATCTTTTTCGGATTTATACTGATAGGGTAATTAGAAGATGTGTTTCGGAGGAGGAACAAAGTGATATTCTTGGGGCTTGTCATTCTTTGCCCTATGGTGGTCATCATGGAAGAGCAAGAACGGTGGTTAAAGTACTAAGTTGTGGTTTCCATTGGCCTACTCTCTACAAAGATGCAAATGAGTTGGTAAAACGATGTGATGAATATCAATAGGCCGGTGGAATTTCAAAGAAACATGAGATGCCCCTTACAACGATCTTGGAGATCAATATCTTTGATGTTTGGGGTATTGACTTCATGAGCCATTTTGTGAGTTCTTGTGGAAATACCTACATTTTGGTCGCAGTGGATTATGTGTCTAAATGGGTTGAAGTCGTCGCGTTACCCAAAAATGAGGCTAGAAGTGTGGTGGCTTTCTTGAAGAGGAACATTTTCAAAAGGTTTGGGACTCCGCGGGCAATCATAAGTGATGGAGGGTCACATTTTTGAAACAAGGCTTTTGATATTTTGATTGGCAAGTATGGTTTCACTAACAAAGTGAAAAATCCCTATCAACCACAAGCAAGTGGTCAAGTTGATGTATTCAACCGTGAGATAAAGAGTAGTTTGTCCAAGATGGTGAATGCAAATCAGACAGATTATTTAAGAAGCTTGATGATGCTATACGGGCATATAGAACAACTTACAAAACACCTATCAGAATGTCTCCATACCGGTTAGTGTTCAGAAAAGCTTGTCAACTTTTTGTAGAATTAGAGCACAAAGCAATGTAGGCCTTGAAGAAATTGAATCTTAATTAGGATGTAGCCGCTCACTTGCGGGTTGCACATTTGAATGAATTTGATGAATTCTAGTACCATGCATATAAGAGTTCTTCCTTGTACAAAGAAAAGATGAAATACCTTCATGACAAGTATATTTGGAACAAGGAGTTCAAGGCCGGTGATCTAGTGTTGTTGTTTAACTCAAGGTAGAGAATGTTTCCCGAGAAGCTCAAGTCAAAGTGGAGTGGTCCATTTGAAATTTCTGGTGTGACACCCTTTGGTGCTTTGGACTTCAAGAACAAGAACAATGAAATATTTCGAGTCAATGGCCACTAAGTGAAGCACTACTTGGGAAAATTGGTGAAAGCCACATAGTGGCGGTACTTTACTTCAGTTGATTATGCTATGACATTGCGTCGTGCCACGACGTTAAATAAGGCGCTACTTGGGAGGCAACCCAAGTTTTTTTCCATTTTTCTCTTTTAAGTTAGATGTTGCTTCCTGTTTTTAAATAGATTTGAAGTATGTTGCAGTGATCAGTGTTAGGTATTGAGATGATAGCTGAAGATGTGCCCTGCATGGAAAATGCGAAATTCACTTTTATTTATGCGGCCACAGAAGAGGTGATGTGTACCGCAGAAAATTGCTCGTGATCACAAATTTTACCTGCTGACCACGTTTGCAAGAAGATGCTCAGGTGCTAAATTGAAGGTCCTCTGTAATATTCTCCCAACAGTAATCTCAAACTTTACTGTCGCAGGAGAGTAATCTCAGAGAAGACATTAAAACTAAGTTGACAGAAGTGCAGCTGTACTTGAAAATATGCGGACTGCACAACTAAATGGTCTCCTCCTCCCAGGTAACAAAATGCAGACCGTATTTCGAATTTTGCATCCGCACTTGCCTTCTTTTGCCCTTACCCACGCATCAGTATAAATAGAACAGTAGGTCTCCCATTCGCACTTTTCTCCATTTTTCACACTCTAACTGAGACTGTACTAGGGACCAAGTTACTTGTACTTTTGACCACACAAAGCCACCCACAATCCAATCGCTCCTATCACACTACTACATTATGGTATGCATCCCATAAATCGTGTTATTTTTCTTTTTGAATTTATTTTTGCCTTTTAACTTCTTTTTAGGCCATTTGTGATTACATCATTTCTTTGTGTCTGTGTGGGGTAGTTTAACATTGGGTGAAACCATTCTTAGATAGGGTTGGATTTTTTATAATCATGCATTTACCATGTTATCGAGTAATATTGAACATATAATTGCATAACCTAAGTAGAAAAAGAATTTCATCTATAACAGTTCCTGATTATGCGGATCGCATTTGAAATTTTGAGGTTCGTATTTTCTAATTTTGGTAGCTTGGCTGATAACCCTAATTGTGCGTCCGCATTTTATTTGTGCGGACCACACTTGAAATTTTGCGGTCGCAAAGAGAGGTTCGCACTGTCCTTCAGAGAATTTCTTCTCTGGGACCTAAGTATTTTTACTCAAGTGCGGACCGCAATAAAATTATGGGTACTGCAGTTTGATTTCTGCAGTTGCAGATGCAAGGTCGCACTGTCCTTCAGATACTTCTCTCTAAGGGGTTGACACATTTGTGTAGGAGCGCGGTCGCACTTGGTATTGGGTGGAACACACTTTCTCTTGGCAGACCACACTTGAAATTGTGAGGACCACACTTGAACCCTATCTATTGCATGTTATAGACTCGACACCCTACTGCTTCTATGATGTCCTCTACTGCTAATATGACTCTTAACTGCTTTGCAACTTGTATATCAATTGAAAAATCTCATTGTACATATTCAAATAATGGTGCGATCAAGAGGAAAATGAGAGACATCCAAAGGAAGGGGTGGCCAAGGGAAAGGCAGAGGCAGGGGTTCTATGCACCCAACTGCACAAAAGATAATCGCCAAGAAAAGAACTGGAGGCCGGGAAAGAGGTAGAAGCCTCTCAAATTTAAATTCTTATATCCCGTATAGGGAAGCCTCCGAAGAAATTTTCGTGTCTCTATCTAAGGAGAAGAATGAGGAGCAGTCTCGGACCCAGCGCAGTCTGAGCTCCAAGTTGTGCCCTCTACATCTCAGAGCACCTCACAGGGCATAGCTAGCACCAGTCATGAGTCAAATGGAGCTGCTCAATGATCTTTTTCTGATGATGCTCCCAATGACAGAAAAGAGGGAAAATTTTCAAAAGATGTCAAAGTGAGGACAAAGAAAAAAGTGGTATGGGAAGACAAATTCTTAAGCTTTAATGCTTATATGGATTTCCAACGGTGGTGGACCGAAAGTTCCGTAATTCATGAAAGACAATTTCTTACCAAAGACTTAGATAAGTACAATCCAGTAGTCCTGGAGCAGTTTACAAAAAGGAAACGGATGGATGCAGTTCACTGAGGAGTTAGTAGATGTCAAGAAACACCTTATCGGGGAATTCTATGCGAACACGGTGCATATTGTTAAAGGGACCAAGGTTACCAAAGTGCGCAACCTTAAAGTGAAATTTGATCAATGCACTTTGAACACCTACCTCGGACTTGAAGATGTGAAACCGAAGGATTATTCCGCTAAGTTGGATGAGAAGGAGGAGGTGAGATCATTGCTCACAGAGATTCTTGCACCTGGTCCTACTCCCCCATTGGATAGGTGCCAGAGTGCCGATCCTCTGACAGACTCAAACTTTTGAGGCAAGGGTGGTAAACGTTTGTGTGTACAAGATTTGATTCATGCTTGAAAAAGAACAACTTGCCTCTGGCGAGAGCAGTGCTAGTACCTTCTATTATGCCTCTGGCCAATATCTCTCTCGTAAAATAGCAGGGTAACAAATCCTACCCCCCCCCCCAAGTACCATCATTGACTACTTGACAGATTCCAAGGTTGAGTCCAGGCCATTTAATACAAAGATTAAACCAATCGGCCCCTTCTGTACAAGTTGCAAGACCCCAGGAACAAAAATAAGAGCAGTCAACCTTCAACTACTACTAGTCAGTCTGATGAGCATGTAGTAGTAGCTTCTGGTTCCTTGGATATTCCTTCAACTACTACTCACTCCGAGCTGAGGTGACTGGGATAACTGAGGCCGGCAACGTGCCGTTTGACATGTTGATGGACCCTACCCAGCTTAGCCTTCTCATGAGGATCTCACTGCTCAGGCTGAAGAGCCTTGCCTTGCATCCAGCACTGCTGCTGCGGTGCATGATATGTTCACCTCTCAGGCATCTTCCACAGAGGAAGATGAGACCATTCAGTTAGCTAAGACGACTTGGACCGATCCTGCTGGTGATATCGTGATGACCGAGGACCCTTAGGGTGTTTCTTATATCCACTTCGGTCTCTGATCTTGTTTTGCTAAGCATTAAGGACAATGCTTACTTTTATTTTGGGTGTGGGGAATTTGATATTTTATTATTGAACATTTGATGTCACTGGATGTCATAATTTGATGATTTATTTTGTTTATCTTTAGTAGTTTCATACATTTAGTAGTAATCTACAATTTTATTTATTTTGGCAGGGTAAATATTATGTGTTTCCTTCTTTTGTTGATAATAAGCCTTTGGTTTTATTAACTCCACGATTCTTTCCAAAGGTGATTTCTTGTGTGAACCGGGTGACACTTCCCGAGAATAGATAGTGCGACAACTTTCTTAAGTGAATGAGTCCATTTTATGTTTAGGTAATAGTAGTAGTAAGTAGTAATGAATAAAATCCCTAATCAAATTAGTCTATGAAAATGAGTTATTTATGCTTCATATGGTATCAACATACTTAACTGCATGCTTATGGTTTGAGACAAGGTTGTTGTGAATCATTTTTTTAAAGAAGTAACTCTAGTAAAAGTGACTTTGAGGGTCTTGAGTTATCTTTGATAATTACAAGGTTATTGAGTGAACCATAGAGATCTTTAACTTGATTGTGATTGTTGTGGATTTTAGACTCTATGCTCTCTTACGGTCTAGTTTCATGAGAGGTGAGATGATACTTTGTTGCTAGTCTAATTACTTGAGTGAATAGTCTAGAACTTGCCCTCGAATGTGCTTCAAGGCAAAATTTTAAGTTTTCTTGTTTTGAAAGATGATTGTAGGCTTTCTTGGCACATTTGAGATTTTAATTGCCACCCTATGATAGTTATTCCTAGTCAACCCCTTTGAGCCTTTAGCCTTTATCTGTTGATAACCATGCTACAAGCCTTTACCCGTTTTGAACATGATCTTCTCTTAGCACCTGAACCCTCCTAAGTACTCATATGTAGCAAGTGGCTCAAAGCCTAAGTTTGGGGGGAAAGTTGAGAAATCTAACAGAGGTATCAAGGCATTAAAAAGAGAGAAAAGAAATGATCTCCATGAATGAGAAAGTAATAAAAGTAAGTGATGAGAACAAAAAGAAGCCCAAAAAAGGGGACAAAGGGAGATTGATGAAATTGAGTGAGGAAAGTACCTCTAGTATAAACATCAAGGGAGAAAAAGAATGAAATTGACAATAAAGAGTTATGGTAAGTTTCTCTAGCCTCCAAGAAGAAGAAATGCCTCAAAGGATTTGACAAAAGTAAGCCAAGAAATGAGATGTCAAGTGCTTAAGGAAGGGTGTAACCACTTGTATTTCATAAAGTATCCTACCCCGGATCAAAAGCCTTCATTACAGCCCGAAAGAAGTCCTATTTAATTTCAAATTGAGTTTGCTTACGTTAGTGGAGATTTACATGAGGGGAAAGCCTATGGTACTTGAAGCTTAACTTGTGACATTCCCTTGTGAGAGAAGAGTGAAATTGAGTGTTGAAATTTAAAGTGAGCATTGCAAATGGAAGATAGAGGAGGAAGAGTTTGGAGTCTACAGTGATTTACATGAAAGAACAAGAATCCTTGATGAATGAAGTCAACTCTTGAGGCTCAAATGTTACACTAGAATTACAAGAGATGAGAAAGTTGCACCTTCTTGAAATATTTGACACCTTAATTAGAATGCATTAGTGTTGTGGGCAATGGTTGGTCCCAACTAAGTATAAATGACTTGTAGGTGACTCCTTAAATGATTATACAATGAGGGAAAGAGGGAGCTAATCTAGCAGATTCAGGATAAGAAAAGACTTAAGTTTGGGGGAGTTGATATGTGTGGATTTTAACCATTTATTAGAACATTGTTGCTTCAGGTTTTAGTACGAAACTAATGATTTTTGTCTATAAATCAAATGAAAATGGGTGAATTGCAGGTGTGCTGGAGAATGTGAGCTCAATGAAGAAATATAACTTAAAGAGGAGATGTGTCACCTAAGACCAATAAAGAGAAAAAATGCAAAGAACAATGTGGTCTGCAAAATCCCATCTGCGGCTGCAAAAGCAAATGCAACCCAATTAAGATAAAATGCAGCGGCAAAAGAGGAATTGAAGCTTCAGGTATTTTGGAAGAAATGTGGTATGCAAACAAAAAAATGCGGTCACACTTGGTCTGTAATATAGGTTCGCACTGACAAGCCTGAAAGATCAAAGAATATGAAATCGAACAAAGTCTGAAGCCTCCTCAAAAGTGCAGACCACACCAATTCAGTGCGGCCGCATAAATCCTCCAACTAAAAGCACTCGCAGCAGTAACCCAGCAAAGTGCGGACTGTAGAAGTTAAAGTGCGGCTGCTGAATCCTTTGAAGGGTATTTGGTAAAAAATTTCAGAGTACTACAAATAGGCGTGAAACACGTTTTTAGGGAATCTTTTTGTATTATAGCAGCAACTGGTAGTTATTCTTAGCCATTTGGGGAAACTTTGAGCTACAATTAGAGAGGATCAATTAATTTTCTATTTTAAATTAGTATGTGTCTTTAAACTCTTCTTCTTTTCATTTTCTATGTCCATTGCTATGAGTAGCTAGATTTTATCTAGGATTGTGATCCAATCCTAGTGTGTAAAACTTATGGGTGTTTAATATTAATATTTGCTATTGATTGGGTTAATGTTATTTTTCCTTGTTTATGCTTTAAATTTAGAATTAATGGTTGCAAATATTGATTCATGCCTATTTGACTTTGTTCTGGAGAAAGAGGAATTTAGTCTTGAACTTGTTGAAGTATCGATTAGTTTAATTAAAGGATTCGAACTAGAGTTAGGGATAATTTAACTTGGACTCATATTCAATTGCTTTGATCGCTACCCATTTGAACTTGAGAGAGCCAATTTAGCATACAATTCATGGCATAAATTAGCTAAACCACTACCCCAAGCATGGATAAAACCCCGGTGCATGCGCACACGCTCATCCCCCATATGTGTGTCACCCTTGGCACGTAGCTATCATCAATAATTCAAGTAACTAGTGCCTCAAACCAAGTTTAGGTAAGATATTTACCTCAAGAAAGCCAAATCAATACTTTAAAAATGCCTTTTTATGCGAATCGAGCTCCGAACGGCTCGAATCTTGCCAAAAAATAACTCAATAATATTAAATAAGGCAATAGAAAACAGCCCCAAATAATAAATCTTCAATCTATATAAAAATATGATATGCCAATGCGGACCCGCATCCCAAAATCTGACAAAAGTCACAAATTCCGATTACCCATTCCATTAGGAGTCCAAATATACAAGTTTTATCCAAATACGACCTCAAATCGGCTCCCAAATCTCCAATAATCACTCTCCAATATTTAGTACAAAACCCCAATTTTCTCCCTTAGATTTCATCAACCAAAGGCCAAGTGAGTAAAAATCTCCTCAACAATCGCCCCAATCTGAGCTCCCAATCTAAAAATATGATAAAACAAGCCAAACCTTCGATTAAAACACTCTGCCCAGCAATTTCGACTTCTGTGGACCATTCCGTCGCATTTGCCATCCCTCTTCTATGAGCTCATGCTTGCATATGTGGAAGCCACTTACACCTTGACCCTCCACTTCTATCAAGCAATTCTCGCTTCTGTGAAGCCGCTCATGCAGACAATATCTTCTCCTTCGCAAATGCTTCTGCGGTCACTCCTCCGTAGATGCGGACACCAAGATCCCTTGCCAACTCCCCTTCTGCGACCCCACGCCCATATCAATGGGCCCGCACCTGCGAAACTATCCATGTAGGTGCAGAGATACTAGACCTAACCTACTAACAAGCTCCATAATAATGCAGAATCTATATGAAACACACCCGAAATCATCAAGACCCCATCCAATCACACTAACAAGTCCCAGAACATAACACGGACATGTAATCCACCTCTACAATCCTCTAAAGTACCTCAAACGACCCGATATACCGAGGGCTCAACTTGCCGTTCTTCCTAAACCTCATAACACCCTTCATGGGTGAAAACATGGGCAGTACCTTCTCCCAAACCATGAAAGCAACATCACAAACATTCCTATCGGCATAACTCTTCTGTCTGGACTATGTCGTGCGAAGCCTATCCTGAATCAATTTAACCTTGTCAAAAGCATCCTGAACCAAGTCATTACCCAATAGCCTAGCCTCCCCATGCTCAAACAAACCCACCGGAGATCGACATTGTCTCCGATAAAAAGCCTCATACAGAGCCATCTGAATGCTCGACTGGTAGCTGTTGTTGTAGGCAAACTCCGCGAGTGGCAGAAACTGATCCCAAGAACCCTCAAAATCAATGACACAAGCACGTACCATGTCCTCCAATATCTGAGTAGTGCGCTTGTACTGTCCGTCCATCTGAGGGTGAAATGTTGTACTCTACTCAACCTGGGTGCCCACTTCTCGCTACACAGCTCTCCAAAACTGCGATGTAAACTGCATGCCCCGATCTGAAATGATGGGCACTCGCACACCGTGATGGAAAATAATCTCGCGAATGTAAATATCAGCCAACCGCTCTGAAGAATAAGTAGTCTCAACTGGAATGAAGTGCGCGGACTTGGTTAGCCGATCCACAATCACCCAACTAGCATCAAACTTCCTCGAAGTCTGTGGAAGCCCAACTGCAAAATGCATGGTGATCTGCTCCCACTTTGGAATCTCAAGCCTCTGATGCAATCCACCCGGTCTCTGATGCTCATACTTCACGTGCTGAGAGTTAAGGCACGGAGCTACAAATCCCACTATATCCTTCTTCATTCTTCTCCACCAATAATGTTGTCTCAAGTCCTGATACATCTTCGTGGCACCTGGATGAATGGAATACCGTGAACTGTGGGCCTCCTCAAGGAACAACTCATGCAGCTCATCTACATTAGGAACAAAAATCTGACCCTACATCCTCAACACCCCATCATCCCTAATAGTAACGTCTCTAGCATCACCGTGCTGAACCGTGTTCTTAAGGACAAGCAAATGAAGATCATCATACTGGTGCTCTCTAATGCGATCATATAGGGAAGACCGAGAAACCACACAAGCTAGAACCCGACTGGGCTCCGAAATACCTAATCTCATAAACTGGTTGGCCAAGGCCTGAACATCAACTGTAAGAGGTCTCTCACCAACAGGAATGAATGCAAGGCTACCCACACTCACGGCCTTTCTACTCCAGGCATCTGCCACCATGTTGGCCTTCTTGGGATGATACAGAATAGTAATATAATAGTCCTTTAGAAGCTCCAACCATCTCCGCTGCCTCAAATTTATACCCTTTTGTTTGAACAAGTGCTGGAGACTCTGGTGATCCATAAATACCTCACAAGCCACACCGTAGAGATAATACCTATAAATCTTCAATACATAAACGATGACAGCCAACTCCAAATCATGAACAGGGTAGTTCTTCTCATGGGGTTTCAACTGGCGCGAAGCATAAGCAATTACTCTATCCTCCTGCATCAAGACACAACCAATACCAATCCAAGAACCATCACAATACATTGTATAAGAGCCTGAAGCTGAAGGCAAAACTAGAACTGGAGTTGTGGTCAAGGCAGTCTTGAGCTTCTGAAATCTCTCTTCACACTCATTCGACCACCTGAAAGTAGCACCCTTTTGGGTCAATTTGGTCAAGGGCAATGCAATAGACGAGAAACCCTCCACGAAGCAACGATAATAACCGGCCAAGCTAAGAAAGCTCCAAATCTCCGTAGGTGAGGACGGTCTGGGCCAACTCTGAACTGCCTCTATTTTCTTTGGATCTACCTGAATCTCCTCACTGGACACCACGTGTCCCAAGAATGCCAATGAACTAATCTAAAACTCACACTTGGAGAACTTGGCATAAAGCTTCTCCTCCCTCAATCGCTGCAACACAATCCTCAAATATTGGGCATGCTCATCCTGGCTATGAGAGTGCACCAGAATATCATCAATGAATACTATGACAAACATTTGAGGATATGGTCGTCGAACTAAAGAATCTCAGCCTCCCTTAACCGCTGCAACACAATCGTCAAATGTTGGGCATGCTCCTCCTGGGTACGAGAGTGCACTAGGATATCATCAATGAATACTATGACAAACGAGTCGAGATAAGGGTGAAATACAATGTTCATCAGATGCATGAATGTTGCTAGGGCATTGGTCAGCCCAAAACACATCACAAGGAACTCATAATGACCACAACAGGTCCTGAATGTTGTCTTTAGAATATCTGAGTCTGTAATCTTCAACTGGTGATACCCAAACCTCAAGTCAATCTTAGAGAACACCCTCACTCCCTGAAGCTGGCCAAATAGATCATCAATGCGCGGCAAAGGATACGTGTTCTTGATTTTAACTTTGTTCAACTGCCTATGATCGATGCACATCCGCATAGTACCATCCTTCTTCTTCACAAACAAGACCGGTGTATCCCAAGGCGACACACTTGGTCTAATAAACCCCTTATCAAGAAGTTCCTGAAGTTGCTCCTTCAATTCCTTCAACTCAGCTGGTGCCATACGATATGGTGGAATAAAAATAGACTGAGTGCCCGGCACCAAGTCAATACCAAAGTTAATATCCATGTAGGGTGGCATTCCTGGTAGGTCTACAGGAAACACATCCGTAAAATCTCGCACCACTGGAACAGAATCAATAGTAGGAGTATCAGAACCAACATCCCTCACAAAGGCCAAATAAGATAAACAACCCTTCCCAACCATCCGTTCGGCCTTCAAATATGAAATCACTCTACTGGGAACATAGTCTAGAGAACCTCTCCACTCAATCCTTGGAAACCCCGGCATCACCAACGTCACCGTCTTAGAGTGACAATCCAAAATAACATGACATGGAGACCACCAATCAATACCCAAGATCACGTCAAAATCAACCATACTAAGCAATAAAAGATCAACTCTAATCTCAAATCTCCCAATAGTCACTACACAAGACCGATATACACGGTCCACAACAATAGTATCGCCCACTGGTGTAGATACATGAACAGATGAAATTAAGGACTCACGGGGCATATCCAGATGATGAGAAAAATACGATTATACATACGAATAAGTGGAACCAGGGTAAAATGATGCAGAGGCATCCATGTGGCATACCGAGACAATACATATGATCACTGCATCTGAAGCAACAACACTTGGTCTTGCAGGAATATCATAGAATCGGTCCTGACCGCCACCTGATCAGCCTCCCCCTCTAGGGATACCTCTAGCTGCCTAGGACCCACCCGAGCTGGGTGGGTGGGTGGTGAAGTAACTGGTGCTGAAGTCGTAGCCTGACTCCTTTGTTGCACAGGACCTCTCGGGTGATGAGGACACTGTCTCCACATATGCCCAAATTCTCCGCTCTCGAAGAAACTCCCCGGAATGTGGTGGTGGTGGGGACTGAATTGGGCCCCGAGTACCCGAGTAACTACTAGAAGGGCATGGCATAGATGAACCATGAACTGATGGATCACAAGATGAACTCAAACCTGGAAGGGAACTGAGAGATGACTGACTCTAACGAGCACTATATGATCCATGGCTGGATGATGCACCACGGTCAGCTGGACGAGCCATCTGAGCAGGCCTATAAGGACGACCCCTATTGTGGTAGGACTGCCCTCCAATAGAAACACTACAGAAACCCCCGCACCTCGAGGCCTGTTGGCCTCCCTCTCCTCACGCTCCTGACTATGAACCATCTCTATTTGCCGAGCAATATCAACCACCTCAACAAAATTAGCACCAGATACCCTCTCCCGAGTCATAAGAAATCGCAACTGATATGTGACGCCATTAATGAACCTCCTAACACTCCCCCTATATGTGGGAGCCAACCAAACTGCACAATGGGCTAACTTAGAAAATCTCATCTCGTACTGAGTCACAGACATGCCATCCTGACGTAGCTGCTCAAACTGTCTACGCAGCTCCTCCCTGTGAGACTGTGGCACGAACTTTTCCAAGAAGAGAACGAAGAACACATGCCATGTAAGTGGTGCTATACCGACTGACCTGCACCTCTCATAAATCTCTCACCATCTAAAGGTAACCCCAATAAACTGAAGAGTAATGAATAAGACCCCACTTGTCTCCAAAATACCTGTCGTGCGAAGAATCCGCTGGCACCTATCTAAATGTACTAGGCATCCTCAAACTCGGCTCTACTGAATGCTGGAGGGTGGAGCCTCCCAAATCTCTCTAGTCTCTTCTGCTCATCATCAGTCATAACGGGACCCACCTGGTCCTAAGCAACTACAACCGACTGGGCTGGTAGTACCCCCGGTGTCTGGAGTCCCTGCATCACCTGCTATAGTGTACGTGCGGCGGGAGTCTGAGTACCTCCCCCGGATTGAGAAGTGGTTGTTGTGGCTGGAATAGAGACCGCTTGAGCAAGGCTAGTGCATACTAGTAAAATCTGGGCCAAAGCCTCCTAAAGGCCTGTATTCACAATGAGCACGGCTGGTGCCTAAGCTGGCCCCACTGGCTCAACCTCATTGGGAATCTGCTCTTGAGCTGGAGCAACTGGTGGATCTGCAGGTGCTACTCTAGCTGATGTACGCGTTGCACCTCTACCCCTACCACGACCCCTACTGCGACCTCGGCCTCCCGTGGCCCTAGCTGGTGGTACTGGTGGTACTGGTGGCTGTCTGTACGGTAGCACGTGTCCTCATCATCTGTAAGAGAATAGAATACAGGAGTTTAGTTACCGTATTCAACAAATCTGCACGGCAAGAATACAAGAATGTGAAGTTTCCTAATGGTTCGATAGCCTGTCGAAGATAAGTACAGACGTGTCCGTACCGATCCACAAGACTCTACTAAACCTGCTCATAACTCGTGAGACCTATGTAACCTAGGCTCTGATACCAACTTGTCATGACCAAAAACATAGCCTATCATGATGGCATCTAACGGGGTACTAGGCAAGCTGATACTTCAAAATACTTCCAACACTTTTAAATGCAAAATAAGAATAACACAGGTTTAAATCATCAAAACTTTCACATACTGGATAGAAAGTCAAAACCCAATACGAAAATTCCCAATATCGGGGTGTCACTGAGTACATGAGATTCTATACAACACAAATCTAGAAGTATTGTCTATGAAATACTAAAACTAAATATATAAAGCGGAAAGATAGGGAAGGAGAGACAAGGTCTGCGAACGCCGGGCAACCACCTTAGAATCTCCAATGATCAAGATGCGCAAGGAAATCATCACCCACCGTGACCAGAAGCACCTGGATCTACACACGAAGTGTAGGGTGTAGCATGAGTACAACCAACTCAGTAAGTAATAAGACTAAATAATGGACTGAAAGTAGTGACAAGCTTCACAAATCTAGCTAAATTGAAGAAATTTCAACATAGGAAGATAGGCATGCCTTCAAGCTACACAATTAAGGCCCAAACAGTTAATTCACGTCAAGTTCAATTGAAACATGATATCATACCTCTCACAAATTACATGATAGTGATATATGTTCGCTGAAGTGCAACAGTAATGAAATCAAGTGTATAATCTCAGAGCAACTGTCACTCAGTCCTCCCATGCACTCTAACCTCACAGTCTCTCATTCCTATCAATCATTCGGCACTCGCACTCAATAGGTACCTGCGCTCACTAAGGGTGTGTACAGACTTTGGAGGCGCTCCTTCAGCACAAGCGCTATAACAAGCCAATCATGGCATAAATCAATTAAACCTGATGCGGCGTGCAACTCGATCACATAAATATCCTCACAATCAGGCCCTCGGCCTCACTCAGTGATCAACCTCTCACGTCTCTCGACTCTAAGTAATCATGATAATCAACCCAAATAATAATGATATAATGTATCAATAATGAACCATAGAGACTGAGATGTAATATGCAAGTAAAACTGTGACTGAGTACAAAACAATAATTTAGCAGGTACTTCACATGTACACGACCTCTGTGGGTCCCTACCGTGCCAACACGTAGTGTAAATATGATTTCTAACATGATTTGTAGTTCAATTTCTATAACACATAGAGGATATACGGATAACAATAGATTATTCCACTACAGACTTCCTAAGATTGACCAAGTCTTAATTCCTACGGTGCACGCCCACACGCCCCTCACCTAGTATGTGTGTCACCTCATAACCAATCACATGATATAAAATACAGGGCCTTATACCCTCAGAACCAAATTTACAACTGTTATTTACCTCAAGCCATGCAAATCCCTACTCCAACATACCCTTACCTCGCGAACCAGCTTCCAAATGCTTTGAATCTAGCCACAAAAAGTTTTATACAATTAACACGGGCTAAAGGAATCAATTCAATAAGAAAAATACTAAGTTATTAATCAAAAGTCAAAAGTCGGCTTAAAAGCTGGCCCCCTCCCCTGAGCCCACGTCTCGAAATCCGATAAAAGTCATAAAATCTGAAAGCCCATTCAACCACGAGTATAACCATACCAAATTTACCAAAATCCGACACCAAATCATCACTTAAATCCCCAAATTAAAATCTCCAAATTCCTAGCCTCAAATTCCCAATTTACACCTCAAAACCACACAATCTAGGTGGGAAAATCAATGGGGAAACCTAATTATTGAACAGATTAAACCACAAGTGACTTACCTCAAGAATCCCTTCGAAATTCCTCTCAAAATCGCCTAATCCCGAGCTTGGAATGTTCAAAAATGAAGAAAATCTTGGAACCCTCGTTTTAATACACTGCCCAGCTTTTCGCTTCCGCAGATCACTTAACCGCACTTGCGGTTCCTTTTTGTAGAAAAATCCTCCGCTTCTGCGGACATGCCCCAAGGCTCCCTTAGCTTCTGTGATCCTACCTCCACATCTATGCAATTGTAGGTGCGGAATTCCCATCGTACCTGCGCATGCTCCCCCGCTGGCCAATCCCGCTTCTGCGCTCATGACGTCACATCTGCGACCACGCAGGTGTGGAAATTGCCTCGCACCTGTGACCACTGCACACCTCCATCCTAGGTTGCTTCTGCGCTTCCCAGCTTGCATCTGCGACCAAAGTTCTGCAGGTGCGATTGCACTAGAAGACTTCAGCAACAACATCATTCCAAACTCCAAATTCAATCTGTTAATCATCCGAACTCCACCCGAGGCCCCCGGGACCTCAACTAATTATACCAACAAGTCCTAAAACATGATACAAACTTAGTTGATCCCTCAAATCACATCAAACAACATCAAAAATGGGAATCGCACCCCTATTCAAGCCTATTGAAACTAAGGAAATTTCAACTACTAAGAACGATGCCGAAACCTATCAAATCACGTTCGATTGACCTCAAATTTTGCACACAAGTCACAAATGACACCACAAACCTACTCCAACTCAAGAAAGTCCAATCCGAGACTAGTATCAACAAAGTCCACTCTCGGTCAAACTTCCAACTTTCCAACTTTTACCATTTCATGCCTAATTCCATTACGGACCTCCAAATCACAATACAGATACGCTCCTAGGTCCAAAATCACCCAACGGAGCTAACAGAACCATCAAAACTCCATTCCAGAGTCGTCTATATATAAGTACACATCCGGCCAACCTTTTCAACTTAAGTTTTCATCCTTGAGACTAAGTGCCTCAATTCATTCTGAAATCCCTCCAGACCCAAACCAACTACCCCGACAACTCACATAACAATTGTAAAGCATAAAATGAACAACAAATGAGGGAAAGGGGCTACAACTCTCAAAATAATCGGCCGGGTCATTACACTTGTGTATAGATAGTCATAACAAACCTCGATCTACCAAGCAAGCATAGATTAACTTTACCCATTAGGTTTACACCTAGGTTAAGGTTACAACCTTAGGGCTTTCCCTATTTGATAAAACTTCAAAATTCAATCATTACTTTTTCATTAGTTAGTTAAATTTCTTAGTAGTTTAGTGTAGAAGAATTGACAACTACTTTTGTTTGGAAGATAAATTTAGATATTTCAAGTTTGTTTCTTAAGTATTTACCTCAATACCCATTCTAAACTCCTTGTAGATTTGACCCCAACTTGCGTTGGGTTTATTATTTTAATGACCATTCTATATTTTTTTAATTGGGGTGTGAATTAGACGTGATTATGACACAGGTGGAGTTGAGTACGACATTTTATCCCCAAATGGAGGAGCAGTCCAAGCATACTATTCATATCTTGGATGACATGTTGTGATACAATGTTATTGATTTCGGGGGCCAGTGGATCAGTTTCTACCGGTAGCATAGTTCACCTACAATAACAGCTACCAGTCGAGTATCCATATGGCTCTGTATGAGGCCTTATATGGGAGACGATGTCGTTCTCCAGTTGGTTGGTTTGAGCCAGGACATGCTAGATTGTTAGACACTGATTTGGTTCGTGATGTTTTGGAGAAGGTGAAATTGATTCAGGAGGGGTTTCGTACAGCAAAATCCAGACAAAAGAGTTATGATAATAATAAGTCTTGTGATGTGGCATTCATGATGGGTGAGAAGGTTCTACTCAGGGTTTGGAGCCCTCGGTTTATTAGCCATTTCGAGGTATTGGACAGATTTGGTCAGGTGTCCTACAGACTTGCTTTGCCACCCATCTTATCGGGAGTTCATTCAGTGTTTCATGTTTCTATGGTACTACCTCACATGTGATAGATTTTAGCTCGGTTCAGTTGGATAAGGATTTGACTTACGTTGAGGAGCTAGTGGTCATTTTTGATAGGCAGGTTTGAAAGTTGAGGTTGAAGAACATTGCATCGATGAAGGTTTAATGGAGAGGTCAACCGATCAAGGAGGCGAATTGGGAGACCGAGCATGATATGCGGAGCCGATATCCTTATCTTTTTTATATCCAAGGTATGATTATAAACCCGTTCAAGGGCGAACGTTTGTTTAAGAGGGGGAGAATGTAACAACTTGATCAGTCATTTTATATATTTAAGCCCCATTTTCCGATTTGATCCTCCCCGTATGAGTATTTTTTGTTATGATACTTGCGAGGCTGGTTGGTTTGGTTTCGGGAATAATTTGGATTGAATTAGAACACTTAGTTCCTAGGCTGAAAGATTAAGTTATAATAGTTTACCAATGTTTGATGTTTGTGTTAACGACCTCGGATTCGTGTTTTGATGGTTCCAGTGATTTCGTACGGTGATTTAGGACATAGGCGTATGCCCGAAATTAAAATGGAGGTTCTTAGGATGATTTGGCTCTTTTACCCAAAGTTGGCAATTTGGAGGTTTATATATTTCATAAGTTTGACCATGAATTGACTTTGGAGTTATCGGGTTCGGATTGTTATTCCGCGACTTGGAATAGGTCCATTTTTTCATTTAGAACTTGTGTACAAAGTTTGTCATTTAGATATATAGGTTATTAATATGCCTTAGTTTGGGGATGTATTCTATATGAAACATTCTTAATCACTTTGTGGCTATGTGAACATGATCACTACAATTGTATTAGTCGTAGCAATACTTTATATGTTAAAGACCCATCCATGTTGTACTATTTTATGTCCTTCTGAACCTTGTTAATAAATTATGATCTTGTACCTTGATGAGGTTTTGGTATTATTATTTTGCGATAATTGTGGCACATGTGGACATGTTGGACGGATTGATTGGGGGTGTCAGCAAGAGTTCTTTGACATGTGATTGTGTCTATTGTTTTGTGCATGGGGAAAAATAAGGGTGGCATTTTCTCGAGTTGCCCACGTGGTGAAATAAGGGAGGTGATATGCGTATGTTGCGAAATAAGGAGAGAATTTCACTGTTATGTGAACATGCGGCAAAATAAGGGTGACATTGTTGATGATGTTATGTAATGATTTGGGGTGTCTTTCTTGATGTTTTTTATGTGTTGCAACGAGGTTATTATTTTGATCTTATGCATGTTTTCCTAAACATTTCGTGTTAAATTTTAATGAGATGTTAGTTGAATTTGACGTACTATCGCATGCCCCACTTCTAGTTCTAATGATTTTATGATAAAGGCGGATTTTTCTACATTGAGTTGTTATCACATGTTCTACGAGATGGTTGATATTGGTTTCCCTTACATATTCTGTTGTTAGTTGTTGATATATTGCACGATTATTGACTACTAAGTATCACATGAATTAAACCTCGTCACTACGTTACCGAGGTTAGTCTTGATAATGAGTACTAAATGTGGTGTACTCAGACTTCACTTCTACACATTTTTGTGCAGATTCGGGTGTTAGTGGCAGCGGACCCCGAGAGTGAGCTTGGTTGTTCAGGAGGATTCAAGGTAGAGTTACATGTTGACGTAGTCTCTTGGAGCCTCATCTTTTATATAGATACTTTTAATTCTATATTCAAACAATATTGTATTTCTTTGGATATTACATATGTGTTCAGTTAGAGGTCATGACTCTGTACTACCTAGTGTTGGGGAGATGTTTGTGTATTACCACCTTAGCTTATATAAATTATATGTCCGATTTTACATTAATTTCTGTCTTATTAAATTATGATTTGTTGATTTAATGTTGTTAAATGATAAGCTTACTTAGTCTTAGAGATTAGGTGTCATCATGAATCTTATGTTGGAATTTGGGTCGTGACAAATAACTAGAACGGATACGCCCTTCGTGTGATGATATTGATGTATGAATAAAGCACGAAAACACCCTTCGTGCACAATCACTCTCTTTCACACAAATACGACAATTCCTTTCATGCATTTTACTCCTCCTCACCAATCTTTACATATGATATAGTACCAAGCAAGGTGGGAAGCATAAACAACATCAAGGAAAGTATTCGAACATAACTCGCCATATGATATTTTACCAACGCTTTTATACTAACAACCAAATCAACAATTCAATGATCTCAACGCTTAATATCTCAATAAGCTCAACATAGGAACTAACATGAATGCGAGAAAGTAAAGAGTTTCATAATCTATCTTAAGCATGAAAGACATAATACACAAAGTAACATGGTACAAATAAGGATATTCCTGCCCACTCGTCACCTTGTATATATGACTGTCCAACACATATATCACGTAAGAAATAGACTCAATTACACTCTAATTCCCTCAATCAAGGTTAACCAATACACTTACCTCTTTTTGGGACAAGATCAACAATCTAACACGGCTTTCCCATTGGAACAAGCCTCCAAACCACCCGAATCTAGTCAAATATTGTTCGAATAAGTCAAAACATGCTTTATAAAATACCCTCATATGAAAAAGGTTTGATCTTCAGCAGATTTAGAAAAGTCAACAAAAAGTCAACCGGGCCCACATGGTCGAAATCCGAAATTAAGATCAAATCTCAATTACACATTCACCCACGAGTCCAAATATTTAATTTGTATCGAAATCCGACCACAATTTGAGGTCTAAATCTCAATTTTACAAAATTTCTAGTTTCTACCCAAAACCCCAATTTCTACTTTATTAAATCTTAGATTTGCTAGTGAAAATTTAGGAAAACAAGTAATGGAAATTGAACAAGAACAAGTTAAAGTTACTAACCTATTAAGTTGGAAAGAAATTGCACTCCAAAAATCGCCTATATGGAATCTAGGTCTCAATGATAGTGTAAAATGAGTTAAGTCCTGAAATCTCAATCTTTTACCCAGCTGCAAATATTACAATTGTGAACTCCTATTCGCAATTGCGATGTTCGCAAGAGAGAACCATTGATCCCTAATGCGATCAGTGTCTGAGCCTCCATGTCAAGACCCCAATTTTCCCTCTGTAGGATGTCGTGATGACACCTAGTCTCTACGACTAGGTAAGCCTAACAGTTAATAATCACTTGGCAGAATTAATTAACAAAATACTAAAACAAAGCTGTATAACTGATATAACCTTTCACAAACAGAATCTCATCAATACACTCCCCAAAACCGATGGAACTAAGTCATAAGTTATACAGAGTAAAAACTAGAATATCTACTACATCACTATCTGAAAGAAAATACAATAGGAAGTAAAGATAAGGAAGGTGACTCCGAGGCCTACGGACATAGAGCAAGTATACCTTGAAATCTCCAAAGGCATCGACTTAATCAACTCTAGCGCCCCGCACAGGCAGACGTACCTGGATCTACACAAAAAGATGTGCAGAAGCATAGTATGAGTACACCATAATGGTACCCAGTAAGTATCAAGCCTAACCTAAGTAGAGTAGTGACGAAGCCAGGTCAAGACACCTACTAGGATATAAATAGACAGTATGAAAATATAATAATGATAAATAATGGAAAGCGGAAAAATATCTGATACGAAGTAGTTAATAGCATGAGCTAATATCGAAATTTTAAGCATGGATATAACATAAAGAAATTAGTTATATAGAACCACAATGATCGAATTCAGATAATAACTGACAAAAACAAGGAAGAACGAAACAACAAGAATCACAACAAGGTACCGCCTCGTGTACAATATGAATCACCACCGAGATACTGCCTCATGTATATTTATCAAGAATCACAACCGAGGTACCGCCTCATTTTCACAATGCACAATCTTAATCCCAATCTTTATTTATCCGCGCGTGAGCCTTACATTTGAAATAGGTTTTGAAAATAGTTTTCCTCTAAATAGCTACACACACTTTGGCCGACCTTATGACGCCGCGCGACTTCACATAGTTCCACTACAAGCCACATGCACATAAGTCCTACCTCATACCACCGCATGCACATTAACCCTAAGACTTATACCGCCGCATACGCGTCAATATCACATCACAATAACGACTCGCACCACAGGTGCCTATATATCACAACTTGGAAACAATCAACAATATCAAAGTTTCCACAACAATAGCCCATGGCTCCACCACAATGGGTACAAGAATATCAACAACAATAATGAATGTAAAATGCTCAACAAGGAAGATATTTCAACAGTAACAATTCTGCCTCAACATGATAACGGTATTCACAACTTCTACACCAATAACTCAACAACGAGATAATGTATAACTATGATATTAAATAAGAATAACTCACAGTCGAAGATAGAACGTATAACAATGACTTCAAATAATGGAATTCAACAAGGAAAGGGATAAGATGAACAATAAATTCAAGTAATTATAATCAATAATAAAGGAGATAACATGAACAATAACTTCAAATAATGGTAATTAAAGTTGAAGATGTAGCATGTAACGATAAAAGAGGCAAAAAGTTCAACTAAAGTATAAGAGAAATTTATCAAGTAGGATGTAGAACAAGTCCTAAACAAGGCAATTAAGGCATGTAAGGATAGACCAACACAATTAAGGATAGATTAACTATAAGAATTAAAACATGAAATGACATTTCAATTAGAGTAAGGAAATAGTCTAAGCTGCCTAAACTGGTCAATTGCCATGTACAACCCGTGTACCCACTCGTCACCTTGCATAAACGACTTTCACATAGCACAAATAAATCAACCAATACCAGTCCTATGGGGTAGTTCACCCACACAAAGTTAGACAATATACTTACCTCAACAAGGCCAATTCAACACTTGAAAATAGTTTTTCCCTTAAAATTCACCTCCGCACAGCTCAAATCTAATTAAAATCGACTTAATATCATCAAACAATGCTAGAGAAATCAATTGCAATAGATAAAGCTAAGATCTTTAAACTTTTCCCAAAAAGTCAACAAAAGTCAACCTAGGGCTCGCCCGGTTAAAATCCGGGCCCAATGGTAGATTCTGACTACCCATGAACCCACGAGTTCATGTATGTGATTAATTTCAAAATCCGAGTCCAAATCGATTCTCAAAAATCAATTTCTTATTTTTCAAAAACTTAACAAATTTTCACTTTGATTCACATGATTTTGATGTTAAAATCCAAGATATGTTGATGGAATATGATTAGAAATAGATTAGAATCACTTACACAAGGTTTGTAGGTGAAAGTCCCCTCTCCAAATCGGCTCCTATCGAGTCTAGGGTTAAAAAATGAGAGAATGAGAGACAAAATCCTAACTTTCAGCCCTTATGTTCAGCTGCAGTTATCACAATTGTGAACCCTTGTAATTGCGAAGAAAATCTCGCAATTGTGGCACTGACAGGCCTGGGAAGCTCTTCGCAAATGCGAAGATGGGTTCGCAATTGCGAACCCTGCTGCCAGCGCAAAAGCGACATATTTGTCGCAGATGCGAACTACCCAAGATCCCATAACACTTCGCGATTGCGAGCCTGGCATCGTAATTGCAACACCCGAGGACCCCATGTTAAGCTCGCAATTACGAACATGGTATTTGCAAATGCTACACCAGAAGTTATTGTACACCAGTTTTTTGGTTTTCCATCGAAAACACTCTGATACATGTCGGAAACTCACCCGAGCCCTCGGGTCCCCAAACCAAACCTCCACATAAGTCTAAAAACATCATACAAACTTGCTCGCATGATCAAAACACAAAAATAACATCCAAAACTGCGAATCACACTATAAAACACATGAATATCAAAGTAAAGTTCAAGAATTTCTAAAATTACAATTAAATGTCTGAATCATGCGCCCCTTCTTGCCTTGTGAGTCGGAACACTGCTTTTTGAGTCAGATTTCATCATGGGAGCTCAAACTTCCAACATTCCTGCAATTTGCACACTTTCATTAGTTTCAGGAACATAAATCAATTTTTTCAGACTAAAACAAAAGTAAAAAGGTGTTAATAAGTAGTCAAAATCCACACTTATCAACTCCCCTAAACTTAAGTCTTTGCTTGTCCTCAAACAAATAAATTAGTTCCCACCTCCTTAGAGTTAAGGGTCATTTCAGAGATCAAAGGTGATCCATTCACACATCAGTTGGGACGAACAATTACCCACACTACTCATGCATTATGAACAAGGTGACAAGTCAAATATTCATGCACATATAGTTCTAATGTGATATTTGAGCTTCAAGAATTGACTTTACTCATCAAGGACTCTTGTTCTATCATGTGGGTCATGGTGGACTCCAAACTCTTCCTCCTCTACTTTTCATTTGCCAAGCTCACTTAAGAAATTAGCACTCAATCTTAAGATTCACTAAAGGTTCACTCGTCTCTCACAAGAGTATGTCACAAGTACGGCTTCAAGTACCATAGGCTTGTCCCTCATGTAGATCGCCACTAATGTAAGCTCACTCGGTTTGAAATAAAGTGGGACTTCTTTGAGGTTGTAATGAAGGATCTTGGATTAGGGTAGAATACCATATGTGTAAGTGGTTACACCTTTCCTTAAGCACTCCACCTTTTCATTTCTCGGCTCACAATTACCAATTCTTAGAGGCATTTTCCTTTCATTTGGAACTAGAGAAACTTAACATCACTCTTTCTTGTTCATTTCATTCTTTTTCTCCCTTTTTATTACTCATGCTAGGGATCATTACCTCTTTTTAAATCCATAAACCCTTCCACTTATTCACGTTATGTATTTTTTTATTTTTTTGTTCTTTTCTTTTCCTGCCTTCTCTTTTCATAGAGATCATTTCTTTTCTCTTTTTGTGCTTTGATACCTTTTTCAAATTCTTCATCTCTCCCCCAAACTTATGTTTTATTCCACTTGTTTCACAAGAGTGTTAGGTAGAGTTCGGGTACCAAGAAGGGGTCACGACAAAATTGGTAAAGGCTTATAACATAGTTATCAAATGAGAAAGGCTAGCGGCTCAAAAGGGTTGACTAGGGATAACGATATTGGTTGGCAATAGAAAGCTCAAACGAGCCAAGAAAATCCTACAATCACTTCTCAAACCAAGCAAAGCTTAGGATTTCGCCTTGAAACACATTCGGGGTAAGTTCTAGACCCTTTTGCATGGATACTTGGACTAGCAACAATTCATCTCACCCCTCATGCAACTAGATTGTAAAAGAGGATAGTGTCGAGAGCCTACAACGACCACATTCAAGTTTAAAGATCACTATGGTCCAGTTGAACCACTCGATGACTATCAAATTCAACTCAAGAGTCACAAAGTCACTAACTAGAGCTATTTCTTTAAAAATAACCTTGTCTCTAACCATAAGCACGTAGTTAAGTGTGTTGGTACCAATTGAAGCATGATTAACTCTTCGAGAATGACTTGATTATGTATTTATATTCATTACTACTACTATTATTACCTAAACACAAAAAATGGACTCATTTCCTTAAAAAGGTTGTCACGCCATCTATCGTTGGGACGAGTCACCCGGTTCACACAACAACTACCTTTGGAAATAACAGTGGCGTTAAGAAAACCAAAGGCGTATTATTTACTAAAGCATAAAAAGAATCTACTTAACAAAACAGGAACTAATATGGAAAAAATAAAGAAGCTAAAGTGTTGCTCATGATCCTGTCGGATGCGAGAATACACCAATATGTCATCAATGAACACGATGATGAAGAAATCAAGATACGGCTGAAACGCGTTGTTCATCAAGTGCATAAAGGCTGTTGGAGCATTGGTCAATGCAAAGTACATCACCAAACACTCATAATGGCCATAGCCAGTCTCAAAAGCCATATTTAGAATATATGCATCCCGGATCTTCAACTGATGGTATCCCAATATCAGGTGAATCTTCGAGAATACCCTAGCACCCTGAAGTTAATCAAAAAAATCATCAAAACACGGTAGTGGGTACTTATTCTTGATAGTAATCTTGTTCAGCTATATCTAGTCAATACACATCCTCATAGAGTCATCTTTCTTCTTCACATATAGAATGGAGCACCCCCAAGATGAAATACACGGTCTGATGAAACCCTTATAAAGCAACTTCTAAAGTTGTTTCTTTAATTCCTTCAACTCTGTTGGTGTCATGCGATATGGTGGAACAGATATGGGTTGAGTGCCTAGCACCATATCAATACCAAAATCAATATCCTTATCGGGCAGCATGCTCAGTAGCTCTGCTGGGAACACATCTGGAAACGTTTTCACTACCGGAACTGACTCAATGGTAGAAGTATCAGCACTAACGTCCCTCACAAGGATAAGTGTTCCAAACACCCCTTCTCAACCATCTGTTGTGCCTTTAGAAAATACACCACCCTACTAGGAATTTGACTCAATGAACCTCTCCACTCCAACCTCAGCAACCCCAGCATAGCTAACGTCATAGTCGTAGCATGACAATCGAGAATAGTGTTATATGGTGACAACCAATCCATGCCTAAATTTACATCAAAGTCCACCATAATGAGTAATAAGAGATCTACCCTAGTCTCATAACCTCGATAGAGACCAAACACGAACGATAGACAAGGTCTCCAACAATAGAATCCCTAGCAGGCATAGACACATAAAAAAGGGTACTCAAAGAATCACGAGACATATACAAATATGATGCTACATAGGATGACACATACGAATAAATGGAACCCATATCAAATAAAACTAATGCATCTCTATGGAAAATAGAAATAATACATTTGATGACCGCATAATATGACTCTGCCTTAGGTCTAGCTGGGAATGCGTAGAAACGGGGCTGAGCCCCACCAATTTGATCTCCACCTCTTGGACGGCCTTTTCTTGGCTGGCCTCCACCTCTAACAGCCTGACCACCACCCCGGGCTACCTTACCCCTGCCTCTATCTGGTTGAGCGGGCAGTGTAGCAACGGTTCTAGAATCATGGCATGAGTACCTTACTACGACATATTGCTATGAAGTTTGGGATAGTACCTCCTAATGTGACCCATACCTCCACACTCAAAACACTCTCTCTACTAACCTGGCTGTTGAATCTGGAACTGACCCTAACAGTCTGGATAACAACTAGGATAGCTCTGAATCGATGGTTCACTGATAGGAGATGAAGATGCATTGTGGGCTAGCTACTCAGGACAAGACCCATAAGAACCATGACTGCCCGAAGCACAATGCGATGCCTACAACGCTAACTGAGCCGGCCTGATAGGATGGCCTTTACCAAACAAACCCCTGCCTTAAGATGAGGAACCTGTGAAACCACCAAAATGACGAGGCATCTTCTCAGATGTCGCCTCTCTACCCTAACCACGAATCCTCTCGATCTGCCTAGAAATCTCGACAACTCGAGTGAAGGAAAAATCATCCTTAGTATCTCTGGTCATCTATAGCCTAATAATATAAGTAAGGCTATCTATAAATGTCTGCACCATGTCCCTCTCATTAGGGATCAAGATAACTGCATAGCGGGATAAATCCATGAATCTGGTCATGCTACCCTACTAGAGGCGCTCAAGCTGGCTGCGGAATTCCTCTCTCTAAGTGAAGGGGATAAATTTCTCCAAGAATAGCTATGAGAACTTATCCCAATTGAGTGGAGTTGAACCTGTTGGTTTGCCCCGAACATACTCCTGCCACCACCTCTTAGAAGAGCGATGCATCTAAAACACTGGAAAGTTGACTCCATTATACCCATGTTGTGCAATACCTCATGGCAACGGTCCAAGAAATCCTAGGTTTTCTCAAGAAGGTGTAACACCAAAGCAAATAGAAAATAACTTGGTGAACTTGTCCAAGCTCTTCAGCCCCTCGAATGATGCGGGTCCCTCCTTGGACTGTGTAGCAATAACACGCTGAACTTCTCCAACTGGCGAAACTGCCAAAATCTACTATCCTTGAGCCATCTGCTCTGGAGTGTGAGTAGAGGGAGTCTGGGCTCCTCCCCTAGCCTGAGAGACGGTTGGTACCATAGGGAACACGCCTACCTGGGACACACTCCCCATAATTCCCACTAGGTGGACTAGGGTATCCTGAAGTACTGGGATGGAAAGAAACCCCTCTTGGACCTGAGCTGATCCAACTGGCACAGTATCAACATGGATCTCCTCCTCTTGCTTGATTTGAGGCTATGCTATAGGTGTTGTTGTGCGTGCTCAAGACTGAGCTCTAGATCTCCATCGGCCTCAACCCCCTACCCCTAGTATTAACTGCAACCTAGGGCTCCGGCTTCTGATCAGTTGTGGATAACGTGCGTGTTGCCACCATCTGTAAGAGAACAAGAATAGAATGATTCAAACTCAATGATAGAATAAACTCGCACGATAGAGAGAGAAAGAAGTGTAATTTCCTAAAGCCCTATAGCCTCTAAAAGTTAAGTACAGATGTTTCCATACCAATCCTCAAGACTCTACTAAGCTTGCTCATGAGTCGTGAGACCTAGGCAACCTAGTGCTCTGATATCAACTTGTGACGATCCGAAATCCCAACAACGGGGCTGTGATGGAGCTGAATGTCCACTTGCTAGTCAAGCCAACATTAGTTATACAAATATTCATTTTATCAATTTAAAGCAAATTAATAAGAACGTAAAGCTATAAAAATTAAAAATGTCCTAGAATCAGGTGTTACAAGTACATGAGCTTCTAAAAATACTACAACCAAGGTCTGAAATGAAAATACAACTGTCTGAATTAAATAAAGAGTATAAAAGATAAGAAGAATACTTTAGGGTCTGCGAATGCCGAGCAACTCTACCTCAAGTCTCCCAGTAAGGATAGTCCAAGCAAGCTTCCACTAAATGCCGCTGGGACCAACACCAGAATCTGCACCATAAGTGCAGAAGTGTAGTATGAGTACAACCAACCCCATGTATTCCATAAGTGCCGAGCCTAATCTCGACGAAGTAGTGACAAAGCTATAACAAGGCATTCACTATAAACTTGTACAAATGACAACAATAACATAATAGAGAAACTAGAATTAACATGAAAATCGATATAGAAAATACATAAAAAAAAAGGCCTCGGAATACCATCTATGATCAAATTCACAATACAATACAGATATGGAACCAAAAATCAAGAATATTCATAATACATCTTCTCTGTTGCAGCACGCAACCCGATCCAAAATGACAATATCAAAATTTGTTGCGGCGTACAATCCGATCACAAACAACAATATCAATATTTGTTGTAGCATACAACCGATCGCAAAAACAATATCAATATCTGTTGCAGCGTAAAACTCCACCCTAAACAACTATATCAATATCCGTTGCGGCGTGCAACCCGATCCCAAACAACAATATCAATATTCATTGCAGCATGCAACTTGATCCCAAACAACAATATCAATATCCATTGCGATGTGCAACCCGATCCCAAACAACAATATCACTACTACAAACAACTACAGTGTAGCTCTCAATATAAGAGAAATGAAGCAAAACAATTAAATACTCTAAGGTAACCCAATATAACAAGCTGAAGCAAAATAGAAGAAAGTAAAGGCAAATAGACAATTAAAGGCATAGAACAAGTAAAAATGGACAATAAGTAAAAACATGGGTGCAAGTAACATGTAGAAAAGAGGGAATGTAATAAGGAAGACATGTATTTAAAAAATAAGGGCAAGTAACAATGGAGGTATGATTGAATAGTAGAACGGAGTAAAAGAAGGCATGATGTAGTTAAAATACATATTTAAAAATTCTTAACCCATGACAATGCATGTACAGTCGTCACCTTATACATATGTCGTCCACACACATAGAATTAAGAAGCAACTAGACCAATCAAGTCCTAATTCCCTCAATTCAAGGTTAACTACAACACTTACCTCTTTTCGCAACCAGATCTACAATCAATCATGGCTTTGCCTTTTGAAGAAGCCTCCAAACTAACCGAATCTAGCCAATTATTATCCAAGCAATTCAAAACAAGTTTTAAAAATTACCCACGAATGAAAAAGGTTCAATTTTGATCATTTTTTTAAAAAATCAACCCCTGGTCAAAATCTTAGATTTGGACCAAATTTTGATTATCTATTTACCCCCGAACCCGAAAACGTGGTTTGTTTCGAAATTCGACCTCAATTTTACCAATTTTTTAAACTCTACCCAAAATCCCCCATTTCTACTTTGAAATTCATGGATTTGATGTTAAATTCATGAAAACGTAATTGAAATTGAATGAAAACTAGTTAAAGCTTCTTACCAATGAATTTGGGAAGAAAATCCTCTTCAAAAATCGCCTCTATAGTATTTAGGGTTGCAAAATGCTGTAAAATGAGCTAAGTCTCAACTTTCCCATCTTTTACCCAACTGCAGATGTCGCTAGCGACTATCGCAAAAGTGAACTGTTGATCGCAAAAGAGAACCCCTTATCGCAAAAGTGATCAGTGTCCCAGCCACCAGTAGTCGCAAAAGCGACACAAAATTCGCATTTAAGAACCAGCCCCATTCGCATTTGTGATTCCACCTTCACATTTCCAAAAGTTAACCGGCTAAGCTCCAGTCATATTTGCGGCACAACAACCGCAAAAGCGGAGACCATATGATCGCATTTTTGATGCCATCTTTGCAATTGTGAAGCCAACAGTCCATCCTCAGTTATCGCATTTGCGAGCCCAACTTTGCAATTGCAAATATGTCATCATAATTTCGAGACCTGCAGACGTGATGCGTTAGACAAAGCATAGTAGTTCATACATCAGTCCGCAATACATTTGTGTCACGACCAAAAATCCCTCCTTAGGAGTCGTGATGGCACCTAGTCTCTAAGACTAGGTAAGTGTAACGACCCGACCGATCGTTATGTGAATTAGCATCCCGTTTGATGGCTTAAGGTCTTGAGCAGCTTCATATTATGTGTTATGACATTCGTGCGTGGTCGAGTTTGAATTTCGAGTGATTCGAGATTGATTTGGAAGAAGGATTCTTATTTTAGGAACTTAAGCTGTAAGAGTTGATCAGAGTTTGACTTTTGTGTAGACAACTCCGTAATTGCATTTTGTTGATCTCAATAGCTTTATATGGTGATTTTGTATTTAGGCAAACGTCCGGATTTGGATTTGGAGGTCCGTAGGATAATTTGAAGTATTTCGGCGAAAATTGAAAGTTGAAGTTTTGGAAGATTGAGAGATTTGACCGGGAGATGCATTTGTTCATATTAGGCTTGTATTGCGATTCTGAGAGTTGGATTAGCTCTGTTATGTCATTTGATACATGCATACAAAATTTGACGTCATTCCGGGTTGATTTGATATGTTTCAGTATGAGTTTTGAAAGTTGGAAGATTTGAAAATTCATAAGTTCAATTCGAGGTGCGATCCGTAGTTTTGACGTTATTTGATGTGACTTGTGGACTCGAGTACGTCTGCATTATATTATGGGACTTGTTGGTATGTTTCAATGGGGTCCTGGGGGCCTAGGGTATGTTTCAATGGGGTCCTGGGGGCCTCGGGTGCAACAGGCCATTTCGTCCTATTTTGGAATGTTGTTGCTGGTGTTTGATGTCCTTCTATGCGATCGCGTAGGTGCAACCGCGATCGTGAAGGCTGTTTAGCGACTGGTCCTATTTCCTTCTTCGTGATCGCATAGTATGGTTTCGATCGCGAATGTGTGAATTCTGTTGCATCGCGTTCTCACTCCCTCCTTCCGCGTTTGCATATATCTTTTTATGTGCAGTGTTATTTCTTCTACGCGATCGCATGCATTCTTTCGTGATAGCAAAGTGAATTTCTTGGGAAGTCATAGTTTCTTATTCTAGATCGCTTGTTTATTTCTGCGATCGCGATTTTCAAATACCTGGGCAGCAGATATTGATTCCCAAATCGAGGGTTTTGTTCTATTTTTTTATTTTTTGAGCTAGAGGCCTCGGATTTGAGCAATGTTTCGTGGGTTATTCAAGAGATTCCTTAGGATAAGTGTTCTTTATTCGAAATTAATTATATTTCATAATTTCATAATTATTTTCATCATTAAATTAGTGAATTGAATGGAAGAAAATGGGAAATTTTGTGAAAATCTTTCCAAATGTAAAATGAGGATTTGAAGGGTGATTCGATGTCGGAAATTGATAATTTTGGTATGGTTGAACTCGTATCGGAATGGGTTTATGGATTTTGCAAATTTTATCAGGTTCCGTGGGCCAAGGGGTTGACTTTTAGGTTGACTTTTAATTTTAATTAAAGATCGAAATGTTATTGTCCGGAATTGTTTCCTATGAGTTTTATTTATGATTTGAAATTATTTTGGCTAGATTTGAGCCGTCCGGAGGTTGTTTCACTCAAGAAGGTCATTTTAAAGTATTGGTCTAGCTTCTTTGAGGTAAGTATCTTGCCTAACTTTGTGTGGGGGAACTACCCCTTAGGATTTGAGTCATTTGTGCTAATTGTGTCATGTAAAGGTCGTGTACACGAGGTAACAAGTATGTACTCAGGCTTATTTGTAGAAATTTGACCGTTTAGGACTCGTAGGTTCTTATGTTCATTAGATGTGAAGTTCTTTTAGCATGTTAAATCCTCCATTTATTAAATTCACCCTTACGTGTCTTATTTGAAATTAATTGATTCATGTTCTACCCTTGTTGCCATTTAAACTCTTATGTGCCTTAATGGAAGTTATTGCTTCTTTATTTGCCTTTGTTGTCTTTCCCGTAATTACTTAACTTTAATTGAAGTTTTTATTATTTCTTCCATAATTGCTTAACCTTAATTGAAGTTATTATTATCCTTTCCGTAATTGCTTATCCTTAATTGAAGTTATTATTATCTTTTCCGTAATTGCTTATCCTTAATAGAATTTATTAGTATCTTTTCCATAATTGCTCAACCTTAATTGAAGTTTTGTTATCCATTTCATTGTTGACTTATCCTTATTTAGAATCATTGATTCATGCTATCTCTCTTACTGTCGAGTTGTACTTTTGTGGAATCATTGTTGCACGCTATCTCTCCCCTTATTGAGCAATTCTTGTTGAAACCATTATTCTCTGTTAAGGGTGGCATGTGGGGCGGGCCCGGTCCTAAGTGGGCTTCGCGGGCCCGGTCCTAAGTGGGCCGGTCCTATCTAGTCTCGGGCTTTGCGGGCTTCTTGTTGGAACCGGTCCGGGACCGGGACCACGAACTAACGGTCCCGAGTTAAGTGGGCCGGTCCCGGGCCTAAGTGGGCCCAACGGATACTTTCTTTTTTTAAAATTTTTTATAGAAGTTAGAGAAAGAAAATGGTAATAAAAATATCTAAGGCAATTCCTTATAAATTATATTATAGAATTGTGACCTAAATTTTTTAATTGAAATTTAAAGATAAAAATATTGTAAAGAGATATTCAAAGAAATGCGTTATATATATATATATATATATATATATATATATATATATTAAGATGTATATATAGTATAGTATAGTATAGTATATGCCATACTATACTATATATACATCTTAAGATATATAAGCTATATTCGATTCACTATATATACATCTTAAGATATATAAGTTATATTCGATTTATATATTATATATATATCTTAAGATATATAAGCTATATTCGATATATACATATGTCACGACCCGAAATTCCCACCTCCGGACCGTGATGGCGCCTAACATTTCACTTGCTAGGCAAGCCAATATTAGAATAACATTATCCATTTTTTTAAAATAATTTTTAAATTTATTAATAACAAGGAAGCAAATGCGGAAGCAATTTTGAAATAATCCATAATAATAACGGTGTCTAAATACCATCCCAGAATTGGTGTCACAGGTGCACGAGCTTCTAGAATAAATACAAATAAAGGTCTGAATAAAATAAAGCTGTCTCGAAATAAACACACAGCTAAAGTACAATAGACGGGGACTTCAGAACTACGGACGCCATACAGTTATACCTCAAGTCTCCTCTAATAGCATAAATCCGAGCAAGTCTATGGTACGCCGCTGGGACCAACTCCAAAATCTGCACAAGAAGTGCAGAGTGTAGTATCAGTACAACTGACCCCATGTACTGGTAAGTGTTGAGCCTAACCTCGACGAAGTAGTGACGAGGCTAAGGCGGTTCACTTACATTAACATGTACGCAATATTAGTAACAACAACAATAATGAGAATAAATCAGGTAATTCATTTATAATAATTGAAGGCAACTCAGCAGTCATAACCAATTATCATTTATATTATTTATGTTGCAGCGTGCAACCCGCTCTCACAATATATCCACATTCAGTTCTGTTGCGGCGTGCAACCCGCTCCTCCAACATATTCATTTTAATCAAGTCTGTTACGGCGTGCAACCCGATCCTTCAATATTAACCTTTTAACAAGTCTGTTGCGGCGTGCAACCCGATCCTCCAATATTGACTTTTAATAAGTCTGTTGCGGCATGCAACCCGATCCTCCAACATATTCATTTTAATCAAGTCTGTTGCGGCGTGCAACCCGATCCTCCAATATTGACTTTTAATAAGTCTGTTGCGGCATGCAACCCGATCCTCCAGCATATTCATTTTAATCAAGTCTGTTGCGGCGTGCAACCCGATCCTCCAATATTAACTTTTTAACAAGTCTGTTGCGGCGTGTACCCCGATCCTTCAATCTTGACTTTTAATAAATCTGTTGCGGCGTGCAACCCGATCCTCC
This sequence comes from Nicotiana tomentosiformis, assembly GCF_000390325.3. Classification (NCBI taxonomy): domain Eukaryota; kingdom Viridiplantae; phylum Streptophyta; class Magnoliopsida; order Solanales; family Solanaceae; genus Nicotiana; species Nicotiana tomentosiformis. Next base: position 43,205,484 of record NC_090820.1, read on the forward strand.
AATATTGACTTTTAATAAGTCTGTTGCGGCGTGCAACCCGATCCTCCAATATTGACTTTTAATAAGTCTGTTGCGGTGTGCAACCCGATTCTCCAATATATTCATTATAATCAATCATGTTGCGGCGTGCAACCCGCTCCTCCAATATTTTCATTTACCAATTCTTATAGAAGAAATTTTCCCAATAAATGTAAGAATTCTATAAGAAATTTTCCAAATAAATGTAACAATTAATATAAAATTACGAGACAACAAGCATACAATAATTATGGTTTAATTATGAAGCAAACAATGACAAATAGCAAATTATTATGGAAATCAGGGAGCAAATAGGCAGTTTAATATTTATTATGCTAAATGTCAAATAACAATTATGGCACATAATTCAAATAGCATGTAACAATTAATGCAGAAATTCAAGAATTTATATTTGCAAAGAATAAGAGAAAAACAATTATTATAATAATTAATTTATGATTAAAAATAATTTATGATTTTTCAAGTAAGCAAGCAAACAATTAATTTGACGACGTATAGACACTCGTCACTTCGCCTATACGTCGTTTACATGCAATTCACATAACAAACAATTTAAGGGTTCTATCCCTCAAGTCAAGGTTAACCCCGACACTTACCTCGCTTTGCAAATTCCAATCAATTATTCAACCACAACTTTTCCTTTTAAATTTGCCTCCGAAAGCTTCAAATCTATTCACAAACAAATCAATATATTCAATACTAATCATAGGAATTAATTCCATATGAATTTACAAATTTTCCGGATAAAAATCTGAAATTCATTAAAATAATCTGCAGTGGGACCCACGTCTCAAATCTCAGAAAAACTCATGATATCCGAACACCCGTTCCGATACGAGTTCAACCATACCAAATTTGTCCAATTCCGATATCAAATGTACCTTCAATTATTAATTTTTCGTTTTTGGAAAGTTTTACAAAAATTCCAATTTCTTCCATCTAAATCCGAAATAAATGATGAATATAGACATGGATTTGTGAAATACAATCACTATATGATAAAGAACACTTATCCAGTTCGAAATCGCGAAAAACTCCTTTGAAATCGCCCCTAAACCGAGTTATAATTGAGGGTTTGTGAAAAATGGAAAAAATCCCATTTTTGGTTCTATTTTATGTCACAAGGGTCAGGCCTTTTTCGCCTTCGCCTTCGCGAGGCATAGCTTGCGTTCGCGCTGAAGGAATGATCGACCCTCCCCCAGGTGTTCCTAACACTACGCGTTCACGAGGAGCTCGTCGCGTTCGCGAAGGGTAATGCCCCCATTGCTTCGCGTTCGCGACCAAAAAAATTCAGCTGCCCAGTTTACCCTTCGCGTTCATGAGAGTACCTTCGCAAACGCGAAGAAGAACATGCCAGAATACCTGCTGCAGAAAAATACCAGATTTTCAAAGTCCAAAACATCCTGTAGCCAATCTGAAACCCACCCAAGCCCTCGGGGCTCCAAACCAAACATGCACACAAGTCCTAAAACATCATACGAACTTGCTCGCGCGATCAAATCGCCAAAATAACACCTAGAACTATGAATCGGACACCAAATCAAAGGAGGTTTTCAAGAAAACTTTAAAACTTATTTTTTTACAACCGGACGTCCGAATCACGTCAAATCAACTCCTATTCTCACCAAATTCGGCAGACAAGTCATAAATATTATAGTGGACCTATACCGGGCTCCTAAACTGAAATACGGACCCGAGGTCAATAAATCCAATATCAGTAATTTCTTAAAAATCATTAAGCTTCCAAGCTTTTAATTTTTTTTATCAAAATTCCATATCTCGAGCTAGGCACCTCGGAATTTGATTCCGGGCATACGCCCAAGTCCCAAATCACGATACGGACCTACCAAAATTTTCAAAACATTGATCCGGATCCGTTTGCTCAAAATATTGACCAATATCAACTTAGTTGAGTTTTAAAGCTCTATTTCCCATTTTAATTCATTTTTCACATAAAAGTTTCCGGAAAATTATATGGACTGCGCACGCAAGTCGAGGAATGATAAATGGTGCTTTTCGAGGTCTCAGAACACAGAATTACTTATTAAATTTAAAGATGACATTTTGGTTCATCACATTCTCCACCTCTAAAACAAACGTTCGTCCTCGAACGGAGTTAGAAAAAGTACCTGAGCTGGAGAAAAGGTGTGGATATTTACTCCGCATGTCCGACTCGGACTCCCAGGTAGATGCCTCTACCGGCTGACCTCTCCATTGCACCCGAACTAAAGGATAACTCTTTGACCTAAACTGTCGGACCTGCCGGGCTAGAATAGCCACCGGCTCCTCCTCGTAAGTCAAATCTTTGCCCAATTGGACTGAGTTGAAATCTAATACATGGGACGGATCACCATGATATTTCCGGAGCATAGATACATGGAACACCGAATGAACCACTAATAAACTAGGTGGTAATGCAAGCCTGTAGACTACTTCACCCACCCTTTCAAGAATTTCAAAGGGTCCGATATACCTAGGGCTCAACTTACCCTTCTTTCCGAACCTCATTACACCTTTCATAGGTGAAACCCAGAGCAATATTCGTTCTCCAACCATGAATGCAATATCACGACTTTACGGTTGGCATAACTCTTTTGCCTAGACTGAGCTGTGCGAAGTCGATCCTTAATAATCTTGACCTTATCCAAGGCATCCTGTACCAAATCGGTACAAAACAACTGAGCCTCTCCCGGTTCAAACCAACCAAGTGGCGATCGACATCGCCTTCCGTATATTGCCTCATATGGATGCATTTGAATGCTCGACTGGTAGCTATTATTATAAGCAAACTCCGCAAGTGGCAAGAAATGATCCCAAGAACCTCTAAAGTCTATAACACAAGCACGAAGCATATCTTCCAATATCTGAATAGTACGCTCTAACTGTCCGTCTGTTTGTGGATGAAATGATGTACTCAACTCCACCCGTGTGCCTAACTCACGCTGTACCACCCTTCAGAAATGTGAGGTAAACTGCGTACCTAGATCTGAAATAATAGACATGGACACACCGTGAAGGCGGACAATCTCACGAATGTAAATTTCATCTAACCTCTCTGAAGAATAGATAACTGCCACTAGAATGAAATGGGCTCACTTGGTCAACCTGTCCACAATGACCCAAACTGCGTCAATTTTTCTCTGAGTCCTTGGGAGTCCAACAACAAAATCTATAGGGATACGCTCCCACTTCCACTCAGGAATTTCTAACTTCTGAAGCAAACCACCAGGTCTCTGATGCTCGTACTTTACTTGCTGACAATTCAGACACCGAGCTACATGTACAACTATATCTTTTTTCATTCTCCTCCACCAATAATGTTGCCGGAAATCTTGATACATTTTAGCGGTACCTGGATGAATAGAATACCTGGAACTGTGTGCTTCTTCAAGAATTAATTCACGAAGCCCATCCACATTAGGCACACAAATACGGCCCTGCATTCGCAGAACCCCATCTTCCCCCATAGCAACCTGTTTGGCATCACCGTGCCACACCATGTCCTTAAGGAAAAGTAAGTGAGGATCATCATATTGCCTCTCTCTGATGCGCTCATATAAAGAAGACCGAGCGACTGTACAAGCTAGAACCCGACTGGGTTCTAAATATCTAACCTCACGAACTGATTAGCCAAAGTCTGAACATTTGTAGCTAATGGCCTCTTACCAACCGGAATATACGCAAGACTGCCCATACTCACAGCCTTTCTACTCAAAGCATCGGCCACCACATTGGCCTTTCCTGGGTGATCAAAATGGTGATAGCATAGTCTTTCAACAACTCCAACCATCTTCTCTACCTCAAATTAAGATCTTTTTTGTTTGAACAGATACTGAACGCTACGATGATCAGTAAATACCTCACACAAGACACCGTAGAGGTAATGCCTCCAAATCATCAGTGCATGAACAATGGCTGCCAATTCTAAGTCATAAACAGGATAATTCTTCTCGTGAACTTTTAACTTCAGCGACGCATATGCAATTACCTTGCCATCTTGAATTAATACTGCACCAAGTCCAATTTGAGATGCATCACTATATACCGTATACGATCCTGCGCATGTGGGTAATAAAAATACTGGCGTCATAGTCAAAGCGGTCTTGAGCTTCTGAAAGCTCAACTCACACTCGTCTGACCATCTGAATGGAACACCCTTGTGGGTTAGTCTGGTCAATGTGCTTGCTATAGATGAAAACCCTTCCACGAACCGACGATAATACCCTCCCAAACCCAGGAAACTCCTGATCTCTGTAACCGAAGTAAGTCTAGGCCAATTCTGAACAACCTCAATCTTCTTAGGATCCACCTTTATGCCATCTGCCGATACAACATGTCCCAAAAAGGCAACTGAGTCTAACCAAAACTCACATTTTGAAAATTTGGCATATAACTGATTATTCTTCAAGGTATGAAGCACACTTCGAAGATGCAACTCATGCTTCTCTCGACTGCTGGAGTAAATCAAGATATCATCAATGAATACAACTACAAAAGAATCCAAATAAGGTTTGAACACCCGATTCATCAAATCCATAAATACTGCTGGAGCATTTGTCAACCCAAATGACATCACTAGGAACTCGTAATGCCCATACCGAATCCGAAAAGTTGTCTTAGGGATATCAGATGCCCTAATCTTCAACTGATGGTAACCAGATCTCAAATCAATTTTTGAAAATACCTTGGCACCCTGAAGCTGATCAAATAAGTCATCAATTCTTGGCAGCGGATATTTGTTTTTGATAGTGGCCTTGTTCAACTGCCGATAGTCTATACACATCCACATCGAGCCATCTTTATTCTTTACAAATAATATCGGTGCACCCCAGGGCGAGACACTAGGTCTAATGAATCCCTGATCAAGCAAGTCTTGTAACTGCTCTTTCAATTCTTTCAACTCTGACCGGGCCATACGGTATGGTGGAATAGAAATGGGCTGAGTGCCCGTAGCCAAATCAATACAGAAGTCAATATATCTGTCGGGTGGCATCCCCGGCAGATCTGCAGGAAATACTTCTTAAAATTCATGAACAACTGGTACTGAGTCCAGAGAAGGGACATCCATACTGGGATCGCGAATATAAGCCAAATAGGCTAGACATCCTTTCTCTACCATACGCCGAGCTTTCATATAAAAAATAACCATGCTGGAAGAATGGCCAGGAGTTCCTTTCCACTCTAATCGAGGTAACCCCGGCATAGCTAGGGTCACTGTCTTGGCATGACAGTCCAATATAGCATGATAAGGAGACAGCCAATCCATACCCAAGATGACATAAAAATCTACCATATCAAGAAATAAAAGATCCACACTAGTTTCAAGATTATCAATAGTAACCACACACAAACGGTAGACATGATCTACTACCACAGAGTCTCCCACCGGTGTCGATACACACATAGAAGCACTCAGAGAATCACAAGGCACAACCAAATATGAAGCAAAATAGGAGGACACATAGGAATAAGTAGATCCTGGATCAAATAGAACTGAAGCATATCTATGGAAAACTGGAATAATACCTGTGATCACAGCATCAGATGACTCGGCCTTAGGCCTAGCTAGAAAAGCATAAAATCGGGGCTGGGCCCCACCACTCTAAACTGCATCTCTGGGATGACCTCTAACTGCGGGCCTCCACCTCTAACGGTCTGATCTCCAACTCTAATGGCCTGACCTCTACCTCTAATGGCCTGACCTCCACCTCTAGCTGGCTGAGCAGGCGGTGAAGCAACCGGTGATGGTATGATGGCACTAGAATCTTGCCGAGATCTATTACTCGCCAATCTAGGGCAATACCTCCTGATGTGACCAATGTTCCCACACTCATAACACCCATCCTGATGTCGGGGCTGTTGAAGTTGAAGCTGACCCAGATGGGCCGGATAAGCACTGTAGTAACTCTGGAGTGGTGGTGCACTGATAGGAGCTGAATGTGCACTGGATACTGGCTGCCCAGAGTAAGGCATAATAGGACCGTGACTCCCTAAAGCACCGGGATATACATGAAGTGCTGAATGAAACGGTCTGGGAAGATGACCCCTACCACAATTACCCCGGCCTCTAAACGAGGCACCATTGTAACCACAGAACTGACGAGGCCTCTTATCGAACCTCTGCCCTCTTTCCTATGCAAGAACCATCTCGATCCTCCTTGCGACATTAGCAGCCGCTGGAAAAGAAATCTCACTTTCGATCTCCTTGGCCATCTGAAGTTTGATAGGGTGAGTGAGTCCCTTAATGAACCTCCTCTCTCTCTCCCTCTGTAGGTACAACCGACCCCATGTAGTGGTAAGTGTTGAGCCTAACCTCGATGAAGTAGTGACGAGGCAAAAGGCGGTTCACTTATATTAACCTGTACGCAATATTAGTAACAACAACAATAATAGGAATAAATCAGGTAATTCATTTATAATAACTGAAGGCAACTCAGCAGTCATAACCAATTATCATTTTCATTATTTCTGTTGCAGCGTGTAACCCGCTTTCACAATATATCCACATTAGTTCTGTTGCGGCATGCAACCCGCTTTCACAATATATCCACATTAGTTCTGTTGCGGAGTGCAACTCGCTCCTCCAACATATTCATTTTAATCAAGTCTGTTGCGGCATGCAACCCGATCCTCCAATATTAACTTTTTAACAAGTCTGTTGCGGCGTGCAACCCGATCCTCCAATATTGACTTTTAATAAGTCTGTTGCGGCGTGCAACCCGATCCTCCAATATTAACATTTAATAAGTCTGTTGCGGCGTGCAACCCGATCCTCCAATATATTCATTATAATGAATCATGTTGCGGCGTGCAACCCGCTCCTCCAACATTTTCATTAATATAAAATTACGAGACAACAAGCATATAATAATTATGGTTTAATTATGAAACAAACAATGACAAATAGAAAATTATTATGGAAATCAGGGAGCAAATAGGCAGTTTAAAATTTATTATGCTAAATGTCAAATAACAATTAAGGCACATAATTCAAATAGCATGTAACAATTAATGCAGGAATTCAAGAATTTATATTTGCAAAGAATAAGAGAGAAACAATTATTACAATAATTAATTTATGATTAAATTTTTTTTATGATTTTTCAAGTAAGCAGGCAAACAATTAATTTGATGACGTATAGACACTCGTCACCTTGCCTATACGTCGTTTAAATGCAATTCACATAACAAACAATTTAAGGGTTCTATTCCCTCAAGTCAAGGTTAACCCCGACACTTACCTCGCTTTGCAAATTCCAATCAATTATTCAACCACAGCTCTTCCTTTTAAATTTGCCTCCGAAAGCTTCAAATCTATTCACAAACAATCAATATATTCAATACTAATCATAGGAATTAATTCCATATGAATTTACAAATTTTCCGGATAAAAATTCAAAATTCATTAAAATATTCGGTAGTAGGACCCACATCTCAAATCTCAGAAAATCTCACGAAATTCGAACACCCGTTCCGATACGAGTTCAACCATGACAAATTTGTCCAATTCCGATATCAAATAGACCTTCAAATCTTAATTTTTCGTTTTTGGAAAGTTTTACAAAAATTCCAATTTCTTCCATCTAAATCTGAAATAAATGATGAATATAGACATGGATTTTTGAAATACAATCAGTATATGATAAAGAACACTTACCCAGTTCAAAATCGTGAAAAACTCCTTTGAAATCGCCCCTAAGCCGAGTTATAATAGAGGTTTTGTGAAAAATGGGAAAAATCCCGTTTTTGGTTATGTTTTAAGTCATAGGGGTCAGGCCTTCTTCGCGTTCACGAAGGGCCTGTCGCGTTCGCGATGAGTAGCAGCACGAGGCTTTGGTGTTCGCGAGTCCTCCTTCGCGTTCGCGAATGTTCCCCCCCTCCCCCGGCCTTCGCGTTCGCGAGGCATATCTCGCGTTCGCGCTGAAGGAATGATCGACCCTCCCCCAGGTGTGCCTAACACTACGCATTCGTGAGGAGCTCATCGCGTTTGCGAAGGGTAATGCCCCCATCGCTTCGCGTTCGCGACCAAGAAAACTTCAGCTGCCCAGTTTACCCTTCGCGTTTGCGAGAGTACCTTCGCGAACGCGAAGAAGAACATGCCAGAACACCTACTGCAGCAAAATACCAGATTTTCAAAGTCCAAAACATCCCATAGCCTATCTGAAACCCACCCGAGCCCTCGGGGATCCAAACCAAACATGCACACAAGTCCTAAAACATCATACGAACTTGCTCGCGCGATCAAATCGCCAAAATAACACCTAGAACTACGAATCGGACACCAAATCAAATGAGGTTTTTAAGAAAACTTTAAAACTTATTATTTTACAAACGGACGTCCGAATCACGTCAAATCAACTCCGATTCCCACCAAATTCGGCAGACAAGTCATAAATATTATAGTGGACCTATACGGGGCTCCGAAACCAAAATACGAACCCGAGGTCCATAAATCCAACATCAGTAATTTCTTAGAAATCATTAAGCTTTCAAGCTTTTAATTTTTCATCAAAATTCCATATCTTGAGCTAGGGACCTCGGAATTCGATTCTGGGCATACGCCCAAGTCCCAAATCACGATACGGACTTACCAAAATTTTCAAAACACTGATCCGGATCCATTTGTTCAAAATATTGACCAAAGCTAACTTAGTTGAGTTTTAAAGCTCTATTTCCCATTTTAATCCATTTTTCACATAAAAACTTCCCGGAAAATTATACGGACTGCGCATGCAAATCGATGAATGATAAATGGTGATTTTCGAGGTCTCAGAACACAAAATTACTTATTAAATTTAAAGATGACATTTTGGGTCATCACAATATATATAAGCTTATATATATATACTATACTATACTATACTATACTATACTATATATACATCTTAAGATATATAAGCTATATTCGATTTATATACTATATATACATCTTAATATATATAAGCTATATTCGATATATAAATATAAGCTTATATATATACTATACTATACTAAACTATATATACATCTTAAGATATATAAGCTATATTCGATTTACTATATATACATCTTAAAATATATAACCTATATAAGATTTATATACTATATATACATCTTAAGATATATATATATATATATATATATATATATATATATATATATATATATATATATATATATATGTATAGTATATAAGCTATATTCGATTTACTATATATACATCTTAAGATATATATCTTATAACTTATATATCTTAAGATGTATATATAGTAAATCGAATATAGCTTATATATCTTAAGATATACACATGTTAAGATGTATATATAGTATAGTATATATATATCTTAACATGTATATATAGCTATAAAAAGTTTGGGGTTAAAACAAAGTTGGGGGGGTAAATGCCTATTTTATAAAAAGCCAACGGCTATTTTGGCAGGTAAAAAGGTCATATTTTAAATGCCATAACGGCTATAATGTGGCAGATTTATTTTTAAAAAAATTAGCCATTGGGCCCGGATAGGCCCGTTTAGGACCGCTTGAACCGGCCCATATCCCAGCCGGTCCTTGGTGATTATAGGCTTGGGAACATGTCCGGAAAATTATTTGGAGGTCCGTAGTAGAATTAGGCTTGAAATGGCGAAAGTTGAATTTTTGAAAAGTTTGACCGGGGGGTTGACTTTTTGGTATCGGGGTCGCAATCCGATTCCGGAAATTGCAATAGGTTTGTTATGTTATTTATGAATTCTGTCAAAAATTTGAGGTCAATTGGACTTGATTCGATAGGTTTCGGCATAGAATGTAGAAGTTGAAAATTTCATAATAGACTAAAGTTCAAGTAAGTTCGCACAAGGCCCAAAATCAAATGAGCATATATCTCATGATACAAAGTTTTATATGTTGTATTACCTATCAAATGAAATACTTTGGGTCTAGTTTCTGACGCTTCAAACCGTTCGTCATTTGGACATTCCTACAAAAAGTTATGACCAAATTACCAAAGGCTGGAAAAATACAATTCTGCGACCAATTATGCGATCGCAAAATAGTTATGCGATCGCAAAACTGCTTCTACGACCGCAAACGGGTCGCAGAATGGACCAGAAGAGCCCAGTTCTGGGCACCGATTTTGCGATCAACTTTGCGGCACGCATACCCATTCTGCGGTCCATTATGCAACTGTAGACCTACTTTCGGATGGTTAATTTTTCTAATTTCATAACCTGATCCCATTTTGATAAATAGGCTTTGGGACTCATTTTGAAGCAAAACTATGACATTTTTAGAGAGAAGGGAGAGTGTTCTAGAGAGAGGGAGAAGATCAAGTGCTTTGTTCATCAAGATCTTGTTCAAGCTTTGAAATCCAACAAGAAAATATCACAAGATCTTCACCTAAGAGGTAAGGTTCCAACTCCTAGTCATCAATTTCGAGTTTGGGTAAAGATGGGTGATTAAGAGTATGATTCTTGGGTGTAATAGTATTATTTATACATATTAATAAGGTTTATGGAAAGATTGTTGAGTTCAAATGGGTAAAGATTGGGTTGAAAATGATAAAAATCTTCAAAGACTTTAATTGAAGATTTGAGAGTCGAGTTGATGTCAGAATTTGGTGAAATTTGTATGGATGGACTCGTGGTTGGATGAGAGTTCATATTTTATAACTTTTATCAGGTTCCGAGACGTGGGATCCACGGGCAATTTTGAGTTAATTTCGGATTTTATTGGAAAATTAGTATCTCCTTATGGAATTAATTACAATAATTGGTATTGACTAAATCGAATTAATTGTGGCTAGATACGATGCTTTCTGAGACCAATTCTCATGGCAAGGGCATAGCGGAATAATGAATTACACGGTTTGAGGTAAGTAACAGTTATAAATCTGGCCCTGAGGGTATGAAACCCCAGATTTTCATATCATGTGATTATTTTGGAGGTGACGCACATGCTAGGTGACGGACGTGTGGGTGTGCACCGAGGGGATTGTGACTTGGTCCGTCCCGGGAAACTGTAAAGTTGAATAATTTGTTGTTAGCTATATGCTCTCTATGTGTTGATAAAATTTGACTGTAAATCATGTTAAAAATCATGCTTAGGCTATGTGATAGTACTTTTGGGACCGAGAGAGGTCGCGTACTTGTTGAATTGCCTGCTAAATGCTATATGTACTCAGTCTCAGTTTTTACTTGAACATTTTATCTCAGTCTCTGTTATTATTATTGATACATCATATCATATCATTGTTGTTTGGGCTGGCTTCATGATTATTGAGAGCCTGAGAGACTGGAGAGATTTATGACTGAGTGAGGCCGAGGGCCTGATTGTGAGATATTGATACTATAGCACGTGAGTTGGCCGTGCAGATCCTTATATTATACTATATAGAACGTGAGTTGTCCGTGCAACATGTGAGCTGGCTGTACACGTGAGTTGGCCATGCAAATCCTTATATTATACCATAGCATGTGAGTTGGCCGTACAGCACGTGAATTGGCCGTGCGGATCCAGATATTTATATTATGGCACGTGAGTTGTCCGTACAACACGTGAGATATCCATGCAGATTATAGCACTTGGACTGTAGGAGCCCCTCTGGAGTCTGTACACCCCCAGTGAGCGCGGGTACCCATTAATTGTGAGTGATGAGGGCTGGGAGCCCAACGAGTGATGAGGGCTGGGAGCCCAGTAAGTGATTGTTGTCCTGAGAGGCTGTACTTGATTTTCATTTGTTATTGCACCTAGTTGCTATCTGTCATTGTGTTATGAAACCTCTGAAAGATTTTATATATGGATTACATGAATATGAACTATATAAAAATTGATTTGACATTAAACTGCCAGATTTGAAAGCATGTCTATTCTTTGCTGGAACTACTGAATATGAACTGTAGTTGTGTAGCTCGTCACTATCTTCAGTTCTTTATTTATTAGTGTTACTTACTGAGTTGGTTGTACTCAAACTGCACCCTGCAATTCGTGTGCAGATCCAGGTGTTCCCGGTCATAACGGGTGTTGATTCTCTCGCACAGTTAACTTTTTTTGAGATTCAGAGCTAGTTGCCGTGTTTCGTAGACCTTGTCTCTTCTTCCCTATCTCTTTGTTTATTTTATTTGGTCTCAGACTATTATAGACCGTATTTTCCAGATTTGTATTCAGATTAGATGCTCATGTACTCAGTGACATCGGGTTTTGGGAGTGGTTGTATCAGTAGTTCTAAGATTTGTGGATTTTATTGAAATATTATATTTTCAAACTTAAGAGAAATTGTGGTTTATTGAGATTTTTGGCATTTCTAGTATTGACATATGCGCCATCACAACGGGTGAGATTTTGAGTCGTGACAAGTTGGCATCAGAGCTTTAGGTAACATAGGTCTCACAAGTCATGAGCAAGTTTAGTAGAGTCTTGTGGATCGATAAGGAGACGTCTATACTTATCTTTGAGAGGCTGCCGAACCCTTAGGAAAATTTCACTTTCTTGTATTCTATCGTGCGGAATTGATTCAGCTTGAAACATAACTCTTTGAATTCTTTCCATGCATTCGTATGCGCACATGAGCGCTCGGTATCAGTTGTGCATCGCCGGCTTGTGATTCTATGAACGAAGTTCAAGATGTGTGTTCTGTGTTTTGGTGATGGACCAGTCTGGAGGACTTAAGTCCAGGTTTAGACCGCAACTTAGGCTTGGTAGCTTCAGTTATAACCTGTACATTTAGACTCATATATCCGGTAATGTCCCTGTGAGTGGAATTTATGGCTCGATGAGCGGTGGAATGGCTTTGTGATAAGTATGATGTAACTGCGGGATGTGTTAGGATGATTTGAATGTAACGAGAAGTGTTTCCTTGAAATGTAAAGGAAGACCATTGGGTGCTTTATTTTTGTTTTGATATGACGTACAATCTCAAGTGTGAATGTTTTGAGAGATCTTTCATGTTGTTAAATTTTGGTGCAAATTAAATTCTCGTGTCTAGTTAATGAGTTTGGACTTAGAAAGATTAAGTGATTTCATAGTAATTGTGGTTGCAAAAGGGTAAAACAAGATGCCAATTTGAGACTAAGCAGGTGTGTTATCTCCTGCGCAGTAATCTATGTAGGTGTGTTCCTTATGATATGAATAGAGATTTTCTTTTCTGCCAGTGCGGCGTATGTGTTGAGACTTGAATTTGAACCTGGTTGAGAAAGTTGACTTATGTGTTAAGAGAATGAATGTGAGATTAGCGGATGATTAGGGTATTTTGTGGTTGGTGTGTCTTGAGCTTGAGAAGAATTTTCGTTAAACTGACTGTGGTATTAAGGAAGTAATAAAATATGGGTATTGTGAGTTATCAAGTATTTTTAATCTATGGCTTTGAGCCAAGTGGGGGAGACTGCTATTGACAATTAAATTCATGGTTATGTGTCAATTGTTTTGTTTTGGTCTGAAGTATACTTGGGAATCAGTGATGACTTGCAGAGGTGGATTTCGAGAATGACTCGAGTAAGAAGATTTTTGAATATGGGTTATATTACGCTTTATGAGTATATGAACATCGTGGGATGAGTGAATTGTTATTTGTGAATGATTTAGTGTGCACGGAGTATGAATTTGATAGGTAGTAATAAGGCAAGGTTACTTATTTGAGTGTTGATTGTGCTAAATGAGTACATGTCTTTCGGCCCATTTGGGATGGAGTAAATTAGATTTGAGCAAAGTGGATGACTATCAAGAGGGTTCTAATGGATTCAAAATGTATATGTGAAAATTGAAATTCTTTTTTTTTCGAATTTGTATATCACTAGAATCAGTTACTTACATTGGATAGTATCGGGATGTGCGGTAATTCTATTTGACTATGGATTCTATATTTCAGTATAAGAAAGGAAAGAGGAACAATTTTAAATTTGCATAAGTTATTTTCAGAATGAGTGTTACGGTTGGGGTATCTATGAAGGTGCTTAAGAAGAATACAATGGCTTATGGGCCTTAGGGCGGTGTAGTTTTATGTTAGGATGTCTTGTAGCGAGCTTTGGGTAAAGTAGTAGTGTTCTGACAAGGAGAAATGGCAACTTGAGGATAATCTAGAAGAAACTCAAAGAAAATAGGACAAACGGTAATATGCTGGATCAGTATGGTAATGGTATGCTCGACTCTTTTGGTTCTTAAGATGAGGTGGGGCTTTACGGGTGTTTTGTGGCAATACTCTCAGATTTGGAAATCTGTGTGGCTTGGTGAAGTTAGAAAAAATTGGTTCTAATAGCTTGGTTGTGTGAAAATGGGTTTCGAAGAGTTCTCAATGGTTTTTACCATGGTTCGAGGAGTATATTTCCTACTGGCGTGAGGAATATGTGGCGTATTGGGATTTTCTCCGGGAGGAGATCAAGTGGAAGGTTTCTGATTGACCGGGTATGTATTCTACTTGTGACTCAGAGTGATTATGAGGTTCTATTACTCTTCACAGGATGACATGGTAGACACGGTGTATTGTGTGGGATTGAGATTTACTTGTACAAGGTGACAGTTCAGTCTTGAAGAGAAGGTAACGAATGTTGGACAGCATGGTCAGTTTAAGATATTTCGATGAATGTTATAACTGCTCGGTAATTCCTAATAAAGGTGCGCATTTCAGAAGGCGCATTGTGTTTTGACTTACAAATATTTCGTTAGTAAATTGCGATACTCACCTGGTTGATAGACTGATGATATTCAAATTACTTCTATGTGGCATGGAAGAATTATGAAAGTATTCCTCGTGGAATAATCGTGCATGGAAAATGTGTTAGTCATTCGAGTGCTGGAGTTGGGATAAGTTATGGTGATTCATGTGTTTGATGAATTTGGAGACTGGCAGTTCTCAGAAGTATATTGTTTCGAGGTTACGACCTATTTGAGCTGACTATTTTATTTAAAACTCGGTGGAGGCACTAGTTGCGTTAATTATTTGTGATAGCTATGTGCTATGAGTGCACATATATGTGAGATTTGAGCATGTGTGCGGTCATTAGAGCAAGTATTCATACTCGGAAGAATGCTTAGGCTATTATATACCTAGAGTTGACTGTTAAGCGTAAAGTTATAACGTTTCTCGTATTCGTATCTTTGTTGAGAACTACCTGGGCTATACTTGAGGTTACAAAGAAGATGATTCCCTAAATAAACAAGATAGTTACTAATTCTGCGTTTAAAAAAAATCCCGATTTAGAGTGTGATAGCAGACTTTGCACGTGCTTACACTATGGCGTGCTATTTCTACCAGTCGAGGAGCATGAGAATCTTGTTTCATTATCATATATAAGTGTACTTGTTTAATTGCTCTTGTATGATATGCTGGGACTAGAGGCCTGTGACCATGTCGGGCGATTCATATTATTGGCACGTGAGCTGTTCGTGCCGTGTGTGGGAATTTTATTTCTATAATAATTTATCTGATCTATTAATTTCCATCCTCTAAAATTGTGCACATGCATCTACAGTTATCCTCTTCAAGAAATTTGAGGAGTTGGTTGTAACATTGCGGTTGTGGTGGTGTTTGTGGAACTTGCAATACGGTTCTCTTCCTTGAGACATCTCCCATATTTGGGTACACAAAGTGCGCAGTGGTGGCTTAAGTTATATTGATGTGGCGTGTTTGTGGGAAAGTTGTGTTTAATAAAATAAAGTCGTTGGACCTAGAAGGGGTACTATCAGGCTTGATTATGGTATATTCGGGAGGATAATATTGAAAGTCGGCTTAGGAGAGGATTGTGGTTCTGATTGGGGCGAGAGATCTCCATGACTAGTTGATCTGATGAGTGATTATGAGTTTTTGATTGTTTCTTTCATCTTTGGCAATGCATGAAGGTTTTGGAATGAGGTTCTGTTGAATGTGGGGTTTTATACTAGTACTTGGTTTGTTTGAAGTAGTTACTGTGATCAGGAATGGTGCTACGAGCGGGCAAGTTATGTAATATGCTGGGTGGTTATATCCGTGATTATAGTTATAGCTCGATGTAGCTTGTTCAGACTCATACAGTGTGTAAATGTAAGATTCGTGTCTTGAGAAGAAATTCTGAAGGTTGTGAATTGAATTCCAAGATTTTTGGGCTAAGGTTAAACTAAGGATTTTCAGTTGTATTGTGTTGTCAGACCTATCTGAAATAGGGTGATGTGGGATCACCATTGGGTACGTGCGTGGTAATTTGGAATAGTGATTTAAAGGCTTAGGAACAACTATTGGCACGTTCGAGGACGAACGTATGTTTAAGTGGGGGAGATTGTAACGACCCGACCGGTCGTTTTGAGCATTTATGCTCCTTTCAACTATTTGAGGTCTTGCATAACTTCGTACGAGTTATTATGACTTGTGTGAATTGTCGGTTTTGGTTTTAAGGTATTTCGGAGTTAGCTTGGAAGACTAATTTCATGTTAAAAGCTTAAGTTGAAATAGTTGATCGAATGTTGACTTATGTGTAAACGACCCCCGAATAGAGTTTTGATGATTTCAATAGCTCCGTATGGTGATTATGGACTTAGGAGCGTGTCCGGAAAATTATTTGGAGGTCCATAGAAGAATTAGGCTTGAAATGGCGAAAGTTGAATTTTTGGAAAGTTTGACCGGGGGGTTGACTTTTTGGTATCGGGGTCGGAATCCGATTCCGAAAATTTCAATAGGTTTGTAATGTCATTTATGACTTGTGTCCAAAATTTGAGGTCAATCGGACTTGATTCGGTAGGTTTCGGCATCAATTGTAGAAGTTGGAAATTTCATAATAGACTAAAGTTCAAGTGAGTTCGCACAAGACCCAACTTCAAATGAGCATAAATATCATGATACGAAGTTTTATATGGTGTACTACCTATCAACTGAAATAATTTGGGTCTAGTTTCTAACACATCAAACCATTCGTCATTTGGACATTCCTACAAAAAGTTATGACCAAATTACCAAAAGCTGGAAATATACAATTCTGCGACCAATTATGCGATCGCAAAATAGTTATGCGATCGCAACACTGCTTCTGCGACCGTAAATGGGTCGCAGAATGGACTAGAAGAGCCCAGTTCTGGGCACCGATTTTGCGATCAACTTTGCCGCCCGCATACACATTCTGCGGTCCATTATGCGACCGCAGACCTGCTTTCGGATAGTTAATTTTTCTATTTTCATAAGCCGATCCCATTTTGATAAATAGGCTTTGGGACTCATTTTGGAGCAAATCTATGATATTTTTAGAGAAAAGGGAGAGTGTTCTAGAGAGATAAAGAAGCTCAAGTACTTTGTTCAACAAGATCTTGTTCAAGCTTTGAAATCCTACAAGGAAATATTACAAGATCTTCACCCAAGAGGTAAGGTTCTAACCCCTAGTCTTCAATTTCGAGTTTGGGTAAAGATGGGTGATTAAGAGTATGATTCTTGGGTGTAATAGTATTATTTATACATATTAATAAGGTTTATGGAAAGATTGTTGAGTTCAAATGGGTAAAGATTGGGTTGAAAATGGTAGAAATCTTCAAAGACTTTAATTGAAGATTTGAGGGTCAAGTTGATGTCGGAATTTGGTGAAATTTGTATGGTTGGACTCGTGGTTGGATGATCATTCATATTTTATAACTTTTATCAGGTTCTGAGACGTGGACCCACGGCACCTTTTGAGTTAATTTCGAATTTTATTGTAAACTAGTATCTCCTTATGGAATTAATTACAATAATTGGTATTGACTGAATTTAATTAATTGTGGCTAGACACGAGGTTTTTGGAGACCAATTCTCATGGCAAGGGCATAGCGGAATAATGAATTACACGGTTTGAGGTAAGTAACAGTTATAAATCTGGTCCTGAGGGTATGAAACCCCGGATTTTGGTATCATGTGATTATTTTGGAGGTGACACACATGCTAGGCGACGGGCGTGTGGGCATACACCGAGGGGATTGTGACTTGGTCAGTCCGGGGAAGCTCTAAAGTTGAATAATTTGTTGTTAGCTATATGCTCTTTATGTGTTGATAAAATTTGACTGTAAATCATGTTAAAAATCATGCTTAGGCTATGTGATAGTATTGTTGGGACCCACAGAGGTCGCGTACTTGTTGAATTGCCTGCTAAATGCTATATGTACTCAGTCTCGACTTGCACATTTTATCTCAGTCTCTGTTATTATTATTGATACATCATATCATTGTTGTTTGGGCTGATTTAATGATTATTGAGAGCCTGAGAGACTGGAGAAATTTATGACTGAGTGAGGCCGAGGGCCTGATTGTGAGATATTGATACTATAGCACGTGAGTTAGCCGTGCAGATCATTATATTATACTATATAGCACGTGAGTTGGTGGTGCAGCACGTGATTTGGCCGTGCAGCACGTGAGTTGGCCGTGTGGATCCTTATATTATACTATAGCACGTGAGTTGATCGTGCAGCACATGAGTTGACCGTGCAGATCCAGTTATTTATATTATGGCACGTGAGTTGTCCGTGCAGATTATAGCGCTTGGGCTGTAGGAACCCTTCCAGAGTCTGTACACCCCCAGTGAGCGCGGATACCTATTGATTGTGAGTGATGAGGGCTGGAAGACCAACTAGTGATGAGGGCTGGGAGCCCAACTAGTGATGAGGGTTGGGAGCTCAGTGAGTGATTGTTGTCCTGAGAGGTTGTACTTGATTTCCATTTGTTGTTGTACCTAGTTGCTATCTGTCATTGTTGTGAAATCTCTGAAAGATTTTATATACGGATTACATGAACATGAACTGTATAAAAATTGATTTGACATTAAAATGCCAGATTTGAAAGCATGTCTATTCTTTGCTGGAACTACTGAATATGAACTGTAATTTTGTAGCTCGTCACTATCTTCAGTTCTTTATTTATTATTGTTACTTACTGAGTTGGTTGTACTCAAACTACACCATGCACTTCGTGTGCAGATCCAGGTGTTCCCGGTCATAACAGGTGTTGATTTCTCGCACAGTTGACTTTTTATGGAGATTCAGAGGTAGTTGTCGTATTTCGCAGACCTTGTCTCTTCTTTCCTATCTATTTGTTTATTGTATTTGGTCTCAGACTATTATAGACCGTATTTTCTAGATTTGTATTCAGATTAGATGCTCATGTACTCAGTGACACCAGGTTTTGGGAGTGGTAGTATCAGTAATTGTAAGATTTGTGGATTTTCTTAAAATATTATATTTTCAAACTTAAGAGAAATTGTGGTTTATTGAGATTTTCAGCTTGCCTAGTATTGAGATAGGCGCCATCACGACGGGTGAGATTTTGGGTCGTGATAACATGCCACCTTTATTCTCTATTGTCTCTTTCATTGTGATCTTGTTCGTCCGTTTCTTTGTGTCTGAAATTCTTGAGTTGATTTACTTGTCGATTCTCGTATTATTGTTGTTGTTGCTGTTGTACCCAGTATTGTTGAGCCGAGGGCTATGCGTGGTTGTGGTATTGAAACTATTTTGAGGAAATGTTGTGGAATATGGGAACATGTTGTGAAAGTCATTTTATTATGTTGTTATGTTTTGGCACACGTGGTTTTGTTGAGAGGATTATCGGGGTGTTTGCACATGAGTTGTCCGTGCTATTGTTACTATTGATATTTGCACATACGGCGTGATAGGGCGACCTATATATATGGGTTTGCACATGTGGCGAAACAAGGTGAGAATATTATTATGCGCGTGCGGCGAGACAAGGCGGGCATTTACTTTATTATTGCGCGCGTGGCGAGACAAGATGGGCTATGTCGGGGAATAATTTGTGATGATTTGTGATGGCCTGGGGGCATTGTTATTATTGATATTTGTGTAGTGGTATGCCTACCTTGTGTGAGTTATACCGTGTACATTTTGGGGTGATCGTTTCTTATGTGCCATTCATTGTCTCTACTCTTACTTGTTGACTTTAATTATGGTAGAACACTTGCACAAGCATACACGTAAATAAATCACCCGTATCAGTTTAAGAAGATAAATCCGGATGTTATTGACCATTTACATATACTCCCGTGTACTTGCCTTCTGTGTGAGAGTTATCATGTTGGCACGTGAGTTGCTCGTGCAGTCATGAGTCATTGTTATTGTTGGCACATGAGTGGTCTATGCGGATATTAGATATTTTCACTCTCTTGGCATGTGATTTGTCCATGCGATTATAAATTGTAATGTGGACACAAGATGCCAAGTGATTAGGGTTCATGAATTGGGATCCGTAATTTGTGATTATGAGTTTTGGTACCTCATGGAAATTCTTGAATAAATCTGGTGTAAAAACGGTTGTTCTTAATGACTTGTTACTTGTTTTCCTTTATTTGGTTTCACCGGACTTAGACTATGTTCAGCTTACTCTTTAGCATTATTACTTGTTTGCTTCTTGTTGCTAATTGTCGTTTCTAGTGTTTCATTGTGAGTATTATTTTGTCTTCCTTACCATGCTTAGCTTTATATTAAAATTGTTTCTCCGTTAGCTCACATTCATACTTGTTCAGGTTGTTTAGTCCAGTAGGTGTGTTGACTATCCCTATTCACTATTCTACCGGGGTTAGTCTTGATACTTACTAGGTACCGCCATGGTGTACTCATGATATGCTTTCTGCACATTTTTGTGCAGATCTAGATATTCCGGAGTTGGTTGATCAATAGCGGGTTGTTCGTGTTTTGCTGTGGAGACTCAAGGTAAACATGTCGTCACGTTCTCAAGCCTCGAAGTCACCTTCTGATATTGTACTTGTACTATTTATTTCTATTTCGAAACAATTGTATTTAGGGATTTTTCTAGCAAACTCAGTAGAGCTTATGACTTGTACTACCGGTTTTGGGATTGTTGGCTTGTATGGAAATTTCCATTTCGAAATTCACAGTTGTTGGTTAAATTTTGCTATTAATTCAGTAAGTGTCAGGCTTACCTAGTCTTAGAGACTAGGTGTCATCACGACATCCTTTGGAGGGAAATTGGGATCGTAACTGTAAGCCTAACACTTACAAAATTAATAACAAAATTTTAACCAATTGACTATTAAACATGAACCTGAAATTTCTATATAAAGCCAACAATCCGAATAAGCTATACAACATCCCAAAACCGGTAGTACCAGTCATAAGCTCTACTGAGTTCACTAGAAAATCTCTAAATACAATTGCCCGAAATAGAAAAGAACAGTACAAAGTAAAACTTCAGAAGGTGACTTTGAGGCATGCGAACGCGGCGACAAGTATACCTTAAGGTTTCCACAGCAATACTCAATCAGCTATCTAATAATCAACACGCCCTGAGGTACCTGGATCTGCACAAAAATGTGCAGCAAGCATAGCATGAGTACACCACAATGGCACCCAGTAAGTATCAAGACTAACCTCGGTGGAGTAGTGACGAGGAACAGTCAAGACACCTACTAGACATAATAACATGTACAAGTATGAATATGAAACTAACAGGGAACAATATAAAGCTAAACATTGTAAGAATGATTCTACAATACTTGCATTGAGAACTAGAACAACAATTAACAACAAGGAGCAACAGGTAATAACGCCATAAAGTAAGCAGAATACAGTTAAAGTCCATTGAAACCAAGTTAGGTAAAACAGGTAATAACCAAATAAAATAACCGCTTTCACACAAGGTTTATACAAGAGTTTCCCCGAGGTACCACACCTCATAATCACAAATCAGGGGTCCCAAAACACGAACCCTAATCACTTGACATCTTGTTCCCACGTTACAAATCATAAATGCACGCACAACTCACGTGTCGCATGGACAACTCACGTGCTAAGAGAGTGACAATATCTCATATCTGCACGGATAACTCACGTGCTAGCAGTAACAATATCTCATAACCGCATGGACAACTCACGTGCCAATAGCACAACTGTAAATGATCATCAAACATCAAGGTTTATATTCCTAGGCTAACATAAGTGACAGATTACGATGTATGCTTGTACAAGTATACTATCATAGTTCTAGTCAATCAAGTAAGATCAGAGACAACGAATGGCACATAGGAAACAACACAACAATACCGTAATATGCATGACTCACACAAGGTAGGCACACCACTGCACAAATATCATCAATAATAATGTCACAGGCCATCACAAATCATCCCCGACATAGCCCCCTTGTCTCGCTGCATGTGCAATAATAAAGTAAATGCCCTCCTTGTCTCGCCACACGCACATAATAATATTCCCGCCCTGTCTCGCCACATGCGTAAACCCATATATATATATAACCCACACGAGAGTACGGTAAGTAAATCAACACAAGAATTACAAAACACAAAGAAATGCAAGAGCGAGCTCATAATGAAAGCCATGACAAGTAATAATGGTTTCAAATAATAATAAGTCAACAATTGAAGAGATAACAATAACTTCAATTAAGGATAATCAACTACGGAAGAGATAACAAGGCAATAAAAGAGGTAACAACTTCAATTAAGGCATATAAGAGTATATTTGGCAATAAAGAGTAGAACATGAATCAATCAATTTCAAATAATACATGTAAAGGTAAATTTAGTAATGGAGGATATAACATGATAAGACAACTTCAGTTTAATGTACATAAGAACATAAGAGTCTAAATAGGTCAAATTTCCACATATAAGCCGTGTACACACTCGTCACCTTGTGTACATGTCTTTCACATAGTTCAAATAGTAAAAATAGACCAATCCCAACGGGGTAGTTCCCCCACACAACGTTAAGAAATATACTTACCTAAAACGCCTTCAATCAATACTCTAAAATAGCTTTCCCTTTACAATTCACCTCCGTTCGGGGCAAAGCACTTTTTCCTAGACCCCGAGAAGATTCACCTCTCCCCTTTGAAGTGTCGCCTCGGCCTCTTGATCGAACCATTTGCTGTATTAGGGAGAGGAGATTGGTAGTTGAAATTCATTGTTCAAATACATACATGAGATATGTAGGTAAGGGAGAAACAATTGGATATGGTGGTTTTGTGAAGTTGAGTCATGCCTGCAAGACAAGGGATCTGCGGTCCGCACAATTTGACCTGCGGCTACAGATGGGGACTCGCGGTATGCACATTTCTGTTGTGCGGCCGCAGAAGGGAAGTGTGGTTCGCACATTTGACCGCACTTCTGAGTCCCAAAATTGTGAATGCTTTGATGACAGAGAAATGATCAATCTGCTGCCGCAAATGGAATTTTGCAGTCTGCACAATTTGACTTGCGACCGCACCTTGGAGTCTCAAAAGTGAAGACTCTCTGATGATAGAGAAGGGCCTAATCAGCGGCTACAAGAGGAAATCTGTGATTCACACAATTTGACTTGCGATCGCAGATTCCTGACTCACATAAGTTTCTACTAATCCATATCTACAGACCGCACAATTCAAGTCCGGCCGCAGAATTCAAACAATTACGAGCAGACAACTTTTTATTGTAAAAATTTTCAATTTCTTGTACAAATAGGCATGGAAACATTGTAAAAGCATGAAATTTCACTAACCCAATCCTAGTAGAGCATGTATCACGTTAACCCAATTCAGATCTACCCCATATGGACAAACAATTGAACCTTAATAATAGATGGCCTAAAAAGAACTAGAAATCTACAAATGAAACTAACACGCAAAATATTAATGTGAAATTGAAGCATACCAGATAGAGTGAGTGCAATGAGTGACTAATTGATGTTGTTGTGTGTGTGGACAGTGGAAATCTCCAAGAAAATTTAGCAGGGTAACAGTGTTTTGTTCAAATTGGGAAAAGGGTAAAATGAGGTCTCTTGTTCAATTTATACTAGCAATTTTTTAGAAGGGAGAAGAGACGAGTGTCAGTGCACATATTCATGTGTTTTCCGCACCCTAACACCTGAGTGAATATTCTCAGAACCTAATCTGCGGTCAGCAGATTTTCAGGTGCGGCCACAGATTTCACGTGCCGTCGTAGATCGACCTCTAAACTGACAAGCTTAAACTTCAGAGAGTTGGTATTTTTGATTTTTCAAATGTGCAGTCCACAAGATGAAATATGCGGCCACAATGTTCATCTACTATGGAACATAAAAATGTATGGTCCGCACAAATAAAGTGTGGTCCGCACTCTTCTGAACACTTAGCCATATTTTTGTCCACAATTCTTGTAAGTCACACTCATCCCTGTAGCATACTTCAAATCACATTAGAACACAAATAACACCTAACAACAAAAAGAAAAAGGAAAAGAACATGGGTTGCCTCCCAAGAAGCGCCTGATTTAACGTTGCGGCACGATGCAGAAAACCCTCAAATAAAGTAAAGGACCGCCACCACGGGGCTATCTCCAAACTTCCCCATGTAGTGCTTCACCCAGTGACCATTGACTCGGAATACTTCATTATTTTTGTTCTTCAAGTCTAATGCACCAAAAGATGTCACACTCACAAATTCAAAAGGACCACTCCACTTGGATTTTAGCTTCCCGGGAAACATCCTCAACCTTGAGTTAAACAACAATACAAGATCGACCACCTTGAACTCTTTGTTCCAAATGTATTTGTCATGAAGATATTTCATCTTTTCTTTGTACAAGGATGAACTCGCATAAGCATGGTACTGGAACTGATCCAATTCATTCTATGTGCAACCCTCAAGTTAGCGGCTACATCCCAATCAAGATTCAACTTCTTTAAATCCCACATTGCCTTGTGCTCTAGTTCCGCCGGAAGATGACAAGATTTTCCGAACACCAACCTGTATGGCAACATTCCAATAGGCATTTTGTAAGCTATCCGATAAGCCCATAATGCATCATCAAGCTTCTTGGACCAATCCATCCGATTAGCATTCACTATTTTGGACAAGATACTCTTTATCTCCCGGTTGGAGACTTTCACTTTCCCATTAGCTTGTGGGTGATAGGGAGTCATGACTTTGTGAGTAACACCATACTTGCTAAGTAAAGTGTCAAAAGCTTTGTTGTAAAAATGTGACCCCCATGGCTTATAATTGCACGTGGAGTACCAAACCTTATGAAAATATTCTTCTTTAAGAGAGCCACCACACTTCTCGCCTCATTGTTGGGTAAAGCAACTGTCGCAACCCATTTGGATACATAATCCATCGCGACCAAGATGTAGGTGTTTCCACAAGAGCTCACAAAGGGGCCCATAAAGTCAATACCCCACACATTGAAAATATCAATCTTCAAAATGGTTGTGAGAGGCATTTTATTTTTCTTTGAGATTCCACCGGCTCGTTGACATTCATCGCATCTTTTCACTAACACTTGCATCCTTATAAAGAGCGGGCCAATAGAAACCGCAACTAAGCACTTTGGCCGCCGTTCTTGCTCCACCATGATGACTACCATATGGGGAAGAATGACAAGCCCTAAGAATTTCACCTTGCTCTTCTTCCAGTACACATCTTCTAATCACCCCATCCGTATAAATTCAAAAAAGGTATGGTTCATCCCAATAATAGTCTTGACAATCCTGTTTGAGCTTCTTCCTTTGGCTTGAAGAGAACTCATCTGGAATGATTCCACACACAAGAAAATTTGCTAAATCCGCGAACCATGGCACCTATTTTAATAAAATTGCCAAGAGTTGCTCATCGGGTAAAGAGTCATTGATCTCAAGGCCATCATGCGGCCTCCCCTCCTCCTCCAAACGAGACAAGTGGTCTGCCACTTGGTTTTCACTACCCTTTCTATCTTGGATGTCAATATCAAATTCTTGTAACAAGAGCACATATCTCATCAACCAAGCTTTAGAGTCCTTTTTGCTCATAAGATAACTAAGCGCCGCATGATCCGTGTGGATAATAACTTTTGCACCCATCGAGTACGGATGGAATTTCTCAATTGTAAAACAATAGCAAGGAGCTCTTTCTCCAAAACGGTATAGTTGACTTGGCCACTGTTTATAGTCTTATGCTATAGCTCTCTAAAATCAACCCATAAAATTGATTATTCCCAAGTCTTAGAAGCAACAACGAGAAATCAGAAAATTCTCCTATTAAAGCAATATCCCCTAAATTAAACACTCCTAAATTTAAAAGTTTCTTCAACAAGTTATCGTGAAAGAAAAAAAAAATATTCTCGCAATTCTTTATCGTGGATTTCTTTTACCACAAAGATAGCATAGTTTGATATCTAGCGAATTTATAGATACCGAAGTATGTGAATGAAAATTTTGTATTTCGTGATTATGAGCCCGTTTGGATTAGTAAATAGTTGATAAGCTTGCTAAAAAGTTTTATTAAGTGCTGAAACTGATTTTTAAAATAAGCATTTACGTGTTTGGATAGAAGTGCTGAAACTGATAATAAGCAGTTTATGTGTTTGATTAAAAAGTGCTGATAAACTATTCTTTTGTTAAAATGACTAAAATACCCTTGAATGTTTTTCAGAAGATTATAAATTAATTTTTTTTTTTTGTAAAGAAAAGAATTAATAACGAATATGGAATAAAGAAAAAGTCAAGAAATTTATTTTGGGAAAAGCATTTTGTGAATTAGAAAATATTATTAAGGATAAACTAGTAAAAGTGTTGGTCAAACTAAAAATACTTATAAGATGAAAAGTCATAAGTTAGGGGTGACCAGCTTATGACTTATGGTTGATTTTAGCTTATAAGCACTTGGCTTATAAACATTTTGAGTGTTTACCAAACATGTAGATAAATCAAAAGGTGTTTAGCTTATAAGCTTAGCCAAACACCCTCTGGCTCTTTTGGTAATGGATGTCTATATGGTTTTCTTCTTCCTTGGATAGGTTTTAAGGGTAAAATGTCTTATTAAGTTTTTGTTAAAGCAAAGCGGCTACGGTTGCAAAATATTTTGTAAATT
The DNA here is from genome assembly GCF_000390325.3 of Nicotiana tomentosiformis. Lineage (NCBI taxonomy): Eukaryota > Viridiplantae > Streptophyta > Magnoliopsida > Solanales > Solanaceae > Nicotiana > Nicotiana tomentosiformis. The sequence goes on from NC_090820.1 coordinate 43,232,269, forward strand.
GTGACAACAAGTTAAATACTATTGTATAAAGTGAGTGTTCTATAAAATTTACGTCCAGTGGAAAATCATAAGTAGGCACTATTTAAAAAAATTAATACAATCATAGCAGTAGACCATAATTAACAAAAATGGCAGTAAGTTAATACCATTCTCGGTTGGCCAAATTACGCGGTCCCTTAAATTTGGCACCAATTTTAACTTAGACACCTCAACTAAAACTTGTTCGAACACTTCAAAGTGGACCAATTGAACACCATATGTTAGATGGCAAAAGAAGTATTTCTTATTTTTGTTGAGCGCGTGAATTAGTTTTCATCTTTTTATTTCCCTTTTAAAAACTCATTCTTTTCTCTCCCCACCGGTGCCATCACCCTTCTTCTCCTTCTTCCTTCCCAACACCAATTAACTAACTTCAAGCCGATACAAATGTAAAAATATGTAAAGGTACATATAACAATTGAAGTTCACTGAAGCAACTGGAGGTTAAACGTAAGCATTACTGAAGCAACAGGAAAACAACAAACTTATTACTAGTAAAAGACCAAAGCATTACTGAAGCAACAGGAAAGCAGTAAACTTATTGCTAGTAAAAGATCAAAATATTCAAAAGCATTTCAATAATAAAAAAGGAAACAACGGAGGAAAATAAGCTGAAAAAGTACTACCATGTGAGTCTTCTTGGATTGAAAAGGTTAAGAATAAGAGGTGAAAATACAGGAAAATAAAAAATTAGTTTTAACTGCCATTCTTTATACTTTACGAGCAAAAGTGGCATTTAATTCTACCTCAAATAAATGAACATTTGCCTGGTTAACTAAGAACCCAGTTGATTTTAATAAAATTCATAAATACCTACTTGAGTAATTTTGGAGAGAAGTGAGAAACGATAGACTGAACATTTAGAAATAGTGAAATACTTATGCAGTCCTTGTGTGCTTGCTTTGTGCACCGGCACACCAGAATTCGAAGCTGCTCGGCATACTAGCCCTATAACGGAGAGTCTTTTTCCGATTCGGCCGACGACCACCATAAACCACCACCTTCTTCTTCTTCCGGCTGATGCTAACACCCCCTCCTTCAGATTCGGCAATGCCTTCTCTTTTTAAAATACGACATTTTCTTCCTTATCTTTGATTAAAATCAAAACAGAAAAAAAAAAAAATCAAATAAAGGTAGCAGACATAGCTCCTTTCTGCCAGTGACCATTTCCCGGGCATCTCCTTTCTCTTTCTTATTTTTTTGGTCAGTTTGTTTTTATTCTGTTTCTCTCCTTTTTGTTGCTGACATGTAACTTTTTCATTAGTGTAGTCTGACCCTTCAAAAGAGTGTGAGATTCACGCACTAGTGTTGATTTCGGATTGTTATATTTATGTGCAATTGGTCCACTTTTGATGGGTTAAAGTGTTTAATAGGAACAAGTTTTAATTGAGGTGTGTGAAATTTAAGGGCTATGTATGTATTTGGCCTTAGGAATTTATCATGGCAACTAATATTAACAGCACCATAATAGATTCCTAAATTCAAGGAGAAACTCATGTATAACAACTCCAATATTTTCTTTCCTATTTCTTGGCTCAAAGTATTATCTTCCAAATATGTTTTACATATATCTTATTTTTGAATGGATAATTTGATACGATACATATATCTTATTTTTTTAGTCTATATCTTATATACTAATATATGTGATATCCCATATACGTCGACATATTTTGTAGTTAACAATTGCATATTGAAATACTAATATCATCCTATTTGTTTAAAAAAAATATAAGAGTGCGTGTGTGTATATATATATATATATATATATATATATATATATATATATATTGTATGATAAAATATCTTAAGGATATATATTTTATTTAAACAATAAAAACCTGTATATTCTAAAGAATATAGAATATATTTAGTAGAAAAAAATACTGTATATATGTGGATCCTATACAATATAAATCTTATATAATGATATTGTATAATCTCATTAATAACAATAATATTAATTGAAATATATCAAGTATAGTTAAATTGGTATTAAATTAAAAATTTGAAGTTGGTAAGAGATATTTCGAAGTAGTTGGCGGAGAGGAGGTTTCTACTAGTTGAAACCCATTTTAGATCGAAGAAGTATTGTATACTTAATCCAAAGATTTGATCGGAAAGTATGGTCTCAAGTGAAAATAGATTTTGGTGTTTAAAAAAACATGTAGATAAGATGAATTATAAGATAAAATTTAGGATAAAAGATGAGAGGAAAGAGAGTGTGCAAATAAAAAAAAATCCCATGATTTGTGCCTCATGTTGACTAATTAATTATACCCATAATCTTTACAATATGCTAAGTATATAATAAAATCTGCTATTTATAAAATAAATAAGAAGTGATTACTTTCTAAAATAATTTTTAAAAGAGAATTTTACCTTGAACACAGAGACTTAAAGAGTATTTATAAGAAATACAACCACTTTTACAAAATTGCACTATATACAATTTATTACAATTTTTTAACTTCCTAATTAGATTATATACCACTTTAATATCCCTTAAATATCTCATTTTAAAGCCTAAAAATTAGGAATAGTCATTACAACTAAAACTATCTTAAATGCATAATTTTCTCCTAAAAATACTCTCACTTAATATAGAATTAGAGATTGTTTTTACTTTGTATGATTTGTTTTTTCGCTCCATAATCTGTATTCTAGGGCCAATTGAAATTTCTTCCTCATTTTTCCTCTAGCAATTAGTAAACTTTCATGATGCTTCCAATGCTTTTCTGGTGTATCAAGCTATACGAAGAATATATATCTTATATGGTACTAGTTTTAATATACTCACATTGTGTGTGTCCCTCATATTAATAAAAATAAAATTTTAAAATAAAATAAATATTATTCAAAATATATATTTGCACTATAATATAAAACTTAACAAAAAGTTGTTAGTTCTAAAATAATAGATGTGTTAATCATGTTTAGGAATTTGATCTACTCTAATAGTCCTTCTTTACTTTGTTATAGCATTTGCTTTATTGTATAAAAGTGTCATAGGATTAACCATAAGTAAAAGTGTCATTTGCCTTGTTCAACATCACTTGAGTACTTGGGTACATTTATGTTAGTTTAGTGTGTATGATAGTGTTGGATTATGGGTCGTGGGCCGCTCCATGCGTACATTTATGTTAGTTTAGTTGTTTTCGCCCGGTTATTAAATAACAATGATATCAGAGTAATGTATGGTGTATTCTGTTTTGAATACATAGTTGAATGAAGTAATTTGTTATCACTGTCCATGGCGGAAAAGTCTTTTTTTTTTGTGTTTCGGCTAAAGCTATGATAGCAGGTCCTTAGTTCTACCTAATTTAATCTTTCCACTTTAACCACAATTAACAATTCAGTTGTTTCCTCCCACGTGTCAAAGAGAATTTGATTGTTATGGTCTTGATGTTAGATTCCAGAAAGAAGATGAAATTGTGGCCTTCTAAACATTCAGTTTTCTTTTGAAAAAAAAAAGTAAAAAAAGTGGTATAAGGGATTTGGTAATTTTTTTTTATGGATCAAACGTTAGGAAAGGACCATGAACAGATTTCTTAAAACTCAAAAGACTAAGTTCTATTTCAAAGAAGGCAACTAGTGAACCAAAATGGATAGAATTATGTTTGCCTATTTTAATGACTTTTAGAGTTATTTTTGTAGTGATGACATGATGATGGCATGGTGATTGATTAAAAGATTTTTGTTTCTTTATAGCCATTGAATGACACTATATATATGAGTTACAAATAATGGTCATCAAAACAATTTTGTCTACTTACTGCATCGTTGCATTATCATGTTCAAAAGTCATACTACTACTTTGTCTTAAGAAATGCAAAAGTGGTCATATATTATAGAGACAAAGAACTTTAGCCTAGATGGATATTTATTGTTTAATCCCAAATTGCAAGGATAGAAAGGCCGAATTTCTTCTTTTGATTAAATTGGACACTTGTCAATTTTTGTGCACATAATGGGGTATGTGCAGTGTTATGTATTGATTTATTGGATAGTTATACATTATAAAATTGAATAGTTACAAAGCATAGACTATTAAGAAGAATTATACGGTTTTACTGGTTTCCTCGGCCTGCGTACTTTATGCTTTTCTTACTTGATCTGTAATAATGTATAGAGATTTGGTCTAAATTTCAGCTCACTATTTCATAATGTTAAAAATTAGTTTAGTACTAATCCCTCAAATTGATATACTTCTACAAGTAATTGTGATATATGTTGTCACATTGAATGGTTGTAGCCATTCTTATTGTTTCATTGGTCCTATTTCAGACATGGCTGAACTGGGACAAGCTCGAATTACTCCAAGTGAGAGTTCTCGAATTCGAGGAAGGGGATAACGTAGAAGGATACGTCGTCGGAGGACTTATTTCTATAATGATTCAGACTCGGAACCTGAAGTCATCAGGAATGTCCCAAGGGCGAGGCAAAATTAAGGGATCAGAGGGGTGAACGAAAGGAAGGAGAAAAGAAATTTACAGAGTTTAACGAATTTAAAATGGGGCCTGATGTTTCCATTCCTAAACATGTACGCTATTTTAGGTTAAAAAGAGCAGAATTGGCTAATTAGTTAGAAATTACTGATTGGGAAGCATTAACTATTTTAGCGGACTCTCTTAGAGAGCCTTAGGATAAAATTTTAACTGAGATCTATCATGATATTTGGCCTACTACACCTTTTAGCGTATATGTGCAAAAGTTAGTGTTCGATTGGTACATGTATGTCCTAACAAACATGTAAATTGTTATTACGAGTTTTATCTTAATAAAATTTAAATTATGTTGTTTGTCTCACCAGTTACATATATTATTTATTGTTTTATTTTGTAATGGGATTGAGACTTGAAATGAAGTACACACTAAGGAGTAATTTTAATATTAATTAAAATATTTAGATATAGATGATAAATGAAAACGTAATGACCTTTCGATTATATACTAAATGTAAAGTCACTATTATAATTAATTTACTTGAGTGTGTAATCATATGCATAAATTGACTGAAGTATATATTGATGAGTTAAACTTGTAATATTGTCTCTAATAACAGACATGGCATCAAAAAGTATCATTGCTGCCTTGAACAAGGGTGACAAATTAAATGGTGAAAATTATGATATCTGGAGTCGTAAAATATGGTATGTACTCGAAGAGCAAGATGCTCTTGAAAGTATTAACCATGTTATGAGTCACCTAGAGGAGGGTAACACTGCCCAACATAGGAGGGATTTGGAAACTTAAAAATAAAGATTTCACTGCACGTGAAATTATTGTAAGTTCAGTTGCTGATGATCTCATCCACGGATGTGAGCAATATCCTACTGCTCAAGCCATGTGGGCACATTTAAGAGGGGCATATGGGGGTACAACTGTAACTCGCCTTCGATAGCTGACAATCAAGTTTGACATGTGCAAAAAAACGTCATGATCACAGTGTCAAGCAACATCTAAGGGTGATGTCAAACATGATCTCAACTCAAAAGTGTTGGTCATGTTCGCTCTAATGAGCTAGTTCATGCAGTGATTCGGTCCTTTCCAACAATTGGGAACATCTGAAAGTTAACCTGACCCACAATGATAACATCAAAATTTTTGTTGATATTGTCCGTCATGTGGAGCTTGAAGATGAGCGGCTTGGTGCTGCTAAAGCTGTACCTAATGCCTTTGTGGCAAAAACAAGTGGTACAAAGAGATCAAGCTTCAAGCACAAGAGAAACTGAAAAAATGACGGAAAGGGTAAGGAGACCGGAGAAGGATCCTCCAAGAAAAGAAACAATCCAAATTCCAAGAAAGGAAAACGGTTCTACAAGAAGAAAGACAAGAGTAAGATGGATTTCTATAATTTCCAAGTTCCAGGGCATTTCGCTCGTGAGTGCACTAAGTCGAAAAAGGTAGCATTTCAAAACGCATATCTTAGTGCTATATATGTCTCTAGTACTATTTTACTAACTGAATCTTATCATGTGTGGATTGTAGACTCAGGGGCCACCGACCATGTGAGTCGTGACAGAGAAGCGTTTATAGAGTTTCAACGAGTTCCACCCCGGATCAAAGCATGTTTATGTAGAAAATAATGCAAAGCTTGAAGTCAAAGGGATAAACACTTGCAGCATGGACATGCGTGGTGGCCGATCATTGATATTGCATGACGTCCTATATGTTCCAGAGATTTGAGGAAAGTTAGTCTCTGTGTCTGTTCTTCTAGATTTAGATTTCAATTTGAACTTTAGTCGCAATGGTCTTAGAATTACTCAAGACAATATTTTTTATGGTTTTGGACATCGTTATGATGGTTTTATTGTGTTAGATTGTAATCATGCTATGTATAACTATTATGTTGACCGTTGTATTATGGCATGCTATTCTAGTAATAATGGTGTTGATGTTATTACATGGCATGCAAGATTAGGTCACATAGGGCAGGATAGAATGAATAGATTGGCTAAGGAAGGACATTTAGGTTCTTTCTCTAAAATTGAAATGCCAACTAGTGAAAATTTTCTTGCCGGAAAGATTACACGTAAACCATTTGGAAAGGCTAAGAGAACTGATTTTTCATTGCAATTAATCCATTATGATATTTTTGGTCCAATGAATGTGAGGGCTAGGTCTGGTGCTTTATATTGTTTTACATTTATTGACGATTTCACGCGCTTTGGTTATGTCTATTTATTTTCTCATAAATCTGAAGCACTAAAATGCTTTAAGAAATATTAAATAAAATTGAGAATCAATTTGATAAAAGGATTAAGACCTTAAGAACCGATAGAGGGCGTGACTATCTATCAAATCAGTTTGAAGAATTGTGTAATGAAAAGGGCATCACCAAACAGTTAACTATTCCTTACACACCTCAACAAAATGGTGTAGCAGAAAGAAGGAATATAACACTGCTGGATGTGATAAGGTCCATGATGGCACAAGCAAATTTACCTATCTCCTTTTGGGGAGATGCGCTATTGACTGCAACCTACATATTGAACAAAGTGCCTTCTAAATCAGTTTCTTCCACCCCTTATGAACTATGGACTGGTCATAAACCAAACTTGAATAATTTACGACCTTGGGGTTGTGCTGCGTATGTAAAAGATTCTTTTAGCAAGTTTGGAAAATTAGGTCCAAAAGGCAAGAAATGTATCTTCATAAGATATTCAGAACATGATGGTAGGCTACAATTGCGTGTTTTAGTTGCTTATCGCACTCTAATTTATTGCACTTTAATTGAGCAGTAGGAGTTGAGCTTTCAATCGCTAGTGTTTTGCATTAATTATGTGTTTTATGACTTGTAAGAGTGATCCTGAGCTATGTAGATGTTATGGAATGAATTCAAGTTATTCTGTAGCTTTGAAGTCTCAGTAAAACCTCAAGGATTAAGTTGGGATCGTGTTCGGGGATCAGTGGACAATTATGCACTAAACGAAAGAAACAAAGAATCGAGCAGGACGTCATCAAGGTGCGCGAGTGCACACTGGGCGCGCATGTGAGGAAGAATACCTTCCTATTCTGGAAAGAGTCCTATTTCACGTAGGAAAGGGTGTGTTCGTTTGGGCCCGACCATTCTTGGTATATATACATGAGAAAACGGTATTTTTGGGACTTTTGACACATCTAAGACCTAATGAGGCTAAGAAAAAGTGGTAGAAACAAGAGAACAAAGATTTCATCATTAAATCGTCACTCAAGACAAGAGTTTAGATCGTTTATGCTTTCCTTTAACTTAAACTTATTTGTGATGAATTACTCCATATTTATGATGTAGTTCTCTTTAGGGATTGATGGATTTGGTGTATTGATATTTGTTTGTGGATTATTAACTCTACTTTGTATGTATTGTATCATTTTGGGTGTTTTAATTATTGCATCTATTTTCACATGTTCATGTAATCGAAATATGCATAACTTATGATATTTTTGCATTATCTTGTTAGTTGAATTCATTGATTCTTCTTGGTAATCAAAAGAGGCTATTTGAATTATTGTTTAGACCTAGTTAGGAGGATAATAGAAAGTGGTTCTCCTAAAGACCAATCCACTACGAATTTTTGCATATCTTCACCGAGCATAAATTGGTTCATATTGTGAGGTTGAAATTTAATCGAGAGAAGAGTTTCTACTGAACGTTTGAACTAATAATTTAATGAATTAGAGAGACTCACTTGAACCGTTGGAGTGAATTAGCTAGAGTTAAACCCCACACAAGTATCTTGCACCTATCCAATCAACCCCTATTTTCTCCTATTGATATCTTCCTTACTCATTGTTGTGATTGTCATTAGTCAATAATTTAGACTTTTATTTAATTTTAGTTTTAATCACATAATTCTAAGTATCGATCATCTTGGATAGCAATTAAACTATAAGCTACGAAAACACTATTTAAATCCAATCCATGTGGATACGATATGTTTTCTATACTATATTCGACTAGCGAGCATATTTAAGTATGTATTTCGTGCTCGTCAAATTTGGTGTTGTTGCCGGGGACTGGCAATTAATAGTGTTTGAAATAGTTTGTGGTGCTAATTCAGGAATTTATTCTTTTTATTTTATTTTTCTCTTTTTACGTTTGGTGTTACTTGATTGTGTGTAGGCTACAGGTTAGATTGGTGCATGATTCGATCCTCTGGGAAGGAAGTGCCCTCATATTAACAAAAATCGAGAAACAACTGCGATAGTTGAGGAAGGAAAGAAATCTCGCCGAGAATACAGAGAAGGTTGGGCAATCCTCAACCAAGGAAGTTATGGCGGGAGATGAGTATAATGTTGATTTGGCTACAAGAGAGGCATCCCAGCAAAGAAAAAAAAGTTACGCGAGATGCTGGGGAGACAACTCTTCAAAATGCACAACTTGTCTACGAAGAGGAGAGGGCTCGGAGAATTGCTCAGAATCTACCTTTGGGTGCAGACCAATTCAAAAATATAGCTCCCCGTGCCGGGAAACCATTGGGTGATTATGCTAGACCGGTCTACAACCAAGGCTTATCAAATGTGAGACCACTTCCAATTGCAGCTAAAAATTTTAAGTTAAAGCAGGGGTTGCTTCAAACCCTTCAAAACAGTTGTCTTCAGAGGAAAGATGAACGAAGACCCAAACAGTCATCTAATGGACTTCGAAGAGATTATGAGCACCTTTCAATACAAAGGTGTGTCACAAGATGCAGTTTACTTAAGGGCATTCCCCTTCACACTCAAAGACGATGCAAAGCACTGGTTTCGAAGCTTTCCTGATGGATCGATTAGAACATGGGATGATATGACTAGAAAAGTCTTGACAAATATTTCTCATCATCAAAGACGGGCAAGTTTAGAAGAGAAATCCATAACTTCTGTCAGAACGAGATTGAAACTGTGTTTGAAGCTTGGGAGAGGTTTAAGGAGATAGTTCGAAAGTGTCAACATAGCGGAATTGAACTCTGGATGCAACTCCAGGACTTTTGGGATGGATTAACACCTGTCGCTCGCAGAACATTGAGCAATGCAGCTAGAGGACCGTTGATGAAAAAGATTCCCGAGGAGATAGTCAAAATTCTAGATGAGTTATCTGAGGAAGCAAATTAGTGGCCCTCTAAAATTTCTGAAAAAAGAAGATCAATTGGTGTTCACCAAGTTGGCGCTAACACATTTGTGCAGGTATAGCTTGATGTCATGGCCAAGGAAATAAGGAAGTTGGCCTTAGCCTCGATACACAATGATACCCATGCAGCGTGTGATATATGTGGAAGAGGTCACCTTACTCATGAGTGTCAAGCCTCAATCGAGGATGTTAATGCTGTCGGGAATTATAACTTCAATGTAATGGGTCAGAAGCACCCCGGTTTTTCATGGAGTTCACCTGGGGGTACTGCAAATGCATGGCAACAAAACAATCCCAGATTTCAAGGACAAGGAGCTTCTGGTTTTGCGAATCGGCCGAAGTTGCAATTCCCTCCTCAACATTCCACTCAGCCTGGGCTAGAAGATCTAATGAAGTACTTCATTGTCAAGACATATGAGAGATTATATATTTATGGCTTAGCTATCAAAGAACTTGGCACTGGTTTGCGAAACTTGGAGAAGAAAGTGGGACAAATTACAACAGTATTGTCTGAGAGAATTCCAGGTACTCTACCAGCTGACACCAAGAGAAATACCAAAGAAACATTGAATGTTGTGACCTTGAGAAGCGGGAAAGTGCTGAAAGATCCCACTCCAGTCCAAAAAGAGGTGGTACCTAAAAAAGAAAGTGAGGAGAAGCTAAAAATTGAAGGTGATAAGAGGACAAAAGGCAAGAAGGGAGATGCCAAAAAGAAGAAGGAGGACACGTTGAGAAAGGAAGATCGGAATGAGAGCGAGCACATGCCTGCTCTACCTTTTACCCGAAAGTTGTATAGAGAAAATCTGGAAAAGCAGTTTGAGAAATCTTTAGAGATGCTGAGGCAGGTTAATGTAAAATTGTCATTCACATAAGTTCTCTCACAAATGCCAGCTTATGCCAAATTCTTGAAGGAGATCCTTACAAAGAAGAGGAAGATAGAAAAGACCTCAGTGGTCAAGATCACAGAGCATTGCAGCGTAATCTTGCAAAACAAACTCCCACAAAAGTATGGAGATACAGGGAGCTTTACTATACCTTTCTCGTTAGGCACTCTTAATTTTGATAAATCTTTGTGTGATTCTGGTGCCTTAATTAATTTAATGCCTTTGTCTATTCGCGGGAAGCTGGAGAATGATCTTGGAAAGATAAGGTCTGCACCAATATCTTTGCACCTAGCAGACGAAACAACTATAATACTCGAGGGGATCATGGAAGATGTCTTAGTTCGGGTAGAAAAGTTTTTATTTCCTGTAGATTTCATTGTGGTGAAGCTGGAGGAGAACAAAGAGGTCCCCTTTATCTTAGGAAGCCCATTCTTAGCGACGGGACATACATAATAGAAAGCTCATGCTTGGAGTGGGTAAGGAGATGGTGACGTTTGAGATGAATGTGGAGATGGGGGTGAGAAAGGAGAATCCAGCTACAAGTGTAGAGTGGAGAATGAAAATCTCGAAAGAGAAGGTCCTAGTGATTGAGAAAGACAAGTGTGGGGTGTACCCCAAGAAGGCTAAGAAGAAGTTATCTGCATGGATGTGTGCACTAGTTCGGGCATGAAGAATAGAGCTCGACTTTGACTCAGACCTTGACTAGAGATTCAAGAAAGTTTCTCTACCTTATGCTTTTTAATTGTGTCATGGGGACATGCCACAACTTAAATCATGGGGTGGGGGATATATTTGTATGTATGTTGTATGTATATTAATTTAGTTAGTTTCTTTTGATTAGTTGTAGTAGTTTGAGAGAAAGAAATTAGAAAACCATAAAACTTTTAAAATTTTTGATGTATCCCGACAATGGATATCATTCGACGGGTTTCTTGATGGATTAAAGTTGAAAGAAAAAGACAAATGATTTTCTTTTATTAGGTAGTGTTCTAATTCCCCCTTCATTTTTCTTCGTGTCCCGGTTCTTTTCCAAGGGTTTTGTTTGAACCGAGTATAGTTAGTTTTAGTTTTTGTTAATAGTAGGAGACATTATGATGTGGTTTGAATTGAAAGCCAATATTTCTTGACTTGGTTATGCCTTGAGAATAGTGAGCGCTTTAGTTGTGATTCTTAGGCTCAGTTTTTGACTCTTGTATAAGTACCTTAAGCTATATGATCTTTACTTTATTTAACTGCTTTGACTAGAGTGTCTTGATAGTCTAATCCGTAGTGAGTTATGTGCCATGTGTGTGTGAGATTTGTGTCATACTATGCATTGCATTTGATGTCTAGAGCTTACCCTGTGTGTTTGCAAAGCGAAATAGTAGTTTTATTCAGTCTTGGAAGTGATATAGGAATTTCTTTATTGAACCAGTTGTATGATTTTATCCACCTAATTATTATGTATCGTAGTTTATCCCGTTGAGCCTGTAATCCTGTTTATTTGGTAACCACATTACAAGCCTTACTCATTTGTTTGAATTAACCATCTATTTGAACCATTAACCTCTCGTGAGCACTTGAAATTGTATGAACTTTGTATAAGTTGAAGTGTGGGGTGATTGAGTTGGTTTTTGAGTGGAGCTAATGAAAATGGAGAAAGGTGCACTGTTTTGAAAACGTAAGATCCACTTGAAAGAGAAAAAAATACATAGTGTATTGCTGTTAAAATTATTCATTGATAAGTGGTAACTCTTGATGTATTTGTGCTTAAAGAAGTTGAGAGTTAATGTAAATTAATGTGATAGTGGAGTATTGGTTTGGCATACTTGTGGGGTTTTAAGAATGAGATGTATGTATTAAAGTTCTTAGGAAGGTGTAGTCACTCTTATATCTAAATGTATCCTACCCGTCCTGCAGCTTACATTACAACCAAAATAAAGTCATACTTGATCCTTGACTGAATGAGCTCAATTAGTAGAGTATTACATTACGATCAAGCCTATGGTTCATCTTTTGTGGCATATGAATGTTGATTCTGAGAGGGAGCGAATATTTTCTATCTTGAGTTCCTAATTGTTCTTAATTTCTATGGTGTGTGAAACTACTCTCTATTGTTGTGTGAGGGCACTTGATTCATAAAAGAAAGGTAATGTCGTTGACCTCTAGGTTAGGGTAAGTGAGTGAGTTGTAAATAATGCGTGGTAATTTTGAGTCAAATGTTAAGGCAAGGATGTTACACTATTGTGCTTAATCTATTTTAAATATTCTTGGTATGATAAATTATGAAAGTTATGTAATGAGGTCGTGTCTATATAAAGTGCAGTTTGATTGCTCAAGGACGAGAAATGGTTTAAGTGTGGGGTGTTGATGGTAGGGTATAATTACATATTTTAGTTGCTTATCGCACTCTAATTTACAACACTTTAATTGCGTTGAGCTTTCAATCGCTAGTGTTTTGCATTAATTATGTATTTTATGCCTTGTAGGGGTGATCCTGAGCTTTGTAGATGTTATGAAATGAATTCAAGCTATTCTGGAGCTTTGAAGGCTGAGTAAAAGCTTAAGGATTAAGATGGGATCGTGTTCGGGGATCAACGGACAATCATACACTTAACGAAAGAAGAGGAGAATCGAGCAGGACGCCACCTAGGTGTGCGAGCACGCACTGGGCGCGCATGTGAAGCAGAATACCTTCCAAAGTGCACGGCCATATGCGTGAGCACATTCCCAGGTGCGCAACCGCGCACGTCCTATTTTGGAAAGAGTTCTATTTCGCGTAGGAAAAGGTGTGTTCGTTTGGGACCGACCCTACTTGGTATATATACATGGAAAAACGATATTTTTGGGACTTTTGACACATCTAAGACCTAAGGAGGCTAAGAAGAAGTGGGAGAAGCAAGAGCACAAGGATTTCATCATTTAATCCTCACTCAAGACAAGCGTTTGGATCGTTTATGCTTTCCTTTAACTTAAACTTATTTGTGATGAATTACTCCATATCTATGGAGTAGTTCTCTTTAGGTATTGATGGATTTGGTGTATTGATATTTGTTTGTGGATTATTAACTCTACTTTGTATGTATTGTATCATTTTGGGTGTTTTAATTATTGCATCTATTTTCACATGTTCATGTAATCGAAAGAGGCATAACTTGTGATGTTTTTGCATTATCTTGTTGGTTGAATTCATTGATACTTCTTGGTAATCTAAAGAGACTAGTTGAATTATTGTTTAGACCAAGTTAGGATGATAATCGAAAGAGGTTCTCCTAAAGACGAATCCACTACGAATTCTTGCATATCTTCACCGATCAGATATTTGTTCATATTGTGAGGTTGAGACTTAATCGAGAGAGGAGTTTCTACTGAGCATTTGAACTAATAATTGAGTAAATTCAAGAGACTCACTTGAACCTTAAGAGTGAATTAGCTAGAGTTAAACCCTAGACAAGTATCTTGCACCTATCCAATCAACCCCTATTTTCTCCCATTGATATCTTCCTTACCCATTGCTGCGATTGTCATTAGTCAATAGTTTAGACTTTTAGTTAATTTTAGTTTTAATCACATAATTCTAAGTGTCGATCATCTTGGATAGCAATTAAACTAGAAGCTACGAAAACACTGTTTAAATCCAATCCCTGTGGATATGATATTATTTCTGTACTATATTCGACTAGCGAGCATATTTAAGTGTGTATTTTGCGCTCGTCAGAACACTCTAAAGGGTACTTGTTCTGGGGTGAATTATAGGATGGAAGTGTTACTGAGTTTGAATCACGAGATGTCACATTTTTGGAAAATGATTTTCCAAAGAAGGGCGAGGTAAGGAATGGAGAGTCTTTTTATGAAATGTTGAACTCAGAAAGTCAGCAAGTGTCTTCTAACACAATTGATAATTAAATTGATCAGGATCTTGTTCTTGATCCGAGTGGGAGTGGGGGTTCTCAATCCCAAAATCCTTATGACGAATCTGAATTTCAACTACGAAAGAGTACCAGGAAAAATATACCCAAACATACTTATGAGATTGAAGATTACGTTTTCGTGATGGCTCCCATAGAAATGGATGAGAAAAAGTCAGTGACTGAGGCCTTATCGAACCCTGGAAAAGATGAGTGGATGAACGCAATGAAAGAAGAATTGGAGTCCATGAAAACTAATAAAGTCTAGGATCTAGTTGACCTTCCGCCTGGACGAAGAGACATTGAGAACAAATGGGTTCTTAAAGTTAAACGCAAAGCGGATGGGTCAATAGAAAGATACAAGGCACAATTGGTGGGAAAAGGCTTTACTCAAGAAGCTGGAATAGATTATGAGGAAACATTCTCACCAGTTGTAAAATTTACCTCAATTCGCTTACTTTTGGCTATTGTTGCACGTTTAGATTTGGAATTATATCAAATGGATGTGAAGGCATCTTTTCTTAATGGAGAACTAAACGAAGAAATCTACACGAAACAATATGTTGGCTTCATCATTAAAGGCTAAGAAAAGAAGGTTTGTAAATTGAAAAGATCTAATTATGGCCTCAGGCAATCTCCAAGACAATGGTATTTGAGGTTTCACAAGGAGGTGATCTCGTATGATTTCACCATGATCAGTGAAGACCATTGCATTTATGTGAAGAAGTGCAATGGGATGTTTGTAATTCTTTTTCTTTACGTGGATGATATTTTATTTGCCGGAAATAATTTGGAGTATTTGAAAACTATCAAGTCATGGCTTTCAAAGTCATTTGACATGAAAGATATGGGTGAGGCATACTATATCCTTGGAGTTAATATCCAAAGAGACTGTTCCAAAAAGTTATTGAGTCTATCTCAAGAAACTTATATAAAGACAATTTTGGAGCATTTTCGCATGAATAGTTGCAAATCCATGGATACTCTTATAGCGAGAGGTGAAACTTTAAGCCTTGAAATGCATCCCAAGACTAAAAATGAAAAGGAAGACATGTCTCGGATTTCGTATTCAAGTGTTGTCGGGAGCTTGATGTACAGTATGATGTGTACTCGCCCAGACATTTGTTATGCCGTAGTTCTAGTTAGCAGGTATCAATCCAATCCTGGAAGAGATCATTGCAAAGTTGTGAAGAGAATTTTTAGATACCTGAAGGGAACTACTGATTATTCACTATGTTATAGTGGAAATGATTTATACCTGAGAGGATATACAGATGTTGATTGGGCTGGTGACCGAAATGATAGAAAATTAATATCCGGTTATTCCTTCTTACTTAATGGTGGTGCTATATCATGGAAAAGTAAGAAACAAATGTGTACATCCCTTTCAATGATGGAAGCTAAGTTCGTGGCTTGTGCATCTGCAGTACAAGAAGTTGTTTGGTTGAAGAAATTCTTTGAGTATTTGGATATTACAAAGAACCCTTAGGGTCCCATGACTCTATATTGTGATAGTCAAGCGGCTATTGCATACACAAAAGATCCTAAGTATCACAACAAGACCAAATACATTGACGTTAAGTATAACTTTGTAAAATATATGGTAGCAAGTGGAGAGATATATTTGAGAAACATGTAATGGCTCTAAGTTTGTGAAGGATATGAATATATATTTATGTATTGTAAAATGAGTTGATTATTATAATATGCTCATCAATATTTGACTCTTGAATTTATGCTTATATTCATATGCACTTGATGATGTTTTGTTGATAAAGAGTGTGTCGAACAAATCGCGATATTGGCTCTCTCACACGAGCAATCGCCTCTTACGTTAAGAATCGTGAAGAGATGAGACCTTATAGAACCCTGGATAATGCGAGGTTATATTTACTTATTAAGGTCGTCTTGATAACTAGTTAGGCTTACAAATTTTAATATTCGATTATGAATTATTTTGTAAGCCAGATACGAGTTTCTCCAAAAAGTTGGATTTGAGGATTATTAAAATGAGAAACTCGGATTAGACATTTGGAGGTGTCTAGACCATGATCTGTACGGTGTGGAATGATTAAAAAAGTAAGATACACGCGCCAATATAAGGTGAGAACATTGTAACATGTGTTTGATACCACGTGTGCTATCGACTATGGGATAATGGAAGAATGAATCCCTGCTTCTTCATTGTGTGAGATCCCAAAGAAGTTATATTAACTTTTATTGAAATACCCTTTGACCTTTTACTATCTCTTGAAGTGCCAATAAGTGTTGCTATTTTAGCATGTCACTAATAGCCATGAGTGATTCGGCAATGCAGTGCATGTCTAGGAAAGCAGTTGATTTGAAATGGAAAGATTCGAGTAGAAAGGTAAGACAACTAAAAAGAAATTTATTTTGGTAATTTAACTTGTTTTCATAGATCGACCATTACACTTACCATGAGGGTATCAAATGTAATTATGAATACAAAGTTATTCATGAACTCGAGTTCACCTCCTTTCTAGGATGAGGGATCAGAGAACAAGCTATAAGAGTAGCAAATGATGTCTGGGGTATTGCGAGTAATAAGATCCTCATGCTAGTAGTGAATCCTTTCCGTATGTGATTGGGTTTCTACATAAAGCTTTAGTACAACCTTTAATTGGTTTTGGAATGTTACAGCTCTTTGTGCTCGCAGGTCGCACCAACTATTTGCCAGTATGAACTGTGTGTCAAAGACATCGGTCTAGCCCACTATGAGCGAAGTGGGAGATGCTAGATTATGGGTCGTAGGTCGCTCCATGTGGGTTGACCCGACCAGGTTAGTAGAGATAAATGAGAGAGGTTAAGGGAAGTTACCACTAAATCACAAACTCACACTAAAGTGAACATGCAAAAAGGGAGTGGTGGGTTATCTTCCTTAACCGCTATTACTCTGCCTATTTATGTTAAGGAGAAAACACAAAACTTTCAAGCGTTGAATTTTCTCTCTGATTAATCCTTTCTTCAAGAAAAATACACACAAATTAGGGCATCTAATTGGTGAAAGATTAGCTTTGTTTCCTAGTGATTCAAAGGTTGATTGGGGGCAATTCTTTTGGTGGTGAGTTCAACGGTTTCCGTTGCGTCAATAAGGTACATAACTCGTTGTACTCGCCCCGTTATTAAATAATTGATAGTTTACTAACAATTAATAATTCTTTATTCACATTTTACTTATTTTATGAGAATGCTAAAACTTGTTCAAAACTTTCACATTTGATTAAATAAACAAAGACTCCTAAACATAACATTTAAAACTTTGAATTTGCAATAAATTAATTGGTAAAGCTTTATTACTTGAAAAGAAAAGAGACAGACTTCTAGAATGTATTCGAAATTTTCCTGATGTTAATTTTCAGTGGTCTTTTGTAAATTTGTTTGCTAATGAAACAGCCTATTTTTAATCCGTTTTTTCTTCTTCTCTTTTGTAAGCTCGTTTGCTTATGAAACAACCCATTTTTAATCTGTCTTTTCTTCTTTTCTTTTTTTCCTCTTTGTATTATTTGTTTTTTTAATCTTTATAATTTTCTTTTGGTGAAAAAACCCACTAACTTGGATAAACAGAGGGATTTTCGTTGACTTTAATTTCCAATTTTTTCTATTATTTTTATTTAATGAGAATAAACATGTCCTATCTGTTTTAAAAGTTCTAGAATTATAACAATTTTATTAACAAAAAAAAGGACTCCCACGTCTAAAAGGATGCTCGAAACCTAAAAACGAGATTTTCAAGGCACATGTCCTACGTGCCTTGGAAGTCATAATGTAAATTTTCTTTAAGCTTGTGAAACTAAAAATGTGGGATATTTTACACATATGGTAAATTATATAGTTTAAATAAGGAAGAAATTAATACATAAAATTAAGACAAGTTTGAATTCCTAAATATTAAAAAAATAATTAAATGACTATTGTGTCCAATGTGAAATCTATTTTTAAAGGTTAAAAAAGGCGAACGACATTTTCCTAAGGGCCTTCGTGCTTTTAATATAACTAGTTTTAGAGTACGCGCATTGCGCGTGTATCTCATATAAATGAATATAAATTTTATAAAAATTATATAGATATTATTCACCAAAGTGTCTGAATTATTAAATAAAAATTATAAAAAAATCCAAACAGCTGAAAGAAAAAAGCAAGATGAATATTAATATTTGGACTTTCGTTAGGGATAGATTTAGGTTCTCACGTCATCTTTTCTACGTAGATTCGATCATTATCATGATAAAGGAATTATACATGTTAATAAACGTTGTTACTTCCTTTAGCTCAACAATGATTGGTAATATTAGTAGCCACATATCGACACTTAGCTTGAAGAAACTACGAAACTCTAACTTTTGAAAATTATCTTATTAATATTTTCTTTAAAAAAAATAGCTTGAAATAACTAACATTTCTAACATTATCAACTTTAAATCTTTAATTTTTAGTAATCTAAAAATAATCGTGAGCTCCTCAGTATGATTTTTTACAATTTACTTTAAGTTTTCGTCTCTTGGTATCTTAAAGTGGAACACTTCTAATGTCACCTGGAATACTATTGTTCTGGGTGAAATAACAATTCCTAAAATTATGAATTCTTATGAAAATGGACTTGCTCGACTTATATAAGTAATCTTAGTGGGATGACATGTGATGACCCGATAGGTCACATTGAGTTTTAACCTTTATTTTTGTGTTCTGAGACCTTGAATAACTCCTTTTAGCCTTTCTTGATTTACGTGTGCAGTCCATGTCTCTTTCCGGAAAAGTTTTATGTGAAAAAATGATACTCCCTCCGTTTCAATTTATGTGAACTCATTTGACTAGGCACGAAATTTAAGAAAAGAGAGAAGACTTTTGAACTTTTGGTGTAAAATGATGCACATATATTTTGTGTGGTTATAACTCATTGCATAAAGATAAATTATTTCCAAATAAGAAAAATGGTCATTATTTTTGGCACAGATTAAAAAGAAAATAGGTTCACATAAATTGAAACGGAGGGAGTAAAAATATAAAACTTAGCCTTAAAAATGAATTGAGTTGACTAAGGTCAACATTTTTATGTAAATGGACCCCGAATCAGTATTTTGACGTGCCCGGTGGGTCCGTATCATGATTTGGGACTTGGGCCTATGCCTGAAATCGAATTCTAAAGTCCCTAACTTGATTTAACGTAACTTATTGAAAACTAGCTATTTAAAGGTTTAAAGAATTCCTAAGTTTGACCGTCGATTGACTTTCTTGCTACCGGGTTCGGATTTCGGTTCCGGAACTTGGTATAGGTTCATCTCATTATTTATGACTTGTCTGCAAAATGTGATTCAAAACGGAGTTGATTTAACGTGATTCGGACGTCCGGTTTAAGAATTTCGTGTTCTTGAGTTTCTTTGAAAATATCATTCATTTTGATGCCTGATTCGTAGTTCTAGGTATTATTTTGATATTTTCATCACGCGAGCAAGTTCGTATGATGTTATTACACTTGTGTGCATATTTGGTTTGGAGCCCGGGGGGCTCGGGTGAGTTTAGGATAGGCTACGAAATGATTTTTGGACATAGGCTAATGCTAGTTTTGAGTGTGCTGGTGTCTGGTGTGGTTTTACTCTGCGATCACGGGGAAA
This sequence comes from Nicotiana tomentosiformis, assembly GCF_000390325.3. NCBI lineage: Eukaryota > Viridiplantae > Streptophyta > Magnoliopsida > Solanales > Solanaceae > Nicotiana > Nicotiana tomentosiformis. The sequence continues at coordinate 43,252,298 of NC_090820.1, forward strand.
AGGTCGCGAACGCGAAGTATTAGGGGGTTTACCCTTTGTGAACACGACCACCCACACGTGAACACGAAGGTTTGTGGGGTTCCGGGGGAGCTGGGCAGGTCACTCTATGCGAACGCGAGCCCAGGCTTGCGAATGCGAAGGCAAGGGGGCTAAGCCTTCGTGAACGCGATCGCAATGGCCTTTTGGCCAGTGCTCTTCGCGAACGTGAAGAACACCTGACGCCTATACTTTAAAACTTCTAAAAATTGGGATTTCACCAACTTTTCACCATCTTCATATTAGAGCTCGGTCTAGAGGCGATTTTAAAGAGAAATTTCATCCCCACTTCGTAGGTTAGTATACATGAACTTATTTGCTTCTATTTCCATAAACACCCATTGATTTCAAACCTTCATCTATGCTCTTTTATGGTAGAAAATTTGAAATTTGGGTAGAATTGGGAGGTTTTGTAAAAATTAACTTTTAGATCTCAAATTGAGGTCGGATTTCAAAACTAATTGCATAATAGGGCTCAGGGTGAATGGGTAATTGAGTTTTGGTTTGAATCTCAGGTTTTGACCAAGCGGGCCGGGGTTGACTTTTGATGACTTTTTGGAAAAAGTATAAAGATCCGCGCTTTATGTATCTTAATTGATTTTTCTAGCATTTTTTGTTGATATTAAGTCGATTTTTGTTAGATTCGATTGGTTTGGAGCTGAATTTTAGAGGAAAGGCCCCGATTGAGCTTTGATTTGATTGCGGAGCGAGATAAATATTGGGTCTAACCTTGATTTGAGGGAATTAGGAACATTTGAACTCTATGTTATGTGAATTGCATGTTTAACTGCGTATATGTGAGGTGACAGGTGTTTATACGCCGTCAAAATAATTGTTTCCATGCTTTTTCGTATTTCATTAATTATCTTATTCCATGTTTTAACTGCTACATGCTTTATTTGTTTTCTATGTCGTAACTTGTTACTTGTCATTTATTTACTCTTATATTGAAATGTTTGTTTCTTCCATGATTCCATGATCAATTGCTACTTGCCTTAATGCCTTACTTGTACACTTTAACTGTCATATATTGGGCTTGTCTTATTGCTTTGTATTAATTGTAGCATTTCTTAATTTTATACGGGGTTCCTTCATCGCCTTGCTTTCATATTCTTTATTCGTAGAGATTTTTGTGAATTGAGTTGAATTGATTACATTAATTGATTTTATTTATGGATCGGATTGCACACCGCAACAGTTGTGATATGGTGGAATAAGGGAGGATTTGATATTGTACGGTGGGATCAGGTTGCACGTCGCAACAGATTTTATATGTAATTTTGATAGTGATATGGTGAAATAAGGGAGGATTATGATATTGATTCTGATTATATGGTGGGATCGGGTTGCGCGTCGCAATGGATTTTACATGTTATTCTTGATATTGATATGGTGAAATAAGAAAGGAAATGTTTGTACGGTGGGATTGGGTTGTGCTGCGCAATTGTCACGACCCAAAATCCAACTAGTCGTGATGGCACCTAACCCAATCCGCTATGTAAGCCAGTTAACAACTAACCAATTCAATGAGATTTATTAAGAGAAGAAGTGATAATACAACTGCTTTTATACAAAGAATTTTTCAAGGACTGGTAGTACAAATCATGAGCTTCTAAGATGTAGAGTTTTTCAAAGTTGGTTTAAAATGAAATACACCATATATTTGAAATATACATGAACAGATCTGAAATACTAAAGCTACCACGATCAAGAGGCAGCTATGACTGGAACACAGGTACATCTTCAGATCCAGCTCCCGACATACGCAGCTACATCAACATCTACACGCAAGGGACAGAAGTGTAGTATGAGTACAACTGACCCTATGTACTCAATAAGTAACAAACCTAACCTTAGATTGAAAGTAGTAACGAGCTGGGACAAAGGTCAAGGTACAACTCCAATAACCAGCAACAATTCATAACAATATGATAAAAATGGTACAAAAAAATATAATTCAGTTGGTTCACAGTTACGGAAAATAGGCATGCTTTTCAAGTATAACAGTAGATCCCAGATATTTCACTGAAAACCTCATAAATAAATGAATAAGTTTGAAAACTGTGATTTTTTTCAAAAACCTTTCAACTATAAATAAGATGTTTCATTTTCAGATAGCATGAGGAAAATATATCTATATGCCTAGATGTCAATATACATGTGAAATCATGAATGTCACCAAAATCGGGTAACATGAGGAATGCATCTCTATGCGTGTATCTCAAGTACGCATGTCAAATGCAATACGTCTCAATGTTGAACTCATTACCTCACACACTCGGAGTACTCAATCTCACTGTCTCGTATTCTCACTCATCATGCTCAATACTCAGCACACTCAGTCATTCAGTACTGTACAGGGCAGATCCAGCCCAAACATAATAACTGCTAGCAACTACGCTCACTGGGGTGTGCAGACTACGGAGGGGCTCCTTAAGCCCAATAACCATCTCGCTCAAATCACTCTACAAGACCCAAACAGAACCGCACCACGTGTGCTTATAACCAACAAATAACAATCCCTCGTAGCGTAGATGAGTAACACATAGATCAAATCAGAGCACGAATAAGCTCCACTCTAACCGAATGGCACATCCCCCAACAATAGCAGTACGGAGTCGACCAATCCGACCTGATATAGAATACACGTCCTCGGTGTGCCTACCAATGGGCCCCAAATCAACTTTGGTCATCCACAAATAGATAAATAATCCTCCGAAAGTCCACAATGACCTAACCATAACATATACTATCATCTAACTAGCTTTGGCCACATCTTCACCGTCCACAACCACGAAACAATTTGCTTCTGAGAACTCCTGGTCTCCAAATCCATAGAACACACGAATCACCATATCTGATCCCAACTCCATCATCTGAATGTTTAACACATATTTCATACACGATCATCCCACGAGGAATACTTCTATAATTTTTCCGAGTCACATAGCAAAAATCTGAATATCAGCAGTTAAGCAACCGGGCAAGTACCACAATACTAATAAAGCATCTGTAAGTCAGCACACAGTGCGCCTTCTGAAATGCGCATCCTTCTCATGAATTACCAAGTAGTTATAATACTCATCTAAATATCTGAAACTGCCCATGTTGTCTAAGAATCCATGCCCTTCCTTTCAAAACTAAATTGTGACCTTGCACACGCAAATCTTAATCCCACACAACATACTGCATCTATCATGAATATGAAAAGTACGAGAATCTCATAATCAACCCTGAGTCACAAGCAAACTACATACTCAATTAGCCAGGAACCTTCCATTTGATGTCATCCAAGATAAAGTCACGATACACAATATGCTCCTCACGCCGGTAGGAAATATCCATCTCAAATCGTGGTAGAGACCATCGAGACTCCTTGAATCCCATTAACACGCAACCAAGCCATCAGTACCGAATCCCTCTAACTCAACCAAGCCACGAAGGTCACCAAAACCCAAGAGCATTTTCACGAAACACCTTTAGAGACTCACCATATCATAAGTACCCTAAGGAACCAATCGTATATATTACCTTGTTGATCCAGCCTACTACTAAGCTGTACTATTTCTCTAAGTTCCTTTTGAATTACCCTCAAAGTGACACTTCTTATTGACAGAACACCATGATCCTTAACCAAAACTCACCCCGCGAGATCCTAAAATAAAACTGCACCTCCCTAAGCCCCATAAGACGATGTATTCCCTCTTAAGTACCCCCAGAAAGTTCCACAACCGAGATACCCATTTTGAAGAGACCTTCTGTGAATCTAAAGTTATTTTCCTCCATCTTCCTAATACCTAAATGTAAAATCCATAATAACATAGAAATACCGCGAGTCTCGACACCATCCAATGTAAATATCAGATCCTAGCCATATGCTAATCCGAAAAAATTCACAATTGCTACATAAAATTCTTGAATCCACTAAAACTTTCTCGAGAGTCATCTATTCTGCTCAAATCTCAATTGTGTCGCCCAAACGGACCAAACGGCATGTGCCCCGTTAGCACAACAATACCCAAGGAAGTAACCTTGCCTTAACACTGCCGATCAAATTCATACTCCATGCATACTACATCCTTCACACATAACACAGAAAGTGTAATATTATCCGTATTCAGAAATTCTCTTACTCGAGTCATCCTCAAAGTCAGCCTCTGCAAGTCATATCTGTTTCACAGTATACCTCAAATCAAAACTGACATAACACATAACCATGCAATCAAAGCGTCGATAGTGGACTCCCCCACTTAGCTTAATGCCATAGAACAGAACATCTGATAACTCACTATAACCATACTCTATTACTGCCATAATACAGCATGGAAATTCAACTAAATCCTTCATAAGCTCACATAACACAAACCATATAGTACCTCAAATCATCTACTAAGCTCGCATACATCCACGTGACGATCATGTTAATTTTCTCAACCAAATTCAAATTCAAATTTCAACAAATATACTCCGCTAGTAGAAAGGAAACTCTCCACACAACATTATAAGGATGACACCTTCGTAGATTACTCTGCAGAAGATAACCCACCTGTTTAGCCTCAAATTGGCATCTTGTTATACCCTTTCGCAGCCGCAAATACTACGCCATCACTTAATCTTCCTGAGTCGAAACTCACTACAAGACATGAAAATCTACTTCGTTCCATAATTAAACAACATGAAAAATCTTTCAACACACTCCACTCGAGACTATACGTCATATCAAGACAGCAATCTAGCACCCAATAGTCTTTTTTACATCCCAAGCAACCCTTTTCATCACATTCAAACCATCTGAACACATCCCACAGTCACATCATACTCATCATATAGCCATCCAACCACTCATCGAGTCACAAATTCCACTCATAGGGACGCTACTGGACATATAAGTCTAAAAGTAAGTGCTCACACAACCGAAATCCCGTACTCAAGCTACAGTCATAACTTGGCCTCAAGTCCTCCAGACTGGTCCATTATCAGCACACAAAAATCACATCTCGCACCTCATCCATGGAATCACAAGCCATCGATGCACAGTTGATATTGAGCGCTCATATGCACATACAAATGCGTGGAGAGAATTCAAAGATTTACACTTCAAGATGAATCAATTTCGCACGATAAGGAAAGAAAGATGGGAAGTTTATTTATCCTAAATGTCTTGTAGCCTCTCGAAGATAGGTATGGACGTCATCATACTGATCCGCAAGACTTTACTACACACTTGCTCATGACTTGTAGAACCTATGAACCTAGAGCTCTGATACCACCTTGTCACGACCCAAAATCCAACTAGTCGTGATGACACCTAACCCAACCCGCTAGGGAAGCCAGTTAACAACTAACTAATTCAATGAGATTTATTAAGAGAAGAAGTGATAATAAAACTGCTTTTATACAAAGAATTTTTCAAGGACTGGTAGTACAAATTATGAGCTTCTAAGATATAGAGTTTACAAAGTTGGTTTAAAATTAAATACACCATATGTTTCAAATATACATGAACAGATCTGAAATACTAAAGCTACCATGATCAAGAGGCAGCTACGACTGAAACGCATGTACATCTTCAGATCCAGCTCCCGCCGTACGCAGCTATATCATCATCCAACATCTACACGCAATGTGTGAAAGTGTAGTATGAGTACAACCGACTCCATGTACTCAATAAGTAACAAACCTAACCTTAGGTTAAAAGTAGTGACGAACTGGGACAAGGGTTAAGGTACAACTCCAATAACCAGCAACAACTCATAACAATATGATAAAGATGGGCATGTTTTTCAAGTATAACAGTAGATCCCAGATCTTTCGCAAAAAACCTCAAGAATATATGAATAAGTTTCAAAACTGTCATTTTTCACAAAAACCCTTTCAACAATAAATAAGATGTTTCATTTTAAGATAGCATGAGGAAAATACATCTATATGCCTATCAGTCAATATACAAGTGAAATCATGAATGTCACCAAAACTGGGTAGCATGAGGAAATACATCTCTATACGTGTATCTCAAGTATGCATGTCAAATTTAATGCATCTCAATGATAAACTCATGTACTCACACTCTCAGAGTACTCGATCTCACTATCTCGTATTCTCACTCATCATGCTCAATACTCAGCACACTCAGTCACTCAGTACTGTACAAGGTAGATCCATCCCAAACATAATAACTCCTAGCAACTGCGCTCACTGGGGTGCGTAGACTCCGGAGGGGCTCCTTCAACCCAAGAGCTATAATCCGCACGGACAACTCATGTGCTGCACAGACAAATCATGTTCTATAGTATCAATATCTAGATACGCACGGACAACTCACGTGTTGCACGGATAACTCATGTGCTATAGTATACATATCTAGATCCGCATAGACAACTCACGTGCTGCATGGACATCTCACGTGTTATAGTATCAATATCTTCACAATCAAGCCCTCGACCTCACTCAGTCATCAATCTCTACAGTCTCTCGGGTCTCACAACACTCATGCTATGCAGCCCAAGTCAATGATATGAGATGTGACAATATACAATAACAGAGACTGAGGTATGATATGTAATGATGAATACGACTAAGTACATAAGTGCAATTAAACAAATAACTCAACAGCTAGGAATGACCATTGAGGGTCCCAATAGAGACAACATATAGCCTAAACATGATTTCTAGCATAAATTACAGCTTAAGTGCTCTAACACATAGAGTATAGTAAAAATGTTCAGATAAGGTAGCTACACAATTCCATAGTATCGACTAAATCACAGTTACTACAATGCACGCCCAAACGCCTATCACCTAGCATGCTCGTCACCTCAACATTAATCACTTAGCACGTAATTCGGGGTTTCATACCATCAGCACCAAGTTTAGAAGTGCTACTTACCTCTAACAAGACAAATCCAATGTCGAGCAAGCCAAGCGATGCTCCAAAATGCCATACCGCATGTACCGACCTCAAACTTGAATAAACTTTCAACTTCCAAAGCTCGCACCGAAACATAACAAATCAACTCGTAATTAACTCAAATTTTACACACAAGTATCAAATAACATAATGAAGCTATTCAAATTTCTGAAATCACAATCCAAACCCGATATCCACAAAGTCAACTCTCGGTCAAACTTATAAACTTTCCAAACCTTTAAATTTCCAACTTCCACCAATTAGTGTTGAATCCTTCTAGGAACATCCAAATGCAAATCTGGGCATACGCTCGAGTCACAAATCACCATCCGGACCTAACAGAACTATCAAACTCTACTCCGGGTCAAATTCAAAAAAGTCAAACTTGATCAACTCTTCCAACTTAAAGCTCTAATGATGAAATTCATTCTTCCAAATCAATTCTGAATAGCCTTAAAACTAAAACTGATAATTCACATAAGTCATAATACATCATACGGAGCTACGCATGCCCTTAAACTACAGAGCAAAGTGTAAATGCTCGAAATAACTGGTCGAGTCGTTACAACAATGGATTGTGTGTGTTGTTCTCAGAGTTGTATTGTGTTAACTTTTAGTATTTGCATATGATATTCTGAGGACTGATATTTTTGGTTTTACTAATTTTGAGGATTGAGTTTTCTTTCATTAGTTAACTTCTTTGCTATTATTTCCTATGTTCCTTTCCTTTTGTTATTATTGTTATACTGCATACAGGTTATTGTAAGTGACCCACCTTAGCCTCGTCACTACATCATCGGGGTTAGTCTTGGCACTTACAGCGTATATAGGGTCGGTTGTACTCATACTAAACTCTACACTTCTTGTGCAGATTTTGAAATCGGTTCTAATGGCGATTAGTAGATTACTCGGATTGATTGCCTGACGGAGACTCGAGGTACATCTGCATGGCGTTTGCAGTCTTGAAGTCGCCTTCTACCTTATTCTATCTATTTATTTCATTTCAGACGGTTACACTTTCATTCAGACTATTATTTATATTACTCTAGTCTCCTCGTGTACTTATGACACCAGTTCTGGGATTGTATCTAGACATCACTGTTATTTTGGTTTACTCGATCTATTTTAATTTTATTCAGTTTCTTGGTATCATTTAATTGGATTTGTTAAAATCCCTAGAAACCAATTCTAACGTTGGCTTGCCTAGCAAGTAAAATGTTTGGCACCATCACGGTTCCAAGGGTGGGAATTCCAAGTTGTGACAAGATGGTATTAGAGCACTAAGTTGCTTAGGTCTCACCAGTCATGAGCAAGCTTAGTAGAGTCTGGAGGATCGGTACGGAGACGTCTGCACTTATCTTCCAAATTCTGGGGGAGGAGCAATGTGATGACCCAAAAGGTTATCTTATATTTTAGAACTCAAATCTGCGCTCTTAAGCCTAAAAAATCTCATTTTTTCCCTCCTCAATTTGCGTGCGTAGTTCGAGCAGGTTTTCGAAAAGCTTTTATGTTGAAAACTAATAAAAATAAGAATTTTTACCTTAAACGTTGATTTTAGTTGACTTGGGTCAACATTTTTGGTAAACTGGCCCAGATCCATGCTTTAATGGTCCTAGTGGGTCCGTATCGAATTATGGAACCTGGGCGTATGCTCAGAATCGAATTCGGAGGTCCGTAGATTGAGTTATGAATTTTTGATGAAAATTAAAAGTTTGGAAATTATTTGTTTTTAAAATTGATTGATATTTGGAATTGTTAGTATCGGGTCCATATTTTGGTTCCGGATCCCGGTACAGGTTCATTATGATATTTAAGACATGTCTGTGAAATTTGGTGAGAAACAGAGTTGATTTGACGTGATTCAGACGTCCAGTTGAGGAAATAGAAATTTTAAAGTGTTCTTGAGAATTTCATTTGATTTGGTGCTAAATTTAGAGTTCTAGGTGTTATTTTGGCGATTTGATCGCGCGAGCAGATCCGTATGATATTTTTAGACTTGCGTGCATGTTTGGTTTGGAGTCCCGAGAGCTCGAGTGTCATTTGGGCGATGCGCGAGTTGAGTTCAAACCTCAACAAGGCTGCTGGTGCACCAAATCTGGTGTGCCCGCACCTGCGAGCCTTTGGTCGCAGGTGCGAGCGAAAGCCCCGCAGATGCGACCCTAGCCTGGACTTCATTTTTCCGCAGATGTGGACTTTTCTCCGCAGGAGCGCGACCGCAAAAGCGGAACCTTGTCCGCAGGTGCGGCCCCAGTTTGCCCAGTCCTTCTCCACAGAAGCGCATATCCCGTCCGCACATTTGGATGCGCAGGTTCGACCAAAGCACCGTAGATGCGAAAGTCGCTGGGGAGTAAGCATTTAATTCGGACTCCAGTCATTTATTTTCTTGTTTTCAAAAGGATATGAGGCCTAGGTCGATTTTTCAAAGACATTTTCTTCCCCAAATCATAGGTAAGTGTTCCTTAACTCATTTCTTTCAATCTTTTACTTCCTTTTACTAGAATTCAACCAAAAAATCTAGAGTTTCATGGTAGAATTAAGGGTTAGTGTAGAAATTAGGGATTTCAGAAATTTGGGGATTTAGACCTCAATTTGAGGTCGGATTCCAAAACTAATTACATATTCGGGCTCGGGGGTGAATGGGTAAAAGGACTTTGGTCTGAATCTCGGGTTTTGACCAAGCGGGCCCGATGTTAATTTTTTTGACTTTTTGGAGGAAAATTTGAGAAGTTTAATTGATGCAATATAATTGATTCCTTTAGCAATATTTGATATTATTGAGTCATTTTTAAATAGATACGAGTGGTTTGGAGGTGAATTCCAAAGGAAAAGTTGTGATTGAGAATTAAGTGGCCTTCGGAGCCAGGTAAGTGTTGTTTCTAACCCTGACTTGAGGGAATTAGGAACCTTAGATTTCTTGCTAAGTGAAATCCATGTGAGCGGCGTATATGTGAGATGACGAGTACTTATGCGCCGCCAAATTTACCTATTTTTCCATGTTTCTCTGTTTTTCTTATATTGTCATTTCCTATGTCAAATTGATACGTGTTATTCTAGTATTGTTCAATTTATCGTTCTTATCATGTTTACGGATTTTCTAGTGATAATTGAGTTCTTATTTCAAGTTGAGATTGATATTATGGAACCAGGTATTGAAGTAAGGTGTGTACTTGTTATTTTGCCATGTTGTTATCTATGCATTGCATTATGGTAAGGGTACCGTGCCACATTGTGAGTGTTAATGCACGAAGGGTGATGCCGTGCCATATTGTGAGTGTTAATGCACGAAGGGTGATGTCGTGCCATGATATGAGAGTAAAAGCACGAAGTGTGATGTCATGTCGTTTCTATTAATTTTATGGTAAGATTTAGAGTAAAAGCACGAAGGGTGATGCCGTGCATTTGTTTTTATTGTATTCACTATTTCTGTTGATTTATGATATATTGACTGCTCCGGTGATCATTCTGTTGTAGTTCTTTATCTTATATTCCCCTCAGTATGTTCCCCTCCCGACATTTCCTTTTTAGTTCTTCATTTTTATTATTTGTATATACACTGTTGAATTGTACAGGTTGATTTGTAGGTGTCTTGCCTTAGCCTCGTCACTACTTCGTCGAGGTTAGGCTCGACACTTACCAGTACATGGGGGTGGTTGTACTGATACTGCACTCTGCACTTTCTGTGCAGATTTTGATACCGGCTCTGGTTGATCGAGATTTTGCTATTGGTCCGCTGTCCGGAGACTCAAGGTAGATCTGTCGGCGTCCACAGACCTTGAAGTCCCCGTCTATCATTTCTGTATACTGTTTCTTTTATTCAGACAGTTGTATTTCTTTCATACTATTACTTGTTGTAAATTCTAGAATGCTCGTGAATTGTGACTCCAGATCCGGGTGGTAGTAGTTAATAAAGTTTTTGATATTCCGTACATATTATTTTTCATTTGAGTTAATTATTGTTGTTTACTGAATCGAAATAAGGAAATGGTTTAATGATTCTCTAACATTGGCTTGCCTGGCAAGTGAAATGTTAGGCGCCATCACGGTCCCATCGGTGGGAAATTTCGGGTCGTGACAAGCACAGACTTCTGCCAATCACACCCCGAAGCAGGCAGCTCCCCAGTATCAGACTCTAGCAACCCCGTCAGTTAGGGCGGTTCAGCTGATTGTTGCGGCACATGCCAGTGATAGGCCTGCTATGTCTTCTGAGGCTTTGTTGAGGTTGGATAAGTTTACTAAGCTCTTTCCTATTCATTTTAGCGGTGCACCTTCTGAAGACCCACATAATTATCTAGACCGCTGCCACGAGGTGTTGCGCAACATGGGTATAGTTAAGACTAATTGGGTTGATTTTATAGTGTTTCAGATGATGGGTTCTTCCAAGAGATGGTGGAGATATTATATGTTGACTAGACCAGCTGGTTCGCCTGCACTTACATGAGATCAGTTCTCACAACTATTTCTAGAGAAGCTTATCCCTATCACTTTGAGAGAGGATTACCGCAGGCAGTTTGAGCATCTTCAGCAAAGTAGTATGATTGTTACCCAATTCAAGATTCGATTTGTGGACCTAGCTTGCCATGACATGATCTTTCTCCCTACTGAGAGAGAGAGAGAGAGAGAGAGAGAGAGAGAGAGAGAGAGAGATTCATTGATGGGCTCACTTTCACCGTCAGGCTACAGATGGCCAAGGAGATTGGAGATGATATTACCTTCTAGAGAGCTGTAGATATTGCTAGACAGATCGAGATGGTTCATGGTCAGGAGAGGGGGCCAGTGTGTAATAAGAGGCCTCGTTATTTTGGTAGTTTCAGTGATACCTCATCTGGAGGCAGGGGTACTTTTGGTATAGGCCATCCTCCCAGGCCATTTCAGTCAGCGCTTCAGGCATCTCACACTGCTTCAAAGAGTCGTGGTCCTTATGTATCTCATTCTAGGCAGCCAGCCTACGGTGCACCATCAACTCCTATCAGTGTGCCTCAGATTCAGAGCTATCACCGTGGTTATCCGGCCCGTTTGGGTCAGCTTCAGCTTCGGTAGCCACAACAGCAAGATGTGTCTTTTGAGTGTAGAGGTACTGGTCAGATCAAGAGGTTCTGTCCGAGATTGTTGGATGGCGTGCCACAGAAGAGTTCTCGTGTCAAGATTCTGGTGACGGTTGCTCCACCGCCCGCTCAGCCAACTAGAGGAAGGGACCAGGCATCTAGAGGTGGAGGTCAAGACATTAAAGGTGGAGGCCAGCCAGTTAGAGGCCGTCCCAGAGACGTAGGTTAGAATGGTGGGACCCAGCCTAGATTTTATGCTTTCCCAGCTAGGCTTAAGGTTGTGTCATCTGACGCCGCTATCATATGTATTGTTCAAATTTTCCATAGAGATGCTTAAGTTCTATTTGATACGGGCTCTACTTATTCCTTCGAATCATCCTATTTTGCTTCATATCTGGCTGTGCCTCGTGATTCTTTGAGTGCTCTTTTGTATATATCCACTCCTGTGGGAGATTCTATTGTTATATCATGTCTATCGCTCGTGTGTGATTACTATTGGGAGTCTTAAGACTAGCGTAAATATCCTACTTCTTGATATGGTAGATTTTGATGTTATCTTGGGTATGGACTGGTTGTCACCTTATCATGCTATATTGGACTGTCACACTAAGACGGTGTCCTTAGCCATGCCATGTTTCCTCGATTAGAGTGGAGAGGGACTCATGGCCATTCTATTAGCAGAGTTATTTCTTATGTCAAGGCTCGACATATGGTCGAGAAGGGATGTCTAGCTTATTTGGACTATGTTCGTGATTTGAGTGCGGAGGTTCGTTCCATAGAGTCGGTACTAGTTGTGTGTGAGTTTCCAGAGGTATTTCCTACAAGTCTACTAGGGATACCACCCGACAAAGATAATGACTTCCGTATTGATTTGGCTCCGGGCACCCAGCCCATTTCTATCCCACCATACGTATGGCCCCGCCGGAGTTGAAAGAATTGAAGGAGCAGGTGCAAGATTTGCTTGATAAGGGATTCATTAGACCTAGTGTCTCGCCATAGGGTGCGCCCTTGTTGTTCGTGAAGAAGAAAGATGGGTCGATGAGAATGTGTATAGACTATCGGAAGTTGAACAAAGTCACTATTAAGAACAAGTATCCGTTACTGAGGATTGATAATTTATATGATCAACTTCAGGGTGCCAAAGTATTTTCGAAGATTAATTTGAGGTTTGGTTACCATCAGTTAAAGATTAGGTCATAGGATGTCCCTAAGACAACTTTTTGGACTCGGTATTAGCATTATGAGTTCCTAGTGATGTCATTTGGGTTGACAAATGCCCCGGCAACATTTATGGATTTGATGAACCGGGTATTCAAGTCCAATTTGGATTCTTTTGTGGTCATATTCATTGATGATATCTTGATATACTCCCACAGTCGAGAGAAGCATGAGCAGCACCTTCGGATCGTACTTTAGACTCCGAGAGATAATTAGTTATATGCCAAGTTTTTAAAGTGTGAGTTTTGGTTAGACTCAGTCACCTTTTTAGGGCATATTGTATCAGTAGAGGGCATAAAGGTATATCCTAAGAAGATTGAGGAAGTTCAAAACTTACCTAGACCTACTTGAGTTATAAAGATCCGACGTTTCTTGGGTTTGGCGGGTTATTATCGTCGGTTCGTGGAGGGGTTTTCATCCATAGAAACCCCATTGACTAGATTGACCCAGAAGGGTGCCCCATTCATATGGTCGGATGAGTGTGAGTTGAGCTTTCAGAAGCTCAATACTACTTTGACTACGGCACCAGTGTTGGTGTTGCCCATATGTTCTGGATCCTACACGGTGTATTGTGATGCATATCGTATTGGGCTCAGTGCAGTATTGATGCAAGATGGCAGGGTGATTGCATACGCGTCGCGACAATTGAAGGTTCATGAGAAGAATTACCCTGTTCATGACTTAGAGTTGGCAGCCATTGTTCTTGCGCTGAAGATTTGGAGGCATTATTTCTACGGCATATCGTGCGAGGTATTCACATATCATCAGAGTCTACAGTATTTTTTCAGGCAGAAGGATCTCAAATTGAGGCAGGGGATCTGGTTGGATCTATTGAAAGACAATGATATCCCTATTTTGTATTATCCCGAGAAGGCCAATGTAGTGGCCGATGCCTTGAGTAGAAAGGTTACGAGTATGGGTAACCTTGCATATATTCCAGCTGGTGAGAGGCCGCTTGCATCAGATGTTTGGGCTTTGGCCAATCAGCTCATGAGCTTAGATATTTCGGAGCCCAGTTGTGTTCTAGCTTGCACAGCCTCTCAGTCTTCTTTGTACGAGCGCATTAGAGAGCGTCAGTATGATGACCCCCATTTGCTTGTCCTTAAGGACACAGTATGGCACAGTGGTGCAAAGCAAGTTACTATTTTAGATGTTGGGTTTTTACGGATGCAGGGTCGTATTTGTGTTCCCAATGTGAATGGGCTTCATGAGTTGATTCTTTAGGAGGCCCACAGTTCCCGATTTTCTATTCATCCGGGTGCCACCAAGATGTATCAGAACTTGCATCAGCATTATTTGTGGAGGAGGATGAAGAAGTATATAGTAGCATATGTAGCTCGGTGTCTGAATTATCAGCAAGTAAAGTACGAGCATCAGAGGTCTGGTTTTTTGCTTTAGAGGCTAGAGATTCCCGAGTGGAAGTAGGAGCGTATTACTATGGATTTTGTTGTTGGGCTCCACTAACTCAGAAGAAGTTCAACGTGATAAAGGTCATTGTGAACATGTTGACCACGTCGACACATTTCATTCCTGTGGCAGTTACCTATTCTTCAGAGCGGTTAGCTGAGATCTACATCCGCGAGATTTCATAATATTTCATTAATTATCTTATTTCATGTCTTAACTGCTACATGCTTTATTTTCTTTTTATGACGTAACTTGTTACTTGTCATTTATTTACTCTTGTATTGAAATATTTGTTTCTTCCATGATTCCATTATCAATTGCTACTTGCCTTAATTGCATTACTTCTACACTTTAACTATCATATATTGGGCTTGTCTTGTTGCTTTGTATTAATTGTAGCGTTCCTTGATTTTGTACGGGGTTCCTTTATCGCTTTGCTTTCATATTGTTTAATCGTAGAGATTTTTGTGAATTGAGTTGTTGAATTAATTACATTACTTTTTATTTATGGATCGTGTTGCATGCCGTAACAGTTGTGATATGGCGGAATAAGGGAGGACTTGATATTGTACGGTGGAATCAGGTTGCCCGCCACAATGGATTTTATATGTGATTTTGATAGTGATATGGTGAAATAAGGTAGGATTATGATATTGATTCTGATTATATGGTGGGATCGGGTTACACATCGCAACGGATTTTACATGTTATTCTTGATATTAATATGGTGAAATAAGAAAGGATTGTATTTGTACGGTAGGATCGGGTTACGCGGCGCAAAGGATTGTGTGTGGTGTACTCGGTGTTGTATTGTGTTAACTTTCAATATTTTCATATGAGATTCTGAGGACTGATATTTCTGGTTTTACTGATTTCGAGCATTGAGTTTGCTTTGATTAATTAAATGCTTTGCTGTTATTTCCTGTGTTCCTTTTCTATTGTTGTTATTGTTATACTGCGTACAAGTTATTATTAGAGACCCGCCTCAACCTCGTCACTACTTTGTCCGGGTTAGGCTCGACACTTACAAAGTACATGAGATCGGTTGTTCTCATACTACACTCTGCACTTCTTGTGCAGATTTTGGAGTTGGTCCTGGCAGTGGTCAGTAGTTCAGATTGATTGCGTGACAAAGACTTGAAGTACAGTTGCACGACATTCGTAGCCCTGAAGTCCCATTCTACCTTATTCTAGCTATTTATTTCATTTTAGACGGTTACTCTTTCATTCTGACCATTATTTGTATTATTCTAGTCGCTCGTGTACTTGTGATACCAGTTCTGGGATTGTATCTAGACATCGCTGTTATTTTGGTTTACTCGCTCTATTTCAGTTTTATTCAGTTTCTTGGTATCATTTATTTGGATTTGTTAAAATGGCTAGAAACCAATTCTAACGTTGGCTAGCCTAGCAAGTGAAATGTTAGGCGTCATCACGGTCCTGAGGGTGGGAATTCTGGGTCGTGACATGACATTCCAAAATATTAGGAGCTCCTATATAGTTCAAATAAATATAAAATTTAATATTCAAAACTTTAGTTAATTTTAGCGTCCTAATTATTTAAAAAATATTAATTAAACAATAATTTTGTCCAACGTGAAATTTATTTTTAAATGATAAAAAAAAGTCAATCAATTTCGCATTGAAGTATCGAGCTTTTATTATAGTCTAGATTGATTGAAGAAGACAAAAAAAACGTGAAACATTTTTTTCCTATATATTTAGTAGTTTTCAATTTTAGTCTCACACTATTTACCACATAATGAGAATAAATTGATGTAATTTATTGCAAATACTAAATGAAGTAAATTCTTCTTAAAAAAACTACTTATTGATGTTAAAAAATTATTTTTTTGACCATGAATACAATATGAGTATCATTGGGATGTCAATTTTCAATTTCCATGTATAAGCTACTTCAGACGAGCATCTATAAATTTTGTACCAATGTTCCAAATTGACTTTTTTAAATATTTATTTAAAGTAAAATTTTAATCAATTTTAAAGTCTTAAACTTTAGGTACCTAGTTTAAATAAAGAAAGATATAATAACCACATTTCAATGAATTTTTAGGTCCTAAATATTAGGAAAAGAATTAAATATTTATTTTATCTAGTGTGAACTCTGTTTTTAAACGGTAAAAAAAGTGAACAATACTTCACTAAGGGATTTCATGCTTTTAATATAGTATAGATATAATATAAATATAAATATAAATATAAATATAGATATAGATATATAGATGGTATGTGGTATAACTATACTTCATACTAAAGATATAATTTATTTGATATGATATACATATAAACTAACATATTTGATATATTAGTGAAAATGTAAAAGGGAAAATCTATTATACATCAAGTATATATATGATATATTACTCTAAATGTTGATTGTATATATTATATGTATATAAGTAATAACGTGACATAATTTATTTATATACGTATATTATATCAAATATATACCATTAATATTTTATTATTAAAAGCTTATACCGAATATTATTTTGAGCAAATGACACTGTATAACCGCTATAAAAATAATAGCCAAAAATATATGTAAAATTTATATATTTTTTGTATATATATGCATTATGTATGTTATATACAAAATTTATACAAGTTTTATACACTTGTTCGGCTACCAGATGTAAATGATTTCTGGCGCGGCTAAAAGTGATAATATCCCTATTATTTTTAGCAAAAGACTGTTATTGGTTGCCATTGTCATATTCACTTTGTTTTCACACACACACACACACAAAAGGAGAATAAATAAGAAGTTTCTTAATGTTATAAATAGAGTTGTATTTCAGGTGAATATCTATATTTTAGAGAGATGTTTGAGTTTGTTACTTGGTGGCTAAGTCACTTTTCCCCTATAAATAGAGGGTTCTATTCCATTGTAATTAATCTCAAATCAATAAGAATTTTGTCTCTCTACTTTTCTCTGCAATACTCTTCTTCTTCTTTTATTGTTTTATAACACGTTATCAGCACAAGACTCTAACCAATTGAGTAGAGTCATATGCTTTAGTCACCAAGCTTTGGGATACGTACATGGTACTCAACTTGTAGATAATATTAAACATAATGATTGTCAATTGTTCATGAACTTTCTTCAGGAATAAATTCTAGATTTAAGATAAGTATTTTACCTTATTTTTCTCTTTAAAAGTTTTCTATAATTTGATTTTAAATACAAGCAAATACAATAATTTTGATTATAACTCTAATAGAGTTTGCAAGAAATTATAAACACGCGAAGTGATAAAATTTCTAGGTCTTGTTATGACTAGATTTATGTATGATTATGACCGCCAATAATATAAACCTGTCCCATAAGTCTAAAATAAGACATGATATTACTGTGGAGGTATGAATGGATGTGGACATGATAATGGACGAAATTATAATCGTCATCACATATAATTTTCATCATGACCATAATGGTATAACTTTTTCTTTGAAAGAGATATTCACCATATAGATATTGATGAATATGTGGTAGTACAAAATTAATTGAAAGATCTGGAAGAGCCAATTATACTATTTTGAAAAAATAAAATTGATTATCAATAAGGTATTGTGTCATAGTAAGTCTCAAAGAAACTTATTTAGTTTCTAAAGTATTCGGGAAAGCGGTTGGTTATATTGAGACTAAAAATAAAAGGAAAGATATTATATCTTCTTTTACTACAACTTGTAGCGGGATAATATGTATATGAAAAGCTACCTATTTTATTCTTCAGTTTGTACTATATAAATAAAAGAATGCCATAATAAAGTAAAAGTTTATTGATATAAAACTCATATCATAATAAACTTGGAGTTTATTGATAATTGCACACGTCATACTGTAAATCTGAAGTTTATAATATTGATAATTTATCTAGATGGCATAACTAGTTTAGTCATGTTAATTTAAGTATGATGTGCACAAATAAAAGATAATTTACATGGGTAAATATTAAAAAACTAGAAAGTTCTTTACGAATTCTCTTATATTGCTTGTTCTCATTAATTAATTGACCAACTAAAATTGAGATTGAATCCCATGAATGCTAGAAATATCAAAGGTGAAAATGGCCCATTCACCTGGTATGTAGACCACATAAGATGCATCCTTGAGATGGTTACATGTGTGATTATTATTAACTCACAACATGGTGTTTGCGAGGTAACTTGCTCAATAATTTAGTTTCGAGCATAATTTCCATATTTTCTATTCAAGACAGTTAATCTTGATAAGGTTGTTTACATCACAGTTGGTTTAGCAAAATAATTTATTGAGTTCCTCCACTTAATAGCTAAATGATTTCTTATGAGAACAAAGCTATCTATATCAGTTTGATATATGTTATATACAAAAGTATATTATATTCTCTCCTCACAAGTGGTTCAGGGTCAGGAACCAAATAATTTTATCTTTTTATTATTATTATTGATATGCGGAATATATTTTGATTAACACCATAACACACAAAGGTGGATTTTCAAAGTTGAGGAAGCAAATTAATTTTTCTAACATGAGGGGCAGACAGGATAAACAGTTGAGAAAAATTATGTGAAATGAATTATCATTTGTACATCTAGATCCTCAAAGATAATATGAACTTAAAGTTCCCAAAAATATAATTCATCTATAATATATTGCAAAGCATGCTAGATGCATTTGTTGTCCCAAAGAAAGTAACTATATTCTCACAGCAAATGCTGTTATTAGAATAAGTCCTAGAAGGATAAAGTCTATGATACACCTGAAGTGGATAGACAAATCGGTACCAATTAAAATCCTTGATAAAGAAGATGAGCAAATAATCAAAACGATCATAATAAGAAGGCAAGTGCTCTGGAAGAGTACACGACATAATATTTTATAAAGCCTCAGGAGAGGTTCAGGTACCTGAAATGAAGAGATCTCTATATTATGTCTATATGAAAAATGAGGAGGTTGAAACCGATATAAAATATTCGTCGATGACATCTATGATAGCGCTAAATATATATGAGGATCTTAAGTCTGGAGAAACAATTCAAGTAGAATTGGTTTCGTATAAAAGACATGTAGTTTTGGACATATAGTTCAAACATTCGAAAGTAGAAAGTCTATGGTGTGTGCAATCACTTTTATATATCTTATATGTCTAGCATGACAAAAAAACTTGATATGCATCTAAAGTATATTTATATGACTTATAGGACTTAACTTATATGACAATTCCTAAAGTATTTAAGTCGCTTAAAGCATATACATTTCTTGGTCTTGATGTACTACATCCTAGGTGTAATTTGTGTACATATGTATCTTGTTATAGCTATAAGCATGATAATGTGATAGCGAGAATTTTTACCTCTATGGAGATATTGAAAAGGACATTCTACGGCATTTTATGAAGACATTATATATCTATCAAAAATGATGATTTCAAGGTGCAACATATTCATTCAATTTAATATAGATGATTTGTTTATCGAATATTGACCAACGATCTTTTGAAGGTAGTGCACAATATTGGAATGCAAAGGCTTAAAGATGTGAATTGATGTTCTCATCAGGGGGAGTTAATACGTGGTGTACTATTTTTCCATTACAGAGTTTTGTCCCATTGGGTTTTCCTTGCAAGATTTTTAACGAGGCAACAAAAAGGCGTGTTGTTAGATATATTTGTATTCTTTTTCCTTCACAAAACATTTTTCCCACTGGGTTTTATTTTAGTTAAGGTTTTAACGAAGCATATTATCTGTTGAATAGACATTCAAGGGGGAGTGTTATAAATAGAATTTTATTTAAGATGAATGTTTATATTTTAGAGAGATTTTAGGGTTTTTTACTTGGTGGCTAAGTTACTTTTTCCCTATAAATAGAGGATTATATTCCATTATAATTGATCCCAAATCAATAAAAATTATGTCTCTATACTTTTCTCTGCAATACGCTTCTTCTTCTTCTTTTATTTTTTTATAACACATTATCAAGAAGAGACTCTAACCAATTGAGTAGAGTCATCTTCTTTGGTCACCAGGCTTTTGGATACGTACATGGTGCTCAACTTGTAGATAATATTGAGCATAATGATTATCAATTGTTCATGAACTTTCTTCAAAAATAAATTATGGATTTAAGGTAAGTATTTTACCTTATTTTTCTCTTTTAAATTCTTCTATAGTTTGATTTTAAATACAAGAAATTACAATAATTTATATTATAACTCTATTAGAGTTTGCACGAAATTATAAACACGCGAAGTGATAAAATTTCTAGGTCTTGTTTGTTATGTATAAGAATAACATTGAAGTGATAAAACACACGAAGGAAAATTCAACATGCGCGTGGGGATCATAGATGACTTCGAGTTGATAGCTAGGTTGGAATTCCTAAGGCAAACCAACACCATACATGTACCGTATGTCGACATACTACTGATGATGGGAGAAAACAGGACCAAGCCTAACATTATCCCATGGATACCCATAAAGATGGCCGCTGAGAACATCTCGGCCTTGCAGTTGAAGAAGGGGGTCAAAAGACATGAACCTACATTCCTGGCTACCCTCTATATTGAAGATATAGAACGCTCATCGGTTCTCATTCCTGCAACCGTGAAGGAGCTGCTACTGGAGTTTGAAGACTTCATGCCACAGGATATGCCAAAGCGACTCCCGCCTAGGCTCACTGTGGACAATGAAATTGAGTTGGTGACACGTGCGAATCCACCCGCCCGGGTGACTTACAGAATGTCACAACCCGAACTCACCGAGCTTTGGAGACAATTGACAAACAATCTAGACAGGTATCATTGTGCCCTCCAAATCCCCGTACGGGTCCCCTGTGCTATTCCAAAAGAAACATGATGGAAGCCTACGACTCTGTGTGGATTATCAAGCTCTAAACAAAATCATTGTGAAGAACAAATACCTTATTCCGCTAATGGTATACTTGTTCAATAGGCTGGGTGGTGCGACGGTGTTCACCAAAATAAACCTGGAGACATGTTATTGGCAAGTTTGGATTGTAGAGGGTGATGAACACAAGACTACCTGTGTAACAAGATATGGGTCGTACGAGTTCCTGATTATGCCATTCGGCTTGACTAACGCCCCAGCCATATTTTGCACCCTGGTGAACCAAGTCTTCCGAGAGTACATTGACAAATTCGTGGTGGTCTACTTGGATGACATTGTGGTATATATCAAAACACTAGAAGAACACCTGGAGCACTTGTGGAAGGTCATAGTGCGACTACGCCAGCACGAATTATATGCAAAGCAACCCAAGTGCTCCTTTACTCAAAAATACATTGACTTCCTCGGACATGTCATCGAGGAAGGGCAGATCAAGATAGACCAGCAAAAGATTCAAGCTATCACAGATTGGCCGTCGCCTAAGGATATGAACGCCTTGAGGGCGTTCCTTGGCCTATGCAACTTATATCGGCAATTTGTGAAAAATTACTCCTTCATCGTAGTGCCATTGAAATAACTCCTAAAAAAGGTCACGCCTTGGGATTGGGGACCCAGGCTAGCTGAGACCTCCAACCTATTGAAAGAGGCTATGTCTAGTAGCCCCATCCTGGCCCTCCCTGATATGGAAAAGTCGTTCGAGGTACAAATGGATGCCTCCGACTATGCCCTTGGTGGGGTCTTGCTACAAAAAGGGCATCTGGTAGCGTACGAGAGTCGGAAGCTGAAGGATGCAGAGTAGTACTGTGATAACCCGATAGGCCATCTAGAATTTTAAACCTTAATTCTACGTTCTAAAGCCTTCAATAGCTTCTTTAGGCCTTCCTTGATTTGAGTGCGTAGTCCGGGTATTTTTTCGAAAGGCTTTTATGTTAAAAGTTGATAAAACACGAAATTTTGCTTTAAAACTCCATTTGAGTTGATTTCGCCTAATATTTTGAGCAAACTGACACGGATTCATGTTTTGATGGTCCCGGTGGGTCCGTATCATGATTTGGGACTTTGGAGTATACCCGAAATTTAATTTAGAGGTCCCTAGTTCCAGTTATCGCTTTTTGTCGAAATGTTGAAGTTTAAAGGCTTAATGAATCTAAAGGTTTGACCAATATTTGACTTTGTTGATACCGGGTCCATATTTCGGTTTCGGAACTCGGTATAGGTCCATTACTATATTATGACTTGTCTGTCACATTTGGTGAGAAACAAAATTGGTTTGACGTGATTCGAACGTCCGGTTGTTCAAATAGAAATTCTAAAATTTCATTGAAAACTTCATTTGATTTGGTGTCCAATTCATAATTCTAGGTATTATTTTGGTGTTTTGATCGTGCGAGCGAGTTTGTATAAGTTTTTGGACTTATGTGAATATTTGGTATGGATCCCCGAGGGCTCGGGTGAGATTCGGATAGCCTACGGAGCGTTTGAACTTAGAAAGTTTGTTGGTTTTTCACTTCTGCTGGTTTCTGGTGTTTCCTTCTTCGCAGTCGCGAATATACTCCCGTGATCGTGAAGGGTAAAATGGGTTGGGGGAGATTTTGTTCTACGCGAACGCCAAACCTTGGTCACGAACGCGGAGCATTGGGGAGCCTGCTCTACGTGAACGCGTAGTGAAATAGAGGTGGGGGTTGGGAGTTGATTGTTGCTCTATGCGAATGCGAAACAAGGATCACTGAACGGAGACTAAGGGTGGCTAAGCCTATGCGAACACGTAGATCAACTCACGATCGCATAAGCCATTGAGGCTTTGCTCTTCGCGAACGCGTCAGGTTTCATGCGAACGCGATGTACACCTGACGCCAATGATTAAAACAATCCCAAAAACTAGATTTTTGTTCATTCTTCAAATTTTCAAAGCTAGAAAACCCTAGAGGCGATTCCCCCAAGAACCTTTCTTCCCCAATTTGTTGGTAAGTGATTCTAACCAACTTTCTTTGAATGTTTCCATTACTTTTCATAAGATTTCAACCTAAAATCTAGGATTTTCATGGTGGAAATTGGGGATTTCGGAAGAATTAGGGATTTTTGCAAAAATTAGAATTTAGACCTAAAATTGAGGTCGGAATCTAAAACTAAATACATAATCGGGCTCGGGGGTGAATGGGTAATCGGGTTTTTGTCCGACTTTCGGGTTTGGACCAAGCGGACCCGGGAGTTAACTTTTGTTGACTTTTTCAATAATGACCTATATTGAACCTTTTTCATTCATGGGTAGTTCTTAAGGCTTATTTTGAATCATTTGGTTGATAATTTGCTGCATTTGGTTAGTTCGTAGGCTTGTTCAAAAGGCAAATCCATGGTTGAGCTTTGAGTTGGTCTTTGGAGTGAGATAAGTGTCGTGGTTAACCTTGACTTGAGGGATTAAGACTTGTTTTGTATGTGCTACTTGTTTAAATATTGGATTCAACGTATATGTGAGGTGACAAGTACTTATGCGTTATTATTGGGTCAAAGCATGCGGGTAGGACTTGTTTCTTGTCATTTACTTCTTTATTTGATCATGATATCCATGTTTAGACTAGTTAATTATTAAATTGATCATTCTTTCCGCATTTATGGGCTATCTGTGATAATTAAATATTGTTTTTGAAGAAGAGATTGGTGTTGTAGAACCATTGTTGACATAAGACTTGATCTTGCTTATTCTATCTCCATGTTGTTATATGTTCATTGTTACATGGTAAGGGAGAGTGTTAATGCATGAAGGGTGATGTCGTGCCATAATTGAGTGATTAATGTACGAAGGGTGATGCCGATGTCGTGCTGTATTTGAGAGTTAATTTAAGAAAAGGTGATGTCGTGCCATTATTATTGTTTCATGGTGAGGCTGAGAGTAAAACCACAAAGGGAGATGCCGTGCAGTTTTACTATGTTTGTTCATTTTGTTGGTTGAAGGTTTATTGATTGTTTCTTATTAACATTCCCTGTTGTAGTTATCGTATCTTGTACCCCTTTCGCATGTCCCCTCTCAATATTACTTGTTAATTATTTATCTGTTGTTATGTTGTACATATATTTCCGTCTATACAGGTTTATTTACGTGGGTGTCCTGTCATAGCCTCATCACTACCTCGTCGAGGTTAGGCTAGACACTTACATAGTACATTGGGTCTGTTGTACTCATACTACACTATGCACTTCTTGTGCAGATTTTGGTACTGGTACCAGTTGTCTGTGAGGCGTACCAACTCGTATTGACATTTGGAGACTCGAGGTAGATCTACTAGCGTCCGCAGACCTAGAAGTCCCCTTCCATTTCACCTAAATACTGTTCTTTTCATTCGAGACAATTGTATTTATTTCAAACCCTATTTTGTAGAGATTCTAGAAGCTCGTAAACTTGTGACTCCAAATTCGGGTTGTACTTAGATATTATTGGTTGTATGTCATTTGTATTCCGTTTTAGTTTCTTTTCGGCTTAATGGATTTTACTTAATTGAATTGATTAAAAATTAGCTTAAATATCCTCTAATGTTGGCTTGCCTAGCAAGTGAAATGTTAGGCGCTATCATGGCTCCGGGTCGTGACAAGTTGTTATCAGATCACTAGGTTACTTAGGTCTCAGAGTCATGAGCAAACTTATTAGAGTCTGAAGGATTGGTACGGAGACATCTGTACTTATCTTCCAGAGGCTATGAAGTTTAGGAACAAATTTCACTTTTATTCTTCTCTGTCGTGTGGTTTAATTCTATCATTACTGATTGAACTCTTCTATTGTTGTCCTATCGCAGATGGCGAGAACACGTGCAACATCTTCAGCTGAACAGCAACCTAAACCCCCAGTAGCAGAGGACGAGGACGAGGACGAGGACGATGTCGCACCAGAGGCCGAAGCAGAGGCAAAGCTCAGGCTAGAGCTCGAGCAGCAGCACCAGTAGTGGAGCCTCAGGTAGATTTTGATGAGGAGGTTCCAGCTCAGATTGTACCTTTTGGACCAGCTCAGGTCCCGGAGGTGTTCATCGCCACCCCAATGCTTCAAGACGTTTTAGTCCATTTGGTAGGCCTTATGAAGAGTGTGTTCCAAGCCGGTGCATATCCTGTGGCACCAGCCATCTCTCAGGCTGGGGGAGGAGCATAGACTCCCACTACTCACACTCCGGAGCAGATGGCTCCCCAATATTAGTCTTCAGTAGCCCCGCCAGTTGGGGTAGTTAAGCTAGTTGTTGCAGTATAGGCCAGTGATAGGCCCGCCATGTCTTCTGAGGGCTTATTGAGATTAGACAAGTTCACAAAGCTTTTCCCAGTTTACTTCAGTGGTGCACCTTATGAGGTTCCATATGATTATCTTGACCGCTACCATGAGGTGCTACTGAACATTGGTATAGTTGGGACCAATGGGGTCGATTTTGCTGTAATTTAGAGGACGGGTTCTGCCAAGAGGTGGTGGAGAGTTTACATGTTGACCAGACTAGTTGGGTCACCTACACTTACTTGGGAGCGGTTCTCAAAGCTATTTCTAAAGAAATTTCTCCTTATAACTTTGAGAGAGGATTACCGCAGGCAGTCCGAGCAAAATATTCAGATATTGGAGGATATGCTCCACGCTTGTGTTATAGATTTTGGGGGTTCTTGGGATTAGTTCTTGCCACTTGCGGAGTTTGCCTACAATAACAACTACCAGTAGAGCATTCAGGTGGCTCCCTATGAGGCATTATACGGGAGGTGGTATCGACCGCCAGTTGGATGGTTCGAGTTGGGGGAGGCTCATTTGTTGGGTACAGATTTGGTACAGGATGTCTTGGATAAGGTCAAGATTATTCAGGATCGACTTCGCACAGCTCAGTCTAGGAAGAAGAGTTATGCCGAACGTAGAGTTCGTCATGTTGCATTCATGGTCGGAGAGAGTATTACTTTGGGTTTCACCCATGAAGGGTATGATGAGGTTTGGAAAGAAGGGCAAGTTGAGCCCTAGGTATATCGGACCATTTATGATTCTAGAGAGAGTGGGTAAGGTAGATTACAGGCTCGCATTGCCACCTAGTTTATAAGCAGTCCATCCAGTGTTCCATGTGTCTATGCTTCAGAAGTATCACGGAGATCCGCCCCATGTGTTAAACTTCAGCTCAGTCCAATTGGACAAGGATTTGACTTATGGGGAGGAGTCGGTGGCTATTCTAGCTCGGCAGGTTCGACAGTTGAGGTCTAAGAGTTATCCTTCAGTTCGAGTGCAGTGGAGAGGACAGTCCATCGAGGCAGCTACTTGGGAGTCCGAGTCGAACATGCGCAGTAGATATCCACACCTTTTCACCAGTCCAGGTACTTTTCTATGTCCGTCTGAGGACGAACGGTTATTTTAAAGGTGGAGAATGTGATGACACGATAGGTAATCTAGAGTTTTAAACCTTAATTCTATGTTATGAAGCCTTCAATAGCTTCTTTAGGCTTTCCTTGATTTGCGTACATAGTCCGGGTATTTTTTCCGCAGGGCTTTTATGTTAAAAGTTGATAAAACATGAAATTTTACTTTAAAAATCCATTTGAGTTAACTTCAGTCAGTATTTTGAGAAAATGGACCCGGATCCATATTTTGACGGTCCTGGTGGGTCCGTATCGTGATTTGGGACCTGGACGTATGCCCGGAATCGAATTCGAAGGTCCCTAGCTAGAGTTATCGCCTTTTGTCGAAATTTGAAGTTTAAAGGCTTAATGAATCTAAATGTTTGACAAATGTTTGAATTTGTTGATATCGGGTCCATATTTTTGTTCCTTAACTTGGTATAGGTCCATTACTATATTTATGACTTGTCTGTCAAATTTTGTGAGAAACGGAGTTATTTTGACGTAATTTAGATGTCCGGTTGTTGAAATAGAAATTCTAAAATTTCATTAAAAATTTCATTTGATTTGATGTCCGATTCGTAATTCTAGGTGTTATTTTGGTGTTTTGATCGCACAAGCGAGTTTGTATCAGGTGTTTGGACTTGTGTGCATATTTGGTTTAGATCCCCGAGGGCTCGGGTGAGTTTCGGATAGCCTACAGACCTTTTGAACTTAGAATGTTTGTTGGTTTTTCACTTCTGATGGTTTCTAGTGTTTCCTTCTTCGCGGTCGCGAATATACTCCCACGATTGCGAAGGGTAAAATGGTTTGGGGGAGATTTTGTTCTTCACGAACGCGAAACCTTGGTCATGAATACGGAGCATTGGGGGGCTGCTCTTCGCGAACACATCCAGTCAATCGCGAACGCGTAGTGAAATAGAGGTGGGGTCTGGGAGTTGACTGTTGCTCTATGCGAATGCGATACAAGGATCGTGGACGCAGAGGCTAGGAGGCTAAGCCTACACGAATGCGTAGATCAACTGCCGATTGCGTAAGCCATTGAGGATTTGCTCTTCGCGAACATGTCAGGTTTCATGCGAACGCGATGCACACCTGACACCAGTGATTAAAACGGTCCCAAAAACTGGATTTTTGTTCATTCTTCAAATTTCCAAAGCTAGAAAACCCTATAGGCGATTCTCCCAAGAACTTTTCTTCCCCAATTTGTTGGTAAGTGATTCTAACCTACCTTTTTCAACTTTTCCATTACTTTTCATAAGATTTCTACCTAAAATCTAGGATTTTCATGATGAAAATTGGGGGTTTGGGAAGAATTACAGATTTTTATAAAACTTGGAATTTAGACCTCAAATTAAGGTCAGATTCCGAAACTAAATACATAACCGGGCTCGGGGGTGAATGAGTAATCGAGTTTTTATCTGAATTTTGGGTTTGGACCAAGCGAGCCCGGTAGTTGACTTTTGTTGACTTTTTCAATAATGACCTAAATTGAACCTTTTTCATTCGTGGGTAGTTCTTAAGGCTTATTTTGAATTGTTTGCTTGATTATTTGCTATATTTGGTTGGTTCAGAGGTTTGTTCGAAAGGCAAATCCATGGTTGAGCTTTGAGTTGGTCTTTGGAGCGAGGTAAGTGTCGTGGCTAACCTTGACTTGAGAGATTAGGACTTGTTTGCTATGTGATACTTGTTTAAATGTTGGGTTCAACGTGTATGTGAGATGACAAGTACTTATGCATTGTTTTTGGGTCAAAGCATGCGGGTGGGACTTGTTTCTTGTCATTTACTTCTTTCTTTGATTATGATATCCATACTTAGACTAGTTAATTACAAAATTGATCATTCTTTTCGCATTTATCGGCTATATGTGATAATTGAATATTATTTCTGAAGAAGAAATTAGTGTTGTGGAACCATTGTTGACATACGACTTGATTTTGCTTATTCTATCTCCCTGTTGTTATATGTTCATTGTTATATGGTAAGGGAGAGTGTTAATACATGAAGGGTGATGTCGTACCGTATTTGAGTGTTAATGAACGAAGGGTGATGCCGTACCATATTTGAGAGTTAATTTACGAAGGGTAATGTCGTGTCGTATCTGTTGTTCATGATGCAATTGAGAGTAAAAGAACGAAGGGTGATGTCGTACCGTATTTATCATCTTATGGTGAGATTGAGAGTAAAAGCACGAAGGGTGATGTCATGCCATTATTATTATTTCATGGTCAGACTGAGAGTAAAAATACGAAGGGTGATGCTGTAGAGTTTTATTCATTATGTTTGTTCATTTTGTTGGTTGAAGGTTTATTGACTATTTCTTATTATCATTCCCTGTTGTAATTATCGTATCTTGTGCCCCTTTCGCATGTCCCCTCCCAATAGTACTTATTAATCTTTATTTGTTGTTATGTTGTACATATATTTCTGTCTATACAGGTTTATTTACGTGGGTGTCCTGTCATACCCTCGTCACTACCTCGTCGAGGTTAGGCTCGACACTTATGGAGTACATTGGGTCGGTTGTACTCATACTACACTCTACACTTCTTGTGCAGATTTGGTAGTGGTCCTAGCTGTCTGTGAGGCGTACCAGCTTGGATTGGCATTTGGAGACTCGAGATAGATCTGCTGGCGTCCACAGACCTTGAAGTCCCCTTCCATTTCCCCTAATTACTGTTCTTTACATTCGAGATAGTTGTATTTATTTCAAACCCTATTTTATAGAGATTCTAGAAGCTCGTGAACTTGTGACTCCAGATCCGGGTTGTTCTTAGATATTATTAGTTGTATGTCATTTGTATTCTATTTTAGTTTCTTTTCGGCTTAATGGATTTTACTTAATTGAATTTATTAAAAATTAGCTTAAAGACTCTCTAACGTTAGCTTGCCTAGCAAATGAAATGTTAGGCACCATCACGGCCCCGAAGGTGGAAATTCAGGGTCGTGACAAGTTGGTATCAGAGCACTAGGTTACTTAGGTCTCACGAGTCATGAGCAAGCTTAGTCGAGTATGAAGGATGGGCACGGAGACGTCTATACTTATCTTCCATAGGCTATGAAGTTTAAGAAAATATTTCTCTTCTATTCTTCTCTGTCATGCGTTTTTATTCTATCATTGTTGATTGAACTATTATATTCTTCTCCTCCCGCATATGGCGAGAACACATGCAATATCTTTAGCTGGACAGCAGCCGGAGCCCCCGGCGGCAGCTCATACTAAGGGCAGAGGACGAGGTCGTGGTCGCGTCGAGCAGCAACACCAGCACTGGAGCCTCGGGTAATTTTTGATGAGGAGGTTCTAGCTCAGACTGTACCTGTTGGACCAGCTCAGGTCCCAGAGGGGTTCATTGCCACCCCTCCATCGTAGGGATGATTTAGCATCGGTGTGCCTACTCGCCACCCTAAGGGGGAACGAAGTAGCCACCACCATAAAAAACAGATACATGATCTACTCATCAAGGATCCTGTTGCACAGTATTTGGTTGATATGGTAGGACAGGGAAAGACTCGCCAGTTCTACTTGGAAGATGGATTTCTGAAAGTAAAAAGGAACAGAATTTATGTTCCTAAAGGATGAGATCTGCGAAGGACTCTTCTGGCGAAATGTTATGATACTTTGTGGGTCGGCCATCTCGGTGAAGAACGCACCATGGCATTACTTCGCCGCGCATATTATTTACTTCAAATGTTTGATGATGTCGCTCAGTATATGAAGACTTGTCTAGTATGTCAGAAGGACAAGTCGGACCGCTTGACACAACCGGGACTCTTGGAACCACAACATGTCCCAAAGAGACCTTGGGAAAGCGTTTCTCTAGATTTCATCACCGGATTGCCCAAACTCGGAGATCTCACAACTATCTTGGTTGTGGTGGATAGGTTTTCCAAGTATGATACATTTATAGCAGCCCTACAATATATATCAGCAGAAGATACAGGTCGACTCTTCTTCTCTCATGTCGTCAAATATTGGGACCTGCCTAAAGACATCGTTAGTGATCGCGACTCACGTTTCACTAGCAATTTTTGGACCCAACTCTTTAAGTGCCTCGGGTAAAAATTGAGTCACCGCTTAAGTTTTCATCCGCAATCTGATGTCCAGACGGAGTGGTTCAATGGCATGCTGGAAGAATATCTCTGCCACTTTGTAACCGAATCACAGAAGAACTGGGTGAAGCTTCTGGATGCTGCTCAACTGTGTTTCAATTCACAAAAGATCTCTAGTACAAACAAAAGCGCTTTTGAAATTATTACCGTACAGCAACCGCTACTCCCACACACCGTGAATGCACCAAACATGTCAAAATCTCCTCTAGCTGCTAGCTTCTCAAAATAATGGAAGCAAAATTTGGAGATAGTGCGGAGCTATCTTGTCAAAGCCCAAAAGCGGATGAAAAGGCATGCTGATCAAAATCGCCGGTTTGTTGAATACCAAGTAGGAGACAAAGTGATGGTCAAAATCCCAAAGTGGTACTTGTTTTCAGGGGTCCATGACCCTCGCTTATTGCAAAAATACATTTGACCCTTGTCCATTGAAAAGTGCATTAGGAAAGTTGCATACCGGGTGGATACCCCAGCTTGGTGGAAGATCCATCATGTCTTCCATGTCAGTGTTCTGAAACATTTTGTGGAAGACATGGAGGACCCTTCATGGATCCAACTCACAATACCCAGTATTCAAGGCCCCAATTCAACTGGGAAAAGGCGTGCTGAAGCTATTCTTGATGATCGAGTGATTCACGCCTCAAGGAAATATCACCAAGAATTCTTAGTGAAATGGCTGGGTTGTGATGCAAAGGAGAATACATGGGAGAGGGGAACAAACCTCAAAGCCTGCAAGAGCCTAATTGATGATTATCTTGCAAGTAAGGCGTCGAGGACGTTGCCAACTCAGGTGGGGGAGAATGTCATGGGCGGCTTTCTATCCATGCCCCATGACCCCTTAGATGCACCCCATGGCGTCCTAGCAAGCCTCCCAACACCTAGCGCCATAGACGGCCTCGTGGTCTTGGCTGCACCAAGTGACAAGCGCACATGTGACTCTGTTGCCCCACCAATAGCCCTTGCCAGCACCCAGCTGCAGTCAGATGCCAACAGCGACGCGTGCGCCGACAAGGCCACTCGCGCAGACCGTGATGCCAAAGATAAGGTTGCTCACAACGGACTTGTTTCTACCTTGTAGAAAACTAAGTTCTTTTCATTGTAAATATAGAGTAGTTTTATTTCATGTACTTTCATTATGTTACTTGAGCTTAGTTAGGTCAAGTCCTATAACTTTGGTTTATTTTTTTTAAGCATTATTAGGGGGAGGATCAAGCAATCAAACTTTCTAGCAAGCAAGCAATTATTTGTACTGGTGTCTCTCCCCCTCGACACCGTGTTACTTTTCTGTAATATCTTTCATTAATGCAATCAAGCTTTCTTTTATTCTCAATTTTCTTTTATGTTCTCTCAATTACTATTGACATTGGTTTTTCCGTACGGCACTGACAATCTAGTCTAGCGTACGGAGGGGACCTCAGTTGGCTGATAGTAACTATACGGACATCGGTTGCTTAGCCTTACGTCGCTCTTCCAAGGAATCTCAGGAAGGCGTCGCGTAACACAAACAATGGCATTAGCAATACCTTAGATTTTAGTACATGGATAAGCATGTATTTATACAGAACTGCCCTTTCAAAACCTTTACTATACCAAATCAAACAGTCTATAAGAAATAATTCCAGCATAACTAATCTCAGTATTGCTAATTTAATATTACTAATACACCATATTCAATACTATTTTTATACACGTACTAAATGACCCATAAAAAAATAAAGATTAAGGAGTAAAACTATTGTACAAGCTATATTAGAAATAAAGCTAATTTTGCACTACTACGCGAACTTCAGAATTTATGTATAAAGTTGGGCTTGCCGACTTCACACATTTGGAAATTTCCACCTTTAGACATTTGGGATTTGAAGTTAATTAGGATTCGAAGTTTTCACCTTCAGACAACTAAGATCAAAAGTCAATTAGGATTCGAAGTTTTCAACTTCAAACATTTGGATTTGA
Source organism: Nicotiana tomentosiformis (assembly GCF_000390325.3). Classification (NCBI taxonomy): domain Eukaryota; kingdom Viridiplantae; phylum Streptophyta; class Magnoliopsida; order Solanales; family Solanaceae; genus Nicotiana; species Nicotiana tomentosiformis. The sequence continues at coordinate 43,285,214 of NC_090820.1, forward strand.
AGTTAATTAGGATTCGTTTTCAACTTCAGACATTTGGATCCGAAGTTAAGCCTGAAAATTATCTGAAGTTACGCTTGAAATGCAAATATGCAACAAACTGATATCGATTTTCCAATAAAATCAACCCATAAAACTGATTATTCCCAAGTCTTAGAAGCAACAACCAGAAATCAAAAAATTCTCCCATTAAAGCAGTATTCCCTAAATTCAACACTCCTAAATTTATAAATTTCTTCAACAAGTTATTGTGAAGAAAAAACAAACATTCTTGCAATTCTTTATCGTGGATTTCTTTTACCACAATGATAACATAGTTCGATCTCTAGTGAATTTATTGGTACCGAAATATGCGCCGGCACGAATGCGAATGAAAATTTCGTATTTTGTGATCATCTCTTTTGGGTATGGATGCTCCAGCTTTATTAAATTTTTGTTTAAAGCAAAGCGGCTACAGTTGCAAAATATTTTGTTAAGTGACAACAAGTTAAACACTATTGTATAAAGTGGGTGTTCCACAAAATTTCTACGTCTCGGGGAAAATCATAAGTAGGCACTATTTAAAAATATTTAACATAATCATAGCACTAAACCACAATTAACAAAAATGGCAGTAAGTTAATATCATTGTGGGCTGTTAGGAATTTATTATGGCAACTAATATTAACAGCACCATAATAGATTCCTAAATTAAAGGGGAAAGTCACGTATTTAACAACTTCAACCTTTTCTTTCATATTTCTTACAAATGACTATCTTCCAAATATGCTTTACAAATAAAATATAATTAAAAAAGATATATGTATTCTAAGAAAATTAATATATAATTCCGTATCTTATTTTTTGTCTATATCTTGTATACTAATATATGTGATATCCCATATACGTTGACATATTTTGTATTTAACAGTTGCATATTGAAATGGTATATCATCCTGTTTATTTTTAAATAAAAATAGATATGTAATTTAAACAGTATAAACCTATATATTCTAAAGAAAATAGAATGTATTTCGTAGAAAAAATATATTGTATATATGTGGATCTTATACAATATAAATCTTGTATAATCTCATCAATAACAATAATATTAATTGAAATATATCAAGTATAGTTAAATTGGTAATAAATTAAAGATTTAAAGTTGGTAAGAGATATTCCGAAGTAGTTGAAGGAGAGGAGGTTTCTGCTGGTTGAAACCCATTTTAGATCGAAGAAGTGTTGTATGCTTAATCCAAAGATTTGATCGGAAAGTATGGTGTCAAAGGAAAAAGAATTTTTTATTTTTTTTAAAAAAAAACGTGTAGATAAGATGAATTATGACATAAAATTTAGGATAAAAGATGAGAGGAACGAGAGTAAAAATAAAAACAATCCCATGATTTGTGCCTCATTTTGACTAATTAACTGTACCTATAATCTTTACAATATGCTAATTATGTAATAAAATCTACTTCTTTGTTTTTATAAAACAAACAAGAAGTGATATTATTTTCTTAAATAATTTTTAAAAAGTGCTTAGCCGGGTAGTTTTTAGTAAAACGTTTGCAGGCTAGCCCAATCTATTTTTCCCCAAAATTCTGTCAGGTAATAGCTTCAGATTGCTTTGGGTATTTGTTGGGGTTCTTATGAGAATAGGTGTTAATGAAAAATGACGAAAGCCCAGTTTATTTCAATGAGGCAAACTGAAAAAAGCCCCAACTTTAGGTTTATTGTATACATTTTGTAAACTTGAAAAACCGCAAAAATCGTACAATGTTAGGTTTCTTATATACATAATATACGTTGTACAAAGTTTGGTTTCATGTATAAAAATATTTTAATCCTCACATCAAAAATCTATTTCTCTCTAGTATTACTTGATTATAAGACTCTATTTGCTGCATAATATTTCACATAATTAACTAATACTATAACATGGTACTTACTACCTAAACATCAATCTTTTAATTAACTATGTCGTTATTTGCAATTTTAATGTTATCATTCTCTATAATACGGTAGACAATGTATATATCTTGTCTATCAAGTACGTTGAAGCACACATAATAGACTTTAGAGTACGTTTTCTTATAAAGCTGTCTGAGTAAACCACTCAGCAAAAATTGTTGCAATTTCTGTGTTTCTTACACGGGAAAAAGTCAAATATTTGTGAGTCATTACGTTTTACTTATATCTCTCTCTCACTTGTTATAAAGTGCTTTTCTCAAGTAGTTGAATTCTGTAGCCATTCTTTTTACCTGTGCTAAGTGTAAAATGATCAACTAGTTGCTTAGTCTAAGCAAGTCATCGACATTGTTTCCCGAAAATACGCAATATTATTAGATACTATATGTGTTCTTAAAAATGATATTTACATATATAGTAAATCGATAATGTGGAATTAATATCATCTTGAGATAAGAATAAAGGATTTAGAACTTCTACTGGCTCAGATAAGATCACATACAAGTCAGAATTATGATAACATAGTTTATGCAAAACCCTTCCTACTAATGTTCTCTCCAAACACACTGAAGAGATATTAAAACTTACTGGATAATGATTATTGTCGTCAAATCTAAATTTAAGCCAAAAATTTTGGGGATGATTACATTAATAAATCTGTTCACGCAAGAATATGATAATACTAATTGAAGTGATGATTGAAACGACAACCATGCATCTCGAAAATTTCTCAAATTAGAGAATCTAGACCCCAAGTCCTATAGTGAAATCAAGAAATGACCATATCTGAGACGAGTAAAATAATTTTTTTTTCCTTATCTCCTAATTCAATGAATTTTCATGTGACAATCCATCTTATTCACCGAAAGAATACCTGTCCTTGCGTACAACAACCACATACCAAATGAGTGATTTAACATAAAAATATTGTAGTAGTGGTAATAGAATTTTGCTAAGATTCTTTCTAGCTAGTAATTATGATTGAATGGGGCATATATCTAATCAAGAAAAAAAGTACGTACTAAAATATAACACATGTACAGCAGTATGTAAGTATGACAAACACTGATATTTCATCTATCACTTTACTTCATCAGTTCTAATTTGACATATTACTGTCTCAGGTCTCAAGAAACTCAAGTGAGACATAGACTTTTAAAGAGAAGAAGACAGAACATAAAAATCCAAACAATAAACCCATGACTAGTACGAAACAGTATCCTCGTTGTCCATTTCAGTATTTACCAAGAACTAAATTCCAAGCAGAAAATCTTTATTCAGTGAATAGAACAAGAAATATAGCATCAAAATGTCATCCCCAACTTTAAACCCCGAAAATAATAAATAGTATATTATAAATACTGCCAGTTCAGAACTTGCAGAAACCTTGACTACATCTTGACAAACAATTATAAGACAAAGTATACGCAAATTATGTATGCTTGTAATCTATTCAACTTTTTGTTTACTTAGATGCGTATATGTGTCCGTGCATTGGTTCAATTTCCCATACATTACCACTAGGTTTTGACAATTATATATGAAAAATTTCAGTATGCCAAATATATAAATAAATAATAAGTATTCCTTCAATTTCTCTTTATCTAGTTCAATATTGACTTTGCACTCTTATAAAGAAATCATTTATTAAGAGTTTAATTTACATTCTCTTAAATGATAACTAAAATCCTATCAACAACACAATGACTAGGAAGTGCGATACTTGACGTTAAGGATAACATCGAAAGAAAATAATAAATCTCTTGATTTATTAAAATATACAAGTAAAATAGAATATATTTTTAGTATACTGAATTAGTAAAAGAGAACGGGGGAGTATTAATAACTATTACTTCATGTCTATATTATTTGTTTTTCAAATTGTTTTCCTCCTTTTATGAAAAATATTTAATATCCTTAATTATAAGAGTAATTGTCTAATTAATAACAACTTATCTCTCTCAAACGTCTCACTAATCGGAGCAGCAAGAGTGAAATTGGAAAAAAAGTGTATCAAATATTTTGGAACACATTTAATTTGCTAAAACTACTTGTAATACTTCGAACAGAGAGATATATTAATTTGTCAAACGGAGCCAGTTAGATGAAGTTCCAATTTGACTTTTGGATACATCATTCTTTCGTTTGTACCAAAACAATCACTTAACTATACCTATAACACTCAGAATGTCACTCAACTAGATTTCTTAAACTTTTGATTGTCAAATACCTATTTTACCTTGTAAATTATCTAACTTTTATCTTTTTTTAACTTTTGTAATATTATAATTCTTTTTCTCTTTTTAATCTACATTATGAACTTACCTATAGAGAAAAATAAATTTTATTTTAAAATTTTGAGAAATCTAGTTGAGTGGCCTTCTGAGTGTTATATGTATAGTTAAGTGACTTTGTTACTATAAACGAAAGAAAAAATAATTTTAGTAAATAATTTCGAATAATTGAGTGACCATTTGAGTAATATACTCTACAACAGCACCACGACACAGAATCCAACCCAATGCTCTGCCAACCATATAGAAAGCAAAGTATTTGGAAATAAAGAGGAAATTGACTGTTCGTGCAAAAAACTTCTTTTTTCGAATTACCAAAACTTGTTCGGTTATATATTTGACTAACTTTTTGAAGATGAATTTCTAAGTTTGAACAAACTTTTTTCTGTAAAATTTTATTTTTCCTTACAAAAATGTAATATATTTTTTTCAAATGAAATGCATATCCAAATACAATATCAAATTCTAAATATTTTTTTTTAGCTTAACATCAAAAATTCTATATTTTTTCTTCAAAATCAAATTTTTTACGTCAAAACGCCTACTAATACAATTACTAACTCACAAGAAATAAGACTTTCAAGCCTTCGTCCTTTACTTTATTACATTACATATTATTCTAACTTCTAAGCATCACAACAAAGTTCAAATACAAGTGTCTTAGATTTTCTACATCCCACGTAACCCCACCTCTTAAACATATAAACTTAAAAAAATGAGTTTTTCTTTTCTGTAAATAAAGTGAGTTGGTGTTTTGGAGGTATGATTAGCTCATAAATGTTTTTTCTATGTGAGTTCATCGTTTTGACCACGCTGTCTTCTTTCAAAGCATTGTTTTTGCTATATCCAAAGGTAGCACAACTAAAAAGTACCACTATGTATTAATCAGCAATTCGTCAAGATCAATTATCAACGTATCATCAATGCAAGTGGAAATTCCTTGAAGAAGTAAAGTTAACTAATTTAATCTTTAAGTTTTCCATCAAAAGATAGGGCTGCATTTGTTATAGAGGCAACAAATTTGATAGGTGATTTAATCAGGCTTTTGTGAAGCCAAAAAGTACGTGTATATATAGAGAGAAAAATGCTTATTTTAGAGATCTAAGATATTCGGCCAAACTTTAAGGAAAAAGTAAGTGCTTTTGAGTAATAGTAAAAACTATTTTTCAGAAGCTTAGAAAATAGCTTTTTTCACACTACTAGAAAACTTTTAAATTTCGCCCATCAAAACCGATCGAAATCGGTCGGAATTAAAGAAAAAGCGACTGATTTCCGACAGCTTTTAATTCGTCGGAACAATAATGGTCGCTAAGGTGTTGCGACCGAAAACGGTCGAAATTTTCCGATCGAAGTCGGTCGGTTAATTCAAGGTTGACCGCTTTGACTGACAACGTTGTTGGAAAATAAATATACCGACCGAAGTCGTTCGGTATTATTTAAATTATTTTTTATTTATTTTTCAAAATAGCAACCGACTTCGATTAGAATTATAAATATATAATAATTTTGTATTTCTTTGTAAAATTTAGCAGACCGACCGAAATCGGTCGGAATAATAATAATAAATAAATATAAAAAGTTATTTTCGACCGACGTCGGTCGGAAATTATGAATTTTTGGGTTTTAATAAGAGAATTCCGACCGAAATCGGTCGATTTTCTGGGTAAAAACCTAGTAGAATATGCCTGCTTTAAAGCTACACCACCTGCCAATTACAACCAATATTCATCCTATTATGGCAGCATTACATTGCTGCTATTTAACCACAATTAACCAACAACAACCACAATAACAACAATAATTAACTAACAACAACCACAACAACAATAACAATTAACTAACAACAACCATAACAACAATACTAATAACAACCACAACCACAACAACGCTAATAACAACCACAACAACAACAACGCCAACCACAACAACAACTATACAAATGTTCAATAACAAAATAATATCAACAATAGAATCATCATTCAAAACTATTCCCAACTAAATATTCACAAGTTCAAGACTTTGTTTATCAATATACACCATTCAATGAGTGTCTTGTATTGCACCTTCTCCATCTTCACTACTAGAAGCTTCATCATCGGCATGGTTCGAAGGATCACGACGAGAAGGATAAGCATCTGGGGAAGGTTCACGAGACCGAGGAATGGGGAAAGCACCACTAGCAAGAAGATTGGCCAGCTGACCTTGAAGGAGATGGAATTGTTGGTCCCTCTTTTCTAGCTGAACTTGAAGGGTATCAAATTGTCTATCTCTCTTTTGTTCTCAAGACTTTGTCTCTTCAAGATCTGCTATGAGCTTTGCGATCTTCTTCTCCATAGACGAGAGAGTCGACCAATTAATTACCTCGCCTTGGGAGGAAGTCCTTATACCTTGCAATCCAGCCCTGTAATACCGAAATGATCTCTCTGGGAGGACGTACGCTATCCCCTTTTTAGGACCACCGACAACATCAAACCATATATTCTGTACTTCTTCGTCTGAAACGGGTGGTCGCTCGCCTTGCTCATTCGGTGGCAAGCTCTGAGTGTACTCCTCCACATTAATCTTGTGGCAACCCTTTATTTAGAAGATAGAAAATTATTAACTATATAATATTATAAATATTAATTTTAAGTTATAGTAGCTATGAAACTTATATATGTAGTCTCCTCCCGGTTCTCAACCCATCTACTTGGATCTGTCGGTGCCTTCTTCTTCCGAATGTGAGTCTCCAAGAAGAACTCATCATGAGTCATCTTTCTCCCATATTTTTTTCCTACAAAAATAATAAAACACGTTAATTAAATTAAAATATATAAATATAGTTCGATAAAAATAGAATTAAATATTTTAAGAAATTACCAGTAGTCTCCTCGCAGTCCCCATGCTCCTTGCGCCCACACAGTACAAGGAGCCACCCTTCTCAGATGCTCGGGCCTTCTTTCCGAGTTCACTCTTCTTCTCGAACTTCTTAGTGGTCAACTGCCTTAGCAGATCCTCCCATATGTGCGGTAGAACCCATGAAGGCTTCTTGCTCTTCTTCCGAGCATAATAGAAGGAATCAGATAGTCTCTTACGACATTTGAATTCAAAATTTTCAAGAATGGCACTATTATGCCGGTCCTCCCAAGAACACTTAGTCTGCAAATGAAGTGTGTAACGTTAGATGAAAATATTATTAATATAATGCTTAAATAGATAAAAGATTGTATTAAAACCTTAAATTGGTTGAAAATTTGTTGCACGAGCTCCGGTGGAAAGTCACTCCAAGTCGCATAGGGTGCATCATACAACCGTCCAAGAGTTTCAGTGATTATCTTTGTAGTCCGATGATTAGGTATAAACTTGCAACATAGCAATTACATTGAATAAACAAGACTAGCTATTATAATTCAGCAAAAACAAAGAAGTAATAAATAAATCTTACCCATTGCCCTGAGGCCTGATGATCATCCTATGATAACGATCATACCGCACTTCCTCTGGATCATCTTTCTCCGATGAATCTGAAACGTGCGCACAAGGAGAGCCATCTGACTCAGTGTTACTATCCCGAAGGCGAAGTCTAGAAATGCTAGGAAATGAACTCCGTGGAGAGGGAGACAAGGTCTCTGATGACGATGGCTGCGATCCATACCCCTGTAGTGATCTAGACCCCTACTGCGATCCAGACCACTGTTGTGATCCGGCTGGCTAAAATCTAGATGGATGCGATCCAACTGGTGATGAAGCAAATAGAGTAGATGATGGGCGTATCACCACATGGTCCTGTGACTGCTGACTCGATGGACCCATATAACTATATGCAAGATCATGTGGAGAAAGTGGGGTATAGCCATGTGGAGGAGAATGGTAAGAATACTGCTGGGAGGGGGAATGGTAGGTAGTCTGATGAGTAGATGGATGTGGTGGAAAAGATGTGTGCCTAGAAGATTGTTGTCGGCCATCAGCAGCGGATGGATGCAAGTGTCGAGTGGAAGGAAGCGAGGGTGTAGTACCATCATCATGATCAATAGGCCTCTTATCCTTCCAAGACCTACCTCGACCCCTACCGGTCATCTGCATAAATTAAAAAAAATTAGAATTGAGAATATAAATCTATATAAGTTGAGAGCGCTTGAAAAAACTAACATGCTAGTCGTCTTTGAAGTATCCTTCCTCGTCCGAAAATTCTTCCTCTTCACTTATTTCATTTTTATTAGGTGATTCTTCATCCTCATTTTCTATGATTGTTATTTCCTCCATATCAACTTCTTCTAATATGTGTTGAGGATGCTCCAAGTTATTTTCTAACTGATCATCCACCATTTGGTTAACACTTGAGGTATCGTTTTGGTAAGAAACATCTAGAACATTCTCAACTTCCACCCTACCAACATTCTTAGTTTTGATTACACCCAACTAATCAGCTTTATCCCTCCGCAGTGGATATGGAACATAATATACTTGCCTAACTTTTTCTGCAATTATAAAAGGATCATAGCGGTCATACTCCCTATTTTTATTAACTTCAATTATGTTGTACTACGAGTGTATATTTGTACCTCTTCTAGGTATTGGGTCAAACCACTTGCATTGGAAAAGTATGATCTTCTTATTTGGCCAACCTGAATATGATAATTCTAGAATCTATTTTACCATACCATAATAATCATTTTCCACATCCTGATTGCCTTCACCACCTTTGACACACACCCCACTGTTATTGCTTTTTTTATACTTGGAGCATTCCTCGGTGTGAAATTTGTAACCATTCACAAAATACTTAGACATAGTTGTAACCGTAGGTGCAGGTCCCCAAGATATGTCTTTCAAAAATTGATTAACAACGTTGTTTGGATTATTGACCTACATGTAGTGTTAAATAAATCACAAGTGAGCAAGTATATTCACAAGTGACCAAGTATGTATATTCACATGTAAGAAAGTATGTAAGATGCACGTACACACTCTTTAAACCATGCCTCAAATGTAGAATATACAACATCATGGCCAAATTGACTCACGAAGTCACTGAGCGACACATTGAAAATTTTGTTAGTTGCATCAACCAAATTAAATAGTAGTCCATGTAAATTAATCTTACGTCAACACTTACTTAAGAAAGGGTTGAACTTTCGGACAATTTAGAAACACATGATTTGAAGCTGATTTGTACTCCATACTACTTAGGCCCCCTTTTGTTAGATCTTTAGAACCTCGGCCTGGTTGATTGAATATGGACATTGGTGGATATAATGGATCAATCTCAATCACAACATTGTGCTGATTGGGCCTATTTCTAGCACATGGCACATGACTGTCGAAGTAGTAAGAACAAAAATGGGCTGTTTTCTTTGCAAGATAGGCTTCGCATATGGATCCTCCAATCCTATTCCTTTGTTAAACAAATCGTTTACACTTGCCGATAGTCCTGCACATTGTCATATTAGACGATAATGTTAAAGAAAATTACAAGAATAAATCAAGGTTTGATCATTACCTCTCGAATGGATATATCGACATGCATTGAACCGGCCCTCCAAGTCGCGCCTCGCGTACAAGGTAAATTGGAAGGTGTTCCATCACATCAAAGAAACCACATGGAAAAATCCTTTCCAGCTTATTACTGATTACAGGAATGTTCTAATTCATTTGAAATAGCTTTTCTTCCCTTAATGTGGTAGAACATAAGTCTTTGAAGAACAAACTTATCTCTGTGATGGGTTTCCAGATATTTTCAGGCAAACTACAAAATGCAATAAGGATTAAGGTTTCCATGACGATATGACAGTCATGACTTTTCATATGGGTCAACTTTCCTTCAACCATATCGGCACATTTTCCCATGTTCGAAGCATAGACCTCGGGCATCTTTAGGGTTGCAACCCACTCACAAATCGGTCATCTTTGTTCCAAAGTGAATGTGTAGCTGGCCTTGGGTTTGAATACCTTACCATTGTTCGCAGACTGCAAATGTAATTCAAGTCGCCTGCAATATTCTTGTAAGTACAGTTTAGCCTTTGGGTTATCTTTTGTCTTATTCTTATCATCCATCATTATGTCGAACAAATTATCAAAATAGTTCTTCTCAATATGTATGACATCAAGATTGTGTCGGAGAAGATTATCCTTACAATATGGCAACTCCCAAAATATGCTATGTTTTATCCAGTTATGAGTAACACCGTATCCAGAAAATCTAGAAGGTGGGGCCTCGGTAACTTTAGTGAAGTTCTGAACCCTCTCCCAAATTTTTTCACTAGACAAAATTGGAGGTGGCAAATCACGTTCAACTGTATTCTTTTTGAATGTGTTCTTTATCCTTCTGAACTCATGATCAACTGGCAAGAACTGACGATGACAATCAAATCATGACTCCTTTCGGCCATGTCTTAAAGTGAACGCTTTACCATTTTTCATGCAGTAAGGACATGCTAACTTTCTAGTAGTCATCCACCTAGATAACACTCCATACACAGGAAAATCATTAATGATCCACATTAAGATAGCACGCAAGTTAAAATTTTGCTTAGTTGATATGTCATATATCTCAACTCCATCATACCATAACTGTTTTAGCTCATCAATCAGAGGTTACAAATATATATCAATCAAATTCTTTGGATTGCGAGGACAGGGAATAACACAATTTAAGAAAATATATGGACTATTCATATACATTTCAGGCGGAAGATTATACGGCGTAATAAATAATGGCCAGCATGAATATGGTGTTGCAGAAACAGAAAAATGGCGTGAAACCATCAGCACACAAACCCAACCAAACATTCCTCGGTCCACTAGCATAATCTGGATACGTCCTATAAAAATGCTTCCAAGCTTCCCCATCTGAAGGATGACACAAAACACCAGGCGGCCTTCTATTTTCATAGTGCCATCTCATATGAGGAGCGGAACTCATCGATGCGTACAACCTCTTTAATCTAGGAATAAGAGGTAAATAATGCATCGACTTCACAGCAGCCTTCTTCCCGCTAGAAACTCGCTTAAAACGAGATTTTTCACAAAATTTACAACTTTCTAAATATGCATCACCCTTATAATACAACATGCAACCATCTTCACAATAATCAATTCTCATAGACGAGAGTCCTAACTTAGAAACCAATCTTTTAGCCTTATAGAAATCTTCAGGTATGTTGAAAGTTGGGTCAACTAGTTCACTCGTAAGGCCAATGAAAGAATCTATTCCTGCTTGAGAAATATTGGTATCTGATTTGATACTTAATAATCTAACTGCAACAGACAAATGAGAGTGCATACTCCCTTCACTTAGTTGACGACTAGCGGCCTCTAACTGTTCATAAAAATATTTTGCATCTTCGTTAGGAGCTTGTTCAATACTTTCATGGGGTTCAAAATCGAAGTACATCCCAAAAGCATCCGCAACCATTGCATGGCATCTAGGATGTTGAACGCTATTCTCCACCGACCTACTACTTTCATCAACAATTACGTTATGAAATACACTAACAATACCATCAACCTCTCAATTACTAGTCCATACAAAATAATTATCCATATACCCCTTTCTATAAAGATAAGTCGTAACTTCCTCCGAACCCAAAAAATTCAAACACTTGTACTTCGTACAAGGACGCCTAATCAACCCTCCAATCCGAAACGGTTCAAATGACATTGCATGCCTAATAAATTACTTAACCCCTTTTATAAATTCCTCCCTAAAAAACCGACGATTGGGATAATTTCTATTATACATCCAACTATGATATTCCATCTACATAAAGAACAAATAAATTACATTTATATTAATCATAATTCGAATTAATTTATAGAATTAAGTTACGTAATAAACTTTAATTACAAAATATAACATAGTCAAACACTAGAATAATGAATTAGTTAAGTCATTCAATTAGACTAACTCACTTACTATTAATCATCATTAATAAACCCTAAATCATAATTTAATGTGCCCTAAAAGTCCAACTACGAAATTTCATCTACATAAAGAACAAATCAATTACATGTTATATTAATCATAATTCAAATTAATTTATAGAATTAAGTTACATAATAAACTTTAGTTACAAAATCCCAAAATTCCAAATTGTAAACCCTAGTTTATACAATTGAAAGAATTTAAATAACTAAAATTAACAAATGTAAATAACTAACCTTCAAAGAGAGGAGAGGGATATGATTTTGGAAGTGGCGCGGCAGTGGCGGAGGAGCAGTGGTAGCGCGGCAGTGGTGGCGGAGGAGCAGTGGTGGCGCGGGAGAGATGAAGTAGAGTTTGATTTTGGGTGAGAAGGGAGTAATGATTTGGGTGGGATTTGGGAAGGATTTACGGATGTGGAAGAAAGAGTGAGAAAAAGAGTAAAGAAAAAAATGGGAAAGAAACCCATCTCTGGCACCCTAAATTAAAATTTTCCGACCGACTTCATTCGGAAAAGGTGGTCGGTATATTTAAGTTAGTGTATAACCGTTTGACCACACATTTCTGACTGAAATCGGTCAGTATTTTAATTTTAATTTTTTTAAAAAATTAATTAAATTGAAATACCGACCGAAGTCTGTCGGTTTTTGTCAAATTATCATATTTAATATTTAAGTGATATATATATATATATATATATATATATATATATATATATATATATATAGCAGCTCAGATTAGATCTAGGATTTCATCATGGTATCATAGCTCATGTTTATGATTCACGCTTCGTTATCAGTTATCTAGATCTAAGATGCCTCAGTGTTTGTGTTCTGATAAATTCTTCGATATCTTCGATGTTATGGCTAATTCGAACAATTAGCAGTTTCTTCTCTGTTTTTTTCTTCTTCATCTAAGCTCGAGTGCCTCATTAACAATGGCGGTCGAGAATGAAGAAATTGACACAAGCATAGCAGCTGCTGGCGGTAGCTCAACTTCAATCGATCAATATCATCCCCTGTTTCTTTAGCCATGTGATACTCCAAGTAGTTTTCTGATTTCAGTCAAATTAACTGGACCTGAAAACTATACAATGTGAAGTAATGCAATGCGTGTTAGTTTACTAGGAAAAAGCAAGCTAGGGTTTGTGGATGGTAGATATCCTAAGGAGAAATTCGATGTGTCTCTTCATGAATTGTGGGGAAAATACAATGCAATAGTACTCTCTTAAATTATGAACTCAGTAAGTGCTAAATTATTGAGTGGTATGGTGTATGCTTCGAGTGCTCACAAGGTTTGGATGGATCTCAAGAAGAGATTTGATAAAGTGAATGATTCTCGTGTATTATACCTTCATAACCTGATTGCTACATTAACCTAGGGGATATCATATGTGTCTAATTACTTCTCTAAGTTGAAAGAATTCTGGGCAGAATTCGACACTCGTATGCCCTGCCCTGGGTGTGGCTGTGATAAATCAAAAAAATATGCTGAACATTTCTAGTATCAAAGGTTACTACAGTTTTTTATGGGGATAAATGAGTCCTATTCTCAGTCAAGCAATCAGATTTTGAACATGTTGCATATTCCTTCAATCAATAAAGCCTATGTTATGATCATATCTGAGGAAAGCCGAAAATCTATATGTGATTCATCACAAGTCTCTGAAGTTGCTGAAGGCACTGCCTTGTTTAGAAGCAAAACTACAGGAATACTAAATAAAAATACTAGTATGTTCAGTGGTAAAGGGTACAATAATGCCACAGGAAATCATACTCATACTGGAGGATTCAGCAACAATTATCCTAGTGGACATAGTTATACTGGAGGAAGCAACTACAAATCCAACAAGAATACTATATACTGTGACTAGGGCAACTTTAAAGGGCACACTAGGGAGACATGTTATAAACTAAATAGATATCCTCCAGATGTTAAGACCAAGAAGAAAGCTGAATCAGAAAATGCAGGTCATTTTACTCAGGAAGTAACAGGTGCTATGACGAACAATCAAACTTTCACAGCTAATTTTGCAAGTACCTCACAAGTTCAGCAAGGTGCAATGCCTGGACAGGGGACTCAGAATGTGATGTTCAATATTCCATAGTTCACTCAAGAACAGTACTAGCAGATAATTCAGCTACTGGGAAAAGGAAGTGAGGGGAACAACTCAACTACAACTACATCATTACCAACAGGTTGTGTAGTGACTCCAGAAGTGTTGGCTAAGTGGATAGTGGATTCAGGTGCCTCGAGTCATATGGTGCACAGTCTTAGCTTATTAGTTAATCCTAAGAGGCTGAATAATGGTAAGAATGGTACAGTTCAACTTCCTACAGGAAATGCTGCTTCCATAAGTCACATAGGATCAACTTATATTGTTCAGGGCCAAACAATTAGCAATGTACTTCATATACCTGACTTCAAGTACAATCGTTTATCTATCTCAAAGCTAACAAAGGAGATGAGATGGGCAGTGGTGTTCTTTCCTGAATTCTGTATTTTTTATGAACTCTCCAGTGGACAGGTGAAGGGGATTGGTAGAGAAGAAGATGGTCTTTATATTTTCTATTCTGCAGGGGTCAATACAACTGACATTCAAGCTGTAGTTCCCAGACCAATTCCTAGGCTATCAACTCAAAAGAACTTACCTACTGTTAATATAATCATTAAGAATAGAATAATAGATGTAGCCTTATCGCATAAGAATTAGGACATGTGCCTACAAAGACTTTAAAAACCATAGTTAGATTTCAGAATCACAGTTACAAGAATTCTGATGACACTTGCTTTGTATGTCCTTTGACAAGACAAACCAGGCTACCATTTCCTTTAAGTACTACTACTACTACTGATGTTTGCTTTCATACATTGCATGGTGATGTGTGGGAACCCTATAAAGTTCCTACTTATGATGGAAAGAAGTATTTTTTTAACTCTTACAGATGACTATTCTCGATATATTTGGGTATTTCTGCTGCCTACCAAGTCAGAACTGATTGTTGTCCTTAGATATTTTATTTCTATGATTCAGAATGTTTATTCAGCTTCTATGAAAGTTTTTCGATCAGATAATGGCAGTGAATTTCTCAACTCTCAAGTAACTGAGTTGCTACATACTAAATACATAGTTCACCAAAGTTCTTGCATATATACTCCACAACGGAATGGAGTAGCTGAGAGGAGGCACAAGTATATTTCGGAAGTGGCTAGATCACTGAGGTTTCAAGCTTTTGTACCCCTCAAATTCTGGGGTGACTGTATCACCACTGCTGTGTATATTATAAATAGGCTACCTTCAACAACCCTTCAAGGCAAGTCTCCTTTTGAAGCTTTAATTGGTCATGTTCCTCCTTTGGACCATATGAGAGTGTTTGGATGTCTAGGCTATATAGCTGATGTGAGAAGATTAGACAAGTTTTCTCCTAGAGCTGTTCTAGTTGAATTTCTAGGCTATTCTATGACACAAAAAGACTACAAAATGTATAATCTTCACTCTAAAGGCTTTACTGTCAGTAGAGATGTGGTTTTCAAAGAAGATATCTTCCTTTTCAAATATGCCTCTAGTACTATCTCCTCTATATTCCCTGTGCTAGATCTCAATAATCCTATTCTTTTCTCTGAGAACAAGTTACCTCCAAATCATGTTGCACCTAATGTTGCATCACCAGATGATACACCTCCTCACAATCACTCAAAAAGTGACTCATCTGCACTCCATGAGGATGTTGTAGAGCCGTCTGTTGATTCTCTTGCTGATTCAGTAGTCATCTCTGTTGAGCAAATATCTTCTATATTGTCTACTGCTGAACCTCTTGCCAGTAGAAGATCTAGCAAGGACAGTCGACCACCAGTTTGGTTGAAGGACTTTGTTACTCACAATAAAGACAAGGCTCATTATTGCTACCCTATTTTAGCATGTGTTATTTATGATCATGTTTCTTCTTCCTTTGGCAATGCCGTGATAATATACTCTGCCATCATAGAACCTCAAACCTTTGGTGAAGTAGTCAAGGATCCCAAGTAGATAGCTACCATGAAGAGTGAAATCTTAGTTCTAGAAGAGAACAACACCTGGAGTATAGTTCTTTTACCTCCAAGGAAGGTACCAATTGGTTGCATGCGGGTGTTTAAGGTTAAATACCCTTCTACAGGTGCAGTTGAGAGGTATAAGGCAAAGCTTGTGGCCAAGGGCTATAGTCAACAGGAGGGTGTTGTTTACATTGGAACATTCTCTCTTGTGGCCAAAATAGTCAATGTGAGATCTGTTCTGGCAATTGATGCTGCCAAGCAGTGGTACATCTATCAGATGGATGTCCATAATGCTTTTCTATATGGAGAATTACTTGAGGAAGTCTACATGGAGGTTCCTCCTGGGTTTGCCATCCATGGAGGAAAACAGATGGCTTGCAAACTTCACAAGTCTTTATATGGATTTAAACAAGCCCTTAGATAGTGGAACAAGGAACTTACAGATGCTTTGACTCAACTTGGCTTCACTTAGAGTCACTTTGACTATTCATTATTTACAAAAAAGGTGAAGACTGAGTTGGTGATAGTGCTGGTTTATGTTGATGTCCTGTTGGTCCCAGGAAGCAGTCCTAGTCTAATTATGCAGACTAAAAATGACTTGAAGCTAAAGTTCAAAATAAAAAACCTAGGTGAACTTAAGTTCTTTCTAGGGATAAAGTTTTCCAGATCTAAGAAAGGGGTAGTTATAAGTCAAAGAAAGTATGCTTTGGAGTTGATTGCAGAGTCAGGGCTTGGTGGTGCCAAACCTGCTGGTACACTCTTGGAGACCAGTTCAAAGCTTACTTCTGTTGTGTTTGACAATTCCTTGAACAAAGACTTTTCTAGTGAAGTTAATGTAGAGGATAAAGAGCTAGAGAATGCTGGACCTTATCAAAGACTAATTGGCAGACTTCTATATCTCACTATGACTAGAATTGATATCTCATATATAGTGCAGGTGCTCAGCCAGTTTATGCATAAACCCAAGCAATCTCATATAGATGCTGCTTTAAGAGTAGTTGATACATCAAGACTGCTCCAGGTCTTAGTCTGTTGATGCCCTCAAAAGGCTCAAGAAGACTTAAAGCCTATTGTGACTCAAAGTGGGAGGATATTTGCAAACTAGAAGATCTGTTACAGGATATGTAGTCAAGTTTGATGATGCATTAATATCCTGGAAGTCAAAAAAGCAGGAAACAATTGCCAAAAACTCAACAGAAGCAGAATTTAGGAGTATGACATCAGCAATTGCAGAGTTAACTTGGCTTACAGGACTTTTTTCAGAATTAGGAGTTGAGCTGCCCCTGCCTATAGACTTACACTGTGACAACAATTAAAGCTGCAATTCAGATTGCAGCTAATCCTATATTACATAAAAGAACCAAGCATATTGATATCGATTGTCATTTTGTGAGGGAAAAAATTATGCAAGGACTCATCAAGACTCATCATATACCTACCAAGGAGCAACAAGTTGATTTACTGACAAAGAGTCTTGGGAAAGTGCAGCACGACTATCTTCTGTCCAAGTTGAAGTTGAAAGACTTGTTTCAACCATCAGCTTGAGGGAGGGTGTTGAAGTATTAGGTGTATAGTCAGTGGAATGTACAGCTGAATGCCAAGCTAAGTTAGTGAAAGGTTTATTTTGTTAAGTAGGTGTGTTAGTAGCTAACTTGTTTGTATATATACACGGTTAGTGTACAGTATTTGTAACAGAAAATAACAGAAAATGAAGAAACTCTTTCTTCTCCATTAGCGTGTAACTGCTTCTCCTTCATTCTCAGCTTAGCAGCTCAGATTAGATCTAGGATTTCATCAATTTCATTCTTCAATTATTGTTTGCTCAGTTTCTTAATTGGATAGGGTGTCTATCTATTCAAGAAAAGGAGTACGAACTGTAGCTCAGTAATATATAAATATGACAAACACTGCTTCATCTATCACTTCTTCAATATATAACTCTCTCAAGTCTCAAGAAAATCATGTAAAGTAAGTGAGAGATAGACACTTAGAACAATTAGACAAAGCAAGAACATCCAAACAATAAACCAATGCACACTACGAAACAAATACACCTTTTGTACATTTCATAAATCACAATCAACAATATTCCAAGCCTAAAATCTTGATTCAGTGAACCAAACAAACGAAATAGCATAAAAGACGTCATCCTTACACCCTCAGGAAAATAATAAAATATATTACTCCTTTTGTCCCAATTTGTATGGCTTTATTTGACTAGGCATAAGTTTTAAGGAAGAAAGATATTTTTTTAAATTTATAACCTAAAACAAGCATAGACATTCGTGTGTGGTGAGATTATAAATCATCTCATTAAGAGTAAATAATTTTTTTTTTAAATAAATATTTTTAAGAAAATATGATATTTGTTCGGGACACACCAAAAAGGAAAACATGACATATAAACTGGGATAGAGTAAATAAATCCACAATTGAGACTTGCATAAACCTTGATTACTTCTTGACAAACGAATACAAGACAAAATATATGTGGATTATGTATACTTTACACCATATATTACGTTATTTTCTACTTAGATGCGTATATGTGTTCGTGCGATGTTTCAGTTTCCCATACAATACCGCAAGGTTATGTATATTAAACAAAAAAATAAATAAGTACTTATAATTATTTATTAAGAATTAAGAATATGGTCAGCTATATTAAGCTCCCATTTGACTTTTGGATACAACAGCACCACGACACATATTCCTACCCAAAGCTCTGCCAACGTTGAAGAAACCAATAATATGATAATTTAAAAGTAGAATCAAGTAAAAAAAATAGACTGACTAACTAATACAAAGACAAACTTACAAGATTAGGATTTTCAAACTTTGGTCCTTTATTTTATGACATATATTATCAAGCATCATAATAAAGTTCAAACGAAAGTGTCTTATTTTTCTACATCCCTCGTAACTCCCACTTGTCAAACATAAACTTAAAAAATTGAAGTCTTTGTGACAATCGTTTAAAAACTGATTATTTTTGGAAACGAACTTACTTGGTTTTCTTGAAAGTTTGATTATCTCATAAATGTTTTGCAAATATGATGTTTATCGTATAGACCACGTTGTCTTGTTACGAAGCATTGTTTTTGCATTACCCGAAGTCAGTAAATAGTAAAAACAGACATTTTCGCACAATATGTCACATCCCACCTTGCACGTAGTCTGCTTTTAATTTGTTGTCCTACCGCAGAAACTATTAAAAATATCACTTTTGGCAAAACAATATTAATGTAGTAGTAACTAGAGCCACAAAATTAAAATGAATTCCTCCGGAATTGATAAACAATTAATAAATTATTTGTTTGTTGAGGAGCAAGCAAACTCCTTGGTTAATGATCATAGTAACCAAACATATTTATGTACTTGGAAGAGTAATCAATACAAAAAAAAGGGTAAAATCTCGCTTGCTTTTCAATCAAAAGCGTTGAGAGAGGGACATGTGTCGACGCCTGATGTGCGGAGAGACGATAGATATAAGTCCACCTAGTGGTGGTCTCATCTTCGACCTATAAATCATCTCATCGTACGGCCTTCGATAGAACTTCAAAAATGGCTGGAATGATTCACGACACTTACTGATATGGCAATTATTATTATCTTTCTTGAAGAACATGGCTGGAGATTGAAAAAATGATAGCCTCGTACTCGTATTAGCCCTAGGATGGCGAATTTCTGACGGGTCCAACTCTTGAGTTTTTTGTGGCAAAGGAGTAGAAGGGAAGAATCCTTTCTTGATGTTGCCACGTGGAGTCCTAGCAATGGGTGATGCAAATGAGTAGGACCTAGCATTGAGGGGTGAGATGGCTGGAGTAGTGGTGGGGCCAACTTTAGCTGATGACGTGTCAGTTAAAGATAAATACCATGGCTTGACCGAGTCAAAATGGTGTGAGACAGTGAAGGAAAATCTTGAAGAAGAGCAGGATCCAATCTTGCCAGATGAACAAGGTATGGAGGAAGGATTGAATCTGAGAGATGCAGCTCTTGGATAAGCAGTGAAGTCATTGAATTCCAATGATTCCTCAAAGTCAAGTGATGATACCACCATTGTTAATGATGCTAGATCAACAAACGTCTTAACACCCTGCAGAAAAACCACACAAGTGTTGTAAGATACTGATATTGTAAAATATATTTATACAATCATATTAGTCATTAACCGTAAAAATTTAGGATATATATTATCAAGTCACCTAGTAAAAATAGTAAGTAGTAAGTAGCGGAGCCACATAAGACACTAATTCGTCGAAAAACTACATTGTGTAGTTAAATATATAAAAAAAACTTTTTTATGTGTATATACTATGTGTTGAAACTTCTTAATTTCATGTATATTTATTGTTTTATATTTTAAAATTTTAGTTCCACCAATGTAAGTAACTAATTATCACAAGTTAATTGATAACCTAATAAAAATGACAACTAACATGTTATCACAAGTTAAACTAAACTACTATGATATAAACTATGCTTACGCTATCATAATGTACTCTTATTTCTATGCTAGCTATATGTGACATAATATTAGTGTCTTTTTATTTTTTGAAAAATGGATAGAATAATGTGAGAAAAGAAATACCTTCCAAAGATAAGAGAAAAGTGAAGGAGGATCAATGACAAAAGCTTTGTGGAGTCGTCCTGGATAATAATCGGCAATAATTTTGAGTGAAGCCAACAAAATGTTCATAAAAGCTGATGCTGACCTGAAAAAGCCTGCAATATTTCACAGCAGCCCCCAATGATATGATTTAGTCAAACATAACCCCAATAATAAATTGTCATAACCCAATGAAGCACTAAAGTGATAAAGCAAAACAAAAATTCAAATTCATTGCAGAGCATGTTCGATTTTTTCTTTTTTCTTTTTCTTTGTGCTTTGAGTTCTGGACTCTGACAAGCTAAGAAAAAGTAGAATTATGGGTACTTTTGCATGATATTATTGAGATTTTCTAGTAAAGATAAAAGAGAATGACAAGTTATACCCCTACATTCTCAAACTTGAAAGCAACACCTCAAGGGCACTCCAGGCAAAGCATGAAAATATATCAGATTCTTGCCTGCTGAATGTAGAGCTATAGCAGGCAAAATTTTATTAGTTAATTAATTGCTCTTTAATTAAGTGATTAGGCGTGACATTGGAAATTAAAAAGATCTGAAATGGGTTTTATAAATTTTATAAAAAGTGGTCCTTAAGAGGTATTTTCAGACTGAAAATTCTTGGAAACCCCTCAGAATAGAATGTACATTAATTATAATAATTCCCCTAAGTACTGAGTGAAAGCTGAGTTCTGGTTTACTATGTAAGTAACTTGTGTGAAATACCAATCTATCCTTCCTTTTCAAATTCATGATGAGCAAAACAAGGGTAATACTGTCATTACATGAAAAATACTTACTGGCATCAAAGAGAACAACAAATTGTTCAACACTTTTGGCCATGGTTTGAATTGCCACCTCCAGTGTAAACACCAGCAACCGAGTAAACCTACCATTTTTTAAACCACAAAATATTGAATGGAAGAATGCAAATATTAATTTATATTCGAGTTAAGCTAAGTAAGTATATATTTAAAGACACAGTGAAGAAGTTTTACACTATCAAGTTATTTAAATGTCAATTACAAGTAACTATTAATGTAAGTGTATAATTCAAATCCTTCATTTTCTTGGTGTGTAGAAGAGATCAAAATTAAGGAACAGGAAAGTAACTTACAGTTTCTGTGAGTGGAATTTCTGGTAATCTTGCTTGATCCGGAAAATCTATAATTTGATCCAAAGAAAAAGGAATAATTATTTAATGAAAGTTTTTATGTTAATTTGAGAAAGATTGAAAAAAAAATGAAAATTACCACAACAGGTCTAGATTCATCATCATGACCAGAAACATAAGCTGCCCCTTCTGCTAGCTCAGCAGAGAATTCATCAGCAATAAGATAATCTGCAACAAATATTCAACCCAAAAATAAATAAAATAAAGTGATGAGATGAAGCTTTTGGAATGAATTTACTTTAATCATAGCTTAGATTTTACGTACTTTAATGAGCTCAGCTCATTCAAACAATTTAAAAAAAGAAGAGATGAAAACGAGAGAGATTCTCTGATTCTCTTTTTCTTTAAAACAAACAAAAAGAGAAGACAAATTAGGATATGCAATTGGATACCATAAAACGGAGTTTAATTAAAATTTTAATATAATAAGATGATGAAGAAATAATTAAAGAAGAAGACACAAAAATTACCAGTGCCTAAAGAGTCTCTCCAGGCAAGACAGTTCCTCAACTGCTTAGCAGCTTTCTTGACATTTTCACCTTTCACTTTCAAAAACCTCTCTACACAACCACTGTTACAGAACTTCTCCTGCAACAAGAAAAAAACAAAACCATCTTCAGTTATAATTTCTATATATATATATTTGTCACTTTATTTTTTTCAGCCATGTAAAAATACATATTCATAAAACAAAAACTCAGTATCTTCTAAGTAGTACCTGTTTAACAGTGAGAGGAGCTTGTTTTTTTAGCAGTTGAAGAACAGCTTGAACTCTTTCTTTGTCTTTGTGCACGTTGATCTGCTCTTTCTTTCCCATTCTAAGTAAGACAAAGAGCAAAAGAACACCACTATCTTCGGCTGCTGTTTTTTGTTATATAAGTAACTATTTGTTCGTCAACTGGAATAGAGAAAAGATGAAACTCTCAAGAAAAAGAGAATTTTGAGACAGAGATACTACTCTTCTTCTTTACGCAACCATTTGAAAAAAAAACAGTGTGTTGTAGAGTTAAAATAGTGGAGTTAATAGTGAAATATTATGAGAAAGAGAGAGCCCGTATTTATAGGAGTGACGGAAGCCGTTAAATGAAAGAGCTACCAAAGGTCAACAGTGCCTAATGACGGCTTGAAAGCGAGGCCTAACGGAACAACGTCGGCCCACTCCTTTTACTTTCCCTATTATTCTACCCCTTTAATACATGGAAAAAGCAATGTTCAAATGAATACAAAAGAAAGTTAAGAACTAACTTCTTCAACTGGAATACTAGCAACTGCTTATGAATAATTATTTACTATTTGAGGAGTAGTAAAAAGACAAGTCTTAGACGAATCTCAATAATTTGAGCCCAAACATCGTAGCCGTAACATTATATAATATGATCTTTTAAAACGTATGTATTTCTATATATTTATATTATTACATGTGTGTCTGTTACTACAAAAGAATAACGGATGCAATGATAATCCGAAATGTTCACTAATTTAGAATTTTGAATATGCTATGGGTCCGGCGGCTCCGCTATACGCGGGGTTCGGGAAAGCGCGGGATCACAAGAGTTTATTGTACGCAGTATTACCCTGCATTTCTACAAGAGGCTGTTTCCACGGCTCGAACTCGTGACCTCCTGATCGCATGGCAGTAACTTTACCAGTTACGTCAAGGTTTCCCTTCAATACATAATTGTTTTGCCCTACCAAAATATACATAAAAAGGAACTTAATTGTACTAAAATTATTAATCAGCTCAAGTCTAAAATTATTTTCTTTTTACATGAATAAAGAGAAAGGATTAAGGAACCATAATCTAATAACTAGTTCATATAACGGTCACATAGTATATCAATATAATCGTTCTTCCTCTTTTATTTTAATATTACTTAATGAAAGGAAGTAACACAATGGCCTATGTGCTATAGTTATAAGTATGATACTTCAAAACATAATTGAGGAGTTAAAAGTGCTCTACGAGAAGTTATCTTAATTCTGTACAGAACATGCACTAAGATCTATTCTTCCGTCTCAAACTATCTGTCGTGTTTTACACGCCCCTTAAGAAATATTAATTAGAAGGGGGTTTTGGACTATTTTACCCTTATTTATGTCTTAGGATATAATTTCTCTTCATTGAATAGTTACACTATTTATATACTATCTACATCTTCAAAAACAATTATTGTTAAGGGTAATAGAGGAAAAAATATTTTTGTATTGAACTTCTAAAATGACAAATAATTTGAGACGGCTATTTTTAGAAATTAAGACATATAATCTGAGACTGAGGGAATATCAATTCCTTCGCAAATTGTGGTTAGTGAATATGCAATTTTTAATGAGCATCGGGCTTTTATTGCGAAAGCGTAGTTCTGGCAACTGATATTATTTGAAGAGTAGTTCATTTAAGGCATGTCAATATTAAATAACCAAAATTGATGGCCAAGGCCTTTTAATTGTGGAAATGGATTACAATGGCATCAGTGATAAAGACGTACGAGCATGTAATAATAATAAGAAGAAACTGCAATTAAGTTGGTGGCAGCTTTCATCAAGATTCTTTTTCATTTTCCAAATTTAGCTTCATATAATGTCCAATATATGTTTTAATTTTTGTACTCTCTTTGACCCCGGGATTTGATCAATTATCTTATCTATTTGTGGACCTCAATCCAGTATTTAGGAGTTGCAAACTTGTAATTGCCCCAAATAGCAAGGGGTTTTTACTAAAATCACCCAAGACTTATTACAATATTCCTCAACTACATATAATTCATAATTCAGAACTCTTGATTGTAAATATAACATGCAATGTGATTGCTGTTTTAATTCTTAAAAATTACAATCGAGTAAAGTTTTCATTACGTTCTTTAAAATTGTTGAATAATGAATGTGCACAAATATCAGTATAGTTTTATTACAAGTTCTGAATCTTGACACCTACTATTATTATGAAATGAGCAACTTAATTCTATAGAATCTTTCAGAAGGGAATTTGTATACAATTCCTTGTACTTCCCTACATAATCTATCACATAGTGTCCCCTGATCATCTTAAGGAGAACTTGAATGCAACTATTTTGACTTGCCCTAGATATCTACTGAATTTTGGTATGGCATATGTGACTTTGACACGCTGACGGAAAAAGGATTTTTGTGAAAGAAATTCAAGATATATACAAAAAAGAAATATGCAAATAAATCAAGAGCATTTCACAAATTTTAATCAAAACGAATTTCATCATAAACTTACCAAGGTGATTCATTGTCTATAATAACTGACTTTAAATTAAACATAAAATAAATGTTAACAAGCTAAAGAACAATAAAAGAGAACCATCACTATTGAAAGGTCAAAAGAAGATGGATGATATATGGACCTCATCAATCGAAAGTTGATTTGAGCATTAATAATGATAAAAAGTTATGGCACACATTCTGACTGCTGCTATGTCTACTGTATACCTTTTATTCTTGAACAGTAATAATGTATGTTGGTCCCTTGTGCCCCAAAATGGTATTATAGCAATGGGACCAAACTGCAAACCAATATGAAACAACCCGTGATCGGATATTTTAGGATTTATAAGTGCAAAGCATATTAATGTTGTTCTGGAAAATTTGTACCCCACGTTTGTTTCTGTCTATGTAAAGAACTTTTAGGTTTTATCCATTTGGTGATACACTCTCTTTTGCCTTATGAAAGTGGCATGTTCTTCTTAGCAAAAATGAAATATTCATTTTAGCTATAGTTAGCAATAAGACACCTATGGACACCCTTTGCCCGTATATCTTTCTTTCCTATTTAAAATAGCAAGGGTTATACCGATATCTACTCAAATTAGAATGGTTATACCGATATATACTCAAATTAGAATAATTCTTATTTTCACTTATTATCATAGAAAATTTTCATGAGCTTGACTTCTCAAAATATATTCAAGCTTGCACGTGAAGGGACGTGCTTAAAACATAATTAAGTGAATAAAATTATGATTTTTCTAACAATTTAAGCCTTTAAATGAGATAATCGTATATGTGATCACTAATTCCAACATTACAATTGCCAATAAGGATTAACGTTTCATTTGTAGTTGATCAATAATTCGTTATTGGATGACATGAGTTGAGATCATTTGAAGTTTTTCTGACCAAATTTTAAAATAAAAGGAATACACTAATTTGATTTTTATTTTTATTTTATGTTCATCATATCGATTACTCCAAATTTATCAACTTAAATTGCTACCACACTTAACGATCATCATGATTTTCATGCAAACCTTCTTAAACATATGAGAGAGGCAGAGAGCAATGTGCATAAACCAGATGAGTAACGATATAATTTTGTGGAACACAAGTCGAGCCTAATAAGTGATCATTGGAGCTAAGAAAAGCCATGAAATTGGTTGATTAAGCTCGATATCACGAATTAACGTGACTCGATTTGAATCAGAGATCAAGAAGGAATTGGGGGAGGGGCTCCTTAGTTAATTATAATTGTTTATCAGTTCTTATGCTATAGTCTCCTAGTTTAGGAATATTACAGTTTAGTCTACAGTAATCAGTCTAATGAATCAAGGACACTTGTCCATTAGGTACCAACGGTCGATACAGTTGTGCGCCTATCATCTTTATATTTTGTCCCTATGCATTGTAATCATCAATCAGATTTTATTAATCCAATTTACTGGTTTGCTTAGCTTTTTCATTCTTTTTTCTTTTCGTTATTCATGAGTTGCCTTCAATCCAACTGTTGTAGCTCAACATGCTACATTTTGGTATCAGAGTATATGTCTTGGGCAACCATGATGGATAAGACTCGACACTCCGACGACGGGGGTGGTACTTCTAGTAAGACTCGACACTCCGACAGATCCAAGCATTCATAGTAACCTCTAGCAAGAGGATTGAGGACTTGGAAGAGTTATAGAAAAAACGAGAACTAGCAGCCCAGCATTTGGAATCGTTGGTGGTGGATATTCATTGGAGGGAAGTTGCCCGGCAAGAAGTACAGTCTAACATGGCGCTAGCTCAAGAGGGAACGTATTTGGAGTCGGGACAGTCATCTGTTCATGGAGCTCCTCGAGCTACGTCGACACTGGTAACCCCATCGTCAATAATAGGGGTTACTCGTCCTCACTCAACCCCATTAATACCGGCTTATTCTGGTGTCACTGGTGCATTGTAGTTACCGTCGGCCCTGACGACCCCCATTTATCCTGGTACCATAAGAGGCTTACCTCTTCCTACTCCTACCATCTACCCAGATTAACCTATACAATAACAGCTAGTGACCCATTGACATTTGCCCCTACGAGCCTTAATTTTTCACACACCAATAACCAGCCACATCTTCAACTTTCAATACCATGTCTACCTCGTACCACTTGTGATTTTTCCCGTTCCATGCCCAGTTGAATTTTTCCTTCCTACTTAAACTAAGTGATGCCCTTAACCTTTGGAATTTCCAACTCTATAATTTCATCATCCTAATTACCATCTTACTCATCCTCAACCCCTTTTTCCTCGTAAATACCAATAATGACTACAACCCAAATTACTTCACAAGCCCAGATCAAAATTTTGACCCAAATGCCCACATACCCATACACTACTTTTATACCTCCTCCTTATAACACACAAGCCCATTTTTCTGTCCCACTTGACGCCCAACCTCAACAGTCACGCATGCCAAAGGGTAAATTGTCTTTCCCCGAATTTGATAGTAATGATCCTCGAGCTTGGATTTGGCATTATTATCATTATTTCCACCTGTACTGTGTCCCTGAGGTCGAAAAAATGACGTACGTGGCCATCAATACCAGGGAGGCCATTGATAACTGGTACGACTCTTATATAATAGACCATGGAGGTTATGTTACTTGGCCCCAATTTTGCATTGCTATTTGTAAACGCTATGGTCAATCCAAGGCCATTAATGAAATCACAGAGTTTAACCGATTGCAAATGGGCTAATGTGGATAGTTTCCAAAAGAAATTTGAGGATCTACGTTGTCATGTATTACGAGCTAGGCCCCATTTAGACAAGGCTTATTTCATTGAATACTTTGTGAGTGGCCTAAAAGAAAAACTTGGTCCCTTGGTTGATATGGCTAATCCACAAACTTTATTAGAAGCATACAAGTTTGCCAAACGTTATGAGTGTTGCCTCAATTCTTCTGCCAAATAGACTTTGTCCAAAAAGCCCATCACAGTACCCAGCCAAAGCCCAGATTCTTTATTCTACTGGTCGAAGCTCAGAAAATAACTTCAAGGTGACGGTCCAGAAAAACCTTTCTATTGAGGCCTTGAGAGAACAGAACTATGTTTCAAGTGTCATGATAAATACTCTCCTGGACAACAATACAAGCACAAAGTATTGAATACGATGGAAGGTGATGAGACATTTATGGAGGCCCTTGATGAAGAATTGCAGAATGAAGTAACTGGTGAAGGGGAGGTTGAGAAAGTGGAGGTAGCTATTAATACTATGATGGGACAAAATGTGTCCTCCACTACAATACGCATTGAAGAGTGGGTAAGAAAATTTCTAGTGATGGTCCTTATCGATAGCGGAGCAACGCATAGCTTTGTGGATCCCTGAGTTAGTAAACAATTTCGGTTAAACATGGAACCTACTGACTAGAGCATGAATGTGAAGGTGGCCAATGGCCAAATAATGAAATGCAACCAAAGGTGCTCAAACTTTCCGTGGAAAATGAATGGGGAGGCCTTTGTGTGGGATTTGAAAGTGTTAAGAGTAGGTGGTAGTGACATTGTACTTGGAATGGATTGGCTAGATTCTGTAACACCTATTTTGCTTCACACTTGTCCTCGTAGCATCTCATTTTTCAGAGGAAAAAGGTTCGTCACATTAACTAGCAGTGACGATGTGGGCTTGATTGAATCAGGGGATGCAAAATCTATACAACGATTGTTGAAGGTGGACTGTTTTATCATGACATCCCAGTTCCTATCCAGTGTAACTGCTGGAGTTAGCTAATCCCATTAAGTCTTTAATTAAAGACTTTGCTGATATTTTTAAAGAACCTCATAGGCTTCCACCGAAAAGAGCATGTGACCATGTAATTGAACTAGAGCCCGGTGCTAAGCCTGTCAACCAAAGACCTTATAGGTATTCGTTTGAACAAAAGAACACAATTGAAAGAATGGTGAAAGAGTTGCTTGATGCACAAACTGTAGTACCCAGTACTTCCTCATTTGCTTCTCTAGTCATTTTGGTTAAGAAGAAGGATGACATATGGAGGTCTTGTGTGGACTATCGGAGGCTTAATGACATTGCAATTAAGAATAAATATCCAATTCCGGTAGTTAAAGATTTTCTTGACGAACTTAATGGGGTTGCCTACTTTTCCAAGCTAGATTTGAGGTCCGGATACCATCAAATGCGTATGAGGCTTGGGTAAATTCAAGACGGCATTTAAAACTCATCATGGATTGTGTGAGTTTAGAGTAATGTCTTTTAGCCTTACTAATGAACCCGCTACATTTGAAGTTCTAAGGGCTAATTTGTTGTTTGCTAATATGTTAAAGTGTTGTTTTGGCCGAACCCAAATTGAATACTTGGGCCATTTGATATCAGGCCAAAGGGTGAGTACCGACCCATCAAAGATTGAAGCAATGGTCGATTGGCCTTATCCATAAAATGTACGAGAGCTAAGGAGATTTCTTGGTTTAACCAGCTATAATTGACGATTCATTAAGCTTTTTGCAATTATTAGTCGGCCCTTAACTGAATTGTTAATAAAAGGAACATTCAGTTGGAATGAAAAAGCCTCTTTAGCGTTTGATGAACAGAAAAATGCCACGATTAGAGCTCCATTATTGAGGTTGATGCAAGTGGGACAGGGATCAAAGCGGTCTTGATGCAAAATCACAAGGCAATAACTTTCTTCAGCCAAGCCTTGAGCCCAAAACATTTGGGCTTGTACATGTAGGAGAAGGAACTATTGGCCCTACTGTTGGTAGTAGAAAAATGGCGACATTACCTTCATCCCAACCATTTTATTATCCGGACAGACCATTTCAACCTCAAATTCTTGAAGGATCAATTGGTGACGACGACTTTGCAACATAAAGGCTTCTTCAAACTTATGGGCCTCAACTATGAAATATAATTTCGTAAAGGGGTTGATAATGTTGTGGCGGACGCTTTATCCAAGAAAGTTCAACCCAACAACGAAGGGGTTGGGCCATCAGAATGCTATGGGCTATCGGTTGTTCAGCTCAAATGGGTTCAAGAGCTAATTGACAGCTACGATGGGGATAAAGAAGCCTAAAAATTGATTACACAATTAACTCTGTACTCAACTGTTGTTTCAAATGTCACTTTCATCAAGGGAGTTATACGAATGAATGGCAAATTATGGGTGAGTAATAATGCCCAGATCAGAGATAATATAATTGAGAAAATGCATTGTACTCTGTGGGGGAGGGGGTGGTCATTCTGGGATCCTAGGTACTCAGCAAAGGGTGAAAGCTAATTTCTTTTGGCAGAGTATGATGAAATATATCAAGGAAAAGGTCAAAGCTCATGATACCTGCCAGAGAAACAAAGCTGAACATATCCTATACACGGGCCTTTTGCAACCTCTGCTAGTACCATCTAATACTTGGGAACATGTGACTATGGACTTTATTGAAGGCTTGCCCCATTCCTTTGGAAAGAATACAATTCTTGTGGTTATTGACAGATTCATAAAGTATACACATCTCTTTACTCTAACTCATCCCTATAATGCTTCACAAGTAGCTCAATTATTCTTGGATAATATTTGCAAGCTACATGAGGTCCCAAAATCTATCCTCTCCGACAGAGATCTCATATTTACTAGTTTGTTTTGGAAGGAAATGTTCAAAGGATTATAGGTGGAGCAACGCCTAGGTTCAGGTTATCATTCACATATTGATGGCCAATCGGAGAGGCTAAACCAATGTGTTGAAACTTACCTACGATGTATGACTGGTCACAAGCCCAAGGAATTGGAGTAAATAGATTTCTATGGCTGAATATTAGTACAACACGAACTTCCAATCGACTATTTGCAAGACACCCTTCAAGGCCCTCTATGGCTATGACCCTCCACTTCCTAGTTTCGAGCTTATTGCACAATCAAAGGTAAAATCTGTGTATCAATTATTGAAAGAGAGGCAATTACTAGATCGAATATAGAAGGATAATTTGGTCCAAGCCCAGAATCGCATGAAACAATTTGCAGATTATAAAAGAAGTGAGAGGGAATTCAAGGTGGGAGATATGGTCTACATCAAACTTCAACCTTATCGGCAGATGTATGTGGCTGTTCGAAAGAACCTTAAATTGTCAACAAGATTTTTTGGCCCCTATGAAGTCAGTCGAAGAATTGAAGTTGTCGCTTATGAGCTCCAGCTGCCAGTGGGTTCAAAAATTCACCCAGTATTTCATGTGTATCAACTGAAAAAGAAGATTGGAGATCAAGTGGTTCCTTCCATGAATCCTCCATACTGCAGCAACGAAGGGCAAATATTAATCGAGCCCATAGTTATTCTAGAAAGAAAAATGATTAAGAAAGGCAACAAAGCAGCTCTCCAAGTGCTTGTCCAGTGGGCAAATCTTTCAAAAAAAGCAACATGGGAGGATTATCATTTCCTTAAATCACAGTTTTCTCGATTTGATGTTTGATGCTATGGAATTTCTTAAGGGGAGTAGAATTGTCACAAATTAACGTGACTCAATTTGAATCAGAGATCAAGAAGGAATTGGGAAAGGGCTCCTTAGTTAATTATAATTGTTTATCAGCCATTATGCTATAGTCTCCTAGTTTAGGAATATTACAGTTTAATCTATAGTACTCAGTCTAATGAATCAAGGACACATGTCCATAGGGTACCAATACCAGTACAATTGTGCCCCTATAATCTTTCTATTTTGTCCCTATGCATTGTAATCATCAATGAGATTTTATGAATCCAATTTACTGTTTTACTTAGCTTTTTCATTCTTTTTCCTTCTCGTTATTCACGAGCTGCCTTTAAACCAACTGTTTTAGCTCAACACGCTACACTCGAGCAGAGTTCATACCTAAAGGTAGTGGCTGAACTCGCCGCAAAGAATTCAAGACTAACTTTTTAATTGTATTTGTATTTTTTTAACAACATAAAAGGAGCATAAGGTTGAGTGTTGAAGGACTAACTTACGAGTACTTTAAATGACGAGCAAACCCTCGAAAGTGAAAGTAATGGATCACATAATGAATAAACAAGCTCAAGGGGAGATCATGAAAGGAAGAAAGCTAATTAGCACAAAATCAAACCTCCTCTACCCTAATGACAATAAGAAAAGATATTTTGAAAGAAACCAAAGTACCCTGAGGGTTTAACTCAGCTAATCAATAAGATACAAATACCTGAGTAATACTTCTTTCGCTCCACAATAAGTGACCATTTTACTTTTTTATTTTGGTCCAAATTAAGTAAGTATCCATTTACATAATGAAGAAGGAATTAATTTTATTTTTTCAAAATTTGCCCTCATTTACATATTCCAATGTGTCAAGGTATAAATTAATTAAGATTAATTTAGTGATTACATCTTTTTTTCTTTAGAAGTCCGTATTTCCTTAATGGATATGCCAAAGATAAAATGGTCACTTATTGTGGACCGTAGGAGTACTATATTACAAGTTCAAATTTGAGAATTTCTCGACTTCTTTAGCCGAAAGAGTTTTTCTTTGTTGTCGATTAATTTGGTACAGAAAAACTAAATGAAACAACCACGTAAATACCAAGAAAAATTAAGACAGTCACATAAACCCATAAGGCCAGAAGTCAAAAGCTTTGATAAATGTATGTAAATCCCATACTAAAACTATGGTCCAACTACGTCCTCGTTACGGCGAAGACCATTTATACACAATTGGCATGCAGAGTCTTCCAACATTCTCCACGTGTAATTTTTTATAAATTCTGTCCTTGTATATCCTTTCTTTTTTTCTTTTTCTATTAAAATTACACCCCAAATATATATTAATTGTCACTTGGGGTGAATTAATAATTACGATCCTCGTGGAAAAGAGAGCTTTTCATCTCAAAATAAAGAGCCACTCGAACGATTTCGAAATGCCAAAGTCAAAATTAATCTCATAAACTATTTGTTTACCTCTTGCAGTAAAAATAAATAAATAGAATATTCGGTAATTGTTTATTAAAAGTAAAAACTCGTCGCATGAGAAAAAAGATAAAGTGTGGGAATAAAGTGAATGAAATTAGATAGCCAAAGTAAGTAAAAGTTGCTGATGAGTTAGACTTCCAAAGACGGAAATTATGTTAGCTTTATCGTGTTAATTAAAATAATATTATTCAAGCATTTCTTAGTGAAATTTTCTTTCGTTTGTCCTCATTCAAATATGTACTAGATTCTCTTTAACCATTTCTTAAAATTTCTTCATATTATTACAGCTTTTCCTAATTTTATATTCCTTGTGCCCAAAAAAGAAAATATTACTAATAGTACATGAGTCAAATCATCACCTTTTAGTTCTCACTTCGAACGTTGCTTACTCTATGACGATTAAATACATGTTATAGTCTCTTTATTAAACTTCTTTTATTTAAATTCCTTTACATTAGTACATTATTCTGTGACAATTTTATGCACTTTGCATCACAAAAAAAATAGCGGAGTCCAAACCACAAAGGTCCAATCATTTAATTAATAAACTAGTTTCTGCCTTAATTTAGACATTAATTTCTTGATCTTTTCAAAATATAAGTTGCATATTCAAAAATTACATAAAGGTAGTATAAGTAGTCAATAACATTTAAAAATATATATTTAAAGAAAACTTTACACAAAAAAGTTTATTAACTCCTTAACTAACAATAGTTTCAAATTGGAAAAAGAAAACGATTATTGACTTCCCACTTATGATATAACCAACCATGTGTGGGGAATGGGAATAATAGCATTGGATGAGTTTTCATGATTTGCAATTCTTTAGATTCATTCTTGTTCACATGAATCTCTTTTTCACGTGGCAAAGTGTACCAAAGCTTGGTTTTATCCTATTGTTTTCACCTACCCTAAATTGCACAAACATAGTTTCAAATTTTGAACATCACCCCCCTTATGGTTGCTGCTCAATTACCCCCTCCATTATCACCAATAACACTTGAAAAATATCCCCTCTCACCCCACAATCCACCAACTCTCTACAAATTCTTACTACCATATCATGGTTTTAATCATTGCATTTTTAAATTTAAAATAAAACTAACTTATGCTTATCTTGGTCAGCTTGTAAAGTGACAAACTCCCACTCTGATTTCTCACTTTGAATATAAAGAACGTAATACCATTAGATAAAAATAAGACATCAGGCTACACTTTGTAGAGAAAACATTAAAATCCTAACATCAACTACGAGAAGCTGTGGATACGTGGAGTACATTACTCAAATAGTACTCAACTATCGAGTAATATTATTTATAACAGAAAAGTCACTCAATTATCCTTATTGCATTTAATGATCACCCGGCCGAATTTTTTAATCTTTCCGATGGAAAAAAGGTAACGTGGCCGTCCAAATGAACTTTCATATTTTTAGACCACATAAAATAATTAACACCAAATAAAATACAAAAACTCACTTATACAACCACCCCCGACCCATTTAAGGTGAAAATCACTTCCTAATTCAAAAGACAAAGTAAAGGATCGTCTATTTATATACAATATTCACATGACGCATATGCATCTAACGAATGACTTTTCTTTTTCTGTTTAATCAACTGGTAGGCATTCAAAATGTAATTATAAACTGACTACATTTGAAACTTACCTTTAAGCTATAAATAATTATTTAACAACTAACTAAGGTTCTGACTTAAGATTATGTCCAACAGCAAGTATTTTAATTCTCAAGCTAATAATACTACATAATCTTTTAAAGCAAAAGGTTTACGTGAGAGGAGGAAGAACTCTCATTTTATATTTTGTAAATAAGGAGGGGTCAGGTTTGGGTTATTTTTCGGGTAAGTTTTTTCCTTTAATGGGTCGGGCTGGGTGTATGGGCGGGTTCTATATTTTATTTGGGTGTTAATTATTTTATGTGATTCAAAAATATAAAAAACCTCATGTAAACTACCACGTCAGTTTCTTTCCAATGAAAAGCTTAAGAAATCCGGCCGAGTGATAATTATTAGAGTGTAATGGGGATAGTTGACTGACTTTCATGTTACAAATGAAAGAAAAGTGATTGTACTACATAATTTCATAGTTTACTGATCATACGAATAATAAACTCTGGAATTTTGGGATTCCTTCATTCTAACCATAGGTTTTGAGTTTAAAAACTAGAAATGGAAACCAGAGGTTTGAGTTTAAAGACTAGAAATGGAAAAATCACTTAGAGGTTTTCCTATATAATAAGTCTTATGTGGTACATATCCAATGGAACCAAGGAATTCCAAATGCCACATGACTGAAGGCAGAAAAAAGATTATTTGGCATTATATTCATTGTAACGATCCGATCGGTCGTTTTGAGCTCTAGCTTGTCGTTCGGCGATTTGAGGCCATGAGCAGTTTCACTTCAGGTATCATGACTTGTACGCGTGGTCAGGATTGAATTTCAGGAAGTTCGGAGTTGAATTGGAAAGAAAATTCTCATTTCGAAAGCTTTAAGTTGGAAGAATTGACTAAGATTGGATTTTAGAGTAATCAGCCTCGGAATCGGAATTTGAAGGTTCCAACAGGTTCGTATGATGATTTCGGACTTGGGCGTATGTTCGGATCGGGTTTTGGATGCCCCCGGAGCGTTTTGGCACATATTGTGGAAGTTAGCATTTTGGAAGAATTTCATAAATTTGGGTTGAAGTGCATTTCAATGTTATCGATGTCCATTTGGAATTATGAGTCTGAGAATAGCTCTGTATGGTGATTCCGGCATTGGGAGCGCGTCCGGAAGTGGATTTGGAGGTCCGCAGGTCATTTGGCGAAAGTTAAAAATTTGAAGGTTTTTGAGAAGTTTGACTGGAATGGACTTTTTGATATCGGGATCGGAATCTGATTCCAGAAGTTGGAGTAGGTCTGTAATGTCAAATATGGCTTGTGTGCATAATTCGAGGGCAATCGGGCGTGATTTGATAGGTTTCGGCGTCGAATGAGGAAGTTTGAAGTTCTAAAGTTCATAAAACTTGAATTGGAGTGCGATTCGTGGTATTTCTTCAAAATTTTGAGTTAAATACATGAGTTTATATGGATTTGAACATGGGAATTAGTAGAAATTGGGGCTTTGGTAGAAAAACGTAGAATCTTGTATATTTGGATTTTGACCACGATTTTTGGACATGAAATTGAGAATAAATTATATATTTGAGTCCGTGATGTCATGGGCAAAGTTTATCTTCAAAAATTTTCGGAAACCCGTGCACGTGGGCCCGAGGGCGATTTTACCGACTTTTCAAGCGGAGTTGAAAATTATTGTATATAGGATTATAATGAGTATTTGAGTATATATTAATGGGTTTGCATAATTATTGACTAGTTTTGGAGAGTTGGGCATCGGTTTGAGTCGTCGGAAGGGCTTGGGAGCCGGTTATGGAATTTCGGAGCGAGTTAAGTCTCCTTTCTAACCTTGTAAAAGAAAATTTATACCATAGGTGAAATAATTCAATATGTGCTTCTATTTGTGGGGGCTATGTACGTATGAAGTGGTGAAAGTCCGTGCGTAGCTACAATTATGCTTATGTCCGGGTAGTCTAGGACCCAAATCGCGTTATATTTGCGAAGCTTGCATCCTACTTATTAATTTAACCGTTTAAAACATATTGGAACTTGATAACGGAATTTCAAAAGGTTAAATTTCACCTACTTGGGTATCGGACGGGTCACTTGACCGTTAATGAGAATTGATATTTCTTTGAACATCAAAGCTAAATAAATCCTTAATTTGGTTGTTTAAATGTGTTTATCTTTTGTGGAACGGGCCGAATGCCTCAGAAGATTAAATAGATGCATCTATGGTTCGCGCCGTTCGACCCTCCAGCAGTGCACAGTTTAATATTATGTTGGATCGAACCGTACGACCCCGACATGATTTGCGCATGACATAATTGATTGTTTTGGAATTTGCAATAAATGATATTGCCTCCTCGGCCTGAGATTAATTGTTAAATAATGGGAGATGAATTTGGAGATTTCTTAATTATAATAGAACTACTTACTTACTTCAAAATATTGAGCTTGCAACCGTTCATATAATCCACACTTAATTATATCATTGATATCCTATTTATAGCCCATAGTAAGTGTCGAAGTCGACCCGTCATCACTACTTCTTCGGGGTTAGGCGGGATACTTACTGGGTACGCGTCGATTACTCATACTACACTTGCTGCATATTTTTGTGCAAGTACATATATGTCTAGAGGCCTTGTGGGCGCAGAGGCACGATTATTGCAGGAACTTAGGTGAGCTTCACTCTCTACTACGATCCGCAGCCAGCAGAGTCTCCTTCGGAGTATTTATATTTCTCCTGTCCAAATTTATATTCCGGACATATGTGGTATTTTATTTTCCTTTCTAGTTGATGCTCAAGCACTTGTGACACCGGGTTTTGGGATGATTATAGGTTGTTCTGTACTGAATTTGTTAAAACTATTATTATTTACTCTGTAAATACTCATTCTTTACTATTTAAATTGAAGGAAATTATGATTTCAAAAGTAATAAAATGTGAACACAATTAACTATTTATTGTTGGCTTGCCTGACAGTGGTGTCCGGCGCCATCACGACCTTTATGGATTTTGGATCGTGACATTCATATAAAATTAATCTATAGTGGATCAATATTTTAAACAAGTGAACGCCGACTAAGTATCATTAAATTCGTTACATTTGTATGGACTATCAATATTGTGTATCTGCTCCTTGATAAGTCAGTACCACTAGATTATTCATTATTGGGTTTGTCAAGATTGTAGATATGAACTGAGCTCTGTATCTCCTCCAATGGAGGATTCGGCAGCTTCTAGAAGATGGAGTCAGTGGCAAAGCCAGAAAATTCAATAAGGGTGTTTAGATTTTGAACACCCTTTGACAGTGAGCTATGCAAGGGTATTCAAAATCTATTTTTAATCAATAACAAGTAATATTTTACCTTATACGTAGTATAATGTTTCGGCAAAGGGTGGTCAATTGAACACCCTTGGGCCAACATAGCTTCTCCCCTGAATGGAGTTCGTAGAGAGAGAAATAAGAGTTGTAGAGAGTCTCTGAGTTTGTGAAATTAAACTCTAAGTCTTGTATTGAGTATTGTTCAGCGGTATACAAGTGTAAAGTTAAGATACAACTGGAA
This sequence comes from Nicotiana tomentosiformis, assembly GCF_000390325.3. NCBI lineage: Eukaryota > Viridiplantae > Streptophyta > Magnoliopsida > Solanales > Solanaceae > Nicotiana > Nicotiana tomentosiformis. Next base: position 43,323,516 of record NC_090820.1, read on the forward strand.
AGAAAAATAAAACTCCACTAACTAATCAACCTCCACTAACTAATGTACTAATAGACTGTACTAACTAACACTAACTAATGATATGCTGACTCCGCTCAATTACAGTATAAATATAGTCTTAATACCCCCCCCCCCTCAAGTTGGATGTGAGGAGATCACACCCAACTTGCCAAGAACAGAACAATACTTGACCCAAGTGAGAGCTGTAGTGATGGCATCTGCAAGCTGCTCTCCAGTGCCAATGTGATGCAAAGAGATAAGGCCTTCCTGAAGCTTGGTGCATACAAAATGACAGTCTACTTTAATGTGTTTGGTTCTTTTATAGAACACAGGATTCCTAGCAATATGCAGAGCGGAGAGACTGTCACAATGCACAAATATTGACAAACAAACTGGCACAACGAGTTCTTCAAGTAACCTGGATAGCCAGACTAGTTCACCAACAATCTTTCTAAGGGCTCTATATTCTGCTTTTGCTGAGGAGAGGGAGATAGTTTCCTGTTTCTTGGACTTCCAGCTGACAAGGCTGCCACCCAAAAATACAACATAACCATATACTGATCTTCTAGAATCAGGGCAGGCTGCCAAATCAGAATCACAGTAAGCAGTAACTGAGAGATCATTTGCATTGCTGAAATATAGACCTATAGTAGGATCCTTCTTCAGTTATCTCAGCATGTGATAGGCTGCAAGCAAGTGAGGCTCCCTAGTATCTTGCATAAACTGATTGAGATGTTGAACCCCATATGCTATGTCTAGCCTAGTGTTAGTAAGGAAGTTCAGTTTTCCAACTAACTTCCTATAAAAAGTGGGATCAGACACTGGAGCCCCCTCTTTAGCTTTCAATTTTACTGTGGGATCAAGGGGAGAAGTCAAGCTTGGGGAATGTAGACACTCATATTCCTTCAACAAATCTAAGACAAATTTTCTTTGTGAAATGATAATGCCATCTGTTTTGTAAAGGATTTCCAACCTTAGAAAGTAATATAACTTCCCCAAATCTTTAATTTTGAACTTCTCATGTACGAAAGCCTTGAGCTGATTGATCTCCTCTGAGTCAGTCCCTATGAGCAACACATCATCAACATACATTGTTACAAAGACACTAGAGGAACCTTGCTTCCCGTGGAACAAGGAATAGTCATGCATGGAATGTGTGTACTCTCTTGAGTATAGGACTTCAGTTAGCTTATCATACCATTATCTATTGTCCTGCTTCAGTCCATTGAAGGACTTGTTTAGCTTGTAGATGAACCTTGGAGAGTGTACTTCAAGGCCTGGATGAGCCTGCATATACATTTTCTCATGCAAATCTCCATAGAGGAATGTATTATTCACATCTAGTTGTGAGATTTCCTTTTTTTGGCTGCAGTGGCAATGAGAGACCTGACAGTAGTCATCTTGACTACTAGAGAGAAAGTCTCTATGTAGTCTATACCAGTTTGCTAGGTATATCTGTCATGACCCGAAATTTTCTCCTTCGGGGCCGTGATGGCACCTAACATTTCACTTGCTAGGTAAGACAACGTTAGAAAAATATTAACCATTTTTAAACAAACCAATTTAAGCGGAAGCCAATTACTGAAATAACTTGCGGAAGACCACAACAACCAAATCATCAAAATACATTCCTGAATCTGGTGCCACAAGTGCACGAGCTACTAGGATAATACAAATAAAGATTTGAATAAAATTCAAGTGTTTGAAAGATAATACATAGCTAAGATAAGATAGAAGGGGACTTTAGAACTGCGGACGTTGTGCAGTTATACCTCATGTCTCCTCTACTTAGCTAAATCCGAGCAAGTCTATGGTACGCCACTAGGACCAACTCCAAAATCTGTACAAGAAGTACAGAGTGTAGTATGAGTACAACCGACCCCATATACTCCATAAGTGTCGAGCCTAACCTCGACGAAGTAGTGACGAGGTTATGACAAGACACGTACATAAATAACCTGTATAAATATATACAAATATGAAGCAACAATAAATAACAATTTATAAATTTGGGAGGGAACATGCGAAGGGAAATGATGTAGATATTTGAGGAGGAGAAGTGCCACATAGCAACCAATTAATTCATCAACAATAAAATGAGCAACTAATAATATGAAAATGTCACGGCACCACCCTTCGTGCTTTTACTCTCATTCCTCCACAAACTGATATATAAATAATTATAATTGGCAAGGCATCACCCTTCGTGCTTTAACTCTCTTTTGGCACTGCATCACCCTTCGTGATTTTACACTCAAAAATGGCACGACAACACCCTTCGTGATTTTACACTCAAAAATGGCACGACAACACCCTTCGTGCTTTTACACTCTTTCTCACCATGACAATGATAGTATAAATAATAAAAATGGCACGACATCTCCCTTCGTGCTTTTACGCTCTTTCTCACCATATTCAACAATAAATAAATTAATAAAAATTCCATAAATAATGTTCAAATAATCAATAATAAACTTAAGCAGGAATATCTTAATTAAACAAACAATTATTCAAAATGAATTAAATTCCTCCAACATGCTTTGACTCAACCACAACGTATAAGTACTTGTCACCTTACATATACGTTGTACCCGCACAATAAATCACGTAGCAAATAAACAAATAAATCCTACTCCCTTAAGTCAAGGTTAACCACGACACTTACCTCGCTTTGCAACCAAATTCATGATTCCAATAAACCTTTGCCTCATGAATTCGTGTCCGAAATCCTCAAATATAGTCATAAATAATTCAATATACTCAATACAAATCGTAGGAATTAATTCCATATGAATTTATTAATTTTCCGGATTAAAATCCAAAATTCATCTAAAACATTAACAGTGGGAGCCACGTCTCGAATCTCAGGAAAACATACGAAATTCGAACACCTGTTCCGATACGAGTCCAACCATACAAAAAATTACCAAATTCCGATGTCAAATGGACATTCAAATCTTAAATTTTCGTTTTAGGAAAGTTTTACAAAAATTCCAATTTCTTCCATCTAAATCCGAAATAAATGATGTATATAGACATGGATTTATGAAATATAATCACTTTTGGTTATAGAACACTTACCCAATTCAAAGTCATGAAAAAGTTCTTTGGAATTGCCAAAATCCGAGACTCAAAACTCAAAAATAAGTGAAAATGGCTAAAACCCGATTTTATGTATTCTGCCCAGCATTTTCGCACCAGCAGACTATATTTTTGCACTTGTGGCCTCGCATTTGCGAGACAAAACTTGCATTTGTGGAACAGGGCAGCTTGTCCAGTGGCCGGATCTGCGCCCAGAAATGTCGCACCTGCATCATCGCAGAAGTGCTCTAGTGACCGGAGAAGTGGTCTTCCTCGCAGAAGCGGCTCGCCTATTGCAGAAGCGGTTGCGCACCTGCGCTCATTTCTCCACAAAAGCGAAGCTCTGCAGGTCTGTCCAATACAGTAATGAATGTTTAAATTAAATATAATATTTTGGGTCATCACAGTATCCCCTTACAACTAGTCTTGCCTTATACCTTTCTATGCTGCCATCTGATTTAAGCTTTACTTTACATACCCATCTACATCCAATAGCATGTTTCCCTTTAGGTAAGGGGATTAGATCCCATGTATTATTATCATACAAGGCCTCAAATTCCTGTGCCATGACACTCTGCCAAGCAGGATACAAGTTTCACAACCCAAAAACCACATGACCGACATCCGGCACACTACCCGACCTGAGCAAACCAAACCATGTGATGCACCCAAATCATATGCATGAAAACTAATTTAACTGCGGAAGCTCCTTGAAAATCATATACATTTTCAAGTTAAATGATAAAATATTTTCCAATTCAAAATTACACATGAAGCCTTTCATGATAATAATAATAATGAGACTATGTAAAATAAATATACTTTTATGTATGTCGTTTACAACCCCGTTACTACAACCTTTCACAACTATCTATGAAGTCTATATACCAAAGAATAGAACCAATGGTTGGAGTAGTTCCAACAAAATAAAATAAGGAAGAACATGATAGCTAACACGAAATAAAAGTGGTGCTTCATAATACCTTGGAAAGAGAGTCTTCCTAGCCCGACCACATGCCACATATCATACATCATCCTTAAACATGTAAAGTAAGAAGGGCCCTGTAGGGGAGGCCTTAAGGGCTGAGTACACCACAAAGGTACTCAATAAGTGTCATAGACTCTCTCTAGCTCAAGTTCTTGGGACAAACTTTATAAAAACAATGCATCAATATTTGATATAAAACGATAAGAAATTCTATAAATTCATGACCCTTGTTATTTTAAATAACAACCAAGTGAAATATAACCCATAATATAAACTTTTAAAACATTTACATAAATCCAAGATTTTGGATAAAATCGTACAAAATCATTCCATTTGCTTTAAGTCATCTAAATCACTTTCAGCTCCTTAGGCCTAAACATAAGAAAATCATCCTTACCTTTCACTGGGAGTACTATACCATCACCAACACAAGAAGTTCAATTAAGTTATGTACCTAGAGGCAAGTATCATATACCCTACTTGCTCAGGTCGTCTTAGTGTCGTACAAATCGACTCAGCCATGCTAATAATAGCACAAAATAGTACTCTCTCAAGGGAGATCACTCTGTCGTAGTCTATACCACAAAGTGGCCATCTATGCCTACACCGACACGTGTAGTTTCATGACAACAAACACGATATATCCGAAGTCAATCTCGGTGAACACAAGTAACTCCCAAAATATTTGATACTTCAAAATAGATTCATAGCATAGTAGCCTCAAATGATCTATGTTTATCAAATCATAGTATTTATAGAAAATCTAAATCCTTTGAACAAAAAATTAAATAAATAACCCTTTACATGCTAAAGTCTTTAACAATTTAACATCAATCTTTAAAAGATACCATAAGTGCTATTTTGTTCGTCAATTTCCAAAAGAAATACTTTCCATGAAAACTTATCTTTAGCACTCAAATATGTACACTATTGTCAATACGTAAGTTTTGATAAAAACTTATAATATTTACCTTGAGTGTCACTTTTCCAACAAGATTTAAAATAAAATTTTATAAAACGGCATGACACTACATAAGCAACATAATATTCTAGTACATGGAGACATTCGTACTTGTTTGTCCCCACAAGCACGAAAGCACATTTGCAAACAGCTTAAGTATTAACTCGAAACATGCTTTTAGAGAAAGTCCCCCAAGAAGAGTAAGTTTTAATCAACTTACCTCGTTTTTGCTTTATTAACATTCACAAGCTTTCAATCCCCATCCATCATTCCAATGTTGATTAAAATGCTCAACATCACCAACAAGTCGATATCTACAATTAGATATCTTAATTACATCAGAATATGACTTAAGATATTGATCAACATCCATATATGGCTCACAAGTTGGATACAAGCCTCCAACAACTCAAATCACCAAATAGTTTTACATGATAAACCATTCAACTTCATTCTTATGTTTTAATACCCATTCGGAGTCATTAATGATACTACATCAATTGTCCATTGCCACCAAGTTACTATTCATCGTCCTCCATAATCAACACTTGCAAAATATACAATTCGGGAGATTGTTTAGTTGATTACTTCCATCTTTTGCTAACAAATAATTCCATAGGTTCATTGTATTCATAAATTTCATCGTCAAGATTACCATTCATCTTCTCTCTTATTTTCTCAAAAGTACTATTCATGTTATGAACTAGAGTTTTATAATCCAATCTTTTAACCATTAAAACCTGTAACAAATATTTCAAATACTTCTAACTACTCATAATAAATGAGTTTGAAGCATTGAAATTAACTTATAGTAGATCAACCTTGAGAAATCACAACTTTGGTGATTTTTGTGCTTGAGGATTTGATGAAGAAATCTAGTATTTGGATGTAAGAATGATGTTATAACTCATGTATATTGAGTAATAATCAACCCAAAACATCATTAACAACTTACCTTGGTTGATTGGACTTGATTTGAGCTCAAAATCGCCCATTTGCCTCAAGAACCCTAAACCCCAAATACTCAAAATACTCCCCTCCCCCGACCTTCTATTTATAAGCCTAGAATTCTGGGTTTCGGATGCGGCCCTAGGTGCTTCGCATCCCCACTTCACTCCTCTTTGAAGTTCGTATGCGGACTTGGACGCTATGGCAGCACTTCACTGCCAGCCACTCTTTCGGACGCGGCCTCGGATGCTTCGCATCCGTAGGCTCCTCCGCCAGCCTTTGGTAATTTGGTCATAACATCTTGTAGGAATGTCAAAATGACAAACGGTTTAAAGAGTTAGAAACTAGACTCAAAGATCTTTCATTTGAGAGGTTTTACATCACATAACCATTTATATATATATATATATATATATATATATATATATATATATATATATATATATATATATTCTCATCCAAAGTTTGGTCTTGTGCGTACTCATTTGGAACTTTAATCTATCATGTAATTTCCAACTTGACTTAGATTTAGGCCTCTTCTTAGACCCCACATCACTTATAATATAACTCGTACACTTATTATCATATCTAATTGATATCCATCATATTAATAGTCCTTATCTGCACACAAAATAATATAATTAGCGCACATCGGTATTCTTAATAGCACTTAAGTATTTCAAAATTTTCCAGGGTGCTACAACAGGGTTACTTCTTCATATGAAGTTGGTTCTCTATCATGACAGATGTTCTTTATAACATGATGACCATCATGATGTAGGGCATCAGAAGTAATGTGGTTGTTACGAGAAAACATAACATGCAGGAAAATAATAGAATTAAACTTTAAGTTTGGTAGAATGCAGACATAATCATTCAGATGTGAGGGGAGTTTGTGCTCTTTGTGAGATCTTCTTTGTCCTAGTGGTTCTTCTACTGAAGGCTGATGTGATGTTTTATGTTGAAGGTGTTCAATGGGGACATGTGTCTTATGTGAAGAGGGTGTAGGTGAGGAAGAAAAAGGTGGTATGTCAAATATTGGAAGGTTTATATTCTCATGATCACTAGTATTGTGAGGCATACAGATATCAGTGTGATCAAATGAATTATCAATGGTTGGTACATTATAAAAAATAGGTGGTATACCGTCTACAGCAGAACTGAAGGTGAAAGTAAAGACAAATTCATAGAAAGAAACATCTCTAGAGATATGTATTTTCTTAGTGACCAGACTAAGTACCTTATACCCTTTTGTGCCAAATGAAGATCCAACAAATACTTGTGGAGTAGTCCTTGGCTCAAATTTGTACCTGAGAGGCTTTGGTACACTGGGGTAATACAAACACCCAAAACTCCTCAAGTGATAATAATTGGGCTTCTTCCCATACAATAGTTCAAAGGGACATTTTTTCTTTAGAGTAGTTGGAAGTAAGTTAATGAGAAAGGTTGTTGTCAATACACGTTCTCCCCAATATTTCAATGGTAGTTTGGACTGAAAGAGTAGTTCCCTGGCCACTTCAAGAAGATATTTATGTTTTCTCTCCACCACTTCATTTTGTTGTGGTGTATAAGGGCAAGTTTTCTTGTGGTTTATTCTTATTGATTGGAAGAACGAGGCTGCTTAATTGCTGGTAAATTCTAGGCCATCATCAGACCTTACACATTTAATAGTGGTTTGGAATTGGTTTTCTACCATACTCATAAATGCCTTTATGACTTGTCGGGTATTACTTTTGCAGCTCAAAAGGTGGGTCCAAGTGGACATATTATAGTCATCTACTAAGGTAAAGAAGTATTTGAAGTTATTGTGTGTGGCCATATGATAAGGACCCCAAAAATCTAAATGAACTATTTCAAAACTTTTGGTGGTGTCAATTGTTCTTTGAGGAAAGGGAAGTCTAGACTGCCTGGTCATTGGGCAAATGGTACACATGAAGGGCTATTTGGTAGAAAATATTGCAGGAATAGCGCAAATGCTTCTCATTTTACTGAAGGATACATGACCAAGTCTGAAATTCCACAATAGATCTATTTTATCACTATGAGATGAGCAAGAAGAGAAACCAGAAACATTGTCTTTATTATTGCAATTGGAATTATTTACAATAGGGAATTGATTATGGGAATGAGATAGAAAGTGTATAGCATTCATATTATCAGCATGAACAGAAAATCAAAGAAGATCACATTTTTGTTCAGGTGCAAAACTACCTCTCTTCAGACACATAGAACAGAGTCAAAGTATAATCAATCACACATATTACCAATCTGCAGAGGCCTCTTCAGTGAAGGGGCCTACAGTAGACAGGAAATATCAGAAAAGGATGCAATGCATTTGAGATGTATTTCTAAGGAATTGACAGACACTAGATTGAATTTGAAGGATGAAACAAACAAGACCTTGTGAAGAACAATTTTAGGTGTCAGGAGCACATCTCAAATTTCAGTTACTTTAACTTTGTAATCATTTGAAAGTTTAACTAACAGAGGATATGGTAAGCCTATAATGTTTTGTAAGTGAGTTTTATTAAAAGTCATATGGTGTGATGCCCCAAAATCTAATATCCATATGTGAGATTTTGCATTAAAATATTTGCATGATGGATTATCAAAGTCAATTGAAGAGGTGCAAGCAATGATACCTGCAAAATTCACAAAAGCTCCACTGTATATATTTGCACTGGATGAGTTTTCTTAAGTACTATCAATCTGAAAATACTGCATCGGGCTGACAATTTCCATATTGCTCCTTTGAATGACTTATGTTTTGATTTTCTCCTTAGTGTTCCACCTCCTCTCCTCTGTCTATGTTTGCAACTGCATTTGCCATGATGTTCTTCTCTTTGTTGAACTTTGTATTGTTGTTGTATCCTTGAGAGCTTTGCTTGTACTGTTGTGACCCTTGGTTAAAACCCTTAGGGTATCCATGTAGTTTATAACACTTATCTTTCGTGTGACCTGGTCGTTTGCAATGGTCACAAAAGTGTGAGGGTCCATTATTTGTAATCTGATTTCCAGTTGAGTAGTTTTTCTTGAAGGTTCTTCCACCTAGATTAGCATTCAATGCAGTGGAATCAATAGTTAGCTGATTTCTTGGCCTGAATTCCCTATGCTTTTCCTCCTGTATCAACAAAGCAAATGCATGTGCCATTGATAGGAGAGATTTATCATGAGTATGTTTCATCGAACAACTATATAGACTTCATTGAGTCCCATTAGAAATTGTATCAGTCTTCTATCTTGTTTTGCTTTATGCATACTTTCCTTTTCCCCACAGGTACACATGTAACTACAGTGAGTTTTTATACTCAGAGTATTCAACTCTTCCCAGAACTTCTTATTTTTTTGTAGTAGCTAGTGATGTCAAGCACTCCTTGACTCAAGTCATTGATTTTTTTTTTTCTGGATTTGGTATAGTATAGATCCATTCGTCTGATCATATCAATCCTCCAGTTCATTCCACAGCTAAACATAATCATTCACATACTCAATATTGTTAGCAATGTCCTTTTCCAGAGAGTTTAGAATCCATGAGGTGACCATATCGTCACATCTCTCCCACTGACAAAATTGTGGAGATGTTGCATCGGGTCTCTTATGATCCCCGTTGATAAAACCTAATTTTTTTTTCACCGAAAGAGATCTCAATACGTTTCTTTTCCAGGAACGATATCCAGTTCCGTCAGATAGAACATGTACTAGTGTGGAACCAGGACCATCAAAAGGATGCATGTAAATAGTGCTAGTTGTATCGATTACCTTCTGTGTTGTTGTCGTCGTTGTTGTATCTTCAGTCTGGTCTACACTAGCCATCAAAATTATGCAAAATCAGTTAGATTGATGTGGATTGATGTTGTGTATCTGAAATGTAGCTCAATTGCTTCTATTTGTTGATGAATCATCAGTTCATGCGTCCAATCGAGATTTTCCCCATATCGCTAGTTGACGTGAACCCTAGGTTACTTAGTGCTTAGAATCGATAGAAAATTAAAGAATGGTGTGGTCGATGAGAGAACCTCCGCTCTGATACCATGTCAAGATTGTAGATATGAACTGCGCTCTGTATCTCCTCCAATGGAGAATTCAACAACTTCTAGAAGATGAGTTCGTAGAGAGAGAAATGAGATATTTAAAGAGTCGTTGAGTTTGTGAAATGAAATTCTAAGTCTTGTATTGAGTATTGTTCAGTTATATACAAGTGTACAGCTAAGATACAGTTGGAAAGAAAAATAGAACACCATTAACTAATCAACCTCCACTAACTAATGTACTAACAGACTGTACTAACTAATGATATGCTGACTCAGCTCAATTATAGTATAAATATAGTCTTAATAGGATTTTAGATAAATTATTTATATATTTGATAAGATTAATGTGAACTAGTATGAAAATTTGAAGCCTTCATTTAGGAAGAAATTGGTAGATGCATTTTCATGCATTTACATTGCATGATCACACTTAATGTGGCAAGCTCAGGTTCTTGATGTCCTTTTTCAACAAGGGCTAGATATTGCCATAGAAGAAAAGAAACTAGACAATATCAGAGAAGGAGATTGGAAGATTATCAATCGCATTGCTTGTGGTACCATTTGATCTTACCTCGCAAGAGAAAAGAAGTATCCATACACAAAAGAAACTTCTGCAAGTAAATTATGGAATTCATTCGAGGATAAATTCTTGAAGAAAAATAGTCAAAATAAACTTAACATGAAAAAAACACCATTACACTTCACACATGTTCCTGGTACTACAATGAATGATCATATCACCAGCTTTAATAAGTTGGCGACAGATTTGCAGAATATGGACTTGACTTTTAGTGATGGAGGTATGGACTTAATATTATTAAGTTCACTTTCAGATGAGTACGAGCACCTCGAAACTACTCTACTTTATGGGAATGATGAAGTGTCTCTCAAAAAAGTTTGTTCTACCTTGTACAACTATAAACAAAGAAAGAGAGAAAAATAAAAGAGTAGAGAAGGAGAAGCACTGGTCGTGAGAGGTCGTTCTCAAAATCATATGAGAACAAAGAAAGGAAGATCCAAGTCAAGATCCAGACCCAGCAAAGATGAATGGGCCTTTTTCCAAGAAAAGGGGCCTGGAAGAAATACTGTCCAAAGATGAAAAACAAGGCCAAACCTAACAATAGGAAGGCTGTCATGGATTCAAATGTAGCTGATTATGACGACTCTGATTTCTCACTAGTTACAACAGAGCCATTCAAACCATCTGACATATGACTGATGGATTCAGCTTGTAGCTATCATATGTGTCCCAACAGGGACTGGATTGTTGATTTTCAAGAATGAGAATGTAGAGTTATTCACGCCGCAAATAAAAATCCTCTTACCGCATATGGTATTGGTTCAATCCGATAAAGGAACCATGATGGATTGATCAAAACATTAATAGATGTTTGATGCGTACCGAAATTAAAGAAAAATCTCATTTCTGTAAGAGCCCTAGAGTCAAAGGGGCTCAAAGTCGTTGCATAAAATGAGGTAATGAGAATATGCTCCGGTGCACTAGTGGTAACGAAGGGAATTCAGAGAAATAATAACATGTACCACTATCACGGTAGTACAGTTATTGGGACAACAACAGTGACATCCAGTGATGACAAGGAGACATAAGCAACCAAGCTATGGCACATGCGCTTGGGACATGCTGGAGGAAAATCCTTGAAGATTTTATCAGATCAAGGATTGTTAAAAGGAGTAAAGACTTGCAATTTGGAGTTATGTGAATACTGTGTCAAGGGGAAATAGACAAGGATTAAATTTGGAACAACAATCCATAATACTAAAGGTATTTTGGATTATGTTCACTCTGGTATTTAGGGTGCTTCCAAAACACCTTCATTAGGTGGGAAACACTATTTTGTACCATTTATTGATGACTTTTCCTAGAGAGTGTGTGTGTATACTATGAAAACCAAAGTTGAGGTACTGGAAATTTTTCTCAAATGTAAGGCGATGATAGAGACTCAAACAAACAAAAAGATAAAGTGTCTCTGCACAGATAACGATGGAAAATACATAAATGATATTTACAATAAGATATGTGAAGATGATGGCATTTTGAGATATTTCACCGTCAGAAATATACCACAACAGAATGGAGTGGCAGAACGCATGAACCGGACTTTGCTGGAGAAGGTTCAGTATATGTTGTCCAATGCTCGATTGGGCAAAGAATTTTGGGTTGAGGCAATAACATATGCATGCCACCTGATTAATCATCTACCATCTGCCGCTATTGGAGGCAAGAAAAAAATGGTATGGAAAACTTGCTGAAAATATAATTTTTTGCATGTATTTGGCTCAATTGCATACTCTCATGTGAAAGTGTCAAAATTGGATTTGAGCGCAAAGAAAGCTATATTTATGGGGATTACTTCTGGAGTCAAAGGATACCGCTTATGGTGTCCAGAGACAAGAAATATTATATTCAGTAGAGATGTTACCTTTGATGAATCTGCCATAATAGATAAGGTGACAGTTGAAGATGCCAAACAAACTGATGGTGCTTCAAAACAGGTGGAGTTTGAGGGAAAAATAATTTTTCCAATAGAGGGGGAAAACGAGAAAAAATGGAAGATTTTCCCGTGGAAGAAGAGTCAGTGGAAGGGGAGATTCCAAATAAAAAATCCCAACAACAACTTGAATCAATAGCAACCACCAAGCCAAAAAGAATAATAAAGAAACATGTTCGTCTCATAGAGACGGTGACTTGTGCAACCTCAATTATAACTGATGGTGTTCCTACAACTTATAAAGACACAGTCCAAAGTTCAGAAGAAGATAAGTTGAGGATTGCCATGAATGAAGAAATGCAGTCCCTTCATCAGAATCGCACATGGAAATTGGCCAATCTCCCGAAGGGCAAGAAAGAAATTGGGTGCAAATGAGTATTTGCAAAGAAAGAAGGATTTCCTAACCAAGAAGATGTTCGCTACAAAGCAATATTGGTGGCCAAAGGGGCTCAAAAGGAGGGAATTGATTACAATGAGGTATTTTCTCCTGTCGTGAAACACTCCTCCATTAGAGTTTTGTTGGCTTTGGTAGCACAGTTGAATTTGGAACTAGTTCAGTTAGATGTAAAAACTGCAATTTTACATGGAGACTTGAAAGAGGAAATCTATATGACTTAGCCAGAAGGATTCAAAGTTGCTGAAAAGGAAAATATGGTGTGCAAACTTAAAAAATTGTTGTACGAATTGAAACAATCTTCTAGACAATGGTACAAACGATTTGACAAGTTTATGTTGCGGCAGAAGTACAGAAGAAACAAATACGATCTTTGTGTGTATTTGCGCAAGCTTGAAGACGGATCCTTCATATATCTTCTCCTATACGTTGATGATATGTTGATAGCTTCCAAAAGTCAAGAGGAAATTGAGAAGTTGAAGATTCAACTAAGAAAGGAGTTTGAGATAAAAGATTTGGGTGAGGCGAAGAAAATTCTTGGCATGGAGATAAAAAGAGATAGACATTCAAAGAAACTCTATCTATCTCAGAAAGAATACTTGAAGAGAGTAATAGATCGATTTGGCATGAATGAGAACACGAAGTTGGTTAGCACTCCTCTTGCTCTTCACTTTAAGCTTAGTATTGCTATGTCGCGAAGAATGAAGATGAACGAGAGTATATGTCAAGAGTTCCATATGCGAATGCTGTTGGTAGCTTGATGCATGCAATGGTTTGCACAAGACCTGATATTTCACATGCTAGCGTAGTTGTAAGCAGGTATATGCCTGATCCAGGAAAGGAGCATTGGCAAGCTTTGAAATGGATTCTACGATATATTCGTAATACTGTAGATGTTGGATTGATTTTTGAGCAGGAAGATAGTCAGTATCTGGTTGGATATTGTGACTCGGATTATGCGGATGATTTGGACAAGCGTAGATCAACTACTGGTTATGTTTTTACTTTTGAAAATACACCAGTTAGTTGGAAGTCTACTTTGCAGTCAACGGTTGCTTTGTCTACTACTGAGGCAGAGTACATCGCAATTACTGAGGCTGTAAAGGAGGCAATTTGGCTTCAAGGGTTTCTTAGAGAGCTTGGTATTGGTCAAGAAAGCATCACACTATTTTGTGATAGTGAGAGTGCTATCCAATTAGCAAAGAACCAAGTTTATCATGCAAGGACGAAGCACATTGGTGTTCGATATCACTTTATACGAGATATTATAGAAGAAGGTGGAGTCATGGTATAGAAAATTCGGACTACAAACAACCCTACTGATATGCTAATAAATGTAGTGATTGTGATCAAGTTTCAACATTGTTTGAACTTGATCAACATTGTTGAACTTTGAACATTGAAGTTGAAGACACAATCAAAATTTATCGGTGAGAGAAAATTGAAAAAAGTGAAATCTTGTCAAGGTGGAGATTTGTTGAATTTGACAAGATTAATATGAACTAGTGTGAACATTTGAAACCTCCTTTTAGAAAGAAATTGGTAGATGTATTTTTTTATGTATTTACATTGCATGATCACACTTAATATGATGTCATGCATGACGTTATTAAGGTCATTTCCCTTCTATAAATAGTAAGGATTTTGTTCATTTGTAAACATCTCTGTATTTTGCCGATCACGTAAGTAGTACTGTAGCACTGTCCTTGGCCCAATCAACCAACCCCTCTCAAGAGAATAAAAGGCAGAAGGTGATTAAAGAACTCAGTTGCCAAAATATCGAAGTAGGATTGCTTGTCCGTTTTAAGGTACAATTTGATGAATCCAAAAAAAACGATATCCAAATTAATAAAGGCAATATTGAAATTGGATCTTGTCCAAATGAAATTAGTCAATGTATCCGTGAATAATTCCAAAGGACTCACTTTACAAATATACATGATGTTATTTATCGGTGCTATACTGTTTATAAACGACGATCCACTGTTTTCTCTCCTAATATAAACATACTTAAATAATAGTCTCTTACTTAGTACTGATGCACTCAGAGATTAATGCCCCAATGTTCTTGCAGAATCTTAACTTTCGAATAAATATGAAAAAAATATCGTAATCATCTTTTTACTGTCACTGTAGAGATTGTCCAACAATTAAGAAATCAATATTACGAGTTCAAATTCTGAAGTATTATCCAATTGAATTCACTTCTTTCCCATTTAAACAATACAAATATAATTTTAGTAAATTCAGGTCTTTGTTCTCTGTGGTGCATATACCAATCTTCTTCTTTTCTTTTTTCTTTTTGTAAATTCTTATCAACAATATAAGACTACATGCATTATTTTAGTATTTTACTTTATTAGTGGGTAAAGATAAATCCACTAGCATTAAATATTAGAGATAAAAGGAAAAAGTTAATCACCAACCTTTAACTTCGCAGTTATAAAACTCCAGTACACTTTAACTTCGCTTAATTCGATTTGCTCCTCTCTTTCTAAAAGCAAAAAAGTAAGACTTAATCATTATATCCTAAAGTTATATTCTTGGCTGAATATATTAGCAGTAAGCTAGCTCGAAGTTTCTTTTCTGGAATAGCTTTTTCAAACGATCGAGGAATCTACTAGTCTTAGTACATAAGAAGTATGAATATTTTTATTCTTCTGATAAAGTGGTCCAAAAAATTCCGTGAGTTCTTCTGGAAAAGTTTCTTCTTAATATATAAATCTCATTACATTAGTTGAATTCTCTTAATTAGATTGTAACGATCCAATAGCATTTTTGAATTGACCCTTTTCTGTAGAAAAAAGAATTGGCTTTTTTTCTGCTCTTTTTTAATAACGATGATATTCATGTCAGTTTGCTCATAAAATTGACTTGCTATTAATAGAATAAAATAATTCAGCAACATATCATGGTTTCTGATGAAAATTTTCACAAGAAAATCATTAGAGTTGTTTACCCGAAAAATCGGATAACGTTAAATTTAGATATGGTTCTAAGGGTATGTAAATTCCTTTGATACAAAATGACAATACCTGTATTTTTGCTATAAAATGGGAATGATGGGCGGGAAGACTAAAATGAATTAGAAAAGCAAGCACAATGAAATCTTAATGTATCTTTGAGGACCTGCCTCTATTACAGTCTATCCCCCTTTTTTATAGTAGAGGGCCACTGTTTTATCTATAACAACATAATAAAATAATACATATAGTGGAAGACCCACGATTGTTTGTCTCTTCCTTGATTCTCGCCAAGATTCTCTCCCTCGGTGCAGTTGTAACGACTCTTGTCTGCGAGCTTGGCACTGACTCGAGCTCGATGTTAGATCGAACCCCCAGTCTTGGTTCGAGCTCGGTTCTACCTTGGGTCATCGATATTCGGGGCTTGTGTCGATCGGTGTTGCCCCGTAGTTTGATTCGGACACGAGCCCGATAATGATATCGAGTTTTGCCGTTGATTGGTCTTATAGCTCGAAGCTCGACGCCCTCACTTCGGGATTCGTCCTAGCTTGTCATGTGGATACCATTCGATTGAAACGTCATTGTCTCGACCAGTCTTTATGACTGAGAATTGATTTTGACCGTACACAGATAGTCCCCTCGTTTCTCGAAAAGGATGTGGCGAGGAACGATATAATTTTCTTGCGGCTCGATCAAATTTATGCAGACGTTTATATCGAACCCGATCTTGACGTATGTGATAGCTGTCACATCGGCTCGGTTTTACCGAAGCATTTAATGTGTATCAGACGGTGGTCGGCCACCGCTGATACCGAACCGTCATGCCTTAGTCTATAAATAATCTTTCCATACAACCTTTACTACTTTTTCGCCTTCTCTTCTTCCAAACTTTCTTATTTATCCTCTCTATTTCGTTGCTACGGGGCTGTCCATACCAGAATTTTGGTGCTGTCTATTTCTTCACCTTCCTTTGCACTCTTCCCTTTCATAACAATGGCGAAAACTTCCAAAACCGTACCTCAGAAGGAGAAAAATTCTTCTTCACGGCCGTCTAATGATAAGGCGCTGGTGGATCCATCAGTTCATGACTATGATCCTGGCCCGTGCACTTTGAAGACCGATTTTAAGGTGGAGAATCCTTCCTCCGTTCCGGGTCGATGTGAACACGTATCGATGTATACGTGCTCTATAACGGAGGATCACCTCGAGGCCATCAGAAAAGACTGCAACTGGGGGTCTGAGGTCATGTTGCGAATTCCATCTTCCGATGAGAGTGTTACCACTCACGTGGAGGGGGTTTTAAGTGTTTATACTTATCCCTTCACACTAGGACCCGTCGACCCGGTGATTATTGATTTCTGCAAAAGGTATCAAGTCACCATTGGCCAATTTCACCATTCTTTATGGCGTATAGTGATCTTATTGCGCTTCTTCTCTATCAAAGCCGGGGAGTTGGATTTTTCTCCGAACCACCTCATACGACTGTATCAGCCTCAGATCTTTTGAGGACTAATCAGATTTCCTCGTTGGGCATCGAAGGCTTTGATGTCGAGCATCGATGAAGACAAGGATCGGGGTTGGATGGGTCGTTATATTCAAGTGAGGACCCTTGATCTCATTCCGGAGGAGAAGATGTCGTTCCTTGAAGAATGGAATTTTGACCGTAAGTGATTTTTGTTCACTTTTCATGTCCTTTTCCAATTTTTTCTGATGTCCTTCCCTGATGTTCAGCTGCCCCTTGGATGCCACAAGCGGTGCCTGACCTCGAGGACTCGGTTCGGAAGTTAGCCTCGACCTCCTCTTACGCCGAGCGCACTTGGCGTGATTTGGCAAAAGGCAGATGGGAGGCCAAGAACCATGGTGAGGTTTGCTTCAATTTTTCTTCGAAGTATTCTTTGTGTTCTATTCGTTACCGATTTCCTTTTGTGCAGGCGTAACCAGGGATGCCGCTTTGAGGCCTTTGAGAGATGAAGAAGGAAACAAGTCCCTAGTCCCTAAATAGGGGGAAGATAAGAAGCGAAGAGCTTCCTCTCGGTCAGTTGAAGGAAGCTCGAGAGTTGAAGACTCCCGATATCGGCATAGGCTCTGGTGCAGGGGATCCTTTTAGGGATTGTTTTACTGTAGTCGACGATGGTTCCGATATTGGTGACGCTTCTCTTTTATTAGAGGAGGCTCAGCGTTTCATTACTCGGGTAATGATTCTTCCATACTTGGTTTCTTTGTTCTTTTCCATACTTGACTCGTGTTTCTTACTGTGCAGGCCATTAGTAGGTTTCGAGTCGATCTTATCCAGTGTGAAGCTGAACTCCAAAAGGTATCAGGTGAGATAGATGCCTTGCGGCTTCTTTGCAGCCAAAAGGACGAGGCTATAAAGGACCTCCAAGCGGATTTGGCTAAGGTCCGTGAAGAAGGGGTCGAGCTCGATAAGTAGGTGAGCCTCGTTCTGTTAAAGTATGGGTCTGACTCAACCATGGAAGTTAACCCTTCGTTGTCTCAGTTGTAGCAAAAGATCGAAAAGATCGGGCTACTTCGAGAAGAAGTCGACCAAATCCAAGCTGAATGCAATCGGTGGAAGGAGACCCTCGATCGCCTGGCAGCGGGAAAAGAAACCATCTTAACAAAATTATTATCGGCCGACGTTCAACTTCGAAGTGTCAAGAAAAAGGGGTCGGTTCAAGCTAAGAGGATCGAGGAGCTTGAAACACGACTTGCTGAGGCTAAGGCAGAGATTGAGTCGTCGAAAGTATTGGCTGATAAGTCCATTGCTGTATATAGGGCTGATGCTGAGGCTGCTCAGATGGAGGCCAGGGAAGCGGAGAAGATCGCCGATACTTGAGCTCATTGGGTTGCCGAACTTTCCAAGTGTAGGTCTCGGAGGGAGACCCTCGACGAGATACACGCTCGAGGTTTCGACCTTACCGAAGAGGTAAAAAGGAAAAAGAGCTCGAAGCGGAAGCTTAAGCCTTGGCTTCTGATGATGATGATGATGATGGTTGCAAAAACGGATCCGAGGACGGGGAAGAGCTCTACCAGGAAGCTTAGTTTCTAATTCTTCATGTTTGTAAATTAATCACGTAGGTAATTTTTGTATATATATATATGACGAGGTCGACTTGTTTTTGTTTTGTGAAGACTTTTAATCGAATATTGACCTTGTAGTCTCTCTGATCGATCAGATTTGTAGCCCTTGGGTTTTTGTTGAGTCGATGATTCAAACTTTGAAGGAACATAATCCGTAGGTGTAATGTTATGGTTGAGTTAATGTAAACTCAGAGTAAAAGTAGCTTATTAGCCATTGAGTTAATGTTTTGAACTTCAAATATTGTAGCCCATAGGTGTAATGGTCGAGTGAGTGCTTGCTCGAACTCAAAATAAAAGTAGCCCGTAAGCTTAATAGTCGAGTGAATATTTCGAACTCGAGATAATATGGCTCGTAGGTGCAATGGTCGAGTGAGTGTTTCGAACTCGAGATAAAGGTAGCCCGTAGGTTTAATAGTCGAATGATTGTTCCAAACTTGATATATCGTAGCCCGGGGGTGTAATGGTCGAGTGAGTGCCTGCTCGAACTCGGAATAACAGTAGCCCATAGGCTTAATAGTCGAGTGAATGCTTCGAACTCGAAATATCGTAGCCCGTAGGCGTAATGGTTGAGTGTGTGCTTGCTCGAACTCGGAATAACAGTAGCCCGTAGGCTTAATAGTCGAGTGAATGTTTCGAACTCGAGATAATATGGCCCGTAGGCGCAATGGTCAAGTGAGTTTTTCGCACTCGAGATAAAGGTAGCCCGTAGGCTTAATAGTCGAATGATTTGAACTCGAAGTAGTGTAGCCCGTAGGCGTAATGGTCGAGTGAGTGCATGTTAGAACTCGGAATAACAGTAGCCCGTAGGCTTAATAGTTGAGTGAATGTTTCGAACTCGAGAAAATGTGGCATGTAGGTGCAATGGTTGAGTGAATGTTTCGAACTAGAGATAAAGGTAGCCCGTAGGCTTAATAGTCGAATGATTCGAACTCGAAGTAGTGTAGCCCGTAGGCATAATGGTCGAGTGAGTGCTTGCTCGAACTCGGAATAACAGTAGCCCGTAGGCTTAATAGTAGAGTGAATGTTTCGAACTCGAGATAATGTGGCACGTAGGCGCAATGTTCTAGTGAGTGTTTCAAACTCGAGATAAAGGTAACCCATATGATTAATAGTCGAATGATTCGAACTCGAAGTAGTGTAGCCCGTAGGCGTAATGGTCAAGTGAGTGCTTGCTTGAACTCGGAATAGCAGTATCCCGTAGGCTTAATATTCGAGTGATCATTTCGAACTCGGAATGAAAGTAGCCCGTAGGCTGAATCTTAATTATGGTTGCACAATAAATCTCAAGTCATTGCACATAGGCTGAATCTATATGAGCATGGTTCATTTTGACCATTTGGCTCTTACAATTTTTCCTGTTGGAACCCTATTGTTGTGAGATGACTTTCTTGCATCTGAACTCGATGTATTTGAGGGCCCTGATGCCCCCCCGGTATTCGAGGTCGGTTGGAAAGAGGCCTCAGATATTGTTAAAAATGCAGCACGATCGATGGTTGCCTCATTAAAAACCTTGCCGAAAAACCCATTTGGGAGAAAACCGGTCTAAGGGAAAAAGAGTGCAACGTGTGCTTTTAAGTGAAAGATCTTCTTCAGCTCTTGTTCGGACTTCTGCATGGGTTAGTTAGATGAATATGGAAAGTTCATACCTTAGCAGTAGTACCGTTTTAGATGTGATACATTCCAACTGCTTGATAGTTGTTTGCCGTTTATGATGCCGAGCCTGTATGATCCTTTTCCAACGTTCTCGAGCACCTGGTATGGTCCTTCCCAATTTGGTCCTAATTTTCCTTCGTTTGGATTCCGAGTATTGATGGTGACTTTTCTTAACACTAAGTCCCCGGGCTTAAAAAGGCGAAGTTTAGTTCTTCGATTATAATACATTTCGATTCGTTGCTTTTAAGCGGCTAATCGGATGAGGGCAGCTTCTCGTCCTCCGTCCGATAATTCAAGGTTGGTGTTCATAGCCTCGTTATTTGATTCTTCCGTCATGAATCAAAATCTGGGACTAGGTTCATCGACTTCGATTGGTATCAATGCTTCAGAACCATATACTAAGGAAAATGGGGTCGCCCCCGTACTGGATTTTGACATTGTTCGGTATACCCAAAGGACTTCGGGCAGGATTTCTCTCCATTTTTCCTTCGCGTCATTCAATCTCTTCTTCAGGTTTTGAAGAATAGTCTTGTTCGTTGATTCGGCCTGACCGTTCCCACTGGGGTGGTATGGTGTTGATAATATCCTTCTTATTTTGTGATCTTCGAAGAATTTTGTGATTTTGCTTCCAACGAATTGCTTACCATTATCGCATACTATTTCGGTGGGTATCCGAAATCGGCATATGATATGATCCCAAATAAAGTCTATAACTTCTTTCTCTCTTATTTTCTCGAACGCCTGCATTTCAACCCATTTAGAAAAATAGTCAGTCATAAATAAAATAAATTTGTCTTTACCTGGGGTCGATGGCAGAGGGCCGACGATGTCCATTCCCCATTTCATGAATGGCCATGGGGATAGGACCGAGTGAAGTTGCTCTCCGGGTTGATGGATCATTGGCACAAACCTTTGACATTTATCACATTAACGAACAACTTCTTTCGCATCTTTGCCCATATCGATCCAATAATACCCCGCTCTGATCACTTTTCGAATTAATGTGTCGGCACCGGAGTGATTGCCACAAGTGCCCTCGTGTACTTCCCGGAGGATGTAATTGGTATCTCCCGGACCCATGCATACCACCATCGGTCCATTGAATGTTCTTCGATATAGTGTTTCGTCCGCGGCCAACGTAAATCGAGCAACTTTAGTCCCTAGGGCCCTGGAATCTTTAGGGTTTGAAGGGAGCTTTCCGTTTTTTAAGTATTCAATATACTTGTTTCTCCAATCCCAAGTTAAGCTAGTAGAATTTATTTTGGCGTGCCCGTCTTCGATTACCGATCTTGAAAGTTGAACGACAGTCCTCGAGCTCAAATCATCTACCTCGACCGACGATCCCAAATTTGAAAGAGCATCGGCCTCATTATTCCGTTCTCGTGGAACATGCCGTAAGGTACATTGTTTGAAATGGTGTAAAGTGATAAGCAGTTTGTCCAACTACCTTTGCATCCTACCTTCTCGGAATTCGAAGGTTTTGTTTACTTGACTCACCACCAGCAAAGAGTCATAATACGCCTCAATGACTTCTGCTCCCAAGTTTCCAGCTAGTTCGAGACCTGCAATCGTGGCTTCATACTCGGCCTCATTGTTAGTTAAACTGATATTTTTTAGCTTTCCTAATAATTTTACCCTTGGGGGGTTTCAAAACTATGCCTAACCCGGACCCCTTTACATTCGAAGCACCGTCCGTAAAAAGGATCCATACCCCGGACGATATACCTGATTTCAAAAGGAGTTCCTTTTCGACTTCGGGTATGAGGGTTGGCATGAAGTCGGCCCCGAAGTCTGCTAAAATTTGAGACTTGATGGTCGTACGAGGTTGATATTAGATATCGTACCCACTGAGTTCGATGGCCCATTTGGCCAATCGGCCTAATAGTTCGGGCATATGTAAAATATTACGGAGCGGGCAGGTGGTTAATACGCTTATGGGGTGACACTGAAAGTACGACCTTAACTTTCTAGATGCGCTTACCAGCGCAAGTGCCAATTTTTCTAAGTGCGGATACCTAGTTTCCGCTTCCCCTAAGGTCCGACTTACCTAATAAACGGGAAATTGCGTACATTGCTCTTCTCGAACTAGGACACTGCTTACAGCGACTTCCGATACCGCCAAGTACAAGTATAGTTTTTCGTCAGTTTTTGGAGTGTGAAGCAGTGGTGGGCTCGATAGATATTGTTTCAATTCTTGTAATGCTTGTTGGCATTCCGGTGTCCAGGCAAAGTCATTCTTCTTTTTGAGTAGGGAGAAAAAATTGTGACTTTGATATGATGATCTTGAAATGAATCGGCCTAAGGCTGCAATTCTTCCCGTTAATCTTTGTACAGCTTTTACGCTGTCCACGATGGTGATGTCTTCGATGGCCTTGATTTTGTTGGGGTTGATCTCAATTCCCCGATTTGACACCATGAAGCCAAGGAACTTGCCCGAACCGACCCCAAAAGCACATTTTTCGGGGTTGATCTTCATGTTGTATTTGCTCAGAATCTCGAACGTTTCCTGTAAATGGGCCAAATAGTCCTCTGCGCGCAGGGACTTAACTAGTAGGTCATCAATATAGACTTCCATTGTTTTACCTATTTGTTCTTTGAACATTCTATTTACTAGGCGTTGATAAGTAGCTCCTGCAGTTTTTAGCCTGATGGGCATTACGTTATAACAATATGTTCCATATCGGGTCACAAATGAAGTCTTTTCCCGGTCGTCCGGGTTTATATGAATTTGATTATACCCGGAATAGGCATCGAGAAAGGTGGGATCTCGTGACCGGCCGTGGCATTGATCATGCGATCGATGTTGGGCAGTGGAAAGGAATCTTTGGGGCATGCTTTGTTCAAATCCTTATAGTCCACACGCATTCTAAGTTTGTTCCCTTTTTTAGGTACTACAACCACATTGGTTAACCATTCGGGGTATTTTACCTCCCGAATAGACCCTATCTTGAAAAGTTTGGTTACGTCGTCCTTTATGAATGCGTGCTTTTCCTCGGGCTGGGGCCTTCTTTTTTGCTTCACCGGTCTGAACCTAGGGTTCAAGCTTAGCTGGTGCGCCGTTATGTGCGGTAGGATCCCTGTTATATCTAGATGGGACCAGGCAAAATAGTCGATGTTATTGATAAGAAATTGAATGAGTTTCTTCCTGATTTCGGGGCTCAAACCCGTTCCCAGGTATACCTTTCATTCAGGCCAGTGTTCGATCAACATGATTTGCTCTAGTTCCTCAATTGTTGATTTGGTGCCATCGAAATCATCGGGGGTTATGAAAGATCGAGGGATCCATCGATCATAATCATCTTCTTCAATGTTCTGCTTACCTGGCTGGGTCGAAGCCGATTTCTATGATTGCTATTTGGCGCTCTGCTCTCCGATTGTGTTTCCTTCTGAACCTGATCCTTTTATCGGCGAAGACGAGGATATTGATTTTGCTTCTTCGACGGAGAACATTTCCGTTGCGGCCAGCTGTTCTTCGTACACTATTTTGACACCTCCCGATGTTGGGAATTTGAGGACCTGGTGTAGGGTCGAGGGTACGGCTCTCATGCTATGGATCCACGGCCTTCCGAAAAGGGCGTTATATTTCATATCACCTTCGATCACGTGAAACTTCATTTTTTGGATGGTTCCAGCCACGTTTATCGGTAGGGTAATCTCGCCTTTGGTAGTTTCACATGCCATATTGAATCCGTTTAGAACTAGAGTTGCGGGTACAACCTGATCTTGCAGGCCGAGCTGTTCTACGACCCTCGATCTGATGATATTGGCCTAGCTACCTGGATCAATTAACACACGCTTAATCTTAGTTTTATTCATGAGTACGGATATTACAAGTGCATCGTTATAGGGTTGGATGATTCCCTCTGTATCTTCGTCACTAAAGGACAAAGTCCCTATGGGTGTATAATCTTGAGTTCGAGATCACTTTTCCCTCACAATCGATGCTTTAGTGCGTTTAAGCATCGGTCCCTGAGGGGCATCGCCGCCGCCGATGATCATGTGAATAATTCCTTGCTCCCGAAATGGTTCTTTGCCCTATCACTCAGAAATTCCCAAAGGTGTCCTTTGATAAATAAGCGGGCCACTTCCTCTCTTAGTTGCCTGCAATCTTCTGTTCTGTGGCTATGGGTGCCATGATATTCGCACATTTGATTGGGATTCCTTTGGGTAGGATCGGTCTGCATGGGTCGAGGCCATCTGGTGTCTTTGATGCGTCCGATAGCCAATACGATGGAAGATGTATCAATGTTGAAGTTATATTTCGATAATCGAGGGACTTCTACAGGATCGACATATTTATCAAAGCCGCTCTTGCTCAAAAGTCCCCGAGAATTTTGCCCCCGATCAATCCTTCGGTTATTCCGAACCATATCACGTGCTGAACCGTTATTTATCCAATCCGTGTCGTACGGTTGGTATCGGTCTCTGTCCGGCCTTTGTTCTCTGTTGATTTCTCTCTGATTTTTAGTGGCTATGTGGTTCTGACGTACGGGCACATACTGAGCTCCTAATTGATCATCTTCGACCCTGATTTTTGATTGGTACCGGTTGTGTACATCTGCCCAAGTTATTGCTGGGTACTCGATCAAATTTTGTTTCAGCCAATGTGATGCTGTCGGACTTAGCCCGTTTAGTCCTTGGGTGAAAGCTTGTACGGCCCAATCGTCTGTGACCGGTGGCAAGTCCATACGTTCCATTTGAAATCGGGATACGAATTCCCTCAGCATTTCGTGACCCCTTTGTTTTACTTTGAAGAGGTCTGATTTCTTGGTTGCAACCTTTATGGCACCAGCATGTGCTTTTATGAACGAATCTGCTAACATGGCAAAAGAATCAATGGAATTTGGTGGTAAGTTATGATACCAGATCATTGCTCCCTTTGCGAGGGTCTCTCCGAACGTTTACAACAATACGGATTCGATCTCATCATCCTCCAAATCGTTGCCTTTGATAGCACATATGTAGGAGGTGATGTGTGGTGATGTGTTCGTTAGGATCGGTCGTACCGTTATATTTGGGAATTTCGGGCATACGAAATTTTTTTGGGATTGGTTTTGGGGCCGCGCTCGAGGGAAAAGGCTTTTGTGTGAATTGTTTTGAATCAAGCCCCTTTATCATGTGGAGCCCCCGGGATTTGATCGACCATGGCATTGTATGTTTCCACCCTCATGTCATTAGCTTCGACTCATTTTGTGAGTTCCTCGAGCAATTTAGTAATTCCGGGAGTAGGCCCCGATTCTTACTTGTTAGATTTCACTATGGCGGGCTCTGTTCTGGGGGTGACTTCTCGAAGTGGATTGGAATCCGGCCTGCTCTGTGCGTGAGTTTGGCTCTATAGCTGAGCTATCGCTACTTGTTGGGCTTGCAGCATCTCGAAGATCATACGTAAGCTGGCCCCGATTTCCCATGCGTTTTGGGTTCAGAACGCTGGTTCGCCTCCAAAGCTATTTGTGAATTGACATCCAATGGTATTTCGGCTCGAATTTCGGGTACTTCGATTCGAGCTTCGGGTGCCAAGTTGTTGGTTTCATCTTGAAGGCCGGCTTCATTGTCGATAGGTAGAGCCATTGCTGATTTGAAGTTGTAAGCTGGAGTGTACTATAGATTTATATCAAACAATCACTGTTACCCTTAGCCCCACGGTGGGCGCCAAACTGTTTACCCGAAAAATCGGATAACGTTAAATTTAGATATAGTTCTAAGGGTATGCAAATTCCTTTGATACAAAATGAGAATACAGGTATTTTTGCTATAAAATGGGAATGATGGACGTGAAGACTAAAATGAATTAGAAAAGCAAGCACAATGAAATCTTAATGTATCTTGGAGGACCTGCCTCTATTGTAGTCTATCCCCCTTTTTATAGTAGAGGGTCACTGCTTTATCTATAACAACATAATAAAATAATACATATAGTGGAAGACCCACGATGGTTTGTCTCTTCCTTGATTCTCGCCAAGATTCTCTCTCTCGGTGCGGTTGTAACGGCTCTTGTCTGCGAGCTTGGCACTGGCTCGAGCTCGATGTTAGATCGAATCCCCAGTCTTGGTTCGAGCTCGGTTCTACCTTGGGTCATCGATATTCGGGGTCTGTGTCGATCGGTGTTGCCCCGTAGTCTGATTCGGACACGGGCCTGATAATGATATCGAGTTTTGCCGTTGATTGGTCTTATAGCTCGAAGCTCGACGTCCCCACTTCGGGATTCGTCCGAGCTTGTCATGCGGATACCCTTCGATTGAAGCGTCATTGTCTCGACCGGTCTTTATGACTGAGAATCGATTTTGACCGTACACAAGAGTATTAAAATGTGTTTAGAAAAGTAATTCAGTTGACCTTAATTACTGTCGAAAGTTTCACCTGAATCATTAAAATCTTTCGAGATGTTCAAAAAATATTTGTGAAAGCACTTTGACACCCAAATTCAAAACTGTGGACATCTTAACTTGAAAAGATTTTCCATTGTATTAAAATGTATTTTCCAGTTTTAGATACAATTATTCTTTGATATATTTCTAAATTCATGTATCCTCAAAGTCAAATAGTCCAATTATTCCGCAGTTTTTTTGAATCTGAGTTGAGTTTAGTTAGGATTTGATTGACTGTCATGCATTATTATTACGATTACGAAAAACGGAAAGAAGAAAAGGGAGGTGAAGTGACATGATCTGTTAACGTTGGATAAAGCAACATCAACGTGTCGAAGGGCTAATACTCGATTATTTTGGATTAGACTTTTTGTGACAAAACTGAGAAACACAACTTTTATGTTTGAAGAAGGCAACCGTTGGAAAAAGAACATATAAAAGATGAAAAAAAAAAGGGATTAAAGTTTAAACGCATGCAAACTTTAGAGCATGTTGATAGATCTATCTTTGTTCATTTAGTTGTCAGGAAAATTTGTAAACTCTCTTTAAGATAAATAAATCAATAAAAAAATATAATTTGACTAATTTATTCTTATTAATTCTATAATTTTTTACCACATTAATTTATTTTCAATAAATAAAAAAACTCTGTTTACGTGCCTCTTAGATTTGAAATAACTAATGCTAAGGGTAATTAAAGTTTGAAAAATAATTAAATTTTTTCTTCATTTTTAAAAATTACAAGTATTTGAGAATAATTATTTGTGGCATTAGAGAAGCTCGTACATCTATACTTAATACTTCTTCTATTTATTTGATTTATATGTTATCATTTGAATGAGCATAAAGTCAAAAACAATGAAAAATTATTTAAACTTGTTATGTTAAATATACGAAAATATAGGATAACAGACAGTTTAATTTAAATTATTTTTAAATTTAAAAATATGTCTTTTTTTTTTATATAGATTTAATAAGAAAATAGTGTCATATAAAATAAAATATATGGATAAAAGAATAAATTTATTTGTTCACTAGTTATTTGATAAACACAATGGGGCGAAGTCACATTAGAAAATTATACTGTGTATATATAAAATTAGGCAGAATAGCCTAATACATATTTGTACTTGTATTGTTGTGACATCCCGGTCCCTATATTTTATATATTTTCATCCAGACACCTTAATTAATCAAAACAGATCTTTTAAATATCTCTGACCGTTGACCGAGCTTATGTGGCATTTATAAAATTGCGCTGGACAAAGAGCGTAGGATACATGGGTGATTTTGATTAAGAAAAAACTAAAAACCCAAAATTTAAATAACAAATTAAAGAAAATGACAAAACAAGGACCCTTTCAACCCCGTCGCCTCCTCAGTTGCCCTTCTCCATTACCTCTGCCACCACTGCCTCGTCCTTCTCTTCCACCACCACCAGAATCTCATCACTCCATAAATCACTGTCAAATGAGATGATAAATTTTTACTGTTTGGGGGATTGGGTTAAGCAAAGTTAAACACATCAAAACTCATTTGAAGTTAAACCTTGAATCTAAAAATTTGAATTTCGTTGGAGTGCATGACTTCGAGATCTGGAGTACTATTAAATCATTAAGCTAAAATTGTGATTATATTCTTATTTAGGTCATTGGACCGAAGTTGTTGAACACCTGCGATGTTGAGTGGTCCTGATGAAATTAACAGGAAAGCTCAAGATAGTAATAATTTAATTTCCAACCCAAAAATAATTACCACTTGAGAATCCTTCTCTAAAAGATGAGAGATTTTTTAGATTGATTAAGACTAGGACTTGAGAAATTGGAAAAGAACGAATTCTAAAATATGAAAGATAAAGAGAGAGTGGGAGAAATGAAAAGTGCAAAAAAAAAAGGGAGACTTCTGACGCAAAATTGTCGGAGATGGTGACGGAAATTTAGAAGAAGATGAATTGGGTTTCGGGTTGAAATTTTTTCCATTGAGGTGTGAGATTTCATAAAAAATTGAAATAAGCTAATAGGAATGGACCCACATTTTCATTTGTTAAAATCTAATTCAAAATAAAATTTCCAAATTTAAATCACTGCTTTGGAGAAAAAGGGGATATATTTGGAATTTTAATAAAATTTTAATGATGATGTGGTGTTAAATTATATGACGTGGATCTGCCATGTCCTCTATGTCAGCACGAGTAAGCAACACGCGGTGTTAGAGGTGTTTAAAACTTAGATTTTGATAAAGTTCAAGTATTTGATCGAAACTTTGTGAAGCAGAGGGATCAGAATATCAAAATCGAACAAGTAAATATGTCTTTCAGACTATTCTGCCATAAAATTATATTGTACATATAGACAAAAAAATACTTTTTATACATATATATTAAATAGAACTTTTAGCTTCGTCACTTGATAAACATTTACTTTTTATACATATATGTTAAATAGAACTTTTAGCTTCATCACTTGATAAACACACTAGATTAAATTAAAGCTAATTTCTTTAATAAATGAATCATTTTCCTACTAGTTAGGAGTACTTCATTCTACGTACAGTGGTTCTTCGTAATGATCCATGCAGCAATATAATAGTATATTTGGCCAAGTCGAAGAAATCAGATTATTTTGATAAGTATTTTTTTTAAAAGTGTACTTTTGGAGAGAAACATTTTGTGTTTGGCTAATCACTCTGAAAAGTACTTTTGAGCAATAATTTATGTTTGGTCAAATGTTTCAGAAAGCGCTTTTAAGTATCAAAATTACGAATAAGAACATGAATAGATTTACTTAATAGTTAATATTATAAGTAAATAAATAATTTTAAAAAATTATTATTACAAGCAATAATTAAATCTTTTCATTTTATTTAAGTAAAATATGAAAATAAAATTTAAAAGTACTTAATTCTTTTAATGTAAGTTAAATATATTAAAAATCATTCAACAAATATAGAAGCGTTCACCCCTAAAGTCACTATATATTAGAAAGTTATCCTAAAAATAATAAGAAATATTTATACATTAATATCCTAAGTATTAGGTTTAACAGTTATTTTAGTATATACTACTATATTTTTTTAAGGATATTTTTGGTAAGAAGAAAAGTCAAAACCGTTTCTGCTTTTGGGAAGAAGCTATTTTTTTTCTGTTTCTCAAAAATTACTTCTACTTCTTCCCAAAAGCACTTTTCCCCCCAAAAAAGCTTGGCCAAACACCTCAAGTTAGGGAAAAAAAGTATTTTTGAGAAAAAAAAAATACTTTTGGCCTATTGAGAAGCTTGACCACACAGGCTATAAGTGAGCTAAATTTAAGCTCTACTTATCTTCCCGATTGCCCATGGTATAAATATGCCTTCCGTGGTATATTTATATTTTTATAACAGTTTTATGAGATTATCGTAGTATAAAAAATTATGAAATTTATTAAATATGTATAAATTATTAATTTAAAATTTAATAATTTATAAAATTTCGATCACATAAACCGCCTTGCAGTTATATGTCCCTACATCTGAAAAACTCAGGCAAAGGAGTTGACCCTATACTCCAAGTATAGGGTTTCCATAGTTCACATGTTGTATAGGACCCAAATTCCCTGTAATAAGAGGGCCCGTTTTCCTCAGAACTCACAAGGATAAAAGTCTTTTAAATTTTCTGCCACCAATTGTTTTGCTATATTATGATGTCCTTCAATCTTTTGTACTGTACTAGACTCTCTTACAACTCAATGAAATTATGTGTTCCTTTAAGACTTGGTACATTTTAAATTCTAATCCAATTTCTTCTTTTCCCTTTACATAAAGGATAAATATGACTTAATTTCACGCTAGTTGGGTTCGACATATAAATTATTATTGACTATATTACTCCATTTAAATATATTGGCCTAGTTAGACGTTCAAATATTTAAAAACTCTAGGTATGAAATCTCTTTCGTTAGGGACATTCAATTGGGCCCGTGGGATATAGGGAAATAAAAAACAAAAAACAAAAAAAAGTCTCATAATATTATTATAGTATCTGCGAATGTAATTTCCTTAAAGTAGACAATCTTACAAAAGACATTTCGCCGTAGCCATGAAAGGGGGAGTTGAAAGAGACAATCCTAATGAGTTGCCTAGGATAATTATAGAAACAAAAGTGACAAAATAGTGAGTGTTGCTCTTAAAGATATAGACAATTTAAAGAAAATAAACGGTCAATTGTCTTAGAATGATACTGTAATTTGAACGAAGTTCCAAATGAGACAAAGGTTTTTAATTTGACGTTAAAAGTAATTCTATTAGTCTAGCTAATTAAGGAGCCCTTTTAACAAGGTAATTGAGAGATTTTTAGGTGCGATTTGACACCACAATTTGCAGACAGGCTAAGTGATTAGACACCAATAAGTTGAACTATTTTAACTGAGAAATTCGACAGTTGATGACTTGTGATTTTCTTGTGTCGTTTTACAATCATTGTGCAGATCTTGTGAAGATTGATCCAACTTACGACAGTAATTTTTTTTTTTTCAACGAGGCCTTTAATTATTGCTGTGAGTCCAATATGGTATAAGTACATTATATATCTCCAACAGTTAGTTCTTCTACACATACGGAATTGCCATTGTGAAAGCAAAATTCATCGGTTTAAAAAGAGTATTGGAAGAATTGTGATAAAAGTAAACTCGTTAAAAGCTCGGACTTGGTAAATTTAAGCGTAGTGGAAACAATAGCAAAAGTTAACAATGTTCAGGACCAAGGGGTGTAGCGGAATGGATAAGATACCTTCACTTGTGACCTTTACCTCGAGTGTCTCATATTCGAGCCTTACGAATAAATTAAAAAACTCTAGTAGAGATTGGTTTCTTCTTTAGTGAGATGATTATACTAAATTATACCTCAAAAAGCGAGTTAAGAGTACCGTTTGTTTTCTTGAATGTTTTCCTCCCATTTTTCACTTTGCCTTGAAAGTGGAACTGAAAGTGGTTTTGGGTCATTCGGACGAGAGCATATCAAAACAACATAATCTTTACGTAAGTAGCCGGTCATATTCATTGTTTACTTTAGTCATATATATAGATTATACATTGATTATATATGATTATAATATATTAAACATGAATGATACATATATTATATATCCGGCTGTTATTTTTAGTTTAAACAATTGAGTGGGCAGCTAATCGGATTAATTCTTCCAATTATTATAAATTGGGCCTAAAATTTGGCCCTATACGAGGGACAAGATCCATGGGTTAATTGGGCCAATTATCGAGTATTGGACAAATTCTAGAATTGAGTTTTTTACACGGATGATCTTTTTATAAAAATTATTTTCTTAACTAATAGTGTTTCTTGTTTATTCCAAAATAGCTTGCAAATATGGCATTATAAAAAAATCTATATAACTGCAATCCGTTAAATGACGCACCGAGTATTTAAGAAAATCATTTCCATTTTTAAAGCTTAAATAAATGCCACACCCAATAACTAAGTAAACCGTTTCCATTTTAAAAGCCAAAATGCCAGCACCCAATTTATGCCAATTTAGAATAGCACTGTGATTTATACAATAAAATACATCATTATATTGGGTATATTAACATACTATATTTTGTTTTGTAATTTATACACTATTAAATACCATCATTATATCGTGTATATACACACTTATACATAATTATTTACTATTATAATACTATGTATATATGTATTCTACACACATACACACACACACACACACATATATATATATATATATATATATATATATATATATATATATATATTATCCACTATTATTAATATTAATACATAATCAATATATATAATGGCTGAAGAATTTATGATAAAATATAACATTAATATATACCTGATTTTTACTTGGTATATTAACTAGTGTAACTTATACGTCATTTACATCGTGTATAAATTATCTATTGTAATTACATAGTTCGTTACAAATTATATATAATTTATTCAGCGTATATTATCGCAATTATGAGATTATATTCCAGCCTGCTATATGTATATTATTATACATGTTATATTTTAGATTTATTAATTTCAATTTTTTTTGTAAATGAGAATAAACAAATTATGTAATGCGAGAAATAATTAAGTACAAGTACTTTTTGAATAGTATTTGAATAATATTTTTTAAGGAAATAATGCTTTGAATACGTGATTATGGGTCTAGATTGCTAGGGAAAAAAATTAATTAGTTGACATGTATGTAAAATAGCTATTGCTGCTAGGTTTCTGAAATGTTTTCTTATATTTTGCCTATTTATATTTTTTTCCCTTTAGAATTAGTAGTTGTTGGACTATAAATATGTATAACCTCATAATGTCGGGTAATTGACACAAAAGGACTTTTTGAGGGTGGTCCAAGTGAAATGTCCTCAAAATTTGCGGTATTTAAAAAATGATCCGGACACGCACAAGTTCTTCAAGGTTTTCTCTACCTAATTAAATTGTTCATCGAAGTCTACCGAATTGTCATACTTTTGTTCTTTAAGATTTTTCTATCAATTTGATAGAGTTGATGTTATTATTACTCTATCTATCTGTTAAGTTTTCATTGAAATTTACCAGATTATCATGCTTCTGCTCTTCAAGAAATTCTCTACCGGATCGGTAGAGTTGATGCTATATTTTGTCTACCTATTTATTAAGTTGTTCATCGAAATTTATCGGATTGACATACTTTTTCTGGGTTGTTTTAATAAAGTATTCTCCAAATTTGCAAGTTCAATCAAACCACCCCAAATCTGCTCCAAATAATCTCAGATTTGAAACAAAGCCTCCAAATACCAACACAATTTTCAATCACCAATTTAGTTAGAGTAACACCAAATCAAAAAGATCTACTTTGTCTTCTTCAATACTCTCTAAGCTCCAACAATAGAATCTTGAGATTTTTATAATAAATCACCAAAATCTGAGTATGAACTAAAAGTTTAGGCACAAATTATCTGCATTCAAATGATTTTAATAATAATTGATCATTAACTTTTATTTTTCACCATCAAACAAGAATTTCAAACTTTAAAAATTAAAGAACTATGGTGTTCGATTAAAAAAAAGAAAATATTTTGCTAAGATCATAAAAAATAGAGACATTCCGCCAAGACCATTCTCTTTGGGGGTCACGCCGTGCTAATTTGCATACAATCATCATTATTATTGACTCAGTTCAACAAAGTACATTAACTTTCGATTAGTTGAATTGTGTGATTTACTCTTGTTAAAGATTAATTGATTTTTAAATTTAAAAAAAAATGTAAGTACCACAATAACTTTCAATTACTAGAATCGTTTCCGTTGTTTCTTTTATTTGCTATAACAAAGGGGTGAATGACACAGTTACCCACAAAAATAAAACTATTTACCCTTACCTACCCATTTTTTTTCTACCCTTCAATCTAATTACATTTCCTACCCATAGTGATTTTTGTGGGGAATATTTTCTTTTTTCTCCAATTCATTTTTATTTCTATGCTTCTTTTCTTTTTTCCTTTTTTTCTTTATTTTCTCCTTTTCTTTTTTCTCGTTTTCTTCTTATTTTTTTCTTTTTTCTCTTTTATTCCTTTATTTTTGCCCAAATCGTATTATTGTTATTTCTACCATAACTTATTTCACACTCAAATTTGACTCCTTCTTTATTATTTTTTCTTTTTTCTTTTCTTTTCTTTATTTCTTGTTCCTTTTCTAATTTCACGTGATTGCCATGCAAACCTTGATCTCCTTCCCTACAAATATCAGTACACACTCTACCATTAGCAGTAACACAACAGTTATGGAGCAAAACATAATCTACGGCCACCAAATTTCCATATATACTAGTTAGAATAGAAATTATAATAAAATATTGAAAAATGCAATAAAAGTATAAGTAGTAAAAAAGACTTCTAGTACCATATGATACTAATATGGTATACAT
This sequence comes from Nicotiana tomentosiformis, assembly GCF_000390325.3. NCBI lineage: Eukaryota > Viridiplantae > Streptophyta > Magnoliopsida > Solanales > Solanaceae > Nicotiana > Nicotiana tomentosiformis. The sequence goes on from NC_090820.1 coordinate 43,358,411, forward strand.
GTATACCAACAAAATATATGATTGCTCTAGAATATTGCTATAACTATCTGCGACTATACTACTGTACCAAAATATTAAAGGATGCAATAAAAGTATGAGAAAATTACATGCTCGCATTGCAAGCTAAATATTCGCAAAGTAATTTGCTCATTCCGTATACTAACAGGGAATATAGTTGTATGGGGTCGTTCCAATAATTTTCTATAACTATAAAAACTATTACATAATACACATAATTTATGTCCATCGGCACAAAAAAATCCCAGCACTGCAAATCATGTTCATATAAATAATTCCAGAATAGAATTCACTTAAAAATACAGCTAAGACAATCAAAAAATATTCAAACTACCATATGATACCAATATGGCATATAACTATACCAACATGGTATACAGTTTTATTGGTTAATTTCCGGCAACTATATAACTATACTACTATTACATAACACACATGCATAAAGAGAAAAATAAAACAATAGTGTACTACATATTAATATAATAAATTATTTCAAGATATTGTACTATATTATTATTATTAAAAGAAAATCAAATAGTGTACCAATTAAGTACAGCTAATACAACCAAAAAAGGATTCAACTAACATATGATACCAATATAGTATATAGCTATACTAATAGGGTATATAGTTGTACGGGGTCATTCCATCAACTGCATATAACTATAAAAACTATTATATAATACACAAAATCTATGTCCATAGGTACAAGAAAATCCAACACAACAAAATATGATCATATAAATTATTTCAGAATAGAATTCACTTAAAAATATAGCTAAAACAACCAAAAAATATTCCAACTACCATATGATACCAATATAACATATAATTATACCAATAGGGTATACAATTCTACTAATTAATTCCAGACAACTATATATGACTATACTACTATTACATAATACACATGCATAAAGAGAAATATCAAAAAATAATGTAACACATATTAATATAATAATATATTTCAAGATATTGTACTATAATACTAATACATAAAACAAACTCATAAAGAAAAAATCAAAATGATTACATAATACATATGCATAAAGGAAAATTAAAAAAATTCAAGATATTGTACTATTCTATTATTACTAAAGAAAAATCAAATAGTGTACCAATTAAATATAGCTAATACAACCAAAAATGATTTCAACTAACATATGATACCAGTATATTATATAGATATACCAACAAGGTACACAGTTTTACGCAAAGAATTAAAATGAATTTAATTCAATTATTAAACTGAAATAATATCAGTTGTCACATAATCTAACTAACTCAATTTTGTGTGTCATCGATTATACTAAAATTTAGATATGTTATAATAATATACTATATACCATTTTAAAATGGAGAATAAATTAATAAAAAAATATTCAATGGACACATAGATCCTATTATGAAATGAGAAAGATAGAAGAAAAATATTTATTTATATTTGAGAAGACAATAAAAGAGAAAATAGGTTGGGGCAATTAATAGGGTTTCACATGATCCGGGATTAGAAAGGAAAGGATTTTGAAAATAGGTAGTTGGGTAAATACTTTAGATTGAATAGGTACACATTGTAAGACAAATTAGAATGGGCAGTAACGGGTAATTAAAATTGCCTAAATAGGCATTTAGAGAGATTTTTCATAACAAAGTGTAAATTAGAAAAATCTCCATTTACCTACCAATATTATATTATAAATTTGTTTATCCCGAAGATTTTTTATTGAATTATATTAGCATATATAATTTAATATTTATATACAAAATAATATATTAGACTCCAATCTTACCCACTTTCTTTCCCAAAATTTATATCAAATGAGAACGCTTATTGCATCGAGTGTAACATAGCGATGGAAAAATTAACATAGGAGAAATCGTTGGACAAATGTTAGTTCGTGAATTGTTAGCCATTTTTGTCGGCTCAAACGTCTTGACTGAGGGTTTTCTCTCTCTACCATGAGAGCTATTTCCTCCTAGTGAGGTTTCAATCCTTGATGCTAATCACTTAATCTCCACCTCTCTAACCACGTCTTCTCATGCTTTGCCTATAGGAAACCTACTAAATTACCTATTTCATCCTCTGCAGGCATTAATTTGTGCAAATTCCCTATTTGTCTACTAAACCCTAAATCAATTTGATTCTTCGAAGAACTCCATATTTTTGTGCAACCAGGTTAAATATACTGCTGAATCAACTCCAATAGGAGCGTGAATCCTTCAATTGGAAAGATGGCAAAGAAATTACTGAACGCCTAAATAAATTTAATCTTACTGAGGATGAAAAGGATGTTGTGGCAATTAAATATTCAGATATTCAGTCAAGTATGAAGGATTGTGAAGTAAGTCTTTTTGGTAAGGTGATTTATGATAAAAAGGTAAATTTTCAGGGAGTCAAAAATACCATGTCGTTGTCCTGGGGGAACCCAGCAAGACTACAGATAAAGGAAATCAGATGGAACTTTTTCCAATTTATTTTTAAAGACAAGGAAAGTAAGGATAAAGTATGGTTTGCTGCACCATGGTTGTGTGGCAAATACCTTCTTAATGTCCATCCTTGGGAACCAGGATTGAAGAGTGATTCTCCGGTGTTTAATATCTGTAATATGTGGGTTCAAGTTTGGAATATCCTATTACATTAGATGCCAAAGGATGTTGGACGCAAAATAGGGCATGCTTTGGGAGGTACCATTGATATTGTAATCCCTGAAAATGGAAGCAAAGAGGGGCGATATATGAGGATTAAAGTCACGATGAACATTTAACAGGCCACTGCCTAGAGAGAAATTGATCGAGTTAGGATTGGAAACAATATGGGTTGAAATAAGATATGAAAACCTGCCTTATGTTTGCTACTACTGTGGTATGCTAGGACATAATGATATGTGATTACCCGATAGGTCATCTCATATTTTAGAATCCAATTGTGTATTTTGAAGCCTTAAAATCTCATTTTTATCCTCCTTGATTTACGTGCGCAGTCCGAGCGTGTTTCCGAAAAGTTTTTATGTTAAAAACTGTGAAAAATATAAAATTTTGCTTTGAAAATCATTTGACAGTCCCTGGGATTCGTATCATGATTTGGGACTTGATCGTATGCCCGGAATCGAATTCGGAAGTCCCTAACCCGAGATATCGGACTTTGTTGAAATTTGAAAACTAAAGGCTTAATGAATTTGTAATGTTTGACCCATAGTTGACCTTTTGGATATGGGGTCCGTATTTTGGTTTGGGAACCCGGTATAGGTCCAATACCATATTTATGACTTGTCTGTTAAATTTAGTTAGAAACGAAGTTGGTTTGACGTGATTCAGACGTCCGGTTGTGAAAATAGAAGTTTCAAAGTTTTCTTTAAAATTTTATTTGATTTGGTGTTCAATTCGTAGTTCTAGGTGTTATATTAGCGATTTAATCGCGCGAGCAAGTTCGTATGATATTTTTAGACTTGTGTGCACTTTTGGTTTTGAGCCCCGAGGGCTCGGGTGAGTTTCGGATAGGCTACAAAGTGAAAATACGACTTAGAACATTGCTGGTATTTTCAGTTCTGGTGCAGGCCTCTGGTATCGCATTTGCGATATCAGGCATCGCATTTGCGACCTCTGAGGGTTTTTGCATTTGCGAGCTACTCATCGTAAATGCGAAGAGTAGCTGGGTCACCTTATGTTCGCATTTGCGATACAAAGTTTGCATTTGCGATGGGGACTGGGAGGGGAAATTCTTCGCATTTGCGATCATGGGGTCGCATTTGAGATTAGTCCAGTTCCCATTTGCGAACTATTCTTCGCATTTGCAAAGAAAGTAGGAATGAGAAGACCTTCACATTTGCGATAGGTTCTTCGCATTTGCGGGGCTCGCATTTGCGAACCCCAGGTCGCAAATGCGACACTTGCAACTGATCAAAACTTGACTTAGACGGGATTTTTGGTTCATTCTTCAACTTTTCAAACCCAAGAACCCTAGAGGCGATTTTCCAAAGAAAATTTCTTCCCCAAAACATTGGTAAGTAATTCTAAACTAGTTTCTTTCAATCTTTCACTACTTTTCCTAAGATTTCAACCTAAAATCTAGAGTTTTCATGGTGAAAATTGGGGGTTTTAGGTAGAATTAGGGATTTTTGAAAAATAGGGATTTAGACCTCAAATTGAAGTCGGATTCCAAAATAAATTACATAACCGGGCTCGGAGGTAAATAGATAATCGGGTGTTGGTCCGAATTTCGGGTGTTGGTCCGAATTTCGGGTTTGGACCAAGCGGGCCCGGGTGTTGACTTTTGTTGACTTTTTCAATATTGACCTAAATTGAATCTTTTGCAATCGTGGGTGATTCCTAAGGCTTATTTTGAATCGTTTGGTTGGTAATTTGCTAGATATTGTTGGTTCGGAGGCTTGTTTGAAAAGCAAAGTTGTGGTTGAGCTTTGAGTGGTCTTTGGAGCGAGGTAAGTATTGTGTCTAATCTTGACTTGAGGGAATTAGGAACCCTCAGACTATGTGCTATGTGATTCCCATGTGAGAGGCATATATGCGAGGTGACGAGTACTTATACGCCACCAAATTATTTGTTTTCCCTGAATTACCGCTTTTCCTTAATTATTTCCTTTTCTGCCTTAACTGTTATATGCTCTAAATGCTTTTCATGCTTAATTGCTACTTGTTATTCAATATCTTCTCCTGTTCACGACCTTAGTTCTTCCATAGTTTCATGATTCCTTGCTATTTTCTTAAATTAACTTACTTGCACCTTTTAATTGTCAAATTCTGGATTGGTCTCGCTGTGTAGTACTACTCGTATAGATTTTCTATATTGTACGAGGTTTCCATTTGGTTCAGTTTGGTATTTGTTGATCGTAAAGGTTATTGTGGTCTGAACTGTTGATTTGATTGTGCATTGAGTACATGGTATTGATATGGTTGGATCGAGTTGCACGCCGCAACATATGGAATAATGGCGGATTGACATGGTGAAATGAGGGTGAGTTATGATACTAATATTGATATATGGCGGGATCGGACTGTGCATCGCAATATATATATATATATATATATATATATATATATATATATTATTTACTGTTGTTGATATCGTTATGGTGAAATAAGGGAGGATTTTGTGTTGTTTGGTGGGATCGGGTTGCGCGCCGCAACAACCTATATGTTTTCATTTCTTGAGTTGTGTTGGTTTTTCCGGTATTTGCATCTGAATTATTAAAGATTGGTAATTCTAGATGACACTGGTTTATTCTTGAAGCTGTGGTTTTTATTTTCAGTTGGCTGTTTAATTCTGTTCAGTATTCCCATTTTCGGTCATTATTATATATTGCGTTCAGGTTGTAGTGTAGGTGACCAGCCTTAGCCTCGTCACTACTTCGTCGAGGTTAGGCTCGGCACTTACCAGTACATGGGGTCGGTTGTACTGATACTACACTCTGCATACTGTGCAGATTTTGGAGTCGGTCCCAGCGGGGGCTACTAGAGAGCTCGGATTGGACAGCCTGCGGAGACTTGAGGTACAGCTGCTCAGCGCCCGCAGCTCCTGAAGTCCCCGTCTTTATTTTTATTTAGATTTGTATTTTCATTCAGACAACTTTGTATTTATTTCAGACCCTTGTATGTATTACTCTAGAAGCTCGTGCACTTGTGACACAAATTATTTTTATGATTTTAGCTTTCGCATTTATATTTGGATTATTGCAGTTAAATCAGTTCTTCTTCATTAATTCAATTTAAATTGTTAGAAAGGATAAATTGTTCTAATATTGGCTTGCCTAGCAAGTGAAATGTTATGTGCCATCACGGTCCAGACGGTGGGAATTTTGGGTTGTGATAAGTTGGTATAAGAGCACTAGGTTACATAGGTCTCACGAGTCACGAGCAAACTTAGTAGAGTCTGGAGGATCGGTACGGAGACGTCTGTACTTATCTTCCGGAGGCTATGGAGTTAGGAACAATTTCACTTCTATTCTTCTCTGTCGTGCGATTTCATTCTATTATTGCTGATTGGACCCTTATATTCTGTTCTCTCGCAGATGGCGAGAACGCGTACTACATCTTCAGCTGAGCAGCATCCAGAGCCCCCATGGCAGCTCCTACGAGGGGCAGAGGTCGAGGCTGAGGTCATGCCAGAGGCTGAGGCAGGGGTAGAGCTCAGCCCAAAACTCGAGTAGCAGCACCAGCAGTGGAGCCTCAGGTAGAGTTTTATGAGAAGGTTCTAGTCCAGGCTATGCTTGTCGGACCAGATCAGGTCCCGGAGGGGTTCATCGCCACCCCAGTGCTTCAAGATGCTTTGGTCCGTTTGGTAGGCCTTATGGAGAGTGTGGCCCAGGTCGGTACATTTCCTGTGGTACCAGCCGTCTCTCAGGCTGGGGGAGGAGTACAGACTCCCGCTAATCACACTCCGGAGCAGATGGCTCCCCAGTTTCAGACTCCAGTAGCCCAGCCAGCTGGGGTAGTTCAGCCAGGCGTTGCGGCACAGGCCGATGATGGGTCACCTATGTCTTCTGAGGCTTTATGGAGATTAGACAGGTTTACCAAGCTCTTTCCAGTTCACTTTAGTGGTGCTTCTTCAGAGGATCCCATGAGTATCTTGATAGCTGTCATGAGGTGCTATGGGTATAGCGGAGACCAATGGGGTTGATTTTGCTGCATTTCAGATGACTGGTTCCACCAAGAAATGGTGGAGAGATTATTTGTTGACCAGACCAGCTGGATCGCATGCTCTTACTTAGGACCAGTTCTCTCAGCTCTTCCTAAAGAAGTTTCTCCCTATCACATTGAGAGAGGAGAATCGTCGTCAGTTCGAGCGTCTCCAGTAGGGACGCATGACTGTTACCCAGTATGAGACCCATTTTGTGGATTTGGCCCGTCATGCTCTGCTTATGCTTCCTACCGAGAGAGAGAGAGAGGGTGAGGAGGTTTATTGACGGACTTGCTCAGCCTATCAGATTGCAGATGGCTAAGGAGACTGGGAGTGAGATTTCTTTTCAGGCGGATGCCAATGTCACCAAGCGAGTCAAGATGGTTCTTGCTCAGGGAGGTCAGAGGTCTGACAAAAGACCACATCATTCCAAGGGGTTCAGCGGTGCCTCATCTAGAGGCAGGGGTACTTTTGGTAGAGGCCATCCTCTCAAGCCGTTTCATTCAGCGCTTCAGGCATCCCACAATGCTTTAGGGAGTCGTGGTCCTTATGTGCCTCATGCTGGACAACCAGCCTACAGTGCACCACCAGCACTTATCAGTGCACCTCATATTCAGAGTTATTACCGTGGTCATCCGGCCCATTCGAGTCAGTCTTAGTTTCCGCAGCCATAGTATCAGGATGGATGTTTCGAGTGTGGTAGTTATGGGCATATCAGGAGGACCTGTCCGAGATTATTGGGCGTCCTGCCACAACATGAGGGTTCTCGTGCCATGGTTCCGGCACAAGTTGCTGCACCACCTGCTCAGCCAGCCAGAAGCAGGGGTCAGGCAGGCAGAGGGTGAGGCCACACTGTAGAGGTGGAGGTCAAGCCGTTAGAGGTGGAGGCCAGCCAGCTAGAGGCCATCCCAGGGACGTGGTTCAGAGTGGTAGGGCCCAACCCCGATGTTATGCTTTTCCAGTCAGGCTTGAGGCTGAGTCATCTGATGCTGTTATTACAGGTACTGTTTCAGTTTGCAGTAGAGATGCTTCAGTTCAATTTGATCCGGGTTTTACTTACTCCAATGTATCATCCTATTTTGCTTCATATTTGGTTGTGTCTTGTGATTCTTTGAGTGCTCATGTGTATATGTCCACACCTATGGGAGATGCTATTGTGGTAGATCGTATTTATCATTCATGTGTGGTTACCATTGGGAGTTTTGAGACTAGTGTAGATCTTCTACTTCTTGGTATTGTCACGCTTCGATTAGAGTGGAGAGGGATTTCTGGCCATTCTACCCGCAGGGTTATCTCTTATATGAAGGCTCGACATATGGTCGAGAAGGGGTGTCTAGCTTATTTGGCTTATGTTCGTGATTCTAGTGCGGGGGTTCCTTCCATGGATTCAGTACCAGTTGTTCGTGAATTTCCAGAGGTGTTTCCTGCAGATCTGCCGGGGATGCCACCCGACAGAGATACTGACTTCTGCATTGATTTGGCCCCGGGCCCTCAACCCATTTCTATTCCGCCATACCGGATGGTCCCACCAAAATTGAAAGAATTGAAGGAGAAATTGCAAGATTTTCTTGATAAGGGCTTCATTAGACCTAGTGTCTCGCCCTAGGGTGCGCTTGTTCTGTTCGTGAAGAAGAAGGATGGATCGATGAGGAAGTGTATAGATTATCGGCAGTTGAACAAAGTCACCATCAAGAACAAGTATCCATTGCCAAGGATTGATGACGTATTTGATCAGTTTCATGGTGCCAAGGTATTTTCAAAGATTGATTTGTGGTCCGGCTACCATCAGTTGAGGATTCGGGCATCCGATGTCCCTAAAACAGCCTTTCGGACTCGGTATGTGCATTATGAGTTTCTAGTGATGTCATTTGGGTTGATAAATGCCCCAGCAACATTTATAGATTTGATGAACCGGGTGTTCTAGCCTTATCTAGATTCCTTTGTAATTGTGTTTATTGATGATATCTTGATCTACTCCCACAATCGAGAGGAGCACGAGCAGCATCTTCAGATCATTCTTTAGACTCTGAGAGACAGCCAGTTATATGCTAAGTTTTCAAAATGTGAGTTTTGGTTGAGCTTAGTCGCTTTCTTGGGGCACGTTGTGTCGGCAGAGGGTATTTAGGTGGATTCTAAGAAGATTGAGGCAGTTCAGAACTGGCCTAGACCCACTTCAGCTACGGAGATTATGAGTTTCTTGGGTTTGGCGGGCTATTACCGTCAATTTGTGGAGGGGTTTTCATCTATAGCAACCCCGTTGACCAGGTTGACCCAGAAGGGTGCCCCGTTCAGATGGTCAGACGAGTGTGAGTCGAGCTTTCAGAAGCTCAAGACTGCTTTGACTATAGCGCCGGTGTTGGTGTTGCCCACAGGTTTAGGATCTTATACGGTATATTGTGATGCGTCTCGTGTTGGGCTCGGTGTGGTATTGATGCAGGAGGGCAGGGTGATTGCATATGCATCGCGACAGTTGAAGGTTCATGATAAGAATTACCCTATCCATGACTTAGAGTTGACAGCCATTGTTCATGCACTGAAGATTTGGAGGCATTATATTTACGGTGTGTCGTGTGAGGTTTTCACGGTTCATCAGAGCCTTCAGTATTTGTTCAAGCAAAAGGAACTCAATTTGAGGCAGAGGAGGTGGTTGGAGCTATTGAAAGACTATGATATCACTATTTTATACCACCTTGGGAAGGCCAATGTGGTGGCCGACGCCTTGAGTAGAAAGGCAGCGAGTATGGGCAGCCTTGCATTCATTTCAGTCAGTGAGAGGCCTCTTGCATCAGATATTCAAACTTTAGCCAACTAGTTTGTGAGGTTGGCTATTTCAGAGCCCAGGCGTGTTCTAGCTTGTACAGTCGCTCGATCTTCTTTGTTTGAGTGCATCATAGATCGGCAGTATGACGACCCTCATTTGTTGGTCCTTAGGGACACGGTGCGGCACGGTGATGCCAAGCATGTTACGGTTGGAGATGATGGAGTTTTGAGGATGCAGGGTCGTGTTTATGTACCTAATGTGGATGGACTTTGTGAGTTGATTCTAGAGGAGGCCCATAGTTCCCGGTATTCTATTCATCTCGGCGCCGCCAAGATGTATCAGGACTTACGGTAGTATTATTGGTGGAGGAGGATGAAGAAGGATATAGTTGCATATGTAGCTCGGTGTCTAAATTGTCAGCAAGTAAAGTACGATCATCAGAGACTTGGTGGTTTGCTTCAGAAGATAGAGATTCCTGAGTGGAAGTGAGAGCGTATCATTATGGATTTCGTTGTTGAACTCCCACAGACTCAGAGGAAGTTCGATGCAGTTTGGCGCATTTCATTCCTGTGGCAGTTACCTATTCTTCAGAGCAGTTGGCAGAGATTTAGATCTGCGAGATCATTTGTCTTCACGGTGTGCACGTGTCTATCATTTCTGATTGAGGTACGCAGTTCACCTCGCACTTCTGAAGGGTAGTACAACATGAGTTGGGCACGCAAGTTGAGTTGAGCATAGCATTTCATCCTCAGACGGACGGACAGTCTGAGCGCACTATTCAGGTATTGGAGGATATGCTTTGCACTTGTGTTATAGACTTCGGAGGTTCGTGGGATCAGTTCTTGCCGCTTGCAGAGTTTGCCTACAATAACATCTATCAATCGATCATCCAGATGGCTACCTATGAGGCATTAAATGGTAGATGGTGTCCATCGCTGGTTGGATGGTTTGAGTCGGGGGAGGCTCGGTTATTGGGTACATATTTGGTGCAGGATGCCTTGGATAAGGTTAACATTATTCAGGATAGACTTCGCACAGCTCAATCCAGGCAGAAGAGTTATGTCGACCGTAGAGTTCGTAATGTTGCATTCATGGTCGGAGAGCGGGTGTAGCTCCGGGTGCAGTGGAGAGGTCAGCCCGTCGATGCAGCTACATGGGAGTCCGAGTCAGACATGCAGAGTAGATATCCCCACCTTTTCACCATCCTAGGTACTTTTCTATGTTCGTTCGAGAACGAACGGTTGTTTTAGAGGTGGAGAATGTGATGACCCGATAGGTCATCTCATATTTTAGAACCCAATTCTGCGCTTTGAAGCCTTAAAAATCTCATTTTACCCTCCTTGATTTGCATGCATAGTCCGAGTGTATTTGCGGAAAGCTTTATTGTTAAAAACTGTGAAAAATGTGAAATTTATCTTTGAAAACCATTTGGGTTGACTTTGGTTAACATTTTGAGAAAACAAACCCGGATTCATATTTTGACGGTCCCGATGGGTCCGTATCATGATTTAGGACTTGGGCGTATGTCCGAAATCGAATTTGGAAGTCCCTAGCCCAAGATATCGGACTTTGTTGAAATTTGAAAGCTAAAGGCTTAATGAATTTGAAATGTTTGACCCATAGTTGACTTTTTGGATATCGGGTCCGTATTTTTGTTCAAGAATGCGGTATAGGTACAATATAATATTTATGACATGTTTGTCAAATTTGGTGAGAAATGGAGTTGGTTTGACGTGATTCGGACGTCCGGTTGTGAAAATAGAAGTTTCAAAGTTTTCTTGAAAATTTTATTTGATTTGGTGATCAATTCATAGTTCTAGGTATTATTTTGGTGATTTGATCGCACGAGCAAGTTTGTATGATATTTTTAGACTTGTGTGCACTTTTGATTTAGAGCCCCGAGGGCTCGAGTGAGTTTCAGATAGGCTACAGAGTGAAAATAAGACTTAAAACATTGCTGGTATTTCTAGTTCTGTTGCAGGCCTCTGGTATTGCATTTGCGATACCAGGCATCGCATTTGCGACCTCTGAGGGGTTCGCATTTGCAAGCTACTCATCACAAATGCGAAGAGTAGCTGGGCCACCTTATGTTCGCATTTGCGATACAAAGTTCGCATATTCGATGGGGACTGGGAGGGGAAATTCTTCGCATTTGCGATCATGGGGCCGCATTTGCGATCAGTCCAGTTTGCATTTGCGAACTATTCTTGGCATTTTTGAAGAAAGCAGGAATGAGGAGATATTTGCATTTGAGATAGGTTCTTCGCATTTGCAGGGCTCGCATTTGCGAACCCCAGGTCGCAAATGCGACACCTGCAACTGATCAAAACTTGACTTAGACGGGATTTTTGGTTCATTCTTCAAATTTTAAAACTCAAGAACCCTAGAGGCGATTTTCCAAAGAAAGTTTCTTCCCCAAAACATTGGTAAGTGATTCTAAACTAGTTTATTTCAATCTTTCACTACTTTTCCTAAGATTTCAACCTAAAATCTAGAGTTTTCATGGTGAAAATTGGTGGTTTTGGTAAAATTAGGGATTTTTGAAAAATATGGATTAAAACCTCAAATTGAGGTCGCATTCCAAAACAAATTATATAACTGGGCTCGGGGGTGAATGGGTAATCGAGTGTTGGTCCGAATGTTGGGTTTGGACCAAGCGGGCCCGGGTATTGACTTTTTCAATAATGACCTAAATTGAATCTTTTTCAATCGTGGGTGATTCCTAAGGCTTATTTTGAATTTTTTGATTCGTAATTTGCTAGATATTATTGGTTCAGAGGCTTGTTTGAAAAGCAAAGCTGTGGTTGAGCTTTGAGTGGTCTTTGAAGCGAGGTAAGTGTTGTTTCTTACCTTAACTTGAGGGAATTAGGAACCCTCAAACTATTTGCTATGTGATTCCCATGTGAGCGGCGTATATGCGAGGTGACGAGTGCTTATACGCCGCCGAATTATATGTTTTCCCTGATTTATCGCTTTTCCTTAATTATTTCCTTTCCTGTCTTAACTGTTATATGCTCTAAATTCTTTCCATGCTTAATTGCTACTTGTTATTCAATATCTTCTCATGTTAACGACGTTATTTCTTCCATAGTTTCATGATTCCCTACTATTTGCTTAAATTGACTTACTTGCACCTTCTAATTGTCAAATTCTGGATTGGTCTCGCTGTGTAGTACTACTCATGTAGAGTTTCTATATTGTACGAGGTTTCCATTTGGTTCAGTTTGGTATTTGTTGATCGTAAAGTTTATTGTGGTCTGAACTGTTGATTTGATTGTACATTGAGTGCATGGTACTGATATAGTGAGATCGGGTTGCACGCCGCAACATGTGGAATAAAGATGGATTAACATGGTGAAATATGGATTAGTTATGATACTGATATTGACATATGGTGGGATCGGGTTGCGCGCCGCAACATATATATATTATTTACTATTCTTAATATCGTTACGGTGAAATAAGGGAGGATTTTGTGTTGTCTGGTGGGATCGGATTGCGCGCTGCAATAACCTATATGTTTCCATTTCTTGAGATGTGTTGGTTTTTCCGGTATTTGTATCTGAATTATTAAAGATTGGTAATTCTGGATGACACTGGTTTATTCTTAAGGTTGTGGTTATTAGGTTCAGTTGGCTATTTAATTTTGTTCAGTATTCCCATTTTCTGTCATTATTATATATTGCGTTCAGGTTGTAGTGTAGGTGATTCGCCTTAGCCTCGTCACTACTTCGTCGAGGTTAGGCTCAGCCCTTACTAGTACATGGGATCGATTGTACTGATACTACACTCTGCACACTGTACAAATTTTGGAGTCGGTCCCGGCGGCAGCTACTAGAGAGCTCAGATTTGACAGCCTGCGGAGACTTGAGGTACAGTTGCTCAGTGCCCGCAGCTCCTGAAGTCCCCGTCTTTATTTTTATTTAGCTGTGTATTTTCATTCAGACAGCTATGTATTTATTTTAGACCCTTGTATGTATTACTCTAGAAGTTCGTGCACTTGTGATAGCGGGTTTAGGGATTTGTAGCAGATATTTTTTTACAGTTTTAGCTTACGCATTTATATTTGGATTATTGCAGTTAAATCAGTTCTTCTTCATTAATTAAATTTAAATTGTTAAAAAGGATAAATTGTTCTAACGTTGGCTTGTCTAGCAAGTAAAATATTAGGCGCCATTACGGTCCCGACGGTGGAAATTTTGGTCGTGACATGATAGAACTTGTGTACAAAGAGAGAAGGATATACGATCAGGCAATCTCAAAAGTGACCAGTTTGGGACATGGTTAAGATCGGAGAATCATTTATTAGTTTCAGATAATCAGCGCCGCCAAGGTGTAAATACTAATAATGATGGGCATACTAGGGTGAAAAATCATAACTATGAACTGGTTGAAGGAAAAGGAGTTGCAGGAAGTAGTAAAAGTCTGCTAAATTTGGAAGAGGGTACTAACTCGATTGATATACAGTCTGACATAAGCCAAGAGGATCTCCAGGGAGTAGATCAAAATGGATCAAAAGGGAAGAGAACTTTGGGGTTGAATGGGACAGACGATGATATATGAAACAGAGAAAAATCAGACCAGATGCAGCCCATGGAAGTAACAAATTATGGATCTCGAGAGAATGAGAGTGCAGGGGTTTGGAATAACACTGGGGTTGGAACTTATGTTGGTATTAGAACTATCTCAACGCGAGGTTTGGATATTGTCTTGGAGAAGAAATATGTGCAAGAGCATATGCTAGTGGATGAAAATATGTTGGATGACACAATAGAGCTACAACAAAACTTACTGCAAGCTACCTCACAAATACAGGATGTCGGCAACCAAAAAATGAGGGAGTTGCAAGATAACAAAGACAAGGTATGTCTAGATCTTTTATTGAGCTCTCCTAAGTTACAACTACATATAGTGAATAATTCTCAGATAATCGATAATTCAAAACAAAATTCTTTAATGTTATAAAATAAAGACAGTAAAGTAAAGACAAGTATAGAGAGAAACTGATATATTATTCAAACTTCAAACTTATATACATAATGAACTGAATTCACCTCTATTTATAGAAGAAAGAAAGCTGCTGTGTAAATTGCTACTGCAAGCTGCTGTGTAAGCTGCTACTCTAAGCTGTTGTGCCAGATATAGATAATCTTCTACCATGGGTAATATTTATCCATAACGGAGTACCAAAAGGATAAGCTTCTTCAGGAGGCTTATTTCCAATAGAGTACTAAATAGATAAACATATTTACGGCGGAGTCTCATATGGATAAGTTTCTTCAGGAAGCTTATTTACAACGGAGTACTAAATGAACATTCATAATATAATATATTTATAACACTCTCCCTTGAATGTTCATTAAAAGGTATTGTGCCTCGTTAAAACCTTACTAGGAAAAAGATATGTGGGAAAAAATCCTAGTGAAGGAAAAAGAGTACACATATTTAGTAATACGCATTGCTAGCTGCCTCATTAAAAACCTTATAAAGAAAATCCTGTGGGAAAAAACCTTAGTAAGGAAAAAAGAATACATCGCGTATTTTACTCCCCCTGATGAAAACCGTGTTTTAAATATTTTAGTCTCCGCATTCCAATCTTGTATACCATCTTCTCAAAAGTTGAAATTGGTAAAGATTTAGTGAATAAATCTGCCGGATTGTCACTTGAACGGATTTGTTGCACATCAATGTCATTATTTTTCTTAAGATCGTGTGTGTAGAATAATTTTGGTGAAATGTATTTCGTTCTATCTCCTTTTATAAATCCTCCCTTCAATTGAGCTATGCATGCAGCATTGTCTTCGCATAAAATTGTGGGTCTTTTCTCACATTCCAAACCATATTTTTCTCCAATAAAACGAATTATTGATCTCAACCATACGCATTCCCTACTTGCTTCATGAATAGCTATTATTTCAGCATGATTTGAAGAAGTAGCAACAATAGATTGCTTTGTGGAGCGCCATGATATGATAGTACCTCCACATGTAAAAACGTACCCGATTTGAGATCTAGCTTTAGGGGGATCAGATAAATAACTTGCATCTGCATAACCAACAAGATCTGCACTATCTTTGTTAGCATAAAACAAACCCATATCAAGAGTTCCCTTTAAATATCGCAATATATGCTTAATCCCGTTCCAATGTCTCCGTGTAGGAGAAGAACTATATCTTGATAGTAAATTAACAGAAAATGCTATGTCAGGCCTTGTAGCATTAGCAAGATACATTAGTGCACCAATTGCACTGAGATAGGGTACGTCGGGACCAAGGAGTTCCTCATCCTCTTCTGGAGGTCGGAACAAATCTTTATTCACTTCAAGTGATCGAACAACCATTGGTGTACTCAATGGGTGTGCTTTGTCCATGTAAAAGCATTTTAAGACCCTTTCTGTATAGGCATATTGATGGATAAAGATCCCGTCCGCTAAATGTTCAATTTGCAGACCAAGACAAAGTTTTGTCTTTCCAAGATCTTTCATCTCAAATTCTTTCTTAAGATATTTAATTGCTTTTTGAAACTCTTCTGAAGTTCCAACAAGATTTATGTTATCAACATAAACAGCAAGTATAACAAATTTTGAAGCCATTTTTTTTATAAAAATATATGGACAAATAACATCATTTATGTAACCCTCTTTCAGCAAATATTCACTGAGGCGATTATACCACATGCGCCCAAATTGCTTTAAACCGTACAAAGATCTTTGTAATCTGATTGAGTACATTTCCCGAGATTTTGAATATGCTTCAGGCATTTTAAATCCTTCAGAGATTTTCATGTAAATTTCATTATCAAGTGACCCGTACAGATAAGCTGTAACCACATCCATTAGCTGTATTTCAAGCCTTTCACGTAAGGTTAAACTGATGAGATATCGAAATATTATGGCATCCATAACGGGTGAATATGTTTCTTCATAATCGACTCCAGGTCGTTGTGAAAATCCTTGTGCAACAAGGCGAGCCTTGTATCTTTCAACTTCATTTTTATCATTACTTTTTCGCACAAAAATCCATTTATGACCAACTGGTTTTATACCAGCAGGTGTTTGGACTACTGGTCCAAAGACCTCTCTCTTAGCAAGTGACTTCAATTCCGATTGAATTGACTCTTGCCATTTTGGCCAATCAGATCATTGTCGACATTCTTCGACAGATCGGGGTTCAAGATTCTCACTATCTTGCATAATGTTAAATGCAACATTATATGTAAAAATATTATCCACCACTATTTCAGATCGATTTAAATTAATCCCATCATCAATAGAACTTATTAAAAGTTCCTCACTCACTTGAGTCTTGAGTTCATTGATTTCTTCAGGAATCTCAGAACTAATCAGATATTGGGTCTCTTCAGGAGATCCCTTCATAATATCATTTTGATCATTTGTCGATTTTCTTTTTCTAGGATTTTGATCTTTAGAACCCAAAGGTCTACCATGCTTCAGGCGTGCTTTAGGTTTACTAGCTCTCATGCTAGTAGATGGTCCTACTGGGACATCAATTCGGATAGGCACATTCTCTGCAGGGATATGCGACTTAGTTATCCTTTTCAAATCAGTAAACGCGTCTAGAATTTGATTTGCTATATTCTATAAATGGATGATCTTCTGTACCTCCTAATTACATATAGGGGTACGTGGATCAAAGTGAGATAATGATGAAACTTTTCACACAATTTCTCTTTTGATTTCCTTCCTTTTTCTCTCCCCCTAATTGTGGGAAATTTGTTTCATCAAATCGACAATCTGCAAATCGAGCAGTAAATAAATCTCCCGTCAATGGTTCAAGATAGCGAATAATAGAGGGTGATTCAAACCCAATATATATTCCTAACCTTCTTTGGGATGAATCTTATTGCGATGTAGTGGTGCTACTGGCGCATATACAACACATCCAAAAATTCGTAGATGGACAATATTTGGTTCATGACCAAAAACTAATTGTGACGGAATATTTATTATAATGTGTCGGTCTGAGACGGATAAGTGATGCTGCGTGCAAGATAGCATGGCCCCAAATAGTAATGAGCAATTTTGTTTTCATAAATAGTGGTCTTGCTATCAATTGCAACCGTTTAATAAATGACTCTGCAAGGCCATTTTGAGTATGAACATAAGCTACAGGATGTTCAACTTTTTATCCAACTGATAGATAGTAATTATCAAAATTTTGAGATGAGAATTCTCCAGCATTATCAAGGCGAATAGCCTTTATAGGATAATCTGGGAATTGTGCCCTTAATCGAATTATTTGGGCTAATAACTTTACAAATGCCAGGTTGCGAGATGATAGTAGGCACACATAAGACCATCTTGAAGATGCATCTATTAGGACCATAAAATATCTAAACATCCCACTTGGTGGGTGAATAGGTCCTCATATATCCCCATGTATACGTTCTAAAAAGGCAGGGGACTCAATGCCAGCCTTCATTGGTGATGGTCTAGTGATCATTTTGCCTTGATAACAAGCATTATAAGAAAATTCATCATTTGTAAGAATTTTTAGGTTCTTTAATGGATGCCCACTCGAATTTTCAGTAATTCGTCTCATCATTATTGATCCAGGATGGCCCAAACGGCCATGCCAAAGCACAAAAGTATTTGAATCAGTAAACTTTTGGTTTACGATAGAGTGTTCTTAAACTGTACTAATCTTTGAATACTATAAGCCAGAAGATAAAGTTGGTAACTTTTCTACAATGTATTTTTGGCCAGAAATATTCTTTGTAATACAAAGATATTCCACGTTCATTTCATCTATTGTCTCAACATGATACCCATTTCGGCGGATATCTATAAAACTCAACAAGTTTCTTCGGGACTTGGAGGAGAACAATGCATTGTCGATAATAATTTTTGTTCCCTTAGACAGAAATGCAGTAGCTCTTCCGGAGCCTTCAATCAAACTTATATTACCAGAAATTGTTAAAACATTTGCTTTTTCCTTATGCAAATAAGAAAAGTATTTCTGATCTTTGAATATGGCATGAGTTGTTCCACTATCAATTACACAAATATCTTCATGATTGGTCTTTGATCCAAACATAATTTGAGGATTATCCATATTCTTCAAAATAACATCAGCAAAATAAATATGATAGTAAACATCATTTTCAAAGCATAACTTTTATTTATGTACAACAATTACATAACCATACTATCTACTGCAAACAACAAAAATTAAAATATTTACATTTCTACAGATTCACTACCGATCACATGACTTGTTTCTCCTTCTAGGAGTGCAAAGTAATCAGCTACATCCAAATGCATGAAGTCAAAATTATCTTTAGAAATAAAATTTGCTTCAGCATTTTTCTATGTCTTCTTCAGGGAAGCTTGATACAGCTCAACCAGGTGCTTTGGCGTACGACATGTACGTGACCAATGCCATTTTCCTCCACATCTATAGCATGCATTTTCTGGCTTTGCTGCTTGCACCGCTTCATGCTTTTGTTCCTTCCTTTTCCACTACTAGTGGTGAGGAGGGTTCTTTGGTGCATTGTTATTACCACGATTAGAGTTTCCTCCCTGACCACGGCCATGACCACGACTGGGGCCACGTCCTCTTCCACGCTTATCTTGGTGAAAGATCATCTCATTCACTTCAGGGAATGGACAAGAACGAGTAGGTCGACTTTTATGGGTTTTCATTAATAGCCCATTATGTTGCTCGGTTGCAGGAGCATATTCGAGGCATGAAAAGTGGTGAAAGTTTTCTCCAACATATCATGATCAATAATATTATCACCACATAGTTTCAATTGAGAAATAATTCTGAACATAGCAGAATTATACTCACTGATAGATTTAAAATCTTATAGCCTTAGATGAGTCCAATCATAATGTGTATGTGGAAGAACGACCATCTTCAGGTGGTCATATCTATTTTTAAATTATTCCACAGTATGACTGGATCTTTAACAGTAAGATATTTAATTTTCAGGCCCTCATCAAGGTGATGGCGTATGAATATCATTACTTTGACACGGTCTTGGTTTGATGCCTGATTTTTATCTTTGATGGTGCCTGCCAGACCCATCGCATCAAGATGAATTTCGGCATCAAGCACCCAAGACATGTAACTTTTGCCCGATATATCCAGGGCTACAAACTCAAGTTTAGAAAGATTTGACATTATTTAAAAAAAGAAAAGTTCGTACCTCTGATACTTTCAAAGTATTTTCTCGAGATGGTAGAGTCTCGTGCTGATAACATGTTATAAAATAAAGACAGTAAAGTAAAAACAAGTATAGAGAGAAACTGATATATTATTCAAACTTCAAACTTATGTATATAATGAACTGAATTCTCCTCTATTTATAGAAGAAAGGAAGCTGCTACTGCAAGTTGTTGTGTAAGCTGCTACTCTAAGATGTTGTGCCAGATATAGATAATCTTCTACCATTGGTAATATTTATCCATAACGGAGTACTGAAATGTTAAGCTTCTTCAGGAGGCTTATTTTCAATAGAGTACTAAATAGATAAACATATTTACGGCGGAGTCTCATATGAATAAGTTTCTTCAGGAAGCTTATTTACAATGGAGTACTAAATGAACATCCATAATATAATATATTTATAACATTTAACTGTTAATGCTATTACTAATAAGAATACAGGGAACATAAAGAGAAAACAATGGAAACGAAAGGATAATATTAAGGATTGTTCTGATGATGTTAAGGAAAACAATTTGGTAGGTTTGAATAAAAATTATCTTGTTGAGGTAGCTGTGATAGAGGAAAATATGCATACTGCGGGGGATAAAACAAAAGAAAAAACTAATTTTGATAATGAAACGGAAGTACAAAAAAAAAAAAAAAGGTGGTGGAGCGGGAGGCCATCCCTAAATGGCTTCCCTCCACGCAATGAAAAATTTAGTGTGGAATTATTGACGCCTGGGGGGTCCTTAACAGTTCCCTTTTTGAAGGAGACAATGCGTCTCCACTCCCCAAATATGATTTTCTTAAGTGAAACAAGAAATAGAGATAGAACAGTGAAGAGGGTTCAGAGAAAACTGGATATGGCACATGCTATTACTGTGGAACCGATGGGTTTATCGGGTGGACTAGCCTTATTCTGAAATGACAACGTCCAGGTATATCAATATCATACTTCTTCTTTTTGTGTTGAAACATTGATACATGATGTCTTATCTGATTGCAACTACTGGTGTATCTTTGTGTATCTAAGTACAGATAGAATTAATCGTCGATCTCAAATGTAAGAATTAATTAAAAAATCTTCATATTGGGGCACCTTCTGGGTCTTAGCCGGTGATTTTAATGACATTCTTGATGATTCAGAAAAACAAGGAGGAAGAATTAGAGATAATTGGACCTTTAGAGACTTTAAGGATTTTATTTGGAATTTAGGTGCAATTGACTTGGGTTATAAAGGAAAACCTTGGACCTGGTGGTGTTAGAGAAAATGAGGGTATTATTCAGGAAAGGTTAGATAGGGTCTTAGTCTCTCCTAATTGGAAAATAAAGTTTGAAGAGGCTAATTTAACTTATCTTGATACTGAGGCTTCTGATCATTCTTTATTAATTTTATATTCACATGTTGAACAAATTAAGAAGAAAAGACGTTTTTACTTTGATAAGAGGTGGATTGATCATGAAGAGGTTCTGAATATTATATCTGAAGCTTGGTCTTATGACTATACTGGGTTTTGAGCAATCTCGAATTAACTTTAAAATAAAGAAGTGTCATAGATCCTTGATGGCTTGGGTAAGGGGAGGAAATGATAATGCTAGAAAGAGAATTATTAGTATTAAGAAACAGATTGAAGACCTTAAAAGTGATGCTAATAATTTTGATTGGAATAAACTTAGGTTGTTAAAAAAGGAATTAAGCCAAGTTTATAAAGAAGAAGAGATTTTCTAGAAACAAAACTCTAGAGCTTTATGGTTGCTTGATAAAGATAAAAATACGTTCTATTTTCACATGGCAACCTTACAAAGAAGAAGAAATATAATTAGGTATTCTTGAAATATAATTCAAGAAGTTGAGGCATATATGATAGACTATTCTCTACATCTAACCCGACGAACTTCGAAGGTATTCTGAACCATGTTAATGTAACGATTAGTGACTATATAAATCGAGAACTCATTAAAGATGTTAGTAAAGAGGAAATAAAGAATGCGGTGTTCGCTATGCATCCTCTTAAAGCGCCAGGTGTGGATAGAATGACTCCTTTATTATTTTCAAGATATTAGAATATTATATCAAATGAGATTTATGAAGCTATTAATAGTTTTTTCACTACAGGGTACCTAATTCCTTCGTGGAACCATACTTTAATCACTCTCGTGCCTAAAGTTAAAAGCCCTACTTTGGTATCGCAATTTAGAGCCATAAGTTTATGTTCTACTCTTTATAAAATCATTGCAAAAATTCTTGCTACGAGAATGAAATATTATTTAAGTACAGTTATATCTCCGACTCAAGTAGCTTTCGTTGTACATAGACAAATAACCGATAATGTTATCTTAGCATATGAATTTATGCATCTTCTAAAAAATAAACGCAGGGGTAGGGGAAATTTATGGCAATGAAATTGCATATGTCAAAAACTTATGACAGAGTTAAATGGATTTATATTCAAAAAATACTTTTACGAATGGGTTTTCATGCCAGATTTGTAGAATGGATTATACAATATATTTCTATCCCTACCTATAGTTTTAATATAAATGGGGAGATAGTTGGATCAGTTAGGCTGACTAGAGGAGTACGACAAGGAGATCCGCTATCACCTTATCTATTTTTAATATGTTCGGAAGGGTTCTCTACTTTGTTGAAGATATCTGAAACTCAAAATGAAATTCAAGGAATAAAGTTAAATAGACATGGGCCGAGCTTAACTTTTTTATTTTTTGCAAATGACTCTTTTATATTTTGTTCAGCTAACGCTCATAATGCAGTCCATATAGCTGAGATTCTAAGAAAGTATGAACAAAGTTCTGTGCAATTGGTTAATTTAGATAAATCGACTATTTGTTTTAGTAGAAATGTAACAGAGGAGGAGAAAGTGGAGATATTTTCCTTACTTGGACAACAACAAATAAATGAGATGGGTATGTATTTAGGACTATCAGCTATTGTGGGACGATCAAAGAAAAAGATGCTAGAGTTTATTAAGGATAGAGTCAAGACGAAAATAAATGGATGAAAGGGTAAATTTTTAAGTACAGCAGAAAAAGAAGTAATGATTAAATCTGTACTTGCAACAATCCCTACATATGCCTTCTCTTGCTTCCAACTCCCTGATGGTCTGTGCAAGGAGAATACATCTCTTTTTTCTAATTTTTAGTGGGGACAAACCGAGGATAAAAGGAAGATGCATTTTGAAAAATGGGAAAGATTGTGTGATTCTAAATCAAGAGGTGGCTTAGGATTCAGGGATTTAAAGGCTTTCAATATGGCTTTGTTAGCTAAAATAGCTAAACTAAGGTGGAGGATTTCTGATGGAAAAAATATAAATGTTTGGACTGATCCTTGGATTCCAAGAAATAATGGTTTTACTCCAAAAAGTATCCAAATGCAAAACAATTTAGATCTTAAGGTTGCAGACTTAATTGACGAAGATACACATACCTGAAAACTTCATGAAATAAGTATGACCTTTGAACCTGAAGATGTAGATGCAATTTTGTCTATTCCAATCCCCATCATAGGTCTTAATGATAAATTAATATGGCATCATTCAAAATCTAGGAACTATGAAGTCAAGTTAGGTTACTAATTAGCAAAGGATTTGGCATCTCGTGGTCTATCCGAAACTCACCCGATCCCTCGGGGCTCCAAACCGAACGTGCCCACAAGTCTAAAAATATCATATGGACTTGCTCGCGCGATCAAATCGCTAAAATAACACCTAGAACTACGGGTTTAGCACCAAATTAAATATAATTCTCAAGAACACTTTAAAATTCATATCTTCTCAACTAGACGTCTGAATCACGTCAAATCAACTTCGTTTCTCACCAAATTTAACAGACAAGTCTTTAATATCATAATGAACCTGTACAGGGCTCCGGAACTAGAATACTGACCCAACACTAACAATGTCAAACATCAATCAATTCTTGAAAATAATTAATTTTCAGACTTTTAATTTTTATCAAAAATTCATAACTTGAGCTAGGGACCTCCGAATTCGATTCTGGGCATACGCCCAAGTCCCATAATTTGATACGGACCCACCGGGACCGTCAAAATATGGATCCGAGCCCGTTTACCAAAATTATTGACCGAAATCAACTAAAATCAACTTTTAAGGCATAAATTCTTATTTTCATCAATTTTTAAAATAAAAGCTTTCTAGAAACATGCACGGACTGCGCACGTAAATTGAGAAGGGTAAAAATAAGATTTTTAAAACTTAAGAGCGCAGATTTGAGTTTTAAAACATAACATGACCTTTTGGGTCATCATATTCTCCACCTCTAAAACAACCGTTCGTCCACGAACGGACATAGAAAAGTACCCGGGCTGGTGAAAAGGTGGGGATATCTACTCCGCATATTGGACTCGGACTCCTAAGAAGCTGCCTCAATAGGATGACCTCTCCATTGCACTCGAACTGAAGGGTAACTCTTTAATCTCAACTGGTGAACTTGCTGGGTTAGAATTGCCACTGGCTCCTCCTCGTAAGTCAAATCCTTGTCCAACTGGACACAGTTAAAATCTAACATATGGGACGGATCGTCTTAAGCTTATGAAAGCTCACTTCACACTCATCCGACCACCTGAACGGCACCCTTCTGGGTCAATCTGGTCAATGGGGCTGCTATAGATGAAAACCCATCCACAAATCAACAGTAATAGCCCGCCAAACCCAGGAAACAACGGATCTCTGTAGCTGATGTAGGTCTAGGCCAGTTCTGAACTGCCTCAATCTTCTTAAGATCCACCTGAATACCCTCTATCGATACAACATGACCCAATAAAGCAACTGAACTTAACCAAAACTCGCATTTTGAGAACTTAGCATATAACTGGCTGTCTTTCAGAGTCTGAAGAACGATCTGAAGGTGCTGCTCATGCTCCTCTCGACTATGGGAGTAGATCAAGATATCATCAATAAACACAACCACAAAGGAATCTAAGTAGGGTTTGAACACCCGGTTCATCAAATTCAGGAATGTTGCTGGGGCATTTGTCAGCCCAAATGACATCACTAAAAACTCACAATGCCCATACCGAGTCCGAAAAGCTGTCTTAGGAACATTGGATGCTCTAATCCTAAACTGATGGTAGCCAGATCTCAAATCAATCTTTGAAAACACCTTGGCACCCTGAAGCTAATCAAATAAATCATCAATCCTTGGCAATAGATACTTGTTCTTGATGGTGACTTTGTTCAACTGTCGATAATCTATACACATCTTCATAGATCAATATTTCTTCTTCACAAACAATACGGGTGCACCCAGGAAGAGACACTAGGTCTAATGAAGCCCTTTTAAGAAAATCCTGCAACTGCTCCTTCAATTCTTTTAACTCTGGCGGGGCCATGCGATATGGCAGAATGGAAATAGGCTGAGTGCCCGAAGCCAAATCAATGCAGAAATAAATATCCCTGTCAGGTGGCATCCCCGACAGGTTTGCAGGAAACACCTCTGGAAACTCACAAACAACCGGCACCGAATCTATGGAAGGAACCTCCGCACTAGAATCACGGACATAAGCCAAATAAGTTAGACACCCCTTCTCGACCATATGCCGAGCCTTTACATAAGAGATAACCCTACTGGCAGAATGGCCAAGATTCCCTCTCCACTCTAATCGAGGCAACCCCTGCAAGTCTAAGGTCACCGTCTTGGCGTGATAATCTAATATAGCGTGATAAGGTGAAAGCCAATCCATTCCCAGTATGACATCAAAATCAACCATATCAAGAAGTAGAAGATCTACACGAGTCTCAAGACACCCAATGGTGACCACACACGAACTATAAACACGATCTACAACAATAGCATCTCTCAGTGGTGTGGACACATACACAGAAGCACACAAAGAATCACGGGGTACAACCAAATAGAAAGCAAAATAGGATGACACATAAGAGTAAGTAGATCCCGGATCAAATAAAACTGAAGCATCTCTACTGCAAACTGAAACAGTACCTGTGATAACAGCGTCAGATGACTCAACCTCAAGTATGGCTGGGAAAGCATAACATCGAGGCTGGGCCCCACCACCCTGAATTACATCCCTGGGACAGCCTCTAACTTGTTGGTCTCCACCTCTAACGATCTGACCTCCACCTCTAATAGTCTTGACTCTACCTCTGGCTGCCTGACCCCTGTCTCTGGCTGGATGAGCAGGTAGTGCAGCAACTGGTGCCAGAACCATGGCACGAGAACTCTGATGTTGTGAGTTGCCCGTTGGTCGAGGGCAAAATCTAGCAATGTGCCTCGGATCACCACAAGTATAACATAGCCTCGGTTGATGTGATTGCTGACCCTGAAACTGACCATGTCGACCCGAATAACCACCCTGATAACTCTGGAGTGGAGGTGCACTAATAGGAGCTGGTGGTGCACTGTAGGCCAGCTGGTCGGAATAATGCATCTGAGGGCCACGACCACCTGAGGCACCGTGGGATGCCTGGAACGCTGAATGAAACAGATTGAGAGGATGGCCTCTACCAAAAGTACTCCTGCCTCTAGATGAGGCACGGCTGAACTCACCAGAATGACGAGGTCTCTTGTCAGACCCCTAACCTCCCTAAGTAAGAACCATTTTGACCCATCTGACGACATTAGCAGCCGCCTGAAAAGAAATCTCACTCCCAGTCTCCTTAGCCATCTGCAATCTGATAGGCTGAGCAAGTCCATTAATAAACCTCCTCACCCTCTCTCTCTTGGTGGGAAGCAGAAGAATGGCATGACGAACCAAATCTACAAAACGGGTCTCATACTAAGTAACAGTCATACTGCCCTGCTGGAGACGCTCAAACTGACGGCGACGCTCCTCTCTCAATGTGATAGGCAGAAACTTCTCTATGAAGAGCTGAGAGAACTGTTCCCAAGTAAGAGCAGGCGACTCAGCTGGTCTGGTCAATAAGTAATCTCTCCATCATTTCTTGGAGAAACCAGTCATCTAAAATGCAGCAAAATCAACCCAATTGGTCTCCACTATACCCATGTTCCGTAAAACCTCGTGATAACTTTCAAGATACTCCTGGGGATCCTCTGAAGGAGGACCACTGAAATGAACAGGAAAGAGCTTGATAAACCTGTCTAATCTCCATAAAGCCTTAGAAGACATAGCTGGCCCATCTCCGACTTCTGCCGCAATAACCGACTGAACTAATCCGAATGGATGAGCTGCTGGAGCCTAATACTGGGGAGTTATCTGCTTTAGAGCGGGAGTGGTAGGAGTCTGGGCTTCTCCTCCAGCCTGAGAGACTGCTGGTGCCATGGGAAATGTGCCAGTCTGGGCCACACTCTCCATAAGGCCCACCAAACAGACTAAAGCGTCCTGAAGTAGTAGGGTAGCAATGAACCCCTCCGGAACCTGAGCTGGTCCGGTAGGAACAGTCTGGGCTAGAACCTCCTCGTCAAGCACAATCTGAGGCTCTACTACTGAGGCTGCTGCTCGAGCCCTAGGTTGAGCCCTGCCCCTGCCTTGGCCTCTAGCACGGCCTCAGCCTCGACCTCTGCCCCGCGGAGGAGCTGTCACTGGAGGCTCTGGCTGCTGCTCAGCTGAGGAAGTGGTACGTGTTCTCGCCATCTGTGAGAGAATAGGAGTAGAAGAGTTCAATCAGTATTGAGAAAGCAAATTCGCACGATAGAGAAGAATAAAAGTGAAACTTGTTCCTAAATTTCATAGCCTCGGGAAGATAAGCACAAATATCTTTGTACCGATCCTCTAGACTCTACTAAGCTTGCTCGTGAATCGTGAGACCTAGGCAACCTAGTTCTCTGATACCAACTGTCATGACTCGAAATTTCCCACCGACGGGACCGTGATGGCTCCTAACATTTCACTTGCTAGGCAAGCCAACATTAGAAAATCGTTAAACCAATTCCTTATTTTCATTCAGTAAATAACAACAATTAACTAAGATGAAATATAATAAGTACGGAATATTATAAAACTATATTAATTACTACCACCCAGATCTGGAATCACAATTCACGAGCATTCTAAAATTTACTACAAGTAATAGTTTGAAAGAAATATAACTGTCTGAATGAAAGAAACAGTAGAACAGAAAAGATAGACCAGGACTTCAAGGTCTGTGAACACCGACAGATCTACCTTGAGTCTTCGGACAGTGGACCAATAGCAAAAACATCTCGATCAACCCGAGCCGGTATCAAAATCTACACAGGAAGTGCAGAGTGCAGTATAAGTACAACCGACCCCATGTACTGGTAAGTATCGAGCCTAACCTCGGCGAAGTAGTAACGAGGCTAGGACAAGACACCCACATATATCTTGAACAGTATAATCATGCTAGTGGCAACAACAGTAAATAAGGAAAATAACGCAGAAATAATAGGAAGGGACATACAATGGGGGAATACAATATAAAGAGTGAGGATAATGAAAAGATAGAAATAAACCGAAAATCCTTAAACGAATTGAGCAAATAAAACAGCAAAGGAAAACTGCACGACACCACCCTTTGTGCTTTTACTCTCAACCTCACTAAATAAATAAATAGAACGGTACGGCATCACCCTTCGTGCATTTACTCTCAACTCACCAAATAAATTAATAGAACGGTACGGTATCACCCTTCGTGCATTAAACCTCTCATAATATACACGGCATCACCTTTCGTGATTTACACTCTTCCTCACAATATAAATAATGCATGCACGACATCACCCTTTATGTTTTACACTCCTCCTCACCAATCACAGAATCAATAACAATGGATAGATAAGTGTATCACAAAGAAACTAGTATTGTACCTATAATCAATAGCACAATGTAATCTCAACCTTGAATCAATATTCGAAAGTCACCAAATCTCAGTGAAACCAGATATAAGTCACCCAACATTTCAAATAACCCGCTAAGCATGGATAGTAGAATTTAAGGCTACAAAATAGACAAGAATAGAATTTCACTCGCATGCTATGACTCGATAACGATGCATAGATGCTCGTCACCTCACTTATACATCGTATTTAACAACCAAACACATAGCAAATAAAAACATAATACATATTCCCTCAAGCCAAAGTTAGACACGACAGTTACCTTGCTCTGAAGACCACTTAATTTTCAATCACCACTTTTCCTTTGGAATTTACCTCCAAACCACTCGTATCTATTCAAAAATGACTCAATAGCTTCAAATATTGCAAAAGGAATCAATTATACTTCATAAATTAAATTTTCCAAATTTTCCTCCAAAAGGTTGGAAAACCAACCTCGGGCTCACTTGGTCAAAACCCGAGGTTCAGACCAAACTGCTTTTACCCATTCACCCCCGAGACCGAATATGTAATTTGTTTTGGAATCCGACCTCAAATTGAGGTCTAAATCCTCAAATTTTGAAATTCCTAAGTTCTACCCAAAAATCCTAATTTCACCATAAGAATTCTAGATTCTAGGTTGAAATCTTATTATAAGATGTAAAAGATTGAAAGAAAAGAGTTAGGAATCACTTACCTATGATTTGGGGAAGATTTGGTCTTTGGAAAATCGCCTCTTAAGGTTTAGGGTTTTAAAAATATGAAGAATGAATAAAAAGATCCCGTATAAGTCCCTTTTACTCAGCTGCAGGTGTCGCAATTGCGACCTGAGCTTCGCAATTTGCGAAGCTCGCAAATGCGAAGCAACAATCGCAATGGCGATGCCCTTCACAATCCTGCTGCCTTCGCAAATGCGAGGAAAGTGTCGCATTTGCGACCATTGAACCTCGCAAATGCGAGTAGATATTCGCATTTGCGAACCTGCCCTTCCTAGACTCTCTTCGCAATTGCGAAGGTAACCTCGCAAATGCGATAACTGCTGGCCCAGGCTTCTGATCACAATTTCGGACCTTGTTATGTTCACATTTGTGATGCCTGATCTTGCAATTGCGAGATCAGCGGCCTGCAACAGGTTCAGTTATACTAGAAAATTTTCTAAGGTCAAAACATCTTGTGGCCTATCCGAAACTCACCCGAGCCCTCGGGGCTCCAAACCGAACATGCCCACAAGTTTAAAAATATCATACGGACTTGCTCGCGTGATCAAATCGCCAAAATAACACCTAGAACTGCGAATTTAGCACCAAATCAAATAAAATTCTCAAGAACACTTTAAAATTCATATCTTCTCAACTGAACATCCGAATCACGTCAAATTAACTCCGTTTCTCACCAAATTTCACAGACAAGTCTTAAATATCATAATGAACCTGTACCGGGCTCTGGAATCAGAATACGGACCCGGCACTAACAATGTCAAACATCAATCAATTCTTGAAAATAATTAATTTTTAAACTTTTAAATTTCATCAAAAATTTATAACTTGAGCTAGGGACCTCCGAATTCGATTTCGGGCATACGCCCAGGTCCCATAATTCGATACGGACCCACTGGGACCATCAAAATACGGATTCGGGCCTGTTTACCAAACATATTGACCAAAATCAACTTTTAAGGTATAAATTCTTATTTTCATCAATTTTCAACATAAAAGCTTTTCGGAAATATGCCCGGACTCCGCACGTAAATTGAGAAGGATAAAAATGGGATTTTTAAGGCTTAAAAGCATAGATTCGAGTTCTAAAACATAAGATGACCTTTTGGGTCATCACAAGATTGAACTATTTCAGATGCGAGTGGGTACACATTGTAAAATTTTATGCAATACAGGTATAACTTCAATAGTTACCCCAAAAATGGGTATATATGAAAATGCACCATATAAGAAGGTGGAAAGTAATATTGGTCCTAGTAATTCATTTCAACGTGAAAATAGCACGGGCTAACCAGTTTTCGAACTGGTAATTAAAAAATAGCTAGTGTTTGCAAAGTCATTAAAAATTAGCTACTATTTTGCTGCAACACGAAAAGTTCCAGCACAATATATTGGAGATTGTGCACCTGTGTATGAATTTCCAGCATATTATGCTGGAACTCCAACACACGGAAAGTTCCAGCATAATATACTGGAGATTGGAGCACCTATGTATGAACTTCCAGCATATTATGCTGGGACAGTATATTATGCTCGAATATTTTTCGGATTTTGAATAGTATTTTCGTTCAGATTTATCTTTAAATGAAAAGTGGCTAAATTTCGATTAATTTTAAAACTGTGACTATTTTTCAATTACCACTTGTAAATCTGGCTATTTTTGAATTTCACCTCATTTCAACACATGTTGACCCATAAAGACTAATTGGGTCTTCCTTGTCCAAATAAAATTAGGAATGTGTCTACAAATTGGGAATTTTTTTATGTCTAATAGTAATAAGGGATTTTTACACAATTAGCCGATCAGATTTGTAGAAAATCAAAACCAAGTTCGATTAACTACAGAAGTTAAAATGTATAATATTTGATGATTATTAAATACTAACAAAGTCCTTATGAGGTAGTACCAATTATCAGACAGAATTTTAAATATGGTTATATATTAAATTAAAAATTTAGTATTGACTCTTTTTGGCGATTTAAGAATATATATCAGACATAACAGTCATTTGAACTTGCTTAAAAAATAAACTTTAACTTTTCATCCGTTGATGGACAAAAAAAATAAATTAAAAAAGTTAGTACCTTTTTGGCATACTTATGTTCTAAGAAAGAGATAATTCTCCTGTTTCTTTCTCTAATTTTCTCTCTAGAAAAGGAGGGGAACAAAGGTGCATTTTATTTGCCTTTCTTCTTCTTTTTCTTCCCTTTTTCCCTTTTCCCCCTTTCTTTTCCTTTTAATTTATATGTACATTCGAAACTAAAATCTCAAAGAGACATGAAACCTTTTTTTTGATTTAAAGGAAGCATTTATATAACTAATTAGATTGTTTGAATAGATATAACAAAGGGAAAACTAGGATCCTTTGTCAAATTCGGGTACTAAGCCAATATATGAACGCTATCACTATTACATTTCAAAACATATTTAGAAAAAGTAGTTCCTAGGATGTCTACCAAAAAAACTTCATTTGCAAATACTAGAGGAACTACCAGTATGGTCAACCTTCCAAAAAATTTCTTCTTGGCTCCTTTTGCCAAAAGATTAGCTACTCTATTCTGCCCCATGTAGTTATACTTGATCCTTGTCATGTCTAGCTTTTGATTAGCAACCTGCACTTAAAGATAATATGATCATAAATATCATTATCCAATTTTAGTATTCTAATAACCTCAATTGAGTCAGTGGCTATTCCCAATGGAGTGAAAATTGTGTCATCAACAATTTGCAGATCCTGTAGTAGAGATGTTAATTCATACTTAGTATTAGAAGTGTGTGGGAGGTTGCGTATAAATCCTATTACCCAGTCACCATTGGAGTTTCTAAAGACACCACCAGTGCCTCATTTCCCTAGGTTACTTAGTACTGCACAATCTGTGTTTAGTTTATAATAGCCCTTTTCTGGAGGCTCCCATTTAACATTAATAGTAACCTTATCGCTAGTTATATTCTTACCAATAAAAATATGGTATTCAGTGGCTTTACATATGGTATTGGTAGCTGATGTAGAGTCTCTTTTTAGTGGCTTTGGATATAGTATTGATAGCTGATGTGGGGTCTTTTTTTTGTTAAAAAGATTGTTATTTCTAGCCAGCCATATATGCCAGAAGCAGAAAGGGAGAAGAAGCTCCAAGGACAGGTTATTGTTGAATGGCTTTTTCTTTAACTTGTTCCATGTATGTGGACAAGCTTTTCTAGTGAATATGAGATTATTTTGGCAATAGTCATTGGTGCAAAGAAGGCTAAGACTACCCCTAGAAAAGCTTTGCATTTGAACATTCAAAGAAGATATGGTTTAGGGTTTCAATATTGTTAGATAAGAAGCTACTTATGGGGTCAATATTGACTCTAATTTTCTGGAAAAAAGCACAAGTGGAAATTCTTTCATGATGGAGGAGCCAAAATAAGGTCTTGGTCTTGTTAGGCACTTTAAGTTCCAGATCCAACGGAACTTTTTGGTAGAGCTAGCTGTAGTAGAGAGGTTTTTGGAGTCAATTAAATGGTAGGCTGATCTAGTACTGAAAATACTATTACTGGTAAGCCCCCATATCATTTATCCTCTTTACTGCTGGCAGTGGGAATAAAAGTGGACTTGAGGATGTTGATGACATTGTCCGAAAGAGTGATGGACGATGAATAAGTATTCCAGTTACTATTATTGTATACACTAGCATCCTTAATGGAGTGATCAGTGGTGGTGAGGGGCTCCTCAACCATGCTTCTAATGGAACTGTTGTAATGGATCCAAACATCACTGAGGAAATTGACTCTATGTACTTTGTGGACAACCTATTTTGCAGCAACTCTACAAGTATTCTAGCCTTGGAAAATACATTGCCAAATGGGAAACTTGACTTTCTTGGGTATCTGAGTCTAATTGCAGTATGTGGATATCAAACTCTAGCCTAGAGAGAGTTAGGCTTATGAAAAATCTTCCAGGCTAGCCCAGCATGCAAAGCTTTGTTCTTACACTCACCTTTTTTAATACAAAGGCCCCCTTACTTTTGGATTTTGTGACAGTCTCCCAACCTACAAGGTGCATTTGTTTTTAGCAAGGTTAGTACCCCAAATGAAGTTTCTTTGGATACTATTGATCAACTTAGTAGTGTGGGATAACGGTTAGTTGAATTGCATAATATGGCTAGGAATACTACTGAGAGGCTTTGGCCAGAGTAGTTCTTCCTGTCATGTTTAGGTAAGTAGTCTTCTAGCTAGCCGGCTTTGAATCCGTGTTATCTATGATGAATTGAAAATCACTGTTAGTAGGCCTTTTGTAAAAAATTAGGAAGCCCGGGTATTTTTTAAAGAAAGTACTAGGTTGAATTGAGAGATTGGTAGGGTGAGTTATGATCTGATCAGGTTTGCAATTGGAAGAGAAGATGACTCTGGACTTTAATAAACTCTGGTTTGCAATTGGAAGAGATGATGACTCTGGACTTCATTGAAGGAGTTAAGAGTATGAATAATGGTGCAACAAATGTTTGCATTGGCTCTGGCAAAACGAGTTAAGTCATCAACCAAAAAAGGTGAGAGATCTTAGGACCAACCCTGCTGATGCTAATTGGAAACCATTCCTTTGCATCAACAACTCTATCAATAAGCCTAACGAGCCTTTCTATGAAAAGGATAAAGAAGTAAGGAGAGATGAGGTCTCCTTGTCTAATACCCCTAGCAGGCCTAAATGAATCAGCATGCCCTCAATTAACCAGAATGGAGATGGAAGATGGGCTGATACAAGAGAGAATGAGCTTGATGAGGGTAATGTAAAAATTAAAAGCATGAAGGGTGTTTCTAATAAAGGACCACTCTAGCATGTCAAAGACATTTTTCGGTCAATTTTCAGGATCATGTTGGCATTTTTACCTTTCATATTTTTAAAGTGGGTAATGTATTCTTGGACAATGATAGCATTGTCAGAGGCTCTCTTATTAGAAAGGAAACTGGCTTAACTAGGACATGTGATATCAGAGAGATAAGACTTAATCTCGTTAACAATAATCTTTGCCATGGTAATATAGATTGTGTTGCAAAGCCCAATAGGTTTAAAGTATTTTTAGCATTGTGGCATTTGGACACTTAGTGATGAGGCAAATAAGTATGGTATTTATAATGGGATGCATTATTTGAGAATCAAATGAGTTCCTACATAATTCAATAATAGTCTTTCCCACTATACTCTAGTAGTTTTGGTAAAAAAGAAAAAAAGGATGTAAACCATTAGGGTCCGGAGATTTGAAGGGTTTGAAAGATAAGATGGCTTGTTTGACCTCACTATCTCTTGGGGTAAGCCAGGTTATCCCTTTGGAGATTAGAGAGTATATGTTCT
The DNA here is from genome assembly GCF_000390325.3 of Nicotiana tomentosiformis. NCBI lineage: Eukaryota > Viridiplantae > Streptophyta > Magnoliopsida > Solanales > Solanaceae > Nicotiana > Nicotiana tomentosiformis. The sequence continues at coordinate 43,392,832 of NC_090820.1, forward strand.
TGGCTATGAGAGTTGGAGGTCTAGAGAGGGGCTGTGTATGGGAAGAGGTGTAGAGGAAATTGAAGTAGTTTGGAATGGAATCCTTAATATCATGTTGGTCATGTTGTCAATTCCCAGCTTCATCTCTAAGAGATAGGATTTTATTCCTCCTCCTTCTATTAAGGATGGAAGTAAGGAAAAATCTAGTATTGGCATTACTATCAGCTAGCCAGCTAATTTTAAACTGTAACTTCTAGAAATTTTCTTCATTCTTATGGATGGAGTCATAATCCTTCATCAATTTGGCCTCAAAATTCAAGAGGGAATAGTTGTGATGGAAGTGGGGAGATTTTTGGAATCCATCTATTCTGGCCAAAAGTTATTTTTCTTGTAGAAGATGTTGAAAATGTGTTCTTGTTCCATTGAATAGAACCAGTTTTGAATTGATGAGTGGCTTGGACAAGGGTGTTGTTAGGAGAGAACGAATCCTAAAATAGGGTGGGAAAAGAGGGGTGACTATACTACATAGTTTCAAACTTGAAAGGCTTAGTATTACTAGGCCTAAAGTCATTTTTTCACTTTATGAGTAAAGGGCAACGGTTTGAGTGAGTCCTAGGAAAATGAGTCACAGTGGTCTCATGGTACTCAACAATCCAGGAGTCATTAGCAAAACACGTGTCTAGTCTTTCAAGAATTAGGTTATTCCTGTTTCTATAGCTCTTATTAGTCCGGCGTACTTACTTCCTTTATAGCCGAGGTTTAGTAGTTTACACCGATTCAAGCAGTTTCAAGACAGGTTACTTATGTTAGTATTAATACTATTGCCACAAAATTTGTCCCCAGATTTGGGGACCTCATTAAAGTCCTCTCCTACAAACCAACAACTAATAAAACTTCTAGAGATATCAGATAAATGGTCCCAATGCCTTTTACTATCAGATATATTGTGCTAGTTGTCATGACCCATATATCCACCTAAATGTGATGGCACCTAACCTAGTGCTAGGTAAGCCTAACATAGAATAAGGTAACTCAAGTGAAATATCAATAACAACAAGAATAAAATAATTAAATTCTATACAACTTCCCAATGACTGATAGTACAAGTCATGAGCGACTACAAATAAGATTACAATTTCAGTTTGAGGAAAGATACATCATTTGTTTGAAATTTATATAAACAGAAATATAAATCCTAAACTACAGCGAACAAATGGTAGCTTGTATCTGGAGTGCTGATACGTCTTCAATGCTAGGACCACGAACTCCATAGCTTTCCCTCGCCGAATATCTGCATGCAAGGTGCATAAGTGTAGTATGAGTACAATCGACCTCATATACTCAGTAAGTATCTTGACTAACCTCGGAGAAGTAGTGGCAAAGTTTTCTTAGTCAGAATATATTCACTAATATAACTTGTTCTGTTAGATTTGCAATAGAAATAATACTCTAAATAACAGAGAAGAGTACAAGAACAAATATGCGAAGCAGTAAATGATTGCTAAAAAAAATTACGGTCAGTATTTTCAATATCACAACACATCCTTTTATTATAGTGATAATCACCAAACAACATAGTAAATCTATGAATCTTCATAGTATAAGGAATATGTTCAAGATAGCAAGTCAAATGACACGACAACACCCGTCGTGCATTTATCTCATCCTCACCAAAGATATGAATATATGTCAAATTAATTGGCACAACACCCTTCGTGTATTTATCTCATCCTCACCAAGCATATGTATAATAGTACAACCAGGTAAAAAATGCCAATAATAGTAACAAGGAAGTGAAAAATACACAGGTAGCAATATCGAACAAGGCACAGCATACGGACAACGGTAACAAATAGGGTGGGAAGCACAAAAGTAATAATAGAAAATAAGGTAGGAGAATATAAATTTCACTATCTAGCAAAGTATAAGGTTTAGATGAGAGTACAACAAACGAGGAAAGGATAGGTGTAAATATAACAAACAAGACGAAAAGCATGGTTGTGACCAGATAAATAGACATAGCGTGGATATAACAAAAACAATTAAGGTAGGAGGCAAAGACGTGACAACAACATCAAGTCACATAGAAATCATAGGTACAACAATGACAACTTGGAATGAAGACTTAAATGTATATGCAATGGCACGACCTCACCCTTCGTGCTTTACTCTCTTCATCACATGATAATGTATATGCAATGGAACGACATCACCCTTCTTGATTTACACTCTTCCTCATATGATAATGTAAAACAATGATATGACATTATCCTTCGTGTGTAATTATGTATATGAAATGGAACGGCATCACCCCTCATGCTTTACACTCTTCCTCACATGATAGTGTATATGCAATATCATGACATCACCCTTCGTACTTTACACTCTTCCTCACATGATAATGTATATGTATTGGCATAACATCAACATTTGTTCTTTACACTCTGTGATGACCCAATATGTCATCTTTAAATTTAAAATTCATTTCTGTGTTCTATGAATTCGAATAGCACTATTCACCATTCCCCGACTTGCGTGCACAGTGCGTATAATATTTCGAAAAGTTTTTATATAAAAAATTAATTAAAATATGAAATAGAGCTTTAAAACTCATTTGAGTTGACTTCGGTCAACATTTTACGCAAACAAACCTGGATCAGTATTTTGACAGTTCCGATAGGTTCGTATCGTGATTTGGAACTTGGGTGTATGTCCGAAATTGAATTCGGAAGTCCCTAGCTCCAATTATCACCATTTAACGGAAACTGAAAATCAAAAGACTAAAGATTTCTAAAGTTTGACCACGGAGTTGACTTTATTGATATCGGACTCGGATTGAGATTCAAAAAATTAGAATAGCTCCACTACGTCATTTATGACTTGTGTGCCAAATTTGAAGTCAATCCGAATTTATTTAATATGTTTCGGCACGCGTTTTGTTAATTAAAAAGTTTGAAACTCATAAATCCGAATCGAGATATGAATTGTAATTTCTATGTTGCTTAAATGATTTGAAACCCTGAGTAAGTCTGAATTATGTTACGACACTTGTTGGAATATTTGAACGAGATCTCGAGTGGCTCAGGTGAGTTCTGGGGTGAGTTTTGAGCGAGTCTGGGCATTTCGGCACTCTGACGATGTTGTGGAACAGTTGAAGTGCGGAGGGCACACTTTAGAGTGCGGAAGTGCGGCCGCAAACTCCCAAGGTGCGGGGGCAGTAGTAATTGTGCGGACCGCAGTTGAAATTGTGCGGTCCGCAGAATTCTTCTCGTGGCCACAGAAAGGAGGTTCTGTATGTTCGATGGTCTAACTTCGGAAGCTTATATCTTTTAATTTATAAGGAATTTGGAGATGATTCAAAAACAAAAGTTGTTGCCCTTTAAATCTAGTTTCCAGAAATCTATACCATTAATCATTTAGACATTTGTACAGAAAGCTATGGTCAAATTACTAAAGCCTCGTAGTGCAGTCACCATAGAAGTGTGACCGCACAATTTGGAATTGCGGCCGCAGAACCTGGGATGTGCGGCCGCACAAGAAAATGTGCGGTCAGCAAAATGAGAGTTCAGATTGTGTACTATATAACCGAGGGTTAGGGTATTATTTAACATTTGGACTTTGGGAGCTCAGTTTGTGACGATGTTTCATGGGGTTTTCAAGAAATTCATCGGAATAAGTGATTCTAACTCGGATTTGGTTAATATACATGAATATATCATTATTTTCATTATTTAATTAGTATTTGAGATGAAAATTTGGGGAAAATTATAGAAACTTCATAAACTAAAATTGAAGGATTCGAAGGGCAATCCGATGTCGGAATTCAATAATTTTTGTATGGTTGAACTCGTATCGGAACGGGTGTTCGGATTCCGTAATTTTTCGTCGGGGTCCGAAAAGTAGGCCCCACATTGACTTTTGGTTGACTTTTTCGAGAATGACTTAAATTAAGTCTCTTTCGAATTGTGAAAAATTTCAAAAGCTTCAATTGAATTGTTGGCTAATAATTTGATAGGTTTGATTGGTTTGGAGACTAATTCGAAAGGAAAAGTTATGGCCGAGTAATCATTTAATTGCGAATCAAGGTAAGTGTCGTAGTTAACCTTAACTTGAGGGAATAGAACCCGTGAATTATTTGTTATGTGAATTTCATGTGTAACGATGTATAGGCAAGGTGACAAGTGTCTATACGTCGTCAAATTGATTGTTTGCATATTTATCTAGAAATCATAAATTATTTTCTTTATCATGAGTTAATTATTATATTAATTATTTCTCTCATATTCCTCGCCAAATATTAAGTCTTGAATTTATGCTATAATTGCTACATGCTTATTTGACTTATGTGACTTAATTGCTACTTGATATTTAGTATATTAGATATTAAATTACATATTTTCTCCCTGATTTCCATAATTAATTGCTACTTGTCATTAATTATTTCCTAAATAATTTATAAATATTGTATGTTTTGTTGCCTAATAACTTCTTATCGAATGTGGTATTTATTGGAGTATTTTTATTACATTTAAGAGTTATTAAATTATATTGTTGGAGCGGGTCGCACACCGCAACGGAGATGAAAATGAATATATTGGGGGATCGGGTTGCACACCGCAACGAATTATATTTTAAGTTATATTGTTGGAGCGGGTTGCACGCCGCAACGGAATTTAATTGAAGGATTATATTGGGGGAACGGGTTGCACGCCGCAACAGAATGAGAAAAAAAAAAATTGGTTGTGACTGTTGAAATGATTTATTGGTCTTACTTTTATTCCTGTTATTATTATTATTATTATTATTATTGCGTACAGGTTAATGTAAGCAACCTGCCTTAGCCTCGTCACTACTTCGTCGAGGTTAGGTTCGGCACTTACAGAGTACATGAGGTCAGTTGTACTTATACTACACTCTACACTTCTTGTGCAGATATCGGAGTTGGTCCTAGCGGCGTATTGTAGATTTGCTCGGATTCAACTATCAGAGGAGACTTGAGGTATAGTTGCACGACGTTCGCAGCTCTGAAGTCTCCTTCTACTTTATTTTAGTTGTGTGCTTTCTTTCAGACAACGTTATTTTTATTCACACCCTTGTTTGTATTATCTAGAAGCTCGTGTACTTGTGACTCCAGTTTTGGGTTGGTATTTAGACAACGTTATTATTTTGGATTGTTCACTTTAATTTAGACATTTTTTCAGTTTTTTGGTTTCTTTATTAATTAATTAAAATGGATTGTTAAAAATGGTTTAAATTATTCTAACGTTGGCTTGCCTAGCAAGTGAAATGTTAGGCGTCATATCGGTCCCGAAGGTGGAAATTTCGGTTCGTGACATACTCTTCCTCTCAAAGCACATGTATATCAATGACAAGCAAGGTAGGAAGCATGGATAGCATCAAGAAGAGTGATTAAGCAAATACACTACGTGAACATCAATCATCGTTCTCGAACCAATAAATAATTTAATAAACCTCAAGAACCTTATTGTTCAAGTATCTCGACAAAGCTCAAACATGCTTTTCAACATAAGTATGGAACTCAAGTACCTCAGAATTACGGTCATAGACATGTATTTTGTGATTAGGTATAGTGATGACCGAATTTAGCACATCGCCGTCAAATTTAATCTAGTTATGACAAGTTGAATCATGGTTTCTAGCATTGAAATTCATATTCATATTATTTTAGAAGTCAAGTAAAATATAAGGCAAGAAAATCACATAGTCCTACAAGGCAAAATAAATCGTATAATCTACCTCGAGCATGGATAACTCTGGCATATGAATATACGCTCGTCACCTAGCATATACATCACCCCCGCATGTAGCAAACAATCCCATTTTATTAGAAAAACATTTCTCCAATAAAGTTAGGCAAGACACTTACTAAAAGTAAGCTAAATCAACACTCTAAAAAGCCCTTCCTGCGCAAATCAACCTCCAGACGGCTCGAATCTAGTCAAAATAACTTAATATCATAAATAAAAGCCATAGAAAACGATTCCGAATAATAAAACTTCGATCTTTAACTAAAATAAAAAAGTCAACCTCGGGCCCGCACCTCGGAACCCGACAAAGCTCACAAATTCCGAACACTCGTTCCAATACGAGTCCAAATATATGTGTTTCATCCAAATCCGACCTCAAATCGACCCTCAAATCATCAATTTATGTTTTAAATTTTTTATTTACTAAAATCCAAATTTTTTCAATTTGATTCATCAAACAATCGCTAAATTCAAGGTTGGAATCGTGAAATATAAATAAATCCAAGTAAAAAATACTTATCCCAATCCAAATTGTGAAAATTTCCTCCAAAATCGTCCAAATCCGAGCTTCAAAACCTTGTGAGAAAAAATGACTAAATTTTGAAACAAGTAAAAAACAATACAGCGGTTGTTCTAGATTGAATCAGATCCTAGATGACCCCTAAACTCATATTTGATAAGCCCAACATAATCCTTGCGAGATTACACCCAAGATAGCCTTTTGAATCACTCAATTTGGCCTTAAAATGAGGGAGATATAATGTTTTGATGTTTTAAAGGAAGTCTGAAAATTTCAGGGACATAAATGACATTTTTGTAATTATTCACACCAGAAAAATCAGCAATAAAAAAAAATTCGTTTTAGCTCCCCAAAACTCATTCGGAATCTCCCGGACATAAACCACATATATATTTCAATCATAAAATACGCTACAAACCTGCTCGCGCACTCAAAATACCGAAAAAGAGTTCATCTTGACCCGATATTGACCATGATCAAACTCCAAATCCTTAACTTAACTAGTCTCTCAACCAATAATTCAAAACAAACCTGAGCCCCTCGAGATCCCATACAATCTTACCAACAAGTACAAATCCATTAACCAAGTTTATCCAAAGTCTCAAAACACCCACAAGAACATCACAACAAAGAACGAGGCCCAAACTAAATAAATTTTCTCTTAGATTGTTAAATATTTCCGTCAAAAGTGTATCCGAATCACACTTACACACTTCGGATTACTTCAAAATTTCGCACAATAGTTCAATTCAACTATATCAAACTTTTCAAAGTCTCTAAACACCAATTGAAAATAATATCAAAGTCAACTCTTGGTTAAATTTATGAACTGTTAAATTCTTCAATTGCCAGATTCGAGAAATAGAGTAGAATTCTTTTAGGAACCTCCAAAATCAAATTTGAACATACGAATAAGTCCAAAATCTTCATGCAAACCTATCAGAACAATCAAAACCTGATTTTGAGTCCATTTATCCAAAAGTCAAACCTTGATCAACTATCCCAACTTAAAACTTCCAAATCGAGAATCATTCTTCCAAATCAATCTCGAACAACTCAAAAACTAAAATCGTCCATACACACAAGTCATAATATATCATATGAAGCTACTCAAAGTCTCAAACCACCTAACGAAATACACTTGCTTGTGTTCTCCAATGATAACTAAGGTTTTCACAGGGACTTCTAGTGGTATTTGAATGCATATTCTCACATAATGCCATCTGAAAGTGGATGGGGTGCATGTATCTACCTTAAGTAGCTTTCCTAGTTTCCTGCCAACTTTTTCATGATTTCTTTATCATAGAACTCTATAGGGAGTTGTGGTAGGCGAATCCATATGACAGTGGATGATAGGGTTCCTGCCTCAGGGACAAATTTTGGCCCCTAACGTCTTACGGAAAGGAAATTGCCAGTTATGAACCATGTCCCTTCATGTAGTGATTTCACCGTATTTTCCTCTAGTCCAAACTTGACAATAATGAAAAAAAATCCATCCTAGATTTCTTTATCATTACTTATTATAGTCCAACTAAAATACGCGCACCACTGAAGTTTGACATGTGGGAAATATAAGCAACAAAACAGAGAATTTGCTAATGAATTCTTTTTTGTTTCCTTTAATGACTCTTTGATTAAGCCATCCAAAAGTCTTTTAAGTAATGAAACTAAACTTTTGAGTCATCAAAACTGATGGCTTGTCGCTGTGAAAAATTAAAGACTAGACTCTAATGGAGCAAGTGGACCAATAAAAGCTCAAAACTTGAAATAGACTTGAAAAAAAATATTTCCTTGCAATACAAGAGGGACCCCTCTAAAATATAGTTCTCTCAAAATAAAACATACTATTCTATCATTACTATGTTCTAGTGTAACAAATATGCAACTTTAGGAAAGCTATAATCGACTACCAATGCGTGCTCCATCGCAAGTATTTGCCATAGTGTAATATATTTGCTCAAAACTATTTGAGTACTATATGTATTTTCAAGTCTTTGCCTCTTTCACAATTTCTTTTTTTCTTTCTAAACACAGTTAACAAGAAAAACAGAGAAAATAAAACTAGGCAGCAATGATCCTGTAACGACCCGATCAGTCGTTTAAAAAGTTGGAGCCCCATTCCCCTATGTACTACTTATTCTATGATTTATAAGTGTTATGTGACTTGTCGGGGTAGTCAGTTCAGATCCGAAGAGATTTTAGAATGAATTGGAACACTTAGTTCCAAAGTTTAAGACTTAAGTTGAAAAGGTTGGTTGAATGTCGACCTATGTGTAAACGACCCCAGAATAAAATTTTGATGATTCCAACAGCTCTGTATGGTGCTTTTGGATTTATCAGCGTAATCGAAACTTTATTTGGAAGTCCGTAGTTAAATTAGGCTTAAAATGGCTAAAATATGAATTTAAGTTAGGAAGTTTGACAGGGGAGTTGACTTTTTGATATCGGGGTCGGAATCTAGTTCCAAAAATTTTCATAGCTCCGATATGTCATTTATGACTTGTGTGCAAATTTTGAGGTCAATCGGACTTGATTTGATAGGTTTCGACATCGAATGTAGATGTTGAAAATTCTTAAGTTCCTTAAGCTTGAGTTGGGGTATGATTCGTGGTTTTATCGTCGTTTTATGTGATTTGAGGTTTCAAATAAGTTCGTATGATATTTTAGGACTTGTTGGTGTATTTGGTTGAGATCCCGAGGGCCTCGGGTGAGTTTCAGATGGTTAACAGATCAAAAGTTGGACTTAAACAGCTGCTGCAATTTTTCTACTGGAAATTCGGGGGCTGAAATCGAAGCCAGGATCGAGGCCATGATCGAGGGCTAGGATCGAGAGCCAGGATCGAGGCCAGGATCGAGGGCCAGGATCGTGAGCCAGGATCGAAGCCATGATCGAGGGCAACCTGGACAGAACTGTAAGTTATAAAGCATGGGACTTCGTCCCATTTTCCATTTCTAACAAATTTGAAGCTTGGGGAGAGGCGATTTTTTAGAGATTTTCAAGACAAAACATTGGGGTAAGTGATTCTAACTCGGATTTGGTCAATATACACGGATATATCATTATTTTCACCATTTGATTAGTGTTTTGAGATTTAAATTTGGAAAAGTTTTAGAAATCTCATAGAAATGAAGTTTTGAGATTTCAGTGTCGATTCGGAGTCGGATTTGAGTGAAACTAATATGGTTGGACTCATAATTGAATGGGTTGTCGGATTTTATGAGTTTTGCCTGATTCCGAGACGTGGGCTCCACGGGCGATGTTTGAGTTAATTTCGGAATTTTATTGAAAAATGTAGTATTTTCTTATGAAATTGATTCCTATAATTTTTGTTGAGTGTATCGAATTATTTTGGCTAGATTCGAGCCATTCATAGTTGGATAATCGAGGAAAAGGCCTACTAGTGGATTAAATAGGAGCAAGTCGAGGTAAGTGACTTGTCTAACCATGTGTGGGGAACATTTTCCCTAGGATTGGTTTTGATGTGATAATTGTAATGTGTTGAAAGTCGTGTACACGAGGTGACGAGTATGTACACAGGCTAAATGTGAAAGATTATGTCTTTAAATTGTGTAAAGCACTGTTGCATATTAATTAAATTATTTTATTCTGTTATATTCAACATCATTAATATATTTTCATATTTTAAATTTGCCTAACTTGTTCCTGCTAGGTATTTTACCTGTTTAGTTGAAACTTTGTTTTCTTTTGTTCTATGCATTACTTAAAGGATGGATTTCTTAATTTAAGTATTATAAAAAAATATAGTATTTTACATTTAAAATTTTGATATTTAGACAAGGTGTTAAATTTGTGAAATATTATTTTTGCTGAATATTTTGTGAGAATTTAGTACTCATTGTGATGGAACCGTGAGCTCTTTATTATGAAAAATATAGTTGTTGATTTATTTTGGCATGAGTCGTGAGCTCTTTATTGTGAAAAAATATTCTTATTGATTTATTTTGGCAAGTTGAAATATTTGGGCACTTGAGGTACAAATTGTAATATATTGTGATATTGATACGTATGCGGTGGTATAAGATCTGAGTGTTAAAACACATGCGGTGCGATAAGTGTGGCTTGATACGCGTGGCTAGTAGGGGAACTACTAGAAATCATGCGGTATGATAAGGGTGGCTAAAACGCGAGACGCTATTTCGGAAAAAATATTTTCTTTAAAATTAAATGTGAAGGCTCCCGCGGTGATATAAGAAAATGAGATATTGTGAAATTATTTATTATTTGGGACTACGAAGCGGTACCTCGGGAGTGCCCTTGTTGATATTTATTTTTGGCCGCAGTTATCTTTGATTATTGTTGTGATTTTTCTTAAAGTTAAAAATTTTGTTTTGTTTCCGCGAGGTATTATTTACCCTTATTTTGTGTAGTTAAATGGTGACATACTATTTACCTGATTCATTTTCATTGTCATTTTATTGTTAGTATATTGTTAAACATGTCCACATGTATTTTATTATTCCAGTAGGGCCTAACCTAACCTCGTCACTACTCTACTAAGGTTAGGCTTGGCACTTACTGGGTACCGTTGTGGTGTACTCATACTATGCTTCTGCACATTGTTTTGTGCAGATCCAGGTACTCCCTATCAGACCGGGCATCAGTGAGCTACCGGTGTACGGGGACTTCGAGGTATATCTGTCAGCGTCCGCAGACTCCGGAGTCCCCATCTATCCTTATTGTGTTATTTTCTCTATTCACATTATACTTTGATGTATAAAGATATCCGTACTACTTCTTTAGAGCTTGTGACTTGTATTTCACCAGGTTTTGGGAATTTCCTTATGTACTGAGAAGATTGAGATTTTAAAAGTTTTTAAATTGTTATGTTGGTCATTCCGCATATTGATAGGCTTGCCTAATCTTAGAGACTAGGTGCCATCACGACATCCTACCTAGGGGAATTTGGGGTCGTGGCAGTTGGTATTAGAGCCCTAGGTTCATGGGTATTATGAGTCACAAGCAGGTTTAGTAGAGTCTCGCGGATCGGTACGGAAACGTATGTACTTATCTTCGGGAGGCTATGGAACTGTTAGGAAATATCCACTTCTTTGATTCCATATCGTGGGCATTTTCTGTCTTCGAAGTTCTAAACCATTGTCTTTCTATTCTCTCACAGATGGTGAGTACACGCACAACTGGATCCGATGATCAGACACCCGCGCCCCCTGTTGGAGCCGCAAGAGGCCGGGGTCAGGGCAGAGGCCTAGGAAGACCACGTGGTGCAGCCAGAGCACCTGCACGAGCTGCTGCAGCAAAGCCACCAGTAGCTCCAGTTGGAGAGCAGGCACCTGAAACACTTGTTACTACTCCTACACTTCAGGAGACTCTTGCCCAGTTTTTAACATGTTTGGCACTCTAGCTCATGCAGGGTTAATTCCACTTGCTCCTGCTACATCTCAGGCCGGGGGAGGAGCACAGACTCCCGCCGCCCGTACCCCAGAGCCATGGGCCCAAGTTTACCATGCCCCAAAGGTTATACCAGTGCAACCAGTTATCCCAGTTCGGCCTAACGTTAGGGCAGCAGTTTCAAAGGGGGAGCAGCTCAGGCTCGAGAGGTACAAGAAGTATCACCCTCCCACTTTCAGCGGTTTGGCTTCAGAGGATGCTCAGGGTTTTCTTGAGGAATGTCACTGTATCCTCTGTACTATGGGTATTGTGGATTCCAGCGGGGTTTCTTTCATAGCATTTCAGCTTAGAGGAGCGGCCTACCAGTGGTGGTGGGCATACGAGTTGGATAGTCCGGTTGAAGCAGCTTCACTCACTTGGACTCAATTATCTGATATGTTCTTGAGGGAATATGTTCCTCAGAGTCTTAGAGATGCATGGCGAGCAGAGTTTGAGCAGTTGTGCCAGGGTTCTATGACCGTGTCAGAATATGCGGTCTCATTCAGTGATTTGGCTAGGCATGCACCAGCCTTCGTTGCTACTATTTGAGAGTGGGTTCGCCGATTTATTGAGGGGCTCCACCCTAGCATCAAATTCAGTATGTCTCAAAAACTGTAGATGGACATCACATACGAACAGGTGGTGTCAATTGCTAGGAGATTGGAGGGTATGCGGACTCAGGAAAGAGAAGAGAGGGAAACTACGAGACCCCGAGATTCTGGACATATAATAATTCTCGTGCCCCAACTGCAGCCCGTCATGGTAGAGGTTATGTGAGTCGTCCTATTCATTCAGCACTTTCAGCTTCCAGTGGTATTCCGTCTACTCCCAAACCTCAGGTTCCATATTATGCACCGCCAGTGTCTTTTGTACCTCATGTATGAGGTGCCTTCAGCGAGCAGTCTAGTCGATCAGGCCCGAGCCAATCTCAGTAGCCACGTCCTCCGAAGGCTTGTTTTGAGTGTGGTGACACTCATCATATAATGAGGGATTTCCCCATATTTATGAGGGGTGCACCTCCACATATTTGTCAGGGCCCTCATATTTCTCAGGCCATGATTACTGCACCAATTGCCACTCCACCTGCACAACCAGCTAGAGGTGGAGGTCGGACAGGTAAAGGTCACCCTAGAGGGGGAGGCCATGCCAGATATTATGCCATTCCTGCTAGGACGGAGGTAGTTGCATCCGATTCTGTTATCACAGGTATTATTTCGGTCTGTCATAGAGATGCATCAGTCTTATTTGATCCAGGCTCCACTTATTCTTATGTGTCATCTTATTTTGTCCCGTATTTGGGCGTATCTCGTGATTCATTGATTTCTTCTGTTTATGTATCTACACCCGTGGATGAATCTATTATTGTGGACCGTGTGTATCAGTCGTGTTCAATTGTGATCAGTGGTTTTGAGACCAGAGCTGATTTATTATTGCTTAGTATGGTGGATTTTGATATTATTTTGGGCATGGACTGGTTGTCGCCCTATCACGCTATTCTTGATTGTTACGCCAATACAATGACATTGGTTATGCCAGGTCTACCACGGCTAGAGTGGAGAGGTACCTTGGATCATGTTCCTAGCAGGGTTGTTTCATTTCTTAAAGCCCAACGAATGGTTGAGAAGGGGTGTGATGCGTACCTGGCCTATGTGAGAGATGTTAGTGTTGATACTCCTACCGTGGAGTCAGCTCCTATAGTAAGGGATTTTTCTGATGTATTTCCAGCGGATCTTCCGGGTACGCCACCCGACAAGGATATTGACTTTGGCATTGATTTGTTACCGGGCACTCAGCCCATTTCTATTCCACCATATCATATGGCCCTAGCAGAGTTGAAAGAATTAAAAGAACAGTTACATGAGTTACTTGATAAGGGCTTCATCTGGCCTAGTGTATCGCCTTGGGGTGCTCTTGTCTTATTTGTGGAGAAGAAGGATGGTTCTATGCGGATGTGTATTGATTACCGCCAGTTGAACAAGGTTACAGTAAAGAACATGTATCTATTGCCACGTATTGATGACCCATTTGATCAGCTCCAGGGTGCCAGAATATTCTCTAAGATCGACTTGCGTTCAGGCTATCATCAGTTGAAGATTCGAGAGCCAGATATTTCGAATACTGCTTTTAGGACTCGATATGGTCATTATGAGTTCCTTGTAATGTCATTTGGGCTAACCAACGCTCCAGCAGCATTTATGCACTTAATGAATAGTGTATTTCAGCCCTATCTTGACTCATTCGTCATTGTATTTATTTACGACATTCTGGTGTATTCACGGAATCAGGAGGATCATGAGCAGCACTTGAGAACTTTGCTTCCGACTTTGAGAAAAAAGAAGTTATATGCAAATTTTTCTAAGTATGAATTCTGGTTTGATTCAGTGGGATTTTTGGGTCATATAGTTTCATGCGAAGGGATCAAGGTGGATCCGAAGAAGATTAAAGCAGTGTAGAGTTGGTCCAGACTGTCCTTAGCTACGGAGATCTGGAGTTTCCTTGGTTTAGCATAGTATTATCACCGATTTGTAGAGGATTTCTCTTCTATTGCTGCACCTATGACCAAATTAACCCAGAAGGGTGCTCCGTTTAGGTGAACCGAGGAATGTGAGGAGAACTTCCAAAATCTCAAGACAGCTTTGACTACAGCCCCAGTATTGGTATTACCTACAGGTTCAGGGTCTTATACTGTGTATTGTGATGCGTCGCGTATTGGTCTCGGCACAGTGTTGATGCAAGACGGTAGGGTGATTGCCTACGCATCCAGACAGTTAAAGGTACATGAGAAGAATTATCCGGTCCACGACCTTGAGTTAGCAGCTATTGTTCATGCCTTGAAGATTTGGTGGCATTATTTGTACGGTGTCCATTATGAGGTTTATACCGATCACCGAAGTCTACAGCATCTGTTTAAATAGAAGGATCTTAATTTACGGCAGCGGAGATGGTTGGAGTTGCTTAAGGATTATGATATCACCATTCTCTATCATCCCAGAAAGGCCAATGTGGTGGCCAATGCCTTGAGTCGTAAGGCGTAGAGTTTGGGAAGCTTAGCATACTTACCGGTAGCAGAAAGGCCTTTGGCCTTGGATGTTGAGGCATTGACCAACCAGTTTGTCAGATTGGATATTTCCGAGCCGAGCCAAGTTTTAGCTTGTGTAGTTTCTCAGTCTTCTCTTTATGATCGTATCAGAGAGCGTCAATATGATGACCCCTATTTGCTTGTCCTTAAGGATACAATTCAGTACGGTGATGCCAAGAAAGTCACTATTAGAGATGACGGTGTATTATCGATGCAGGGCAGGCTATGTGTACCCAATGTAGATGGCTTGCATGAGTTGATTCTCTAGGAGGCTCATAGTTCACGGTACTCCATTCAATCGGGTGCCGCAAAGATGTATCAGGACTTGAGGCAACATTACTGGTGGAGGAGAATGAAGAAATACATAGTGGAGTATGTGGCTCGCTGTCTAAATTGCCAATAGGTGAAGTATGAGCATCAGCGGCCAGGTGGGTTACTTTAGAAGTTAGAGATTTCAGAGTGGAAATGGGAGCAGATCACTATGGATTTTGTTATCGGACTCCCACGGACTCACGGGAGGTTTGATGCAGTCTGGGTGATTGTGGATAGGCTGACCAAGTCAGCTCATTTCATTCCTGTGATGACTACCCATTCTTCCGAGCAGTTGGCTTGAATTTATATCTGCGAGATCGCCAGGCTTCATAGCGTACCAGTATCCATCATCTCTGACCAGGGTACGCAATTTACATCACGGTTCTGGAGGGCTGTACAGCAGAAGTTAGGTACTCGGGTTGAGTTAAGCACAGTATTTCACCCTCAGATGGACGGACAGTCCGAACGCACTAATCATATACTAAGGATAGGCTCCGCGCTTGTGTGATAGATTTTGGGGGTGCTTGGGATCAGTTTTTACCACTTGCGGAGTTTGCTTACAATAACAGCTACCAGTCGAGCATTCAGATGGCTCCGTATGAGGCCTTGTATGGTAGGCGGTGCCTGTCTCCAGTGGGTTGGTTCGAACCGGGCGAGGTTAGGCTATTGGGCACAGACTTGGTTCAGGATGCCTTGGAAAAGGGTAAATTGATTCAGGATTGAATTCGTACAGCCCAATCTAGATAGAAGAGTTATGCGGATTGGAAGGTTCGCGATGTTGCATTCATGGTTGGTGAGCGGGTCTTGCTCCGAGTTTTGCCTATGAAGGGTATGATGAGGTTCGGGAAGAAGGAAAAGTTGAACCCTAGGTATATTGGGCCTTTTGAGATTCTTGAAGAGTTGGAGATTTGGTTACAGACTTACACTACCACTTAGTCTCTCTGCAGTTCATCCGGTATTCCATGTTTCTATACTCCGAAAGTATCACGGCGATCCGTCTCATGTGTTAGACTTCAGTTCAGCTCAGTTAGACAAGGATCTATCTTATGTTGAGGAACCAGTATTTTGGACAGGCAGGTTCGAAAGCTGAGGTCAAAGAACATTGCTTCCGTGAAGGTTTAGTGGAGGAATCATCCGGTCGAGGAGGCGACTTGGGAGACCGAGCAGGATATGCGCAGCCGTTATCCTCGTCTTTTCACCACTTCAGGTATGTCTCTATGCTCGTTCGAGGATGAACGATTGTTTTAAGAGGGGGAGGATGTAACAACCCAGTCAGTCGTTTTAAAAGTTGTAGCCACATTCCCCTATTTACTTCTCATTTTGTGCTTTATAATTGTTAGGTGACTTGTCGGGGTAGTCGGTTCAGATCCGGAGAGATTTTAGAATGAATTAGAACACTTAGTTCCAAAATTTAAAACTTAAGTTAAAAAGGTTGGATGAATGTCGACCTATGTGTAAACGACTCCGAAATAGAATTTTGATGATTCTAACAGCTCCGTATGGTGATTTTGGGCTTAGGAGCGTGATCGGAACTTTATTTGGAAGTCCGTAGTTAAATTAGGCTTGAAATGGCTAAAATAGGAATTTATATTATGAAGTTTGACCGGGGAGTTGACTTTTTGATATCAAGGTCGGAATCGAGTTTCAAAACTTTTCATAGCTCCGTTATGTCATTATGACTTGTGTACAAAATTTGAGGTCAATCGGACTTGATTTGATAGGTTTCGACATCGAATGTAGAAGTTGGAAATTCTTAAGTTCCTTAAGCTTGAATTGAGGTATGATTTGTAGTTTTAGCGTCGTTTTATGTGATTTGAGGTTTCAAATAATTTCGTATGATGTTTAAGGACTTATTGGTGTATTTGGTTGAGGTCCAGAGGGCCTCGGGTGAGTTTCGGATGGTTAACGGATCAAAGGTTGAACTTAAACAAGGGCTGCAATTTTTCTGCTGGAAATTTGGGAACAGAAATCAAAGCCAGGATCGAGGCCATGATTGAGGCCATGATCGAGGCCAGGATCGAGGACCATGATCGAGAGTCAGGATCAAGGCCAGGATCGAGGCCATGATCGAGGCCAGGATCGAGGCCAAGATCAAGGGCCAGGATCGAGGACCAGGATCGAGGGCAGCCTGGACAGAACTGCAAGTTATAAAGCAGGGGACTTCGTCTCATTTTCCATTATTTGACAAATTTGAAGCTTGGGGAGAGGCGATTTTTAAGAGATTTTCAAGGAAAAACATTGTGGTAAGTGATTCTAACTCGGATTTGGTCAATATACACGGATATATCATTATTTTCACCATTTAATTAGTGTTTTGAGATTTAAATTTGGAAAATTTTTAGAAATCTCATAGAAACGAATTTTTGCGATTTTGGTGTCGATTCAGAATCGGATTTGAGTGAAACTGGTATGGTTGGACTCGTAATTGAATGAGTTGTAGGATTTTATGTGTTTCGTCGGATTCCGAGATGTGGGTCCCACGGGCTGTTTTTGAGTTAATTTCATTGATTCCTATAAAATTGATTCCTATAATTTTTGTTGATTGTATCGAGTTATTTTGACTAGATTCGAGCCATTCAGAGTTGGATAATCGAGGAAAAGGCCTACTAGTGGATTAAATAGGAGTAAGTCGAGGTAAGTGACTTGTCTAACCTTGTGTGGGGGAAATTTTCCCACGGATTGGTATTGATGTGATAATTGTAATGTGTTAAAAGTCGTGTACACGAGGTGACGAGTGTGTACACGGGCTAAATGTGGAAGATTATGTCTTTAAATTGTGTAGAGCACTGCTGCATATTAATTAAATTATTTTATTCTGTTATATTCATCATCATTAATATATTTTCGTATTTTAAATTTGTCTGACCTGTTCCCCTGCTAAGTGTTTTACCTGTTTAGTTGAAACTCTGTTTTCTTTTGTTCTGTGCATTACTTGAAGGATGGATTTTTTAATTTTAATATTATAAAAAAAAGTATTTTACATTTAAAATTTTGATATTCAGACAAGGTGTTAAATTTGTGAAATATTAGTTTTGCTGAATATTTTGTGAGAATTTTGTACTCATTGTGATGGAGTAGTGAGCTCTTTATTATGGAAAATATAGTTGTTGATTTATTTTGGCATGAGCCATGAGCTCTTTATTGTGAAAAAATATTATTATTGATTTATTTTGGCAAGTTAAAATATTTGGGCACTTGAGGTGCAAATTGTGATATATTGTGATATTGATACGCATGCGGTGGTATAAGGTCTGGGTGTTAAAACGCATGCGATGAGATAAGAGTGGCTTGATACGCGTGGCTAGTAGAAAAATTATTAGAAGTCATGCAGTGTGATAAAGATGGCTAAAACGCGTGACGCTATTTCGGAAAAAATATTTTCTTTAAAATTAAATGTGAAGACTCCCGCGGTGATATAAGGAAATGAGATATTGTGAAATTATTTATTATTTGGGACTATGAGGCGGTACCTCGGGAGTGCCCTTGTTGATATTTATTTATGGCCGCAGTTGCCTTTGATTATTGTTGTAATTTTTCTTAAAGTTGAAAATTTTATTTTGTTTCCGCGAGTTATTATTTTTTCTTATTCTGTGTAGTTAAATGGTGACATACTATTTACCTGATTCATTTACATTGTCATTTTATTGTTAGTATATTGTTAAACATGTCACCGTGTCTTTTATTATTCCAGTAGGGCCTGGCCTGACCTCGTCACTACTATACCGAGGTTAGGCTTGGCACTTACTGGGTACCGCTGTAGTGTACTCATACTACGCTTCTGCACATTTCTTTTGTGCAGATCCAGGTACTCCCTATCATACCAGGCATCAGTGAGCTACCGGTGTACGGAGACTTCGAGGTATATCTGTCAGCGTCCGCAGACTCCGGAGTCCCCTTCTATCCTTATTATGTTATTTTCTCTATTCACATTAGACTCAGATGTATAAAGATATCCGTACTACTTTTTTAGAGCTTGTGACTTGTATTTCACCGGATTTTGAGAATTTCTTTATGTACTGAAAGGATTGAGATTTTAAAAGTTTTTAAATTGTTATGTTGGTTATTCCGCATATTGATAGGCTTACCTAGTCTTACACACTAGGTGCTATCACGACATCCTACGGAGGGAAATTTGGGGTCGTGATAGATCCAGACTTGAAATTGTGACATTACAGTTCAAAATGTAATTTCTTCAACTTTAACTATCAAATTGTACCCTATTCTAAGGGAGCTCATAGTATAAATCACTTCATTAAGGGTAAAATGAGTATTTTAAAATTAAATTATTATTAATTATAAAAAAATATCATTCTTTTTGGGACATATTTTAAATTAAAAAGAAAAGAGTGTCACGTGGATCGGGACAGAGAAAGTATTAAATAGCTTGAAGAATAAGGGATGTCAATGAAGAGGAAAAGGGGAGAAAGCAGAGGGGTCATAGAAAGTGTGAAAAGTACAAGTGATTGGTAGAGTGGCAATAACTTGTGCTACAAAGGGAGAGGTATGATAGAGACATAACACCAAGTTCTAAAATTGTGAAAGAAATGAAATGAATTCATGATTTGTCTGTAAGGCAAATGCAAATGTTTATAAGGACAGTGACCCAAACTTCACCCTTTGTCTAAGCAAACTAAGCCCTCTCCTTTCTCCCTCCTATAGTCTCTCTTATTTTCATTTTAATTACCTACCATGAACTTCATCTCCACCCTCTTTTCCTCATGGGGTGGCTGCAATCCCTCTTCTCTCCATTGAAGAAGCTTTGGGTTCGTCTTCACTCTGCTCCCAAGAAGAGTATGTCCGATCCTCCATTACTTGTTACACTGTTTCACTTTTATGTAAGGTTTACTTTGTCAAAGATTCTCTATGTACACTAAGATAATTAGCTCTCATTAACAACGGCATATACAAAATTTAGATGTTGTGGATTCTGAAAAATGTCTCAACTCCCCCCATACTTAGTTCTGACCAATCCGTTAGCCTATTGTTGAATCAGAACATTAAGAAGTTCGATTGACTTGATCTTTTTACAGCCCTATACACATGCTTATATATATTTCATCTAGAAACAACTCTGCATTTGCATATTCTTCCGTTCTCTTTTACAAAACTATAATGTTGCTCAAGAAAAATGTGTATATACTTACTTTTGTACAAAAATTTCTCATTTTTGGTTTTTTCAGGAAGAGGGATATATATCCTGTACGAGGATGTTAAGTCTTGCCCTTGTGAAGATGTTCAAGTGCTTTGGTCCATACTAGTGGAGTCGCATCCACGTTCTTTGCCTCCACCAAAATGAAGGTCTTTACATAAAAGCACAAAAAAAGAGGGGAGATTTAGAGTCACATGTACATAGATTACAACACTTTTGTCTCACATAGGTCCTTTTCCCATCTCTTCATTCATGTTTGCATCTTCAATCTCTTGCGAATTGTGAGTGAGGTTCATCTGAAAGTCTTTATATTATTGAAATTATTTTGTCTTGCACTTATTGTGAGTTTATTGTTCTTTGCAATTTGGTAAAAAGCTTGTAAATGCAATGCCAGTGAGCTCATGAAAAGTGGAGAACAAAAAGGTTATTTTGCTCGAACTTTTTAAAAATATTGTCGAGTGTGTCGGATTCTTCAAAAACAGTGCATTTTAAAAGGATCCCACTGTCACATTTTTGGGGAATTCGATCAACACAACAAGAAGGTAGAAGAAAAGAAGACCTTTGTGAAATTGAAACACCAGACTCCAGCAGTACAAGGTGTAATCTTAATATTTTGCAAGTTGATGACAATTTTAAGAGGTTCTGCATAGTCGGTGTTTCGCTTCCAAGAACAAAGAGATGTTCTAATAAAGTAGACTCTCATTATTTTATTTTCTATTTGTTGTCTTGTCAGTTTCAACAGTTAATGAGTCAATAGGTCTTCAAAACTTATTATGAATTAAATAAAGTTGACTATGGGCTAGCTTAAGAACGTTAGATTGAGCTGTGATTTTCATTTCGACATACATCAATCTGGATGATGAACTCTTTCCTTTCCTTTGCTTTCTTTTACTCCCACTATCCCAGATTGAAATTTATACTCCATTGACTGTGACGCGTCTGCAACCACCTAACCTTTTGATCATTTAAGAATAAACACATACCATTTATTTCTTGATTATTTAAGAATAAAATAAAGAAAACGTGGTAAGATTCGAGATTAGATTTCCCTTAAAAAGAACAGCAAAAGTTATGTTTACTTTTCCCATACGTGTGTAACTTAATAACTTTGCAATTGTGCTAAAGTCTGCAGGCCGTTTAGATGCGTGTAGGATACAGTGTTCAGAAGTCTTCTAGAGATGATACCTGTGAAACTGCTAAAGAAAGAACATAACTCATGGAATTTACAACACAAACAACGAAACTAAAACTGTTAACAGTACATATGTTCTGCAAACCATCAAAGATAAAATAAGTCTATGGGATTTTAGACGCTCATATTGCAAGCACGGGGAGAATATAGCAGTAAAACTTGATCCGTTTTCTGGAAATAAGAATAATCGCTTGGTTTAAGTTTAAAGCATAACTAGGAGAACAAACAAAACAGGTTGTACAAAACTTTAAGCTTGACCATACACCAAATCTGTTACTACATCATAAATTCTATGATCTTTCTTAAGAAACATTAGAGAGGATAGCTTGCAGAAAATGAAACGATGCATCTGAATTTTAACCAGGGAGAGGATACCTACATCTGGAAGGACATGCAAATGCATTAACTTTTTCCATTTTGTGTGGACTCATCAGCTTTAGCTTTCTCGAGTCCACTTATCACATCTCATCTCTACAAACTTATCTTCTGGCAAATTGATCATGATAACCCACATTGTATCAGAGCAAGCTTAGACACAGATTAACCACAATGAAGAACAATGATCAGAAATGAAGACATGAACAAACAATCAAAACGATGAAACCAGTTTCTTTCTACTTCTGTGGAATATACAAGTAAGCTTAGTAGTACAATGATCATAACTTTTTCACACTTGGTCAAAATTTATGGTGAACAGAAAGTTCAAGCCCATTATATCCCCAAGCAAAATTAAGCACCTCGGTAGCAAAAACGCAAAATCAACATCAAACACAAAAACAGAAAACAGAAACACCAGCACCAGTAGCTAATCGAATGTCCATTATCACGCTAAAATCAGATGATATAACAAGTAGTGTTAAGGTCACATCAGAATTGGATTTGACTTGGGGGACCAACTTACAGCACTATAAAGCAGAGGAAGGGTAATGATCAACAACACTGGGCAGCCAATTCTGAAAGAATGAAACAGCATCTAGCTCTGCTGGAGACAAGCCGCCAAGGGGTGTGACAGTTATCTGTGATAAAGGACAATACCAATGATTGGTCTTTCTCATCAAATGACTGACAACCATATAAATCAATAGTACATACATATCCTTCTCGGAGAGAACAGTAGTCTGTATCACCATCCTCCACTAGAATTCTGGTAACCTACAAAGGAAAGCGTAAAATCAACAGATTACTCCATTAAAATCTCTATAAATTTCTTTTCTGTTTCTTTTTTCCTTTAACTTTCAAAGAATCAGGAATAAACAATTATCTGGTGTGTAATACAACAAAAGAGCAGCGTCTTTCAAAGGGCTATTTTAATTTCCTAAGGTTGTCAGGTTTTCACAAAACATTAGTTCTCTATTTGTTGCAAGGAGCCCGCATGAGGGGGAAAGATCTGGGAGATAAGGATAACAATAATGGAACAAGCAACGGTTGAGAAAGGGATCACACTTGTTTCTTGAACAGTAGATGATCTTGTGGTGCCTTTTTCAAAGCTCTAGCTTCTGCACTTTCTGATGAATTCGTCTCCATAGTCATTGTGGATAATACTTTTCCTCCTTCTCGTTCAGAATTAACTTGCCTCCATCCCATTTTGACAAAACTTTTTCCTTGTCTAGTCAGACGGTATCCCTAGAACGACCAGGATAAATCTTTTGAGGAAATGGTTAAGGAGAAAAAACAACACTTATCCAATCAGGTGTAGGTGTAAATGATACAGACGCAATGTAACAGTTTGTAAAACAAAGTATTCAAGTTTTAAGATACAGGCCCTCAAGGGAAACTCAAGCTGAAATAGATAATCATTCAAATTTCTATTGGCAAAATAGTGACTGAGCCACACTCATTATGACGGCTTGAGTAAAGCTTGTCTTAGGAGTTGTACAGGGAACAAAGAAAACCACAATCTAAGAAAAGCCTTATTTCATTTGTATACAATAAAATCTAACAGAATTTTATAGTACATAAAGACAGATGAGACTATTGATTCGTCAATACAAAGTAGATGACCAGTGCAGTTTATTCATAACAACCTTGTCCATTCTTAACTATTTTATTAATAAAGAGACATGCTTCAGTTGGCCTGAAATGACTCATTTGGCCTAACTTTAGCTGTTAATAGAAATCTAAATAAAACAAGAGACCAACAGCGAGTAAATGAAGTAAAGCAAATCAGACTGCTGACAAGGCCAACAAGAGGCGATCACATACAAGAAAGTACATCAAAATGAAGACCAACTTTTACATGATATTTTCACCAATGATGAAAGACGAGGGTGAATCCCAACATCTATATCTACATTACAGTTTCCTTCTCTTGGTGATTCTCTATCATAGACAACAAAAACAAAGCTAGCATAAAGTTTACCTTGTGATTGATGACATCTGTTGGCACATCAATATTCAGAAAGCAATTTTGGGGATAGTTGTTTCTTTTGATTTCAGCTAATATAGCGCTGATGATGGGTAAGCATGCTTTAGCAGCCAATGTGAAGTCATTAACATTGCTTTTTCCACGAACCCTGTATTTAGCAATCCCAAGGAAATAAGGAACAAAGACTTATGAAGAAAACAACCAATAGGGCACGAAAAATGTAGAATTTCTGGAGCGCATGAGGGCCCTCAAAACCAAAACACAAGGTAATGATGCTGCTCTCTGCATGAAACACAATAACTCAAAAAGTTCACTGATGAATACCAATTATATGATACAGACACAGCAGGAATACCATTGAAGAAAGCCTCCCTAGCGCCAGCCACTGTACCCGAGTATACTCTGAACATTTCAGCAAGGGTACAAATTAATTCTCACAGAAGCAACCACAAAATTACGAATGTCAATATATTTTGTTCATAATTTATTTATTTTTTACGTTTGACATTTGATTTTGCTTGAGTTTCAAGCATGGTAAACTAAATTAACTTGGCAAAGCATTATTCTTCAATTTTATGTTCAAGGATCATCTAAAAGAAAGTACAAAGTCAAGAAGATAATGCCAGTTGGCTGTATGGATTCCCTTTCACCCAGTTATACTTTGTGCTCAATTTTTAAAATAAAAATCCATCACTGGTACAATGCAAAGTTAAACTTCCTGTGGATAATTTATGGATGAGACGAGCCATTTGACTAAAGGTGAAAAGAGCAAACTTGGAGACGATAGGATGAGAAGAATCATTCAGTTAAAGGTTAAAGAAACCTTTAATTTTTGGATATCATAGAGTCAAATAAATTATACAACAGATGGACCTAAAAGTGCTACATTCCCAGTATATTAGCACAAATGGCAAGTATGCTTATTATTCACTAGCTGAATCTAGAAACTGAACTGAGTACTTGTACCATTTGAGCAGCCAAGAACAGTTTGCAACAAAGTCGCCATGGATTAAGGACTCAAAGCATAAAGAACTTATATGAGATTTCAACACGCCGTACTAGGGGTGGGCATAGTTTGGGGCCTTTGGGCAAAGCCAAAATCCAAATTTCTCGGATTTTTTTTTTTTTTTTTGATTTTTGGATTACAGTTCGGTGTTTGGTTTTAATTTTTGAAAAATTCAGGTTTTGGATTCGGGATGAAAAATTTTGGATATCTGAAAACGAAAATTCTTAAACCTTATGTTTGGTCCTCAGGTCTTAACCTAAGTTGCTCGGACACGGGTGTGGGTGTCCGACACGGGTTCAGATCTAGAGGTCGGATCCTTCGACATGTAAATTCTAAGATTCCAGGATATAGATCCTAGTACGGATACGGGTGCAAGGATCTAGTTAAAAATAATTCAAAAATATAAAATTATTTATAAATTATGAGAGATTTTGTGGAATACTTATAGCTTATAAAGTGTGGATTTCTGTTTTATTCTCACGTTGTAGATAAGTAAAGGATTGATTTCCTAGATACCGTATGTTGTTTTCTTCAAATTTACCCTAGTTTTGGTTCTTATTCGGGAATCAAATTGTATCTTGTCTCAAATTTTTCTGTCCGTCAAGGTCAAAGTACCCAAAATGTTTGATCAAATCCTGTATGGATCCCATACACCCACACCAATATTGTGTTGACACGGGTGCGGCACCTGAAGTGTCGTGCGGAGCAACTTAGGTCTTAACCACCCAAACAAACATGCCCATTAGAGATTAGCTCGATATTAAATTAGATCATCAGTAAAAAACAACAACCTACTTAAGAATAGGGTTTCAACTTTCAAGTTTAACTTTGATACTAAAAATAAGTGAACTTATTGTTCTTTTCTACTTACCACCATCACCTCTTTTCGCTCTTCGCATTTGTACTCACAATTACCAAATTTCCTGCTGGGAATGAGGAATTACTAAAGCAAGTTCATATGTTTGGAGGGTTTTTTTTTTTTTAGTGAGAAGAAGAAGCCCAACATATATGTTCAAACCAAAATCCGAAATAACCAAACCGATCACCGAACTCTAAAAGTTCGACCAAAACCAAACCTATCTGCTTAGATTTGGATTGTCATTTATTAAATTCAAAAATTGAAAATCAATAACGAACTGTCTGACACCCATCCCTACACATTACAATATGTTGAGGGAATGTTCTTTATATTTTGATTAGATAGTTGATATTAATAGAAAGAGGTATAAACGACAAATTATAACATAAATAGCCCAAGCTACCCAGTCAGTGGAATTAAAAATAATGGTATAGCAGCAAGATACTTCACCATCACAACAAAGAAACTGAATGCTAGTGAAGAAAATCTACTAACATATGATAGCCGCAGTTGTCACCCATATTAACACCACTGATCACCTGAAAGAATAGATTAAGATTATTGCGAGAGTGTTCTAGCCAACGACTTTCTAATTATGCAAAGTCCCAAGGCATTGATTATTAAAACCTAGCATGGGATATAGTAGTAATCATGTGATAAAGGAGACAGAAAACTAAGTATTTGGAAAATCAAACCGCATAATGCCAATAAGAAACTCTAAGATGTCATGATGAGGAAGAGGGAAGCAATAACTTAAAAAGGAAACTTATACATATAAACGAGGGGAAAGCAAGAGTCTTTGTGGGTGTTCATATGTATTAGTGATGTTCTTTTTTTCTTTTTCTTTTATGTTCTTTTCTTTTCCAAACAAAATCTATTTGGAAGAGTTGTGAATAAAGAAATATTATCTCGGTTTAAGAAAGCTGTACTACCAGATCAGGTACTGAAGGGAAAAGAGCTTTGGAGATACCCAAAGAAGTACAATCTGCTGGAGTTCCTGTAAGAAAGAAGAAATAGAAAAAGGAAAGCGAAGTCAGCATTCTCATCTTCTTCTATTACTTCAAATCTGGGATCTTGAAGCATGACAGCTCAGATAATATCAACATATCATTTTCTTGGTTGTATTTGATTGAGCATTTCTGGACCAATATCCCATTACATATACTAGCTGTTAGTAAAATTTTAAAAAAACTTTCCAAGAAAAGCTCGACAATTCTAAATTACAACTAATCTTTAACTAGATTGCTTTTAGTTTTAAGTTAAAAGCTTATGTTCACCTTTCTTCATCTATTCAAATAGAAAACCATTAGAATGCCAAATTATGTGGCACAATCTCACAAAACTCAGGTTTTCAAGAAAGGAGAGACTTCCTCCTTTATTTGTCTGATCAATTTCCAGAATAGTTTGGTATTGAGGTGTAGTTGATTGACTTGTCTGTTCAATTACATGGACTAAGAATATCATAGCACTATTTAATATAACAAAGGGCTGTGAGGCATTGATCATTAGAATTAGTAATCCAATAAACTTAGTCAAATACTGTAGTTCAGTCCAGAACTCTAAATTATTTATTTGTTGAAGATTGAAACAGACCTGAAACTGAAAAGGCTGTTGCTCCTCTAATGTCCACCTGCTTAACAGAAAGGGCATGACGCCATGTAATGCTATGACTAACAGCTGACTTTTCTCTGAAAGTATTAATAAGCACATAACCAGTAGCAAAAGTCTTAATCTATTATGTAATTATGCAAGTGATAGATGAGGCAAAAATTGCAATATATAAGAGCATAAGTCATCAACCAAAAGTCAGTTAACTCCTAACTTTAAGATTATCCAACAGTGAGCTGGACATCAAGAATTTTGGAAGCTTCATCTCTGAACTTAACAATATAATAACTTAAACATTAAACAGTTCATTCTAACAAATATTGGGCCTACTAGAAAGATGGCATACATAGGGCAAACATTATTGACAGGAAAACAAATATCATGGGTTCATGACTTGCATCATTAAGCAATGATACAGACACTGCGTTTTGCACAAGTGGCAGGTGAAAATCAAAAGGTAAACATGGTATCAATGACCAAAACATAAAACAGTCAAAAAAAATCACTCAAAGTTTCATTCTTCTCTGATTAATGGTTTAGTGCTTAGCAAGTCATTCAGTAGACTTGGGTCACTTGCAGTCTGCCAATGCAGTAAAGGGCTACTTCTTCCCCCACCCCCACCCCCACCTCAATTCGTACTTCAAAATTAGAGGAGATCCTCAAAATAGAGAGAGAGAGAAAGAAAAGCAAATATTCCTTATCGCTTGTAAAGCACAGGAAGAAGCAAAGAAAATGAGATGTTTATATTTAACGTAGTGCTAATGAATGATTGACTTACCGTTTCAAAAGGAGCAAAACAGGAAGAAGATGTTCATAACCAAATCCACAAGGAGAAAAATAGGTTCATGGAATGAGCCGACTATGAACAGAACAACAAGCAGATCTTACTCCAAACTTTTAATTGCCAGAACCAATATTTATTTGCTAATTAGCATATTTAAGTTCATCATACTGCTAAAGTGAAACAATACATGCTCAACTCCAACCTTCCTTTGTAAAATCATAAAAGATTCACATTATGTTAGACTCCGATATGTAAGATGTACTAAACATCATATCAGTCTCAGCAATATAAATTGTTAATACCATGCAACATGTTCAAATAAAAAACTAACAGCAACATGAAAATTTTGTCAAGCTCTCCATGAGAGCCAAAGCATTGAGTAAAAACTGATTTCCTAAAGAAGACATGACCAAAGTAGTAAACGAGAGCAGTCAAAGAATTGAAACTCAAATAACCAAGAGAGCTCATCAATCATCCAAATTTGTTACCTGCCTGTCTCAAAATATCCCTTTTGCATTCAGGGATGTTGCAAAACAATGTTCACTTTAATCATTAAGCAGTACAATTTCACATAGACCCCAATTTTGGACTATCAAAAACTAATAAATGCTTTGCAATCGCCCCCCCAGGGCTTGGTTCAGTGGTAAGAGTGTAGCTCATGATGCGTAGGTTAGGCGCATGCCACTGATTAAAACCCTACTGCAGACAGAAGGCTGGTATTTAAATGGAAAAGGGTATAGGGACATGCGCATTATTTACCGAGTTTCAAACATTGCACCACTTGCCATCAGAGATTTTTCGATTATAGATATATTTTCTTTGTATTCTTTACTTTTTAACCATAAAAAGCAAGTACCACAACCATTTATCATTAGATCAATATTTACATACCTAATTCTAAAACCATCTTTAATAAATTATGCTATGGCATGATTAAAGACAAATCTAGGATTTGGAGTCAGTGGGTTCAAAACATGTATGCTCTTATTATACTATATGTATACATTATAATTTTTTTGCATATGTATGCATAATTCGCTGAAAGCAGGTTCAGCTAAACCTGCAGAACCCAACCTAGACCACCCCTGCATTGAAAACACTAAATTTGGGATTACCGGTAGGGGTGGGCATAGTTTGGACAAACCCGAAATCCGAATTTTTTGGATTATTGGTTTGGATTTTCGGATTAAGG
Organism: Nicotiana tomentosiformis; assembly: GCF_000390325.3. Classification (NCBI taxonomy): domain Eukaryota; kingdom Viridiplantae; phylum Streptophyta; class Magnoliopsida; order Solanales; family Solanaceae; genus Nicotiana; species Nicotiana tomentosiformis. The sequence goes on from NC_090820.1 coordinate 43,422,052, forward strand.
ATTACATTTTGGTTTTGATTTTAAAAATTTTTGAATTTCGGATTGGATATTGGATTCTGTACTTAGGATGTTTGGATATCCGAAAATCCGAAATTTTTATACTTTACATTTAGTTCATTATTTGCATGCCAATAATAATAAGTCCAATACCCTATTCATTAAATATTGTCTCATATATTCAATTAATTACTAAGTTACTGTCAGAATACATTCTATTTAGACATGGTTTTACTATTGCTACTTCTTATCGACCGTATTAATGTCTCTATTGCATTTTCTTGATAATTATTTCATTACTTGAATATTTTATTTGGATCATTGTGGTGAGAATGAGAAACTTTTAAGGCAATTTAACATGAGTACTTTATTTGGATATTAATTTTTGTAAGAAAAGGAAACATCTCAATTTAAAAGCTCAAAAACGAAAATCCGAAATATCCAAACCGATTTATCCGAAACCGAACTTAAAAAATCTGATCCAATCCGAGCTTATTTGGATTGTCATTTCTTCAATCCGAAAATTCAAATCGAAATTTTCATATCCAATTTGAACTGCCCGAACGCCCACCCCTAATTACCGGAGTGGTAGAACTCCCTACGCGCCAGTAAAAGTTTGGGTTTCCAATACAAGTTAAAAAGTCAAATTTTCTCTACACATTAACAAAATATACTTTTTCGATTTACCTAGTTTAACCACCCATACCGGCCGAAATAAGGAAAGTTAACCTCAAGCATTATTCAACAAATCATTGTAATATATATAAGCAACCGAACTAAGTAAAACTAAGAAGTCGCTACATATAAGTAGTTACAGAAATTTAACTAAAAAATAGTTGTACATACTAACATAAAACGTGCAAATTCACATTGAATTTGTAAGGAGAATGCTTGAGTGAGTGACCATACGAGTCAGGAGCACAAACAAGGACGTGAAAGCGATTGGTAGAAACAAGCACATTAACTAGAGCTCTTAATCCCGGCGCGTCGATTCCGTCGTCGTTCGTCACCATCACCGTCGGTCGATCGCCGTCGACGAAGTTATCCTCCATTTCGCTTCTCGAAGTTTTCCGTTCAGTGAAAGTATTCGCAAATTTTTATCTTACCCGTTTGGCAATGGATTTTATTTCTTTTTTAAGGTTTAATTTGAAACATTATTTACAATTGAATATTTATTTTACAATTTAGTCCTTTTTCTAATTTCAACTTAATAGAGAATTTGAAATTTAAAAAAATAATTAAAATAATACAACAACAACAATAACATACCCAGTATTATCCCAGACCGTGGGGTCTGAAAACTAAAATAGTATTACAAGTAAAACAAAACTTCAACGTTTTTTCAAAATAAAAACATAACCAAAATCAATTGAATCTAAAATAAAATATATATGTATATATGAGCTAGTTTCCTTTTTAGTCATTTTAGAAAAAATAATTTTTCTAACCTTCAAAAGAATTTAACTTAAATTTCTTATTTTAACCTTAATAACAAGCTAAATGGTCACACAAATGTAAAATATGGACTATACAAAATCTCACCAAACATGCTACATGACTCACTAAGGATGTATTACTCTGATTCTCAAATTAAAGTAAGTGTTCGCGGAGGCAAGAGATATTAAGCATTAAGCACAAAGTGAACATAAGAAACGAGACATAAGCGTTACAAAATATGTTATCCCGTCCATAAAGGCATCATAAAAAGATTAGAACATAGGGAAGATAATAGATATGCCAAGATCTTAATATGTTACTATCAAACAAGCCAGAGGCATTTAGAAATCACATCATTCTTCCTCCATTTTATTCCCTACATCCTACTCTACTAAAAAAAAAAGGGTTCACCATGTTCAAATTACATCTCACGAAAAAGAATCGAGGTACAAAGAAAAACTATAGAGAAGTATGACTACCTAAAGAAAACAACATGACATATTTTTGTATTTTTCTACTTTTTTGTATTATTTTTATGTTTTTAGTTAGACTTCAATTCCTCAATAAAACTGTCTAGGAGGTCCATCGTCAGAAAAGTCCGATCTCTTTTCCTATTGTTTTTTGATTTTTTTTTTATGAATAAGCTGCTAAACTACTACTAAAGTACTACACTACTAGCTCTACGAATTATGAAAGCAAACTAAAATCCAGAAGCTAACTAAAAATAAAAAATAAATATTATACTAATATAATAAGAAGCTAACTATCCAAAGGAACTCTCCCACCCTCACACTTGAAAGAGTGCAGTATCTGACACCCAAAATTCCAACCTGTCGTGATGGCGCCTAACACACTTGCTAAGCAAGCACACAATCACATAATAGCTAAACATTTAGAATAAAACATGTTTAAATAAACTCAACAACGAAAAATCTCATAAATATCTGATAAAAGTAACTGAAATACTATTACAACCACCCCAAAATCTGGTGTCAACGAGTACATGAGCACTACTAAATTTCAACATAAACCAAATTCTAGTAAATTTGTCTGAATAATAGAGCAGTACTTAAGAAAATAAAAGAAAGGAGAATCAAGGTTTGCAGGCATCATAGCAGCTACCCCAAAGTCTCCGAGCAGGTACCAGCACAAGATCTAGCAATCACTATGTCTAGATGTACTTGTATCTGCATACGAAGTGCAGAGTGTAGTATGAGTATAACCGGACCCATGTACTCAATAAGTAATATAACTAACGTTGGACTGAAAGCAATAACGAGCTCAGTAGGATACAGTCAGCACCAATATAATGACAACACCAGATATAATAATGACAATGGCAATGAATAACTCAGAGAAATTTCCATAATTAGCTCGTTCATGGTACAAAAATTTAGACATGCTTTCAAGTTCACAATTAAAGGCCAACCCTGATAAGAACATGTCAAGTATAACTAGCATGAAAAATGGTGCATCTCTATGCCTATATGTCAAATATGCATGTCAAATGTATGATTTCACGGTGATATCCCTGAGTACTCATTATCTCAAAAATACTCAATTTGTTTGTCAAATGCACACACAATCACTCAGCACTGTACGGATGCCTGGAATCAATGCCCATCGCCAAAGCATGTGTATATATATCATTATGCATGCGCTCACTGCTGGTATGTCAGACTTCGGAGGGCGGATCCTACCCAAGAGCTAATATAAGGCCTGATGTGGCATGTAGTCCGCTCCACAATAATAAATAAGCCAGTAAGGTTTGCTGCGGCGTGCAACTCGATCCACAATAACACTCACAATCCGGCTCTCGGGCCCACTCAGTCATCAATATCTCAAGTCTCAAGGGCTCACACATCTCGTACCACTCAACCCAAACAATGATAACATGTAATGTAATACTGAATGATAACAGAGATTGAGATGTGATATGCAAATGAAGAATCATGACTTAGTACGTAATTGTAGTTAAAGCAAATAACTCAAAAATAGTAGAAATAACCTCATTAAGTTACAACCGAATAAGCACATAGCCTAACATGATTTCTAACATGAATCACACTTCAATTAGTCTAATAAGTATGGATTACACAGATAAAACAAGACTTGATAGTAACTCAGTACAAAAATCCACCAGGATCATGGTTACCACGGTGCACGCCCATACGTCCGTCACCTAGCATGTGCGTCACTCGAACACAACATAAATAACATGTTTTTGGGGATAATTACCCTTAATTCAAAGTTTAGAAATATTACTTACCTTAAAACGCGTAACTTACTACTCCAACAAGCCCATGCCTCGCGAATCAGCCTCCGAACGACTCGAATCTAGTCACAAACAACTTAATGCAAGCTATAGGAATCAATTCCATACGATAAAGCTAAGATCTTTAACCAAAATAAAAAAAGTCATCCCCAAGCCCGCATCTCGGAACCTGGCAAAATTTACAAAACTCGAACACCTATTCAATTACGAGTCCAACCATATCAAAATCATCCAATTCCGACCTCAAATCGACTTCCAAACCTCTATTTTTTATTTTTAAAAAGTTTCCACAAAATCCCTCATTTCTTCACTTTAATTCACTATTTAGATGCTAAAACAAAGATGAAATCATGAAATATTAACAAATCCGAGTAAAAAATACTTACCTCGATCCAAAATTTGAAAATCCCCTTCAAAATCGCCCAAATCCGAGCTCTACAACTCAAAAAATAAAATAATAGAAGGTTCCTCACGTTCGCGAAGCACAAATCTCCCCAGCTGCCAATTCCTCATTCGCGAACGCGATGACCGTTGATCTTATGCCTCCCCAAACATGATCCCTCTCCCACGAACTTGAAGGGTAAATGTCTGATGCCCCAAACCGGTCTTCCTTCTACGCGAACACGAGTCCTGCTCGCGATCGCGATGACAGCCCCATCAAGCCTTCATGAACGCGACCCTTGTGTCGCGAACACTAAGAGTAAAAACCCACTTGCCATCAATAACACTACGCGAACGCGGACCCTGTGTCGCGAACGCGAAGACGAATGCACCATATACCAGATCAGTAATTTTTTTAGACTAATATTTAGCCGAACTTCATCCGAATTACACCCGGGACCCCAGCCAAACATACCAACAGGTCCTAAAACATGATAAGAACTTAGTCGAAGCCTCAAATCACATCAAACAACATCGAAATCACGAATCACACCCCAATTCAAGCTTAATGAACTAATGAACTTCCAACTTTCAAAAACAATGCCGAATCATACCAAACCAACTCCGATTGACCTCAAATTTTGCACACAGGTCATAAATGACACAACAGACCTACTCCAACTCCCAAAACTGAAATTCGAACTTGATATCAACAAAGTCAACTCTATGTCAAAACTCTCAACCATCCAAATCTTCAACTTTCCAATTTACGCCAGTTTAAGCCAAAACGACCTACAAACCTCAAATCAATATCCGGACATACTTCTAAGTCCAAAATCACCATACGAAACTATCAGAACCGTCAAAAATACATTATAGAGTCGTCTATTCAAAAGTTAAACTCCGGTCAACTCTAACAACTTAAGCCTCCAAACTTGGGACTAAGTGTATCAATTCACTCTGAATCATCCCCGGAACCAACCAATCACCCCCGGCAAAGTCACTAAACCACAAATGAACATAGAATAAACGATAAATGGGGAAACGAGGCTACAATACTTAAAACGTGTGGCCGGGTCGTCATACCCCAATGCACAAATAAAACAAAAATAACGAGAGTGAACAGAAAATCCCTAAAATGCCAAAAGCCGAAGCAATAGCAGCTCGTGAAGTACTCAGACTTCTCCAATTCATGGTCCTATATGGGCACCCCACACTTAGTTCTAACCATCTAGCTCGCTTTTGCATATATCCTATGACCTTGCTTCCCATGCTCATAATCCTACAAAATAAAAACAAACTCTACAGAAATAACATAATAAAAAATAACAAAAATAAAAAAAGCAGCAAAGCTAGCCTCCCAACAAGGGATGATTTATAGTTGCAGTTGAAAATCATAAATTTTCAAAGTCTTACAACAGAATAACTATTGTGTCATATTTAAGACCACATAAAATTTAATGCACAATCAAATAGGTTCACATAAATTAAAATAAATGGAGTATATTTTTTTGACTTTAACTTCAAAATTTTCTTCTTCTTTTCAATTTAAATCAAATATTGCGGCTGCATTTCAATGAATTTTAAAATGATAAGTACTTGCCCGCTCATGATGTTTACATCAAACCAAATAGTTTAACCATAAAAGTTACAAATTAAAGTGTATATACATATCAATTAACTATGATTAACTAATAAATAATTTATATTAATAATAAGTGCCATATATTCATTTGCTTCGTGTAAATATCAAGTACGTGCAAACTTTTACCTTCTAAAACCTTCAAGAGTATTGGAATAGATATTTGCTAGTTAATATCGCTCGTACTAGTATCAAGTTGTTTCAGACTTTGGTCAATAATTACTTCTACACAACAATAATATCGTGCATAACAAGGGAAAACACATCTTTGATCTTTCTATCTCTTAAGAGTAAATCAGAAAAATAATTTTATTTTTCAAATGAATCAGTGAAATTATTTCCAGTGGTTAGACATATATTGAGAGTAAGCTTAAGTTTCTTCAGAATCAGAAAGAGAGGAAAAATAAATGTTCATTTAATCTTGCGTCTTATATTAAACTGCATAGATCTAGCTCATATTCTCAGTGTATCTTGGAATTGAATTTTTGTCTGCAATATAGGTTTGAGTGAGAAGATGAGGAAAAAAAGAGGAGCTTATAGTGTAAGCTAAGATAAGAATTGAAAAAAAAGAAAGAGCTCAACTTCATTAATAATCCAACACGTATCTATTTACAAATTACACGTGTGTAACTAATTATGAGCCTACACAATCTAACCACTGCTCTTATAGCCCGTTGGCCAGACTTTTTTTTATTTTTTTGGGGCCAAAAGTATTTTTTTTTGTCGAAAGTATTTTTAAAAAAAAATTGAAGTTATTAGAAGGAAAAAAATATTTTTGAATAGAAGCAACAACAGTTTTTGAGAAACAGAAAAAAGTAACTTCTCTTCAAAAAGTACTTTTCTGATAAACACTTTTAAGAAAAATAAACAGTTTTTAAAAGTTTGGCCAAACACTAATTACTGCTCAAAAATATTTTTAAATTAATTAGCCAAACACAAACTGCTTCTCACCAAAAGTACTTTTTAAAAAAATACTTATGAGAAAAACACTTTCAAAATAAGCTGATTTTAGAAGATTGACCAAACAGGCTATTAACCACCTAACTAATACTTAGCTTGTTAGTCCAAACTTTTAAAATAAGATTCTTTTGAAAATTGCTTTTTTTAAAAGTATTTTGGTGAAAAGTAATTTGTGTTTGGCTAATTAATTTGAAAAGTACTTTTCAGCAATAATAGTGTTTGCCAAGCTTTTAAAAAGTATTTCTAAGTATATTTTTTTCAAAAGTATTTTTGAAGAGTAGCTACTTTTTTCTGTTTTTCAAAAACTATTACTCAAAAGTATATATTTTTTTTCTTATAAAAGTTTGATCAAATACTTTAACTTAAAAAAACTTTCTTTTAAGAAAATGCTTTTGACCCCGGAGAAAGCAACTTGGTTAAACAAGTTATACTTAACAATAATTAGCCAGTTAACTATCTACACTAGCTCCAGTTAAATCTTAATTCAAGTTTACCTAACCTTAGATAACATCATTCTCAACATCTTAAAGACCTGTCTCAATTTTTTGTTGAAAAAGGATGAGATGGGATGAAAGAGATATACCATAGTATGATGTCTCTATCAATATTAATGTCAGGTTCTTGATTTGATTTGGCTATCTTGTTGATAATTAACTAAAACTAAAAAATTGTGATGATCCAAAATTGTCATCTTTAATTTAAATATTTATTTCTGTATTTTATGAAGATGTTGGGAGCTTACCTGCTATGAGTTATTATCACGACCCAAAAATCCAACTAGTCGTGATGACACCTAACCCAATCCGTTAGGTAAGCCAATTACCAACTATTCAATTACAATGGCAATTATTTAAAAGAAAATATCAAAAACCAATATATTTTCCCATGAACTAGTAGTACAAATCATGAGTTTCTAATAATAGAGTATACAAAGCGTAAATGAAATAAATACATAGTCTGTTTGAATAATACATAAGCAGAGCTTTTATAAATCTAAGACTACCCTGAACAAGAGGCAGCTACAACAGGAACGCAGGTACATTTTCAAATCCCGCAACCATCGAGCACAACAACAACAACAACCAATATCTGCACAAAATGTGCAAAAGTGTAGTATTAGTACAACCGACCACATGTACTGAGTAAGTAACAAACCTAACCGTAGGTTGAAAGTAGTAACGAACTTCCACCAAGGTCGGGTCCAAAACCAATAGTCCACAACAGTCCATAACAACAATAAGCAAATAATACCAGAAGTAACTCAGAGATAAAATGCTCAGCCAAATCATGATTTCAAAAATAATAGTTCTTCCTTTCAAATCCATCAGTAAAAACTCAAATCTTTTGCCGAAGTTACCAATAATATGAATAGTTTGAAAACAATAAATTTTTCCAAAAATCTTTTCAATAATAAACAATATATTTCATTTTCCTTCCGGATAACTCGTGTAAAACAAATGCATCACTATGCCCATCTGTCAAAATATGTGAGAAATCATGAATAATGTGATACCGTACAGCATGAGGAAAACACATCTCTATGCATATATGTCATGTGTGCATATCAATGCAATGTATCTCAGAGATTGCACTCATGTACTCACACTCTTAGAGTACTCAATCTCATTGTCTCGCATTCTCTCTCACTGTGCTCAGCACACTCAATCACTCAGTGCTATACAATACCTGCTGCGGCATGCAGCCCGATCCCTATTTATAGTCGACTGCGCTCACTGGGGTGTACAAACTCATGAGGGGCTCCTACAGCCCAAGCGCTATAAGCACGGACAACTCACATGCTGCACGGATAACTCACGTTCCATAATATAAATATCTGGATCCGCACGACCAACTCACGTGCTGCACGACCAACTCACGTGTTGCACGACCAACTCACGTGCAATAATAATATAAGGATCCGTACGGCCAACTCACGTGCAATAATAATATAAGGATTCGCACGGCCAACTCACGTGCAATAATAATATAAGGATCCGCACGGCCAACTCACGTGCTACACGACCAACTCATGTGCAATAATAATATAAAGATCCGTACGGCCAACTCACATGCAATAATAATATAAAGATCCACACGGCCAACTCACGTGTTGCACGGCCAACTCACGTGCAATAGTAATATATATAAAGTCAACATGGCTTGCTGCGGCGTGCAACCCAATCCCATAAATATCCTCACAAATCAGGCCCTCGGCCTCACTCAGTCATCAACCTCTCCAGTCTCTCAGGCTCACAATGTCATAAAAATATCACAGAGACTGAGATATGATATGCAATGAAATGAATATGACTGAGTATGAATTTTCAATTTAACACAATAATTTACAGCAATATGACCTATGTGGGTCCCAATAATACTGGCACATAGCCTCAACATGATTTTTAATATGCTTTTCAGCTCAATTTCTTTAACACATAAAACTGCATGAAAAATGTCAAGATTTTTTAACTATAAAATTCCACAGAAATAATTATGTCATAATTTTTATAGTGCACGCCCACACGCCCGTTATCTAGCATGTGCGTCACCTCCCAACAATTCACAAAATACATATATTCATGGTTCATACCCTCAACTCCAAGATTAGAAGAGTTACTTAACTCGAACAAGCCAAATCTAATGTCGAGCAAGCTAAGCAATGCTCCAGAAATTTCATTCTGCGCGTATCAACTTCCAAACGGCTCGAATCTAGTCACAATTAATTTGATTCAGTCAATAAAATTTATTGGAATTAATTCCATAAGAAAATGCTAATTTTCCATCAAAATTCGAAATTTAGTTCAAAAATCGCCCGTAGGGCCCACGTCTCGGAATCCGACGAAACTCACAAAATCCAAACCCGCATTTAACCACGAGTCCAACCATACCAAAATTACTCAAATCCGACCACAACTTGGCCTTCAAATCCTCAATTAAAGTCTATAAATTTTCTACTATTTTCAACCCAAAACACTAATTTGTTGATAAAAATAATAATAGATTCGTGTAATTTAACCAAAATCGAGTTAGAATCACTTACCCCAATACATATGGTAAAAATCGCCTAAAAATCACTTCAATCCGAACTCCATAGCTCCAAATGTGTTAAAATGGCCGAAACCTCAAAATATATCTTTTGTCCAGGCATTTACACTTCGCGATCGCGGAAAATGCTTCGCGGCCACGAAGCACAAAAATTTTCAGCCCAAAATTTGCCTTTCGCGATCGCGAAGAACAAATTCCCAGTACTTCGAGACAACCTCTAGTATAATGGTCATAACGTTTTGTGCAAAACTCCAAGTTGCAAATAGTTTAACTTTCTGAAAACTAGACATCAAGGGCTATAACTTTCATTTGTTTTTCATCTCCCAAATTCCTTACAGATTTCTAGATATAAGCTTCCAAAATCAGCCATGTGCAACGGAGATTTCCAAACTCTTCCCGGATAGCCTATAGTGTATCTACCATAAATTTTTGTATACAACTCCAAATTATAAATGGTTTACATTGCTGAAAACAAGATATCAAGGGCTACAACTTTCATTTTTGGATCATCTCTAAATTCCTTATAGAGTGTGAGATATAAGCTTCCAAAGTCGGGTCAGTGCAACATAGATTTTATTCTACGCGATCGCGAAAGAGCTTCCGCGATCGCGAAAGAGCTTCCGCGATCGCGATTCACAAGGTTCCAAACTGCTGTTTTCTCTTCACGAACGCGACCAAATATTTGCGATCACGATGCACACCTCTGTAGGTAGAAACGAGCAACTAAAATTGGCCTAGAAATGGTCTGAAACTACCCCGAAACTCACCCGAGCCTCTCGGGACCTCAACCAAATATACCAACAAGTCCTATAACATCATACAAACTTAGTCGAAACCTCGAATCACCTCAAACAATGCTAAAACTACGAATCACACCTCAATTCAAGCATAATAAACTTTGAACTTTCAAATTCTATATCTTGTGCCGAAATACATCAAATCAATCCGTAATGACTTTAAATTTTGCACACAAGTCATAAATGATATAACGAATCTATTCCAATTTTCAGAATCGGATTCCGACCTCGATATCAAAAAGTCAACCCCCGATCAAACTTCCCAAAAATTTAACTTTCGGTATTTCAAGCCTAATTCTACTACGGACCTCCAAATAATTTTTCGGACACGCTCCTAAGTCCAAAATTACCATACGGAGCTATTAAAATTATCAGAATTAAATTCCGAGGTCGTTTACACATAAGTCGATATCCGGTCACTATTTTAACTTAAGCTTTAAACCTTGAAACTAAGTGTTCCAATTCATTCCAAAACTTCACCGTACCCGAACCAATTGCCCCGGCAAGTCACACAACAACTATAAAGCCTAATTTGAGCAGTAAATGGGGAAACGAGGTTGTAATACTCAAAATGACCGGTTGGGTTGTTACAGTTACGTATCACCGGAATAGTTGATGTTAATGTCGTTTATTTTCTAGAAATATATTTCTTATGAGGCATGTTAGTATTGTTTTCATGTTATGTTACATTGATTGGATAATGTATGTGTTGTTAGGATTGGTTTTTGGGATTCTCTGGAAGGTGGATAGGCCTAGTTACAAAGGAAACTTTGGAGAAATTTTTGGAAATTTTGGGAGTTAGTAAAATTCGAGTAATTAAAATATGCAAAAGAAGAGATAAGTTATGTTATGTATTTGGGGGCGGACTTTACTTCTCATTCGAGGACTATTAACATGATGGACACCTATTGGATATGATAATAAGTGTACGAGTCATATTATAAGTAATATGGGGTCTAAGGAAAGTCCTAAGTCTAAGCCAAGTTGGAAAATTTCATAATAGACTAAAGTTCCAAGTGAGTACGCACAAGAAAACATTTTGGATGAGAATATCTACATATATATAATGAGTTATGTGATGGAAATACTATCAAATGAAAGATCTTCGAGTCTAGTTTCTAACGCTTCAAACCATTCATCATTTGGATATGTATACAGAAAGTTATGGCCATTTTACTGGACATGTGTCATATGCGCGTCTGGATGCGCGGCCGCGCATATTTGAGACTTTCTGCCTCGGGTGCGCGGCCACTTGCCCAGGTGCGCGGACGCGCACGTAGGAGCTTATTTAATACCCCCAAGGCCGGATAGGGGGAGGGGTTAAGTCATTTTTGAGCTAAAACCTGATATTTTTAGAAAGAAGTGAGAGTGTTCTAGAGAGAGGAAGAAGCTCAAGTGTCTTGTTCATCAAATCTTGCTCAAGCCTTGAAATCCAACAAGAAATTTCTCAAGTTATTCATCTAAGAGGTAAGGTTTCATACACTAGTTTTTCAATTTCGGATTTGGAGAGAAGATGGTTGATTAGGAGTATGATTCTTGGGTGTAAGAGTATTATTTATATATGCTTATACCAATAAGGTTTGTGGGAAGATTTTTGAGTTCAAATGGGTAAAGATTGAGTTGAAAATGGTAGAAATCTTCAAAACCTTTAATTTAAGATTTGAAGGTTCATTTGACATCGAAATTTGATAATTTTTGTATGGTTGGACTCATCTCGTAACGGTTGTTCGAATTTCGTAAGTTTTTCCGAGATTCGAGACGTGGGCCCCACTGATATTTTTAAAATAAATTTTGGATTTTAATCCGAAAAATTAGTAAATTCATGTGAAATTAATTCCTACGAATTGTATTGAGTATATTGAATTGTTTATGACTAGATTTGAGGGTTTCAGACACTAATTCGCGAGACAAAAGTTTATTGGATTCATGAATTTGGTTGCATAGCGAGGTAAGTGTCGTGGTTAACCTTGACTTGAGGGAATATAACCCTTGAATTATTTGCTATGTGAATTTTATGTGTAACGATGTATAGGCAAGGTGACGAGTGCCTATACTTTGTCAAATTAATTGTTTGCTTAATTATTTTAACATCTTAAATTATTTAGCACACAAATTAATTATTATAATAATTGTTTCTCTCATATTCCTTGTCAAATATCAATTCTAGAATTTCTACAATAATTGCTACATACTTATTTGATTTATGTGACTTAATTGCTACTTGACATTTAGCATATTAAATATTATACTGCCTATTTTCTCCCTAATTTCCATAATTAATTGCTACTTGTCATTGTTTGTTTCATAAATGAATTATAATTATTGTATGCCTTGATGCTTAATAGTTTCTCATTGAACGTGGTATTTATTGGAGTATTTTTATTACATTTAAGAGTTGTTAAAAAATATTGGGGGATCGGGTTGCACTCCGCAACAAAGTTGTTTAAAGTTTATATTGGGAGATCAGGTTGCACGCCGCAACGGATTTATTTAAAGTTTATATTGTTGGAGCGGGTTGCACACCGCAACAGAATTGATTGAAATGAATATAATGGAGGAACGGGTTGCACGCCGCAACAGAATTAATTGAAATGAATATATTGGAGGATCGGGTTGCACGCCGCAACCGAATTGAATGTGAATATATTGTGGGATTGGGTTGCACGTCGCAACGGAAACTGATTGAAATAATAATTAGTTATGACTGCCGAGTTGGTTTCAATTGTTGAAATGAGATACTTGTTTTATTTCTATTGTTGTTGTTATTATTATTATTGCGTACAGGTTAATGTATGTGACCTGCCTTAGCCTCGTCACTACTTCGTCGACGTTAGGCTCGGCACTTACCAGTACATGGGGTCGGTTGTACTGATACTATACTCTGCACTTCTTGTGCATATTTTGGAGTTTGTCCCAACGACATACTGTAGATTTGCCCGGATACAGCTACCAGTGGTATAACTGCACAACGTTCGCAGTTCTGAAGTCCCCTTCTATATTATCTCAGTTATGTATTATATTTCAAATAGCTTGAATTTTATTCAGACCTTTATTTGTATTATTCTAGAAGCTCGTGTACTTGTGACTCCAGTTCTGGGATGGTATTTAGATATCGCGATTATTATGGATTATTCACTTTATTTCAGACTTTATTTCCGTATTTATTTTTTTGTTATTAATTAATTTAATTTTTTTTGTTAAAATAGCTAATTATATTCTAACGTTGGCTTGCCTAACAAGTGAAATGTTAGGCGCCATCAAGGTCCCGAAGGTAAAAATTTCGGGTCGTGATAAAAACCTCAATGACAAGCTTTTTGATAGGAAAGGCGGTCACAAGAAGAAATGCCCTATTAATGAATTCGCCTTCGAGCTTTGCCTGTCCTTTATAATAAAAAATTCTGACTCGGTCCGGGAAGCGCTATTAACGATTTTTTCAGATGCATCCTTTATCTTTTACTCGTCTTATGACCCCTTGGTTATATTTGAAGTACTCCCTCCGTTCACTTTTACTTGTCCACTATGGACTTTGCACACTCCTTAAGAAATAATAAATAAAGTGCATAATTTATCATGATACCCATATTAATTGATGCATGTTTTTAATGGATTTGAGAAAATTATTTGAAACGAGTAATTAATATTGTGGATATAACAGAAAAAAATAAATTGTCTTCTCTTGATATGCTAAAAGTGACAAGTAAAAATAAAAATCTATTTTTAAAATACTGGACAAGTAAAAGTGAGCAGAGAGAGTATAATAAATAACACATTTTAAGCCCATATGGTGTAGAAAACACTCTTAAGAGAGTGAGAGGCGAAAATAAGAGCCCGTTTGGACATAATTTTTTTTTTCTTTTTCCAAAAAAGTTTCACTTTTTTTTTTAAATCAGCGTTTGTTCATAAAATTTTTAATTTTCATTTGAAGATATATTTTAGAAATTTTCGAAATTTTGAAAAACTCCAAAAGGCTATTTTTCAAAATTTTCACTCACAAAACTTAAAAAACAACCCAAAATTATATTCATGTCCAAACACAACTCTAAATTTCAAATACTATTTTTACTTTAAAAAAATATTCTCCATATTTTGAAATTTTACAATTCTTATGTCCAAACGCCCACTAAATATCAAAATTTTATTTTGATTAGCATTTTTTACACGCCCCCTCCTCTCCTTTATTTTTTTCTCATCACATACACCCTTTCTTTATAAAATTTTCTTCGTCATTCCATTAATTCTTCCATGTGACTGCCATAACCAAACACTTTAAACCTAGTAACGGAGAATCTGAACAACAATTATCAAATGAATCTTTTTTAGATGATATTGGCCGCAATTTCCAGGTCTCGAATATCAAAACAAACATTGGCCGGAAATTTTTTCCGGCAAGCTTCTATTTTTCCGGTCAGCCTTCAACCTCTTTCATTCATCTCTCTCCTCCCAATCCATCCTCTTTTTCAGTATTACTTAGCCAAGAATCATCACGAATGACTTAAAAACTATTTTATCAAGTTGAAACTCAAATATTTGGAGATCCTTTTAGTTGGCATGAAGGGGCGGGAGTGAGCTTCAACAGTTTTCTGATGAGGTGAAATAGGAAAGAAAAGAAAAGAAATAAAATAAGAAGAAAAGATATAGAATAAATAAATAAAATTTAAATTAATTGATTTTACATGTGTAAGTAAAGATTGGTGTGTAATTTACACTTTTTTTTGAAAGTGAAATTGGCTTTAAAAGGTACTATTATTTGTTACACTTCAAACAATCAAACACAGCCGCATATACCAACTGACCAACCACCGAAAAATGTTAACAGTAATCTGTTTAATAAGGAACCAAATTTAAAAATATTAAAAATCTTGGATAAACTTTATCAATGATAAAAAGCTAATCTTTTATCACTAAAATCTCTCTAACACGGACATCATCTCAACAATAGAAACATAAAAAAGTATTCCAACCTAGAGGAAAAATTATGACTATGGGTGGCAAAGGAGGTCGGGTCGGATATGGACGGTGAAAAATGAGTAATTCAAAAATGGATAAATTATCCGATCCGATTCATATTTAAAATTGATAGAAAATAGATTAACCAGTGAATAATATCGATATCCATATATAATTACTTTTGGGAAAATTTTTAGTCTCCAAAACTTGAGTAACCCCTAATTTGAGTTTTTATAAATGTAAAAATTAAACACATTTGTTATCTATTTTCTAAGTGGATAATATGTCCTTATTTATATTTGACCCGTTTTTAAAAGCTCATTATCCAAATTATTTTTAGTAGATAATATGAATGCATTGAAAAGGAGAAGAAGAATGAGAGAACAGAGAGAGAAGAAAGTTCTCGATATTTTGACTCTATTATTTCATCTGTCTTTACACGTGTGTAACCCTTTACATATATATCCCCTACTCTAACTTCTTCTAACAGTACATATAACTATCTATTAGTGCTAAACTAATACTAATCAATTATGTACAACTACCATTGCTTATGTACAACATTATACTGCACATGTTGATTTCAACACTCCCCCTCAAGTTGGGTGATGAAAAATATTTATCATACCCAACTTGCTAACCATTTCACTGTGCAGGTGCTTCCCAAGTGCCTTGGTCAATATGTCTGCTATCTGCTACTTGCTGGGCACATGTGTTGGTTTTATCATCCCTGTTTGCAATTTTTCTCTAATAAAATGACAGTCAATATTTATATGCTTTGTACGTTCATGATATATAGGATTTGATGCAATCTGCAGTGCTGCTTTATTATCACAATATAACTCCACGGGCAAATCAACTTTCATACCCAACTCTTCAAGCAATCCCTGCAACCATACCAACTCTGCTACAGTGTGGCCATACTCTTGTATTATGCTTCTGCTGAGCTTCTTGAAATTGTACTATGCTTCTTGGATTTTCAGGAGATTATTGAATCTCCAAGTTTTATGCAATAGCCTGTTACTGATTTTCTGGTCACTGGGTACGATGCCCAATCAGCATCACAAAATGCAATAACCTTGCCGCTTTGTTTGCTACTCATTAGCAGACTTTTCCCTGGGCAGTCTTTCACATATTTTACTACTCTTAGGGCTGCTTCATAATGAGATTGCTTTGGTGCATTCATGAACTGACTTAGAGTCAGCACTGCAAAAGAGATATCTGGTCTTGTGATTGCCAGATATAGAAGTCTGCCAATTAACCTCTGGTATACTCTTATGTCTTCAAGTTCATAGTCATTCTCCTGCATCCCAAACAACTTGTCATATTCCACACTAGTTAGCTTCATATTTTGATCCATATTTCATCTGATATAAGCTGATAGAGCATATTTCATCTGATTCATGACAATGCCTTTGTGTGATCTTGTAAACTCTATACCAAGAAAAAAATTGAGCTCCCCTAAATATTTCATCTTGAAATTACCATTCAGAATCCTTTTAGCATCTTGTATTAGGCCATTGTCACTTCTTGTAATTAGGAGATCATCTACATATACCAATATGATTACTATATCCCTACCACTCCTTTTGATAAACAATGAATAGTCCAGTTTGCTTTGGCTAAAACCAGAAACTACAAGAGCTGAAGTCAGTTTCAGGTTCCATTGCATGCTGGCACTACTTGAGTAGTCTACACACTCTAGTCTCCCCCTGACTACCAAAGCCCTGTGGTAAGGACATGTAAACCTCCTCCGAAAGATCACATTAGAGGAATGCATTATAAACATCCATCTGGAACAAAGGCCAACCACACTGAGCTGCCAAGGCAATCACACTCCGTACTGTGACCATCTTTACTACAGGGGAAAAGGTCTCATGATAATCCAGACCCTCCTGCTGAGTAAACCCCTTCTCTACTAGCCTTGCTTTATACCTCTCTACAAACCCATCAACTTTGTATTTGACTTTGTAAACCAACTTAAAACCTATGGGAGACTTCCCTGCAGGCAAGGTTACTAACTTCTAGGTATTATTATCTGTGAGAGCTTGAATCTCAAGCTTCATAGCTTGTACCCAATTATTGTCAGTAATAGCTTGGTGAAAGATGTTGGTTCAATGATGGAGGAATAGGAAAATAAACATGTTTGATAAGAAGAGGATAAGAAAGAGTAATTGATGGAATCTGTGATGGAGTAAGGAGTGGAGGATGAAGGTTTGACATGATGGATAAAGTCTGTAAGCCACAAGGGAGTTTTAGATGGCCTTCCAGATTTCCTCAAAGGAGCTGTAGGAGTAGGAGGCAAATCCTGGTGTTGTGGTGCTGAAGGCAAGATTGTAGGAGGAGCAGACAGGACATGTGAGGATGTTGGAGTAGGATAAGGAATATGAGAGGTAGATGGAGATGAGTGAACTAGAGATGACATATGAAAAGAGGTAGATGGATACAAGGGATGATCAGAAGAAGTTGAAGGAGAATCAGGATCTGGGATTGAGGGTGGTAAGGGATCCATAGAAGCTGGAAAGGAATCATCACAAGTAGAAGTTGGAATACTGGTAGGAAATATAGGTGTTGAGCCTAAATATAGAGTATGGAGAAAGGTGGATTTAGGATACTTAAATGGAAACAATATCTCCCTGAAAGAAACATCCCTACCGACAAAGAAAGTTCCATTAGAGATATTGTATAATCTATAATCCTTTTGAAAAGTTGAATAACCCATAAAGATAGCAGGCATGGCTCTTTGAGAAAACTTGTCAGTATTATGTAAGGTGGTTGCATAACAAAGACATCCAAAAACTCTAGTGATGTCAAGTGTGGGAGGATGTCCATGAAAAGCCTTATAAGGAGACTTCCCAGATAGGACTGAAGATGGTAATATATTAATAAGAAAGGTTGCAGTGAGTACACACTCCCCCTAGAATTTTAATGGTACATGAGCCTAAAACCTAAGGGCTCTAGCCATTTCAAGTAAATATTTGTGTTTCCTTTTTGCCACTCTATTTTGCTGTGGAGTGTGTACACAAGAGCTTTGATGTAAAATTCCAATTGATGAGAAAAGAGTTCAACACTGATAATTGAAGAATTCAAGACCATTATCTGATCTTATGATTTTAATTTTGGCAGAAAACTGATTTTTGACAAGTGTGAGAAATGATTTGATTAAAAGGAAGACATCACTTTTCATTCTCATCAAGTAGATCCAAGTCATTCTAGAGTAATCATCTACAATAGTAAGGAAATACTTGTATCCATTGTAAGTACATTGTCTATATGGACCCCAGACATCCATGTGTACAAGTTCAAAAGGAGATAGACTCTTCTTTGTACTAGTAGGAAAAGGAAATCTAATTTGCCTTGCTAAAGGACAAACCGTACAATTTAGAGTCTTTATTCAACAAACGATTCTTTAATGAAGGAATCTTTTGTAATGCTGCTACTGGAGCATGACCAAATCTTTGGTGCCCAATGGAAGAATGTGAGCATGACTTTGATGAGATATTGGATGACTCTAGGACTGGAGTAGTAGAGGCTGGAATTGTTGAAGGTATAAAAGAGCTGAAAGCAGGAGTTGAAGGTGTTTCAGGTACTTTGATAGATGGTGGTATCTTGGCAGGTTGAAGTATGTAAAGTCCATCCTTCTCCTTACCAATCCCCCTCACCCTGCCATTGTAGAGGTCCTAAAAAATGCAGAATTCAGGAAAGAATAATGCACAACACATCAGTTCTTTAGTTAGCTTTGAA
Organism: Nicotiana tomentosiformis; assembly: GCF_000390325.3. Lineage (NCBI taxonomy): Eukaryota > Viridiplantae > Streptophyta > Magnoliopsida > Solanales > Solanaceae > Nicotiana > Nicotiana tomentosiformis. The sequence continues at coordinate 43,441,277 of NC_090820.1, forward strand.
ACAGATAACAGATTGTATTTGAAGTTAGGAACATAAAGAACATTATACAGTTCTAGGTCATTAAAAATAATTAATGATCCTGTATGTGTTACTGAAGTAGTGTTGCCATTTGGCAGATGTACTTTACTAGAGTTAGAAGCAACAAAATGAGATTCAGTTAAGTGGTCCAAGCTAGAAACCATATGATTCGAAGCTCCAGTATCTATGACCCAAGCATTAGTTTCAGAACCTACAGAGTAGCATGCATTAAGGAGATCAGCTATACCTGCCATGTTTATCCTTGCATCTGTTATTGTTGGTTCTTTGTTAATTAACTTCAACAGTTGGTTATACTGTTCTGGAGTAAAAAATAGTATACTGTTGGGCCCTAATGAGCTGCCTACTGAGTTGGTTCCTTCAGATTCCTCAACACAGCTCACATTGTTGGTTGTAGGTCCCATGCTTCCTCCTGAATTTCCCTTGTCAAAAGTTCTCCTTTTGTTGAATTTGTTGTTAGGTGGATACCCTACCAGCTTATAGAAATTCTCTTTCTCGTAACCCTTCATATGACAGTAATCACATTGCAATACTCTATTTCTATTGTTCTTTCTGAACCTGTTACTTTGGATGGAAGCCAAGGCTGTAGGGTCATTCAAATCAAGTTGTTACAAGGATGGAGCTACCTGTGATATCATGTTTGATTGCACTCTTTGGCTTTCATCTTGCATGATCATACTGTATGTCTGATTGAGAGTGGGAACATGGATAGTCAACAACACTTGACTCCTTGCTTGCGCATATATTTCATTTAGACCTATCAGAAATTGTACCAATCTTTGTTGTTTCATGTGTTCTGCATATTCCTTATGCTTTGTGCAGTCACATGGCAATGGTACCATTGACCAATACTCATCCCATGCACATTTCAATTTTGAGTAATATTCTGACACTCATATACTTCCTTGGCTAGTGGTACAAATTTCTCGGAGCAGTTGATAAACTCTAATGAGATTTTTCTTATCAAATCTTTCCTTTAGGTCTGTCCAAACACTATAGGCATTGGTTGAGTATATTATACCATTCGCTAGTTCCTTAGACACTGAATTAGTTATCCAGGACAACACGAAAGCATTATATCTCTCCCATTCATGTTCCAAATTACCATTATAGTATTCTTTCCCACATTTTCCATCTATGAACCCTAGCTTATTTTTGGCTAATAAAGCTACTTGCATAGAATTACTCCAAGCCGTATAGTTTTCTAATCCCGTTAGTTGTTGAGGGATTAGACCACTACCTGGACTGTCGGAGGGATATAAGTATAGAGGATGCCTGGGATGTATGTCCGTGAACTTTTCTCTGTCGTCCTTCCCGATTTCCAAAGTTGTGTTCGTCATCGACGAGGCTTGGAATTAGTGAATCGAAGGTAGAATCAAGGTCGATCTTCAAGGAAAACCTTGTACTTTGCCGGAATTTGCGAATTATGAGATCGATCGATCGCAAACCCTAGGTGAATCGCCCAAATTGCTGACGAACTCTTTTAATTTCTTACTTCTCCGACAAAATTGAGTGAGTATATAGATACTAATCTTAGATTCCTCAAAGAATCAGCTCGAAAATTGCCATGGATCTATGGCTCTGATACCATATTAAAAGGGAGAAGAGAGCTGCTTTTCGAGCTAAAAATGAGAGAATAGAGAGAGAAGAAAGTTCTGGATATTTTGACTCTTTTATTTCATCTGTCTTTACACATGTGTAACCCTTTACACATATATCCCCTAATCTAACTTTTTCTAATAATACATATAACTATCTATTAGTGCTAAACTAATACTAATCAATTATATGCAATTACCATTGCTTATGTACAACATTATACTGCACATGTTGATTTTAACAGAATGAATAAATATTTTTTTATCAATTTTACCACCACTAATCATGAGAAACAATTTGGCATTCCCACCTCAATATTTAACCAGTAAATAAATTTAATACTGTTTCACTTTGTAATGTCCTTTATCATCGATTTATTGAAAAAATATTTTATTATGAAAGTTTCTTTTAGATTTTAATTTTCAGTAATTATTGCGGTTACTAGATGCTTACTCATTTATTTTGTTGTTTGATTTACATGTCAACAACAACCAGTATAATCCCAGGTTATTTTCGATAGACCTTCTGCTCCGTCACAACCTCTTGGTTGGAAAGGAAGTGGAGGTGCTCCCATCATTTCACAATATTTTTGCACATTTGAAAGGAAGTATAGTATTTAAAATCGACATAATTTCTATAAGAAGAAAATCATTCACACTTAAATGGAGAAGGCGAAACTGAAGGAGTACTAAAACCATAATGCCTAAAACCTGCAAATGATAGGCGAAATAGAGGATAAGTTGGTAAGTTTTCTGTGAAAATCTCTCTTACGTACGCAAAATCTGAAGTTACAATGGAAACTACAGCTTCAAAGAGGAGAAATGTCCATATTCCATATACTTCAAGAAAAGATTCAAGCTCAATAATCCCTCCTCCATTTCCCCAAGCAATCATCATCGAGATACTAGATCTCGAAGCTGCCCGTTAAGTCACTTTTTTTGATTCAGGTGTGCTTCAAAACCATGGCTTGCTCTAATATCTAGCTCTGAGTTCTCCGCTAATGACAAAGAATATCGCCACATCACGGTTATGTCAAGCTTTGGATCGGAGATAATTACCTCAAGGACTGTACTGAGGCATTTGACCCGGATTCTCCCATGCGCAAATCCCAGACTACTTGGTGTGTGGGTTCTGCCAATGGATTAATTTGTTTGAACATTGGACTAGTGTATATCCCGTTTGATAAGACTTCACCAAATGATTTATGTATTTGGAACCCATCAATTAGGAAGTCCAAGAAGTTGCCTGCCTCAGAAGTTACATTGAGGAGGGATTGTAATAGATTTTCAGGATATGGTTTTGGATTTGATGAGTTACATGACAATTATAAAGTTGTGTTTATTCTCAATACTTTTAGTGATTTTCCTTCATATGATACTAAGATCAGAATTTACAGCCTAAAGGCTGATTCTTGGAGAACAGTGGATAATTTTCAGGATGGCTTTATGGTAAATAGTTCAGGTATATTTGTTAAAGGGAAGCTTTATTGGACCTCACTTGCTAGTGTTCATGAGCTCAATGGCGACAGTAGATGCAACATCATGTGTTTTGATATATCAAATGAGACATGGGGAATGGTGGAGCAACCCAATTATGGAGAAGGCAAGTGGAGAAGCCAGAAAATTCAATAAGGGTGTTCAAATTGCCAGTGGGCTATGCAAGGGTGTTCAAAATCTATTTTTAATTACTAACAAATAATATTTTACCTTATACGTAGTATAATATTTCGGCAAAGGGTGGTTAGTTGACCACCCTTGGGCCAACATAGCTTCGCCCCTGGAGAAGGCAAATTTAGTTTGATGCCGGGAGTTTTTGAAAGTGATCTTATCGTGATTTGTAACCATGAGGGAAGTCATTATGATGTGTGGGTTATGAATGATTATGGAGTTGAAGCATTCTGGACAAAGATGTTCACCATTTACTGTCCCGATGATCCTGGGAATCATGTGCATTATCGACCCTTTGCCATGTCATTTTCACCGCCGATTTGCCGGTTAAATAAGGGTGAAATTTTACTTTTGTATCGATCAATGTTTATGATATACAATCCAAAGGATGATACAATCAGACAACCTGAGGTTACTAAATTTGAGAGCTGTTTTGAAACAGAAATCTATGTTGAAAGCCTTGTTAGTCCCTCGTTGGTTGCTGACTGGGGACACGATAACCATGAAGACTAACAACCATGTCGTCGATAACTGTAAGAGTTCTGTTTTACCTATTTCATTTTAATAATTGAAGTTCTCCTTTTGTATTTCCTTTTAATCATATATAGAACAAGACAGTGAATATCTTTGAAGCTATATGTTACATTTTCTTGTGTTGGTTGAAGTTCTTCTAAGCATTCCTCTTTTTTATTTTGTCACTATTTGCATGAAAAAGGGTTATTAGTCGTAGTATATTGTTTTTCAAAGTTCTAGTTAGAGTAAATATATGTTTTTTGTTGTCTTAAATAGAGGTTTAGAAATTAGAAGACATGATTTTCCTCTAGGCAGGGCGTCCCAACAGCTTGGTTAGTCTTACATTCAGGTTTTGCAGCACCTATTGTCCATTTCATTTGGGGATACTTAATAGAGCTAAAAGAAGAACAATAAGAATAATGAAGTCTTGTTAAGTTCTGACATAATATTCAATTTTGGTCTTTTTCCTTATATCAGGCTGTTTCTTTTCTCTTTCTCGCAATCTTTTTCTTTCTTTTACTTCTTTGGTGAATTAATGGCCGAATCTTGTTTCACTTTGACAAACATTGTGATGAAAGCACAAGCAATTTGGACGAGAAAATGAGATTTAGGAAGTAAAGCTGCAATAGTCATGAGGGTGGAGTGAACGACCAAATCTGAGGGTAGTCCAGGAGAGTAATGGACTTGGACTGAGCCCTTGTCTGATAGGGTTCTATCAATTTAAATTATAGAATGAGTAAAAAATATCATACTGATTTATTACTTTCAAAAAGAAATAGATCTACTTTACTGATTATTTATGCTTCTTTATGAATAGACTTGGACCACGTTTGCAATCGTTTGTAGTTCAATATTCTCAGAATTGTTAGTCGCTATAATGCATTCTACAAAATTCGTCACAATAGGGATCAAATCTACTTAATATCTCAAAACCTAGCCATCCATCTCTCGAAAGCCTTAAAAGGCTCGTTTGTTTTGGTAAGGTAAAATTTTATTAATAAGGTACCAAGATGGTACAATAAAGTTACAGAAAAATATCCCAAATTACAACATCAGCAAACTATTCTCCCTCTCCTAACACCTCTAGAAAGTCCATAAATTGATTCAGATTTCCTAACTGGCTACATTTATACCAAAAATACAGATTATGAAGACATATATTCTTAATTCTAATAATGTTATTTCTATGTCCTTCAAAGCAGGCCTGTTTCTTTCTAGCCATAAAGTCCATAGAATGCACAATGGAATGGTTCTACACATCTGTTTCAGCCTTCTAGGTACTTTTTGGGATTGTCAAGTTTCTAATAAGCCCCTCACAGATTAAGGCATCACCCCAAAAATACCACAATGCTAAAAAATAGATCCCAGCATTGGGTAGATACTCTGCAATGCAGAAGAAGATGGTTCACTGATTCTTGCTCTTATTCACATAGGTAACACATTATCCTGAGTTAAACAGACTCCCCAGGCTGCTATCCACCCAAAGCAAGCTACCTTAACTGGAGCTCTGATTTTTCAAATAATCTTCCAAGGCCAGTTGTTATCTCTGTGATTTGACTATTCTATCAGCCTGTCGTAACATCTTTTCACAAAGAAAGTTCTATCCTTGCTGACAGTCCAAATCAAAGATTCCACATTGTTATTAACTATTTGCCAACCTGTATCTGAGTAGAAATCAGAGATGGTACTGTTAGGATCGGGAAATCGGGTAGTGCGGAATTTAACCAAACAATGTTACAATGACAATAACAAAGACAATGCAAGTTGATAACAACGACAATTAAAGAAGATAAAGAAGATACCAATTTAACGTGGTTCGGTCAGTGTGACCTACGTCCACAAGCGAAGATGAGCAATTTCACTATACCAATAAGAGTATAAAAGAGAGTACAAAATTAGAGTAAATACTCTAATTAATCCCAAATACCCTAAGAGAATAACCTCACAAGATCATGCCAAAGAAAGGGTTCACACAAGTGCTTCCCAATACTTAACTCTCATACAAAACACTCTTAATAAAAGAGAAAAGAAAGAAACAAGAAATGAAGACTCATGTCTTGTTGGTTTGATTAAAATGAACTAATGTCCTTTCCTTTTATAGGCAAAAATATTTTGGCCTCTTAGTTGTAAAAGAAAAGATACAACTTGTGCAAATGATATCCACCACACAATGTAATATTTTTGGGTCCCAAAGAATATTGCCAACAAAGTATACACTTTGCAAATATGATTATACTTATGTGAGATGGATTACATTAGCCAAAATATTGGCCATATTACAGGTACCATCCTTGTTAACAGAATAATTGAACAAATTAGGGAATCTAAATTTCAGACATTCATCCCCTATCCATAAATCTGTCCAAAATTTGATTCTTTGCCCATTTCTAACTTTCAGTTTAGTATAATCCAAAAATTCTTCCCATAGTCCGCTAATGCACTTCCATTAACCACCTCTTGCCTTCATGTGTAAAGAAGGAGGTCTCCAGCCTTTCTTATTACCATAAATTGTATTAATCAAATTCATCCAAACTTTATTATCTTCCAGAATGTATCTCTAAAGCCATTCGAAAAGTAGGCTCTTATTATGCAATTTCAAATTCCTTAATCCTAGACCACCTCCTTTTTTATCATTTAATACCACCTGCCATTTAATTAAATGCAATCTGTTTTTTGTAGCATTCCCTTCCCATGGAAACTGGTTTCTCAAAGAATTCATCTTTTTTTTTCTACTGCAACAGGCATTGAGAATAAAGAAATCAAATATGTTGGCATACCATCCAACACACTATTAATTAGAGTGAGTGTACCCCTAAAGGATAGACATTGTTTCTTCCAAGGAATTAGCTTGCTTGCACACCTGTCCAGAACCCCTTTTCATATATTAGGATCATTTTTCTTTGCCCCCAAAAGAAGCCCTAAGTAAATTATTGGAAACTTCTCCACTTTACAACCCAAAATGTCAGCCAGTTCATCAATAATATCATCAGCATTTATACTGAATATACTATTTTTGGCCAAATTATTCCTCAAATTAGTGACTGCTTCAAAAGTTAAAAGAACTCCTTTGAGTTTTTTTTTGATAAAAAAATGATTTCCTTTGAGTTAAAGCATCTGTTCTTTTTCTGGCTCACAAAACAGTAGAGTATCATCAGCATAAAAAATGTGAGAGATTTAAACCCTGTCTTCATCAATACTTCCAAAGCTCATGACTTTAATCCATCCTAATTCTTCTGCCCTCATTAACATCTTACTGAAAGCTTCCATTACCACAGTAAATAAATAAGGGGATAAAGGATCCCTTTGCCTCAATCCTCTTTGAGATCTAAAATAGCCTTGGGGGTTTTCATTTATCAACATAGAGAACCTAACAGTGGAGATACAATAATTGATCCATTCAATCCACTTGTAACCAAAATTCATCTGCTTCATTATGCATAACAAACAAGATCAATCAACATGATCATATGCCTTTTCTAGGTCAAGTTTGCAAGCAACACCTCTCTTCTTCCTTTTCAACAGATATTCGATACTTTCATTAGCCACTGTAGATGCATATGTTATTTGTCTACCCTTAATGAAAGCATTCTCACTCTCAGAAACTAGTTTATCAATAACCAATTTCAGTCTTTCTGCCAACAGCTTTGCTAGAATCTTGTACACATTCCCCAATAGACTAATGGGCCTAAATTTTCACCTCTATTGCTCCTTTTTTCATGGGAATCAAAGAAACAAAAGTAGAATTTAGGCTCCTGATAAAGGTCCCCTTTTTATGAAATCTTTCAACAATTCTCCACATATTATCCTTTACTGTACTCCAATATTTCTGAAAAAATATAAGGTTGAAACCTGGGGCTTTGTCACCTCTAAAAGATTTGATTACATTTTCCACCTCCTCCATTGTAAATGATCTCTACGCAACCATTCCTTATCTTCACCTCCACTTGTTATTTTCTCGGGATAAAGTGACAATTTCTTCTCTATTTCCGCTCAAATGCTTCTCAATTTCTGGTTTTTTTTCGCTTAAAATGATGATTTACTCTATTCCATTTGGAGTTATGTTTCTAATCATTGATTTTCATAGTCAAACTGTTTGATATGTTCTTTAGCTCTTTGTTGGTTTTGTTTACCCTAAAAAATGGACAACAATTAAATCTGTATGTGATTTTAAGGATACGTGGATTAATTCAATACAAACGATAAATTGCGTTAGATTAAACAAATAAAGGACGTAATAGATTGTCAAACCACTAAAGGAGGGTAATTCTGAACTCAATGACAACCGTAATGAGATGTCTGCCCTCGATCCCGGACTCACAATAGCGAAGTACTGATGAACAAGAATAAGAACTTTGAATAACAGAGAAAATAAGAGTATATTGCCTTGATATGCGTGTTAAAGTATCTTTGATGAATAATCAGACCCCCTTTATATAGTAGAGGAGTTTTACCCTAAGTACAATTCTATAAAAGGTAAAAAATCTTCTATTTAACCAATCACCGGTTCTCTGCCGATACGTGCCGAGATCCACGCCGTGATATCTGCCTGGTCACGAACATCACGACTTTTTATTGGTATTGCTTTCTTAGGCCTTTGGGATTCAAACCGAACTCGGGGTCATGGTCTTGATACTCCCGAGGCCGAGCGTTTTGTTTGGATCCCGGCTCGAGGGGCTCCTTGTCTCGATTTTGGTTCCTTCCCGTTACGTCTCTCGCTTCGTTTTGCTTCATTTGAAGCCGAGGCACTTGGTTTCACCCTTATACATATAGTCCCCTCGTTTCTCGTAGAGTAAGTTTACGGAAACAATGAGAAACGACACAAGCACCTTGATTCCTTCTCCAACACGCCATAACAGAAACGACAAAATATTTGAAATGTCCCGTCAATTGTGTCATAATGACTTCAAACGCATGTCAGCCGGTCCCTGGATACAAAATGGCGCGAAGCCTCTATAAATACTCCCCTCCTTCATTCAGTTTTTACTTTTTAACCAAGCTTCTACCCTCGTATTGAAGTCGAGAAGACCGCTCCCGATGTGGTTGACCTCGAGAGGTCCGCTCTAGGCGCGACTACCGATGAACCGGCAGCCGAGCCTTCCTTGAAAATGTTCTTCACCGGGGGTTGTTCGGTCGTGGATGACTTTAAGGTCGAAAAACCCTCATCGTTGCAAGGCTGATGCGAGGCAATATCTATGTACATTTGCTCTATCACCGAGGTCGTCTTCCCTACGGTTCGTAAGGACTGTGGCTGGGCGGATAATGACATAATAATCTCTGGGCCCGATGACGACATTACTACCCATGTGGAGGGGTATCTTAGTGTTTACCTTACTTTTTCATAGTGGGCCCGGTGGACCCGGTTATTCTGGACTTCTGTTGGAGGTATGAAGTGTGCCTCGGTAAGATCCACCCATTGTTGTGGAGGATCATAATCCTCCGATTCTTTATGAACAAAATCGACTCCTGCCTGTTCATAATCGATCATCTACTCTGCCTGTACAGTCCCCGAATCTTCCCGGGGGGCTGATAAAGCTCATATGACGGGCCAGTAAAGCCCAATTTTCAAGCATCGATGAGGACCGGTATCGGGGCTGGCAGGGACGCTTTGTTTGGGTGAGGACCGCAGACTTGATCCCTGTCGAGTTCAGGCCATTTCCTGAGGAGTGGAATATATCACGTAAGCATGACTTTCTTTTAAATGTTGATTTTATGTTTTATCTCTCCTTTCTCATCTGTATTTGCTGTGGTGCAGCCCTTGCTCGAGTCCCAAACGCCATTACTCGAGTCCCAAATGCCATTCCTCGGCTCAGACTCACTTTTTTGGCTTAGGGACGAGCCCTAGGAAGGTGATGTTTTTATGGATGTGAGTCGTCCTTCCCCGAAGAGCGGGTGACAGCCGAGGGGGAAACAATAGAGGTTGATCCCCCTGAGGTTTAGGAGGCCGATGTAGATGTGAGGGCCGAGACTTCTCGAGATGCTGGCTCCACTCCGCCCGGTGTCATAGAAATTTTGTGGTCGCCTTCTTTCACCGAGTCTATGCTCGACAAAACCCAAGTGGTGAAGGAGCGATCCAACGAAGGGGCCCGGGGCCCACGATGTGGACGATCCCTCCGTTCCTTTTTCGAAGGTGTGGACTCAACTATCTTGGAAGACTTCTCCGGGTTAGGTGATTTGGAGTTTCCGAGGAAAGACCCATCTTCGGAGGTTGGTGGGCTGAACTGGAGCTCAAAATTAATCAATCGGTTCCTCGTCCCGAGCATGGATCCCGGTCGAAAGAGGTCAATAATCATCACCGTCTCGGAGGATGCCCGGGTTCTTTTCGCCCCCGTTGGAGTAGCTGGCTACCTCCGCTTCCTGGTAACTGAAGAAGACCATGAGAAAATGAACAAGGTGGATACGCCGTGCTTGTTTAATGAAGCACAGTAGGCGCTGAACCGGGTAAGGCGTCATTACACTATTTCATCTTCGGATTTAGTTTTTGATATCTCTCATGCCTTTTTTATGTTTTTGTAGGCCTCAGTACTTCATCATGAAAGTTTTCTCCGCTACCGGACCGAGATTAACCAAATCGAGGCTGAGGTCAAGGAGCTTGCTGAGATGAGGGACATGTATAAGCTTCTCAGCGAGTAACATTAATGAGAAGTTAAGAGTCTCCGAGCTGAGTTGGATGTAGCTCAGAAGGAGCATGCTGACCTGGTGGAACAGGTAAAGATTTTTGAAGTTAGTGATGACAAGTTAGACATGGCGACTAACGACCAAACCTCGCAGGTTGAGCAGAAGGTTGACAGGATAGACCAACTCCGAGCCGAGATCAACGAGGTCAAGGCCATGACCGAAGGGTGAAAAGGAAAAATGGACTGATTGGCTTCGTAGAAGGAGACTGCTCAGGAGTAGCTGGCATCGGTGAAGGTCCAACTCTGAGTGGCGAGAGAGAAGGCCGATGCAGGGGCTCAACAAATCGAAGGCCTCCAATCTCAACTAGGCTCGGTCATAGCTGAACGGGATGCGCTTGGCAAATAAATCGAAGCAACGAAGTCTGCGTCGGAAATAACCAGGGCTGATGCTGCAGAGATGGTAGCTAGTACATGGCTGATGCTGAGGTAGCCCAAGACCTCCTAAAAGTTACTGTTGAGTATGTGAAGTGGTTGTCCCTAAGGGAGTCTCTCGAGGAGGTCCATGACTGGGGTTTCGACCTGTCGGCCGAGATCGAAGATGCAAAAAGGCTCGAGGCCAAGGACAAGAAGCTGGCTAACCCCAGGGCTAAGGAAGACTCTGAGGTTTCCGGCAAACCCGAGGATGGAGAAGACCCCGACAGCTCTAGTGACGAGGCAACATCTGGTGAAGATCAGGCTTAGGCACCTTAGGGATTTTTCTTTGTTTTTGCATTTTGTTCATTTTGTTGTGGCCGTTATCGTTGGCCTTTTTAAAATACTTTTATTATAATATGTATACGACTTTTTTCCCTTTAGTAATTTTTGAGTTCGTTTCTTTTGGCTTCCCCTTTATGATTTGCAAAGATTCCAAATGCCTTAGCATACAATAAAACGTAGAAATAAGGTCTTGTTCGGAGGTTCAAACAAGGCTCGTTCTCGATGTAAATTTTGTTTGAAACTTGAGGAGGGCTCGGTATGATTGGATGCTTTCCCTGAAGTGCTTGTTTAGATATTTTTAGATTATAGTTTTGCTGAGGGTAGCCTTCAAACCGGTTTGGAATTTTTGAAGGCCTTTATGTTTTGATTACGGGCTTCGGACGTCTCCGAGCTATTTCTAGGGTGGTCGTAGCCTTTTAAGTTTGGGTAATGCCTAATAGGCTTTGTACCTTCTGGCTTCGATACCCGAGCCGTCTGAACCTGTCTTGGACGACAGTCCCCGAGTGGGGGTGGCCGTAGCTTTTTAAGTTTAGGCACTGCCTAATAGGCTTCTATGCCTCTGGTTTTCGATAGCCTGAGCCGTCCGAGTTTTTTTTGAACGACAGTCCCCGAGTGGGGGTGATCTCTTGGATCCAGATAGAGGCATCCCTTGGACTCGATATCCTTAATGAACAAAAATATAATAGTTTTAAGGGGAAAAATATGTATCTGCAAGGCAGGAACTTTCTTTCATTCCTGTGTGCAATATACAAGATTGTAAGTGTGTACAAACTTCGTGTTATGGCTTAGATGGTCTACGCGGACACGGTTCACTTGACCATTTGGCTCTTACAATAAATCATATCCACCGAGCTCAAACTATTCAAGCACAAAGTTTCCTTCCTTGCTAAAATCATTACCCGAGGGTGATGGCCCCTATTATTCGAAGTCGATCGTCGAGAGGGCTCAGATACTATTGATGCGACCATCGATTATGGTTCATAACTAAGCTTTGATTCTAAGTTAGCACGATCCATTGCTTCCTCATTAAAAACCTTGTCGGAAACCCCATTTGGGACAAAAATGGTTCAAGGAAAAAAGAGTGCAAGGCGTGCTTTCATGCCTAACAACTGCACCATTCTTTGGCTGCTGCCTGCAAATTTTAGTCCAATTCGCAATATATGTAAAGAAAAGAAAGAGTGGTGTCGTACCTTAGTAGTAATATCATTTTAAGTAGGTCACATTCCAGTTGTTTGTAAGTTTCTCACTGTTCCCTGCTTCGAGTTTGTATGAACATTTACCGGTAATCTCGACAATTCGATATGGACCTTCCCAGTTCGGTCCCAGCTTTCCTTCGTTCGGGTTTCGGGTATTCAGTGTCACCTTTCTTAACACCAAGTCCCGATATTGAAGTGTCGGAGGTTGGCTCTTCGGTTGTAATACCTTTCAATTCGTTGTTTTTGGGCGGCCAACCAGATGAGGGAGGCCTCGCGCCTCTCGTCCAATAGTTTCAGGCTCGTGCTCATGGCCTTACCGTTTGACTCTTCAGTTGCATATCGGAACCTGAAACTCGGTTCTCCTACCTCGACCAGTATTAGCACTGCGGAACCGTAGACCAACGAGAATCGGGTGGCCCCGGTACTAGATTTTGAGGTCGTACAGTACGCCTACAGGACTTTGGGCAAAATTTCCTTCCATTTTCCTTTGGCGTTGGTCAGTCTCTTCTTAAGGGTTTATAGTATGATCTTTTTTTTAGACTCTGCCTGCCCGTTCCTAGTAGGGTGGTAGGGTGTTGATAGGATCCTATGATCTTATGGTCCTCGATAAAATTTGCTCACCTTACTGCCGATGAACTGCTTCCCACTGTCACAAACGATCTCGGCTGGCATTCCGAACCGACATATTATATGGTCCCAAATAAAATCAATAACTTCTTTCTCCCTAACTTTCTCAAATGCCTGAGCTTCAACCCATTTAGAAAAATAGTCAGTCATAAAAAATAAAAATTGAGCCTTACCGGGTGTCCGTGGCATGGGACCGACGATGTTCATTCCCCATTTCTTGAATGGCCAAGGCGACAAGACCGAATGTAGCAGCTCCCCGGGCTTGTGGATTGTCGGTGCGTGCCTCTAACAGCCCTCACATCTCCGTACGAACTCATTAGCATCTTTCTCCATATCGACCCACTAATAGCTGACTTTGATTATTTTACGAATCAACAATTCATCCCCTGAGTGGTTTCCGTAGGTGCCTTCGTGAGCTTCCCTCAAAACATATTCGGTGTCTCCTGGCCCCAGACATAGGCGAGCGGTCCATCGAATGTTCTTCTGAATAGGGTGTTATCTTCGGACAGGCTGAACCTGGCCACCTTTGTACGCAGAGCTCTCGATTCTTTAGGATCTGAGGGTAGATTCCCGGTCTTCAGGTAATCTATATACTTGTTTCTCCAGTCTCAGGTTATGTTTGTCAAGTTTATCTCGGCGTGGCCTTCTTCCACTACCGATTTCATGAGTTGTACGAATGTTCCCGAGTTGAACGCATCATCATCAATGGACGACCTCAAGTTAGCTAGAGCGTCGGCTTCGCTATTTTGATCCGGGGGTACGTGCTACAGGCTCCACTCCTTGAATCAAAGTAGCGTTACATGTAGTTTATCCAGGTATCTCCGCATTCGTTCCTCTTTTACTTCGAATGTCCTATTGACTTGATTCACCACAAGGAGGGAATCGAATTTAGCTTCGATCACTTCGGTCCCCAGACCTTTAGCCAATTCGAGACCTGCAATCATGGCATCATACTCGTCCTCATTGTTAGTCAATTTCACAGTTCCAATGGATTGTCTAACTATGTTACCCGTGGGTGGATTTAACACAATGCCAAGCCCGGACCATTTTGTGTTCGATGCACCGTGCGTAAAGAGGGTCCAGATCCCCGAGGAAGTCCCCGAGTTCAACAACAATTCCCTTTAGACTTCGGGTATTAAGGCCGGAGTGAAGTCGGCCACAAAGTCTGCCAAAATTTGGGATTTGATGGTGGTTTGGGGTCGATATTCGATATCGTACCCGCTAATTTCCACGGCCCATTTGGATAATCGTCTCGAAAGCTCGGGTTTATAAATTATGTTTAACGGGTAAGTAGTTACGACACATGTGGGATGACATTGAAAATACGACTTTAACTTCTGGGAGGCGCTTAGCAAAGAAAGCGCCAACTTCTCTGGGTGAGGATACCTAGTCTCGGACTTGCCCAAAGTCCTGCTAACATAATAGATAGGAAATTGCATACCTTACTCTTCCCGGACTAGGACCCCACTTACCGCTATCTCAGATACCGCTAAGTACATGTACAACTGCTCGTCTGCCTTCGAAGTATGAAGCAAAGATGGGCTCGAAAGGTACCTCTTGAGTTCCTCCAAAGCTTGTTGGAACTTCGGCGTCCATGAGAAGGTATTATTCTTCTTTAACAGTGAGAAGAAACGATGGCTCTTATCGGAGGATCTTCAAATGAACCTGCCCAAGGAAGCTATGTGCTGGTTAGCCTTTGAACTGCCTTGACGTTGTCCATGACGGTTATGTCTTCTATGGACTTGATATTGTTGGGATTGATCTCGATTCCACGGTTGGACACCATAAATCCGAGGACCTTTTCGGATCAGACCCCGAATGCGCATTTCTCCGGGTTCAACTTCATATTGTATTTCTTTAGTATGTTGAAGGTTTCCTGCAAATGTTCCAAATGGTCCTCTGCTCACAGGGACTTTACTAACATGTCGTCAATGTAAGCCTCCATTGATTTTTCTATTTGTTCTTCAAACATTCAGTTTACTAGGCGTTGGTAAGTGGCACCAACATTCTTTAATCCGAACGACATTACATTATAACAGTAGGTGCCGTATTTAGTGATGAAGGAAGTTTTTTCCTGATCGCCCGGGTCCATACAGATTTGGAATAGGCGTCGATAAAGCTGAGGATATCATGGCCGGCCATTGCATCAATCATACGATCGATGTTGGGTTGAGGAAAAGAGTCCTTAAGGCATGCCTTGTTCAGGTCTTTGTAGTCTACACACATTCTTAATTTATTTCCCTTTTTAGGGACCACTACTACGTTTGCTAACCAATCTGGGTACTTAACTTCCTGAATGAAGCATATTTTAAGGAGTTTAGATACCTCGTCTTTGATGAATGCATGCTTGACTTCGGACTGAGGTCTCATCTTCTATTTAACCGGATGAAATTTCGGATCCAAGCTTAGCTTATGAGTAGTTATTTCCGGCAAGAACCCTGTCATGTCAAGATGGGACCAAGTGAAACAATCTACTTTAGCTCTAAGGAATTCAATGAGTTTTTTCCTGAGCTCGGGACTTAATCATGTGCCCAGGTATACCTTCCGATCGGGCAGGTGCTCGATCACTATGACTTGATCCAGCTCCTCGACCATTGATTTGGTGGCATCGGAATCCTCAAGGGCTATAAAAGACCTGGGAACCCCGTAGTCACCATCCTCGCTCGTCCAAACTCAGGTTCTTTGATGTCGAGAGTGCGGATATTAGGACTACCTCATCGACCGCGAACATCTCTTTTGCAGCCGGTTGCTCTCCGTAAACTGTTTTAACTCCTCCCGGTGTGGGGAATTTCAACACCTGGTGTAATGTCGAGGGTACTGCCCTTATGATGTGAATCCATGGCCTCCCGAATAGAGCATTGTACCTTATATCTCATTCAATCACGTAGAATTTTGTTTCCTGAACGGTTTCGGCGGTATTCACTAGTAGGGTTATTTCCCCTTTAGTGGTCTCACATGCCATGTTGAATCCGTTTAGAACTCAGACTGCAGGCACTATTTGGTCTTGTAGACCTAGCTTTTCTACGACCCTCGATCTATTGATATTGGTCGAGATACTTGGATCAATTAACACATGCTTAACTCGAGATTTATTTATGAGTACAGATATTACCAGTGCGTTATTGCGTGGTTGTATGATGCCTTCAATGTCCTCGTCGTTGAAAGATACGGTTCCTTCTGGCACATAATCTCGAGTTCGTTTTTTCCTTATGATGGACACTGTGGTGCGCTTTAACATTGGCCCTTAGGGAATGTCAACCCCACCAATGATCATGTTTATGACGTGCTGAGGTTCCTCTTGCTCGATCTGTTTGTTGGAGTCCCTATTCGTGAAGTGATTTTTGGCTCGATCACTCAGAAACTCTTGGAGTTGTCCGTTGTTGAATAGCCGGGCTACTTCCTCTCTCAGTTATTGGCAGTCTTTGGTTCTATGGACATGAGTGCCATGGTATTTACACATTAGGTTGGGGTCCCTTTGAGCAGGATCAAATTGCAATGGTCGAGTCCACTTAGTATCTTTGATGAGTCCGATGGTTGATATGATGGCGACAACATCGACATTAAAGTTATACTCTGATAACCTTGGTGCTTCCTTAGACCCGATGGGTCTGCCAAAACCGTTTTTGCTCATGAGACCTCGATTATTTTGACCTCGGTCGCTCCTTCTTTCACTTCTTATAGTGTTGCGTCCGGACCCATTACCCCTTCAATCTCCATTGTACGGTTGATACCAGTCTCTATTCGATCTTGGTTCATGATCAATGTCTCTCTTGGATCTGTCATCAGCTCTGACGGGATAAACAGACCCTAAAGGGGCCCCGAGCTGATCGTCTTCGACCCTGATTATTGATTGGTACCGGCTATGGACATCAGCCCAGGTTACTGCCGGGTATTCTATCAGATTTTGCTTCAACTCTTGTGAAGCCAATGAGCTTCGGGGATTGAGTCCTTAGGTAAAGGCCTGAACAGCCCAATCATCTGAGATTTGAGGCAGGTCCATCCGTTCCATTTGAAACCTCAATACAAATTCCCTAAGCATCTTGTTATCTCTTTGCTTTACCTTGAAAAGGTCTGATTTCCTGGTCTCGACCTTGATGGCCCCGGCATGCGCTTTTACAAATGCGTCTGCGAGCATAGAAAATGAGTCAATGGAATTAGGAGGTAAGTTGTGATACCATATCATAACTCCCTCCAACAAGGTCTCTCCAAACATTTTCAACAGAACGAATTCGATTTTATAATCTTCCAAGTCATTCCCTTTGATGGCGCACATATACGAGGCCACATGTTCTTTGGGATCGGTTGTCCCATTATACTTCGGAATTTCGGGCATACAGAACTTCTTTGGGATCGACTTCGGAGCTGCGCTCAGAGGGAAAGGTTTTTGGACAAACCTTTTGGAATCCAGGCCCTTCAGTATCGGTGGTGCTCCCGGGATTCGGTCGACCCTGGAGTTATAGGTCTCCACTTTTTTGTCGTTGGCTTCGATTTTCTTTTCTCCCGATTCCACCCGCTTTGTTAGTTCCTTGAACATCTTTATTATCTCGGGGTTGGTCCCAGGTTTTTCTTCACCCGGCCTTTTCGTGGCCGGTTAATTTATGCGGGCGCTTTTCTAGGACGATTCGGGCTCAACTCTGCTAGGGGCTCGACTTTGGTTCTGCAACTGGGCTATTGTTGCCTATTGAGCCTGTAACATTTCAGATATCACGCGCAAGTTGATTCCGTCACCTTCACGGTCGTGTGTACTCCGGGATATCGACCAGGCTCCCCCCTTGAATGCTATTTTTGGGGTTAGTAGGCAGTTTTACTTTCATAGCCACGTGTGAGTTAGCATCGATCGGATCAGCGACCGGGACTTTGTTGGGGTCAGCAGGGGGCACCTTGTTGCTGGGTACCATGTTGTTTTCTCCATGGTGGCTGGACTCATCATATCCACGTTCAAATGGGCAGGTTGGGAGTTCTACAATTTTAATCTGACCTGAAATTAAAAGCTCAAAGAACAAATGTAAAATAGAGTGTGTTATGGAAATTTGTATCAAATTTCCACTATTATCCTTAGCTATACGGTGGGAGCCAAACTGTTTACCCTAAAAATGGATAACAATTAAATTTGTATGTGATTTAAAGGATAAGTGGATTAATTCAATACAAACGATAAATTACATTACATTAAATAGATAAAGGACGTAATATATTGTCAAACCACTTAAGGGGGTGATTCCGTACTCAATGACAGCATTAATGAGATGTGCGCCTTCGATCTCGGACTCATAATAACGAAGTACTGATGAACAAGAATAAGAACTTTGAATAACAGAGAAAATAAGAGTATATTGTCTTGATATGTGTGTTACAATGTCTTTGATGAATAATCAGACCCCCTTTATATAGTAGAGGTGTTTTACCCTAAAATCTTCTGTTTAACCAATCACCGGTTCTCTGCCGATACATGCCAAGATCCACGCCGTGATATCCGGTTGGTCACAGACATCACGACTTTTTGTTGGTCCTGCTCGGTTACCTGGTGGTGCTCTCTGAGGCCTTTGGGATTCGAACCGAACTCGGGGTCATGGCCCTTATACTCCCGAGGCCTGGCGTTTTGCCTGAATCCCTGCTCGAGGGGCTTCTTGTCTCGATTATGGTTCCTTGCCATTACGTCTCTTGCTCCATTTTCTTCATCGTAAGCCGAGGCGTCTTATGGCTCGGTTTCACCCGTATACAGATTTATTTTTCTTTTTTGGCAGAAAAGCCCAACAGACACTTTTACTTATTCGACTTTGACATCCCGGTTTCCCTATTCCATATAGTTTTAACCAGGCACTTGAACTTGTATAAAATATTAGTTTTAAACCCCTCTCATCATTGACCAAGTATATGTGGCCTTTGTTTTGCTGAGTCAAACAAAATAAGTGATTGGACGCTCCTACAAGCGAGTAACTATAAAAAATTTGATTAGAAAATAATAAAAGAGAAAATTGAAAAAAAGAAAACAATGCTAGCCATTATCTCGCCCATCTCTATCCCATCCGCTTCTTCTTACCCCCAAATCCCTAAAAAACGCCATTGAAATTGGTACGACTCTACACCCTCTAATATTAAATTTTGTTTCTCAAGCTGAGTTTTCTCAAACACCATTACATTATTTCTCCTCCAATTTTAGCAATCAACTGGAGCTATGATAAAATATTAGTAGTATAACACATGACAAGACCAAACTGATAGAGCTTAGCAGAGCAGCTAGTCAAGGAACAAAGTAATTTAATTTTTATTTTTCTCAAAATAACGGAAAAAGACGCGGGAGAATTAAGGGACGGTGAAGCTTGAAAATAGCGCCTCAAGCCAAATATTGGGTCATCATCGACTGCTGATGACGATGAACCTTGATTTTGTTAGTTTTATAAATTTTTCCGGCTATTGCTGGAGGGGTCATTAAGGATTGAGGTAGGAAATACTGAGTGAAATATTCTTCTCTTTCTTTTAAAAATATTTTGGTGCTACTTCTTTGGTGTTTGGATTGAAAGAAAATTTAAGGATATATTTTCTTAAATTCAGTTAATGTCTGGGTTTTTAAAGGATGACATGAATGTGAAGAGAAGAGGAGAGATAATGGTGGATTTGGAGTGGTTACCGGCGATGGTGGCAGCAGAAACGCCATGGCTGGTTGAATGGATTATAATAATGGAGAAATATTAGGACAAAAAAAAAGAAATAGGTTTGATTGAGTGTTTTCAGATGGAAAAGGAAGGGTGGCGGTGTGTGGTAGTGGCGGTGGCGGGTGGAAGAGGCAGAGATAGAATGGTGGAGAGAGAGCAGGAAGGTTTGGTTTTTTTTTTAAGAAGAAAGGGATGGGTTTGATATTTTTATTAAAAAGTACTACATCCGTTCTAGTTTAGGTGAACTTATTTCCTTTTTGGCCCGTTAAAAAAAATGATCATTTCTAAATTTGAAAACAATTTTTCTTAAACTTACAATTATACCCTTAATGAGAAGCTTTTATAACCACACAAATACTCTAGGCCCCTTTTTGAATTGTTTAGAACCATAAATTCCAAAAGTCTTCATTTTTTCTTAAACTTCATGCCTAGTCAAATAGGTTCACATAAATTGAAACGGATGAAGTATTTTTTATAAAAATAAATAATGATATGGCATTAATTTATCTGAGTTGGATATGATGTGTCATTTATATCAGCGCGAGTGAACACCACACAATAACGGAAGTGTTTAAAATAATTTTTTTTATACAAGTTCAAGTGCCTGGTTGAAACTATGTCAAAGTCAGAATAAGTAGAGGTGTTCTTCAGGCTATTCTGCCTTCTTTTTTTTGTTATTCACTAGTTGTAACAGGTTCTTGTCAATATATACCATTAGCAAAAATAGGGGCAGACACTTTATTCTAACACGAAGTATTAGGAATGGAGGTAAGAAATAATTCCCCAAACTCTTCTCTTGGAGATTCTAATGAATATTTCAAGCTTATCGGTGAGGGGAAAAATAAAATAAAATTGTGTTTGATTGTTTTCTCTCCCAATGAATTCATAATCGAGCCTAGTCTCTAAATAAGCAGTGATTGATATTTAACTTTTGTAAAAATGACTCTTCATATATCATTTCTAATGTCACGTGGAGGCAAAAGTCTTGGGTGATTTCTTCTTATCTGTGAAAGTGGGTTACCATGTACCCGTGGAAGGTAGTGGTACCCAGTAAAATTAGTCGAGGTGCGCGCTAGCTGACTCGAACACTACCATTATACAAAAAATGTCACGTAATGGCTGCATGTAGCTTACAGTTTATGATCATTATGCTGCTAGATGAGATGGGAAGCATACTGGAGCTCTAAGAAAGCCTTGTCTTGCAAAATGTAATTTCACTGAGATATAATTTTTGAACCTTAACTGAAAATGTTACACGGAAGTTCTTTAGTTTAGAGCCTAAGCCCTATCATATTAACATGACTATTGTATATAAAGCTAGTTCTGCCATCATTTATGAAAAACTACACGAATCCTCTGCCCCTGATATGTTGCTCAGTTTCTGTATACTTTCTGTCGACTGTTAATTCTCTAAAAGTTGCAGTAGTTGTGCAGTTTTATCTAAAGAATTGATTATAAATTGTTAATTTGGGGAAAATGTTCCTTAATGTGCTTGGAGCAAATGACTATTCATTTGATGAACATGCCATTAAACTTCAATTTATTTTGTTGATTTGAGAGTATTTTAGTATGTATCATTTGGGGAATGTATGCTTTTTGTTGGTTGTGGATTTGCGGGTTGTATGTAGCTAGGCTATTATTTGTTTTTAGAATATATTTGCATGCTTGGTTAAATTTCATAAGGATGAGGCGTACTCCATGTTTATGGATTTACATTTAAACGGTCAAAAGAATAACTGCGACTCATAATATCTATATCTTTGCTAGCTCCATAGATAAAACTCCAATAGTAACTGTGTCTAGCAAAAATAGCGATGATATCGTTGCTAACAAGTCAATGTTGGCATTATTAATTTTCTGTGGATCTACATGAAACTGCAGGTTTCTTTTGCAAATCCCACTTATATATATATATATATATATATATATATATATATATATATATATATATATATATGACCCTAGTGTTTCTCTGCTGAAATTTTCAATAATTCATATTGGAGGCTTGCCAGAGCCAAATAGACCTGAGATGCATTGCTCTTCACAAAATAGAAAACCACAGCAATATCCACAGCCAATTCAAAATAGTGTAACGTATAATAATATGGAAGTTTTAATT
This sequence comes from Nicotiana tomentosiformis, assembly GCF_000390325.3. NCBI lineage: Eukaryota > Viridiplantae > Streptophyta > Magnoliopsida > Solanales > Solanaceae > Nicotiana > Nicotiana tomentosiformis. Next base: position 43,463,057 of record NC_090820.1, read on the forward strand.
TGAAAAGACAGTTTATTAGGAAATATCATATCCAATTCAAAATAGTCTTACAAGTATGTCTACTTCCATCCAAATCTGTAGTGAGATAGTTGACACGTGAGTTTTCTCATTTTCCTTCTAGTTTTTACCCTATGAAATTGGGTCAAATATCTCTTGGTACTTACTAATTCGGGCATTTTGATAGAACTTCGAAAGGCTGATTTTGAATTTCAGTTTTCTATCTACGTTGTGACATAAATATCACAATTTCAACTCTGCAAGTGTAGTATCTTGGCATAAAGTATTACTGTATTTGATGCATAAGTTGTACCAAGGTTGGCATGTGGGCCGGTCCGGGCTCTAAACGGGCCAAGTGGACCGGTCCAAATGGTCTTGGTCCCGAGCTAAAAGGTCTCGGCCCGCGGGCTAAGTGGGCCTAACGAATATTTTTTTATTTTTAAAAAATAAATAGAAATTAGAGACAAAAAGATGTTAAAAAAAATATCTAAGGCAATGCTTTATAAATTTTATTATAGAATTGTGACCTAAATTTTTTAATTCAAATTTAAAGTCTAAAGACAAAAATATTATAAAGAGATATTCAAAGCAATACCTTGTAATTTTATTATAGCATTAAAAAAATATGGCAATATCTTTCTTAGTCTTCCTCCCTTATGGAATGAGCACAACAAGGTGTTAATACCACCATTGAGAAGAAAAAGAAACTAATCAATATGTGCCAAAATACAAGTTACATAATACATATTAATTTTTGTTCATACAAGTTACATGGTATCTCTTACAAACTTCATAAATTCATCAAGGTCCGGAGGAATTTTCGTTGGTGGTGGCAGAAAAGTAGCTTGATCATCGCCGCTTCTAGGCGAAGCAACATCCTCCGCAAGTTCAGCTAGCATTCCTTCGTAAGCTTCGTCTTTCTCTGGTTGTGATTCAGCAAGTCAAAAATTTCTTCTTTTCGAACGGATCCAATCTCTTAAAAGTACTAATTTTTTCAAGCTCTCCCTCATAGACGCTTTATAAGCACCGAGTTGAAGTCTTGCTTGACTGAAATCGCTCTCTGATACCACTGTTGAAACTTGAATAGTTAAAATATCTCGGGCCATCCTTGAAAGAACCGGAAAGTATTTTTCTTTGTCCTTCCACCATTTCAAAAGATTAAAGGAGCCACCGGAATTCACTTTCTCAATTCTCTGCGACAAATAAACGTCAAGCTTTCAGACGGTACTAGGGTCAACCTGACTAGGAGTAGGTACACTTTTCCCCTCGACCAAAGCTTTCAGACGAAGATATCTGACTCTATTTTGAGGGTGTTTCAATATGTGTCTAGCCAAAGTCCTCCTCCCCCCCTCCCAAAACAAAATAAAATATAAAAACTAACTCCGTGCCACAAGTTTTACACTTGGCCTTATTTTCTAAAATTAGTTGAGTAAAAAATGGCCAAACAGGAGATGTTTCCGTCCGTTTGGTAGGTTGTCTAGAAAAAGTATGGGCAGTAACATGAGTATTAGATGAGGCATCATTTGGATTAGCAGGGTTATCACTAGTTGGGTTAACATCAGGAGCGGGACTAGCGGGTGTATCATAATATTAAATAAAATAAATAAAACTATAATATTAAAACTTAAGAGTTGGAACGAGGCTTTTTAATCCAAACTATAGAACCGTCCCAGAAGCCCGGACCAGGCCCACGAATACCGATCCCACCGGTCCTGACCCGTTTGGCCCGCGGTCCCGAACCAGACGACTTGCCACCCTTAAGTTGTACTCGTCTATATATATATGTTAGTTTAGTATAAATGTAAAAAGCAACACCTTCTGTTTCTTCCTTTTAAATTTTTTGTTGGTGACATTATTTGTATGCATTATAACTCAAATACCATATCCTATACAAATTAGTCTTACAATATTCTAGTAGATCTATACATATATATATATATATATATATTTATTTTTTTTTTATTTTTTTTTATTTTTTTTCCAAAGAGACTTTTTAATACTTTTTACAGGTTTTGGATACCGGAGTCTGGAGTTTACAAGCAAAGAAGCAGGTTCTGAACATACAATACAAGTTGATTATCATTTCACTAGGAATGTTGGGCAAACTTTATAAGTATTATAGTCTAGGGATGTTAGCTATGACTTCTTTTGCTAAGGGGTTGTGTAAACAATATTGTGGCTTATTACGTAATGGCGATACAATGCCACTAACGGGATGTTAACCATTTTGTGTAATTAATTACTATATGTATGAAATTTATCTTTATGTTATATTTTTATCTGCAAATTAAAATTTATTTGTCCGTCCTTAAACACCTTTTAGGACCAGAATATGTGGTCGCAAAATGCCTGATCGCTTCAATACACATTCATTAATTCCAATTAGCGACCAGAAACTATGTCTAATAGGGTATTATCGATCGCGAAGCTTAAGACCAGATTTACATATATTGAGATCTTAAATTACGGACCAGATTTCTAGTCTAGTATATAAATAAGTGTTCTACTACCAGACTTTGTCCAAGTGGGAAGCTATTGTGTTAGCATGGAACTGCATGTGATTAATCAGTTTATCCTAAAATAATGAGTATTAACTTTTTGGAAAGTGTTACATTAACTATTAAGCAGATAATTATGTCGTACGGACCAACAATAAGTACGATTTGCCCTTAGTTTAACAGACAAACCCCATTGATGAGTTCTAGATACAACACAATAGTGTCGTATATACAGCATATGTCACGGATCAATGTTTTCTTGTATTTTTCCTTAAAGGCAGATGTCAATTAGTTTAGTGGTTCGCCTATTGAAAATTATCCTTTAGTTTACCCAAATAAAATACATTGATTATTTTACAATTATTATACTAAATATATTTTAGACCGGATCTATGCTAATTATTATTACTAATGTATATCGCGTCGTTTAATGATATGCATTTTCTACGTTTTTCTTAAAAAGTTATTCAACTTCGCGGAAAATGTTTGGGGTTGAGTGCATTTTGGATTATTCCTCGGGAAAAGGGCTAAAAGTGAGCCTTAACCTATTCGATTTCGTTTAGGAAATTTTATATGCTATAGCTAAATAATGTATCCTATTTATTATAAATCAAAATACTTTAAAAATATTATTATTTATATTCACTTTTTATATTTTATAACAAAATACAAATATATACAACTGATCCCTCAACTTTTCTTTTTCTTCTTCTCCCTCGTTTCTCCGGATCTGGACATTTGAAGCCATTTCTCAAATTTGTCGAGAATTTTTCCAAGAGAGATGGGTTCAACCATTAGGCATTAGGTAGTGTTTTATGGCCGTCGTCGTCATCTCTGTTGACAGCGGCGGAGAAGGGCCGACTCCTTCAGCGTCAGCTACATGCTGCCTAATGTTGTAATGGTATATTCTTCAGAATCGCCGAGTAATGGATCAAGGATAATATCTTGAGTCGTTAACCTCCAAGAATTTCACCTTGCTCTTCTTCCGGTACACATCTTCTAATCACCTCATCCGTACAAATTCGGAAAAGGTATGGTTCATCCCAATAGTAATCTTGACAATCTCGTTTGAGCTTCTTCCTTTGGTTTGAAGAGAACTCATCCGGGATAATTCCACACACAAGGTTGCTAGATTCGTGAACCATGTCACCTCTTTCATTGAAATAGCCAAGAGTTGATCATCGGAGGATAAAGTCATTGATTTCAAGGCCATCATGCGGTCTCCCCTCCTTCTCCAAACGAGACAAGTGGCCTGCCACTTGGTTTTCACTCCCTTTTCTATCTTGGATGTCAATATCAAACTCTTGCAACAAAAGCACTCATCTCATCAACCGAGCTTTGGAATTTTTCTTGCTCATAAGATAATGAAGTGTCGCTTGATCCGTGTGGACAATGACCTTTGCACCCATCAAGTACGCGCGGAGCTTCTCAATTGCAAACACAATGGCAATGATCTCTTTCTACGTAACGATGTAGTTGACTTGGGCACTATTCATGGTCTTACTAGCATAGTAGACCGAGTGAAAAATCTTGTTGCTATGTTGCCCCAAAACAGCCTCAACCGCTACGTCACTTGCATCACACATGAGTTCAAAAGGGACGCTCTAATTTGGAGCGGTGATGATGGGAGTAGTTGTCAACTTGAACTTTAACAATTTAAAAGCTCTCATGAAATCATCATCGCATCCTTCTCAAGAAGTTTGCACAACGGGTTCACCACCTTAGAGAAATCTTTGATGAAACGCCGGTAAAACCCAACATGACCTAAGAAACTCCGCACACCCTTCACCGAAGATGGAGGTGAAAGTTTAGAAATCACCTCTATCTTTGCCCTATCAACTTCAATTCCATTCTTTGAGATTTTGTGGCCAAAGACAATGCCTTCCTCGACCATGAAATGACACTTCTCCCAATTGAGCATCAAATTTATTTCTTCACATCTTGCCACCACTATCTAAATTTTCGATACAATCATCAAAAGAATTTCCAACCAACGAGAAGTCATCCACGAAAACGTCAAGGTAGTCCTCTACCATGTCCGTGAAGATAGCCATCATACTCCATTGAAAAGTCGCCGGTGTATTTCACAAACCAAATGGCATCTTCTTGAAGGCAAAAGTACCATATGGACATGTAAAGGTTGTTTTCTCTTGATCCTCCGGAGCAATAAGGATTTGGTTGTAGCCAGAATATCCATCAAGAAAGCACGACCGACCAATCTATCAAGCATTTGATCTAAGAAAGGAAGTGGGAAATGATCCTTCTTTGTGACTTTGTTGAGCTTGTGATAGTCCATACACAATCTCCAACCGGTCACCGTTCTTGTAAGAATCAACTTATTCTTGTCATTGGTGACCACAGTCATGCCCCCTTCTTTGGGACATATTGAACCGTAGAAGTCCACGAACTATCGGAGATGGGGTACATAACCCCGGCATCCAACCACTTGATAATCTCCCTTTTGACCGCTTCTTACATATCCTCATTGAGTCTCCTTTTATGTTTAATAGATGGTTTGCCGCCTTCCTCTAAGTTGATCTTATGCATGCAAAATGCGGGGCTTATCCCCCGAATATCCGCCAATGTCCACACAATAGCATTCTTTTTTTTATAGCACTGCCAATGTAGAACCTACCTGCACGTCAGTCAAACAAGAGGAAAGAATAACCGGTAAAGTAGAACAAGGGCCAAGAAATTCATATTGAAGATGTGGAGAGAATGGATTCAACTTCAAGGTATGAGGCTCTTTTAAGGAAGGCTTTGTAGGAGGAGTTGTCCTATTTTCAAGATCCAAAGATAGTTTCCGAGGTGCATAATTGTACGACCCCATCCCTTGTAAAGAGTTCACACATTCCATGAAGCCATCCATCTCGTCATCATCAAAGTTGAGCAAGACGACCTCCAACATATCACCAACATTGATTGTGGCACTTGTATCATCTACAATAACATTGGTCACCAAGTCCACAAAAGAGCACACCTCGTTGCTATTTGGTTGCCGCATGGACTTACACACATGGAATACCACTTTTTTAGCACCCACCCGGAATGTGAGTTCTCAGGCTTCAACATCACAAAGAGCCTTCCCCGTAGCAAGGAAAGGTCTTCCAAGAATAATCAGCACCTCATAATCAACTTCACAATCTAGAATGACAAAATCCGCCGGAAGAATGAATTTATCAACACGAACCAAGACATCCTCAATCATTCCCAAAGGTCTCTTCATAGTACGATCGACCGTTTACAATCTCAAAGATGTGGGTCTTGGTTGCCCTATTCCCAAGGTCTTGAAAACCAAATAGGGCATCAAATTGATACTTGCCCCGAGATCACAAAGAGCTTTAGCAAACTCGACATTTCTAATTGTACAAGGAATCGTGAAAGCACCGGGATCCTCCAACTTAGAATCCATTGAATGCACAATTGCACTCACTTGATAAGTGACTTTGATAGTTTCAAAATTAATTGACCGCTTCTTTGTCATGAGATCCTTCATAAACTTTGCATAACTGGCATTTGTTCCAAAGCTTTAACTAATGACACATTGATTGAGAGACTCTTCATCATTTGAATGAACTTTTTGAATTGATTCTTGCCATTTTGTTTGGCAAGTCTTTGAGGGTATGGAGGTGGAGGCTTAGGAAATGGTGCCTTAGCCTTTTGCACTACCAACTCCAGTATGTCAATAATGTGATCCCTAGACGGGTTCACCTCCTCTTGAGTCTCTTCCACACTATCATCAATATCAATCTGAACTTCATCATTTGACTGCACCATATTGTTCGGGACCTCTTCTTCTTGTACCACTTGCTCATCATCCACAAGTTGCTTTTGACTTGAGGTGGGTGCATTCCCACCTCTTCCACTTCTTGTAGTAATGGCCATGGCATGCCACGTGTTGTTTCCACCCTTTGAGTTTATCACCGTCTCACTTGGTAGTACCCTCTTAGGACGAGAATTTAGAGCTTGAGAGATTTGCCCCATTTGAACTTCTAAGTTGAGAATCGATGTATTGTGTGAGGCAAGTTTGGTATCCAAATCAACATTTGTTTTCCATCATTTGCTTCAACATGTTCTCAATACGCCCCATCTCATTGTTTGAAAAACTAGGACCATTGGAAGGATAAAGAGGTGGGTTGCTCGGTTGTTGATACATTGGGGGCCTTTGAAAACCCGACCCCTGATTGCCTTGATTATTGTTCCATCTGCCTTGATTGTTACTCCCCAATTTCCTTGATTATTTCCACTCTAATTTCCTTGATTGTTGTTGTTATGTCAAATCCCTTGATTGTTTCCACCACTCCAATTTCCTTAGTTGTTAGAATTCCAATTGCTTTGATCGTTTTGAGGTCGCCATTGTTGTTGGTTTGGGCCTTGGAAGTTGTTTCGTCGCCCTTAAAAGTTGTTCACATATTGCACCTCCTCTTCTTGTTCATTGTAAGAATCAACTTGATCAAAATCACTATTCTCTGGCATATAATTCTCCACTCGGTGTTGCACTTGTGGACCCTTGGTCCTCCTTTTGTTTACCATCATGTTCACTCCCTCCATGGCATTGACTTGCTTAGGATTTTGCACGTGTTGAAGTTGAGCCTTTGATAATTGATACATGGTGGTAATCAATTCGGCAATGACTTGCCCATGGTCATGTAACTCTTTGTGAAGGCGAATCACGTTGGGATCACCTTGTGGAACATTATCCCGGGATTGCCATGCCGATGATGTTTCTGCCATTTTATCTAAAATCTCACATGCCTCTGCATAAGGTGTAGTCATGAAGTTCTCGCCGGCAAGTTGATTTACTACACATTTGTTTGTTGTGTTGATCCCACGATAAAAAGTTTGTTGAATCATATTCTCCGTCATATCGTTGTTGGGACATTCCTTAATCATTGTTCTATAGCGTTCCCATATCTCGTGTAGTGGTTCATTTGGCTCTTGCTTGAATTCCAAAATCTCACCCCGAAGTGTAGCAATGTGCCCCGGAGAGAAGAACTTAGAAATAAACTTTTTCGCCAACTCATCCCAAGTGTGAATAGAATGGTTCGGCAAACATTCCAACCAATCTAAAGCTTTTCTCCGTAGAGAGAAGGGAAAAAACCTTAGCCTCAATGCATCCTAAGAGACATTTGTTGGTTTGCTCCCCCAATAAGTGTCCACAAACCCCTTCAAATGTTTGTATGCATTTTGACTTGGGGCACGGTGAAGAAACCTCGTTGCTCTAGAAAAAGAAGCATCACATTGGTGATTTGAAAGTTGTCCGCCCTAATACGGGGAAAGACTATTGCACTAGCATATCCTTCATTGGGTAACACCCTGTGAGGAGCCGCTCGTGGTGGAGGTAGGGGTGGAACAGGGACATTGTTATGAGGCACTCAGCCTCTTCTATTGGCTTGAGGTTCAAGAAGAACCTCATCAACTTGCCCATCCTCTACATCCACATCCCCCAAAGCAATATTTTCGAGCTCATTGTTTGCTATGGTTGTACTTACGATTTCTCAAACAAGTTAGTAATACGGAAGGAAAAGAAGATATTACAAAAACACACCAAAATATATAGCTAACGCCATTTTTAACTCCCCGGCAACGGTGCCAAAAATTGATCACATCCAAAGCACACCTCAAAAGAGATATAAAATGGTCGCATGCAATAATAAAAACCCAACTAAGAGTCGGGGTCGAATCCACATGGAGCTAAGATGTGAGTTAGGGGTATATATTTCAAATTGAGCAATTGGATTATCTAGAATGCACTTCCATAACAAGGATTTGTTTTCTATTTCTAATGTTACTCTAATGATTGCAAATAAAGAAAGAAGACTAGAGATAATTGTTTTAAGGTTTTTCCAAATGGATAAAAAGCCTAAGGCTATGACCATGACTTAGGTGTTTGCCTAATGGGCTAAAGACTTTAATTCTTGTTTTGTCGATTGGGGTGTATTATAGCTCTCAACTCTAAATTAGCCACTCAATACCTCTCGGTTAGAGAGTGGTTTTGCCCCATTTGGCTTTCTCAAGACCAAATGGGTATCACCTAAAACAGTTGATAAGAGCTCAAGTCGGGTTGTTACTATCTCTAGGTTGAACCCTTTAATTGGGTTAATCAATCTCTCAATTGACCTAATTCCTTGTTAGCCTAGTTATCCTAGAATATGCCCCCCTTTCTCAAGTAGAGACTAAGTCAAATAGGCATGAATTAATATTTGCAACTAATAATTCTACAATTATAGCCTGAACTAAGCTAATAATCAACACCCAATTACAAACAAGCATTAAATTAGATACCCATAAGGTTTACACACTAGAGTTGGGTCACAACCCTAGTAAAAATCTAGCTATTCATAATGCGGTTTAAAGAAAATAAGGAAGAAAAACTAATTAAACTCATAATGGAAGCTTAAAATAATTAAATCTATTGTAAGTACACCAAAGCAATGTAAAACTTCCTAAAGTAGTAAAGAAAAACGGCTACAACAACTTTAGAGGTTCAATCTTAACCTAATTTTGTGAAACACATCTATTTATACAAGGCTGAAAATCTCGAATAAAAATGCCCCTCATGAGGTTCTGCGGCCGCACAATTCCATGTGCGGTCCGCAGATTTCTTCATCTGGCAGGAGCTGGAGTTCTGCGGCCACACATTTCTGAATTGCGGCTGCGAGACAGTCTTCTGCGGCCGCATAATTCTTGTGCGGTCCGCAATTCACAGAGGCTCCTCGACTTGGTCTTTTTGCATACACTCTGATCTTTGACTCTTAGTCCAGCTTTGCGGCAGCACAATTCATGTGCAGTCCGCACTTCGCGCAAATATCTGTTAAATTCTTCCTCCTGGTTTGCGGCCGCAGATGGAATTTTACGATCTGCAATATCTTCTGCGAACCGCACATTTGTGCTTCTACGCCCTTGATTGCCTTATGCTTCAGATTATTCCTTTTTGAGTCGGATTTCATCTCGGGAAACCAACTTCCACTATTCATGCAATTTTGCATAATTTTACTAGTTTCGGGAACACAATTCAATGCTTTTAAACTAAAACAAAAGCTGAAAGACGCTAATAAGCCGTAAAACCCCCCACTTATCACTACCTAAATCCCTAATTTCTACCATGAAAAATCTTAGATTAAAGGTTAAAATCAATGGGTGTTTATGAAAATGTAATAAAACAAGTTAAAATCTACTAACCAATAAAGTTGGGATAAAAAACCTCTTCAAAATCGCCTTTACGCCGAGCTCTAACTTGGTAATGGTGAAAAATGGTGAAATCCCGATTTTTGGAATGTTTTAATGCTTGGGCGTCAGGTGCCCTTTGTGATCGCGAAGCACCTGACGCATTCACGAAAAACACTAGCCATCGTGATAGCGATCAACCCTTCGCATTCGCGAAGGCTTAGATCTCCCCTCTCCGATCTTTGACTCTTAGCCTAGCTTTGCGCCAGCACAATTCATGTGTAGTCCGCACTTCGCGCAAATGTCTGTTAAATTCTTCCTCCTGGTTTGCGGCCGCAGATGGAATTTTACGGTCTGGAATATCTTCTGCGGCCGCAGAATTCCTTCTGCGGACCGCACATTTGTGCTTCTACGCCCTTGATTGCCTTGTGCTTCGGATTATTCCTTTTTGAGTCGGATTTCATCTCGGGAAATCAACTTCTACTATTCATGCAATTTTGCACAATTTCACTAGTTTCGGGAACACAATTCAATGCTTTTAGACTAAAACAAAAGCTGAAAGACGCTAATAAGCCGTCAAAACCCCCACTTATCACTACCTAAATCCCTAATTTCTACCATGAAAAATCTTAGATTAAAGGTTAAAATCAATGGGTGTTTATAGAAATATAATAAAACAAGTTAAAATCTACTAACAAATAAAGTTGGGATTAAAAACCTCTTCAAAATCGCCTTTACACCGAGCTCTAACTTGGTAATGGTGAAAAATGGTGAAATCCCGATTTTTGGAATGTTTTAATGCTTGGGCGTCACGTGCCCTTCGCGATCGCGAAACACCTGACGTATTCTCGAAAAACACTGGCCATCGCGATAGCGATCAACCCTTCGCATTCGCGAAGGTTTAGATTCCTCCCCTCTCCCCCTCCTCAGCCTTCGTATTCGCGAGCCAAAACCCGCGTTAACGTAGAGTTACTGCCCAGCCTCCCCTAAGTGCCCACAAAGCTTTGCATTCGCGGACATCAGGTTGTGTTCGCGAAGGGTAAACCTCCCACCGCTTCACGTTCGCGACTAGCTCCTCGCGTTCGCGAAGAATAATTCCACCCCAGTAACAATTTTCCCTTCGCGATCGCGAAGCACTGAGTACCAGACACCAACAACAACTGAAAACCAACAAATTTCTAAGTCCAAAATGGTTAGTAGCCTATCCGAAACTCACCCGAGCCCCTCAGTCTACAAACCAAACATGAACATAAGTGTAACAACATCATACGAACTCTCTCGCGCAATCAAAATACCGAAATAACACTTAGAACTATGAATCAGACATCAAAATGCATGAGATTTCAAAGAAAACTCAAGAACTTCTAAAATCACCACCGAGCGTTTGAATCCAATCAAACCAACTACGATTTGCACCAAATTTTACAGACAAGTTTTCAATAAGAAACAAACCTATACCAAGTCCCAAAATCAAAATCTGAATCTGGTAGCCATAAAGTCAACCTACGATCAAACCTAGGAAATTACTAAACCTTCAAGTTACAAGCTTTCGGCAAAATAAGTTAAATTAACTTAGGGACCTCTGAATTCAATTTCGGATATACGCCCAAGTCCCGAATTATGATTCGGACCCACATAGATTGTAAAAAATACCGATCGAGGGTCGTTTACACAAAAAAATGACCGTAGTTAATTCAAGTTATTTTTAAAGCCAAAAATCATATTTTTTTCACATTTTTACGTAAAACCTATCCGAAAAAAGACTCGGATTGCGCACGTAAATCGAGAAACATCAAATAGCACTAATACAGGTCTCAAAATACAAAATTTTTAGTACTCAAAATGACCTATTAGGTCGTCACAATACAATGAATTGGATACAACCAAATACTGTTGCATTTTTTTAAAATTCTTTTCTGAATATAATCGCATTAAATATAGTAAATTGAATACATCGGAATACACCAAAAATGTATTCATTGATACAGTCTATCCTACGCGCACTAATATAGAAAATACAGGCCCCTGGCAACGTAAGTTTTGTTATGTCTAGTAAATATGAAAATTATAGTTGTGCCAAGTAAATAGCCTATAAACTATAGTGGTTTCTGAAAATTCCTCTTTGGTTTATAAATGCTGAACATTAATTGGTCCAACATTGCCCTCAACATTTTCTTTTGAAGAATTTAGCTAAATAGCCGCTCACCCTACCATATAAACTAAAAATACTCGGTAGACGTATCATTTACGTATAATTCATGTATATTATATGTATAATCGCGTATAATCAATCTATAATCTATGTGTATCGGGTAGAAAAAGTAAACAGTGAATCTAGCCGGTTATTTGTATAAAGATTCCTTTTCTTTTAGCTTAAAAATACCCCTTAAAACTAACAGAGTAATATTGTGACTTTTAATTAGTAATGTGTCAATGTGTGATTGGTCCCTGATTAACCCAATGTGAATTAAACTACCAAATCCATATCTAAATATCCGACCAACCCATAACATTGAATCCCAATTTAATAATAACCCCCCCCCCCCACACACACACACCCAAACCAATTTCTTTCTTCTTTCTCATGCAATACCTTTCCTGAAGCTAACAACTCTTCTCAATAAGAAATCCGAAATTCAAGAACACAGATGCTATGGTATCTCGCCGCAAATCTAGCAGAAAATTGATGAAAGTATAAAATATTATTTTGCTAGATATATAAATTGAAAGGAATATAATATTTAATATTTCCAAGTTCTATTGAAGATTTATAGGGGAATATTCTTGTACAATGAAATGCCCCGGAAAAGTTTTCGCTAAATATTACGTCATTCAAACCATATGTTAGACACATGGATGTTCAAAAAGTTTAGAGGGTTTATAATATGTAAATCTTATGTTTGGAAGGTTATATGGATATCTACGAAGGAGGAGAGGTAGTTTGGAACAAAGAAAAAATATTTAAGATAAGAAAACCAACATAGTCGCAGATGATCCAAATTTAAACAATCATATCTCCTAATGTATAATAAATTGATCTATGAGCTATCTATCAAATGAAAGCTCTTTGAGTCTAGTTTCTAGAATTTTAAACGTTTATAATTTCAATATTCGTATAAAAAATTATGACTATTTTACTGAAGGGTAGTAGAGCAGCAATTTGTTTCGGAAATAAATATCCTAAAACAACGTATCATACGACATGTGGCTCGACATGCCAGGTCAAATTTTGGGTTAGATGGGCGAAAATTTGAGTTTCTAAAAAATTCCGAGGTGCCATACGACGTGTGGCATAACATGCCAGGTTGAGGCACTTCGAAATAAGAGAAGTTCACTTATTTCTACAGCATTTTGGAGAGATTTTGAGAGCAAGAACGACTTAGGGATTCAGCAATCCACCCAATGTAAGATTTCTACCATGAATTTAAGTTAAAAAATTTATATTAACATCGTTTAATACCTTCTAATTCCTAAAATCTAGATTTTCACCCAAAAAATCAAGCGTTCGTCAAGACTCAGGATTTGTGGAGGCATCATTCAAGAGAAGTTTCGTTACCTTAAAAAGTTAGTAACTTTATGACGGATTATGACTACAGATTATGAAATTTATAAGATTTATGGGTGGAGAGTTATGAATAGTTATTAATGGCCAATAAAGCCTCGAGTGAATTGTGGGGTTGAGTTAGTAGGACAAAATAATTATTGTAACTGCGATTTTGAGGAGCCGAATTCATGAGTTCTTGGAAGGAAAAACTTAAGCACCCCATTAGAGGTGAGTTAAAATTTCTTCCCTAAGTCAAGGGCTATATTAAAATGTGCATAGTATATTGCTTGTTTGCTTGCCTTACTATATATATACAATGAAAACCTCTAATACGAGAAATCTTAAATAGTATGCCTTATTGTAATTATTTGATTATGTGCAATTGTTATTACGTGAAGCTACTTATATTGCTCAGACCTACAGTTCATATTTAGAACAGAAAATGAATAGGTTCTTGATGTTCTCTGATTGATTGTTTACGTGAAATTGCTTGTACTGCTCAAACTTTCAGTTCAAATTCAAAAGAAAAAAAAAATATAGTCTCACTTTATCCACGAGGGCCTAGTGTGTATGAGTTAGTATAGTGGAGACTTTATCCACGAGGGCCTAAAATATTCAAATTCAGATTCAGATTCAAAAAGAGAGAAGTACATACCCTCCACGAGCATGAGTGTCACGGTGGCCAGGACTAGCTACCACATGCTTGCAGATGCTAGCACGTTCAGATGTGTTAAGCTTGATTGAGTCACTCGATGGCCCCACATACAGATTGAGTTTAAGTGAGCATGACCAGAGGCCCCAAAGTAGCTTTAACAGTCCCCATACAATGCCCAGATGTTCATATGCGTAGCGCCACTATGTGCAAAGTTTTCAGAAAAACTATTTTTTTAAAAGTAACTCAGTTTTCAACTTCAGTTTTCAGATATCAGTTTTAGACTCAGTTTTAAGTTTTAGTTTCATTTATTAGATACAAAATTAGTTTATAGCTTCGACTTTCAACTATTAGTCTGAATTCAGTTATCAAAACAAGTTTTAGCTTTTTAGATTATGCAATTATTTTTATATGAATTGTCTGCTCTACTTGCTGTATTTTTTTATATTTATATGGCCCACGCTAGTCTTGTCCTCCACCTTTGGGGGTTGTCAATGATACTTCTAGCTATCCTTTGGTGATACTTAGCCCATTTGGGCCTACCATGTCGTACGATAGGTATTGCGTTTGTAGGTGAAAATCCGTGATTAGAGACATATTTTTGTGACTTAGAGTGCAGGCTTTGTTGATTCATCTCGGCGGTAACGGCAAACCTTTCTCTAGACTTTATTTATTTATTTATAGACGCCTTTATTTATACTATTTCAGGGAAATGCCTCGGAAGACTTATATACTCATATTCTTTGAGTCCGTCGCATTTTGCACCTCTAATGTGTATCCTTTTTTGTGATTTGCACCCTGTCCTATTTTTTTATACGATTTCAACCCTAATCTCTTTATTCCCTTGCAAAATAATAAAACCACCATTTATATAAATTTTTCATGAGGGCAAAATAGGATATACAAATAAAAGGCTTCGAAGAGTAAAAATGCTAAAATTAAATTGTAAAGGTAAATGACAAACTTGACATTGAGAATCTCTTAGGAATAAATGATAGGGAAAATATCCATTAAACAACAAAAGAAGTCTTGATGAAATTAAAATTTGTTCTTGCTGATAATTTCATATGCTAATTGCTTCTATTTTTTTCCACATCAAAGCTCTTTTTCTTGGACTTCTTTATAGCACTTGTATTTTGAAGGGTTTGTAAGCTAATACAATTTTTTCCATTCCACATATACTTCTCAGCATTTAACACAATGCCACCAACTTGAGTTCGCGCAGGTCTATGAGATGAATCATTCTCCATTGGCCTTCTTAGCTGTGAAAATAAATAAAGAACACAAATGTATTAACTGTCTCTCAAAGTACTAAATCACCTATATTTAAGGTTCCATACTTACATTGAATTTGGAAGGTTCATTTATATGTCCATTCCAATAAGTGGACTCAAAATTGATTTGCTTACTTGGGTGGGGATTGACTTGTAGCATTTTGGCACCAATCTTGAGTTGTTTGAGTAGCTTGAGGTAGAGTTGTTGAATTCGAGGAATCGCTACTCTTCTTGCAAGTTATTTTGTTGTGACCAGTTTGCAAGAACTTGCTACACCTCCCTAACTTCCCTTTCTTACTCAATTTGGTAACATCATGCATTTCACTTGTTGCAGATTGTTTTTTCTTTTTCTCTCTTTTCTGTTTTTTCATCTTAACTGCTTTTCTCTTGGAGGTTTCAATTTCATCGGGCTCTTTTCTTCTATTTTTGTTCAACTTACTTTTCTTCGGCTCATAGTTAGGAGGGTTAACATCAAGTAGATCAGTAGGTTCCCACATATCAGGTCCATCCATTGGAGCAATGACTGGCTCATAAATCCTCATTTGAGCAGTCTTCTTGTAACAATCATGTATGAAATTTTCTGGATTCTCTCTTATATGGAATATGCAGCTCATTGCATGTGAGCATGAGATTCCTGTTCTTCCACTCAAGTCAACACTAAATTGTTCACCATACATGGTCTTTACTTGAAATGAAAATTTTTCAGCCCAAGTAGGAATTGATGTAGCCGAGTCTTCCTTCACTTTTTCTACTAGTTTTCGGATTCGAGGGCATAAATTTCCTGTTATAGTAAAATATTGTCAGGATCATATTAAAATTTTGTGCTTCAGAAAAGTTACAATAACAATATTACCTTGGTATTTGAGCAGGTCTTCCCTCTTTTGGTTCAGTTTCTTCATCAAGTATATTTTAATTCCTTCAAGTAGTCCACAAGTATAGGTTTCTCCCTTGCCCTCAAAATGGGTTTTGTCCCATTGATGCCTCACAAAGATTATTCAAAAGCATATCACACTTTGTTGTTGTTCTAAAATGTGACTTGCTCCAGAATTTGGGTGGTTTATCGTTGAACCAATTTCTAGCTTCTTTGTCCTCCTTTTCCCAGCATATCCATCTCATATCTATACTTACTTACATAAGTTGCCCTTGCAGCTTTCCAAACTCTTGTCTTCAACGATAAACCTTTGTGCTCTTTCTTGAAATTATTATACAAATGTCTTACACAAAGCCTATGTTTAACTTGGGGAACTGTCTCATAAATAGCTCCCTCCAAACCCTACAAAAGTGAGTAGAATAATAAACATGGCTAATTTTGATAATTGAAAGCAATTAGAATTTGGTATTATAT
The DNA here is from genome assembly GCF_000390325.3 of Nicotiana tomentosiformis. NCBI lineage: Eukaryota > Viridiplantae > Streptophyta > Magnoliopsida > Solanales > Solanaceae > Nicotiana > Nicotiana tomentosiformis. The sequence goes on from NC_090820.1 coordinate 43,479,534, forward strand.
GTGGATAAAAAATCTTACCTTTTGTTTGTCTGTAATGAGACATAAGTTATCATGATTTCTAATTTGCAAGTCATCCACCAACAAATTTAAAAATCACTTCCAGTTATGCTTATCTTCAATATCAACTACTGCGTAGGCTATAGGAAATATACCATTATCAACATCTATCCCAATTACTGTCAAAAGTTGACCTCCATATGGTCCTTAAAGAAAGCAACCGTCCATCCTAATGAGTGGCCTACAATCTTCCATCCAACCTCTTCTGCAGGGCTCAAGACATATGTAAATTCTTTCAAAAACAGGTCTGTCATCCTCTTCATGAGGTGTTGTTTCTAACAATACAGTTGATCCTGGATTCTTTCTCTTGAGTTCTGCACAATAGTCCTCTAATTTTGCATATTGTTCTATGTAGAGACCTTCTATCATTTCCTTTGCTATTGTCTTTGCTCTATACACTTGGCTCACTGAAACTTCAACATTCATCTCTTCATGTATTTTGTCCATGAAATCTCCTACTGATACATCTGGATGTATTCTCAAATAATGCAGGAATGTTTTGGCAATCATTCGAGATTTCACATTTTTGTTGACATAAACAAACAAACAATCATCAGAATGTTTCCCAACTAAAGTTTTTATCGTGATTGTGGGGTCATCTGGTGCCTTTTTAGATGCATATATGCGCCATGGACATTGATCACAACATTTTGCAGAAATTTTTATCAGATTCATTCTTTTTGAAGGAAATTTTCTTGTTATTTTTAATAGAATAAGCTCTCAGTGCAGCTCTAAATTCTATTGCATCAATGAATGTCATTCCCAACCTAAATGTTGGATTATCCATGTCTGTTTCTGCCCTAAATGCAACATTTTCAACCTTTCTCACCTTTTCATCATCATCGCTATTAATACTGCACATGTCATCTGAATCATACTTAGGAGAGATGTTATCATTCTCAGATTCTGTACTTGAGTTCTCCAGTAGTAACCCGGTAAAATTGGCACTCTTGGCTTTCTCCATCACTTTATCTTTCTTTTTTTCCTTCCCCTCTTTCCTCCCCTTTACACTAACTTCGCCATTTCCTGCTAGATTTTTCTTTTTATCCTCTTTTCTTTTCATTATTTCTTTCCCTTTCAGCTTCATTGCTGCCTTATCTTTTCTAGTGCTATACCAAATTCCAAGCCATTCACTGTCTGAATTTATCTCCAAACCATTCGACTCTTTGCTCCAATTCTTGGTAAACATCACTATTTTTATCCCCACCATAATTTGCTCTTTCCAATTCGAAGTCATCTAAGTTAATACTTATCTCCGCAGATTTGGAAATATGATTATATGCACCATCCTTCAATACCTTCAAGTCTATTTGCACCCCATTATCCTCACAAATATAATTAGCATTGGGGCTCACTTGGTTTTGTATTTTTGATACATTACCACCATGTGTAATGTATACTTCAGCAACTCTATTAGCTGGAAGTATTTTTACCATTAGATCACAATCATCATTAGTCAAGCATTGAATATAACCACTACCAGTATCTGTCATAGATAGTTTGAAGTGCCAACCAAGAATACTGCTGTATCTTAATCTCGTTGTTCCAATCTATTCCAAGGTTTGCAATGACCATTTATGTGGATCACACTTATCAATGATCATTTTAGGACAACAGGGGTTACTCTGATGGTAAGCAACCTCCACTTCCAACTAAGAGGTTATGAGTTCGAGTCACCCCAAGAGCAAGGTGGGGAGTTCTTGGAGGGAAGGATGCCGAGAATCTATTGAAAACAGCCTCTACCTCATGGTAGGGGTAAGGTCTGCGTACACACTACCCTCCCCGGACCCCACTAGTGGGATTATACTGGGTTGTTGTTGTTGTTGTTGTACACTTATCAATAAAATCTATCTTGCCTCCCAAATAAATCCTCTCCGGTACATCTAAGAATTCACCTCCATGGTGAATCTTCAATGTAAAAAGCTCATTATTCATACCTGTGACAATGCAAGGTTTAAAATTATTTTAGCTAGCTCAATTTCTAGATTAGATAAAAAAAAAAATACATATTGAAGAACTACTTTTGGTATCAGAATATTCAATAAAAGTAAACAACTACGGCCAACAAAAAAGCTAAATTGTCACAAGGCCTGTTTTATCCAAAGTAGAGTAAGAACTTAAATGAATTGATCTTTCTTTATTGATGTACATGATAGTATTCAGAGTTGTTTTAAATTTTGATAGATTTGCAAACCTTTCTTTCTGGTGTATTGTTGTAGTGAGTTGAGTTTAGTGATTTATTTTTAAAAAAAAAGAAAACCAATAGTAGACAGAGGATGGGACAAGAACATGTTAATGATGGATTGCATCTTACGCATTGAAAACAATAAGTTTTTGGCAATTCAATACCCATCGACGAATTAAAGAGCATATGAATGGAATTTGTTTACTCTGAACTTATTACCTTTCAACTTCTCCTTCTTCAATCGACTTTTCCGTTTCTCCTTGCTCTTATCCATTGATGATATACTGGATGTGCTATTTATTCTCGGTAAAATTGACGCTGCCTTTAGCGCGTTTTATGCTTGGAGAGCTTAACCATGTCTCCCACGATGCAATGATGATGGCGGCAAGAGTTTCACTAGGATTAACGTCCTAACCGTAAAAAAATAACTTAAGAAAAAAAAGATATTTTATTTGTATTTTCTATTTTGCCCTCATGAAAAATTTATATAAATGATGGTTTTATTGTTTTGTAAGGGAATAAAAAGATTAGGACGTTGCAAATCACAAAAAAGGAGACACCTTAGGGGTGCAAAATGCAATGAACTCCATATTCTTTAGATAGAGACTCATGACTTTGTTAGTGGACCCAGTTGTCAGACATGTTAGTGTTTAAGTTATCATTTAGCTTTCAAACATCTATTATCTTAAGATTTATTTATGAGTCTCTTAGGTATGATGTTCTATATAGAATTTCCGATAGTTAGAACAAGTTTTGTTCGACGAGTAAGATAGGTTGAGTGTCATCACGTCTTATTCTAATTTTTGGGCGTGACATACAAACCCAATAGAATAAATTTGATATTTTAAAAGAATTCTCTGCAAATACTTGTGATTTTGTTGCATAAAGAAACAAACGGACAAAGGATTGAAAAGAGTGCCTGCCTGGTTTCTTAATATTTTGTTATATTAGCAGGTATGAGACTAATAAGAAGGTGCAATGTCAATTCGTGTTTCTTGGTTGTCAAATTTCTTGTTGAGAAAAGTTGTTAGGTTCATGGAAGGGTATTGTATAGGGAAGGGCACTGTATGAGGAAGAAGAAAAAGAATCGAGGTGAAAGGCTAATTTTAAAGTCGGGTTCAATTGATATGCATGGGGCGAATTTATACATATGGATTTGATAATTAATTCGCATTAAGTTATACCTGGACCGATCGTATATTGCCACAACAATAGACCCGGTGAAGTTCCAAAAATGGGGTTTAGAGACGATAGTGTGTATGCAGACTTTACTCCAATAATCTTGGGACGGTAGATAGACGGTTTGAGGAAGGAAGGAAACAGTAGAAACAGTTAAAAAAATTGAGTCTTTGCACCAGAATCCAACACAATAAAAAACAATCAAGAAAACCCCAGATAAGGAAATTCACCAACCAAAACAAAGGTTAAAATCAGAACAATCCACCACAACCCAAACACCAATAAATCAAAAAAATCCAATATTTTTTCTTAATATACCAAGAAATAGCTTAAAGAATTGAGCTTTAGCCTCTAAATCCAAAAGGGTCTTCTTCAGAATTTGTGTTTAGCACCAGTAAAGCAAAAAAAAATAAAAAAAAAATCCAAACATTCTCAAAATTCTAAGAAATAACTTAAAGAACTGAACTTTAGCCCCTAAATCCAAAAGGGTCTTCTTCAGAATTAAAAAAACACAATAAAACAGTATAAATCCAGAATACTGAATTTATTCACAACAAACCCCAATTGAAGGAAAAAAAAATTAACACCCCTTTATTCAGCTGCAAACAATTCTTCTCCTTAACCAAGATTCTTGTATTTTTTTTGGGCATGTTGATAAAAAGGGTCTTCTTATATTGCCACATTATTGATAAAAAGCCACAATATTAGTCTGTTAATTTATGGGCATGTTAAACTAAAAGATAACGTTAAGGGCAATGCTAAACCTAAAAATACATTGAGGCCAATACTGGAACTGGACCAATAAGTTGAAGGAGGACATTAAAAGTGCAAGTTAAAAGTGTTATTTAAACATTGGTAAGGTGTTTGTTTATTATATACACATACACATAAATAGAGAATGCTACAAAAAATAACTAATGACGACCAGCATTTACATTTTCCCTATATATATAAGCCACATAAACATGCCTAGTTTGCATAATACAACAAATATATTTATATACGGTCGAAATGGAATTAGCATGTCCGGTACGGTTCGAAGGGTGATATATCGAAGTAAGATCCCGAAGGGAGTGGGGGGAGGGAGGCACGAACTAATCTAGAGTCTGGGAAGGCCGGTCCGTGTTGAGATCGATATCATAATCAAACTCGAACAAGAATCGAACCATGGCGCGGGTAGATCTATCGTGCAGATAATCCAAAAACCAACCTACATCGACCAGGAATCCGTTCGAGGGCTCGAACCGGGATCGAGCTTGAGTCAAGATCACAAGTTCGAGCCGAAATCAAGCTCGAACCAAAATCGAGGGTTCTAAGCAAGATCGGGCTCGCAGACAAAAGCCGTTGTAATCCCACTAGAGGAAATCTTGGCAGAAATTATGGAAAAACTTATTTATCATGGGTTTCCCACTGAATGTTTATTTTATTATGCTTGGAGCCAAACCCCTTCACTATAAAAGCACTTGTTTATCATTTTTGTAAGGGACCTATGGCAGGACTTACACTATCACAAATTGTATTATCCCCTCTACAAGCAAGAGTAATCTTTCTAATTTCTTAGATTGATTCTATTTTTGTTAAATCCTAAATTTCACTGTTCATAATTGATTGGTCTAGATTACGTTTTTCTCCAATCTATATTCATATATTTATTTATCCTAGCATCCTGTATTAAGTTGTATCACGTATCTACGGAACCGCGCATAAATTCAACTCTATCCCTTTTTTCGGGTAAACAGTTTGGCGCCCACTGTGGGGCCAAGGATAATAGTGGTCACTTATTTCCGAAAACAACCTTCAATTCAGGTTCGGCTACGAATAGCCACCGACCAAATGGCTTCGCCGACCGATTACGAAGCTGGCCTTCAAGATGAAACCAACAACTTGGCACTACCCGAGATTCAAGCCGGAATACCACTAGATGCCAATTCACAAATTGCTTTGGAAGCAAACCAGCGTTCCGAACCGGAAAGAAGCATTCAGGGCGGTGCTCGATCCGTAGCCCAAGACACCCAAAACCCGGAAGAGATCGGGGCCAGCTTACGCATGATCTTCGAGATGTTACAAGCCCAACAATTAGCAATAGATCAGCTATAGAGCCAAACTCGCACACAAAGCAGGACGATTTCCAACCCACTTCGAGAGGTCACCCCCAGAACAGAGCCTGCCATAGTAAAATCTAACGAGCAGGAATTAGGGACTAATTCCGGAATTACTAAACTGCTCAAGGAACTCACGAAACGAGTCGAAGCCAACGACAAGAGGGTGGAGACATATAATGCCAAGGTCGACCAAATTCCGGGAGCTCCGCCAATGATAAAAGGGCTTGATTAAAAAAAATTCATACAAAAGCCTTTTCCATCGAGTGCGGCACCGAAGCCAATCCCTAAAAAGTTCAGTATGCCCGAAATTTCCAAATACAACGGTACGACCGATCCTAACGAACTTGTCACCTCTTACACGTGTGCCATAAAAGGCAACGATTTGGAAGATGACGAGATTAAATCCGTGCTATTGAAAAAGTTCGGGGAGACCCTCTCGAAAGGAGCTATGATTTAGTACCACAATCTACCACCAAATTCCATCGATTCTTTTGCCATGTTGGCAGATTCATTCGTAAAAGCACATGCTGGTGCCATAAAGGTCGCAACGAGAAAATCAAACCTCTTCAAAGTAAAGCAAAGGCAGGGAGAAATGCTGAGGGAATTCGTATCCTGATTTCAAATGGAACGCATGGAATTACCCCCGGTCACTGACGAATGGGCCGTACAAGCTTTCATCCAAGGATTGAACGAGCTAAGTTCGACAACATCACATCGGCTGAAGCAAAATTTGATCGAGTACCCGGCGGTAACTTGGGCAGATGTACATAACCGATATCAATCGAAAATTAGGGTCGAGGACGATCAGTCGGGGACCTAGTACGGACATGTTCATCAGAACAGGATAGTTATTAATCAAAAGCAGATCGACAGAGAACAAAGGTCAAACAGAGACCGATATCGACCATACATCACCGATCGGGTAAACAATGGTTCAACACGCAACGCAGTTCGGAACAGTCAAAGAATTGATCGGGGAAAAAATTCTCGGGGGCTTATGAGTAAGAGCGGCTTCGACAAACATGTTGAGCCTATAGAAGCACCTCGATTATCAGAGTATAACTTTAGCATTTGCGCATCCGCTCTCGTATCGGCCATCGAACGCATTGAAGACACTAAATGGCCTCGACTAATGCAAACCAATCCTGCCTGGAGAAATCCCAATCAAACGTGTGAATACCATGGAACCCATGGCCACAGAACGGAAGATTCCAAGCAACTAAGAGAGGAAATAGCTCGCCTATTTAACAAAGGGCACCTTCGGGAGTTTCTGAGTGATAGAGCAAAGAGCCATTTTAGAAGTAGGGATGTCAGCAAGCAGAACGAGCAAGAAGAACCACAACACGTTATCCACATGATCATCGGCGACACCGATACCCCCCAGGGACCGATGCTTAAGCGCACTAAAACATCGATGGTGAGGGAAAAGCGATCTCGGACTCAAGAGTACGCACCCATGGGGACTTTGTCCTTTGGTGATAAAGATGCAGAAGGGGTCATCCAACCTTACAATGACACCCTGGTAATATCCGTACTCGTAAATAAAACTAAGATTAAGCATGTGTTGATCGATCCAGGTAGCTCGGCCAATATCATCCGATTAAAGGTAGTAGTGCAGCTCGGCCTGCAGGATCGAATCGTGCCTGCAACTCTAGTCCTAAACGGGTTCAATATGGCATGCGAAACCACCAAAGGGGAGATAGCCTTGCCAATAAACGTGGCCAGAACTGTCCAGGAAACAAAGTTTCGCGTGATTGAAGGCGATATGAGGTATAACGCCCTTTTCGGAAGGCCATGGATACACAACATGAGAGTTGTGCCTTCGACCCTGCACCAGGTCCTCAAATTTTTGATGTCGGGAGAAGTCAAAACGGTATACGGAGAGCAGCAGCCGTAAAAGAAATGTTCGTCGTCGATGAAGCCAAACCAATATCCTCACTTTTGCCGATAAAGGGCCCGCGCCCGGAAGGAGAATGAGACACCAAATAGCAATCACAGACAGTGACTCCAACCCATCCTGACAACCAGAAAGTCTAAGAGAATGAAGACCAAAGGGTCTCTCGATCTTTCGTAACTCCCGATGACTCCGATGCCACAAAATCAACGATCGAGGAGCTAGAACAAGTCGTATTAATTGAGCGTCGGCCCGAGCAAAAGGTATACTTGGGAATGAGGCTGAGCCCTGAACTCAGGAAGAAATACGTTCAATTTCTTATCAATAACATCGATTGTTTCGCCTGGTCCCATTTAGATATAACAGGGATCCCGCCGGACATAATTACGCATCAGCTAAGTTTGGACCATCGGTTCAGACCGGTGAAGCAAAAAAGAAGACCCCAGTCCGATAGAAAGAACGCCTTCATAGAGGACGAGGTAACCAAACTTCTCAAAATAGGGTCCATTCGAGAGGTAAAATACCCCGAATGGTTAGTCAACGTAGTCGTAGTCCCTAAAAAAGGGGACAAACTTAGGATGTGCGTGGACTATAAGGATTTGAACAAAGCATACCCCAAGGATTCTTTTCCATTTCCTAACACCGATCGCATGATCGATGCCACGACCGGCCACGAGATCCTCACTTTTCTCGATGCCTATTCCGGGTATAATCAAATACAGATGAACCCGGAGGACCAGGAGAAAATCTCGTTTGTCACCAAATACGGGACGTATTGTTATAATGTGATGCCCTTTGGGCTAAAAAACGCAGGGGACACTTACCAACGCCTAGTGAATAAAATGTTCGAAGAATAAATAGGAAAATCAATGGAGGTTTATATTGATGACATGTTAGTCAAATCCCTGCGCGCAGAGGACCATTTAATTCATTTGCAGGAAACGTTCGAGATTCTGAGGAAATACAAAATGAAGCTCAACCCCGAAAAATGTGCCTTCGGGGTCGGTTCGGGCAAGTTCCTCGGCTTCATGGTATCACATCGGGGAATAGAGATTAACCCCGATAAAATCAGGGCTGTCAAAGACATCACCGTCGTAGACAGCGTAAAGGCCGTGCAAAGACTAACGGGTCGGATCGCCGCCCTAAGCCAATTCATATCGAGGTCATCCGATCGAAGTCATAAATTTTTTTCTCTACTCAAAAAGAAGAACAATTTTTCATGGACCCCGGAGTGCCAACAAGCATTAGAAGGACTAAAACGATATCTGTCAAGCGCACCACTGCTTCACACTCCAAAAATCGATGAGAAACTTTGCTTGTACCTAGCATTGTCGGAAGTCGCCATAAGCGGTGTCCTGGTTCGAGAAGAGAAAGGTACGCACTTCCCAGTTTATTATACAAGTCGAACCTTAGGAGAGGCGGAAACTAGATATCCGCTCCTAGAAAAGTTGGCGCTTGCACTAATAAGCGCCTCGAGGAAATTAAGGCCGTATTTCCAATGTCATCCCATATGCGTATTGTCTACTTACCCGCTTCGTAATATTTTGCACAAACCCGAGTTATCAGGCCGGCTGGCCAAATGGGCCGTCGAACTCAGTGGGTACGATATCGAATATCGACCCCGTATGACCATCAAGTCTCAAGTCCTAGCAAACTTCGTGGCCGATTTCACACCAGCCCTCATACCCGAAGCCGAAAAAGAACTGTTAAAATCAGGTACATCATCGGGGGTATGGGTCCTTTTTACAGAAAGGGCTTCAAACGTAAAAGGGTCCGGGCTGGGCATAGTTTTGAAACCACCCATGGGTGGCATTATTACACAATCTATTAAAACTATCAGATTGACTAACAACGAGGCCGAGTACGAAGCCGTGATTGCAGGTCTCGAGCTAGCTAGAAATTTGGGAGCAGAAATCATAAAAGCCAACTACGATTCTTTGCTGGTGGTGAGTCAAGTAAACAAAACTTTCGAAGTTCGAGAAGGTAGAATGCAGAGGTATTTAGATAAATTTCTTATCACTTTGCGCCATTTCAAACAATAAACTTTACGGCATGTACCACGGGAACAGAATAATGAGGCCGACGCACTAGTGAATTTGGGGTCATCGGTCGAGGTAGATGATATGGGCTCGGGGAATGTGGTTCAACTTTCGAGATCGGTAGTCGAAGAAGGACAAGCCGAAATAAATTCTACAAGCTTAACTTGGGATTGGAGAAACAAGTATATCGAATATTTGAAAAACGAAAATCTCCAATTGGACCCTAAAGAGTCCATAACCCTACGGACCAAGGCTGCTCGATTCACTCTGGCTTCAGATGGAACACTGTACCGAAGAACGTTCGACGGACCATTGGTTGTATGCTTGGGTCTGGGGGATGTCGATTATGTCCTACGGGAAGTGCACGAGGGTACTTGCGGGAATCACTCTGGAGCCGACACATTAGTCCAAAAAATAATTAGAGCAGGGTATTATTGGATCGATATGGGCAAAAATACGAAGGAATTTGTTCGTAAATGTGATAAATGTCAAAGGTTCGCACCAATGATCCACCATCCCGGAGAACAACTCCACTCGGTCCTATCCCTATGGCCTTTCATGAAATGGGGAATGGATATCGCCGGCCCTCTGCCATCGACCCCAGGTAAAGCTAAATTTATTTTGTTTATGACTGACTATTTTTCTAAATGGGTTGAAGCGCAGGCGTTCGAGAAAATAAGAGAGAAAGAAGTTATAGACTTTATTTGGGATCATATCATATGCCGGTTCAGGATACCCACTGAAATAGTATGTGACAGTGGAAAGCAATTCATTTGCGGCAAAGTAACAAGATTCCTCGAAGACCACAAGATAAAAAGGATATTGTCGACAACGTACCACCCCAGTGGGAACGGGCAGGCCGAATCAACGAATAAAGCTGTCATTCAAAACTTAAAGAAGAGGTTGAAAGATGCTAAAGGGAGATGGAGAGAAATCCTGCCCGAAGTCCTTTGGGCATATTGGACAACATCAAAATCCAGTACGGGGGCGACCCCGTTCTCCTTAGTATATGGATTCGAAGCATTAATACCAGTTAAGGTCGGTGAACCCAATGCCAGATTTCGATTCTCGATGGAAGAATCAAATAACGAGGCTATGAACACAAGCCTCGAACTATCGGACGAAAGGCGAGAAACTGCCCTCGTCCGAATGGCCGCCCAAAAGCAACGAATCGAAAGGTATTATAACCGAAGAATCAAGCTCCGCCATTTCAAGCCTGGGGACTTAGTGTTAAGAAAAATTACCATCAATACCCGGAATCCAAATGAAGGGAAGCTAGGACCGAACTGGGAAGGACCATATCAGGTACTCGAGGACATCAGAAAGGGATCATACGGGATCGGCGTCATAAACGGCAAACAGTAATCAAGCAACTGGAATGTATCACATATGAAACGGTACTACTGTTAAGGTACAACCTTTCCATGTTCGTTTACATCTCGAAACTGACCCCTGCAGAAGTCCGAACAGGGGACGGATCTCTCATCAGAAAGCACGCGTTGCACTCTTTTTTCCTTAAGATCGGTTTTTATCCCAAATGGGTTTTTCGGAAAGGTTTTTAATGAGGCAACCACTGGTCATGCAACACTTATGATAATATCCGAGGCCCCGTAAGAGAGTTATTTCACAGCAACAAGGTCCCTATAGGAAAACTGTAAAGAGCCAAATGATCGAAGCGAGCCATGCTCGTATAAGTTGGCCCGAACCCTGGCGTGTAATAACATGTGAAGAATTAAGATATAATGCGACCATTAAGCCTACGGGCTATATATTTTTTTATCTCAAGTTCGGGCTATCACTCACTCGACCAAGCCTACGGGCTATTCTTTAATTCGAGTTTGAGCAAACACTCGCTCGACCAAATAGCATACGGGCTGCATTAATTCGAGTTCGAATCATTCACTCGATCAAGCCTACGGGCTATTTTTTATCTCGAGTTCGAGAAAAAACTCACTCGACCAAATAGCCTACGGGCTGCATTAATTCGAGTTCGAATCATTCACTCGATCAAGCCTACAGGCTATTTTTTATCTCGAGTTCGAGCAAAAACTCACTCGACCAAATAGCCTACGGGCTGCATTAATTCGAGTTCGAATCATTCACTCGATCGAGCCTACGGGCTATTTTTTATCTCGAGTTTGAGCAAGAACTCACTCGACCAAATAGCCTACGGGATGCATTAATTCGAGTTCGAATCATTCACTCGATCAAGCCTACGGGCTATTCTTTAATTCGAGTTTGAGCAAACACTCACTCGATCAAATAGCTTACGGGCTGCATTAATTCGAGTTCAAATCATTCACTTGATCAAGCCTACGGGCTATTTTTTATCTCGAGTTCGAGCAAAAACTCACTCGACCAAATAGACTACGGGCTGCATTAATTCGAGTTCGAATCATTCACTCGACCAAGCCTACGGGCTATTCTTTAATTCGAGTTCGAGCAAACACTCACTCGATCAAATAGCCTACGGGCTGCATTAATTCGAGTTCGAATCATTCACTCGATCAAGCCTACAGGCTATTTTTTATCTCGAGTTCGAGCAAAAACTCACTCGACCAAATAGACTACGGGCTGCATTAATTCGAGTTCGAATCATTCACTCGACCAAGCCTACGGGCTACATTAATTCGAGCACAAGCAAACACTCGCTCGACCGCCACGCCCATGGGCTATATTCTCTTCAAAATCGAATCATTGACAATTAAATCGAGCACAAGCAGACACTCGCTCGGTTGAAGAGACTGCGAGGTTCGAGTTTGATTAATTGGTTTAAAACATTATGGAAATATTCATGAGGTAAATCACAGCAACCCAGGAAACAGAATCAAAAGCAAGTCGGTAAAAGAAGAGGCCTATACACAAAATTTATTTATATGGGTGGCTACATCAAAAAAATAAAAAAATAAAATGGGAGCGCTATTTTATATATCAGATCCCCCCCATTCTCGGATCCGCTTTTGCTCCCATCGTCGTCATCATCATCATCGGAAACCAGAGCTTCGGCATCAGCCTCGAGTTCTTTTGCCCTTTTTATCTCTTCCGTGAGATCGAAGCCGCGAGCATGAATCTCCTCGAGGGTTTCTCTCCTCGATCAGTACTTAGCAAGTTCGGCAACCTAATGCGCCCGACCATCAGCGGATTCGGCTGCCTCTCTTGCCTGAACTTGGGCAGCTTCAGCATCAGCCCGATAGACGGCCATGAGCGTGTCCGCATAAGTCTTTGCCTTTTCGGCATCGGATTCAGCCTTGGCGAGTACTGAGGCCAACCGAGCCTCAAGCTCCTTGATTTTCTTTGCTTGAACCAGGTTTTTCTCCTTCACTTTCTGAAGTTGGGTTTCATACGACGATAACTGGGCTCGAGTGGTCTCTTTTTCTGCAGCAAAGCGGTCCATACCTTCTTTCCACCATAAGGATTTCATCCTTATCACATCGACCTCCTCACGCAGCTTCCCTATCATCCTGATTTTTTGCTGCAACTGTGAGACCGAAATGTTAGATACCGTTCCGGTATCGAACCCATAGGTTTTCAAAAGCATCATTACCTGCTCAGACAAATCATTCCGGTCTCGATAAGCCTTGGACAACTCGGCCCGGAGATCTTTTATTTCCTCCTCTCTCTGTCCTAAGGAAAGTTTGAGAGAGTTTCGCTAGTCGATAGCGCGTTTCAGGTCGGTCGTGTATCAATGCAGCTCATTCTAGGAACGAGAACATTATTCTCGATGGACTGCCACAGCTTACGAAAAAACAATGAGCGAAGTTAACGAAAGACGAACATAAAGGCAATACCAACAAAAAGGTTTTTCAAACGACTCACTTGGTCCAAAGCCTGCCGCAAACCGTGAAAAAGATCCGACGGCACCGACAACGTCCTCGATACCAGTAAACAGGTCATGAAACGGATCCTCTTCATCGTGAAGCCTGTATAGATTAAGGTCCCCCAGAGCTTGAGCTTCCCGAATCACCTCTGTGGAAAAAGTGGGAAAGAGAGGCGAGTCCTCGATCGCTGCTGCCTCAAGTGAATCGCTCGGAGCATTCACCTCGTTGTAACCCCTGTGGGTTGATTCCGATGAGAGGTGTCTTCGACATCCGATAGTTCGGGGACTTTGCCGGAACCACTCTTCGGTATATTTTCAGTTCAAGACGGAGCCCCATAGGGCATCATCGATCCAACCGTCATTGAAGCATCGGTGGCTCTCTTCGTCCGGACCGCCAGCGTGGACTCATTATATTCTTCTTCTTCATCCCTTAGGCGCAAAACGGATTCTATGGTCAAAGGAATGACATTCTTGTTTGGTTTACGAGCCGACCTCTTCTTCGGTTTTGGATATTCGGACAACGAAGCTCTCTTCTTTTTATTTTCCTTCACATGCTTTGGAACGAAGTTCAAGACATCCTCCTCATTAGACAGAGGTCTCAAGACCGCATCCTTACCTAAACCTGCATATGGGAAACCTTATCAAAAATATATCGAGAAGTGACTCGTCAGATTCCGAGAAATGAGCTTACCATGGATTTTGGCCTCCCACCGACCCTTAGACAAATCACGCCATGAGGTCGAGAACCGCTCCAGGCATCCAGGTAACCGCTACGTCACGAAAAGGGGACTATCGATAAGAGAACAAATGAAAGAACAAAATAGAAACAACAGCAAAATCACACTTACGTTTCAAATTCGACTCCTCGGGAAAGGGCATCTTTTCGGTCGGGATCAGGTCCGAAGTCCTTACTCGAATGAACCTGATCATCCAACCCCGGTCCATGTCCTCGTCAATACTCGAGAACAAAGCCTTGGTAGCCCAATGCTGGAGTTTAATTAACCCTCCCCGAAAAAGTCGGGGATGGTATAGCCGGATAAGATGATCAAGGGTAAACGATATCCCCTCGATTTTGCTCATGAAATATCGGATTAGAATAATGATCCGCCAGAAAGAAGGATGGACATGGCCTAAGGTTACCTGATACTGTCAACAAAAGTCGATAACGACGGAATCGAGGGGACCCAAAGTGAAAGGATAGGTATATACGTTCAAAAATCCTTTCACGTGAGAAGTAATATCTTCGTCAGGGGGTAGGTATTATCACTTCTTTTCCCCCCTAATTGCAGTCCTTCTTTAACAGATCGAAGTGCTTCTCAGTAATCAAACACATGTACCTCGATACCGGCTCACACCGGCCAGGGACTGATGAACCTTTATCAACTTTAAAATCTGAAGTAAGGATGCACGCCCCGGGGACACACTCCTCTGGCCGTGGTTCCACCGGTGTCTCATCGGCGACACACTGTGAAGATGAAGCTTTCTCTTTCTAAGGAGCTTTTTGCGATGTTTTCGCCATTTTTTAATTCAAAATAAGGAGCAGAAGAAGGTGATAGAGATTTGGTAGAATTGAGGGATCCTTTTGGAAAGAAATCACAGCTTTTTTGTAAGAAGAGATTGAGAAATTTTAGAAGATTGAAGATGTAAAATTGGTAAAAGATAAAGGTGAGAATGATTTATAGGTTCAAAGCGACGACGGTTCATTATCAGCAGTGGCCGACCACCGCCTGATATGCATTAAATGCCTTGGGAGACTAAATCGACAGGACAGCAATCATGTGCGTCATGATCGAACCTGATGGAATCAATAGAATATAATCCGATCGAGTTGTTGAAAATCATATCGTTTCTCACCGTATTTATTTTTGAGAAACGAGGGGACTATTTGTATATGGTCGAAATGGATTTGGCATATCCGGTATGGTTCGAAGGGTGATATATCAAAGTAAGATCCCGAAAGGGGGGGGGCACGAACTAGTCTAGAGTCTGGGAAGGCCGGTCCGTGTTAAGATCGATATCATAATCAAACTCGAACAAGAATCGAACCATGGTGCGGGTAGATCTATCGTGCAGATAATCCAAAAACCAACCTACATCGACTAGGAATCCGTTCGAGGGCTCGAACCGGGATCGAGCTCGAGTCAAGATCACAAGTTCGAGCCGAAATCAAGCTCGAACCAAAATCGAGGGTTCTAAGCAAGATCGGGCTCGCAGACAAAAGCCGTTGTAATCCCACTAGAGAGAATCTTGGTAGAAATTAAGGAAAAGCTGATTTATCATGGGTTTCCGAGTGAATGTTTATTTTATTATGCTTGGAGCCAAACCCCTTCACTATAAAAGGACTTGTTTATCATTTTTGTAAGGGACTTATGGCAGGACTTACACTATCACAAATTATATTATCCCCTCTACAAGTAAGAGTAATCTTTCTAGTTTCTTAGATTGATTCTATTTTTGTTAAATCCTAAATTTCACTGTTCATAATTGATTGGCCTAGATTACTTTTTTCTCCAATCTATATTCATACTTTTATTTTTTCCTAGAATCCTGTATTAAGTTGTATCACGTATCTTCGGAACCGCGCATAAATTCAACTCTATCCCTTTTTTCGGGTAAACAATATTATTAATGAATTTCTCACTTCTTTATTTCTACTATTTCTCCATAAGAGGCAAGTTGCGAAATGAGGGAACATCTTTTTTTTTTTTTAACACGAAGTCATGAATATGTGGCCATCAAAGTTGACCAAGTAATACGAAAATGTACTACATTATATTAGCTTCAACATCAAATAGAGGTCATGTTTTACTCAATAAATGATTAATTAATGAACATTTTACCGTTCACAAGTCAAGATATTATGCTTTGAATAGACTCCGAGATATAAGAGACGAAGAATTTTCAGAAATCACGATTGTTTAGTGGATGTTAACTTCCTATAGTTATCATATACATAATTGCTTCCTATAACTATTATTCAGTTATTACGATAGTGTATTCGATGTATTCGCGCTACTGTATTCATGAATACAGTAACAAAAGTCACCTAAAAACAAGGGGTTACAGCTGTACGCGACTGTATTCACATGTATTTGCACCATGTATTCATGAATACAGTAACGACAATCACCTTAAAAATAGGTCTGTTCCGCAATCTAATAACGTAAATAGGATCAATTAGCTTGATACACTCCTAATATAACTCAACAAAATCAATTCTAACATGCCTCATTATCAACACAATTAATTAGAAAAAAAATTCAGTTGTATTTAACTTTTGTATTTAGTGTGTTTCAATATTTGTTTTTTACTATTGCAATCATTAGATTCAATGTTTGTATTTACTGTATTCGCTATTTTGTATTCAGTGTATTCAAATATATTTGTATTAACAGTATTTTAGGTATTCCTAATACATGTTATTACTGTTGTATTCAATATATTTCATTGGTTATATTCACTGTATTTTTATTTGTATTTAGTGTATTTTACTGTATTTAGTTGTATTTTAAGATTAAATGTATTCACTGTTTATATTTTGTTCTATTTCAATGTTTGTATTCAGTGTATTTCAATGTTTATATGATGTATTCAACTATAATAAAAATATATACACCTTCGAAATACATAAATACAAGCAAAAAAAATATAATGTATTTGAGTGAATTTGTACAGAATACAATGCATTTGTATCATTGCATGTGACTAAATAGCAAAGAAGAGAAGAAAGTTCGTGGGAGATGGCGTTTTCCAGCCAAGAAGAGAAGAAAGTTCGTCGGATTCGTACAGAAAAGGTCTGTCTTTCTCCTCTTTCTCCCAACAGTTTAGAAGTATTTTCAATTGCAGTAACCCTAGAGGATTCGGCCAAAGAATTCACGATTAGAAGCAGGTATTTTGCTCGAAGAGAGAGAGAGAGAGAAGGAAGAGAGAGAGAGAGAAAGAAGAAAAATTCTAAGAGAGAATTGTATGTTAATTGAAAGAAAGAGAGAGGACCAGAAACACCTATTTTGTTATAAAATATAAAAAGGTAGCTATAGAAAATAATATTTTAAAATAATTTTGGTTTACAATAAATAGGGTGTATACCTGTCACGACCCAAATCTCACATGTCGTGATGGTGCCTATCGACATATACTAGGCAAGCCGACAACCTTAATAAACCACGCATTTCTTTAAGTTTAAAAACATAAGAAAATGAGTTTAAGAGTAAAATCTCATAAATACACATACGAAAATACCGTGACTGTAAGGCCCAGTAAACATTTTCCTAAAAATCGGGGTTTCGTGATGCCGGAGCAGGCGTAGAGGTTAATAATAGTAGAAATTCTTCGCGGCTTGCAAGCTAGCCGCGGTTCAGATCTTTTGGATTGAACAATGCGTTCGGAAGTTAAGAAAAATGTTGGGCAGAAGTAGCCATTTCTGCGGCCCATTCTGCAGCCGCAGAACCACTCTGTGGACCGCAAACTGGTCGTAGAGTGGGGCAGTTTTCTAGGTCATCTTGATGTCAATTTCGCGGCCATTATGCAACTGCATAACCGTTTTGCAGGCCGTATTATAGTCGCATATCTAGCCTTGTGATTTTTCGGAGAGAGGTTCCATGGTGCACTATGCGATCGCAGAACCGTTCTGCGGTGCATTATGCGACCGCAAAATAGATTTACGGGCCGCATAGTGACCGCAGACCAAGTCAGTTTCCTTCCTGTTCTGGCATCCCAATTTCGCAGTTGGTTAGCGGACCGCATAACCATTATGCGGTGCATATGCGACCACTGAACTTGTTCCGGAGCTTCATTTTTTGGTTTTTTAAACCTGATCCAATTCCATTCAAACCCATCCCATAGACGTCTTTTAGCAAAATCTGATACTTTAGAGTGAGAGTGAGAGTCCTAGAGGGAGAAAGTGACCTTCATCAAGTTACTCTTCAATTCTTGCATAAACCCTTGAAGATTATTAAGAGGTCTTCATCCTAAAAGGTAAGGTTCTATCACCAAACTCTTAATTTCAAAAGTTAACTAGAAATTAAACCCAACCCAATTCCGTTAAAACCCATCCCATACACCATTTTTGAGCAAAATCTGATACTTTAGAGTGAGAGAGAAAGTCCTAGAGGGAGAAAGTGATCTTCATCAAGTTACTCTTCAATTCTTGCATAGACCCTTGAAGATTATTAAGAGGTCTTCATCCTAATCTTCAAGGGTTTATGCCAATTGGGTGAGAAAAACTCGATATGCCTAACACTCATAATTGCTTATATGTGTGCCTAAATTGAAGATGCTTGAAAATGAAATAAGCGAATTGAAGAAATAGAGTGTGGCCAACGTGCCAAGAATTTAAGTTATGACTGTGGCTAGTAGTGCAAATTATTTGAGAGAATGCGATAAAGAATATTAAATGAGTCTCGACTCGATTGTTTAAAAACGATTTCGAAAATATAATTGCCTAAAGGCTTTTGTACTCAATTCATTAACATAAGTGGCTTCTTTAATTAATGCTTTGCTTTATAAATATATCTAGTGTGATTCGAGTTCTTACATACTCAGGTATTGAAATTGTATATTGTCATTTTCTGGGAATGAGTATTGCAAGAATAAATGGTGTATTGATTGCTTATGATTTTGATGTGTGCTTGTGTTGCTTGGTCAGTATGCCCCATTATTTAGGAAGGAACCTTGTGTGTTTAAAGTTTCCATTACTAATAAATTCGAGGTATATGATTGTTGAAATATTCCATATGTTGATACTTGATGGTGACCTTTAAAATTGAAAGAGGTGAAAGTATGGAATATGAAATACGGCCACCGTGCCAAGAAGAAAGAATCTTGTGAATGGCCAAATGAGCCAAGGAAATATTGTTGTTGTTTGTGACTGGAAGTACTAATAAGAATTTATGAATAAAGCTGTTAATGGGAATGAAAAGGTAGTTGTTAATAGAATCTTTTTAGTGTTTGAGTAATGGAGTACATTTCCAATTTATTCATAGATAAGTTTGGGTAGAAGGTAATCTAACAGGCTTGCTCGGCCGGGTTCTCTCAGTTGAGCGACGGTCGTGCTCCCCGAGTTTGGGGTGTGACAAATTTGGTATCAGATTCTAAGGTTTTAAAGTGTCCTAGGATGTCTCAGAGCCGTGTCTGGTAGAGTACTTCTTATCGGTGTGTTGTCGACCACATATATAATGAGGAGGCTACTTGGGCATTTAGGAGTTTCACACTTCTTTGATACTCTATATCGTGCGATAGAGCTCAAGATAGGAAGCGAATTTCCTCGTTAGATCTCATTTTTTCAGATGAGTAATCCCCGAATTCGAAACAGTGAGGAGGGAATACCGCGCCATTGAATCTGAAGGAGATTATACCAGAGTTCGTTGGGAGAATGGGTCGATCCGTAGAGGATTGGAAGAACTCGTTGCTAAGGGAAGTTTCCTTGTTCTGACCAATGCCACCGCACCACCGAATCGCATGGTGAGAAAATCTAAGAAACGAAAGAGGTTTGTTGGTGCTAATGTACCAGGTTGTGTGATTTTCAGCAAGCGACACTTGGGAACATGTTGGATGACCCTTGAAATATGTTATGGTTGTGGAAAGATGGGGCACAAGAAGAACAAATGTCCTAGGTTGGGTACACCCATCCAGTTATGTCCGTCATGTGGGAAGAAATATTTGGCGTCGTGTTGTGAGTATGCTCAGCAGCGCGTTAGGGGTGGTAGCTGGGCAATTTCAAAGGTCCACACAACAATCTGGCACTAAAATTGTTACTACCGCATTGGAAGCTTGGAGGAAGGATAAGGGGTATGCTTATGATGTATGCGAAAAGGGTAAATATCAGGTCAGTGGGACGAGTCAGTTTAGCGGACCTCATCCCTGTTGTGTGAAGTGTGGGAGATGTCATCCTGGAGTATGTCACTATGGTACCAATGTATGATACAAGTGTGGTATGACATGTCACTTTCAAAGAGATTGTTATTTGGTTCGCCAGAGCTTAGGCAAGGGTATGGCCCAGCCATCCAGTTCTGTAGCTACTACATCCACTGCGCCTCCCCCAGCTTAAGGCTCGAGAGGGCCCCACGGGTTTTATGCTATGAGTAGACGTAAATACTTTGAGGCTTCTCCAGATGTGGTTATAGGTATATTGACCGTCCAATCTCATGATGTGTATGCTCTTATTGATCCCGTTTCCACTTTGTCATATGTCACTCCTTATGCTACTATGGATGTTGGGATAGAACCAGACCAACTTTTTGAGTCGTTCTCTGTATCTACTCCTTAAACGAGATGCATTATTCGTGAAGCCACTCTATCACACATTCTCTTATTTACAACCTCTTGAGGAATTGAGCTCTATAATCATGCCCTTGAATTGAGATATAACTCTAGGATTAATACTTCCCACTTGCTTTCCTTACTTCTCAACAAGGGACTATACCTAATGAATTTCGTACACAACCTTTTGATTCAAATGGATAACATCTGCTCACTAGTGCCAATGCACGCACCACCATAATATTTACCTATGTGGTATAAAATCTAATGTAAAGCAGCCAAGTGTTGAGATCCTTCTTGAGCCACTCTTTTTCTCTGTGGTGTATGTCGCTCATATGGTTTCAACAATCACTTTATTCCTTTGTGTATATTATCATGAATCCTTTTCACTGTCTAGTAACACGGGAGCATATATCAGCACCTATCATGTGCGTACATGTCAATTTAAAAGGATCCACTTGTCCTCATAAAGTTTCTGAGAAATTTGAGATTTATCACAAATTCGTCACAAGGAGATCTTGTTGTTTACACATCTCAGTATGACTTTCATGTTCACCTAAATCGTCTCACAGTAAGTAGATCACTTTGTACATAGTATTGTAGTCTTCCATGAAGTGGCCTGGTATTGCATCCTGAGAGTTATTATGACAGAAACATGCCTATCTCATAGAAAAATATTCATTTTCTCTAACCAATATATGATTTCATCCCAAATATTTAGATGTCCCAGCTATGTGGTTTCACTCGTGAAAGGCTGAAATTAGATGCTTCCAGATATTTGGGCACATATCATGAGTATATTGATTTAAAAGACAAGTTTGTCGCATCTCTAGTTCTCTCACATAGGATCAACTATCGAAAATGGGTTAAGCTATCAGAATGATAGTAATATGACAAGTGTTCAACTTCTTTTTCATCCTCGTAGGCTTGTGGCATAGATTCCTTGTGCTATTTACTCTTAAGAGCATAATGCAACTTCGTGTATTTTGAAACCCAAATCACATTTAAGGTGCCAGAATATTCTCATTTTAAATTAAACAAATTTTTCCTACACTCAAGTAGGTAATTGGTGTCACGTACTTGACTGTTCCTCCTTAAGGATTTCTATTGCCAATATACAAGTTAACTATATACCTCATTTGTCGAATCAATGATGACATCACTAGGATTAATCTTGTCAGCATTATCAGTAGTAAGCTTCATGTCTTTTAGGATATACAACCTCATGAAATACTCTGCTCGGCCCATTGATGGATTCTTGAATAATTCTAGCCAACCTCGAACCCCATTGTTCCTCCTTGTATTAAATCTATGGGGGGTTGAAGGTTCAAATATGTCAAATAAGAATCATTGTCCCGTGATCAAATATATTGGGTAGAAAATTTATGGTCATACTCATGCTAGCGCATCTTAGACTAATTGTTGGAGGTCGCCAGGGGTTTAATTTGGTTGTTCGGCGTAGAGATTTAGAGTTGAAGAAAGTAAACGGGTTATTCTCAATAATTTCTCCATGAGGATGCTATGTGAATTGTTAATAAAGATAAAGTATGTGTAGTCATGTTAGGCCTTATGGAATCTTGAAGTAGATAGGCCAAGCTATGAGTATGATGTTTTCCTATTATTGTTCTTCATGTACCCGGTGTTTCATGTGTCTATGTCTAAGAAGGTGAAGTTAATGGGTAATTGGATTAAGAGGAGAAACTATTTGCTATCTTTGTTAGAAACGTCCAGGAGTTGAGATTGCCTCCGTTAATATGTTATGGCGAAATATGTAAGTCCAGGAGGCCACATTGAGGGCCAAAAGTGTTAAGAAAATAAAGTGTTCTCACTTGAGTGTATAGTCAAATGATTGTGATTTGAAAGGTACTTTCTAGGTGTTATAATTTAAATATGTGCATCTCATGTCCAGATACCACTCTTGATAATATAATGCTTGTAATGATGAGGTTAGTGATGTTGTTATACGTGGTGATGCTTTGTCAAGTTGTAGATGTGTTATTAGGAGTTGTTTTGGTGTTACTCTCACAAGTGAATAGGCTTAGTTACATGTAAGGGTGACAAGTGGATCGATCCAGGCCCGGGACCGCGGGCCAAACGGGCTAACCGGGCCAGGACCGTTTGGCTCGATTTTAGTGGGCCTGGGCCGGTCTCGTGGGCCGGTCCTATGATTTGGGTCCGCCAGGCCAGGGACCATTTAGCCTACCAGGGACCGGCCCGGGACCGGATCGGTCCCTTAGCGGGCCAAACGGCCCCAATGGTTTTTTTTTTTTTTTAAATATATAGTCGTTGGGCTGTCAAAAATAGTCGTTGGCTATTTATAAAATAGCCATTTAACCCCCCCAAACTTTGTTTTAATCCCAAACGTTTTATAATTACACTTTTTCCCTATTTTTAACTATAAATACCCCATCATTCTTTTATTTTTTCTTACAAAATCATCAAGCTATCACAATATCTCTCAAATTTTCTTCTATAATTGCTACTATTGTTTACTTTATTGTTACTAAGTGTATAATATATAAGCTATATTCGATATATATATATATATATATATATATATATATACTATAGTATACGTACATTTAGTATATATACTATACTATACTATATGTACATCTTATATAGCTTATATACTATACACTTAGTATATATATACTTTTTAGTAGTAACATGAAATGACCAAAGTATGGTACTTTTTAGCTAGTATAAATATGAAATGATAGAAGATCAAGTTTTAGCTCAACTCAGTTTTAGTTGAAATTGTAATCTTAGTTGAGTTAAAACTTGATATTCTATCATTCCATATTTATACCAGCTAAGAAGTACCATACTTTGGTCATTTCATGTTACTACTAAAAAGTATATATATAGTATATAAGCAATATTCGATAAGCTATATATACATCTTATATACTATAAATATTCGATATTAAATATTGAATATTAAAATTTAGGATGTTAAATAAAATTTAGGTCACAATTCTATAATAAAATTTACAAAGAATTGCCTTAGATTTTTTTTAACATCCTTTTGTCTCTAATATCTATTTAATTTTTTTAAAAAAACACATATATGTTGGGCCCACTTACCCCGCGGGCCGGGACCGTTTAGCCCGGGACCAAACGGTCCCGGTCCCGGGCCAGTCCTTACAAAAAGCCCGTTTGGCCCGTTTAATTTGGGACTGGCCCGAGACCGGGCCCAGAACCGTTTGGATCGGCCCACTTGACCCGTTTAGGCCCGGGAATGGCCCACTTTCCAGCCCTAGTTACAGAAAAACTCTGGGGAAATTATTTTTAGGAATTTAGGAAGTTAGTCAAATTTGGGGTTGATGGTGTGTGGTATGAAAACTTAGTGCATAAGATGTTAATAGTGAACCTTGATCCTCATTCGAGGACGAATGATCTTAAGTGAGAGAGGATTTAAGGCCCCGTGATGTCGGGGCATGCGTAGAGGATAATAATAGTAGAAATTCTTCACGGCTCGCAAGCTCGCCGTTGTTCGGACTTTTTGGATTGAACAGTGCGTTGGGGAGTTAAGGAAAATGTTGGGGAAAAAGTAGGCATTTCTTCAACCCATTCTACGGCCGTAAAACCACTCTGCAGACCGCAGACTGGTTGCAGAGTGGGTCAGTTTTCTTGATCATCTTGATGTCAATATTGCGGCTATTATGCGAATGCAAAACCGTTTCATGGGTCGCACTATTGTCGCATATCTAGCCTTGTGATTTTTTGGAGGGAAGTTATGTGGTGCACTATGCGACCGCAAAACTCTTTTACGGTACATTATGCGAGCGCAGAACCATTTTGCGGTGCATTATGCGACTGCAGAACGGGTCTGCGGGCCGCATAGTGACCGCAGACTAGGTCAGTTTCCATCCAGTTCTGGCACCCCAATTTCGCGGTCGGTTCGCAGACCGTATAACCATTATGCAGGCGCATATGTGACCGTAGAACCTGTTATGGAGCTTCATTTTTGGGGTTTTTTAACTCGGCCCAATTCCATTAAAACACATCCCATATACCATTTTTTAGCAAAATCTGATACTTTAGAGTGAGAGAGAGAGAGAGAGAGAGTCCTAGAGGGATAAAGTGATCTTCATCAAGTTTCTCTTCAATTCTTGCATAAACTCTTGAAGATTATCAAGAGAAGCACCCTAGGTCTTCATCCTCATAGGTAAGGTTCTATCACCAAACTCTTAATTTTGAAAGGTAACTAGAATGGGAAATTAGTAAGGTAGTTCATGGGGATGGGGGTGCTTACCTTGCACGCATGTATTCTTGAAGTATGTGGGAAGGTTGTGAGCTAAAAATGGTAGAGAATGGGTTGGGAAATGATAGAATATTCCACAAAAAGGGCCTTAGAACCTTAATGCACACCAGAGTCTGATAAAATGATCAAATGATCAAATGAGCTAGAACCATAATCATCTTCCTAATTTTGATTCAATTTGTTACATTTTCAAAATAGATTGAAGTTGCTAAGATTTTCGAAAAGTGTAAGGAAGCTCAATTGAGGTATGTTGGCTAAACTTTCTCTCTTAAAATCGAGTTCCATATTATTTCCGTAAGATCAAGTATGATTGGCTCAAGATTCCAAACTTCTATATTCCAGGTTATTCCCTATAAACTTGTTCATTCCGAATAAATCTTATGTCGAAAGATAGATGTTCAAAGTATGGTTTGCATATTAAAATATTGTGGCTTTGAGTCGTGTTTTAAATGAAAACTAGTATACAAATTGGGTGAGAAAATCTGGATATGCCAAAGACTCATAATTGCTTATATGTGTACCTAAAGTCTTGATTGGAAGTTTCATGTTGTTGCTTATCTTTAATGATGCTTGAAAATGAAATAAGCGAATTGAAGAAATAGAGTGTGGCCAACGTGCCAAGAATTTAAGTTATGACTGTGGCTAGTAGTGCAAATAATTTGAGAGAATGCGATAAAGAATATGAAATGAGTCTCGACTCGATTGTTTAAAAACGATTTCGAAAATAGAATTGCCTAAAGGCTTTTGTACTCAATTCATGCCCATAAGTTGTTGCTTTAACTAATGCTTTGCTTTATAAATATATCTAGTGTGATTCGAGTTCTTACATACTTAGACGTTGAAATTGTATATTGTCATTTCTGGGAATGAGTATTGCAAAAATAAATGGTGTATTGATTGCTTATGATTTTGATGTGTGCTTATGTTACTAGTCGGTATGCCCCATTATTTGGGAAGGAACCTTGTGTGTTTAGAGTTTCCATTACTAATAAATTCGAGGTATATGATTGCTGAAATATTCCATATGTTGATATTTGATGGTGACCTTTGAAATTTAAAGAGGTGAAAGTGTGGAATATGAAATACGATCACCGTGCCAGGAATAAAGAATATTGTGAATGGCAAAATGAGCCAAGGAAATATTGTTCTTGTGAGTAACTGAAAATACTAATAAGAATTTATACAATGTGAAAGATGTTGAGGTGAGTACAATTGTATTTATGTTACCTTTGTGTGCAAATCAAATCAAAAAAAATATTTTTGGGAGCATCATTAGCAAAACCGAGGAAGGGTGGGTCATAAGGCCCACACCTGAAACTACACGTGCTGGTGTAGGGGTGAATTGCGATTATTCCCTTTATTTGGGATAAAATTGAAATATTGGAAAAATTATGATATTATTCCCCTTAATTGAGATAAAACTGGTAACAATTGTGGATTGGAAAAGTCAACCCACACGACATATGTGGGAAGGCGACCTAGCTGATCGGGTGGAGATCGGACGCCATGTTGCGCACATGGTGGTACTACTCTTGGTAATAACTTTATTTCGCATCACTTGTCAAACCACATTGTTCATGGGAAGATGACCTAGCCGATCGGGCGTGATCAGACTCCGTACTAACAAAGACGGTGGTATATCTGCGCTAATGATCTCCCAACCAAAAACTGTATATGAAGTTCGTATTTTAATTTTTTTTATGTTTTAACTCGACATTTGTATATTGTGGATTGTGACTTGTTGTTTCTGTGTGTTGCCTTTTCTTATATGGGCATTCTATTTTGAAAGAGGATTTTTAGCTATACATACTAGTGTTATTCTACAGTACTAACGTCCCTTTTGCCGGGGGCGCTGCATCTTTAATGGATGCACGTAATTCTACAGCAGGCGGCATTGATCAGCGATAGCAGTACACTCTCTTCAGCTTATTTGGTGAGCCCCACTTCATTTCGGGGTCATGTATCTTTTGTTTATCATGTACTGTGTTTTGAGGTATAGCCGGGGACTTGTTGCCGGCATTTCTAAATTACTCTTCTATTGTACTTAGAGGCTCCGTAGACAGGTTGTGGGTTGTGGTTGATGTTGGAAATTGAATTAGAAATGTTGGTATTTTGGAAATCATGTTTTACATTAATTCTATAAACTCGTAATAATTTGAAAATTATGAATGAAGTTACTAATGGGAATGAAAAGGTAGTTGTTAATAGATTCTTTTCGGTGTTTGAGTAATGGAGCACATCTCCTCTTTATTTATAGATGAGTTTGTGTAGAAGGTAATCTAAAAGGTTGCTCGGCCAAGTTCTCTCGGTTGAGCGCCGGTCGCGCTCCCCGAGTTTGGGGCGTGACAGTGATTCAATACAATATTTTCCCAAAATTCGGGTGTCACTAGGTACATGAGCATCTATACAGTAACATAGTCTGAAATACTGTCTAGAAGAGGAGAAACAGTACAAATAGAACTAAATGATAAAAGAGGAGAGTCAAGGACTGTGGACGCCAAAGTAGCTACCTCGAGGATCTCTGAACTGAATAATAGCTCCAAAGTCAGCAACCACCGTACCTAGAAGTACCTAGATCTGAACACGAAGTGCATGGTGTAGCATGAGTACAACCACCTTAGTAAGTAACAAGTCTAACTTTTGGGCTGAAAGTAATGACGAGCTTCACAGGTACAGTCCAATTACAGAAATACAATACATAAATGTAGTCATGCTTACAAATTCAATAGTTAAATCTCAAACATGTAAGATATGTCAAATGTAACTGAAAAGAGATATGATACATCTCGATATCTACATGCGAGTTATGTATGCCAACTGTAATACAAAACAATTATGAATTCATATGCATACTCTCAAAGTATCAATCACTTAGTCTTCTCATTCACTCCATCCTCACAGTCACTCAATCCTCCCAATCGCTCGGCACTTGCTCTCGGCACTCGCAGTCGCACTCAGTAGGTACTTGTGCTCACTGTGGGTGTAAAAACTTCGAAGGAAAAATCCAGCCCAAGCGCTATAATAAGCCAATTATGGCATGAATCAATAAAGCCTACTGCGGTGTGCAGTTTGATCCCATAAATATCCTCATAATCAGGCCCTCGACCTCACTCGGTCATCAATCTTTCCAGTCTCTCGGGCTCACAAGAATCATGATAATCAGCCCAGACAATGATGATATAATGTATCAATAAATGGCAACAGAGACTGACATATGATATGCAAATAATAGATGTGACTTAGTACATAATTACAAATTAAGCAAATAATTTAACATGCAACATGACCTCTGTGGATCCCAACAATACCAGCATGTAGCCAAAGTACGATTTCTAACATGAATTGCAACTCAATTTCTCTAGCGCATGGAGAATATACGGATAACAACAAGATTATTCAACTATACAGTTCCACGGAATCGACCGAGTTACCATTCCAATGGTGCGTGCCCACACGCTCATCACCTAGCATGTGTGTCACCTCAACACCAATCACATAACACGTAGTTCAGGGTTTCATACCCTCAGAACTAAGTTTAGAAGTGTTACTTACCTCAAACCGTGCAAATCTCTACTCCAACAAGCCCTTGCCTCACGAATCGGGCTCTGAATGCCTCGAATCTAGCCATAAACAATTCGACATAATCAACTCAAGCTATAGGAATCAATTCCATATAAAAATGCTAAGTTCGTAATCAAAAGTCAAAAAGTCAACTCAAAAGTTAACCCCCGGGCCCACGTCTCAGAATCCGATGAAAGTTACAAAATTCGAACACCAATTCAACCACGAGTCCAACCATAACAAAATCACTCAAATCCGATACCAAAATCTCGTTCAAATCCCCAAAATTTGGCATAAGAAGTTTTCTCTATCTTTTCTCAATTTTTCAACCCAAGTCACTAATTATATGATGAAATCAAGGTTATATTAATGTAATTTAATCAAAATTAAGTGAGAATCACTTAACCCAATCACGTCCTTGAAAATCTCTCCAAGATTCGCCTCAATCCGAGCTCCCAAAAGCAATTTATGAAATAAACTCAAACCCTCATTTTTGAAATATTTAAGTGTGCCTAGATGTCCTTCTTCGCGATCGCGTGAAATGCTTCGCGATCACGAAGCACAAATCCTAAGCTGCCAAACTTAACCCTACGCAAACGTGGACAAGTCCACACGAACGCGATGCACTACCTTTACAGGCCCACACGATCACTTAAACACCCACGTGTTCGCATAGAACAACGCGCGTGGCTAGCTCCTGGCTCCCTCCTCTTCGCGAACGTGGCTTAGCCCACACGTTCGTGATGCACTGCTTCCTCCAACTTACGCGATTGTGTACCAAAACTCACGATCGCATAGAAAAAAACCTCAGCTGCCCAAATTAGCCTACGCGATCCCGTATAAGGAAACCAGACTTGAATACCAACAAACTTCAGCCATTTCTCCAAGTTAAATTCCATTCCGATAAGTGTCTGAAATCCACCCGAGACCCTCGGGACCTCAACCAAACATACCAACAAATCCTAAAATATCATACGAACTCGCTCGAAGCGTCAAATCACATTAAACAACGCTAAAATCATGAATCGCGCATCGATTCAAGCTTACTGAACTTATGAACTTTCAACTTCTACATTCGATGCCTAAACCTATCAAATCAAGTGCGATTGACCTCAAATTTTGCATACAAGTAATAAATGACATAAAAGACCTATTCCAACTCACGGAACCAAAATCCGAGCCCGGTAACCACAAAGTCAACTCTCGGTCAAACTTCTCAATTTCCAAAACTTTAAATTTTCCAACTTTCGTCATTTCAAGCCAAAATCAACTACGGCCCTTCAAATCACTATTCGGACACACTTCTAAGTCCAAAATCACCCTACAGAGATATCAGAGCCATCGAAAGTCCATTCCGGAGTCGTTTACACATAAGTCATTCTGAAACATCTCCGGAACCGAACCAACTACCCCGCCAAGTCACATAACGACAATTGAGCATAAAATAAGTAGTAAATGGGGGAAGGGGCTACAACACTCAAAACGACCGGCCGGGTCGTTACAATACCATTGTTATAGGAGGTAAAATCTCCATAAGAAATTAAGAATATTTTATTCATTCATGGTATACTTTTTACAAACTGCAAAAATGTGAGTAGGTAGAAGAAAATGGCAATAAATTGATCTTGATGTTACAACCCTCTTTTAGGTAGACATTGCATTGAAAGTTTGAAACTATTTCAACTACCATGCATTCAACCCTCTTAAATGCTTCGTTATTCAAAATATAAGATTAAATAAAAGTTAACCCTCTTAATATTTTGAGTTGAGAAATAATTAATAGCCCCTTTGAGCTAAAAAAAACAATTATGGTCCCTAAATTTAAAGCATCTTACACTTATTATGTATATGTCAGAAATACTTTAAACATTTATTATTTTTGTTTCTAAATCTGAAAATGATTATAAATGAAATATTTTCAAATAATTAGAGGAAGAAATATTCAAAAAAGCATGAAAATTAGAAACTTTGCTGAACGGAAAATATGATTAATTTAAGGATACATTTTTGTAATTGCAACAATACAAATGAAATGTTGAGTTATAGTTAAACTAGATAAGAAATGTCTTTCATACTGAAAAAATGTGGTATTGATTTTATATAAGAAAGTTAAAGGAAAGAATAAGGTGTAGAGTTTCAATGTTCGAGGGATAAGTTTTTAATTGTTGAAAGGAAATTTATCACACTTTTTTTGTTTTTTCAACTTCACCCAAAGACCTCTCTTCTTTAAAATAATTTTGAAATCATATGGAATAATAATTAATGGTACACTTTTTTGTCATTAGCCAAAAAACAAAAAAACGCATTTTTGTCTTTCAAAAGTTCTGGTGACAACAATCTCAAGATTAAAAGGTAAATAAAAGAAGATTATAATTTACTCTGGATTACGTACCGTATCAAATACTTTCTTTAACTTTAAAGCCATGTTTAGTCAAAACTAGGTGTGTTCATGAAAATCGAATCAAATCGAACACCGACTCAAATCGAAAAAACCCAATATTTTGTTGGTTTAATTTGGTCTTGGTTTTAAATTTTAAATACCGATAAAATTTGATTTTCGTGTTTAGCAAAAAATAATAAAAATAAATTCGAACCAAATCGACTATATATATATATATATATATAATTTAAAATTTTATGATACATATTAATCTTTTAACGCTTGTTTTCTAATCTATTTTTCTTTGCTTTTATAGTAATTTAGATGTTTGAATTTACTTTCTAGTTTGATTTATAGTTTTATTTTGATAAGTAAAAGAATCTAGTTTATGTTAAAAATAATTTATCTTTAATTGAATGCTTAAATTATTTATCATTTTTCAAAAGAGTAATTGGCTTTGTAGTATTATGCTAGAATATCGTCGGTGGAATATGTGTATGATGATAGTCTATCGCATTTTTTTTTAAAGAAAACGATTAAACCGAAATAAGCAAAATAACAGATAAAATCGAACTAATGAAAAAATAACTCAATTAGTTTGGTTTGGTTCTAACATCTAATAACTGACTTTTGATTTTATTTTAAGGTAAAATCGATTTAAATCGAACCATGAACACTCATGTCCAAACAACTACATCCTTTCGGTATCCGACTAATTCGAAAATCATGCCACGTAAGGTCCATTAAAAGGGAAGTGCTCCATGTCAGAATTCATATAAAGTGATTAAGATTTAAGAATGAAAAGAGTATATACATCCCGCCTAATCTTTATTGATAATGAAATGCCAATGTCTAAGTTTATACATGGTTTGATAAATTCCATGGAAATTTCTTTTTCGATAAATATTTGAGATTGATTCTCTTGACATGTGAAAACAGGGACCAAGTTCGTTACGTGGTTCATATGTATTGGCCAAAACCCATGTGTATTGCCTCCATAAAGTACTATAAGGACCTACTGAGATGCTTTTGGTGCAAAGTTAAAGCAAAGGTGTAAATTATAGCACCTAATATTAGGAATATGATTTATTAGAGAGGAGGCTTGTGTGATGATTTTTTTGGTTTATCTTACATCTAATAACTTAAGGTTGCCCATAATGTACCACTTGTGGGCATGAATTCAGAAAAGAATCATTCCATCTTTTTCACATTACCTTTAATTTGTGTCTCATTTGATGTGATAAGATTATAATTATTTGAGAGAAGTAAATTAATTTTTTGTTAGCGCAATTTTTTTAGATTGGGTATTATAGGTTAGGTGTCAATCATATCCTATCCCAATTTGAGAGTGTGACACTACCATCCATCAGCTTAATCTATTTATTCACCATGATCATTGCATGGTAATATAGCTAGGTTAGTTGTACATAAATTGCAATATTTGATGAACAAACTTAAGGGATATTTTCTCCTTAACTATATATATATATATATATATATATATATATATATATATATATATATCATGTCACTTCATCACCTGCAAGATGTGGATTCGAACCCTTGTAAGAAAAGGAAAAATCATTAACTTTTTGTCAAATAATTATGAGAAGGAAATAAAACAAACAAACAAACAAACAAGTAAACAGAATTGGTGTTATATGGGTCTCACTGTGTCCTACCTCCCGAACCACCACACATTGAGATAGGATGAAGATTAATCAGTACCAAAAGTATCACTTTCAATTTGTTTGGTTGTTCTAATTTTTTTTTTATTTTTTTTTGACATTTGTATGTTGGTTCGTGATTATATTTATTAACAATAAATTTGTTCTGTCCATTGCAAAAGTACTTTCCCGTATTGAGATGCACTACGGCTTTTTTTATTTTTTAAAAAATAACAAAGTCTAAAGAAGCAAACTGCAAGATGGAGAACCATTCTTTTGATATTTTTAAACATTTGCCCCCACATATTTTTTCTTTCAAGTTTATAAGTCAGGAACAAGTACTGGAAAACCATTTTTACTAGAACAATTTGCAGTTACTAAAATGTCAACTACTCGCATGTTAGTAAAAAATGAATGACATTGCTTTTCACTCTTTAGTCTTTACTACAAGCCTTAGGTGTGGCCAGCTTACAAGTTCATCTAAACCACTAAATAGTCCAGAAGTGACATAACTAGTTAAATCTCTCAAATGTATATTTTTTCTTCACATAGTAAACTGAAAACTAAAGAAGTTTAATTAAACAGTAAAACTTTTATTCAAATTGATAATACTATGATATGAATTGTAAACTTTTTTTTTTTTATCATTGGATGATCTTAAAGTTCCATACAAACAGATTCAAGTCTATTTCGCACGCAATAGAGGGGTCAACTGAGATTTTTACACAAATAACCAATCAGCTTCATTATTTACTTTTCATAGCCTGTATATATAGATCATGCATTGGTAATACACGATTATACACACACACATACATATATATATATATACACACACACACACACACATCATCAACATCAACATACCCAGTAAAATCCCACTAGTAAGATCTGTGGAGAGTAGAGTGTACGCAAACCTTACCCCTACCCCGAAAAGAGTAAAGAGGTTGTTTGCGGGAGACTCTCGGCTGAAAAGAAGAGACAATAATATCAGAAGAGACACAAAAGAAAATACATGTAACAACAAAAGATGTGAGAAAGATAATAACAGCAACGAATAAGTGAAAGGACAATAACACAAAACTATGCAAAACAACAATATGAACACAATATAGACTGCTAACAAACCTAAACAAAACTCTATCAGACTACCCGGTACAAAGAGGGAAGAACTCTCGATTACCTCCTAGCCTACCACCCTAATGCTCGACCTCCACATGTTCCTATCAAGAGTCATGTCCTCGAAAATCTGAAGTCGCGCCATGTCCTGCCTGATCACCTCGCCCCAATACTTCTTAGGCCGCCCTCTGCCTCTTCTCATCCCTGCCAAAGCCAATCACTCACACCTCCTAATCGGGGCATCTATAGTTCTCCTCCGCACGTGTCCGAACTACCTAAGTCTCGCTTCCCGCATCTTGTCGTCCCCGGGGGCAACGCCCACGCTCTCTCGAATATCTTTATTCCTTATCTTATCCAGTTTAGTATGCCCACACATCCATCTCAACATCCTTATTTCGGCTACTTTCATCTTCTGGATATGTGAATTCTTCACTGGCCAACACTCAACCCCATACAACATAGCCGGTCTAACCACCGCTCTGTAAAACTTACCTTTGAGTTTCGGTGATATCTTTTTGTCACAAAAGACTCAAGACGCTAACCGCCATTTCATCCACCCCACCCTATTACGATGCGTGACATCCTCGTCGATCTCCCCATCTCCCTGGATGATTGACCCTAGGTACTTGAAACTTTCTCTCTTGGGGATGACTTGTGAGTCGAGCCTCACTACCATGTCCGCTTCCCCCGTCACGCTGCTGAACTTACACTCCAAATATTCCGTCTTTTTCCTACTCAACTTGAAACCCTTGGACTCCAGTGTCTGTCTCCAAACCTCCAGTCTCTCATTAACGCCTCCTCGCGTCTCATCAATCAGAACTATATCATCAGCGAACAACATATACCATGGCACCTCCCCTTGAATATGCTGTGTCAGGGCGTCCATCGCCAGGGAAAATAAGAACGGGCTAAGCGCAGATCCTTGGTGTAACCCCATAACCACCGGAAACAGCTCTGAGTCACCTCCCGCGGTCCTGACCCGTGTCCTAGCTCCATCATACATATCTTTTATCGATCTAATGTATGCTACCAACACCTTTTTCACCTCCAGGCATCTCCAAAGCACGTCCCGAGGGACCTTGTCGTACGCCTTCTCTAGGTCAATAAATACCATGTGCAAATCCCTCTTCCTATCCCTGTACTGTTCCACCAACCTCCTTATAAGGTGCATAGCTTCCGTAGTAGAACGTCCCGGCATGAACCCGAACTGGTTTTCAAAAATAGACACCACCTTCCTCACCCTCCCTTCCACCACCCTCTCCCAAACTTTCATGGTATGGCTTAACAACTTGATGCCCCGATAGTTGTTATAATTCTGGATATCACCTTTGTTCTTGTACAGTGGAATCATCATACTACATCCCCACTCATCTGGCATTCTCTTCGTCCTGAAAATAATATTAAACAACCCAGTCAGCCACTCCAGTCCTGCTCTACCTACATACCTCCAAAATTCCTGGAATCTCGTCTGGACCGGTCGCTTTGCCCCGACTCATCTTACACACAGCTCTCACTACCTCCTCCATCTTAATACGCCTATAGTACCTAAAGTCTCGGAGACCCTCGGAGTGCCCCAACTCACCTAGCACGATGTTACCACCCCCACCCCTTCATTCAGAAGTTTAAGAAAGTACTTCTGCCATCTATGCTTAATCTGGGACTCCTCCGTCAATACTCTACCTTCCTCGTCTTTGATGCACCTCACTTGATCCAAAACAAATGTCTCAAGATATGAAAACAAATGTCTCAAGACACTTATTGAAACCTTCTAAAACTAAAAAGAGTCGACGGACTCTTTTAGTTTTCTCGCACACCAAGGAAGATTGCCTCCACGATCAGTGCCTGCTGCTCCTAGCGTAGTCCCTGAAGTCTTTTTTCTAGTTTCCAAATTCTTTGACGGCTTTCTTCCATTCGGGCTTCAATAGCAGCGGGGTTAATGGAGCTAAGATGCCTCAAGAAACCATTTAACATTATTCGAGTCTTCGAAGATAATTTTATATTTTGTATTTCAATGTTAATTTCAGCAAGTCTCTGGGAAATGTCGAGAATTTGAGTAGGGAGGGCCATGGCTTCTCGATATACATTGGTAGAAAATTTCTGTTTTATTTTTTTGTAGACCACGAAAGCTTATCGAGCCTCTTTTTATAGAATGTAAAGCAATTCTGCCAATTTAGTACGAATTGCATGGCTGACACAATATGAGCACTATAACCACGCTGCCTGTATGGAAAAAAACTTTACAGAACCCTGTCACCTAATCGATCGTGGTGAAGTCAGCAATGGATTCGGCGGATCATATACCTTACGCTAGGATTTGGGAAGGACATTTACGAGACTGAGGTGAGTTTTAAGAGAAAAACGGGGGTGAATTATTTTGCTTCAACTTGCTGTGAGCATGGGAATTGCGTTGTCGAGCATAGGGCGGAGAGGAATTTTGTGTTGTGGGTTTGATAACTGTGAGAGGGGTTGAGAATTTATTGGTTATTTTTAGCAAGTATATTGGTATGAATGAACATATTATAACTAGAAGTCGGTATGGTACCTTCCTCAGGGTACTCAACAACTAGTGTCATCTCTCTTTCTCCTTTTAGCTTTAGTCGGTCAAGTAAAGACTTTCTTAGTGGAACTAAAAAAAGAAGAAGAGTTTGAGCTCTTTTTTTCTAGTTGACCTTTAGCCACGCGCGGCGGCTATGCGCATGTGTCCCAAAGTGCCGTATATGTTTTGGTAATGGGTATACTCGAGAGAAAAGGTTTGGAATTCGACCTCCCTTATACGCTCTAATAAGGGGTCATGGACTCCTTTTTTTGTTTAGGATCCCCTTTCTACATTCAATTATTTATTGAGCCTGGCGTGGAATCACCATCATTACACATTCATTCTTAGTCTGGTTGCTAGTCTAGCGAGCCTTCCTAGCCGCTTAGAGTGCAGCCTGCCTGCTGAAGATCGTAACGTAAGTAACTCATTGCTCCATACGGGAGAAATGAAAGCAGAATTCGTTCGGATCCTCCCACATGTTCAATTTTTTAGCGGTTTCCCTAGAGATTTTTATACGTGCTTCCCACAGGCTTTTTTATTGATTGGTCCGCTCTGAAAGACTGAGTTTTTCGGTTCGCCCCTACGTGGTCGGCCTTCTTACCAATTTGAGATATATATATATATATATATATATATATATATATATATATATGTGCGAGTCCAATTCTTTTTTCTTGCTCTTTACTAACCCATTGGAAGGACAATTGTCAATAAAGTGAAAGAGGGAGCTCTTCCTAATCAATGAGAAATACCCCCATTTGAGATACCACTAGTTCCTCCAACGAAATCAATACTCCCTCCGAAGGACAATGCTCTTATTAATTTGTTCCAAAAAAAAGTGATACATTGCAATATTATTCTTAATAAGAAATTTTTATAATCATACAAATATTATGTATGTATATATGACTACAAGTTTTAAATATCTTGTAATCACACAAATATTATAGTATATTTAGGATCACAAATTTTAATTTTTTTTTAAAACTCAGTGCCAATTTAATATTTCATTGAAGCCAATTTCACCTCAGGCTATATTGACTTGTAGGTACCAGGGTTTAGCACTGACCCTTACCTCCTCAAGTTCTATTTGTGACTTGGGCGTTCCCAATTCATATAAACTTTAAACTCAAAAAAAAAGGGACTGAAACTGGTATCTCTGAACCAGTAACAGTCATAAAGTTTTGCACCTAGTGTTAATACTACAGCTAGGGTTACATTATGTACCAAGAAATTAGCATGGGAATTATCCTTCTTAAGTTGCATCATCATACACATTAAGAAACATGAGGCTTAAATGCGGAACCCTTTTTATTAGCTTTCCTGATTAATTCCGAGTTTAATGTGTTAGTTTTATATCTATTCTCTTTGGTTTCAAGGTAATACGCGTGGTTATCACCATCACTTGTACGTTACAAGGACTTTGAACAAGAACAAATTTTTTTTAACACGTTCGTTTTTTGTCGTGTTAAGGGCATCGAATTTTCAATCAGAAAAAATTAAATACAGAAAAAAACACTATTATTAAAGATCTGAGGTTCAGTCTTCCGACTACAAATGGTATATATATATATATATATATATATATATATATATATATATATATATACACACTATCTTGTTGCCTAGTGCTCACTTTTCCTAGTTAAAGCATCCAAATTTCTAATTAAGAGGCACTATGTAGAGGTTAATTCTCTATGTTTATATTCCAATCAATATCAATTAATTAATCCTTAATTCTAAATTAGTTAGGATAGATAGTATGAATTATCTGTATTCATTCCATTGTATTCATACTCATGGCTCTACATTATGTAGTTATTTAATCATGTTCATTCGAAAAACGGATAGCAATTGAATTTATACGCGGTTTTAAGGATACGTGATGTAACTTGACACAAATTTAGAGAATTTATCAATATTGAATTTGACGATAAAAGAAATAAATTCAAACCGAACGAATCGGATAGCCTTGGCCCTCGAGTTCGATCACCCTTGAACCAAGAGGAGTTTATACTGATGTAAGAACATGGTAACAAGATAATGAAAGCAAGAAAAAGATAGTATATTGCTTTATGTTGCGTAAAATGATGATCCTTTACAAATGACCAGACCCCCTTTATATAGTAGGGGGTCCTACTCTTGATACAGTTCTAAATGAAGTAAGAAATCTTATGATTGGCTAATTAATTGGCATATCCTTGATACATGCCGAGATTTTCGCCCTAATCTACGCTCGATCGCGGATATTTCATTTTTCAGTTATCCGACTGAACAAGTTTTCCTCGATCTCGCCTGATCTCGATTTTTTTCGGTCCTGAGGTCTCGAGCTTGGCGATATAACTTCACACCTTTGTTCGATATGTCTCGAGGTCGGACCTTAATCTATCATATTCTAGTCTCGATTAGTCAAGCAAGGGGCGACCCCGATTTTATCCGTATACAGATAGTCCCCTCATTTCCCGGAGAGGGAATGGCGAGAAACGATATGAATTTTTGAATCCCGTCTCGATGGGTCAAGACGTAAGCGACGAGCCCGACTATGATGTAAATGACAAATGGATATCGAAACATCCCGTCGGTTCAGTTATCAAGGCATTAAATGCATGTCAATCGATGGTCGACCACTACCAGTTCTGAACCTTCGCCAGCAAGCTATAAGTATCCCAATTTTTCTTCACTCAAACTTTACGCTCAAAGATCTTCCTATTCTCGTTTTTTCCTTTAAAAATCCCTTTGTTTTGCAACTCTTGCACCCAAATTTCTTGAACTTTCATCAAACCGCATACCATCTTAATTCTCCTGTTTTTCAATGGCGAAAACTTCTAAAACCATATCGCAAAAGGAGGCCGCTTCTTCATCACGACCCGCCGGCGGCGAGGCTGCAACAGAGCCTCACTCTGAGGACTTCGTTCCGACAGGGTGCCCTACTGTTACCGATTTTAAGGTTGAAAAGACCTTCTCGGTACCGGGCCGTTGTGATCCGGTCTCGAGATACATATGCTCAATCACCGAGGATCTCCTCACCAAGGTTAAAGGGGTCTACAATTGGGTCAATAAGCATGTGGGAATCGATCACTACCCACGTGGAGGGTTTTTTAAGTGTTTACATTTATCCATTCACGTTGGGTCCCTTAGACCCTATCATCATTGCCTTTTGCAAGAGGTATGATGTGACTCTCGGCCAGATCCACCCCTCATTCTGGAGAATAGTGATTCTCCTTCGAATTTTTGTAAGCCAAATTGAGGGATATCCATTTACCCTCGACCATCTTATGCGCCTCTACAGTCCCCGACTCTATCGAGGGGGGCTGATCAAGCTTGCTTACTGGGCCAGTAAGGCTCTGTTCTTGAGCATAGACAAAGCTTGGGACCGAGGTTGGATGGGCCGATTTATTTGAGTAAAGACTTCAGACCTGATCCCTGCTGAAGACATGTCATTTCCCGAGAAATGGAACATGAAACGTAAGTAGTGTTTCGCTTTGAAGGTTCGATCTCGTTGTTTTTCTTCTTATCTCTTTCTTCATTGATGTTTTTGGTGTCGCAACTGTGCCCCGGATGCCGGGAGCAATTCCTGAACTTAAGGAATGGGTAGAGGGCCTTGTGTCACAGAGGCCGTATTCCGAGCGGGCTTGGATGGAATTATCGAAAGGTCAATGGGAGGCCCGTAATCATGGTAAGAGCTTTTCCCTGATACATCTGATATCATATCTTTTTATCATCACTCTGTGATTTGTTATGTTTTTATTTCGCAGGATTACCAAAGGACGTCGAGATGAAGCCTTCATCAGCTGATGATGATATACACGACAATCCACCTGCTCCGAAATAGTCAAAGAGAAGGGGAAAAGAAAAACGTTGATTCCCTCCGACTCCGAAAAGAAGAGACCGGGGAAGCAGCTGGCGCATAAGCCCAAAAAAGCTGGGGCCCGAGAACTCTCATCGGACTCACTTAATCGATTGAGGGATGAGTCCGATGAAGAAGAAGAAGATTCTGAGTTGGTGGCCCGAGTAAGATGCGGCTCCGAGATGCCTCGAGCCATTGAGGTCGTAGTAGAGACAATGATTGAAGTCCCCGAGAGGGTCGAGACCGATTTTTCCCGAGCCAGTGAGGTCGAAAAAGAAAATATGATCGGTATGTCCCGATCAGAAGATAACGTACCCAAAGAGGTGCATGGGGTGATTGACATTTCTGGGTCGCCCTCGTTTACAAATTCTCTGATTAATGAGGCTCAGGCGTTGAGCATCCGATCCTTTCCATAACCTTTTTGGTGGCCTCAACTCTACAGCTTCGGAAGGTGCTACCGGTTTGGGTGACTTACCGATGCGAAATAAGATATTGTCATCGGGCTCTACTGGATCTTCATCGAGCCCAAACCTGGTGGATCAATTCCCTACTCCAAGTGTTAACCCCAATCGTAGGCGGTTGATAACGTTTTCTGTCCCAGAGGATGCTCGAGTCTTCTCTCACCCCGTGGGGGTTGCTAGCTACTTCAGATGCTTGGTGACTAAGGAAGACCAGGCCGTGATGAATGCGGTGGAGGTGCCTTGCCTATTTAACGAGGCCCAACATGCCTTGAATCGGGTAAGTTCGAGGGTCACTTTATTATTCATTTTGAACTTGAAGTTGTAAATAATTCTAACATCTTTGTTCGTGATTGCAGGCTTCGGTATTGCAGATCCGATCCGATCCTGCAGGTCCGGCAAAGGCTCGAACAGATCGGGCATCTCAAGACACAGATAGATGCAATAAAAGCCGAGGAAGAAGAATTCAAGAAGAATATGGATATTTTATCCTCGAAAAAGGAAACCGTCCAGGAACAACTAGAATTGGTCGAGACCCAACTCCAAGC
The DNA here is from genome assembly GCF_000390325.3 of Nicotiana tomentosiformis. Classification (NCBI taxonomy): domain Eukaryota; kingdom Viridiplantae; phylum Streptophyta; class Magnoliopsida; order Solanales; family Solanaceae; genus Nicotiana; species Nicotiana tomentosiformis. Next base: position 43,520,450 of record NC_090820.1, read on the forward strand.
TGCAAAAGAGAAAACCTCGGTGCAAGTCAAGAAAATCGAGGATCTTCAATATCAGCTGGACTTAGCTATTTCTGATAAGGAAAACTTGGCCAATGAATTCGAAGTGGTCAGATCTGAGATAGTTGTGGCCAACACCAAAGCCGATGCTAAAGTAGCCCAATTCAATATCGATGCCGAGGCTATCCAGGCGAAGGCCAAGAGCATGGTGGATCATGCAAAATGGCAAGCTCGAAGGGAAGCCCTCGAGGAAGTTCATGCTTAGGGCTTCGATATTCTAGCCAAGATCGAGAATGCCAAAGCAGGGGAAGCCAGGGCCCAGAAGTTGACCTTTCCCGAGTAAGATTCCGAGAGCTTAAGCGAGTCTGAAGACGGGGAAGATCCCGAGGGTGGAGATGCTGCCTCCGATGAAGACTAGGCCACTTAGGCCTTTATATTTTTGCTTTCTTTTGCATCTTTTTGAGGCCATTTTGGTCATTGTAAATTTTTGTATTAGGCCATTCTGGCCTTTGTAAAAAAGAATTATCGTACAAATATAAGGCTTTCTTCCCCTTTCGGCTTTCAAATTTTTTCTTTGCTTTATTACTGGTATTCACAAAGGTCGGAATGCCTTAGCATAAAATAACTTAGGTTGTGTAAGTTTGGACAAACCCTTCCTTTACATTATTTTGTTTTGAGGCATCTCGGGGGTTCATTATTACCGGGAACTTTCTCCAGGAGTAAGTAACTCAAATTATAGTTTGACGAGGGTAGCCTTTAGAACCGGTTGTGAAAATATTTCTTTTTCGAAGACCTAGTTTTTGTTACGAATATCGTACGTCTTCGAGCCGTGTTAATTTGGCCGTAGCATTTTAGTTCGGGAGCTGCCCATTGGGCTTGTTTTTCCCGAATTATCTTGGGCCTTACCCGAGATAACACTTCCTGAGTGGGGTTGTCGTGGCCTTTAGAAATTGGGGAGTTGCCTAATAGGTCTTTTTCCCCTGAGGCCAGTGACTTGGGCTGTTTGAGTCGGATGACAATCCCCGAGTGAGGAAGTGCTCGTTCGCATTCCGGTTATGTATTGCCCTTGGGCTCATTATTTTTGTAAGTACGAAGCTCTTTAAGGGATGTAAAGAGGAAAAATTTTAAAACATAAGATGATTGCAAGGAAAGTACTTTTCTTTATTCTCAATCAAAACATTCATTCATGCGTACATGTTTTCTACCAGGGCTCGAGCAATCTATGTGGGCATGGTTTGTTTTGGCCGTTTGACTCTTACAATAAATTCTATCTATCGAGACCCTTCCTTTATGAAGTAGTTTCCTCGCTAGAGTTGATATTCGAAGATAATGCATATCCAAGGGTACTCCCCCCCCCAGTATTCGAGGTTGATTGCAAAGGAACCTCGAATATTGTTGAATTGATCTTCAGTGTCGATTCATAATCGGGCTTGATTCTAAGTTAGCACGATTCATTGTTGCCTCATTAAAAACCTCGCTGAAAAGTCTATTTGGGATAAAACCGGTCCAAGGGAAAAAGAGTACAACACATACTTTCAGACCTAAAGATTTCGTGCTGTTCACCGAAAAATCCATTATCGTTTCTCGTTGACCACCTGCAAGTGTTAGTCTAAAAAAAAAAATGCAATGGGGTCGTACCTTAGTAGTAATACCATTTCAGGTGAGATATATTCCAATTGCTCAGTAGTTGTTCTACATTCATCGTTCCGAGCTTATAGGACCCTTTTCTAGTGATCTCGAGAATCCGGTACGGTCCTTCCCAATTCGGATCCAATTTTTCTTTGTTTAGATTTCGGGTGTTGAGGGTGACTTTCCTTAGCACTAAGTCCCCAACATTAAAATATCGAAGATTGGCTCTTCGATTGTAGTATCTCTCAATCCGTTGTTTTTGGACGTCCAATCTGACGAGGGCGGCTTCACGCCTTTCATCTAATAGATCCAGGCTCGTATTCATGGCCTCATCATTTGATTACTTTGTTGTATATCGAAACCTGATGCTAGGATTTTCGACTTCAACCGGTATTAGAGCTTCGGCGCCATAAACCAATGAGAATGGGGTAGCCCCGGTACTGGATTTCGAGGTTGTGCGGTATGCCCAAAGAACTTCGGGCAGAATTTCCTTCCATTTTCCTTTGGTATTGGTTAGCCTCTTCTTAATATTTTGGATGACGGTTTTGTTGGTCGATTCGGCTTTCCCGTTCCCTCTAGGATGATAAGGTGTTGATAGGATTCTTTTGAGCTTATGATCTTCAAGAAATATGGTTACTTTGCTGCCGATGAACTGTTTCCCGTTGTTACACACAATTTCGAATGGCATCCCGAACCGGCATATGGTGTGGTCCCAAATGAAGTCGATGACTTCCTTATCCCTCACCTTCTCGAAAGCCTTGAATCAACTCACTTAGAAAAATAGACAGTCATAAATAAAATAAATTGAGCTTTCCCTGGTGCCCATGGAAGAGGGCCAACAATGTCCATTCCCTACTTTATGAATGGCCATGGTGATAAGACTGAATGGAGTAGTTCCCCGGGTTAGTGAATCATCGGTGCATGTATTTGGCATTTGTCGTATTTTCGAACAAACACTTTCGCATTTTTTTCCATGTCGATCCAGTAATAGCCGGCTCTGATTACCTTTTGAACCAATGATTCGGCACCGGAATGATTTCTGCAAATGCCCTCGTGAACTTCCCTCAGAACATACTCAGTATCTCCCGGTCCCAGACATATCGCTGGTGGACCATCGAACGTTCTTCTGAACAAGGTTCTATCTTCGGACAAGGTGAATCGTTCAGCCTTCATGCGCAGGGCCCTTGATTCTTTTGGATATGAGGGAAGTTTCCAAGTCTTCAAATACTCTATGTATTTATTTCTCCAATCCCATGTCAAGCTTGTGGAGTTTATCTCATCGTGGCCTTCTTCGACTTCTGCCCTCACGAGTTGCACGGCGGCCCTCGAATTAAGCTCGTTGTCCTTGACCGATGACCTTAAGTTTGCGAGGGCATCGGCTTCACTATTTTGATCTCGAGGCACGTATTGCAAAGTCAATTCTTTAAATCGATGCAAAGTTACTTGTAACATATCTAGGTATCTTTTCATTCGTTCTTCCCTCACTTCGAAGGTTCCATTAACCTGATTAACCACAAGGAGGGAGTCGCACTTGGCTTCGATCGCCTCTGCTCCCAAGATTTGTCTAGTTCGAGACCTGCAATCATGGTCTCATATTCAGCCTCGTTATTAGTCAATTTCATAGTTCTAATAGATTGTCTAGCCACATTGCCTGTGGGCAGTTTTAGTATGATGCCAAGTCCGGACCCCTTTGTGTTCGATGCACCGTCTGTAAAGAGGGTCCGGACTTTTGAGGACGTATCCTAGTTCACTAACAACTCTCTTTCGACCTCGGGTAGGGTCGGTGTGAAGTCAGCCACGAAGTTTGCCAAAATTTGAGACTTAATGGTTGTTCTAGGTCATTATTCAATATAATACATGCTGATTTCTACGGCCCATTTGGCCAACCGTCCCGAATGCTCGGGTTTGTGCATAATATTTTGCAATGGATAAGTTGTTACAAACATATGGTGTGACATTGAAAGTATGATTTTAGTTTCCTAGAGGCGCTTATCAAAGTGAGCGCCAATTTTTCTTAGTGTGGATATTTAGTTTCGGCCTCGCCCAAGGTCCGACTAACATAATAAATCAGAAATTGCATACCTTGTTCTTCACGGACTAGGACTCCACTTACCACTATCTTCGATACTGCCAAATATAAGTACAACTGTTCGTTTGCCCTCGGCGTGTGAAGCAGCGGTGGGCTTGATAAGTATCTTTTAAGCTCTTCCAAGGCCCGTTGGCATTCCGGAGTCCATGTGAAGTTATTTTTCTTTTTCAGCAACGAGAAAAATCGATGGCTCTTATCTGAGGACCTCGGGATGAATCACCCTAGGGCGGCTATGCGCCCGGTTAACCTTTGTACGGCCTTTACATTGTCTACTACCGTGATGTCCTCGATAGATTTAATCTTGTCGGGGTTGATCTCGATTCCTCGGTTGGATACCATGAATCCGAGAAATTTGCCTGACCCGACCCCGAATGCGCATTTTTCCGGGTTCAACTTCATATTGTATTTCCTCAATATACTGAAGGTTTCCTGCAAACGCTTCAAATGGTCCTTTGCTCGCAGGGACTTAACTAACATATCATCAATGTAAACTTCCATACATTTCTCTATTTGTTCTTCAAACATCCGGTTTACTAGGCGTTGATAAGTGGCACCTGAATTTTTTTTAATCCAAATGGCATTACGTTATAATAGTAGGTACATATTTAGTGATGAACGAGGTCTTTTCCTGATCATCCGGGTTCATTTATATTTGGTTGTACCCGGAATATGCATCGAGAAAACTAAGGGTCTCGTGGTCAGCTGTCGCATCGATCATGCGATCGATATTAGGCAAAGGAAAAAAATACGGGCATGCTTTATTTAAATCTTTGTAATCTACACACATCCTAAGTTTGTTCCCTTTCTTAGGGACTATTACTATGTTTGCTAAGCATTCGGGGTATTTTACTTCCGGATATACCCTATTTTAAGAAGATTGGTTACCTCGTCGTTGATGAAGGCATGCTTGATCTTAGATTGGGGTATCTTTTTCTACTTCAACGGATGGAACTTCGGGTCCAGGCTTAGTTTGTGAGTGGTGATCTCCGGTGGAATCCCTGTCATATCGAGATGGGATCAAGCAAAATAATTCATATTAGCAATAAGAAATTGAATGAGTCTTTTTCTGAGCTCGGGGGTTAATCCCGTGTCCAAGTATACCTTTCGGTCGGATAGATGATTGACCAGTATGGCTTTCTCCAGCTCTTCGATCATCGATTTAGTAGCATCAGAATCATCGGGAGTTATAAAGGATCGAGGAACCCCGTAATCGTCGTCTTCGTCAAACCCTTGCTTGTCCGATTGTGTCGGGGATGGCATCGATGATTGCTATTTGGATTCCTGTTTTGCTTTCATACCTGATTCCTTTGTCGATGAGAGCGTTGATATCGGAATTACTTCATCGACGTCAAACTTCTCCTTTGCGGCATTTTGCTCCCCGTAAACCGTCTTTATCCCTTCTGGTGTTAGAAATTTTAATACCTGGTGAAGGGTTGAGGACCGGATCCATGGCCTACCGAATAGGGAATTGTACCTCATGTCCCCTTCGATCACATAAAACTTGGTCTCATGGGTGATACCGGCAATGTTATTTCTCCCTTAGTAGTTTCGCAAGCCATGTTGAATCCATTTAGCACTCGGGCCGCAGGCACGGTTTGATTCTGTAGGCCGAGTTGTTCTACGACCCTCGATCGAATGATGTTGGCCGAACTACCTAGATCAATCAACACACGTTTAACTCGAGTTTTATTCATGAGTACAAAAATTACCAGCGCATCATATGGGACTACATGATCCCTTCTGCGTCCTTGTCATTGAAAGATAAAGTTCCTTCTGGTATGTAATCTTGAGTCCATTTTTCCCTTGTGATTGATACTTTGGTGCGTTTATCATCGGACCTTGAGGAACATCAACCCCTCCGATGATCATATGAATGACGTGTTGGAGCTTGTCTTGTTCATTCTGTTTATTGGAATCCCTGTTTCTCAAATGATTCTTAGCTTGGTTGCTCAAAAATTCTCGAAGATGGCCGTTGTTGAATAATCTGGCTATTTCTTCTCGTAATTGTCGACAATCCTCCATTCTGTGGCCATGTGTGCCATGATATTTGCATATTTGGTTGGAATACCTTTGTGTTGGATCGGTTTGTAAAGGTCGAAGGATCCCCAGGTTGATCGTCTTCGACTCTTATCTTCCATTGATACCGATTATGTACATCGGCCCAGGTAACTACCAGATATTCTATCAAGTTCTGCTTCAACTGTTGTGAAGCCACTGAGCTTTGTGCGTTGATTCCTTGAGTAAAAGCTTGAACGGCCCAATCATCGGCAACCGGTGGCAGGTCCATTCGTTCCATTTGGAATCGAGACACAAACTCTCTGAGCATCTCGTTATCTTTCTGTCATACCTTGAAAAGGTCCGACTTCCTAGTCTCGACTTTGATGGCTCCCGCGTGTGCCTTTACAAAAGAATCTGCAAGCATAGCAAAAGAATCGATAGAGTTAGGTGGTAAATTATGGTACCATATTATAGCTCCCTTTGACAGGGTCTCCCCGAATTTCTTTAGTAACACGGATTCAATCTAGTCATCCTCTAGATCATTCCCTTTAATTGCATATATGTAAGAGGTGATATGCTCGTTTGGGTCAGTCGTCCCATTGTACTTAGGAATCTCAGGCATGCAAAATTTTTTGGGGATCGACTTCGGAGCCGCACTCGGAGGAAAGGGTTTTTGTACGAACTTCCTGGAATCCAGGCCCTTCAATATTGGAGGTGTTCCTGGGATTTGGTCTACCCTGGAATTGTAAGTTTCCACCTTTTTGTCGTTAGCCTCGATCTTCTTCTCCCCTGATTCTATCCGTTTTGTCAGCTCCTCAAGCATCTTTATAACTTCGAGCTAGTCCCTGACTCATGTTCGTTTGACTTTTTTATGAACGATTCATCCCTACGGGTGACTTCCCGGGGAGGATTGGACTCAGCCCTGCTTGGTGCACAACTTTGGTTCTCTAACTGAGCTATCATCGTCTGTTGAGCCCGCAACATTTCGAAGATCATTCTAGGTTGATCCCGTCTCCTTCAACATTTTGTGTGTTCCGAGTTGCCGATCAGGCTCCAGCACGAACGCTATTTTTGGGATTGGTAGGCAAATTTGTATCGATAGCCAAATGCGAATTAGCGTCGATCGGATCTGCGATCGGAATTCCAGCAGGAGGTATCTCGTTACCGGGCACTATGTTATTATTTTCACCTTGGTGACCGGACTCATTGTCAATATGCAGAGGTGCTGATTGAAAGTTTGACATTTTTGTATTTTAGCCTTGAATCAAATACACTTTTAAGAACAAGTAAAAATAGTGTGTGTTATGGGAATTTGTATCAAATAACCACTATTATCCTTAGCCCCACAGTGGGCGCCAAACTGTTCACCCAAAAAACGGATAACAATTGAATTTATATGTGGTTTTAAGGATAGGTAATGTAACTTGACACAAATTTAGAGAATTTATAAATATTGAATTTGACGATAAAGAAATAAATTCAAACCGAATGAATCGAATAGCCTTGGATCTCGAGTTCGATCACCCTTGAACCAAGAGGAGTTTCTACTGATGTAAGAACATGGTACAAGATAATGAAAGCCAGAAAAAGATAGTATATTGCGTAAAATGATGATCCTTTACAAATGGTCAGACCCTCTTTGTATAGTAGGGCGGTCCTACTCTTGATACAGGTCTAAATGAAGTAAGAAATCTTATGATTGGATAATTAATTAGCCAATCCTTGATACATGCCGAGATTTTCACTGTGATCTATGCTCGATCATGGATATTTCATTTTTCAGTTATCCGACTCAACAAGTTTTTCTCGATATCGCCTGATCTCGATTTTGTTCGATCCTGAGGTCTCGAGCTTGACGATATAACTTCACACATTAGTTCGATATTTCTCGAGGTCAGACCTTAATCTATCATATTCCAGTCTCGATTAGTCAAGTAAGGGGCGACCCCGATTTTATCCGTATACAAATCATAAATAGATCACTCTTAGATAAGGAAAAGGTAGGATAAGAAATGTTGCATAATCGTCAAATGAGAACACTTAATTACTGGTGTGGTTGTGACTGTATAACTGAATGACCCACTAAATTATAGTCTAAACCCTAATTTAACTTGATACAGAAAAGAAAAGCGTGAAAAATTATATATAGTAATATGTGTACTTATATAAGAGCAATTAGGATTTAACAACAATTACTAAAATTACTGTATTCACCTAATGAGCCTTAAGACTCTTTATTGGTGGACTCTATTTTCTATTTACCCGTACACCGGTACAATTGAATTTGTAACAAGATTTATAGACAAGTGAATCAATTTGACCCAATGAATATTAGATAAGTAAAAAACAAAGAGTTATGAAATGAAATTAAATTAAAGGAAAAACTAGCATGGTTGTGAGCTTAATCTTTTCGGTAGCAAAAGTACGAGAAATAATACATTGTCTTCGGGATTCATCCAGTACCGGTCACATACTTGCATTCGGTGCCACTTATTTGCTGACTCACGTTCGACTTGTCCTCAGTTCCACGTGTCATCCCTTCATTCGTCCAATTGTCGCTATCCAATTTTATCGTATACATATAACCCCCTACTTTTTGGTGACAATACTTTAATGTCATCAGAAAGTAGAGAAAATCACTTTCTTTAGCGGCCAAGTTTCTAAATAGTTTCTGATATTTGAAAGGACGCACGTCTCTCCACATTTAATGACCCGAACAAGTGTTACCCCACGATTTGGCAAATAGTTTTGCCAATTCTCTAGGTAATCATGGCCACAATATTTTACCGCCTATATCTTCTCCACTACTCCTCATTTTATTCTTTACCTTTTACAACTTCTTATTCTTCTTCTTTGAATCTCCTTAGAGCTCTTATGCAATATTCATCTTTCTCAGTAATGTTTTTTCTTCATAAACATGTCTTCAAACACTGCCATCCCCGGAAACTCCTGCCTTCTCTTTGGTGGGGCCCCAAAGAAGAGCAGAACTAAAGAGGTTGATGGCGAGTCTGAACCTCCAGCCGTAAACACCATCATACCACTTCACTTTAGCACGACATCTGATCTTCAAGAACACAGACCACTTCTAAATTCTAAAAGTGATAGGTTCTGGCTTGTTCATAGATACCCTTCTTCCATTAGGCCTCCTAGCATCCCAATTGTGAAGGAGGAATGTAATTGGGAAAATATGGAGATCCTCACTCCCGTTGCGATAGATCAAGCTACCTACTCCAGGACGGGGTTTATGTATGTTTATACATACCCCTTCACTTTGGGTCCTTTTACCTTGGGAGCGGGTGAAGGAATTGACCCAATAACCTTAGAGTTTTGCCACTGATACCAAGTTTGCTTGGCATAATTAGGTCCATCCATATGGCGTAGGGTGGCCTGTCTCCGCCAATTATGCGCTGAGATCGGGGAAACCCTAACTCTCACGCACATAATGAACCTCTACTCCCCAAAGGTTTTTCGTGGGGGCGTTCTAAACCTTAGCAAGTGAGGTCATCATGCACTCCTTACCAGCATTGATGAAGACAACGACTGTGGATAGATAGAGCGGTTTGTTGTTATTGCTACCAGGGACATCAGCCCGACCACAACGCCAGCTTTTCCTGAATCATGGAATCTTTTCCGTAAGTCTTCAGGTATCATTCCTTTTCCACTTAAAAAGAAAAACTTTCTTTTTTGCTGATTTTTTATCTCCTTCATTTCGAGCTACCCATTGAGAACCACCACGGGTTCAAGGTCTGGCCCACTGGCAGAAAATTCAGAATATTACTACTCCGAAATCCCGATGGTGGAAAAAAATGGCTCCCAAATATGGGTGGAAAATCAAGAATTATGGTAATCAAAAATTCTTCTTTCTTTCAATCTCAATAACTTAGGAATATTCTATTAACAACCTTTTTGCTCCACACAAGACTTCCAAAGGGTTCCATCGTGTGCCCCGACATCGAGGCTCTCAATGACCCAAAAAAGGCCGAACAGGTATTGCAGAATGCCCTTAACGGAGTAGGGCTTGTATATCTACTCGTACCCCCGGTGAGGTACCTCCTCCCGGAGTCCCCAGTCCAAAAATAAGAAACCAAAGAGGAAGCGTACCTCCTCGACTGGGACTCTGAAGAAGAGAGTGAAAGAAATACCAATCGAGTTGGCCACAATGGTCCTCGATGATAATAAAAGGCTAATGATGGAGAGGCCTCCCTTCAAAGAAGGAAAAGATCTTCATCGGTTTAACTAGATGCTCAGCTGGGAGAGTTCCAAAATACGATGCCAGAAGAAGTTCAGGCACTCTGGGGGAAAATAGGTTTGGTTGAAAATGCCGATTCCCGCTTTCCGATCCATGTCGATGTCTCCGGTTAGAGGAGTTCGCCCCCCGACCTTCCTCTTCCACCAACTTCTGAGCCAGCAACAACTGCCACTCTTTCTACACGAGTTGTTTCTTCTCTATCCGCATCTGCTGCTCCTTCTCCACCGACACCAGCTACTTCTTCTCCACCGGTACCGGCCAAACCGGTAGGAAGTGCCTATTCTCCACGGTCTCCCGACCACGTGAACTTGGCAAATACTTATTCGGCACCCTCTCAAGACCCTCATGGAAAGAAAAGTTCCATTCTTTCGGCTTCGAATGAATGTCATATTCTTTCCAAATCGGTGGAGCTTGACAATTACCTGAAGCTGCTGGCCTCAGCAAAGGATTGGAGAAAAATGGACTCTCTTTCTGTGGAGTGCCTTATAAACAATAGCATTCATTGTTCGGCACATGTAGCGATCTAATTTTCTTCTATATCCTTTTAATTTATACTTCATATTTATAATCTTATTATTGACCTTTTCGCAAGCCAACCTTCTTGTTTCTGAGGGCCTGCAAAAGCTGATTTTGGATAAGCAACAACTTATTTTGGAATGAGGTTAGCTCTTGGTAGAATGGAATCAACTTGCCAAGCGTCTCCCGGTACTGGAAGCAAAACTTGCTTGGGTGGATGATCTTGATGGAGCAAGTTAATAATTTGGAAGCTAACTTACACTCCAAAACTGAGGAGGCCAATGCTGCCGAGGGTCAAAGAGAAAGGATGGAGGAAAGGCTCAAAAAGGTTATGGAGTAGAACTAGATTCATGTCGCGATAAATGTTGAGCTTGATTCTCAAATCAGCATTGTCAAAGCTAAAAATGAAAAGCTCCAAGAATAAGAAGATTCCCCCGTCTTCGAGAAAACCTTCTCCATATATCATACGAAGAGGAAGACTTTGGAGGAGGCCAAAGAAGGCATTTCCAATATTGATGACTGCATTGCCAAGGCCCGAGAACTGGAGATAACTGCTTGTAAAACCCTTCCTGCTTAGCTCGCTGCATCTGATTCTTCAAATAATAACTCTGAGTATTCGGGAACCGAAGGGAAAACCAAAGAAGATGAAAGCCTTGACCCGGCAACTGGACAACATTCTCCCACTAGAGAAAATGAAGACTCTTCTCTCCCTTCGAGTTCTGGTAGCAAGAACTGATGTATTTGTTATTTAGATTTTGTAATTATGCCAAAACTTTTTGTTAAGTTTGGCTTGAATTAAAAATAACTCTTTTGCTTATGTGTTATGTAAAAAATATTCTTTTTCGTTTAATTAACAAAGCTTTAAGAATCTTTTCACATTCGATAGGTTTTGATTTCGGGCATAGACATATTCAGAACCTCCCCTTTACTATGAGGATTTCATAAGATATGTCCCTTATGTTTATGGTGTTCTTGAAGAGGACATCTCCTATTCATTCTGGTGCAAACATTTGAAGTTTTTGTTAACTTTCAAATGATAAAATAAATTAACTTCCTAATTGGACAAGAAATAAGATAAAAATAAAAGGACGTTGATTTATTCCCTCTATATTTAAAAGTACATTTACATAAACATTCATTTGCTTAAGTAAATAAAGTTGGTAATACATGTGGTTAACTTGCACAACTTACTTTTACGGGACTGATCATGTAGTTCCCGATTCTGACAAGACATAGATCATGGTTCTAACAGTCCTTGGTTTCCATGGCACTTTTGGTGTCGTATCATGTATTATTTTCCCCAGTGTTCGAATGCTAAGTATGAGAATTCGAAGAGTGGAAGTTTTGCACTCACCGATGGCCTTTCCTTTGCGGTATACTTTACGTTGTTGCTTCATCGATGGAGACAATTTGTGGACAATTAAATAATTTGTTTGAGTTTTGGGAGACGAGATTTTTCGTCAAGCCGGATTATTTAACCATCCACAAGCTGTTTTCCACACGACCTTATGGTCGTTGATACATCAGTGAAGGAACTTTAGTGCCTTGACATTAGAGGTTTTATCTTTGCCGATTATCCTCCCTTTGTAGTATGTCTTACATTGCTGCCTCATTAAAAACCTTGCAGTAAAATCCGATTGGAAAACAAATTGGTCGAAGGAAAAAAGAGTGCAACACATACTTTCGGTACTAACAAGGATCTTCAGCAATAATACCTTATGAGGCGAGTCACGTTCCAATTTCTTGGCAATTTGACTCCATCTTGATTTTTCAATTCATATGAACCTTTACCAGTTATAGCTAAAACCTGGTAAGGTTATTCCCATGTTGCTCCCAGCTTCCCGCCGTTAGCTTCCCGAGTTCTTTGAGTAACCTTCCTCAGAACCAAATCTCCAACTTTGAAATAATGGAGATTTGCCCTGTGATTGTAATACCTCTCCATTATTTATTTTTGGGCCACTATCCTCACGTATGCCAGATACCGGTGCTCTTCAAGAAAATCTAACTTGACCAACAATGCTTCATTATTTGTTTCTTCGTTTGACCAGGAAAACCGTAAGGTCAGTTCCCCCACTTCCACCAGTATCAAAGCCTCCGAATTGTATACGAGTGAAAATGAGGTTTTGCTCGTGCTCGACTTCGTCGTGATCCGATACACCCATAGCATACCCGGTAGCTCATCTAGCCACTTGCCCTTGGTATCTTCTAACTTTTTTTAAGGTTTTGAATAATTACCTTGTTGGTTAACTCCACCTATCCGTTAGCACTTGGGTGGTATGGTGAAGACGTAATTCCTTTGATCTTTAATCCTTCCAAAATTTTGTGACTTTTGAACCTATGAACTGTGGCCCCTTGTGACAAGCAATCTCCTTTGGTATTCCAAATCGGTAGACGATGTGATCCCATATAAAATCAACCACTTCTCATTCTCCGATTTTTTGGTAAGCACCTGCTTCAACCCATTTAGTAAAATAGTTAGTTAAAACCAAAAACAATTCGGGCCCTTGTGGTAGGGAACCGACTATGTCCATTCCCCATTTTATGAATGCCCACGGTGACACCACCAAATGCAGAAGTTCCGTCAGCTGATGCACTAAATGTGCGTGACATTGACATTTGTTGCATTTTTATACAAACGCCTTTGCGTCTTGTTCCATCCGGGGCCAATAATATCCAACCCTAACTAACTTGAGAACCAATGAGTCTGCACCTGAATGATCCCGCATACTTCTTCATGAATTTCTCTCATCACATTATCAGCCGCTGAGGCCCCCAAACACCGAGCCAATTGATAATATAGTAATGTGCAGCCCATCAATAATATAGTAACGTGCAGCCTTGGTCCGTAGTGCCTGGGATGCTTCTGGGTCTTTGGGAAATTTGTCGGGTCTAAGATATTCATTGAAATCTTTCCTCTAGTCCCAGATTAAGTTGGTTGAATTAACTTTGCAGTAGTCGTCCGCATGCAACACCGAATGCAACAATTGAACGACCGTACCAGGATTGATTTGTCTCCCCTTTTCTGTTTGATCCTTCAGATGTCGAAAACTTCAACATTCGATGATAGGTCGAGCGCACAACCTTCATCTCGTTTATCCACGGCCTTACAAGGATTACATTATAATCCATGTCACCATCTACCACTTCGAACAATGTGGTCTTCGTTACCCGTGGGCGGCAAGATTTCTCCTCTGATAGTGACACTTGTTAACTTAAAGCTTGCTAGAAGTTTTGTTGCCGGAATGATATTTCTAGTTAACTTCGCTTGCTCTAAAACTCTTTATTGAATGATGTTGGCCGAACTTCCTGGATCAACCAAAACACGCTTAGTTTTGAAATATAAAACATTGAGAGATTACTAAATCATCAGTGTGCGGTAGAAAAAGTCCGTCAGCATCCTCCATACTGAAGGTGATATCGCCTTCTGAGACATATCAAATTCTCTTGCCATGAGTCACCAATATCTTCGTCTTTTTTGCAGCCAAAAATGTCACCCCATTGATCTCGTCCCCTTAGAAGATCATGTTGATTATCATCCCAGGTGACCGTGATGCGGGCTTTGATGGCTCCGCATTGTCCCGATTTCTACCATAGTTTTTCTTGGCGCGGTCACTTAAAAACCTCTGAGGTGACCATTCTTCAACAATGTCCCCACCGCTTTACAAAGATGTCGGCAGTCCCCAGTTCTATGGTCGTGAGTCCCGTGAAATTTACACCATAGATTAGGATCCCTTTGGCTAGGATCCGATCGGATTGATTTCGGGAACCGCGCTTCATTCCTCATTGTCTATACCAATTCTACCAGGATGATATTAAAGTTGTAGTCGGACAGCCAGGGATACGCTGAATCTCGGGACCCCGACACCTCTTCTTCCTTTATTACCATGCTTATCAGCTCTCTCGTAAGAATGAAAATGACTTCTAGAAGGTTTCCGATCTGTATCAAAGTCATTTTTTGATTTATCTTGATTTCGATCGCGATTGCATCCTTTGGAAGACATCGAGGAACCAAATTGATCATCCTCTATTATGATCATCAACTCGTAATGGTTGTGAACATCTGTCCACGTGGTTGCGTGAAATTTGAGTACGATTTCCTTCAATTTTGTGAGGCATCAGAGCTCAATAGGTTGAGACCCTTTGTAAATGCCTCCACCACCCACTCGTCCGGAACCACTGTCTACTTTCTTTTTGGAACCGGATCACGAATTCACGTAATAATTCAGTCTCTCCTTAAGATATCCTGAATATATCCGCCTTCCTTGCTTGAACCTTTTTTGCTCCACCATGAGCTTTGATAAATGAATCTACAAGAATTTTAAAAGAGTCAATAGAATTTTCAGGTAAGAGGGAATACCAAGTTTAGGCACCCTTCGTAAGGGTTTTGCCAAACTTTTTCAACAAAATCGATTTGATCTCATGCTGGGCCAAGTCATTTTCTTTTAATGCCATAGCGTATGTCATGATGTGCTCTTGTGGATCCAAAGTCCCATCATATTTTGGTATATCTGATATCTTAAACCTCTTTGGGATCAACTCCAGTGCCGCACTTGGTTTAAACGGAAACTGCGTATACTTATTCGAATTTGGACCCTTTAACATCGGTAGTGCGCCCGGAATCTGATCCATTCGAGCATGAAACTCCTCTGCATTATGCTCCATTTATTCATTCATTCATTCATTCATTCATTCATTCATTTCTCTCATGAATCTTACCAAATCGGTTTTGAAAGGGTCATTTAAATTGTTGTTCCTAGATCCGCTACCAATACCTACGGCCTCGTCAAAGCTGACCTCGTCCTTTGGAGTGTTGTTATCAGTTCTTTGAGTTGTTTGATGTGCGGGAGCGCTGGGGGAACCACAACCCTTCCATTAGCATTATTCGACGCACCCGATAACGCCTGCTTTAACCCCATCATCACACGATCTTGCCTTGAGAGGTGATCCATAATTGCTTTTTGCTGTTATTTTAAGATTGTGATTGTTTCCACAATGTGTTCATCCTCCGCATCATCAGGAGTTGGGGCCCTCACATGTCAAGGATATTGGCCTTCATGTATCGGGGTTTCCTCGTCTCCTTCATTGCGGGTTTCGCTAGTTGAATCATCACGCTGGAACTCATCTTCCCGTTCATTGTGTGCTCCAACATGGTATA
Organism: Nicotiana tomentosiformis; assembly: GCF_000390325.3. NCBI lineage: Eukaryota > Viridiplantae > Streptophyta > Magnoliopsida > Solanales > Solanaceae > Nicotiana > Nicotiana tomentosiformis. The sequence continues at coordinate 43,536,083 of NC_090820.1, forward strand.
CATTGTTGACATCATTAGCTGCCATATTTGATTTTTCTTTTTCTAAGGAAAGAATCAAAACTCGTTAGTTATAATTGAATGGATCAAAACGATTACACAATTGTCTATACCCCATGATGCGCCAAACTGTTTACCCGTAAAGCGGTACAGTTGAATTTGTAACGTAGTTTATAGACAAGTGAATCGATTTGACCCGATAAATATTAGATAAGTAAAAAACAATGGAGTTATGAAATGAAATTAAAGGAAAAACTAGCTTGGTTGTGAGCTTAATCTTTCTGATAGCAAAAGTACGAGCAATAAAAAGAGCAGAAGGAAGTAAAAGACTTTATGTTTTAGGGAGCAAAATATAGCTTTTTTGTGTACAGAGTATTTCGTGACTGCAAAATGATGTTAGTTCTCCTATTTATAGTCTTATATAGGGATTGAGAATAAAATCGTCATTGATGGCTGCATAACGGTTAGTTATAAATGCTATCATTTGTAACGGCGCTCATTGAATGATATCCGATATCACATTTTTGAATCTTTATTGTCGACTATGCTGTCTTCGGGATTCATCCAGCACTAGTCACATACTTACATCCGGTGTCAGTTATTTGCTGACTCATGTCCCACTTGTCCTCAGTTCCACATTTCATCCCTTCACTCGTCCAACCATCGCTTTTCAATTTTACCGTATACATTTCCAGCACTAAAAAATTGAATGACCTCCCAATTCTCCAGAATTTCCAATATTGCACTATCTCAATAAAACTTTAGTGTTTAATTCGTCTTTTTTTTTTTTTTTGTAAATTAAATAACATACCGTAAAATTCAGGGAAAAAACATGAAACAAAACGATAAAAACTATTTATCAATCAATGATATTCAACGTCAACTCCGTCAAGAAGAAGCCGGCTAGGAGAATTGTGCATGGCAAATTAACAATGCAGTCAAAATAGAGATTCCTATGTTAGATTTAAGGAGAGAAAAATGAGAAGCAGTTGTTTGTTTACTTGTGAAAAATGTTTAATTTTCTGTTTAATGTGAGTCATATGAAAGATCAAAATTTATCTCTTTCTCTTTCTCTATCGCTTTCTTTTGTTTTCAGATGTGCGAACTAAACAGCACGAATTGACTAATTCTGATAGTTTATCGATAGTTATTGGAGTTTCGCCTTAAACAACAAATGTGATTTCAATTCTCATGTCTTCATTCTCCTTCTCACGCCTTCTCCTACCTCATGTAATGAAATTTTTTTAAAAAATATCAACAACACGAATGGGAAAGAAAATAAAGTGAAACAAGCAGAATCTGTAAAAGAAACAAAATTTTCCAAGATTTATTAAATTAATTGGATCAAGATGTGATGTTCAGAGCAACAACTTCTTAACAATAACAAAACTAAGGTCTTGATCATAAGGAAAATTAATAGTATGTTATTTATCATCTTTTCAACGTAACTAATTGACACTCATATATAATGCTATCAGTAATTAATTTTTAATGTCCTGGTGCAAAATATTCGTAATATTAATATGTAGAAGTTAAATTCTTTATACGAGCAGAAGATATATGTAGGCCTTTTCTTCTAAGCAAGAGCATATTTATTTAAAATAAAGGCTATGAGATCATATGAACTCATAATTTCGACTCAAACCCTATACATCTGTCAGAAAATTCATTATATATGTACAAATAATAGATTTTGCAACAATTAAATTAGATGAGATATAATAAAATTTTAAATTTGAACCCATAAAATTTAAAATGAATTCGCGTCCGTTTCTAACTAGACATTTATTGTCATTTTTACTCTTGCGTCTCCTTTGGGTTCCCCTTGTAGTAGGTAAAGGAAATTTAGCAATCAAACAGCGGGGGTACAAACTTAAAGTCTTAAAGTCAGCGAGTATTACCAACATGTCAAAGAATTTTATGCACGGTTGGTGTAGCTATTTAAATAATTCTTCTTATATATAAACCCCTCCCTTTTGACGTACATTTCAGTTGTCTTTTCCCCTTGACCGCAACTACATATCAGAAGCTTCCAATTGATTGGTAATATACGCTATAAAAATTGATAAACCAAGCCTTTAGCCTTTTGGACCTGTAATTTAAGATAGTAGAAGCTTTATAAATTAAGAAAAAGGTTGTTCATAATATTGGTAATATAAAATTGGAGAATTACTTAGTGGACACCCACTCTTAAAAGACTTTCAAGAGGAAGCAATTTTTTTTGTCAAAAGTACTTTTTTAAAAAAAAATTAAGGTGTTTGGCCAAGCTTTTAGAAGGAAAAAAATGGTTTTGAAGAGAAACAGTTTCTCAGAAGCAGAAAATAATAGCTTCTCTCCATAATCACTTTTCTGAGAAGCACTTTTGAGAAAAATATACTTAGAAGTAGTTTTTAAAAGCTTGGCCAAATACAAATTAATGCTCAAAAGTGCTTCTCAAATTAATTAGTCAAACACAAACTACTTATCACAAAAATCACTTTTTTGAAAAGTACTTCTCAAAATAAGCTGAGTTTAGAAGTTTGGCCAAACAGACTATAAATCAGGATGAATGCAGTATCTGGACAACGGATAAAGTTGCATAATAATAACTTATCACGCATAATATTGATACCAAACTAATGAATGTAAGATAAATATTTTTGATATATTATATATTTGTCATTTGCGATTAACTGATTTGTATTTTCACATGATTTTCTAATTACTAAAATTAAGTTGTTTGATTTGGTATAAATGCTAGATACATATAAGTATTTCTTTACGTCCGATCATAATGCACATCATAAGTTATCCTATTGGAATAAAAAATACGTATGCACATCACTAGTGACAACTCACAATGCGACCAAGGAGTCAATGCTACATAGCAATGTTATCTAATCAAGAAATATTTATGACGCACTTTATCTTCCTTTTTCCACAGGACTACAAAGTGTACTTATACCACATACACACTTGTAAAAATTCCAAAATAAAAAACGAAAAAAATTAAAAGTTGTATTAAATATAACATATTCCACTTGTTTGGTCCGTGTTTGCAAGATTGTCAGTGCCTGTAGGCGCAAATTGCCCTATTGCCCTTGGACATATCCACACATCAAAATGTATCCTTGGCATTATATGATTGGCTTTTATTAGGCAAGATATATACGAAAGAATGAATTATTTTTAATACATACCAAAGGTACATTCACTATTTTGTGATATTACATTATATCATAATATTCCTATAGTTGTAAACGTTAAAAAATGTTATAAAGGATTTTAACGATGTCGTAACAGAAAGTATACATATGAGGATATAAAATTCTACCTTTGTTTTCACAAAAGACACTCTTCAAGTGTAGTTACTAGGCAATTCAAACAAATGCACCTTGAGCAATTAAATATTTATTATCAAGATAAAGGCAAATTATCAATATAATGGAGAGTGTTTTCATGAAACTTTTTAGTACTAGAGATTAGTAATAATGCCTAAATATTAGTTGAACTAACTACTAAGTAATATGAAACTAATAGTTAAGATATATAGCTGCAAGGAAAATAACTTTCATCAATAAGTGAGACGGAAAATGACTTTTGTGACATCAAATAACTTTATCATGATATATATTTTCTCTTTTACAAACACACTGTAAGGTCCTTATAATTTTATAATGTCAAGCTGTCTTAATTATCCTACTAAATAGACGTATAGCAAGGTCTTCCTGCATTAAAGATATTGGTAACATAAAAAGTATAAAGTAAATAAAATAAAATAAAATTAAAATATATAGTTTAACCATCAATCTTGCGACGAAATTCCTGTTACACACATCTATTTCACGGGACACTTTTTACATACTCAAACTTTCAAAAGTGTGTCTAAGACTAGAGGCGGATGTAGCATATACTACGCGGGTTCAACTGAACCCATAATTTTCGACGCAGAGTGAAAATTTATATGTAAAAAATCATTAAAATTACAAAAATAATAGAGATAAACCCATAACTTAAAAATATAATGGGTTCAATGCTAAAATTTTTAAAAGTTGAACCCATAGAGTTTAAATCCTCGATCCGCCTCTGTCTAAGACATACTACTTTAGCGCTTGAAACCCATAAAAACTCCTTTTTTTTTTGTCTCCCCTCCCCCTCGATCTTCTTCCTCATACCACCCTCTCCTCATCTTCTTCCCCAAATAAAATTTTGGAAAGAACATAAAATTTTAGATCTAAAATTGAGCGGTTGTGGTATCGAAAAAAGCTAGAATCCACCATTGTTGTAATATCGAAAAAAGCTTGAAAATTCAATTGAGTCTTGTTGATTATTGGGTTGTTGAACTCAATTTGTTGCTCGATTATTTTCAGCTACCTGTTTAAATGGTGTGGTTGAATTTTGGGGTTGTTAAAAACTTTCTCACAAACAAATATGTGACAGCAGCAATGGTGCTTAAGATAGAAAATGGGAAGATGTGTTTTAATTATAATATTTAATATTTTTTTTCTTTTTAAAGTCAATGACACGTGTCACGACCATATTAGGGTGTGATTTTCATGTTATCTGAAAAATTGGTCAAGCACAAAAATGGTGTGTCTTAGACATACTTTTAAGAGGTTGAGTGTATAAAAAAATTTTTTGTAAAAAAGAGGTGTGTAATAAGAATTTCGTCGCCATATATTTTGTCTAAAATAAACTAAAAATGAAAGCGTGTAAGTTTCTTTAAGAAGAAAAAACATACAGTGTACGGAGAAGAGCAAAGGGGACAAGGTGGGTGCATAAGGGGTGTTTGTTTTTTTAGTTTTTTGGGATTTACAGCTCGTGTTGAGATAGAAAGAAAAGCAGGCTTACAATAAAGGTGCTTTGTCATGATATGCCTGTTTCATTTACTTCATAGCCTTGAGAAATCTTTGCCATGTTGGCTGTCTATGAGTTGTTACACCAAAAAATAAAAAATGTCTTTGTCTTTTCAATGGACTAACCTATGCCTCTCCCTTTTTCTTTTTTATTTTTAAACAAATAAGATAAGTATCTTTTTAACACAACAACATAGTCCCCAGATTTTCTTCTAGTATTAATCTTGATTGAGTGCCAATTCATCTACCTTTCTCTCCTCCCCATAAATCATAGGAAACAAGATAGAGTGAGCAGATTATCCTAATACCAAAAGAAAAAATTTAAAAAATACAAGGAATGAATGGTGTCATTGACTTTGAATCAGATGATTCTGACTTTGTTGAAGTTGATCCTACTGGAAGATATGGAAGGGTATGTTCTTGTTTCCATTCCTATTGTAACTTGTTGCACTTGAGCCCCTTTTCATGGTTTATTTTACTCTCTTTTTTCCATTATATTGAGTTCTCATTTGCTTCATTTTGTTTTCTGAAATCAGTACAATGAAATTCTTGGTAAAGGGGCTTCAAAGACAGTGTATGTGCCTCTCTTTCTTGGTTTACTTTCTGCAAAATTGAATCTATTACACTCATGCATATGGTATCTTCAAAATTGGGTGCTTTAGAACCAGGCATTATATATATATATATATATATATATATATATATATATATATATCTAATGCTTAAAATTCCTTTTTTGATCTGTTTTTCCCCCTCCTAATTTGGGGTAATTTTGGTGCAGTTATAAGGCTTTTGATGAGTATGAAGGGATTGAAGTAGCATGGAATCAGGTGAAGCTTTATGACTTTATGCAAAGTCCAGAAGATCTTGAGAGGCTTTATTGTGAAATTCATCTGCTCAAGACACTGAAGCATAAAAACATCATGAAATTTTACACTTCTTGGGTTGATGTTTCCAATAGAAACATTAACTTTGTCACAGAGATGTTCACCTCTGGCACTCTTAGACAGTAAGTAGAAACCATATTTGGTTCATAATTCCTCATTCTTTAGAACTTGTTGAGATTATCTGATGAATGGTAATATCTGTTGTGATGTCGAACTATTTCTTAATCTTGGACAGGTACAGGCTAAAACACAAGAGGGTTAACATTAGAGCAGTAAAGCGTTGGTGTCGACAGATTTTGAGAGGGCTTCATTACCTGCATAGCCATGACCCTCCTGTTATACACAGAGACCTCAAGTGTGATAACATTTTCATCAACGGAAACCAGGGGGAAGTCAAAATTGGTGATCTTGGCCTTGCTGCCATCCTGCGGAAATCCCACGCTGAACGTTGTGTAGGTATGCCCGATAAAAATCTTGAAGAATAAATGAAATCAATTATGTAGTTGAGAATTCTTAGTGCATATTCATGTTCTATCCAGCTTAAATTCTTCTGGAAAATTGTAATGATAAGTGCTTTTGCAGTTTTAATCCTACAATGTTTTGTTGCTTCTTGTTTGTCCTACCAGGAACTCCAGAGTTCATGGCTCCGGAGGTTTATGCGGAGGAGTACAATGAATTAGTGGACATTTATTCATTTGGAATGTGTATTTTAGAAATGGTGACCTTTGATTATCCATACAGTGAGTGCACTCACCCTGCTCAGATCTACAAAAAAGTGACTTCGGTAAGAACCTAAAATCTTGAAACTTCTTGATTTAGATTTTGCTCTTTGAATTCATATCTATCAACATAGATTTGTTATGTAGGGAAAAAAGCCAGATGCCCTTTACAAAGTCGAGGATCCTGAGGTTCGGCGTTTTGTTGAGAAATGCTTGGCAACGGTTTCTCACAGACTATCCGCCAGGGAGCTTCTTGATGACCCTTTTCTCCAAATTGATGATTGCGTATCAGACTCAGAGACACTAAATTACTTGCAAGAGTCTGACGAATTAGACCCTACATTAGGACAGCGTCTCTTTAGCATATGCGATCCTAACAACTCTCCAGTAAATGGTTATCTTGGATATGAACCAGAGAGTGATTCGTACTACCATCAACTTGAGTATGAGGCAAATGAAATTGATCTATTCACAGATCCCGAAGAGGATGACATGGAAAATGTTGATATCAGCATTAAGGGAAGGAGGAGAGAAGATGATGGCATCTTTTTACGACTCAGGATTGCGGATAAAGAAGGTTTTGTTTTATTACTGCTCCATATCTAGTACTGTTTAAATCGTCTTGTTGTAAATTAAACTGCTTTGCATTTTCATTTACAGGGCGTGTACGCAACATTTATTTTCCTTTTGATGTTGAGAATGACACAGCACTAAGTGTTGCTACTGAAATGGTGGCCGAGTTAGATATTACAGACCAAGACGTTACCAAGATAGCAGACATGATAGATGGAGAGATTGCTTCCTTAGTACCCGAGTGGACGAAGGGGTTTGGTATAGAGGAAAGCCCCAACTACATGAACCGTGGCTGTCACAACTGTGCTTCTAATGGTTCTCTTGTGAACTACCTATCGTCGGATGGTCCTAGGAACTTGCAAGTGCTTCATTGTTCCAAGCATGGATGTGGTGCTATGCATGGCCGTTTTGAGGAGATAATGTACCATTTGGATCGCTCTGAACAATGTATCACTGACTCCGCTCCTGATGGAACATGGGAATCTGATGGTGTACATTTTACTGATATCTGGGCACAACATGACAAAACAAAATCACGCGTACGAGGCTCTGTTGACTGTCACTCTGATGTTGAAGATAAATTGGTGGATGAATCCATGAATGCTGGTGATGAGAAACTTACGAGTGTTGACAAGGATGACAAGTCTCGTATAAGAAAACAAGACTCTACCTCCTCAAAATCTTCAGGAGCTAGAACTCCAGTAGAAGATTATGAGAATGAGATAAGGCGAGAGTTGAGGTGGCTCAAGGCAAAGTACCAAATGCAATTGAGGGGCCTAAAAGATCAGCGGTTAGGAGTTGATTCAAAATATCCGCATCTAAGGTCCAGCAACAAAATCCCAAGAAAGGATAAGGTATCATCAGGTTCAACTCCATCTATAGAGAAGGATGAGCTTCTACTAAGATCATTTAACTCAGGCAAGCATTTTTCTTCATATTTGCCCATAGAAATCGAGAACGAATGTTCTAATTCTAAAGTTAGGAGATATCCACTTGCATTCGGTTCCTGCAGCCCAGAGCACATGGCCACTGCCCAGAGCTTCTATACAGGAGCATTGCTTCCCCAATCACTTCACAGGGCCACCTCACTTCCAGTTGATGCCATAGATTTCTAAAGCCGATCCCTTTACACGTCTCACTCAAGTGGACACTCACTTGTAGATTCTTAGCTCCAAGAGAATATTACCTTCTTTTGGAACGATTGATTGTAAATTACCTTGGTACAGAAATTGCTGGTCTCACCAGTTCAACTTTCTTGCAATCCAACAAGGGACTTACAGTAATCTTGAACATAGATTGTGTGTAACAATTATGTATGGATAATGGCTTATACTATAGATATTATAATTAAGAAATTCATTCGGGTGCTTAACCAAAAATTTCAAGAGCACTCAATAATCAAGAATTTAGTTGTTTGACATGAACAGCTTTCTCTTCCATTCTTTAAACATTCCAAAACCTTGTTCAACATCTACATATCCATTATGAAGCTAAGTTTACTCTGGGAACTCATGGCATTACTCAATTCTATTTGAGAAAATGGTGAAAATGGTCCAACTATTATGCCATAGTTGCAAACTTTCTGGAGTTCATTCATTGCAAGACTTCAAATGAAGGGTCTTTTTCTTCCTTTTACTTCTTTATTTTGTTCTTTATTCTTTTTTTTTGGGGGGGGTTAGGAGTAGGGGGCCCTATGTTCCTCAAAATAACTCACAGATGTTACTCACTCCGGTTCACAATAAGCGATAATTTTATTATTGTCACATCCATTAAGGAAATATGAACTCCTAAAAAAAAAAAAATGTATTCACTAAATTAACACTAATTAATTGTTACATTGATACATTGAAATATATAAATAAGGGTAAATTTTGAAAAAATAAAACTAATTTATTTTTAATTATATAAATGAACAATTATTTTGAATCAAAATAAAAAAGTAAAATGATCGTTAACAAATCAATCTCGTGTCTTTTCTTGGAGTCCCAACTCATATCAATAATGTGAAAAAGTGCAGGCATCTTTTTTAATATGCCACTTGAACTAGGTTATGTAAAAAGTGACATAAATGAGCACACGCGTACACATTCTTTTGCTTTATGTTTTCTCTCTCTCTTCTCAAGCACTTGACTTCGACCTTCTTGTGTTTTGGTTTATAGGATTAATCACATGCGCCAACCTGCCAGATAAAACATCAATTTGGAGATATTTGTTGATTAGTAAAAACTTTGTTTCCTGGAAAAATTAACATATCTCAAAGGGCTTGCAGTAAAAAAAACAAAAAAACAAAAAAAGAAAACTATAAAAGAGGAAAAGAAAGGTATGCAAAACATTTGGTTTGCTGCTTTCAAGTTTCAAGGGCTTATAATTTATCGACATGTTTCTCTGGACCTAGTCCAATTTTAGTGGGTTAATGATTGCCGAAACACCTAGAGTTCTAAAATTTGCAATTCCATTCGCATATATACACAGTTCTCCACACATGGTGGAAAAGAAAAACAAACACTATTTCAAAATGCACAAGATACTAGTTATAAAATTGAACATTTGTTAATTAGTAAATTAGCCTTATAAATCTTTCATTAGCATGAATTTAGACACTGAAATTAAGTCACTTTTTTGAAGGTTAGAATTTTCATTAGCATGAATTTTCATTACCGTTTTACCATTCTAGACTATTCGCAAGGTTAGAATTAAACAAAAGGAAAAGAGTGAAAGACTGAAAGTATAATGCATGCAGGACCATATAAATGTGACAGAAAATTTTCTCGATATGCACGAAAGCGGACCTATCAAAAATTTGTCAAACTGTTCAAGCCGTCCGATAAGAAGTGTTAGTTGTTTTCGCCATGGTATTAAACTTTGTCTAAATTACTTTGAGCAAGAGAAGCCACCCAATTAATTATATTTGTAATAAATTAACACTGTTATTCTAAGGTTGCACCGTAATACAAGAGGGAGGTGAATTATGTGTTACCTAATTTTCACTATTCAAAGACTGACGTACCTAATTCAGACACAAACAACTAGTGAAGTGTAGAATTTAAAGAAAACAATAATTTTACGTGAAAAACCTCGTTACTCAAGGGTATAAAATTTACGACCTACCGGTGTAATATTTACCTTCAAAATTTTACTAACTTCAAAGAACATTTTTATGTTACAACTCAATAACCAAGGGGACAAATTCTAGTACCTTTACTAACTTCAAAGAGCAATTTTAGGGTTTCAATAACCAAAAAGACAAACTCTAGCACCCTTGCTCTACAATCAACTAAATTGTAACTACCCTTTTTAAAACTAACTCTTGTCAATAAAGCCAAACCAAAACTCAAGAGTTATGCTAACCTATAGTTACATTTCTTTAAAAGAAAAATAGGTTACAATTCAAGAACAATGACTTAGCCTGACAACTAAAGAACTAAGCAGCATCCTCTTCGAAATCTGTTTCTTTTGGTTGAGAGTTTGAGTTCGTAAGAGCACCTTCTTGTTTGAAAATGCTATTGCCAAGAGTGATTCCTTGAAACTGTGTGAATAGCATCAATCTTGAATACCAGCAATAAGGCTCTTTATATAGATGTGAGATTGGCTGAAATCTAAAACTAGAATATTTCGGTTAAGAAAAGCCTCATTTTATTATATTTGGTTTCCTTATTTATTTTCAACTCTTCAACCTTTTCTTTTACTACAAGTTTTTCATACTTGGTAAAACCCTTTTGAATACGGATTCCTCCAGCTATTGTAGCGTACAAATTGACTTCTTTCCGGAATTCAACTTGCATTCAATCTTCTGTTGTTTCTGATCAACGTCTTTAGCATTTTGCTTCATCCTGCTACGGACCTGGTGGTCTTATCATCTGCATGTCATGTCTTGACACCAGTTAGTAGCATAATAAATGACATCAATAGAACCTGGTTCTTTCAATATATATATTAATTATCAATACTTAATTTAAGCTAAATTATTCCAGCTTAACAAATTTATATTTTTTGATGATGACAAATCCATTTAAAAATTACACATCTGTTTGAGTAATTTTTCTACAGTCTTCAGCTCAAGAACCAGTTTTATTATCAGCACTCTTATTCTGATTGTCCGTTTTTGCATAAGTGTAGGGCCTCACCTCAATTCATTGCAAGCCTATAGAGGGCTAAGATAAGAACTAGGTTGGTTTAACATTTTTAATTCTGCAACACACATATCCTTTATTACAGTTGCATGTTTAACAACTCAAGTGCATTATGACCAGGTTCATTGATTAGTTTATGTGCACATCCTTAACTTTCCCCTTTTGGCGTCATCAAAAAAATTAATTGTTAATAGAGTCAACAAATAAAACTAATAATATCAAACTCATGGCACTGGCTACATTAACATGCACATAATGTCAAGTGCTCAAACTCTTAATATAAGAAAATTATTTATTTTTACAGAGACATATTGAGCCTTAAATAAATAATTATATTCATTTGATTAAGCCTCTTACCATATTAATTCCAAAAGGCCCAAGCCAAAAGACAGTTGTACAAAACCAACAGATTGCCACATTCACAAAACAAAATAACAAAAAAAAATCCATAAATTGATATTAGAAGGTATTGAGATTAAACTACCTAAGGACTGGACTAGAAAGATTAAGAGGATGGATGACCGGGTTCTTTGGTGGAAGAGGATTCTCCACGAGTAAGCCCCAAGAGTTTGTCAAAGCGTGCAACATTTTGCTCTAACTTCATCTCTTCCCTTAGTTGCCTATTTTCCTCCTTCAAAAAGAAGATTTTAACATACAACTTCTCATTTTCTCTAATTGCAGCAACCAGTTCTCCAACAGATTAGTGACCATGTTCTTGCTCTTTGTATCCAATTTTCTTGTAATGCTGTCACATGCCCTTAGAGTCTTCTCATCAAACATGCTATTCACTGTCCCTTTCTTCCCTAGATGCAGGAAAACCTTGAAATGCTCAAACACCTTAGTAAGTATAAACCCATAAGGAAAGGCATATGGACCCTTTGATTGATCTGTTGCTCTTGCCATGTGCTTAATCATCAAAGAGGGAATGTTGAGCAGTCTGCCTTGATCCAGAACTTTCACTATTTTCAAATCCAAATAAGTGGCCTCATGCCTCCTTTCAGATCGGGGCAGTAGACACTTATTCACAAACTCAAACAGGAGTTTATGAACCTGCTATATTTTTTTTTGCCCATATTTTTGGGGTTCTCCTTTTCCTTTTCCTAGTTGTATGTTGCAGTCATATACATGTCATCATTCTCTCCTCCTAACTGGGCCACTTACGCTGGATATAAGTATCAAACCAATTTATACGCACCCTCAAAATTTCTTCCATGGTTTCAGCGTTGAAGACCAAGTCCACTTCCCTTACCACGGTACTCACTATGCCATCTTCTAGCAGGTTAAACTTTGAGTAGAAGCTTCTCCATACATTACAGGAAGTAGGCACAAGAACAAGTGTGTCCACTTTTGATGCTCAAGTTCTCTAGAAGCTCCTTCATCCCAAACTATTCAAAAATTGCGGGGTGTACCACCCTATCTTGAAGCATCATCAACCCACTAAACAACAACTCCTTACCTACCATGGCAAGCCTCCTCTTAGTTTACTTTCGGTATTTGAAATTGATTTCTTTAATTTTAGATTCGGTCCCCTTTTCTTCTTTAGGATCCTCTTCTTTTTAGGAGTGGATGAGGATGATTCAACCTTCTCCTTCCTTTTTCTTTGAATAGGAACCTCATCTTTTTCTTCCTCACTCACCAAATCAACTTCTTCCACATTAGACTAATTTTCTTGGATTAAATTATTTTCTCTCCTTTCTCTTTCTCTTGCTCTCCTCAACTGTTCAAGAGCAACTTTGCTCTTCCCCTAGTGTTTGGGGTTCTAGCCTTAGGAATATCACTTTTTCTTTTTCTCACAGCCTTCCAGGTAGTGTGCTTGACCCTCCTAGATGATTTTTCTCATTCACCAACATTTGCTTTCTTCAATTGGCTAATTTTCTCATCCATAATTACATCATTACCATCATAACTCTCTCCCTAGTTCACATTAATTTTTCCCACTCTCCGTTGTGTTCTCCCCCCAGTGTTAGTAAATTTAATCCAATGAAGAGGATTTTTTTCTTGTTAGAGTCCAAAGAACAAGGTTATTTATTCTCTGGAAATTTTTCTCCAGTATCTTTCTCGACCTCCTTTTCTAAAGTCTCTACTTCAGTGATCTCCTTTACTCTATTTCATTAACCTTCGAAGGCCTTGCCTACAACAGAAAGACTTGGTTTCAGACTAGGGGGTTTCTGGTGCTTCTGCACCTATACTAGCACTTACATCAACAAAATCTTGACTAGGGACTTTTGTGCCCTCTACAAGGTTAGTGTAACGACCCAAAACTACCAATTGGGTGTGATGACGCCTAACTCACTTTCTAGACAAGCCAAACATAATAAAAATAAAATATAATACTGAAAGAACAAAAGTGATACAAGTCTAATATCTCAACATAGCATAATAGCGTCAATAAATGATAAATCCCCCAGAACTGGTAAAGATAGAGTCATGGGCTTTAAAATAGAAATACAAGTCTGAAAAGCTAAATAACAATACTGTCTGAAATAAGGACAATAGTACATAGGATAAGAGACACCAAGACTTTTGTCGAAATACAGCTCTACCTCATCTCTCGGTGATCAACTGAATTAGCAAACTCTGCTACCGGTGACTAGGTCCGACACTTGGATCTGCACAATTAAGTGCAGAGTGTAGTATGAGTACAAACGATCCATGTACTTAGCAAGTATCATAACTAACCTCATCGTGATAATAGAGGCAATAATTATAAATGATTCTTGCTATAACCTGTACAGTTCATAAATTCAACAAGTACAAAATAGTTATATGATCAAATCATAAAATCGCAGATAAAACCACCTTGGTACACACATTTACTCAAGTACTCGGCTCAGGCAATGATCCAACATATAAAGATGATATGCAAGTAAATAAAGTAAATAATATTGAAAATTTCAAGTAAAGATGAAATGCAATAAGCAAACAACACTGGATAGATTTTTCTTAGAATTTCCATAACCGTACCAACCACTGATCAGTGAATATCAACTCCGCGTGTACACCATCAAGAAGGCACATGAGAGGGTGACCCTACGGTATGGATCCATATCCACACGCTGTATGGACAACTCATGTGTTGTATGGATAACTCACATGCTAATAATATCAGCCGCATAGACAACTCACGTGCTATACGGATAACTCACGTACTAATAATATCAATATCTATATCCACACAGACAACTCACGTGCTGCACAGACAACTCAAGTTCCAATAATACCAACCTCACGGATAACTCACGTGCCAATAATCACAATCTACCTGATGTGGTCACAGGCCACCAGTCCAGATCGTATCACACAAAAAGCAGATATACAAAAATACATGTACATGATCAATGAATATCAAGTTTCATACTCCGGGACTGTTATAAATGACATGCTATGGTGTAGGCATGTGCAGTGTGTGCTATCACAACTCAATCAGACAATTTCATCACGAAATAGCAGTTTATCAGGTTAAATCAGGAGAATAATCTTAACGTAATGTCAAATGCGGTACAAATATCTCACAGAAGGGGTAAAAATAGGAGAAACATAACGGTATGAAGCTTAGCCATCAAATCAAGGCATATCATTGCCTAAGCACTACCCCGAGCATGAGATAGTACCCTGGTGCACGCATATAGGCTCAACCCCACACATATGCGCCACTCATAGCACGAAGCTATCATAAATAATTCAGGAAACTAGTGCCTCAACCAAGGTTAGGTAAGATACTTACCTTAAGCACTCCAAATCACCCCTTTAACAACCTCTTCCCGCGTGTATCAACCTTCGGACGACTCGAATCTAGCCAAAATAATTTAATACCATCATTAAAAGCCATAGGAAATGATTCCAAATGATAAAGTTAAGATCTTTAACAAAAATAAAAAAGTCAACCTAAAACGTCAACCCCAGGCTCGCACCTCGGAACCCGACCAAACTCACAAATTCCGAATACACATTTCAATACAAGTCCAACCATAAAACAATCATCCAATTCCAACCACAATTCGACCCTCAAATCATCAAATCTCACTCTCCAATAACATAGTCCAATCCCCCCCCCCCAAATCCTACCTTGAATTCTCATAACTTAGGTGTAATAATCAATATCTAACACCAAAAGTGAGTAAGGATCACTTAGCTCTTCAATTGTGATGAAAAGCACTTCAAAAATCGCCATAGACCAAGTTCCACAATTCTAAAAATGAGAAAAATACTCAAACCCTTCGACATAACTCTGCCAGTGATTCTGCATCTGCGGTCACTTAACCGTACCTACGGTACCTCTTCTGCGGTCAATGGACCGCATCTACGATCTCCATCAACTACTCGATCTTCCGCTTCTGCGGATCACTCATCGCATCTACGCTTCCGTATCTGCGACTTCTCCTACGCATCTGCTAGTCCGTATCTGCAGTTTGCCGTGCGCATCTGTGAACCCAGCCTTGCCCAACCTCAATCCGCTTCTGCGACTCTTTGTTCACACCTGCGGCCTAGCAAATGCGGAAACAACCTCGCATTTGCAATTTCACCCAGACTCCACCAAACATCGCCTATGCGGCCCCATGTCCACTTTTGCAGAACTGCACCTTCGACCATCCCTTCGCAGGTGCAAAAACACCAGCAATCAGAAATCATCAACTATGCAACCAAGTTCCAAAATGATTCGACATCAAACCGAACCACACTTGGGGCCCTCGAGACCCCGTCCAAACATACCAACCAATTCCAAAACATAACGCGGACCTACCAGAGGCCGTAAAGCACATCAAACAATTTAAAAATCACGAATCACACCCCAATTCAAGCCTAATGAACTTCCAACTTCTATAACTCATGCCAACCAATATCAAATCAACTCCGAATGACCTTAAAATTTGCATGCAAGTCCCAAATGACATAACAGATCTATTCTAACTCCCGAAACCGGAATCCAAACCTGATATTAACAAAGTCAACTCTCACTCAAACCTATCAACCTTCGAAACCTTCAACTTTCCAACTTTTACCGAAAAGCACCAAACCAACCTCCAAACTTCCAAATCCACATCCGTACATACGTTTATGTCCAAAATCACCATATGAAGCAATTGGAACAATCAAAACTCCATTCCAGAGTCATCTATACAAAAGTCAAACTCCGGTCAACTCTTACAATTTAATCTAACCTTGGGACTAAGTGTCCCAATTCATTCCACAACCTTCCCGAAGCCAAACCAACCACCCCCGCAAGTCACGTAACCAAAAATACACATATATAAAGCATTAAATAGGGAACATGGGGCTAAATACTCAAAACGACCAGCCGAGTCGTTATTTTCTCCCCCTCTTAAACTAACGTTCATCCTCGAATGTGTCTAGACTCATACCTGGAGTCTCAAATAGGTGTGGATATTTGCTCCGCATCTCTCGCTCGGTCTCCCAAGTAGCCTCCTCAACTGGATGACCTCTCCAATGAACCTTCACCGAAGTTATATTCTTCGACCTCAACTTTTGAACCTGCCGGTCCAAAATGGCCACTGGCTCCACATCATAAGTCAGATCCCCGACCAGCTACACCATGCTGAAGTAAACAATATATGACATATCACCATAATACTTTCGGAGCATAGAAATATGAAACACTTGATGAACCCCCGACAAGTTCGGTGGTAAGGCAAGTCTGTAGGCCACTTCTCCAACTCTCTCAAGCACCTCAAAAGGACCAATATACCTAGGGCTTAACTTGACCTTCTTCCCGAACCTCATCACACCATTCATGGGCAAAACTCTAAGCAGAACCTTCTCACCTACCATATATGCAACATCACGAGCCTTCCTATCAGCATAACTCTTCTGCCTGGTTTGTGCTGTACGAAGTCACTCTTGGATCAAATTTACCTTCTCCAAAGCATCATGGACCAAATCAGTGCCTAATAGCCTAGCCTCCCCAGGCTTAAACCAACAAACTAGAGAACGACATCTCCTCCCATATAAGGCCTCATAAGGAGCCATCTGGATACTCGACTGCAAGTTGTTATTGTAGGAGAACCCTGCTAATGGAAGAAACTAATACCATGAATCTCAAAATTAAATGACACATGCACGTAACATGTCCTCCAATATCTGAATAGAGCGCTCGGACTGTTCGTCCGTCTGGGGATGAAATGCTCTACTCAGCTCGATCTGTGTGCCCAACTCCACAGCAATGCTCTCCAAAAATGCAATATGAATGGAGTGCCTTGATTCGAGATAATAGAAACGAACACACCATAAAGGCAAATAATCTCCCGAATGTAGATGTGAGCCAATTGCTCTGAAGAATAGGTAGTCATGACTAGAGTGAAGTGTGCAGACTTGGTCAGTCTGTCCATAATAACATACACTGCATCAATTCTCCTCAAGGTTCGTGGAAGTCCAACTACAAAATCCATAGTGATACGCTCCCACTTTCACTCTGGAATATCAAGCCTCTGAAGCAAACCACCGGGTATTTGAGCATGCTCAAACTTCACTTGCTGGCAGTTCAAACACCGAGCAACATACGCAATAATATCATTCTTCATTCTTCACTGCCAATATTGTTGCCTCAAATCCTGGTATATTTTTGCGGCACTCGGGTTAATTGAATACCACGAACTATGGTGTTCCTCCAATATCAACTCTCGCAAGTCATCTACATTTGGAATACAAATTCGACTTTGCATCCTCAATACCCAATCATCACCAATAGTAACCTTATCGGCATCATCATGCTACACCATTTCCTTCAGGACTAGCAAGTAGGGATCATCATACTGACACACCTTGATGTGCTCAAACAAAGAAGACCGCGATACAACACAAACAAAAACTCTGGTGGACTCCGAAATATCCAACCTCACAAACCGATTGGCCGAAGCCTAAAAATCCAATGCTAATGGTCTCCCAAACTGGAATATAAGCAAGACTCCCAATGCTCCCAGCCTTCCCACTCAAAGAATCGACCACTACATTGGCCTTCTCCGGATGATAAAGAATAGTGATATCATAGTCCTTTAGTAGCTCTAACCACCTCCGTTGCCTCAAGTTCAGATCTCTTTACTTGAACAAGTGCTGGAGATTCTTGTGATCTGTGAACACCTCACAAGACACGCGGTAAAGATAATGCCTCCAAATCTTCAGCGTGTGAACAGTGGATGCCAACTCCAAATCATGAACAAGATAGTTCTTCTCATGGGGCTTCAAGTGACGTGAATCATAAGCAATAACTTCACCCTCCTACATCAACCCACATCCAATGCCAATTCGTGAAGTATCACAATTAGATGTATAAGAACCCAATGCTAAAGGCAAAACCAGAACTAGTTAAGGTAGTCTTGAGCTTCTAAAAGCCTTCCTCACACTCATCAGATCACTGAATTTTAGTAGCAAAAGACAGTCTGGACCAACTCTGAAATGCCTCAATCTTCTACGGATCTACCTTAATCCCCTTATTAGATACCACGTGGCCTAAAAGGGCCACCTAATCAAGCCAAAACTTGCACTTGGAGAATTTAGCATATAACTTCTTCTCTCTCAAAGTCTGGAGCACGATCCTCAGTTGCTGCTCATGATCCCTCTGACTACGTGAAATCACAAATATATAATCAATAAAAACTATGATGAAGGAATCAAGATACAACTAGAACACACTATTCATCAAGTGCATAAAGGTTGCTGGGGAATTTATCAGCCCAAAAGACATCACTTGAAACTCATAGTGACCACAACACGTCCTGGATGTCGTATTTGGAATGTTTGAATCTTAGATCTTCAACTGATGATACCCGACCTTAAATCAATCTTCAAGAACACCCTAGCACCCTAAAGCTGATCAAATTAGTCATCAATACGCGGTAGTGGGTACTTGTTCTTAATTGAAACCTTGTTCAGCTGCCCGTAGTCAATACAGATCCTCATAGTACTATCCTTCTTCTTCATAAATACAACCGGTGCACCCCAAGGCGACACACTGGCCTGATAAAGCCCTTATCAAGTAACTCCAGAAGATATTCTTTTAATGCTTTCAGCTCCACTGATGCCATACGATATAGAGGAATAGAGATGGGCTGAGTGCTCGACACTAAGTCAATACCAAAATCATTATCCCTGTTAGGTGACATACCTAGAAGGCCTGCAGGAAAAAAATCTAGGAAATCCCTTACTATCAGAACTGACTCAACGGTAGGAGTACCAGTACTAATATCCCTAAAAAAGGCCAAATATGCCAAGAAACCCTTTTAAACTATTTGTTGAGCCTTCAAATATGAAATCACCCTACTAGGAACATAATCTATGGAACCTCTCCACTCAACCCTAGGAAATCCCGATATCGTCAAAGTCATAGTCTTAACGTGACAATCAAGAATAATGTGATATGGTGACAACCAATCTATACCCAGAATCGCATCAAAATCAACTGTACTAAGCAATAATAGATTAACCCTAGTCTTACAACCTCCAATGGTAACCACACACGACCGATATACACAATCCACCACAATAGAATCCCTCATCGGTGTAGATATATAAACATGCATAAATAAAGAATCACGAGGAATATCCAAATAACGAGAAAAATATGATGACACATATGAATAAGTGGAACCAGGGTCAAATAACACTGAAGCATCCCTGAGGCACACTAAAACAATGCGTGTGATCATGACGTCGGAAGCAATTACCTCTAGCTTAGCTGGAATTGCATAGCAACGAGCCTAATCACCGCCTGACCGACCTCCCTCTCTAAGGCGACCTCGAACTGGCTAAGCCCTACCCCTAGCTGGCTGTGAGGGTGGTGTAGCTGCTGGCCTTGAAATCATAGGCTGTGAGCTCTTATGTGGGGCCCTACCCAGAAGCCCGTGGAAATTCCTCTTGAGATGACTTAAGTCTCTACACTCAAAACAACCTCTCCTCTGATAGAGCTACCAACCTTGACAATCCAAGTAACTGCCCATGGAACCCTGAATAGATGGAGCACTGTAAGAACTCTGTGCCGACAGTGCACTGAATTATGACTGAGCTAGGCGAGCATTATATGAACTGTGGATAACTGAAGAACCACGAGGAACATGATGAGCTGTCTAAGCGGGTCTAAAAAGATGACTTCTGTTATAATGTGACTGGCTTCCAAATAAGGCACTGGTGAAACCACCTGGACCATGAGGCTCTTGGCCTCCCGCTCCTCACGCCCAAGCCTGGGAATCTACTCCTAACGCCTAGTAATCTCGACCACCTGATCAAACCTGGCATCCGTATCAACCCCTCGAGCCAAACTGTAACGTAAATAATAGTTGAGGCTATCAATGAACCTTATGATCTTTTTCCTCTCAATGGGAACAAACAATATAGCATGTCGTGCCAAATTTGCAAACCTCATCTCACATCGGGTCACAATCATATCTCCCTGACGTAGTGTCTCAAACTCTTTACGCAACTCCTCTCTGCAAGTCTGTGGGACAAACTTTTCTAAGAAGAGAACGGAGAGCTCATGCCATGTAAGTGGCACTACGCTAGTTGGCCTGCCTAACACATAAGTCTGCCACCATCGGTAGGCTGCCCCTATCAGCTGAAAAGTAGTAAATGCAACCCCACTGGTGTCCAAAATATCCGTTGTACGAAGAATCCACTTACACCAGTGCAGAAAATCCTGAGCATCCTCTGACTCTCCTCCAGTAAACTCGAACAGATCAAGCCTCCTAGACCGCTCTAACATCCTCTGCTCTGCATCGATCATAGGTGGATCAACCTCGGCCCCAACAACAACAATTGACTGCATTGATAACACCCTGGGTGTTTACTGACCTTACGCTTGCTACTCTAGAGTACGGGCGGGAGGAGTCTAGGCACCTTCCCCAGCCTGTGAGGTAGTTGGTGCAATTGGAGCTGTAACCGCCTGAGCCAAGCTTGTGCACACAGTGAAAATATGAGCCAAAGCCTCCTGAAGACCAGGAATAACAATAGGTACTACCGACATCTGAGCTGGTCCCACTGGCTCAAATGTATCTGGAACCTGCTCCTCAACTGGAGCAATTGGTGGCTTCATAGGTGCTTCCCTAAATGTAGTGCGAGCCCCTCCTCAGCCTCTACCGCGGCCCTAACTGGTGGTATTATTGCCCGTCTGCCATATTCAGTGGCACGTGTCCTTACCATCTGTGAGAGAATAGAAGAGTCAAGGTTCAAACTTTGGAAATAACATACCCGCACGACAAGAATGCAAGAAAGTGAAGTTTTCCTAATAGTTCGGTAGCCTCTCGAAGATAAGTACATACGTCTCTGTACCGATCTACAAGACTCTACTAAACTTGCTCATAACCCGTAATAACTATGAACCTAGGGATTTGATAATAACTTATCACGGTCCAAAACCACCAATGAGGTGTGATGGCGCCTAACTCACTTGCGAGGCAAGCCAAGCATAACAAAAATGAAATATAATACTGAAAGAACAAAAGTGATACAAGTCTAATATCTTAACATATCATAATAGAGTCAATACATGATAAATCCTCCAGAACTGGAAGATATAGAGTCATGAGCTCTAAAATGGAAATACAAGTCTGAAAGGCTAAACAACAATACTGTCTGAAATAAGTACAACAATACATAGGATAAGCAATACCAAGACTGCGATCGAAAAGTATCTCTACCTCGTCTCTCGGTGATCAAATCAACTAGAAAACTCCACTACCAGTGACTAGGTGCGACACTTATATCATCACAATAAAGTGCAGAGTGTAGTTTGAGTACAACCGACTCTATGTACTTTGCAAGTATCATAACTAACTTCGACGAGGTAATAGATGCAAGAATTATATATGATACTTGCTATAATCTGTACTGTTCATAAATTCAACAAGTACAAAACAGTAATATGATCAGATCATGAAATCACGGACAAACCACCTTGGTGCACATATTTACTCAAGTACTCGATTTAGGTAATGATCCAGAATATAAAGATTATATGCAAGTAAAACAAGTAAATAATCATGAAAATTGCAAGTAAAGATGAAATGCAATAACAAAACAACACAGACCAGACTTTCCTCAAAATTTCCATAACTGTACAACCACTGATCAGTGAATATCAACTCCGCGTGTACATCATCAAGAAGGCGCATGAGAGGGTGACTCTAGGGGGGTGGATCCATATCCACTAAAGGTGTTAATCGGGTCGGGCCAGCCCACTAACAACCCGATTTGATCCGATTCAACCCGGGTCAGCCCGGTCCGGTAAGGGGTGGGACGGGTTGGCTAGGATAGGGGGTTTGTGCCGGATGGGGTCGGGCCTTTTTTGGCTACTGGTGCACCGGAACCCCTCTAGCATGGTAACCCGTTCAAGGGTTTTAACCGTATTCCAGCCCGGTTTAAGTTATAAATTTTTTATTTATTTTTTAAATTCTGACCATTGCCAATGGTCAACATAAAAAATGACCGTTGGGCAACAACCTTTTTTCGCACTTTTAGCCATTTCGTTTTATCCCCTTACTAAAATAGCCCCTCCACCCCTAATAATTTATAAATTGTAATTTTTAGCCTTTTAAAAACTATAAATAACCCCCCTATTCTTCATTTTTTCTCACAACTTACTCTCTTCTTTTACTCTAATTCTCTCAATTTCCTCTTGATTATTGTATTGCTTATTGCTATCAAGTTTTTAATTAATTAATATTTCAAGTTTTATCAATTATTTACGGTAGCCACTAAATAATTACAATTATCAAGTGAAGTGTGGTTACCATTTTTGTTAGGTTCAAGTTAAATCATGCCACGTGCTTCTAGAGTGTGCTCACATATTTGGGAACACTTTGAGGTGGTAGAAGAAAATGAAGAAGTTCGCAAAGTAGAGTGCAAGAGACCCACAAACTAAAAGCTTGAAATAAATAAACTCAAAATCCTAAAAATTAAAATCTTGTTATTAATGTGGAGAGTACTCTGTGAAAGAAGCTTTTGCTTCACCATCATCGTTATCTTCTTGAGAGTAGCCTCAGTTTCAATAAATTTTCTATGATATTTTATGGATAACATTGTCGTTTTTTTTTTACTTTTGTCGAGAACAAAAATGGTACACTAATAAATTTTCTATGATATTTTGTGGATAACATCGTGGATATTTTGTGTAGAGAAATTATGGCTTTCGTTTGCATTTGAATATAAAATTATTTTTACCGTTAATAAAATGGTTCACTTATGCCCTTACCCACTAGCAGACTCTACATCACATGTAAACTTACATAAAATAACGTTTCTTTAGCTGAGTAAAAACAATTTGCTCTGTAAAAAAGTCTTCTCGGAAAAAGAATGTCTTCCTTAATCTCTATTAATCATGAACAACATCTCACTTTTTCGTGATCCATCCATCCATGTGTTAAATCACTTCTTTTTAGTAAACTCACTAATTAAAATCAGTAGTCCATTATTCTTCATCTCCACTGATAGAGGTGTTCATGGTTCGATTTTGGTCGATTTTTTCCTAAAAAGAAATCAAACCAAGTAAGTTGATTTTTCAAATATTGGAACCAAACCAAACCAATTAAGTCGGTTTTTTATCTCGGTTTTTGTCGGTTTTTCGATTTTTTTAGTTTTTTGTCGGGTTTTTTTAAAATATGAGACATACACTAACAAACACATATTCCGGCGAGTACATTTTCAATGTAACGCTATCAAACCAATTGCTCTTTGAGAAATCTATCATTTACCAAGATATATTGATGATAATTGCTCAAATAGTGATAAATAACTTAAGTACTCAATTAAAAATCGATTATTTTTAACATGAAATAAATTCTTGTACTTAATAAAAGAAAACTACCAATCAAACTAGAAGCCAAAGAATTAAATTATTATAATAGCAAAGAACTAGACTAAAAATACAAATGACTAATATGTACCATAAAATTTTAGAAATTTTATATAAAAATAAATAAATAAATAAATATATATATATATATATATATATATATATATATATATATATATATATATATATATATATATATATAGGTGTAATAATAAATTTAAATAGCTACTTTTATAGTCGGTTTGGTTCGAGTTTTTTTTTATTAAAATCAAAACCAAACTAAATTTGATCGGTTTATAAAATTTAAAACCAAAACCAAACCAAACCTAAAAATATCGGTTTTTTTAATCGGTTTGATTTGGTTTTCGATTTGGTTCGATTTTTCAGGTTTTTATGAACACCCCTGTCCACCAATATATTTGACTTTACTGTTGCATCTCCACTGTACACCGAACAAAAATAATCCTCTCAGGATTCCTTTCCTCTAACTCCGCCACTATATGGCCCAACACCGACAAAAACACTTTCAAGACTCCGATCGTGCTTGAATTTTTTGGTGGGTCAATACAAGAAGCATTAGATCTGGATTCAAACAAGTTTATAGGAAAGTGTTTGGATTCAACCAATTTGCCAATAACTTGTGAAATATTATTGCAAAGACCACTACCGATAAGCTCTCGAGCATAAGTTGTGTATATTAGAGTTCTCACAACCATCACATTCATGAAATTAGAAGTCATCTTTTGAAGCATAAATTGTCAGGACTCGAGCAGTACTATTCTAAATTGAAATAGCGAACGCTTTTGTGAGTTTAAGGAGATCCTTCCTTCTAAATTGAACACCAACTTGGCTACATACGATGGTAAGTTTAACAAA
The DNA here is from genome assembly GCF_000390325.3 of Nicotiana tomentosiformis. Lineage (NCBI taxonomy): Eukaryota > Viridiplantae > Streptophyta > Magnoliopsida > Solanales > Solanaceae > Nicotiana > Nicotiana tomentosiformis. The sequence continues at coordinate 43,560,893 of NC_090820.1, forward strand.
GTACCTTTTTGAACATTTAGCAACACGGAGCAAGTTCAGAGAAATATAAAAGAGGAATTTATGATAGTAACTTATGGATGTATCGGTATGAAGTTGCATATTAAAAGAGGAAGGCGGAATTTTCACTATTAATTACTTAATTTTACAACGTAAAAGGTCACTTAATTACGGATGCACCAATGATAACAATGACATTGTATCCTTTGAGCAGGTCCGGATTCGAGTCCCTGTAATGGGGTATTGTTTGGTTATCTTATATGCTAGGAGTTTTTTTTTAATTTTTTTTTTATATAAAGCTAAAGTACAAAAAGGAGGGGACATAAACCTTACCTCCAGATAAATGGATGGTGATGACTACTAAATCTATAGCTATTTGATACCTTATAAGTATGTGAAGTTAGACCTAAATGAGGGTGTATCATTTTGCTAACCAAAATTGGTAGCCTAATGATGTACAAAGACCAAGTGAAGTTAGGTCAACTATGAGAGTAGAATTGGGGATCTTCTCCCATATACATTTGCTCCTATGGTACAAATAAAAAATAGTTCTCCTTATGTGAAAATGCAAAACCAGCATAGGAGATAAAGTGAAGGATACGTCAGAGTTATCTTCGTATTGGCTTGAACATGCATGGAAGCCATTGTGAAGGTTGCCCAAACAGATGTCAGAAGGTGTGTAAAAATTGTCCAAGCAACTTCCAAATTCAGAAAAACTGCTGCTTCTGGATTGTAGTCGTATGTCATCTATAACACTGCCCAAAGGCAAAGAGTGCAATGACCAAAAGGATTTGTTGATAGGAGAGAGTGGGCAGCAGGAGCTACGGGACGCCAATCTGCCATTAAGGTGCCCTAAATGTAGAAAGAATTGATCTTGGGTGTCCCATGTATATTGATATTTATTCAACAGATTGAGCACATGAAGTGCTAATACCATACCTTAAATACATACTAATATACTGAGATGGAACCATGTACCTGCAAAAAAGAACAAACTGGTTAGTGAACTGGGTACACACAGTGTTTGTCTGCTGTTAAGGCAGTTGTTGCTGCTACTGGTTTCTTTGTTGTTGTAGCTCATTCGACCTTGGACAATTAGGTCTGCTCCCATTGTTGTGTGACTGTCATCCATAACCATGAGAAGTAAAAGGAGAGGCTAAGTGTGGTGGGATGATGATTTTATTGGTTTTCTTATGTCTGAATGCTGATGTTTCAAGGAAATCTTGATGGATTTTAATCTGACTGGGCAGTGAGTGGAAAGAATGAAAGTTGGTGAGTGTTGTGAGACTATGGCTGAGCTTTGACAATGAGTCTGCTGGACAGTTAGCTTCTCTGTAGACATGAGAGAAACTGATTGCTACACATTGATCACATAACTGTTTCAGTTTCAGTAGCAACATTTTCAGTGCCCATGGTGGTGTAGTCTCACTGGTGAGCCAATGAATGAGTAAAGTTGAGTCTGCTTCAAGGTGCACTTTAGTGTAACCATTGTCCAAGCACCATGTGATCCCAATAATTATTGTTTCTATCTCTACTTGATTGTTGGTATCTTTACCCAATGGGCCTGCTAAGGCATGGATAAATGTACCTCTGTGATCCCTGATGATGGCCCCAACACCTATCTTCCATGGGTTTGTAAGTGCACTGCCATCACTGTTGATTTTAACAAATTTTTGTGCTGGTTTCCTCCAGGTAACTTGATGAACATTGGTGTAATGAGATATATCTTCAATGTCTTGGTACAAGTCAGTCCATTGCAGTGACCATTTAACAGAGGGGTAGTTGGTTTTGAGAAGGAGATGGATATTAGAATTGATGGCAAACAAGATTCTAGTCAAGGAGGACTGTTTGATATCATATTTTGCACTGCATCTATTTTTCCATAGATTCCAGCTGATGATAATAGGAACAGTGTCTAGCAAGAGTTTCTGGACTTCATTTTGTCTTTTAAGCAGCCATCATTTCATTAGGAGTAGTCTGTGAGGTAATCCTGCTGTTTGGATATCAACTGCTTCTCCAAATTTTCTCCACACTATTGTTGCAAAATGCCTTGTGCTGAATATGTGCTCACAGTCTCAGCACCATGTCTTTGACAACACACACATCTGGAAACAGTTGGATTGCTAAATAGGAGAACCCTATCATTTATTGGTAATTTGTTTCTACGGGCTCTCCATAAGCAAAAAGGACCATTTGAAGGGTATCTTTTTGTGCCAAGTCATTTTGTTAGTAAAACGGATGGACCTCTTCTTTCTGATTACTTCCCAAGCTGATGACCAGGTGAAGTTTTCATTTTCATTAGGAACCTAGATAGCCTGGTCGAGGGTATTTTGATCATGGTAAATTGGGGTGTGAAGGATGGAGGCAATTTTATGGACAGGTGCAATATCATTCATCTTCTGCAAATTCCAGTGCCCAGATTCTGAGAATTGGGATACATCGATGTTTCCTGGTCTTCCTCCTTCTGTTATGTGTTGAGCCAAGGCACCTGTTCCCAACCAGTTATCCCACCAGAATCTGTAGTTATCAAAATGCAATCTCCATTGTATGTGCTTCTCAGCTTCTTTTTTGTTGAACATCATTTTCTTCCATGCTTGTGACTGCCCTGAGTGCCACTTTTTGGCAATAGGATTTGATCTTTGACAATACATTGCTCTAAGAAAACTTTTCCACAAAGACTGTTTAGTTCTAAAGAGCCACCATTGTTTGAACTTCATGGTTCTGCATATGTCTTCCATAGATCTAAAGCCAACTCCTCCTTCAGTGAGTGGGAAGGAGAGTTTCTGCCAAGAAGCCCAGTGGTACTTTTTCTTGTCTTTGTCCATACCCCAGAAAAAAGTTGCAGCAAGTTTTTCGATCTGTTTTAGCACTGTTTTGGGAGGGGATAATGCTGAGAGGAGATGAGTAGGGAGAGACTGTAGCACATATTTAATCAAGGTTGCTCTACCCCCATATGAAAGAATTCTGCTTTGCCATCCTCTGATCCTGCTCACTACTTTGGTTACCATGGTATTGAAGTAGATTATTCTCATTCTTCCTATGGTTAAGGGGCATCCCAAGTAAGTGATGGGGGAGTCTTTTTTGGTAAAACTTGTAACATGTTAAATTCTTCTGATGGTTGCAGGAAAGTCACAAGGAGAAGCCATGAAGTGGCTTTTGTTTCTGTTGATTTGCTGTCCAGAAATGTCCTCATATGTACTGAGGACTTCGATGATTTTTTGCAATGATGCTCTACCTCCTGAGGTGAAGATAATGATATCATCTGTAAAGCTCAGATGATTGATCTGTGGACCCCTTTTTCCATATAGAAGCCTTTGAAAAATTGGTCATGAGTAAGCATGTTCAGCATTCTAGAAAGGAGTTCTGCTCCTATGATGAATAGGGATGGGGACAGTGAATCTCCCTGCTTGAGACCTCTGGTTGAATGAAAATAATCACATCTATTGACATTGATGATAACTGAGTACCAGTTGTTGGACATGGTCCTCCATATCATGTCTATAATTATTTCACTGAAGCCCAACCTTCTTAACATAATGCATGTGAAACTCCATGATACTCTGTCATAGGCTTTGGCCATGTCTAACTTTATCACCATATTAGACCCTGCATTTGGCTTTTTTATTCCTTGCACAATTTCTTATGCAAGCATAATATTCTCAGAAATGTTCATGCCTTTGACAAATCTAGATTGGTTGGCTGAGATAAATCTGGGCAGAATGGGTGCCAATCTGGAACATATGACTTTAGAGATGATTTTGTTGATGAGGTTGTTGAGGCTGATTGGCCTGAACTCAGTGAGGGAGTTGGGGAATTCCACTTTTGGAAGTAGAACCAGGCAGGCACTGGTCATATACTTTGGCATCTCAGCACCACCAAATAAGGCTAATATAACTTGCAAGAGGTCTGTTTTGATGATGTCCCAGCAAGTCTGGAAAAATTTTCCATTCATGTCATCTGGACCTACAACACTGGTTGGATTCATTGAGAAGACCACTGCTTTTATTTCTTCAACAGTTGGATCCCTGGTAAGGATCTCATTGTCTTCATCTGTGATTAGAGATGGAATACAGGTGAGGAGATCCTCTCTAATTGTACCTCCAGTTTCTTTGAAGAGGGTCTGAAAGTACTCACAGGACGCTTCTCCAATTTTCTCATCCCCCTACACCCACTAGCCTTCTATGTCTTTGATCTTATGGATGGATAGATTTCTTCTTCTTCCTCTTAGAAGACTATGGAAATATCTTAAATTTGCATCACCTTTCTTAAACCATTGGAGCTGAGTTTTCTGCTTCAAAATGGATTCCTCTAATTTCATGTATTTAACATATTGTGCTGTCACTTTTTGGAATGCCATTCTATTAGTAGCATCATTTGTCTGTATCCACTTCTCTTCTGCATGTTTGACCAGTTGTTCATAGTCCTTTGCTTTCTGAAAAATATCCCCATATTCTTGTCTTGACCAAATGCTCAAAGCTTTTGACACAACTTTGAGTTTTTGGTGAAAAATCCACATGGCATTACCTTTAACTTCTTGGTTCTAGATTTCCTGGACAAGTTGTAGAAATCCTGCATTATCTATCCAGCAGTAGAGGAACTTAAAATATTTCTTGCTTGTGTCTTGTCTAACATTCATCTCCATCAGAAAAGGGGTTATGATCGGAGCCTGTTGAGGATAGGTGGGTAACAGTGGTAGCAGGGAAATAAGTCAGCTAGTTGTCATTCACTAGACCCCTGTCCAACCTTTTCCAAATAATGGAACCTGGTCCTCTTCCATTAGACCAAGTGAATTTAGGACCATAGAATCCCAGATCCACTAAGCCACAGTCTTCATTCATACTTAGGAAATCTATACTTTTATTCATTTGATAGGGAAGGCCACCTATATTTTCCTCTATGGATGAAATTACATTGAAATTACCAATCACACACCAAGGAATTGTGCATGAAGTTGATTGCTGCCTCAAAGTGTCCCACAAAGATCTCCTTAGAATGGCTTTGTACTTAGCATATATAACTGTAATTCGAAATGGTTCTGCTACTTCTACATACTGGAGCTCTATTGTTAATTGTTGTTCATCCTGAGCAATGATTGTACCATTGATTTCCTGATCCCAGAAGATCCATATTTTATTGTTGATATTGGAAGCTGAGTTTTGCATTGACAGTTGGGTTTATAGTGGTTGAGGTGAGTGTTGTCAAGGAATGGTTCTAGAACAGATATGAGGGAAAGTTTGTGAAGGTGTTTCAAGGTTCTGAGTCTTTCAATAGCACCACAAGTTCTGATGCCCCTTGCATTCTAGGTGATTGTACTAGTCATTAAAAATGCTTTGGGATTGTGTGTTTTGGTTAGACTTTGGAACTGGTTGCTTTACTTCTGGCAAGGTAGGGGCTGGTTTATTTCTAGGGGAGAGGCTCTGGGAGTTTATAACCTTGTTGGCTTCTGGTTCACAATTAAAAGCAGTAAGAAGATGATTACAAGTATGATCTTTCTCCAAATCTTCATTATGCTCATCATCAACTTCATCAAAATCAACTTCTTCTTCAGATTGAATATGTAAGTATTCTTCCTTCTGCAGGTTTGAAGGGGGCAACTTGTTCAACTGGCATTGGTCTATCAGAGGTGAGGTTACAACATGTGATGCAATACCTGCTTCCTCAAGCCTATGTGAGGGTGCAACATGAGCCATAGAACCTACTTCTTCTGTGAGAGGTGAGGGTGCTACATATGGCCCAACTCCTGCTGCCTTGACAAGAGGTGAGGGTGCTACATGCAATATAGTTCCTACTTCCTCTGATAGGTTTTGTTGGTTCTTCTCTATCACACTTCCTGCTTCCTTTGGCATAGATGAGGTTTCAATATAAACGATAGTACCTACTGCTTCAGATTGAGGTGAGGGTGCTACATATGGATTAGTTCCCACTTCCTTTACCATAGGTGAGGAAGCATCTTTATTCATTGTGGACTGTGTGAGATTGTCATCAGTAATGATAGCCATTTCTTTGGCTGAGACTGCTTCTTTTTGCCTTCTCATTTGTCTTGTCTTTTTATGGGTGGGATTGGCTTTAGGCTTTTGAATGGAAGGTTGAACATCCACCAGGGATTTACCTCTATCAACAATGCTCCTATGATTTTCATCAGTACCAGTAGGTTGATTCCATCAAATTTTCTGAGTCGCTCTGATTTGTGGTAGCAGGGGTTATAAGTTCCAACCTAAGGTTACCAGGTGCCTCAGCACACTCATGCAAAACATGAGGAACACCCACCCTCATTAGATCCCCAGCCTGAGTTACTAAGGGTTCCTCCTGACATTCCACCTCACCTCCACTGACTTCAACAACATAAATGGAAATGGGAGGGGGATTTACATTGTGCATAGGCACATCATCAGTCTTCACACCTTCCAGATTATCTTGGGGGGGGGGGGGTGTGTTTTGGATATTAGAAACCATGCCTGCAGCCTGAGTGACTGTAGGTGCTTGAGATTCAATAGCCGATTCTTTAATTTGCTTTTTTTTTTCTGGGTTGTTTGCTTTTGTGATTCATCCCTCTAAAGCCTTTCTTCTTCTGGGATTGCCATTAGTCATTGGAATGGTTATCCCCTGTTATCTGTGTTGTTGCACTTATATAGATAGTACCTGTGATTTGCTCTTTGTTTTGATCTATATTCACCTGCTTTTGCTGAGTATTCTGATCTTTGCTTTGCAATTGTTTGGTCTGCCTTTGATGTTGTTGTATGTCATTGCTTTTCATGCTGTTTTGGTTATTCTGTTCTCAGTGGAGGCTGGTGATTCTGCAACTTCTTTGTTCTTTTTCTCCTCTTATCTTTTCTTTGCTGGACATTGTTAAGCATTATGGCCCAAATGTTTGCAATGCAGGCAGTAAGCAGGTAAGTCCTCATAGACTAGTTCCATCCAGTTCCCATCTCCATTAACATCCTGATTATCATCAAAACCAAGCCATACATGGTGAGGTCTTTCCTTTATTGGGTCCACTTGCATTTTAACTTTTGCAATACTACCCCTAGTCTTCTGCATTGAAGCCACATCCAAATGCATAACTTTGCCAATAGATGACAGTAAAACTGAGAGAAGTTTCATGTAGTAGAAATGCCATGGTAATTCTGGAATTATCACCCATGTAGGAACAATAGGTGAATCATCATTAGACTTGAAGTTAGGAGACCATGCCTGTAGCTCCATTCTTTGGCCTTGAATGAACATGTACTATTTTGTCCACACAGTAGTATGGTTATATTCATTATCAAGGTCAATATAAACAGTCCTAGCATTGAAATGAGCAATTTTGACCCCTCTTTTGAGTTCAGTCTGGGCAATGAAGCTTTTTCTAATCAACTCCATCCTAGGCATGGTATTTCTGAATTTGCCTATGATTGTATATTGACACTTGCTCGCTAAAGTTACCATGTAGTCTTGTCTGGTGAATATTACAGCTGGTTGGCCCTGTTTAGTGGTAATCTTGGGTGGGGTGAACTGGATTGGGGTTGTGATTTCAGCTTGCTTGGCTTTGAGTTTAGTGGCTAGAGAGTGTGTGAATGTAGGTGGTGGTGGTGTAGGGGTGCTGGGTTCTTTTTTGGCTTGAGTAGTGATTTCTTTGAGAGGTGGATTAGAGTTATTGGTGATTTGGTGTTGGCCTGTAGGTAGTGTTTGGTTCTGTGGACTGGGTAGTTTATCAAAATTGGAGGATATTTTAGGGAAAGCTGATGGTTTTGGAGTGTGAGAGGGGTGGGATTGTGTTTGGGAGGTGCTATTCCCAGGTACAATTTCAGTCGCATTTTCTTTTGTTGTAGATGAGGGAGGGACAATGATGGTGTCTAGTATGGATTGAGTTTGATTTGCGGGTGCATTGGAGATAGGGAATGCTGAAGAGACACTAAACTTATAGAGCATAGGCTTTGAGAGTTCAGTGGTCTTATCAGCTTGATCGAGCAGAGGAATTGCAGGAACACTGCCTGAAGGTGCCACTTTTGGGGATGAAGAGATTGGATCAATTTGATTGGCAAGAGATGACTCAATTACTTTCTCCTTAACCAAATGAGACATTGCAGCATGTTTTTGAGCAGCTGGACAACTGGAACTCCACTGTCGACCATCTTTGTAACTGAAGGAGAAGAATTTGATCGATCACCATTGTTCTGAGGTTGTGATTGGATTTGAACATGCTGACGAGCTTCAGGAACATCCAGGGGATTTTTTCCATCCAATTGGGTCATAATTGGGCTGGTGGAACTGGATGAGATATTTTGTCAAACACCTGCGATGCTCGGAGTTGCAGAAATCGTATTTTGAATTGTTGTGGAGTTTGGCTCGATGAAGTGTTGTTGTGATTGCTCAGAAATGATCTCCAGACCACAGAAACCATTTCGCATTGGTTTTGTTTCATTTGAATACCTGTTTCGTCTTCTCCGGCCACTGTGAGTTCGTAGGCTATTTGTAGAAGGTCGGAACTCTCAATTCCCAAGGTGGAAAGCTCTGAAAATTGGTGGGTAGATAGATATCGATCTGGAGAGAATCTCTACCGCTTGGAATTGCTCGATTTGGCCCAGAATTGATTTGGGTGATCTCTGCGCCATTTCTTAGAGCTGCAGGGGCTGGGTTTGAATTTTGGGACGATTCCAACTGGGGTTTGTGCACATGTATAGTGCGCTTCTTTTGGGATAGGTCCGGTGGGATTCCACTGTCGGACGGTGGAGTTGTGCTCATTCCGGTGGAATTCTGCCTGACCTTTTTCCCATGTATGGATTTCACTTTTCGAGCTGTTCGAGATCAATTTTCATATGCTAGTAATTCAAAGAATATAAAAATCATATCACACGAATTTGATCCAATAAAAAAATAATAAGTGAAAAAAGTAAAATGGGAGGTTGTGATCAGCAGTTGGCCGGAGGGATTTTTCGGTAAGATTTCTCGTCATCGCAGTTACTAAAGGATATGGCGGGACATACCTTTTCCTTTTCTTTTTTATAGAGAAGACTTTTTCTCCAACATGGATTTTCATCTTAGCAAAAAAGTATTATTTTATACGAGTTTATAAGTGATGTGGAGTCTGTTAGTGTGGAGGGGCAAAAGTGAACTACTTTATTAACGGCGAGGGCAATTTTGTACCCAAATACAAACGAAAGACATAATTACTTTATTTTCAATAGTTCAAGTACATATTTGGCCCTTTTCCGTTTAATTAATATTACTTCAAGCTTTGAGTATCTAGTATTTGCTTAAAGTTTTTTTTCTCCGGAAAACTAATACTCAGCGACAATGGCTTCTTTGTAATATAAATATAGAGAAAAGGAAAGTCAGAGGTGATGAATTTTATCAAAAAATAATCTTTTGAACTTTGCCAGAACAGTTAGAAGACTTTTACTCTTTCAATATTGAGTATGAGGCATCCACTGTGCCATGTAAGATACGGGTGTTTGAGACTTATTTCTATCAAGTTTGAAGTGTTTATTTGGTTATTAGCTAAGTTGAAAACGTATCAAGTTTAAGGGCTAGGTATTTGGACTTTAGTAAATGCAGAAGTAAGCAAGAGAGAGAAAATCTCAACTTATCTACTCTTAAGGTCTTTACCTATTGTTGCCTATATAATCTACGATTTTCACCTTAGGTATTTAAATTTTTCTCTGTCCTGGAAGGAGCCTGGCATCTCTGTCTTTAAACTCAATAACATTCATAATCTAGCCTATGAGATTAATTAATTTTTAAATTCAATAAAGCAAAGTTATGCTAGTACATAAGTTCCAACATTTTCCTCTTTCAGGAATAATACTTTTTGATCAAGAAAACGCTTAGTTAATCAAAGCAGAGCGATCGAAGAATAATGTCAACCTGAAGATCAATATATATATTTTAAATGGGAGTCCAAAGTATAAACCTCGACCTTTCATCCCTAATATTATTCCATTCCAGTGAGTGGGACTGTACATCAAATTAGGAATTTAGCAAGTTTTAATATGCTGCAAAATTATGGGCCTACTCGATTCATTTAGATTTTCGAGATTCAAGGGTTCATATGATCCCTATAGAGTGGATTTGGGCAAAACACAAATTTCTATTTACAATTGTTCCCTCAACAAGTCATCTTGTTGAAGGGAAAAAATCAAATTCGTCCGTCCATCTTCTCTTTTTAAAATTTGCTTGTCTCTTTTCTAATAGAATCCGTATTAATCACAATATCGAGGTAATAAAAGAATAAAGTTCGAAGGAGCACTATAAAAATGTGGTGAAAGTTGAAGCAATTGCAGTTAGAAAAGATGTACAACTTGCTATTTATTATGGTTGGAGAAAAATTCACATTCTATCAAATGCAATATATATATATATATAAATATATATGGTGCAAATATTCAAAAGAATGACACATTCTGGCAATGTACAGTCTCTTTCTAATGATGTTGGCAGATTAGGCACGACTTAGATGTTGATAACTTATATATACAGTTATAAAAAGCATAGTGCCTATAGTCATAAGCTAGCATAATTCGTTATTTCACTGCTGAATGATATCTTATGGGCTGGTATTTTTCCAGCACGGGTTGAAATGAAGCTGCACTCTTAACTCCTTTTTACATTCGAGTGATCCTTTGCGGTTATAAAATGTCGACGAAGTAAAAAAAGTAATAGAAAAGACATAACATCTTTAAACATTTCCTTTTCTTCTTCTACTAGTTTAGATGGCTATGTCCTCAAATTTAGCTGCAACAATATGATTCCTATACTCTTGTTATCAATTCTCAAAAAGACTAAAGTAAAAAAAAAATGAATAGTCCTCCTTCAAACAAAACAGGTGAATAGTAAAAGATAATAATAGGTGCAAAGTAGCTTGAAATGATGGTACAGTTAGTTATTTAACTTCTATACTTATAGAAGGAAAGTTAGTTAGGTTGTTAGATAGGTGCTTAGCGGGGGTGAGACACGTGTATTAGTTGTTAGTGGAGCTGGTTAATTGTAATAGTAATATAATTGATGTACAATACATTTCTCGGCAAGGTTGAACAGAATAATCAGATACACTATCTCTCTCTTCTCTTTGAAGTCTCTTCTTTCTCAAGCTCAAAACCTAGAGCTTATGTCACGACCCAAAATTCATTAAAGGTCGTAATGGCGCCTAGCACTACTGTCAGACAAGCCAACAATAAAAGTTTAACTTAATTACTTATTTTAATATTTTTGAAATCGTAAATTTCCTTCAATTAAATAGTAAGAGATAAAATTTTACAGAGTAAATGATAATATCTTCACAACAATAACAATACGGAACAACCCATAATCATCCCCAAAATCTGGTTTCACATGTGCATGCGCATTTACTAGGAAGTAAAATAAAATACAACATCTGTCCGGAATACAAATTGGACAGGAGAATATAAATAACTCTAAAGGAGACTCTGCTGGCTGTGGATCGTAACACGAAATGCAGCTCACGGTAAGTCCCCACATCATCCGCGCCTTCGCGCCCAAAGGACCACCAGACATAAAAGTACCTGCACAAAAATGTGCAGCAAGTGTAGTATGAGTACATAAATTAACGTGTACCCAATAAATATCTAGTTTAACCCCGGAGGAGTAGTGACGAGAGGTCGACATCAACACTCACTAGTAATCCAATAATATCAGGTACAGTAATGAGGTGAACAAATATGAGGCAGAATAAATAAATAAAATAAACAAGTATAAATATGTGGTACAATTCTCCTCTTTACAATAGGCTCAAGCTCTCAACTAGCAAATTTCCTCCTGAACCGGAGCAAATATATTAATATATAGTGGACCTGACCAAAATGGGTTGTTATACTTCAAATCAGGAAGAACTCACAAATACACTGGCTTCTTGCCAAATGTTACGCACGATTTCACAAGGATATTTCATAAAAATGTCGAGGCGTACGACCCGATCCCATCATAATCTGTGCACCGCCGAGGGTCGAACGACACGAACCATAGATGCATCTATTAACCTGCCGAGGCGAACAGCCCGATCCCATTAGAATAAGAAGCTTTAACGGGTCCTTGACCCCACTCACGAATAAACGTGTGAGTTATAACTTCTTTAACGAAAAACATTTCAATGAAACATACATATAAATATATCGCGGACACAATTTCGTAAGAGGAGTACAATTGTTTCGTGACTAATCATGAAACTCGTGAAGTCTCTACAATAACGAGTTTATCACTCTACGCATGTCTAATCTCAAGTCATAATGTGAAATAAAAGAATTAAACGAGCAAAGATAATCTCTATAGTGCAAGTATAGCATGGCGTGAATCTAAGTCTACCCGGACAATAACATGAATCTAGCTACGTACGGACTCTCGTCACCTCATACGTACGTAGCCCCCGCATCAAGTTACACATATTAAATATATCACCTAGGGGTAATTTCCCCCTCACAGAGTTTGATAGGAGACTTACCTCGCTTCAAAGTTCCATAACCGGCTCCAAAACCTCTCTAATACATCAAACTGATGCCTGTTGCTCCAAAACTAGTTAAACAATGTGCAAACCAATAAAAACATAATCCAAAACTCGTAATAAATCATTTAAAAAAAATTCCCAACTTTGCTTGTAAAGTCGATAAAAATCACCCTTGGGCCAACGTGCCCGGATTCCGAAATATTCCGGAGGTATTCGCTACTCATAACATCATGAACTCGAATATATGATTTATTCTCGATTCCATGCCAAAATTCGTGGTCAAAATCCAAAAATATAAGTTTCTAGGTTTTCCTTCAAAATGCCTACAAATTTTCATGCTTGAATCCATATAAAAACCATGTATTTATCTTAGCATAGATGATGAAAACCCCCCACTTGAAGCTCTCCAAAAATACCCAACCAAGAGAGAATGGAAGAAAATGGGTCAAATCTCCGTTCTTAAATAACCCTTCTGCCCAACGACTTCTCGCACCTGCGGTCACTTGACCGCTTCTGCGGTTCCGCAGGTGCGGCAAATACTCCGCTTCAGCGGAGATGCCACCAGCTGCCTGCTTCCGCTTCTGCGCCTTCCCTTCCGCAAGTGCGGTCTCGCTTCTACGGCGTGATGACCGCATCTGCGGTCTCAGCACTGCCCAATAAAAATCGCATTTGCGCCCCTTTTGGCCACTTCTGCGGCTCCGCACCTGCGGCCAAAACCTCGCAGGTGCTGTTACACCAGAAGGCAGCTGCTCCAAAACTTCTTCCTAGTCCAAACTCGATCCGTTGGCCATCTGGAATCCACCCGAGGCCCTCGGGACCTCAACCAATTATACCAACGCGTTCCAAAACACATTATGAACTTAGTCGAGCCTTCAACTCATATCAAACAGTGGCAAAAACACGCATCACCCTCCAATTCAAACTTAATGAACTTTGAAACTTTAAACTTCTACAATCAATGCCGAAACCTATCAAATCACATCCGATTGACCTCAAATTTTTCACGTAAGTCATAATTGACATTACGGACCTACTCCCACTTTCGAAATCGGAATCCGATCCCGATATCAAAAAGTCCACTCCCGGTCAAACTTCTCAAAATTATCCAGATTTCCAACTTTCGCCACTAGAACTCAAAACGACCGGTCGGGTCGTTACGTTCTCTCCCACTTGAACATACATTTTTCCTCGAATGTGCTAAGAACTGCTTTGGAGTTGTCCGAAATCACTGTTTAACACCTCATGCACCTACCCGTGCTACCAAAACTAGGGGTGTTCGTAAAAATCTGAAAAACCGAACCAAACCGGAAAAAAAACCGATACTTTTTAGGTTTGGTTTGGTTTTGGTTTTGAATTTTAAAAACCGATCAAATTTGATTTGGTTTTGGTTTTAATCAAAAAATAACCGAACCAAACCGACTATAAAAGTAGTTATTTAAATTTATTATTATTATATATATATTATGGTACATATTAGTCTTTTGTATTTTTATTCTAGTTCTTTGCTATTATATTAATCTAATTCCTTGCCTTTACATTCTAGTTTGATTGGTAGTTTTCTTTTGCTAAATACAAAAATTTATTTCATGTTAAAAATAATCAATTTTTAATTGAGTACTTAAATTATTCATCACTATTTGATTCAATTATCATCAATATATCTTGGTAAATGATAGATTTCTCAAAGAGCAATTGATTTGATAGTGTTATGTTGAAAAGGTAGTCGCCGGAATATGCGTTTGGTGGTGTGTCTCATATTTAAGAAAAAAACCGATAAATAACCAAAAATACTGAAAAACCGACAAAAACCAAATCGATAAAAAATGACTTAATTGGTTTGGTTGGTTCTAATATTTGAAAAATAGACATATTTGGTTTGGTTTCTTTTTAGGAAAAAACCGACCCAAACCGAACCATGAACACCCCTAACCACAACCCAGCTGAGCATATTACTTGAGCCAGTCTAAAGACCCTCACTTTTATGTAGTCAAGTAAGCCTTAAAGCCAAATATCAACATCCGAAATTCTCCACCAGGCCTGTTTCCAACAAACGAACACCGTATCAATCACTACACGATGCACCAATACATGATTGCATACATTTGCTGAATTCACACCATGCACCACATAATTCACATGACCATAATAACGTCCTCTAATAACAATACACTACTAGAAATCCGATAAAAACTGACCAACGTTGGTCGGTAATGGCTAAAAACCGACCAAAACGCGACCATTTACGTGTGGACGGTATTTTTGTGGTCGGAAAGGAATACTGACCAAAGTTGGTCAGAAATTACCGACCAACTTTGGTCGGTCAATTAAATTCAAAAAAACAAATATTGCAAAAAAACCCGACCAAAGTTGGTCGATATTTTAATTATGTAATAAAAAGATTCACCATCTGGGAATCGAACCGGGGTCTGTACTGTGGCAGGATACTATTCTACCACTAGACCATTGGTACATTTTGTTTTAAGATTGTCTTTTATTTGATTTATACTCTTTAATTGTATTTTCGCATGAAAATAACCGACCAAAGTTGGTCGGTTTTATTAAAAAGTAAAATTACTGACCAAAGTTGGTCGGTTTTTTTAAATGACCCGCCGAATTAACCGACCAATTTTGGTCGGTTTTTTTAATATTAATTTTTATTTATTTTAATTGAAAAACCGACCAAAGTTGGTCGATTTCTTGAAACATAAATTTTGCGGGACTTAAAAATAGTTTCCCGCAGTTTTGCGCCAAAGAAAACCGACCAAAGTTGACCGGTTTCGTAAAAAAAAAATTAAATTTTTTTTTTGAAAAACTGACCAACTTTGGTCGGTTTTTTGACCGACCAAAGTTGGTCGGTCGACCTTGGTCGGTTTTTGCCGAATTTTTAGTAGTGATAGCCGAAATTCCACGAATCTGATGCCCACAACACACCTCATGACACATATAAGCCGTGTTCCAACTCTTGTAATGCTGCCACGATGGAAGAGATTTGTAGAAATTCATAACCAACTACCGAGTCAACAAATCATTGAGTTTCTCCCCTTGACAAGAACCATTACCTCGTTATGAACCAAATAACTATATTTGCTCTTTAATACGCTTCATATAAATCTGTTCGCACTGATCCCAGGTCGAATAATATCGTCTTACCCAGTATAAGCTACTAGGGCAATAAGCCACCTCAGATACTGCCAAAAATCTCATATGATGCTACAATATGCCCACAAGCTACAAACTCGTATGTGATACATAAGGAAAACAAACTCTAGGAAGAACTACTCAACCCACGTAACTAATTAAACAACCGAAAGAATGTTATGAACCTTTCTCATAAATGAGAAACAAAACACACAAGAATAGATATGGGGAACTATACTCAACATCACATTGTTGCAGCGTGAAACCTGATCCACATATGATACCGTTCCGGCGTGCAACCCGATCCAACCATGATACCCGTGGAGACGTGTCACCCGATCCAGCCAACATACCCATGGCGGCGTGCCCCCCGATTCACACATAAAAATCTATAAGAAAATACTTACCGAGCAAAAATGCTCATAACTACGAAATACCCGAATGTCGACCACAAGCACGCCAAGTGCATAATACTATCCCTGGGGAGACAGATAGCGCCATACGCTACTAAACTCAAGCAAGACTAAGGTGCAATAAATGACATGTATCTCGAGAGCCATCCTGTTCATATAACACTGTAAGCTACACGGGACCACAACACATATGCGAATAATCAATCCGTCTCACAATCCACATGGCACATTAAAGTATTACATGGAATAACTGAGGACAGAAATAGCATCCAAGGCCCAAAGACTCATCTGTAAACAACGCTATGCTGAAATGAACGCATCCGGCATGATATAGAGCTCAGATTCACATTTAGGTCCATCCACGGACCTCAAGCCGATTCTGATCGTACTGCACTAGACTAATAACCTTTCAAGGATCCACGATACCCCCTTTTCCTATCACATACAAGAACAACCGTCAAATCTGGAATAAACTTCCACAGTTCACAACCAAATGAATAGTACTCCTTCCAGGCATAATTTCTCACATTAGTGATAGGACCATAATATGCATACTTGGTTTCAATCTTTAATCAATCAAGTGACTACATGTCACACTTATACAATCTTCCCGTGGAATACGCTCCCCCGACCTTCCGCACCAGGTAACAAGTCTACACATCCATACCACCGGCCATACTAATGCTGTATGGCAAATAAAAAATATGTAAATCAGTACACAAAGCCTCTCACATAGGACACCGATCCCAGGTGACGCTAAAGACGATACCAGCTTATTCTAAATAACTGAATCCTTCCCTGCTCATCCGAGCTCGTGACATCCCTGTCAACACCGAACTGCAACCTTGATCCGAGCTTACCGCACCTACCTTACCAACACGCGAGAACCCAAGAATTTTATCATAACTCCTGAACCACTAATATGACACACACTTCATCATATAGAAAGCTTTCACTTTACTCGTTTCAGGAGAACCATTGCAACACGTGTCTGAATTCCCACAACCGCAGAAAATACAAACCTCAAGTAGTAGTCTAAACCACCATAACTCTTTCGGGATCCATCTACGCATAACAGGCCATAATACTCGAATGCCTCCAAATAAAAATTAATTATATCGGTCGTCATGCCTCGCACGTACCACCACAAAGCACATGTATAACTTAACACGCTGAATAAACTGATCATTGCCACCATCATACTAATTCAACCATTGCTAACCGATCCCGCTTCTTCCAATTTATTCTCTACTTCCCTTAGAAATAATAATAATAATAATAATAATAATAGCTACATTCAAACATAACGAACCTAATCTGCACTCGCCTTGAGTGACCCCATTTCACAAGACCACATTGTCTAAAAACCCATGAACCATCTCATACCCTCCTTGTGCGCACATTTGCATCTTCAACTGGTACACCCATTCTGATAATTCCTCTATGAATCAGAAGTTATTTCCTCCATTTCCTCCAATGCTACACCGTAGACCAAAGATAACATAGATCACTTCAAGCCCCTTTTTCGTAATCCGATGAAATGCTCGATACTTAGCCATACTATGGACTTGAAATCCTTAAGCACCGCACTTCAAATTTTTGAATCCACTAGGACCGTTGTTGAGAGTCACCTAATCTGGCTTGTTTCCAAATATGATCAAACTCCAAGGCTCTGCTAGCACATGAACGCCCTCTCAAAGAAGCCCCCGACTGAATCACTTTTCTTGTACATCATATCTACACGAAGCATAAATCCTAAGTCTTCCCAAAGCCTGAACATGAATCGATAAAGGCCAATTATAGCACACATTCCTCAAATCCTTTGCTCAAATCACCACTGATGTTCTCTTTCCTTAGTCGTAATAATCCACCAATATGCTGATAACCAGAAACCTCACAAGTAGACAACCTTGCAATCCAATCGTAAGCGGTGGGGCTCTCCCACTTAGCTTGAAGCTACTATTACATAATCATGGAACCTACCAGGATTACTTCTTCCTCACTGACATGACCTCACGTAATCGACCCGCCAAATTCCTCGAAATCTTCCTGTTAACCATTTCATGAACACTCCGAATCACTAGCCACATTCACATGTTCAACTTATTACCGGGTAGCCAGTAGAATTCTTCACAGAAACTTCGTCAACACCACACAACCATTAACCTGCTCACCGGAGATAACCCACCTGTGGAAATTCTGTGCCGACATCTTCCAACAATGCTGCACCGAGTACAATTACCATGAAACCAATAAACCATCCTGAGCCCATGCTCATTCACCAGCTGTACAAGTCTGTTTACTCCTCATGGACATCAGCTAAAGGTGCAACGATACATTCCAATCCAAAGTCATGTTACCTCTCTCTTTATATTAAGAAACTCCCTCCTGTCGTATCCAATCTTCCTCAGTATAGTAGCCAATATTCCAAATTAGTCTGTAGACCTAGTCACTGTCCACCATGAATCCCAAATCACTCTAAACTTTCCTCAAGGCGTGTAGCTATCCTACCACATAACCCATCTGATACTCTACTACTCTCCCACTTTGGTCAAACCCTCTCTTTTAAGCAACTACTCGACTTCTGTTTCCTTACACTTGGACTTCTAGAAGTTAAACCATCGCAAGACACCTCCCACATGTCCTTCCTCATCCTTCGCTGCCCAGTTGTTGCCTTAAACCAAAATTCATCTCTGTAGCACCCGAACCAATAGATCGCCGCCAACTCTAAACCTCCCTGAAGGTCATCTTCCTTGAGCCATCAACATTAGGATTACCGATTCAATTCTGAACCATTGCACACTACGACCTCTGACATCCGCTTCCCCGGCATCATTCACATTACTCTACCCTAAAGGCGATTAGAAGAAGACAATAACATCGGCGAACTTAACACATTCAATCAAGGACGACGACACCACATCACGAATGAAGATTCCACCAAGCTCGAAAATACCAACTCTCATTACTCCATCAACCCAAACCTGAGAATTCTTAATCCGATTGTCTTTCCTCCACTGGAAATAAAAGACTGAACCTCTGAATCATGTATTGAGAAAAACCTCATTTCAAATCATTCATTGCCCCTACACATAGACAAGTATCCTACCATTACTTTAATATTGTGCGATAACAACTCATGAACATCATAGAAATTGGTGCATAGCCCTAAAACCATCAGAAATACAGCTACTGAGCTGAGATTACAGAACATCCTTCCGCAAAGCGACGACATTAGCCCAATTGAATACGCAGGGAGAAATATCCTGCACTAAATCAGTTGTGCCATTAAAATTCCTCGATTCCAAATTTATAACAAGTGCTTCACGTCGCATAAGATTGAATAGGAAGGAAATGAAGGCATAAGCCTTAAAGGAATCAAATCGCACGATGATGAATCAAGAAGGGAAGTGCTCTTAACAGTCCCGTAGCCTCTCAGAGATAAGTACAGACATCTCTGTACCGATCCGAAAGACTCTACTAGGCTCGCTCATGACTCATGAGACCTAAGTGAACATAGCGCTCTGATACCATGTTGTCACAACCCAAAATCCATTAAAGGTCGTGATAGCGCCTAAAACCACTGTCAGGCAAACCAACAATAAAAGTTTAACTTAATTACTCATTTTAGTATTTTTGATATCTTAAATTTCCTTCAATTAAATAGTAAGAGATAAAATTTTACAGAGTAAATGATAACATCTTCACAATAACAACAATACGGAACAACCCATAATCATCCCCGAAATCTGGTGTCACAAGTGTATGAGCATTTACTAGGAAGTAAAATAAAATACAGCCGAATTCTCTCCAAATCAACTCCAAACATCCTGAATTCCAATTCCGACCGCATGTACAAATAATAATATCCGAAGTGAAGCTACTCATGGCCTCCAACCGCCGAATGAAGCGTTAGAACTCAAAACGACGTGTCGGGTCATTACAACGTATTTAACATGGTATCATATCCAAGTTGATTATGATTCTGAGTAACAAACCTCTAGAGTATGTTCTTCGATTCCACAGATCTTCTTGATTCTTCGAATATTTTCAATTATTTTTCTTTAATGTTCTTGATTCTTCAATTTTTCACTATGATGGCATTAAATACACGTGAAAATATAACTACATTCTCACATACAAAAACTCATCAGCTTGATTGCAATGATATGTTTTCACTACCCAATTCCCACCATAGGCCGTGATGGCATCCAACCCAATATTGAATTAACATGCCTGTAACAACTCGACTGGTCTTTAGCATTTGCATTTTGTTCGGTGATTTGAGATTTTGAGTAGTTTCACATGATGTATTATGACTTCTGTGTATGGTCGGTTTTAGTTTTCGGGTGGTTCAGGATTGATTTGGAGGAATATTTGTTAATTTGGAAGCTTTAAGTTGGAAGAGTTGACCAAATTTGAATTTTGTGTATTTGACCTCGGATAGGAGTTTTGATGGCTACGTTAGGTCTAAACGGTGATTTTGGAATTGGGCTATGTTTGTATTTGTATTTGAATGTTTCTAGAAGGTTTTGGCTCTAATTGGCGAAAGTGGGCAATTTGAAGGTTTAAAAAGTTCATAGGTTTGAGCAGGAGTTTACTTCGATGTTATCGGGTTTAGATTATTGTACTAAGAGATGGAATAGGTTCGCTATGTCATTTGAGACTTGTTTGCAAAGTTTGGTTTTGATTTGAGTTGGTTAGGCATGGATCAGACACTTGGTTGGAAGTTTAGAAGTTTATTAACCCTAGAGAGTTCAACATATGGTTTGATCTTTGATTTTTCTTGAGACCTTAAATAGGCCTGGATAGTGTTTATGGATTTGTTAGGATGATAGGACGGGATCCCAAGAGGTTTGGGTGAGTTTTGAATAAGTTTGGGTATTTCGGCACTTTGATGATGTCCTGGAGCTGTTGAAGTGCGGAGGGAACATTTTGGAGTGTTGGGGGAACTTTTGGAGTTCTAAGGCAACGCCTCATGTGTGGCAACAAACCCCTGAAAACGGAGGCAATGGCCAAAGTCGGATGGCGCTGAGGGCCGCAATAGGAAATCTACAAATTCATTGGTATGACTTCGAAAGCTATCTCTCAATGTATGAGGAACTCGGGGATGATCCAAAAATGAAAGTTATAGCCCTTTGTATTTAGTTTCCAGAAAAGCAAATCTTTTGCCATTTAGAAATTTGTACAGCGAGTTAAGGTCATTTAACTAAAGGTTGGAAGTGCAGTTTCTGCTAGATTGCGACCACACAATATGGATTGCGGTCGCAGAACATGGAAATGTGGACCACACTAGGACAAGTGCGGTCAGCACCATGGGAGGTCAAGTATTTGTATATAAACGGTACTTTTGGACTTTTATTTTATTCTTCACCACTTTATAGACTTAGGAGCTCGATTTTGAAGGGTTTCAACCTAAAAATTTATTTAAAAGCTTGGGGTAAGTGATTCTAACATATATCTATGAGATTTACATGGATCCTTCATTTGATTTAACATCAAAACATGGGATTTAACGAGAAAAATTAGAAATTTTGACTATAATTTTTTAGAGTAAAAAATAGAGATTTGAACCCCGATTTGGAGTCGGTTTTGGATGAAACTTGTATATTTGGACTTATATCCGAATGGGTGTTCGAGATTTGTGAATTTTGTCGGGTTCTAGGGTGAGGTCCCAGGTTGACATTTTGGGTTGACTTTGAGCATTTGATTAAATATTCAACCTTTATCGTCTAGGTTTGATTCTTATGGTATTATTTGATGTTTTTGAGTTGCTTTTGGCTAGATTCGAACCGTTCGGAGGTCGATTCGCATGGGATGGTATTTCTAAACTTATTTTGAGGGTAAGTATCCTTGTGGACTATGATACTTGAGATATGTTGAGGTAACAGGCGTGTGTTCGTACACCAGGGCATTCTTGATCCGGGTAGACTTTAGATACTATGAGACTTGTCTTCAATTATGCCTCATTACATCCATTTTTTCTCTACGCGTAAGACTATTTGAGCTATGACTCATGTTTGCAATCTTGTCTAGGCTACGTGGTTATTTGTTTGAGACATGATAGGACTATTCTTGCTATTTTGAGCTGTTTACTTTAATTATAGACATACGCTCCGTCATGATGTTATATCCGTGTCTAATATCTCTATCTCAGTGTATTCTTATTATGATTTCTCACATGTTATTGATGTCTCATATGTGTAATAATGTTGGACTGAGTACCGTGAGATGTTAATTGAGGCTTGAGTTGTAGCCATATTCTCAGTCATAATTTTTTACTTGCATGTTATATCTCGGTCTCTGTGCATTAATTATATGTCATATCACATATTGTTGATGCCTTTCATATGTGATACTGTTTGGGCTGAGTTACGTGAGATGTGAGCCATTGAGACTTGAGCGGTTGATGACTGATGAGGGACATAGAGTCGTATTGTGATTGATATTTGGATCGGATTGCATGCTGCAATGGATTGATATTTGGATCGGCTTGCAAGCCGTAACGTAATTATATTTAAATCGGGTTGCACGCCGCAATAGATTAATTATTGATTATCGCTTGGGCAAATATCCTCCCCTATGGAGTCTAATATTACAGTGAGTTCAGGCACAGTGATATATATGTGCTTTGGTAAGGGACATTTATTCTGGGCACCCGTACAATACTGAGTATGGTTGTGTGTGTGATGGTGAAGGGCATTTGTGCCAAGCACCTGTGTAGTGCTGAGTGTGATTGTGTGTGATTGTGAGGGCATTTGTGCTAGACACCGCGAGCATGCTGAGTGTGAGTGTACTTGATAGCTCACTATGATGTTATTGACTTGACATGTATATTTGAGATGAGACACAGAGATAAATGTTTCTCATGCTAGATGATAAAGGAAATGTCTTACCCGTTGTTGAAGTTTGAAACTACAGTATCCTTAATAAATTCATGTTTTAATAATTTCAGTGGTAAAATTAGAGTTTTGACTGTTATACTCGAAAAACATGTATAATTTTCCGTATTTGTGAACGAGTTGAACATGATATCTCTCGAGTTGTTGTCTTTTACTGTCATCGTTATATCATGTGTCATTATTGATTATTGGTGTTGGATGATGACCTTTTGATCTCGTCACTGCTTTCAGTCTGAGGCTAGGTTTGGAGTTGATGTTGTTGTATATGGCGGGAGCTGGCAATGGAGATGTACTTGTTTTCGGATATATCTTCCACTTGTCCTAGGTAGTTTTAGATTCGTATTCTATTTATGTATATTCTAAATAAATGTTGTATTTATTTTTCATAACAGCTTTGTAAATATAAGTCTTAGAGGCTCATGACTTGTACTATCAATCATTGAGATATTATATGGAAATTAAGTTATTTCATTTATTGGCTACTTATTATTTTCATTAGAATTGTGTAATTGTTGTTTGGCTTACCTAGCGGGTTGGGTTAGGTGCCATCATGACTAGGTGAATTTTGGGTCGTGACAAGTTGATATTAGAGCTCTAGGTTATAAGGTTAGACGAGTCATGAGCAAGTGTCTAGTAGTATCACGACCTAAAACCTATAATAGGTCAAGATGGCGCCCAACGCCGCCGTTAGGAAAGCCAATATGTGAACCTCCAATTTAATTATTCCTTTCTAACTTTTAAAAATGGAGATTCCCTTAAATACATCGAATAGAAGTAAAATCTCATGGGAACGTACATATTGCTTTCCCAAAAATAGCAAGTGTTAATAATACATAAACATCGATGATAGTAATAATAAGTACGATGGTGTGTAAACGCTAGTAGTCCCTAAAAATCGGTTCCACAAGTGCCCAAGCAGTCTAGGGAATATACAAAACTACTACAACTATTGTCTGAAGTAAAATAGACATAAATAGTAAATAAGGTAGAGGGAGACTCTGGTGCTGCAGATCAAAGCAAGGCAAGTAGCTCACCAATAAGTCTCCGTGAGAGTGCGTCTACGCGCCCGTGTGACCACTTGAAGTACTTGTCTCAGTACCTGCACAATCAGTGTAGAAGTGTAGTGTGAGTACATAAACCAACGCGTACCCAGTAAGTATCTTGTCTAACCTCAAAGAAGTATTGACGAGGGGTCGACTTGACACTTACTAGTGGTCGAACAATAATAAAAATACATAAAGTTGACATGGAAGATGTACAACAAGTAGCAACGAAGCAGAAAAACATTAATAGTAAATCTCCAAACATGGATCAATATAAAGTCACTAAAATGTCATAACCGCCCTTGAAGTCACGAATTCAACTGATATCAAAATCCAAATCGGGTCTCAAGTATTAAGCACGAGTCTACCAAGATAGTACTGCCGAGGTAAATGGCCCGATCCCAAAAGAGTAGTGTTACCATACTGTCGGAGTGAATGACCCGAGCCCATAAGAATAATATTATCACACTGCCGAGGCAAACGACCCGATCCCATTAGAATGGAGAAACTATTTCACTCACGAAGATACATGCAAGTTGAGAGGACACGGATTTATTGTACATCAATTATTCCACAATTTTCCAAAGTAAGAGAATCAATCAATATGTTATTCTAACCTCAAACCCAATCATAAAAAGTAAAATCAATGTACAAGGTGAATAAAAATAACACATTTAAGGCATGATGTGAAGCTAAGTCTACCGGGACATAACATGAATATAGCTATGTACGGACTCTCGTCACCTCGTGCATACGTAGCTCCCACAACAAGGAGCACACAATAATTAATTCACCTAAGGGGATAATTCTTCTTACAAGATTAGGCAAGAAATACATGTATTAGAGAAAATTTATGTATTTAACTCTAGAATTGATAAGAATCACTTAGCTTGTGATTCTTGATGAAAATACTCTCAAAAGAGCTCTCAAAACCGGCCAACCCAAGTGTAAATGAGAGAAAATGAGCCAAATCCCATATTAAAATCAATCTGCCCAGGCCCACTCTTCTTCGTGATCGCGGAAAATGCCTCGCGATCGTGAAGGCCAATTTTTCCCAGCTGCCTAGGTACTCTTCGCATTCGCGACCTCGTGGTCGCGTTTGTGGTGACCAATTGACCCTGCCTTTTGCGTTCGCATTCCACCAGTCGTGTTCGCGAAGGCCAATAGCCTACCAGCCCCACACCTCTCCTGCCTTCTTCGCGTTCGTGATAGGGCCTCCATGTTCGTGAAAAGTAGCCAGGTTCTCCTTCGCGTTTGCGGACCATTATTCACGTTTGCGTAGAGTAATCAGCTGCCCCTCCAAAATTCCTTTTTCGCGATCACGGGATATCCTTCGCAATCGCGAAGCACATCAGCACACCAGTAATTTCAGCCAAGTTTAACTTTGCTCCAGGTGGTCTGAAACGAACCCGAGAAACCCGGGACCCTATCCAAATGCACCAACCAGTCCATAAACATGCTACGGACTTACTCGGAACATATAAAACAACACCAGAACTAAGTATCATACCTCAAAACCTCATTAATCAACTCATAAGCTTCAACCTCATTTATACCAACTCCGAACCCGATGGAACATACATAGACAACTCGGAATGACGCTAAATTTTACTCACAAGTCGTAAATCACAATACGAACCTATTACAAGGCTCGAAATCCCAAACGGACATCGATAATACCAAAATCCACTTCAAGTCAAACTTAAGAAATTCTAAAACCTTCAAAATGCTAACTTTCAATAATAAGCGCTGAAACGCTCCCGGTCCACCCAAAACTCGATCTGCGCATACACCCAAGTTCAAAATTATCATACGAACCTATTGGAACCTTCAAATCTTGATTATGAGTTCTTTTACTAAAAATATTGACTGAAAATAAACTTGGCCATATTAGGCCACTATTATGGAACTATGTGTTCCGAATTCAACCTGAACCCTTCCAAAACCACACCAACCATCCATGTAAGTGATAAAATGGTAAAAGTGCATATGGGAAGTCTCAAATAGAGGAACGAGGAACTATAAAGCAAAATGATTGGTCGGATCATTATAAGTTGAGTCTCGCAGATCGGTATAATGACGTCTATACCTATCTTCGAGAGGTTATAGTTCATCTAGGAAACTTCCTATCTTTCTTTCCTTAATGTGCAATATTGGTTCAGCCTAAAGTGTATCTCTTTGAATCTCTTCTATACACTCGTACGTGATATTGAGTTGTCATGTCATGGATGAGGTGCGAGATATGTTCTCTATGTTGTGGAGATAGGTAGGTCTGGAGGAATTGAGGTCAAGTTCAGACCGCAGTTTGGCTCAGTGGTTTCAGTTGTGTGAGCATGTGCGTTTGGGCTTATATGTCCTGTAGTGTCCCTAAGAGTGGGAACGATGGCTCGTTAAGTGATTGGGTAGCTATATGATGAGTATTATGTAACTGCGGAATGTGCTTAAATGGTCTGGATGTTACGAGAAGAATTTTGCTTTGGATGTGAAAGGACTATGGGTACTTAATTTCTGTCTTGATGCGTTGTACCGTCTAACATTTTGAGTGCTTTGAGGGATCTTTCATGTTTTTAATTTGTGTAATGAAGTAGATTCTTATATCATCTTGACGAGTTCAGACTTAGGAGGATTAAGTGATTGCATAGTGGTCGTGGCCATGAAAGGGCATAGAGAAATGACAGTCTGAGGCTAACTATGTGGGTTATCTCTTGTGGGTTGTTCTGAGGTTGTGTGATCTCTATGATGTTTCTGTGAAGAGTTTCCTTTCCACCAACAGGATGTGTATGTGCTGCAATTTGTGTTTATATCGCTTGAAGGAGTTTGCATGACTGTCACGAGGATGGATATGCACTTACTAGAAGATTTGAGGTATTCTATGGTCGGTGCTACATGAGCATATGAATGATTTAGTTGAATTACAATGCGGGCTTATGGAAGTTATGGAGTAAGGGTATTGTGGGTTATAAGATGTTATGTTCTATGGCTTTGAGCCAAGTGAGGGAGTCTGCTATCGACGATCAGATTGCATGGTTATTTGTTACATTAGCTTTGGTCTGAGGCATATTTGTAGATCAATTACGACCTGACAGGGGCTGGCTTCGAGGTTAGTACGAGGAAGGAAGAATTTCCAGATGCATGATGTATTACATTTTATGGATATATTGAAATCATGGAGCAATTCAGATTCATTATTTGTGGTGGATGTAGTGTGCAAGGAGAAGGGATTCACTCGGTTGCTTAATGTGAGGTTACTTCTTTCGGTGTTTGGGTGCTACTGGAGCAAGAGTCATTTGGCTCATTAGTGGTGCATTTAAGATTAGAGTAGAGTGAAAGATTTTCGAGATGGTTCTAATGAGTTCAAGATTCATAGGTAGTATTTGGGGGTTCCCCAGATTGGTATATTGCTAAGATTTGAGATTTGCATTGGACGGTATCGAGACTTGTGGTAGTTCTATATCATTACTGATTCTACATTTTAGTATTAGAGAGGTTAAAGAAATAGCTTCAAATTCACAGAAGGTCTCTTTAGATTGGGCAGTGCAGTTGCGGTACTATTGGGTGCTTAAGAGGGCATATAGTGGTTTTATGGTCTTAAGACAATATGGTTTCATGCTAGGATCTCTTGTGGTGAGCTTGGGGTTAAGGATAGTAGTGTACTGGTAGGGGAAAGTGTTAACTTAAATGCAGGTCAAGGGGAACTCAAAGAAATGGGTCAACTTAGTAGTGGTTTGGATCAACCTAGTAAAAGAAGTGATTGGTTCCCTTGGTATGATGAAGCTTTTTAGGTGTTTTGTAGTAGTACTCTTGGGCTTGGCAATCTGTGTGACTTGGTTGAGTTAGAAGGATTCAGTTATGATGGCTTGGTATTGTACTAATGGGTTTTGAAGAGTTCTTGATGATTTTGGCCACGGCTTGGGGCGAATATTTTCTCTAGGCATGAGAGTTTGTTGTGTGTTGTGATTTTCTCCCGGATGGGGTCATGTGAAAAGGGTTCTTAGCTGATAGGGTGTCTATCCTACTTGTGATTCAGAGTTGATAATGGGATTCTCGTGTTTTCATATGATGGCATGCTAGATGTAGTATATCGTACGTGATTGAGGTTTGCATGTACAAGGTTGTGGCTCCATTTCAAATAGAAGGTCACGAGTTCTAGACAACATTAACAGTTTCAGATGTTAAGGAGAATGTTGTCACTATCACCTGAGAAGGGTGTGCATTTTTTATGGCGCATGGTGTTTTAACTTGAGGATGCTCTATTAGTATTACGGTAATCGCCCTGTTGTTGACTGCTGATGTTCAGATTTTTCTATGTGGCGCAAGAAGATTCATGGGAGTATTTCTTGTGAGATGATTTGGTATAAGGAATGTGTTAGTCATTTGAGTAGCGGAGCTGGGATAGGATATGGAGATTCTTGTATCCTTGGGGCTTGGAGACTAGGTGATCTCAGAGGCGGATTGTTCATTGGTTGCGGACGGTAAAGGTATGTTAAGAGTTAGACATCTGATGGTATATATTATAGATAGGTCATTGTGGACTTTTGTAAGGTTAGTTATCTATTTCGAGAGGATCATAATTGATTTAGTGGCCCATTGGTGGGCCTAATGAGGAGGTATATTCTACATCGTATCGGGTTTGTTTACTCTGCACTACTAATGTTGAGGGGTGTATCATCAACTAGAGTTGATCCTGTTCGTGCTCTAATAATTCCATGTATTACAATCTTATGCTACGATGGGTTGTGAGACTGTTGACTATTTACACACATGTTGCGGTTCTGTTTGGGCCTTGTGGCGGAATCCAAGTGAGAGGGCTCTTGGGGTGTTGAATGGTTGATTAGCCTTGGTTATGGTCTTCCTTTTTGGGGTATATTGTGCTACCCGTTTCTTCATGGTTATGGTCATGCACTTCGCATATTTGTTATTGATTGTAAGCATCATGGCTCGAGAGTTTCCATGTGGACCGGTGTTTGGACTGGGTCACGCATCGCAACGGAATTATGTTGTGATATAATCCTTGGTGATTATTTTGTGTGCTTTGGTTCTCCTTTGTGAAATAGATTCATAGCACTGCGCTTTGTGGGGGCATCTATTGAACTTGCAGGGAGGTTCTCTCACTTGGTTCTCCTTGTTACATTCGAGTTATTTCTTGTTTGGTGCACATATTTCATGGTATGTGGTTCTATGTGGTATTGGTATGGCATGTTAGCCGAACATCTTGTACTGGATAAGGTGAGGTGCTTGGACTTGAAATGAGTGCTATCGGATTTGATTGAGGTGCGTTTGGAAGAATAATCTCACTAGTCAGCTTAGATTTTGGCTATAGTTCTTGTTAGGCGAGAAAACTCCATGACTTGTTGATCTAATGAGTGGTTATGAGTTTCTACATGTTTCTTTCAACCTTGATAGTGTACGAAGGTTCAAAATAAGGTTTTATTTGATATGAGGTATGTCATCGGTATGGTGTTTGTTAATGGGCAGCTATTGTGGTTGGGAATTATTACTATGAGTATCTGAGAAATGTGGTATATCATGTGATTATATTTTGGGTTATGGTTATGGATTGATACAGCTTGTTTAGACTTATACAGTGTATAGATGCGAGAATCGAGTCTCATGATGAATTCCAGAAGTTGGAGATTGGGCTCTAAGGTTTATGCACTAAGGTTGGAGAAGAAATCGTCAGTTAGGTTGTGTTGTCTTGCTTATATGGATTGGGATGATGTGGAATCACCTATGGCTACGTGTATGGTGAGTTATAAAGTGATTTGATGTCTTTGTTATGACTCTTGGCACGTTCGAGGACGAATGTATGTTTAAGGGGGGAGAATGTAACAACACGACCGGTGGTTTTGAGAATTTGTATTTCGTTCGGTGGTTTGAGGTCTTGAGTAGCTTCACATGATGTATTATGACTTGCGTGCATGTTTGGTTTAAGTTGGAAGAGTTGAACAAGTTTGATTTTTGAGTATTTCACCTCTGATCGGAGTATTTGGTTAGGAGCACATTTGGAGTTCTAAGGCAAAGCCTCATGTACAACAACGAACCCCCAAGTGTAGAGGAAATGGCCAAAGTGCGGGCCGCAAAAGGAAATCTGCAGGTTCATTGATTTGAATATGGGAGCTTATATCTCTCAATCTATGAGAAATTTGGGGATGATCCAAAAACAAAACTTCTAGCCATTTGTGTCAGTTTCCAGAAAAGAAAATCTTTTGCCATTTGGACACTTGTACTGAGCATTATGATCATTTTACTGAAGGTTGGAAGTGTTACTGCTGGATTGTGACCGCATAATATGGATTGCGGCCGCAAAACCTGAAAGTGCAGACCACACTAGGATAAGTGCGATTAGCACTATGTGATATCAAGTGCTTGTATATAAACGGGACTTTTGTACTTTTATTTTATTCTTTACTACTTTTGAGACTTAGGAGCTCGATTTTGAAGGGTTTCATCTACAAGTTTGGGGTAAGTGATTCTAATATATATCTCTGAGATTTACATGAATCCTTCACTAGATTTAACATCAAAACATGGTATTTAACAAGAAAAATTGGGGATTTTAACTATAATTTTAGAGATTAAAAAATGGAGAGTTAAACCCGATTTGGATTTGGTTTTTTATGAAACTTATATATTTGGACTCATATTCGAAGGGGCGTTCGAGATTTGTGAATTTTGTCGGGCTCCATGGTGTGGTTCCGAGTTGACTTTTGGGTTGACTTTGAGTATTTGATTAAATATTCGGCCTTTGTTGTTTGGGTTTGATTTCTATGGCATGATTTGATTTTTTTGAGTTGCTTTTGGCTAGATTCGAGTCGTTCAAAGGTCGATTTGCGTGATATGGCATTTCTAGAGTATTGTTTTAGCTTGCTCAAGGTAAGTAAAATATCTAAACTTGGTATAAGGGTAAGTATCCCTATGGACTATGATACATGAGATGTGTTGGGGGTGACGCACGTGCTTGGTGACGGGCGTGTATGTGTGTACCAAAGCATTCATGATCCGAGTACACTTTAGGCTACTAAGACTTGTCTTCTGTCATGCGTCGTTACATCCTTGTTTTCTCTACGTGTAAGATTATTTGAGTTATGACTCATGTTAGAAATCATGTCTAGGTTACATGGTTATTTGTTTGAGACATGATAGGAATATTCTTACTATTTTGAGATGTTTGCTTTAATTGTAGACATACTATTAGTGCTATATCCATGTGTGATATCTCTGTATCAGTGTATTCTTATTATGATTTATCACATGCTGTTGATTCATCATGTGTGTAATACTATTTGACTGTACCGTGAGATGTGGTCAATTGAGACTTGAGCGCTAGTCATATTATCAGTCATAATGTTTTACTCGCATGTTATATCTCAATCTCTGTGCATTAATTATATCCATATCATATGTTGTTGATGCCTTTCATATGTGATATTGTTTGGGCTGAGTTACGTGAGACATGAGCCATTGAGAGTTGAGCGATTAATGATTGATGTGGGCCATAAAGCCGTATTGTGATTGATATTTGGATTGGGTTGCACGCCGCAACGGATTGATATTTGGATCGGGTTGCACGCTACAACATAATTATATTTGGATCGGGTTGTGCGCCATAACAGATTGATTATTGATTAGCTCTTGGGCAAGGATCCGCGCCTCAGGAGTCTGATATTACAGTAAGCGCAAGCACAATGACATATATATATATATATATATATATATATATATATATATATATATGTGTGTGTGTGTGTGTGTGTGTGTGTGTGATTTTGTGAGGGGCATTTGTGCTAGACACCCGTACAGTGCTGAGAGTGGTTGTGTACATGAGAATGAGGGGCATTTGTGCCAGGCACCCGTGTAGTGCTAAGTGTGATTGTGTGTGTGATGGTGAGGGCATTTATTCCAGGCACCGTTAGCGTGATGAGTATGAGTGTACTTGATACAACACTGTGATGTTATTGACTTGACATATATATTTGACGTGTAGGTATAGAGATGAATTTTCCTCGTGCTAGATGGTAAATGAAATGACTTACCTCTTGTTGAAGTTGGTAACCACAATTTTCTTGATAAATTCATGTTTTAGTGATTTCGGTGGTAAGATTAGGGCTTTGATTATTATACTTTAAAAGCATGTCTAGTTTTCTGTATTTGTGAACGAGTTGAATGTGATATCTCTCGAGTTGTTCTGTTTTTCTTTCATCATTATATCATGTGTCGTTATTGATTATTGGTGTTGGACACTGACCTTCTTCCGAGCGCATCACTGCTTTTAGCCTGAGGTTAGGTTTGTTACTTATTGAATACATAGGGTCAGATACTACACTTTTTCACCTTGCGTGCAGATCTTGCAGCTGATGCTAGTGCGTATGACAGGAGTTGGCATTGAAGATGTACCTACTTTCAGGATATAGCTTCCACTTGTCCTATGTAATTTTAGATTCATATTCTGTTTATATATTTTCCAAACATATGTTATTTTTATTTTTCATACCATCTTTGTAAATCTAAGTCTTAGTGGATCATGAATTGTACTATCAAATCTTGGGATATTGTATGGATTACCTAATAGGTTGGGTTAGGTGTTATCACAACTAGGTGGATTTTGGGTTGTGACAACGCCACTCGATAGTCCATTGCACATTTTATAACAAGTGACGAAATCAATAAGCGGAATTGTTCTATTTTCATAGTAAAACACTAATATTATCTTAAATGTTCGAACGTGGTTGAAATATAAATCCAAATATCATAACAGAAATACAACCAGGAACGAGAATCTAAATCCCTAAAACCTAGTGTTACAAGTGCATGAGCATCTACTAGAATATACAATACTACTACAATAACTGTCTGGGATAGAAAATAGACAGAATATAGTAGATAAATAGGACGGGGACTCCGTGTGCTGTGGTTCGTAACATGGAATGCAGTTCACCACAAAGTCTGCTAGCTGCGCCTACGCGCCTAGATGGCCACCGAATGTACCTATCCCAGTACCTGCACAGTTAGTGTAGAACTGTAGTATGAGTACATAAATTAACTCGTACCTAATAAGTATCTAGCCTAACCTCGAAGAAGTAGTAATGAGTGGTCGACATTGACACTTACTAGTGGTCCAATAATCAAAGTACAATAAAAGTATACAGGTATAAGGCATAACAAGTAAAAGCAACATGAACAGATATATGTGTATGACATGATCGTCAATAGAAGAGTAAATACGAAATCCTCAAATATTGGATACTACCTCAAATGGAATACATATATGATTAGTAACAAATAAAATATCAAATCTCAAGTCAGGAAGACTCGTAAATACGCTAAGTCCCTATCGAATGTTATGCGCGATTCTGCCGAGGCGAATGGCTCCCACAAGGGTGATGGTACAATATCCCGTCGTACGACCCAATCACATAATACTGTTGAGGTCGTACAACATGATCCATAGATGTCTTTCATAATACTACCAAGGCGAGCTGTTCGGTCTCATAATGGTACTGCTAAGGCATTCAGCTCGATCCCATAATAGTATTGCTGAAGCGTTCAGCCTGATCCCTGAGTTATAAAATTCAAGAAACTTTCGGACAAATACGTACAATGAGGGAAAATTTCGTAAGAGAATGTATAATATTTGTGGCTAATTAAGTAGCGTGTCAAGTATCTAAAATAGCAAGTAAGATAACTCAAGAATAACTCAAGTATCTAAAATATGGTGTGAGCTAAGTCTACCCGGACATAATCAATAATGTAGCATACGCACGGACACTCATCATCTTGTACGTGTGTATCTCCCATAACACGTAGCGCGTAACAAATATAGCACCTACAGGGTAAAGTTTCTCTTACAAAGTTAGACATGACACTTAACCTCGCTCCGAAATCCAACAACCTACTGCAATTCCTCTCTAACACCTCAAACTAATGACAAACGATCTGAAACTAGTCAAGGTACATGCAAACAAATCAAAATATACTAAAAGACTCATAATTTAATCAATTAGAAACAAATTCCTAACTCCACATGAAAATTCAACAAAGTCAACCCCCGGGCCACGCAAACGGATTTCGAAAATTCTCGAAGATTAATATTACTCATAGCAACATGAACTCAAATATATAATTTATTCCAAATTCAATTCCCAATTTTGTGGTCAAAATTCAAATATACCATTTCTAAGTTTTCTTCCAAAAACTTTCTCTAATTTTCATATTTAAATTCATATATAATCCATGTATGTGGCTCACAATGAATAGGAATCATTTACCTTGTGATAGATAAAGAAAAGCCTCTCCAAAATCGCCACAAAATCGGCTCCAATGAGAGAAATGATATAAAAATGAGCTAAGTCTCGATTTACTAACATATACACTGCACAAATGTTACCTATCACGATCGCAGTCAAAAGCCTCACGATCGTGTAGCAAAGACATTCCTGATGACCAAAATAACTTACGTGATCGCGTCTGACATTCCGCGATTGCGAAACACGAATAATCGCTCCACAGCGAACACGGGAACTCTTCGTGTTTGCGAAGACCAACTCTCCCCAGCTCGGTTTCAATCTTACACGAACGTGGACCTCGACACGCGAATGTAGAGCCCCAGCCCAGGCCATTATGTGACACTGGAGCAGTACCCCGATCGCGAAGAACATCAGCCCTCCATCTCCATATCACACTTCGCGATCACGATCGTGACACACCATTCGCAATCACGATGCATACCAAAGACACCAGAAACTAGCAACTACAAATCAAAGGGAAATGGTCTGAAACCATCCCCAAACATACCCGAGGCCCCTGGAACCCCATCTAATCATACCAACACGTCCTTATACCTTATCTAAAGGCTCAAAATGCATGAATAACAACAAAATCGAGAAGCTACGATCAAAATCCTTTTCTTAAATTTCAAACTTTGTCGAACGCATATGAATCACACTTAGACATTTCGGATCACGACCAAACTTCACACACAAGTTCGAATCAACTAAATGAACCTATCCAAGGTCCCGAAACACCACTTGGAGTTTGATAGGAGTAAAGTCCACTCCAAGTCAAACTTAACAAATTCAAAAAAAAACTTAAAAATGAAAACATCTGACAATAAGCGTTGAATCGCTCCCAGACCATCCGATACTCAACCCGAACATACGCCCAAGTCAAAAATCACCTTACAAACATATAGGAACCTTCAAATCTCGATTTCAAGTCCCTTTACTCAAAAGTCGAACCTTGGTCAACTCTTCCATTGAGAATTATTCTTCCAAATCAACTCCGAACATCTCGAAAATCGAAACCAACTGCACATGCAAGTCATAATACATATATTGAAGATACTCAAGGTCACAAACCGCCGAACAACATGCTAGAGCTCAAAACGATCGGCCGGGTCATTACATTCTTCCCTACTTCAACATAAATTCGTCCTCAAATGTGCCAAGAGTCGTCGCCAAGCTGGCGAATCACTGACAATAAGCGTTGAATCGCTCCCAGACCAACCGATACTCAACCCGAACATACGCCCAAGTCAAAAATCACCTTACAAACATATAGGAACCTTCAAATCTCGATTTCAAGTCCCTTTACTCAAAAGTCGAACCTTGGTCAACTCTTCCATTGAGAATTATTCTTCCAAATCAACTCTGAACATCTCGAAAATCGAAACCAACTGCACATGCAAGTCATAATACATATATTGAAGATACTCAAGGTCACAAACCGCCGAACAACATGCTAGAGCTCAAAACGATCGGTCGGGTCATTACATTCTTCCATACTTAAACATAAATTCGTCCTCGAACGTACCAAGAGTCGTCGCCAAGCTGGCGAATCACTATATTACTCCTCGTGCACATACCTGTGCCACCTTAATCAATATGAACATATTAGCTCAATCCCGACTGAAGATCCTTCCTGCTACCTTAGCCCACAAGCCTTAGACCTAAATTCCAATATCTGAATTTCCTATGAGGTATGATTCTTGCATTCATACACTGTACCAACCTCAACAAGTTGTGCCAAAGCATAATCATAGACCCAAATTGTAACAAACCAATGTACCGCATAGCTTATATGCCTATAGTAATATCTTCCAACCACAATAGATGCAAATATTTGAAGCTGGTAACTGTAATATACCTCAAGACACATAAAATCCCTATTCCAACCCTTGCAACACTGCAACAATGAAAGAGATGTGCAGAAACTCATAACCACCCGTCAAATCAATAAATTATGGAGTTCTTCTGCTCGACAAGAATCATTGTTGCATTCTAAACTGATTAGTGATATTCTTCCTCCAAACATATACTATACAAAGCTGATTGCGCTGATTCCAGGTCCAATAACCTCGTCTCCCCTAGTATAAGATACTTGACTGACAACCACATCAAACACTATCAAAGATCTCATACAACGTCATCCATGCGCCAACAAGCCACACTCAAATATGACCATTAAGGATAGGAAACCCAAGTACCATAACTATCCAGCATGCATAAAAGATATAACAACCAAACAAAATGCTATGAATATATCCCATAGAGGATAAGCAAAATGCACAAAATAAGTATAAGAAATCGTACACAACATCACACCATTGTGGTGCGCAATCTGATCCACACATGATACTGTTACAACATGCAACCCAATCCGAACATCTTACTTGTGGCGGAGTTCCACCCGATTCACACATAATAATTTTCATGGGAATACCCATCAAGACAAAATACTCATACTCACTAGACACACATATATCAACCCCAAGCATGCCAAGTGCATAAATATAACCCTGGGGAGACATATAGCAGAATGCGTCACAAAAAAGGCTAAGCACGACTAAGGTGCAATAAACAAACCAAAATCTCGAGAGTCATCTTGCTCATATAACACCACAAGCCTACACAGGACCACAACACGCGTGTGAATAATAAAGCTACCTCACAACCCACATAATATAAAAGAGTAACATATGAAATAGATGATTACATGAATAACATCCACCACGTACGAAGACTCATCCATAGACAAATGGTGTGCTGAATAAACACATTTGATTTGGTGTAGAATATACATTCACATTAGGCCCGCTAATGGAACTCTAAACTGATTACGAACATCTCAAAATAGGTAACTATCCTTTCTAGATCCGCAATAACCCTATTCATGACATATACAATCAACCATTAAACCTGAACAAATTTCCACAGTTCGTAACCAAAGGAATAGTGCGTCTCTCAGACATACCCTCTCCAATATGTGACAGTACAAGAATCTTCATACTCGATCTCAATCCCTCCCACAAGAATGACTGACACATCACACCTAGACAATCATCCCTATGGAGATGCTCCTACAACCTTCTGCACCAAGTAACAGAATATGTACATCCATGGCTACTAACCATGTTATTTTTGTAGTGCTAGTCAAGCATCCGCAAATTAATACATAGTGCCTCTTCCACAACACACATCATTCTCAGGCGACACTGAAATTGTGCCAGCATACTCTGAAAATCTGAAATATCTCCCGATGCCTCGAACTCGTGACCACCTTATCAAACTGAACCACAACCTTGACCCTTCAATCCCAATTCCACACAGCTTACCGCATCAATTATGCTATTATGCGAGAGTACGAGAATCCCATAATAAATACGGAATCACCAGTAGAATGTGTAATCCATCGACTAGAAACCTTCCACTTAACTCCTCTTAGGAGAGAAATTGCAACTCGCAACCAACTTCCCATAACCGTAGAAGACAAAAATCTCAAGTCACGGTCAAAACTGTCACAAACTGTTTGGGACTCGTTTGCATACAACCAAGCCATCAGACTAAATCCATCTAACTGAACCAAGTCACCAAAATAGCCAAGCCTACAAGTATTGGCATGAAACACATGTATGGCCTTATCATGCCGAAGGAACCGATCATTTCCCTTATCATGCTAATCGAAGCCATTGCTAAACTGACCCAATTTCTTTAGATTTCCTCTAACTTGTCTTCAAATTAACAATTATCATTTCCAACACACCATGGATCTCAGTCAACACTCATCTCGAGTGACCCCAACTCACAAGACCACATTATCTCAATACTCATAAGTTACTTTACACCTTCTCGTGCACTCAATAGTACCTCCAACTAATACACCATTTCCAAAGAGACTTTCTACAAACCTGAAGTTGTTTCTTCCATCCCTCTAACACTACCTGATAGACCCGATAATGATATAGAAATACTCGAAGTCTTTCTTCATAATCTGTTGCAAATCTCAACACGTAGCCATGCAATGAACCCGAATATCCCTAGGCACCATACCTTTAATCTTGAACACACTAGTACCATTATGGAGAGTCGCTCACTCTGACCTGGTCCCGAACCGATAACCAAACAAGCCAAATGACTACTGCTCTGTTAGCACATAATACTACAAAAGAAGCAACCGAATGAATCCTTTCCCTTGCATATCACATCCACAAGGAATATCGAAAATGAGTCATGCTAAAACCTTTATGAATTTTTAAGGCAAAATGTTACACACGTCCATCATATTCCTTGCTCGAGTTACCCCTGATGTCCTCCTCCTCAAGTCATAACTAATCCACTAACGTACGAAAATCCAGAAACTATCAAAAGCACATGACCATGCAATCTAATCATCGATTGTAGGCTCCCCCACTTGGCTTTGAACCATAATCACATAACCCAAGAACCCACAATGACTTCTCCTCCTTCGTTACCCCAATCTCGCACTGTTACTTAGCCAAATTTCTCGTAAGTTCTTGTTGCACTAATCATAACACCCCTCAAATTATCAGCCCCAAATGCACACTCAACCTCATGACAGTTGTGCCACCTTCTTCAAGAGATCCAGACCCTCATCGCAGTACATGCCTCCCGTTGGATAGAAGGTAAAACTATGAGACGAACCTCATAAGAAATCATGCAACCCCTAACCTTCTCACAGGAGATAGCCTGCCTGTGTAACCCCATATCGACATGCTCTAACGACATTGTCATAGTTATAACCATTATGAAATCAGTTAAACCTCTTGAGTCCACACTAGTCTACCAGCTGTAAGAGTACGTTCATTCCACTAACATCAACTGAAGGTCGAACAATACGTTTAATACTCAAAGTTACATTGCATCCCAAAACGATAATCAAGCAATCACATTCCTCTACATTCCAAGCAAACTCTTTTTGCTACATTCGAACTTCCTAAGTATAGAAGCCACCATATCAAACAAAATACACAGACTTAGTCCTTTGTCCACCATGACCCAAAACAGACTAAGCTTTCTCAAGCATGTGGATACCCTACCACAAAATCCATAAGGATACGCTCCAAACTTCCAACCTGGTCTAGCCATGTACCGAATCAACTACTCGAGCTATGCTGCTCATACTTGACCTGCTAACAATTCAATCACCACGAGACATATCCAACATTGTCCTTTTCATCCCGTGCCACCAATAATGCCGCCCCAAATCACGATCCATCTCCGTAGCACCCGAACAAATAGAATGCCATCAACTCTAAGCCTCCTCAAGAATCATCTCCCTCGAACAAATCAACACTGGAAACACAAGTTCGACCCTCAAGTCACAACATGATGTTATCTCCGACAACCGCTTCTTAGTTACCAGATCCCAACACCATGCCCCCAAATACAAACGAATGAAGACCATCATACTGAAGAGCCTTAATGCGCTCAAACAAGGATGACCAACACAACAACACAAACATGAATTCCACCAAGTTTGAAAATATCGAATCTCGCAACTCTGTCAACCAAAGCCTGAACATCCGTAGCCCATTATCTATCCTATTCTGGAATTAAATACCAAACTTCCAATCACGAACCAAATAATCCTCCTCCTAAAGCATTCACTATCGCAACACATAAGTAAACACCCTACCATTTACACCAACACTACGTGATAACAATGCGAGAAACATCATAACATACCTTGTACAATCCTAAACCCGTGGGAAACACCAACACTAGGATGAAATGACTGAACACCCCTATACAAGGTGACAATAGTAGTCCACCCTCCTAACGCAGGGCAAAACATCCTGCACCACATATATAGCATCACCATAACTCGTTGGTGCCCAACTGATATCGAATGACCGACATCACGTACGAATGAGTAGGAAGGAACTGAAGAGGAAAGCTTCAACTGAAATCAAGTCGCACGATGTGGAATAAAGAAGGGAAGTTCTCCTAATAGTCTTGTAGCCTCTCGAAGATAAGTACAGACATCTCTGTACCGATCCGCAAGACTCTACTAGACTTTTTCATGACTTGTGAGGCCTAAGTGAACCTAGTGCTCGAATAACAAGCTATCACGACCCAATTCCTACCATAGTCCATGATGGCGTCCAATGTTGTCGTTAGGTAAGCCAACATTTAATTGACATACCAATCGTTAGTCCATAACAAATTCTATAACAAGTGATGAAATTAATAAGAAGAATCATTCTATTTTTATAGTAAAACACTGATATTATCTTAAATATTCAAACATGGTTAAAATACAAATACAAATATCATAAAAGAAATATAACCAAGAACGAGAATCTAAATCCCCAAAACCCGGTGTCACAAGTGCATGAGCATCTACTAGAATATACGATACTACTAAAACAATTGTCTGAAATAGAAAATAGATAGAATATAGTAAATGAATAGGACAAGGACTCTGTGTGCTGCGGATCGTAACATGGAATGTAACTCACCAAAGAGTCTCCTCAGCAGCTATGCCTACGCACCAAGATGACCACCGAATGTACCCTGCTTAGTACCTACACAAGTAGAGCAGAAATGTAGTATGAGTACGTAAATCAACGCATACCCAGTAAGTATCTAGCCTAACCTCAAATAAATAGTGATGAGGGATCGACATCAACACTTACTAGTGGTCCAATAATCAAAATACAATAAACGTAGACAAGGATGAAGCATAGAAAGTAAAAGTAACGAGAACAGATATATGTGTATAACACGATCTTCAACAAAAGAGTAAATACGAAATCCTCAAATACAGAATACTACCTTAAATGGAATACGCATATGATCAATAACAAATAAAATGTCAAATCTCAAGTCACGAAAACTCATAGGTATAGTAACTCCTTATCGAATATTACGCACAATTCTGCCGAGGTGAACGGTCTGATCCCATAAGAGTGATCGTACAATATCCCGTTGTGGAGCGCAATCCCATAATACCGTCGAGGTTGTACGACCCGATCTATAGATGCATTTCATAATACTACCTAGGCGAACGGCTCGATCCCAAAATGGTACTGCTGAGGCATTCAACTCGATCCCATAATAAGACTACTGAGGCATTCAGCCTGATCGCATAAGTGAAACTTTTGACGGGTCACTCGCCCAACTCACGAATATGCAAGTGAGTTATGAAATTCAAGAAACTTTCAGAAAAATACGTACGACGCGGGATAATTCCGTAAGAGAAGGTATAATTTCCAAGGGCTAATCAAGTAGCACATCAAGTATCTAAAATATCAAGTTCAAGACTCCAGGCAAGTCTAGTCTCAGGTTAAAATATAAATTAAAGCATTTAAATAGGCAAGAGTAACTCAAGTAGTACAATTAAAATGGTGTGAGTCTAATTCTACCTAAGCCCAATAATATAGCATATGCACGAACACTTGTCACCTCGTACGTGCGTAGCTTCTATAACATGTAGCACGTAACAAATATAGAACCTATAGGATAAATTCCCTCTTACAAGGTTAGACGGAAGACTTCCCTCGCTTTGAAATCCGCTAACCTATCTAACACCTCAAACCAATGCCAAACGATCAGAAACTAGTCAAGGAACGTGCAAACCAATCAAAATATACTCAAAGACTCGTAATTTAATCAATTAGAAACAAATTCCCAGCTCCACACAAAAAGTCAACAAAGTCAACCCCCAGAATCACGCGCCCGGATTATGAAAATTCTCGAAGATAAATATTATCCATAGAGCCCACTCTCAAATATATAATCTATTCCAAATTCCATGCCAAGTTTCAAGGTCAAAATACAAATATACCATTTCTACGTTTTCTTCCAAAATCTCACAATTTTCACTAATTTCCATGTTTAAATCCATATATAATCTATGTATTTAGCTCAAAATAAATAAGAAATCACTTATCTTCTGATAGATCAAGAAAGTACATCTCCACAATCGCCCCAAAACTCCAATGAGAGAAATGAGATATTAATGAGCTAAAGTCCTGATTCGCTAACTTATACATTGCCCAGGCGTTACCTATCACAATTGCGATCAAAAGCCTCGTAATCGCGAAGAAAAGACACCCCTAGTGATTAAAATAGACTACACAATCGCTTCTGACATTCGCAATTGCAAAACATGAACAACCCCTCCACCGCAAACGCGGGACCTCTTCGCATTTGCAAAGACCAACTCTCCCCAGCCTGGCTTCAACCCTACGAGAACGCGGATCTTGACGCGCAAACGCGAAGCTCCAGCCTAGGCCACTGCATGACCGCAGAGCATCACCTGCGATCACAAAGAACAAAATCCCCCAGCTCCATATAACCCTTCACGATCGCGACGCACCATCCGCGATCACGATGCATACAAAAGACACCAGAAATGAGCAACTGTAAATCAAGGGAAATAGTATCAAACACACCCGAGGCCCCCAAGACCCCGTCCAATCACACCAACAAGTCCTTATACCTTATCCTAACTTATCTAAAGGCTCGAAATGCTACTAATAACATCAAAAACAAGAATCGATGATCAAAATCCTTCTCTTAACTTTCAAACTTTACCGAACGCCTCTAAATCACACTTAGACATTTCGGATCAAGACTAAACTTCACATACAAGTTCCAATCAACTAAATGAACCTATTCAAGGTCTCGGAACACCACTCGGAGTCTGATATCACCAAATTTCACTCCAAGTCAAAAATAACAAATTCAAAAAGAAAACCCTTCAAAATGCAAACTTCCGACAATAAGTGTCGAATCGCTCCCGGTCTGTCACGCCCATACTTGGGGAGGCGTGTCCGGCAACCGGTGTCATACTCAGCCTGAGCGTACCACTCTGTAACTGTAAACTCTGGAGTGTTAGCCTTGAACTTAGGCCAACGAGGCCTACCTGCAAGCTAGAAATACCAATCAAGGCCGATGAAGCCATATTTTAAATCTTCTGAAAATAATGTTTATCTCATCCGACGGGTAGACATACCTGATAAGTGGGGATTTTGACTACTTATTAGCACCTTTTTGCTTTCATTTTAGTCCAAAAGTGCTTAATTGTGTTCCGGTAAACTGATGAAATGTGCTTAATTACCGGAATATTGGAAGATGAGATCCCAAGATGAAATCTAACTCAAGAAGGAGTGATTTGAACACAAGGACAAAAACAGGCACAAAAGCTCACAAGTGCGGACCACAGATTATCAGCTGCGGCCACAGGATGTGAAGAAACGCCCATCAGAGAAGTATGAAAAGTGTTGTCCGCACATGATATTT
The DNA here is from genome assembly GCF_000390325.3 of Nicotiana tomentosiformis. Classification (NCBI taxonomy): domain Eukaryota; kingdom Viridiplantae; phylum Streptophyta; class Magnoliopsida; order Solanales; family Solanaceae; genus Nicotiana; species Nicotiana tomentosiformis. The sequence goes on from NC_090820.1 coordinate 43,604,366, forward strand.
GTGGCCGCAGAAACTGGGTAAGAGCCAAAGTTCATAGAACCTGCATCTCAAGTTCAACAAAAGTGCGGACGCAAAAGAACAGCTTCGCAGCCGCAGTCACATTTGTGTGGACCGCAGAAGAGCAAAGTGCAATCGCAGACACATTTGTATGGACTGCAGAAAGAGAGAAGTGCGGCTGCAGTTCAGAATTATGCGGCCGCAGATTCCCACTCCTGTCAAGCTGAAGAAAAGTGCGGACCACACATGGAATTGTGCGGCCGCAGAACTTCCGAAAGGGCATTTTTTTCTGAAAATTCCAGCCCTGTATAAATAGAAGAGTTTTATTTTTTTTAGGTTAAGTTTGGACAGCAGCTGCTACACTAGACAGTTTCTTTTACTCTTTTAGTAGTTTTTGCTATTTTGAGCTTTTTGAATATTGATTTTATCATTTTAATTATCAATATGGGTTTTATTATCATTTCTTCTTCTATTTCTTCTATCTTAAGCATGAGTAGCTAGATTTTTACTAGGGTTGTGACCCAACCCTAGAGTGTAATCTTAATGGGTATTTGATTTATTACTTATTTATGGTTGGGTGTTTATTATTTAACCTTGTTCTTGCTTTTAATTATAGAATTAATGGTTGCAAATATTAGTTCATGCCTATTTCACTCGGTCTCTACTTGAGAAAGAGAGACTTAGTCTAGAAAAACTTGGCTAACAAGAAATTGGGTAAATCGAGAGATTGATAGTCCTAATTAAAGGGTTGAACCTAGAGATAGTAAAACCTGACTTGAGCCTTGTATCAACCATTTTATTCAATACCCATTTGGACTTGAGAAAGCCAAATTGGGCAAAATCACTCTCTGACCGAGAGCTATTGAGTGGGTACTCGAGTGTTGATATCTATAATATATCCCGACCAATAAAATAAACTTTAAAGTTTACAACCCGTTAGAAAAATACCTAGGTGAAGGTCATAGCCCTAGGCCTTTTACATCATTTGAAAAACAACAACAAAAACACTTTCCTAGTTTCAATTCTTAGTTTGTAATTTTAGCTTAAATTAGCCTAGAAACAACCCAAGTTTGTGGAAGTGCAATTTGAGATATTTCAAGCTCATACACTATAATATATACCCCTAAGTCCCATTCATACCTCCTTGTGGAAAATCGATCCCAACTCGTTGTTGGGTATTACTATTGCATCGACAGTTTCATAACCTTAAATAGAGGTGTGACTTAGATGAGACCAATACCCAAAATCACATATACATAATTGTGCAGGCTGACGAGGCTGCCATGAATGTCTAACACCAGCAATACCAAACTAAACATGTACACAGGGCTGGCAAGGCCACAATACTGATATACAAAATATACAGGACCCGTCTATAAGCCTCTAAAGATAACAGAATTGTATCATGGTCTGGACAGGGCCTCGACTTACCCACAAACCTATATATATATAATGGGCTCCAAAGTCTAGACATGGTAACTCGGGAGAGTACAGCTTACCAATCAGGCTGATGTTTAACTCTGTCTACTGGGAAGGTCTATCCGGTTGTATATGAGGACCTGCAAGCATGAAATACAGCGTCCCCGACAAAAGAGACGTCATTACGAAATAATATACCAAGTATGTAAGGAAATAAAATAACTGAAAGTTGAGATTGAATTGATAATATAATAACTGAAAGTAACTGGTAGTCAAAGATGATCTGAAGAAATGCTTACCTGTTGATACTGACTCAACTCTCTCAATATAGTAAGTAAAACAGATGTCCAATCCTATAAGGCTCGGTACATGTAACTGCTCTGCCGTAGTAGGATCACTCATAAGCGCCTCGCCATACTAGGCTTGGTATCTCACCCATTCTAGGCTCGATCATAGGCGCTCGACCACAGTAGGCTCGGTATATAACTTACCATCTGATCTGAGGTTGTCCAATAGGGGCCTACCCATTAATTATAGCTTGGTGGTGGTGAAAATACTGTAATATATATATATATATATATATATATATATATATATATATATATATATATATATATATATATAGACCCTCTGATCTCTTGACTGAAAGTAGACAATACATAATTGAATATAAATTCTCGATAAGGAAGAATACTATAACTTATGAGACTAGGATAATGTACATAAATTCAGGAATACAAACTTCTCTTTATGTCTCGTTATCAAACACATGTAGTTACGAGATCATGCCAAAATGAAGGAAAGTTTTAGCCTTAACATACCTTATCCATGTTGAGTCCTCAATACTTTCCAAGCAACTTTTCAAACAACTCAACTCAATCTACCATAGCACAAGGAGATTCAAAATCACTGCTAATTAAAGGCTAAGTCTGCAATTTAAGCTAGTAGCTTGTTTACGTAAATTCGTGCAACATCTCCTCTGTAACAGGGGCCTCTTTCAATACCATATACCAATAACAACAACCAGACCAATCCATCAACATATAAGTATCAATAACAAGACACCATATAACAGTAACAAGTCACAACTACTTTACGACGAGCGACAAGCTCGAATTAAATTCTTTTAGCACTCTTCAGCCCTATTATCATTCATTATTGAAATTAATAATATATCCAATCTACTAACCAATACTTTTTAAAGAATTTTCAATCTTCTACTCAATTTCAAAGTTACCCGAAATACCCAACACAAGATAATATCACTATGGACAACTTTCAAGTACTTTATAGCCATTTTCTTTTCTAGTTACCAATTTGCTCAACAAGATTGACACGTAAACCAACATAATCATACTACCTATATCATAGCTTGTGCTGGCAAAATGAGCCCATATTTTGTCAACCCGCCCAATCCACCCATATTTTAGTGGGTTGGATGAGTGATATTTAAGTTGGGTAAAATTTAGACTTCAACCCATAGAAATATGGGTATTCATGGGTAAAATGTGGGTAAAATATGTGGTAGCCTAATGGGTTATCTTCCAACTTTTGCTCACTCAAAACACATGATATTTTTAAATTGAAAATGCTATAAAGTTAATCCAACTCCTCTTCCTTCGTAAGTTTTCATGATGTAAAAAAAGAATTTTCTTTCATTTCAACAAAGTGATGTAGAAAAAGTATTTTCTTTCATTTTAACAAAATGAGTATTTTCTTTTCATGGTGTAGAAAAAAATTTCTTTCATTCAACAAAATGAGTACTTTTCTCTTCATATTATAGAAAGAGTACTTTCTTTTTCAACCAAAAAAATAGTATTTTCTTATTAGTTACGGAGCACAAATTTTAACATTGCCTTGTGGGAAAACGTAAAGCAACACATTAGTTCATTCGAGTTTGTGTAAATTTTAAAAGAATAATTAAATTCTTGAAGGAAATAAAGTCTTAAAAACGTTGGGTATTTGGGGAGGGGGTGGGGGGAGAGGGGAAGCACAGAAAACATGAGAATTTGGAGGAAGGGGGGGTGATGAGAGTAGAATAAAATACTATTTTCGAAAAAAGTATTTTCTATTCTCTAACTAAACACTAGAAAATATATCTGGAAAAATGTTTTCACTCACCAACTAAATGAGGAAACATAAGTGATAAAATCACTCATTTTTCAGAAAAACATTTTCCATGAAAACTATTTTTCGTGGAAAATATTTTCCTTCATACCAAACACACCCTAAGAATTTGTATTTTTGCTCTTATTCCCTTTTTATTATTATTACTATTATATTATTATATATCTTTTAAATTTGTTTAATTTTATATTGGATTGCAGACATATATGAACAAGGTGAAAAATACACAGAGCTATTTATTATTAGTGATTATTGCTTGAAGTGCATTAAGCATATTTTCTTCCTAAAATGAAAATTGTCATACTATTTTATAGAAGAGTAACTTAAGTTTTCAATATGATAGTCAAATTTGAATAAATTTAATGAAGAAGAGTATAAAATATTCCAGTTAAGATTATGTCACTAAATAATCTAAGCAAAAGAAAACATATAAATTGCACTTGAAAAAATATTACACTTACATAATATGGGTTAACCCATATTCAACCCGCCCACTTGATACCCAAACTATTTTTTACCGCATGAAATATGGGCGGGTTGAGACCCAACCTATTTTTGCTCAACACATTTTTAACTTGCCCATATCGGACCCAACTCGCCAATTTGCCACCACTAATCATAGCCAATTTATTTCCCATAATTTCTAGCCACTTAAAGTTCATAAGAGTAACTTTCAAAACAAACCATCAAGAACAACATCTCAAGTTAATCCAAGTATTATCTTGTAGTTTATCATCCTAACGACTTAACCAACATACAAGAAATCTTAAGTACAATTATTAGGATGTTATACTCACTTTAACCAGTAGCAACAACTTGAAATTTCATCCATACACAACCCACAATAATCCTCAATGACAACACAACCTCAAAGAGGTGTTGTTCTTCATTAGGACTAATTTTTTATGTTGAATTATGGTGTAACCACTTGAATTCGCCTTCAAACCCTTTAGGAATATGTTTAGGAGGGTTAAGAGGAGTGTAGGTATTGGGTCTAAAACTGATAAATAATGGTCATCCAAATCATTTTTAAAGTGAGGTAGGTCGACCATCGCCTAAGTGGGTCCCATAGGGAGTTGCTTGTGCAGTCTCGCAAAAATATGATTATCTCTATACTCCAATGTGGTATCGACAAAAGGTTTAATGCATTAGAAACTAGACTCTTAGATCTTAAATTTGGTGAGTGGATCATTCCGTAGCTCGAAGTATATTAGGAGAAAATCTCAATGAAATTGAACCCACAGTTCAATACAATTTATGAATGTAACTTGTGACGACTTTCATCGACTTTTGTTTCACAACTCGCTTGACTTCAAAACTTAACACACGACTATCATACGACTAAAATACCTCATAAAATAACCTTCTGATAATATTAATCACCGTAGTCTCACCCCAAAGTACGGGTTATAACATTCTCAACTTGCCAACTTTCGACGAAACTTATTTTCTTTGTTATTCGTTTAGCATCTAAACCTTCCAACCCTCTTGGTACTTGTAATTCATGATCTTACGTATTTGTAACCTCCAAGGTAACATGATTAACTTACTTTGTGCACTTTCAAAGATGATTTCATTTCTGATCTTACATCACTTGTCTTATGATGTACTTTTACGGATGAAAACATGGGGTGTAACATCATTTTCCTAACCTCACCCGCTAGGTAAGCCAAATAACAACAATCCGATTCAATTAATATTTAACTGACTCTAATACACTCCCCAAGGACTGGTAGTACAAATCATGAGCTTCTAAGATTAGAATTTACAAAGTTAGTGTGAAATAAAAATACGTCATTTCTTTGAAATATACATGAACAAATTTAAAAATTCTAAAGCTACCTTGAACAAAAGGCAGCTTTGACTGGATCCCAGGTACATCTTCAATTTTAGCTCCTGCCATGTACAACAGCATCAACATCCGAAATCTGCACGCAAGGTGCAGAAGTATAGTATGAGTACAACCGACCCCATATACTCAATAAGTAACAAACCTAACCATAGGTTGAAAGTAATGACGAGTTTGTACCAAGGTCAGAGTCCACACCAATAACCAATAACATCTCATAACAATACAATTTAAAGCAGCACAAGTAATAACTCAATAATAAAATGTGTAGCTCGTATACAATTCCGAAACATAAACATATTCTTTCCAAGTATAACAGTAAAACTCAAATCTTTTGCCGAAAATCACCGAAAATATGTGTTAGTATGAAATCTGTGATTTTTCTTAAAAAATAACGACGGATAAGAAATTTTATTATCAGATGGCATGAGGAAAAATACTTATATATGCCTACATATCAAGTATGCACGTCTAATGCAATGCGGCACAGTGATGAACAAATGTACTCACACTCTCAGAGTACTCAATCTCACTGTCTCGCATTTCTACTCATCACGCTAAATATTCAGCACACTCAGTCACTCGGCACTGTACAGGGCAGATCCAGCCCAAATATAAATGACAACTCACGCACAGTCACTCAGTATTGTATATGGCCAATCTAGACTAGGGAAGATCCATCCCTCAATATAAATAATTAGACAAGATCCATTCCCATGTGTAAATGCTTAGGGAAAATCCGTCCCAAATGAAAATGATTAGGGAAGATCCATCCCAAATGTAAATGCTTAGGGAAGATCCATCACGAATATAAATTCTTAGGCAAGATCTATGCCCAAATGTAAATGCTTAGGGAAGATCCATCCCAAATGTGAATGCTTAGGCAAAACCCATGCCCAAATGTAAATGTTTCGGGAAGATCCATCCCAAATGTAAATGCTTAGGGAAGATCCATCCCAAATGTAAATGCTTAGGGAAGATCCATCCCAAATGTAAATGCTTAGGCAAGATCCATGCTCAAATGTAATTTCTTAGGTAAGATCCATCCCAAATGTAAATGCAATTGCGCTCACTGTGGGGGGTGCAAACTCTGGAGGGGCTCCTTCAGCCCAAGCACTATAATAAGCCAGATCCAGGCATAAATAAATAAAAACAGGCTAGGGCGTGCAGCCCGATCCCAAAATAATAAAATATATAAAGCCAATATGGCCTGCTGCGGCATGCAGCCCGATCCCGTAATATCCTCACAATCAGGCCCTCGGCCTCACTCAGTCATCAATCTCTCTAAGTCTCTTGGGGCTCACAATGTCATGAAACTAGCCCAAAATGATGACATGATGTATCAATAAGTAACAATAGAGAGTGAGATAGGATATGTAATGAATGAATATGACTGAGTATGAAATTACAGTTTAAACATATAATTCGACAGCAGAAATGACCTCAGTGGGTCCCAATAATACCAACATTTGTCTAAGCATGATTTATAACATGAGTCATAGCTCAGTTTCTCTAACACATTAAAAATACAAGTTAACTGACTATAAAACTCTACGGAATCGACTGAGTCTCAATTTTTACTGTGCACGCCCATACGCCAGTCACCTAGCATGTGTGTCACCTCCCAAATAATTCACATAACATATATAATCAGAGTCCATACCCTCATCTTCAAGTTTAGAAGAGTTACTTACCTCGAACAAGCCGAATCCAATGTCGAGCAAGCTAAAGAATGCTCCGGGAATTTCATTCCGCATGTTTCCACCTCTGAATGCCTTCCTATCTCCTCAATTCAAATCCAACGATCCGAAACTAAAATTCGCCCCTTAATGACACTACAATAATCCACTACACTTAGAAACTTCAATCTACAATATCAACATCCAATGGGACCAGCATTAGTAACCAATTCCAAAGTTTAGGCCATTTAGACACTTTATCGAACACCTAGTAGGCATAAATCTCTACATCTCTTAACCATAGAATTAGTTCATCCAACTACCACTATTTACCAACCATTTATCCCACAATAAGTCCTTAACAATTTATACTCCCAACATCACATGCGTGACCAACCATTCACGCCCAACAACCAAAATACCATCAAATAATCACTTTTAAATCTCTACAATAATTATGCATTTAGATTGGAAACTTATGGATTCCATTCACCATCCCATGAGTTCCAATACTTAATTCATACTAATATTCTCATAATAAATCCATGCATGTAAGTCTAAGGGTGTAGGATTACCTTTTGGAAGAAGTCTTGCTAAAACTCTCTTTTGAGTTCTTGAAGAAATTTCTGGAAGATCTAAGGATTTCATGGTGGATTGAATTAGTGTTAGGGTGGAATTGATGGAATGAAACACCAAATTAGTAGGGATTACTTACCTTGAAGATATGAGGAGTTGGAGGTCTTGAGAGAGTGGAGGAAAACCACAAAATTTGGCCAAGAGGAATAGGGAAAACGAACCCCCGAATTGACTTAAAAAGACCTCGGTTGGGGCGCACCCGGTCTGGTGAAGTGAGCCTCATGCAAAGGAATACATGATCCACGCCCGGTCTGGCGAAGCGATCCTCGCTTCGTTGTATGCCAAAATAACTGGGTGGTCTAACTTTAGTAATTTGATCATAACTTTTAGTAGGAAAGTCCAAATGATGAATGGCTTGATGCATTGGAAACTAGACTTAAAGGGCTACACTCTAGGCGCAGAACTCTTGGAATGTATCTTCACATTATGAGAGTTATACTCGTTCAAAGGTAGGTATTATATAAATTAAGACCCTTTTTCCACTTAATATTTCCAACTTTCGCCAATTAGTGCCGAAACCATCTAGACTTATCCAAATGCAAATCCGGGCATACACCCAAGTCCAAAATTTACCATCTGGACCTAACAGAATCATCAAAACTCCGATCCGAGGTCGAATACTAAAAAGTCAAAATTGGTCAACTTTTTCAACTTAAGGCGTGCAGCATGGAATTTATTCTTCCGAACTAATCCTGAAATACCTGAAAATCAAAACCGGCGATTCACACACGTCATAACACATCATAGAAGCTATTAAAGACTTCAAATAGTTGGAAGGAGCGTATATGTTCAAAATAACAAGTCGGGTCGTTACATTCTCCCCCACTTAAACATACGTTCGTCCTCGAACGTGCCAAAAGTTGTTCCTAAACTTCAAATCAATGTGTAACCTTACCATGAACATACCCGGGGGTGATCCCATGCCACCTTATTCCATATAGCCCTGACAACACAACATAATTGAAGATCATTACTTAAACCTTAGTCCGTAAAACTTATAACCCAATTTCCAACATCCAGAATTTCTTACAAGACCCGAATCTCACATCTACACAATGTATAAGTTTGAACAAGCTGTATCAAGCCATAACCATAACCCTAGATATAATCACATAACATACTACACAACTTGCATACTCGCAGCACCATTCCCGATTACAGTAACTACTCAAAACCAACCTGGTACTAGTATTAAACCTCATATCAAATAAAACCTCGTTCTAAAACCTTCGTACACTGCTGATAATGAAAGAAACACGCGGAAGCTCATGACCCCTTATCAGATTAACAAGTCATGGAGCTCTCTCACCCCAACCAGAACCATAATCATTTTCTAAGCCGACTTTTAATATTATCCTCTACAATATACTGTAATTAAACATGATAGTTCCCATTCTAAGTCCAACAACCTTATAATATTAAACACAACTATCCCACATACATGCCACACCAATATAACTCAAGCCAGAACTGCGCAATCTGTGTACCCAAAAATAGGAAATGTCTCGAAGAATAGAACCGTATTGCAAGTTCAACAAGCACCACCACAACCGCAATGCTATGAGCTCATCATATATAGTAGAATCAAGACACATGAATCTAATAATGGTAACCAACTCTCCTAGAGCTCACATCAATATCAACTGCACGGACAACTCATGTGCTATAGTATCAATATCTGGACCTGTATAGACAACTCACGTGCCAATAATATCAGTATATGGATCCGCACGAACAACTCACGTGCCAATAACATAATCCGCCTGGCATGGTCACGGCCTCCAGTCCAAGCATATCATACAGGAGAAAACAAATAAGTGCACATGTATATGATAAATGAAATAAGAATCACATGCTCTTGGACTGGTACAAATAACACGCCATAGAGTTGGCATGTGCAAAGTGTACTATCACAACTCAAATCGGCAATTTAACGCAGAAATAGTAACTACCAAGTTTATTCAGGCAATTAGCCTCTTTGTAACCTCAAGTATGGCTCATATAGTTCTCAACAAAGGTACAAATGCGTGAACGTTATAACTTTAAGCTTAACAGTCAACCTAGGCATATCATAGCCTAAGCATTTTTCCGAGTATGAATATTTGTCCTGATGCCCGCACATGGACTCAAACCTCACATATATATGTATTCGTAGCGCGTAGCTATCACAAATAATTAACGCAACCAGTGCCTCCACTGAGTTTAAATAAAATACTCACCTCAAATAGGCCGCAACCCTGAAACAATATGCTTCTGAGAACTCTCAGTCTCCAAATTCATAGCACATGAATCACCGTAACTGGTCCCAACTCCAGCACTCGAATGACTAACACATCTTTCATGCACGATCACCTCACGAGGAATACTTTTATAATTCTTCTGTTCCATATAGCAAAAATTTGAATACCAGCAGTCTATCAACTAGGTGAGGATTGCAATACCAACGAAACATTCGTAAGTCAAACACAATGCGCCTTCTGAAATGCGCACCCTTGTCAGGGATTACCGAGAAATTATAACATTCATCTAAATATCTAAAACTGGCCATGCTATCCAAAATTTGTGATCTTCCCTTCAAGACTGAAGTGCCACCTTGTACATGTAAATCTTAATCCCGCACAACACACCACATCTATCATGCCATCATATGAAAAGTACGAGAATCTCATTATCAACTTTGAGTCACCAGCAAATTACATACCCGGTTAGTTAGAAATCTTCCCTTTGCTCCCTTCTAGGTGGAAATCACAATACACAACACGTTCCTCACACCGGTAGAAAATATTCAGCTCAAAACATGGTGGAAACCATCAAGAACACTTTGAAATCCATTTGCACATAACCAAGCTATTAGAACTGAATTCTAACTCGACCTATCCACGTAGGTCACCAAACCCAAGAATATTGCCACCAAAACATATGTAGAGCCTCACCACATCATAATTACCCCCATAAATACCACAACCGAAACACCCACTCTGAAAATACCTTATGTGAATTTAAAAAATTTCTTCTTACCTTTCTTATACTTAAATCTAGACTCCATAGTCATACAGAATTACCGCAAGTCTCAGCACCATCAAATGCAAATCTCAGATTCTATTCATACACAAGTCTGAAAAAATTCTCAATTGCTATATATAAATCTCGAACCCATTAGAACCTTTTCGAGAGTCATCCACCCTGCTAAATTGCGCCGCCTAAACGGGCTGAAAGACATGTGCCTCATTAGCACAACAACACACAAAGAAGTAACATTGCTTTAACACCACCGATCAAATTCATACTCCGTGCACACTACATCCTTCAGAAACAACAACTCACTTATCTCATAATTTTCATATACTTCACAAAGTGCAATATAACCCATACCTAGGAATTTCATTACTCGAGTCATCCTCAATCTCAACCTTCGCAAGTCATAACGGATCTACAGTTATGCCTCATACCTAACACTAGTATATAACACATAACCGCGAAATCAAATCGCCAATAGTAGGCTCCCCCACTTGGCTCAAAGCCATATAATAAAATATTCGGTAACTCACAATACCCATACACTATTACTGCCATTATACCACAACGAGATTCAACTAAATTCTTCACAAGCTCATGCGACACAAACCATATAGTACCTCAAATCATCTGCTAAGCCTGCCTTCATTCTCGTGATGGTCAAGTCAACTTTATCAACCAACTTAAATTCAAATCTCGACACATATAACCCATTAGTAGAAAAGAAGATCTCCACACAACATTGTAAGAATCACACCTCCATCAATTACTTTGCATGTGATAACCCGCCTGCTTAGCCTCAAACTGGCATCTTTCTAAACCCTTGCACAACCACAACTACTACGCCATCCCTTAATTTCCCTGAGTTTGAACTCATTAACAAGACACGAGAATCAAATTCGTTCCAAAGTTAAACAACATGAAAGACCCTCCAATATACTCATAACTCAAGACTATACGTCACATCAAGGCAGACATCAAGCACCCCATAGCCCTTTTTTTTACATCTTAAGCAAACTCTTTTCATCACATTCAAACCATCTGAACACATCCTGTAGTCACGTCATACTCATCATTTAGACATTCCACCGCTCAACGAGCCACAAATTCAACTCATAGGGACACTACCGGACATATGAGTCCAAATGTACAAGTTCACACAACTGAAGCTGCCGAGCCTAAGCGGCAGACTAAACCTAGCCCCAAGTCCTCTAGACTGGCCCATTACCAAAACACCGAATACACATCTCGAACCTTGTTCATGGAATCACAAGTCGGTGATGCACACCTGATACCGAGCGCTCACATACGCATACGAGTGGAACGAATTCAAAGAGGTACGCTTTAAACTGAATCAATGTCGCACGATACAAAAAGGATGGGAAGTTTTTCCTAAATGCCCTGTAGCCTCTTGAATATAAGTATGGACATCATCATATCGATCTGCGAGACTCTACTAGACACTCATGACTTGTAGAACCAATGAACCTAGAGCTCTGATACCAACTTGTCACGACCAAAAATTTAACTAGTCGTGATGGCACCTAACCTCACCCGCTAGGTAAGCCAAATAACAACAATCCGATTCAATTAATATTTAACTGACTCTAATACACTCCCCAAGGACTGGTAGTACAAATCATGAGCTTCTAAGATTAGAATTTACAAAGTTAGTGTGAAATAAAAATACGTCATCTCTTTGAAATATACATAAACAGATTTAAAAATTCTAAAGCTACCTAGAACAAGAGGCAGTTGTGACTGGATCGCACGTACATCTTCAATGCTAGCTCCCTCCAAGTACATCAACATCAACATCTGAAATCTGCACGCAAGGTGTAGAAGTGCAGTATGAGTACAACTGACCTTATGTACTCAATAAGTAACAAACCTAACCTTAGGTTGAAAGTAGTGACGAGCTTGTACCAAGGTCAGAATCCACACAAATAACCAATAACATCTCATAACAATACAATTTAAAGCAGCACAAGTAATAACTCAATAATAAAATGTTCAGCTCATATACAATTCCGGAAAATAAATATTTTCTTTTCAAGTATAACAGTAAAACGCAAATTGTTTGCCGAAAATCACCGAAAATATGAGTTATTCTGAAATCTGTGATTATTCTTAAAACTTAAACAACAGATAAGAAATTTCATTATCAGATGGCATGAGGAAAAATACTTATCTATGCCTACATATCAAGTATGCATGTCTAATGCAATGCAGCATAGTGATGAACTCATGTACTCACACTCTCAGAGTATTCAATCTCACTGTCTCGCATTTCCACTCATCATGCTCAATATTTAGCACACTCTGTCACTCGGCACTATACAGGGCAGATCCAACCCAAATATAAATGCAACTGCGCTCATTTTGGGGGGTGCAGACTCCGGAGGGGCTCCTTCAAACCAAGCGCTATAATAAGCCAGATCCAGGCATAAATAAATAAAAGCATGTTGCGACATGCAGCCCGATCACATAATAATAAAATATATAAAGCCAATATGGCATGCTGCGGCGTGCATCCCGATCCCATAATATCCTCACAACACGGCCCTCGGCGTCACTCAGTCATCAATCTCTCTAGTATCCCGGGGCTCACAATGGCATGAAACTAGCCCAAAATGATGACATGATGTATCAATAAATAACAACAGAGACTGAAATATGATATGTAATGAATGAATATGACTAAGTATGAAATTACAGTTTAAACATATAATTCAACAGCAGAAATGACCTCAGTGGGTCCCGATAATACTAGCATTTGTCTAAGCATGATTTCTAACATGAGTCACAGCTCAATTTCTCTAACACATGAAAAATACAAGTTAATTGACTATATAACTCTACGGAATCGACTAAGTCTCAATTTCTACGGTGCACGCCTATACGCCCGTCACCTCCCAAAAAATTCACATAACACGTATAATCAAGGTTCATACCCTCAGCTCCAAGTTTAGAAGAGTTACTTACCTCGAACAAGCCGAATCCAATGCCGAGAAAGCTAAACAATGCTCCGAGAATTTCATTCCGCGTGTTTCCACCTCTGAACGCCTTCCTATCTCCTCAATTCAAAGCCAACAATCTGAAACTGAAATTCGCCCCTTAATAACACTACAACGATCCACTACACTAAGCAACTTCAATCTGAAATATCAACATCCAATGGGACCAACATTAGTAACCAATTCCATAATTTAGGCCATTTAGACACTTTATCGAACACCTAGTAGGCATAAATCTCTACATCTCTTAACCATAGAATTAGTTCATCCAACTACCATCATTTACCAACAATTTATCCCACCACTATTCCTTAACAATTTATACTTCCAACATCACATGCGTGACCAACCATTCATGCCAAACCAACAAAATACCATCAAATAATCACTTTTCAATCTTTACAATGGTTATGCATTTAGATTGGGAACTTATGGATTTCAATCACCATCCCATGAGTTCCAATACTTAATTTATACTCATATTCCCATAAAAAAATCCATTCATGTAAGTCTAAGGGTGTAGGATTACCTTTTGGAAGAAATCTTGCCAAAACCTCTTTTGAGTTCTTGAAGAAATATATTGAAGATCTAAGGATTTCATGGTGGATTGAGTTAGTTTTAGGGTGGAATTGATGGAATGAAACACCAAATTAGTAGGGATTACTTACCTTCAAGATGGTAGGAGTTGGAGGTCTTGAGAGAGTGGAGGAAAACCCCAAAATGATCCGCGCCCGGTCTAGCGAAGCGATCCTCGCTTCGCTGTCCGCCAAAATAACTAGGTGGTCTAACTTTAGTAATTTGATCATAACTTTTAGTAGGAAAGTCCAAATGATGAACGGCTTGATGCGTTTTGAACTAGACTCAAAGGGATACATTCTAGGTGCAAAACTCATGGAAAGTATCTTCACATTATGAGCGTTATACCCGTTCAAAAGTAGATGTTGTGCAAATTAAGACACCTTTTCCACTTAATATTTCCAACTTTCGCCAATTAGTGTCGAAACCTTCTAGACTTATCTAATGCAAATCGGGGCATACGCCCAAGTCCAAAAATCACCATCCAGACCTAACAAAATCATCAAAACTCCGATCCGAGGTCAAATACTAAAAACTCAAATTTGGTCAACTCTTTCAAATTAAGGCTTCCAGGATGGAATTTATTTTTCCGAACTAATCTCGAAACACCTTAAAATCAAAACCGACGATTCATACACGTCATAATCCATCATATGACGATATTCAAGACTTCAAATAATTACACCATAACACTTACTTTGGTTTATTATTATCAAGGTTTGCTACCCAACTCCAAGTTACTCTCTCGCAGCTTATCCTATATGTATAAATCTAAGTCCTTTAATGCTTCCTCATTATTGTGCATCTTAAGAATGACAACCAAATCTCATCTCATACTTTGGAACTTTTTTCTATCTATTGGTTATTCACCTTAATGTTGATGATCTATAATCAACCATTGATAACTTAAAACCTCTTACATAATACATTTTACTAGGGCTCATGTTTCATCGGGGAACATTAGAAGTTATTTGCTTGATTCTGATGAGCGCAAAACACAATACGAAATTAGTGCTCACTAGCCAAAGATAGTATAGTTTAATTATTGTCTCCACGGGGATTGGATTTAAATAATGTTCAAGTAATATTTGGCTTAAACGCTATTCAAGATGATCAACACTTGATTTGATATAATTACTAACTACAATTAACTACTAAATTAAGATTACAACTAATTGAAATTAATCACATAGAGTGAGAGTTGAACTAAAACGGATTGTAAGCAATATGAGAAATAAGGGTCACGACATGATAGGTGTAAGATAGTTATTCGGGATCTAACTCTGTTTAAATTCACTTCTAATGTTCTAATGATTCTCACAAATTCACTCGATGATTAGATTAAATGTAAGGTTAAGATACCTCTCTCGATTAAATCTGAACTCTACAAAATAAACTAATATGAAGCACTGTGAAGATATGCAAGAACACGTTAATGGACTAGTCTTTAGAAAAACGTCTCTCGAATATTCTCCTAACTTGGTTTAATCAATAATTCCAAAAGCTCTCTCGATTACTTAGAAGAATCACTAAATTAAATCAAACAAAATAATGAAAAAATAATCTCTAATATATTCCTCTTTTGATTAATTAAACTGGTGAATAAATCACAAACAATTCAAAGCACCATAAATGAATTCATGCAATTAAACTAGATTTAAATCTACAAACAACACTCAAAATACCATATCCGTCAAAACCCTAGGGAAGAACTACTCAATATATATATGGAGAAAGTCATTATAAATAAGTTTAAGAACATAAAAAACATCAAAGACAACTTAACAATACAAACTCTCGTTTTGCACCGATTGTTGGCAAGAGAATTGATGAAATCCTTTGTCTTCAAGCCGTGGTCTCTCCTAGGTCGAATGCCCATTCAAAAACGTGTTTCCATTGTATTTATATCAAGTAGGAACAGGCCGAGACAAAACTACCATTTCTGAGCCGAAATGGGAAAATACTCTGACAAAATTGAAGGTTACTCCCCCACACTAAGCACTCTTTCTCACCCAAAAATGAAGCCCCTGGACAGGATCTGCGGTCGCATATGCGACCGCATAGTGATTCTGCGATCCACAAAATGATCGCAAAAAATGGCCTTCGGAGCTGGGCTGGCCTGCTTCACTCTGTGGCCGTTATGCGGCCCGCAGACCTGTTCTGCGGTCGCATAATATGCCGCAGAAACTCCCTCCGCAAATATTCTAAGGCTGATTGTGCGACAAAAGTACGGCCCGCGAAATGGTTGTGCGGTCGCATAACTGGACGCGAAATTATCATAAATAATGGCCCAAGTAGCTGCTTCACTTTGCGGCTATTCTGCGGCCCGCAGAGTGATTATGCGGCCGCAAGATGGGCCGCAGAAATGTCTATCTCTGCAAAATAATTTCCTTAAACTCCTCAGCGCATTGTTCAATCCAAAAAGTCTGAACCCCGGTTTTTAGAAAAAGTTCGAAGAATTTCTACTATTATTAACCTCTACGCCTACCCCGGCATCACGGAACCGCAGTTTTTAGGAAAGATTTTACGGGGCCTTACAGTCCCCTGGGTCCGCGTATCTCCCCACCGCAGAAGCGAAGCCGCTTCTGTGGAAACTGTTCTGCACCTGCGAGTCCTGCCTGGACTGCCCATAACCATTTCTAAGCTTTATTTCTCGCACATGCGAGTCCGTACATGCGGCCAATCCCTCCGCAGGTGCGATGACACCAAATCTAGGAGCTTCAGCATTTTCACAAGTCCAAAATTCATCCCGGATTCAATCTGAATCACACCTGGGGCCTTCGAGACCCCGTGTGAATATACCAACAAGTCCTAAAACATCATACGAACTTAGTCGAGCCTTTAAATCACATCAAACAACGTTAAAAATACGAATTACACATCGATTCAAGCCTAATGAACTTTAAAACTTCTAACTTCTACATTCGATGTCGAAATCTATCAAATCAAGTCCAATTGACCTCAAATTTGTACACAAGTCACAATTGACAGTACGAGCCTACTCCAACTTTCGGAATCGGAATCCAATCCCGATGTCAAAAAGTCCACTCCCGATCAAACTTTCCAAAAATTATCCAATTTTCTAATTTTTGCCAATTAACGCCGAAATGACCTACGGGCCTCCAAATTAACATCCGGACACGCTCCTAAGACCAAAATCACCCTACAGAGCTACTAGAATCATCAAAACTCCATTCCGGAGTCATCTTCATACAATTCAAACTACAGTAAATTCTTAAAACTTAAACTTCCAATCTAGGGACTATGGGTCCCATTCCACTCCGAAACTCTCCCGAACCCGACACCAAGCACCCCGGCAAGTCACAAAACCACAAAATAAAATAGAGGGAGCAATAAATAGGGACTCGGGGCTAATACTCTCAAAATGACCGGCCATGTCGTTATACAAAAGCAGTGGGTTGTTCGTTTTTGCCTAAAAACGTATATAGGTTGCACCTTGTTGGACATGACGTCACGTTATTGTAGCCATTTGTATTTGTTTTAATTGATCTTCAAAGTTTGGCACGTTGGTAGATACCAAGTGTCTTGCCAACTTTAATTTGCATGTCATTATTTCCTCTACTTCTCTTTTCTCTTCTTATTTCTTTTACTTTTTAAATACATATTCAGTCCTCGGCCCCTGAACTCGATTCCGACATAACTCTCGAACTTTTATTCATACTTCAAACTTCTCTTTTATTCAATTTAGCTCCAAAAATTTGCTACACAAGAAAAAATATGTAATGAGTATAAATTATCTATATTTTAGCTCAAATACAATTAAAGTGTAGCAAATAATAGGTGTAAAGTATCCAAAAACTTGTATTTCTAGCCTACCATCAACATCTCACACTTAAACCATTGCTCGTCCTCGAGGACTCAAACTACACTTCAAATAGAGATGACTTTTTCATGCAACTCTCCTAACTCATCATGCCAAGAATATTTAAAACAAAGTATCATGCCAAGAATATTTAAAAGAGACAAAGTGCCATGCCAAAACATCCTAGCCTCAAAACTTGAATCAAAAGCACCATTTATTTAAAACTCGCTCAATTACTCTAATACAGAGGTCAAAGACATTACTTTTCTGTCACAAGTCATGTACCCTCACACTAAAAATAGAGAGTAGTTCCACACATAATAAAATTCAAGAACAAATAGGAAATCAAGATAGAAAGAGTTAACTCACTCTCAGAAATACAATTCATGCGCCACAGAAAACGTACCATAGGCTTGCCCGTAGTGTAGTACTCTACTAATTTGAGCTAATTCAGATAAGGATCAAGTACGACTTTATTTTGGTTGTAATGTAGGCTACGGGACGGGTAGGATAGATTTGGATATAGTGACTACACCTCCCAAAGTACTTTAATACATATACATTAACAGTTCAAACTCCACACTTGTGTTGAACCAAACCCAACATTCACACTTAATAACATTAAGCTCCCAATTTCTTTAAGCACAAACAAGATAAGTACCACTAGCAAGGAATTAATATTTTTTCTTCTCAGTTCTGATTTTTTTTCTTTTCGAGCAAACTCATTTTTTTCAATTTCCTACAAGTGGCTCTCACAATTTTTCAAACAATGCACATTTCTCCTTTTTCAATAGTTCCACTCAAAAACGTGACCATACCTTTACTTAGCTTTTATAATCTCATTACAAATTCAAGTGCTCAAGAGAGGTAAAAGGTTCAAATAGATAGTCAATTCAAACAATAGGGGTCAGGCTTGTAATGTGGTTGCCAAAGAAATAGGATTACATGCTCAAAGGGGATAATTAGGTGGGTAAAAGCATATAATTGGCTCAACAAAAAAATGTCTATATCACTTCCTAGACTGAATAAGACTGCTATTTCGCTTTGCAAACACACGGGGCAAGTTCTAGACATCAACTGACATGCACAGAATACCAACAAAACCTCACTCACACATTGGCACATAACTCACTCAGGATCAGATCTATCCCGACTCTCTAGTCAAAGCAGTTAAGCAAAGTCACAATCAACCAATTTAAGGCACTTATACATGAGTTAAGAATTGAACCTAGGCATCACAACTAAGGCACTTTCTACTCTCAGGGCACAACAAAGTCGAGAAAAGTCATCTCCATTTAACACCATAGCACAAGACTTCTCTATTCCTAACAAAAGAAGAACTAACTACACCCAGTTCAAGAAAAACCCTTTGAAAAGAACCGCGGTACAAAGAAAAACCAAGGGGGAATTGTTACACTACCTAAAAACAAATATTTTTTCTTCGACTTTGATCCCTCAAGAAGACAGTCGAGGACATCCATCATCGGAAAAAGTCAATATTTTTTCAAAAGAAACGAAAAAAACACACATGTACATATTTACATCATCCCCCACCCCACACTTTAAATTGTGGCATGTCCCTATGACACATAAATAAAAAGCAAGAGGTAAAGAAAACTTCCCTAAATTATTTTTTTGTTTCCGAGAACTTATGAACTCCACCCCTAATTCTGAATTCATTCCTCATTTTCGCTCCTTGGGATAATTTATGGAGCTCGTTAAGCCAAAGTCGTCTGAGGGTATCTGGAAGACATGCTCTTTTCTTTCTTTCTTGGCCTCATCTTGAACGGTGGATTGTTCATTCATGATGATTCTTAATTTGTTCATGCATTCTTTTACAGAATCAATCCCTGTATTTTTCTATAAATTCCCAAAAATAAAATCCACATGATCAATGTTAAAATAAGAAAACAAAGAAGAAAGGTCATATGAGTATTCTTGTGGTATGTCCAACACCATTTGTCTTTCATTCGCTTCCACTAAAGGTTGTAAATGTGGAAAGGTGGATGGGAGTTTGAACTCTTCTTCAATTACTTGACACTCAACCAAAGCCTCATCTGTAATCATCTCAATTAAATTAGATTGTTCTTTTAGAGTGATAACTTCTCTTTGTAGATGCTCATCCTCTTCCAAGGCTCATTCTCACAGGGTATCTCCTCCATATAGTCACCATCACATTGCAATGAGCTTTCTGAAAGTATACTTAATAATTGACTCACTTGCTTTGTTAGGTTGTTAATGGCTTCATCATCTTATACAAATATCTCTTCCACACTATTCATGAACTTATACATAAGCTCTTTTAAACTACCATTCTACTCTTGAGGTGGTTGTCTCATTTCTCTCTCATTCCAGTCATAATAAGGGTATTCGTTCCAACCAGAGTTAAAATTATGCCCATATGAAATGTCATACCTGTATGGACTCGAAACAGAGTGAGACTGTTCAAAAGATGAATCATAATAGGAATACTTACCTGCTTGACAATCAACCCATAGATGATTTCCACCACATTTAAAACAAATAGCACACTTGTGATAATGTTCAGCTGCTAACTCTTCAACCGTTTGCTTAGGTTGGTTGTCCTCCATCTTCACAACATTTAGAGTTCAATATCAAGAAAATATTTTTCAAGTTTTCTCCCTAGCACTTGTCAGGTACTACAAAATAAATCTTGAAGAGAAGTTAATAATAATAATAATAATAATAATAATAATAATAATAATAATAATAAGAAGAAGAAGAAGAAGAAGAAGAAGAAGAAGAAAAGAAAACTAATTCCCGAATTAGCACCAAAACTTCTTTTGAACACTATTAATTACCAATCCCCGGCAACGGCGCCAAAATTTGACGAGCGCAAAACACAACACGAAATTAGTGTTCGCTAGCCAAAGATAGTATAGTTTAATTATCGTCTCCATAGGGATTGGATTTAAATAATGTTCAAGTAATTTTTGGCTTAAACACCATTTAAGATGATCAACACTTGATTTGATGTAATAACTAACTATAATTAACAACTAAATTAAGATTAAGACTAATTGAAATTGATCATAGAGAGTGAGAGTTGAACTAAAAAGGATTGTAAGTAATATGAGAAATAAGGATCACGACAGGATAGATGTAAGATAGCTATTCGGGATCTAACTCTGTTTAAATTCACTTCTAATGTTCTAATGATTCTCACGAATTCAATCGATGATTAGCTTAAACTTAAGGTTAAGATTCCTCTCTCGATTAAATCTGAACTCTACAAAATAAACTAATATGAAGCACTGTGTAGATATGCAAGAACACGTTAATGGACTAGACTTTAGGAAAACATCTCTCGAATATTCTCCTAACTTGGTTTAATCAATAATTCCAAAAGCTCTCTCGATTACTTAGAAGAATCACTAAATTAAATACATACTCAGTACTCGTCCCCCGAACTCGATCCCGACATAACTCTCGAACTTCTATTCATACTTCAAACTTCTCTTTTATTCAATTTAGTTCCAAAAATTCTTCTTAGCCCGGAATTTCAACCTACACAAGAAAAAATATGTAATGAGTATAAATTAGTCATATTTTAGCTTAAATACAATTAAAGTGTAGCAAATAATAGGTGTAAAGTAGTCAAAAACTTGTATTTCTAGCCTACCATCAGATCCACCTAGAGAAAATACAATACTCCAATAACCATATTTCGTAGCATCCCAACGTGATTCATCTTATGGGGGTATTATAATCCTATGTAATTCATGAAATCCCTTCTTTTTGAATCATTACTCAATCTAATGTCGTCATTCTCTTATCATTTATCATAATTATACTCTTATTCTACTATCAGGGCAGCATTCCATCTCTTTTAAATGCCCCTAGTCTTAAACTCCCCTAAGTTCATTCAGACTATACTGAGCTTTTATAACTTACGGAAAGCATCGACTCTCTTGTTTTGATGGGTTTAATCTGAGGACTTACATATTCTCGTCACCTTCCCATTCACCTTTTCTTATCCTTACTCCTGTCTACCTAAAACCTTGTCTCACTACAATATGTTAGCTTGCGACGTACACATATCTATTTATATTACTCATAACCTTCCTTTAACTTGCTAGCACCATAGATTTCCTTATGTTATTCTGAAACCTCAAGTGAGATATCACGTCGTCCCTAACTCTTCTTTACTCTCTTAACTAGACCTCTCGATACCTGGAAATGGTAGGCTGCAAGATATGCTACTGACGACACCACTATCATTTCTAGATACTGAATCACGGCACTTCTAGCCCTCTATCTGAAGTATGGACTATTCACAACCTTCTGCACTTGAGTATCTCGTACCTTCTTTACCTTTACCTTTCTTACCTTTAAATCTCGCATTGTATCTTCTGTCGCTTTCATAACCTCCCTTCCACATAGGTGGAATTCATATCCACATCTTAAAGCTCTACTATAATACATGCACCTATGGTGCATACACAATTCAGCGGGAGCTTCATACTGACTTCTTATGAGGCTGGTACTCTTCTAACTGCTTTATCGTAGAGTTATTATAGAATATGGTCGTTTTACTATCTCTCTTGTACCTATGCTATTAATGGTGATTCTGTAATGTTCTGAGTCACGATTTCTATAATCATCTGGGTCTAATAATTGGACTCCTGATTTACTTATCTATTGTAACTCTCGAGCTTTCTCTTCTCTTTCGGCCTTTATGTAGCTTAAGTTATCTTCCAATATGCGGCTCGGGGTATTAGTTATTACTTTAGCCTTTTGTGGATGCTATGGAACATCCATGTTATAATCTTCTATCAATTCAAGCCTTTGTCTGTGACGTAGTTTTAGCTTATATTGGCCCTATAATTGTAAGAATGTCAACATATATGCTTCATGGATAATACTCTGAAATCATAAGTGTTGTCATAATGTAACTAACTTTGGGCCATAGATCAAAATAATTCCTTTTGTACCTTCTTAGTTGTCTTTAAACGTAAGCAATTACTTTTCCTAGTCGTTCTGCCACTTGTTGCATGAATACTTGGCTTATCTTAGTGACCATGCATATTGGAATTGTGTGCAAATCGTATGACCTCGAATATTACTTTTGATTTTACTTCCTGTTCATTAGTCATGATAGGTGCCACTTTCTTATGGAGTGCATACAATGTCTTAGTGAGACTGTTGTTACAAGATCATTTCTTCTTCAGGTTACTATGCCTAGGTTGAAGCCTTCTTCTTTATTTCCTCAGGTAGTCTTTTGTTGTAGTACTTAGGGGAGACCCTCTAACTCTTGTAAATCTACAAGCTTATTACATTGTATACTTGACGGAATTTTCGATGTTCTTACTTGCCTATAATTATCCTTAGTTACTTTCCTTCGTACCTTGTGCTCAAAAGTTTACTTCTGAACTTGAATTTTGATTGTCTCCCCTGTGTCACTCTCTTTTATTTTCGTAACACTTATACGATACCTTTAACTACCCCGATTTCTATCTGAATATTTCTCCAGGATTTCGATCTCGTATCTGCGAGACTGAATTTCCTATGTTGGGTTTCACTGTGTTTATCTTGCATGATCTGCTGATTTATCTTAGACCTCTTGTCTAGCTATAACTAGGCTCTTCCTGAATCAACTAACTACTCATCGGTCCATGCTCATATCTATATATTATGTAACCTCTCTTGGGTTATGTCTTTTGTCTTAACTTACCTTTCGCACTGGCTCCTAATGTATCAAGTGTCCATTCATACTTATTTATCAATTAACATCCTGGTAGGGAACCTTTACTGCCTATTCTTGGCGTCGTTCTTACATAACGTTTTGGAGTTGTAACATATCTATAGGATTTGAATAAATTCAACCTCATTCATTTTGCCTTTTTACCACATTATTCCTTTCCCATTCTATATTTACCTGAACCACTTAACTCCGATTCAATACCATATTACACCATCTTTACCCTTTTGGAAAGTACTAACATTTAATGCTCTGAAGTTTTCCATGTAGATGTTTTAACTCTTAATCTTTGGTGTCTTATCACATCTTCAATGACCCTTACTCGCCTTGCAGTAACCATTCTGTACCAGGGATAACTAAATTTCTTACACACAAGGGTGACACCTAGTGTAACAGGCACATTTAGTCCCTTAATCTTAACTCTGCTCACAACGTTTGCTAAAGGGAAACGTCTTCCTTAATGACCTTTAAAGGTTAATCTTTTGTTGTCCACTCTATTATTTCTAGAATGTGGTCTCTGAAATTCTCACGATGCCGACTATTATCAAATCCTTCTGTCCCTAATTCATATTCGATTTTTATCTTGTTTACTAGCTCATACTAATTTCTATTACTTCGAGGGGTCTAACTTATCCTTCTGGTAATCATGTTGGAGTCACAAACTCATTTCTCGAAATGAGGATTTGAATTTATGGCTTATACTCTTTTATTATCTCAAGGTCTATCTCCTTTTGTGTTTTCCTTCACTTGACTATAGACTTTGTCATCCTGCCATATATTGATTTACCGTTATCACCCATTTATCACATCTCAAACATAATGTTTCATTTACTCTCTTCTTATTCTCCTTCTAATATTTATGTCTATCACTTTATAAAAACTACAACAAAACATTCTTTCGCTTTAGCTCCCCTTGCTCCATCTCACTGGCTCTTTGGGTCGCCTAAAATTCTCTCTTTACTAGGGATGGGAGTCATACTAAGGTAAATATTTATCCCTTCTAGGATTTCACGTTTGCAATATCCTTCGAAAATATTAGATAACGCTAACAATCCATCTACCATTTTGGGTTACTCTAACCCCAATTGGATCCCGATATCCTATCCTTCTCTTAAACTATATATGTTAGCTCCCATAGGGAATAGCTGAGATGGGTGTGACCATTTGTACATACCTCTGTTACTGTTGAAAGTAACCCAGAATGCTTATATTTCTCTGCTTGAATGGAAATACTAATAATCTTTACTAACTGGGTACCTCGTACCCTTCTTTACCATGCTTCTTTTACCCGTTGAAACTTATACTTTAACCTTTTGATACTCCTATGGCTTGCTATTTGTAGGGTGTGTTAGATATTCCCATCATAGGGTCGTAAGTAGGAAATATGCACATCTTGTATGCACGATCTGCTAGGGCCTCAAACTGGGCCACATCGTCAAGAACGCTCCTTCTATTAATGCACTTACCTGTTGTTGTGTTAGCCCTTTGGCTAGCTGTAATCTTTATAATTGCAAGCATCCCTGTATCATAAGCAAATATAAGTCCTGGCTCAAACTCTTATGACTTAGCTCTATAGCATGATTTTAATTTGAAAGAATCGTAACAAACTCCTAAATGCCTTGTAGCTTCCTATTTATATAATGTGGTGCACAAAATAGCTATAAACAAGACTTAACTAGACACGACTTGTAGACTCCCTAGGACAGAACTACTCTGATACCAAGTTTTTCACGCCCCAAACCTAGGGAGGCATGGCCAGCATGCGATGCCATACTCGGCCCGAGTGTACCACTGTGTAACTGTAACTCTGGAGGGGTAACCCTCAACTTAAGCCGGCGAGGCCTACCTGCAAGCTCACAATACCAATCAAGGCCGATGAAGCCATATCCTGAATCATCAAAAAATAATGTTTATCTTATCTGAGGGGTAGACATACCCAAAATCTCATATACATAATTGTGTAAGCTGACGAGGTTGCCATGAACGTCTACAACCAGCAATACCAAACTGAACATGTACATAGGGCTGAACAATATTGATATACAAAATATACAGGACTCGTCTACAAGCCTCTAGAGATAACAAAATTGTATCATGGTCGGGACAGGGCCTCGACCTACCCATCAAACCTTTATATATATAATGGATTTTAAAATCTAGACCATGTAACTCCGGGGAGTGGAGCTTACCAATCAGGCTAATGTTTGCTCTGTCTACTAGGAAGGTCTATCCGGCTGTCTATCAGGACCTGCAGGTATGAAATGCAGCATCCCTTGTAAAAGGGATGTCAGTACAATATAATGTACCGAGTATATAAGACAATAAAATAATTGAAAACTAAGACTGAAATGATAATATAATAACTGAAAGTAACTCGGAGTCAAAGATGATCTCAAGATATGTTTACCTGTTGATACTGACTCAACTCTCTCAATAAAACAAGTAAAATAGTTGTCCGGCCCTATAAGGCTCGGTACGTGTAACTATTTTGCCGTAGTAGGCTCTCTCATAGGCACTCGTCCATAATAGGTTTAGTATCTCGGTCATTCTGGGCTCGCTCATAGGCGCTCAGCCACAGTAGGCTCGATATATAACTTACCATCTGATCAGAGGTTGTCCAATAGGGGCCTTCCCACCAAATAGCTCGGTGGTGGTGAAAATACTGTAATATTGTATATATATATATATATATATATATATATATATATATATATATATATATACCCTCTGCTCTCTTGACTGAAAGAAGACAATACTTATGAGACTATGATAATGTACATAAATTCAGGAATACGAACTTCTCTTTATGTCTCGTTATCAAACGCATGTAGTTACGGGACGTTGCCAAAATGAAGGAAAGGTTTAGCCTTAACATACCTTATCCGTGTTGATTCTTTAATACCTTCCAAGCAACTCTTCAAACAACGCAACTCAATCTACCATAGCACAAGGAGATTCAAAATCAGTGCTAATTAAAGGCTAAGTCTGTAGCTTAAGCTAGTAGGTTATTTACTTAAATTCGAGCAGCATCTCCCCTGTAACAAGGGCCTCCTCCAATACCATATACCAACAACAACAACCAGAGTAATCCAAAAACATATAAGTATCAATAACAAGACACCATATAACAACAACAAGTCACAACTACTTCACGACGAGCGACAATCTCGGATTGAATCCCTTTACAACCCTTCAACCCCATTATCATTCATTCTTAAATTTAGTAATATATTCAGTCTACTAACCAATACTTTTTAAAGAATTTCCAACATTCTACTCAATTTCAAAGTTACCCGAAATAGCCCAACACAAGATAATATCACTTTGGACAACATCCAAATGCTTTATAGTCATTTCCTTTTCTAGTTACTAATTTCCTCAACAAGATTGTCATATAAACCAATATAATCATACTAACAATATCATAGCCAATTTATTTCCCATAATTTCCAGCCACTTAAGTTCATAAGAACAATGTTCAAAATAATCCATCAAGAACAACAACATCTCAAGCTAAACCAAGTATTATCTTGTAGTTTATCATCCTAACAACTTAACCAGCATACAAGCAAGATTAAGTACAATTATTAGGTTGTACCTTAACCAGTAGCAACAACTTGAAATTTCAGCCATAAAACAGCCCACAACAATCCTCAATGATAAAACACCCTCAAAGAGGTGTTGTTCTTCACTAGGACTAGCTTTTGATGTTGAAGTATGGTGTAATCACTTGGATTCGCCTTCAAATCCTTATGGAATCTGTTTAGGAGGGTTAGAAGGAGTGTAGGGATGAAGTTGGGTCGAAAAATGATAAATAATGTTTGTCCAAATCATTTTTAAAGTGAAGTAGATTGACCACCGCCTAAATGGATCCCATAGAGAGCTGCTTGCGCAATCTCACGAAAACGCGAATATCTCTCTACTCCAATATCGTATCAACAAAAGGTTTAATGATTTAGAAACTAGACTCATAGATCTTAAATTTTATGAGTGGATCATCCCGTAACTCCAAGTATATTAGGAGAAAATATCAGTGAAATTAAACCCAAAGTTTAGTATAATTTATGAACGTAACTTGTGACGATTTTCGTCGACTTTTGTTTCACAATTCCCTTGACTTAAAAACATAAAAATCGACTATAATACGACTAAAATACCTCATAAAATCACCTTCTTATCATGTTAATCACCCTAGTATCACCCTAAAGTGCGGGTTATAACACTTCCAACTTGCCGACTTTCAACGAAACTTATTTTCTTTTATTCATTTAGCTTCTAAACCTTCCAACCCTCTTGGTACTTGCAATTCATGATCTTACATATTTGTAACCTCCAAGTCAATATTATTAACTTACTTTATGTATTTTCATAGATGATCTCATTTCTGAGCTTACATCACTTGACTTACGATGTACTTTTGCGGACGAAAACATGAGGTGTAATATTATTTCCCCCTTTGGAACATTAATCCTCAAATGTTGACTGATGCGCTTATCAGTCTCATAACCTATATCTCTTATGAATACTTTAATATTGTCCTAGATATCTACCCAAACTATTTTTTCTTAACCCATTTTTAACCCACCTAAATCGAACCCAACCTGCCCATTTGCCACCCACTAATCATAGCCAATTTACTTCCCATAATTTCTAGTCACTTAAAGTTCATAAGAGTAACTTTCAAAACAATCCATCAAGAACAACATCTCAAGCTAATCCAAGTATTCTCTTGTAGTTTATCATCCTAACAAATTAACCAACATACAAGAAAGCTTAAGAACAATTATTAGGACGTTATACTCACCTTAACCAGTAGAAACAACTTGAAATTTCATCCAAGCACAGCCCACAACAATCCTCAATGATAACCCAGCCTCAAAGAGGTGTTGTTCTTCACTAGGACTATTTTTTTATGTTGAATTATAGTGTAACCATTTGAATTCACCTTCAAACCCTAATGGAATCTGTTTAGGTAGGGATTGGGTCAAAAAATGATAAAGAATGGCCGTCCAACTAATTTTTAAAGTGAGGTAGGTCGGCCACCGCCTAAGTGGGTCCCATAGGGAGCTGCTTGTGCAGTCTCGCAAAAATGCGAATATCTCTCTACTCCAACGTCGTATCGACGGACGGTTTAATGCGTTAGAAACTAGACTCGTAGATCTTACATTTTGTGAGTGGATAATAACTTAACTCTAAGTATATAAGGATAAAAACTCACTGACATTAAGCCTAAATTTCAGTACAGTTTATGAACGTAACGCGTGACGACTTTCATCAAATTTGGTTTCACAACTCGCTTGACTTTAAAACTTAACACACGAATATCATAAGACTATAATACCTCATAACATCACCTTCTTATCATGTTAATTACTCTAGTCTCACCCCAAAGTACGGGTTATAATATTCCCAACTTGTCGACTTTCGACGAAACTTATTTTCTTCTATTCATTTAGCTTCTAAATCTTCCAACCCTCTTGGTACTTGCAGTTCATGATATTAAGTATTTGTAATCTCCAAGGTAACATGATTAACTTACTTTGTGTACTTTCAACGATGATCTCATTTCTGAGCTTACATCAATTGACATACGACGTAATTTTGTGTACGAAAACATGGGGTGTAACAGGACTATCTGATACTCAACCCGAATATACGCCCAAGTATGAAATCACCTTATGAACCTATAAGAACCTTTAAATCTCGATTCCGAGAGAATTTACTCAAAAGTCAAATCTTTGTCAACTCTTCCAACTTAAAGCTTCCAAATTGAGAATTATTCTTCCAAATCAACTCTGAACTTTTCAAAAATCGAAACCAACTGCACATCCAAGTCATAATACATATAGTGAAGCTACTTATGGTCTCAAACTGCCGAACAACATGCAGAGCTCTAAACGACTGGTCGAGTCGTTACATCCGTTGTATGTTTATTTGTCAGAACACTAGATATTTTACTTGTTCCTTAGCTACTGATTGGGACTGAAAACTACTTAGAAGGGAGTACATCTATGATAATGTCACTTCTTCTGAAGAATAAATTGGGATTTGTAGATGGATTATGTACTGGAGATCAGTACAAAAAAGACCTTTTAAAATTGTGTTATTCGGATAGATGTAATGTAATTAGGCACTCATGGAATATGAGTTCAGTTGCACTGGAACTCATGAGAGGAATTAGTTATTCCACAAATACGTAGAAGGTTTGAAAAGCAGTGAAGGAGAGGTTTAATAAAGTGAATACTACCAAATTTTATCACATGAATAGGAAAATTAGTTGCTTAACACATAAAATTTCTAGTGTCTCTATGTCTTTTTCTAGACTTAATGATATGTGGGATGAATTTGAGTCAATTATCCCCTTTCAGTCCAAGGTTTTTATCATATTTCTTCATCAGCAGAAATTCATGACGTTTTTAATGGGGTTGAATGATGATTATGCACCATAGAGCAAGATTTTGATAAGTCACCCAATACCTACTCTTGATCAAGCTTACTTAATAATAGTTCAAGAGAAAAGTTAGAGGATGGGCAGTAGTATGTTACAATGTGGGATTTTAGGAAGTACACCTCTGAATGCTAAAAGTAGTGCACTAGTTAAAACAAATGCCTTTAATATGAGACCTAGGAAGAATATATGGTTGTTGTATGATTATTATAAATTTAAGGGACATTCAAGAGAATCTTTTTATTAACTGACGGGTTATCCACCGAGATTCAAGTTTGGTAACAACAAGAGAAGAGTAGCATATATAGTTCAACTATTCACCACAAAGCAGTACTAGCAAATTCAACAAAGAGAGTCAGCCACCAGATGCTGCCAATATGGTAGGTAATTCACTTATTGATCAAAGTTGTTGGATTATTGACTCTAATGCTTCTAATCATATGGCCTCATATTTGAATCTACTGTTATGTCCAAATCCAGTTTCAGAACCTAAATCTGCCTCTATATATTTACCTAATGGAAGTAATACTATAATCATTCATGTAGGAACATGCATTCTGCCCAACTCTTATATACTTCATAATGTACTCTATGTTCCTCAATTCTAGTATAATATTCTATCGATTTATAGATATACAAAGTAACTAAATATTCTGTCAATTTTCACCTTAATTATGTGTCTTTAAGAACCTCTCCAATGGCACGGTGAAGGGGATTGGTAAATCAAGAGTGCCCACTACATCCTCAACTCTTCAATGTTATTCCTTCTTCTAAATGCATGTTTATTTCCGCTCAACAAAGTACAAGTATTTTATGAAAATACTGGGTCATGCCCCCTTTTTAATTTTACACAAAATTTCTACAATAACTAGACATCTATCTAGTATTCCTATTTCTACTTGTAACTGTCATGTTTTCGCACTAGACAAACAAACCATAGTACTTTCAAATCTACTTGTTTATTTCAACTTGTACATATGGATGTCTAAGCTCCATATAGAGTATGTACTCATAATGGTTTCAAGTACTTTTTTATTCATTTTTAGGACTATACCAAATTGACTTGGACTTTCCTTTTAAGATTGAAGAGTGATGTGTATGTTGTATTGAATGACTTTCTTCATCAATAAAAACCAATTCCCCACTTCTGTTAACACTCTCGGATCAGATAATAGTTCTAAATATTTTCACACCCTTTGTTCTAACCTTTTCAAAGCCAAAGGCATTATTCACCAAAGCATTTGTGTACATACTCCACAATAGAATAGAGTTGTGGTAAGAAAACACAAGTACCTTCTTGATATAGGAAGAGCTTTAAGATTCAAGACAACATTCCACTAAAATTTGGGAGGGGGTACATTCTTACAGCAAATTACATTATTATCATGCTACCTAGTGCTATCTTACATGGAAAGTCTTCTTATGAAGTATTTCATGGGAAGCCACCTAACCTTGACCATATGAGAATCATGGAATGTATTTGTTATGCCACAAGACTTAATTTTCATGATAACTTCACCTCTAAGAATATTCCTATTGTGTTTATGGGTTATGCACCTAAACAAAAGGGGTACAAACTTTATGATATTGAAGCTAATAAATTTATTGTTAGCCAAGATGTTAGTTTCAAAGAAGGAGTTTTTCCATTCAAGTATCCAAAGGATAAATTCCTTGTTTCTGAATTTGATCCTATGCATCCCTCTTCAGATTTCCTTTATGACTTTGATTCTCTACCAACTACTATATCATCTATATTACCAGATACTCATGTCACTTCTCTTGAACTACTAGATCATCATTCTCTTTTCTCTGAACTAATGGTTCCTGGTTCTCCACCTAGTCATGATGTTTCACCTTCATTGTCACCTCTTGCTACTACCTCAAATATTATGCCAGTCGAACTACAGTTACACCATGTACAGCTCAGAAATCCAGCAAAACAACCAAGCTCTTTTATTTGTAACGAACCCACCGGTCGTTTTAAGCTTTAGGATTCTGTTTGGTGATTTAAGACTTTGAGTATCTTCATATAATGTACTATGACTTGTGTGTATGGTCGGTTTTAATTTTTGAGTGGTTTGGGATTGATCTTGAAGAATGACTCTTGATTTGGGAGATTTAAATTGGAAGAGTTGATCAAGATTTGACTTTTGGGTAAACGGACTCGAAATTAGGTTTTGATTATTCCGATAGGTCCTTACAATGATATTAGACTGTATGTATGTTTGGATTTGCTTTTGGAGGTTCCTAGAAGAATTTGACACTT
Organism: Nicotiana tomentosiformis; assembly: GCF_000390325.3. Lineage (NCBI taxonomy): Eukaryota > Viridiplantae > Streptophyta > Magnoliopsida > Solanales > Solanaceae > Nicotiana > Nicotiana tomentosiformis. The sequence continues at coordinate 43,636,940 of NC_090820.1, forward strand.
CTTGTCGAAAGTTGGCAATATGAAGAACCTAAGAGTTCATCAGTTTTACCAAGTGTTGACTTTGATGTTATTAGATTCCAATTGGTGTTTCTATAATTTGGATAGGTCTATATAGTTGAATTAAACTTGTGTGCAAAGTTCGGAAGTAATATGAAGTGTCTAAGTATGATTTGGACACTCTGTGAAAGAATGAATATTTAACAACTTAAGATAAATTCTTTTTGATTTGAGCCTTGATTCTTAGTTGTGATGTTAACATGGGTGTTTTGAGGCTTAGGATAAGTTTGGATAATGTATTTGTACTTGTTGATATGATTGGATGGGTCCCGAGGGGCTCAGGTATGTTTTGGATCATTGATTGAGAGACTAGTTAAATTAAAGATTTAAAATTTAACCACGGTCAATATCGGGTCAAGACAGTCTCTTTTAGGTATTTTGAGTGCGTGAATAGGTTCATATCATGTTTTATAATTGAAATGCATATATGGATTGTGTTCCGGAGGTTACGAATGAGTTTTGAGTGCTAAAACAATGATATTGCGATTATTGATTTTCTATTGCAACAATTCCAAAAATACCGGTTATGTCTCTAAAATTTTCGAACTTCCTTTAAAACTTCAAAACATCATATCTCCCTTATTTTAAGGCCAAATTGGGTGATTCAAAAGGTTATCTTGGGTCTAATCTCGCAAGGATTATGTTGGGCTTATCAAATGTGAGTTTCAGGATCATATAACATCTGATTCAGGCTAGGACAGCTGCTGTATTTTTTATTTATTGATTTCGGGATTTAGTTACATTTTCTCACAAAGTTTTGGAGCTCGGAAAGAGGCGATGTTTGAGACATTTTTCATCTACTTTATTGGGTAAGTAAACCTAACCCAAATTTATGATTATAACATAAATCTACCAGTGATTTTGGCTCTAAATCAAGGAATCTTAAAGAAGAAAAGAGGAGTTTGGCTTGAAATATAAGAAAGTATATTTTGGGGGTTTTGGGAAAACTTTTCTAAGATGAAAAATAGAGATTTGAATCCCGATTTGGAGTCGTATTTGGATGAAACTTGTATATTTAGACTTGTATTGGATTGGATTTTCGGAATTGTGGGTTTTGTCGAGTTCCGGTGTGTGGGCTTGTCATGACCCAAAATTCCACCTTGAGGATCGTGATGGCACTTAATCTTTAAAACTAGATAAGCCGATCACTTATAGCAGTAAAACCAATAAAAACATGATATCATGAAGCAAATTTTAATATAAATACGGAAATAAAGGTGATACAAGCCAACACGACGATAATCACAACAAATTCTCAAGAATAGGTAGTACAAAGTCACGAACTCTACTGAATACATAGAAATAACTCAAATACAATTCTGTTCGGATAGATAATTGACAATACAAATGTAAGGAAAGGACTCTAAGGGACTGCAACGATTCAAGCAGCTCTACCTTGAATCATCATGATCAAAGAAAACTCTCTGCTCGAATTTGTTGTTTCCAACACCTGGATCTGCACAAAAATGTGCAGAAGTGTAGTATGAGTACACTACGGTCGGTACCTAGTAAGTATCAAGACTAACCTCGGTGGAGTAGTGACGAGGTTCAAGTCAATACACTCACTATTCAAATAACATGTACAATATATCAAAGACTAGCAACATTAGGAATAATAGAAGGAAATAAATGTAACTTCAATAGAGCAAGTAATAATAACTTAATACAAGTAAAGCACAGTTTCAACAAACGGATCATCAAATAGATCGCACACATATGGCACCTCGTGCGCACATTATCAATCACTCTCACACAGAAAAGACCTCACGCCACAACATAAATCACACTTGCATGACAAAGACCTCTTGCCACAATATAGGCTACTCACACGGCAAGACCTCGTGCCACAATATAAATTACACTTGTAGGCAAAAACCTTGTGCCACAATATAGATCACACTCACATGGTAAAGACCTTGTGCTACAATGTATATTGTACCCATGTCAGTTACCAATAATATGTTACGGAGGAATTTATCAAGAATCAAATAAAGTAAAGTATGATAACGAATTTTCTTTTTACTTCAATTTGTTATGTTACCAACAACTCAATGGAATATGAGATAGCAACTCCACGTAGGAAATTCATCTTGGAAACCAAATCATCAAGTAATAACAAAGACATGGATTGGCATATTGAAAATAATGCAACAAATCACGTAAAACTGCATGATACACTCAAAGAAGTCATAAGCACAAATAAGAATACCCCTTTTTCATCAACAGTATAACCCCATGCCATCATATATAATACCCACACAGTCACCCTTATCTCACAACATGCGCCATAATAAACTAAATGCCCGCCTCATCTCGCCACAATCATATTAACAATATTTCACTGTGTCTTGCCACATGCGCAAACCCGATATTGGTCTCGCCGCATGTGCAATATCAACAATAACAATAGTACGGAATAAACCTCGTGTAAACACCTGACAATCCGCCTAACAAGTCAACATGTGCCATAACCATAACAACACAACATGCCAACAATTATCATCAAAACATAATCTCACAATTTGCCAACACAGTGCACAAGGATAAACCAATAAAGGAAATGTGGATGGGTGTTTAACATCATAACATGAATTCAGCTAACTCAATTTAGCAATAATCTCACAAACACCCAACTTGGTCAATTTAGGAAATGCAACTCCTAAAATAGGGTCTCTAGCATGGGACGTGAACTCAAGTAATCATCCAAAGTGAATACACGAAGAGCAAAGACCTTTCAAGCAAATCAAGACAATAAGAGCAACCTCAGGTCAAATTCGATCATAAATCATACATATGACCGTGTACACACTCGTCACCTTATGTACATGTCAATCACACACATCTCAAATAAACAATTAGGCCAAATCCTAAGGGGTAATTCTCCCACACAAAGTTAAGCAAGATACTTACCTTAAATTGCCTAAATGAACACTCAAAATAGCTTTTCCTTTATAATTCACCTCCACTCGGCCCAAATCTAACCAAAATCAACTTAATAACATCAAATAATGCAAGAGAAATCAATTTCAATTAATAAAGTTAAGATTTTTACATAATTTTCCAAAGTCAACAAAAGTCAACATCGGGCTCGCGCGGTCAAAACCCGAGTCAAATGTTAGATCTTTTCTACCCATAGCCCCATGAATACAAATATTTGTTTAGTTTTCAAATCCTAGTCCAATTCGACTCTCAAATCTCAAATTTTTTATTTTTTAAAACATAGTCAAATATTCCCAAAATTTCTCTTCAAATCTCATAAATAATCATGTTATATAATCAAAAGTGAGTCAAAATCACTTACCCAATTGATTTAGCTTACCTAATGGGTTGGGTTAGGTGTCATCACAACTGAATGTGATTTTGAATCGTGATATTATTTTGGTTGACTGACTATGTTCATCCTCCTCTACCTTCCACATTTTCTTCACCCTATCCTATACAACAATTTGTGTCTTATTTTCATCCTCCTTCTCATTTTCAGTCTTTCTTTGCCTCTTTTTCTTGAGACACTAATCCATTTTCTGATTCCCAAGATATTGAGGATGACACGTCATTTTAGAAAATGAAACTTGAGATAGAAGCCATGGAACAAAACCACACTTGGAAAGTAGTTGACTTGCTTCCTGGCAAAGTGCCTATAGGATGTACGTGGGTATACAAAATAAACTACAATGTTGATGGGTATGTTGAGAGGTTCAAAGTTAGGCTAGTTGCTAAGGGATATAGTGCATTGATTTTTATGATACCTTTTCTCCTATAGACAAAATGACCACTATGAGAACTGTCATGACTATTGCACCCCTTAAGCACTGTCCTATCTTTCAAATGAATGTTCACAATACTTTTTTGAATGGTGATCTTGATAAAGAAGTTTACATGATTCCGCCTCAGAAATTTGGTAGCCCGGAGGTGGGGCACGGAGAACTTAGCATATAGAATACTCAAATCCTTATATGGCTTAAAACGGACTTTTAGGCAATGAAACTTGAAACTGACACACGCCTTACTAATATCTAATTTCCAGCAAAGCAGACATGGCTACTTACTGTTTATTAGAATCACTAATAAAAATTTGTGTGTATACTTGTATATGTAGATAATTTACTTGTCACAAGTAATGATCCGGAAGAAACTCAAGTAGCCAAGGCTGCACCTAAGAACTTTAAGTTGAAGGATATTGGATAATTAAGGGAATTGAATTTGCCAGATCAAGTGAGGGAATTCTAATGTCCCAAAGGAAATATGCTCTGGAAATAATTTAAGAAGCAAGGCTCTCAATTTCAAAACCTAAGGAGACCCCAATGGAATAGAACATAAAGCTCACTAGTACAGAGTTTGATGAACTTGTGAAAGCAAGTATTTCTAATGAACTTTTAAAAGACAAGAGCAGTTTTTAAAGGTTGATTGAGAAGTTGTTGTATTTAACAATAACAAGACCTGACATTGCATATACAGTATAGTGCTTGAGCAAGTCCATGCATGCACCTAAGAGGTCTTACTATGAAGCTTCCATATATGTAGTAAAGTATGTTAAGAATCAACCTGGACTTGGGCTTTTGATGTCAACCACAAGTGCAAAGAGAGAAGAAGCATTTTGCGACTCAGATTGGCTCCATATCCCATGTCTAGAAAGTCAGTTATAGGCTTTTGCATCAAGCTAGGGACCTCACTCATTTTTTGGAAGGCAAAGAAGCAAAGCACTATTTCTAAGAGCTCAAAAGAAGTTGAGTAAAGGAGCATGGCATAGATAGTGGCTAAACTAATGTGGTTACACGGATTGTTGAAGGAGTTAAAGGTGGATGTAATGCTACCAATGGATTTTTATCGTAACAACAAGGTTGATCTATAGATAGCATCAAATCTTATATATCATATCACTTTATCAGAGAGAAGATACAAGAAGGTTTGATTAAAACTATATATATTTCCGGCCAAAAGCAGCCAGATGATATTCTGACAAAGCCTTGGGACATCAAAAACATTCAAAATTCTATCCAAGTTGGGAATGTAGAAATAAGTATTTTGAAATGATCTCATATTTAGTTATTTAACTTGTATCATTCTAAAAGAAAAGTTAGTTATGTTGTTAGATGAGGAACCTGTATTGGTTGTTAGTAGAGTTGGTTAGTTGTAATATTTACATAAGTGATGTAAAATACATTTCTCTGCAGAATTGAACAGAATATAATGAGATTCACTTTCGCTCTCTAGAAGTTTCCTCTCCCTTCTCTCTAAGTCTCATCTTTCTCTAGCTCAAAACTCATCAATGACAATCCCAGTGCTTAGTTTTAACAGTATACCAAGAAACTCTTTTTTGAGTCAACTGAACTAACTTCAATCCCATATAGTAGGTATCAATAATTAAGAAAATTCATTTTTGGCATACTAAAACTACTCTAACAACTTTTAGGCAATATCACGGTCCACTTTCAATTGTTCCACAATATCTAGATTTACTAAATAATGATTGCGGTAAAAAAGATAAATTTTTACTTTACCGAGATGAAATATGAAGATTAATTCTATTTTATTTAATATGATTGGAAGGAAAATATAATTTATACATTTCTGCATTTAAGTTCATCTACTTCTATTTCACTTTCTCCTAGCCTTCTTTACCAAGTGATAAGTATTATTTATCCGTCACTTTCACTTCTCCTACCTTCCCCTTTACTTCTCAAATTTTCAAGCAAACATAATAATTATAATAACCTTTTAGCATATATTTCTAATTATTTGACATTCTAAGTTCCAAATAAAAAAATAATATGACGAGTGAAAGTAACTCTCATCTTAATGTTTTTTTAGCACTTCAATTGTTAAGTTGGTTCTTTGACAGACATACCTTTTTTGCATCTGTCACTGTTCATTTTACACTATAACTGGTTTTGTTAACTACTGAACCAATATTGTTGTATGGGGGTAAATTATGTCCATATTTAAAGTTCGCATGAGAAAGTGACATGTGGAGCCAAAGACAGAAGACATTCGGGTTGGAGGGCAATGATATCGCTTGTTATCGGAGAGAATGATACTCATAAAGGCGAAGTAAATGCCTACCACCTAGTAGCATTTAATGAAGAATATTCTTTAGTATTAAGTGCACGGTCTGTTGCAGAGAATAAGGTATTTACTGTCTACCGTTACACACTCTTCAATGGCCCTCATAATTATCATTTAAGAGGGGCATTATCCTAGGACCTTGTTCCCTAGGTACAATTATAAATAGTGAACTCTACCATCATTGTAAGGGACGAGTTTTCTAAGAAGCACACATTGTATTCTATCAAAAAGCTCAATAACATTTTATTTTCTTGCTTACTTATATTATCCTTGTTGCCTCCGGAAGCTCTGCACACGGGACTAATATATTTGTTGTTTTATCTCAATTTAAAGGCTAAGTGTTATATTTTTGTCTAATTCATTTATCATTTTAGGATCAATTCGATTCACTTGTCTATAAATCACATATAAATATAATTATACCGTTTTACGGGTAAACAATTTGGCGCCCATCGTGGGGCTTAGACAGTTGTGCAATTGAATTTATCCCTACATCTAGTACTAACTTGTTTGATTCTTTGTTCTTAGCAAACATTATTAAAAATAGCATATAACAATGTCAACATCACACACCACGTTGAGGCGCAAGGATATCAGCCTCAGCACGAAGTTCCATCAGTGATACTCGCAACGAGGGGGATGAGGCCACGCCGGTTCACGACGGGCAATATCCACGACGCGTTTGAGAGGAAACTCCTGATGATGCTGAAGACGAACACGTCGTTGAAACAGTAAGGATCCTGAGGGAGCAACAAAATGCCATTATAGGCCATCTCACGCTGCAGGATCAGGTCATGACGTAATTAAGGCAGGCGTTGTTGGGTGCTTCCAACAACGCAAATAGATGAGGTCCAATCCCTCCTAGGGTTCCCAAGGCTCGATAACAACACCCCGAGAGGTAAAGTCGGCTTTGATAGGGCCGGGGGGGGACGGGAATGGCAACAACAATGAAAACGATCTCTTTAAAACCGAACTCATACAGTTTATGGTGGAAATAAATGCCTGAATGGATCAAATTTCGAGCGCACCACCAGTACTAAAAACACATATTCAAAAAAGTACACCCAGTTGCTATTCAAACCGAGCGTGGCACCAGAGTTGATCCCGAAGCGGTTAAAAATGCCAGATGTGCCGAAGTATGATTGGACTTCGAATCCCCAGGAGCATATCACCATTTATACAATGGCGGTGAAGGGAAGCAATTTGTCTCCATACGAGATTGAGTCAGTCTTATTGAAGAAATTCAAGGAGACCCTTACGAAAGAGGCCCTGCCGTAGTATTCACTCTTGCCCGAGCATTCCATAGACTCCTTCGAGATGCTTGCGAATTATTTTATTAAGGCTCATGCCGGATCTAGGAAGGTACATGCCCAAAAGGCCGACATATTCAGGATTGCACAAGGAGAGTCTAAATTGCTGCGGGAGTTCGTGACCAGATTCCATAATGAAAGGATACTGGTATTGGTCGTACCGGGAGAATGGGCAGCTGAAGCATTTACTAAAGGTCTGAATCTGAGGAGTTCTGATGCTTCCCAAATATTGAAGGAAAGTCTACTCGAGGATGATCAAAGATAAGAATCGAAGATGATCAGCTTGGTTTACAGGCATCAACCAAGGGTCAAGACCGGAGAAGAATAAAGAGAATTCAATAGATGATTTCGACTCAGAATCGCCACTGATAGGAGAGTTGATTGCGGCCGGAATAATAGGTCATTGCAGGACAAGGAGATATAGGGTTCTCGAGATTTCCCATATCCCAGGATTTTCGAGTACAACTTTAACGTCAGCGTAGTGGAGTTGGTGTCAGCTATGAGGAATATCAAAGAGGCATTGTTCCCGAAGCCAATGAGATCTGATCCCAGTCAAAGGGATCCTAATTTGTGGTGCGAATATCATGGGACCAACGGTCACCGGACAGGGGACTGTCGGCATTTACGTGAGGAGGTGTCGACATTGCTAAAGAACGGTCATCTCAGAGAATATTTAAGTGAACGGTCTAAAAACAACTACGTCGGCAATCGTGACAATACAAAACCTTCAAAAGCAGGAGAAGATCCCTCGTGCCTGACGATCAACATGATTTTTGGGGGAAACAAGATTAACGGGGTTACATTCTCGGTAGCAAAAAAGATGAAGGTGTCAGTGACCCATAGAAAGAGACTCTAGGAATTCGTTGAGGATGACATTACTTTCACGGAGGAAGACGCGAGTTGATTACTGCTACCGCAGAATGATGCTTTGTAATCTCTTTAAATGTGTTAGATTTTAAAATTAAACGTGTTCTGGTGGACCTAGGAAGTTCGGCCAACACCATCCAATGGAGGGTGTTGGAGCAAGCCAAGCTCACCGGAAGCATCATTCCGGCCACAAAACTCCTCGCATGGTTCAACCTAGCAATTATGACAACCCGATAGGAGATCCTACTACCCATGAATGTCGAAGGGGCGATAAAGATAACCATTTTCGAGGTGGTGGACGGAGATATGGGCTACAATATTATCTTGGGTAGACCATGGTTGCATAAGATGAAGGCTCTGCCATCAACATATCACCAATTTCTGAAATTCCCAACTCCCGAGGAAATTAAACAAATAAGAGGTGATCAACCGCAGCAAGGGAGATGAATGCAATATCAGTTTCTAGTAGAAAAGGAAAGGAGCATGCGACATAGCAATTACAAGAACTGACACCTGCTCCTGAGCCGAGCAAAGTCAACCAAGGGCAGGAGTCGTCGAAATCCTATCAGGTACCAAGATATTTGCAGGTACCAGAAGAAACAGACGCAACAAAATGCACGGCGGAGAACTTGAACAAGTCGCATTGTTCGAAAACTATTTGGAGAGGGAGTTCCACTTGGGGACAGGACTACACCCCGAACCTAGGTTTGAATTTATTGAATTTATTAAACTTAATGTTGATTATTTTGTGTGGTCGCATACGGATATGACGGGTATCCCGTCGGAAGTGGTTGCGCACAAACTAAGCCTGGATCCCAACATCCCTCCGATAAGACAGAAAAATGTCAAATTGCCGAGGTTAGGAATAAATTAGTCAAAGAATAGGTAAATCGCTTACTTGATATTGGTTCAATCTAAGAGGTAAAGTATCCTGACTGGCTAGCTAATGTAGTAGTAGTTCTAAAGAAGAATAATAAATTTCACATGTGCGTAGACTATAACGACTTAAATAAGACATGCCCAAAAGACTCGTTCATATTGCCAAACATTGATCTAATGATTGATGCGATGGTCATGGCACGAGTTAATGAGTTTCCTCGATGCTTACTCCGGGTGCCACCAAATCAAGATGAACCCGGAGCCACTTATCAACGGCCCGTAAACAAAATATTTGAGAAACAAATAGGGAACACTATGGAAGTTTACATACATGATATGCTGGTTAAGTCTTTGAACGTAGGTGACCATCTGAAACACCTGCAAGAGACCTTTGACATCTTAATAAAACACAACATGAAGCTTAACCCCGAGAAGTGTGCGTTCAGGGTCAGCTCTAGTAAGTTCTTGGGTTTCCTCGTGTCGCAAAGGGGGATTGAGGTTAACCCCGATAAAATTAAAGCCAGGAAAGATATCTCGGACCAGCTATCAAGTGTAAAAGAGGTTCAAAGGCTAACGGGGAGACTAGCCGCTTTTAGCAGATTCATTTCCTGGTCTTCGGAAAAATGCCATCATTTCTTTGCACTCCACAAAAAGAAGAATCACTTTGAATGGACACTGGAATGTCAGCAGGTTTTGAAGGATCTGAAAAGGTATTTTTCAAGTCTCTGTTACTGTCAAAATCGAAGGAAGGCAAAAAACTACTGATCTATTTAGCGGTTTCGTATGTAGTGGTAAGTGTCATTTTAGTCCGCGAGGACGAAGGTACACAATCTCCTATTTATTATGTAAGTAAAATTTTGACGAGAGCAGAAACTCGCTACCCACATCTAGAAAAATTGGCCTTAGCCCTCGTAGTCGCCGCTCGAAAGTTAAGGCCTTATTTCCAATGTCACCCAATAGTTGTGGTGACCACTTTTCCCCTACAAAGTATTCTTAATAAACCTGAACTATCATGTAGGCTATCCAAGTGGTCCATCGGAATGAGCAAATTTGACATAGAATATAAACCCAGGACTGCAATTAAGTCATAGGTTTTGGCCGACTTTGTGGCCGATTTCAATTAGAGACTTTTACCTTTGGCTACCAAAGAAGCAGTAATGGTGTCGGAATCGACATCAAGAGTTTGGACCTTGTTCACGGATGGAGCTTTCAATGTGAAAGGGTCCGGGCTCAGCATAGTGTTAACCATGCCCTCGGTGGAAACCCTAAGGGAGACCATAAGAATTGTTCCTCTTATTCACAATGAAGCGGAGTATGAAGATTTAATTGTAGGTCTCAAATTAACCCGGACACTGGACTCCGAGGTAAAAGAAATCAAATGCAACTCCCAATTGGTAGTAAATCAAGTTTACGGGATCTTCAAAGTCAAAGAGGAATGCATGCAACAATACATAATGAAAGTCCAAGCTCTGCTCGCGGTTCCAAAATGGTCGATTACGCATGTCCCAGGGGAAGAGAAAGCGAAAGCAGATGCACTAGCCAACCTTGTATTGTCCACAAAGATGAATGGATCGGACTCTGGTACGGTAGTACATCTTATGCATTCATTTTTGGACGCGGATAGCTATTACGAGGTAAACATAACCAATTTGTTCTGGGACTGGAGAAACGAGATTATTGACAATCTCGAGCATGGAAAATTGCCTGAAGATCCTAAAGCATCTCAGTCACTGTGCATTAAAGCATCTCGATACAGCTTCAAGAGGGGGTCAATTGTACAGAAGATCTTTCCAAGGCCCGTTGGCCCGATGTTTGGGAGCCTCAAAAGATAATTATGTTATATGAGAAGTCCACGAAGGGATCTGTAGAAATCACTCAGGCGCGAATTCCTTAGTGTTAAAATTAATTAGGGCAGGATACTACTGGCCCCAGATGAAATAAGGCGCCAAAGATTATGTTCAAAAATGTGATAAATGTCAATGCTACGCACCGTTGGTACATCAACCGGTAGAGCCATTGCACTCAGTTTTGTCACCATGGCCATTTATGAAGTGGGAATGGATATTGTCAGACCACTACCACCATGCCCCAGTAAGGTAAGATTTCTTTGGATTTTAACTGACTATTTTTCTAAATGGGTTAAAACATGTCCTAATCAAAAGATCGGCGAGCGCGAAGTGGTAGATTTCTTGTGGTAGAATATAATTTGTAACGAGATACCAAAAGAGACATCTTGTGACAACGGGCCGCGGTTTATAGGTGCAAAGGTCACGAAGTTCCTTGAAGACTTGAAAATCAAAAGGATCAAATCATCACCCTATCATCCGAGCGCAAACGGTCAAGCAGAATCAACAAACAAAGTGATTATACAAAATCTCAAAAAGAGATTGGAAGCAACTAAAGGTAAATGGCCCGAAGAGCTACCAGGTGTACTATGGGCGTACCGAACAATGGCCAAATCAAACACGGGAGAGACTCATTTCTCTATTGTGTACGAAGGAAAAGACATGATCTCGGTGAAAGTAGGAGAGCGTACCTTGAGATATTTCCGGACGAATGGAGAAGCAAACAATGAAGAAATATTAGTCAATTTGGAGCTGCTCGATGAATGTAGGGTCTCAACGCATATAAGGATGGCAGCCTAAAAGCAGAGAATGGAAAGATATTACAATCAAAGAGCCAACCTCTGTTATTTCAAAGTGAGAGACTTGGTTTTAAGGAAAGTAACTCAGAACACCCTGGAGCTCAATGCGGGGATGCTAGGTCCAATATGGGAAGGCCCCTACCAGGTTTCAGCTGTCACCGGGAAAGGGTCATACGAGTTAGAAAATCAAGAAGGAGAAAAGTTTCCAAGCAACTAGGATTTGGCTCACCTCAAGAGATACTATTGCTGATGAGCCTCGCCTGTACTGAAAGTATATGCTACACTCTTTTTTCCTTCGTCCAGTTTTTGTCCCGATTGGGTTTTTCTAGCAAGATTTTTAATGAGGCAGCAACAGAAAGCATACTACAAAGGAAGATTCAATAGTTGTAATAAGACCTTCAAATGACAAGGCACATAATAAAAGAACCACTACGGAGTGGTTAGATAGTCTTTTCTTTGATAGCAAAGTTCCTACCGGGAAGTAAAGTTTGTTGTCGAACAGAGATTACCCGACCGTTCACAAGTCCAAGCCACTAGGTGTTAGATAATATTTGGCTCGATAGCATAAATTCCTAAGGGGAAGTGAAGTTTGATATTGAACTAAAGATTATCTAGCAATTCACTAGTGGAATCCTCGAAGGTGTAAAACTTCCAGTGTTCAAATTTACATTATTCGCATTTGAACACTGGGGGAATGATATGAGAATACAACAATAACGACTACCACATCGACCAGAATACGGCAACAACGACTGCCACATTGACCAAAATACGAAACCCGGAAACATAGTTGTATCATCGGGACAAGGGACTACACGGACAGCCCCGTAGAAATAAGTTGTACAAGTTAGCCACAAGAAATGGCAATTTCTTTTTAGCACAACGAATGTTTATGTATTTTTGAAAATGGAAGGAATAACGTAAAGTCCTTCTATTTCTATCTTGTTTCTTGTCTGAACGATGAATTTATTTTATTATTTGAAAGTTAAACAAGTACTTCAAATGATAATGTTGTAATGAACAGGAGACGTCCTCTTCAAGAGCACCATAAACATAAGAGGCCCCTCTTTTATGAAAACCCTCATGTTAAAGGGTTAATTTCAGAAGAACTTGTGCCCGAAATCCAAACTCTTTTTGGGGAAAATACACCTGAAGCCTTGCACAATTTGACGCAAAGAGTAATACTTGCACAAACACTTAAACGAAAAAAAATGCAAAGAGCAAAACTTGTGCAAGCATTTAAACGAAAAAAGACACAAAGGAGAAAAACTTGTGCAAATACTTGAATGAAAAGATACTTCTATTCACAATAAATATGCCAAACAGCATAAGTACAAAAGTATGAAAAAGAAAGCAAAAGCTAAGTTGCTGCATCTCCGGAACCCAGATGAAGAGAAGCATCTATGCCCCTAGGAGAAGTGGGTAGACCCGCTTCCGGTTCAATATCTTGGCCTTCATCATTTTGGCCTTCAGCATCATCACCTTCCGGTTCTTCTTCAGTTCCTGATAACTTAGAACCGAAACCAGAAGAATCGGTAGCATCAGGCCGGGCTGGAAGACCCCTTTTGACAGTTGACTCTAGCTCACGGGCCTTAGCGATTTTGGCATCAAAGTCAATGACACCCGATTTGGCCTCTTCCAAGGTTTTTCTCCTCATGTTGTACATAGAATATGATTTTTCAATAATGAGGGAAGCTGCTCGGCGCTGAAGTTCTTCTTTAAGTTGGCCAACCTCAGCAGAAAGGTTGTCCCGCGCGAATCTCATGGATCGGAGGTTGATATCAAAGTCTCGGACAGTGGAGCTGTAAATTTTATTATGTTATGTAGTCCTCTTATGCTTCTCCTCCAATCGGACATACTTTTCCTCGGGAGAAGCAAGCTCTTCCGCTTTGGAGTTTAAGGCTGCCTCCAAATTACTCAATCTTTCAGTAGAGGCAGCCTCACAATCGGATACAGCAAGAACCACATTATGGACTTCAGCCCATTTAGCCTTAGTTTCTTCAAATTGTGCCCTTAACGGGGCGACCTCCTAGCTAAGGGTTATCACTTCCTGCTCGCTTTGCTGCAATCGAGCCTCCAACACAACAGCCTCAGCAGCTCGTGCTTCTAAATCTAAGAGGCGAGGAACAATCTGCTCTCGCTCGACCAAAAGTCGATCCTGTTTGGAGGTAAGTTCCTCCTTATCATGAATCAGCCTTTGAAGGCCCTCGGAAGTAAGGAAGTTGGCCTACAAAAAAAATACAAATTCAAAATCCTACCATAATAAAGATAGAAGAAACAACAGAGGAAATAAAGAATATACCGATGTTGCGTTGTGAATGGTGTTATTCAACAAACACTCTCCCAAGAGAGTTTTTATCTTATCCCTATCTTTTTCTGAAGCCACAGGCTTCAGATAATTAGTAATCTCCACCGGCCGGGATAATAGATGGCATCTAGTAGAGACCGAGAGGGTAACATTCCTCCTCCTTCGGGGATCTTCGGAGGGGACAGAATAATATTTCCCAAAATTATGATGAATTGGGGACTGGGGAAGAGGGACATCCTCCTCTCGGACTGCTGCGGTTGGTGGAGATGATGTAGCAATTGCTGGTGGTGAAGTCAAAGTTAGAGAAGAGGAACATGAAGTAGATGGCATTGTAGGATGAGAAGCGACTATGGAAAATGTAGTGCTGGTTGTTGGTTGCTCGTCAACCAAAGAAGGAAGGGACCCAGTACTCAACCTTACAGTACCAGACGCAGCAACTAGGACTCGAAAGCGAGAGTCAGCATATTCCACCATATCGAACTCCCCCTAGAGTGTCGAGGCATCATCCTCGGTTGGTGTAACTATCACAACAGATTGAGCATTCTATTGAGCCTATGAAGGTCATCGTCTTCTATATAGATAAGCTTCATCATCACTAGCTTCTCTATCATTGTCGATCACCACGGTTTTTGGAACCAGCTCGGGCGCGACACTCATTTCCACTACATCTGTGGATAACTTATGCGTTGCATTCTTGGCTTTCTTGTTCTTTCTCCCAGCCGCATAGGAGCAGCGTCTTTTTGCTTGCTTGTTCTCCGATCGGGGACTCCGAGAAGAAGCATTTGCACCAGAAACAGGACCGGAGACACCTGTTCAAGTATAAGCCTCCTGCAACATCCTCTCCATGTCAGCAAGTTAGCCAAAACATCTTCCTCGGGGATGACAACTGGGCCTTGGGGTAGACCTAAATTCAACTAGAGAGAATGGGTTAATCAGCTTTCTTATACGAAAGGGAAAAACAAGATGAGTTTAACCTACCATGATTTTTAGCCTTCTACCCATATTTAAAGGCTAGTTTTTTCCACGTATGGGTCTCGGGCATAGTAACATCCAAAGTGGGTCCAAGCCTTCAACCCTTGGTGGAACTCACCGAGTTACTGAAATAAGAGAAAGAAGAAGAATCAATAATGGCATAGGATGATCTTTAGCCAGAAGAAGAAACAAACAATGAACTTACGAGTACGGTTCCACAAGTCTGAAAAGGATGAAGTCGTGGCCGGAATATTATCCATGGTAGGAACTGCAATGAACTGTTCCATTCACCCACGGTCGTTGTTATCATCCATGCTGGCTAGAAGAGCATGGTGGCCACGTATGCTGAAGTTTATCATTCCTCCGTGAAATATTTTGGGGTAATAAAGGTTCATTAATTGAGTTAGGGTTAGCTCCTCTCTCGTCTACTGGCACAGATGCTAAAGACGAGCAACTGTCCTCCACACGGAAGGACTTACTTGTGTTAGGCATACCTGGTAAAGAATGCAGAACTCCGCAATAACGGAGTCAAGCTCCCCGCTCAGAGAGAAAGGCCCCAAAGTGAAGGGATACGTATAAAATACGTGAAACCCTTTTTGGGTAAGGTTATTCGCTCTGACAGGTTAGGAGCAATGATGTTTAAGTCAGGGCAGTGGCAGTCTTCCTTCATAGTAGGGATGCTAAAAGGACGGATAGAAGAAGGATACACGCCAGCGGCCCACGTACGAGGGTTAGCTAAAGGATATTTCTCTTTGAAGTCTTTAGTTGTGACAAGACTTCTTGGGATGATGGTGTTTCACCCTATTTTGCACTAGTCAAGGCATGATTCAATTTGTGATTTCTCTGTTGTTGATGAAAGCGAGTCGCCACCTAATATTTAAAGGTATACTAGGTTACCTATTTAATTACTAAGTCATGTTTTTATTGGTCTGCTAACCGGTGATATTATGGGTAAGGGTTCTTGTTCTTCTAAGGGGAAGGTGTTAGGCACCCCTTAAAATCTATTTGAGGTAGCTTCATAGGACGTAGACTAAGTTTGGGATATTATTCATAAAATGCTATGATTAGTAATAAAGAGTACTGCTTATTATATACCTAAGGGGAGAGTGTGATAAAAGGAATGTGAAACCCTAAAGGGATACGAGTTTATGAAGAAGTTCATAAGATATATTGAAAGAGTTTTGAAATTGGTATATAAGTGGTCTAGATTTTACAAGCTTATAAAAGAGATTGAGTTATGAAAATATTTTTATTTGGGGGATGGTTATTTATATAATTCTAAAGGGTGTTTTGTAAGAAAGTGAGCCTAAAACTACCTTAGATTCGGAGGGTTTTCAAATAAGAGGTTATTTGCCGAACATTCCTTAAGGACGACAATTCTTGAAGTTCTGATTTTCCTTTCGAAAATGAAGCTGAGATCTGATTTCCCTTTTTGAAATAGATTTGTTGTTTTGCAAAATTCTGGGTTTTAAAAATCTTTTAAGGAAAGGAAAGATGAGTGAAACATAATAATTTGTAAGCAAATTATAATTAGCGAATTAAGGATTTATTACTAACTAATTTCACTTTTAAATCATATATTGTTTAAGGCTAGCCTAAGTTTATATGACATTAAAGCATAAAAGAAAAGTATGTGATCTTAATATATGAGTGTTATATACATGAGATATAAAACAATAGCAAAGGCATAACAAGTGCAACCAACAGTAAACTAATAGCAAGTTTGACCAAGCTTTGTTTTGGGCCAAAAGTGCTTTTTTCTTTTGAACAAAATTTGTGGTGTTTGGCCAACATTTTAGATGGAAAAAAAGTGATTTTGAGAAGAAGCAGAAGCAGTTTTTGAGAAGCAGAAAAAAATAGTTTCTCTCCAAAAGCACTTTTGAGAAAAATACACTTAAAGGCAGTTTTCAAAAGCTTGGCCAAACACTAATTATTGCTTAAAAGTGCATTTCAAATTAATTAGCCAAACACAAACTGCTTCTCACCAAAAGCACTATTTTGAAAAGTACTTTTGAGAAAAGCACTTCTCAAAATAAGTTGATTTTAGAAGCTTGGCCAAACAGGCTATAAATTAGCAAAAGCGGTAAACTAAATTAACAGGACAGTAAACAGTGATAAAGGAGTTTAGGGAAAGAGGACTAGACTCTGGTGATTGAGTCTCAAGAAGGTAGGCCCAACAGTAAAGCGACGTGAATACAGCTGATTTTGGGCTCCTCGACGAAATGCAACAAGGCTGGAATTGGGCCTCAGTTCATCAGGAACGCAGCGGCCCAAACAGATGTACATATCAAAAGAATAAGAAAGTCATTAGATACATAGTCAATATATATTCAGCATATTCTAACAACAGATCACACTCTGATGCATATGACAGGTACACAAACAAATAATTAAAACAAGAATAAGATTAATAATGTAAGGGGAAATTATACATTAATGTGGTGGCTTTACTTAGCAAATAGTTCGCATTGGAAACATTTCGTTGTCATTAAATATTAAATCCTTAAAGAACTGAATTTGTCAATGAATTAAGAGCTAAGGAGGGAACCCCACTCGAGGTCGATGACCTGACACTTCTGTCACGACCCCATTTTCCCCTCCATAGGATGTGTTACGCGGCGCCATCCTAAAGTTTCTTGGAAGGGTGATGTAAGGCTAAGCAACCGATGTCAGTGCGGTTGCTATGCGCCAACTGAGGTTCTCGCCATACTCTAGACTAGATTTTCAGGTCCGTATGGGAAAACCAATATCGTGAGCAATTGAGCAACGGAAAATGAACAATTGACGATAAAAGCTGAGGATTGTATTGATGATGATGAAAGCTATTACAAGATGCAATGCAGTGTCGGGGGGAGAGACACCAGTACAGAGAATTGTTTGAATATTTGAATGCTTTGGTCCCCCTTAATAATGCTTAAAAAAATTAAACCAAAGTTACATGAGTTCACCTAAGAAAGCTGTAGAAGCACATTGAAAATGAATGAAGTAAAACTACTCTATAATTACAATGAAAAGGACTTAGTCTTCTATGGAAGCAAGTCTGATGGCAGCAACTTTATCTTGAGCAGCATGGTCTGCGTGCGCATTGTTGTGGGCGCGCGCGACACTATTTGGATCTGCTAGCAGCTTGGCACTGATGCTTGGCATTGGATCTGTGCGCGGGGCACTATCTGTGCATGCGGCACTTTTGGCAACATGATGGTTTGTGCGCGGGGCACTGATGGCATTCGCCAGCCGCTGGGCACTGGCACTGATTATCGGTGGGGTGACAGAGGCGCATGCGCGCTTCTCACTTGGCACTACCGAGACCACGGGGCCGACCGTAGCGCTAGGTGTTGGGAGGCTTGCCGTGGTGCCACGGGGCACATCCAAGGGGTCATGGGTCGATGATGGAAAGCAGCCCATGATATTCTCCCCAACCTGAGTTGGCAACGTCCTCGGAGCCTTACCTGCCATATGATGAAGATTGGTCAGGCTCTTGATGATTGGGAGGTTTATTCCCCTTGGTATTGTGAGGTGGCTTTCTGAATAATCTTCTATGTATTTCTGAAATGGCCTGAGGCGGCTGACATGGAAGACTGGATGGAGTTTCCACCAGGCTGGTGTGTTCAGCTGGTATGTGGATTTCCCGATGCGCCTTTCAATGGAAAAAGTCCCAATGTAGCTTTGCAATAGGAGAGGATCTTGGGCCCTCTTTGCAAATAAGTTCCGCCTCGGAGTTCTTACCATCACTTTGTCCCGTGCTTGATGTTGGGCAACGCGAAGTATTTGTTCGGCATACCTCGTTGCCCTCTCTTGGGATTTGACAAGATAGCTCCGCACTATCTTCAAAGTTTGCTCCCATTCTATCGAGAAACTAGCAGCTCGATGAGATGATGGCATGTTTGGTGCATTCAAATTCTGCAGGAGTAGTGGTTGCTGTCCGGTAACAATTTCAAAAGCGTTTTTGATCGTATGGGCGCACTTTTGTGAATTGAAACACAGCTGAGCAGCATCCAGAAGCTTCACCCAATGTGTTTGTGGCCCGATTGCAAATTGGCGGAGATATGCCTCCAGCATGTCATTGAACGGGTCTGTTTGATCATATGTTTGCTGATGATGATGGCTTGAGTTGTAACTCAATTTAGATCCAAGGCAACTGAAGAGTTGGGTCTAAAATTTGCTAGTGAAGCATGGGTCGCAATCACTAATGATGTTGTTATGCATACCCCAATGTTTGAAAACATGAGAGAAGAAGAGTCGAGTTGTATCTTCTGCCGATATGTTCTGTGGGGCTGCGATAAAGGTAGCATACTTGGAAAATTGGTCTACTACCACCATGATGGTTGCATGATTGCCGACCTTGGGTAATCCTGTGATGAAATTCAAGGAAATGCTTTCCCAAGGTCTCTGTGGGACCGGTAGCGGCTCTAAGAGTCCCGCTTGTGTTGAGTAATCCGACTTGTCCTTTTGAAATGCTTGACAAGTCTTCACACAACGAGGGGTGCCATGAGTTGTTAGCCGCCGATGATGTGATGTTTGTTTGATGATTTTGAGGGCAGCCAGAAATGTGGGTTCAGGTCTGTTGGTTCCCTTCTTTAACTGCATGGCCGTGATGTTTCCAGCGGCCATCTTCATGGGTATGCACGGTATAGTGATGGGTTTGGCCCCGTTGTCTCCCATCATTAGGAGCATGTTGGCATATGGTACTGGGATGGTGTTGGTCTGCCTGAGGAATTCCAATCCCACTATCAGTTCAAAGTCATCGATGATAGCTATGTGCAGGTCGAATATTCCCTTGTATGGGCCAAGCTTGATTGGCACTTCTTTGGCTATTCCACTCACTTGCTGAGATGGAGAATTGATAGCCTTGACACGACCTTTGCATTTTTGCACTGCTAGACCGAGGCGTTGCACCTGCGTTGAGGCCAGGTAGGTGTGGCAAGCACCGGTGTCTATCAATGCTCGAATAGGTCTGCCGTTTACTGTCATGACACCATTTTCCCCTCCGTAGGATGTCGTGATGGCACCTAGTCTCTAAGACTAGGTAAGCCTAACAATTTGCGGAATAACTGAATAATAAAACTAAAACTCAAATCTAAACATGTAATACAATTCAAATTGCGATTCAAAATCAATACATCTCCCAAAACCCGATAGAAATATGTCACAAGATTATAAGAGCAATTACAAAATGTCTTTATACATCAGAGTGTAAAAAAGTAAAAAAAAAAAACAACATAGTAAGGATAGAGGGGAGACTCTGAGGTCTACGGGCGAGGGCAGATATACATTGAAGTCTCCACGAGCGGTCCAACTAACTAGTATCTAGGCTGGTAGGAAGAACCTGGATTTGCACAAAAGATGTGCAGAGTGTAGTATGAGTACGCCACAATGGTACCCAGTAAGTGCCAAGCCTAACCTCGCTAGAGAAGTGACGAGGTCAGGTCAGTGCCCTACTGGTTTAAAAGAAAAGTAAGGCAAAAGATATAATAATATTTTGAAATGACTAAGAATTTAAACAATAAGAAGTTTCAGAAAATATCAGCACAATAAATAGAGGTACACAGCAGGGTCACTCCCGAGGTACCGCTTCGTAGTCCCAAATGTAAAGATGCAGTACAGGGGGATCTCCCGAGGAACCACCTCATAGTCCCAAAATAAATATGCAGTACAGGGGGATCTCCCCAGGAACCGCCTCGTAGTCCCAAAGTAAATATATAGTACATGGGGATCTCCCGAGTAAATGCCTTGTAGTCCCAAAGTAAATATGTAGTATAGGGGGACCTCCTGAGGAACCGCCTCGTACTCCGAAAGTAAATATGCAGTACAGGGGATCTCCCGAGTAAACGCCTCATAGTCTCAAAGTAAATATGCAGTACATGGTGATCTCTCGAGGAACCACCTCGTAGTCCCAAAGTAAATATGTAGCAAGTAATCGAAAGGAAAACACGGATTTTCAGCAAGAATCTTACAGTTAAAGATTTAATTCAAATCAAGTAAAGCATGTAATTCAACTAATCATGTTGCACAAATTGCAAGTAAGAATTAAGGCACGTAGGCATGCGATACTAGGCTAAATATGATCACTACATATGTTGAGGCAACTCAGTTAATGTATTTTAAAAGATGACAAATCAGCAAGAACCGAATTTTTCCATAATCAGCACGTGTACGCACTCGTCACCTCGCGTACATGGCGCTCACATATCATAAACTATTATAACAGTACCAAATCCTATAAAGATTTCTCCCACACAAGGTTAGACAAGTCACTTACCTCAAACCGTATAATTCTTTATTCCAATATGCTTTTACCTCTCGAATAGGCCTCTGAACGCCTCGAATCTAGTTACAATTAATTTGATTCTATCAAAAAAAATTATAGGAATTAATTCTATATGAAAATACTAATTTTCCAAAGAAATATGAAATTGCACTCAAAAAATTGCATTTGGGGCCCACGTCTCGGAACCCGACAAGTGTTACAAAATATGAATGCCCATTATTCAACCACGAGTCCAACCATACCAATTTGACCAAATTCCGACATCAACTCGACTCTCAAATCTTCAATCGAAACTTAGAGATTTTCAAAAGGTTTCCAACTTAAAACACCAATTAAATGCAAAAAATAGCAATAGATTCGGGTAATTTGACCAAAATTGAGTTATGAACACTTACCCCGTTGTTTTCCTCGATTTTCCATCTCTTATCGGCTCGAATATTAGAAAGAAAAAAAAATTATAATAATTTATGTCGATGCGGTGTACAAAGAAATTTGGCAGCTACGGTTTTACCGGAGCGAAAATCAAAGCGGATCTTTGAATTGAGTAGAACCCGACGATGGTAACCTCTATGACAACCCTTGCACCACGACGTCGAATAACCCAAAATCCAAAATGATTTTGAGAATTTAACGGAATTAACTTTTTGTTGGTGTTTTGTAGTATTAGAAAGTTGTTTGGCAGATTGATATGACGAACTGATGGAAAGGATGAAAGGCGTGGTGAAGCTAAGGACCAAAGAAAAGTATTGTTTCTTTTTCTAGTCGCTGGATTTTTTTCTTCTTATTATTAGATTACTTTTTCCACTCTCCAAAAGATCGTTCCTTTCCTCTAAAATCTCTTCCTCTCTATTCAAAGTTTTTCTTTTTTTTTTTTCCTTTTGAAAATATTGGACCCGAACCAATTACCCCGGGAAGTCACATAACAACTGTAAAGCACGAATTTAGCAGTAAATAGGGGAACGGGGATGCAATACTCAAAACGACCGGCCGGGTCGTTACATCCTCCCCCTTTTAAACAAACGTTCATCCTCGAACGAGTATAAAGACATACCTAAAGTGGTGAAAATATGAGGATAACAACTACGCATATCATGCTCAGTGTCCCAAGTTGCCTCCTCAACCGGATGACCCCTCCACTGAACTTTTACTGAAGCAACGCTCTTCGATCTTGACTTTCTAATCTGTTTGTCCAAAACGGCCACTAGCTCCTCAACATAAGATAGATCCTTGTCAAGCTGGAATGAGCTGAAGTTTAACACATGAGACGGATCAACGTGATACTTCTGGAGCATGGAAACATGGAACACTAGATGAACTGCAATGATACTAGGTGGCAATGCAAGTCTGTAAGCCACCTCTCCAACTCTCTCAAGAATCTCAAAAGGTCCGATATACCTAGGGCTCAACTTGCCCTTCTTTCCGAACCTCATAACACCCTTCATGGGCGAAACTCGGAGCAAAACCCGCTCCCCAATCATAAATGCAACGCCGCGAACCTTGCGATCTACATAACGCTTCTTCCTGGACTGGGTTGTACGAAGCCGATCTTGGATCAATTTAACATTCTCCAAGGCATCCTGAACCAAGTCTGTACCCAATAGCATAGCCTCACCCGCCTCGAACCAACCCACTGGAGATCGGTACTATCTACCATACAAACCTCATACGATTCCATCTGAATGCTCGACCGATAACTGTTGTGGCAGGCAAACTCCGCAAGTGGCAAGAACTGATCCCAACCACCCCTAAAATCAATCACACACACACACGAAGCATATCCTTCAATATCTGAATAGTGCACACGGAGTGTCCATCCGTCTAAGGGTGAAATGTTACACTCAACTCCACACGAGTACCCAACTCATGTTGTACAGCTCTCCAGAAACGTGATGTAAATTGTATACCCCGGTCAGAGATAATAGATAGTGGTACGCCATGAAGCCTGACAATCTCACGGATGTAAACCTGAGCTAGTTGCTCTGAAGAGTAAGTAGTAACCACATGAATGAAATGAGCTGACTTGGTCAATCTATCCACAATCACCGAAACTGCATTGAACTTTCTCTAAGTCCAAGGGATCCCAACAACAAAATCCATAGTGATCCACTCTCATTTCCACTCTGGAATTTCCATCTTCTGAAATAATCCACCCGGTCGCTGATGCTCATACTTCACCTGCTGACAATTTAGGCAACGAGCTACATATTCCACTATGTCTTTCTTCATCTGCCTCCACCAATAGTGTTGCCTCAAATCCTGATACATTTTCGTGACACCTAGATGAATAGAATACCGTGAATTGTAAGCCTCCTGGAGAATCAACTAATGCAAACCATCTACATTAGGCGCACATAGCCTACCCTACATCCGTAATACACTGTTATCTCCAATAGTGACTTCCTTGGCATCACAGTGTTGAACTGTGTCCTTAAGTACAAGCATATGGGGGTCATCATACTGATGCTCCCTGATACGATCATAAAGAGAAGACTAAGATAAACACAAGACAAAACTCGGCTCGGCTCAGAAACATCCAATCTAACAAACTGGTTGGCCAAGGCCTGAACGTCCAAGGCTAAAGGCCTCTCTGCTACTGGTAGATATACTGAACTTCTCAAATTCTCACGTTCGCGTAGGCTGTTCAGGCAAAGATTATCGCGTTCTCGTAGAAGAAATCTGGGGCAAGGTTGGCTTGGCCTTGGCGATTGCAAGGGTACTTCTGTGATCATGAAGCGGAAGGACCTGGGCAGACTTGATTTTTATACGGCATTTGGTTCATTTCTCTCTTATTTTCACTTGGTTGGGCGATTTGTGGAGCTCTTGAAGAGGGGATTTTCATCATCTATGGTAAGGTAAGTAATTCTCACATATTTTAAGTTAATTACATGGGTTTTACAAGGATTTTAACATGCAATTCTATAGAAATTGTGGGATTTGGAAGAAAACCTAAAATTTGGTATTTTTGGATTTTGACCAAGAAATGGGATATAGAATTGGGAATAAATTATATATTTGAGTTCATGATATTATGGGTAATGTTTATCTTCGAATATTTTTTAAATTCAGACCATTTCATCTTATCTTGAAGCTGCTAGTTTCTAGTGTCTGATTTATCGTGATCACGATGAAGGGCTCGCGATCGCGTAGTGTTGATTGGGAGCAAGGTGAAGTTGTTCTTTGTGATCACGTATGGGGCCTCGCGATCACGGTTCTTGGTTAGTTGGTTCATCACGTTTATGTGGAACAAGCCACGAACACGAAGTGTTATCGAGGTGCCCTCGGTTTGGAAGGTTGTTCTTTGCGATCGCATAAGGTGTTGGTCTAAGGCAGGAAGGCATGACCTTCCCATTCGCGGAGCTTGGCTCGCGTTCGGGTAGGTTGTTCAGGCAAAGGATCGTGATCACGTTTCTTTGGTCGTGTTCACATAGAAGAAATCTAGGGCAAGGCTGGCTTGGCCTTCGCGATCGCGAAGAAGAATGACCTGGACACACTTGATTTTTATACAGGATTTGGTACATTTGTCTCTGATTTTCACTTGGTTGGGTGATTTGTGGAGCTCTTGAAGAGGAGATATTCATCATCTATGGTAAGGTAAGTAATTCCCACATATTGTTAGTTAATTACATGGGTTATACAAGGATTTGAACATGAAAATTTGTAGAAATTGTGGGATTTGGAAGAAAACTTAGAATTTACTATTTTTGGATTTTGACCAAGAAATTGGACATGGAATTGGGAATAAATTATATATTTGAGTTTGTAATATTATGGATAATGTTTATCTTTGAAAATTTTCGGAATTCGGGCACGTGGGCCTGAGGGTTGACTTTGTTGACTTTTTTAGCAGAGTTGGGAATTGTTATAAATTAATTAATTATGAGTGTTGGTAGTATATTTTTATTGGTTTTGTATGTTGCTTGGATAGTTTTGAATCGTTTATCTTTGAATTGAGGAGTTAGAGAGACTTTAGAGCCAGTTATTAGAATTTTGGAGCGAGGTAAATCTCATGTCTAACCTTGTGAGGAGGCATTTACCCCGTAGGTGTTATACTTATTACATGTTATATGTTATGGGAGCTACGCACGTATGAGGTGACGAGTGTGCGTGCGTTTGCTAGAGTTCCTGATTATGTTCTTGTAGGCTTAGATTCACCCCATGCTTTATGTCAAGCCCCGAAATCGGGGAGCGCGACCGACGCTCAACCGAGTGAACCCGGCTGAGCAAGCCTATTAGATTTTCTTCTACCCAAACTCATTCATGAGTAAAGAGGAGATGAACTCCATTAATTAAACATTGAAAATATTTCATTAACAACTCCTATTTTATATCCATTAGCAAATTCATTCATAATTTCCAAAATATTATAATTTTATAGATATAATGAAAAACATGTTTGCCAAATACCAACATTTATAGTTCAATTCCCCACATCAAATACCACCCACAATCTGTCTAGGGAGCCTCTAAGTACAACAGAAGAATAATATGGAAATACCGGTAATAAGGCCCCGGTTATACCTCAAAACACAAAGTACAACATCAAGTGACATCGGGCCCGAAATAGAGTAGGGCTGACCAAAACCAGCTAAATAGGGAGTAACTGCTAACGAGGACCAAAGCTGCCCGATGCTGAATCACCTACTTCCATTGAAGATGTAGTGCCCCCGGCAAAAGGGACGTTAGCACATACGGAATAGTACTAGTATGTAAAGCTTACTGTCCTCTTTTAAAATAGAATACCAATGTAAGAAAGGAAAACCGTGGAAACAACTATCAACAATCAATGATATCCAAATGTTATGTTAAAACATAGTGATTTTCAACATACGAAGATAATATTATTTTTGGTTGGGAGATCTTTAGCATTGATATACCATTGTTCACAATACCAATACCACCGTACTTTTAGCACGGAGTTCGATCACCACCCGATCGGCTAGGCCGCCTCATCCGAGACACCAACCACAGTCAAAATCTTAATGACAATTTCAATTACAATTTCCAACACAATCGCCACCATGTGTGCGGCATGACGTTTGATCATGACCCAATCGGCTCGGCCATCTCAGTCGAGACATAACCACAATCACAATTTCAAATTACAATTTCTAGCACAATCACCACCAGCATAATCATCTCATCCCAAATAAGGGAAATAATATCATCACATCAATCGCATCCCAATTAAGGGGAATAATTTCATCATATCAATACGGGGATTTACCTCTCAATCACTCCTACACCGGCACGTGTAGTTTCGGGGTTAGGTTGTTACCTACCCTTTCTCAGTGGCTAACGATACTCCAAAAACATCATTGAGTTTCATACAAAGGAAACAACAATACAAATGCATTTACCTCATCACTTTCCATACCATATATAGCCTCGTTGGTACTTTAAACAACTTACAACATCATTATTTCATTGGCTCTCTTGGCCATACATATGATTCTTCTTTCATGGCACAATGGTCATATTTCATATTTCACACTTTCATTTCTTTCCTTTCATGAATCATTATCATAAATATCAACATATATAATATTTCGGAAATCGCAACTTTAGGTTTATTAGTAATAAAGACTTTAAACATAATGGATCTCTTTCCAAGAAATGGAGTGAAATGATTGGCAGTCGAAGCACAAGTTAAAATTATAAACGAGTAACACATCATTTATTTTTGAAATATTTTTTCCCAAAAAGGGCAATAAACAATTTCAACTCATGAATATATAGGAGCTCAAAGCACGTTGGAAATACATAAAAAGCATAGCATTCATTGAAACAACCATATTTGGGCACGATTTGAGTACATAAGCTTTTAGGAAAATCTATTTTCGAAGTCAATTTGGAATAGTTAACTCAAGGCTCGATTCATAAACTTTCCCACATCAATTCATTTCATTGCCACCATTGGCCACAAGTATAACTTTCATTATTGGCACATTGGCCACACTTGATACCTCACACTCACGTCTTTCACTTTCAAGCATCTTTATAGATTATCAATAATATGAACATTCGAAATCAAGGCCTTAAGTATATAGGAGCAATAGGAATTTTAGATGCATTGAGTATTCTTTCCAAGTTAAGCATAATGAACTTTCATTTGAAACACGACTCAAAGCCATAACATTTTAATACATATATCATTCTTGAACATATTCTGCGCAATATATAAACAGTAAAGACAGTATAAGAAAAACCCTTAAAAACTTACAATATTTTATTGATTAAACATTAAAAACATAGAAGCAGTAGAAGGATTAGAGAATACTAAGGGAGAGAGGCCTTTGAAATTTGGGAGAAATTTCGGATGCCTCTTACAATGGGAATGGGAGTCTTAAATAGACTAGAGGAGAGATGCCTTTTCATCTTAGGCTTACAAGTGTACCGCTTAAATTTGTTAGACAAAATTTAGTGGTAGACAAAGAATAAAGTGGGTGGTTTTACTTTTGAAAAAGTAAAGTGGTTGCTTTATTGTAAAGCAAAAAAGGATAAGATTCCTTTTGTTTTGTCCGTCTCGAAGATGGATTTCTTTATTTGCAGTTAGGGTCCATGTAGGCCAAAGCTATTTCTTTTGGGTTGCACATGTCTTCGTTACTGCTTTCTCCTGATGAAGCAACATCTTCTATTAGCTGCATGATTTGATGTTCTTCGTAGTTGTCAATATTTTGCAAAGCTTGTTTGAGTTATTCTTTGAGCGCTGCTTTTGAAGATGAAGCTTTTGTAAAGCTTTGTTGAACATTTGTCTTGGAAATATGTTGTTTGGGAGTCCAGCCTTTGATTTTGATTTCTTTAGACAGATTTTTAATTCTATCAAATTCTGCCTTAGAAAAGTTCCAACTAATAATAAAAGAAATTATTTTCTGAATAAAGTATTTGCAAATTTTAATGTGCTCTGGTAAGGATGATATTGCCTCTTTGGTCTGAAAATCTTCAAACCTGTTAAGGAATTGTTGAGGGAGTATTTATTTGTTTCCTCCAAAAATGTTCCACCACCCGTAGAACCATCTTTGGATTATTGCCTTAGTGACTTCTAGGCAATACTTAAAAAACCAAGTGTGTCCTGGCCTGAGGTATAGGAGGTTGAACCAAGCAACTTTGTAGTCATGCCAGTTATATATTTGTGTGCAAGTGATCAGCAAACCATTCAAATGGTGACAATATTTTCTTAATAGTAACTCTAGAGTAGTTGATGAACTCAGGATTTTTATCGTTTAAAGTATGCTCCACTTCTATAGAATTAGTATCAATAAGGATGGCTTCATAGTACCTCCTTGTTTCATAGGAATTTTCGGTATCCACAAAATTAAAATCTATAAAACAAGGTTTAATAAGGTCTTTAATTCTGAGACCTTCATACTCTTTGTCGAGTGCTAGCAAAGGTAATACCTGGATGGTAACATATTCATTTTTTTCTTATTTTGGAAGATCATTTTGTGGTTTCTTTGCCGAAGGGTTGACTGCTTCTGCAAAAGTCTCTGCGATTTTCATAGCGTAACTTTCTTTGGTTTGAATTGAGAAATTAGAAGTTGATCCTTTTTCAAAAGGTTTGTTGGTTGGAGATTGGTCAGTTTCACTGATGGAACTGGTATTGGGGCTGGTAGCTTGGGATACTCAGCTAAGGCTGTATACCTGTTTTAGAAAGGAAGTTTGGGCCTTTGAAGGGTTGTTGTTTTGTTTGGAGTAATAGGAGAAAGAACAAATGGCCTAGCCATTTGTGGATTATTGGTCTCTTTTCCTTTGGTAGGAGTATTAGGCCTGAAGGGCATCATTTTTTCCCTGTAAAAATTCTCTTGTTAGAAAATCAGCTAAAGAGTTGTTTACTCCTTTAATAAAATCTATTTTGAAATCAAAGCTAGATAATAGAGCTTGCCATCTAGAAAATATTTATTTTGAAATAAGGTTTTTGACATCCTTTTGAAGAATCTCTTTAGCAGATTTACAATCGACTCTAACTAAAAATTCTTTGTTAATAAGATTCTTGAAACTTGGTAATACATAGTACTATAGACAAGACTTCCTTTTTAACAGTAAAATAATTTTTCTGAGCGGAATTTCAAATTTCAGATGTAAAACGAACAAGTTATTCTTGATATTCTATGGATATCTTTTGCTTAAGGATTCCACCATAACCTATATCTGAAGCATCTGTTTCCATAATCATAAAGGCTTCTGGGTTTGGGATTCCTAAGCATGGAAGGTTCTGTACTAAACCTTTTATCTGGATGACTGAATTGGTTTGTTTAGAGCTCCAAGGAGTAGGGTTTTTTCTTAAGTCTTTTATATAAAGGTTCACAAACTTGTCTAATGTTTGGGATAAAATCAGCTATGTAGTTGAGACTTCCTAGAAATCTTTGAAGCTGGGTTTTATCAGTAATCTCATTAGGGAATTTTGAAGAGAACTCTATGGCTCTACAAATTGGTTTGTAAGATCCTTGGTATAGGTCATGGCCTAAGAATCTAAAGGCGATCTAAAAGAGTTTGATCTTCTTAGCACTGACTACTAGACCATTTCTCTTAACGACATTAAAGAAAGTGTTGAGATGCGTAAAATGAGAATCTATGTTCTCAGAGAAGATAAGGACATCATCTATATAAATAATAGACATGTAACTATAATCATTAAAAATGAAATTCATGACATTCTTAAGCCCAAATGGCATAACGTTCCATTCATACTGACCGAAGGGAACATTAAAAGCAGTTTTGTATCTGTCTTTTTCAGCTACTTGAATTTTCCAAAAGCCAGATTTCATATCGAACTTGCTATAAATATTAGCTTTGTAAGTTCTCTTTAGGAGATCTCTTTTGTTGGGAATAGGGTATATAATCCATTTAAGGACAGCATTTAGAGGTTTATAATTTATAATTAATCTTGGTGCTCCTCATTCCTTCTCTGCACTATTGTTAACATAAAAGGTAGAACAACTCCAAGGAGATTTAGAGGGGCGAAAGATGTTGTTTTCAGAAGATTTGACATCTCAGTTTTACAAGTTTCCATCATTTCTTGATTCATTTGAATAAGTCTTGCGTAGGTTGAGATAACTTATTCATTGAATCCTTCGATGTATGGAAGCTCAACTAAATGTTTTTTTCTTTCCCAAAAAGCGTTAGGAAAATCATAGCATATTTCTTTTCAAAAAGGTTTTGAAGATTGGCTATTTTGGTAACCATCTCCGGAATTTTTAAAATCTGCTCGATTTTCTTAACTATTATTTCATCCTTTAAAAAGGTGATATGTTGAGAAAGTTTGTTAATACGAAAAACTATGTTTTTTCTTATGAATTTACTTTCATCTAGTGAAAGGGTTTTTACAAAAGGAAAGTGTAAATCTTTTCCTAAAATATGTGTAGTGGTACAGTCTAAACCTGTAATGAAAGGTTTTATTTGAGTAATAAAAGGAATTCCTAAAATGATATCTTCATTAATATCTTCAGTTATGATAAAATCATTTGTCAGGCAAATACCATTGTTACAAATATGAGCTTTTGAAAGTTTGTAATTAATACGTAGTTGTTCTCCTGTAGCGGAGTATAGTTTGGAAGTACTTTTTTCTAAATACTGAGTGGGAACAATACCTTTCATGATATTGTTACGATCTGCACCGATGTCAAGTAAAGCAATTTTGTTAATAATAAAGTTTTTGCTAATAACAATTTTAATCAGGATATGATAGTTCTGAGGTTTTATACTAGTTATAACTGTAATACCTGGAGCATTAGATGTGGAAGTATTATCTTGAGTAAGACTGCGATTGACAGGATTATCATCTTCTGGGTGATGATCATTTTCGGGGTCTGGAAGTTCTTCTTCCTCGGATTTGTGTTCATAGTTATTGGCATGTTTAAGGACTTGTTCTGTAAGAACATCGAGTTTGACTTTTCCAAGTCTGGATTTTATGTCTCTGATTTCTTTTTTTAGTTCTGAGACTTCATGTCTAAGATCAGAGATTGATGGTTCAGAACACTTATCAAAATAAGACATGATTTGTTTCATGCTGAATGGTTCAATGGTTGGTTTTGACTTAGGTTTATCATTGTTGTAATTGAGGATGAGATTTTTGAGCTCTAGGAGATAACGATTTCTGGATTCGTCATTATTGATATGTTGAATAACATCATAGAGAGCTTCTTTAGAGCTGTTAGAAAGAACTCTTATTGATGGTGGGGTGTTGCCACATGTACAGTAGGTTTCATTGCAGTGGCACTCTTTACTCGATTAGCTAGAATCGGACTCATAAGCGATGTTAAGGTCTTCATCATTGCTATAACAATTCGAAGAGTAATTTGGAGAGGAATCCGAATTGGCTTCTTCTAGGATAGAGAAGAGTTCCTCTTTGGTATCATCACTAATTTCTAGAAGATTGATTTTCTTCTTTTTCTTATCAGATTTGCATTCATTAGTCCTGTGTCCGATTTTTCCACAGTTCCAACAGACATCTTTAGGTTTGTTAGAAGACTTAGAAGGTCTACAAAATTTTGATTTCTTTCTAGGTGAATTTTCGTAAATTATTCTAGATTTGCAGTGATGGATCTTTCTGGAAGATCTAGAGTTTTTGTCTTTTTTTGAAGAGAGAGTAGAAGGGGCAACAACATTTGTGTAATCGAAGTCTTGGCAGAAACTTCCTAATCCCTTTCTAGAAGAGAATCGTTCTTTCTTAAGTTGACTTTTCAGCTTGATATCAGTGCAGAGTTCAAGACCCACTACATTAACGATGCTAACGAGGTCTTCATAGGTCATTTGATAATAAGGAATTTTATCATCACAACGATCTTGGATTTTTGTTCTGACCTTGTTTGCGAATAATGGGGGAAGTCCGCTGACAAAGCGTTCTTTCTAGAAATCTAGATGACAGTCAGGTCTTATCACAACCTTACTGATAAATTGGTTTTTATACCAAATAAAGTCATCCAGAGTTGTACAAGACAGATTGTTTAGAATTTGTAAGCTTCTATCTTGGAAGAGTTTGGGTTCTCCAATGAAGTGTTTGGCTATATGATAAAGAAGGGTAGCACATGCGTCTTCTTTGGTAATCTGGGAGGTGGTCTCCATGTTTGTTCCTTCAATCTTAACGATTGTTTCAATAGCTGTAGCGGAGTATATGGCATGTTTTATATCATCAGTGAAATAATTATCCCACTAATATTTTAACACGCTAGTAAATCCTGCTACAATCATAGAGGCGACTTCTTTGTCAGATGAGCCTCGTATTTTGTAAGCTGTGACAGAGACACCCATTTCATGGAGTTTATTGTACATCTGGTGCTCAGCCAGACCATCGATGTTCCACTCCATGATGCTTCTTCCTTCATGAGCAGTAGAGTGGAGGAAATAGTTTTCTTCGTACTGAACATCAGGAAATGAAGGACTCTTATGATAATTTTTCTGATTATGATAGCGATCATTGGAAAGCTTATTTAGAAGGGCTTCTTTCTCTTGGATAGTGGAAATTTTTCCTTCTTTGGAAATACTGAAGTTAGCCAATTGTTCATTGATTTAATCAAGGATGTTACCAGAGACTTCAAAAGTATCTTTGAGTTTTTGGTACTTATCTTTAGAGAATTCAGTCATTTTAAAGACGGGGTTCGGCTCAATGCTTTGGCTAATACTTGGTTTTGAAAGAGTTGGTTTTCCACTAAATAGAGATTTTTCTTTGGAGTCCCCCAATGGAATAGAACTTAAAGCTCACTAGTACAGAGTTTGATGAACTTGTGAAAGCAAGTATTTCTAATGAACTTTTAAAGTAAATATATAGTACAGGAGGATCTCCCGAGTAAATGCCTCGTAGTCCCAAAGTAAAGATGCAATATAGGGGGGGTCTTCCGAGGAACCGCCTCGTAGTCCCAAAGTAAATATGCAATACAGGGGATCTCCCGAGTAAATGCCTCATAGTCCCAAAGTAAATATGCAGTACGTGGGGATCTCCCGAGGAACCGCCTCGTAGTCCCAAAGTAAATATGTAGCAGGTAATAGAAAGGAAAACACGAATTTTCACCAAAAAACTTATAGTTAAAGATTTAATTCAAATCAAGTAATTCAACTAAGCATGTTGCACGAATTGCAAGTAAGAATTAAGGCACGTAGGCATGCGATACTAGGCTAAATATGATCACTACATATGTTGAGACAACTCAATTAACGTATTTTAAAAAATGACAAATCAGTAAGAACCGAATTTTTCCATAATAAGCACATGTACGTACTCATCACCTCGCGTACATGGCGCTCACATATCACAAACTATTATAACAGTACCAAATACTAAGGGAATTTCTCCCACACAAGGTTAGACAAGTCACTTACCTCAAACCGTGTAATTCTTTATTCCAATATGCTTTTGTCTCTCGAATAGGCCTCCGAACGCCTCGAATCTAGTTACTATTAATTCGATTCAATCAAAACAAATTATAGGAATTAATTCTGCATGAAAATACTAATTTTCCAACAAAATTTGAAATTGCACTCAAAACATCACATGTGGGGCTCACGTCTCGGAACCCGGCAAAAGTTATAAAATATGAATGCACATTCAACCACGAGTCCAACCATACCAATTTTACCAAATTTCGACATCAACTCGACTCCCAAATCTTCAATCTAAACTTAGAGATTTTCAAAATATTTCCAACTTAAACACCAATTAAATGCTAAAAATAGAAATAGATTAGGGTAATTTGACCAAAATTGAGTTAAGAACACTTACCCTGTTGTTTCACTCGATTTTCCAACTCTTATCGGCTCGAATCATTGAAAAATGATATTTTTATAAGAATTTCTATCGATGCGGTGCACAAAGAAATCTGGCAGCTACGGTTTTACCGGAGCGAAAATCAAAGCGGATCTTTAAACTGAGTAGAACCCGACGATGGTAACCTCTATGATGACCCTTGCATCACGACGTCGAATAACCCAAAATCCAAAATGATTTTGAAAATTGGACGGAATTAACTTTTTGTTGGTGTTTTGTAGTATTAGAAAGTGGTT
The DNA here is from genome assembly GCF_000390325.3 of Nicotiana tomentosiformis. Lineage (NCBI taxonomy): Eukaryota > Viridiplantae > Streptophyta > Magnoliopsida > Solanales > Solanaceae > Nicotiana > Nicotiana tomentosiformis. Next base: position 43,671,298 of record NC_090820.1, read on the forward strand.
TGGCAGATTGATATGAAGAACTAATGGAACAGAAGAAAGGCGTGGTGAAGCTAAGGTCCAAAGAAAAGTATTGTTTCTTTTTCTAGTTGCTGGATTATTTTCTTCTTCTTATTAGATTGCTCTTTCCACTCTCCAAAAGCTCGTTCCTTTCCTCTAAAATCTCTTCCTCTCTATTCAAAGTTTTTCTTTTTTTTTTCCTTTTAAAAATATTGGACCCGAACCAATTACCCCGACAAGTCACATAACAACTGTAAAGCATAAATTTAGCAGTAAATGAGGGAACGGGGATGTAATACTCAAAATGACCGATCGGGTCGTTACATCCCCCCCTCTCAAACTAACGTTCGTCCTCGAACGAGTATAGAGACATACCTGAAGTGGTGAAAAGATGAGGATAACAGTTACGCATATCATGCTCGGTCTCCCGAGTCACCTCCTAGACCGGATGACCCCTCCACTGAACTTTTACCGAAGCAACGCCTTTCGATCTTAACTTTATAATATGTATGTCCAAAATGGCCACTGGCTCCTCAACATAAGATAGATCTTTGTCCAGTTGGACTACGCTTAAGTTTAACACATAAGACGGAGCGACGTGATACTTTTGGAGCATGGAAACATGGAACACTGGATGAACTGCAGTGAGACTAGGTGGCAATGGAAGTCTTTAAGCCACCTCTCCAACTCTCTCAAGAATATCAAAAGGTCTGATATACCTAGGGCTCAACCTGCCCTTCTTTCCGAACCTCATAACACCCTTTATGGGCAAAACGCGGGAGCAAAATCCGCTCCCCAACCATGAATGCAACGTCGCGAACCTTCCGATCTGCATAACTCATCTGCCTACACTAGGCTGAACGAAACCGATCTTGAATCAATTTAATTTTCTCCAAGGAATCCTGAACCAAGCCTCATACGACGCCATCTGAATGCTCGATTGATAACTGTTGTTGCAGGCAAACTCCGCAAGTGGCAAGAACTGATCCCAAACACCTCCAAAATTAGTCACACATGCACGAAGCATATCCTTTAATATCTGAATAGTGCACTCAGTGTGTCCGTCCATCTGAGGGTGAAATGTTGTACTCAACTCCACACGAGTACCCAACTCACATTGTACGGCTCTCCATAATCGTGATGTAAACTACGTACCCCGGTCAGAGATGATAGATACCGGTACGCCATGAAGTCTGATAATCTCACGGATGTAAACCTGAGCCAGCTACTCCGAAGAGTAAGTAGTAACCACATGAATGAAATGAGCTGACTTGGTCAATCTATCCACAATCACCCAAATTGCATTGAACTTTCTTTGAGTCCGTGGTAGCCCAACAATAAAATCCATAGTGATCCATTCCCATTTCCACTCTGGAATTTCCATCTTCTGAAGCAATCCACTCGGTCGTTGATGCTCATACTTCACCTGCTGAAAATTTAGGCAACGGGCTACATATTCCACTATGTGTTTCTTCATCTGCCTCCGTCAATAGTATTGCCTCAAATCCTGATACATCTTCACGATACCTGGATGAATGGAATACCGCGAACTATGAGCCTTCTAGAGAATCAACCCACGTTAATTATCTACATTAGGCACACAAAGCCTGCCCTACATCCGTAATACACCGTTATCTCCAATAGTGACTTCCTTGGCATCACAGTGTTGAACCGTGTCCTTAAGTACAAGCAGATGGGGGTCATAATACTGACGCTACCTGATACGATCATAAAGAGAAGACTAAGATAAACACAAGCCAAAACTCGGCTCGGCTCGGCTCAGAAACATCCAATCTAACAAACTGATTGGACAAGTCCTAAACATCCAAGGCTAAAGGCCTCTCTGCTACTGGTAGATATACTGCTCAAACTCTCCGCCTTGCGACTCAAGGCATCGGCCACCACATTTGCCTTCTTGGGATGATAGAGAATGGTGATGTCATAATCCTTAAGCAACTTCAACCATCTCTACTGCCGCAAGTTAAGATCCTTCTATTTAAACAGATGTTGTAGGCTCCGGTGATCGGTGAAACCACACAAGGAACACGATACAAATAGTGCCTCTAGATCTTCAAAGCATAAACAATAGTTGCTAACTCAAGGTCGTGGATAGGATAATTCTTCTCATGCACCTTCAACTGTCTAGATGCGTAGGCAATCACCCTACCGTCCTACATCAACACCTTGTCGAGACCAATGCGCGATGCATCACAATACACTGTATAGGAACCCGAACCTATAGGCAATACCAACACTTGTATTATAGTCAAAGTAATCTTGAGCTTTTGAAATCTTTCATCACACTCCTCGGTCCACGTGAACGAAGAACCCTTCTGGGTCAATCTGGTCATAGGTGCGGCAATAGAAGAGAAACCCTCTACAAATCGGCGATAATACCCCGCCAAGCCAAGAAAACTCCGTATCTCCGTAGCTGAGGATGGTCTGGACCAACCCTACACTACCTCAATCTTCTTCGGATCCATTTTGATCCACTCATACAATACTATATGACCCAAGAATGCCATTGAATCTAGCCAGAATTCATACTTTGAACATTTTGCATATAACTTCTTTTCTCTCAAGGTCTGAAGCACAATCCTCAGGTGCTGCTCATGATCTCCTAGACTCCAGGAGTACACCAGAATGTCGCCAATAAATAGAATAATGAAAGAATTGAGATAGGGCTGAAATACATTGTTCATTAAGTGCATAAATATTGCTGGGGCGTTAGTCAGCCCAAACGACATCACAAGGAACTCGTAATAACCGTACCGAGTCCTAAAAGCAGTCTTCGGGATATCTGGCTCCCGAATGTTTAACTGATGATAGCTTGAACGCAAGTTGATCTTAGAGAACACTCTGGCACCCTGAAGTTGATCAAATAGGTCATCAATACGTGGCAGTGGATACCTATTCTTCATTGTAACCTTGTTCAACCAGCGGTAATCAATACACATCCGTATAAAACCATCCTTCTTCTTCACAAATAAGATAGGAGCACCCCAAGGCGACACACTGGGACGAATGAAGCCCTTATCGAGCAACTCTTGCAATTGTTTCTTTAACTCTTTCAATTCTGCTAGGGCCATACGATAAGGTGGAATGAAATGGGTTGAGTTTCCAGTAACAAATCAATGCCAAAGTCGATGTCTCTATCGGGTGACATGCCCAAAAGATCTTCCGGGAATATATCTGAATAATCCCTCACTACCGGAACTGACTCGATGGTAGGAGTATGAACACTAACATCTCTCACACATGCCATATATGCATCATACCCCTTCTCAACCATTCGTTGAGACTTAAGAAATTAAACAACCCTACTAGGAATATAATCTAAGGAACCTCTCCACTCTAGCCACGGTAGACTTGGCATAGCTAACGTCACTATCTTGGCGTGACAACCAAGGATAGCATGATAGGGCGACAACCAGTCCATGCCCAAAATAACATCGAAATCTACGATACTGAGAAGTTATAAGTCAGTTCTTGTCTCAAAACCACTGATAACAACCAAACATAACTGATACACATGGTCAACAATAATAGAATCACCTACGGGTGTAGACACATAGACAGGTGAACTCAGAAAATCACGGGATAAACCCAAATATGAAGCAAAATAATATGACACATAGGAATAAGTGGAGCCTGGATCAAATAAGATTGATCCATATCTATGACAGACAGGAACAATACCTATGATAATAGAATCAGATGAATCTGCCTCCGTCCTAGTAGGAATGGCATAGTATCTGGCCTGGCCTCCCCCTCTAAGGCGACCTCTACCTGTCCGACCTCCACCTCTAGCTGGCTGTGTAGGTGAGGTGGTAGGTGGTGTTGTAACCATAGCCTGGGGACCCGATGGAACATGTGGTGCCTGAGTAGTCTGTGGAGGTGCACCTCTCCTGAATCTAGGGCAATCCCTCACCAAATGACGAGTGTCACCACACTCAAAATAAGCTCTTAGAGAACGTGGTTGTTGTGACTGGCTCGGGCCTGACCGACTGGACTGGCCGCTGGAAGAACCTCATATTGGAGGCACACTAAACACTAGCGATGCATAATAAGGATCCTGGGGCCTACTAGTGCTGGAGCATCACTGGCAGTTGGAAGTGCTGAATGAACAGGGCGACCCATATAACCTCTACCCTGGCGATCTGTAGTTGGGGCACGAGTACCACTGCAAGTGTCAGACTCTCGAGACCTCTTGGCCTCTCTCTCCTCTATATCCTGAGTCAGTATGCCCTCTAACCTCTTAGCAATCTCTACTACCTGCTGGTACGTAATATCCATCTCCAACTCGCGGTCCATGCTCAATATGATACTGGGGTTGAGCCCATCAATGAACCGATGAACCCGCTGTCGAACAGTAGCAACTAGGGCTGGTGCATGCCTGGCCAAATTACTGAATCGAACCGCATACTCTGACACGGTCATAGCACCCTGGCGCAAATGCTCAAACTCCGCGCGCCAAGCATCCCTGAGACTCCAGGGAACATACTCCATCAGGAACATATCTGAGAACTGAGTCTAGCTGAGTGAAGCTGCCTCAGCCAGACTATCTAACTCGTATGCGCTCCACCACTGGTAGGCTGCTCCTCTAAGCTGGAATGCAGTGAAAAAACCCCCACTAGTCTCCACAACACCCATAGTACGAAGGATATGGTGGCACTCCACAAGAATACCCTATGCATCCTCTGATGCCAAACCACTGAAAGTAGGTGGGTAGTACTTCTTGTACCTCTCGAGTCTGAGCTGCTCTGCCTCAGAAGCTGCTACCCTAACCTCGGGCTGAACTGGAGCTACTGGTTATATCGGTATGATCTCTAGATCCTGGTCTACTTGAACCAGCTGCTTTGGGGTACCAACGACGGGAGTCTGTGCTCCTCCTCCGGCCTGAGATATGGCAGGAGCAAGAGGTATCAATCATGCATGAGCCAAGGTACTGAACATGCTCAAGAACTGGGCTAGAGTCTCCTGGAGAGCTGGTGCAGTAACAGGCGTCTCGGGTGCCTGTCCTCCAACTGTAGCTACTAGTGGCTCCTTTGTAGTAGCTCGTGCAGGTGCTTTGGCTGCACCACGTAGACGTCCTCGTCCTCTACCCTGACCCCGACCTCTCACGGCTCTAGCAGGGGGCACGGGTGTCTGTTCATCTGATCCGGTTGTACATTTCCTCACCATCTATGAGAGAGTAGAAAGACAGAAATTTAGAATTCAAAGTCAAAATCTCGCACGATAAGGAATCAAAGAAGTGAAGTTTTTTCCTAACAATTCCATAGCCTCCCGAAGATAAGTACAGACGTCTCCGTACTGATCCCCGAGAATCTACTAAACATGCTTGCGACTCATAACACCTATGACCCTAGAGCTCTGATACCAACCTGTCACGACCCCATTTTCGCCTCCGTAAGATGTCGTGATGGCACCTAGTCTCTAAGACTAGGTAAGCCTAATAATTTGAGGAATACCTGAATAATAAAAATGAAACTCAAATCTAAACATGTAATATAATTCAAACTGCGATTCAAAATCAATACATATCCCAAAACCCGGTAGAAATAAGTCATAAGCTTCTAAAAGTAATTACTAAATGTCTATATACATTAGAGTCTAAAGAAAATAAGAAAAACAATATAGTAAGGATAGAAGAGGAACTCCGAGGTCTACGGGCGCTGGCAGATATACCTTGAAGTCTCCACGAGCGGTCCAACTCACTGGAATCTGGGTTGGTGGGAAGAACTTGGATATGTACAAAAGATGTGCATAGTGTAGTATGAGTACGCCACAACGGTACCCAGTAAGTGCCAAGCCTAACCTTGGTAGAGTAGTGATGAGGTCAGAGCAGGGCCCTACTGGTTTAAAAGAAAAGTAAGGCAGAAGATATAATAATATTTTGAAATGATTGAGAATTTAAACAATAAGAAGTTTCAGAAAATATCACCACAAAAAATAGAGGTACACAACAGGGTCACTCCCGAGGTACCGCCTCGTAGTCCCAAATGTAAAGATGCAGTACATGGGGATCTCCCGAGTAACCGCCTCGTAGTCCCAAAGTAAATATACAGTACATGGGGATCTCCCGAGGAACCGCCTCATAGTCCCAAAGTAAATATGTAGTACATGGGGATCTCCCGAGTAAATGCCTCATAGTCCCAAAGTAAATATGCAGTATAGGAGGATCTCCCGAGGAACCGCCTCGTAGTCCCAAAGTAAATATGCAGTACATGGGATCTCCCGAGTAAACACCTCATAGTCCCAAAGTAAATATGCAGTACATGGTGATCTCCCAAGGAACCGCCTCGTAGTCCCAAAGTAAATATGTAGCAGGTAATCGAAAGGAAAACACGGATTTTCGGCAAGAATCTTACAGTTAAAGATTTAATTCAAATCAAGTAAAGCAGGTAATTCAACTAAGTATGTTGCACAAATTGCAAGTAAGAATTAAGGCACGTAGGCATGCGATACTAGGCTAAATATGATCACTACATATGTTGAGGCAACTCAGTTAATGTATTTTAAAAGATGATAAATTAGCAAGAATCGAAATTTTCCATAATCAGTCTGTGTACGCACTCGTTACCTCGCGTACACGGCGCTCACATATCACAAACTATTATAACAGTATCAAATCCTAAGAGGATTCCTCCCCCCCCCCCCAAGGTTAAACAAGTTATTTACCTCAAACCATGTAATTCTTTATTCTAATATGCTTTTGCCTCGCGAATCGGCCTCCAAACTCCTCGAATCTAGTCGCAATTAATTAGAATAAATCAAAACAAATTATAGGAATTAATTTAATATAAAAATACTAATTTTCCAACAAAATTCGAAATTGCACTCAAAAAATTACTTGTGGGGCCCACGTCTCGGAACCCGACAAAAGTTACAAAATATGAACGCCCATTCAACCACGAGTCCAATCATACCAATTTTACCAAATTACGACATCAACTCGACTCTCAAATCTTCAATCTGAACATAGAGATTTTCACAATTTTTCCAACTTAAAACACCAATTAAATACTAAAAATAGCAATAGATTCGGGTAATTTGACCAAAATTGTGTTAAGAACACTTACCCCATTATTTTTCTCGATTTTCCAACTCTGATCGGCTCGAATCTTTGAAAGATGAAATTTTTTATAAGAATTTCTGTCGATGCGGTGTACAAAGAAATCCGCCAACTATGATTTACCGTAGCGAAAATCAAAGCGGACCTTTGAACTGAGCAGAATTTGACAATGGTAACCTCTACGACGACTCTTGCATCATGGCGTCGAATAACCCAAAATCCAAAATGATTTTGAGAATTGGACGAAATTAATTTTTTGTTGGTGTTTTGTAGTATTAGAAGGTGGTTTGGCAGATTGATATGAAGAACAGATGGAAAAGAAGAAAGGCGTGGTGAAGCTAAGGTCCAAAGAAAAGTATTGTTTCTTTTTCTAGTCGCTGGATTGTTTTCTTCTTATTATTAGATTGCTCTTTCCACTCTCCAAAAGCTCGTTCCTTTCCTCCAAAATCTTTCCTCTCTGTTCAAAGTTTTTTTTTCCTTTTTAAAATATTAAACTCGAACCAATTACCCCGGTAAGTCACATAAAACTGCAAAGTACGAATTTAGCAGTAAATGGGGGAACAGGGATGTAATACTCAAAACGACCGGCCGGGTCATTACAACTTCAAAGTTTCCAAGGGACTCAAGGCTCATGGCAATACTTGTGGCGGGGAGGGTAGCCCAACCTAGAGTCGAACTCCGCTCCCTAATACCCTTAAACACTAACATGTTTTCCCTACGGTTTTAAGTGCCAATGAGGCCCTTCCAATGTAAACTAAATACTAAAGTATTACTTACCACAAAATATATACTTTTCCTCTTAACAGAATAACACAAGAGAATACATATTACTCTTGATACTAAATAAAGAACACATATCAAGCAAACCTAAAAGGGGCTGACTTCAGAGCATATATAGATAAAAAAAGTTTCATATCACACTATAGCAGGAGTAAGTCATTAAGGAACAACATATTCAAATAGGTATTAATAACACTACTTAACACATTAAAGATTATCAATGCAGATTCAAACCAACAGTCATGGTCAACCATTGTTATAGAGAGGTTATCAGGGTCGTCAAGAATGGGATTAAATTCTCATCATGAATACAAATTCACAAGTTCAAACATGGGATTTCTAAGGTCTCAACAGGTTGATGCTTTTAACAGTATTAACATGTCATCATGTTCAGATAATATCAACAAATGGACTTCATAAGTTTTGGGAGTCAAGTTCAGTTTTAGATTAGTAATAAAGAGAAGAACTGGGCATAATTTAAAACAAAAACATGGTATCGTACAATCAAACAAAAATACTTGTAATATTTAATCAACTACACATAGGCAGGGTAAGTAAGGTAGTAACCTCATACAAGCAGGGGAACTTTGCACATTACAGAATCAATTATAGAACCAAATCAACATGTTAGAGAAGAAAGGAAATGGAAACATTGCATCAAAACAAATTCAACTCAAACATAAGTCTAGCTTAGTATATAAGTATGAAGTAATCATGCTTCAGGTCCTAAATTGATTATAATAGAATGTCTAAGTTCTACTTTCATGAAAGACAAGTTGATGATAGATGCATGCAAGCTTTACAAAATCAGCAGTGGCTCAAAGAGACTGAGGATAGGGATGCACTGCACAAATTTATAATTACACATGTACATGAAACTTAGTTATGCAGCAATTACCAGTTGGCTTTATCCAAACAGGATCATGACTTACACTATGAAGAGGAAGATAGCTTAACCTTAACAGAATATATACAACAAAATTTCATGAAAAGAAGACAGTTTAATTCAAACAAGATAGTTCCCTACAAATATATACAATAGTCGAGTATGATCATGAGAAGGTCATAGTGATAGCCCAGAGATCACCCTCAAAGTTAGTAGATACAGATGCAGAGAAGGAAAGTATATAATCACTTAGATTATTTCACCTTAGTTTAGTGATATGGACTCATTAAACTTTTAGATTTAATCTCAGTTAGGATTACGAAATAACGAATTCGATCATAAGACAAGTAAGGTGCAGGGAACAATATACAGGGGTGAAGATCACAACATCATCATCAATGAAGAGAAAAACATGAAGTTTAGGTAAGCATGATTAGTTTAACAATAATGGCTAAACAAAGTAAAAGACTATAGTAGTAACTCAGAAAAATAGTTGGACAAACACAAGAAGAGACACTTCAAGTTTAGGCTCAAAGTTAAAAGGCAAGGGGATATAAGTCATATTAGTTATATTATCAGGTATTAAACTCAACTTCAAAGCTCACAAAAAATTACAGAGGTACAACAAGACAGAGATGAGCTTATTGCAAGTTAATGAGAATTATGAAGTTCATATTGAACATAAACACATAAGAACTTAGGCATGGAAACTGTTGGAAAACTCATAACAAAGATCAACAATTATCAATGACTTAATCGATTATCACTTAAAGAATCATAACAGAACAAGCTGACCACAAAAGGTTATCAAACTAACAAAGCATAAATATCAAACATGTCAAGCACATACTGAATAATTATAATCTATAGAACCTATCTTAGTATAGAGACGAACAAAAGAGAAAAGTGAGAGAGAGGTGCTGACCTTTTCGAGGGCAGCAGACCAAACGAACTTTCTTTGTTGCTCAAAATCCCCAGAACCCTCGAGTTTAAACTGGCGATAGAACTCAACAAAAGAGAGGGAAAACAGTAAGAAATATGAGACTAGAAACCCTAAATTTCTCAGTGTCTTTGTGTGCTTAGTGTGTGTTCGTATCTGTGTGTTAGGTGGGAGCATTGAAGACCCCCTTTTATAGTGCCATTTAAGACCTTAGAGTTTCAGATTTCAAACTAAGATAGTGGAGAGTGACGATGAATTGATGATGTGAGCATAGTCGGGTAAAACCAGAGAGAACAGAGGGGAAATCAATGTCGATTTTACCTGAGTATGAGAGATATGAGAGACTGAACGTTGAAGCATAAAAGGCCATTGGTCAGAACCCTAATACCTAGAGATCATTGCATTTGACCTCTGGGTGTCGAATATCAATGATGAAGTCAGCTAACGTCTCATGCTTGCTTCGATTTGAAAGGACGAAAGAAGAAAACTGGCGAGTTGAAGTTTCACCTTTTGGTCTAACTTCTTTGATTAGGGCTTTTGAAATCGAATGGTGAAAATGGAAAGAACGACGAGATCAGGAGTGCAGGAACAAAAGGAATGACCATGGATTTGAAAGGCCAATGGCGATTTGAGGTTTCATCTTTGGGGGTTAGGATTCAGATTTGGGGGATTTGAATTTTGATGATGAAACATGCAAAGATTCAGCAAGAATCGTGGATATAAGAGACAAATGAGATGATTTGAAGTTAATTTCACGAATTTGTGCAATGTTTGTTGATTGATGGAGTATGGGAAGACGAGAGAAAAGAGAGAGGAAGGGGGAAGGAAGGGCGGCTGGGCAGGTGACAAATGATTTAGGGTTTTTGGGGTATTGGGGGTCGTCTCTAAGGTTAAAGATAGGAGATAAAATCTGTGATGTTGGATCTGGTGATCAATGGCCCTGAAATTTCTAGCATTTAAGGGTTTTTAAAAGGAATTTTGGTAGCCATTGGATCATGGGATTTAGACGATGGAGATGGGATATTTGGGCGGGTGTTTAAAAATCAAAGAAAATCAGATATTAAATATGAGTCGTTGATCAGATGGGTCAACGGTTCAGATACATATGTGTTTGTTTGGTGAGTGATAAAGGAGGGTGACGTGGCAGGATCTCATTGGTTCAATGAGAATGGCATGTATTACTAAGTTGGAAGGGGATGTGGTGTTTGGACTGGGTCAATTCCGAATTGGGACTGGTATTGGGCTAGAATTTATTTAGAAAATAGTCACTTTGTATTTAATTGAAGAATTGCACATGTAGCCCTTTAGTTTTTAACCCTTTTAAAATTAATTTAAATAAGCTTAAAAATTTCAATAAAATGTGGTAAAATTATAATTATTATATAGGTTACTAATTATTTTAAATAATTATCTATAAATAACGCATATTTTGAATTATAGCACTAATTTCAAAATATTAGCATAGTTACCTAATTCGCTTGAAATTAAGGAGTAAATTTGTCAAATTAATTATAAAACCTATGTAATGCATATACAAAAATTATTTTAATAATCTTAAGATAGTAAATACATTTGTAGTTACATAATATTAATATTACGTGATTAATAAGACTAGTAGTTAATTAATTTGTAAAAAATAGATATTCATTAATAGAAAATACACTTAAAGTATTTATTATAAATTATTAAGTATGAATAAATTAGTTTCAAAAGGGAAGGTCAAAATTGGTCGTCAACAGATGGTGCTCACCGTAGGAGCAACAACATCATCAGCTTTACCTTTAATTTTTGAATAACTAGGATTTCTGGAAGAAAAAGCCATTTTTATCAGAAAGGAAGCGTTTCTATGAGAAGAAGGTTAAAGAAAAGTTGAAGACAAAGTACAAGTTGAGTAAAGAGAGTTTGAGAAAGTTTGGAGAATTATGAAGTGTAAATGAAGAAGTTTGATGCGTAAAAGTAAAGGAATAAGCGACTAAAATCGTGGCCATAATTACCTCGATAACCGGCAAAAGTAATGCTAAATCTTGGGATGACGCGTGTTCAGGGCATTAAATGCGGAAAGACATGCGTCTAATCAACTGTCAGAATTTTTCGGGGGGGGGGGGGTCAGAGAATTTCCGCTAAAAAAAGTATCTCTACCAACTTTCCGGTGACACAAAGTTGTGCCACCAGAAAGCAGGGGGACTATCTGTATGGGATAAAATATGTCCATATTTAATGTTCGCGTGAGAAAGTGACACGTGGAGTCGAAGACAAAAGACAGCCGGTCCCGAGGGCAATGCTCTCGCTTGTTATCGGAGAGAATAATACTCATAAAGGCGAAATAAATGCCTACCACCTTGTAGCATTTAATGAAAAATATTCTTTAGTATTAAGTGTGCGGTCCGTTGCAGAGAATAAGACATTTACTGGCTATCGTTATACACTCTTCAATGACCCTCATAATTATCATTTAAGAAGGGCTTGATCCTAGGATCTTGTTCCCTAGGTACAATTATAAATAGCGAACTCTTGCATTATTGTAAGAGATGATTTTTCTGAGAAGCACACACTGTATTCTATCAAAAAGTTCAATAACATTTTACTTTCTTGCTTGCTTATATTATCCTTGCCGCCTCCGGAAGCTCTACGCCCGGACTAATATATATGTTGTTTTATCTCAATTTCAAGGCTAAATCTTATATTTTTGTCTAATTCATTTATAATTTTAGGATCAAATTGATTTACTTGTCTATAAATCACGTATAAATTCAACTGTACCATTTTACGGATAAACAAATATGTTCACTTTCCCATAAAAAATATGCTGAGTTTTGTCAGGCTTGTTCTCTTTTGTTTTATATTTATAATATTTCAAATAATACTGAGTTGAAAAAGGAGAAAAATATTTGAAAATGAAGCTAAAAATAATAAGTATTTGAAGGCTGATTAAGCAAAAAAAGAGGCTAATAAATAATCATAGATTCCTCCCTTAAATTCTCAATATTTGATTTATTCCTCATTTGGTATATCATCTAATTAGATTATCTCATCAAAAAGAAAAAGAAAATACTCCACTACTTAAAATGATTAGCAGAATATGCTGGAAAAAAATATTTTCTCAAAGTTTGGAGTAAATCTTAAAAACTGTCAAATGTCACCAAAGGTCACAACTTACTACAAGAAAAGAGCTTCGTAAAGACTGAAATTCAGAAAAATTACTCTTAACTGATATTCAAAACAACGGTCTGCTCAACTGACACCCAGCCCCCACATCTCGAATTCCCCTACTTACAACTCAATATCAAATCCATTCTTGGATTCTACTGCCCCTGTTTTTACCCTTTTTCTTTTCTTTCACTACTCCTATTTTTAACCCGCCCTACTGCCTCAGTATTCCAGCTAACAAACGTTTACTTCTCTTTTCTGATAAATTAATTAAAAATAGCAATATTCAGTTTAAGACATTTATTTGTGAATTAAAAGCAGAATTCTAACATGTAACATGAATTCTTAATGGTAAAGTTACAGACTTAGAGATGTCTAAGCAAAGATCATACAACTTAATTCATTAAGAAATGAATTAGTCTATCGCTATAGTTAAAAAAAAAAAAAACTAAAGTATATTGTACAGTACTAACACCAATTTTCTGTTCACTTTTTGGGGTTTTTGGTTTTATATTGGGTTCTAAAATATTGTAAAAACTAAAAAGAAAAAAAAGAAGAAGCTGGCGTCTGTTCATATTGTATATTTATACGACAAGTATGCCCAGAACCAATACAATTCCCCTCTTTGCTTCTGTCTCTATCTTTCTCGGGCGATTCGCTTACTTCGCCGGAGAATTACGTCACTGATCGGATCAACACCGTTTTCGACGCCGATTCAATTCCCTAAACTTTCCGGCAAGGTAAAATTCGCCGCCGATTCTTCTCATGCAAATCAATTCACTAACTGAACATAAAAAGTTTCCCCCAAATATTGTTTATAATCGTTAAAATTATGCTTTTTTCTGTTTCAGATCTGGTAATGTTGGATAACTGAACGAAGATTTGGATTAAAGAAAGCTTTTCTCGAGAACTTTTGGGGTCAATTTTGCTTTTTTTTTTCCTTTATGAATTAAGGATTGAGTGAGTATGGAGGGGGGTAGTGCGAGATCAGGGGGTATAGTGAAGAAGAAAAGCTCATCTGGGTGTTTGATAATTAAGAAGAAGGATGAGAGAATGGGTATAGGGGGTGGAGGAGGTGGTGTGGGTGTGGGTTCTTCAAGGGCTTCACAGAAGGTGAAGAAGAGGCCAAGGTTGGTTCAGAGTGATTCCGAGTCGAGTGATGAAGAGTTATTGGAGCCAATTAGGAGAAGGGGTGGAGAGAAATTTCATAATGGTAGTGTAAAAAGTGGTGGGGAAAGTAGAGAGCTTCGTAGGAATGGGAAGGTTGAAAGTGAGAGTAAGAGAAGTAGGTTAGATTTGTTTGATTTTGACGAGTATGATGAATTCAATGAGGAGATGAAATGGAATGTTGCAAGAACTGGTGGGAGTTCTAGGGAGTTTGTAAGCGGTTCTAGTAGTAGGAGTATGCTGGTTGAGAAGAGGAAACATTCGAATATTGAGAGTTCGAGTAGCTTGTCGGGTAATAGAGCTAAGGGTGATGAGTGTGGTGTTAAGAAAAGGTACGATTTAGATGAGGATGAAGCACATATGCCCATTTCATTGCTTAGGTTGAAGTATCAGGAATCGTCTCATGAACCAATCAGATTGCAGGGGAAAAATGGAGTGTTGAAGGTAATGGTGAATAAGAAGAAGAAGGCAGACCTATCACACAAGGATTATGATCTTGAAAGTAGGAAAGGTTCCAGGTCCGAAGATGTTGTCAAGAAAGATTTGCTAGGCCGAGCTTCTTTGCACTCGGATTCTAAACGCCCTGAAAAACGACCATTGTCTGTTAAAACAGAGCGGACTGAGCTGAAATCACAAAAACCTTTCTTGGCAAAATGCATCAAGTCTGTAGACCGTGAAACAGATGAGACTGATACATCACTTAAGTTGGCACCACCTAGTTCGCAGCCTGCTAGCTCAAAGATGAGGGCGGTTAAGGAAGAAAGCAGGTCAGCAGCGGCTGAAGATGTTACCCCTGCCAAAAGCAAAGAAGGAAAATTGAAACAACGTGGGAGCATGGTGAAGCAGCAGCTTCAGCCTGCTAGCTCAAAGGCCAGGGTCATTAAGGAAGAAAGCAGCTCCGTAGCAGCTGAAGATGTTACCCCTGCCAAAAGTAAAGGAGGAAACTTGAAACGAGGTGGGAGTACAGAGAAGCAGCAGCTGCGAGAGAAAATAAGAGGAATGCTTATTGAAGCTGGATGGACCATTGATTACAGACCGAGAAGGAACAGAGATTACTTAGATGCAGTGTACATTAATCCTAGTGGAACAGCATACTGGTCAATAATTAAGGCTTATGATGCACTGCAAAAACTGTCGGGGGAAGATTCATGCAAAAGTAAAATTGATGGTGGCTCTAGTTCATTTGCTCCATTGTCTGATGAGTTAATCAATAAGCTAACCAGGCAAACACGGAAGAAGATTGAGAAAGAACTGAAGAAGAAAAGGAAAGATGATGCCAAGAACCGAGTTTACAAAAAGTCTGCTATGCAAGAGTCTGCAGAGGACACAGATGGTGATCAGCACGAGGAGAGGCTAAGTAGTTATGTAAAGAAGAAAGGTAAGTTGCTGAAATGCAAGTCTCATGCAACAGATCAGGAGAGTGATGGTGATACAAGTGGAAATTCATCAAGGGGAGGAAGATCTAAGCAGGATATGTCTGGAAAATCATTTACTGGAGCTGCTTCAAGTGCAGTACAGGGAAGAAAAAGTAGGATAATTGGGCGATGTACATTGTTGGTCCGCAGGTCTGATAAGGAGCAAGATTCTGAAGATGATGGCTATGTTCCTTATACTGGAAAAAGAACCTTACTGGCCTGGATGATTGACTCTGGCACAGTGAAGTCAAGTCAGAAGGTTCAATATATGAATCGTAGGAGGACCAGAGTAAAGCTAGAAGGTTGGATCACACGAGATGGCGTCCACTGTGGTTGCTGTAGTAAAATCCTTCCAGTTTCAAAATTTGAGCTCCATGCAGGAAGTACGTCGCGTCAACCATTTCAAAACATAATATTGGAGTCTGGCGTTTCCTTGCTGGAGTGCTTGGTTGATGCATGGAATCGGCAAGAAGAATCTGAACGCCAAGATTTCCATACTGTAAATGTTGATGGTGATGATCCTGATGATGACACTTGTGGTATATGTGGTGATGGTGGGGACCTTATCTGTTGTGACGGTTGCCCTTCGACTTTTCATCAGAGCTGTCTGGGTATACAAGTATGTAAAATATTCTCTTTTTTCTCGGTGTTATCATGTTTTTCCCTCTTAATCAGTACTGTGCATTCCTGCACTGTTATTCTTTTTTGTGTTGTGGTAGCAAATGTGAAATTTATTCCCGTCTTTTGCTTTCCTTTGATACCACTTGGTTTTTGGACGTTTTCCTGACATTTAAATGTATGAATTTAGTGTTTTACATGCGTGAGAATGTTATCAGTGCCCTTTATCGTCAGGAATGTTTTTAGATTCTTATAACCACTGAGGAGATGAAGGAGGAACAGAAAATAACGGTGGTAAGGTGTGGGGCGGGTCAAAATCATAGTCTGCTACTAACCTTTTCATTGGACATACCACCATAGTCCTAAGATAATTAGAACTGTATGAAGAACCAGGTTACAGAAGTGGGGGAACCAGTGTACTCTGCGATCATCTTGCAACTCTTTACAACTGACATAAAAGATATCTGTTATCTTACCTGATAAGAAAACTGACGTAAAAGATATGTGTAGTTTCCACTTCTACGAAATCTTTAATGAATGGTTTCCCCTATCAATAACATGTCCATGCTATATTTACAATAGCTGAACAGAAAGAACTGGTTAAAAATGGAAAGAAAAAAGTTCCATCCAGTTGAACTGAAAAAAAAGAAGAAGAAAAGATTTGGCTCTGCTCCTAGTTCAAAAAGAAAAAGACACCTGTAAGAATTTTTAATAATGATGAAAGTCTTCTGCTTATTAGCAGCAATGGTTTGGGCTGTCTTCTAGCTCTTTGTGAGCAGGTCTATGTACTTTAGTATTTTCTATGAATCTGCTCCCTTTTTTCTTCTTGTTTCTTAGGAGCAGTCATGCCCTTCTACGTTACATTATCACCATCTTGGTCAACAGACTCTCTTTGAGCTCCATGTGCTAGTTCATTATTTGAAATAATCGAATACACTTGCTACTAAATCTCATGCAAGAATGCAACCATAAGGGAGAAAAATGAAAAGGAGCCATGTGACAGAGGTCAATCAACTGCAGTTATGTAATCTAGTCCATTTTTTGTGACTGTGATCTTGTTATCCTTATAGTGAAACAATCAGTAAACCATTCCAAAAATTAACTATGTCCTCTTCCATTCCATCTTCAAGACTGTTTTGGTTTGTTGTTTGTATCATTAAATGGTTGGAAAGAAAGATAAGTACATAACTATCACTAGAATTGATTGTGTAATAGGGAAATGAACATTAATTAGGATATTTCTTTCTTAGAACGTCATACCTCTATTAGGCATCTCCAAAAGCAACATGTGTAGACTGGGATTTTGAACATTTTTTGTCACTAGAATTGATTGTGTAATATGTAAATGAACATTAATTAGGATATTTCCTTAGAACATCGTACCTCTATCCAGGCATCTCCGAAAGATGCAACATGTGTAGACTGGGATTTTGAACATTTTCTGTTACTTTATATTATTATTTACTCTTTATAAGCATCACGTTTACATGCTTCTCTTTTCTACAGATGCTTCCTCCAGGGGATTGGCACTGTCCAAATTGCACATGCAAATTTTGTGGGACTGCCAATACTACTGCAGAGGAAGGTCAGGCAGCTGCAGATAGGCTCCTCTACTGCAGCCTGTGTGAGAAAAAATGTAAAGCTGTTTGCCTTTTCGAGGTTTGGTTGTTGACGCCTTCTATGCTTGAGCTGAATTATTAAACTTTCATTTTGCAGATCACAAATCATGCAGTCTGGATATAAATGCTTTACCAGCTAGTTCTAATAATCCATCTGTATCATTTTGTGGGCAGAAATGCCAAGAGGTATTTCTGTTATTCTGTTTGTGAGTTCTCCTGTCTGATGTATAGCATATTAAGAATCACTACAGAGTTATCAAGTTTCACTATTCACTATTTTGAAATTGTTGTCCTGTCTCAAATCCTAATGGAGTTATAGACTGTCATTTACCTTCATATCAAACAAAATGATATTTGGCATTAACTCTTATTCATGTGTTGAAAATTGCAATCATGATCTTCCAAGCTTTAGAACCTTCAGAATTCAATTGGTCATTTTCGGTACATGTCTCGCTTTCAGTCTCTTTGTCAGAGAACCTGAGTTGAAAAGCCAAAACTTTTCCTTCAACAATTTTATGCCTGCTGGATAGTGTAGACCTAAGTTGCTCGGACTTGGGTGCGGGTGTCTGATACGGGTGCGGATCTAGAGGTCGGATCTTTCATTATCTAATTTTTTGGATTCGGGGGTACGGATCTAGGTACGGGTATGTGTGTGGAGATTCAGCTAAAAATAATTCAAATATCTAAAAATAGATTTATAAAATATGCCTAGATTATGATTCCACCATAGCTTTTGTTTTTATTTAAGAAATCATTGTATCTATCTCGGACTCCTCTGTCGATTTTGGTTAAAGTACTCAAAATCGATTGACCAAATCTAGTACGGATCCCACACCCACATCGTGTCGACACGGGTGCGGCACCAAAGAGTCCGAGCAACTTAGGTGTAGACATGATTTGACCTGCTGTTGCAAGAGAAAAGAAGATGTGAATCCACAACTCTGCAACTATATGCATGGACAACAAGCAAGAGTGAAGGAAGAACTGAAAGGACTAGAAAACTGATCCAACAGCAATGCTGTGGTCTTTAAAAGGTCTGTGAGCCAATGATGATGCAGAAACACAGAGCTAAAAATTGCAAAAGCTTGAACTTCAACCCTGAAAATAATATGAAGAATCTTAGAACCAGCTTGTTTCATCTGAATCATTTCTTTTATTTCTTCTCGATACTGTTTTCGACCAACCACCCAGCTTCTTGTTAATTTTTGCCACTTTAAATTTAATTCATCATATCTATCAGCTTGTTTCATGCATTAGCTTGCTGGTAGATGATACATCCATTGCAATGAGTTGGCTTCAGCACTGTAATATGCGTATCTGTTTACTGAAATCTGATATTCGCGGGTTGTAATCCTATTAGATACTCCTAGAGGAGTCCGGATCCATGAACTTCTTTCATTTAGTGATCTAAGTCCTTTTCACTGCGGCAACATTTAAACCTTGACTTCCTAATTTACACAAGATAGTTCGTGGTACCAATTCTACATGTGAAGAGCCTAGCTTCACTAGGCTTGTTAATTTATTAGTTAGATAGGATGTAACAGTTTTATACAGTGAATCAAGAGGGGCATTCTGCCGATTACACTATACCATTGGGGGGGGGGGGATCCTCTAGATCCTACACATGATTTGGGGTTTACGCCTCTTCTCCAGTTTAGTTAAAGAAACCAAAACTAGCTTCTACTTTTGGCCTTGTCATACCAACATGATATTGTTTTCCAATTCTCTCCTTGATAAGATCCTAAAAATGATTGCAGATCTCTCTGCTCTATACATCAGGAAAATAGAACCTAGCCCATCTACTTCAATGCCTTGTCAAACAGACAAACTGTAGCTATGCAATCATCTCCTCTATAAGGTGCACATGATTCATGAGGTTCATTAGCGACTTGGTATCATAGGAGCCGTCTCAAGAAAAGACTTGATCGGAAAGTTACATCCCCTGTTTTTGTTAAAAAATGCATAATTCATTTGTAGCACCAAGAAAGTGCAGCGATGTACGAAAATCAAAGGATTGTTGCTCATTTTAGCAAAGGAAGGAGTTAATGAAAGTCTGAGAAGATCAACATCATATACATTCACCATTTTACACCAAGAGTTGGACATCTAATTTTTAGAACATCTATGATTGCAGTCCATCCAAATGTTCCATAGAGTGCATGCAGGAATTGTGCTCCAAAAGCATTTCAAAGACTTCTTTAACCTTTTCCCTAGCCAGCTTTCTAATACACCTTTGTATTTCGTGTAGCCCACTGCACCGAAATAAGGTTCAAGAACAAGTTCCAGATCTGCTAATGGAAACTGCAGTAAAAAGCACATGTGATGTTGTCTTATATCACGTTTGGAGGCTAAAGGGGTGCATGTAGCCTACATTACAGTGATCAAGGACATGTATGATGGAGCTAAGACCCGGATGAGGACAATGAGAGGAGACTCGGAACACTTCCCGGTTGTGATGGGGTTGAACCAGGGATCCGCCCTTAGCCCGTTCTTATTTTTCTTGGCGATGGACGCATTGACAAGACACATTCAAGGGGAGGTGTCTTGGTGTATGTTATTTGCATATGACATAGTTCTGATTGACGAGATGCGAGATGGTGTTAACGAGAGGCTCGAGGTTGGAGACCGACTCTCGAGTCTAAAGGTTTCAAGTTGAACAAGACCAAGACAAAATATTTGGAGTGTAAGTTCAATGACGTTACCCAGAAAGCAGACGCGGATGTGAGGTTTGATACACAAGTCATCCCCAGGAAAAAAAGTTTCAAGTACCTTGGGTCTATTATAAAAGAAAATGGGAAATTGATGAGGATGTCACGTATCGCATCGGAGCAGGATGGATGAAATGGAGGCTCTCTTTCAGTGTCTTGTTTGATAAGAATGTGCCACTAAAACTTAAATGTAAGTTCTACAAAGTGGTGGTTAGACCGACTATGTTGTATGGGGCAGAGCGTTGGCCAATCAAGAACTCCAATGTCCAGAAGTTGAAAGTTGATGAAATGACGGATGTTGAGATGGATGTACGGGCATACCAGGTTAGATAAAATTAGGAATGAAGTCATTCGGGATAAGGTGGGAGTTGTTTCCGTGGAGGATAAGATGCGGGAGGCGAGGTTGAGGTGATTCGGGCATGTTAAGAGGAGGAGTATAGATACCCCAGTTAGGAGGTGTGAGAGGTTGGCCTTGGTGGGTATGAGGAGTGGTAGAGGTAGGCCAAAGAAGTATCAGGGAGAGGTGATTATGCAGGACATGGTGCAGCTGGAGCTTACTGAGGACTTGACCTTGATAGGAGGGAGTGGGTGTCGAGGAATAGGGTAGAAGATTAGTAGATAGTCGAATGTGTCCTTTTTTCTTTCTTAGTCCGGTATCATTAGTGTTAGTATGGTTTCGTTTTATTCTTAGATTGATATTATTACCCATTGTTTGATTGCTATCTTTGCGGCGTCTTTCTTAATATCTTGTGTTCGTTTTATTCTCAGATTGCTATTACTACTTATTGTTTGATTGCTTTCTTTGCCTCGGTTTTCTTAATATCTTGTGTTGTTACTACTTGTCGCCGCTGCTACTTCTCATATTTTTTTCAGCCGAGGGTCTATCGGAAATAGCCTTTCTGTCTTTACAGGGCAGGAGTAAGGCTGCGTACATCCCACTCTTCCCCGACCCCACTCGTGGGATTACACGGGGTTTTTTGTTGTTGTTGTTGTCTCATACCATGTATTACATCGGTTAGCATCTGTTGGACCAACTACCAAAAATATGAGGCTAAATCCTTTCTCCGTAGCTTGTAGATCTTGAACTTGGAACCTTGAAGATAAATTTCTGAATGTAATGGTAGCGATCTGTACAATCAAAGCCGAACAGTAACCTGAAATTGCTATATGGAACTTAGAGACGGAGTGAGGGAGAGAGCAATGCAATTGGCTTGTTGAAGCTTGAAAAGTGAAAAGGCCAAACAGTTCAATACTGTGGAGAGGCGTGGATGAGATGAAGGAATTTAGAGCCCCTTCCCCTTTGTGTCTTATCCTTGATTGCTTACTGGTTCCTCAAGAGTCTTTAACTGGAGTTTTCTTCTCTCAAATAGTTACCACTATGCAAATGCATGATCTGCAAAACTACCAGTTTGGTAGCAAATTCAGTTAGGCTTTTGCTATTTTATTGAGAAGCATGCAGTTTACCTTGAACATTTTGTGTCCCGAAATTTCTAATTTTCTTTGAGACTTTGAACCTTTTTCAAGCTCAAAATTAGTGAAACTATTGTTGACCTGAGATAGTCTATGTTGCTATCTCTCACAAGATGTGTTTGAATAGTTCAACTCATTTCTCTTCTCTGTTTTTGCAGCTGTATGATCATCTGCAGAAGATTCTTGGTGTCAAACATGAGATTGAAGCTGGATTCTCATGGTCCCTAATTCAACGAACGGATTTAGACTCTGATCGTTCTCACCATGCCTTTTCTCAACGGGTGGAGTGCAATTCTAAGCTAGCTGTTGCACTGGCTGTTATGGATGAATGTTTTTTGCCGATTGTGGATAGGAAAAGTGGCATCAATATTATTCATAATGTTCTCTACAACTGCGGGTAAGAAGCTATTTACCTTCTATGCCTTGTCGTAAGTTTGTAAATGTTGTGCTAAATATCCAATTTAATATCTGAAGGCCCTCGTTATTTTTTTGTAACTTCATTAAGCTGGCTGAATAATTTAATATGGCCATTTGGTATTAATGACAAATGTCGTAGAAATACGAATGTGAAGATGGATATAGAAATGATCACATCTCATAGAGGATGCAAGTAATACATAGAACATAAAATGTGAGGTGGTCGCTTGAGATTCACTATTCATATCCTCTAGATGCAGAGATTCATAGGTATGGAAAATAAGGTGATGGAATGTGATAAAAGGGAACAAGGTAGATTTAAAATCTCATAGAGAGAAGATTTAAATGATTTAAAATCTCTCAAGATGAATATGGATTTAGCTTACAAAAAACACACTGGAAGCATTGGATCCATATAGGCACTACATGCTAATTGGGAGTAAGGTTTAGTTGTTGTTACAGTTACACTTATGTTAGGTCCAATGCTTGTCAGGGTTTTTATTCTAATTAATGACGTGTATGCCCATATAACAATAAATTTTTGATGTAAGAATGTATAGTCTTAGCAAATTCCTCACTTGATTTAAAAGACCAATTTTTAGTACTGAAATGAAATAGACTTGAATTGAGAGGATTTGAAATATTTAATCAAGTATTTTTAATTTCATTTAACTAAAATATAATATTTAAAACTATGTAGAGGAGGTAGAGTCTTTAGGTGATTTGCTAGGCTCACTGGGAGCTTTAGCTGATACCGCTGGTTCTCTATTTTATTTTTAGTAAATACGGGATTGTCCCCTAGTGTTGTTTTTGTTCTTGTTTATATATATATATATATATATATATATATATATATATATATATATAGTGGCTCATTGTTGAATAAAAAAATGGATTTATATGATCCCATAGACTTATTTTAAGGATTCTAATTTGGAAAAAGAATTGTTAGTTTTTATTTCTGTGTCAGAGTTTCAACGTTCCCAACTGTTTGCGGACCCACCCACTTAGTAAGAATATATTTGTGCTGGAAAAATTAAAAACAACTTCTGCTTAGAAGCTACCTTTTTTCAACTTCTTACTCAGCAAAAACAACTTCTGCTGCTAGCCTGCTACTCAAAACAATTTTGCTACTTTAACTTTGAAGGGGAGCCTTGGCGTAACTGGGAACGTTGCTGCCATGTGACCAGGAGGTCACGGGTTCGAGCCGTGGAAACAGCCTGTTGCAGAAATGCAGGGTAAGACTGCGTACAATAGACCACTTGTGGTCCGGCCCTTCCCCGGACCCTGCGCATAGCAGGAGCTTAGTGCACCGGGCTGCCCTTTTTTTTTTTTTTTTTTAACTTGGCCAAACACCATAACTCTCCCAGATAAAACTTAAAGAAAAAACACTTCTAGTGAAGCTTGGCTAAACAGGCTATTACTCAGCTTGTCTGACTGATTGCCAAAGATGGAGCACGGCATTTAGTTTAAGAGGGGAGGGAGTACAATGTTTATGATTTTACATTTTTTCTCTGGGCTGATGCTCATAAACATAGTAGAAGATTGTTGAATTTGCTTTTCCCAGCTGTCCTTGTTTATGTCCTTAATTTGCCAGGACTCTTTAGCACATGCTTTCACTCTTTATCTTCCTCGTAGACACTTCCCTGAAACACAGTGATTCTCTTCTTAGAAGCCTAGTTAGAAATAGATTGTTCCCATGCCTTTTTTCTGTCACCAGAGAAACCTCAAAAGGCACTATGAAGTTAAAAGCCATAATCATGGGGATGTGGCTATTCCTTCTTCATTTATTCGTGATTCCTTATGATATAGTTGCCTGTTAGAAAAAAATATTACTTTTCTTTTGTGGATTGGGTTTCTGAATCACAAAGAACGGCTATCACTGAGGGCAATAATGTATTGATTTTATTGGATCATCCCTCTTCTCTTGTTTGGAAATGGAAAACCGAATTGTCAATTAAGCCAGACGATGTTTCTTTTGTGCTGTCTGAAAATAGTTTTCCCTATTTGCTTTATTATTTTGTGGAACTATGTACTTGCATGTTTCTAGATTCATCTTTTACCCGGTTATCCTTTTCTATAATCTTGGTTGTATTATTCAGCAGCATCTGACACTGTTTTTCTCTCCTCTGAAGCTCAAACTTTAGCCGGCTGAATTTTCGTGGCTTCTATACTGCAATCTTGGAAAGGGGCGATGAAATAATATCTGCTGCATCCATAAGGTATACTGGATTGCTCAAGTTGTTCCCATGTTACAATGCAAGTTTATTTTTCAGATATTGATAGAGTTGGGTGCATGAATGTGGATATGTTGTTTAACAGTTGAACTCTCTCAGCTGTCCCAGAAATTGCAATTGTGTTCCTTGCATTAGGGATTTATGATCTTTAGCAAAACGTAATTGTGTGTCATCGATTAGTCTTTGAATTTATTGCAATAGTGGACTATCATTTTTGCCAGCATTTAACTGAATGTATCTCAATGTCAGCTACTGCTCCAAATTACTTGTACTCTGCAGTAGTAATTTCTTGTCATATGTTTCTTTCTTCCATCTTTTGGCATATATTTTTTGGAGTGGTAATTTTTGGAACTGATTCTACTTATTCCTTAAATACTATCGTCCCTTGTTTTTTAGAGGACACAGTTGAAAGATTTATTTTTGTAGCTATTAGGAGCCACTTTTGTTGTTCCGCTAACTAAATTCAGCATAACTTGCATTTTGTTTGGTCGCTTGAATAAGGAGAATTATTCTCTTCATTAGATTCAGTATAACTTATACTTAGTTTGGTTCTAATTTTGCCTCTTCTTATAAATAATAATATACACATAAGTTATGCGGGAATTTATGTATTATTTTATGCAGGGTAGAATGTGGAATAAGAATACATGTATTAACAATAGATTGATTAAAACTACTGAAACGATAAAGATACCCTCATCTCTTCAGACTCAACAACAACAACATACCCAGTGTAGTCCCACAAGTGGGGTTTGGGGTAGAGTGTACGCAGACCTTACCCCTGCCTTTAAGAAGGCAGAGAGACTGTTTCTGGTAGACCCTCGGCACCCTCATCTCTTCAGACTCATATTTCTTTTAATACAACAAACCAACATCCAACAAGAAATAACCCATGCAGTGTAATCCCTGCATTACTAATCTCTGCGTTATTAATGCCTGCATTACTAATCCTTGCATCATAGTTACATTACATTATTTTTCCGTGTTGTACCTTTTAATCTTATAACGCACAGGAACTTTCTGAAGCATTTGATCTTATTATTAAATGAACTTCTCTACTCATCATTCTCTCGAATTAATCAGTCTGTTAGATAATTTCTTGCTTTCCTTTGTCCTTGTTAGTTGTCTTCTTCTCATGTTTGTTCCTTCATGCCTTACCAATCAATAAACATTGTTTTGGCTGTAAACTGTTAGGATCCATGGAACTCAACTTGCAGAAATGCCATACATTGGGACCAGGAATATATATAGGCGCCAAGGGATGTGCCGCCGGCTGCTGTCTGCTATTGAGACGGTATGAGAATAATTATTACTGGTTGTCTTTGTTGGCTCCACACTTTATTCATCTAATTGTTTTGAAGATGGGTTTGTGTACATAAGAAATCATTGAGATATGTCACATACGTCATGTGCATATATTGCTATTGCAATTTATAATGAGTTATTGGGAGTCATCATTCTGTTAATGCAAAAGGATTCATTGGAACGGAGGGCATCTCAATGCTTTTCCATTGCTGTTCTGGTCTTAAGAAGTAGCAGATAAATAATTTAATATGGCACTTTGTTGAAGTGGCAGAAACAGCATCAAAGAGCTACAATAGCAGTCACTTAATGTATATGTAAGTAACATGACAAAGCAAATGGTTGTGGGAAAATGTAGGATGCTTTAGGAAATATTGTGACACCAGATGCTCTGGAAACAGTGTAATACAATTTATTTATAGAATTGACATTTGGATACATAAAAATGTCTTTTAAACTTCCAAGAGTTAGTCGCACCCAAGGGCGTGGCCTAGTGGTAAATGAAGTGGGTGAGAACCATGAGGTTTCAGGTTTAAATCGCAGCAGAGGCAAAAAAAACTAGGTGATTTCTTCCCATCTGATCAAGCTTTGATGGATAGAGTTACCAGGTATCCCGTGGAATTAGTTGTGGTGCGCTCAAGTTAGCCCGGACACACGGTTATATAAAAAATACAAAGTTAGTCTCAAAAGAGGCATCATAAGTAGTATTGCACAGTTGTATTGTTAACGAAAGAAAGCAGAGACAAGACCTGGCATCATCCAAATTGAAATTTTGTTCATTCCTGTTGCTGCTCTCATTTCCCAGTAATGGACATATTTGTACCTAGTATGTGGACATCTTACGACCTGAAATGTTTTATGCTTGCTACCAGTATAAGTGTTTTTCCAGATGGTAATATGCATGTCATACCTTTTCCAGCTATCTGATGCATCTGCTTCCAGTTAGTCAGGGATTATGTCCTTGCATGTCCATTATGTTCTTTGTATTTTATTCTTCAATATTGGAGTGCAGACCAACGATTTAATTTGTGGTCTCCTCTTTCCAGGTCCTCTCCACTCTAAAAGTCGAGAAGTTGATTATTCCTGCTATATCTGAGCATATGCATACTTGGACGGTAGTTTTTGGATTTAATCCACTTGAGGAATCAGAGAAGCTAGAAATGAAGTCCATTAATATGTTGGTGTTCCCTGGGACGGATATGCTTCAAAAGAGGCTACTAAATGGAGAGACCCTAGAGGGTACTATAATAATTAAATTTCTGGTTTTACTTTGTTTTTTTTTCCCGTTTTGCTTGCCTTATTAGGAAAATAAGCTGATATCTTAATCTTATATGTCCATTCTTGTGATTTGGACGTCTGGATTTTTCTGTAGGTGGTAAAAATGCTGGTGACTCGAAACATAGTGTTCCTCAGTTGCCTGCTTTGGTTGAAAAGGATGATCAGGAATCCCTTACTAGGTGCGATGGAAACTTGCGCGATGAAGCCTGTGTAGAAAAAGTTGATGACGTTGATGCAATAGATTCTGATTCTCCAGCTACTGCTGTCGATTTAAGTGATAGTGCCATGGTTAGAGAAGAAAGTACTCATTGTGGATCTCATATTCAAATCTCCAGTCAGGAGGATAAATCTGTCAAATCTAATATGGAGAAGAAACTCGCTGAATCAACCACAAAACCGATTCCCTCCTCTCCTTCCGGTGCAAGTATTGGAAACACTGATCTGGGAGATGCTGCATTGGGTCCTTCCTCTGAAGTTGATCCCCAGTCATCTGAGCCAATCCATCAAACAATTTGCAAGGAAAATGACCAAACCACTTGTTCGATATTTGATATTGATTCATCAGATGAAGCTTCTGCCAGAAACATGAAGGCAGAGAAACGGAATGAGGAGGTTTCAGATACTACCTCCATTGATGCCAATGGGAAAAGTTTATCGGCAGATACCACAGATAGTTGTTTTCAAGAACCTGCTGCACAGAGTGAAGTAGAAGAAATAGACAAGACTAAAGTTTCAGTGTGTGTATCTGCAACTTGTGCGAGTGCAAAGCCTGCCATAAATTTCTTCTCAGACACTACAAGTGGACCTGATTTGCAGAATGGGCTACATGTTATGGCTTTAAAGCAAACTTCTGATGTTAAACATCTTGGTGACTTAAATGTTTCTGTGGAGGAGGGAAATTTGGATGCCTCTCCAATTGGTGATGGAGTTTATGATAATCATGGTGCTGAAGTTTCTTCTTCTAGACCTGCAATTGACTCCTCAGGTGAAACTTCTTCAAAGCAAACTTTTGATGTTAAACGTCTTGGTAACTCAAATTTTTCTGTGGAGGAGGGAAAATTGGATGCCTCTCCAATGTGTGATGGAGTTGATGTTAATAATGATACTGAAGTTTCTTCTTCTACACCTGCAATTGACTCCTCGGTTGAGGCTTCTTTAAAGCAAACTTCTGATGTTGAATGGCTTGGTGGCTCAAATGTTTCTGTGGAGGGGGGAAATTTGGATGCCTCTCCAATTGGTGGAGTTAATAATGGTGCTGAGGTTTCTTCTTCTAGACCTGCAATCGACTCCTCGGTTGAAACTTCTTTGAATGCTGCTCTGGTAAATAACACCGACTGTCAACTTGATCTCTCTCCTGGATCTCAAGCATGTGGCTCCAGCTTGAACTCTTCCGATGCCAGTGCTGAAGCAAAAGCTTCTTTTAATGAGAAGATTGTTCACTCTGAGCCCAGTCAGGCAGAAAGTCATGTAGTAACTGTGGTGAGCAGTTGCAGTGGAACTGTTCATTCTTCTGCTAATGTTTCTTATGCACAACGTGCTGCTGAAGAAACTGCGGTGGGCAGTCAGGCTGAAAGTCATGAAGTAACTGTGTTGGGCAGTTGCAGTGGAACTATTCATTCGTCTGATGATGTTTCTGCACAGCATGCTGGTGAAGAAAAGATTCAGACTCAGGTCTAGGTCTATTGATGCTAATCATACTAACAATGCTACTTAAACATTACCTTAGTCAACGGTAAGCTTGATGTAGGATTTCATACAATGTCCCATGAAGTTGTTTCTCTAGCTGAACTACCTTTTTGTGTAATCAAGGTCATTTGATGTCCCTAAAGCTGTTTGGGTTTTGTCAATCAAACCAATTTTGATTCTCCAGAGTGTCATGTGGTAAAGGAAAAATCAAAGGGAAAGGTTACTCAGCAAGGCTACAGAAAAAAGTGGTCCAGATGTTGTGCAATTTCTATGCGGTCATCCAGGTTGAAGATGTTTGAAGGTTATAACAGCTTTCAATTGGATGCTCAGAAACTAATGTCCTAAACCAGTTGAGAAAGTTGGACAGTAGAGACCCCTAGGGAGCTGGTGTAATGGAAATTGTTTGGCTATACAATTGCCGGCCTATTAGTAATATCATTGTCAAATGAGTGTGTGAATTGTATCTCATGGGTGGGGCAACAAATTTTGTGACTCTGTGGACTCCATTGATGAAAGACTCGCGAAGATTTTGATTGTACATATGTAGTTCTGTGTAGATCTTATATTCTGTTCCCAAGGTCCTCAGAGATCCTTGTAATTCATCACTTGAAATGATAATAGCACCAAAGTATCCAAGTTTCTGGTTAACTTCTTCACTATGTGATCCCTCGTATTTTGCTTGTTAGGACTGTGCGCCCCTCTTGCTAGCAACACAGATTCTTTCCATGTACATATTATTTCACATATTGGATGGTTTTCTAAGTTCCTGTTGCTACCCAAAAGTTTAGCTTATCGTAGCAGATATGACAAGTTTTTCGTTTATCTTCATGTTTGTTCATATTTGATGGAATGGGTTAGATACATTTGTGATCGAAAATTTCTTTGTTCAATATATCTATAATTGATGTACTAGACTTAAGGTAGATATCATACTGGGATTATCTTATCCAGTTGGTGTGAGTTCAGGAAAAAAAAAAAGGGAGGGAATTTATGTTTATAATGTTGTCACAACAACTGACAATAATTGGAAGTTTGACATATTTTATGCAGGCGCACACATATTCCTTGCTATATTCTTTATCTGAAACTCAAAACTTTGGCAACAGAGGACGTGCAGGCTTGTCTATTTTGTTCTCATAGTACTTACTTTCCTATAAATGACCATTTCTTGTTAGTTCTCTAAAAGAATCAATAACTATCATGGCAATCAAGCGATTTGTTCAAAGGAAGTCTTTTGCGATGGATTCATACACAGGTTTAATACCTTATCTTCACTGTGTAGTTAAGAGAAGGAAGTTTCTCCAAGGATTTCAAAGGCTCGAGAAAGGGAAAAGCCTTTGTCCGTCCGATGAAGAAGGGAGACATAAGTTGATTCTTCCGAAGAATAGGAAACCAAGTGTTATGCCAGTTTGTGGGTTATGGAGATGGTAGTAATTTAATTCTCTTGAACACAAGAAATTATTTTATCTATTGCATCCTTATGTTATAATGCTACTTGGAATTTCTCAAACAACGGTCATTTCTTCCTTCGTACAAATTTTTGTCATCCACACAATTAATCATAAGGAAAAAGAAACATTGCTCGTGTCGTCCCTATTCCAGTTTATATATTGACCAAGATGATTAAATAACATGGTTCTATCATCTATGTCAAAATAACTTTCATATCAAATTAATTAGTATTCAGTATGTATAGAGCACGAATAGATGTTTTACTTGTCCTCTGAATTCTTTATGGATGTACGATATTAGCATTTTCTTCTACTTTAGGGTCACTTTTGCTAAGTTCCATTGGCACAATAATATGACCTACTCTGACTATAAAAAGGACGAGTCTGCTCTCATGAACAAGTAAAGTTGGCAAATACCACAAAACCATAAATAATGAAATTGATCTAACCAACAATTTGAAGGACTCCAAACTAATAACTAAACTCGGTTGGATTATCAAAGAAGGATAATTTTCTAGAAAGGAAGCAGCAATATCAGTATAGGAAAACAAAAGGAACATTAGTTATTTAAAAATAGTTGCAGTGGTCTAGTGACCAAAGAGATAGAGTAACAACCTCGAAAATTAATACTGGAATTTCATCAAAAGCAAAATTAGATGAAGTCTTTATAACAAAAAAAAATATGTAAGAAATAGTCGTTAATCTATTGTGTCCATCTTTTTTCCTCCAAATCGTATTCTCCTTCTTTATCTATGTCTTTTTATGTTTTATAGAGTTCATCTTGATAGAATTGAAAGAATTTTTTTTTAACCCGTACACACATATAAAAGACTGTTTACATTATTGATACAATATAACCTATTATAACTTAGTTAGTTATCATATTATTTTTTCAAGATCCAATTAATACTCATTAGCAATTACTTAACTATTATAATTTTAAGTGACTTGATCATGTAATTGACTTTTATAAAAGTCAAAACAAAAAAGAACGCGAACGGCGTCGTTTCTAATTGTCACTCCTCCTCCTTTGTTGTTCCTTGGTCAAACGAATAGCTCGCAATCGTCTCTCTCACTCTCTCTTCACATATGGAGCGATCAATTTCTCATCGTCTCTTCAACTCCTCTTTTTCTTCTTCTTCTTCTTCTTCTTCATCTCTACCTCCTCTTTTCAATTCAACAACTAGGGTTTCACAAACCCTTCTTTTCTCCACAAATAAATATCAACAAAAGTCACAACTTTTCACTGGACTACACCACAAACTAGCTACTACTTCAATGGCAGCTCAAACAACGATTCCTCACGCTTTTGATAATGGGTCTTCGATTACTTCCTCTGAAACAGGTAACTCCATTTTCCCTACCCAATAATGGGTTTCACTTCTTTTCTCAAATAGGTTCTTTTTAAAAAAAAAAATGAAATGGACTTGAATAGAACATAATGGATACGGTGAATTCATATAGATGACTTTTACTAGTTTGGGATTGAGGCTTAGTGGGTTGATTATTTAGTGTTTTTTTTTTTATTTATTTATTTCGGAAGTTGGGTTTACACTTTTTTCACTAAGAGTTTAAGTTCCATCCACGGACGATGTAAAAAATATTTACGCAATCCCTTCAATTATGAGATAATTACAAGTAAATTCTTTAATAAGCATTAACTGGTAATCTGGTAACAATGGTGAGTAACATACTATCACAGGTTAAACTACATTGGTGGTGTAAAAATATCACTGTCAAAGCATAGAATATAACGTAAATTCTAGACTTTGATAGCCTTGTAAAGAAATGTGCTCATATAGCTTACTCTTAACTAGTTTGGGATTGAGGCGAAGTCGATTTGATGTATTTATTGGGGTTTTTTGATAGGTCGTATTGGGGAAGTGAAGAGGGCTACTAAAGAGACAAATGTGTATGTGAAGATAAATCTGGATGGAACAGGTGTTGCGGAGAATAATACTGGGATCCCATTTCTTGATCACATGTTGGATGTAAGTGCTGCTATTTCTTCTGCTGAAAAAAAGACTTCTTTTTCGCCTGATAGTTTTTTCTATGAGTATTTTAAAAATAAAAACAAAAAATTGATGAGTTTTCACCTGTTAGTTAGTAGTACTTACTCTTCGTCTCATTTTATGTGACGGTGTTGGATTGCCTACGGAGTTTAAGAAAGAAAGAAAGAAAGGCTTTTGAAACTTGTGATCTAAAATAAGCAATAGAAAAATGCGTGGCTAAAAATTCATCTCAAAAAAGTGTCATTCATTTTTTGGATAGGCTGGGATGGAGTGAGTAATAAATAAATAACAGAAGTGTTCGGGCACACATTTAACAAGGTATCAAATTCAAGTCTCTCACCATCCTTCAATAGAAAATATTATACAAACTTGGGTAGAAAAATCAGGTCGGCACATGAGGGCGTATTGAAGGCTTAAAAAAGAAAGAAAGAAAGAAAGAAAGAAAGAAAGAAAGAAAGAAAGGCTTTTGATCTAAAATAAGCAATAGAAAAATGCGTGGCTAAAAAATCATCTCAAAAGAGTGTCATTCATTTTTTGGATAGACTAAGTGGGCGTTTGGACATAAGAATTGTAAAATTCCAGAAAAAAGTAAAATTATTTTTCAAGCGAAAATGGTATTTGAAAATTAGAGTTTGTGTTTGGACATGAATATAATTTTGGGTTGTTTTTGAAGTTTTGTGTTTGATCTGAGTGAATTTTGAAAAACAACTTTTTGGAGTTTTTCAAATTTTTCATCTTCAAGTGAAAATTTGAAAATTTATGGCCAAACACTGATTTCGGAAAAAAGTAAATTATTTTTGAAAAAAAGTAAAATTTTTCTTATGTCCAAACGGGCTCTAAAACTAATAGTATGCCACATAAAATGGGATGGAGTGAGTAATAAATAAATAACAGAAGTGTTCGAGCACACATTTAACAAGGTATCAAATTCAAGTCTCTCACCATCCTTCAATAGAAAATATTGGGTGGAAAAATCAGGTCGGCACATGAGGGCGTATTGAAGGCTTAAAATATAATGTCGCATGTCTAACCGTATATGCTTTTAGAGTTAGAACATGCTTAATTTCTTGAATATCATGTATCCTAATGTGTTATACTTAGGTAAAACAGCCCGAACAATAAGGACTTGTTGGACTACTCCTGCATTTCCTTTTCCTTTTGGCAAAAATATGAAGCTTGTTCAAATCTTGTTCCCCTATTTTATACCAAGGGTTCGGCCTAGTGGTCAATGAGGTGGGGTGAGAATCATGAGGTCTTAGGTTCAAATCCCAGTGAAGGCAAAAAAAACCCTAGGTGATTTCTTCCTAACCTAAGCTTTGATGGGCCAAGTTACTCGGTTCCCGTGCTGGTAGGAGGTGGCAGGTAGCTGGTGGAATAGTTGAGGTGTGCGCAAGTTAGCTTAAAAACCACCGTTGTAAGAAAATAAGTAGTTGTAGAGATTTACCTCAAAGGAGAAAAGCAAAAAGGTTCATTTATTCCTTTTGTTTCAAGAGTTATTGTTTGTGTACACCATTAAGAAATAAGATAACTGCAGAATAACAGGAAAGGATTTCATTTGTGATTTGTATGCCTAGACCTTATCTCTTTTCTTGTCCATTTTCTAGAAGAAAAATACGGACGAAATTAAATAGTTAAAGATTCTGTCTTTGTCCTTTCCTTCAATTACATGTTAAGTTTTCTACTTTTTATGATATAGTTTTTTTCTGAAGTTTACGATCTAATTTATATTGCTGGATGTGGATGAGTAGCTATTTGGTTTCTACTTCTCAGCTCAGTTGCTGATTTACATCTGCAATGCTTCTGGTATTCTGCTAGTACTGAACTTTGTTTTTATTTCCTTAGCAACTCGCTTCACATGGGTTGTTCGATGTGCATGTAAAAGCAACTGGGGACATTCACATTGATGACCACCACACAAATGAAGATGTTGCACTTGCCATTGGAACTGTGAGTTCTCGAGGAGCTTATAATTCAGTAATTCAGAAGTATATTCAGAATCCCATGTGTTCGTTCCATGTCTTGGTCTCTTTACTCAATTTTATCTGAGATTGGTTGCGACATCTCGTTTTGACGGAGAGGCTTGTTTACTTGCTTGTGTCACTCCTCATTGTGTGTGGCATTCCTTAGTTTTTTTTCTCTTTAGAGCCTTGACTTCTACTTTGGGTGACTTCTATATTTTGATTATCAAGGCATTGTTGCAAGCACTTGGTGATAGAAAGGGAATCAATCGATTTGGTGACTTTTCAGCTCCATTAGATGAAGCACTGATTCATGTTTCACTGGTAAGTGATAACCTTATGGGAATACTAATTTTATTCCAGGGCAGTCATGTATGTTGTCAGATATTCTCTGTCTGAACTGTAAAGATTATCAGCCTTTTACACCATCACAATGATAACTAATAGACAGCCCTACTGTTATCTCTAGTCAGAATTTTTACATACTTCCACAAAACAAGGTCTATACTTTCTTCTTTATTTCACATGGAATGTGGTTTCTTGGAACCACAAAACTACCTCATAAAATCTTCTATTTTTCTTTATTGAAATATGACTATTCACTGATTAGACAAGAATCACATTTGCTCCGGTGTAACTATTGTCTTTGGTTTTAGATCTTGATCTTTTTATGCAGACGGGTTGCTAGGAAAAAGAAGTTGAAAACAGCCCCATTGTGTTTTGGTTCTTATGGAGGGAAAGAAATTGTAGGACTTTGAATTTACACAAAAATTGAAAAAACTCTGTTGTTTTAGTTTACTTATGATATAAAGAGGAAATTCCTGTTTGTATAAATAGTTGGTTAAATTTAGGGGGTATAATGCATAACTATATATAGTATTATTTTGTAACAGCCACACGAGATATTAAGAAAATGTCATGATATGTCAAATAAAATCATATTGATCTATTTATGCTCATAATCTGCACGTGTATTAACTATTTTATATTTAATTTATATAGGATTTATCAGGAAGGCCATATTTGGGCTATGATTTACAAATACCTACTCAGAGAGTTGGAACATATGACACTCAGGTTTGTCTAATCTTCTTATTCTACTATGAACAGGGTCAGTGTCTCCAAGTTCCTTCATCATTTGACTTCAGTTGTGAATGGGCATTTGTTTCTAGTATAGTAGATGGAAGATTTTCTCTGTCTCCAGTATCAGATAGGTTTTCTCCATTGCTACCACCTGTTTGAATTTGGTTAATCAAATATTAGCTTCTAGGTTTTGATCAAATCTGATGCTAGAACCTTTTCATCCCTCTATTAATGTATATAACAAAATTTAGTTTGTGTACTAGGTTCATAGTAGAACCATCATATTATGGTTTTGGATTCAGATTGTTTAATGTATGAATGTTGGATTTTGGGATGGTATAAATATTAAGTAATAATTTTACTATCAATAAAGTATATCAGTTCAAAATGTCCAAAGATAGAGCATGTGTCAACATCATGTGTACATGCCGAGTACTTTTACAACTAATTGTTACTATAGTTAAGAAAAGAAACAAATTGTATGGTCTCCTGGCCATAAAACATTAATTGTTTAAGCTGTGTAAGTTTTCGTTCATTTCTGTATCTATTCTTTTTGGATCCTGCTGATTTGAATCACATTATTATGCTTAGCTGGTGGAACACTTCTTTCAGTCTTTGGTCAACACTTCTGGAATGACGCTCCATATTCGACAGGTAAATTCTTTTATGACCTGTTCAGGGGGTTTTGGGGTGAGGGGGTTTTTCGGCTTTTTTTTTTTTTTTTTTTGCCGCTTATCTTTCTGCCCTTCTTCTTTACTCTGGTTTTATACTCTTTGTACTAAGATGTTGAATTTGTCTGGTCACAGCTTGCTGGAAAAAATTCTCATCACATCATTGAGGCAACTTTCAAGGCGTTTGCTAGAGCTCTTCGGCAAGCAACTGAATATGACTTGCGTCGTGGTGGAAGTGTGCCCAGGTTTGGTTATTTTTCCTTTCCTTTAAGTTTTTAAAACGGCTTATAATGTGTCAGTATCATTGAGGTTATTGTTTAGGGGTGTTCAGTTTTAATTTCCCTGTAAGCTTGTAGTACTACTTGTAATCGAACAAAATCATTGGGCTTTAATTGTGTAAATAAATATCTTCTTCCTTTCTTCAAGTTACCATTTCTTCACCGCTTAGATTCATTAAAGCTCCTTTCCTTACATCAACCACCAGCAGTTTACACATCACCCAAAAATCCTTTTATATTCAAACATGATCCCGGTAGACATACATGTCACAGACACATGATGATGGGAACTGACGTGTTATGAAAGAATGGCAATTTACTTTGATTTCTTTTTTCTGAACCTCAATTGCCTCCTTTTTATTGGTGCAGCTCAAAAGGGGTTTTGTCCAGATCGTGAAATATCTATTTCCGCAAAGATTCAGATTCTTTGAGTGAAGGTTGGTTCAGTAGTTTACTGCACTGCTGTTCTGCAAGGTATATCATGATTACTGAAGCCTTGTCGCAGAAGAAGATGGATCAATATACACGAGACGCTTCTCTAGCTCTCTTTCAAGAAATTATTTTGATATCTGCAAATGCTACAAGATGAAAGCAGGCAGCTACTTTCAGTATTTCAGTTTTTATATATGATATGTTGGAGGTTTGACTGGTGATGGAGGCATTATGCTTTTGTTTGGTTGTAATCTTTTTTATTACCAGAGGTCATTTGTACTTTCGTGAAGAAAGATTGCTTCTGTTCTTTTAAGTTGCCTATTACAAGGGTGATATTTTAAGAGGATATATGAATGAGCACAATAAAAGGTCTCTCTATCTGGAATGTATAGAGCAATCTATTCCAGCAAAACATGAGATGTAACTTGACCCTATGCTAAGTCCAAGCAATTTTTTTCTGTATTTTGTGGTTACATGCAACTTTGAGCTTTTCATATGTTCTGCATTTTCATAATTTTGATTTTAGCTTTAATCAAAATGTGAGTGTATGTGAGAAACTACAGTCAGCATGGCGATGTATACTCTCTTTGTTCCTTGATAGTAACAAAATGAAAAACAGATACAAAGGGATGTGGATTGTGTTGTCTCGGATACTTGAACGTAGTGGTTTTGGTATAATAGAACATGGGCTTCATGTGAGGTGGGGTGGGGGGAGGGGGAGGGAATACAGGCGTAATGGTAATAGTTGCCGCTTGTGTGATCAAGAAGTCAAGGTGCAAGCCGTGGCGACAACCCCTTGTAAAGTATTATTTAAGACTGTCAGACGTGCCATGAATTGGTTTACTTGCTTCAGTGAAGGGCTTCAATAAATTGAGTGGTGACTAGATTACTCACCTTTAACATTGCAGATTACATAATATATTTTATATCAGAGTTCTTTGAAAGTAGGTTGCATAACATGCATTCATGGTTACGCCCAAATGAAACCTTTGAATTGAGGAACCTTTTATTGTATTCGGATAATATTCCTTTCTTTGTCTAGTGTCTATTTGTCACAAAATTTAGGTCACATTTGGAACAGATGATTTGGTCACCAACATCAAACAAAATATCATTGCGACAGGGCTGATGGAAAGAAGGGGAAAAAAACAAATGCAACCAAAAATACTTCAATAAAATGTATCTTTATCAAATAGACTACATTAGTTGAGCATGTCCTCACATCTCACTCAAAAAGAAAGGAGAGTTCACTCGTGAGAATAGTGCAACAGAAGATACTATATCACATTAGCCTCTTTTAATATGTAAATCAAGAACCATTTTAGAATGTATTTTTTTAAATAGTGGTGTCTATCCTTGTCCGAGTCGGCTTGCGTGCACCTTGAATATACCCCATGTTACAATGCTTCTTCTGCTTTATTCAGATCATCTAAGATCTCTAGCTTTATCTCTTCTGGAAGTGGAGCAGATGGGCCTGCCTTTGAATAAAAGCTGGCCAAAGACCTAATAGCTTTCTCTAGCATAACATATGACTCCTGCAAGTACAGTACTATGTCAAAACAATGACCAGATGCAACAAAACTGGGGAAGACATGGATGTGTTTCAACTCTCAAATATTTATGTTTCCACTACAGGAGGAAAACCCCCCTAAACTATAACTTTTAGTATTTTGCATG
Source organism: Nicotiana tomentosiformis (assembly GCF_000390325.3). Taxonomy (NCBI): domain Eukaryota; kingdom Viridiplantae; phylum Streptophyta; class Magnoliopsida; order Solanales; family Solanaceae; genus Nicotiana; species Nicotiana tomentosiformis. The sequence goes on from NC_090820.1 coordinate 43,709,602, forward strand.
CTAGAGTAGATTGATGCATAAAATCATCAGCATGTCAAGAATTATATATCATGTGGAGTCTTCAGCTGGGTGTAGACAAGTGCGGTCATGACAAGACTCGAGGAAGAAGCCCCAGCCTAAGTTGCTCGGACTCGGGTGCTGTGTCCGATACAGGTGTGGATTTAGAGGTCGAATCTTTCATGATCTAAATTTTAAGATTCAGGGGTACGGATCCAGATACGGGTGTGGTGATTCGGCTAAAATAGTTCAAATATCTAAAAATATGTTTAAATTATGAAACATTATATGAAAAACTTACAAGGTATTCCGAGAAGGAGAAAATATTGATCAAGAGGAAAATCCGAGGAGATAAAAGGAATTGGACTCACATATAAATTTTTATATACAAGGTATTCCATTTTCTTTGATTTCACTCTAGATAGAAAGGTGTGGAGGTCGAGCATTAGGGTCGTAGGTTAGGGGGTAGTCAAGCGTTTTCCCTCGTTGTACCGGCTAGTCTGATAGAGTTTTGTCTAAGACTGCTAGCAGTTTTTGTTGTGTGCACACTATTTCTCTCGTTTTGCATAGTATGGGGTTATTTGCTGTCTCTTTCGATGTTGATTATTATTTTTCTGGTTTCTTTTGTTGTTACGGATTTATTCTTGTGTTCTTTTCTAATATTATTGTCTCGTCTGTTAAGCCGAGGGTCTTCCGGAAACAGCCTCCCTACCCCCCGGATACGGGTAAAGTCTGCGTACACTCTACCCTCCTCAGACCCCACTAGTGGGATTCTACTGGGTGGTTGTTGTTTATCACTCTAGCAGTTTTTAAACCGAATTCTCCATCGATTTTGGTCAAAATACCCAAAATCGGTTGACCAAATCCAGTACGGATCCCACACCCATGTCGTGCCGACACAGGTGCAGCACCGAAAGTGACGAGTCCGAGCAACTTAGGCCCCAACTAACTCCATGCAAGCAGCCGCAGCAGAAGGGGAGCAACTATTCTTTGGAATGACTGGCGTAGGTCCATGAAAGTAAAGGATTTTTACTAATTGATAAGGTTATATCAGACTTCTTTCAGACAGTTGATTTGCACAAACTCTAAAGCTATTGCAACTGATGAGTTAGTGATGAAAGAAGGCAGTAATTCTTGCAAAGGTGCATCAACAACCAGATTTCTTCTGTGTTCTTTTCTGCAATCTGTGCTCTAGCACTGCCAAACTCAAATGCATAATTGAATTGGAAGAGCATGCTCCCACGCTACAATAGTTTTTGGCGCCGCAAACGTGACTCTAAAATGAGAAAACAGCCACTAGAAATCTTTCTAGCTCTGCTAGCTAAAGAAGTGCGAGAACCATTTACTGAACAGCAGAATTTTAAAAAACGTACAGGTAGATGTTTGAGAAGAAATAATTTCATTTCAAGACATTATGCAAGGTAAAATTTGGAGTTACTCTGACTTTAATTTGTTGATCATGGAGATCTAAAAGGTGCTCTAGAAACAAGAAATAAACTTTGCACTGTTGACGAATTATAACAACCACCTGAGAAGTCTGAGGTTCTATGAAATTGAAATTTGAAGTTATTATGTCAGGCGAGCCTCTTCCTTAGCCAACAGGAAATATTTTCCAAAATTGCTGTGTATATTTGGAAACAATGAATCCATAATATTGCACAAAGTACTACAACTTTTCAATGAGCTACAGTGCAATAACATTCTACTTTTTGTTTGTTGAAAAAGGATTACCTCATTGACTACTGATTTTTGCCCTCTCCATCCACCTAGGTATTCCCTGATGGATTCCTTTGCTGCATCAGCTGTTCGTCTAAACTTAGACATGTCGTTCGGGTCTTCCTTTACTGATTCACGCAATGTCGTCACCACCTCTCTTGCAGATTTCAAGTAATCCTTTGGTAAAACTTTTCCTGACTTTGTTTTCTCATTTGGATCAAACAAGGACTTAATAGCCCCAGCCACACCTTCATCCTTGTCTTGAAACTCTTCATCCTTTGCGCAAGCTGGTAGCACCGTTAAGCCGCAGTTGAATGCTATAAGTGTAACCAAAGGACTAACAAGAAGCTGGCGCCGAGTTGCTTCTTCTTTAGATGATAATATACCAGAACTCTTTGATTGTAGTGTATCTGTTTTGTTGAACAGAGTTGCAACCAGGAAAAGAAAATTGTCAAGAATGAGGAACGATTCAATCATGATATTACGTAGATAAAGTACTCATGTGAGGTCTATAGATGTCAAGGACACAGCACAATATAAGACGACGAAGAAGAAAAATCTGACTAGACATCAAAACAACCTCATGATGATCGAGAACGAAAGAGACAAGTAAACCTAAAAATAAAGCTAAGACACACTTAGCTGTTCTCCTTTGGATATAATAAGAAAAAAGGAAGGAGCATGTTCACAGAACAGAAGTCCTAGTACTATTATCATCTATCTGTTAACAAAATTTTCTTCCTTAGTTTTGCTTATCCTATGTGTCTCCAAACTCAACTTAGTTCGCCAGTCCTTCACTCGCAAAACAAGTCTAATACCTTATCCCTCTAGGTAAGCTACCTATTCCTCAGTCAACTGTAGGCTATAACCGTTGAATTGTTGCAATAAACGAGAATGGTCACAGACTATATCAGATCAAAGACTGAGAATAAGTGCAAATGGAATACTAGTTATGCAATTACAACTAAGACATGCATTACATAATAAGAAATGACCAAAGACAGTTGGATTACACTGCCTTACTTTCGACCAGATGGACCAGCTCCTGGGATGGGGGTTCCTGTTTTACAGAGAAAACTGCAACTTAAAGAAATTCTATACTAGGTTCCCATATTCATCGCCCTTCCTATTTGTTATAGGATTCGAACACTGTCATGATAGTGCATGTATAACGTGCTATCTAGAGTTACCTAAAACCCTTTGGGGTTGCCCAGTTGGTTTGGAGGGCGGTCATCCACACGGATGACCTAGGATCGAATCCCCTCAATGCCTTCTGGGTTGATCCTGTCGCACATGGCTTGCCTAGTACGGATTACCTCCCCTGTGTGGTTTGCAGGCTATTACACAGGGGAGGTTTACCCAGTGCGCATCAAGTGTAGCGGCTGCGGGTTTCCCTCTTAACAAAACAAAAATCTAGAGTTACCTATAGTTATAGGTCAATTTAACTTGATGGCATAAAAAATATATACAGTGTTAGTGCTACTAACAGAACTTAAACTCGCTGTTAAAAACATCAAACATGCAAAAACGCTTACATTCGTCACTGCCTTGAATCTTCTTAGTAGAGCTGGAAATGGAAAATGGACAAACATTCATCGGAATAAAGAAAGCCATCCTAACTCAAGCTACCCCATAAATATCAGAAGAAACCTTCATAAAATAAGAACCAAGTCAGAGTCATTAGCTAATTACATTATCAAAAAGAAAGAACAAAGAATCATTAGCTAATTAATCCAAATTAATACATATAAACTGATTTTGAAACAACACTTCTCATTTAGCAACATGCAAAGTTCATTTTTCCAAACTCCATCCATAAATGTTAACAGGAATACCAATATGCTCCTATATAAATTGGACCTCCAGAAATCAAGAATGTATAAATAACAGTACCAAAATAAAATTATTTTCCTCTTAACCATAAAAGAGAGGGAATTAGGATAGGCCCAAAAGTATTGAATTAGCATTCTTTGGGTAATTTAGTAGCTGAAATTACTACCAAGAAAGCAATAAAAATAGAACACCCACCAAAGAATAGACACATAGAATACTCAGTTTGGGTGGATAGAGGAAAATCTGGAGAACAAATATAGGTGGAAATTGACAGAGAAGAAGAGTGGCAGTAGCAGCAGCTCTTAGTGATAGATACTACAGACAGTCTTGTGAAGTGAAATGTATGAGATATCTTTCAGTTTGGTTCACAGATTGAACCGTCGAAGGGACAAAATTATGGGCAAGTTACTTTAAACACCCTCATATTACAACTTCAGTTGCACTTGGGTACCTTCAAAGTTCTGCGTGTAAGCGGAGGGAACTAAACAAATAACACACGTACATAAAATAAAATTACTTAACTACGTAGTATAATTTTTTAGCGAAGGCTCCGCCGGTGCCCACTCAATAATCTCCTCTCCTATCTCTCCTTCCTTTTTGTTTATCCGTAAAATGATACAGTTAAATTTATAGCGTGGTTTATAAACAAACGATTCAATTTTATCTAAAAACGATAGACAAATAAGAACAAAAATAAAATTAGCGACTGAAATTAAAGGAGATAACAAGCCTGATTAAAGAATTAGACTTTCCGATGACAAGAGTGGATGTAATGTTCAAATATTAAAATTGAGTGTAATATGATAATAGATTATAGCTTTTCGTATACATAATATTTCATGTCCTACAATGTAACAATGGTTATTAATCCTGCTATTTATATCCCTTTAGGGGGACAAGATCATCAAATCGGTCCCCTCTTAAATGAGAATAAAATCGCAATTGATGAGGCATAACGATTGGCTTTAAATGCAGATATTCTCTATAACAGTTGTCCAATGAATGTTACCCGATGACAAAGCTTCAGAATCTTTACTATCGGTTGCTCTGTTTTCGAGGCTGGTACGGTGCTGATTGTTCGCTGCTTGCAACTGGTCACAACTGTTTGCCGACTCATACCCTACCTGTCTTCAGTGCCACGTGTCGCTCTGTCAATATTTTAATGTAGAAATATTTTTTATGTATTGACGGTGTGAAAAATATTACATGATTACATATAATAAAAAAAGAAATTTATTCTTAACTTACAATTAATAGTATGTAACTTATTATAAGAAGTTAAATTATACTGATACAATTACAAAGAATTAAAGTAATTTTTAAGTACCAGTTGACCAACGTAAATACCATAAACTCCACAGTAACACTTTCACTCTAGTTTTATTAGTTTTAGATCTCAGTGATAAGTATTATTCTCTCTGTCTCAATTTATGTAATGGTGTTTGACAGAGCATATAATTTAAGGAGGGAAAACGTTTAAAACTTGTGGTCTAAACAAGTCATAGATAATTCTGTAGTTATAAATCATATAATTAAAGGTAACATGAATATGCTAAAGTTAAATTGATACTAAATATAAAAAAAAATTGTTTTTGGACTAGCTAAAAGAGGAAAAGTATCACATAAAGATAGCGCTGTGAAAAGTTTCGACGTGTTTAAGATCCATTTTAAGGTTATCCGGCGTAAACGTGTTGTTTTCATGCTAATGAGAGCTAATAAATATAATAATACCATTTGGACATGAAAATATATGTGGGACATATGGAACATATTAAGTATGTTTAGAAGTAGGGAAAATAGTTTAGAACAAGTTGAAAACATTAAGTGGAAAAGATGTTCAATGTCGCACATAACCTGACTTTGACAAGTATAACTCTCAAGCTATAAAGAGCTTTTATGTAGTTTTTAATTCTAAATTGTATCCCTTCGAGCCTAGTTTTTGATGTTGCAAATTGTTAATCAATCTGAGCTCCGTACGAAAAGTTATGAGCATCTTACTAAAAGGTATATGATAAGGTGTAATGAAACCCTAGTTTATAGCATTCATAGGCTTTAAATGATGAATTATATTGGCTCCAAAGAATATTATAATATTATTGTTGGATTGGTTAAAGGTAAATAACTAAGATTCTCCTAAATTGGAGGATTATATAAACTACTCAGATTGAACTAGTATAAAATAGTTAGATGATCAAATAGTGTTGTTATGAGTTGGTTGTAAGGGTGGCAAGTGGGTCGGGCCCGGTCCTAAGTGGGCTTCGTGGGCCCGGTCCTATGTGGTCCGGTCCTAAACGGTCTCGGGTTTCGCGGGCTTATTGCTGGAACCGGCTCGGAACCGGGATCACGAACTAACGGGCCCAACATATTTTTTATTTTTTTAATTTTTTTTTATAAAAGTTAGAGAGAAAAAATAGTAATAAAGATATATAAGCTATATTCGATTAATATACTATATATACATCTTAAAATATATATATATATACATTTTAATATATATATATATATATATATATACTATATTATATATACATAGTATATAAGCCATATTCGATAGTATATATCTTAAAATATACTATATATACATCTAAAGATATATATTATATATAGTAAGATGTATATATATTATAGTATAGTATAGTATAGTATAGTATAGTATAGTATATACTATATATACAACTAGGGGCGGCCCAACCCTAAAGCAAGTGAAATACTTGCTTTAGGTCCCAAATATTTAAGGGCTCCAAAATTACTAGTATTGTTTTATATATAGTAGTATATTATTTATATAATTATCTTTTATTATTGATAAATTTATTTCTTTATTGTCATATTAATTTTTAATAACTCGATTTCTTCCTCTAATTAATATAACTAAAATAGTTTTCTGTCAATTTTTTTTTTTACTTAATTATATTTCTCTATTCATTAGTTGGTCACGTAACTATATCTAATAATCTAACTTATTATTTATTTTTCTAACATAAATTATACTCTCTCCGTCCCAATTTGTATGAAAGTATTTGACTGGATATGGATTTTATGAAATAAAGGAAGGCTTTTGAAACTTGTAATCTTAAATAAATCATAAAAGTTTTTGGGCTAGAAATCATCTCATTAATGGTAAAAAAAAAAATTAAAGTTGAATTGTTACCAAATATAGAAATGGACTTACTTAAAAAAAAGAGTCACTTATGTTTTCTGGGTTCTCCCATTTCAGTTGTGATGCAATCAACGTTAAATTCATTTAATATTCTATATTTATAAAACTAAGTTCTCAATTTTTTTAATTCCACATCCTCACTTGTCTAATTTTTTTAAAAGCGATGTTCATTAAATTATATATATATATATATATATATATATATATATATATATATATATATATATATATATAAGGCTCTTATTAAGATTTTTCTTTAGGCCTCCGATGAGGTTGGGCCGCCCCTGTATACAACTTAAGATATATAAGTCATATTCGATTTATATACTATATATATACATCTTAATATATATATATACACACACACACACACACTATACTATATATACATAGTATATAAGCCATATTCGATAGTATACATCTTAAGATATACTATATATACATCTTAAGATGTATATAATATATATTGTAAGATGTATATATATTATAGTATAGTATATACTATATATACAACTTAAGATATATAAGCTATATTCGATTTATATACTATATATACATCTTAAGATATAGGCTTATATATATATATATATATATATATGTATATCGAATATAGCTTATATATCTTATGAGATGTATATATAGTATAGACTATAGTATAGTATAAATATAAGCTTATATATATATATATATAAGCTTATATTTATACTATACTATAGTCTATATATCTTATGAGATGTATATATAGTATATTATATACTATACTATATACATATTATATGTATAGCTTAAGATGTGGTATTTATAGTTGAAAATAGGGAAAAAGTGTAATTATAAAAAGTTTGGGATTAAAACAAAGTTGTGGGGGGTGGGGGTTAAATGGCTATTTTATAAATAGCCAACGACTATTTTTGATAGCCAACCGTTTGGCCCGCTAAGATACCGGGCCGGTCCCGAGTCCTGACGGGCTAAACGGTCCCGAGCCGTGACAGGCCCAAATCATAGGACCGGCCCACGAGACTGGACCAGACTCGCTAAATTTGGGCCAAACGGTCCTGGCCCGTTTGGCCCGCGGTCCCGGGCCTGGCCGACCCACTTGCCACCCTTAGTTGGTTGTAATGAGAATAAATTCTTAAATGTAGAGTGAAGATTGTCAAGACCCCAAAATTCCACCTTAGGTAGTCGTGATGACACTAGTTTCTAAGACTAGGTAAGCTTAACACACATTGAGAATTTAGAAGAAATAACAACTAAGATATTAAATTAACTGATAAATCTCATGATAACATCAATACGGAATAACAATCACATAATCCTCAAAATCGGTGGAACTGGGTCATAAGCTCTAAAGATATACATTAGGAATCTCTAAATACAACTCTATTTGATATGAAGATAAACAATAGTAGAGGCAATAACAGAAGATGACTCTGAAGCCTACAAATGCGAAGCAAGTATACCTTGAAGTCTCTGAAGCGTTTAAATCAGCCCACTGACGTCCGAAACGGGCAGAAGTACCTCGATTTGCACAAAAATATGCATAAGCGTAGCATGAGTACACCACAATGGTACCCAGTAAGTATCAAGTCTAACCTCAGTAGAGTAGTGACGAGCCCAGGTCAAGACACTTACTAGACATAGAAATCTGAGCAAAATATTTATATAATCTAATAACGAAAAGTAAAGAATTAAATGACAATAAAGTAGCACAATGATGTAAGGCTAATAACGGATATAAAAGCAATAAAGGACAACGAGAATGAGCATATGATTAGAACAACAAGTAATCAAATACAAGTAAAATAAATGAAGGAATAACAATAGTCGTTCCATCAACAAGCTATTTCAACATAGAATGTACACCAAGAATCACAACCGAGGCACCAAACCTCATTTTTACATTTCACTAGTCATAATCACAATCTTCCTTATATCAACGCGTGAGCCTTGCATTTATTTTTAAAATATTTTTTCCGAAATGGCTACATGCGTTTTAGCCCCCTTATCTCACCGCGTGGCTTCAAGTAATTTCCTTACTAGCAACATGCGTATAAATCCCATCGTATCTCGCCGCATGCATTTCAATACCCACCTTATACCACTGTATGCATATCAATATCACAACACAATAATCAACTAGCACCATATATGCTCATATGCCACAACATTACCAAATTAACAATAATAATATTATCACAACACATAGCCCATGGCTCAAGCACAATGTGTACAAGAATCTCAATAATAATAAAATGAATGAGAAATAACTCAACATGGAAATATATCTTGGTAACCAACAACTTCAATCTCAATGTATTATTAGCTTTCACAATTACAACTTCAATAACTCACAATGAAGATATTACCATGAAATAGCAACTTCCAATTCAAGTGCATAACATAAGCTTAACAATGAAAGGGATAACATGAAATAACAACTACGTCTAAATGCATGAGAATAACTCAACAATGGAAAGAATAGAATGTAAAAACAACTACAAATAAAGGCACATAAGAGAAACATCGACAATGAAAACTAGCACATGTAATAACAACTCCAAATAAGGCATGTAGGAATAATTTTGACAACAAAAGATAGAACAAACAGTAATAACTTCAATTAAGTGCCTAAAAGTAACCTAAGAGTCTAAACCGATCAAATACCACATATAAGCCCGTACACACACTCGTCATCTCGTGTACACGTCTTTCACACAACTCAAATAGTACAATCAACCCAATTCCTAAGGGATAGTTCCCCCATACAAAGTTAGACAAGATGCTTACGTCAACTGGGTCAAATCAACACTCAAAAATAGCCGTTGCATGGCTCAAATATAACCAAAAAATGACTTAATATCATCAAACAATGCGAGAGAAATCAATTTCGATTAATAAAGCCACGATCTTTACCCAATTTCCCAAAAGTCAATCCCGAGTCCGCCCAATCAAAACCCGAGTCCAAGGGTATATTTTGACTACCCGTAACCCCACGAGTCCATATATGTGCTTTATTTTCAAATCCGAGTCCAATTCGACTTTCACATCCCAAATTTTTATTTTTCAAAACATAGACAAAATTTTCCAAAATTTCTCTTTTGTTCTCATAATTTTTGATGTTAAATCTCATATATAATCATGTAATGTAGTTGGATAATTTAGCAAAATCACTTATCCAATGATTGGAGGTGAAAATCTCCTTTCCATATTGCCTCATACCGAATCAAGGGTTCTAAAATGAGATCAAATTCTGACTTTCCAGCCCTTTTATTCAATTGCAGCTGTCGCAATTGCGACACTGGGTTCGCAGTTGCGGCAACTGACAGACTTGAGGAATGTCGCAAATGTGACACCGACTTCATATTTGCAAAGTCTGCTCCTTTCGCAAATGCAACCACTTGATCGCAATTGCGAACCTACCTAGTCCCAGCCTTGCTTCGCAATTGCGAGTGAGGCATCGTAATTGAAATACCTGCCCTCCCCCTAATGTTCACTTCACAATTGCGAGGCTGGTGCTCGCAATTGCGATAACTGGAGCACCAACACACCAACAACCCAAAAATAAGTTCAATCCAATCCGAAACACATCTGAAACTCACCCGAACCCTCCGGGCTCCAAACTAAAAATCCATACAAGTCTAAAAATATCATACAAACTCGCTCCCATGATCAAAACACCAAAATAATATCTAGAACCACGAATAGGACATCAAAACGCATGAATTTTAAAAGAAAACTCAAGAACCTCTATAATCACAACCAAGCGTCTGAATCCTATCAAACTAACTCCAAATGACACCAAATTTTGCGGACAAGTTTCAAATAGAAAAAAGGACCTATTGCAAGTCCCAAAATCAAATTCCGAACTCGATAGCTACAAAGTCAACCTATGATCGAACTTAGGAAAACTTCTAAACCTCAAATTGCCAACTTTCGGCAAAATAAGTCAAATCAATCTAGTGACCTCCGAATTTGATTTCGGGCATACGCCCAATTCCAAAATCATGATACGAACCTATCTAAGCCATCAAAATATCATTTTGGGCTCGTTTTTACAAAAGTCAAACTTCAATGAATATTTCTAACTTAGGCTTCTAAACCAAGAACCAAAGGGTCCAAATCAATCCAAAACCTTATCGGAATGAAACTAACTAACCCCGCAAGTCATAAAATCACAAATACACATGTTTGAAGCATAAAAAGGGGAAACGAGGATAAAATACACAAAATGAATGGTCGGGTTGTTATATTCTCCCCTCCTTAAATAAACGTTCATCCTCGAACGTGCATAGAGACATACCTGGAGTGACGAAAAGGTGAGGATAATGATTTTGCATGTCGTGCTTGGTCTTCCAGGTCGCCTCTTCGACCGGATAACCCCCATTGAACCTTCATTGGAGCAATGATTTTGGACTTCAACTATCGGACCTGCTTGTCCAAGATAACCACCGGCTCCTCAACATAATTCAAATCTTTATCTAATTGGACCGAGCTGAAATCTAATACATATGATGGATCACCATAATACTTCCGGAGCACGGAGATATGGAACACCAGGTGAACTACCGATAAGCTGGGTGATATAAGTCTGTAGGCCACCTCACCAACTCTCTCAAGGATCTCAAAAAGACAAATATACCTAGGGCTTAACCTGCCATTCTTCCCAAATCTCATCACTCCCTTTATGGGTGAAACTCTGAGCAAAACCCTCTCTCCCACCATAAATGCTACATCACGAGCCCTCTGATTAGCATAACTTTTCTGCCTAGACTATGCTGTACGAAGCCGATCCTGAATCAACATGACTTTTTTCAAGGCATCCTGAACTAGATCGGTGCCCAACAACCTAGCATCCCCTGGCTCAAACCAACCAACTGGAAAATGATACCGCCTCCCAAATAAGGCCTCACAAGGAGCCATCTGAATACTCGATTGTTAGCTATAGTTGTAGGCAAACTGTATGAGTGGTAGGAACTGATCCCAAGAACCCTCAAAATCCATAACACAAGCACATAACATATTCTCCAAGATCTGAATGGTGCGGTCGGACTGCCTGTCCATTTAGGAATGAAATGTCGTGCTTAGCTCGACCTGTATGCCTAACTCGTGTTGCACGACTTTCCTGAAATGTGATGTGAATTACGTGCCTCGGTCAGAGATAATAGACTCGGATACACCACGAAGACGAACAATCTCACGGATATAGATCTGAGTTAGCTGCTCTCAAAAGTAGGTAGTCATAACCGGAATAAAGTGCGCAGACTTGGTCAATCTATCCACAATAACCCACTCTATGTCAAATTTCTTCAAGGTCCGTGGGAGTCCAACAACGAAATTCATGGTAATACGCTTCCACTTCAACTCTAGAATCTCAAGTCTCTGAAGCAAACTGCCCGACCTCTAATGTTTGTACTTCACCTACTGACAGTTCAAACACCGAGCCACATACTCTACTATAGTTTTCTTCATTATTCTCCACCAGTAGTGTTGCCTCAAATCCTGATACATTTTAGCAACACCTGGATGAATGGAATACCGTGAACTATGGGCCTCCTCAAGAATCAACTCTCGCAACCTATCCATATTAGTCACATATATTAGGCCCTACATCCACAACACACTATTATCTCCAATAGAGACCTCCTTGGCATCGACGTGCTGCACTATGTCCCTAAGGACAAGCAAATGGAGGTCATCATATTGACGTGCTCTGATGCGCTCATACAAAGAAGACCAAGAAAACATGCAAGCAAGAGCCCGACAAGGCTCCGAAACATCTAACCTCACAAACCGATTAGCCAAAGGCTGAACATCCAGTGCTAACAGACTCTCCCCAATTGGAATATATGTAAGGCTACACATACTCTCAGCCTTCCTACTCAAGGCATCAACCACCACACTAGCCTTCCCGGGATAATACAGAATGGTAACAGTCCAGAATAGTATGATAGGGTGACAACCAATCCATACCTAAGATCACGTCAAAGTACACCATATTGAGTAGAAGAAGGTCAACTCTGGTCTCATAACCACCGATAGTGACCAAACACAACCGTGAAACATGGTCTAATATAATAGAATCTCCCACGGGCATGGACACATATATACAGAATCACTCAAAGAATCACAAGATATATACAAATATAGAGCAAACTAAGAGGACATATACGAATAAGTGGAACCCAGATAAATAAAATAGATGCATCCCTATGACAAACCTGAGCAATACTTATGATAACAACATCCGACGAAACAACCTCAATCCTACCCAAAAAGCATAGAAATGAGCATGTCCTCCTACTCTAGGGTGAATTCTACCCACCTGAACTCCACCCCTACCTGGCGGTGCAGGTAAAGCGGCAACTAGAGCAACAACCATGGCTTGTGAACCCTGTGGAATCCATATAGCATGTATAGTCTGTGGAGGTGCACCCCTCCTAAGTCTGGGTAGTCCCTCACCATATGTCTGGTATCACCATACTCGAAACAAGCTCTCGATGGAAGTGGCTGTTGAAACTAACTCTGGCTTGGTCGGTTAGACTGTCCACTGAAGGCACTCCTTGTAGGAGGTGCACTGGAAAATGGTTGTGCATAATGGGCAACCTAAGACCTCGGAATAGCTGGAACACTGCTAGTAGATAGAAGTGCTGAATGAACTGGGCGGCTCACATAGCCTCTGCCATGACGAGCTGCAACCGGAGCGTGGGCACCACTATATCCTCCAGAATCTCAAGGCCTCTTAGCCTCCATGTCCTTCCTCTCCAGCCCTGCATACCATCCATACTCTGAGTGATCTCTACAACATGCTGAAACAAAGTATTTATCTCTAACTCTCAAGTCATACTGAATCTGAGACCATAACTAAGCCCCTCGATGAATCTGCAGACTCACTCTCTGACTATAGAAACCAAGGCAGGTGCATGTCGGGACAACTTACTGAATCTGATGGCATACTATGACACTAATATATTCCCCTGACAAAGCTGCTCAAAATATGTGCGCCATGCATCCCGAAGGGTCTGGGGAACAAACTCTCTCAAAAATATATCTGAAAACTGAGCCCAAGTGAGTGGGGCTACATTAGTTGGCCTACCCTCCTCGTAAGCCTTCCACCACCTATATGCTGCTTCTGACAGTTGAAATGTAGTAAAGGCGACTCGGCTTACCTTCACAATTCCCATGGTGTAGATAATAGAGTGGCACTTTTCTAGAAAACCATGTGCATCCTCAGTAACTGCACCACTAAAAGTAGGTGGATCATACTTTTTGAACCTCTCAAGTCTCCTCTGCTCATCCTCAGATGACTCTAGCCTGACCTCAGGCCGGATCGGAATAATGGGTTGTACTGGTCTAACACCCGGAACCTGATCAACATGGACCTGCTGCTCTGGAGTATGGGCCGTGGGAGTCGGAGCTTCTCCCCCAGTGATCTCGTCCAATTCATACCTCAAAATCAAATATATAAAACAGTCGATTGCAATAGTAGTAATACCCAACAAGAGTCAGGGTCGATTTCCATAGGGAGCTATATATGAGAGTTAGGAGTATATATTGTAGTATGTGAGTTTGAACTACCTCAATTTACACTTCCACAGATTGGGGTTATTTCTATGTCTATTTTAAACTAAGATTGCAAAGTTAAGAAATGAAACTAAGAAATTATTTTTGTTGTTTTTCAAGTTTTGTAAAAAGCCTAGGGCTATGACCATCACCTAGGTATTTGCCTAATGGGATATAGACCTTAATGCTTGTTTTGTTGATCGAGGTGTATTATAGATACCAACTCTCAATTGCCCACTCAATACCTCTCGGTCAGAGAGTGATTTTGCCCAATTTGGCTTTCGCAAGTCTAAATGGGTATTGCACAAAACGGTTGATAAAAGCTCAAGTCGGGTCATTACTATCCCTAGGTTGAACCCTTTAATTGGGATTATCAATCTCTCGATTGACCCAATTTGTTGTTAGCCAAGTTTTTCTGGACTAAGTCTCTCTTTCTCAAGTAGAGACTAAGTCAAATAGGCATGAACTAATGTTTTCAACCATTAATTCCACAAATTAAAGCATGAACAAGGCTAAATAATAAACACCCAACCATCAACAAACATTAAATTAAAACCCATAAGATTTACACACTAGGGTTGGGTCACAACCCTAGTAAAAATCTAGCTACTCATGCTTGAAATTGATGAAATAGAAGAAGAAATGCTAATTAAACTCATATTATAAAATCAAAATGATAAAATCTATGTTAAAATATCCCAAAATAAAAAAAAACTACTTAAAGAAGCAAGAAGAAACAACTACTGTAGTTGCCGATGTGAAAAGTTGACCTAATTTCGTGAAACTCTTCTATTTATACAAAGCTAACAATTTCGGACAAAAATACCCCTCAGGAGGTTCCGTGACCGCACAATTCCATGTGCAGTCCGCAAGTTTCTTTAGCCACACAATTCTGATCTGCGATCGCGAGGCAGTCTTTCTGCGGTCTACAAATTTAAAACTACTGCCGCAACTTGGTCTTTTGTGGTCCGCAACTTTACTTTTGCGGCCGCAAGGCACTTCTTTTGCGGTCACACAATTCTTGTGTTGTCCGCAATCTTGAGGGACTTGGACTTTGGAAAATTGCACACCCTCTGAAGTTGATTTACAATTCTTTAATTATGGCTGCACAATTCCTTTGCGGACCACATTTTTCTAGGAAGCCTGTTGGGTTTTTCTTCATTATTTGCGGCCGCAGATGGCATTCTGCGGTCAGCACTTTGCAAGTTCTTGTGCCTTTTGTTGCCTTATGTTTTGATTACTCCTTTTTGAGTCACATTTCATCCAAGGAGTCCAACTTCTAACATTTTTGCAATTTTGCATATTTCATCAGTTTTGGGAATATAATTAAACTCTTTTAGACTAAAGTAAAAGCTAAAAGGCGCTAATAAGTAGTCAAAATCCCCACTTATTAACTCCCCCAAGCTTAAGTTTTTGCTTGTCCTCAAGCAAATAAAATAGTTCCTACCTCCACTAGTTAAGGGCCATTCCAGCCAATCAAAGGTGAGTCATTCACATATCAATTGGGGCCAACAATTACCCACACTACTTATGTATTATCAACTAGGTGACAAGTTAAACTTTTATGCACATATAGTTCTAATGTGACACTTGAGCATCAAGAGTTGACTTTGTTCATCAAGGAAGCTCACTCTTTCATGTAGGTCATTGTGGATCCCAAACTCCTCCTATTCTACTCTCCGTTTGCCTATCTCACTTATGAATTTTAGCACTCAATCCAAAATATTTGTGAAAGGTTCACTCATCTATCTCAAGAGAATGTCGCAAGTACGACTTTAAGAACCATAGGCTTGCCCCTCATGTAGATCGCCACTAATGAAAGTTCACTCTGCTTGAAATCACGTAGGGCTTTTTCGGAATGTAATGAAGGCTTTTGGACTAAGGTTGAATATACTATGGTAGACCGGGTTCATCTTTCCTTAAGCACTCCAGTTATTTGTTCGCGGCTCATGCTTTGCCAATTCTTTGAGGCACTTTGTTTTCCTTGGGGAACTAGAGAGACTTAGCATTACTCTTTCTTGATCATGATATTCATTTTCTCCTCTTTGATTTCTCCATGCTTTGTATCATTATTTTTCTTTGCATCCCTTCAACTCTTCCACTTATTCACTTTCTTTTGCATTTTTCTTTTTGTTCTTTCCTTTTCTTGTCTTTCCTTCTCATCATTTCTTCTCTTTTTGTGCCTTGATACCTCCTTCAAGCTCCTCGTCTCTCCCCCAAACTTACGTTTTTATCCAATTGTATCACAAGAGTGTTAAGGAAAGCTCGGGTTCCAAGAGAGGGTCACGACAAAACGAGTAAAGGCTTGTAACATGGTTATCAAATGAGAAAGGCTCGAGGCTCAAATGGGTTGACTAGGGATAAGAAAATTGGTGGGCAATAGAAAAATTTAAGCGGGGTCAAGGAAAGCCTACAATCACTTTTCAAGCCAAGCAAAACTTAAGATTTCACCTTGAAACACATTCGGGATAAGTTCTAGACCATTCGCACGGATACTTGGACTTGCAACAAAAATATCTCACCTCTCACGCAACTGGATTGTTAAAGAGGATAGAGTCGAGGTCCCACAACGACCACATTCAAGATTGAAAATCACTATAGTTCGATTAAACCACTTGATGATTGCCTAAATCAACACATGAGTCACAAAGTCACTAACTAGAGCTATTTCTTTCCAAAAAATTTGTTTTTAACCATAAACACGTAGTTAAGTGTGTTGGTACCAAGTGAAGTATGTTTGACCCTTTTAGCATGACTTAATTAAGTCTTTTTATTCATTACTACTACTATTATTACCTAAATACCAAAACAGACTCAGTCCCTTAAGAAGGTTGTCACGCCATCCATCATTGGGAAGAGTCACCCGATTCACGCAAAAACTACCTTTGGAAAGAACCGTGGCATTAAGAAAATCAAATGCTTATTATCTACTAAAATATAAAAAGAAGCTATTAAATAAAAAAAGCTACTAATTCAAAAAGAAACTACTTAGTTAAACACTAACTAATAAGAAAACGCATGTAAAGAAGCTACAAAGCAAAAACTATCGAAAGTATAACGAATATACATAATTAAAGAAGATATATACATAATGATAGAGGAAAAAAGAGAATATATACAGAATAAGTAAAAAGAAGAAAATACTGTCAGTTAGTACAAACCAATTGTCTCAGAATCATCAAAATATATCAAATAAACTCCACCCCAACCCCCAAAATAAAAAAAGCATTGTCCCCAATGCTTAACAAAATAAGAGTAAAGGAAGGGTAAGAGTGAAGAAAACTCCCTATGGCTCCTTGGCCATCTTTGTGTCCACAACAACATCACCGACCTCAGTCTCATCCAGCTGGATCTCATCATCATCAACTTCGGGTGTGACTAGGTTGGTGAACATCTAACGTACTGCCTCGAGAGTGTCAGTAGCAAGGTCTAGCTCATCAGACTGGCCAACTGGTGCTGTTTGTGCTGTAGGATCTGGTCCTGGGTGGTGCGGGTCAATCAGCATGTCAAATGGAATGTCTCTGGCTGCTTCAAGCTTGGTAACCTGTCTCCAGAGCTTTTCCACTGACTTCTTGGAGGCCTGGGACTTCCGCATCTTCTTTATTTCCTTTCCCAACTCTTCTATCACTGACCCATGCTGCACCAAAGTGGCCATGATTGTGTTCTGATTCTCCAAGAGCTTCTTCAGAGTTTCTTTAACTGTGGGGGGAATCTAGGGTTCCGGAATGGAGGATTGTGCTGCAACATTACTGGATATGTCAGACAACATTGCAGTAGCTATATACATCTAGTTTTTAAGGCTCGCTAGTGTCTGGGAGACTCACAACGCAGATAGTTCATCGGTACCGGCTTCAAAGCCAAGGTGGAACCTGTAATGGGGGCTGCTAGAGTCATTGAGGCTGGAGGTAAAGGCATAGCTGCTGCACATTATTGAAGGCTCTGCTGAAGTAGATAGCATGTCGACTGTCTCTGTAGCTATCACCGATGGCTCATCATACTGGCCTATGGTGGTAGTCGGATGACCCTTTTTCTTAGGGTTGTGTGCATTCATCAACGAATACCATGAGAAGGGCTTCTTTGCCTGCACCTTCGTATCAAAATCTAGCGGCTCCACCCGTGCATCCGTAAGATACTTATTAATGGTGTTGGGATACGAGTAGGAGGTATCAGCTTGCCTGGAAACCACATATATGTTGGCTAGGAAGGTATGTCTCATTCTGACACAGGTCCAGTCAGTTGCATATAAAGGTCTGTGACCCCTTTGCCTCAAAACTTAGGGTGTTTCTGTGAATAGACACCCCTGCTGTGATCCATGGTGGTGGCCCAGGAGCTGCCATAATCTCAGCTAGCCACGGGCGAGCTGCATCCCCCATTGCAAACTTCTTCAAATACTGTGTGGGCTCAACATCATCAAACCCCAAGTAGGTGTTCAATGTGTGCTGGTCAAAACTCACCTTCAGGTTCCTCACTTTAGTTACCTTGGTCCCTTTCTTGATATGTGCCACATTGGCGTAGAACTCCCGGACAAGGTATTCCTTCGCGTCCACTACGCTCTAGGTGAACCACATCCACCCCTTCCTCTCTCGGAACTGCCTCAAGACTCCCGGATTGTAATTTTTAAGATCTTTCAATTGGAACTGACGCTCAAGAGTGAGCAATCTCACTGGGCACCACTCACAAAAACAAGAGAAGGCAGCCAAACTGACGAGCCTGTCCTCCCAGATCTCTTTCTTCTTCGACCGCTCAAGACCGACAACCGTAGCATCTCCCCCTCTATCATCATCGGGGATACCATCAATTGTAGTCGCTGGTACCTCAGGGACATGTGTAGATGGGGGATCGGAAGCCTGACTAGCACTTTCTGAATCCTCAGAAGTGCTCTAAGATGTGGAAGGCTCATTCCGGAGTTGATACCTTCCTGGTGGCTTTGATTGGACAACCGACTGCTCTTGTACCGAGTTGCCCTCCGATGCTTCCCTAGATGGGACATAAGAACTGGATTCTGATGGCTCTTCATTTCTCCCTTGGCCGGCTATAGCGTTCTTTGTGATTATCATTTGAAGAGCGGGGGATAAAACACTCTTGCCTCGACCCCTGGAAGGTTCACCCCTCCGTTTTGAAGTATCACCTATGCCTCGAGATCTAACCATTTTCTGTACCAAGAAAATGCATGTGTTAATTGTAATTCAAGTGCAAACATACAAGAACACACCAGAGAGACAGTGAACAACACAGTGTAAAACATGATTGCAGGGTAGGGGATTGCGATCTGCAAAATTCTCATTGCGGTCGTAGAATGGGCATTGCGGACCGCACAATTTATCATTGCGGCCGTAGAATTGGATTGTGGTCCGCATTATTTTCATTGCGGCCGCAACTCATACACCACAAATATGCCAACTCTCTGATAACAGAGAATGGGCTGTTTTGGGGCCACAATCAGTTTTCTGCGGTCCGCACATTTTCTATTGCGGTCGCACATGTGAGTCATCAAGTTGACAACTCTCTCATAACAAATAAATAGTTGTTTTGAGGCCGCAATGGGATTTCTACGGCCCACATATTTTTTATTACGACCGCAGAATCATGCTTGATTAAAGTACCCTAATTTTAACTTCTGCGGACCGCACAATTTTTTGTGCGGCCACAGATTTCAAAACAATTACGATCAGTGTTTTAAGGTTTACAACTTTTGCACAAATTTGACATGGTGGCAGTTTATAATCATAAAAACCTATTTACCCATTCCCTATAGAGAAAGTACTAGTTGACCCACTACAGGTTTAACCCCCACATGGTTGTATAATTGAATTCTACTGATAAATGGCATAAAACTAATTAGCAAGTTATAAATTAAACTAAAAATTGAAATATTCTACAAGTAATTGAGGCATACTAGATATAAAGTAGTGCAAATGAGTGATCACAGATTTTGAGTGTGTGTGGTAGATGATTTACCAGATGATTTCAATGTTTTAGACTTGTGAATGCTCAAAGAGAAAAAAAAGTAACAGTATCCCTAGGCCCATTATTTATACTAGACGGTTCTGACTGAGGGAAAGAGAGTTGAATGCGGCCAATGAATTCCCATTGCGGTCCGCACTCTGTTACCTGGGGGCTCAGAAGCCCTTTTGTGTTGCGGTCCACAGAATTTGCTGTGCGGCTGCAAAATTTGTTGTGGACCGCAGATTTTGTCTTGCGGCTGCAATTTGGCCATTTCTCTGACAAACCAACTTTAGAGAGTTGTCATTTTCCCCCTTCAATTTGTGCGGTCCGCAATGTAATTGTGCGGCCACAGAGGACCCTTTTGCTGCCGCAACCATAAGTGTACGGTTCGCATAATACAATTGCGGTCCGCAATTCTTTCCACACTTAGCCAAATTTCTGGGCATATTTCCTATAAAGCACACTCAAACTTGCAACACACTTCAAATCCAGTTAGCACAAAAATAACACCTAACGACAGAAGAAGAAAAGAAAAGAAAAGAAAAAGAAACATGGGTTGCCTCCCAAGCAGCGCCTGATTTAACTTCGCGACGCGATGCATATTACTATTATTTGAAATGAATCACCACCACAACGTGGCCATCACCAACGTTTCCGAGATAGTACTTCACCCGGTGACTATTGACTTGGAATACCTCATCATTTTTGTTCTTCTAGTCCAATGTACCAAAGGGTGTCACACCCACGACTTCAAACGGGCCACTCCATTTAGACTTTTACTTCCCGGGAAATATCCTCAACCGTGAGTTGAACAATAATAAAAAATCACCCTATTTGAACTCTTTGTTCCAAATGTACTTGTCATGAAGATATTTCATCTTCTCTTTGTATAAGGACGAACTTGTGTATGCATGGTACCGAAACTCATCCAACTCATTCAAATGTGCAACCCGCAAGTTAGCAGTTGCGTCCCAATCAAGATTCAATTTCTTCAAAGCCCACATGGGTTTGTGCTCAAGTTGCACCGGAAGATGACAAGATTTGCCGAACACCAACCGGTATGGAGATATTTCGATAGGAGTTTTGAAAGCAGTCCGGTAAGTCCATAATGCATCATCAAGCTTTTTTGACCAATCCGTCCGGTTAACGTTCACCGTTTTGGATAAGATATTCTTTATATCCCGGTTGGAGACTTCCACTTGACTGCTAGGTTGTGGATGATAGAGGGTCGTGACTTTATGAGTGACACCATACTTGCTAAGAAAAGTGTCAAAAGCCTTGTTGCAAAAATGCGACCCCCAATCGCTTATGATAGCCCGTGGAGTACCAAATCTTGTGAAAATATTCTTCTTCAAAAACGCCACCACACTTCTCGCTTCATTGTTAGGTAGAGCAATGGACTCAACCCATTTAGATACATAATCAACCGCGACCAAGGTGTAGGTGTTTTCACAAGAACTCACAAAAGGACCCATGAAGTCAATACCCCACACATCAAAGATATCAATATCCAAAATGGTAGTGAGAGGCATTTCATTCTTCTTCGAGATTCCACCGGCCCGTTGACATTCATCACATATTTTCACCACATCACTTGCATCTTTGTAAAGAGTGGGCCAATAGAAACCACAACTTAGCACTTTGGCCACCGTTCTGTAGCCGTCATGGTGACCACCATAAGGCAAAGAATGGCAAGCCTCAAGAATATCACTTTGCTCTTCATTCGATACACATATTCTAATTACCCCATCCGTGCAAATCAAGAAAAGGTATGGATCATCCCAATAATAATCTTGACAATCCCGTTTGAGCTTCTTCCTTTGATTTGAAGAGAACTCATCCGGGATGATTCCACACACAAGGTAGTTTGCTAGATCCATGAACCATGGCACCTCCTTTATTGAAATAGCCAATAGTTTCTCATCGGGGAAGGAGTCATTGATTTCAAGGCCATCATGCAGCCTCCCCTCCTCATCCAAACGAGACAAGTGGTCTGCCACTTGATTTTCACTCCCTTTTCGATCTTGGATGTCAATATCAAACTCTTGCAACAATAGCACCCATCTCATCAATTGAGCTTTGGAATATTTCTTACTCATAAGATAGCGAAGTGCCACATGATCCACATGAACAATAACCTTTGCACACATCAAGTACGAGCGAAACTTCTCAATTACAAATACAATGACAATGAGCTCTTTCTCCGTAATGGTGTAGGTGACTTGGGAATCATTCATGGTCTTACTAGCATAGTAGACCGAATGAAAAATATTGTTGATGCGTTGCCCCAAACCTGCTCCAACCGCTACATCACTAGCATCGCACATGAGCTCAAAAGGGATACTCTAATTGGGAGCGGTGATAACGGGAGTTGTTGTCAACTTGAACTTTAGCAATTTAAAGGCTCTCATGTAATCATCATTGAAGTGAAACTTAGCATCTTTATATAATAGCTTGCACAACGGGTTCACCACTTTAGAAAAATACTTGATGAAATACCGGTAGAACCACGCGTGACCTAAGAAACTTCGCACGCCTTTCACCGAAGTTGAAGGTGAAATTTTAGAAATCACCTCAATATTTGCCTTGTCGACCTCTATGCCATTCTTTGAAATTTTGTGGCCAAGGACAATGCCTTCCTCGACCATGAACTGACATTCCTCCCAATTTAGCCCCAAGTTCATTTCTTCACACCTTGCCAATACTTTATCCAAATTTGCCAAGCAATCATCAAAGGAATCCCCGATCACCGAGAAGTCATCCATGAAGACTTCAAGGTTGTCCTCGACCATATCCATAAATATCGCTGTCATACACCTTTGAAAAGTCATTGGTGCATTACATAAGCCAAATGGCATCCGTTTGAAAGTGAAAGTACCATACGGAAATGTGAAAGTTGTTTTCTCTTGATCTTCTGGAGCAATAAGGATTTGGTTGTAGCCCGAATATCCATCTAGAAAGCACGGCCGGCCAACCTATCAAGCATTTGGTCAAGGAAGGGAAGTGGAAAATGATCCTTCCTCATGACTTTATTTAGCTTGCAATAGTCCATACACACTCTCCACCTGGTCACCGTTCTTGTGGGAATCAACTCATTCTTGGCATTGGTGACCACCGTCATGCTCCCCTTATTTGGGACACATTGCACCGGAGAAGTCCACGAACTATCGGAAATGGGGTAGACAACCCCGACATCCAACCACTTAATAATCTCCTTTTTGACCATGTCTTGCATAGCTTCATTGAGTCTCCTTTGAGGTTCAATAGATGGTTTGGTATCCTACTCCAAGTTAATCTTGTGCATGCAAAATGCGGGGCTTATTCCCTAAATATCTGCCAAAGTCCACCCAATAGCCTTCTTCCTCTTGTGGAGCACCACCAATGTAGAGTCAACCTGCACATCAGTCAAACAAGAGGAAAGAATAACCGGTAAAGTAGAACAAGGACCAAGAAATTCATATCGAAGATGTGGAGGCAATGGATTCAACTCCAAGGTAGGAGGTTCTTCAATTGAAGGCTTTATAGGAGGAGTTTTCCTATTTTCAAGATCCAAGGAAAGTTTCGGGGGCGCATAGTTGTACTACCTCATTCCTTGCAAAGAATTCACACATTCCATGAAGCCATCCATCTCATCATCATCAAAGTTGAGCAAGACGGCCTCCAACATACCACACATATTAATCGTGGTACTTGTATCATCAATAATCACGTCGGTCACCAAATCCATGAAAGAACATACTTCATTGCTATTTGGTTGCCGCATAGATTTGCACACGTGTAACACCACCTTTTCATCACTCACCCGGAAAGTGAGTTCTCCGGCTTTCACATCAACAAGAGCCTTCCCCGTAGCCAGGAAAGGTCTTACAAGAATAATAGACACCTCATAGTCACTTCACAATCAAGAATAACAAAATCCGCTGGAAGAATAAACTTATCAACACGAACCAATACATCTCCAATCACTACTAACGGTCTCTTTATGGTACGATCGACCATATGTAATCTCATAGATGTGGGTCTTGGTTACCCAATTCCCAACATCTTAAAAACCGAATAGGGCATCAAATTGATACTCGCCCCAAGATCACAAAGAGCTTTAGCAAACTCGGAACTTCCAATGGTACAAGGGATTGTGAAAGCATCGAGACCTTCTAATTTAAGAGCCATCGAATGCACAACTGCACTCACTTGATGCATGACTTTGATAGTTTCAAAATTCATTGACCACTTCTTTATCACCAAATCCTTCATAACATTTACATAACCGGGCATTTGCTCCAAGGCTTCAACTAATGTCACATTTATTGAGAGACTCTTCATTATGTAAATGAACCTTTGAATTGATGCTCTCCATTTTTCTTGGCGAGCCTTTGAGGATATGGAGGAAGAGGCTTAGGCAATGGTGCCTTAACCTTTTGAACTACCGGTTCCGGTATGTCAATAACATGATCCCTAGACAGGTTCACTTCCTCTTGAGTCTCTCCCACATTGTCATCAATATCAATCCGCACTTCATCATTTGCTTGCACCACATTGTTCGGGATCTATTCTTCTTCTACCACTTGCTCATCATCCATAAGTTGCCTTTGACTTGAGGCGGGTGCATTCCTACCTCTTCCACTTCTTGTAGTAATATCCATGACATGCCTCGTATTGTTCCCACCCTTTGGGTTCACCACCATGTCACTTGGTAGTGTCCCCTTAGGACTAGAATTTAAACCTTGAGAGATTTGCCCTATTTGCACTTCTAAGTTGCGGATTGATGTGTTGTGTGAAGCAAGTTGGGCATCAGAATAAACCTTCTTCTCCATCATTTGCTTAAACATGTTCTCAATACGGCCCATTTAATTGTTGGAAGAACTAGTACCATGGGAAGGATAAGGAGGTGGGTTGCCCGATTGTTGATACATCAGGGTCCTTTGAAAATCTGACCCCCGATTTCCTTGATTGTTACTCCAACTGCCTTGATTGTTGCCTCCCCAATTACCTTGGTTAGTATTGTTATGCCAATTCATTTGATTATTGCTGCCACTCCAATTTCCTTGATTGTTGTTGTTATTCTAATTACTTTTATTATTTCCATCACTCCAATTACCTTGGTTGTGAGAATTCCAATTTCCTTGATTGTTTTGAGGTCTCTATTGTTGTTGGCTTGGGCCATGGAAGTTATTTATTTGCCCTTGAAAGTTGTTCAAATATTGGACCTCTTCTTCTTGGTCATTATAGGAATCATCTTGGTCAAACCTACTATCTTCTTGCACAAAATTTTCCACTATTTGTTGCCCTTGCTGACCCTTTGTTCTCCGTTTGTTCACCATCATGTTTACTCCCTCCATTGCACTGACTTGCCTAGGGTTTTGCACTTGTTGAAGTTGAGCCTTTGCCAATTGGTTCGTGGTGGTGGTCAATTTGGCTATGGCTTGCCCAAGGTCATACAATTCCTTTGAAAGTGAATCATATTGGGATCACCTTGTGGAACATTAGCCCGGATCACCACGCTAATGAAGTATCTGCCATCTCATCCAAAATATCACACGCCTCCGCATAAGGCATAGTCATGAAGTTCCCACCGGCAAGTTGATTCACTATACATTGGTTGGTTGTATTGATCCCCCGATAGAAAGTTTGTTGAATCATGTTCTCCGTCATATCATTGTTGGGACACTCTTTCACCATTGTTCTATATTGTTCCCATATCTTGTGTAATGGTTCATTTGGCTCTTGCTTGAATGCTAGAATTTCATCCCGAAGTATAGCCATGTGCTCGGGAGAGAATTACTTAGAAATAAATTTCTCCGCCAATTTATCTCAAGTATGAATGGAATGATTTGGCAAATGTTCTAACCAATCTAAAGCTTTCCCCCGTAGAGAGAAGGGAAAAAGCCTTAGCTTCAAAGCATCCCCGGAGACATTTGTTTGTTTACTCTCCCAACATGTATCTACGAACCCCTTCTAGTGTTTGTATGCATTTTGACCCGGTGCACCGGTGAAGAACCCTCGTTGCTCGAGCAATGTGAGCATCACGTTGGTTATTTGAAAGTTGTCCGCCTTAATATGGGGAGGGACTATAGCACTTGCACACGCTTCATTCGGTAACACCCGGTGTGGAGCCGCTCATGGTGGAGGTGGGGTGGAGCGGGCACATTGTCATGAGGCACTCGGCCTCATCTATTGGCTTGAGGTTCAAGAGGGACCTCATCCATTTGATCATCCTCAACATCCACATCCCCTAAAGCTATGTTTTCGAGATCATTGTTTGCCATGATTGCACCTACAATTTCTCAACACGATAGTAACAAAGAAGGAAAAGAAGATATTCCAAAAACACACATAAATATATAGTTAACACTAATTTTAACTCTCCGACAACGGCGCCAAAAATTGATCTCGTCTAATTCACACCTCAAATCAAAGATATGAAACGATCGATTGCAATAGTAGTACCCAACAAGGGTCGGGATCGATTTCCCCAGGGAGCTATATATGGGAGTTAGGAGTATATATTGTAGTACATGAGTTTGAACTACCTCAATTTACGCTTCCACAAATTGGGGTTGTTTGTATGTCTATTTTAAACTAAGATTGCAAAATTAAGAAATGAAACTAAGAAATTGTTTTTGTTGTTTTTCAAGTTTTTTAAAATGTCTAGGGTTATGACCATCACCTAGGTATTTGCCTAATGGTATATAGACCTTAATGCTTGTTTTGTTGATCATGGTGTATTGTACCTATCAACTCTCAATTACCCACTTAATATCTCTCGATCAGAGAGTGATTTTGCCAATTTGGCTTTATGGGTATTGCACAAAATGGTTGATAAAAGCTCAAGTCGGGTTATTACTATCCCTAGGTTGAACCCTTTAACTGGGATTATCAATCTCTCGATTGACCAAATTTCTTGTTCGTCAAATTTTTCTAGACTAAGTTTCTCTTTCTCAAGTAAAGACTAAGTCAAATAGGCATGAACTAATGTTTGCAACCATTAATTCCACAAATTAAAGTATGAACAAGGCTAAATAATAAACACCCAACCATAAACAAGTATTAAATTAAACACTCTCAAAGTTTACACACTAGGGTTGGTTCACAACCCTAGTAAAAATCTAGTTACTCATGCTTGAAATTAAATAAATAGAAGAAGAAATGCTAACTAAACTCATATGGTAAAATCAAAATGATAAAATTTATATTAAAATGTCCCAAAATATGAAAAACTTCTAAAAGAAGTAAAGATAAATGTCTACTGTAGTTGCTGATGTCAAAAGTTGATCTAATTTTGTGAAACTTTTCTATTTATACAAAGTTGACAATTTCGGACAAAACTGCCCCTCGGGAGGTTCTGTGGCCGCACAATTCCATGTACGGTCCGCAAGTTTCTTCAACTTGTCAGGAACTGGAGGTTTGTGGTCACGAGGTAGTCTTTCTGTTGTCTGCAGATTTAAAACTGCGGCTGCAACTTGGTCTTCTCCGGTCCACAACTTTACTTCTGCGGCCGCAAGGCACTTCTTTGTGGCCGCACAATTCCTGTGCGTTCTGCAATATTGAAGGGATTGGACTTTGGAAAATTGCACACCCTCTGAAGTTGATTTCCAATTCTTCAATTGCGACCGCACAATTCCTTTGCGGACCGCATTTTGCTAGGAAACCTGTTGGGTTTTTCTTCATTGTTTGCATTCTGCGGTCCGCACTTTGCAAGTTCTTGTGCCTTTTGTTGCCTTGTGTTTTGATTACTCCTTTTTGAGTCAGATTTTATCCCGGGAGTCCAACTTCCAACATTCCTACAATTTTGCACATTTCATCAGTTTCGAAAACACAATTAAACGCTTTTAGACTAAAGAAAAAGCTAAAAGGCGCTAATAAGTAGTCAAAATCCCCACTTATCACCCAGTTTGAGATGTAGCTGGTGCAATAGGGATCAATCCCGACTGAGCTAAAGTACCGAACATGCTCAGGAAGTGTGTTGGGGTCTCCTGGAGTCCAGGGGTAACAACAAGCACCTCGTGTGCCTGTCCCCTAACCGGAGCTACTGGTGCCCCCTCACTGCTCGGGCAGGTGCTCTAGCTGCAACACGTATCCCTCTTCGGACTCTACCCTGGCCCTGACCCGGACCTCTCGCGGCTCTAGAAGGGAGCGTGGGTATCTGATCATCTGATCCAGCAGTGTGTGTCCTCACCATCTATGAGAGAATAGAAAAATAAAGGCTCCGATTTCGAAATCAACAAATTCGCATGATAAGGAATCAAAGAAGTGGAAGTTTTCTAATAGTTTCGTAGCCTCTCGAAGATAAGTACAAATGTCTCTATACCGATCCACAAGGCTCTACTAAATTTGCTTATGACTTGTAGCACCTATGAATCTAGAGCTCTGATACCAACTTGTCACGGCCCCAAAATCCCACCTTAGGTAGTGACTAAGATATTAAATTAACTAATAAATCTCACGATAACACCAATACGGAATAACAATCAAATAATTCCCAAAACTAGTGGAACTGAGTCATAAACTCTACAGATATGTTAGGAATCTTTAAATACAACTCTATTTGATATGAAGATAAATAGTAGTAGAGGAAATAACAAAAGGTGACTCTGAGGCCTACAAACGCCAAGCAGGTAAACCTTAAAGTCTCTGAAGCATCTAAATCAGCTCACTGACTTCCGACACATGCAGAATTACCTGGATATGCATAAAAATGTGCAGAAGTGTAGCATAAGTACACCACAACGGTACCCAGTAAGTATAACATTGGTAGAGTAGTGATAAGGCCAGGTTAAGACACCTACTAGACATAGAAATCTAAGCAAAATATTAATATAATCTAATTGCGAAAAACAAAAAATTAAATGACAACAAAGCAGCACAATGATGTAAGGCTAATAACAGATATTAAATCAATAAAGGATAAAAAGAAAGAGCATATGATAAGAACAACAAGTAATCAAATATAATCAAATACAAGTAAAACAAATGAAAGAATAACAATAGGTGTTCCATCAACAAGCTCTTTCAATATATAATGTACAACAAGAATCACAACCGAGGCACCACATCTTATTTTCACATTTCACCAGTCATAATCACAATCTTCCTTATATCACCTCATGAGCCTTGTATTTATTTTAAAATATTTTTTTCGGAAATAGTTACATACGTTTTAGCCCCCCCTAATATCACCGCAAGACTTCAAGTAATTCCCTTACTAGCAACACGCGTATAAATCCCACCTTATCTCATCGCATGCATTTTAATACCCACCCTTATACCACTGCATGCGTATGAATATCACAACACAATAATCAACTCACACCACATGTGCCCATATGCCACAATATTACCAAATCAACAATAATAATGTTACCACAACACATAGCCCACGACTCATCCACAATGTGCATAAGACTGTCAATAATAACAAATGGATTAAGAAACAACTCAACATGGAAAGATATCTCGGTAACCAACAACTTAAACCTCAATGTATTGTTAGCTTTCACACCTACAACTTCAACAACTCGCAATGAAGTTATTCTCATGAAATAGCAACTTATAATTCAAGTGCATAACATAAGCATAACAATGAAAGGAATAGCATGAAATATCAACTATGTCTAAATGCATGAGAATAACTCAACACTGGAAAGAATAACATATAACAACAACTACAAATAAAGGCACATAAGGGAAACCTCGACAATGAAAACTTGCACATGTAATAACAACTCCAAATAAGGAATGCAGGAATAATCTTGACAACAAAAGATAGAACATACAATAATAACTTCAATTAAGTGCCTAAAAGTAACCTAAGAGACTAAACCGATCAAATACCATATATAAGCTCGTGTACACACTTGTCTCCTCGTGTACACGTCTTTCACATAACTCAAATAGTACAATCAACCCAATTCCTAAGAGGTAGTTCCCCCACACAAAGTTAGACAAGATACTTACCTCAACTAGGCCAAATCAACACTAAAAATAGCCTTTCCCTTAAAATTCTCCTCCGCACGGCTCAAATCTAACCAAAAACGACTTAATATTATTAAACAATACAAGAAAAATCAATTTCGATTAATAAAGCTTAGATCTTTACATAATTCCTCAAAATTCAACAAAGCTCAACTCCAGGATCGCCCGGTCAAAACTCGAGTTCAAGGGTAGATCTTGACTACCCATAATCCCACTAGTCCATATATGTTCTTTGTTTTAGAATCCGAGTCCAATTCGACTCTAAATTCCCATTTTCATTTTTCAAAACATACAAATATTCCCAAAATTTCTCTTTGATTCGCATAATTTTGATGTTAAATATCATATATAATCATGTAATGTAGTTGAAAATTGATCAAAATCACTTACCCAAAGATTGTAGGTGAAAATACCCTCTCTAAATCGCCTCCTACAGAGTCTAGGATTCTAAAATAAGAGAAATGAGATCAAATCCCGACTTCCCAGCCTATTTGTTCAGTTACAGATGTCGCAATTGCAACATTGAGTTCGGAATTGCAAACTCTCGTAATTACGAAAAAAGGGCTCGCAGTTGTGGCACCTGACAAACTTGAGGAATATTGCAAATGCGATACCGAATTCACATTTGCAAAGTTTCCCCCACTCGTAAATTTGACCACTTGATCGCAATTGTGAACCTACCCAGTCCTAGCCTTGCTTCACAATTGAGAGTGAGGCATCGCAATTGCGATACCTTCCCCTTACTGTTCACTTCGCAATTACGAGGCTAGTGCTCGCAATTGCGGTAACTGGAGCACCAGCAACCCAAAAATGAGCTCAATCTAATACGAAACATGTCAGAAACTCACCTGAGCCCTCGGAGTTTCAAACCAAACATCTACACAAGTCTAAAAGTATCATACTGTCAAACCAAATATCCATACAAGTCTAAAAACATCATATTGTCACGACCTAAAATCACAATTTGCTGTGATGTTACATAACACACTTACTAGACAAGCCAACAATCACATAACTTCTAAATATTTCGATAAAACAGGTTTAGTAAACTCAACAACGGAAAATCTCATAAATATTTGATAAAAGTAACTGAAACTCTACTACAACCATCCCAACACCTGGTGTCTACTAGTACATGAGCACTACAATATCTCAATATAAGACAAACTATAGTATAATTGTCTGAATAGTAGAACAGTACTGAAGAAAATAAAAGGAAGGAGAATCAAGGTCTGCGGGCGTCATAACAACTACCTCAAAGTCTCTGAGGAGGTACTAGTACCAATCTAGCAATCACCGCGTCCAGATGTACTTGGATCTACACACGAAGTGTAAAGTGTAATATGAGTACAACCGACCCAATGTACTTAATAAGTATCGTAGCTAACATTGACAAGGTAAAAGAAACACGAATTATAAATGCTACTAGCTATAAACTGTACGGTTTCATAATTTTAACAAGTACAGAACAATAATGAAATCAAGTCATAAAGCACAGGTAGAAGCATCTCTGTGTGTATGTGTACATTTTTTCAAATACTTTGCTCAATCAATGTTCGGCATATAGAGATAATATGCAGTTAAATCAGGTAAATAATCACGGAAATTGCAAGTAAAAATGAAATGCAAAATGCAAACAACCACTGTCCAGATTTCCTCAACCTTTCCAATTCCATACCAAACCACTGATCAGCTTTTCTCAATATCCACGTTTACACCATCAAGAGAGAAACATGAGAGGGTGACCCTAGGGGGATGAATCCATATCCATACACAAGCACAACCAATTCAACGTGCTATCAACCCGGCATGGTCATAAGCCCAATATCATAATCCACCCGGCATGATCATAGGCATAACAATACAACCCGCCCGGCGTGGTCACAGCCACAACAGCACAATCCGCATGGCGTGGTCATAGGCATAACAACACAATCCGTCCAACATAGTCACATGCACAACAACACAATTCGCCCAGCATGATCACAAGCACCCAGTCTAATCGTATCACACATGAGCAAATAAACAAGATTACATGTATATGATGAATAATTAACAAATCTCATATTCCTGGACTGGTAAAAAAAGGACATGCTAAGTATAGGCATGTGCAAAGTGTGCTATCATAGCTCGAATCAGCAATTTCATCACATAATAGCATTTATCAAGTTCATTCAGGGATTAAACCTCGATGTAGCCTCAAATAGTTCACAACAAAGTTACAAATGTGAGAAACATCATAGCTTAAAGCATAACAGTCAATTCTAGGTATATCATAGCCTAAGCACAACACGAGCATGGATAAATATCCCCGGTGCTAGCACATGGGCTTAACCCCACACATTTGCGCACCCATAACACATAGCTATCATAAATAATTCGGCAACTAGTGCCTCAACCAAGTTTAGATAAGATTATTACCTCAAACAAGCTAAATTACTCCCCTAACAAGACCTTCCGATGCGTATCAACCTCCAAAAGGCCCGAATCTAGCCAAAATAAATTAATGCTATCAATAAAAGCTGTAGGAATTGATTCTAAATGATAAAGCTAAGATCTTTAACCAAAATCAAAAAGTCAACCCAAAATGTTAACCCCGGGATTGCACCTCGAAACCCGACAAAATTTATCAATTCCGAACACACATTCAATTACGAGTTTAATCATGCCAAAATCATGTAATCCCAACCATAAATCGCCCCTCAAATCCTCAAATTTTACTCTCCAATAATATAGTCCAAAAATCCCCAAATTCTAACTTAGATTAATGAGAAATAGGTGAAATAATCAATGTGTATTCAATTTTTATGGATAAAAGTGATTAAAAGTCACTTACCTCTTCAATTTAGGTGAAAACCTCTCCAAAAACTGCCCTAGTCCGAACATCAAAATCCCAAAAATGAGAAAAATAACTAAGCCCTTCGAATTTCAAACTCTACCAGCGATCTCGCATCTACGGGCTCAATCACCGTACTTGCGGTTCTGTATTTGCGGAAAAGAGTTCGCTTCTACGAAGTCCATTAAACTCCCGACCTGCCACTTCTACGGCCCAAGCGATTCACCTGCGAGACCGCTTCTGCAGTCCCTCGCCCGCAGTTGTGCATCAATACCTGTGGATCACCTCACGCATTTGCAACCAAGGCCAAGCTACCTCACTCTGCACATGCGGACCTCTTATCGGAGAAGCGCTTTCGCTTCTATAGAAAGTCCCACGCATATGCGGACCTCATAAATTTCACTACATTCCGCTCCTGCGACCAAGACGCTGCACTTGCGGTACAACATCTGCGGCCAATCCCACTGCAGGTGCGAATGCACCAGATGCCTGGAACTTCAGCACTTCTCCAAAGTGTAACCAAGCTCCACCAACCATCCGAATCACACCCGAGGGCCCCGGACGCTATCCAAACATACCAACACATCCTAAAACATGATACGAATTTAGTCGAAGCCTCAAATCACATCAAAAAAATATCAAAATCACGAATCACACCCCAATTCAAGCCTATTGAAACTAATGAATTTCCAACTTCTAAAACCAATGCCGAAACCTATCAAACCAACTCCGATTGACCTCAAATTTTCCACACAAGTCATAAATGATACAACGGACCTATTCCAACTCCCGGAATCAAAGTTCGATCCCGGTATCAACAAAGTCAACTCTCGGTCAAACTTCTCAACCTTACAAACCTTCAACTTTTCAACTTTCGCCAATTCAAGCCAAAACGACCTACGAACCTCCAAATCTATATCCAAACATACGCCTTAATCTAAAATCACCATACAAAGCTATTGGAACCTTCAAAACATTATTCTAGAGTCGTTTATACAAAAGTCAATATCCGATCAACTCTTTCAACTTAAGCTTCCAACCTTGGGACTAAGTGTCCTAATTTACTCCGAAACATCCCCGGAACTAAACCAACCACCCCTACAAGCCACGTAACCATAAGTGAACATAGAATAAGCAATAAAAAGTGGAACGGGGCTACAATACACAAGATGACCGGCTGGGTCGTCAAACCTACAAACTCGCTCACGCGATCAAAACAACAAAATAATATCTAAAACCACGAATCAGACATCAAAACGCATGAATTTCAAAAGAAAACCCAAGAACCTCTAGAATCACAACCAAGCGTCTGAATCCTATCAAACCAACTCTAAATGACACTAAATTTTGCAGACAAGTTATAAATAGCAAAACAGACCTATTTAAGTCCCAAAACTAAATTTTGAATATGATAGCCACATAAGCAACCTACGGTCAAACTTAGAAAAACTTCTAAACCTCAAATTGTCAACTTTTGATAAAATAACTCAAATCAACCTAGGGACCTCCAAATTCGATTTCGAGAAAAATCATGATAAGAACCTATCAGAGCCATCGAAATAATATTCCGGGGTTATTTTCACAAAAGTCAAAATTCGGTCAATATTTCCAACTTAGGCTTCTAAACAAAGAACCAACGGGTCCAAATCAATCCAAAACCTTCTCAAAATGAAACTAACCAACCCCGCAAGTCATAAAACCACAAATATACATGTGTGAAGCATCAAAAGGAGAAACGAGGCTCAAATAAATAAAACGGTCGGCCGAGTCATTACAAAGGTGATTAATAAAGATTTCACCTAGAATGAATACTCAAGAATTTGGTTAGATTTGAATAACACTAGAATGGTTCGATTGATGAATTTATGAATTGTTGTTGATGAATATATATCATGTTATGTAATTTAATTTTGTTGGAGTCGTTGGAGCTAAAGGTTGGTAATGAAAGAGCAATTTTGAGGCATGCCAAGCTTTTACTTATCTTGTGTGATATTAACCACTTCATGTCTTTAAAAAACAAATCAAATGAGATTTCATGCACCTAGGGGCAAGCTTGTATGATTTTCTCCATGATTTAAAGTAATAATTAACTTGGTATAAACTACCAAGTGTTGGAATTGATAAGAAGCTTGGCGTTAGTTATATGAAATAAATAACATAACTTTAATACATCGTGATATTTAGATATTTACTTCATTTTATTGATATATAAATCATTGGCTCGCTTTTGAATGATATGATGAATTCTTTCGCTTTTGAATGAATGATTAATTCTTTTTCTTTATTTTTATTGAAGCAATGAATTGAACCACTTAACTAAGAACAAGAAATTGGCTAGAGAGTCATAAATTTAAATGAATTGATTGATTGTCATGCTATTGAAAACATAGACGGAAGGTCTATATACTTTATTATCATACCATTTAAACGGACAGAAGGAGTATCGTACCATTAAAAACATAAACAGAAGGGCTATGTACTCTTTTATCTTACCATTGAGAATTTAGACACAAGGGCTATATTCTTATTTGTCATACATTTGAAACACAAACGTAAGGGTTGTGTACTTTATTGTTTTAACATTGAAACACAAGTGGAAAGATTGTGTACTGTTATGTCACTGGCTAAAAGCGAATGAAATTTCACCACTGTTGTGAAACTTATGAGATGCGAACATTGAGATTACAAATTAAACAACACTTGATGTGACTTAGTGATTCAAATAACACTTGCCATACTTTAAAGATAAATATGGTGCTCTTTAAAGAATCTTGTGCTTACACTTCATGCCATAAATTGTGTATCCTAAATGCTTTCATTTAAAAACTTTGATAAATTGAATTGTTTCCTGATTTATCTTTAATGCATGTGATATTTTCTTTATATCTGTATAATTCTTGTCCCACCACAAGTGGCTGTTATGTATATCTGAGTATTTCAATTCTCAGACATTTATTCGTTTAAATGATAATAGGTTTAGCCGTTGGTCAGGCGCAGGACAATGCGCATACGAGTTAGGATCCTGCAGCTTCATATTTTTTATGATCCCACCTTTGATTTCGTTAGATCACTCTATTCAGTTACTCCCATTTCATAGTGCATGCTAGATTCAAAACATTATCTATTCATTCATAGCGTTCTAGAGGCTCTGTAAATGGATTGTGCATTATTTTGGGTCATAGGTATCAAGTCTTAACTTATCATACAACGCACTTTAATTTAGATGATATTTAGTCTACTTTAGCATTGTACTAATTAAATAAATTGGATCATGTGAATGCGAATTAGGTATGTACTACATCATTATGGTTCACTCGATGCAACTTAGTAGGCAATGGATATTGGCTATGTCCAATATGACAAATTTGATATTAGAGTTCTAGGTTAAATGCGTCTTAGGAAGTCTATGCAGACGTGTCTTGCAACGTCTAATTTATGCATATGTATTCGACCACTCGTATATCTCTTAGAGGCTATGAACATTATAGATATTTTCCATTCTTTCTTGATTTTAGATCATGCGGTTAACTTGAAGTAAGTAAACTTCCAATCCTTATTGGCTTCCGTACTTTCCTAATATGACGAGCCTAATCTCAAGACTCAAGTGATGACATCTATAAAGTGTCGGTTGGCCAGGAATGAGACTAAAGAATGATGTTGAAAATAAAGCGAGTTACTTGTTACCAAGAATGAGACAGTTGTGGATTAGAACTAGTAGTCGGGTATTAATGACTTACTTAAAAATAAATAAAGGTGCCAATTTCATCAAATGTCGTTACAATATTATCGAGATTCAAGATGTGGCAAATTAGAACATCTGCATGAAGGTATATTGAATAATTTAAGTCATAAATGATGGTAAGGACGAACTAGTCTTTCTGTTTCAATTTATGTGAATATATTTTTTTTTTAATTTTTATCAAAAAGAATAATTTCTTTCCTTATTTGGAAATAATTTACCCTTATGCAATGATTTATAGCCACACAAAATATATGTGCCTCATTTTACATCACAAGTTCAAAAATCTTCTCTCTTTTCTTAAACTCCGTGCTCAGTTAAACGGGTTCACATAAATTGAAACGGAGGAAATAGTATTTTTATTTTATTTTAAGGAAATCACTTCAAGAACGTGCAATAATCCCAAGGTGAATAAAGGGACTTGTTGTCTTGAAATCTCCACAATGGAATAATGAGAACAAATAAAGACCTAGTTATTTGAAAAGTACGAGTCAACTAAGTTTGCAAAGAATTTTTTTGTGACTCGTGGGAAACAGGAATGATGAATTTTAAAGTTTTTCTAAAGG
Organism: Nicotiana tomentosiformis; assembly: GCF_000390325.3. Taxonomy (NCBI): domain Eukaryota; kingdom Viridiplantae; phylum Streptophyta; class Magnoliopsida; order Solanales; family Solanaceae; genus Nicotiana; species Nicotiana tomentosiformis. Next base: position 43,746,924 of record NC_090820.1, read on the forward strand.
TAAAATAAATTCTAACATGACCGCTTGCCGTCGAGGTTGTGTCATAGCCTCATGGGAGCTAGTAGTGATACTAAAGAGTTGAAAGGAAGCACAAGTGTGCAAGTCGGGAATGTTTTGAAATATGTCGCTTGTGAGTGATGTACATCGGAGTCTTAGAGCGGCCAGAACCTAAATGTAATCTTTTTGGACTCAAATGATCGAAATGAATGAAAAATAATACTGTGATCAAATTATATATAGCGCCCTTTAAAAGGGTGCCATATGTATAACGCCTTTTATAAAGGCGCTATGGTCTGACTTTAGCAAGACTGTCAGGTATAACGCCTTTATAAACGACGTTATACATATTTTGTAGGCCCACCAATAACTCTTCTGCGCTTAACTGACATAACAATAATTCAAATGGATATAGCATCCTTTAAAAGGGCACTATACCACAAAAAATTCGACCCACCAGATTGGGCATTGTCTTATTTAAAGGCGTTAAGGATTTTGCAAAAATCCATTCAGAAATATTCTCAACTCCTGCTAAATTTTTCTTCTTGTTAAATTCTCAAGCATTTTGTCATAATATCTGAAGAGCGAAAAGTAAGGGTTTCATTATATTGGGGGTGTGAGGTTGTGGTGGCGAATAACTCAGTGAGCTATAGTTTATCTCCACTGTGTCATGTTAAGTTGCCACTTACAATAGAGTACGATAGACTTATATCGTTGTTGTGTAACAAAATGAGTGTGAGAAAATATTCGGTGAACCTTAAAGTAATCGGAAGATATCCGTATTCGGTCACTCCGCAAGGGGTTGCTTGTTACGCTAAGTTTAACTTCGAGGATGATGAAACTTTGAGTTATTTTTTGAGGACTCCAGATGAATACCAGGAATTTCTTTTGATAAAAATATTGGAAATATACGTGAAGGTTGAAGACGTTCACAATAATGAGGTTGCGCAAAGCAGGGATAACCCTCAGTCATCGGGTGGTTATTCTGGAGCAGTTTTTGCCGAACAGGTTCCGACTGAAAGAGTTTGGCCTGATTTAAACTTATCTCTACGGGCGAATGAGGAGCGAGAAAATAATTTCTCTCCTACTTTACATAATCCACAAGACGAGTGGTAAACTTCAATTTTCCTTTGTGTTACGATGTTTATTTTTGTTGTATTGAATTTGTATTAACACTTATATATTCCACAGGGGGTACCAGCCAGATATGAATTTTACAAGTTATAAACCCATACCCAGTTGGAATATACGTAGTTCTGGTGTGTTGGAGCATGGTGATCCATCCGGGAGTCATCACCAACAGGATACTGTCCATCATGGGATGTCAACACATTACGACTTGTAAATGAAGTGATATAGCTATATGTAAAGTATTTATCAATTTGAGTAGCTCATTATTTTGTTGTTTGTGCAGTGAAAACGAGCAAGTTGAACCTCCTATCCTGACTCAATTTCCCGAATACGACATATTTAATCACTGTTGTATGGAATGTTGTTGCATCTAGAGTCCCAACTGGTGGAACAAATGTAGGACAATAGCCTGCACAACATGTAAAATATAAATTACGGAACGCTAGGTTACAGTTATAAATAAGAATACCAAATAACATACCAGTGCCTCGTGCCTCCCAGCATATGGAACGTACCGACCGCCAGCGCGATGAATGGGATTCCAGACGAAAAGTTAGGTAACGACGTGGTATCAGCCCATATAATCATGCTCAGTATCCGTCCGGCGTGGTGGTAGTGGTGGTGGTGGTGGTGGGGGGGATCAGGTCAAGTCGCCGGTCCCAAGTATCGATCTGCGCCTCTAGCCATGCCATGTATGCCTGGTCCACCCTGGAATGATCATCCCGCTGGAAATGTAGGGTCTGCCATGTGGGCGGCGTCAGTACAAGCTACGGACGGACAAACTGGCGAAGTACCCGCTCGGTGGCATGATGCTCCAGTAACTCTCCCTCCCATATGTGGGAGGACCTATAATCGCCCTATAACAACAGTAGCTAATCGCATGCATAGGCGGAACCTCCATGTGGTCTATTGTAAATTAAACAACATTAATTACATGTTAGTTTATAGTTTTATATGTTTGTTTGTAAATTAAATAATTAAATTTTATAATTATACAAAATTTAATTATTAAGTATTTACATATGGGTTCCAGGCTCGATATTTGAGGCCCAGTAGCACCAAGATATCTTGAATTCTTGTATGTGTTAGTTTTATTATTTTACAAGTTAGTTTTATTATTTTATATGTTTTTTTGTAAATAAAATACTTAATTTTTATAATTATACACTATTTAATTATGAAGTATTCACATATGGGTTCCAGTCTCGATATTTGAGGCCCAGTAGCACCAAGATCCTAAATTCTTATATGTGTTAGTTTTATTATTTTACATGTTAGTTTTATTAATTTATATGTTTGTTTGTAAATAAAATATTGATTTTTTTTATAATTATACAATATTTAATTATTAAGTATTCACATATGAGTTCGAGGCTCGATATTTGAGGCCCAGTAGCACCAAGATATCCTTAATTCTTGTATGTATTAGTTTTGTAATTTATATATAGTTTTATTATTTTACATGTTTTATTTTATACGTTTGTTTGTTATTCACTTATTTTTTACTATAATAAAATTAAATAATTAATTTTTATAATTATACAAAATTTAATTATTAAATATTCACAAATGGATTCCAGGCTCGATATTTGAGGCCCAGTAGCACCAAGATATCCGAAAAATATTGTTGTTTTCTCATGTTATTTTCTTACGATCGTTGACTAGAATTGGATAGAGTTTGTGTTTGATCTATCAGCTATTTTGACGTATTTTTGGATATAAGAGATACTTAAATGATTAATTTCAATAACTACAGGGATACTACGCAAAAAGACACTACATTTTACTACGCTAAAAGGGCACTATATTACTAGTCTTTAAGCAAATAAATAATCTAAACCAGATAAAAATAACAAATACATTTAATTATAAAATATTCACGAAAATATATTTACAACAGTAAAAAGTAACTTATTAATATTTTTTTTAACAAATAATAATAATTTCTTCATTTTTACATTTTTTAGCATGCTAATATCTTAGTCTGGATAAAAATAACATACCAGTTTAATCGCAAAAAAAAAAAAACATAGAACACATTTAAAACAACTAATATGCATTTATTATACGCGTTTCGACAAAAACTAAATCGAAATACCTCGATGGGGGTTTGTTTTGTTTCTGTAACAAGGGAAAGGGAAGGGACAGATATTTGAAGGGGTATAGCGCCGTCTATTAAGGCGCTATACATATAGCGCCTTAATAAATTGCGCTATACCTAGATGTCTAATCAACTTTATATATAGCGCCCTTTTAAAGGGCGCTATACCTTAATGCCATTCGAGATGACCCGAATGGAATCTATAGCTGAGGATGTGTTCGAATATATGTGTTGGTGGATAGTAGTGCAATTAAACCTAATTGAGTTGTTGGCTCAAGTGAAGTTTTGTTTTGATGATTGACAAAGGAACTTGTACATGAACCAGGTTCATCCACAGTATGCACATACACGGGCAAATTCGAGCATAAGGGATGCACGTGAAGGAGATAAGCTTAAATTGTTATATCTGATATTTCCCGATCGAAAAGGTTGCATAAATGATAAAGAGAAGGACTCCTTACTCGAAGAGAACTTATCCAAGATAAGGGAAGAGTTAGAAGTTGAAGATAACTAGAACTCTTCCACCAAGGAAGAGTAGCATTAGAACTCTAGTTATTTTTTATTCTACTAACTCTATATATTGTATAATGTTCTCATTCTATAGGGACGCACAAACGCTGAAGTTAAACGTGAGTTGAGAGCAAAATAGCAACGTATTTTGCAAATAATTCTTGTGTGATTCAAGTGTGCAAACCTGAAGCTACGTGAACCCGATAGAAGAACCAGTTCCAACCTGAATCGGGTTTTGATTGTTCTGATAGGTTCGTATGAAGATTTTGGATTTATTCGTATGTTCGGATTTGATTTTGGAAGTTCCTAAAATAATTCGACTCTATTTCTCGAAAGTTAGCAATTGAAGAACTTAAGAGTTCATAAATTTGACCAAGAGTTGACTTTGATATTATTTTCAATTGGTGTTTAGAGACTTTGAAAAGTTCTATATAGTTGAATTGAACTTGTGTGCAAAATTTTGAAGTAATCCAAAGTGTGTAAGTATGATTCGAACACACTTTTGAAGGAAAGATTTAACAATCTAAGAGAAAATTTATTTAGTTTGGGCCTCGTTCTTTGTTGTGATGTTCTTGTGGGTGTTTTGAGACTTTGGATAAATTTGGTTAATAGATTTGTACTTCTTGGTAAGATTGTATGGGATCTCGAGGGGCTCGGGTTTGTTTTGGATTATTGGTTGAGAGACTAGTTAAGTTAAGGATTTGGAGTTTGATCATGGTCAATATCGGGTCAAGATGACCTCTTTTTCGGTAGTTTGAGTGCGCGAGCAGGTTTGTAGCGTGTTTTATGATTGAAATATATATATGGTTTATGTCCGCGAGGTTCCAAATGAGTTTTGGGGTGCTAAAACAAAAAAAGAATTATTGCTGATTTTTCTGGTGTGAATAATTACGAAAATATCATTGATGTCCCTGAAATTTTCAGGCTGTCTTTAAAACATCAAAATATTATATCTCCCTCATTTTAAGGCCAAACTGAGTTATTCAAAAGGCTACCTTGGGTGTAATCTCGCAAGGATTATGTTGGGCTTATCAAATATGAGTTTCGGGGTCATCTAGGATCTGATTCAAGCTAGAACAACTGCTGTATTGTCTTTTTACTTGTTTTAAAATTTAGTCATTTTTTCTCACAAGGTTTTGAAGCTCGGATTTGGACAATTTTGGAGGGAATTTTCACAATTTGGATTGGGGTAAGTATTTTTTACTCGGATTTATTTATATTTCACGATTCCAACCTTGAATTTAGCGATTGTTTGATGAATCAAATTGAAGAAATTTGGATTTTAGTAAATAAAAAATTTAAAACCTAAATATTAATGATTTGAGGGTCGATTTGAGGTCGGATTTGGATGAAACACATATATTTGAACTCGTATTGGAATGGGTATTCGGAATTTATGAGCTTTGTCGGGTTCCGAGGTGCGGACCCGAGGTTAACTTTTTTATTATTCAGAATTATTTTCTATGGCTTTTATTTATGATATTAAGTTATTTTAACTAGGTTCGAGCCGTCCAGAGGTTGATTTGCACAGGAAGGGCTTTTTAGAGTGTTGATTTAGCTTACTTTTAGTAAGTGTCTTGCCTAGCTTTATTGGAGAAATTTTTTTCTAATAAAATGAGATTGTTTGCTACATGCGGGGGTGATGTATATGCTCGGTGACGAGCGTATATACATGTGCCAGAGTTATCCATGCTCGAGGTAGATTATACGATTCTTTTTTCCTTGTAGGACTATGTGATTTTCTTGCCTCATATACCTGACTTCTATAATAATATGAATATGAATTTCAATGCTAGAAACCATGATTCAACTTGTCATAACTAGATTAAATTTGACGGCCTCTTTGTGAACTGTTGATGTGCTAAATTCGGTCATCACTATACCTAATCACAAAATACATGTCTATGACCGTAATTCTGAGGTACTTGGGTTCTATACTTATGTTGAAAAGCATGTTTAAGCTTTGTCGAGATACTTGAACAATAAGGTTCTTGAGGTTTATTAAATTATTTATTGGTTCGAGAACGATGATTGATGTTTACGTGGTGTATTTGTTTAATCACTCTTATTGATGCTATCCATACTTCCTACTTTGCTTGTCATTGATATACGTGTGCTTTGAGAGGAAGAGTGTGTCACGAACCGAAATTTCCACCTTCGGGACCGATATGGCGCCTAACATTTCACTTGCTAGGCAAGCGAACGTTAGAATAATTTAAACTATTTTTAACAATCCATTTTAATTAATTAATAAAGAAACCAAAAAACTGAAAAAATGTCTATATTAAAGTGAACAATCCAAAATAATAACGCTATCTAAATACTAACCCAGAACTGGAGTCACAAATACACGAGCTTCTAGATAATACAAACAAGGGTGTGAATAAAAATAAAGTTGTATGAAAGAAAGCACACAACTAAAATAAAGTAGAAGGGGACTTCAGAGCTGCGAACGTCGTGCATCTATACCTCAAGTCTCCTCTGATAGTTGAATCCGAGCAAATCTACAATACGCCGCTAGGACCAACTCCGATATCTGCACAAGAAGTGCAGAATGTAGTATGAGTACAACCGACCCCATGTATTCTGTAAGTGCCGAGCCTAACCTCGACGAAGTAGTTACGAGGCTAAGGCAGGTTGCTTACATTAACCTGTATGCAATAATAATAATAATAATAATAATAATAATAATAATAATAATAATAATAATAAAAGGAATAGAAGTAAGACCAATAAATCATATCAATAATTGAAGTTATTTCAACAGTCACAACCAATTATTTCTTTTCTCATTCTATTGCGACGTGCAACCCGTTCCCCCAATATAATACTTCAATTAAATTCCGTTGCGGCGTGTAACCCGCTCCAACAATATAACTTAAAATATAATCCGTTGCGGCGTGCAACCCGATCCTCCAATATACTCATTTTTATCTCTGTTGCGGCGTGCGACCCGCTCTAACAATATAATTTAACAACTCTTAAATGTAATAAAAATACTCCAATAAATACCACATTCGATAAGAAATTATTAGACAACAAAACATACAATATTTATAAATTATTTAGGAAATAATTAATGACAAGTAGCAATTAATTGTACAAATCAGGGAAAAAATAGGTAATTTAATATCTAATATACTAAATGTCAAGTAGCAATTAAGTCACATAAGTCAAATAAGCATGTAGCAATTATAGCATGAATTCAAGACTTAATATTTGGTGAGGAATATGAGAGAAATAATTAATATAATAATTAACTCATGATAAAGAAAATAATTTATGATTTTCAGATAAATATGCAAACAATCAATTTGACGACGTATAGACACTTGTCACATTGCCTATACATCGTTACATATGAAATTCACATAATAAATAATTCAAGGGTTCTATTCTCTTAAGTCAAGGTTAACCACGACACTTACCTTGATTCGCAATTTAAATGATTACTCGGCCACAACTTTTTCTTTCGAATTAGTCTCCAAACCAATCAAACCTATCAAATTATTGGCCAACAATTCAATTGGAGCTTTGGAAATTATTCGCAATTCGAAAGAGACTTAATTTAAGTCATTCTCGAAAAAGTCAACCAAAATTCAACATGGGACCCACTTTTCGGACCCCGACGAAAAATTACGAAATTCGAACACCCGTTCCGATACGAGTTCAACCATACAAAAATTATCGAATTCCGACATTGGATTGCTTTTTGAATCCTAAAATTATAGTTTATGAAGTTTCTATAATTTTTCCCAATTTTTTATCTCACAATACTAATTGAATGTTGAAAACAATGATATATTCATGTATATTAACCAAATCCGAGTTAGAATCACTTACCCCAATGAATTTCTTGAAAAATCCACGAAATATCGTCACAAACCGAGCTCCCAAACTCCAAATTTTAAATAATACCTTAACCCTCGGTTATATAGTACACAATCTGACCTCTCATTCTACTGACCGCACATTTTCTTGTGCGGTCGCACATCCCAGGTTCTGCGGCCGCAATTCCAAATTGTGCGGTCGCACTTCTATGGTGACTGCACTACCAGGCTTTAGTAATTTGACCATAACTTTCTGTACAAATGTCCAAATTATTAATGGTACACCTTTATGTAAATTAGATTCAAAGGGCTAAAACATTCGTTTTTGAATCATCTCCAAATTCTTTAAAGACTAAAAGATATAAGCTTCCAAAGTTAGACCATCGAACTTGCAGAACCTCCTTTCTGCGGCCGCAAGAAGAATTCTGCGGACCTCACAATTTCAACTGCGGTCCGCACAATTACTACTGCCCCCACACTTTGGGAGTTTGAGGCCACACTTCCGCACTCTAAAATGTGCCCTCCGCACTTCAACTGTTCCACAACATCGTTAGAGTGCCGAAATACCCAGACTCGCTCAAAACTCACCCGAGCCACTCGGGATCCCGTTCAAATATTCCAACTACTCTCGTAACATAATACAGACTTACTCGTGGTTTCAAATCACTTCAAACAACATCGAAATTACAATTAACATCTCGATTCGGACTTATGAGTTTCAAACTTTTCAATTAACAAAACTCGTGCCGAAAGGGAGAAAGCCAAACATATCCCATCTTAGGGCATTTGTATGCAAGTGCTTTGTGCACAATAATGGCAAAGACTCCCTAGGTAAGTTTGATCCCAGAAGAGATGAGGGAATATTCTTGGGATATTCTTCACATAGTAAAGATTATAAGATCTATAGCAAGAGAACTATGTGTGTAGAAGAGAGTGTACATGTGGTTTTTGATGAAACTAACATTCTTTCTGAGAGGAAGGAACATGATGATGAAGCAACTGGGATGATGAGAAACTCAAATGAAACCACAGCCCAGACTGAAGCTGCACTAGAAGAAGGAACAGGTGATGGAATAGGTCCTTCCACCCAGGGCAACTTGACAGGGGGAACTGAACAAAGAGGAAGTGATCCTCAAACCTCAAGGGAACATGTCCATGAACATCCTCAACAACAAAATATTGAAGGAACATCTAAGGGAAACCAGCTGGTTGTGAAACCTTACAAGTATCAAAGTTCTCATCCCATTGAGAACATAATCACAAATCCAACCTTTGGAATCTAAACCAGATCTTCTTTGAAGAATCTTTGTGCTTTTGATGCTTTGTATCTATGATTGAACCTAAAAATGTTGCTGAGGCTTTACAGGATGCAGACTGGGTGAATGCAATGCAAGATGAACTCAACCAATTTGAGAGAAGTCAAGCTTGACATCTGGTACAAAGACCCAAGGACATATCAATAATTGGCACAAAGTGGGTCTTCAGAAACAAACTTAATGAAGATGGAACAGTTACAAGGAACAAGGCAAGATTGGTAGTTCAAGGATATAGTCAAGTTGAGAGCATAGACTATGATAAGACCTTTACTCTAGTTGCAATATTGGAAGCAACTAGACTCCTTATAGCCTTTGTTGCTTATATGAAATTCACTCTCCATCAAATGGATGTCAAGAGTGCCTTCCTCAATGGATATCTAAAGTAAGAAGTGTTTGTCAAGCAACCTCCGGGCTTTGAAAGTAAGCAATGTCCTGATCATGTGTACAAGCTTGACAAGGCACTTTATGGGCTCAAGCAAGCTCCAAGAGCATGGTATGAAAGATTATCAAAATTCTTGCTTGAGCATGGCTACAAGAGAGGTAAAATTAACAATACATTATTCTTGAAAGAAAAAGGTAAAGATATCCTGGTAGTTCAGATATATGTTGATGATATAATCTTTGGAGCAACTACTAATAAGTTAAGTAAAGAATTTGCTAAACTAATGGGGAGTGAATTTGAAATGAGTATGATGGGTGAGCTTAATTTCTTTCTAGGCTTACAAATTAAACAAAATTCAAATGGAACTATGATCCATCAAAAGAAGTATGTGAAAGAGTTGCTTAAAAGGTTTAAAATGGAAGATTCCAAAGAAATTGACACTCCTATAGCAACATCCACAAAATTGGATATAAATGAACTTGGTTCATCTGTTGATCAGAAGTTGTATAGGGGAATGATTGGCTCTTTGTTGTATCTCACTACTAGCACGACCTGACATTGTTTTCAGTGTAGGCCTTTGTGCTAGATTTCAGGCAAGTCCAAAGGAGTCTCACTTGACTGCTTTCAAGAGGATCCTGAGATACCTAAAAGACACCACTGACCTTTGTCTATGGTATCCAAAAGGTAGTAATTTCAACTTAGTGGGATATGCTGATATTGATTATGCAGGTTTTCTTGTGGATAGAAAGATCACCTCAGGTATGGCACACTTTCTTGGCTCATGTCTTGTGTCTTGAGCTACCAAAAAGAAAAATCCAGTGGCCTTATCTACTGCTGAAGTTGAGTATGTTGTTGCTGCCTCATGTTGTGCTCAATTGTTGTGAATCAAACAACAATTAATGGACTTTAGAATTGATGTAGGTTGTATCTCCATCTTTTGTGATAACACCAGTGCAATTAGTATGACTAAGAACCCGGTTCATCATAAAAGAACGAAGCACATAGATGTTAGGCATCACTTTTTAAGGGACAACTATGAAAAAGGTTTGATCACTGTGGAATTCTGTGCTACTGACAAGCGAATAGCTGAAATATTTACAAAAGCTCTAATAGAGATCACTTTGAAAGGAACATGTTAGAATTAGGGATGATTAAGATCACCTAAAAGGATCCAGTTCCAACTCAAAAATTGGTTAGAAAATTGTGAATTTCTGTAAATAATTAGATTAGATTTTGCTCAGTCTCATACTTTCATCAGTATACTCTTGTGCCATGTTCTAAATGACTCATTAATCTCTAATGATATTATCTCTATATTCTTGGAAAATTCAGACTTACACAAGAGATTTCTTAGTGAAGAACCTCGTTCATCAAGATTACTTGATACGTACTCTCCACTCTGCATATTTTGAAACAATTATATTTGGATTATGATCAAGAGGAGAGTCTTATTCAATCCTAAACCCCTTGATCTTATCAGTTACAAAATGGACCGGTTTGATTCAACAGAGTCCAAACCACATTAAGTTGCTATATTCTAGGGACACTCTTCAACGTCTTTTCAAACTGAATTCCAGTTTGATTAGACTTCTACAAAAGCCTCCGTTACCCAATCAAATACTTCCACTTTAAATTGATTAGGCCTAAGTTGCTTCCTCACTTATCAATTCTCAAGCCATCAAGAATTTCTCTCTTCTCTCATCTTCCAAAACACACCAAAACCCATTTTCCCAAATTCCCAAACACAGAAATGGCAAACCCTTCTGAGAATCTCTCATCACCATCCAAAGAAATAATAGCCATACCATCTATCACACCTTCAACCATGCCCACCTCTAAGAAAATCAGAGTCAATATGCTTGCTCGCATGGTTGTTATGGGTAAAGAACAACTCAAGAAAATTACTAAAAAATTAGAAGCAAGTCGAGATGAAGAGCCCCAGAAATCTGATGAATCATTCAAATCTTCTATTGAGGGGGAAAATGTTTCGTCTGTCACAGAACAAGTAATATCTGGCCCAAATACCACTACTGAAATCATCTCTGAGGTTGCTATTAATTTGGAGAATAGAATCATTCTGGTGGGAACTGTGGTTGGGGTTGGGACTACTGAGTCTGGGAGAATAGGTGGTAAAAATAAAAAGGGAAAAGAAAAGAGAGTAAGGGTGTTTAAGGTGTTATGAGGGGTATGGGAAAAGGTGTGGCTGAAGGTTCACCCACTCCTACTAGTCTGATTAAAGAAATAGGAGAAATGGTAGTGTGGAGTGAGGAATCTGCAGGAGAAAGTGTAAAAGAAAAAAGGAAAAGTGGGTCTAGAGAAGTTGCTGAAGGGTTGGTTCGATTAGGGAAGGATATTCAAGAACCTGTTCCATCTAACCAGGAAACCCTCGCAGGCCATCTAACCATGGACCTGGTCCTTCGGGATGAAGAGGAGACAGAGGAAATGGAAGTTGTGACTCCAAAGGTAAAGAAAGCCAAGACTTCCACAAAGAAGTATGTTTCAAAAACAAAGTCTGCGGAGCCATCTACTTTGGCTAAAAGAACCAGGTCTGCATTGAAACCAAGAAAAGTGAAAATAGTGGAGGAAGAAGAATGGAGTGGAGAATAATAATAATAATAATAATAATAATAATAATAATAATAATAATCTGATGCTAAGAAGGATAAGATGGTTAAGTTTGGGAAGAAAATCATTTTAAAAGGTAGACTCCTCGGGGACTTGGAGGAGGAAGGTATGTTAATGCTACTGGAGAAGTTACAATTACAAGGATGGAAGGACATGGTCCTTTAAATGGATGGAAAACTAGCCAAAACTGAGATGTGGAGTTCATGGCAAATTGTGAGATCAAAGATTGTAGGGTCACCAGTGTGGTAAAGGGGGGTGACAGTGAACTTTGATGATAAAGAACTTGGAGAGATCTTAGGTGTACCTGCTGAAGGGTACAATGATTATAAGAATCTCAAATGGCCAAGTCTAGAGAGTCTCCTTACTGCCTTTGCCATTACAAGAAAATTTGGTGACAATGATGAAGATCTTGAATCCAAGGCTGTGTAAAAAAGTGAGATGAAGCCACCCCACAAAGTGCTGTTCGAATTTGTTAACAAAGTTGTCCTACCTAGACAGGAAAGGAGGCACATTGCCATATTCATGGACCTGGTCCTTATGGAATGTTTGGACAATGGGAGGCAAATCAATTGGCCTGGATTTATTATTCAACTTCTTAATAGGGTTCTAACTGGCACCAAAACTCATGCCATACCCTATGGTTTTATTCTCATGGATGTACTTGCACACTTCAAGGTACCCATCAAGAAATGGGAAGTTGGTACAAGCAAGGATCATTTTGGGGCAAACACTCTAATTGCTTGTGACTATGAAGTCCAAACCACTCCCAAAGAACCTGGTTCATCCAAAAAGGTACCAGTGAACAACAAAGTGCGAGCTTTGGTACAAGAAAGTGGGGCTAAGGATGCTGAAATTGATAGGATGAAGAAGAGGTTGGCAGAAGTGGAGATTGAGAGAGATACTCTCAGAGCTGAGCTGGCAAAAGAAAAGGAGAACAATGATGGCATTCTTCAGGATATGCTGAAACTACTTCAAGCCAAAAACCAAGAACCTGGTCCTTCCCAGCCTTAAGCCTTCCTAGCCTAGTATAAATCAACCAGTGGCCCAGTTCGGGATGTTTCTTTTGCTAAAGATCCAGTATTTTTATTTCTCTTTATGCGTGTGGATGACTAAGTATTAATGATAATCGACTGTTTTTGTGCTCTAACTATTTGTTGATGCTTCTTAGATGACGAATATCATTAGATTGATAAATGATACTTGACTCCATGATTGCATTTGAAGTAGCCCCAGTGGCCATGAGTAATTTCTATTAAAAACTGATTGTCTAACATAATTATACAACTTTTCGATGATGCCAAAAAGGGGAAGATAGATTGTGCTTTTTACTTTGGACTGTGATGTTTATAACCTAATGAACTTGGTCCTTGATGATTAGTGTCTTTGAAATGGAATGTGTTCTAACATTGTGTTGATGTTAAGCTCAGTTGACACATGGCCAAGTCATCATAAAAAATGGGGAATTTATTGGCCCAAGTGAAGTTTTGTTTTGATGATTGACAAAGAAACTTGTGCATGAACCAGGTCCATCCACAGTATGCACAGACACGGGCAGATTCGAGCATAAGGGATGCACGTGAAGGAGATAAGCTTAAGTTGTTATATTTGATATCTCCATATCGAAAAGGTTGCATAAATGATAAGGAGAAGGACTCCTTACTCTACGAGAACTTATCCAAGATAACTAGAACTCTTCCCCCAAGGAAGAGTAGCATTAGAACTCTAGTTATTTCTTATTCTACTAACTCTATATATTGCAGGATGTTCTCATTCTACAGGGACACACAAATGCTGAAGTTAAACATGAGTTGAGAGCAAAATAGCAAGGCATTTTGCAAACAATTCTTGTATGGTTCAAATGTGCGAACCTGAAGCTACATGAACTTGATAGAAGAACCAGTTTCAAGCGTCTGTCTTTTATTCTAGTTCAATTGTAGTAGGTGTTTTCAATTTGTACCTTTCATCTTTATCTAGAGGCAATTGTATTAGGTACTCTAAGTATTCAAGTTAAAGTTAACTTGAAATTGTCGCAACAGTTAGAGGTTGGTTGCCACAACAGGATTAAAGTTAATCCTTAGGTTTACAAACAGTTTTGTAAATGCTGTTTTGGCTCAGTGTTTTAGTAAAGTATTGGGAAAATCTTACTGAGTAGTAGGTCGTATTTTTTTCACCTTTTGAGCCGGGTGTTTTCCACGTAAAAATACTTGTGTTCTTTACTTTTCACATTTATTATTTTCGTAACAGTAGTATAAAGAATATTTAGAAGAATCAGGTTCTTCTAGAATCAGTGCACGTGAAAATTAGACCCCATACAAATCACCCCTCTTGTGTGGCATTGAAGTATAAAACATCATAAGTAGATAAAGGGAATACCAAGCCATGACGTGCATGAAAGATATAATCTTGGAGTTACTTGAGCGATATGGATTGTTCCAGAAAGTTAAAGCGGCATGAAACAACGACGTTAAGTTTGTTTAAGTAAAAGTATATATGTCATATTGACTAGTGAATTCGGAAATGATAAAGAATCTCTAGAAAAAGTCTCTCAAGCACTTTTAAGTATGCTAATTAGCAGACTGACTAAATTCCGTAGAACTAAATCCTTACGGTATAAAGGAGGAAAAGAATATTCTGGATTATATATGAAACAAAGTTAGCACATCTAACAAGATAAAATATCATATACACTGCTTGAAGTTCAAGAGTTTGAAAACAAATAAGGAATACTTTTTTTTTTGGGCAATTGAACGAGTACAAATAGTCAAGAGGTACGTGACGATGAGCCGTGAATTCTCGTACATTGATATTCGGCCAAGAATGCATATATTTACCTATTGTTGCCTCATATTTTAGTACTTTTAATTGTCTTTTAAGTATTAATTATATTACTTTACGCTTAATATTATATTTTAATTATGTAAAAATAAAGCGTTGTGAAGATGAAGAAATTTGGAGCAAAATTGAATAAAACGCGGAACAAAAAGAAAAAAATAAAAGAATAAAATAAGGTGACAAAGGGGGGACACCCTTTGGTGTTTGTCCCTCCAAATGTAAGACACAAGGGAAGGGCAATTCAATCAAAGGCGGAGCCAGGATTTCAAGCTTATGAATTCAGGATTCTAATCGTTTGAAATTACTGGGTTCTAAATTAATAATTTATACGTATTCAATAGAATTTGTAAGACAAATACAGGGTTCCAACTAAAGCTACTAGGTTCGGCCGAACCCGCTTTTGGCACTCTAGCTCCGCCCCTGAATTCAATTGAAAGCAAAGAAGGAATTGAGCATGCAAAAACTTACTACATTTAGTGCCAGGGACAGCGCTAGGCGTTGCCCTAGACACTCGAAGCGGGTACTTATCCTATTTCGCCGGGGACTTAGTTATTTCGTCCCTACACGACCCCCCCCCCCCAAACTCGTATAAAAGTGGTCCTAAATCTATTTTGGAGTGGGCATGATGTTTTTGAGAGTAACTTTTGATCAAGGGAGAGGACAGAGCTGCCGTAGAGGCCGGGTTTTACGGCTCTCCAGAACTGCAATGTAAACTGCGTACCCTGGTCAGAAATGACAGATACCGAAACGCCATGAAGCCTGACAATCTCGCGAATGTGAACCTGAGCCAGCTGCTCCGAAGAGTAAGTAGGAATCACAGGAATGAATAGAGCTGACTTGGTCAATCTATCCACAATCACCCAAATTGCATCTCTTCTTCTAAGTCTGTGGGAGCCCAACAACGAAATCCATAGTGATCTGATCCCATTTCCACTCCGGAATCTCTAACTTTTGAAGCAATCCACCTGGCCGATGATGTTCATAATTCACCTGCTGATAATTTAGGTACCGAGATACATACTCCACTATGTCCTTCTTAATCTGCCTCCACCAATAGTATTGCCGCAAGTCCTGATACATCTCCGCGGCACCTAGATGAATGGAGTACCGCGACTTGTGAGCTTGTTGGATAATCAACTCATGCAAACCATCTATATTGGGCACACATAGCCTGCCTTGTATCCGTAATAAACTATCATCTCCAATAGCGACTTCCTTGGCATTATCGTGCTGAACCGTGTCCTTAAGGACAAGAAGATGGGGGTCATCATACTGACGCTCTCTGATACGGTCATAAAGAGAAGACTGAGAAACCACAGAAGCCAAAACCTCGCTCGGCTCAGAAACATCCAATCTGACAAACTGGTTTGCCAAGGCCTGAACATCCAAGGCTAAAGGCCTCTCTACTACTGGTAGATATGCTAAACTGCCCAAACTCTCCGCCTTGCAACTCAAGGCATCGGCCACCACATTGGCTTTCACGGGATGATATAGAATGGTGATATCATAATTCTTAAGCAACTCCAACCACCTCTGCTGGCGCAAATTAAGATCCTTCTGTTTAAACAAATGTTGTATACCTCACAAGGGACACCATACAAATAGTGTCGCCAGATCTTCAAGTCTTGAACAATAACTGCTAACTCAAGGTCATGGACAGGATAGTTCTTCTCATGCACCTTCAATTGTCTAGACGCGTAGGAAATCACCCTACTATCCTGCATCAACACCGCACCGAGACCAATGTGCGACGCATCACAATAACCCTGAACCAGTAGGCAATACCAATACTAGGGTTGTCATCAAAGAAGTCTTGAGATTTTAAAAGCTATCCTCACACTCCTCGGTCCACCTAAACGGAGCACCCTTCTGGGTCAATCAGGTCATAGATGCTGCATTAGAGGAGAAACCCTCTATAAATCGGCGATAATACCCCGCCAAGCCCAAAAAACTCTAGATCTCCGTAGCTGAGGATGGTCTGGGCGAACTTGATCCCTCACTCGATACTACATGACCCAAAAATGCCACTGAATCTAGCCAGAATTCACACTTCGAAAATTTTGCATATAACTTCTTTTCTCTCAAGGTCTGAAGCATAGTCCTAAGGTACTGCTCATGATCCTCCCGGCTTCGGGAGTACACCGGAATGTCTTCAACACAATGATGAACGAGTCAAGACAAGGCTGAAATATATTGTTCATCAAGTACATGAATATTGTTGGGGCATTGGTCAACCTAAAAGACATCAAAAGGAACTTGTAATGACCATACCGAGTCCTGAAAGCAGTCTTCGGATATCTGGCTCCCGAATCTTCAACTGATGATAGCATGAACGCAAGTGAATCTTAGAGAACATTCTGGAACCCTGAAGTTGATCAAATAGATCATCAATATGTGGTAATGGATACTTGTTCTTCACTGTAACCTTGTTCAACTGGCGATAATCAATACACATTCGCATAAAACCATCATTCTTCTTTACAAACAAGACAGGAGCACCCCAAGGTGACACACTGGGATGAATGAAGCCCTTATCAAGCAACTCTTGAAATTGTTCCTTTAACTCCTTCAACTCTGCTTGGGACATACGATAGGGTGGAATAGAAATGGGTTGTGTGCCCGTTAACAAATAAACACCAAAGTCGATATCTCTGTCGGGCGGCATGCCCGGAAGATCTGCCGGAAATACATTTGGATAATCCCTCACTATCGGAACTGACTCAACGGTAAGAGTGTCAACACTAACATATCTAACATATTCCAGATATGCATCACACCCCTTCTCAACCATCCGTTGAGCCTTTAGAAATGAGACAGCCCTATTAGGAACATGATCTAAGGTACCTCTCCACTCTAGCCGTGGTATACCTGGCATAGCCAACGTCACCCTCTTGGAGTAACAATCAAGGATAGCGTGATAGGGCGAAAACCAATCCATTCCCAAAATAACATTGAAATCCACCATATTAAGCAATAATAAATCGTCTGTGGTCTCAAAACCACTAAGAACAACAAAACACGACTGATACACATAGACAGGAGAACTCAAAGAATTACGGGATACACTCAGATAGAAAGAAAAATAAGAATAGGAATAAGTGGAGCCTGTATCAAATAATATTGATGCATCTCTATGACAGACAGGAACAATACCTGTGATGACAGAATCGTATGCAACTGCCTCTGTCCTAGCAGGAAGGGCGTAATATCTGGCCTGGCCTCCCCCTCTAGGGTGACCTCTACCTGTTCAACCTCCACCTCGAGCTGGTTGTGCATGTGGAGTAGTAGCTGGTGCTGTAACCATAGCCTGAGGA
This sequence comes from Nicotiana tomentosiformis, assembly GCF_000390325.3. Taxonomy (NCBI): domain Eukaryota; kingdom Viridiplantae; phylum Streptophyta; class Magnoliopsida; order Solanales; family Solanaceae; genus Nicotiana; species Nicotiana tomentosiformis. The sequence continues at coordinate 43,764,962 of NC_090820.1, forward strand.
CACGGTGGAGCACGTGGTGCTTGAGTGGTTGGTAGAGGTGCAGCCCTACTAAGTTTGGGGTAATCCCTCACCACATGACGAGTATCCCCACACTCAAAACAAACTCTTAGAGGATGTGGTTGTTGTGGCTGGATCGGGCCTGATCGGCTGGACTGACCGCTGAAAGCACCCCATGCAGGAGGTGCACTAGACAATGGCGGTGCATAATAAGGAGCATGGGGCCTAGGAGTACCACTGGCGGCTAGAAGTGTTGAATGAATAGGGCGACCCACATAGCCCCTACCATGACGAGCTGTAATTGGGGCACGAGAACCACTATATGTTCCAGACTCTCGAGACCTCTTGGCCTCCCTCTCCTCTCTCTACCGAGTCAAAATAACCTCCAATATCCTAGAAATCCCCACTACCTGCTGGTATGTGATGTCCATATCCAAATCTCGGGCCATGCTAAATCTGATACTAGGTTGAGCCCCTCGATAAATCGACGAACCCGCTCCTGAACAGTATCAACCAAGGCTGGTGCATGCCTAGCCAAATCACTGAACCGGATCACATACTCTAACACTGTCATAGAACCCTGGTGCAACTGCTCAAACTCTGTGCGGCATGCATCTCTGATGACTTTGGGGACATACTCCCTTAGGAACATATCTGAGAGCTGAGTCCAAGTGAGTGAAGCTATATCGGTCGGACTACCCAACTCGTATGCTCGCCTCCATTGATAGGTCATTCCTCTAAGATGGAACGTAGTGAAAGAAACCCCACAAGATTCCACACTACCCATAGTATAGAGTATATGATGGCACTCCTCAAGAAAACCCTTGGCATTCTGTGACGCCAAGCCACTAAAAATAGAATGGTGGTATTTCTTGTACCTCTCGATCCTGAGCTTCTCCCCCTCAAAACCTGCTGCCCTAACTTTGGGCTGAACTGGAGCTACTGGCTATATTGGTATGACCTCCGAAACCTAATCGACCTAGACCCACTACTCTGGGGTACGGGCAGCGGGAGTCTGAGCTCCTCCCCCGGCCTTAGATGTGGCAAGAGCAAGTGGTATCAATCCTTCCTGAACCAAGGTGTTGAACATGCTAAGAAACTGGGCGAGAGTCTCCTGGAGGGCTGGTGCAGTAACATGCGTCTCAGGTGCCTGCCCTCCAACTGGAGCTACTGGTGGCTCCTTTGTAGCAGCTCGTGCGGGTGCTCTGACTGCACCACATGGACGTCCTCGGCCTCTACCCCAGCCTCGGCCTCTCACAACTCTAGTAGGGGCGCAACTGTCTGGTCATCTGATCTAGTTGTACGTGTCCTCACCATCTGTGAGAGAATAGAAAGACAACCATTTAGAATCTGAAGTCAAACATTTCGCACGATAAGGAATCAAAGAAGCAGAGCTTTTCCTAACAGGTCCATAGCCTCCCGAAGAAAAGCACAGACATTTCCGTACCGATCTGTGAGACACTACTAAACTTGCTTGTGACTCATAACACCTATGAACCTAGTGCTCTAATACCAACTTGTCACAACCCCAATTTTCCTCCATGGGATATCGTGACGGCACCTAGTATATAAGACAAGGTAAGCCTAAACAATACGCGAAAACATTTAATAAGAGATTAAAACTTGAACATCCCAACAATTTCATAAAAAGAGGCTACCAAAACTCAATACATAAAATCTCAAAATCTGGTGAGATATAAGTCATAAGCTTTAAGTACAGTACCAAATAATCATATACATCACTATCTATCAAAATATAAAGAAATAAGTGAAAAACGGAATAGAAGGGGACTCCAAGGCCTGCGGTCACGGGCAAGTGTACCTTGAAGTCTCCAAGCAACAACAAAGTGCACTAATATCGGGACTGGTAAGATATACCTAGATCTGCACAGAGACATGTGTAGAAGCGTAGTATGAGTACACCACAACGGTATACAGTAAGTTCCAAGCCTAACTTCAGTAGAGTAGTAGCGAGGTCAGGTCAGGCCCCTACTGAAAATAATAGAAAACAAGGCAGACGATATAATAATATAATGAAATGACTGAGAAGTGAACAATGGGAAATTACAGAAAAATAATAGCATAGCAAATAGAGGTAAATAACAGGGGCACTCCCGAGGTACTATCTCGTAGTCCCAAAAGTCAATACACAATCGGGGTGCTCCCGAGGTACCGCCTCGTAGTCCCAAAAGTAAATATGCAACAGGGGCGCTCCCGAGGTACCGTGTTCCAAAAGTAAATACACAATAGATAACCGATGGGATAATGAAATTACAGCAAGGACTCCTACAGTTAAAGACTGAATACAAGATCAAGGAAGTAGGAAATCCAACTAAGCATGTTGCACAAATTGCAAGTAAGAGAAAAATCACGTAGACATGCGATATTAGGCTAAACATGATGACTACACATGCTAGAGTAACTCAATTAAGGAATTAAAAAGGAAACTACTTAGCAAGAATCAGATTTTTATTATTTAACCTGAGTACGCACTCTTCACCTCGCGTACATGGCCTTCATGTATTGTAAATACTATAACAGTACTAAACCTAAGGGGAGTTTCCACCACACAAGGTTAGACAAGTCACTTACCTCAAATCTCGCTCAATCAATCAATAAGAATGCCTTTCCCTCAACTTTCCAACTCTGATCAGCTCAAATTTAGCCAAAACAATTACATACTATAAATATAAGTATAAGAAACTAATTTAAATAATAAATCTACGACTTTAGCAAAAAATTGAAAAATCACCCCAAAAAGTCGACTCAGGCCCACGTCTCCGAATCGGATAACATAAAATACGAACACCCATTCGATATCGAGTTCACCCATACCAAAATTACCCAAATCCGATACAAAAATCTCGATCAAAAACTCAAAAATTGACCTAAGGATTTTTCCAACTTTTCCCCAAATTTCTCAATCCAAATACTTAATTTAATGAAGAAATTAATGATAGATTAGTAAAAATTAATCCAAAATGAGTTAAGAATCCTTACCCAAATATTTCCTCTGAATATCTCTCAAAGTTTCGCCTCAATCCGAGCCTTATATCTCAAAATATTAAGAAAAATGGCAAACCCGCAATTTTAAACCTTCTGTCCAGCACTTCCGCTTTTGCGAGGCCTTAGTCGCATTTGCGACTTCGCACCTGGGGAATTTCTATCACAGGTACGGCTATCACTTAGGCCATGAAAACTCGCTTCTGCGACACCCTAAGCACACATGCGCTTGTGCTTCTGCAAAGGGACAACCACATATGTGTTTCCGCTTCTGCGATCACCAGACCTTCCTGGCCTTTCCGCTTCTGCACTTGCCCAATCTCATGTGTGAGTCTGCTTCTGCGGAACTCTGACCGCATCTGCGGTCCTAGATGGGCAGGTTACAAACCGCTTCTGCGGCTCGAGGGCCGCTTCTGCGGTGTCGCACCTGCGGCCCAATATGCGCAGGTGCACCAGACGCTGTCAAGCTTCAGCAATGCACCAAGTCCAATTTTGTTCCGGATTCAAATCTGAATTACAGCCAGGGCCCTCGGGACCCCGTACGAATATACCAAGAAGTCCTAAAACATTATACGGACTTAGTCAAGCCTTTAAATCACATCAAACAACGCTAAAAATACGAATTACATATCGATTCAAGCCTAATGAACTTTAGAACTTCTAACTTCTTCATCTGATGCCGAAACATATCAAATCAAGTTCGATTGACCTCATATTTTACACACAAGTCACAATTGAATTGTGGACCTACTACAACTTCCGGAATCGGAATCCGACCCTGATATCAAAAAGTCCACTCCCGGTAAAACATTTCGAAAATCATCCAATTTTCCAACTTTCGCCAATCAACACCAAAATGACCTACGGACCTCCAAATCAACATCTGGACACGCTCCGAAGACCGAAATCACCCTACGGAGCTATTGGAACCATCAAAACTCCATTCTGGAGTCGTCTTCATACAAATCGAATTACGATAAATTCCTACGACTTAAACTTTTATTTTAGGGACTATGTGTCACATTTCACTCCGAAATCAAAAATCAAACCTCCTTGCAAGTCACGTAACCACGAAATGAAATAGAGGAAGCAATAAATAGGGGTTCAAGTCCGATTCTCACAAAAAGACCGACCGGGTCATTACATATCATAACTAAATCGACATGAAAATAAAAGATAATAAAAGGATAAATCAACACAAATACATCCTAGAAACTAATCAATTTCAACCTAATTATCAGAAGTTCTTTCTCCCTTCACTTGAACTTTGAAGACAACATATAGTGATGCAATATAAACTAACTCAAATTTGACGACGTAACCTCGTTTGATATAATTGTCAAAAAAAAAGTTTCCAACCTACTTTGAACCTTTTTCGATCACCAACGCTCAAAGATACAAATCACTCTTTTTCACGATGGTGAAGAAGCACGGTTTCTACTGTTGGAGGAAGATGCTTGTAAATTTTTCTTGGAATATACTAAGAAAGAAAGAAAAAAAAGTATTACTATTAAGTTTTCAGAAAATATGAAACTAAAACAAGAAAGAATACATATACATTACTGATGCATATATTTTTCTGGAATTAAGGTATAAAAAACAAAAGCATTTTAAGTCAAGCAGTTAGTGTGTTTTGGTGATGTTATGAAATCTCATATTAATGAAACTATATTATTATGTCTTTAAATCATTTTTTTTTACTTAAATGATCGTTTGATGCCAGTTAACAAAACAGTCCAATTCTCTTCAGCAATTGATCGTTTGATGCCTAATGCAATGAAAGAAGTAAGAGTAGCATTTGTAAGATTAATTAAGTCCTTTAAAGGTGGTCACTATTTTGCCAAATTAAGATAGCACATTAAACTTATGACACCAACCTTGGATAGTAGGAAAATGTATTGTCAAAAAATATGTAAAAAACTTGAAGATAGTTGAGAATAGAAAAAGTACTTATGAAGCAAACTTCCCAAGTTCTTGTCAAAAGAAGGAATGTTTTAGAGATGAATGAAACAGTGTCCAAAATATGACATAACTATAATTTTCCAGAATCAAGAAAATGGGGAAAGTTCATCTAACATTCCAAACAGTGTCCAAAATCTGATGAATATCTTGGATCAATGTAGTAAGGTTTAAAACATGTGCAAAATGAATCTAACGCTTATAACTACTTAATATCTAGTCAATAGATGATAATACTTTGACACTTAGAACTAAAATTTTCAATTAAAATCCAACAATATAGACAAAATATTCAGTTCATAAGGGAAAAATAGTTTTATTAATAATCAAACTGAATATTTTTATGATATCCTCATCCCTACAAACATTCCAGCTAACAACACAGATAAAATAACACTTGCTCCATTGCCACCTTCAACCCCTACACCACTTTCATCTACAAACGAACTTGAAGATGGTAATTCACTGTCAGCATTTTCTTCTTGAAATTCATTGAATGCTGCTACAGTTTCATCATAAGATTTGAAAGACTGGAAGATGCTTCCTTTGAAACCTATAACCATAGGAGCATACGCATATCTAGAGTTGTATAATCCGGGCCTTCTGCCATGAAATACCACATACACCTTCGATACCGATATATTCTCAGCTTGACAATTTTTTCTGAACTCATTGAACGCTGATATGGCTTCATCATATGATTTGAAAGCCTTGAAGATACTACCCTTGACACTAGTAACCATAGGAGCACACTGACGCCAAGAGTGGTATAATTCAGACCTCTTACTACAAAATACAACATAGACTTTCGAAGTATTATTCCTCTTCCCATCCCCCAATCCTTAATCTAACCCTTAACAATAAAAGAAAAATAAGAGATGAAGAAGGAGAAAATAAAGATAGAAAAATGGGAGGTGGACAAGCTTCTTAGGTAAATCACTATATATTTAAGAGTTTATGGTTAGATGAGTATAGTAGTTTAAATGTATACATATTTCCTCTAGTATACTATGTGTATATTTCAATGTATTTCGTTTGGTATAGTTTGTGTATATGTGCAATGAGTGCTTTATGAAAAATGATGTAGTCATGCATGTGTATATGTGAAAGAAGCTTTGGGAAGGTAATTAAATTAAAATAATGAGAGAGTTATTTGAAAAAAATAAATTCTCAATAAAAATTTCCTAAAGGGTAGAGATGGAAAAAGAAAATGCACAATTATCCATTATGCCCTCAAAATCCGTGCAAAGTTACCATAATACCCTCATTCTAGACATTTGGGCCATTATTAGTGTGGCCAAATACATTTTTCGAAGCGAAAAAAATATCGTACAAGAAAAAGCACCTTAAAATAGCGATGGGATGAAAATAAAGAGTTTTCCTATCAAGAAGGGACAAGACGAACGAAAATCATTAATGACCCTGGATTAAAATGGGAACACGTGTTGATAGATAATATGAAGATACCATGGAAGTGCATCAGATTTAGATGATAGAGGATGTAAGTTCACTAACAATGGGACAGTTCATGACTATTTATCGTAATGGAAAGGTAAGATTAAATATGAAAACTATGCTTGAATTTTCTATGTGTAGGCACTTAGTCCGAAACGAGTCGCGGTGTTATAATAAAGAACACACAACTAGAAAGAGTGTCGACCTTTAAGGATGTGAATCTCATCCGGAAATTGACAAGCAAAAAATTTTCGTGAACTCAATAATATCAAGGAGTTGACTAAAGTAAGTAGGCAAAAAGATGTACATCTGACATTTGAGGTTATATGATAGGTTATGTGATATAACTCGGTAAAAATAAAAATAATTAATTTCCACGAGGGTGGATATGTTGGAAATAAAAATAAAAGATTTTTTTTCTCTTGTTATAGGAAAATTGGACTAGAGGTCACATTAAGACATTGACTAGGTGAGAAGAACCTCATTCACCCGAGAATATAAGAAGAACAAAATTGTATACGGGGAAAATCGGGGCAATGTCTATCCCGATTTTCCGATGAAAGAACGAAGAAGGAGCACAGATCCGCGAGAGTATAATCGAGGCCAGAGACCCTTCATGTCGAGACCCAGGAAGTATGAGCGATATATCCCATATCGTACACGGTAAAGCGACGCACCCCGGACCGAGTATAACTCCTAGACCTCGGGAGACGAGGTGGACGGTTATGCATGACGGATAGGGAACTATAATACTCGCCCTCAACCGAATATTACAGTGCGAATCTCGTTCAGTAACGATTAAGGATTAATAATTAGCGGAAAAAGAAGTTTTTTCCTTTTTTAAACTTATACTAAGACTAAAATTCTCCTACTATATAAAGAAAAAGTTTTTCTTTGATCTAACACATTGTAACACGCAATTCAAAGCAATAAAGGTTTACTTTTATCTTCTAGCTACTGTAAAAGGCATTACTCTCTTGTTCTGTTCTTCATTCGCGGTTGGACTTGAACCGAGGGTCCAATCGAGGATGAGTTCGCTATTCAATCTAAGATTAGGTTTGGTCATAATATTGTGATTCGTTTGAACGTTTATTTCGTTTTTAATTCATTTATCTGTTATTCTTAGTTATTCATGTTGAATTAAACAACGTATCCTTTAAATAGCGTACAAATTTAATTGTTACCTAATTTTGGTGTAAACAGTTTGGCGTCCACCGTGGGGATAAGTATAATAGTGTTGATTTGATATGAATCTCCATAAGACACCCTATTTTACGCTTGTTCTTTAAAATCTTAATTCTAGGTCCTCCTAAAAATATCAAACTCTCACTCGACTCACTTGAACATTGATGTTGAATCAAGCTATCACGGCGAAAATAATAATGTGGTGCCCAGTAATAATGTACTTCCTGCTGATCCCAATGGTTTCCCAGCCGCCGACCCAGTCGATGCTAACTCATAGGTGTCCATTAACATCAATTTGCCAACAGATCCCAAAAACAATGTTCGCGGGAGACCCCGATCAACAGCTCGAGAAGCACCCGAAGGTGAAGGTGATAGGGTGAGCCTACGGCTGATTTTTGAAATGATGCAGGCTTAACAAGACGCAATAGCACATCTGCAGAATCAAAGCCACTACCCCAACAGGGTCGAGCCCGAACAATCCCGGGAAAGCACTCGGAGAAACGAACAAATTACCGAGAGACCGGGTAAAGACGAGCTCGGGGTAATTTCCGAGGTAATGAAGATGCTCGAAGCATTCACATAACGGGTAGAGTCAGGCGAGAAAAAAGATTGAGGATAATGACAAGAAGGTAGAAACATACAACTCTAGGGTTGATCAGATCCCGGGAGCACCCCCGATATTGAAGGGACCGGACTCCAAAACAATTATCCATAAGCCTTTTCCTCCGAGCGTGGCACAAAAGGTGATCCCAAAGAGGTTTCGTATGCCCGACATCCCCAAATATAATGGGACCACGGATTCAAATGAGCATGTGACCTCTTATACATGTGTGATCAAAGGGAACGATTTGGAAGACAATGAGATCAAGTCGGTATTGCTCAAAAGGTTTGGGGAAACTTTGTCCAAGAGAGAAATGATATGGTATCACAACTTGCCCCCAAATTCTATTGAATCATTTGCTATTCTTGTAGATGCTTTCGTAAAGGCCCATGTCGGGGCCATCAAGGTCGAGACCAGAAATTCAAACCTTTTCAAGGTCAAACAAAGGGATAACGAGATGCTCAGGGAGTTCGTGTCAAGATCCCAGATGGAACGGATGGACCTACCACCGGTTGCAGATGATTGGGTCGTTCAAGCATTCACTCAGGGGCTCAACCCCCGAAGTTCCTTGGCCTCTCAACGCCTAAAACAAAATTTGGTGGAGTACTCGGCGGTAGCCTTGGCTAACGTCCACAACAGGTAGCAGTTGAAGATCAGGGTCCAGAACGACCAATTCGAGGCCCCTTCTGGATCTGTTTACCCCGTGAGGACCGATGATAAATCTAAGAGAGCCATTTATCAAGATCCAAGATCGGTCCAAGATCGATATCAACCATACAGCGCGAATCGAAGGGGAAATGGATCTGGGCGTCACCCAACAAGGAATGAGAAGAGAAGCGATCGAGGGCCTAGTGGTCGTGGATTAATGAGAAAGAATGGGTTCGATAGGTCGCTCAGGAGTAGGGAGGCACCAAGGTTATTGGAATATAACTTCAACATAGATGTTGCAAGCATCATGTCGGCCATATGGCGCATCAAAGAGACCAAGTGGCCCCGACCATTGTAGTCTAACCCAGCCTACAGAGATCTTAACTTAATGTGTAAGTATCACGGCACTCACGGTCATAGGACCGAAGATTGCCAACAGCTAAGAGAAGACCTTGCTCGACTATTCAACAATGGGCACCTCTGAGAATTCCTAAGTGAACGAGCCAAAAACCACTTCGGAAATAGGGACGCCAACAAATATGTCGAACAAGAGTAGTCTCAGCACGTGATCAACATGATCATTGGGGGAGTCGAGGTCCCCCAAGGGCCAATGATAAAATGAACTAAAGTGTCTATTACAAGGAAAAAACGTACCTGAGATTATGTTCCGGAGGAAGCCATTTCGTTCAGCAACAAAGATACTGAGGTCATCATACAACTTTACAATGATGCACTAGTAATATCCGTACTTATCAATAAATATCGATTAAACGTGTGCTGATTGATCCAGGTAGCTCGGCCAACATCAACAGAACAAGGGTCGTAGAGAAATTAGGGTTACAGAATCAAATCGTACCAGTAGTCTGGGTATTGAACGGATTCAATATGGCATTTGAGACTACGAAAGAAGAGATACCTTTTGCCGGTGAACACTGCAGGGACAATCTAAGAAACGAATTTCTACGTGATCGAAGGGGATATGAGGTACAACGCTCTGTTCGGAAGGCCATGGGTCCACAACATGAGGGTGGTACCTTCGACCTTGCACCAGGCACTAAAATGTCCCACACCGGGGGGAGTCAAAATGGTCTACGGAGAATAGCCGGTCGCAAAGGAGATGTTTTTTATGAATAAAGTGATCCCGGTGCCCGCGATTTCAACATCGAGGAGCACGGAACCGACCACAAAAGAAGAAATTAAATAGCAATCATTGATATCGGTCTCAGCCGAACCAGAGAAATAGGAAGAACAAGGAGCAGACGATGAGGATGATTACAGCATCCCGAGATTATTCGTAGCCCCCGATACCATGGACGCCACCAAATCAACAGTTGAAGAGTTAGATCAAGTCATATTAATCGAGAATCTACCGGATCAAAAGGTATACCTAGGAACGGGGTTAACTCCCGAGCTCAGGAAAAAACTTATTGATTTTCTTAAAGCTAACGACGATTGTTTCGCTTGGTCCCATCTTGACATGACAGGGATCTCACCCGAGGTAACCATTCACAAACTGTATTTGGACCCGAAGTTCCATCCGGTTAAGCAGAAGAGGAGACCATAGTCCGAGATCAAACACGTGTTCATCAAGGATGAGGTATCCACACTTCTAAAAATAGGATCCATCCGGGAAGTTAAATACCCGTATTAGTTAGATAACGTAGTGGTACTACCTAAAAAATAAAATAAACTAAGGATGTTTGTGGATTATAAAGATCTAAACAAAGCATGCCTAAAGGATTCTTTCCCTTTGCCTAACATCGATCGAATGATCGACGCGACGGTCAAGCACGAGATACTCAGTTTTCTCAATCCTTATTCTGGGTACAATCAAATTCGAATGGACCCGGATGTTCAAGAAAAGACTTCATTCATAACAAAATTCGGCACATACTATTATAACGTAATTCCGTTTGGATTAAAGAGTGTCGGTGCCACCTACCAATGCCTAGTAAACCGGATGTTAGAAGAACAAATAGGGAAATAAATAGAAGTTTACATTGACGATATGTTGGTCAGGACCATTTGAAACATTTGCAGGAAACCTTCGACATACTAAGGAAATACAACATGAAGTTAAACCCGGAGTAGTGCGCATTTAGGGTCGGTTCAGGAAAATTCCTCGGGTTCATGGTATCTAATCGGGGAATAGATACTAACCCCAACAAAATAAAGGCCATAGAGGACATCACCATAGTGGAAAATGTCAAGGCGGTTCAAAGACTTACCGGGTAGATAGCTGCATTAGACCGGTTCATCTCGAGGTCCTCGGACAAGAGCCATCGATTATTCTCACTATTGAAAAAGAAGAAGAATATTTCTTGTACTCCAGAATGCCAGCAAGCTTTGGAAGAACTCAAACGATACCTGTCGAGCCCCCTTTGCTGCACACTTCGAAGGCGGACGACCAACTCTACCTCTACTTGGTGGTTTTCAAGGTGGTGGTGAATGGTGTCTTAGTCCGGGAGGAAAAGGTACACAAATTCCTATTTACTATGTTAGTAGAACCCTAGGTGATGCCGAATCAAGGTATCCTCTAGAGAGGTTAGCTCTCACCTTGCTAAGCGCTTCCAGGAAGCTAAACTCATACTTTCAATGCCACCCCATATGTGTCGTAACATCTTACCCACTGAGTAATATCATGCATAAGCCCAAGCTCTCGGGAAGGATGGCCAAATGACCGGTAGAGATTAGTGGGTTCGATATCGAGTATCGACCCAAACTACCATAAAATCTTAGATTTTGGCAGAATTTGTGGCCGACTTTACGCCGGCCTTAATACCCGAAGTCAAAAAGGAATTGTTGCTCACCTCGGGGGCTAATTCGGGAACCTGGACCCTATTCATAGATGATGCCTACAACGCAAAGGGATCCGAGTTCGGTATCGTGTTAAAACCACCTGCGGGAAGCGTAATTAGGTAGTCCATTAGAACTGTAAAATTGACTAACAATGAAGGCCAGTATAAGGCCATGATTGCAGGTCTGGAACTGGCTAAGACCCCCGGGGCCAAAGTGATCGAAGCCAAATGTGACTCTCTCCTCATCGTAAACCAAGTCAACGGAACGTTCGAAGTAAAAGAAGAACAGATGCGGAGGTACTTGGACAAATTACAGGTGACCCTACACCAATTCAAGGAATGGACTCTACAGCATGTACCCCTAGAACAAAATAGTAAGGCTGATGCACTGGCTAACTTGGGGTCGTCTGTCGACTTCGATAGATTCAGCTCGGGGGCAGTGGTACAACTGATGAACTCGATGGTAGAAGAAGGTCAAGTTGAAGTAAACTTGACAAGTTTTACTTGGGATTGGATAAACAAATATATAAACTACCTGAAGATAGGAAAATTGCCTTCGGTTCCTTCATACGCACCAAAGCTGCCAGATTTAGCTTAGTTGAAGGGGCATTATTCAGGAGATCCTTCTTCGGCCCCCTGGCCATATGCTTAGGGTCGGGAGAGACCGAATACGCCATGAGGAGAAGTTCACAGGGGCACTTGCAGGAACTATTCGGGGCATAATCCTTAGTTTGGAAGCTAATCAGAGTCGGCTTTTACTGGAATGAAATAGAGATGGATGTGGAAGTGCAATGAGTGCCACAGACATGCCCCGATGATTCATCAACTGGAAGAGATGCTCCACCCGTTCCTGTCACCATGGTCATTTATGAAATGGGGAATGGACATCGTTGGTCTCGTGCCATGGGCACCCGGTAAAGTTCAGTTCATACTATTCCTGATCGATTATTTTTCCAAATGGGTCGAGGCTCAGGTGTTCGAGAAGATCCGAGAGAAATAAGTCATCAACTTCATCTGGGATCACATAATATGTCGATTTGGGATACCATCAGAGATCGTTTGTGACAATGGAAAACAATTCAACAAGGTAAGTAAGTTTTTGGAAGATCACAAGATCAAGAAGATATTATCAACGCCTTACCACCCTAGTGGGAACGGGCAAGCGAAATCGACGAACAAAACTATACTCCAAAACCTTAAAAAAAAAAGGTTGACCGGTTCGAAAGGAAAGTGGAAGGAAATCTTGCCAGAATCGTGTGGGCATACTGTACGACTTCGAAGTCAAGTACCGGGGAAACCCCATTCTCTCTAGTCTACAGAGCGGAAGCCTAAATACTAGTCGAGGTAGGGGAACCGAGCCTCAGTTTGCAATGTGCTACTGAAAAGTGAAATGGCGAGGCCATGACCACTAGCCTAGAATTATTGGACAAAATATGGGAGGCCACCCTGGTCCGGTTGGCTAGGGGTGCTTATCGGGCGGATCGTGCAGATAATTACGCTTAACGGTTCGGATTAACGGTTATTGGATTATAAATGTAATTATCTGCTAGCCATCCAATAAAATAACGGACGGATTGGTATCAGATTAACAATTATCGGGCGGCTTATCGGCTAAACCAAATCGAAAAATTTTGAACAATCATTCAATCAATACCAAACAGTTTCAAATCAATACCAAATTTGTAATACCATCTAAGATCTAACCAAACGGTATTTCTTAACTGAAGAATCTTCAAGACTACTCATACTATCATACACGTATTAACCAAATTTTTAATACCATCAAGACTACTCATACATACATACATGTATAAATAATTGAGATTTCGATCTTTTGACTTCTTAGTTCTCAGTTCAAGAGAAAAACAATACTGACGACTTCTCTATCTCTAGTGGCTATAGAAAATTGAGAATTAGAAAATAGAAATTAGGGATTTAGCCATTTAGGGTTTAAATAGTACTTTATATACATAGGGGTAAAAGTATAAATATAATAATTCTTAACGGGTTAACGGTTTACCCGATTAGAAAATTGAGTAATCCGCCCCCAAATTGTTAAGCCGTTAGTTATAAAATCTCAATCCGTTCACCATCCACTACCCCAATAATCTGATACCAATAAGCCATCGGTTAATGGTTTCGGTTCGGTTTTGAACAGCCCTACGATTGACCTCTCAGAAGCAACGAGCAGGGAGGTACTACAACTGAAGAGTTAACCTCCGATAATTTCAAGTCGGGGAATTGGTATTGAGAAAGGTAACACTACACACCAGGAACCCAAACAAAGGGAAACTGGGCCCAAATTGGGAAGGACCGTATCGAGTCATCGGAATAACCGGCAAAGGCTTGTATAAACTCGAAACAGGAAATGGTGTACAACTACCAAACAACTGGAATGTGGCACACTTGAAGCGGTACTACTGCTAAGGTACGAACTTAATTCCTTTTTAATTTAGTTACATTATGGACTAGCGTATGCAGATACCCGGCTAGGGGCAAATATGACTATTAGGTCTGAAAGCACGTGTTGTACTCTTTTTCCGTTGAACCGATTTTGTCCCGAAATGGGTTTTTTGGCAAGGTTTTTAAAGAGACAATAGTAAAACGTGCTACCTTATTTTTGAAGACCGGCTTTAAACCAGAATAGATGATTGTTTGCACTGAATTAACAGTATCCGAGCCCTCACAAGTTCGGCCTCAAATACTAAGGGTCATTACCCCTAGGTTAGGATCCCTAGAAAGGGAAAATTCTATATGTTAAAAGCCAAGACTTGGTAATTAGGATTCATTTGTAAGGGTCAAACGGTCATACGAACTGTACCCATGTATCCCACTCTAGCCAAGGCACAAGGCCTATGCGCCTTCGATTATGTACCCCACACATAAACAATGAAAGAAATCTTTGCTTCTCTTATACTTTATTACTACGCATTTCCTTCTTCGATCCTAGATCCCAAATTCCACGGGCTATCCCTACTCGAGGACTATCATCCGATAAAATATTCGGACGGAATTGCCATCTAAATTGCCATGAGTATTCCGAAATTGCCATCGAAGTCGGGCCCCATTCGGGACTCCGAAGAACGGATGCTCTAGATTACATTTGATTTTATGCTAAGGCATTAAAAATAATATGCAAATAAAAAAATTGCAAACAGATGCTGAAAAGTAAAGATACGGTATTGCTAAAGGAGGAAATTTTATATATTTCAAAAAATATTTACAAAGGCACGATAAAACGGCCCCAAAATAAACAGAAAAGAAAATATGCAAGGGAAATCCAAAAAAGAACTAAGGCATCTACGCTTGGTCTTCACCGGGACTCAACTCGTCATCAGAACCGTCGGAACCCTCGAAGCCTTCGAGACCTTCAGGCTTATAAAGTTCCTTTGCCTTGGCCTAGAGTCTCTTGGCTTCTTCGATCTCGGTCGACATGTCAAAACCTCGAGCGTGAATTTCCTCGAGGGTCTATCTCCAAGATAGACGCTTCACATACTTGGTCTTCGTCTTTAAGCGGGCCTTGGCTATCTCCACATCAGCCTTATATTGGGCAAGTATTTCCTCGACTTCGGAGGAATCGACCTAAGTTGCCTCCAATTTGGACCTCAGCGCAGTTTATTCTTGGCCGAGGGCATCCCGTTCCATGACAGCTGAGTTCGGTTATGCTCGGGGTTCATCATTTAGCCGAGACCACTTGTCGGCCTTGTCCTTTTCCACCAGAAGTTGGTCCTTGACCGATGTCAGCTCCTCTTTCGTAGCCTTTTTTTCCGAAGCCAGCAGATCCATCCTGCCCCTCAACGCTTTGACGGTGGCCTTGACCTCGTCCATCTCATCCCGAAGTTGGTCGATCAAGTCTATATTCTCTTGGACATGCGAAGTTGTGTTGTTAGTCATCACGAGTATCTTCTCATTTTTAGTCTCAAAGATCCTTACCTTCTCTACCAGATCAGCATGATCCCGTTTTATAGACGAGGCCTTCTTCTAAGCCTTTTCCATCTCGGCCCGGAGAGTCGGTAGATCCGTAAGAGCTTCATCTTGTTTCTCACTGAGGTCCCTATACATGTCCTTCTTTCGGATCTGATCTTTGAGCTCGAACTCGAGCTGACTGATTTCCAAGCGAGACCGAAGGAAGCTTTCATGATGAAGCACCGAAGCCTGAAAAACAATAAGGCCATTAGAACATGCTAAGCAAAATCCACAAGGAATACAAAGGATAGATGTCTTACCCAGTTCAGTGCTTGTTGCACCTTGTTGAAGAGGCTTGATGTACCTACTTCATTCATCTTTTCCTCGTCCTCCTCGGTCACTAGGCAACGAAGGTAGCTGGCCATACAAACAGCCTGAGCTCGGTGGTCTTGGTCAAACTTGTGAGAAGAAAAAAGATTTAGCGAAATATAAGTCAAGTGTATGGATGTAATCATTCGGGAGAGAGACTCACCATGGGAAAGGGCCTCCCACTTTCCCTTCGAGAGCTTACGCCATGCGCGCTCGAAGTAGGACATCTATTTGATTATCCCCTCGATCCACTCCTTGAAGTGAGGGACTACAATAGGAACTTGGGCAACCGTTGCACAGCAATAAACATAGGTAATTAGAGAAAGAATAAAAGGGAACGTCAAATACTCAAGAAGGAAAAGACTTACGGGATGAGTTGCACTTTTTGGGGAATGATAGAAATTCATAGGGAATGAGGTCTTTGGTTTTTACCCGAACGAACCTCCCCTGACAACCTCGATCTCGGTCCTCGTTGATGCTCGAGAACAGAGCCTTACTTGCTCGGAAAATGAGATTGATCAACCCCCCTCGGAAGATTCGGGGATTGTATAGACAAAGCAGATGGTCGAGGGTGAACTGAGGTGCTTTAGTGTTATTTAGGAAGTGACGGAGGTGGATTACGATCCTCCAAAGGGATGGGTGAATTTAGCCAAGATAGACCTCGTACCTTTTGCAGAAATCGAGGACTATGAGGTCCACTAGGGCGACCATGAAGGGGTAAGTGTAAACACTTAGGTACCTCTCCACGTGAGTGGTGATGTCTTCGTTGGGCCCGGGGACGACCACCTCCTTGCCCTCCCAGTTACAGTCTACCTGAACTATGGATAGTGTCTCCTCAGTAACGGAGCATATATACCTCCATGCTCCCTTACCTCGGTCGTGTTGACTAGAGGCCTTCTCGACGTTAAAGTCATTCTCAATAGAGCAGCCCCCCAGGGACGAAGCTCTTCAAAGGAGGCCACTGGGCCACCTCAGGAATGGCCACCTAGGCGTCTGTGGCCGGGTTGGAAGATGAAGGGGCAGTTTGCCGAGACATTGATTTGGAAGTTTTTGCCATCGAGTTCTAAAAAATATGAAGCTTTGAAGAAAATATATGAAGATTTGAAGATGGGATGAAGATATGAAGGTCTGGGTTGAAGATTCAAAGAGAATGTATGAAGATTGAGGATGAAGAAATGAAGATCTAAGGAGCAATGTATGAATATTTGAAGAGGCTAAAGGTAAGTGGAGAACTCGAGGGTAAATCAAAGAGTTCTAGAGTCGGAAAGTGGAGAAGTGGAAAAAGGTTGGAGTTTTGATAGAAAAAGGACAATCAATGCGTGACATTTCGTATTCGAGGACAGTCAACCGGCGACTGACATGTGTCTGAAGTCAGAACGACGCGACTGATGGGATATTTTGTTGACCCGTCAACTCGGTTATAACGTACAAAGGAAGGAATGAGGGTTCATTTATCGCTTCGCGTCGCTTCGATAAATCTATCCTCCGGAAAATAAGGGGACTATTTGTGTACGGGTAAAATTGGGAGCAATGTCTACCCCGATTCCCCGATGAAAGAACGAAGGAGGAGCACGGATCCGCGAGATTATAATCAGGGTCAGAGACCCTTCGTGTCGAGACCCAGGAAGTATGAACAATATATCTGACATCGGACATGGTAAAGCGACGCACCCCGGATCGAGTATAACTCCTAGACCTCGGGAGACGCGGTGGTTGGTTATGCATGACGGATAGGGGTCGTAATACTCGCCCTCAATCGGATATTACGGCACGAATCTCGTTCAATAACAATTATGGATCAATAATTACTGGGAAAAGATTTTCACCCTTTTTAGACTTATACTAGGACTGAAATTCTCCAACTATTTAAAGGGAAAGTTTTTCTTTGATCTGACACGTTGTAACACGCAATTCAAAGCAATAAAGGTTTACCTTTATCTTCTAGCTACTGGGAAAGGAATTACTCACTTGTTTTGTTCTTCATTTGCGGCTGGGCTTGAACCGAGGGTCCAATCGAGGACGAGTTCACTATTCAATCTAAGATGAGGCTTGGTCATAAGTCATAACATTGTGATTGGTTTGATTATTTATTTCGTCTTTAATTCATTTATCTGTTATTCTTAATTATTCGTATTGAATTAAATCACGTATCATTTAAACCGCGTACAAATTTAATTGTTACCCAATTTTGGAATAAACAAAAAGTACTAATGGCTAATGTGTAAGAGTGACATTGTCATTGCCACAAGTTAATAATGTAACTGCTTATCATCGTCCAACAACTTGTTGTTCGGTCAAAGTAGAAAAAAAGTGAATGCGCCTATATGGCTACCTGTACGGCTTGCAAGAATGCAGTCCTAATAAATGGAGATAGTTATATTACCAGACAACCTTGAACTTGAAACTTCGTGGAAAAAAGAGTTTTTAAAAGGAAGGAATACTTTAAAAGTTGTTCATGCGTATTCGAGGAAAAAAAGACAAAGTGAATATTTATCTTCTTTTGGTATCAAGAGATCATAAGGAAAGAGAAACGAGTAGTACAAGGATAGCTCAAGCTTTTAATTAGCTTACGAGTTATTTAGTGTGTGTACATGTCAATGACATAGAAATGCACACACGAATCAGGTTATGTGATTTCCCTTTTGGGTGAGGAAGATAAGAAAAAAGAAATTAACCAATGAAGAGGTTCTCGAATATGAAATGCAATAAGTAAATTGGAAGGGAAAATAAAAGAAATAATGTCTCTTTAAGCGTTACAATGGGACCATTGTTCTAAAGAATTACAAGTCGTGTAGGAGCGGAGATGGAAGTATAACCTATTAAGAATGTAAGTAAGAAGTCTTTAAATATGAAAAGACTCCAATTTTGAACAAGCGCCCTTGTTGGAGGGGAAATATTTGAACTTTTCATTTTGTTCAAGCCATTCCTTCTTCTTTACAGTATTTAAGAACCAAGAGGTGTGATTTAATGGTTAGCAAATTGGCAAGAAGTGCCTAGATTTAATGGTTTTTAAAGACTTGAAAGGATAGTTTGATAAAGTGATCTACGAGTTAAGTTAAGTTACTACCAGGAATATTCTTAATCATAGTGTACCGATACTATCGGGATACGAGCCCGATCCTTCTCACATCATCTCTCTAGGTATGGGAGTAAATGATAATATGGTATGAGAAAGAATCAGTCGAGATTATTGATAAGTAAGTTTATAAGTTGAGGATTAAAGACATAGTTTCAGGGAAGATACTCTAGCGTAATCATGGCGTTGAGGAAGTTACTTGGGAGGTTGTGGAAGATATGTAAATTTCGTATTCCCACTTGTTCACATCCACAAGTATGACTAATTCTTAGTTTTTGTTAGAGTTTGGCAAATATCCTTACTTATGCGAAGAAATGTCTTAGTCTTTGTGTATCTTACTTATATATTGCACTCAATTCGTTACAGCAATGTATTTTGATTTGTGTATTACCTATGGTGGTTGGATTAGATTAACCTCATTGTGATAGATTTTATCATATTGATGTCAGCGTCTATTTAGTTGTATTTGAGACATATGGACCTCGTGGAGGTAATTGTGTTGTAGTTATGGTATGAGGTGCCATGCGTGGCCTTATTATTTACCCTTAAATACGGATAACAATTAAATTTATATACGGTTTTAAAGATATGTGAACTAATTTAATATAAGTAATTAATGACGTTAGATTAAGCAAATGAAAGATGTGATAAATGGCCAAACCAATGATAAAAGTGATCTCGGGCTCGGTTAATGACTCAATGAGGAACCTGCCTTCGATTCCGAGCTTGCACTTATGAAGAACTTAAAAACAAAATAAGAACTTTGAATAACAGAGAGAATAGAAGTAAATTGACTTGGTATGTGTATTACAATATATCCTATGAATAATAAGCCTCCACCCTTTATATAGTATGTGAGTTTTACCCTAAGTACAATTCTAAGAAAGGTAAAATCTTCAGTTTCGCTAATCACTAATTTTCTGCCGATACGGGCTGAGATTCACAATGTGATATCCGATTGGGCACGGACATCATGGACATTTGTTAGTCATGTGCAGCTATTTGGTAATGCTCTCCAAATTCTTGAACGTCGAACCGGACCCGGAAGACGTGGTCCCGATACCCCCCGAGGGTAAGTGTTTTGCTCGAGCCCCGAAACGAGGGGCTCTTTGCTCTGACTCCTACTCCTTACGGTCACGTTCCTACTTCGTCTGCCTCACCGGGAAATCAAGGTGCTCAGTGGACTCAGTTTTACCCGTATACAGATAGTCCCCTCGTTTCTTAGAGAGTAGGTTTGCCGAAATGATGAGGAATGACAGATGACTCTAGTTCCTTCCTTCGTACGTTATGACGAGGGAGCCGAAACGTCCTGTCAGTTGCGTCGTTCTGACTTCGAACACGTGTCGCTCATCAGCAGGTTGCCCCTGAATGTGAAGTGTCGGTTGTTTTCCAATAAAAGTTTCCTCCCTTTATTCTTTTTCTACTTTTCGACTAAATTACTACCTTCGAGCTTTCCACCCATCATCAAACCTTCATATCTTTATCCTTGTTCTTCAATTTGTGTACTGATCTCCAGATTTTTGCCCAGATTTTCTTCAAATCTTCATACTTTGTTCTCCATCTTTAAAACCCATTTTTCAAGAACTTTGCATTCTTTCCTCAAATTTTCAAATGCTCTCCCAGATGACAATGGCCAAAACATCGAAAATCGTTCCTCAACAAGTTGCCTCTTCATCTTCTCAACCGGCCGCTGGTACTAAAACGGTTGCCCTTGAAGTGGTCGCCCTCGAAACGGCTTCCCCCGTTGTGGTTGCTAACGAATCGGCCGACGAGCCTCCCTTGACAGCGTTCATTCCCGGGGGCTGCTCAATTGCAGATGACATTAAAATCGAGAATCCTTCGCACAAACACGACCGGGGTGAAGGAGTCTCGAGGTACATATGTTCTGTGACCGAAGATGTTCTTTCTATTGTTCGTAAGGACTACAATTGGGAAGGAAAGAACGTAATAGTTCCCGGGCCCGAGGACGCTGTTACTACCTATGCGGAGGGATACTTAAGTGTTTACACTTATCCGTTCACAATGGGCCTGATGGACCCGATAGTTCCAGAAATTTGCAAGAGGTACAAGGTGTGCCTCGGGCAAATCCATCCATTGTTTTGGAGGATCGTGACCCTCCTCCGCTACTTCGTGAACATGACCGAGCCTCGTCGGTTTACGATAGACCACCTGCTCCGATTATACAGTCCCCGAATGTTCCGAGGGGGACTGATCAAGCTTACTCATTTTCTTTGGAAGACTTCTCAGGGTTAGGCGACCTGGAAGTTCCGAAGAAAGACACTTCCTTGGAAGTTGGTGGGCCGAGCTCGAGCCCGAAATTGATCAATCAGTTCCCTGCTCCGAGTGTGGACCCCGATCGCAAGAGATTGAATATACTGACCATCCAGGAGGATGCCCAGGTTTTATCCACTCCTGTGTGGGTAGCTAGCTACCTCCGATGCCTGGTGACCGAGGAGCGCCAGGCAAAAATGAATGAGGTGAACGTGTCATGCCTTTTCAATGAGGCGCAACAGGCGATGAACTGGGTAAGGCATCATTTCCTTCCATCTATCTATTGTTATCTGTGTTTGATGTTTCTCATGTTTTTTGCCCTTTTGTAGGCCTCGATACTTTACCACGAGAGTTTTTTCGGTATCGGGTTGAGGTCAATCAACTCGAGCTTGAAATCAAGGATTTTTCCCAAAAAGGGACATGTACAATCTTCTTAGCGAGCAGCAATAGAGGGTCGCCAAAAACCTCCAAGCCGAGCTGGATGCAGCTCAGAAAGAAGCATCGGCCTTAAGGCAGGAGCATGCCGACTTGGTGGAAAAGGTAAAGGTTTTTGAAGTTAGAAACGAAGGTCCGGTCGCAGAGGCTAACAATAATACTTCACAGGTCCAGCAGAAGATAGACCAGATCGACCAACTCCACGGGGAGATGGACGAGATCCAAGTAATGGAGGACGGGTGGAAAAACAAGATGGACCTGATGGCCTCGAAAAAGGAGACCACCCAGGCCAAGTTGTCTTCGGTGGAAGTTCAGCTTCGGGTGGCGAAGGAGAAGGTCGATGCACGAGCTCAACAAAATGAGGACCTCCAAGTACAACTTGGCTCGGCCATCACTAAATAGGATTCCTTGGCAAGGAGCTCGAAATAACGAGGTCTAGGTTGGAATTAACCTTGGCTGATGCTAACGAGATGGTGGCCCAATACAAGGCCGATGTTGAAGCAGTCGAGGCCCGCCTGAAGACTACTATTGAGTACGTGAGGTGGCTATCCCAAAAGGGAGACCCTCAAAGAGATCCATGCCTGAGGCTTCGACCTATCTGCTAAGATCGAGGAGGCAAAAAGACTTGAGGTCGAGGCCAAGAACCTAGTTAAACCCCTAGGTGAAGAGGGCTCCGAGGGCTCTGAAGAATCCGAAGGCCCCAACGGTTCTGGTGACAAGTCGGGTTCCGGTGAATATCAGGCGTAGATGCCTTAGGATTGTTTTTTGTTTTTGTATCCTGTAAATATATTCTGTCGAGGCCATATTTATTGGGCCTTTGTAAAGATATTCCGGAATATAAAAAAAATCCTTTTTAGCAGTTTTCAAGTATATTATCTTAGCATCTTTTTGCAATTGCAAATATTTCTAATGCCTAGCACATAATCAAACGTAGTAATAAGTCGTCTTTTGGAGGTCCGAACAAAACCTGTCCTCGATGTAATATTTGCTCGAAACTTGTGAAAACTCCTAGTGACCGAAAATTTCCCCAAGATGCTTGCTTAAATGTTTTTAGACGATGCCTTTGTCAAGGGTAACCTTTAAAAAGGTTTAGAATTTTGTTGGGGGCCTTATGTTTTGATTACGGGATTCGGACATCTCCAAACCGTTTTTAGGGTGGTCGTAGCCTTTTAGGTTTAGGAACTGCCTAGTAGGTTTGTTCCTCCGATTTTGATAATCCGAACCACCCGAACATGTCGCAAACGACGGTCCCCAAGTGGAGGTAGCATTTTGGGATCGGATAAGGGTGTCCCTTTGGCTCGATAGTCCCCGAGTAGGAATATCCCTTAGGCTCGCTACTTTTAAGAAGCAAAAGTGCATATTAGCAAGGCAGAAACTTTCTTTCATTTCTGTATGTAACGTATAAGATTGTAAGCATGTAAAACCTCGTATTATGGCTAAGGTGGCCTATGCGGGCACGGTTCACTTAACCGTTTGGCCCTTATAATAAACCCAAATCACCGAGCCTAGACTGTTCAAGCACAAAGTTTCCTTCCTTGCTAAAAATATTGACCCGAGAGTGATGTCCCCTAGTATTCGAGGTCGATCTCGAGAGGGCTCAGATATTGTTGATGTGATCATTGACTCCAATTTAAAATCGGTTTTTAATGCTAGTTAGCACGATTTATTGTTGCCTTGTTAAAAACCTTCTCGAAAAACTCATTCGGGACAAAACCGGTTCAAGGAAAAAAGAGTGCAACACGTGCTTTCAGACCTAACATCCACATTTTCCTTTGGCTGTTACCTGCAAGTGTTAGTCCGATTTCGTAAAACAAAGTGAATGAAATCGTACCTTAGTAGTAGTATCGTTTAAAGTGCATCACGTTCCAGTTGTTCGGTAGATGTGCACCATTTCCAGCTTCGAGTTTGTATGAACCTTTACCGGTAATACCGATGACTCGATATGGACCTTCCCAATTCGGTCCTAGCTTCCCTTCATTTGGGTTCCGGGTGTGCAGTATTACTTTTATTAACACCAAGTCCCCACTATTGAAGTGTCCAAGGTTGGATCTTCGATTGTAGTATCTTTCTATCTGATGTTTCTGGGCGGCCAACCAGACTAGGGAGGCCTCACGCCTCTCATCCAATAGTTACAGGCTCGTGCTCATGGCCTCACCATTTGATTCTTCGGTCGCATATCAGAACCTGAGGCTCGATTCTCCCACCTCGACCAGTACCAGCACTTCGGCACCGTAGACCAACGAAAGCGGAATGGCCCTGGCACTAGATTTTTAGGTCGTATGGTATGCCCAAAAGACTTCGGGCAAACTTTCCTTCCATTTCCCTTTGGCATCGGTCAACCTTTTCTTAAGGTTTTGGAGTATAGTCTTGTTCGTAGACTCCACATGTCCGTTCCCACTAGGGTGATAGGGTGTTGACAATATCTTTTTGATCTTATGATCCTCGAAAATTTGCTTACCTTGATGCCGATGAATTGATTCCCGTTATCACATACTATCTCGGCCAGTATACCGAATCGGCATATTATGTGGTCCCAAATAAAGTCGATAACTTCTTTTTCTCGGACCTTCTTGAACGTTTAAGCTTCGACCCACTTAGAAAAATAGCCAGT
Organism: Nicotiana tomentosiformis; assembly: GCF_000390325.3. NCBI lineage: Eukaryota > Viridiplantae > Streptophyta > Magnoliopsida > Solanales > Solanaceae > Nicotiana > Nicotiana tomentosiformis. The sequence continues at coordinate 43,789,276 of NC_090820.1, forward strand.
CATAAAAAGTATAAATTGAGCCTTACCGGGTGCCCACGGCAGGGGACCAATAATGTCTATTCCCCATTTCATGAACGGCCAAGGTGACAGGACTGAACTCCCCAGGTTGATGGATCATGGGTGCATGCCTCTGACAGTCGTCGCATCTCCGTACAAAGTGCTTCGCATCTTTCTCCATGTCGATCCAGTAATAGCCGACTCTGATTATCTTACGAACCAAAGATTCTGCCCCCGAATGGTTTTCGCATGTGCCTTCGTGAACTTCCCTCAAAACATATTTTGTGTCTCGTGGCACCAAGCATATGGTGAGTGGGCCATCGAATATTCTTCTGAACAAAGTACCTTCAGATAAGCTAAACCTGGCCTCCTTCGGGCGCAGAGCTCTCAATTCTTTAGGATCCAAGGGCGTCTTACCAGTCTTCAGGTAGTTTATATACTTGTTTCTCCAGTCCCAAGTTAAATTTGTAGACTTTATTTCGGCATGGACTTCTTCTACTACCGTTATTATGAGTTGTACGACCGTTCCTGAGCCGAAATCATCGTCATCAACTGATGATCCCAAGTTAGCCAGAGCATCGGCTTCGCTATTTTGATCTCGAGGTACGTGTTGTAAGGTCCATTCCTTGAATCGATGTAGTGTTACCTATAATTTGTCCAAGTACCTTCGCATTCGTTCCTCTTTTACTTCGAATATTCCGTTCACTTGATTTACCACAAGGAGGGAGTCGCACTTAGCTTCAACTACTTCGGCCTCATACTCGGCCTCATTGTTAATCAATTTTACAATTTTAATAGATTGCCTAACTACGTTACCCGTAGGCGGCTTCAACACGATGCTGAGTTCGGACCCCTTTGCGTTTGAGGCACCGTCCGTAAAGAGGGTCAAGATTCCCGAGAAAGTCCCCGAGGTTAACAACAATTCCTTTTCAACTTCGGGTATTAAGGCTGGCGTAAAGTCAGCCACGAAGTCTGCCAAAATTTAAGATTTGATGGTGGTTCGGGGGTCGATATTCGATATCGTACCCGCTAATTTCTATGGCCCATTTGGCCAATCGGCTCGAGAGGTCGGGTTTGTGAATTATGTTCCTTAGTGGGTAAGATGTTACGACACAAATGATATGGCATTGAAAATATGGCTTCCACTTTCTGGAGGCGCTTAGTAAAACGAGCACCAATTTCTCTAGGTGAGGGTACCTTGTTTCGGCCTCGCCTTGAGTCCAGCTAACATAATAGATAGGAAATTGTGTACCTTCCCCTTCCTGGACTAAGACTTTACTTACTGCTATCTCAGATACCGTTACGTATGGGTACAGTTACTCGTCCGCCTTCGGAGTATGAAGCAAGGGTGGACTCGAAAGGTACCGTTTGAGTTCTTCCAAAGCTTTTTAGCACTCCGGGGTCCACGAAAAGTTATTCTTCTTATTCAATAACGAGAAGAACCAATGGCTCTTATAGGAGGACCTTGATATGAACCGACCCAGAGAGGCTATGCACCTGGTTAGCCTCTGAACGACTTTGACATTGTCCACCACGGTGATGTCTTCTATAGCTTTGATTTTGTCGGGATTGATCTTGATCCTTCGGTTGGACACCATGAATCCAAGGAACTTCCCAGACCCAAACCCAAATGCGCATTTCTCCGGGTTCAGCTTCATATTGTATTTCTTCAGTATGTTGAAGGTTTCCTGCAAATATTCCAAATGGTCCTCTGCTCACAGGGACTTAACTAACATTTCATCAATGTAAACCTCCATTAATTTCCCTATTTTTTCTTCGAACATTCGGTTTACTAGGCATTGATAAGTTGCACCAGCATTCTTTAGTCCAAACGGCATTACGGTATAACAATAGGTACCAAACTTAATGATGAAGGAAATTTTTTCTTGATCGCCCAGGTCCATCCGGATTTGGTTATACCCGGAGTAGGCATCGAGAAAGCTGAGTATCTCATGAGCTGCTATTGCATCGATCATGCGATCGATGTTAGGCAAAGGAAAATAATCCTTGGGGCACACCTTGTTCAAGTCTTTGTAATCTACGCACATTCTTAATTTATTTTCCTTTTTAGGTACTACTACTATGTTAGCCAACCAATCTAGGTACTTAACTTCCTGAATGGAACCTATCCTAAGGAGTTTGGATACCTCGTCTTTGATGAACGCATGCTTGACTTTGGACTGTGGCCTCATTTTCTATTTAACCGGGTGGAACTTCGGATCCAAGCTTAGCTTATGAGTGGTTACTTCTAGTGGGATCCCTATCATATTTAGATGGGACCAAGCAAAATAATCCATGTTATCTATAAGTAATTTAATGAGTTTTTTCCTGAGCTCGGGAGTCAACCCCGTGCTCAGGTATACCTTCCGATCGAGCAAGTGTTTGATCAATATGACCTGCTCCAGCTCCTCGATTGTCGACTTGGTGGCATCGGAATTGTTAGGGGCGATGAATGACCAAGGAGCTCTGTAATCATCATTTTCACTTGCCTCTTGCTTCTTCGGTTCGGTCGGGGCCGGTGTCAGTGATTGCTATTTAGTTTCTTCCTTCCTAACCGACTATGGGTTCTTTGATGTCGAGAGTGCGGGCATCATGATCACCTTCGACCGCGAACATTTCTTTTGCGGCTGGCTTCTCTCCGTAAACTATCTTGATCCCTCCCGGTGTGGGGAACTTTAATGCCTGGTGTAGTGTCGAGGGTATTGCCCCCATGTTATGAATCCATGGCCTTTCGAATAGAGCATTATATCTCATATCCCCTTTGATCACATAGAACTTCATTTCCAGAATATTTCTGGCGGTGTTCACTGGTAGGGTTATCTCCCCTTTAGTAGTTTCACATGCCATGTTGAATCCGTTTAAGACCCGGACTGCAGGAACTATTTGGTCTTGTAGACCCAGCTGCTCTACGACCCTCAATCTGATGATATTGGCCGAGCTACCTGGATCAATCAACACACTCTTAACTCGAGATTTATTTATGAGTACAGAAACTACCAGTGCATCGTTATGCGGTTTGCACGTTGCCTTCAGCTTATTCATCGTTGAAAGAGATAGTCCTCTCCGGCATATAATCTTTAGTTCATTTTTCCCTTGTAATGGACACCTTAGTGCGCTTCAGCATTGGCCCCTGGGGGACGTCAACTCCTCCAATGATCATGTCCATGACGTGCTGAGGTTCCTCTTGCTCGGTTTGTTTGTTAGAATCCCTATTCCTGAAGTAAATTTTGGCTCGATCACTCAGAAATTCCCGGAGGTGCCCGTTATTGAATAACCATGCTACTTCTTCTCTTAGCTGTCGGTAGTCTTCGGTCCTATGGTCGTGAGTGTCATGATACTTACACATCGGGTTAGGGTCTCTTTCGGAAGGATCGGACTACAATGGCCGAGGCCACTTAGTATCTTTGATGCGTCCGATGGCAGATATGATGCCGGCAGCATCGACGCTAAAGTTGTATTCCGATAACCTCGGTGCCTCCCTGGCCCCGAGTGTCCTATCAAAACTATTTTTTCTCACGAGCCCCCGACCATTATGACCTCAATCGGTTCTTTTTTCATTCCTCGCAAGGTTATGTCCGGATCCGCTGCGCCCTTTGATCTCCGCTATACGGTTGATATCGATCTCTGTTTGATCTTGATTCATGATCGAAGACTCTTTTAGACCTGTCATTAGTTTTGATGGGATACACACACCCATAGGGGGTCCGAGCTGATCATCCTCGACTCTGATTTTCGATTGGTACCTGTTATGGATGTCAGCCCAAGTTACCGCCAGGTACTCTACCAAATTCTATTTCAGGTGTTATGAAACCAAGGAGTGTTGGGGGTTGAATCCTTGAGTGAATGCCTGAACGGCCAATCATCTGCAACCAGAGTTAAGTCCATTCTTTCCATTTGAAACCACGATATGAATTCCACGAGCATTTCGTTATCTCTTTGTTTCACCTTAAAGAGGTTCGATTTTCTAGTCTGACTTTCATGGCCCCAACATGAGCTTTTACGAAGTCATCTACAAGCATAGAAAATGAATCAATGGAATTAGGGGGCAGGTTGTGATACCATATCATTGCACCTTTAGATAGGGTTTGTCCGAACGTTTTCAGCAGAACCGACTCGGTTTCATCATCTTCTAAGTCATTTCCCTTGATGGCACACGTGTAGGAGGTCACGTGTTCATTTGGATCCATGATCCCATTATACTTTGGAATTTCGGGCATAAGGAACTTCTTTGGGATTGGTTTCGGAGTTGCGCTCGGAGGGAAAGGCTTTTGGACAATTTTTTTGGAATCCAGGCCTTTCAATATCGGGGGTGCTCCTGGAATTTGATCAACTCTGGAGTTATAGGTCTCCATTTTTTTGTCGTTGGCTTCGATTTTCTTTTCTCCCGATTCCACTCATTTTGTCAGATCCTCAAGCATCTTTAGTATTTTGGGTTTGGTCTCGGGCTCAACTTCACCCAGCCTTTCTGTGGATGGTTCATATTTGCGGGCGTTTTCCCGGGATAGTTCGGGCTCAACTCTGCTGGGGGCACGGCTATGGTTCTGCAACTGGGCTATCGCCGCTTGTTAAGCTTGTAACATTTCTAGAATCACTCGTAAATTGATCTCTTCGCCGTCGTGTTCACCTCGGGCTATCGATCAGGCTCCCCGCGAATATTGTTTTCGGGGTCGGTAGGGAAGTTTGAGTCAATGGCCACATGTGAGTTGACATCGATTGGGTACGCGACCGGAACTCCGTTGGAGTCAACAGGAGGCACCTAGTTGTCGGGCACTACATTATTGTTCTCTCCACGGTGGCCAGACTCAGCATTGACGTTCAAGTGAGTAGATTGAGAGTTTGACATTTTTAATTTGACCTGAAATTAAAATTGCAAAGAACAAGTGTAAAACAGAGTACGTTATGAAAATTTGTATCAAATTACTAATATTATCCCTAGCCCCACGGTGGGCGCCAAGTTGTTTACCATTAAAAACGGATAACAATTAAATTTATATGTGGTTTTAAGGATATGTGGACTAATTCAATATAAGTGATTAATGATGTTAGATTAAGCAAATGAAATCTGATGATAAATGACCAAACCAATAATAAGAATGAATTCGGACTCGGTTAATGTCTCAATAAGGAACCTGCCTTCGATTCCGAGCTTGCACTTATGAAGAACTTAAGAACAAAAATAAGAACTTTGAATAACAGAGAGAATAGAAGTAAATTGCCTTGGTGTGCATATTACAATGTATCCTAGGAATAATAAGCTTCCGCCCTTTATATAGTAGGGGAGTTTTACCCTAAGTACAATTCTAAGAAAGGTAAAATCTTCAGTTTCGCTAATCACTGATTTTCTGCCGATACGGGCCGAGATTCACGCCGTGATATCCGGTTGGGCACGGACATCACGACCATTTGTTAGTCGTGCACAACTGTTTGGTAATGCTCTCCGAAGTCTTGAGGCTCGAACTGAAGATGTGGTCCCGATACCCCCGAGGACGGATGTTTTTCTCGAACTCCGATACGAGAGGCTATTCACTTTGACTCTGATTCCTTATGGTCACGTTCCTGCTTCGTCTGCCTCACCGGGAAACCGAGGTGCTCAGTGGGCTCGATTTTACCCGTATACACTTATTATTGTATTCTTGTGACTCATTGATAGGTTTACAAAATTTAGATAGGCCTGAAAATAAAGGAAACTCTACCAAATTATTTGGAAATTTTTGAAGTTAATCAAATTTCGAGGCCTTAATTAAGAGTTGAAAGTGAAAATAAGAGTTAAGGAAGTATTGACCTAAAGTCTAGGACAACTTGTGAACATAATGATAAACTACAAATGTTATTTCGAGGATGAATGATTCTAACGGTGGGGGAATGTATCGCTCCGAAAAAATTTAAAGTGTTTAAAATTCATTAATATCAAGTGCTAAATGCGTCGTTTTCATGGTAACAAGAGCTAATAAATATAACATCATCATATGAAAATAAAAGTATCTGTAGGACATGTTTTGAGCATATTAAGTATGTTTAGAAGTTGAAAAAAATAGTTTGAACCAGTTGGAAGTATTAAGTAGAAAAGATGTCCAAAGTCCCACATAACCTAACTTTGAGCGAATATAACTCTCAAGTTATAAAAGAGTTGTTCCGTAGTTTATGACTCTAAATTGTAGTTCTTCGAGTCTGCTTTTTAACGTTGTAAACCGTTTATCAATTCGACCTCTGTACAAAAAGCTATGGAGCATTTTACTAAAAGGTATATGATAAGATACAAAATAATCAACGCGAAGTACAACTCACTGTAACAGCTTGGCTGTATAAAAGTAGTGGCGTGCAACCTCATTTCTTTTGAGAAATTTTGAGTTGAGGTTTCGGATAAAGTTAAAGATTAAGCATGGGACAAGGTCTACTAATCAAGATCGGTTTTAGAGTACTTTTAAGTTAATTGCTACTCTTAAATACTAGTATTAATATTATCTTTAAAATTCTTTAAAGTTATTCAAGAATACCAAAATTTTCAAACTTTATATTTTTTGAGGAAAAAATTCAAGAAAATAATACCAACAACTCAAACTCGTTTATCATGAGTAGTCAAAAATATTTGGAACGTTTGTTTATAACATTATTGGCCCCAAAGAATATTATAACATTATTGTTGAACTAGTTAAAGGTGAAAACTAAGATTCACCTAAATTGGAGGATTATGTAAATTTTTAAAATTAAACCTAAGTATAAATTACTTAGATGAATTAAATGATGTTGCTATGAGTTGTTTGTAATGGGAAAACAAGTTCTTGACTCAAGATTGAAGGTGATTAATGAAGATTTCACCTAGAATAAGTACTTGAGAATTTGGTTAAATTTAAAGAACACTAGAATAGTTTGATTGATGAACTTATGGGTTGTTATTGATTCATACTATGTAGTTTTATGTTGTTGATGTCGTTTGGTTATCAATTGGACCGTAGGAGCTAACAATTGTTAATAAAAGAGTGATTTTGAGGTATGTCGAGATTTTAAATATTTTACGTGTTTTTAGATATTTCATGTCTTTAAAAGATTAAGCTAAATGAGATTCCATGTACGTGCAGGAGAAGCTTGCATGGTTTGCTCCATGATTTAAAATAATGATTAACTTAGCATAAACTACTAATTAAGTGCTAAAAACGATAAGAAGCTTGACGTTCCTTATATGAACTCAGGGGCGGCCCGACCATAAAGCAAGTGAAGCACTTGCTTTAGGCCCCAAAAATGTAAGAGCCCCAAAATTACTATTTCTCTATATATAGTAGTATATTATTTATATAATTATCTCTTAATATTAATAAATTTATTTTTTTATTGTCATATTAATTTTTGATAACTCGATTTCTTCCTCTAATTAATATAACAAATAGTTTTCTGTCAATCTTATTTTACTTTTTTACTTAATTATATTTCTCTATTCATTAGTTGGTCACGTAACTATATCTAATAATCTAACTTAATATTTATTTTTCTTACATAAATTATACTCTCCGTCCCAATTTATATAAAAGTGTTTGACTGGACATGGAGTTTATGAAATAAAGGAAGGCTTTTGAAACTTGTAATCTTAAATAAATCATTGAAATTTGTGGGCTAGAAATCATCTCATTAATGGTAAAATGAAAAATCTAAAGTTGAATTGTTACCAAATATAGTAAGGGACTTACTAAAAAAAAGGAGTCACTTGAGTTGGGACGGAGGAAGTATGTTGGGTTCTCCCATTTCAGTTATGATGCAATCAATATTAAATTCATTTAATTTTTTGTACTTTATAAAACTAAGTTCTCATTTTTTTTAATTCTACATCCTCACTTGTCTAATTTTTTAAAAAATGATATATATATATATATATATATATATATATATATATATTAAGTTCTCTTATTAAGGCTTTGCTTTAGACCTCAGATTATGTTGGGTCGCCCCTGTATGACCTAAACGACTTAACTTTAATAAGTTGTGATATTTAGATATTTCTTCACTTTGTTGATGATAAAAATTCATGGCTCACTTTTGAATGATGATTAATTCTCTTTCCTTATTTTAATTAAAGTTATGAATCCAATCACTTGATTGAAAGAACAAGAATTTTGGTAGAGAGTCATATTAAATGAATTGATTGATTGTCGTGCCATAAAAAATATAGACGTAAGGGCTATGTACCCTATTATGGTACCATTAAAAACATAGACGGAAGAATTATATACCCTACTACTGTACCATTGAAACATAGATGGAAGGGCTATGTATTATATTATTGTACCATTGAACAAACAGATGCAAAGGGCTATGTGCTTGTTTGCCATGCAGTTGAAACACAGACGTAAGGCGCTGTGTATTTTATTATTGTACTAGTATATTATTATGGTTTGCTCGATGTAAGTTGGTAGGCAATGGGTGTCAATCACGACATAATCTATTTTGGGGCGCGACAATAAATTAGGACAGACGGAGTAATATATAAATATCTGTCAATGGGATCTTTACACAAATAGATAGTTGATTTTATTGTTTATTTTTTTTAACTGATACACACAAATTATATATTATTTATACTTAGTTATACACATATTATATAAATATATATAATATATTTATCGGTTATTTTTAGTTTAAATAATTGGGTTGACTGATATTTAGGTTAATCTTTCCTTTTTAATTGTACGCCTAAACTTTATTACGATATTATGATCGCTTATATTTGTTTAAAGTGTAACTAGTTTTAGTGTATGTGTGTTGCACGTATATATCGTGTCAAATAATAAAAAAATATTATATCCAAAAATAAATTAAGTAAAATAGCAATTGACGTCAATAGATGCAATACTATATTCATTTAGTTCAATTACTATAATTATATATATGGTTGTAATGGTTGGTTCAAATACTTAATGTTTTCTGAACCTGCAAATTATAAGTTAGTTTATTAGTTATATATCATATATATAATTATTGATGAGCTTCTTGGTGGATGTTTTTGTTCATAGGTTTGGTCGCCATAACCGAAATTCTTGTTGCCCAACCTACAACAAATAGAATGTACATTGATAAAATAAAAAAAGGAAAACTTAGCATAAAAAAACTTAGCGTCATTGTTTCTTCTTTTATTTAATAATTGTCACGACCCAAAATTCAACTAGCCGCGATAGCACCTAACTCAACCCGTTAGGCAAGTCAATTTATAAATTTCTGATTCAAATAATATTTAACTTACTCTAATATACACTTCCCAAGGGTTGGTAGTACAAATCATGAGCTTCTAAAATTAGAATTTACAAAACTTGTGTGAAATAAAAATACATCATCTGTCTGAAATATACATGAACAGATTAAAAATTCTAAAGCTACCATGAACAAGAGGCAGCAATGGTTGGAACGCAGGTACATCTTCAGATCCAACTCCCGTCGTACGCAGCAACATCAGCATCAAAAATCTGCACGCAAGGTGTGCAGAAGTGTAGTATGAGTACAACCGACCCCATGTACTCAATAAGTAACAAACCTAACCTTAGGTTGAAAGTAGTGACGAGTTGAAACAAAGGTCAGCGTACAACACCAATAACCAGTAACAGTTCATAATAATATAATGAAAGTAACACCAGTAATAACGCAACAATAAAATGCTCAGCTCATATACAATTCTGGAAAAAAAAAATCTTTTCAAGTATAACATTAAAACTCAAATCTTTTGCCGAAAATCACCAAAAATATGAGTAAGTCTGAAATCTGTGATTTTTGTCAAAAACTTTAACGACAGATAGGAAATTTCATTACCAGATGGCATGAGGAAAAATACTTCTCTATGCCTACATATCAAGTATGCATGTCTAATGCAATGCAGCAGAGTGATGAACTCATGTACTCACACTCTTAGAGTACTCAATCTCACTGTCTCGCATTTCTACTCATCACACTCAATATTCAGTACACTCAGTCACTCGGCACTCTACAGGGCAGATCCAACCCAAATATAAATGACAACTTGCACATAGTCACTCAGTATTGTATATGGTCAATCCAGCGCATGGAAGATCCATCTCAAATATATATATATATATATATATAAAACTTACATTCAGTCACTCAGTATTGTACAGGGCCAATCCAGCCCACAGAACTCCATCCCAAATATAAATAAATAAATAAATAAATAAGATAACTCCATGCCCTCGTAAGTCCATCTCAAATATAAATAAATAAATAAATAAGACAACTCCATGTCCTGAGAAATCCATTCCAAACATAAATAAATAAGGCAACTCTATACCCTAGGAAATTCATCCCAAATATAATGTCATTTGCGCTCACTGTGGGGGGTGCAGACTCCGGGGGGCTCCTTCAGCCCAAGAGCTATAATAAGTCATTTAGGCATGCTACGACGTGCAACCCGATCCCATAACAATAAAGCCTATAAGGTCTACTGCGGCGTGCATCCCGATCCATATAATAATAAAGTATATAAAGCCAATATGGACTATTGCGGTGTGCAGCCCGACCCCATAAATATCCTCACAATCAGACCCCCGGCCTCACTAAGTCACCAATCTCTTCGGTCTCTAAGGCTCACAATGTCATAAAACTAGCCCAAAATGATGATATGATGAATCAATATTTAGTAACAGAGATTGAGAGATGATATGAAATAAATGAACATGACTGAGTAGGAAATTACAATTTAGACAAACGGTCATCTTTAAATTTAATAATTATTTATGTATTATGAAACCTCAAATAGTACTATTCATCATTCCTCACTTGCGTGTGCAGTCTGTATAATTTTTCGAAAAGTTTTTATGTGAAAAATTTATTAAAATATGAAATAGAGCTTTAAAACTCAATTAAGTTGACTTTGGTCAATATTTTTAGCAAACGAACCTCGATCAGTAAATTGACAGTTTTCGTAGGTTCGTATCGTGATTTGGGACTTGGGCGTATGCCCGTAATTTAATTTGGAGGTCCCTAGCTCAAGTTATGGTCATTTAACGGAAACTGGAAATTTAAAAGCTAAAGATTTCCAAAGTTTGACTGCGAATTTGACTTTTTGATATTGGGGTCGGAATCCGATTCTGGAAATATGAATAGGTCTGTTATGTTATTTATGACTTGTGTGCAAAATTTGAGGTCAATCAGACTTGATTTGTAGGTTTCGGCATCCAATGTAGAAGTTGAAAATTCTTAAGTTCCTTAAGCTTGAATTGGGGTATGATTCGTAGTTTTAGCGTTGTTTGATGTGATTTGATGTCTCTACTAAGTTTGTATGATGTTTTAGAACTTGTTGGTGTGCCTCGGGTGGATTCCGGATGGTTAACGGATCAAATTTTTTACTTAAAGAACTTCTGGTGTTATCGCCCCTGTAGATTTTAGACCGCAGGTGCGAGCTCGCAGAAGCGGCCCACGCATCGCTGAAGCGGGAAAAAGGGGGAAGGGGCAGTCTTGTGCATAAGCGAGTCCGCATAAGCAAGCGAGCCCGCATAAGCGACCCCAATTTCTGCAAAAGCGGAACCGCAGATGCGGTCAAGTGTCCGCAGATGCGAAAAAGCCTGGATAGAACCCATAAAATCGGAAGTTAACCTTTTTTACTCATTTTTGAGTTTTGAGTCTCGGATTTAGGTGATTTCAAAGGGATTTTTCACGACTTTGAATTGGGTAAGTGTTCCATAACCAAAAGTGATTATATTTCATAAATCAATGTCTATATTCATCATTTATTTTGAATTTAGATGGAAGAAATTAAAATTTTTGTAAAACTTTCCAAAAATGAAGATTTAAGATTCGAAGGTCCATTTGACATCGGAATTTGATAATTTTTGTATGATTGGACTCGTCTCAGAACGACTGTTGGGATTTCGTAAGTTTTTCCGAGATTCGAGACGTGGGACCCACTGTTATTTTTAGATGAATTTTGAATTTTAATCCGAAAAATTAGTAAACTCATATGGAATTAATTTCTACGATTTGTATTGAGTATATTGAATTGTTTAAGACTATATTTGAGGATTTCGGACACGAATTTGCGAGGCAAATTGGAATCTTGAATTTGGTTGCAAAGCGAGGTAAGTGTCATGGTTAACCTTGACTTGAGGGAGTAGAATTTATTTGTCTATTTGTTACGTGATTTAGTATGTGGGTACAACGTATATGTGAGGTGATGAGTACTTATGCATTGTGGTTGAGTCAAAGTGTGATGACACGATAGGTCATCTTATGTTTTAAAACTTAATTCTGTACTTTGAAGCCTCAAATATCTCATGTTATCCCTTTTCGGTTTGCGTGCGCAGTCTGGGTGTTTTTTCGGAAAGCTTTTATGTTAAAATAAATTGATAAAAAAATATAAAATTTCTGCCTTAAAAGTCATTTGAGTTGATTTTGGTCAATGTTTTGAGCAAATGGGCTCGGATCCGTATTTTGACGGTCCCGGTGGGTTTGTGATTTGGGACTTGGGCGTATGCCGAGAATCAAATTCGGAAGTCCCTAGCTCGAGTTATCGCATTTTGTTGAAATTTGAAAGTTTAAAGGCTTAATGAATTTGAAATGTTTGACCCATAGTTGACTTTTTGGATATCAGGTCCGTATTTTGGTTTCGAAATGCGGTATAGGTCCAATATCATATTTATGACTTGTCTGTGAAATTTGGTGAGAAACGGAGTTGGTTTCACGTGATTCGAACGTCCGGTTGTGAAAATAGAAGTTTCAAAGTTTTCATGAAAATTTCATTTTATTTGGTGTTCAATTCACAGTTCTAGGTGTTATTTTGGCGATTTGATCGCGTGAGCAAGTTTGTATGATATTTTTAGACTTGTGTGCATGTTTGGTTTGGAGCCCCGAGGGCTCGGGTGAGTTTCGGATAGGCTACGGGGTGAATTGGACTTAGAATAATTTGATGTTTTTGATGCAGCTGGTTTTCTGGTGTGTTGTGCTTCGCGATCGCGAAGCCATTCTCGCGATCGCGAAGGGGATCTGAGTTAGGGGAGGATTTTACACTACGCGAACGCGAGACTATGGTCGCGAACGCGGAGCAATGGGGGATTGCTCTATGCGAACGCGACATGTCATACGCGAACGCGTAGCGTTAGCTAGGCTAGGCAGGAGACTTGAGGTTACACTATGCGAACGCGGGTCTTGTCTCGCGAACACGGAGGTCAGGGGAGGCTAAACCTTCATGAACGTGTGTAGCCTCTTGCGATTGCGTAAGCCTAACATGCACTGCTCTTCGCGAACCCGTCAGTGTTCACGCGAAAGCGATGAAAACTGACGCCCAGTGTTAAAACAGTCCCAATTACGGGATTTTTGCCATTCCTTCAAAATTTCAAAACTAGAAGACCTAGAGGCGATTTTCCTAAAAGATTTCCTTCCTCAATTTGTCGGTAAGTGATTCTAACCTACTTTGTTTCAATTACCCATTACATTTCATGAGTTTTTAACCTAAAATCTAGTATTTTTATGGTGGAAATTGGGGGTTTGGGTAGAATTAGAGATTTTTGTAAATTGGGATTTAGACCTCAAATTGAGGTCGGATTTCAAAACAAGTTACATAACCGAGCTCGGGGGTGAACGAGTACTCGGGTTTTGGTCCGAATTTCGGGTTTGGGCCAAGCTGGTCCGGGAGTTTACTTTTGTTGACTTTTTCAATAATGACCAAAATTGAATCTTTTGCAATTATGAGTAATTCCTAAGGCTTAATTTGAATAGTTTGATTGGTAATTTGCTAGATTCTATTGGTTCAGAGGCTTGTTTGAGAGGCAAAGCTGTGATTTAGCTTTGAGTAAACTTTTGGAGCGAGGTAAGTGTCTTGCCTAACTTTATTGAGAGAATATTTCCTATTATTTGACATTTGTTTTGCTACATGCGGGGGTGATACATATATAAGGTGACGAGCATATATGCATGTGCCAGGGTTAACCATGCTCGGGGGTAAATTATATTATAAATTGTATCTTGTAGAATCACGTGACCTTCTTGCTTCATGCCTTACTTGGCTCCTAGATACTAAGAACATAGTATTAAATGTTAGAAACTAAGATTTAGCTTATTATAACTTGATCAAATTCGATGAAATTCTTAGAATACATTGGTGTGTTTAATTCGGTCTTTTGTATGCACAATCATTAATACATTGTTATGGCCGATATTCTTGAGATACTAGATTCTATACTTGTGTTGTAGATCATTTGTGAGATTTGTTGGAATACTTGAATAATAAGGTTCTTGCAGTTTTATTGAACTATTATTGGCTTGGAAAGTTGTGATTGGGATTCATTTGGAATATTCGTTTAAACACTCTCCTTGACGTTATTTATACTTCCTCTCTTGTTTTTCATTGATATACATATGCTGGTAAGGAAGAGTGTAAAGCACGAAAGGTGATGTCGTGACTTTGTTTGTACATTATCATGTGAGGGAGAGTGTAAATCACGAAGGGTGATGTCGTGCCATATTATTGAGAGTAAAAAACATGAAGGGTGATGTCCTACCATATTATTGAGAGTAAAAGCACGAAGGGTGATACCGTGCCATATCATTTGTGAGTAAAAGCACGAAGAGTGATGTCGTGCCATGTTATGTGAGTAAAAGCACGGAGGGTGATGTCGTGCCATTGCATTTATATTATCATGCTTTTATGTTATTGCGAGTTCATGGCACGAAGGGTGTTTCTGTGCAAGTGAGGACGAGGGACATGCATTATATTGTGATATCCTTTTTCTTGCAGATATCTTCATGTCCTTACCTTGACTTGTCAATGTCATACTTACGGTTCTTATGTGACTTGTCGTTAAAGCCATGTTCTTGTTCTTTATCTTATTTGTTATTGTGACATTCATGCCTTCTACTTGCTTAACTTGTAAATATCATACCTATTTCCTGCTATTATAATTGCATCCATGACATATTTGTTTTGTTGCACTTAGGTATAAGTCTTCTTCTATGTTAGTCATTCATGTCTCTACTTGTTAACTTATAAAGATCATGTGTCCCCTTTCTTATTTGCTATATCTATCCTCATGCCTCCACCATTCTAGTTAGTTGAAGTTACAGTACTTTTCCTAATTGTTGTCATTACCTTTATGCTTTCCGCCAAGTCTGTTACTAATGTCATTATGTGCATTCTCGTTCATTATTACTACTTGTGTATTTCCTGCTTTATCATTTCTGTTATTGGTATTTCTGCGCTTCGATTTGTACTGTTTTACGCATATTTGGTGAGGATGAGATAAATGCACGAAGGGTGTTACCGTGCCGTTGAATTTTATATCTTGAGTGTTTCTCTCACACTATAAAAGTTTTAAGGTGATTATTGTGGGTCATTGGGTTTTGCTCTAAGGAAAGGATTGGTCAAGATATTGGAAACTATTGGACTGTGATCTCTTCAAGTACTCTATTATTGCATTATACATTCATTCTTATGCTCTATTCTGTTATGCTGTAGTATAGTTCTATTGTTAGTTATATTACAAATTTTATCAGTGAGCATCTTTTAACTAAAAAGCCTTGTCATTACTTCGACGAGGTTAGACATAATACTTACTGGGTACATGGGGTCGGTTGTACTCATACTACACTTCTGCACCTTGTGAGCAGATTTTTGGAGCGGAGCTGCTGGTGATGTCGGGAGCTGACCCTGAAGATGTTCATGCATTTCGGATATAGCTGTCACTCGTCCTTGGTAGTTTTAGAATTTGTTAATCTTTTTATGTAACATTCAAGCAGATCGTGTAAACTATTTGTATCAATTTTGTAAATTCCAAGTCTTAGAAGCTCATGATTTGTACTACCAGTTCTTGGGTTAATTTGTAAAAATTCAGATAATTCTTTCTTATTTTCCTACAATTTCATTTGGATTGTATTGACTTTTAGTTAGCTTACCTAGCGGGTCGAGTTAGGTGCCATCACGACTTGTGATTTTTGGGTCGTGAATGCTGGAGGAATTTATATCATTTTGAATAATTGCTTACTTAATTAAGATATTCCTGTTTAAGTTTATTATTGATTATTTGATCATTATTCATGAAAAATTTATTGATTTATTTATTGTTGAATATGGTGAGAAAGAGTGTGAAAGCACGAAGGGTGATGCCATGCTATCTTTATTATTTATATTATCATTGTCATGGTGAGTAAGAGTGTAAAAGCACGAAGGGTGTTGCCATGTCAATTTTGAGAGTAAAAGAACGAAGGGTGATGCCGTGCCAATTTTCAGAGAGTGTAAAAGCACGATGGGTGATGCCGTGCCAAAAGAGACTTAAAGCACGAAGGGTGATGTCGTGCCAATTATTATTATTCATTTATCAATTTATGGGAGGAATGAGAGTAAAAGCATGAAGTGTGGTGCCGTGCCATTTTCATATTATCAGTTGCTCATTTTACTGTTGAGGAATTAATCGGATGCTAAGTGATAATTTTCCTAATGAAATTATTATACCATCCCCCTTCGTATGTGTCCCTCCCAAATTTATAAAGTGTTGTTTATTATATTTTTTGCTGCTTCGTATTTGTATATACTTGTATAGGTTGTTTACGTGTGTGTCCTGTCATAGCCTCGCCACTACTTCGTCATGGTTAGGCTCAACACTTACGGAGTACATGAGCTCGGTTGTACTCATACTACACTTTGCACTTCTTATGCAGATTTTGAAATTGGTCACAACGCCATACCATAGAGTTGCTCAGATTCAGTTACTCAGAGGAGACTTGAGGTATAATTGCATAGCGTTCGCAGTTCTGAAGTCCCCTTCTATCTTATCTTAGCTGTGTATTATCTTTCAATCAGCTTGAATTATATTCAGGCCATTATTTGTATTATCCTAGTAGCTTGTTCACTTGTGACACCAGATTCGGGGATGTATTTTGATGATTCGGTTGTTGTGGTCTTCCGCACTTTATTTCAGTAATTGAATTCCGCTTAAATTTATTTGTTTAAAAATGGTTAAGATTTTCTAAAGTTGGCTTGCTTAGCAAGTGAAATGTTAGGCACCATCACGGTCCCGACGATGGGAATTTCGGGTCGTGACAGTTGGTATCAGAGCACTAGGTTACTTAGGTCTCTCGAGTCACGAGCAAGCTTAGTAGAGTCTGAAGGATCGGTAAGGAGACGTCTGTACTTATCTTTCAGAGGCTATGAAATTTAGAAACAATGTTACTTCTTTCTTATTTTGTCGTGCGATTTTATTCTATCGTCGATGATTGAACCATTATATTCTTATTCTCTCGTAGATGGTGAGAACACGTAATACATCTACCGACGGACAGGGACCAGATCCCTCGGTGGCAACTATAACCAGGGGTAGAGGTCGAGGCCGAGGTAGTGCTAGAGACCGAGGCAGAGGTAGATCTCAGTCTAGAGCTCGAGCAGCAGCCCCTGTTGTAGAACCTCATGTGGATCTTCAGGATGAGGTTCCAGTTCAGACTGTACCGGTTGGACCAGTTCAAGTCCCGGAATGATTCATAGCTACTCCAGTACTTCAGGACGCTCTAGTCCGTTTGGTGAGTCTTATGGAGGGCATGGCCCATAATGGTACATTTCCAGTGGTACTAGCCATCTCACAGGCTGGAGAAGGAGCACAAACTCCCACTACTCCCGCTCTGGAGCAATTAGCTCCCCAGTATCAGGCTCCAGCAGCCCCGCCAGTTGGGGTAGTTCAGCTAGTTATTGCGGCACAGGCCGGTGATAGGCCCACCATGTCTTCTAAGGCCTTATTGAGACTGGATAAGTTTACTAAGTTCTTTCTAGTTCACTTCAGTAGTACACCTTCTGAGGACCCACAGGATTATCTTGACCACTGCCATGAGGTATTGTGGAACATGGGTATAGTTGAGACCAATGGGGTCGCTTTTGTTGTATTTCAGATGACGGATTCCGTCAAGAGGTGGTGGAGATATTATGCATTGACTAGACCAGTTCGATCACCTACATTGACCTGGGAGTAGTTCTCACGGCTATTTCTAGAGAAGTTCCTCCCTATCACATTGAGAGAGGATTACCGCAGGTAATTTTAGCGTCCACAGCAAGGCAGTATGACTGTTACCCAGTACGAGACTCGTTTTGTGGATTTGGCCCGTCATGCTCTCCTTTTACTACCTATTGATGGAGAGAGAGTGAGGAGGTTTATTGAAGGACTCACTCACCCTATCAGGTTTAGATGGACAAGGAGGCCGGAAGTGAGATTTCCTTTTAGGCGGTTGCTAATGTTGCGAGGAGGATCGAGATGGTTCTTGCACAGGAGAGAGGGAAGGGGTATGATAAGAGGCCTCATCAGTTCGGTGGGTTCAGTGGTGACTTATCTATAGGAATGTGTAATTTTTGTAGAGGCCATCCTCCTAGGCCATTACATTCAGCGCTCCATGCATCCCACGATGCTTCACGTGGTCACGGCCCTTATGTGTCTCATTCCGACCATCTAGCTTATAGTGCACCACCAACTCCTATTAATGCACATCCGATCCGGAGTCATCAGAGTGGTTATCCAGGTCAACATGGCCAGTTCCAGGGTCAGCAGTCATAACAATCGAGGACCTATTATACTTGTGGTGATCCGAGACATATTGCTAGATTTTGCCCTCGGGCATCGGGCAGTTCACAGCAACAGGGTTCTCATGCTATGATTCCAGCACCTGCTGTTCTGCCACCCGCCCAGCCAGCTAGGTGCAGGGGTCAGATAGCTAGAGGTGGAGGTCAGGCCATTAGAGGTGGAGGCCAGCCAATTAGAGGTCGTCCCAGGGACACGGTTCAGAGTGGTGGGGAACATCCCCGATTTTATGCTTTTCCAGCTAGGACTAAGGTCGAGTCATCCGGTGTAGTGATCACATATATTGTTCCAGTTTGCCATAGAGATGCTTTAGTTCTATTTGATCCAGGATCTACTTATTCTTATGTGTCCTCCTATTTTGCTTCATATCTGGTTGTGCCTCGTGATTCTCTGAGTGCTTCTGTGTGTGTCCACACCGGTGGAAGATTCTATTGTAGTAGATCATGTCTATCGTTCATGTGTGGTAACTATTGGGAGTCTTGAGACTAGCGTGGATCTTATACTTCTTGATATGGTAGATTTTGATGTAATCTTGGGTATGGATTGGTTGTCTCCTTATCATGCTATATTGGATTATCATGCCAAACGGTGACCTTAGCCATGTCGGGGTTACCTCAACTAGAGTGGAAATGGACTCTTGGCCATTCTATCATCAAGGTTATCTCTTATGTGAAAGCTCGGCGTATGGTCGAGAAGGGGTGTCTAGCTTATTTGGCTTATATTCATGATCCCGTTGTGGAAGTTCCTTCTATGGATTGAGTTCCAGTTATCCGTGAATTTCCACATGTATTTCTTGCGGATCTACCGGGAATGCCATCCGACAGAGATATTGACTTTTGTAATGATTTAGCTTCGGGAACTCAGCCAATTTCTATTCCACCATACCGTATGGCCCCGCCGGAGTTGAAAGAATTGAAGGAGCATTACAAGACTTGCTTGATCAAGGATTCATTAGACCCAGTGTCTCGCCCTGGGTGCACCGGTACTATTTGTAAAGAAGAAAGATGTCTCTATGCGGATGTGTATAGATTATCGGCAGCTGAACAAAGCCACTATCAAAAACAAGTATATATTGCTAAGAATTGATGACTTATTCGATCAGCTTCAGGGTGCCAAGGTATTTTCGAAGATCGATTTGAAGTCTGGTTACCATCAGTTGAAGATTAGGGCATCTGATGTCCCTAAGACAGCTTTTCGGACTCGGTATGGGCATTAAGAATTCCTAGTGATGTCATTTGGGCTGACAAATTCCCCAGCAACATTTATAGATTTGATGAATCGGGTATTCAAGACTTATTTCCTTTATGGTTGTGTTCATTAATGATATCTTGATTTACTCCACCAATCGAGAGGAGCATGAGTAGCATCTTCGAATTGTGCTTCAGACTTTGAAAAATAATCAATTATATGCAAAATATTCAAAATGTGAATTTTGGTTAGACTCAGTTGCCTTTTTTGGGCATATAGTATCGTCTGAAGGCATAAAAGTGAATCCTAAGAAGATTGAGGTAGTTCAAAATTGGCCTAGACCAACTTCAGCTACAGAGATCCAGAGTTTCCTGGGTATGGCAAGTTATTATCGTCGGTTTGTAGAGGGGTTTTCATCTATAGCATCTCCATTGACCAAATTGACCCAGAAAGGTGCCCTATTCAGATGGTCAGACGAGTGTGAGTTGAGCTTTCAAAAGCTCAAGATCGCTTTGACTACAGCGCCAATGTTGGTATTACCTACAAGTTCAGGATCTTATACGGTATATTGTGATGCATCTCGCATTGGGCTTGGTGCAGTATTGATGCAAGATGGCAGGGTGATTGCATATGCATCACGACAGTGGAAAGTTCAAGAGAAGAATTATAATGTTCATGACTTGGAATTGGCAGCCATTGCTCATGCACTGAAGATTTGGAGACATTACCTTTACGGTGTCTCGTATGAAGTATTTATTGATCATCATAGCTTACAATATATGTTCAAACAAAAGGATCTCAATTCGAGGCAGAGAAGATGGTTGGAGTTGTTGAAGGACTATGATATCACTATTTTGTATCACCCCAAAAAGGCCAATGTGGTGGCCAATGCTTTGAGTAGAAAGGTTTTGAGTATGTGCAGTCTTGCGTATATTCCGATTGGTGAGAGGCCGTTAGCTGCAGATGTTCAGACTTTGGCTAATCAGTTCGTGAGGTTAGATGTTTCTGAGCCCAGTCGGGTTCTAACTTGCATAGTCACTCGGTCTTCTTTATATGAGCGCATCAAAGAACGGCAGTATGATGACCCTCATTTACTTGTTCTTAAGGACACGGTGCGGCACGGTGATGCCAAACAGGTTGTTATGGGGGAATATGGAGTTCTGCGAATGTAGGGTCGTATTTGTGTGCCTAATGTGGATGGGCTTCGTGAATTAATTCTGGAGGAGGCACACAGTTCTAGGTATTCTATTCATCTAGGTACCACCAAAATGTATCAAGATTTACGACAACATTATTGGTGGAGGAGAATGAAGAAGGATATAGTTGCATATGTAGCTCGGTGTCTAAATTGTCAACAAGTCAAGTACGAGCATCAGAGACCTGGTGGTTTGCTTCAGAAGTTAGAAATTCCTAAGTGGAAGTGGGAGCGTATCACTATGGATTTTGTTGTTGGTCTCCCACGGACTCAGAGAAAATTTGACGCAGTTTGGGTCATTGTGGACACGTTGACCAAGTTAGCACATTTCATTCCAGTGGCAGTTACCTATTCTTCAGAGCGGTCGGCTGGAATTTACATTCGTGAGATTGTCCGCCATCACGGTGTGCCCATGTCTATTATTTCAGATCGAGGTACGAAATTTACCTCACACTTCTGGAGGGTTGTGCAGCGTGAGTTAGGCACGTGGGCTGAGTTGAGTACAACATTTCATCAACAGACGGACGGACGGACAGTCCGAGCGCATTATTCAGATATTGGAAGATATGCTTTGTGCTTGTGTTATAGACTTTAGATGTTCATGGGATCAGTTCTTGCCACTTGAGGAGTTTGCCTATAATAACAACTACCAGTAGAGCATTCAGATGGCTCCATATGAAGCATTATATGGGAGGTGGTGTTGTTCGGCAGTTGGCTGGTTTGAACCGGGAGAGGCTTGGTGGTTCGGTACCGATTCGTGGTTTGAATTGGGGTATGATTCGTGGTGTTAGCATTGTTTGATGAGATTTGAGCTCTTGACTAAGTTCGTATGATGTTTTAGGACTTCTTGATGTATTTGGTTAAGGTCCCAGAGGCCGGGTGGATTCCAAATGGTCAACGGATCAAAATTTGGACTTAAGGAAAATTTGAAATTTTGGGCCTTCTGGTGTAATCGCACTTGCGGATTTTAGACCGCAGATGAAAACTCGCAGAAGAGAGCCATGCCTCGTAGAAGCGGACAGGGTGTCGCAGAAGCACGACTGTAGAAGTGGCCCACACATCAGAGTAGCGGGAATAGGGGAAGGGGCAGCCTTGCGCAGAAGTGGATGCTTCTCCGCAGAAGCGAATGCCCTAGGAAATCCATCCCAAATATAATGTCATTTATGCTCACTGTGGGGGGTGTAGACTCCGAAGGGGCTCCTTCAGCCCAAGCGCTATAATAAGCCATTTAGTCCTGCTATGACATGCAGCCCGATCCCATAAAAATAAAGCCTATAAGGCCTGCTGCGGCGTGTAGCCCGATCCATATAATAATAAAGTATATAAATCCAATATGGACTGCTGCGGTGTGCAGCCCGATCCCATAAATATCCTCACAATCAGACCCTCTGCCTCACTCAGTCACCAATCTCTCTAGTCTCTCAAGCTTGCAATGTCACGAAACTGGCCCAAAATGATGATATGATGCATCAATATTTAGTAACAGAGACTAAGAGATGATATGAAATGAATGAACATGACTGAGTATGAAATTACAATTTAAACAACTAATTCAATAGCAATACGACCTCTGTGGGTCTCAATAATAGCATCATATAGTCTCTGCATGATTTTAAACATGATTCTCAGCTCAATTTCTCTAACACATGAAAGTACATGGAAAATACCAAGATTATTTGACTACACAATTCCACAGAATCAATTACGTCACAGTTTCTACGGTGCACACCTGCACGCCCGTCACCTAGCACGTGCGTTACTTTGATGACCCAAAAGATCATCTTTAAATTTAATAATTATTTATGTGTTCTGAAACCTCAAATAATACTATTCATCACTCATCGACTTACGTGTGCAGTGTGTATAATTTTCCGAAAACTTGTTATGTGAAAAATTTATTAAAATGTTTTAAAACTCATTTAAGTTGACTTTGATCAATAATTTTAGCAAACGGACCCACATCAGTGTTTTGACAGTTCCAGTAGCCCTGTATCGTGATTTGGGGACTTAGGCATATGCCCAGAATTTAATTTAGAAGTCCCTAGCTCAAGTTATGGTCATTTAATGGAAACTAGAAATTTAAAGGCTAAAGATTTCCAAAGTTTGACCACTGATTTGTCATTTTGATATCGGGGTTAGAATCCGATTCTGGAAATTTGAATAGATCTGTTATGTCATTTATGACTTGTGTGCAAAATTTGAGGTCAATCAGACTTGATTTGATAGGTTTCGGCATCGAATGTAGAAGTTGAAAATTCTTAAGTTCCTTAAGCTTGAATTGGGGTATGATTCATGGTTTTAGCATTGTTTGATGTGATTTGAGGTCTCGACTAAGTTCGTATGATGTTTTAGAAATTGTTGGTATATTTGGTTGAGGTCCCGGGGCCTCGGGTGAATTCCGGATGGTTAACGGATCGAAATTTGGACTTAAGGAAAATATGAAATTTTGGGCCTTCTGCTATAATTGCACCTGCAGATTTTAGACCGCAGGTGTGAGCTCGCAGAAGCGAGCCATGCCTCGAAGAAGCGGACGGGGTATACCAGAAGTGTGACCGCAGAAGCGACCCACGCATCGCAGAAGCGGGAAAAGGGGGAAGGGGCAGCCTTGCGCAGTAGTGAGTCCACAGAAGCGAGTGTCACGACCCAAAAATCACAAGTCGTGATGGCATCTAACTCGACCCGCTAGGTAAGCCAACTAACAAACAATGCAAGCCAAATGAAATTATAGGAAAGATAGTGAAGGAATATCTGAACTTTACAAATTAACCCAAGAACTGGTAGTACGAATCATGAGCTTCTAAGACTTGGAATTTACAAAGCTGATACAAATAATTACTCAATCTGTTTGAAAGTTACATAAACAGATTCGTAGTCTCTGAAGGATGAGAACCAACTAACAGATTAACAAAATCTTAAGCTACTAAGGACAAGTGGCAGCTATATCCGGAATACACAAACATCTTCAGGGTCAGCTCCTGACATCACCAGCAGCTCCGCTCCAAAAATCTGCACGTAGGGTGCAGAAGTGTAGTATTAGTACAACCGACCTCATGTACCCAGTAAGTATTTTTGTCTAACCTCGTCGAAGTAGTGACGAGGCTTTTTAGTAAAAAGATGCTCACTAATAAATATTTGCACCGAAATCTAGCAATAGAACTATACTATAGTATAACAATATAGAGTACACGAAACGAATGTATAAAACAATAACAGAGTACTAGAAGAGATCACAATTCAACAGTTTTCACTATCTCAACCAATCTTTTCTTTAGAGCGAAACCAATAAACCACAATAGTCACCCCCATAACTTTCATAACGTGAGGAATATAGTCTGATATCAAGTCAATTGCACGGCAACACCCTTCGTGCATTTATCTCATCCTCACCAAATATGCATACAACAGTACCAACCGGATGGCAGAAATATCGATAACAGTAATGACATAGTAGGAAATACGCAAGTAGCAATAATGAACGAGAATGTACATAAGGACATCAGTAACAGACTAGACGGAAATCATAGAGGTAATGACAACAATTAGGAAAAGGAAGGTAACTTCAACTAACTAGCATGGTGGAGGCATGAAGATAGATATAACATATAAGAAAAGGGACACATGATCTTTATATTTTAACAAGTAGAGACATGAATGACTAACATGGAAGAAGACCTATACTTAAGTGCAGCAAAATAGATTCGACAAAGATATAATTATGACAGCAGGAAGTAGGCATGGTATTTGCAAGTTTATCAAGTAGAAGGCATGAGTGACACAATAACAAATAAGATAAAGAACAAGAACATGGCATTAACGACAAGTCACACAAGAACCATAAATACAACAATAACAGCTCAATGTAACGGCATGAACGTATACACAAAGGAAAGATATCACAACATAATACATGTCCCTCATCCTCATCTGCACGGAAACACTCATCATGCCATGAACTCATGATAATTTAAAGCATGATAATACAAATGAAATGGCACAGCATTACCCTTCGTGCTTTTACTCTCAATAATATAGCACGACATCACCTTTCATGCTTTTACTCTCAATAATATGGCACAGCATCACTCTTCGTGCTTTTACTCTCAATAATATGGCACGGCATCATCTTTCGTGCTTTACATTTTCCCTCACATGATAATGTATAAACAAAGGCACGTCATCACCCTTCGTGCTTT
The DNA here is from genome assembly GCF_000390325.3 of Nicotiana tomentosiformis. NCBI lineage: Eukaryota > Viridiplantae > Streptophyta > Magnoliopsida > Solanales > Solanaceae > Nicotiana > Nicotiana tomentosiformis. The sequence continues at coordinate 43,814,382 of NC_090820.1, forward strand.
ACACTCTTCCTTACCAATCATATGGATATCAATGACAAACAAGGCAAGAAGCATATATAACGTCAAGAAGAGTGTTCAAACGAATATTCCTAATGAATCCCATTCACGACTTTCCAAGCCAACAATAGTGCAATAAACCCGCAAGAACCTTATTATTCAAGTATTCCAACAAATCTCCCAATGATCTACAACACAAGTATAGAATCTAGTATCTCAAGAATATCGGCCATAGCAATGTATTAATGATTACGCATAGTGCCGACCGAATTAAACATATCAATGTATTCTCAGAATTCCATCAAATTTGATCAAGTTATAATAAGTTAAGTCTTAGTTTCAAACATTTAATACAATGTTCTTAGTATCTAAGAGTCAAGTGAGACATGAAGCAAGAAGGTCACATAATTTTACAAGACACAATTATAATATAATCTACCCCCGAGCATGATTAACCCCGGCACATACATATACGATCGTCACCTCATATATGTATCAACCCCGCATGTAGCAAACAAATATGAAATAGTAGGGAAAATTCCCACAACAAAGTTAGGCAAGACACTTACCTCAATTCGGCTAACTCAATACTCAATTTAGATTTTTCCTTTACAAATTCACCTCCGCTCGGCTCAATTTAGCCAAAGACGACTTAAATACATCACACAATGCAAGGGAAAACAATTTCAATTAATAAATCTGTGATTTTTTTATTCAATTTCTAAAGAGTCAACAAAAGTCAAACCCCCGGGCCCGCCCGGTCAAAACCCAGGTCCAAGGGTAGGTCTTGACTACCCATGGCCTCACGAGTCCCAATACGTGTTTTGTTTTCAAATTCGAGTCCTATTCGACTCTCAAATCCAAAATTTTCATTTTAAAAGTTTTGACAAAATCCCCAAATTTTTCTCTAGATTCTCAAGAATTTGATGTTAAATCTTATATAAAATCGTGAAATGTAGTTGAGAATTGATTAGAGGTACTTACCCAATGATTTGGTATGAAAATCCCTTCACAAAATCACCTCCCATCGAAGCTAGGGTTCAAAATATAACAAAATGAAGCCAACTCTCGAAATTCTCAGCATTTAGCAGGTTGCAGATATCGCATTTGCGACAGGAGGTTAGCAAATGCGACCCCCGCAAATGCGAACAATATATCGCAAATGCGAACTGGAGGTTTTCTGCTAATGTCGCATTTCCGACCAAACGCTTCGCAAATATGAAAAGGGGGACCATCGCAAATGCGAGGAATTTTTTGTTAAAGCGAATTCCTGGCCAGCAGCCCGGGTTCGCAAATGCGATAGTCACATTTGAGACCAAAACATTGCAAATGCGATGACACCAGTACTAGCACTCAAATATCATGAAAATATCATTCTCAAAACCAATCTGAAACTCACCCAAGCCCTCGGGGCTCTAAACCAACTATGTACACAAGTCTAAAAACACAACACAAACTCGCTCACGTGATCAAATCATCAAAATAACCTCTAAAAGCACGAATCAGACGCAAAAATGTATGCAAATCAAAGGAAACTTCAAGAACTTTTAGAATCACAACCAAACATCTGAACCATATCAAACCAACTCCAAATGGAGCCAAATTTTGCAGACACGTTCCATGTGACGAAACGAACCTACGAGAAGCTTCAAATCACGAATAGCAACCTCGAAACGACGAATCGCACCTCAAGTCAAAATCAATGAACTTTGAAATTTCAACTTCTACAACCGATACCGAAACGTATCAAACCACGTCCAATGGACCTCAAATTTTGCACACAAGTCACATTTGGCATTACGGACCTACTCCAACTTCTAAAATTGAAATCCGACCCCGATATTAAAAAGTCCACTCCCGGTCAAACTTTCCAAAAATTCAACTTTCGTCATTTCAAGACTAATTTGACTACGGACTTCCACATTACAACCCAGATGTGCTTCTAAGTCCAAAATCACTCAACGGAGCTAATGAAACTGACGGAACCCCATTCCGAGGCCTCAAACTGCCGAACAAAGTGTAGATACTCAAAACGGCCAGTCGGGTTGTTACAGCGAGCGATCCCGCAGAAGCGACCCAATTTTCACAAAAGCAGAACCGCAGATGTGTTAAGTGTCCGCAGATGCGAAAATGCCTGGAAAAAACCCATAAAATCAGAAGTTAACTATTTTTACTCATTTTTTAATTTTGAGTCTCGGATTTAGGCGATTTCAAAAGGATTTTCACGACTTTGAATTGGGTAAGTGTTCCATAACCAAAAGTGATTATATTTCATAAATTCATGTCTATATTCATCATTTATTTCGGATTTAGATGGAAGAAATTGGATTTTTTGTAAAAAATTTCAAAAACACAAATTTAAGATTCGAAGGTCCATTTGACATCGGAATTTGATAATTTTTATATGGTTGGACTCGTCTCGGAACGGGTGTTCGGATTTTGTAAGTTTTTCCAAGATTCGATACGTGGGCCCCATTGTTGATTTTTTAGATGAATTTCAAATTTTAATCCGGAAAATTAGTAAATTCATACGGAATTAATTCCTACGATTTGTATTGCGTATATTGAATTGTTTATGACTAGATTTGAGGATTTCAGATACGAATTCACGAGGCAAAGGTTTATTGGAATCTTGAATTTGGTTGCAAAGCGAGGTAAGTGTCATGGTTAACCTTGACTTGAGGGAGTAGGATTTATTTGTCTATTTGTTACGTAATTTAATGTGCGGGTACAACGTATATGTGAGGTGAAAAATACTTATGCGTTGTGGTTGAGTCAAAGCATGCTCGAGGAATTTATTTCATTTTGAATAGTTGCTTATTTAACTACGATATTCCTGTTTAAGTTTATTATTGATTATTTGATCATTATTCATGAAATTTTTATTGATTTATTTATTGTTGAATATGGTGAGAAAGAGTGTGAAAGAACGAGGGGTGATGTTGAGCCATCTTTATTATTTATATTATCATTGTCATGGTGCGAAAGAGTGTAAAAGCACGAAGGATGTTGTTGTGTCAATGTTTAGAGTAAAAGCACGAAAGGTGATGCCGTGCCATTTTCAGAGAGTGTAAAAGCACGAAGAGTGATGCTGTGCCAAAAGACAGTTAAAGCGCGAAGGGTGATGTCGTGCCAATTATTATTCATTTATTAGTTTATAGGAGGAATGAGAGTAAAAGCACGAAGGGTGGTGCCGTGCCATTTTTATATTATCAGTTGCTCATTTTGCTGTTGAGGAATTAATCGGCTGCTAAGTGATAATTTTCCTGCTGAAATTATTATATCATCTCCTTCGCATGTTCCCTCTCAAATTTACAAAGTGTTATTTATTGTATGTATTGTTGCTTCATATTTGTATATACTTGTATATGTTGTTTACGTATGTGTCCTGTCGTAGCCTCGTCATTACTTCGTCGAGGTTAGACTCGACACCTACGGAGTACATGTGGTTGGTTGTACTCATACTACACTCTGCACTTCTTGTGCAGATTTTGGAGTTGGTCCCAGCAGCGTACCATAGAGTTGCTCAGATTCAGCTACTCAGAGGAGACTTGAGGTATAACTGCACATCGTTCGCAGTTTTGAAGTCCCCTTCTATCTTATCTTAGCTGTGTATTATCTTTCAAACAACTTGAATTTTATTCAAACCATTATTTGTATTATCCTAGTAACTCGTGTACTTGTGACACCAGATTCGAGGATGTATTTTGATAATTCGACTGTTGAGGTCTTTCGCACTTTATTTCAATAATTTACTTCCGCTTAAATTGATTTGTTTAAAAATGGTTAAGATTTTTATAACGTTGGCTTGCCTAGCAAGTCAAAATATTATGCGCCATCACGGTGACGAAGGTGGAAATTTCGGGTCATGATAATCACCCCAAACAAATCATATAACACGTATTTTTGGGGGTTATATCCTCACCTCCAAATTTAGAAATGTTACATACCTCAAACCGTGCAATTCTTTATTCCATTAAGCATTTTCCTCGCGATTTGGCATCTGAACGCCTCGAATCTAGTCACAAAATCAACACGAGGTGTAGGAATCAATTATACATAAAAATACTAAATTTCACAATAAATCCGAAAAGGTCAACAAAAGTCAATAGTGGGGCCCAAGTCTCGGAACCCGAGAAAAGTTACAAAATATGAATGCTCATTCAACCACGAGTCCAACCATACCAAATTTACCAAATTCCGACATCAACTCGACCTTCAAATCCTCAAATCTTATTTTCAAATCCCTAGGCCCAAATTCTCGAATTACACCTCAAGAAAACGTAATCTTGTCGGAATATTCTATGATAATTCAATATTATTGACTAACAATGATCACAAGTGACTTACCTCAAGATTTCCCGTGACATTTCTCTGAAAAATCGCCCCAAACCATATTCTTTCGCCCAAAAATGTTGAAATGAGCTAAAAAAAATTGCTCAATAAAAACACTAATCTCGTCACTAAAAGTTCATTTCCCGTCACTAAAAGTCCATTTCCCATCACTAAAGATCCGCACAGAACCTTCTTGAACCAACAATTTATTATTTCACTAAAAAGGCTCTAACTCCATCATACGAACTCGAAATTCGATGATTCTTGCTCCTATGAGTCACAAATAATAATACGAACCTAGTCGGTCAATCGAAACTCAATTCGGAGCTCATTTGCTCAATGCGATACCAATTTCGATCGTTAAATAATTAACTCATATTTCGCGCTAAAAACCCAATCGTGACTTGATGAAATTAGACCAAACATTCCAGCTTATTCCTATAATTCATTATCAAACTACCGGAAGTCTTAAAATCAAATTTCGATCTCTGGAACTAAAAATGGACCTTTGGATCATTACATGCTTATACTCAAAACACCAAACTCTTCCAAGAACTATTCCAAAACTCATCCAAGCCCCATGGGACCCCAACCAAGTATACTAACAAGTCTCATAACATGACACGTACTTAGTTGATGCCTCAAATTACATTAAACAACACTAAAACACGAATCGCATCCCAATTCAAGCTTAATGAAAACTAACGAATTCCAAATTCTACATTCGATGCCGAAACCTATCAAATCAAGTCCGATTGATCTCAAATTTCGCACACAAGTCATAAATGTCATAACGGACCTATCGAAATTTCTAAAACTGGATTCCGACCCCAATATCAAAAAGTCAACTCTTGGTCAAACTTCCAAGCCTTGAATTTCCAACTTTCGTCATTTCAAGCCAAAATCAACTACGAACTTCTAAATTAATATCCGGACACACTCTTAAGTCCAAAATCACCATATAGAGCTATTGGAACCATCAAAACTCTATTCTAGGGTCGTTTGCACAAATGTCAAACTTCGGTCAACTCTTTTCATTTAAGCTTCTAAACAAAGATTGTTCTTTCAATTTAATCCTGAATCATCCAAAAACCAAAGCCGACAATTCACACAAGTCATAATACACATTACGAAGCTGTTCAAGACTTCAAATTGTTGAATGGGTTGTAAATGCTCAAAACGATAAGTCGGGTCGTTATATTCTCCCCCACTTAAATATATGTTCGTCCTCGAACGTGCCAAGAGTTATTCCTAAACCTTCAAATCACTATTCCACCTTACCACTCATATACTTGGGGGTATCCCACGTCACCCTATTCTATATAGGCCTAACAACACAACATAATTGAAAATCATTACTTTAACCATGGCATAAACCTTGGAACCCAATTTCTAACATCTAAAAGTGTTTTCAAGACCCGAATCTCACATCTACACACTTTATAAGTCTGAACAAGCTGTATTAAACCTTAACCATAACCCGAGATATAATCACATAACATACTATACAACTCGCATACTCACAACACCATTTTCGATCACAGTAACTACTCAAAACAAACCAAGTACTAGTATTAAACCCCATATTCTACATAACCTCATTCCAAAACTTTCGTACACTGCCGATAATGAAAGAAACATATAGAAACTCACAACTACTTACCATATCAACATGTCATAGAGCTTTCCCTCGTTCAACAAGTACCATAGCCAATTATTTAAGCCGAATTCTAATTATTCTTCCAACACGCTGTAATCAAACCTGATAGTATCCATTCTAGGTCCAATGACCTTATATCACCAAACACAACTATTCTAGTTATACCGGTGTAATCCTACCTTTTTATATTAAAAAATGGCACAAAACAATATTTAAAACGAATTCATCAAATTCCGTGAGAAGAACATTTATGTGTGCATGTGCACAATTTTCTCAAATTGCCCTGATCAGGCAATATCATAACATGTAGAGGAAGGAAATATTTAATTAGATAAATGATCAAGGAAATGCTATTTTCACACGCTGCACAGACAACTCACGTACTAACAATAGAACTCGCACGAACAACTCACATGCCAATAATATCAATATATGGATCTGCACGGACAACTCACGTGTTAATAACATAATTTGCCTAGTATAGTCCCAGGCATCCAGTCCAATATATCATATGGGAGCATTTAAACAGGTACACAGGTATATGATGAGTAGGATACGATTCCCATGTTCCTGGACTGGTATAAATGACATACCAAAGCGTAAGCATGTACAAAGTGTGCTATCGTAGCTCAAATCGGAAATCTTTCATCACTGAGGCATTTATCAAGTTCATTCAGGGATTTTAACCCCTATGTAGCCTCAAGCACGACTCAAATAGCTCACGCAATGTTATAGATATGAGAAACATCATAGCTTAAAGCGTAACAGTCAATTCTAGGCTTATTATAGTGTAAACGCAATCAGAGCATGGATAAATAGCACTCTAAAAGGTCCTCAATGACTTAACCATAACACGTACTATTATCTTGTTAACTTGGCCTCATCTTCACAGTCCGCGACCCCGAAATAATTTACTTCTAAGAACTCCCAATCCCCAAATTCATAGAACACATGAACCACCGTAACTGATCACAACTCCAGCACTCGAATGACTAACACATCCTTCATGCACGATTATCCCACTAGGAATAATTCCATAATTTTTTTCGTGCCACATAGAAATAATTTGAATACCAGCAGTCTATCAACCAGGTGAGTATTGCAATAGCAATAAACATCCGTAAGTCAAAACACAATGTGCCTTCTAAAATGCGCACCCTTCTCAGGAATTATTGAGTAGTTATAACATTCATCTAAATATCTGAAACTGACCATGTTGTCCAAACTTCGTGACCTTCCATTCAAGACTGAACTGTCACATTGTACATGTAAATCTTAATCCCGCACAACACACCACATCTATCATGCCATCATGTGAAAAATACGAGAATCTCATTATCAACTCTGAGTCACCAGCAAATTACATACCCGGTTAGTTAGAAACCTTCCATTTTCTCCCATCTAGGTGGAAATCATAATACACAACATGTTCCTCACACCGGTAGAAAATATCCAGCTCAAACCATGGTAGAAACCATCAAGAACACTTTGAAATCCATTTGCACATAACCAAGCTATCAGAACTAAATTCCTCTAACTCGACCAAGCCACACATGTCACCAAACCCAAGAATTTTGCCGCCAAACCATTTGTAGAGCCTCACCACATCATAATTACCCCCATAAATACCACAACCGAGATACCCACCCTGAAAAGACCTTATGTGAACTTAAAATTGTTCTTTTACCTTTCTTATACTGGAATGTAGAATCCCTAGTCACACACAATTACAGGAAGTCTCGGCACCATCCAATGTAAATAACTGATTCTAGCGATAAATAAATCCGAAAATTCTCAATTGCTACATATGAATCTTTAACCCTTTAGAACCTTATTGAGAGGCATCCACTCTGATCAAATCTAAATTGCACCACCCAAACAGGTCGAAAGACACGTGCCCCATTAGCACAACAACACTCAAAGAAGTGACTCTCACCTTATCGTAACCGAGAAAATTCATACTCCATGCACACTACATCCTTCAAAAATAACAACTCACTCATCCCATGATTTTTTTATATACTCATAACGTGCAATATAACCTGTATCCAGGAATGTTCCTTACTCGAGTCATCCTCGATCTCAATCTCTGCAAGTCATAACTAACCCACAAGTATGCCTCAGACCAAAACTAAAATTTAACATATAACCATGAAATCAAATCGTCAATAGCAGGCTCCCCCACTTGGCTCAAAGTAGTAGAATAAAACATCTGATAACTCACAATACCCATACTGTATTACTATCATAATACTGCAGTCAGTTCAACAAAAGAATTTCTCAAGCTCATGCAACACCAACCATAAAATACCCCCAATAATCCGCTAAGCTTGCATTTATTCTCTTAACAGTCAAGTCAACTTTCTCACCCAGATTCAAATTCAAATCTCAACACATACACTCTGCTGGTAGAAAAGAAACTCTCCACTCAACATTATAAGGATCCCACATCCGTAAATTACCTCACATGTGATAACCCGCCTACTTGGCCTCAAACTGGCATCTTTCTATACCCTTTTACAGCCACAACTACTATGTAATCACTTAATCTTCCTCAGTCTAAACTCATTAACAAAACATGAGAATTTAATTTGTCCCACAATTAAACAACGTGAAAGATCCTTCAACACATTCCTACTCGAGACTATACGTCAAATCAAGAAAGACATCAAGCACCCAATGACCTTTTTTACATCTCAAGAAACTCTTTTCATCACATTCAAACCATCACATAGTCATTCAACCGCTCATCGAGCCACAAATTCCACTCATAGGGACACTATCGGACACATAAGTCCAAACACATAAGTTCACACAACTGAAGTTGTCGAGCCTAAGCTGCGGTTTAAACCTGGCCTTAAGTCCTCCAGGCTGGCCCATCACCAAAAGACAAAATACACATCTCGAACCTCATTCATGGAATCACAAGTCGTCAATGTACAGCTGATATCGAGCGCTCACATGCGCACACGAATGCGTGGAAGGAATTCAAAGAGTTATGTTTCAAGGTGAATCAATTCTGCAGGATAAAGAAAGAAATATGGAAAATTATCTTAAATGCCCTGTAGCCTCTCGAAGATAAGTATGGACGTCATCATACCGATCTGCAAGACTCTACTAGACAATTGCTCATGAATTGTAGAACCTATAAACCTAGAGCTCTAATACCAACTTGTCATGACCCAAAATTCAACTACCTGTGATGACACCTAACCCAACCCGTTAGGTAAGCCAATTTATAAATTTTTGATTCAAATAATATTTAACTGGCTCTAATACACTCCCCAAGAACTGATAGTACAAATCATGAGCTTCTAAGATTAGAATTTACAAAAGTAGTGTGAAATAAAAATATGCCATATGTCTGAAATATACATGAACAGATTAAAAATTCTAAAGCTACCATGAACAAGAGACAATGATGACTGGAACGCAGGTACATCTTCTGATCCAGCTCCCGTCGTATGCAGCAACATCAGCATCAGAAATCGGCATGCAAGATGCAGAAGTGCAGTATGAGTACAACCGACCCCATGTACTCAATAAGTAACAAACCTAACCTTAAGTTGAAAGTAGTGACGAGCTGAAACAAAGGTCAATGTACAACACTAATAATCAATAACAGTTCATAACAATATAATGAAAGTAACACCAGTAATAACTCAACAATAAAATGCTCAGCTCGTATACAATTCTGGAAAAAAATATATTTTCTTTTCAAGTATAACAGTAAAACTCAAATATTTTACTGAAAATCACCGAAAATATGAGTAAGTCTGAAATCTGTGATTTTTGTTAAAAACTTTAACGACAGATAGGAAATTTCATTATTATATGGCATGAGGAAAAATACTTCTCTATGCCTACATATCAAGTATGCATGTCTAATGCAATGCAACACAGTAATGAACTCGTGTATTCACACTCTCAGAGTACTCAATCTTACTGTCTCGCATTTCCACTCATCACGCTCAATATTCAGCACACTTAGTCACTCGGCACTTTACAGGGCACATGCAGCCCAAATATAAATGACAACTTGCACATAGTCACTCAATATTGTATATGGCCATATATAATAACTGATATGCAGTCACTCAGTACTGTACAGGGCCAATCCAGCTCCAGGGAACTCCATCCCAAATATAAATAAATAAATAAATAAATAAATAAGGCAACTCCATGCCCTAAAAGTCCATCCCAAACATAAATAAATAAATAAATAAATAAATAAATAAATAAATAAATAAATAAATAAGGCAACTCTATGCCCTATGCCCTAGGAAGTCCATCCCAAACATAAATAAATAAGACAACTCCATGCCTTAGGAAATCCATCCCAAGTACAATGTCATTTGCGCTCACTGTGGGGGGTGCAGACTCTGGAGGGCTCATTCAGCCCAAGCGCTATAATAAGCCATTTAGTCCTACTGCGGCGTGCAGCCCGATCCCATAACAATAAAGCCTATACGGCCTGATGCGGCGTGCAACCCAATCCATGTAATAATAAAGTATATAAAGCCAATATGGCCCTGCTGCGGCGTGCAGCCCGATCCCATAAATATCCTCACAATCAGACCCTCGGCCTCACTCAGTCACTAATCTCTCCCAGTCTCTAAGGCTCACAATGTCATGAAACTAGCCCAAAATGATGATATAATGAATCAATAAATAGTAACAGAGGCTGAGAGATGATATGAAATGAATGAACATGACTGAGTATGAAATTACAATTTAAACAAATAATTCAACAGCAATACGACCTATGTGGGTCTCAATAATACCAGCATATAGCCTCAACATGATTTTTAACATGATTCACAACTGAACTTCTCTAACACATGAAAGTACATGAAAAACGCCAAGATTATTTGACTACACAATTCCACGGAATCAATTACGTCATAGTTTCTATGGTGCACGCCCACCGCCTAGCACGTGCATCACCCCAAACAAATCATATAACACGTATTTTCGGAGTTTATACCCTCAGCTCCAAGTTTAAAAATGTTACTTACCTCAAACCATGCAATTCTTTATTCCAATAAGCCTTTTCCTCGCGATTTGGTATCCGAACGCCTCGAATCTAGTCACAAATAATTCGATATAATCAACACGAGCTGTAGGAATCAATTCCATATGAAAATGCTAAATTTCACAATAAATCTGAAAAGGTCAACAAAAAGTCAACAATAGGGCCCACATCTCGTAACTCGAGAAAAATTATAAAATATGAACGCTCATTCAACCACGAGTCCAACCATACCAAGTTTACCAAATTCCGATATCAACTCGACATTCAAATCCTCAAATCTTATTTTCAAATCTCTAGGCCCAAATTCTCGAATTACACCTCAAAAACACGTAATCTAGTCGGAATATTTGATGATAATTCAATATTATTGACTACACAATGATCATTACCTCAAGATTTCCCGTGAAATTTCTCTGAAAAATCGCCCCAAGCCGTGTTCTTTCGCCCAAAAATGTTGAAATGAGTTAAAAAAATAAAACTGCTCAATAAAAATACTAATCTCGTCGCTAAAAGTCTATTTTCCGTCACTAAAAGTCCATTTCCTGTCACTAAAGGTCCGCATCAGAACCTGCTTGCACCAACAATTTATTATTTCACTAAAAAGACTATAACTCCATCATACGAACTCGGAATTCGACGATTCTTGCTCCTATGAGTCAAAAAATAATAATACGAACCTAGTCGTTTAATCGAAACTCAATTGAGAGTTCATTTGATCAATGTGATACCAATTTCGCTCGTTAAACAATTAACTCATGTTTCGCGCTAAAAGTCCAATCGCTGCTTGATGAAATTAGACCAAACATTTCAGATCATTCCTATAATTCATTATCAAACTACCGGAAGTCTTGAAATCGAATTTCGATCTCTAGAACTAAAAATGGACCTTTGGATCATTACATGTTTATGCTCAAAGCACCAATCTCTTCCAAAAACTATTCCAAAACTCATCTGAGCCCCATGGGACCCAACCAAGTATACTAACAAGTCTCATAACATGACACGAATTTAGTCGATGCCTCAAATTATATTAAACAACACTAAAATACGAATCGCACCCCAATTCAAGCTTAATGAAAACTCATGAATTCCAAATTCTACATTCGATGTCGAAACCTATCAAATCAAGTCCGATTGATCTCAAATTCTGCACACAAGTCATACATGATATAACAGACCTATCAAAATTTCTAGAACTAGATTTCGACCCCGATATAAATAAAGTCAACTCCCGGTCAAACTTCCAAACCTTCCATTTCCAACTTTCGTCATTTCAAGCCAAAATCAACTACGGACTTTCAAATTAATATCATGACACATTCCTAAGTTCAAAATCACCATACGGAGCTATTTGAACCATCAAAACTCCATTCCGGAGTTGTTTGCACAAAAGTCAAAATTCGGTCAACTCTGTTCATTTAAGCTTCTAAACAAGGATTGTTCTTTCAATTTAATCTCGAATCATTCGAAAACCAAAGCCGACAATTCACACAAGTCATAATACACATTACGAAACTGCTCAAGACTTCAAATTATTGAACGAGATGTAAATGCTCATAACGACAAGTCGGGTCGTTACAATAATATTTTTTAATGTAGTTTTGTTATAAATTCTACAATTTTAAAAGAAAACGTATTAGGTCATAAGGACTTACTTGGTAGCTATATTTAAACTTTAGGTAGAACGTAAAAACGCCTATAAAAGAGTTCACCTCCCAAAGATAATAAGTATCTTTTCCTTATAGCTCCACACCTTTAGATTATTGATCGGTATTAAAGAGTTTTTGATAAAGAATGTGAAATAGTGAGCATCTCTAATAGAAGTATTGAACTCCTCCTTATTCTAAATTCTATTTCCATATCCAGTAGGAAATCGATCAACAAATAGTTAGGCTGATGAAGGGATTAACCAATCAAGTGGTATCATTTAAAAAAAAATAAGGGAGTAAAATAAGAGTATCACTTATTCTACCATCAAATCTGGTGCACCAGATATGACAAGAATTTGTTTCTTTATTCCTTTTAAAACTAATGAACATACTTTAGCTCGATATTATTCTTTTTAGCGTTCTGCCTTGAGAATGCATTGCATGATATGTTGATTTTGTTGTTGTTAAAAATATGCAAAAGTAAACGAAATTACATAGAGAGAGTAAAAAAGATCGCCTAAAACTTTAATATTATGTCAAACTAATAAAAAAACATGAGAGACCATTATGCTAAGTTTACGCTTATAATACAACTACTTTTAGGGTACGCGCTTTGTGCGAGTACCTATATCAATAAATATATACTTTTTAAAAATCATATAAATATTATTAAATAATGTGTTTGAGTTACTGAATAAACATTAAAATTATGAATTCCTAAAAATAATAAATGTTATTCTCATTTAGCCAGTTCTATCATAATTTTATTGAGCTAGCTTAGTGAGATTAAAATTCATTATTTTTAGGAACTTATATATATTTTAGTATTTATTCAATAACTCAAACACATTATTTAATAATATTTACATAATTTTAAAATATTATATTTATTGATATAGATACATGCGATTATTTTAGAACTATTTTCCTACTCGAACAATATATTATTCTCTTTAACAATTTGTGTAATTTTTAAAAAGCACCTTTTGTAATTAAAATAAATATTTAGTTTGGTACCAAATCTCTTACTTTAAGTAGTATATCTTTAGAATTATAAGTTCCCCAATTAAGAAGAATGAATGTGAAACATATTTCCATTGAAATTGCCGTCAGATATACAAGAAAAATAAAACGTAATATCACTCCTATTTCCCCAAATAATATTTACTTTAAGGTCCTTAATAAAGAGCTTCTTACATAATTCAAATAAGGAAAGAATTTAATAATTAATTTTTTTATTCATTTGAAAGTCCTAAATATTAGGATAATAACTAATTATAATTTTGTCTAATGTATTTTTTTTTTTAAGGGTAAAAAAGGTGAACGACATTTCGCTAAATGCCTTCGTGCTTTTAATATAGTATAGATAGATATATTCATCTTCAAGAATTTTATATGTTAATTACCCTTAAAAACGGAGGATGTATGATAGTCTCATGATGCTTATTACATTGAACAGACGACACTAATGAAGAAAATATATGGAAGACTGTATTTCGTTCAGTTATTTTGTTCCTACTTCGTTTTTCCATTCCTTGCGTTACTTTTTCATATAAGGAAGGTTTCATCGTTACACAAAAGTGATTTTTAGTTGATTTTAAAGTACTAAATATTAGAAAAATAATTAAATTACAACTTTGTAAAATATATTCTTAGATAATAACAAAGACGAATGACATTTAGTTAGGGCTTTCGTGCTTTTAATCTAATTATATATATATATATATATACAAGCTTTAAAAGCCATTTAGAAAATGTGTTTGAATTATAGAATTAAAGAAAAAAAATCGAGTTCTTGAAAATGATAAATTAATGTCGATATTTTAATTTATCTAAAACCTAAAAGATGTGTCTTATATTACATAGAAGAAGTAGTTGAGTGCAAAATAATTAGATATTTTTTGAACTTGAATTAATGAAAATTTTAGTTTATGGTTACTTCATACAAAGTCCTAAAATTTTAAACCCTGAGAAAAAAGAAACATAGACCAGCCAAAGGAAATTCTATGCCTGCAGGGCGTGCACGCACATTCTTGGTCCACAGTGGCCCTTTTCTTCTTTAATATTGTTGAAGATAAAATTATTGTGAATTTTTTGTCATCTACCACGTAAATAAAGGAAGCGACCATTATTAATAAACAAAAGCTTAGAATGGTTCTTTTATCATAATCGCAACGGAATAAAGAGTGAATACATGAAAGTATGAATTGATTATCTTGAAATTTAGGAAAGCTGGAAATAAGTATTAACAAATAGCTCATATAAAGAGTATTTAAATGAAAAGTAAGATGCAAACAACTACTTAATAGGAGCATTAAAGAGTTATTTATGTCAAATATCCCTAAGAATATTCGTGGGACGTGACAGTGCTTATTTACGGTACACAAAAGAATTTTTACTTAGCCCAGTATATAAAATTACCATAACAAAAACTAAAAGGAAGTTCCAACTATCATAACAATTAATATTTCTCCATTCAATTAAATCAGTGAAAAAATAGAAAAAGAGTATTACCTTTGGTTGCATTGACAGTGAAATCAAAAGACAGCCCGTTGTTTAGTCTTTATAGAGTCCTAGTTGCCCATAGATATATGGACCAAATCAGCTTCAGTTTTAAATTCCCAGTTCCCCTCCTCTTGGTTTTACAAAAGCAATTTTAATATCTGAGGCATGAGCAACAAAACTCAGATAACCAGACACTTTGTATACTGGTTGAGATTGAACCGGAAGTAAAACCTACTTGAATTACACTGAAAAACTAAGTTTAAGTACCACGAACAAAGCAGAAAAGAAGACTCGAAGAAAAAAATATTTCTAAGAACTTATATAAAAACATCTAATGTAAAATTGTGAAGAAGATATAAATAAACAAAATGCAAATCTCAAGCACAAAACTATAAATACATGAGATTCCTTGTAGCCTGTGATACCGAAAATTGCTTTTATAACTTCTTCCTCTTGGCCTCTTGGATTTCTGAATCTTCAAGATAATTGTTCATCCACCTAAAAGACTAATGATCCTGTAAGAAAAAAATCTGGTGAGTATGAAGCAGATTAAGGTTATTTTTACATGCATCTTTCAATGACATCAATGGATGACTTTCACATATTAATGCCCAATTACTGTAAGAAGTACAAAGGAACGTGTACTGTATAGGGTAAAATATGATGTCACGTGCCTGACTAAAAGAAGGATACGTGGAATCCGAAATGGGATGGCTGAGGACCGAGCGCAGCAACTCTGCTTGTCACCGGAAAGGGCAACGTTCATGAATGTGTATTAAATATCTGCGCCCGGTGACATTTACTAAGGAATATTCTGCAGCATTAAGGGCGACGGTCCATTACAGAGAATTTGACATTTATATTCACCGTTATATCTTCACCAATGACCCTCATAATTGGCATTAAAGGAGGGCACGATCCTATGACCTCTTTCCCTAGGCATAGTTAACATTGTAAAGAACACGAGTTTTCTAGCTAAAACATATACTATATTCTATACAAATCTTTATACAATTTGACTTTCTTGGTTTTTGATCTTATCATTGGTGTGTTCGGAAACTGTATTCACGGAATCACTATCTTTGCTATTTCAATTTGACTTTCTTGCTTTTTGATCCCATCATTGTTGTGTTCGGAAACCGCGTTCACGGAATCACTATTTTTGCTATTTCAATTTGACATTCTTGCTTTTTGTTCTCATCATTGATGTGTTCGAAAACGGTGTTCACGGAATCACTATCTTTGTTATTTCATTTATATTCTAATGCTAAATATTGTGTATTTCTTCGATTATTATATTATTTCAGGATCAAGTTAATTTACTTGTTTAAAAACCACATATAAATTCAACTGTACCGTTTTACGGGTAAATATTAATATATTGGATTCTTGTCGTAAACTTGTGATAATCTAATCCTCCTAACCAAAGATTATTTCTGATGCGCAGGGATGAATCCGTCTCCATAAAGAATCTTTAGTAAGATACTTGTCTCTGTTTCTTCCCTTTAATGTAACAACTTAAATTAGGTCATTCCTAGTCAAATAAGGTAGTCTAATTTTAATTAATTTTATAGCTCTAAATATTATGGCTTTCTATACTATAACAATTCAAATAAGGAAAGATTTAGTAAAAGGAATATAATTGATTTCAAATCTTAAATATTAGTAAAATAATTAAATTATAATTTTGTCCAATGTAAGATTAGTTTTTAAAGGATAGAAAATAAATACGAACGATATTTCGCTAAGGGTATTCGTGTTTTTAATATAGTATAAATATAGATAGATAGATATAAATATAGATAAATAATAATACGATTAAACATTAATCCCATATTGTATCATTGTATGTATGAATTCTTCATTTACTTTGCTCATATTATGTTGTGTTTTCAGCCAAGCATATTGATTCGGAACGATTTTGTAAAAGTCTTTTGATATGATTTCCCTCCTGCTATATATAGCCGGTAATATTCATGTGCCCTAATACAATTATGAGGTCTCGTTACAAATCTCTCTTAAGAAATTATTAAAAGTATCTCTGTATTTTCATACGTACTCGGCTCCTGCACATATAGCTTTAACTCCTCCCTTTGAACTCTCTCTTCCACAAATAGTTTCGACAGCAAAAACCCTACTTTTGGATGGCAGGAGGTAACCACCCTCCAAAACCCTCCTCTAATAATAAACAAACTCCTCCTTCTTCCTCCAAGAAAAAGTCCCGATGGGATCCCCCCGCCGGCAAAAACCTTTCCGCCGCTGCCGCCGCCTCCGGATCCGGCGACCCCAATTTGAAACCCTCCCCCAAATCCACAAACCCCAATAATCATCCGAACCCAAATCAGAAACCCATTAATCACAACAACAAACCATCACCGAAACCCGACCCGAATACCCAGACCCACTTTAGCCTCCTACCCCCTTTCCCTTTCCGTGACCCACTCCCTCCTCCTTCATACGGGTTTCACATGCTTGAGCGCAGAACCATGGTCCTAGCTGATGGTTCTGTACGCTCTTACTTCGCTTTACCCCTTGATTATCAAGATTTTCCCCGGCCTGACTTCCGTGTCGGGCCGGGCTTAGGATTCGATGACGGGCTTATGAGGAATAGGAATCAGGAATATTGGAATTCAGAGCGGGCCCACATTGTTGGTGGTGAGAATAATAATAATAATGCAATGAAAAGGAAGTTTGGTGATGAGGGGGGAAAAGATGGGCTTGAGAGGTTAAGGCAACAGGTGTTGGAACATGGGAATGCAGGTGGGCTTCCGGCCCATGGGATGAGTAGTTTGCATATGAGTAGAGGAGGAGAAGAAATGATTAGGCCTCCTGCAAAGTATATGAGAACTGAAGGGAGTGGGAGTAGTAGGATTAGTAGGCACAATGAGGTGGATCAAACTGCATTAAAGAAGTCTTTTTTACTTATGGTTAAGTTAATTTATGAAAATGCTAATCTCAAAAGGAGTTTTTTGACTGATGGAAAGCAGGGCCATTTGCAGTGTCTTGCTTGTAACAGGTCTGGGAAATATACTAATTGCGTCTGTAATGTTTTTTTCTTGATTGTTGATGTGTAGATTGAACTATTTGTTTGTGTTGATTCAGTTGCGACATACGATTGTCTTTGAATGCAATTTTTCTTCAATAGATACTGACTTGCATGCACATACATATAGCATCTACTAAAGAGAATTTTTTGTGTGTTAAATCTACTAATAAATTGTTTTTCCTAGGTGCCCAAGCTAATTAGTTATTGGTTTATGATCTCTAAGCTCTTGAATTAAAATCTTTATTCAATATACAGTTGCTGCTGACATTAGTGATGTGTATTTCAGGGCTTGGTTTCCTGACCATTCCTGTCAAATTTTGACTATTGTTGTAGAGGTATAGTTGGTAGGTTGTCAAGGGCCTTTAGCAGGTAGATAAAGAAGTAGTTAGCTCCAAGTTATTTAGAGAGTGTTTGATTTTTACAGAGCGCTGATATAATTTACATTAGTTGTTAGAGATGCTGACATCAGGATGTTGTCAACTGTTTTCTGCTCTTATTTGAAAAAGAAAAAGATCTTGATCGGCTGTTTGAATTTAGTTTGCCTTTGCCCTTCAATGGGGGAAAATGTGCTAGGAGCCTCTCTCTCTCTCTCTTCAATCTTCATCTCTTTGAAGGCGTTATTGCAATATCAGTTAAAAAAAGATATGTAGCCTTATGTGATGTTATAACAGATCATTTATTTGAGCTCTTGTATATACTAAATGCTGTTCCCCTATTAGTTTTGGATTGAGATGTAGTTGTTGTTGGTCTATTATTCATTTGTGTCATTGTTTCTTGTTTCTGAGATGGCATTCTTGAAGCCATATTGTTTGCTAGATAAGCAACCTCTCTTACTTATTATATCCAATTCTCAAGGTGCGCAAACTAGCTCGAGCACCATAGTTCTTAAAAAACTTTCGAAAATTCTAAACCAACAGTCAGACCAATCAAATGCTCACCTAGTGTTATAGTTTAATAGTGCTGTGCTTTCTCTGCCTTACTATCATTTATTTCCCATTTCTTCTATTCACTTGCTGTGCGTTGCTTCTCTATTTGAATGTTGTAATTTATGTTCCAATTTCTTTGATTCTCTTGCCAGATCTAATTTCTGCATCCTTTCCACTGAGATGAACATGTACCTACTCTTCGTTCATGCTCTCAAAATTTTTCCAAGAGCTTGTTGCCTAATTAGGATTGTTTACATTCTTCTGGAATGATCTTAGCCATTCAGACATGGTTTCCAATTCAATCTTCCAAAGCAATCTTTTGCTCTCATTGCTTATGCTGAGTTCTCATTCTTAATCTCTGTTCAAACTCAATAGCAACTTACATCCTTATTTCCTTGATTTGGTTGTGTTTTTGCTTTACTTATGTGCTGTGAGTAGATCATGTACTTTATTTCATGTAAGATTCTCCCTTGTTCTATTTGTTCGCGTAATGCTCTATTTCTTCTAATGATGATGCTTGGTATGTAAATTAAGTGTTGTACTAAGTTCGAATTGGGTTAAATGTAGGACTAAAACAAATTTTGTAGGTTTTTGTGGAGAGCATCCTGCTGATGCATTGATTTGGCTGCTAATGATAACTTTAGTACCCACTAAAATGAGAACTGATATCATTGTAGGATTGTTTGAGCAGCAATTGCAGTATAGGGTGTATGGGTGTTATACAATACATACTGCAATACATAGTCTTTGTATCTCATGTTTAGTTCAGAGAATTAAGTGCATTGGTTGAGGTAGGAATAAAAGGGAAGCTCGGTGCACTAAGCTCCCGCTATGCGCAGGGTCCGGGGAAGGACCGGACCACAAGCGTCTATTGTACGCAATCTTACCCTGCATTTCTGCAAGAGGTTGTTTCCACGGTTGAGGTAGGAATCTGTTCTAAAATACTTATTTAGGAAAATTAAAATACTGATAGTCAAATTAAGTATGTTTAATATCTGCTAAGGAGGTTTTTATGAAGGACCACGGTGTACGAATGCACAAGAAGAATAGTTGTTAAGTGAGATAATAACCCAAAAGAAGAAACATATTGAGGTGAGAGTTATTGGTGTTCCAGGTGACATAGCTCAGAGGGAAAGGATGTTCTGTGTACAGGAAATTGTGGTTTTTGAATATCTTGTATTAATAATGAAATTCTGAAGTACCTATAACAATAACAATATTGTCTCAAAATTCAAAATATATAATGTTCTGAAAATGTGAAGTAAAATAAAAGTGTTGACCCATCCAGTTATTAGTGAGAACAGTAAGGAAGTTTTTGTTCAACTTTTGTGAGACATCTAATTAGTTGCTTAAGGTGGTACAAAGTTTTTATTAGGTCTCTTAAAGTTATTTCAAATATTTTGTATGATGTATTGTGTCATCGGATCAAACTAAAGCGTTTCTTTGATCAGAGTAATGAGGGTGATATAAACTCTAAGTAGGTATTTGTTTTATTCAATATACTATTGGGGCTATTTTCATGATAGCCTAATTTATCTGTTGTTTTCATCTTCTATCATCGTCCTTAGTCCTATGATTGCTTTAAAAAGGAATAACTAGTGGCATAGTCTCAGATATATGAAGCATGGGAGGCATGGTCCACATACCTGTGTGGGGAGAGATAGATAGAGAGGGGAGTCTTTTCTATATGCTTTTCGACACTTGCATTATTTCATAGTTGATAGAAAAT
This sequence comes from Nicotiana tomentosiformis, assembly GCF_000390325.3. NCBI lineage: Eukaryota > Viridiplantae > Streptophyta > Magnoliopsida > Solanales > Solanaceae > Nicotiana > Nicotiana tomentosiformis. The sequence goes on from NC_090820.1 coordinate 43,835,264, forward strand.
CTATATCTGAGTATCCTTCTCAAAAAAATAAAATATTTTTTTTTTGTAGCTGAGTGGCTGCATGTTGAGTGTACTTCATCAGTACTCTACCCTGCTTGACCTATGTGACTATCACCATGAAGCTCTTAAAGAGTTTTTGTGGAAGAGCCTTTTTCTGTCAATGAATTAGATGCTTTATCACATTAATTTGAGATGAGGTGAGTTTTCAGTTCCTAAGGGTAGAGCAGCAAGTAAAGCTTCCAGCACCTTACCTGCTTAAATGCTTGACTAGTGGTCCTTTACATACACTGATACAAACTGTATTTGACTTAAGTTTTTCTTTCTTGCTTCCACTGTTGGATCTATGTAGATTGGCGACCATGCATTAACCATTTAACATACAGGAAGTTAGTCATTTGTTTTCTTTATAGCGGATGTGATGCAAGTAACAGCTAAATGACTTGAAGGTAGTCAACCTAGGTAGAATTCCACCAATGTGTTCATGTTATGTAGGCATAACTCTTTCAGAGCTTTGTATTTGAATATTTTCTTTCATAGATCACTAGGCCATAGAAAAGCTTTTTCCTTTACCTTGTTCTAATGTTTGTCAAGAATTCTCTTTTTCTCACATTTTAAACAAAAGTTCTTGTTGGTGGAGTAGTAGCTTGCTACTTTCACAATGTTGTATTATCATTTTGTGGTTGAACCAGATTGTCATATTCCATGATAGACGAAAATGGTAGATTATTGTGTGGTAAATGAGAGCAATATCTGATACATTTACTGCCTTTTAGTGTGGCCTCCGGTTTGAGTTTCAACAGGTCAATGCATGCAACCAAATCATGGACTTCTGTTTATAAATTTTCTTTGCGTGATTGCTCAACTATTCCACTGTCTTGGTTATGGTTGCTGTGGTATGAAATGGCAGCTTGCATAAAACTAGTGTGAAGGAAGAAACTAAATGGTTTTTGTCATGATTAGTTTCCTCAGCTGTCGTTTTCTCCCACATCTTGGTATGGGACGGAAGTAGTTATGTGCACGGCTCATATGCCGCTCTATGCTTTACTTTCCCTTGGAACTCATTAGATGGGCAGTGTAGTTCATAGTAAGTTTGCCATAGGTGGAATTTGTATGATTGATAGTTTGTATTACATGTTCTTTCGTCCTACCGCACCGCGGAGAAAATCTCAAGGTGTTAAAAATCTCAATGTTCCATTCAATGAGATCAACTTGTTTAACTTCCCTTTCCAACATTTAAAGAGATTTTTTCCCTTTCAAAGTTAGTTTGAAGACAAATTGACGGCAAATTTCATCTCATGTTCAGGTGTATTTTAGCTGTGATGTGCCACCTGTCACAATAGCCTCATTGCACCTTGTTGAGTTTAACACCCTGAAATAATGCTCATTACTTCCCTTTTATTGCTAAATGCTTTATTTTTGTTTACACTTAAGTTTATCTTAACTTGGAATGTTTGAAGAATAATTCTGAAGTACTCTTTGGCATGAAAACAACACAGGGCTTCAAAAGATTTTCCTGATATGCACACTCTTATTATGCATTCCTACAACTCGAATAGTGCTGATTCCCTTGTGGAACATTTGGCCTTTCACAAAGCATTGTGTGTTCTGATGGGATGGAACTATCTGGCATCTCCTGATAACTCGAAGTCATATCAGATGTTATCTGCTGATGAAGCAACTGCAAACCGAGATGATCTAGTTTTGTGGCCCCCTTTGGTAATAATCCATAACACTATCACAGGAAAACGTGATGATGGGCGCATGGAGGGTTTGGGAAACAAGGCAATGGATAGTTACCTTAGAGGTAAAATGTCCATCTCTGTTTCTTATCATTTCCATCATTTCATCAAGGGAATTTTCCTGCTTCTGTGCTATCTTCTTGCACGCATATAGCAGTCATAGCTACCTGCCACATCTAAACGTCTCCACCCAATATGGTCCTTTTGCCAGGACTATTACTTTTACTTGCTTAATTTGTTTGACCCATTTGATCAATTTACCATACCGTTTTTGCTGATGGTTTGTGTTTCAGCATTTCGGTGGTCATTTTAATCTCCGCTGTCTTGCACACTAGCGGTCTCTGATGATTTATAAGTCTACTTTCAGGCGTGCTATTCGACAGTGTTTGTAAGGGGTGCCCCTTAGGCCAAGAAGCATAGAATCTGAGGCAGTATAGAATCTTAAATCTGTTACAGGTCTTATAGTTGACTGTAAAAGCAAATTTGGTGGTTTGTACAATTAGTTTACCGGAGTTTAGACCGGAATTTATGTGCTTTTACTGATCGGAAGATTTGTCAAGGAAATTGATGAGGGAGGCCACAGAACTAGGGAGGGAGGTAATACCCTAGCACGTTTAGGGTGTAAAATACATCCAAAAATTGATATTAGAGATAGTACTTTGAATGGCGTCGCAATTGGCTTCTTATTTTACTAAAAAGCTCCTTAAACGCACTTAGATTTTGTCTTTCTGAAGTAAAAGTTCAAATGTAAATGAAATAGGTTTCCTCATAGGTTTCCCAAGTTCCCTACATTTATAGAGTGCTACTGAGTTTTTGCATTTTAGATATTCCTACACCTTGGTGCATTCAAACAAAATAAATTGTCTGTCTTATCAAAACCTTCTTTAGTTGGCAAAGAATATATATATGGCCAGTCATGTTACTGTAGTGGATCGTTAGGTCAGCAGCCAATGCATTTAGAATACTGTGGATTGCATGGGAACTAAGCGCAACATGCCATTTGTGTTGCTAACATGTATTTGGGGCATGAAATGTATTCTGTTTGTAACCAGTATATCTGTTTTTCATGCATTGCAATCCACCAAGAGGTTAAATCTTTGCTACTGTTCAGTGTAATTGATCTGTAGTGTGATTTACTGATTTTAGGCGTGGTTCTAATTTTCAGTGAGATGTTTCTGGTATGTGAAATGAACCTCTTTGGAGGGCTACTATAACCTATATATTTCCAGAAGTAACTAGTCTTCTTGAGCCGAGGGTCTTTCGTGAACAGCCTCTTTACTCTCTCGGGGTAGGGGTAAGGTCTGCGTACTCACTACCCTCCCCAGACCCCACTTGTGGGATTACATTGGGTTGTTGTTGTTGTTCCAGAAGTAATTACTAGAATTCTTTCTGAGGAACTCAATATTATTATTATATTTTAATTGTCTGGTTCTACATGGTCAACATGTACGAGATTGCAACTTCATTTATCTCTCTTCAAGAGCTTGAACCGCAGCGTCCTGAAATTCTTTTAAAGAGTTCTACTGTTGAGGTGCATCTGGTGCATCTGCTTTCGGGTTTCATTAAACATCTGATCCATGCCAAACTTGGTTCAGGATACACTGTGTGCTTCTCTAGTTGCTTAAACCTGGGCCCACTGAGGTGCTCATTTTGGTGGTGCTAAAGCTGATGGTTTTGCCATCAAATTGATGAATATCAACATACTTTAGAGTAATGAGGAATTTTTGTGTCTTTTTTCTGTTGAGGAATCTTTATTCATAGGACTGGTGTAGTACCTAGTTTTTTAGTGCCACATTACAATGAATAACTTGAATTTGAATCCATTTCTGAAGATGCTTCAGTGAGAAGTGAGTTTGTCTTCTTGATGTTACCATTTCTTTGCAAGCTTGAGAACGTTTTGGTGTTCTAGGTATTATTACAATACCACTTTTACTGGTCATTGAGTATTGCTAGCTATGGGTTTTTGCCGCTGCCAACAGTTTCATTCTTGGATTCATTATCAGCCCCTCTTCTTCCATTTCCTCGTCTTTTTCACCTTTTCAGAAAGGAAAAACCGAGAGGAGAATCTCAGATTAGAAAGTTCCTTTTGTTCATTGTTATCATCAGTGTTTGTTTGGGGAACTGATCATAAGTTAATGCTGTTCTGTACGCTTGTTGCTTTTACAATTAGATCTGTCTTTCTCGGCACCTCCTACACTTCATTTTCGTATTTTGCTTTAGATAGTGGATTTGCCACCGATTTATGCATGTGGTACTGGTTATAAGACACCAGCGGCATGCTTTCTCCAGGCTTGTTTTCAGCTCTATGTCTGCATCTCTTAACGTTTCTGTACTGCAATTGCCGATTTTGCTTTCAGGTATTGGATTTCACAATGGAAAGGTGAAGGCCTTGTATAACAGAGAAGGTCATCTAGGTGTTACTCTGGTTAAATTTCCAAGTTTAATGGATGCCATGCGGTTAGCGGAATATTTTGAGAAAGATAACCGCGGGAGAAAAGGTTGGGCTCGACTGCAGCCCATGACTCTAGGCAAGGATGACGAGAACAACCCTGACCTTGTCAAGGTTGATCATAGGACTGGAGAGAAGAAGAGAGTCTTCTATGGTTATCTGGGAACTGTTAGCGACTTAGAGAAGGTTGATTTCGACTCTCGAAAGAAGATTACCATTGCTAGCCGATCAGATTACGTGACATCTGGTTAGAACCGCTTGAATAGCTTTACATTAAGATGTGCTTCAGTTGAGAATTTTAGTCAATTCCCTGCTCGTAGATATTCTGGCTTCGTGTTACTTTTATTGCCCTTAGGAATTGGGGCAGGTTTCTCTGGGATAACTGTGGATCTAAGTTATAAGTGCCATGCAAGCGTTTTCCCCCTGTTCTAGTGAATCTTTCTGCCTAGGTTAGCAGTTTTCAAGTCCAATGGACTCACTGATTGTTCTTGTCCTTGTCCCGCCTTCCTCGGTTTGAGGCTGGGTGTACCATTTGGATGTGGATATGATCATGGTTCAAAAATTTGTTTCAAGGTTACACTTACGATGAATTTTCTGAGAAGACAAGAATGAATGTGTCACTTTTTTTTGTTCCCCTGCAGTTATTAGTACTAGAAAAATTGACTTGAAATGAGTACATTATCACAGGCTATCTTTTTAGCACTAGTCACTAGATTGTGATGAGAAGTATCAAATTCCGCTGCAGTTTAGACCAAAGAAACCTTGAACCTCAACTCCGGCCTTGCTTTTTGATGGTTTTCTTCACCGAAATTAGTTTAACTAAACATTTTAAAGATACAAATATGTATTACACAATCAGGCAATGAAGAGTTGTTATTCACAATGCATATAGTTATCGTAGATCCAATATAACACAAGTAGCGAAGTATCCGTTACTGCCTTGTATTAAATCTATAACACCTTAAGATATGTATATTGTGAACGATTTTGAAGGTAGGTGTGCTTGCGATTTCATTAATTAATCTTGTTTGAGAATTTGTGAAATATTATGTCACTAAGATTTGATGTCATTTTGATTTTTGAAGTTGTAAACTCTCTTTCCCTCCTTCTGGTTCTGTCGTGGGGGGAATATTTTCCAGTGAAAAAGTAGAGTCGAGGGCGTTATCTTTGCCCTAACTTTAGTGGAATCAATTCTTTGGTGGAGTTTGGCAGGGCTCTATTTATTTATTTATTTATTTTTGAAAGTCATGTGAACAATTGATTTCAACTTGTTTAAGTGGCGATCCGCTGATTGGTTGATCTGAAGAATAGAAATGGATGGACCAAAGTGTGGAGGCTTATAGCCTGTTTGGCCAAGCTGAAGAAATTTGATTATTTTGAGAAGTGTTTTTGAAAAAAGAACTTTTGGAGATAAGCAGTTTGTGTTTGGCTAATCACTCTGAAAAACACTTTTGAGCAATAATTTGTGTTTGGGTAAGCTTTTCTTTTAAGTATCAAATTACGAATAAGAACATGAATAGATTTACTTAATAGTTAATATTATAAGTAAATAATCTTAAAATTTTGTTATTACATGCAATAATTAAATCTTTTCATTTTATTTAAGTAAAATATGAAAATAAAATGTAAAAGTACTTAATTCTTTTAATATGAGTTAAATATATTAAAAATTATTCAATAAATATAAAAACAGTCACTATATATTAGAAAGTTATCCTAAAAGTAATAAAAAATATTTATACATTAATATATTAAGTATTAGGTTAAACGATTATTTTAGTATATACTATATTTTGTTAAGGATATTTTTGGTAAGAAAAAAAGTTAAAATTGCTTCTGCTTTTGAAAAGAAGCATTTTTTTTTTTCCAAAAAAAAAGTTTGGCCAAACATCTCAAATTAAAAAAAAAGTATTTTTGAGAAAAAAAATAAAATATTTGGCCTCTAAAGTCAAACTTGCTATTAGACTTAGTATCGCAATGGTAGACGAACTTGCGTAATCAATCAATCAATTGATCGTGATAAAAGTTTGTATACTTGGGCTTCTTTTTCACTTTAATACTTATTATTATATTATTATTTGTTATGATAAGGTGGGTTGCTATGATGGTAAGCACCCTCCACTTCCAATCAAGAGGTTGTGAGTTCGAGTCACCCCAAGAGTAAGGTGAGGAGTTCTTGGAGGGAAGGATGCCGAGTTTCATTTGGAAACAGTCCCTTTACCCCAGGGTATGGGTAAGATCTGCTTGTCGTTTTCACGGAGAAAAAACCTTTACTGAGGGCTGCTAACAAAGTTTCTAAAATACAATAAAATAATTGTACTTAAATCGAAGAATGTCAAGAAAGAGTATCACAAAGTTACTTATTATAACTCTTAATTAATTTCTGTGACTGTTTTGTAATCATATTAAAATTAGCAACCCAACAACGATAGCAAAAGGAGGAAGAGAAAAGGTTCCAATTTGCAAGCCATAGTCAAAATACCAATACCAACCTCCTACTAGAAGAAAAGCTTACCTTTTGAAATTTGAAAAATAGGTTAGGCAACTAAATGACCAATGAGTATCATCATCATGGGAAAACAACAAAAGAGTGAAGGCAAACAAGCATAAATAATTAATTAAGGTTAAACACATGCACTCATAATAATAATGCCCACATATTCAAATTAGAATATTATGCTTTCATTTCATCCTAAGATTCCTTAGGACACCAACTTTATAGGAGTACTATTTATTCACTTATCCTAAATATTAAAGTAGTAGACAGAAGCAGTGCGCATGCCTGTTATCTTCTGCTTGTTTTTTTCTTCTTTTTTCTGTTCATTTCATATCATTCCACTTCAACTTGGTACACTATAAGATTGAATAAATGTACAAAGACGTTTTATTCGGGTGTGATACTTTTATTGATTTCTTTTTTTCTTAACTAGTTTAAATTTTAGTTAAGCACTTACCCCTTTTTACTCATCAGTAAATTTCAAATAGCAAACGCCTAAGAAAAAAAAGAAAATTTATTTTTACTCCCTATATCCTAGAAAGATGACGAGATTGAAATATCTTCTTTTACTCACTCTGAATGTAGATATTACTTTTCTTGTCATGTTAAAAGTTATATAAATAACGGTCTTTTTTAGTAATTAAAATTATTTTGAAAAGGAAAATAGTTCAAATTTGTTGTTGCACAATTATTGAAATTAGCAATTTTAATTTTGTTAAATTTTTTGTCCACTCATACTTTACAGTTAGCAAATTGCCTTGAATTTGTCTTAGCCATTGGTGAATTTTTTTAATTAAGGGTAAAGTTACTCAACTTTAAATAATAATGATAAATATGACCCTTTAGAGATATTTTGTTATAAAATTATTTGCATATGTAATTTATAGCATTATATTGATATCTTTTTTATACCAATACTAGGTTGAATTTATAAAATCAATTTGATTTATATATCGTACTAGTGGTGTTAAAATATATTTAAAATACTCATAGATAGGTTATTTCAATGAAAAAATATATCATATCAAAGTTTTTATTTTTGGGCAAGAGGGGAAGTCCGCAGCCGCTAACAACCTCTGCCACAGTCTTTGCCCTTCGGATGAGTACTCTGCGGTTAGATTTTTTGTGCGCACTGGGTAAACCTCTCTCTGTGTAATAGCCTGCAAACCGCACAGAAGATGTAAACCGTACTAGGCAAACCATGTGCGACAGGCTCAAGCCAGAAGACATTGAGGGAGAATCGATCACAGGTCATCCATATGGATAACCACCCTCCAAACCAACTGAGCAACCCGAAGGGTTATCGTATCAAAGTTTAAAAAATACAATAATAATCATTTTATTATACCAAAAAGGACCATTTGGAGACGAACTCCACTTGAAAAAAGTGGTTTCAACTTGCATTGCATGGAGTTTGATTTTGGAACTCAATGGGAAAGTTTCGAATGGAGCTGGCGGTGTATTTAAAGTGAATTGGACGTAGAATTTTGGCTAACTTTTTTAAAAATAAAAAAAGTTATAAACATTGTTTGTTCATCAAACTTGATCAGTTTTTAAAAATTTTTTGAAGATAAATTTTTAAGTTCTAAAAACTGGTTTGAGACAGTTTTTGGATAAAAAAATTTCTTCCACTCACAAAACTAATGTAGTCCAAATACAACTTCAACTTCCACAAATTATTTTTCAATTTTTTTTTTTTTCAAATTTCAATCAAATCTATCTCCAAACATTCTTTCAATTTTTGGCTATAGATTTTGGCTTCATTTTTTCAATTTTGTTTTAAAACATTCTTTGTTTATGAAATATGATCATGTTTTGGGGAAAAAAAATTCAAACATTTTCAAGTTTTCACAACTGGTTTAGGGCAGTTTTTGGGTGAAAAATTTTCTTCCACTCACAAAACTTCAACTTTTCTTCAAATAAAATGCATGTCCATATACAACTTCAACTTTTAAAAATTATTTTTTAACACAACTTCAAAAACTTTTTTTTTTTAAAGTTTTAATCAAATCTATATCTAAACGCTAGCTAAGTATGAAATTTGAAAATATATGATTGAAGTTAGAGAGAGAAAAAAAAAAAAAAAAAAAAAGGAATTTTGAACTTGAAAGTGAAAAAAATATTTGAAAATTATCTGTCAAATGAATCTTATTTGAAAATCATCATTTCCATCTTCATATTTCTCAAACAAGTTTTCAACTTCAAATTTCAAGGTGAAATTGAAATAATTAATCATATTGTAAATAAATATTAATTTACAGATAATATTTAAATCTGTTCATAAATTTTGTTTCTGTAACTATCTAAAACCAACTCCAACTTCTACCAATATTTTAACTTTAACTTCAAATAGTAGTTCTTTTCTTTTTTTTTTAATTTCAGTTCAAATTAGGGCGGTGCATAATTTGGTAAATACCGAATTATCGTACCGAAATTAAAATTTTTGGTATTTGGTATTCGGTATGGTATTTGGTTTAAATTTTAAAAAATATGGTAGTAGGTATGATATTTGATATTTTAAAATAAAATACCGAAATACTGATACAGTACCGAAATATATATTATATTACACAAAACACATATTATTAATTATAACATAAATATAAAAAAACTAATTTTTTTTTTATTCTCTAAGTTTATCAATTAACTCAAAGCAAGTAAGAAGATATTTCTATTATATTACACAAAATACATATTATTAATTATAACATAAATATAAAAAACTAAAATTGTACTTTTGAGTACTTTAATTAAGAATATTATAGTCTATGACTCTATGCACTTGTTAGTATTCAAACCGAATAAACCGAAGATACCGAACCGAATAAATCGAATTCGAAAGGAGAAAAACCGAACGATACCAAATTCAATTAGGTACGGTATTGGTATAACATTTTAAGAAACCGAATATCGAAAATATCAAACCAAATAAACCGAAATCAAAAGGAGAAAAACCGAATCATATCGAATTTAATTAAATACGATATTTATATAGCATTTTAAGAAACTGAATTCCGAACCACAATATCTAAATACCGTACCATACCGACCGATGAACACCCTAGTTTAGTTCAAATCTATACAAATATTTCCAAAAATTTCAATTAAAAAAGGGAAGTCATAAAAAATATTGGGATAATAATCTCGTCCTTTTTTTCTTTACATACAAAAAATGGAGAGCCGTGTCACACATATATGCGTGAAATGATTGTTCGCATTTAATTACATTTAACAATAAAAGAAAAACAAATTGGGGAAATGTAGTGAATCTGAGTGGAATGAAGTGTACAAATATAGAAGGTACCTACCCTATGAATATAGGGTAAGTGGCAGAGGAATAGAGTATTGAGAGTGTTTGAAGGCCGGCAATTTCCCTTTACTTTATCCCCCATGTGAGGGGTCAGAGTTTGTTGGTCCACTTTCACCCACCGCCCACTTCCCACTTTCTCAGGCTTTTCTTTCTTTCTCGCCCATTGCTTTGCCTTTTGCTTTTTCCCTTCTTCGGTTTCTGTGAAAATTCCTTTTCCTTCTCTCATATTTTGCCCATATGTCTCTCAAAAATTGTAGTGGAATACATTTTAGGTTTGAACTATAAAATATTAAACAAAATTGATAGGGAATATTTTTTTATTTTTTTGCACTATAAATTTAAATTAATCGACACTTCAATACGGATACGAAAGTAAAGAAAAAGAAAAAGTCTCTCATGTCATTCTCTTCCTTTACGACTCTCGTAAATGGTAGTACTGACATATCCTTATCTTGCTTCCATTCCTAACCATAGAAAATCATGTCTTCTTGTTTTTGGTGTCTTATCCTATTGGCTATTACCCTCTCCTACTGGCTACTACACTATTGCACTTCTGTTATCTCAAACATGTTTATGAAATTTCTACTAGTCATTTCTTTCTTTCTTTCTTTCTTTCTTTCTTTCTTTTCCTTTTCGTGAAAGTGGTGTCAAGTACTCTTAACACAACTAAACTAATCAATTGAACAGTCTATACAATTAGGGATCGTTTGGTTAAAACTAATTTATACATGAATCATAATATAAAGATTAGTAAGGTAAGGATTAGTAATACAAATTCTTCTTTTTGTTGGGTTTGCACTAAATTAGATATACAAGGTATCATTTAAATTTTTTATTTATTTTTAAAACTAAAATAATAATAATAATAATAATAAGCTTATAATTATACCTTGGATGCATGTCTTCATAGACTTCTAAAAAAAACAAGGGTACTTTTGTTCTTTTGATGCTTTATCCATATATAACTTTATACAAGGATTAATTATACATGAATAGAAAAGACAAACCAAATATTGTAGGATGTTTTTGGACTTGTATGTGTCGCGGTAAGTTCGTATGATATTTTTGGATTTGTACGTATGCTTGGTTGGAGTCCCGGATGACCCGAGCGTGTTTCGGCACATTTTTTGAAAAATTGTGAAAAATGAGTTTTTAAGTGGAAATCTAGAGTTTTGATGATCGATTCTTATTAATTGATGTTAATTTGATGATTTGAGGTAGCGATCAAGTTTGTAGGATGTTACTATACTTGTGTGCATATTCGATTTGGAGCCCCATGGGTCGGGTGAGTTTCGGATGCATTGCGAACTGATTCAGAATAGCTAGTGAAGTTCTATTCATGGTGTTGAATTGTAGGTGTCGCATTTGCGATGACCTGTTCGCAAATGGGAGCTTCGTTTTTGCAAAGTCAAGCTTGCATTTGCGATAATGGGTTGGGCAGGGCAATCTTCGCATTTGCGAAGCAATGATCACAATTGCGATCAAGCGAGTATCGCTTTTGCGATAGGCAAATTCGCAAATGTGAATCTTTGACCGCTTGTGATGGAAGGGTTCCTTGCAAATGTGAGGCTTTTGTCGTATTTGTGATTTATGTGGGATGGGGAACTGATCGCACTTGCGATGAGTGTTTCGCATTTGCGAACCTACAGCTGGGTAAAAGATGGGAAAGTCGAGATTTAACTCATTTTATACTATTTTTCAATCCTAAACTCAATAAAGGCGATTTCTTGAGAGCCTTTTCTTCTCAAATTCATTGGTAAGTACATTTAACTAGTTTTCAATCAATTTTAATTACTTTTCATATTTTTTTAATATTAAATCTATGAATTTCAAGGCAGAAATTATGGGTTTTGGATAGAATTTAGGAATTTTGTAATTTTAGACTTAGACCTTAAATTGAAGTTGGATTTCGAAACAAATTACATAATCGAGTATGGGGGTGAATGGATAACCGGAATTTGATCCAAATCTCATATTTCGACTAAGAGGGCCCGGAGTTAACTTTTGTTGAACTTTTCAAATATGATCAAAATTGAAACTTTTTCTTTCGTGGGTTGTTTCTAAAGCTTATTTTGAATTGTTTGAATGATATTTTCCTAGATCTTGTTGGTTTGGAGGCTTGTTCTAAGGGAAAAGTCATGATTGATTGTTGATTTTGGTTCCAAAAAGATGTTAGTGTCGTGTTTAATCTTGACTTGAGGGAATTCAGACTTGTTTATTCTATTTGCTACGTGAATTTTGTGCAGGAGACGATGTATATGCAAGGTGACGAGTGTATATACGTTGTCATGGGTTAAAGCATGCAGGGTGGGTTATTAACCTTTATGTCATCATTTATTCCATGTTATATCTCGTGACATGCTTTGACTGCTACATGTGCTTACTTGTTATTCATGCCTTATTTGTTATCTATCATTTCGTTGTTACATGTTTCGATTTATTCATTCCTCGGTCAATATATGCTTACTTGTTATATCCTGCTACATGTATTAATTGAATATCTTCATTGTTTTATGCTTTTACTTGCCTTTATTGTCTTTACCTTGTTGCACTTTAGTATATTATATCTGATTGTGTGAGTCCCTTGGCTATTCTTGCGTTAATGATTTATCGAGGTTTGTGAATATGAGATGTTAGTTGTTCTTTATTTGTTATTGTAGTTCCTTGGTCTTTTACACGCTTTAGTGCATTTTGTGTTGGGATTTTTAGATTTGGTTGTGTTGAATTGTTAATGATGGTGAATTGATATTGGAAACGGGTTGTGCACCGCAACACATTGAAAATGAATTGATAAAGGGAATGAGCTACACGCCGCAATAAATATTCATATGATATTATGACCGGGTTGCACGCCGTAACATATATTATTATAATATTAGGATCATGTTGCACACCACAACAGATACTGAAATGATATTGGGACCGCGTTGCGCACCGCAATGTGGTATGATGTATGGTAATTGTTTGTAGTTGTGGTGTTCTATTTATGTACTTTGATATGAGGATTATGAAATGATGCTATTTTGGGACCCTCTGTTAGTTGACCTTTGGGTCCCGTTCTTATGAGTTTATTCGTTTTCTCTATATTTCTATTGTCTTCTATTTATTTATCTGAACGGGTTTTTAGTGAGTGTCTTGTCATAGCCTCGTCACTACTTCGTCAAGGTTAGACTCGGCATTTATGGAGTACATGGGGTCGATGTACTCATACTACACTTCTGCACTTCTTGTGCTGATCCAGGTATTGGTCCTAGCGGGGCTTAGAGGAGATTGTTTTGATCAGATTTATCTAGAATACTTTAGATCCTGCCCAACGTTCGCAGTCCTTGAAGTCCCTTTCTATCTTGTTTTTACTGTTTATCTTGTTTCGTACAATTGTATTTTATTTCAGACTATATTTGTAGTATCCTAGTTGCTCATGTACTTGTGATTCCGAATTTTGGGGATTAGTAAGACCATGTTACTTATGGATTTATATGTACTGTAGAGTATTTTAATCGTTAATTATTAATATTCTATTTTTAAATTGTTAAAATTTGTTAATTGTTTAGCTAATATTGCGTTGCCTAACAAGTGGATGTTAGGTGCCATAACGGCACCATGATTGGGATTTTGGGTCGTGATAAGTTGGTATTAGAACAGTAGGTTACCTAGGTCTCACGAGTTATAAGCAAGCTTGGTAGAGTCATGAGGATCGGTACAGAGACGTCTGTACTTATCTTGTAGAGGTTATAAGGCTTTAGGAAATTTCAGTTCTTTCTTTCTCTATCGTGCGACTTTATTCTATCGCTGAAGTTTGAATCACTCTTCTCTTAATCTCTCGCAGATGGTGAGGACATGTACGACATCCACAGTTGATCAGGAGTCGAATCCTCAGGTTGCAGCCACTACCAGGGGTAGGGGTCAGGGCCTAGGTAGAGACAGAGGCAGAGCTAAACCTAGAGAACGTACAACAACACATATTGCAGAGCCTCAAATCAAGTAGATGGGGAGTTCCCTATTCCGGCTGCGCCAGTTGGACCCCCTCAGGTCCTAGAGGGGTTCATTGCTACCCTCGTGCTTTAGGATGCCCTAATCTGCCCGGTTGGCCTTATGGAGAATGTGGCCCAAGCCGGTGTGTTCTCTATGGCACCAGCCTCTCTCAGGCTGGGGAAGGAGTGCAGACTCCCGCTACTTACACTCCAGAGAAGATGTATCACGAATATCAGACCCCCAACAGTTATACCAGTTGGAGTAGCTCAGCCAGTTGTTGCTACATAGCCCGGGAAGAGACCCGTGATATCATCTATGAGGTTGCATAAGCTGGACAAGTTTACCAAGTTGTTTCCCTCTCAGTTTAGTGGTTCACCATTTGAGGATCCCCAGGATTTCTTACATCGTTGCCATGAGATATTGCGCAATATGGGCATAATGGAGACCAATTGAGTTGATTTTCATAGTGCTTCAGATGACTGGTTCTGCCAAGAGATGGTGGCAAGAGTATGTTCGGGGTAGGCCATCAGGTTCACCTCCTTTCATTTGGGCTCAGTTCTTACAGTTATTCTTGGAGAAGTTCATCCCATTTCACTCAAATAGAGGACCTCCATAATAAGTTTGAGCGCCTTTAGTAGGACAGCATGACTGTTACTCAGTATGAGACCAGATTTGTAGATCTATCACGCCATGGAGCTATCCTGATTCCTATTAAGAATGAGAGGGTGAGGAGATTTATAGATCGCCTTACTTATGTCATCAAGATATAGATGGACAGATATACCGAGGATAATATTTCTTTTACTCGGGTTGTAGAGTTTTCTAGGTGGATCAAGAGGATTCGTGGCTAGGGTATAAAGGAGACATTTGAGAAGAGGCCTCGACATTTTTGTGGTTTCAGTGGCGCCTCATATGGAGCAGAGGTTTGTTTCATAGGGTCCATCTTATCAAGCCCGTTAAGTCAGCACTTGAGGTGTCTCGTGGTCCTCTAGGTGGTCACGACGCATATGGGTATCATTCCGAGCAGTCAGTATTCAGTACGCCTTCAACACCTATTAGCGCATCATCGCTACAAAGTTACTATGGTGGTCATTTGGTTCATCAGGTGCCGTCTCAGATTCAGCAGTTACACTAGTCTAGGGGTTGCTTCGAGTACACTGATGCAGGTCATATTAGGAAGTATTGTCCTAGATTAAGGAGAAGAAAGCCACATCATAGTACTCGTGCCATGTTTCTAGCACCGGTTACTCCACGATCCGTTCAACCAGCTAGAGGCGGAGGTCAGGCAGCCCGAGATGAAGGGAAAGTAGCTAGAGGTGGAGGCCAATCAGTGATAGGCTATCTGAGGGGTGGAGCCAGATTGATGGGGCTTAGTCCCGTTGCTATGCATTTCTAGCTAGACATGAGGCGGAGTATTCTGATGCGGTCATCACAAGTATTATTCCGGTTTGCCATAGAGATGCATTGATTTTATTTGACGGGGGCTCTACTTATTCGTATGTGTCATCCTATTTTTCTTCATATTTGGATATGTCTCTTGATTCTTTGAATACTCATGCTTATGTGTCCATGCCCGTTGGGGATTCTATTATGCTGGACTGGGTCTATCATTCATGTTTGGTCCCTATCGGGAGCTATGAGACTGGGTTGATCATCTATTACTTAGTATGGTGAACTTTTTTGTGATTTTGGGCATGAATTGGTTGTCATCGTATCTCGCAATCTTGTATTGTCATGCCAAGACTGTGATGTTAGCTATGCCGGGGCTGCCTCGATTGGAGTGGAGAGGGACTCATGGTCACTCCACTAACACGATAATTTCATATGTGAAGGTTCGGGGTTTGGCCGAGAGGGGGTGTTTGGCGTATTTAGCTTATATCCTAATTCTAGTGTCGAAGTGACTTCCATGGATTTAGTTGCTGTGATGAGAGAGTTCCCAAAGGTATTTGTTACAGTCTTGCCGGGCATGCCACCCGATCGAGATATCAACTTTTGCATTGACTTGGTTCCAGGCACTTAACCCATTTCTATTCTACCATACCATATGCCTCCAGTTGAGTTAAAAGAATTGAAGGAACAGTTGCAGAATTAGATTGACAAGGGATTCATTAGACCTAGTGTCTCGCCTCCGGGTGCACCAGTGTTATTTGTGAAGAAAAAACACGGATCGACAAGGATGTGTATAGATTATCGGCAGTTGAACAAGGTCACTATCAAGAACAAGTATCTGTTGCAGAGGGTTGATGACTTATTTGACTAGCTTCAGGGTGCCAAGGTGTTCTCCAAGATTTATTTGAGGTGTGGCTACCACCAGGTAAACATTAGGGCCTCAGATGTCCCTAAGATAGCTTTTCGGACCCGATATGGCCACTAGCGAGTTCTTGGTTATGTTGTTTGGCTTTACTAATACCCCAACAGCCTTTATGGATTTGATGAAAGAAGTGTTCAAACCTTACATGGATTCCTTCATGATTGTCTTCATTGATGATATTTTGATTTATTCCCACAGTCGAGAGAAACATGTGCAACATCTACAGATTTTACTTCAGACTATGAGAGATCTTTAGCTATATGCCAAGTTTTTGAAGTGTGAGTTCTGGTTAGACTCGGTTGCCTTTTTGGGGCATGTTGTATCTTCCGAGGGCAATAAGGTAGATCCTAAGAAGATTGGGGCAATTTAGAAATGGACTAGACCTACTTTAGCTATAGAGATTCGAAGATTCTTGGGTTTGTCAGGTCATGATCGCCGGTTCATGGAGGAGTTTTCATCTATCTCAACCGCACTGACCAAGTTGACCCAAAATGGTGCTCCTTTTAAATGGTCCGATAATCGTGAGGGGAGCTTTCAGAAGCTCAAGACTGCATTGAATACAACCCCAATATTAGTGTTGCCTACAAGTTCAAGATCTTACACTGTGTATTGTGATGTATCACGTATTGGACTTAGCGCGATATTGATGTAGAACAGTAGGGTAATTGCCTACACATCTTATCAGTTGAAGATTCATGAGAAAAATTACCATGTGCATAATTTAGAGTTGGCAGCCATTGTTTATGCCCTGAAGATTTAGAGGCACTATCTATACGGCATTCCTTGTGAGGTCTATACCGACCATCGGAGTCTCCAACACTTGTTCAAGCAGAAAGACCTTAATTTGCGGTAGCAAAGATGTTTAGAGTTGTTGAAAGACTATGATATCACCATATTATATCATCCGGGGAAGGCCAATATAGTGGTCGATGCATTGAGTATGAAGGCTGAAAGGATGGGAAGTTTGGCATATTTACCGGCAGTAGATAGGCCACTAACTATGGATGTTCATGCTTTGGCTAATTGATTCGTGAGGTTGGATGTTTCAGATCATAACCGGGTTCTTGCTTGTGTTGTGGCACAATTATCATTGTTGGAGTGTATCAAGGCTCGTCATTTGATGATCCTCACTTGTTAGTGTTGAACGACACATTGCAACAGGGTGGTGCTAAGGAGGTTGTGATTGGATATGATGGTGTCATGCGGCTTCGGGGCTGGATTTGTGATCCAAATATTGATGGGTTGAGAGAGTTGATCCTTGAGGAGGCTCACAGTTCACACTATTTCATTCACTTAGGCATCACGAAGATGTACCATGACTTGAAACAACACTATTGGTGGCGGAGAATGAAGAAATATATTGTTAGTCATGTCTCTAGGTGTTTGAATTGTCAATAATTGAAGTATGAGCATCATAAACGGGTGGGTTGACTTAGAGATTGGAGATACCATAGTGGAATTGGGAGCACATCAATATAGATTTTGTGGTAAGCTTACCATGGACCTTGAGGAAGTATGACACAGTCTGAGTTATTATGAACCAGTTGACTAAGTCCGCACACTTAATTCCAGAGATGACTCCCTATTCTTCGGAGCGGTTGACTCAGATTTACATTTGGGAGATTATCCGCCTGCATGGCATGCCCATTTCTATCATTTTTTATCAGGACACACAGTTCACATCATATTTCTGGAGAGCAGTGCAATGTGAGTTAGGCACGCGGATCGAGTTGAGT
This sequence comes from Nicotiana tomentosiformis, assembly GCF_000390325.3. Lineage (NCBI taxonomy): Eukaryota > Viridiplantae > Streptophyta > Magnoliopsida > Solanales > Solanaceae > Nicotiana > Nicotiana tomentosiformis. Next base: position 43,853,278 of record NC_090820.1, read on the forward strand.
ACCGCATTTCATCCTTAAACGGACGAACATTGTGCACTATTTAGATATTGGAGGACATTTTATAAGTGGTCTCTATGGATTTCGGGGTCTAGTGGGACCAGTTTTTACCTCTATCGGAGTTTTCCTACAACAACAACTATCAGTCGAGCATCTAGATGGCTCCATACTAGGCCTTATATGGGAGGATATGTCATTCGCCGGTTGGTTGGTTTGAGCTCGATAAGGCTAGATTGTTTGGCACCGATTTGGTTTGTGATGCGTTGGAAAAAGTTAGGGTGATTCAGGAGTGAATTCATACAACTTAGTCTAGGCAAAAGAGTTATGCGGACCGGAAGGTTCGAGATGTGGCTTACATGGAGGGTGAGAAGGTCATTCTCCGAGTGTCACCTATGAATGAAGTGCGGTTTGGGAAAAAGGGCAAGTTGAGCCCGGGGTTTATTAGCTCATTTGAGATCTTGGAGAGAGTTGGGGAGATTGCTTATAGGCTTGCATTGCCTCCTAGCCTAGCAGGGGTACATCCGATAATTCACATTTCCATGCTTTGGAAGTACTATGAGGATAGGTCACATGTTTTAGACTTCAGAACGGTGCAACTTGATAATAATATGACATATTAGGAAGAGACGGTGGCTATTCTAGACCGACAGGTTCGAAAGTTGAGGTCTATGTGTTTTTCTTCTGTGAAAGTAAAATGGAAGGTCAGCCAATTAAGGAGGCTACATGGGAGTCTGAGTTCGATATGTAAAATAGATACCCACACCTTTTTACCAGTCCAGGTACATTTCTATGTCCGTTCGAGGATGAATATTTCGTTTAAAGAAGAAGAATGTGACGACCCGATAGGTCGTTTTAGTACTAGCCTCTATTTTTGTATTTTAAGACCTTTAATAGATTTATTTGATGTTTATTGATTTGTGTTTATGGTTCGTGTCACTTTTCGAAAAGCTTTTACGTGAAATTTTGAAAGAAAAAGTGATTTTTGACTTAAAATAAGGTTTGGGTTGACCACAGTCAAAGTTCTTAGTAAAAGACCTTGGATCAGTATTTTGAATATTCCTGTAGGTTCATATGATATTTTTGGACTTGTACGTACGGTTGGTTGGGGTCCCGGGTGAATCCAGCGCATTTCGGCATATTTGCTGAAAGATTGTAAAAAATAAGTTTTTAAGTGGAAACCTAGAGTTTTGATTATTGGTTCTTGTTATTTGATATTATTTTGATGATTTGAGGTTCTGAGCAAGTTTGTAGGATATTTTTATACTTGTTTGCATGTTCAGTTTATAGTCCGAGGGGCTCATGTGAGTTTCAGATGTATTACAGATTGATTCGGAATAGCTGGTGAAGTTCTGTTCCTGGTGTTGAACTGCAAGTGCTGCATTTGCGAAGACCTATTCGCAAGTGTGAGGTTTTCTTTGAAAATTCGAGCTCGCATTTGTAATAGTGGGCTGGGCAAGGCAATCTTCGCATTTGCAAAGTAATGATCGCAATTGCGATCAGGCGAATATTGCTTTTGCGTTGCATTATTCGCTTATGTGACTGTGTACTAGGATAGGATGATTCGCAAATGCGAATCCTTGACCGCATTTGCGATGGAAGGGGCTCCTCGCAAATGTGAGGTTGTTGTCGCACTTACGATTTATGTGGGTTGGGGCAGTAATCATATTTGTGACCAATATTTTGCATTTGCGATACCCGCGCTGGGTAAAAGATGGGAAAGTCGGGACTTAGCTTATTTTACATCATTTTTCAATCCTAGACTCCATATAGACAATTTCTTGAGAGCGTTTTTTTCTCAAATTCATTGGTAAGCACCTTGAACTAGTTTTCAATCAATTTTATCTACGTTTGATGAATTTTGTAACATCAAATCTATGAATTTCAAGGTAGAAATAAAGGGTTTGGGTAGAATTTAAGAGATTTTGCAAATTTAAACTTCAAATTGAGGTCGGATTTCGAAGAAAATCATATAACCGGGCTCGAGGGTGAATGGGTAATCGAGATTTGGTCCAAATATCGGATTTTGACCAAGCGGGTGGTGACGTCCACAACACACCTCAATAAGAGATATGATACGGTCGTATGCAATAATAATTACCCAACTATGAGTGAGGGTCGAATCCACTAGGAGTTATACGGAGTGTTAGGAGTATATATTTGAAGCAAGTGAATGGACTACCTAAATTGCACTTCCACAATAGAGTTTTGAATTCTACTTCTACTTTAACTCTAATGATTGTAAGCTAAGGTAAATAAACTAGAGTTGAATATTTTTGATATTTTTCCAAATAGTTTAAAGGCCTAGGGTTGTGACCATAACCTAGGTGTTTTCCTAATGTGATAAAGACGTTAACATTTGCTTTGTTGATTGGGGTGTATTATAGCTCTCAACTATACGTTGTCCACTAAATTCTTCTCGGTCAGAGAGTGATTTTGCCCAATTTGATTTTCTCAAGTCCAAATGGATATCAAACAAAATAGTTGATATGAGATCAAGCCGGGTTCTTACTATCTCTAGTTTGAACCCTTTAATTAGGCTAATCAATCTCTCAGTTAACCCGATTCCTTATTAGCCAAGTTATCCTAGACTAGGTCTCTGTTTCTCAAGTATAGACTAATTTAAATAGGCATAATTCAATATTTATAATAATTAATTCTAAAATTGAAGCATGAACTAAGCTAAATAATTAACACCTGATCATAAACAAGCATTAAATTTATTACCCATAAGGTTTACACACTAGGATTGGGTCACAACCCTAGTGAAAATCTAGCTAACTCATAATGGGTATTGAAGAGAATAAATAAGAAAAGCTAATTAAACCCATAATGAAAGATTAAAATGATGAAATCTAATGTTAATACACCAAAATAATATAAAACTTTCTAAAGTAGTAAAAAGAAACGGCTAAATCAGCTTTTAATGTTCAAACTTGACCTAATTTTGCGAAACTCGTCTATTTATACAAGGCCAAAAATTGCGGACAAAAATGCCCTTCGGGAGGTTTTGCGGCCGCACAATTCTATGTGCGGTCCGCAGATTTCTTCATCTAGCAGAAAGGTGAGTTATGCGGCCACACATTTCTAAACTACGACCGTGAGGCAACTTCTGCGGCTGCACAATTCTTGTGCGGTTCGCACCTCACAAAGGCTCTAGGACTTGTTCTTTTTGCATATTCTCTGAACTTTGCACCTTTGTCAGCAAAAGTCCAGTTCTGCGACCGCACAGTTCATGTGCGGTCCGCACATTGCTGAATGTCCTGTTGGTTTTTTTTTCTTGGTTTGCGGCCGCATATGAAATTCTACGGTCCGCAATTTCTTCTACGACTGCAGAATTCCTTTTGCGGACCGCACATTTGTGCTTCTGCGCCCTTTATTGTCTTGTGCTTCGCAACACTATTTTTTGAGTCGGATTTTATCTCGGGAGACCAAACTTCCAGCATTCCTACAATTTGTACAATTTTATTAGTTTCAGGAATACAATTCAATATTTTTGGAACAAAACAAAAGCTAAAAGGTGCTAATAAGCAGTCAAAATCCCCACTTATCAACTTACCCAAACTTAAGTCTTTGCTTGTCCTCGTGAAAATAAATTAGTTCTCACCTCCAAAAGTTAAGGGTCATTTCAGCGAGTTAAAGTGAGCCATCCACACATCAGTTGGGACCAACAATTACACACACTACTCATGCATTATCCACAAGGCAACAAGTTAAACATTCATGCACATATAGTTCTAATATGACAATTGAGCTTCAAGAATTGACTTTACTCATCGAGGACCCTTGATCTATCATATATTCCATGGTGGACTCCAAAATCTTCTTCCACTACTTTCCATTTGCCAAGCTCACTTACGAAATTTAGCACTCAATCCAAAGATTTATGAAAGGTTCACTCATCTCTCTCAAGAGAATGTCACAAGTACGGCTTCAAGTACCATAAGTTTGCCCCCAATATAGATTGCCACTAATGTAAGCTCACTCGGTTTGAAATCAAGTAGGACTTATTTCGGGATGTAATGAAGGATTTTAATTTAGGTTAGGATACCGTATGGGTAAGTGGTTACATCTTTCATTAAGCACTCCAACTTTCATTTCTCAGCTCACACTTTGCCAATTCTTAGAGACACTTTCTTTTCATTGGGGACTAGAGAGACTTAACATCACTCTTTCTTGATCATTTAATTATTTTTCTCCTTTTTTTTGATTTTCCCATGTTTGGGATCATTACCTCTTTTTGAATCCATTCAACCCTTCCACTTATTCATTTTTTGCATTTTGCTTTTTGTTCTTTTCTTTTCTTGCCTTCCTTTCTTATATAGATCATTTTTCCTCTTTTTGTGTCGTGATACTTTTTTCAAGTTCCTCATCTCTCCCCAAAACTTACGTTTTAAGCCATTTGTTTTACAAGAGTGTTAAGGAAAGCTCGGCTGCTAAGAGAGGGTCAAGACAAATAGGGTAAAGGCTTGTAATATGGTTATCAAATGAAAAGGAATAGAGGCTCAAAGGGGTTGGCAAGGGGTAATGACATTGGTTGGTAGTAGAAAACTCAAACGGGCCAATGAGAGCCTACAATCACTTCTCAAACCAAGTAAAACTTAGGATTTTGTCTTAAAACACATTCGGGCAAATTCAAGACCCTTCGCACGGATACTTGGACTAGCAATAATTCATCTTACCCCTCACGCTACCGGATTGGAAAAGATGACAGAGTCGAGGTCCCACAATGACCACATTCAAGTTTAAAAATCACTATGGTCCAATTAAACTACTCGATGATTGCCAAAGTCAACACAAGAGTCACAAAGTCACTAACTAGAGCTATTTCTTTCGAAAACCTTTTTTCTAACCATATGTACGTAGTTAAGTGTATTTGTGACGATTGAAGCATGGTTGACTCTTCGAGCATGACTTAATTAGGTCTTTTTATTCATTACTATTACTATTGTTACCTAAACACAATAAAACTGACGCATTCCCTTATGAAGGTTATCACGCCATCCATCATTGGGACGAGTCCTTTGGAATGAACGTTGACATTAAGAAAACCAAAGGCTTATTATCTACTAAAACATAAAAAATAAAAAAAAAGCTACTATGCAAAACAAAAGCTAATACACTACTAAAATATAAAAAGAAGCTAATAAGCAAAAACAAAGATAAAGAAGCTAATGAACAAAACTACTAAGGATAAAATGAATCTACATAGTAAGAGAGAGAATATATATACCTACAAATAAGAAAATAGAGAATACCATCAAATTATTACTGGCCAAATGTATCAAAGTACCAAATGTATCAAATAAACTCTATCCCCCCCCGAATAAAAGTAAGCATTGTCCCCAATGCTTATCAAAATAAGCGTAAAAGAGGGAAGAGTGAAGAAAACTCCACATGGCTCCTTGGACATCTTTGTGTACCAAGCAATGTCATCGCCCTCAGGATCATCCAACTGAATCTCATCTTTCTCAACTCTAGGTGTGGCTAGGTTGGCGAACATCTGACATACTGCCTCAGTAGTGCCGGCAATAAGTTCTGGCTCTTCATACTGGCCAGCTGGTGCCACCGGTGCAAATGGTACTATAGGATCTAGGACGGAATGGTGTGGGTCAAGCAGCATGTCAAAGGGGATATTTCCGGCTGTAGTAAGGTTGGTCACCTGTCTCCGGAGCTTGTCCATTGACTCCTTGCTGGCCTGGGACTTTCTCATCTTCTTTTCTTACTTTCCCAACTCTTCAATCACTGACCCATGTTGTACCAAGGTGTCCATAATAGTCTTCTGGTTCTCTATAATTTTCTTCAATGTTAGAAGGAACCTATGATGCATGTGAGGTGGACTGCGCTGCAAAGTACTAGACAAGTTAGACAGCTTTACAGTGGTTGTCTTCATCTAGTTGTCGAGACTTGCCAATATCTGGGAGACTCATAGTGCAGATAGTGGATAAAGAGGCAGGGGCACTGGCTTTAAAGCCGAGGTGGGAGTTGTAGTAGGAGCTATAGTAGGGCTACAGAGGAGGGGGGAGGCATAGCTGCGACACTGGAGCAAGGCTCAGCTGAAGTGGATGGAACATCAACTGCCTCAGCAGCTACCATAGCTGGCTCATCAGACTGACATGCGGTGGTAGGAAATTGAACTTTCTTTTTTCAGATTGTTCGCATTCATCAGTGAATACCAAGTAAAAGGCTTCTTCGATTTCACCTTTGTGATATAATCCCTCCGCTCTATCCTTGCATCCGTAAGATATTCTGTAATAGTGTTGGTATATGGGTAGGACGAGTCATCTTACTGAGCAATCACTAAGATGTTGACTGACATCACAGAACCCACATTGATAGGGTACCCAACCATAATAGAAGTAACCAAAACTACCCGAGGAATTAGAAGACGAGTCTCATTTTGGCTCGGGTCCACTTTGTTGCAGACAAAGGTTTTCCACCCCTTCACCTCGAAACTCAGAGCTGGTGGATAGGAACCCCAATAGAAATCCATGGTAGTGGTGGCCCTGGTGCTGCTAGAGTCTCCACTAACCAAGGGCAGACTGCGTCTCCTAGTGCGCACTTCTCCAAATACTCCTTCGGTTCATCATCTTTGAAGCCCAAGTACGCGTTGAGTGTATGCTGATCAAACCTCACTTTGAGGTTACACACTTTAGTCACCTTTATCCCATTTTGGATATGCACCACATTGGCGTAGAATTCACGGATAAGGTACTCTTTGGAATCTACTACAATCTGAGTGAACCACATCCAATTCCTCGGAAGTGCTATGAGATGAGGACGGCTCATCCCTGAGTTGGTATCTCCCTTGCGTCCTTGACTGTACGGGCGACTACTCCTGAACAGAGGCTGAGTTACCCTCTAATTCTTCCCTAGATGGGACATATGAGCTCGTCTCGGAGAGATCTTCACCTCTCCATTTGCCGGTTGTAGCTTTCTTTGTAATTGTCTTTTGTTGACCAAGGGGTAAGGTACTCTTGCCTCGACCCCGAGAAGGTTAACCTCTTCCTTTAGCTTTGTCGTCGCGTCCTCTAGATCGAACCATTGTCTGTATCAAGCAAAGGCGATTGTTAGTTGCAATGCAATGTTTAGACATACACAGGAGATATGAGAGTAAGCTATAAACAAGAAGACATAGTGAGGGTACACAGTTAGAACATGTTTGCAGGGAAATGATCTGCGGTCCTCATAATTTTTCTCGCAGCCACAGGTGAGGAAAAGTGAAGTGCGGTCCGCACAATTTCATTTGTGGCCGCACCTCTAAAACCCAAAAGATGCCAACTCTCTGATGACATAGAAATGGTTGATATGCGGCCGCAACATGATTTCTGCGGTCCGCACAATTTGACATGTGGTCGCACATTGGAGTCAAAAAGCATAGACTCTCTCATGATAGTAAAAATGCTATTCTGTGACCGTGGTGGGAATTCTTCGATATGCACATTTTATCTTGCGGCCGCAGATACCTTCTTCACTAATGCTTTCCTAAAATCAATTTCTGCAGACCACACAAATTCAAGTGCGGCCGCATAATTCAAAAATTACGAACAATTCAGTTTTTTTCTATCTAGGTTTTTCAATTTCGTGCACAACTAGACATGGCAACATTATATATGCATGAAAATATGTTTACCCATTCCCCATAGAGCATGTGTTAGTTCACCCATTACATATTTACCCACACATGGATCCACAATTGAATTCTAATGCAAATGGCCTAAAAAGAACTAAAAATCTAAAAATTAAAAGAAAAAGATTAAAAAGAAATTTAAGAATACCATATAAATGAGTGTAATGAGTGGCTGATTAAAGATGTTGTGTGTGTGTACATATGAAATCACCAAGAAATTTCAAGAGGCCACTATTCGTTTGTTCAGAGAGTGAAAAAAATGTAACTGTGGCCCTAATCCTCTATTTATATGACTTGGTTTGCTAAGGGAAAAAAGGGAGAGTGCGGTCCGCACTCTGTTACCCGAAGACATCCTCTCAACATTTCATCTACGGTCCGCACAATTTTGTGTGCGACCGCAGATTTTATGTGTGGTCGCACATCGACATTTTCTCTGATAGACTAAACTCTAGAGAGTTGACATTTTCAACCTCTCATTTGTGCGGTCAGCAAGCTAATTGTGCAGCTGCAATGTTCTTTTTCTACAACACCCTAAAATGTGCAGTCTGTATAAAACCACTGCGGTCCGTAATTTCTTGCAAAACTTTGCCAGATTTCTATCCATAATTCTTGGAAGTCACACTCAGCCGTGTAGCACACTTCAAATCAAGTTAGAACGAAAATAACATCTAACCACAAAAGAAAAAAAAGGAAAAGAAACATGGGTTGCCTCCTAAGATGCACCTGATTTAACGTTGCGACACGACGCATAATACCATCAATTGAAATGAATGACTGCCATGACGTGGCTATATCCAACCTTCCCCAAATAGTGTTTCACCCGGTGACCATTGACTCGGAATACTTCATTATTTTTGTTCTTCAAGTCTAATGCACCAAAAGGTGTCACACCCTCAATTTTAAAAGGACCACTCCATTTAGACTTTAGATTCCCGGGAACACCCTTCACCGAAGTTGGAGGTGGAAGTTTAAAAATTACCTCAATTTTTGCCTTGTCAACTTCAATTCCATGCTTTGAGATTTTGTGTCCAAGGACAATGCTTTCCTCGACCATGAAATGACATTTCTCCCAATTAAGCACCAAATTTGTTTCTTCACATCTAGCCAACACTTTATCCAAATTTGTAAGACAATGATCAAAAAAATCCCCAATCACCGAGAAGCCGTCCATGAAAACTTCAAGGTAGTCCTCCACCATGTCTGTGAAGATAACCATCATACACCTTTGAAAAGTCGCTAGTGCATTGCACAAACCAAATGGCATCCGCTTGAAGGCGCAAGTACCATAGGGACACATAAAGGTAGTTTTCTCTTGATCTTTCGGAGTAATAAGAATTTGGTTATAGTCCGAATACCCATCAAGAAAGCAATAGAAAGCACGAATGTCCAATCTATCTAGCATTTGATCTAAGAAAGGAAGTGAAAAGTGATCCTTCCTTGTGATTTTGTTGAGCTTGAGATAGCCCATACACATCCTCCATCTGGTCACCATTCTTGTAGGAATCAACTCATTCATGTCCTTGGTGACCACCGTCATGCCCCCTTTCTATGAGACACACTGAATAGGAGAAGTCCATGAAGTATCGGAGATGGGGAAGACCACCCCGGAATCCAACCACTTGATAATCTCCTTCTTGAAAACTTCTTGCATAGCCTTATTGAGTCTTTTTTGATGTTCAATGGCGCCATCCTCCAACTTGATCTTATGCATGCAAAAGACGGGGCTTATCCCCCGAATATCCGCCAATGTCCACCCAGTAGTCTTCTTTCTCTTTTGTAGCACCGTCAATATGGATTCTACATGCTCGTTAGTCAAACAAGAGGAAAGAATAATCGGTAAAGTAGAACAAGGGCCACAAAATTCATACCGAAGATGTGGAGGAAATGACTTCAACTCCAAGGTGGGAGGCTCTTCAATAGAAGTCTTTGTAGGAGGAGTTGTCCTATTTTCAAGATCCAGAGATAATTTCTGGGGTACATAGTTGTACGATCCCATTCCTTGCAAAGAGTTCACATATTCCATGTAGCCATCCATCTCGCCATCATCAAAGTTGAGCAAGACGACCTCCAACATATCACCAACATTAATCGTAGTACTTGTGTCATCAATAATAACATCGGTCACCAAGTCCACAAATGAACACACATCATTGCTATTTGGTTGTCGCATGAACTTGCACACATGGAATACCACGTTTTCATCACCAACCCATAATGTAAGTTCTCCAGTTTCAATATCACAAAGAGCCTTCCCTGTAGCAAGACAAGGTCTCCCAAGAATAATCGGCACTTCATATTCTACCTCACAATCTAGAATGACAAAATCCGGCAGAAGAATGAATTTATCAACACGAACCAAGACATCTTCAATCACTCCCAAAGGCCTCTTCAAAGTACGATCGGCCATTTTCAATCTCATAGAGGTGGGTCTTGGTTTTCCAATCCCCAAAGTTTTGAAAACCGAATAAGGCATCAAGTTGATACTTGCCCTAATATCACAAAGAGATTTAGCAAACTCGACACTTTCAATTGTACAAGGAATTGTCAAAGCACCGAGATCCTCCAACTTAGGAGCCATTGAATGCACAATTACACTCACCTTATGAGTGACTTTGATAGCTTCAAAATTCATTGACCCCTTCTTTGTCACAGAATCCTTCATAAACTTGGCATAACCGGGTATTTATTCCAAAGCTTCAACTAATGGCACATTGATTGAGAGACTCTTTATCATTTGAATGAACTTCTTGAATTGATTCTTACCATTTTTCTTGGCAAGGCTTTGAAGGTATAAAGGTGGAGGCTTAGGCAATGGTACCTTAGCCTTTTGCACAACTTGCTCCGGTACGTCAATACTGTGATCCCTAGACGAGTTCACCTCCTCTTGAGTCTCTTTCACACTATCATCAATATCAACCCAAACTTCATCATAAGGTTGCACTACATTGTTCGGGATCTCTTCTTCTTGTACCACTTGCTCATTATCCACAAGTTGCCTTTGACTTGAGGCGAGTGCATTCCCACATATTCTACTTCTTGTAGTAACGGCCATGGCATGCCCCGTGTTATTTTCACCCTTTGAGTTTACTACCGTGTCACTTGGTAGTGCCCCCTTAGGATGAGAATTTAGACCTTGAGAGATTTTCCCCATTTGAAATTCTAGGTTGGGGATTGATGTGTTGTGTGAGGCAAGTTGGGAATCTGAATCGACATTCTTTTCCATTATTTGCTTGAATATATTTTCAATACGCCACATCTCGTTATTTGAAGAACTTGAACCATGGGAAGGATAAGGGGGCGGGTTGCTCGATTGTTGATATATTGGGGGCCTTTGAAAACCCGACCCCAGGTTTCCTTGATTGTGGTTCCATCCACCTTGATTGTTACCCCTCTAATTTCCTTGATTGTTGTTGTTATGCCAATTTTCTTGATTGTTGTTTCCGCTCCAATTGCCTTGATTGTTTTGAGGTGGCCATTGTTGTTGGTTTGGGCCTTGAAAGTTGTTCACATATTGCACTTTCTCCTCTTGTTCATTATAGGAATCATCTTTCTCAAAACCACTATCTTCTTGCACATAATTCTCCACTCGATTCTGCACTTGTGGACTCTTGGTCCTCCTCTTGTTCATCATCATGTTCACTCCCTCCATGGCATTGACTTGCTTGCGATTTCGCAATTGATTTAGTTGGGCCTTTGATAGTTGCGTCATGGTGGTTGTCAACTCAGTAATGGTTTGCCCATGATCTTGCAACTCTTTGTGAAGGTGGATCATGTTTGGGTCACCTTGCGGAATATTGGCCTGAGACTGCCAAGCCGATGGCGTTTTCGCCATCTCATCCAAAATCTCGCATGCCTACGCATACAACGTAGTCATGAAGTTCCCAACGGCAAGTTGATTCACTACACATTGGTTGGTTGTGTTAATCTCATGATAGAAAGTTTGTTGAATCATGTTCTCCGTCATATCGTTGTTGGGATATTCCTTAACCATTGTTATATAATGTTCCCATATCTCGTGTAGTGGTTCATTCGGCTCTTACTTGAATGCCAAAATCTCATCTCAAAATGTAGCCATGTGCCCCGGAGAGAAGAACTTAGAAATAAACCTTTCCGCCAACTCATCCTAAGAGTGAATGAAATAGTCCGGCAAACATTCCAACCAATCTAAATCATTCCCTCGTAGAGAGAATGGTAAAATCCATAGCCTCAATGCATCCTCAGAGAAATTTGTTTGTTTGCTCCCCCAACAAGTATCCACGAAACCCTTTAAATGTCTGTACGCATTCTGAGTTAGAGCACCGGTGAAGAGACCCCGTTGCTCAAGCAAAGTGAGTATCTCATTGGTGATTTGAAAGTTGTCCACCTTAATACGGGGGGGGGATATTGCACTTGCATATCCTTCATTGGGTAATATTCGGTATGGAGCCGCTCGTGGTGGAGGTGGGGGTGGATCGGGGACATTGTCATGAGGCGCTCGACCTCTTCTATTGGCTTGAGGTTCAAGAAGAACCTCATCAACTTGCTCAACCTCGACATCCACATCCCCCAAAGAAAAATTTTCGATCTCATTGTTTGCCATGGTTGTACCTACGATTTCTCACACAAGTTAGTAACACGGAAGGAAAAGAAGATATTCCAAAAATACACCCAATTAAATAGCTAACACCGTTTTAACTCCTCAGCAACGACGCCAAAAATTGGTGACGTCCACAACACACCTCAATAAGAGATATGATATGGTCGTAAATAATTACTCAACTATGAGTCGAGGTCGAATCCACTGGGAGTTATAAGGGGTGTCATAAGTATATATTTGAAGCAATTGAATGGACTACCTAAATTGCACTTCCACAACAGAGTTTTGATTTCTGCTGCTACTATAACTCTAATGATTGTAAGCTAAGGTAAATAAACTAGAGATGAATGTTTTTGATATTTTTCTATATAGTTTAAAGGCCTAGGGTTGTGACCATAAGCTAGGTGTTTGCCTAATGAGATAAAGATGTTAACACTTATTTTATTAATTGGGGTGTATTATAGCTCTCAACTCTACATTACTCACTCAATACCTATCGGCCAGAGAGTGATTTTGCCCAATTTAGATTTCTCAAGTCCAATTGGGTATTAAACAAAATAGTTGATATGAGCTCAAGTCGGGTTCTTACTATCTCTAGTTTGAACCCTTTAATTAGGCTAATCAATCTCTCAATTAATCCAATTCCTTGTTAGCCAAGTTATACTAGACTAGGTCTCTCTTTCTCAAGTATAGACTAAGTCAAATAGGCATGAATCAATGTTTGAATCCATTAATTCTAAAATTGAAGCATGAACTAAGTTAAATAATCAACACCCGATCATAAACAAACATTAAATTAATCACCCATCAGGTTTACACACTAGGGTTGGGTCACAACCCTAGTGAAAATATAGCTACTCATAATGGTTATTGAAGAGAATAAAGAAGAAAAACTAATTAAACCCATAATGAAAGATTAAAATGATGAAATCTAATGTTAATACACCAAAATAATGTAAAACTTCCTAAAGTAGTAAAAAGAAACGGCTACATCAACTTTTAATGTTCAAACTTGACCTAATTTTGTGAAACTCGTCTATTTATACAGGCCAAAAATCGCGGACAAAAATGCCCCTTGTGAGGTTCTGCGGCAGCACAATTTTATGCGTGGTCCGAAGATTTTTGCAGATGGCACGAAGGTAAGTTATGCAGCCGCACATTTTTGAACTACGTCGGCGAGGCAACTTCTGCGGCTGCACAATTCTTGTGCGGTTCGCACTTTACAAAGGCTCCACGACATGTTATTCTTGCATATTCTCTAAACTTTGGATCTTTGTCAGTAAGCCTAGTTTTGCAGCCGCACATTGCTGATAGTCCTGTTGGGTTTTTCTTTTTGGTTTGAGGCCACATAATTCCTTCTGCGGTCGCAGAATTCCTTCTGCGTACCGCACATTTGTGCTTCTGCTCTCTTTATTGCCTTGTGTTTCAGAACACTCCTTTAGAATCAGATTTTATCTCGGGAGACCACACTTCCAACATTTTTGTAATTTGTACAATTTTATTAGTTTCGGGAACACAATTCAATACTTTCGGAATAAAATAAAAGCTAAAAGGTGCTAATAAGCAGTCAAAATCCCCACTTATTAGCGTGTCCAGGTTGACTTTTGTTGACCTTTTCAAATATAATCAAAATTGAATATTTTTTCTTCATGGGTAGTTTATAAAGCTTATTCTGGATTATTTGAATAATATTTGACTAGATTCTGTTGGTTTGGAGGCTTGTTCTAAGGGAAAAGCTGTGATTGATTATTGATTTTGGTTCTGAAAAGAGGTAAGTGTCGTATTTAACCTTGGCTTAAGGTAATTATGACTTGTTTGGCCTATTTTCTACGTGAATTTCGTATGGGGGACGACGTATGCAAGGTGACGTGTGTATATTCGCTGTCATGGGCTAAAGCATGCAGGGTAGGCTATTTACCTTTATATCATCATTTATTCCATGTTATATCTCGTTACATGATTTGATTGCTACATGTCCTTACTTGTTATTCATGCCTTATTTGTTATATGTCATTTAGTTGTCACCTATTTTAGTTTATTCATTCCTTGGTCAATACCTGCTTACCTGCTATATGCTCCTACATGTATTAATTGAATATCCACATTGTTTCATGCCTTTATTTGTCTTTACCTTACTTGTTGCACTTTATTATGTCATATTCGTTTGTGTGAGTCCCTTGGCTATTCATGCGTTAATGATTTATCGAGGTTTGTGAATATGAAATATTGGTTGTTCTCTGTTTGTACTTGTAGTTTCTTGTTTTTTATACGCTTTATTACCTTTTATGTTGGGATTTCGGATTTGGTTGTGTTGAATTGTTAATGATGGTGAATTGATATTGAGAACGAATTGCGCGCTCCAACAGAATTGAAATAAATTGATAAAGGAAACAGGTTTCATGTTGCAACAGATATTGATATGATATTGGGATCGGGTTTCACGCCGCCACAAATATTGATATGATATTGGGTTCAGGTTGCGCGTCGCAACAAATATTGAAATGATATTGGGATCGGGTTGCGCCCTACAATGGGGTATGATATGTTGTAAATGTTTGTAGTTGTGGTGTTCTATTTTTGTACTGTGATATTAGGATTATGAAATGATGTTACTCTGGGGGACTCTGTTAGTTGACCTTCGAGTCTCGTTCTTATGCACGTCGCAACAAATATTGAAATGATATTGGGATCGGGTTGCGCCCTGCAATGGGGTATGATATGTTGTAAATGTTTGTTGCAGTGGTGTTCTATTTTTGTATTGTGATATGAGGATTATGAAATGATGTTACTTTGGGGCCCTCTGTTAGTTGACCTTCGAGTCTCGTTCTTATGAGTTTATTCATTTTCTCTATGTTTCTGCTATCTTCTATTTATTTATCCGAACAGGTTTATAGTGAGTGTCTTATCGTAGCCTCGTCACTACTTCATCGTGGTTAGGCTCGACACTTAGGGAGTACATGTGTGATCAATTATACTCATACAACACTTCTCCACTTCTTGTGCATATCTCGGTGTTAGTCCTAATATCACTTAGAAGAGATTGCTCGGATCATATCTATCCAGGAGACTTTAGGTAGAGCCTGCAAGGCGTTTAAAGTCCTTGAAGTCCTCTCATATCTTGTTTTTACTATTTATCTTATTTCGAACAGTTCTGTTTAATTTTACACTATATTTGTAGTATTCTAGTCGTTCATGTACTTGTGACTCCGGATTTCTAGTATTAGCATAAACTGCATTACTTATGGATTTATATATATAATTTAGAGTATTTCAGTTGTTAATTTTTAATGTTCCGTTTTTTTAATTAAAATTGGTTAATTCTTTAGCTAATGTTGACTTGCCTAGCACGTGAACTTCAGACGCCATCACGAGTGTTGTGGTTGGGATTTCGGACCGTGATAGGAGAATGTGGAATTATAATAACCACAATAACAAACCCATTGTAATCCCACAAAGTAAGATCTAAAGAAAGTAGTGTATACGCAGACCTTACCCCTACTTTATGAAGGTAAATAGGTTGTTTCCTATAGACATTTGGCTCAAGGAAAGATGAAAAGGAAACAGTAACAATAACAAGATAAGATGATACAAAAACTAAAGCGAAATAAATAAAATACATGTTGCTTCCAAACGCACACGCAAGTATGCGTGGTTGTACAAGTAATAAAATGATAAGTCGAATGTCGAACCCACAGAGACTTGTATTAACTACCCACTAAATTCACTAAGATTGTTATTCAGTCGAGCGAAATTCGATTTCAAAGGTATGATTATACTAAACAATAATTATAACTAGTAACAAAATTATCAAGCAACAAAATGGTTGTTGTGTATTCAGTAGAGACAAATATTCCAGGGTTGTGATTGATTCACCAATCCTATTGTATTCTAGTTAACTCTCTCTTTCATACAATTCATTCATGGTTGCCAATTAATCGAACAATTGCTCTCGTAGCCTTCCCCCGAAGTACTACTCGCCTATTCAAAATAGATTAACACATATATTCCTATGAAATCAATCTATTAAGAATGCATTAAGATTGCGATATTTAATTAAGCATAATGACTAGGTATATATTCCTATCATAACCACAAATCTGACCCCCCCTCCCCTCCTAGAGTTAAGATCGCTCTCTTTTTAGTTCTTCTCTAATCTAAACATGGCTTTTGCATGCATAACATATATAGTAAATAGAACCTATCTGTTGGCCAGACAATTAAGTAATTAATCACATAATTGAAGAAACAACTCTATATTGATGAATTGTAATCAAGGTTAAGTCAACGCTAAACAACAATATTCATGGCTAAATCACAACCCCAGAACTATGGGTTTTAGCCACTCATGATAATATCAAACAATTTCCTAAGTGTTGGATAATTGAAAATACTAAGAAATGATGAAGAAAACTGAGATCTCCTCGCTCCTGGATGTTCCTCGTGTGTATTCTTCCTTCAAAGTGGCGTCCCCCTCTAAAAATAAGCTATGTCTTGCTTTTATACGCGTTGGGTAGGTGTAGGGCCGAAATAACCTTGTCTTGGGCAAACTTGGATAACTTTCCCGTCACCAGCGTCCAGCCGAGCGCCTCACGCTGGTGCTGGCTTATTGAAGTTTCTTCCACTGGCGCGAGAGGTGGCGTGGAGCGCTGCTTGTGGCGTTGAAAATCCAACTTTTCCCGTTTTGCTCTGTTTTGCCTCTAATCTCGCACCTTTCACCCTCAATTGTTTTCAGATGATTCCTACACATAAAAACACCTCGAATTAATATAAATCAACATATTTTACATTCGAAATCCACGAAACACGAGTAAGCACATGAGGCAATATACATATAAATATATATACTTAAGCTAAATATCAATACATTACTACAATTATGTGGATAAGAAATTATGAGACTAATACTAATATAATTCGCGCGAAAAGAGAGATGCTCGATTACCTACTAACCTTTTACTCTAATTCTCAACCCATACTCTCCTATCAAGGATCCTGTATTCGGTAAGCTGAAGTTGCGCCTTGTCGTGATAATCACCTATGTGCAAGTACTTATTAGGACTACCTCTACCTCTTCTCAGACCCATCATGGCCAACCTCTCGTACCTCCTCACTAGGGCATCTGTACATTTCCTTTTCGCATGCCTAAGCCACCTGAGCCTCGCTTCCCACATTTTATTCACCACGGAGGCTACTCCCACTTTACTCCGAATATTTTCACTTTTAATATTATCTCTTCTGGTATGCTACACATCCATTTTAATATATCAGTACATCAATTAACGAGGGAAATAACGAGATTGAAAAGTAGGATAATATCACAATTGCAATTCAAACTTCTGAGTTAAGATGATTTTTTTAACCATCTTTGTCCATTATTAGCTTTCATTATGCTAAGGGAATTCTTTAATGTAATATATCAATTTATATTCAATTTATTTGCACGATATGAAAATAAAGACAACCCACTTAAATCTTTTTCTAATTGTATGTAGCTTCGTTCCTATATATACAATTTATAAGCACAAGGATTGGATAAACACGCTAAGGTTAGAAAAGATTACCCAAAAAATAAATAAATCAGTACATAATTGTTTTGCAACGCCGATGCATGAAATCTTATTAAATTTCTTGCAGTGTTTCACACTCGAAAATTCTTTCAAGTATTTGTTAATGTTCCAATAGAGTTCAAATGAAGTTAACTTTACAAAATGCACAAGTTTTAAATGATTGTGACAATGTTATCAAACTCCAAGAAATCTACATTGTTTTTTTTCTCATAAGTCATAACTAACAGGGTATAATGGGTATTGAGTTAGATAATTGAAAATTCGAATTCGTACTCTTGGGTCTTTGACTATAGTTGACGATAGTCGATAAATATTGACATTTGTCACACCGTTGATCGAAAGACAGAAACCTAAACATATTAATCAATTCTTAAATCTGACTGAAACAGACAAATAACGGAACGAAACAAAACAGCAAGAGATCAATTGTGATATGCGTAACCCAATAAATCCTTAACTTAAGCAACACTCTACCCTACACTCCCAAGTGTACATTAGCAATTTCAAAATTAATATTTACGTATATAAACTTGCTTAATTCAATATTCAATATAAGAAAAAGATTCAATTCAATTCTGTCCCTGTAATCTCTGATACTGTTAAATTTTATCCTTCATTATTTGATCAATTTATACTCTTGCAATTAGTATATTATTTGTCTTTGTTATTAATGAAACTTTAACATGAAATCGGCTGGTGGTAAGCAATGTGAGTTGCTTTAGTGGTAAACACCCTGCACTTCCAATTAAGAGGTTGTAAGTTTGAGTTACCTCAAGAGTAAGGTGAACAGTTCTTGGAGGGAGGGAGCCGAGGGTCTATCGGAAACAGTCTCTCTACCCCAGGGTAGGGGTAACTACCCTTCTCCACCACAGTGTAGGGGTAAGGTCTGCGTACAAACTATTCTCTCCAGACCTCATTAGTGAGATTATACTGGGTTATATATAACATGAAATCGGCGAACTCTATTTGTCAAAAAGATATGGCCACTGTAAGAAAACATTAGACATTTTCAGGCCAGAAGTTTAATGAAATTTGGTAATTTCGAATAGTAAACAGCATAAATTCACTTGTTCAATTACAGGTAAGTATATTGTTTAGCAACTACTATTCCTAAAAACATCTGCGCAGACATATACATACGTGGCAACGAAATCCTCGTCCACGTCATCATATGGTACTGTTTCCCCTAACCTTAACTTTATCATCACCACCAAACCCCAAAAACTGTGTCCCCTTCCCCTCATAATTCTCTAGGGTTTCCACTTCATTTCCAATAATTCAACAACGATGGGTTCACTCGCCGATCCCGGCGAACTCGACTCGGTGGCGCCGCCGCCGAGTTTCGACGACTTCCAGCGCCAAACTTCTTTAATGACAAGCTGCACACTCCTGTGGAAAGAGCTCTCCGATCACTTCACTTCACTCGAACAAGACATCATCAAGAAATCCGAAGCCTTAAAAGCTAAAATCCAAACCCTAGATTCCGAAACCAAAGCATCCCTCGAAGTCCTGGAAAAGCGCGAGAATTCAATGAACGTTTCACTCTCAATTTCTCTTCAAAAGGTTCTCGAAAACAAGCAAGCTGCTATTTTAGCCCTAAATGAGGGTGCAGAACAACCCGAAGTCGATGACTCTACTGGATTGTATCTAAAATTGAAGAGCTTTTGTGTTAAGATGGATTCTAGAAGCTTCTGGAGGTTTTTAATTGTAAAAAAGAAGGATTTGGATTCACTTAGGGTTGAAATACCGAAAGCATTAGGAGACTGCGTGGATCCGCCGAGGTTCGTGTTGGAATCGATATCCGAGGTGTTTCCAGAGGATAAAAGGCCTAACCCAACCCTTGATTTGGGCTGGGCCTGTGTTTTGATGTTGGAGTCTTTGATTCCAGTTATGATGGACCCGGTTTTGGGAAATGAGAGGAAATTGGTGACGCCGAGTGTTAAGGATAAGGCCAATGAGATATCGGAGATATGGAAGAGGAGCTTGGATGAAAGAGGAGGGATTGAGAATGTGAAGACGCCAGATGTGCATACTTTCTTGCAGCATTTGGTAACTTTTGGGATAGTCAAGGATGAGGATTTTGATTTGTACAGGAAACTTGTTGTTGGGTCTGCTTGGAGGAAACAGATGCCTAAATTGGCTGTCTCTCTTGGACTTGGTGATAAAATGCCTGGTAATTTTTTGTGTGATGTTATATTATTTTGTTCATATTATTGCTTTGTCTTGAGAAATAGGAGTAATTTCCCAAAAAAGGCTAGGTGATTTTTCCACATCTGTCCACCGGTGGAATAATCGAGGTGCACGAAAAATGGCCCGGCGCCACTGTCATAAAAATAAAAAAAATATATTGTCTTTCATAGTCTTATAATTTGATGAAATAAGCCTAAGTTAAGAGAAATGCATAGTGAGGAATTAGCTGTTTTTGGTGTGGTTGGTCTTCTGTTCAGGCGGAAAAGGTTAACATGTCATAAGTAAATTTTTGGGGAATTTTACCCGTGCTTGTGACTTTTGAGTAGGTCTGCAGTTGAAAGGTCTGGTTAATTTGGAAGGTTAGGTGCTTAGTGTCTTTGACTTGAGAGATCATTTTGGTGTTTACCCTTTTTATTCATATCTGTGGTTGAGTTCGCTATGGGATGTTTTCTTGGAGCTAAATTGGACTACTTTCTACTGATATCGACTAAAGGTGTTAGAAAATCTTATTTTATAAGGTCCAATGTCAGATCAGAGAAGTGTATCTTTGCAAGGGATGTATTGTACTCCTTGTTTGAATTGCAGAGCAGCTTCAACAGGTGTCTCCTTGCCAGTCGCAGGCTAAATGGCCTTTTATTTTATGCCAATATGTTTTGCTTATTTGAGAGCATTTGTTGTGGTAGTGCAGTGGATTGGAGCTCTGAGATTTAGCTTTTTCCTAATGATAAGAGTCCTGTTTGATAAATGTTGTTCTTTCATGGCTGGTCATCTCCTAGTTCTGGTGACTTAGTTTATATTTTTGTGCTCGAGTTTGAATTCTGTATTTTCCTAAGTAAACATCTAAAACAAGTGCAGTTGTCTTAGCAGAGGTAACCTAATGTTTTGAGGTTATTGTAAGCCACATGATGTAGAAGGGATTTACGTTGTTGCCATGCTTAGTGTGAAACTCTTTTTAGCATCAACACTTCCTTGTCCACACATCCAGTATCTTCTCATTTGATGTGCGTTTTCCTTGCTTCTACTGTTGAAGTACAATATAATTTTTTGGCAATAGGTAGGATTATCCAACTAGAAGTGGAAAATATTAATATGTAGATGATATATTAGTTATATGAAATTTGTCTTGGTTTGAAATACTAGAAACAAATTATATCTTGTGATTGAGGCATAGTTGAAATGAACCGTGGAAGCAAAGGGGCACTAGATTAAGCCTCATGCCCCAACAGTGATTGTTGGTGTACTATTTGTGAAGTATGGTGGATGAAATATTAATCCTTAGTCCTCCACTTTGTGTTGAATCATTGAAAAAGAACACTATGAGGAGCATGTTGACAGCAGGATCTAATCTTCCTAGGAGAGTACTTTTTGCTTATGTGCACGGACCTACATTTAAGATCTTTCAGTGCATCCCCTATTTTTCCTATCTAGTTGCTTTCATATTTGTACGCCATGTTAATTGTTTTGTTTGTCTGTAGGTATGTTGGGTAGTAAGTTCAAGGATTCTCACAGTACCTTATAAGTGTTTAGTTGTTCATATTTGTCTATGTTACTCCAACAAATTATTTTTGGTATGTAAGCTTACTGTTGTATCCTCTTCATGTCTACAGAAATGATTGAAGAATTAATCAGCCGAGGACAGCAAGTTGATGCCGTACATTTCACTTATGAAGTTGGACTTGCTGATAGGTTCCCTCCTGTTCCCCTTCTGAAAGCTTACCTAAAAGATGCGAAAAAAGCTGCTACTGCAATTCTGGAAGACCCAAATAATTCTGGTCGAGCTGCGGTATCATCCAATTCTTTTTCTCCTGTTATGTATATTTTCATCATGCTTTCCTGTATCTTGTTTAAATCTTTTCTCCACATTGTCTCAACTGTCTTGTTCTATGTTAGTGTAGTTGGCAATATCTGTCCTGACTCTCTTTCTGCTATGCTCTCCCTGCCTGTGAATGCAGCCAGGTTCAATCATTGTTTTTATTTTTTTTTGGCATAAATATTGGGTGCTCAGTTTTGCCAAGATTTGCATATTTTCCCTTTGTTCTTGGAGAGGGTCTAGACATAGTCAGAAGTGTTGCCCTAATCATTTGACCTAATGCTGGAAGAAACTTTAGTTTCTCTCATGCCATTTATGTACTGATGTGCTCTTACATTTCATGCCATAGAGCTCTAAGCTCAAACAGTCATTGATAATTCGGAACTTTACTGCTGTTATGGTGTATGCAATTCCAGTACATTAAGTTCATTGTGAAAAATGCGCATGCGTGTTAATTGTATGGACGATGAAAAACTATATGATTGTTCCAATTTTATTTATTAATTACTTTTGCATGTTTAACAGCATCTAGCTGCAAAGAAAGAGCAATCAGCGATTCGTTCTGTCCTCAAGTGTATTGAAGAATACAAGCTTGAGGCTGAATTCCCTCCAGAAAACCTTAAAAAGCAGCTTGAGCAGTCGGAGAAGCCCAAGAATGAGAAAAAGAGGCCAGCTGCTGTACCAGCAAATAAAAGAACGAGAGCCAGTAACGTTGGTCCTATGCCTCCTGCTAAGGCAGGCCGTTCAACAAATGCCTATGTCTCATCTTTCCCAGTAGCCCCGGCATTTGTTAGGTCTCCCTCACACACCCAATACCCTGCTGCAGTTCCAGCATATGCTGCACCACCTGCAATCTACGGTAACAGGAGCCCGCCTTATCCTTACTCTCCAGAAGCTGCCCCATATCCAGGCACTCCAGTGAACTATTCTCCAGGCACCCCAGTGAACTATTCTCCATATGGTGGCTATGGCAATGGGATGGCCCCAGCTTACCAGCAAGTTTACTACCGATAGACATAACTGGCTCTAAACTTGTGACAACTGATATCATGACCCAATCTGAATTTCTTTTTATATGGTTTGTAATCAGTAATCACTAACCTTTAATGGTAGCTTTATGTGTGTGTTAATTCCTAATTCTGACTTTTATCCTGCTTTCTTGCTTTGCAAATAGCAGGCTGTATTTCTGATATTAATTGAATGTGTAGTATTAGGTGGTTGTGAAAAGTAATCAATATGCTAAACGACTATTAGGTTTTAGTGGGAAATGACTAGTGAATACTCGGAAATGACTTCAATCTGTTTGAGAATTTTAATTCCCTAGTAACAGCCAATGATGCTGAATATATGCTGTGTCCTAAAAGAATTCTGTTGCATACAATCTTTGAGAATAGATACATGAGCCCGGTGGTTTTCTGTTGTCTCATTCTTTGGATCAGAACGGTTGAGTCGTTGCTGTCCGATTATAGTATCTCAATGTATAGTTTTGAAGTCGTGGCCTGGTGAATCGATTGGTTTATTGTTGCTTTTTCATGTCTTAGCGGGGATGTCAGGCACAAGTAGATATATGAACTTGATTAACCTCTTTGTTATTCTCTTTTTCCCCAATCTATTTTTGGAAACTCACAAGTCTTTCTTGAAGAATATACTCAACTGTAGTGTTGCACTTCTTCATGTTTGATCCTCTCCAACTTCATGACTTGGCTAGTTGATCATTTCCAACTTCCAACTTAAGAACTTGGTGTATGGACTGTTATTGCTACGTCTATCTGGCAGTGACATGCATGCTTGGTAAGTTTGAAGTTTGAACCATGGGAATTGGGAATATGCTGTAAATCGGGAGGATTACTTCATCTGCATGTACAAACACCACATCTGCATTCTGCCCGGCATGATAAGTGTATCCGTAGCATAACATTTCAGTTGCCCACAAATTATTCGCCACGATACCTCGCAGAGTCAGGATTCAATCAAATAACATTGTAAGTAGTTTAGTTCTTTGATTCTATTTATTTGGATGCCGTCTCAGTTTCTGGAGGCTCGACTGTTTTGTTTTAAAACTAAAGATGTCTGAATGTTAATGCATATCTAACTATTAAGTTAATGTCTCTAAATCTGAAGATTGTTTTATAAAATTCATTAAAAGTTGCTGTAATTAATGTTAGTTGGCAATGATGAATGTAAAATGGCAAACTGGTTAGCGATGGTTGTCGTCCAATGATGGCTAGTGATGATTGTGAAGTGGAAGAAGTGGGTGTGGCAGACACAGGTGGTTGTTGGCAGTCGTAGTTATTCCAACTGATAATTTGTACAATAGTAGTGGATAAATTCAGCCCCAAATAAGTGACTGCCAAAAAAACATAATACTAGTGTACAACCTACTCAATGAGCAAAGGTCTGAATCGTTTAGGTCCAAACCTTTATCAAGTGAAAATAAGTAGGGGATAAGACTCTCTACCTTATCTTGGTATCAAGTTTCAATTTTCTTCGAGATCAATTCTCTATACTCGTTGCGTTGCAGGAATATCTTAAGTCAAGTATTACATAATTTTTTGAAAAAGACAGTTAAACTTTAATCACAATGAATTTAATATAAGACTTGTTAGAGTAAAGAAAAATGAAACTAATTAATGTATATAACAAATTTACCATCATCAGCAAACTAATATTTGAATTCAAAACGTAATTGGCCATTTATTGTCCCTCCAAAGGATCACATTTAAAATTAGTTACATATAATTTGTAATTGCATTGCCTTTATTTATAAGGTCTAAATATGTAATTTGATCATATCTTTCTTAATATTTCTCTATTATCTGCGTGTATGTGTAGTTGCTCTTTTATTGATAACATTAAGGTGCTGCAAATCCTTAGCTATTAGGAGATAAATCTCACATTCTACTTTGGCTACCTTGCATGATTTACACTACCGTCAACTGTTCTTTCAAGTTATTCAAAGATACTTTAAACGTCTCTTTATATATAAAATAATATTAGAGGTAATATTTCAACTTTCTTCAATCCGCAATCCTCATAACTTTAACCTATTACAAATTCAAAAAAATAAAATATACTGCTGTTGCAATCTACATTGAGACTCTTACGGTACGTTGAACAAATACAAATGTCATCCATCTCTGATTGGCCAAGTTATTTTCACAAGCAAATTGAAGAAGAAACTGAGAGATGTCAAAACCATTGGATTCAAATATTATACTTAATTCAAAAATGCCTTTTTGTTCTTCCTTTATTGATCCTTCGTGAAAGAAGAAAGTCCCATTTCTATTGCAGGTGATATCTTTTGGCAAAAAAACAAAAAACAAATTACCCTTAAATTATTACTTCAGTTAAAAAGCATGTTCCCCTTATATTTGAATGTAAAATCCTTATATCACAATCAAAGAACTAAATTGTATCCAAAATATATAAATATCAATCAAATATATAATATGTTAAAAAAATACCAGTTAATAGTCAAGAATAAAAAAATTACGGTAATATCATCTCCGAATACTCCATAACCCAACGGTTTCAGCATTAAGCATATTAGTCAGCTAAACAAATGACAAACACTGCAAAAGTTAATCTCCTTATAATTTGAAAATTTTACAAATTAATAGAGCACAGAACATAAAAATTAGTAGTAAATTACCAGTGAAGGCAACGATAAAACTAATAAAAGTATAAGTATCACTTTTGCAACAACCCGACCGGCCGTTTTGTGTAATTGTGCTCCGTTTCCCATTTTTGATGCTTCACACATGTGTGTTTATGGTTTTATGACTTACGGGGTTGATTGGTTTCGTTCCGGGAAGATTTCGGATTGAATTGGACCCTTTGATTCTTGGCTTAGAAGCCTAAGTTGTTTATGTTGATCAAACTTTGACTTTTGTGACAACGTTCCCGGAACGGTGTTTTGATGGCTCCGATAGCTTCGTATCGTGATTTTGGACTTGAGCGTATGCCCGAAATCGAATTCAGAAGTTCGACCGTAGGTTAACTTTTGGCTATCGGGTTCAGAGTGTGATTTTGGGACTTGGAATAGGTGCGTTATGCTATTTAGAACTTGTGTGCAAAATTTGGTATCATTTGGAGTTGAATTAGTAGGAGTCGGACACTTAGTTGCAATTCTAAAAGTTCTTGAAATTTACTTTGAAATTTATGCGTTTTGGTGTCTAATTTGTAGTTCTAAACATTATTTTTGTGTTTTGATCGCGCGAGCGAGTCCGTACGATATTTTTACACTTGTGTGGATATTTGGTTTGGAGCCTCGTGGGCTCGGATGAATTTCAGACATGTTTCAGAATGGGTTGAACTGAAAATAGAATTGCTGGTGTGCTTGGCTTTGTTATCGCAAATGCGAGCACCAACCTCGCAATTGCGAAGGTGACAGAGGGTGCTCTTATGTCGCAATTGCGACTTACCCCTTCGCAATTGGGAAGTCAATAGGCCTAGGGCTTGGGTCGCATTTGCGACGATTTATTCGCTTTTGCGAAGATGTCCAGCTTCACAATTGCGACGTATGTTGAGGCTGTCAGGGTTCGCAAGCGAACCCTGTGTCGCAAATGCGGCATCTGCAGCTAGACAAAGGGATGGGAGTCGGGATTTTTCACATATTCTCTTATTTTAGAACCCTAGACTCGGTAGGGGGTGATTTGAAGAGGGAATTTTTATCTACAAACATTGGGTAAGTGATTCTTATCAATTTTCAACTATATTTCATTAATATATCTTAGATTTAACATAAAAATCATGTGAATCAAAGAGGAAAAATTGAAAAATTATGTCAAGTTTTTGAAAAATGAGAAATTGAGTTTTGAGAGTCGATTTTGACTCAGATTTTGAAACTAATCATATATATGGACTCGTGGGGTTATGAGTAGTCAGAATCTATCCTTGGACCCGAGTTATGACCGGGCGAGCCCTGTGTTGACTTTTGTTGACTTTTTGAAAAAGTATAAAGATAATAACTTTATCTATTGTAATTATTTTTCCTTGCATTGTTTGATGATATTAAGTCAATTTTGGTTAAATTTGAGCCGTGTGGAGATAAATTTTATGGGAAAAGCTATTTTCGAGGGTTGTGTTGGCATAGTTGAGGATCTTGCCTATTGTATAGGGGAACTACCCCTTAGGAATTGGGATTGATTGTACTAATTATGTTATGTGAAAGCCGTGTACGCAAGGTGACGCTTGAGTACGCGTGTTATATGTGGTATTTGACCGGTTTAGGTTATTTAGACTCTTTCCATGCCTTTAATTGAATTGTCATATCATGTTTTAATGTTCACTGCCGATCTACTCTTGCTTGTGTTAGTCTATCCTTATATGCCTTATTTGTCTTGTTTAACACTTGTTCTAGATCTTACTTGATACTTTGCTCTTGTGTTTTAGTTGAAGTTATTGCTTTCCTTATTGCCTTGTTACATCCTTAATTGTTGAATTACTTTTACTTGAAGTTGTTATTTCATAAATTATCTTCTTGTTGAGTTATTAGTGTTGAAGTTGTGAAAGCCATTATCACATTGAGGCAAAATTGTTAATTGTTGAGATATATTCCTTGTTGAGAAATTTACATTCTTTGTTATTGTTAATGTTTTTGTACATATTGTGGTTAAGCATAGGCTATTGTTGTGGAAATATTGATATTGTTGATTCTTGGAAAGTTGTGGCATATGGGCACTTGTGGTGATAGTTGTTATTGTGTTGTGATATTGATGTGCATGCGGTGGTATACAGATAGGGGTTAATGTACATGCGGGGTATAAGGTAGGATTTATATGCGTGTTGCTAGTAAGGGAATTACTTGAAGCCACGCAACATCATAAGGTAGGCTTAAATGCGTGTAGCTATTTCGGAAAAAATATTTTCAAAACTATCTAAATGTAAGGCTCACGCGATAGTATAAAGAAAGATTGTGATTGAAATTGAGAAATGTGAATATGAAGCGGTACCTCGATTGTGATTCTTGTTGTGCATTTTATGTTGTAAAGAGTTAATGGTGGAGCAGTTCTTGTTTCTTTTATTATTCCGTGCCTTAACAGTTTTTTCCGTATTTGACTATTGTGGTTCTCTTTATTTGCTCCCTTCTTATTATCTCTATGCTTACAATTCTATCATTAGTCTACATTATTAACATGTTTCGTTATCATTTATTTCTACGCCTTTTATTACTTCTCGTTATTATATTTTTATTCTGTTTATTATGTCCTAGTAGGTGTCTTGACCTGGCCTCGTTACTACTCTACCGAGGTTAGGCTTGATATTTACTGAGTACCATTATGGTGTACTCATACTACGCTTCTGCACATCTTTTTGTGCAGATCCAGGTACGTATGCCCTTGTTGGATGTTAGTGATTGATTGTAGCTGTTTTCAAAGACTTCAAGGTATACCTGCTCAACGCCCACATGCCTCAGAGTCACCTTCCATTATCTTTTCATTTAGTTGTATTTCTTATTCAGACAGAGTTGTAGTAGACATTGTAGATTATTCTATAGAGCTTATGACTATGTTCCACCAGTTTTGGGAGAAGTGTTATTGAGATCCTATTTTGGAAGGTTATATGAGTTTATCAGTTTTGCTTTAGTATTTCTGTTTGATTATTTCTGTTAATTTATTATTAAATATTAGGCTTACCTAGTCTTAGAGACTAGGCGCCATCATGACATCCTAAGGTGGGAAATTAGGATCGTGACAGGTTGGTATCAGAGCTCTTGGTTCATAGGTATTACGAGTTATAAGCAGGTTTAGTAGAGTTTTGCGGATCGGTACGGAGACATCTGTACTTATCTTCGAGAGGCTACGGAACTGTTAGGAAAACTCCACTTATTTGATTCCTTATCGTGCGAAATTATTGACTTCGAAATCTCAATCTTTGCCTTTCTATTCTCTCACAGATGGTGAGGACACGCAGTGCTGGATCCGACGATCAGACACCCGCGCCCCTCTTAGAGCCACGAGAGGGTGAGGCTAGAGCCGGGGTCGGGGCCGGGGAAGAGGCCGATGAGGGGCACATGGTGCAACTAGATAACCTACCCGAGTTACGACAGAGGAGCCACCCGTAGCTCTAGTTGGGGGACATGCACTCGAGGCGCCTGTTGCCACCCCTACACTTCAGGAGACCCTCGCAGAATTCTTGAGTATGTTTGGTACTTTAGCTCAGGTGGGGTTGATTCCACTTGCACCAGTCACATCTTAGGCTGGGGGAGGAGCTCAGACTCCCACGACCGTATTCCAGAGCAGCGGGTCCATGTTGATCTGGTCCTAGAAGTTATGCTAGCACAACCTATTGTTCCGGTTCAACCCGAGGTTAGGGAAGTGGCATATATGGAGTAGCAGCTTAGACTTGAGAGGTTCAAGAAGTATCATCCTCCTACTTTCAGCGGCCTAGCTACAAAGGATGCACATGGCTTTCTAGAGAAGTGCCACTGTATTCTCCACACCATGGGTATTATGGAGACGAGCGGAGTTTCTTTTACTACATTCCAGGTATCAGGAGCAACGTATAATTGGTAGCGGGCTTACGAGGAGGGTAGCCCAGCCGATGCAACCTCACTTACATGGATTCAATTTTCAGAGATGTTCTGATGCAAATCAAGAAGCTATATTAACCTTTTGTTATTTAGATCGCCAAAAACAAGTTTTTATATGCCCACAAATAGGTGTGTGGACGTGTCCTCAAGTTCAAAAATCCCAAGATTGATTTCAAGAAGCCAAGACCCTTTCCTTCTTAAAGTAGGATTTATTTTATTCCTTTTAGAATAAGGATTTTCCTTTTATTAGGGTTCTAGTTTCTTTTCCTTGTAGAATAGTGATTTTACTTTCCTTGTCTTTAGTTATTTTATTTCCTTACTAGAATAGGATTTGTAGTCATCAAAGAAGAGATTCTAGGCCTTTATAAAAGGTTCTCTTACCTTGTAGAATGGAATTCACATTTTTGGAGGTTTTGCCCTAATTTGCAATAGAGTATTTTTTTTGTCTATTTTGTCCTCTTTATACTTGTTTTTGGTTCCACGCAAAGTGGTGATAGTCTTTATTCTGTTTTCAATTGTGTGGTGTTTGTTTTATGTCACGACCCAAAAACCTAACCTATCGTGGAATTAGGCAAGCCGACTCATTTCCAAACAAACCGATATTTTCATTTCAAAGATAATTTCAATGTTATTTAACATAAAAACCTTCGTAAAGGAGTTCAAATCAAAATAAAAGTGAGGAAGGAAAAGCCCGACATCGGGGTGTCACTAGTCATGAGCATCTACTACAATCTGTCTAACAATATCAAGGCTAACTCAGCCCGAAAAATAGCTAAATACAACTAAAGGAAGATAAGAGGGAGAAGAGTAGGGGCTACGATCGCCAAGCAACTACCTTGCTATCCCCGAGAAACAGAAATCTTAAACCAGAATAATCAACAACTGCTACTGTGTCTAGCTACACCTGGATCTGCACAAAAGGTGCAGGGAGTAACGTGAGTACGCCAACTAAGTAATTAACAACAATAAATAAAGACTGAGCAGTATTGACAAGCAATAAAGCATATCAAGTTCATATCACAAAAAATCAGTAAAATACAACATGCGTTAAAAATTAGTGTTTGAATCAAATCCTCTCGTTGAAACCCGGTTCCAGTAAAACAAAATATCATTTAAAGATATTTTTCAACAGCTTTTCAAACAAGACTCAATGCAAAGGTGATAAAAAAAATATGATAAAATCATAAATAGACCCTCGGGAAAAACCTCACAGTCACTCGTGCCACTCGGGCATACCTCACAATCACTCTTGCCACTCGGGCATACCTCACAATCACTCATGCCTCCCAATCACTCAGCACTCGGCACTCACACTCAGTAGGTACCTGTGCTCACTGGGGGTGTGTACAGACTCCAGAGGGGCTCCTTCAGCCCAAACACTATATCAAGCCAAATCATGGCATAAATCACTCAGGCCCTCGACCTATATCAAACATGCTGCAGCGTGCAGCCCGATCCCATAAATATGCAACATGATGCAGCGTGCAACCCAATCCCATAAATATCCTCACAAATCAGGCCCTCGGCCTCACTCAGTCATAAACCTCTCAAGCCACTCGGGCATTTCAGTAAAAACAGGGCATTCGGCCCAAAACAACATATATATGTATCAAAATAGAATCATAAAACTGAGTTATGTATTAAACAAGTATAACCATGAATGAGTATAGATTTTCAATCGAAAACAATGAGAGGATAGTAAGAAAAGGCCCCTAAGGGTCTAAACAGCACTGACACAAGGCCCAAACATGGCATTTAACCCAATTTACAGAAACTCTTTCTGAAACATATAAGCATCATATAGTTTCAACAAAATATGCAACTTTACAGTTGCTACGGGACAGACCAAGTCACAAATCCCCAATGGTGCACGCCCACACGCCCGTCACCTAGCATGTGCGTCACCTCAAAATAGTAGAATGATACGAAATCCGGGTTTTCATACCCTCAGGACTAGATTTACAATCGTTACTTACCTCAAACCGGTCAAATCTCTACCCCGCAATGGTCTTGCCTCTGGACTCGGCCTCCAAATGCTCCAAATATATTCAAAATCAGTACAATACCATCAATATATGCTATTGGAATGAATTCCACAAGAAAAGCTACAAAATTAGACCGAAACTCGAAATTGGCTCAAACCCGGCCCCCCGGGCCCACGTCTCTAAATCCAACAAAATTCACAAAACTAGAGAGATCATTTACTCACGAGTCTAACCATACAAAATTCATCAAAATCCGACATCGTTTGGTCCTTCAAATCTCTAAATTACTCTCCAAAAATTCCAAGCCCTAACCCCTCATTTTCACTAATTACAATATTAAACAAGGAGAAATCACCATATATACGAGTATTAGGGCTCAAGCAACTTACCTCACTGATAGCCCTTGAACCACCCTTCATAAAACACTCCAAACGCTCCAAAAACCAACTTGAAAATGGTGGAAATGAACCAAATTCGTGAAGGGTTCTATTTATGGTTTCTGCCTAGGTGTTTCGTACCTGCAAGCTCTTTTTTCGGGCCTGCGGGACCGCACATGCGGTCAAGGCGCCGCATCCGCGAACTCCACTTAATTCCCCATCTTTCGCACCTGCGCTCCAGGCCTCGCACATGTGGGCTCGCAGGTGCGGCCAAATCCTTCGCGCCTGCGCTCTAGCCTTGGCCTGACATTTTCCGCATCTGCGCAGCAAATTCTCGCGCATGCGAAAGCGCACCTACGCGCTCATACTCCGCTTTTGCGGAAACTGACCAACCCCCTCTCCTTCGCATCTGCGCATCTTCCCTCCGCACCTGCGACCTCGCACATGCGACTCCCCCTTCCGTAGGTGCGGATATAGCAGAAGCATCAGCTGCATTTTCCAACTTCGACAAATTGGTTAACCACTCGGAATCATCCCGAGGCCCTCAGAACCTCAACCAAAAATACCAACAAGTCATATATCAACATACCAACTTAGTCGAACCTTCGAATCACTTAAAACAACAACAAATCATCAAATTACCTTCAGATTCAAGCCTAAGAATTTCTAAATTTCCAAATTCGGCAACCGATGCCGAAACCAACCAAACCACATCTGAATAACCTCAAATGTTGCACACACATCACAAATAACACTACGAACCTACGCCAACTTCCGGAATTCCATTCCGACCCCGATATCAAATTTTCCACTGCCGACCGAAATTGCTAAGTTTTCAATTTCGCCAATTCAAGCCTAATTCTACCACGAACCTCCAAATCACATTTCGGATGCACTCCTAAGTCCAAAATTGCCTAACGGAGCTAACAGAACCATCAGAAATCAAATCCGAGATTGTTTACACATAGGTCAACATCCAATTGACTTTTTCAATTTAAGTTTCTACTTAAGAGACTAAGTGTCTCAATTCACTCTAAAACCACTTCGGTCCCTAAGCAACTAACCCGATATAACATATTATAGCTGAATAATACAAAAAGAAGTAGAAATGGGGGAAAACGGGGCTATTACTCTCGAAATGATCGACCGAGTCGTTACATCCTCCCCCTCTTAAACATCAGTTTGTCCTCGAGCGGGTCTAGAAACATACGTGGAGTCTCGAATAGGCGTGGATATCTACTCCACATCTCCCGCTCAGTATCCCACGTGGCCTTCTCCACAGGATGACCTCTCCATTGCACCTTCACTGAATCTATATCCTTTGACCTTAACCTTTGAACATGCTGATCCAAAATAGCCACCGGCTCCACATCATAAGTCATATTACCCTCCAACTGAACCGTGCTGAAATCCAAAACATGGGACGGATCTCCAATATACTTTCGAAGCATGGAAACATGAAACACTGGGTGCAAACTCGACAAGCTGGGTAGTAAGACATGCTTATATGCCACCTCCCCAATCCTCTGAAGCACCTCAAAAGGCCCAATGAACCGGGGGCTCAACTTGCCCCTCTTCTCAAACCTCATAACACCCTTCATGGGTGATATCTTCAGCAAAAACTTCTCCCCAACCATTAAAGACACATCACGGACCTTCCTATCCGCATAGCTCTTTTGCCTAGACTGCGCCGCGCGAAGCTGCTCCTGAATCAATTTCACCTTATCTAATGCATCCTGGACCAAGTCTGTACCCAAGAGCCTAGCATAACCCGACTCGAATCATCCAACCGGAGATCTACACCTCCTCCCAAACAAAGCCTCGTACGGAGCCATCTGAATACTCGACCGATAACTGTTGATATATGCAAACTCCGCGAGTGGCAGAAATTGATCCCACGAACCCCTAAACTCAATGACACAAGTATGCAACATGTCCTCCAATATATGAATAGTACGCTCGGACTTCCCATCTGTCTGAGGGTGAAAAGCTGTGCTCAGCTCAACCTAAGTACCCAACTCTCGCTGCACGGCCCTCTAAAACTGCGATGTGAACTGAGTACCCCTATCTGAAATAATGGAAACTGGGACACCATGCAGGCACACGATCTCTCGGATGTAAATCTCAACCAACCGCTCTGAAGAGTAAGTAGTACCAACTGGAATGAAGTGCGCGAACTTAGTCAACCGATCTACAATAACCCAAATAACATCGAACTTCCTCGAAATCCGTGGGAGCCCAACTACAAAGTCCATGGTGATCCGTTCCCACTTCCACTATGGGATCTCTAATCTCTGAAGCAAGCCACTCGGTCTCTGATGCTTATACTTAACCTGCTAACAATTGAGACACCAAACCACAAACCCAACTATATTCTTCGTCATCCGCCTCCACCAGTAATGCTGCTTCAAATCCTGGTACATCTTTGCGGCACCCGGATGGATGGAATACCGCGAGCTGTGGGCTTCCTCAAGAATCAACTCTCGAAGCCCATCTACATTAGGCATATATATCCAGCCCTACATTCTCAGCACACCGTCATCACCAATGGTCACATCCCTAGCATCACCTCTCCGAACCCTATCCTGAGGAATGAGTAGGTGGGGGTCATCATACTGACGCTCCCTGATACAGTCATAAAGAGAAGACCTGGGGACCACACAATCCAATACCCGACTAGGCTCCAAAATATCCAATCTGACAAGCTAGCCCGCTAAGGCCTGTAAATCCAATTCCAAAGGTCTCTCTGCTGCTGGAAGATATGCTAAACTCCCCAAACTCTATGCCCGGCGACTCAAAGCATCGTCCACCACATTGGCCTTCCCCGGATGGTACATGATAGTGATATCATAGTCCTTAAGAATATCCAACCATCTCCGCTGATGCAAATTAAGATCCTTCTGCTTGAACAGATGCTGAAGACTCCGGTGATCAGTATAGATCTCACAATGAACTCTATACAAATAATGATGCCAAATCTTCAAGGAGTGAACAATGGCTGCTAACTCAAGATCATGGACAAGATAGTTTTTCTCATGGGTCTTCAACTGGCGCGAGGCGTAGGCAATCACCCTACCCTCCTGCATCAAAACACAACCAATGCCTATCCTCGAGGCATCACAATACACGGTGTAAGAACCTGAAGCTGATGGTAGAATTAACACTGGAGCTTTGGTCAAAGCAGTCTTGAGCTTCTGAAAGCTCTCCTTACATTCATCCGACCACCTGAATGGAGCACCCTTTTGGGTCAATTTGGTCAAGGGCGATGCAATAGATGAAAATCCCTCCACAAAGTGACGGTAATAACCCGCCAAACCAAGAAAGTTCCTAATCTCCGTGGCTGAGGACGGTCTAGGCTAACTCTACACCACTTCTATCTTCTTAGGATCCACCTGAATACCTTCACTGGACACCACGTACCCCAAGAATGCTATTGAACTGAGCCAAAACTCATATTTGGAGAACTTTGCATAAAGCTTCTCCTCCCTCAATCTCTGTAATACAATCCTCAAATGCTGAGCGTGCTCCTCCTAGCTACGAGAGTACACCAGGATGTCATCAATGAATACAACGATGAATGAGTCCAAATAGGGATATAATACACTGTTCATCAAATGCATGAATGCTGCTAGGGCATTGGTCAAATCAATCCTGAATCTTCAGCTGGTGATAACCGGACCTCAAATCAATCTTGGAGAACACCCTCGCTCCCTGAAGCTGGTCGAATAAATCATCAATACAAGGTAAATGATACTTGTTCTTGACTGTGACCTTGTTCAACTGCCTGTAATCAATACACATTCTCTTGGAACCATCCTTCTTCTTCACAAATATAACTGTTACACCCCAAGGTGACACGCTAGGCCGAATAAACCCCTTATTAAGGAGTTCTTGAAGCTGTTATTTCAATTCCTTCAACTCCACCGGTCCCATACGATAAGGTGGAATAGAAATTGGCTGAGTGCCCGACACCAAATCAATACCAAAGTCAATATCCCTATCAGGCGACTTGCCTGACAGGTCTGTAGGAAATACATCCGGAAAATCACGTACCACCGAAACAGAATCAATGATAGGAGTCTCTGCACTAGCATCCCTCACAAAAGCCAAATAAGATAGGTAACCCTTCTCAACCATGCGCTGAGCCTTCAAATATGAAATCACCCTACTTGGTACATAATCTATAGAACCACTCCACTCAACCCTCGGAATTCTCGGCATAGCCAAAGTCACCATCTTAGCGTGACAATATAGAACAACATGACATGGAGATAACCAATCCATACCCCATATCACATCAAAGTCGACCATACTGAGTAGCAAAAGGTCCAATTGGGTCTCCAGACCCCCAATAGTTACCACACATGACCGATATACGCGGTCCACATTAATAGTATCACCCATAGGAGTAGATGCATGTACAGATGAAACTAAAGACTCACGGGGCATATCCAGAAATGGGCGAAATATGAGGAAACATATGAATACGTGGAACCATGGTCAAATAATACTGAGGCATCTCTGTGACAAACTAAGACAATACCTGTAATCACAGCATCTGAAGCAATAACATCTGGTCTGGCAGGGAGGGCATAGAAATGTGCCTGGCCACCCCCTAATCTGCCTCCCTCCTAGGGCGACCTCTAGCTGACTGACCTCCACCCCGAGCTAACTGGGCAGGTGGAGAGGTAACTGGTGCTGAAGTTAGAGGCTGAATCCTCTACTGAGATAAACTTCCATGACGACGAGGACAATGCCTCCACATATGCCCAAGCTCCCCACAATCAAAATAACTCCCTGGTGTTGGTGGCAGAAACTGAATGGAACCCCTAGCACCGGGATTACTGGTAGAAGAACATGGTATAGAAGAGCCCTGAACAGGTGGAGCACGAGACGAACTCTGAGCTGGGAGGGCACTAAGTGATGGGTGGCCCTGATGAGAACTGTGAGAATCATGGCTAGATGATGCACCCCGATAAAATGGCTGAGCTGACTGATCCTGTCTAAAATGACCACCTCTACCGTGCTGGAACTGACCCCCAAAAGGAGCACCACTGAATCCACCCTAACCACGAGGCCTTTTGGCCTCCCTCTCAACCCTATCCTAACCACGAACCATCTCAAATAAAAAACGTAACCTGTCGTGATGGCGCCTATCGTGGAACTAGGCAAGACGACTCATTTCCAAACAAACCGATATTTTCATTTCAAAGATAATTTCAATGTTATTTAACATAAAAACCTTCATAAAGAAGTTCAAATCAAAATAAAAGTGCGGAAGGAAAAGCCCTACATCGGGGTGTCACTAGTCATGAACATCTACTGCAATCTGTCTAACAATATCAAGGCTAACTCAGCCTAGAAATAGCTAAATACAACTAAAAGAAGATAAGAGGGAGAAGAGCAGGGGCTACGGTCGCCAAACAGCTACCTTGCTATCCCCGAGAAACAAAAATCTTCAACCAGAATAATCAACAACCACTACTGTGTCCAGCTACACCTGGATCTGCACACAAAGTGTAGGGAGTAACGTGAGTACGCCAACTCAGTAAGTAACAACAATAAATAAAGACTAAGCAGTAGTGACGAGCAATAAAGCATATCAAGTTCATATCACAAAAATTCAGTAAAATACACCATGCATTTAAAATCAGTGTTTGAATCAAATCCTCTCGATGAAACCCGGTTCCAGTAAAAAACAAACCATTTAAAGATATTTTTCAACAGTTTTTCAAACAAGGCTCAATGCAAAAGTGAGCAAAAATGATGAAATCATAAACAGGCCCTCGGGCAAAACCTCACAGTCACTCGTGCCACACGGGCATACCTCACAAGCACTCTTGCCACTCGGGCATACCTCACAATCACTCATGCCTCCCAATCACTCAGAACTCGGCATGCGCTCACTGGGGGTGCGTACAGACTCCGTAGGGGCTCGTTCAGCCCAAGCGCTATATCAAGCCAAATCATGGCATAAATCACTCAGGCCCTCAGCCTATATCAAACATGATACGACGTGCAGCGTGATCCCATAAATATCCTCACAAGTCAGGCCCTCGGCCTCACTCAGTCATAAACCTCTCAAGCCACTCAGGCATTTCAATAAAAATAGGGCATTCGGCCCAAAACAACATCTATGAGACGATAGTAAGAAAAGGCCCCTAAGGGTCCAAACAACACTGGCACAAGGCCCAAACATGGCATTCAACCCAATTTACAGAAACTCTTTCTAAAACATATAAGCATCATATAGTTTCAACAAAATATGCAACTTTACAGTTGCTATTGGACAGACCAAGTCACAAATACCCAACGGTGCACGCCCACACGCCCGTCACCTAGCATGTGTGTCACCTCAAAATAGTAGAATGATACAAAATCCGGGGTTTCATACCCTCAGGACTAGATTTTCAATCGTTACTAACCTCAGACCGGTCAAATCTCAAACCCGCAATGCTCTTGCCTCTGGACTCGGCCTCCAAATGCTCCAAATCTATTCACAATCAGTACAATACCATCAATATATGCTAATGGAATGAATTCCACAAGAAATGCTACAAAATTAGACCGAAACCCGAAATTGGCTCAAACCCAGCCCCCGGGCCCACGTCTCAAAATCCGACAAATTTCACAAACTAGGGAGCTCATTTTCTCACGAGTCTAACCATACCAAATTCATTAAAATCCAACATCGTTTGGTCCTTCAAATTCTTAAATTACTCTCTAAATATTCGAGGCCCTAACCCCTCATTTTCACTAATTACATGATTAAACAACGAGAAATCACCATATATACGAGTATTAGGGCTCAAGCAACTTACCTCACTGATAGCCCTTGAATCACCCTTCAAATATCACTCCAAAAGCTCCAAAAACCGACTTGAAAATGGTGGAAATGAACCAAATTCGCGAAGGGTTCTATTTATGGTTTCTGCCTAGTTTTTTCGCACCTGCGGTCTCTTTTTTTGCGCCTGCGGGACCGCAAATGCGGTCAAGGTGCCGCATCCGAAAACTCCACGTAATTCCCCAGCTTCCGCACCTGCGCTCCAGGACTCGCACATGCGGGCTCGCAGGTGCGGCCAAATCCTTCGCGCCTGCGCTCCAGCCTTGGCCTCACATTTTTCCGCATCAGCGCAACAAATTCTCGCACCTGCGAAAGAGCACCTGCGAGCGCATACTCCGCTTCTGAAAAAACTGATCAACCCCCCTTCCTTCGCATCTGCGCACCTTCCCACTGCGCCTGCGACCTCGCACATGCGACTCCTCCTTCCGTAGGTGCGGAAATAGCAGAAGCAGCAGCTTCAACTGCATTTTCCAATTTTGACAAATCCGTTAACCACCCGGAATCACCCCGAGTCCCTCGGAACCTCAACCAAAAAGACGAACAAGTCATATATCAACATACCAACTTAGTCGAACCTTTGAATCACTCAACACAACATCAAATCATCATATTACCTTTGGATTCAAGCCTAAGAACTTCTAAATTTCCAAATTCGGCAACCGATGCCGAAACCAAACAAACCACGTCCGAATGACCTCAAATTCTGCACACACGTCACAAATAACACTATGAACCTACCCTAACTTCCGGAATTCCATTCCGACCCCGATAACAAATTTTCCACTGCCGACCGAAATCGCCAAGTTGCCAATTTCGTCAATTCAAGCCTAATTCTACCACAAACCTCCAAATCACATTCAAGACACACTCCTAAGTCCAAAATCACCTAACGGAACCATCATAATTCAAGTCCAAGAACGTTTACACATAGGACAATATCCGGTTGACTTTTCCAACTTAAGTTTCTACTTAAGAGACTAAGTGTCTCAATTCACTCTGAAATCACTCCGGTCCCGAACCAACTAACCCGATATAATATAATATAGTTGAATAACACAAAAAGAAGTAAAAATAGGTAAAATAGGGCTATAACTCTCGAAACGACCGGCCGGGTCGTTACACTTTATTACGTTAATTGATTCCAAGTGGTGACTTTAAGAATTTATTTAGTTCTTGATCTTTCAAGAACACGTTTATTGATCTAAATTCGTTCTTTTGATATCATAGAATTATAAATTTCATTGAACTGGTGCAGCATTAATATTTACTTGTTTTGAACGAGTAAATAGTCTTTCTTATAGTTCAAATCGTCATCTTTCACTTCATTTTTGAATCATCAGATTCCGAGTCCTAAAACTTGAGATACGTTGTTTCTTAAAATCGACCCACAAAGCATGTTTTCCTTTTAAGATCTTGATCTTGGTCGGTTGGTTCTTTGTTAACTCGAAGAATCACATCAATTTAGTATCAAGGTAGCAGATGGTGAATCTATTATGCAAGCAAGAAAATGTTGTTGGGTTCAAGAAGGTGAAGGAAGAGCAGCCGATCATGACATGGAGATGGAAGAGATGAGAAGTACAATAGAACAACTACAGAGGCAACTCCAACACTACGAAAGGCAAGAACAATGTAGAAGGCACAAGGAAGACGATGAAGTGGACTCTGATATTAACCACTTTCATATGGCTGATGAAGATGACTCTAGTGAAAGTTCGGATCCTCCTAGGAGACAACGAGACGATGACTCTGATCTCCCAATGAGAAAAAGGAACCATACTGGGGAGAAAAGGGATGATGTGAAGGTTGATGTTCTTGATTTTGATGGAAAAGCACAAAGGGATGCATTTATAGAGTGGTTATTGACCGTAGAAAGAATCTTTGAGTTCAAGGATATTTTGAGGAGAAAAGGGTTAAGATCGCTGCCATCAAGTTTAAGGGATATGCTCCACTTTGGTGGGACAATTTGAAGCGAGAAAGAGATGGTCGTGGTAATATTCAAACTTGGGAGAAGATTAAGAGAGAACTTCAAAGACGTTTTCTTCCTAATACATACAAACAAGAGAATTATCTTAAATTTCAAAAACTTTTGTCAAGGAGACCAGACCGTGGAAGACTATACTC
Organism: Nicotiana tomentosiformis; assembly: GCF_000390325.3. Lineage (NCBI taxonomy): Eukaryota > Viridiplantae > Streptophyta > Magnoliopsida > Solanales > Solanaceae > Nicotiana > Nicotiana tomentosiformis. The sequence continues at coordinate 43,893,906 of NC_090820.1, forward strand.
GAGAGTTTGAATACCTCATGATTAAGTATGATACCCGAGAACCTAAGGAACAAACTACAACAAGATATATTGGTGGCTTAAGGAGTTTCAACTCCGATGTTATTCGCCTACAACCTTATTGGACATTCAATGATATACGAAATCTTGCCATCAACATCGAACAACAACAAAATGAGGCAAAGAAATTATACTCCAAGAAGAATTACTCCAACTAGGGGAGTACTTGTGGTAGTGGTGTAAATTCCAAGGCAATCTGTCAAAGTAATTCTTCTAGTAATTCTTCTAGTAATTCTTCTAATTCATCTTCAAAGGGTGATGAAAATAAACCTCAGAGGGATATGACTAGGAGAAGATGTTTTAAGTGACAAGGTTTTGGGGCATGTGCAAGCTGATTGTCGCAACCGAAAGGCTGTTATGTTAGTTGACAAAGAAGATGATTCCAATCATGAAGATAACCAGCCAATTGAGGAAGTTAATGAGGAAGATGAGGATGCCTATGTAGAACCTAATGAAGGTGATATGCTTGTTATTCAGAGGATATTACATGCTGAACATGAAGATGAAGAATCATCGCAACGAGAGGCCCTTTTCCACATGAGGTGTACATCACATGGCAAGATATGCTCAGTGATCATCGATGGTGGAAGTTGCACTAATGCTGTTTCAGAAGAGATGGTGACTAAATTGAGTTTGGAGACTGAGGTACACCCCAAACCTTACAAAGTCGGGTGGTTGCAATATGGTGGAGGTGTGAATGTCACTAAAAAATTCTTAGTCTCCTTTTCTATTGGTAAGATCTATAAAGACAAAATTTAGTGTGATGTGGTAAAGATGGATGCTTGCCATTTATTACTTGGGAGACCATGTCAATATGATAAGCGTTCTTTTCATGATGGATACCGTAACACCTATTCATTCATAATTGATGGACGTAAGATCGTTTTGACGACATTGCACCCAAAAAAACTTTCAAAGAGGGAAAAGATCGTGTCTGATACGCTAATTACCAGATCACAGATTATTGGCCACATCAATAAAGGAGAGCCATTGTACATAGCAGTATCCATGGAAGACTCACAAGATGAGGAGCATGAGTTAGATACATGAGCCAAGAAGTTACTTGCTAAGTTTGATGATGTGATCGCTGAAGATGTTCCGTTAGAACTTCCACCCATGTGTGATATTCAACATCAAATTGACCTTATACCCGGAACATAATTTCCAAACAAAGCAGCTTATATGATGAATCCTACACAATAAGCTGAACTCCAAAGGCAAGTCGAAAAGCTATTGGAGAGGGGTTTAATAAGGGAGAGCCTTAGTCCATGTGCCGTAATTGCTTTGCTTGTTCCTAAGAAAAATGGAACTTGGATGATGTGTGTTGATAGTCGATCAATCAACAAGATCACTATCAAATATCGCTTACCATTCCCACTGTAAGATGATCTATTTGACCAATTACATGGTTGTAAGATCTTTTCAAAGATTGATTTGAAGAGTGGGTACTACCGGATTCGTATGAGAGAAGGTGATAAGTGGAGGACTGCCTTCAAGACTAGCCAAGGCTTGTATGAATGGTTGGTAATGCCTTTTGGTTTGTTGAATACTCCTAGCACATTCACGAGGCTTATGACTCATGTGTTTAGACCATTCATTGGGAAGTTTGTTGTTGTCTGCTTTGACGATATCCTAATTTATAACAAAAAGGAAGTTGAACATGGAAAACATTTGGAGAAGGTTTTTGAAACCTTAAGGAGAGAGAAGCTATATGCACAACTCAAGAAGTGCATCTTTTATACTAACAATGTTCGCTTTCTTGGTTACATAGTAACTAGTGCTGGTATTCAAGCTGACCCAAGCAAGATTGAGGCAATCATATATTGGCCAATTCCTATGTCAATTTCGGATATAAGGAGCTTTCATGGAATGATGTCCTTCTATCGATGATTTATAAAAATTTTCAGCACTTTGGTTGCCCATATAACTGAGTGTTTGAAACGAGGCATGTTCTGTCATGCCCCGAACTCGGGGAGCATGACCGACGCTCAACCGAGTGAACCCGGTCAAGCAAACCTGTTAGATACTTTCTACCCAACTAACTTGTGAATAAATATAATACATATTTTCGTTAATTAGACAATAAAGAGATCATGTATACAATACCAATTCACCATTAGTTACTTCAGTTTAAAGTCTCAAATTTCTCACACATTTTCATGGTCTGAAGCGGAACAAGTAATTCAACTACAACATAACTTGTTTGACTTCCCCAGCACTAATATACGACCCACACTATGTATACATAGCCTCTAATAGATTCAAAAGAGTACTATGAGAGTGCCGACCGGCTATACCTCAAACACAATACACAAAGAACAAAAGATACATGACCCCAAAATGAAATGGGACTCACCAAGTCAGTTGGGAAGAGGATGTACCGCTATCACAAATCAATGTCTCCTGCTGTGGAACCACTTGCATCCATTGAAGATGCTGTTCACCCGGAAAAAAGGATGTTAGTACATATGGAATAGTACTAGTATGAATGACAAAACACACTCTCAATAGAATGATAAATAATATAAGCAAGAACAATCATAATATCAGTGGAAGCCACAAACAACATCAAACCTCAAATTAGGATCAAGACTGTGTTCAAATAAATTTTAATATTTTATGTTAGGAGATCTTTAGTACCAATATGCCACCGTTCACCATAACAATACCACCGTACTTTTAGTACGGAGTCCGATCACGACCCGATCGGCTAGGCCGTCTCATCCGAGACATGAACTACCCGGAATCACCTCGAGGCCCTCAGAACCTCAACCAAAAATACCAACAAGTCATATATCAACATACCAACTTAGTCGAACCTTTGAATAGCTCAAAACAACATCAAATAATAAAATTACCTTCGGATTAAAGCCTAAGAATTTTTGAATTTCCAAATTCGGCAACCGATGCCGAAACCAACCAAACCACGTCCGAATGACCTCAAATTTTGCACACATGTCACAAAATGACACTACGAACCTATCCCAACTTGAAGAATTCCATTCCGACCCGATATCAAATTTTCCACTGCCGACCGAAATCGCCAAGTTTCGAATTTTGCCAATTCAAGCCTAATTCTACCACGGACCTCCAAATCACATTACAGACGCACTCCTAAGTCCAAAATTACCTAACAGAGCTAACGGAACCATCGGAATTCAAATCCGAGATCGTTTACACATAGGTCAACATCCGATTGACTTTTCTAATTTAAGTTTTTACTTAAGAGATTAAGTGTCTCAATTCACTCTAAAACCACTCCGGTCCCTAACCAACTAACCTGATATAACATAATATAGCTGAATAACACAAAAATAAGTAGAAATGGGGTAAACAGGGCTATAACTCTGGAAATGATCGGCCGGGTCGTTACATCCTCCCTCTTTTAAACATTCGTTCGTCCTCGAGCGGGTCTAGAAACATACATGGAGTCTCGAATAGGCGTGGATATCTGCTCCGCATCTCCCGCTCAGTCTCCCAGGTGGCCTCCTCCATAGGCTGACCCTCTCCATTACACCTTCACTGAATCTATATCCTTTGAGCTCAAGGTTTGAACCTGCCGATCCAAAATAGCCACCGGCTCCACAACATAAGTCATATCACCCTCCAACTGAATCGTGCTGAAATCCAAAACATGGGACGAATTTCCAATATACTTTCAGAGTATGGAAACATGAAACACTGGGTGCACACTCGACAAGCTGGGTGGCAAGGCAAGCTTATAAGCCACATCCCCAATCCTCTGAAGCACCTCAAAGGGCCCAATGAACCGAGGGCTCAACTTGCCCCTCTTCCCAAACCTCATAACACCCTTCATGGGTGATACCTTCAGCAAAACCTTCTCCCAAACAATAAAAGAAACATCACGGACCATCCTATCCGCATAGATCTTCTTCCTAGACTATAAAGTCAATGGAAGCCCAACTATAAAGTCCATGGTGATCCGCTCCCACTTCCACTATGGGATCTCTAATCTCTGAAGCAAGCCACCCAGTCTCTGATGCTCATACTTAACCTGCTGACAATTGAGACACCGAACCACAAACCCAACTATATCCTTCTTTATTCGCCTCCACCAATAATGCTGCCTCAAATCTTGGTACATCTTCGCGGCACCCGGATGGATGGAATACCGCGAGCTGTGGGCTTCCTCAAGAATCAACTCTCGAAGCCCATCTACATTAGGCACACATATCTGGCCCTGCATTCTCAGCAAGCCATCATCACCAATGGTCACATCCCGAGCATCAGCTCTCCGAACCCTGTCCTGAAGAACGAGCAGGTGAGGGTCATCATACTGACGCTCCCTAATACGGTAATAAAGAGAAGACTTGAAGACCATACAAGGCAATACCCGACTAGGCTCCGAAATATCCAATCTGACAAGATGGCCCGCTAAGGCCTGTAGATCCAATGCCAAAGGTCTCTCTGCTGCTAGAAGATATGCTAAACTCCCCAAACTCTCTGCCCGATGACTCAAAGCATCGGCCACCACATTGGCCTTCCTCGGATGGTACATGATAGTGATATCATAGTCCTTAAGAAGCTCCAACCATCTCCGCAGACACAAATTAAGATCCTTCTGCTTGAACAGATGCTGTAGACTCTGGTGATCAGTATAGATCTCACAATGAACTCCATACAAATAATGATGCCAAATATTCAAGGCGTGAACAATGGCTGCTAACTCAAGATCATGGATAAGATAGTTCTTCTCACGGGTCTTCAACTAGCGTGAGGCGTAGGTAATCACCCTACCCTCCTGCATCAAAACACAACCAATGCCTATCCTCGAGGCATCACAATACACGGTGTAAGAACCTAAAGTTGATGGCAGAACTAACACTGGAGCTGTGGTCAAAACAGTCTTGAGCTTCTGAAAGCTCTCCTCACATTCATCCGACCACCTGAATGGAGCACCCTTTTGGGTCAATTTTGTCAAGGGCGATGCAATAGATGAAAATACCTTGACAATGCGACGGTAATAACCCGCCAAACCAAGAAAGATCCTAATCTCCGTGGCGGAGGACGCTTTGGGCCAACTCTGCACCGCCTCTATCTTCTTCGGATCCACCTGAATACCCTTACTGGACACCACGTACCCCAAGAATGCTGCTGAACTGAGCCAAAACTCACATTTGGAGAACTTTACATAAAGCTTATCCTCCCTCAATCTTTGTAATACAATCCTTAAATGCTGAGCGTGCTCCTCTTAGCTACGAGAGTACACCAGGATGTCATCAATGAATACAATGACGAATGAGTCCAAATAGGGCTGGAATACACTGTTCATCAAATGCATGAATTCTGCTGGGGCATTGGTCAGCCCAAATGACATCACCAAGAACTCATAATGGCCATATCGGGTCCTAAAAGCTGTCTTAAGAATATTTGAATCCCGAATCTTCAGCTGGTGATAACCGGACCTCAAATCAATCTTGGAGAACACCCTCGCTCCCTGAAGCTGGTCGAACTAATCATCAATACGAGGCAAATGATACTTGTTCTTGACTGTGACCTTGTTCAACTGCCTGTAATCAATACACATTCTCATGGAACCATCCTTCTTCTTCACAAATAGAACCGGTGCACCCCAAGATGACACGCTAGGTCGAATAAACTACTTATCAAGGAGTTCTTGAAGATGTTATTTCAATTCCTTCAACTCCTAGGGTGCCATACGATACAGTGGAATAGAAATGGGCTGAGTGCCCGACACCAAATGAATACCAAAGTCAATATCCCTATCGGGTGGCATGCCCGACAGGTCTGCAGGAAACACATCCAGAAAATCACGTACCACCGGAACAGAATCAATGACAGGACTCTCTGCACTAACATCCCTCACAAAAGCCAAATAAGATAGGCAACCCTTCTCAACCATGCGCTGAGCCTTCAAATATGAAATCACCCTACTTGGTAAATAATCTGCAGAACCTCTCCACTCAACCCTCGAAATTCCCGGCATAGCCAAAGTCACCATCTTAGCGTGACAATCTAGAACAATATGACATGGAGATAACCAATCCATACCCAATATCACATCAAAGTCGACCATACTGAGTAGCAAAAGGTCCACTTGGGTCTCTAGACCCCTAATAGTCACCACACATGACCGATATACGCGGTCCACAATAATAGTATCACCCACAGGAGTAGATACATGTACAGATAAAACTAAAGACTCACGGGGCATATCCAGAAAATGGGTGAAATATGAGGAAACATATGAATACGTGGAACCAAGGTCAAATAATACTGAGGCATCTTTGTGAATAACTGAGACAATACCTGTAATCACAGCATCTGAAGCAATAGCATATGGTCTAGCAGGGAGGGCATAGAAACGGACCTGGCCATCCCCTGATCTGCCTCCCTCTCTAGGGCGACCCCTAGCTGACTGACCTCCACCCCGAGCCGACTGGGCGGGTGGAAAGGTAACTGGAGCTGAACTCGGAGGCTGACTCCTCTACTGAGATAAACCTCCACGACAACTAGGATAATGACTCCACATATGCCCAAGCTCCCCATACTCAAAACAACTCCCTGGTGCTGGTGGCGGAAACTGAAGGGAACCCCTAGCACCGGGATGACTGGTAGAAGAACCTGGTATAGAAGAGCCCTGAACAGGTGGAGCACCGGATGAACTTTGAGCTGGGAGGGCACTAAGTGATGAGTGGCCCTGATGAGAACTATGAGAACCATGGCCAGATGATGCACCCCGATAAAATGGCCGAGCTGACTGAGCCTGTCTGAAATGACGACCTCTACCGTGCTGGAACTGACCCCCGAAAGGAGAACCGCTGAATCCACCCTGAGCACAAGGCCTTTTGACCTCCCTCTCAACCCTCTCCTGACCGCAAACCATCTTAATCTGTCAAGCAATGTCGACAACCTCATCAAAAATAGCACCCGAAACCCTCTCTCTGGTCATGAGCAACTGTAGCTGATAAGTGAGACAATCAATAATCCTCATGATCCTCTCTCTGTCCGTGGGAACCAATCAGATCGCATGACGGGCCAACTCAGAGAACCGCATGATGGGCCAACTCTCGAAGCTATTCAAACTGTCTGCGCAGCTCCTCTCTCCGGGATCGAGGCACGAACTTCTCCAAAAATATCACACAGAATTGCTGCCAAGTACAGGATGCTGCGCCAGTAGGCCTACGCCGCTCGTAAGTCTCCCACCATCTGAGTGCAGCCCCAGAGAACTGAGAGGTAGTGAATGAGACCCCACAAGTTTCTAGAATACCAACAGTACGGAGTATCCTCTGACACCTGTCCTAAAAGTCCTGAGCATCTTCTCTCTCTGTGCCACTGAAAGGTGGTGGCTGGAGTCTCCCAAACCTCTCCAACCTACGGTGATCATCCTCAGGCATAGTAAGAACCACATAATCCTGAGCAACTGCAATCGGTTGGGCTGGTGGTGCCTCCGGTGTCTGAAGTCCCTGAATAACCTGCTCGGGTGTGCGAGCGATGGGAGTCTGAGTGCCTCCCCTGGCCTGAGAATTGGCTGCGGCCGTCGAAATAGAGACCGCCTGAGCAAGGCCGGTACATGCTGTCAGAATCTCAGCTAGGGCCTCCTGAAGGCCTGGAATCACAATAGGCACAGATGGTGCCTGAGCTGGTGCATCAACAATTGGAACCTGGTCCTGATCTGGGACAACCGGTGGATGTGCAGGTACTGCCCCAACTGTTGTACGAGCTTCACCTCTGCCCCTACCACAGCCTCTACCACGGTCTCGTCCTCTCGTCGCCCTTTCTAGTGGTACTGGTGGCTGGCCCTCCTGACCGGTAGCACGAGTCTTCACCATTTGTGAGAGAATGAAACAACATATGTTTAGTTACTAGAATCAACAGATTCGCGCGACAAGAATTCAAGAATGTGGAGTTTCCTAAAGGTTCTGCAGCCTCTCGAAGATAAATACAAACGTCTCCGTACCGATCCTCAAGACTCTACTAAACCCGCTAATGACTCGTGAGACCTATGTAACCTAGGCTCTGATACCAATCTGTCACGACCCAAAAACTTAACCTGTCGTGATGACGCCTATCGTGGAACTAGGCAAGCCGACTCATTTCCAAACAAACCGATATTTTCATTTCAAAGATAATTTCAATATTATTTAACATAAAAACTTTCGTAAAGAAGTTCAAATCAAAATAAAAGTGCGGAAGGAAAATCCCGACATCGGGGTGTCACTAGTCATGAGCATCTACTACAATCTATCTAACAATATCAAGGCTAACTCAACTTAAAAATAGCTAAATACAACTAAAAGAAGATAAGAGGGAGAAGAGCAGGGGCTACGGTCGCCAAGCAGCTACCTTGCTATCCCCGAGAAACAAAAATCTTCAACCAGAATAATCAACAACCGCTACTGTGTCCAGCTACACCTGGATTTGCACACAAGGTGCAGGGAGTAACGTGCGTATGCCAACTCTGTAAGTAACAACAATAAATAAAGACTGAGCAGTAGTGACGAGCAATAAAGCATATCAAGTTCATATCACAAAAATTCAGTAAAATGCAACATGCGTTAAAAATCAGTGTTTGAATCAAATCCTCTCGTTTAAACCCAGTTCCAGTAAAAAACAAATCATTTAAAGATATTTTTCATTAGTTTTTCAAACAAGGCTCAATGCAAAGGTGATAAAAAATGATGAAATCATAAACAACCCCTCGGGCAAAACCTCACAGTCACTCGTGCCACACGGGCATACCTCACAATCACTCTTGCCACTCGGGCATACCTCCCAATCACTCATGCCTCCCAATCACTCAACACTCGGCACTCAGTAGGTACCTACGCTCACTGGGGATGTGTACAGACTCCGGAGGGGCTCCTTCAGCCCAAGCGCTATTTCAAGCCAAATCATGGCATAAATCACTCAAGCCCTCGGCCTATATCAAACATGCTGCGGCGTGCAACCCGATCCCATAAATATGCAACATGCTGTGGCGTGCAGCCCGATCCCATAAATATCCTCACAAGTCAGGCCCTCAGCCTCACTCAGTCATAAACCTCTCAAGCCACTCGGGCATTTCAATAAAAACAGGGCATTCGGCCCAAAACAATATCTATGCGCATCAAAATAGAGTCATAAAACTGAGTTATGCAGTAAACAAGTATAACTATGATTGAGTATAGATTTTCAATCGAAAACAATGAGACGATAGTAAGAAAAGGCCCCTAAGGGTCCAAACAACACTGGCACAAGGCCCAAACATGGCATTCAACCCAATTTACAGAAACTCTTTCTAAAACATATAAGCATCATATAGTTTCAACAAAATATGCAACTTTATAGTTGCTATTGGACAGACCAAGTCACAAATACCCAACGGTGCACGCCCACACGCCCGTCACCTAGCATGTGCGTCACCTCAAAATAGTAGAATGATACGAAATTCGGGGTTTCATACCCTCATGACTTGATTTTCAATCGTTACTTACCTCAAACCGGTCAAATCTCTACCCCGCAATGCTTTTGCCTCTGGACTCGGCCTCCAAATTCTCCAAATCTATTCACAATCAGTACAATACTATCAATATACGCTAATGGAATGAATTCCACAAGAAAAGCTACAAAATTAGACCGAAACCCTAAAGTGGCTCAAACTCGGCCCCCAGGCCCACATCTCAAAATCCGACAAAATTCACAAAACTAGGGAGCTCATTTACTCACGAGTCTAACCATACCAAATTTATCAAAATCCGACATCGTTTGGTCCTTCAAATCCTTAAATTACTCTCCAAATATTCCAAGCCCTAACCCCTCATTTTCACTAATTACAATATTAAACAAGGAGAAATCACCATATATACGAGTATTAGGGCTCAAGCAACTTACCTCACTGATAGCCCTTGAACCACCCTTCAAATATCACTCCAAAAGCTCCAAACACCGACTTGAAAATGGTGGAAATGAACCAAATTCGCGAAGGGTTCTATTTATTGTTTCTTCCCAGTTCTTTTGCACCTGCGGGCTCTTTTTGCGCACCTGCGGGACCGCACATGCGGTCAAGGCACCGCATCCACAAACTCCACTTATTTCCCCATCTTCCGCACCTGCGCTCCAGGCCTCGCACATGCGGGCTCGCAGGTGCGGCCAAATCCTTCGCGCCTGCGCTCCAGCGTTGGCCTCACATTTTTCCGCATCTGCTCAGCAAATTCTCGCGCCTGCGAAAGAGCACCTGGACGCTCATACTCCACTTCTGCGAAAACTAACCAACCCACTTTCCTTCACATCTGCGCACCTTCCCTCCGCGCCTGCGACCTCGCACATGCGACTCCCCCTTCCGTAGGTGCGAAAATAGCAGAAGCAGCAGCTTCAACTGCATTTTCCAATTTTGACAAATCCGTTAACCACCCGGAATCACCCCGAGGCTCTCAGAACCTCAAAAAATATACCAACAAGTCATATATCAACATACCAACTTAGTCGAACCTTCGAATCTCTCAAAACAACATCAAATCATCAAATTACCTTCGGATTCAAGCCTAAGAACTTCTAAATATCCAAATTCGGCAACCGTAACAAATGATACTACGAACCTACTCCAACTTCCGGAATTCCATTCCGACCCTGATATCAAATTTTCCACTACCGACCGAAATCGCCAAGTTTCTAATTTCGTCAATTCAAGTCTAATTCTACCATGGACCTCCAAATCACATTCCAGACACACTCCTAAGTCCAAAATCACCTAACGGATCTAACAGAACCATCAGAATTCAAGTCCGAGATCGTTTACACATAGGACAACATCCGGTTGACTTTTCCAACTTAAGTTTCTACTTAAGAGACTAAGTGTCTCAATTCACTCTGAAACCACTCCGGTCCCGAACCAACTAACCCGATATAATATATTATAGCTGAATAACACAAAAAGAAGTAGAAATAGGGAAAATTGGGCTATAACTCTCAAAATGACCGGCTGAGTCGTTACACTTTATTACGTTAATTGATTCTAAGTGGTGACTTTAGGAATTTCTTTAGTTCTTGATCTTTCAAGAACACGTTTATTGATCTAAATTCGTTATTTTGATATCATAGAATTATAACTTTCATTGAACTGGTGCAACATTAATATTTACTTGTTTTGAATGAGTAAATAGTCTTTCTTATAGTTCAGATCGTCATCTTTCATGTCACGCCCCAAATCTGAAGGGGCGTGGCCGTCACCCGGTACCGTACTCTGCCCAAGCGTACCACTATATAAATGTGAACTATAGAGGAATAACCCTCAACCTAGGCCGATGAGGCCATATTCTGAATCATCTGGAAATATCGTTTGTCTCATCTAAGGGGTAAACATACCCAAAAACTCATATAGTGTTATACAAACTATACAGGACTTGTCTACAAGCCTCTAGATATTGTTGAACTGTATCATGGTCAGGACAGGGCCTCGACCTACCCATCAAACCTGTATATATAAAACGGACTCCAAGGTCTAGACCTGGTAACTCCGGGGAAGTGGAGCTTACCAACCAAGCTGATATTTGGCTCTATCTACTGGGAAGGTCTATCCAGCTGTCTATCAGGACCTGCAGGCATGAAATGCAGTGTCCCCAACAAAGGGACGTCAGTACAAATAATGTACTGAGTATGTAAGGCAACAAAATAACTAAAAGCTGAAACTCAATTGATGATATAATAACAGAATGTAACTGGGAGTCACAAATAATCTGAAGATATGCTTACCTGCTGATACTGACTCAACTCTCTCCATATAGTATGCAAAATAGTTGTCCGGCCCTATAAGGCTCGATATGTGTAACTGCCCTGCCGTAGTAGGCTCGCTCATAGGCGCTCTGCCATACTAGGCTCTGTATCTTGGACATTCTAGGCTTGCTCATAGGCGCTCGGCCACAGTAGGCTCGGTATATAACTTACCATCTGATCAGAGGTTGCCCAATAGGGGCCTGCCCACCGATTATAGCTCGATGGTGGTAAAACTACTGTAACACTGTATATATATATATATACTCTCTTCTCTCTTGGCTGAAATAAGACAATACTAAACTGAATATGAAGTCCCGATAAGGGAGAATACTATAACTTCTGATACTAGGATAATGTGAATAAATTTAGGAGTACAAACTTCTCTTTATGCTTCGTTATCAAACTCATGTAGTTACGAGATCATGCCAAAATGAAGAAAGGTTTAGCCTTAACATACCTTATCACAATCTTTCCAATCACCAAGTTTAACTCACCTCTTTGCACCTTAATCTACAATAATGATAATAATGCTATCGTTAAGTTACGAAAGGTACAACTATCGCACAACGAACGACAAGCTTATTTTGTATTAAAACGGACAGCATCTCCCCTATAATCATTACTTCCTCCAAATTCAAGATAACACCACAATGCCAAAAACAACAATAAAAACATATATACATTAGTTTCCAACCTTATGCACACCACACAATACTACAAAATAGCCCAACGCACCCCAATCTCTTCATACACAAAAGGACCACCGTAAGAGTGTCAACAACCCGAAATTGTTACGATGAACAACCAGCCCAACATCCTGCATTTATGTGGTGTTTCTCCACACCCTTCCTCCTCCAAAACTCCACAAAACAATAGTAAAACACGCTGCCCAGCAGCACCACAAAACAGTCCATAAAACAGTCCACAAAACAGTCCGCAACAAGTGAATAACTCAAACTCACGGCTTCCGATCACCGTCCCGTGAGTTCGTACAAGTATAGAACGACTTACCATGAATATACAGTAGAAAAAATGGATGAAATAGAGCAGTAAACTCACCTTATTTGTTGGATAACTCAGCTCCTATCTTGGTTCTTCAAACTCTAGGTTTTACCTCCAATTAGAACTTGAAATGGAGAGAAAATCAATTAGGGTTTGTGGGAAAGTTTTGGGAGGAATTTTGCAGAGCTTATGTCTGGTTATTATGCTCTATTTTAAGTCTAATATATGAAGAAAATAGGCCTTTAAAAGGCCTCTTTGACGACCCGAAATGGCCCATTTTTGGGCTCTCATTTAAGCAAGTAGGTGACACACCTACTTGTCACCTAGCAGCTTGCGCAATATCGCAATAATGACCATATCTCTCTACTCTGATGTTGTATTGACAAACGGTTTAATGCGTTGGAAAATAGACTCATAGATATTTAATTTTATGGGTAGAACACCCCATAAATCTAAGTATATTGGGAGAAAATTGCAGTTACACTGGACCCAAAGTTTCAGTAAAACTTATGAATGTAACTTGTGATGACTTTCATCGACTTTTGTTCCACAACTTGCTTGACTTCAAAACATAACACACGGATGTCATACAACTAATATAAATCATAACATAATCTCCTTATCATGTTAAGCACCCTAGTCTCACCCCAAAGGTACATGTTATAACATTCCCAACTTGTCGACTTTCGACGAAACATTGTTTTCTTCATTTGCTTTAGCTTCTCAACCGTCCAACCCTCTTTGTACTTGTGGTTCATGATCTTAAATATTTGTAACCTCAAAGGTAACATGATTATCTTACTTTGTAAACTTTTCAAATATGATTTCATTTCTGAGCTTACATCAATTGACTTACGACGTACTCGTACGTACGAAAACGTGGGTTGTAACATCATTCCCCCCTTTGGAACATTCGTCCTCGAATGTTGACTGGTGCACTTATCAGTCTGATAATCTATAGCTCTCATAAATACTTTATTGCTGGCCTTTCCATCTAGGCAACTATTCTATGAATAAATCCATAGGCCAGGGCATTCCCCACTTTAGGCCTCTTTCTGACACCACGACTTTTGGTCTGAATCCTTCCAACCTCGTAATTATTGCGACATTCTGTCTTGCATCCTGTACGACTTTGTCCTTGTATGTGCGCCTATGCGACTCTTCTGTTCCTTTTCCTCCAGGTTTTAGCCAATCTCTAGGCGTCACTTTGGGAACATATATAGAACTATGACAAGTTGTTCCTCCCGGTATATATAGGTGTAGTTAAGTTCTTTGCTCGGTACTTTGTCAAACTTACGACTGTTGCAATATCTTGTTTCGTAGACTTATAAATATATCCTTATGGCTTTACTACATCTAGGTAGGTTATACTACACCATCACACTTACTTCATTTTATTATTGTCGAGGTTTGCTACCCAACTCCAGGTTACCCTCTCACTGCTTATCCTATATGGATAAATCTAAGTCCTATAGTTCTTCCTCATTACTGTTCATCTTAAGAATGACGGCCTAATATCATCTCATACTTTGGAACTTTTATCTGCCTATTGTTGATTCATCTTAATGTTGATCTATAATCTACCACTGATAAATTGAAACCTCTTAGGTAATACATTGTCCTTAGGGATCACGTCTCATCAGAGAACATCTGAAGTTATTTGCTCGATCCACCTAGGGGAGATACTATACTTCAATAACCGTATTACATCGCATCCCAACGTGATTCATCTTATGAGGGGTATTCTAATCTCATGCAATTCATGAAATCCCTTCTTTTTGAATCATTAACCAATCAATGGCCTTAACGTCATCCTCTTATCTATCACAATTACACCCTTATTCTACTACCAGGGTAACATTGCATCTCTTCAAATTGCTCATAGTCACAGACTCCTCTAAGTTCATTCAGGCTATACTGAGTTTTTATTTTCTTATAACTTACAGAAACCATCAGCTCTCTTATTTTGATGGGCTTAATTTTGAGGCCTTACATATTCTCATCACCTTCTCAATAATCTTGTTGCGCTACCATACTTTAGCTTGCGACCTACACATATCTATTTATAGTACTCATAACCTTCCTTTAACTTTCTAGCACCATACATTTCCTTATGTTATTCAGGAACTTCAAGCAGGACATCAAATTGCCTCTAACTCTTCTTTACTCTCTTAACTAGACCTCTCGATACTTGGAAACTATAGGCTAGAAGATATATCCCTGACAACACCACTATCATTTGTGGGTACTGAATCATGGCACTTCTAGCCCGCTATCTGATGTATGGACTAGTCACAACCTTCTACATTTGAGCATTTCGTACCTTCTTAACCTTTACCTTACTTAGCTTTTAATCTCGCATTGTATCTTCTGCATCTTTCATAACCTCCCTTCCACATAGGTAGAATTCAATTCCACCTCTTGAAGCTCTACTATAAACTTGCACCTCTAGTGCTTACACAATCCGATGGGAGCTTTATACTTACTCCTTATGATACTGGTACTTTTTTTTTCTAGCTTTATTGTAGAGACATTATAGAATATGCTTGTTGTACTATCTTTCTTATACCTCTAATGTTAAGAGTGATTTTGCAATATTCAGACTCCTAATTCACTTACCTGATGTAACTCGTTAGTTTCCTCTTCTCTCCCAGCCTTTAAGTAGGCTTAAGCTATCTTCCGATCTATTGCTCATGGTATTATTACTTTCTCCTTTGGTGGACGCCATGGAACATCCATAATATAATCTTCTAACAATTCAAGCCTTTGTCTGTGAGGTGGACTCAATTCTTTTTGTTTTAACTTTATACCGGCATCTCCTATAGCTGTAGGAATGTCAACATATATGCTGCATGGATAATACCCTGAAATGTTAAGTGCGGTCATAACATAACTAACTCTGGGTCATTGATTTAATAATTCCTTTCGTGCCTTCTCAGTTTTCTTTAAAAGTGCGCAATTACTTCTCCTGGTCGTTCTGCCACTTATTGCATGAATACTTGGCTTATCCTAGTGCCAACACCTATTGGAATTTCGTGCAACTCATATGATCTCAAATATTTCTTTTGATTTTTACTTCTTGTTCATTAGCCACGATAGGTTCCACTTTCTTATGGAGTGTATACAATATTGTAGTGAGACTGTTATAACAAGATCATTTCTTCTTTAGGTCACTATGCTTATGTTGAAGCCTTCTTCCTTATTTCCTCAGCTAATCTTTCGTTGTAGCACTTAGGGAAGACCCTCTGACTTTTGTAGAGCTGGGAACTTTTTACATCGTATACCCAACGAAAGTTTTGATGTACTAACTCGCCAATAATTATCCTTAGTTACTTATCTCTGCGCCCTTATGCTTGTAGGGTTACTTCTGCACTCGAATTTTTATTATCTCCTCAATGGCACTCTCTCTTTTATTTCCATAACACTTATACGATACTTTTACTACCCAACTCCTATCAGAATATTCCTCAAGGATTATGATGTCGTATCTACGAGACCAAATTTTCTATGCTGGGTTTCACTTCATTTATCTTGCATGGTCTACTGATTTATCTAAGACCTCTTGTCTAGCCATGACTAGGATCTTACTGAATTCCTGAATGAACTTCTAACTACTCATCAGTCCATGCTCATATTTACCTTCTGGGTAACCACTCTTGGGTTATGTCTTCTACCTTAACTTAACTTTTGCACTGGATCCTAATGTATCAAGTGTTCATTCGCTCTTATTTATCAATAACATCTGGTGTGGGAACCCTTGCTGCCTCTCCCTGACGTCGTGCTTGCATAATGTTCTGGACTCGTATCATGTCTGTAGGATCTGAATAAATGCAATATCATTCCTTTCACCATTTACTACATTCTTCCTTTACTATTCCATAATTACCTGAACCACTTAACTCTGAATTAATACCATATTATACCATATTTTCCCCTTTAGGGGAGTATTAACATGTAATCTTATGAAGAATTACTTATAAATATTTTACCTCTTCATCTTCGATGTCTTTTCACGTCTTTATTGACTCTTACTTTCCTTGCAGTAACCCTTATGTATCAAGGATAATTGAATATCTTACATACGACGGTATCAGATACCTAGTGTAGCTGGAACACTTAGTCCCTTAAGATTAACTTTGCTCAAAGTTCTTGCTTTAGGGAAGCATCTTCCTGAGTGACCTTTAAAGGTTATTCTTCTGTTGTCGATTGTATTATTGCTAGAATGCGATATTTGAAATTCTCTTGATGTCAACTATCATCACCTCATTTGATCCCTAATTGATGTTTAGTTTATTTTGTTTACTAGCCCATGCTAATTTCTATTACTCTGGGGGTCTAAATTGTTTTGTCTTGGTAATCACGTTGGACGCACCAACTCATTTCTTGAAATGAGAATATGACTTTTGGCCTATACTCTTTTATTGTCTCAAGACCTGTCACCTCTTAATTTGTTTTTTTTTTTTTCACTTGACTATAGACTCTGTCATCATATCATATTTTGATTTACCGATATCACCCATTTATCACATCTTACTCATAATACTTCATTTCTTTCTTCTTATTCTCCTGCTAATACTGTTGTTTATCGCATTATTCTGAAAAATTCAACAAAACATTGTTTCACTTTTAGCTCCCCTAGCTCAATCCACCATTTCGGGTTACTCTAACCCAAGCTGGATCTTGATATCCCATCATTCTCTTAAACTATATATGTTAGCTCCCATAGGGCATAACTGAGATGGGTGTGGCCAATTGTACATACCTCTATTTCTGTTGAAGGTAACTTAGAATCCATTTATTTCTCTGCCTGACGTGGAAATTCGGACAGTCTTCATTAACTAGGTACCTCGTACCCTTTTTCACCTTGATTCTGTTACATGTTGAAACTTATACTTTTACCTTATGATACTCCCATGGACTGCTATTCACGGGGTATGTTAGATATTCCCGTTTTAGGGTAAATGGGAAATTCACATATATGGTAAGCACAATTTAGTAAGGTCTCAAACAGGGCCACGTAGTCAAGAATTCTCTCTCTACTAATGCTTTTACCTACTGTTGTATTATACCTTTAGCTAGCTATAATTTTTCTAATTGAAAGCATCGCTATATCATTGGCAAACATAAGCTTTGACTCGAACTCTTATGACTCAGCTCTATAGCACGATTTGGATTTGAATGAAGGGTAACAAACTCCTAAATGCCTTGTAGCCTCCTGCTTATAAGTGTGGTGCACAACACACCCATAAACAAGACTCTACTAGACACGGCTTGTAGACTCCCTAGGATAGAACTGCTCTAATACCAAGTTTGTCACGCCCCAAATCTGAAGGGGCGTGGCCGGCACCCGGTACCATACTCGGCCCGAGCGTACCACTCTATAAATGTGAACTCTAGAGGAATAACCCTCAACCTAGGCCGATGAGGCCATATTCTGAATCATCTGGAAATATCGTTTGTCTCATCTAAGGGGTAAACATACCCAAAAACTCATATAGTGTTATACAAACTATACATGACTTGTCTACAAGCCTCTAGAGATAGTTGAACTGTATCATGGTCAGGACAGGGCCTCGACCTACCCATCAAACCTGTATATATATAAAACGGACTCCAAGGTCTAGACCTGGTAACTCCGGGGAAGTGGAGCTTACCAACCAAGCTGATATTTGGCTCTATCTACTGGGAAGGTCTATCCAGCTGTCTATCAGGACATACAGGCATGAAATGCAGTGTCCCCAGCAAAGGGACGTCAGTACAAATAATGTACTGAGTATGTAAGGCAACAAAATAACTAAAAGCTGAAACTAAATTGATGATATAATAACGGAATGTAACTGGGAGTCACAAATAATCTGAAGATATGCTTACCTGCTGATACTGACTCAACTCTCTCCATATAGTATGCAAAATAGTTGTCCGGCCCTATAAGGCTCGGTATGTGTAACTGCCCTGCCGTAGTAGGCTCGCTCATAGGTGCTCAGCCATACTAGGCTCTGTATCTTGGCCATTCTGGGCTCGCTCATAGGCGCTCGGCCACAGTAGGCTCGGTATATAACTTACCATCTGATCAGAGGTTGCCCAATAGGGGCCTGCCCACCGATTATAGCTCGATGGTGGTAAAACTACTGTAACACTGTATATATATATACTCATTACTCTCTTGGCTGAAATAAGACAATACTAAACTAAATATGAAGTCCCGATAAGGGAGAATACTATAACTTCTGATACTAGGATAATGTGAATAAATTTAGGAATACAAACTTCTCTTTATGCTTCGTTATCAAACTCATGTAGTTACGAGATCATGACAAAATGAAGAAAGCTTTAGCCTTAACATACCTTATCACAATCTTTCCAATCACCAAGTTGAACTCACCTCTTTGCACCTTAATCTACAATAATGATAATAATGCTATCGTTAATTTACGAAAGGTACAACTATCGCACAAAGAACGACAAGCTTATTTTGTATTAAAACGGACAGCATCTCCCCTATAATCCTTACTTCTTCCAAATTCAAGATAACACCACAACACCAAAAACAACAATAAAAACATATATACATTAGTTTCCAACCTTATACACACCACACAATACTACAAAATAGCCCAACACACCCCAATCTCTTCATACACAAAACGACTACCGTAGTAGTGTCAACAACCCAAAATTGTTACGATGAACAACCAGCCAAACATCCTGCATTTATGTGGTGTTTCTCCACAAAACACGCTGCCCAGAAGCACCACAAAACAGTCCATAAAACAGTCCACAAAACAGTCCGCTACAAGTGAATAACTCAAACTCACAGCTTCCGATCACCGTCCCGTGAGTTCTTACAAGTATAGAACGACTTACCATGAATATACAGAAGAAAAATGGATGAAATATAGCAGTAAACGCACCTTATTTGTTGTATAACTCAGCTCCTATCTTGGTTCTTCAAACTCTAGGTTTTACCTCCAATTAGAACTTGAAATAGAGAGAAAATCAATTACGGTTTGTGGGAAGGTTTTTGGGAGGAATTTTGCAGAGCTTATGTCTGGTTATTATGATCTATTTTAAATCTAATATATGAATAAAATAGGCCTTTAAAAGGCCTCTTTGGATGACCTAAAATGGCCCATTTGTGGGCTCTCATTTAAGCAAGTAGGTGACACACCTACTTGTCACCTAGCAGCTTGCGCAGTATCGTAACAATGACCATATCTCTCTACTCCGATGTCGTATTGACAAACGGTTTAATGCGTTGGAAAATAGACTCATAGATATTTAATTTTATGGGTAGAACACCCCATAAATCTAAGTATATTGGGAGAAAATTTCAGTTACACTGGACCCAAAGTTTCAGTAAAACTTATGAATGTAACTTGTGATGACTTTCATCGACTTTTGTTCCACAACTCGCTTGACTTCAAAACATAACACAGGGATGTCATACGACTAATATAAATCATAACATAATCTCCTTATCATGTTAAGCACCCTAGTCTCACCCCAAAGGTACATGTTATAACATTCCCAACTTGTCGACTTTCGACGAAACATTGTTTTCTTCATTTGCTTTAGCTTCTCAACCGTCCAACCCTCTATGTACTTGTGGTTCATGATCTTAAATATTTGTAACCTCAGAGGTAACATGATTAGCTTACTTTGTAAACTTTCCAAATATGATTTCATTTCTGAGCTTACATCAATTGACTTACGACGTACTCGTACGTACGAAAACATGGGTTGTAACATTGCACTTCATTTTTGAATCATCAGTTTCTGAGTCCTAAAACTTGAGATACGTTGTTTCTTAAAATTGACCCACAAAGCACGTTTTCCTTTCAAGATCTTGATCCTGGTCGGTTGGTTCTTTGATAACTCGAAGAATCACATCAATTTAGTTTCAGGGCAGCAGATGATGAACCTAATATGCAAGCAAGAAAATGTCATTAGGTTCAAGAAGGTGAAGGAAGAGCAGCCGATCGTGACATGGAGATGGAAGAGATGAGAAGTACAATAGAACAACTACAGAGGCAACTCCAACACTATGAAAGGCAAGAACAATGTAGAATACACAAGGAAGACGATGAATGGCACTCTAATATTAACCCCTTTCATATGGCTGATGGAGATGACTCTAGTGAAAGTTCGAATCCTCCTAGGAGACAACGAGACGATGACTCTGATCGCCCAATGAGAAAGAGGAACCATACTGGGGAGAAAAGGGATGATATGAAGGTTGATGTTCTTGATTTTGATGGAAAAGCACAAAGGGATGCATTTATGGAGTGGTTATTGACTGTAGAAAGAATCTTTGAGTT
Source organism: Nicotiana tomentosiformis (assembly GCF_000390325.3). Taxonomy (NCBI): domain Eukaryota; kingdom Viridiplantae; phylum Streptophyta; class Magnoliopsida; order Solanales; family Solanaceae; genus Nicotiana; species Nicotiana tomentosiformis. Next base: position 43,915,016 of record NC_090820.1, read on the forward strand.
CAATGATATTCTGAGGAGAAAAGGGTTAAGATCGCTGCCATCAAGTTTAAGGGATATGCTTCACTTTGGTGGGACAATTTGAAGCGAGAAAGAGAAGGTCGTGGTGATATTCAAACTTGGGAGAAGATGAAGAGAGAACTTCAAATACGTTTTCTTCCTAATACATACAAACAAGAGAATTATCTTTAATTTCAAAACTTTCATCAAGGAGACTAGACTGTGGAAGACTATACTCAAGAGTTTGAATACCTCATGATTAAGTGTGATACCCGAGAACCTAAGGAACAGACTACAACAAGATATATTAGTGGCTTAAGGAGTTTCAACTCCGATGTTATTCACCTACAACCTTATTGGACATTCAATGATGTACGAAAGCGTGCCATCAACATCGAACAACAACAAAAAGAGCCAAAAAAATTATACTCCAAGAAGAATTACTCCAACCAGGGGAGTACTTGTGGTAGTGGTGGAAATTCCAAGGCAATGTATAGAAGTAATTATTCTAATTCATCTTCAAAAGGTAATGAAAAGAAACCTTAGGGGGATATGACTAGGAGAAGATGTTTAAAGTGCCAAGGTTTTGGGGCATGTGCAAGCTGATTGTCCCAACCGAAAGGTTGTTATGTTGGTTGACGAAGAAGATGATTCCAATCATGAAGATAACCAGCCAATTGAGGAAGTTAATGAGGAAGATGAGGATGCCTATGTAGAACCTAATGAAGGTGATATGCTTGTTATTCAGAGGATCTTACATGCTGAACAGGAAGATGAAGAATCATCGCAACGAGAGGCCCTTTTCCACACGAGGTGTACATCACATGGCAAGATATGCTCAGTGATTATCGATGGTGGAAGTTGCACTAATGCTGTTTCAGAAGAGATCGTGACTAAATTGAGTTTGGAGACTGAGGTGGTGGTTACAATATGGTGGAGGTATGAAAGTCACTAAAAGATGCTTAGTCTCTTTTTCTATTGGTAAGATCTATAAAGACAAAATTTGGTGTGATGTGGTAAAGATGGATGCTTGCCATTTATTACTTGGGAGACCATGTCATTATGATAAGAGTGCTTTTCATGATGGATACCGTAAAACCTATTCATTCATAATTGATGGACGTAAGATCGTTTTGACGACATTGCACCCAAAAGAACTTTCAAAGAGGGAAAAGACCGTGTCTGATACGCTAATGACCAGATCACAGATTATTGGCCACATCAATAAAGGAGAGCCATTGTACATAGCAGTGTCCATAGAAGACTTACAAGATGAGGATCATGAGTTAGATACATGAGCCAAGAAGTTATTTGCTAAGTTTGATGATGTGATTGCTGAAGATGTCCCGTTAGAACTTCCACCCATGCGTGATATTCAACATCAAATTGACCTTATACCTGGAGCATAGTTGCCAAACAAAGCAGCTTATAGGATGAATCCTACACAACAAGCTGAACTCCAAAGGCAAGTCGAAAAGCTATTAGAGAGGGGTTTAATAAGGGAGAGCCTTAGTACATGTGCCATAATTGCTTTGCTTGTTCCTAAGAAAAATGGAACTTGGATGATGTGTGTTGATAGTCGATCAATCAACAAGATCACTATCAAATATCGCTTACCATTCCCACGGTAAGGTGATCTATTTGACCAATTACATGGTTCTAAGATCTTTTCAAAGATTAATTTGAAGAGTGGGTACTACCAGATTCGTATGAGAGAAGGTGATGAGTGGAGGACTGCCTTCAAGGCTAGCCAAGGCTTGTATGAATGGTTGGTAATGCCTTTTGGTTTGTCGAATACTCCTAGAACATTCACGAGGCTTATGACTCATGTGTTTAGACCATTCATTGGGAAGTTTGTTGTCTGCTTTGACGATATCCTAATTTATAACAAATAGGAAGTTGAACATGGAAAGCATTTGGAGAAGGTTTTTGAAACCTTAAGGAGAGAGAAGTTATATGCATAACTCAAGAAGTGCATCTTTTATACTAACAATGTGCGCTTTCTTGGTTACATAGTAACTAGTGCTGGTATTCAAGCTGACCCAAGCAAGATTGAGGCAATCATATATTGGCCAATTCCTATGTCAAATTCGGATATAAGGAGCTTTCATGGAATGATGTCCTTCTATCGATGATTTATAAAATATTTCAGCACTTTGGTTGCCTCGAACTCGGGGAGCACGACCGACACTCAATTGAGTGAACCCGGTCAAGCAAGCCTGTTAGATACTTTCTACCCAACTCACTTATGAATAAAGATAATACATATTTTCGTTAATTAGACAATAAAGAGATCATGTATATAATACCAATTCACCATTAGTTACTTCGGTTTAAAGTCTAAAATTTCACACACATTTTCATGGTCTGATGCGGAACAAGTAGTTTAACCACAACATAATTTGATTGACTTCCCCAGCACTATATACGACCCACACTATGTCTACCAAGCCTCTAATAGATTCAAAAGAGTACTATAATAGTGCCGGCAATAAGGCCCCGGCTATACCTCAAACACAATACACAAAGAACAAAAGATACATGACCCTGAAATGATGTGGGACTCACCAAGTCAGCTGAGAAGAGGATGTACCGCTATCACAAATCAATGTCTCCTACTGTGGAACCACTTGCATCCATTGAAGATGCAGCGCCCCCGGAAAAAAAGGACGTTAGTACATATGGAATAGTACTAGTATGAATGTCAAAACACCCTCTCAATAGAATGATAAATAATATAAGCAAGAACAATCATAATATCAGTAGAAGCCACAAACAACATCAAACCTCAAATTAGGATCAAGACAGTGTTCAAATAAATTTTAATATTTTAAGTTGGGAGATCTTTAGTACTAATATGCCACCGTTCACCATACCAATACCACCGTACTTTTAGTACGGAGTCCGATCACGACCCGATCGACTAGGCCGTCTCATCCGAGACATCAACCACCCGGAATCACCCCGAGGCCCTCGGAACCTCAACCAAAAATATCAACAAGTCATACATCAACATACCAACATAGTCGAACATTCAAATCGCTCAAAACAACATCAAATCATCAAATTACCTTCGGATTAAAGCCTAAGAATTTCTGAATTTCCAAATTCGGCAACCGATGCCGAAACCAACCAAACCACGTCCGAATGACCTCAAATTTTGCACACACATCACAAATGACACTTCGAACCTACTCCAACTTCCGGAATTCTTTTCCGACCTCGATATCAAATTTTCCACTGCCGACCGAAATTGCCAAGTTTTGAATTTTGCCAATTCAAGCCTAATTCTACCACGGACCTCCAAATCACATTACGGACGCACTCCTAAGTCCAAAATTACCTAACGGAGCTAACGCAACAATCAGAATTCAAATCCGAGATCGTTTACACATAGGTCAATATCCAATTGACTTTTCCAACTTAAGTTTCTACTTAAGAGACTGAGTGTCTCAATTCACTCTGAAACCACTTCGGTCCCTAACCAACTAACCCGATATAACATAATATAGCTGAATAACACAAAAAGAAGTAGAAATGGGGAAAACGGGGCTATAACTCTCGAAACGATCGGCCGAGTCATTACATCCTCCCCCTCTTAAACATCCGTTAGTCCTCGAGCGAGTCTAGAAACATAACTGGAGAATAGGCGTGGGTATATTCTCCGTATCTCTCCCGCTCAGTCTTCCAGGTGGCCTCCTCCACAGACTGACCTCTCCATTTCACCTTCACTGAATCTATATCCTTTGACCTCAACCTTCGAATTTGCCGATCCAAAATAGCCACCGGCTCCACATCATAAGTCATATCACCCTCCAACTGAACCGTTTTGAAATAAAAAACATGGGACAGATCTCCAATATACTTTCGGAGCATGAAAACATGAAACACTGGGTGTACACTCGACAAGCTGGGTGGCAAGGCAAGCTTATAAGCCACCTCCCCAATCCTCTGAAGCACCTCAAAAGGCCCAATGAACTGGGGGGCTCAACTTGCCCCTCTTCCCAAACCTCATAACACCCTTCATGGGTGATACCTTGTCCCCAACCATAAAAGACACATCACTGACCTTCCTATCCACATAGCTCTTCTGCCTAGATTGCGCCGTGCGAAGCCACTTCTGAATCAATTTCACGTTATCTAATGCATCCTGGACCAAGTCTGTACCCAAGAGCCTAGCCTAACCCGGCTCGAACCATCCAACCAGAGATCTACACCTCCTCCCATATATAGCCTCGTACAGAGCCATCTGAATACTCCACTGATAACTGTTGTTATATGCAAACTCCGCGAGTGGCAGAAACTGATCCCATGTACCCCTAAAGACAATGACACAAGCACACAATATGTCCTCCTATATATGAATAGTGCGCTCGGACTTCCCGTCCGTCTGAGGGTGAAAAGTTGTGCTCAACTCAACCTGAGTACCCAACTCTCGCTGCACAGCCCTCCAAAACTGCGATGTGAACTGAGTACCCCTATCTAAAATGATGGAAACCTGGACACCATGCAGGCGAACGATCTCTCAGATGTAAATCTCAGCCAACCGCTCTGAAGAGTAAGTAGTACCAACTGGAATGAAGTGCGCGGACTTAGTCACCCGATCCACAATAACCCAAATAGCATCGAACTTCCTCAAAGTCCGTGGGAGCCCAACTACAAAGTCCATGGTGATACGCTCCCACTTCCACTCTGGGATCTCTAATCTCTAAAGCAAGCCACCCGGTCTATGATGCTAATACTTAACCTACTAACAATTGAGACACTGAACCACAAACCTAACTATATCCTTCTTTATCCGCCTCCACCAATAGTGCTGCCTCAAATCCTGGTACATCTTCGCGGCACCCGGATGGATGGAATACCGCGAGCTATGGGCTTCCTCAAGAATCAACTCTCGAAGCCCATCTACATTAGGCACACATATCCGGCCCTGCATTCTCAGCACGCCATCATCACCAATGGTCACATCCCTAGCATCACCTTTTTGAACCCTGTCCTGAAGAACGAGCAGGTGGGGGTCATCATACTGACGCTCCCTGATACGGTCATAAAGAGAAGACCTGGGGACCACACAATCCAATACCCGACTAGGCTCCGAAATATCCAATCTGACAAGCTGGCCCGCTAAGGCCTGTACATCCAATGCCAAAGGTCTCTCTACTGCTGGAAGATATGCTAAACTCCCCAAACTCTCTGCCCGACGACTCAAAGCATCGGCCACCACATTGGACTTCCCCGGATGGTACATGATAGTGATATCATAGTCCTTAAGAAGCTCCAACCATCTCCGTTGACGCAAATTAAGATCCTTCTGCTTGAACAGATGCTGCAGACTCCGGTGATCAGTATAGATCTCACAATGAACTCCATACAAATACTGATGCCAAATCTTCAAGTCGTGAACAATGGCTGCTAACTCAAGATCATGGACAAGATATTTCTTCTCATGGGTCTTCAACTGGCGCGAGGCGTAGGCAATCACCCTACCCTCCTGCATCGAAATACAACCAATGCCTATCCTCGAGGCATCACAATACACGGTGTAAGAACCTAAAGCTGATGGCAGAACTAACACTGGAGATGTGGTCAAAGCAGTCTTGAGCTTCTGAAAGATCTCCTCACATTCATCCGACCACCTGAATGGAGCACCATTTTGGGTCAATTTGGTCAAGGGTGATGCAATAGATGAAAATTCCTCCACAAAGCGACGGTAATAACCCGCCAAACCAAGAAAGCTCCTAATCTCCGTGGCTGAGGACGGTCTGGTTCAACTCTGCATCGCCTCTATTAGGGATGGCAAGTGGGCAGGTCCCGGGCCTAAACAGGCCAAGTGTGCCGGTCCAAACGGTCCCGGGCCCGATCCCGCGCCGGTCCCAAATTAAACGGGCCAAATGGTCCCGGGCCTAAACGGGCTTTTTGTAGGGACCGACCCGGGACCGAGACCGTTTGGTCCCGGGCTAAATGGTCCCGGTCCGCGGGCTAAACGGGCTAAGTGGGCTTAATATATTTTTAAAAAATAAAATTAAATAGATATTATAGACAAAAGGATGTTAAAAAAAATATCTAAGACAATGCTTTGTAAATTTTATTATAGAACTGTGACCTAAATTTTAATATTCAATATTTAATATCGAATATTTATAGTATATAAGATGTATATATAGCTTATATATATATATATATATATATATATATATATATATATATATATATATATATCATAAGTAATAAGCTATATTCGATAAGCTATATATACATCTTATATATAGTATATAAAATGGTACTTTCATGGTATATATAATATTGATATGAAATATTCGACATAGATATGTTTCTGAAATATGGATTTAGGAGAAACTAGTATGAAAAATACTAGATTGAAAGAGGTAGATATACCTCAAAACCTCGATTTGTTAAACAAATGGACTATTCCTAAAGTCCCTATTAGAACAATCTATGATTATGGATGGTTTGATAAACTCTCTTCTAAACAACTTGTTAAAACAACTGAGCAATCTTTAGCTTTGAATTCGTCTGAACAGACTATTCGTTTGTTAAACAAGCACGGTGTAGATATTTATAAATACCAGTATAATTATTTGCATATTGGTATGGTTCAAATTGCTTTTAAGCCTTTAACCCTTAAAGGGTTACCAGAGACATTTTTGGCTGCTCTCAGAGATGTCAGAAATTTGAATTTTAGACAGTCTCTGATGGGTTCTATTGAATCTACTGTCGCCTATGGCCCAGTATATTTTAATACTCAACCTAATTTGCAATTATCTTTATCTGATGTTAATATACTTGATGCATTAACATTAAATGTGAAAACGCATGGTTATAATTATGCGCCTGGTTCTGAACTGATATGTTTATCGTATAGAATTTATTTTAAATTACTATCTACGTTAAACCCCAGATGTAAATTTTATGATACATCTAATCAGACTATTCTAGTAGAAATGAATTTTGCAAAGTCTAAGGTCACAACGAGGAGACCTATTAAGTGGGAAGAAATTAATTTTCCAACCACATGGACTTTGGATTCGGTTATATCCCCCAGTCAGATAACTGATGCTGTCAGTAATACTGAGTATTCTCATATTACTCAAAATCCGGATGGTATGATTTGCATTCAGTTTGACGATAATAGTTTCACTTATAGTAGACAGTCATTTTCTAATAATAGACTGTTGCCTACAATTAGTTCTAATTATAACAGACATTCCTTTACCAATCGTAGACTGTTACCTGATATTCAACACATTTCTCCTGTTGAACCAGTCTATGGACCAGCTAGAAATCGTGCTGCATCTCTACACACAATTTATACTAAAGTAGGTGATAAACCTATTGAAAGGGTTAAGATTAACCCCAAGACAAATATTGTTCAGGATAGTGATAATATTTCTGATAAGGATATTCCTTCTGCGTCCGAAATTGATTTTGACCCCAATGATACTTAATGATTCCACACCAAATTGATTTTAGTCCAGGGTCACAAGCTAGAGGTTATATTCAAAAAGAATTTTTCACTTATAAATGGAACCAGTTTAAAACTTGATTTTTTGATACTTATAGTAAGGAGGATTTAAACAATATTTCTCAAGAGTTTTATGAAACTTGTGCTTTACATAATCAAATCATGTATTTTATTTCTTGGTTTATAACCACATATTTACCACTTTTTATAAAAGTTTTGGAAAGATCTTATAAAGACGGGAATGGCAATATTACTAAAGCTATTTACCCTCCTCAAGCGCCTTTTGTTTTACCTAATAATACAGGTATTACTTTTACTGCATTTCAAAAATTTATTGATGAAGATGTTGCTGCAGTCAACATCACATAAATTAATAAACTAATTTCTCAAAATAATTGTTTGAGTTTATATGTTAAAGTTTTGGGTGAAAATATTAGTTTTCTTAATAAAAAACTTGATGATTTAACAGTCTTGATTAAGGATATGAGTACTAAAAAGACTTTGACTGATATTGCCTCTTCTTCAGGAAGCAAATCAGAACCTCAAATTGTTCTCACTCATATTCAAAGACCCCCTGATATTCAGGATTTTAAATTTAAATCTTTTGGTGACTTAGAAGAACTTCTTGATAAAAAGTTATCCGGTTTGAATATCAAACCCATTGATTTATCAAATGATTTTGCTGATAAATTAGATTCTACTTTTGACTATAAAAAGGATGTTTTGTCAGAGTTTAATAAACTCAGAAGTTACCCCAAAAAGAATAGTAAGTTTGCAGATAGCAGATATGCTGATAAACCTAGAATGCAGACTTATTATTACAATCGTCCTACTCCTCAAGATGTTTTAATAGAGGAACGTGATTGGAATCAGACTAATATGTCTTACAGCGGTTTCGAAATTTACGAATGGAATCTTGATGGATTGACTGATAGACAATTAACTATTCTTGTGCATAGAATGCTTATGTATGCAACTATCTGTAAAAGTGTGAAAAATACAGATAGAAATATTTGCAGAATGATTGTTGCAGGTTTTACTGGCCAACTTCGTGGCTGGTGGGACAATTATTTGACTATCGATGAAAGGGCAATGGTTATTAATGACAAAGCCACTAAGGATGGAATTGATAACTTAGGCATGGCTCTAGTAGCAAATAGAAAAGATGCTGTTTACACTCTTATTCTTACTATATTAGAACACTTCAATGGTAGATTTACCAACCAGAATGAGACTGTTCGTACTCTCCTTAATAGCCTTAGATGTAAGACTTTAAGTGAGTTTAGGTGGTATAAAGACACATTTATGAGTAGAGTGATGGAACTACCTGAAAATAAGCTTGAACATTGGAAAGCTAAGTTCATAGATGGCCTTCCCTCTTTATTTGCTGAAAGAGTTAGAAAGGTTTTAAGAGGTAGTTATGGGGAAATTCCATACACAGACTATACCTATGGTAAGTTAATAGGAATTTGCACACATGAAGGATTAAACATGTGCAATGAATTAAGATTGTCCAGACAACTTAAGATGGATAAGCTTAAGGAAAGAAACCAATTAGGAGACTTTTGCACTCAGTTTGGTTTACCTGAGACTTCTACTCATAAGAAGAAGAAGCATAAGTATCATAGATACCCAAACCAAGACAGTCCTTATAGGAGAAAGAGATCTAGATATAGATCCAAAGAAGAACGAGAAGCTAAGAAAGCCCATCGTAAGACTACTATATTTACCAAAAATAGGTCTAAGAGAGATCTAGCTGATATTAAGTGTTATAAGTGTGGTAAATTTGGCCATATAGCTCCAAATTGTGAGCTTCAAAAGCTGAAAACCTTAGGACTAGATGATGAGTTACGTGATAAGGTTTATGGTTTGTTATACACTTCTGGATCAGAATCAGATTATTATTCTGAGTCAGAATCTGAAGCTGAAATAGATTTACTTGATTTATCTGATAGTGATAAAGATGTTGATAATACTTGTACAACTTGCAAAAGTGATACATGTGCTTGTGATGATGAATTTTATAAATTACAATCACAATTTGAAAATTTAAACATGAAAACTATTACATCTGATAATGTAATAGAACTTTTAAATGAAGTTACTGATGAAAAACTTCGTGAAAAAATTATTAATTTGGCTGCTAGTTCAATTTCTAATTCAAGTTCTAGTTTTGCAAGACCTTTTGAAAAAGAATTTGAATATTCCCCGCCTTATTCTTTACTTGAGGTTAATAACCGTCTTTTGAACAAAAATGCAACCCCTGCAAGAGATTCTTCTTTCGATGATTTAAAAATTAAAGTTGAAAACTTAAAACGAGAGATTAAATCTCTTAAACAAAATCAAATGATTTGTGATCATAGGATTACTCAGATTGAGAAAATCAAATCTCCAGATGAGAAATCTAATGATAAAAACAAAGGTATTTCTGAAAATGATATTGAAGAAAAACTTATTAGTTTTAATCCTAAACATGATATGTTTTTAGGAATGATGCAAATTATTACTGCTCATAAATGGTATATTAAATGTACTATTCTCATTGATAATGATTTCTCTATTACAAACATTGCTATGATTGATAGTGGAGCAGATGTTAGCTGCATTCAAGAAGGTTTAGTACCTACAAAATATTTTCAAAAGACTACTCATATGGTTAGATCTGCATCCGGATATGCTTTAGATATAAAGTATAAACTTCCTAATACGGGTATTTGTCAGAATAAAGTCTGTATTCCTCACTTCTTTTTCTTGGTAAAAAATGAGTTATACCCTCATATTATACTTGGAACACCGTTTATCAACGCTGTTTATCCTTTTACTAGCATAGACTCGAAAGGTTTTACTGCTACCTATAAGGATAAAGAGATAAGTTATACTTTTGTTACAGATCCAGTAACCAGAGATATTAATGCTTTAATTGATATGAAGCAAAAACATGTTAATTCTTTACAATTAGAATTGTTTAGTATGAATATATTTGACACTTTAAATTCTACTAAAGTATAAGAAAAAATTAAATTGATTTCTGAGCAAATTGCTATTGATATTTGTGCTGAGCATCCTAGTGCCTTTTGGAATCGAAAAAAGCATATTGTCACTCTTCCATATGAAGACAATTTTTCTGAGGATAATATTCCTACTAAATCTCGACCTTGTTAGATGAACGCAGAATTAGTAGAATTTTGCAAAAAAGAGATTGATGGTTTACTATCAAAGGGTTTGATAAAACCCTCAAAATCTCCTTGGTCATGTACAACCTTTTATGTTAATAACGTAGCTGAAAAGGAACGTGGTGTTCCTAGATTAGTCATAAATTATAAGCCCTTGAATAAATATTTGAAGTGGGTTAGGTATCCTATTCCTAATAAAAGAGAATTATTGTCTAGATTATATGATGCCAATATATTTTCAAAATTTGATTTAAAATCTGGATATTGGCAGATTCAAATATTTAAAGAGCATACTTATAGGATTGCTTTTAATGTTCCATTTGGGAAATATGAATGTAATGTTATGCCTTTTGGTTTGAAAAATACCCCTTCTGAATTCCAAAAAATTATGAATGATATTTTCAACCCCTATCTAGATTTCGTCATTGTTTATATCGATGACATTTTGGTATTTTCCAAAACACTTGAAATGCATATTAAGCATTTAGATATTTTCAAAAGAATTGTTATACAAAATGGTTTGGTAATCTCAAAACAAAAAATGAGTTTATTCCAAACTAACATTCGATTCTTAGGACATTATATTTGTCAAGGAAAGATTACTCCTATTCAAAGATCGATTGATTTTGCCTCAAAATTTCCCGATGTTATTATTGATAGAACTCAGTTACAAAGATTTTTGGGAAGTTTAAATTATATTTCGCCTTTTTATAAAGATCTGTCACGTGATTTAGCCCCCTTATATGATAGGCTAAAAAAGAATTATAAAAATCCTTGGACTGATAGTCACACTACTTTGGTCAAAAATATTAAGCAACGTGTTAAATCTTTACCTTGCTTAACCCTTGCTAATCCTGCATGGCAAAAGATTATAGAGACTGATGCGTCTAATATTGGTTACAGAGGGATTTTGAAACAGATAAATCCCAATGATAAACATGAATATCTAATTAGATTCTACTCTGGTAAATGGTCTGAAGCCTAGAGAAAATACGCTACTGTGGCACATGAAATGTTAACCATAGTAAAATGTGTTTTAAAATTTCAAGACGACTTATACAATCAAAAGTTTTTGATAAAAACTGACACACAATTTGTTAAATATATGTTTAACAAAGATTTTAAACATGATGCCTCGAAAATGATATTTGCAAGATGGCAGGCTCAATTAGCCCCTTTTGATTTTGAAATACAATATAAAAAGGGAATTGATAATTCTCTGCCAGATTTCTTATCTCGTGAATATTTACAGGATGGAACCCCCCTGGGGTAGGGGAAGAGGTAGAGGTTGGGGAAGATCGTCCCCACAACCCAGAGGAAGGCCATCACCTTCATGATCGTCATACGGATCCTCATCAAACTCCCCAGTTATACAAATGGGAAGAAGAAGTTTAGTCAATGAGAGGATATCTCTCAGAGAAGAAGCATCGATCGGACCATCCGTCCATCTGGAAGATATTCCAGAAGACAATCCGTTATACGAACATTTGCAGGCATATTTGACTGCTCAAAAACAGAAAGATACTTCTGTTAAGCAAAGTGATACTTTTGCTTCCATTACTAAAGATGAAAATGATGATATCAAGTCATACGAGAAAGTGTCAAAAAGAGAAATGATATTTCTCTTAGAAAACTCTGACATTCAGAAAAAAGAAGAACCGTGGAAGATATTCCAAAGGTATTTAATAAATGGGTTATGTTATCCGGGTGAGTCATACAAAACTCGTTCCTACTATGAAACAATACTAACCAGTACTGGCAGTGCAGATTTTCAGCACTTTTCTGGGTATAGCACAGACGAGAACATTTATAACTTCTCGAAGATTATAATTAAACAGATTATATCTGTTGAAGACTAGGGTATATCCACAATGAAGGAAAGACAGATAAGCCTTAACAAAAATAAAATGAATTTTACTTATTGGGATTATATCCAAGTATTTGATAAAGTATTATACTACAATAATGACAGGCACAAACATACTTGGTTTATTAAATTATGTGCAAAGATATTTGCAGAAGCAATTCCTAACTGGTTTCTAAATTGGTGGTCATACCACGGTCCAACAATAAAATTTTTACCTAATCCATTTCTCATGTTATACAAAGAATGGATAAAAATTTCTCCTTTTATAAACAATTTTATATCACGCAAATCATATCTGCTACCCAGACAAAATCAACCAGATTTATTTCTTTCTGGAATTTTCTATTCCCTGGATACACAAATGGAATCCAGAAGTCGGATTCACCGAAGAACAAGTCCCATGCTTATACAGGACTTTTTACAACAATTTTTGGGACAAGTTAATGAAGAAGGATCCCAAAACAAAGATCTTATACAAGAACTCTTGGATTCAATCGAGATAAAAATCCAAGAATATTCCAGCAAACCTCAGAAAGAGGTAATTGATGACAGTTCAGTAAGGCATATTGCCAGAAGGATCTCCTTTCAAGAAGGAGATAAAGCAGAGATGATTAATAAATACTTGGAAGAGGTCAACAGAAATTTACTTCATTCCATTGATCAATATGAAAAATCAGATACGTCAATGTAGAGTGAAACAAGCAATGATGATATCGCTGAAGATTCTCAGCCCATTGAAGTAGAAAGAATATTATCTGAAGAAGACATAAATGATACAGAAGAATTCATCCGCAAAATGAAAGAAGCGGAAAAGAGACCAGCACAGTGAAACAGCTGGACCCCACAAAAACAGTGAAGCCGCCAGACCCACAGCAATAGTGAAGCTGCCAGACCCCACTCAAAACAGTAGATACACTATTTCAACAGTAGAAACACTGTAACAGGGACCCACGGGACCCACTTTTTACTGTTCATAGATTCCTTTTTTTTTCTATTTATAGAATTCATTCGTTCATTCTTCAGAGGTAGAAATCGAGACCCTCTCTCTCTAGAATTCTCTCTCTCTCTCTTCAAAGTGTAATTAAGAGTTTGTAGTTTGTAGATTGTAATAGAAGAACAAATAAATAAAAGTTTTCAGTTCTTCATCTTCAGGGCCTTGCTTCTTGGCCACAAGGTACATACTTCTGTCTTTCTTAGTTTAGATTTTCTTCTAGTCTCTCCTCTCTGGCCGTGACGATGTCCGGCTAAGAGACTTCATATCTATGTTGAGTATCTAACTTCTCTCCTATATACACTATGAAAGCGACGGCATCTATTAAAATATAAATGAGTTTTATATATAGAGTTTTGACTTGGTGTCAAGATGGTTGGTACAGTCTGATATAACACTACTCTTATTGGCTTTGCCTTAGTGGCTCCGTCTAGCCAGCCGTGAACCTCAGCCCGATAAAGGAGTTAAAAGGGCATCTTCTTTCACGGTTAGAACTGCTAGACACATGGGCTCAATAAAAGTATGTATTATATTATGACAGACCCCTTGCTTGAGTAAAGGTTTTTAACCTTCCATACAGTCATTAAACTATATATAAAATTCAAGTATATTTCAATTCTTATATCCTTACTGATTGTGCGGATTACCGCCAGTCTTTAAATATAAGGGTACTGGATTAGCTAGATTAAGAATTCTCAAATATGTTAAAATAGAAATCTTTAACTGATGGAAACCTTACATACATATAAATGTTAGATGTGAGGTGTGAAACAAGTCCAGTTCCCGGTCAAACGGTGATTTTTGTTTTAATTTAATTGAGAAGGGATGGCGGATTACCGCCCACCACTTGATCCTGTTAAAATGCTAATACTATATACATCTTATATATAGTATATAAGATATATATATAGTATAGTATATAAGATGTATATATAGTATAGTATATATATTAAATGTATAATATATATATATATATATATTAGAGAGAGATTGTGATAGATTGATGATTTTGTAAGAAATAATGAAAGAATATGGGGTATTTATAGTTGAAAATAGGGAAAAGTGTAATTATAAAAAGTTTGGGATTAAAACAAAGTTGGGGGGTTAAATTAAATGGCTATTTTATAAATAGCCAACGACTATTTTTGACAGCCCTACGGCTATATATATATATATATTTGTTTTAAAAAAAAAAAAAAATAGCCGTTGGGCCCGTTAAGGGACCGGGCCGGTTCCGGACTCTGGCGGGCTAAACGGTCCCGAGCCTGACGTTCCCAAATCATAGGACCGGCCAGCAAGACCGGCCCAGGCCCACTAAAACCGGGCCAAACAGTCCTGGCCCATTTAGCCTGTTTGGCCCACGGTCCCGGGCCAGTCCCGGGCCTGGACCGGCCCACTTGCCACCCTTAGCCTCTATCTTCTTCGGATCCACCTGAATACCCTCACTGGACACCACGTACCCCAAGAATGCTACTGAACTGAGCCAAAACTCACATTTGGAGAACTTTGCATAAAACTTCTCCTCCCTCAATCTCTGTAATACAATCCTCAAATGCTGAGCGTGCTCCTCCTGGCTAGGAGAGTACACCGGGATGTCATCAATAAATACAACGATGAATGAGTCCAAATTGGGTTGGAATACACTATTCATCAAATACATGAATGCTGCTGGGGCATTGGTCAGCCCAAAAGACATCACCAAGAACTCATAATGGCCATATCGGGTCCTGAAAGCTGTCTTAAGAATATCTAAATCCCGAATCTTTAGCTGGTGATAATCGGACCTCAAATCAATCTTGGAGAACACCCTCGCTCCCTGAAGCTGGTCGAATAAATCATCAATACGAGGCAAATGATACTTGTTCTTGACTGTGACCTTGTTCAACTGCCTGTAATCAATACACATTCTTATGGAACCATCCTTCTTCTTCACAAAAGAACCGGTGCACCCCAAGGTGACACGCTAGGCCGAATAAACCCCTTATCAAGGAGTTCCTGAAGCTGTTATTTCAATTACTTCAACTCCGCCGGTGCCATACGATACGGTGGAATAGAAATGGGCTGAGTGCCCGGTAGCAAATCAATACCAAAGTCAATATCCCTGTCAGGTGGCATGCTAGGCAAGTCTGTAGGAAACACATCCGGAAAATCGCGTACCACCGGAACAAAATCAATGATAGGAGTCTCTGCACTAACATCTCTCACAAAAGCCAAATAAGATAGGCAACCCTTCTCAACCATGCACCGAGCCTTCAAATATGAAATCACCCTACTTGGTACATAATCTACAGAACCGCTCCACTCTACCCTCGAAATTCCCGGCATAGCCAAAGTCACCGTCTTAGCGTGACAATCTAGAACAGCATGGCATGGAGATAACTAATCCATACCCAATATCACCTCAAAGTCGACCATACTGAGTAGCAAAAGGTCCAATTGGGTCTCCAGACCCCTAATAGTCACCACATATGACCGATATACGCGGTCCACAATAATAGTATCACCCACAGGAGTAGATACATGTACAAATGAATCTAAAGACTCATGGGACATATCCAGAAAATAGGAGAAATATGAGGAAACATATGAATACATGGAACCGGGGTCAAATAATACTGAGGCATCTCTGTGACAAACTGAGATGATACCTGTAATCACAGTATCTAAAGCAATAACATATGGTCTGGCAGGGAGGGCATAGAAATGGGCCTGGCCACCCCTGATCTGCCTCTCCCTCTAGGGCGACCCCTAGCTGACTGACCTCCACCCCGAGCTGACTGGGCGGGTGGAGAGGTAACTGGTGCTGAAGTCGGAGGCTGACTCCTCTGCTGAGATAGATCTCCATGACAACGAGGACAATGCCTCCACATATGCCCAAGCTCCCCACACTCAAAACAACTCCCTGGTGCTGGTGGCGGAAACTAAAGGGAACCCCTAGCACCGGGATGACTGGTAGAAGAACTTGGTATGGAAGAGCCCTAAAGAGGTGGAGCACGATACGAACTCTGAGCTGGGAGGGCACTAAGTGATGAGTGGCCCTGATGAGAACTGTGAGAACCATGGCTAGATGATGCACTCCGATAAAATGGCCGAGATGACTGAGCCTGTCTGAAATGATGACCTTTACCGTGTTGGAACTGACCCCCAAAAGGAGCACCGCTGAATCCACCCTCACCACGAGGCCTTTTGGCCTCCCTCTTAACCCTTTCCTGACCGTTAACTATCTCAATCTGTCCAGCAATGTCGACAACCTCATCAAATGTAGCACCCGAAACCCTCTCTATGGGCATGAGCAACTGTAGCTGATAAGCGAGACAATAAATAAACGTCATGATCCTCTCCCTGTCCATGGGAACCAACCAGATCGCATGACGGGCCAACTTGGAGAACTGCATGATGGGCCAACTCTCGAAGCTGCTCAAACTGTCTGCGCAGCTCCTCTCTGCGGGATCGAGGCACGAACTTCTCCAAAAAGATCACACAGAATTGCTGCCAAGTAAGGGATGCTATGCCAGTAGGCCTACGCCGCTCGTAAGTCTCCCACCATCTGAGTGCAGCCCCAGAGAACTGAGAGGTAGTGAATGAGACCCCATAAGTTTCTAGAATACCAACAGTACAGAGTATCCTCTGACACCTGTCCTAAAAGTCCTGAGCATCTTCTCTCTCTGTGTCACTGAAAGGTGGTGGCTGGAGTCTCCCAAACATCTCCAACCTACGCTGATCATCCTCAGGCATAGTAAGAACCACATAATCCTGAGCAACTACAATCGGCTGGGCTGGTGGTGCCTCCGGTGTCTGATGTCCCTGAATAACCTGCTCGGGTGTGCGAGCGATGGGAGTCTGAGTGCCTCCCCTGGCCTGAGAAGTGGCTGCGGCCGTCGAAATAGAGACTGCCTGAGCAAGACCGGTACATGCTGTCAGAATCTGAGCTAGGGCCTCCTAAAGGTCTGGAATCATAATAGGCACAGGTGGTGCCTGAGCTGGTGCATCAACAACTGGAACCTGGTCCTGATCTGGAAAAGCCGGTAGATCTGCAGGTACTGCCCTAGCTGTTGTACGAGCTTGACCTATGCCCCTACCACAGCCTCTACCGAGGTCTTGACTTGAAGTTTAAATATTTTTAATGCACAACCCAAACTTTGAACACATTTTTAGATGATAACATAACATGATAAAAGCATTTGGGGATACATATTGAACATATATCTTTCAATACAAGCTTATTCAGAATAGCCAATTTTATAATGAACAACTCGGGACTTACATAAATTACATGAATACCATGGGATTCAATTCAAAGAGAGGAATTTAGCCAACATACCTCGATTTGAGCTTTCTTTAAATTAGTACAACGTTCCGAAAATCCTAGCAATTCCAATATATTTTGAGACATAACAAAATTGAACACAATTTAGGAAAATATTCATGGTTTTAGCTCATTTAAGTATTTTATCAAACACTAGGTGTGCAAATTTGGCTACAAAGTTCTTCTACAAGATTTCCTTAATTCCACAACCCAATCTTTACTTATTTGAGCTCAATAATCTTCCCACAAACCTTATTGGTATGTATACATAATACTCTCACACCCAAGAATCATACTCCCAATCACCCATCTTTTACCCCAAACTCGAAATTGAAGAATTGGGGAAATGAATTCTTACCTCTTTGAAGCCCTAGCAAGATCCTTGTAAAATCTTCAAGCCTTGAGCAAGAATTGATGAATAAAATCGCTAGGTCTTCTCTTTCTCTCTCTAAGATACTCTCACCTTTCTCTAAAAATATCAGATGAAACTCTTGAAAATGACCCCCAAAGCCTTTTTATAAAAATGAGACCGAGTTATAAAAATCAGAAAAATGAAGCCCTAACACAGATCTACAGTTGAATATGCGACCGCATAATTCTTCTGCGCTCCGCGAAATGGGTCACATAATGGCCCTCTTAAATTGGGTAACACTGCCCCAATCTACGACCGGTCTGCTGTCCGCAGACCAGTTGTGCGGTCGCATAATGGACCGCATAACCTTCTTCAAACATTTCTCATGCTGGTTCTACGATGGGATCTGCAGCCCACAAAACGGTAATGTGGCCGCATAATTTAGCTCAAGTTTCTGCTTCACTCTGCAGTAGTTATGCGACCCGCAGAGTGATTCTGCAGTTGCAGAATGAACCATAGAAATGCCCTACACTTTCAAAATACCACACACAATTGAAAACAAGATAAAGACTATCACCACTTTGCGTGGAACCAAAAACAAGTATAAAGAGGACAAAATAGACAAAAAATACTCTATTGCAAATTAGGGCAAACCTCCAAAAATATGAATTCCATTCTACAAGGCAAGAGAACCCTTTATAAAGGCCTAGAGTCTCTTCTTTGATGACTACAATTCCTATTCTAATAAGGAAATAAAATAACTAAAGACAAGGAAAGTAAAATCACTATTCTACAAGGAAAAGAAACTAGAATCCTACTAAAAGGAAAATCCTTATTCTAAAAAGAATCAAATAAATTCTATTTTAAGAAGGAAAGGGTTTTGGTTTATTTAAATCAATCTTGGGCTTTTTGAACTTGAATACACGTCCACACACCTATTCTTGGGCATATAAGAACTTATTTTTGGCGAGCTAAATAACAAAAGGCTAATATAGCTTCTTGATTTGTATCATTTTCCCCTGGTTGAAAAGGACTCATGCTTGAGTCTAAAGGCTCTATAAATGGCGCAAGGTCAGCAACATTAAATATTGGTGACACCCCATAATCGTCTGGTAGATCCAATCTGTAAGATTGGCACCTAACTTTTGAACAACTCAAAATGGACCATCAACTCTTGGTTGCAACTTTAGATACTTTTGGTTAGGAAATCTTTCTTTCCTCAAGTATACCCAGACTAAGTCTCCCATGTTAAATAATTGTTGTTGTCTCTTCTTATCAACTTCTCTCTTATATGCCTTTGTTTGTCTCTCAATCTCTTGTACTACTTTCTCATGCAACTTTTTCAATTACTTAACCCTCTCATCAACATCTCCACTAAAATAATGGGTTTTAAGAAGAGGAGAAAATTCTAAGAGACCAAGAGGATTCTTACCATAAACCACTTCAAAGGGCTTTATACAGTTGTTCGATTCACAAATTTGTTGAAAGAAAACTCAACATGTGGTAGCAAGGATTCCCATTCTCTTATGTTCTTCTTGATCAAACTTCTTAGCAATGCACCTAAACTTCGATTGACTACCTTTGTTTGTCCATCAGTTTGAGGGTGATAAGATGAGCTATACTTCAACTCTCTACCAAGCTTAGCCTATAAAGTACGTCAAAAATAACTGAGAAATTTAGTGTCGCGATCATAAACAATTCTTCTTGGAATGCCGTGTAACTTGACAATATTGTTAAAGAACAAAACAGCCACATGAGTTGCATCACTTGTCTTGTTACATGGGATAAAGCGTGTCATCTTTGAGAATCTATCAACACCAACAAATATAGCATCCTTACCTCCTTGAGTCCTTGGCAATCCAAGCACAAAGTCTATGCTAATATGTTCCCACGGTGTGGTAGGAATTGGCAAGGGCTCATATAATCCCTTATTTCTCCCATGCATTTTCGCTTTTCTACATGTTTCACAACGCTCAATCAGCCTCAACACATCTTTGTTTAATTTAGGCCAGTAGAAACTTCCTTGAATCATCTTCAATGTTTTATAATGGCCAAAATGACCAGTATTTCTTACAGTTCAGATCGTCATCTTTCACCTCATTTTTGAATCATCAGATTCTGAGTCCTAAAACTTGAGATACGTTGTTTCTTAAAATCGACCCACAAACCATGTTTTCCTTTCAAGATCTTGATCCTGGTCGGTTGGTTCTTTGTTAACTCGAAGAATCACATCATGTTCTTGAGAGAGTTTGTCCCCCATACCCTTCGAGATGCATGGCATGTGGAGTTTGAGTAGCTGCGCCAGGGTACTATGACAATATCAGAGTATGCAGTCAAATTCAGTGCTTCCACAGTCAGATAGCGAGTTCACCGATTCATCGAGGGTCTTAACTATGGTATTTGTCACGACCCAATTCCCCTCCGTATGATGTCGTGATGACACCTAGTCTTTACGACTAGGTAAGCCTAACATTTACGGAATAATAAAATGAAAACATAAATTTAACAACTAACTGTAGCAGTAACAACATAACTAGGTACCATGCTGCCTGGCATGTACAATAACCAACTATTCAAAATACACAGAAATCCCAAAACCCGGAACATCGTGAATCACAAACTACAAAAGAGTCTAGTGTCACTATACATCAGAGTCTAACAAAGGAAAAATACAGAAGATAATGGACATGGGAAAGAGTATAAGGGGACTCCGAGGTCTGCGGACGCGACAGATACACCTTGAAGTCTCCAAAGCTGTCCCGACTCACTAATAGTGCGACTGATAAGGAGCACCTGGATCTGCACAAAAAAAATATGTGCACAGAGTAGCATGAGTACACCACAATCGGTACCCAGTAAGTGCCAAGCCTAACCTCGGTCGGGTAGTAACGAGGTCAAGTCAGGGTCCTACTGGTATATATATATATATATATATATATATATATATATATATATATATATATATATATATATATATATAATAAAAACAAGGTAGAATGAAATACCGCATTAAAATAAAGACTGAAATTTAACAGGAATGAAATCATAGAAGACAACAACTCAGTACATCGATATAACAATAGGGGATCTCCCGAGATACCGTCTCGTAGTCCCAAAAGTAAATGTGCAGTACAGGGGGGTCTCCCGGAATACCGTTCCGTAGTCCGAAAGTAAATATATAGTACATGGGATCTCCCGGAATACCGTTTCGTAGTCCCAAAGTAAATATGCAATACATGGGGATCTCCCGAAATACCGTTCCGTAGTCCCAAAGTAAATATGCAGTACATGGGGATCTCCCGAAATACCGTTTCGTAGTCCCAAAAGTAAATATGCAGCTCAAATAATAGAATTAGCAACTACAACACAAAATCCTACAATTTAGGTAAAGTACAAGTCAAGGAAAAGCAGGAATTTCACTAAACATGCTGCACGAAGTTCAGATAAGCAATTAAGCAAAGTAGACATGCTATTCTAAGCTAACATGATACTACCCATGCTGATGTAACTCAAATAAGAAGGAAACATGTTATTACTTAACAGAAATCAAGTTTTTACAACAATTAGCCCGTGTACGTACTCGTCACCTCACGTACACGGAGCTCACATATCAAAACAGTACCAAATCCTAAGGGAATTTCCCCCCACAAGGTTAGGCAAGCCACTTACCTCGAACCAAGATCAATCAATCAGTCACAATGCCTTTTTCACGAATATTTGGCTCCGAGTGGCCCAAATCTAGCCAAACTCAATTACATAGCGTAAATATAACTACAAGAAACTAATCTAGCTAATGAAATCAAAGCTAACGCAAGAAATTGAAAAATCGCTCAAATCGCTTCCCTGGGCCCACGTCTCGGAATTGGGTAAAAGTTACCAATTAAGAACACGCATTCGCTCATGAGATCACCCGTACATAAATCATCCAAATCCGATATCTAAATCCCACTCAAACCTCAGAAATACGGTTGGGGAATTTTCCCCCCATTCTCCCAACTTTCTCACTCAAATTCCTTAATTAAATGGAGAAAATGACCATAGATTAATGAAATACAAACAAAAACAAGTTAGGAATCGTTACCTCAAAGCTTTCTCTGAAAATCCCTCAAGAAATTGCCTTCTTCCGAGCTCAAAAATCAAATTTGTGAATATGAACATCAACCCTCGATTCTGCCCCTTTTCTGCCCTGCGATCTTAGCACTTGCGGGTCATGGGTCTCACCTGCGACGCCACATCTGCGGAAAATCCCTCGCAGATGCTGAAATCACTTACGAGGGCTGGGTCTACATTTACGATTGGGGGCAACACCTGCGCATACGCGCCTGCGGAACACTGTCCGCTTCTACGGTCTTCCTTCGCGCCTGCAAATCCTTGGGCGTATCTGCGGGCATCGCAGATGCGGAAATTCCTCGCACCTGTGACCCCTAGTCAACCCTCCGAATTCCGTATCTGCGCATGTTCCTCCGCACATGCGATCCCACACCTACGGTATCCCCTCCGCAGGTGCGAAACACCAAAACTAGCAAAAACTCAACAACTTCCCTAAGTCCAAAATTCATCCGTTAAGCATCCGAAACACATCCGAGACACCTGGGACCTTAACCAAACATACCAACCAATCCTAAAACACCATACGAACTTAGTCGAGCCCTCAAATTACATCAAACAACGCTAAAATCACGAATCACCCTCAATTCAAACTTAAAGAAATTTGAAACTTCCAAATTTGACAACGGATGCCAAACCCAACCAAGCCACGTCCGATTGACCTCAAATTTTGAACACAAGTCATATTCAACACTACAGACCTACTCCAACTTTTGGAATCGGAATCCGACCCCGATGTCAAAAATTCCACTACCGGCCAAAAACTCCAAAAATTCGACTTTCGCCATTTCAAGCCTAAATGAGCTACCGACCTCCAAAACACAATCCGGACACGCCCCTAAGCCAAAAATCGCACAACAAAACTAACAAAATCGATGGAATTCCATTCCGGAGTTGGCTTCACACAGTTTCGACTACGATGCCAATCCTTAGTCTTAAACCTCTATTTAGGGATTAAGTGTCCCATAACACTCCAAAAAACCAAAACGAAACCTCCCGGCAAGTCACAATAGCAGAAATAGATATGGGAGAAGCAATTAATAGGCGATCGAGGCTATAACTCTTAAGACGACCGGCTGGGTAGTCACATCCTCCCCCTCTTAAAACAATCGTTCGTCCTCAAACGAGTTTAGAGACATACCTGAAGCAGTGAAAAGATTAGGATAATGGCTGCGCATATCCTGCTCGGTCTCCCAAGTCGCCTCCTCGACCGGTTGGCCCAGCCATTGAACCTTTACTGATGCAATGGTCTTTGACCTCAGCTTTCGAACCTGCCTGTCCAAACTAGCCACTGGCTCCTCAATGTAGGATAGATCCTTGTCCAACTGGACTGAGCTGAAATCCAACACGTGAGACGGATCGCCGTGATACCTCCGGAGCATCGAAACATGAAATACCGGATGAACTCCAGCTAGGCTGGGAGGTAAGGCAAGCTCATAAGTAACCTCCCTAACTCGCCGCAACACCTCAAAGGGGCCAATGAACCTTGGGCTCAGCTTGCCCCTCTTTCCGAACCTCATAATGCCCTTCATAGGCGAAACTCGAACCAAGACCCGCTCTCCAACCATGAATGCAACATCGCGAAACTTTTGGTCCGCATAACTATTCTGTCTGGATCGGGATGTGTGAAGTCTGTCCTGAATCACCTTCACCTTCTCCAAGGCATCCTGAACCAAGTCCGTACCCAATAAATCTGGCCTCGCCCGGCTCGAACTAACCCACTGGGGATCGACACCGCCTACCATACAGAGCCTCATACGGTGCCATCTGAATGCTGGACTGATAACTATTGTTGTAGGCAAACTCCGCAAGTGGCAAGAATTGATCCCAAGAGCCTCCAAACTCTATCACACACGCACAAAGCATATCTTCAAGAATCTGAATAGTGCACTCGGACTGCCCATCCGTCTGAGGGTGAAAAGCTATGCTCAACTGCACCTGAGTACCCAATTCCTGCTGTACGGCTCGGTCAGAGATGATAGATACCGGTACGCCATGAAGTCTGACAATCTCACGAATGTACATTCGAGCTAACTGCTCGAAAGAATATGTAGTCATCATAGGAATAAAATGAGCTGACTTGTTCAGCCTGTCCACAATCACCCAAACTGCATTAAACTTTCGCTGAGTCCGTGGGAGTCCAACAACGAAGTCCATAGTGATCTGCTCCCATTTCCACTTCGGAATCTCTCTATCTTCTGAAACAACCCACCCGGTCGTTAATGCTCATACTTCACCTGCTGGCAATTTATACATCTAGCCACATACTCTACTATGTCCTTCTTCATCCTCCTCCACCAATAATGCTACCTCAAGTCCTGATACATCTTCGCGGCACCCAAATGAATGGAGTACCGCGAGCTGTGAGCCTCCTAGAGTATCAACTCATGCAAACTGTCACATTGGGCACACATAACCTACCCTGCATAATCAATGCACCATCCTCCCCAATAGTGACCTCTTTAGAATCACCGTGCTGAACCGTGTCCTTAAGGACAAGAAGATGGGGGTCATCATACTGACGCTCCCTGATACGATCATAAAGGAAAGATCGAGAGACCACACAAGCCAATACTCGACTCGGCTCAGAAATATCCAACCTCACAAGCTGGCTGGCTAAGGCCAGAACATCCAACACCATGGGCGTCTCTGTTGATGGTAGATAAGCTAAACTCCCGAAACTCTCTGCCCGACGACTCAAAGCATCGACCACCACATTGGCCTTCCCCGGGTGGTACAAAATGGTGATGTCATAATCCTTAAGCAGCTCCAACCACCTCCTCTGACGCAAATTAAGATCCTTTTACTTGAACAGATGCTACAAACTCCGGTGATTAGTGTAGATCTCACAAGGAACTCCGTACAAATAGTGCCTCCAAATCTTCAAGGCATGAACAATAGCTGCTAGTTCAAGGTCGTGGATATGATAGTTCTTTTCATGTACATTTAGCTGTTTGGACGCGTAGGCAACCATCCTACGGTCCTGCATCAACACCGCACCGAGGCCAACTCGCGACGCATCACAATAAACTGTATAAGGCACACAACCTGAAGGCAATACCAATACTAGGGCTGTAGTCAAAGATGTCTTGAGTTTCTGAAAGATCTCCTTACATTCCTCTATCCACCTGAATGAAGCACCTTCTGGTTCAGCCTGGTCATAGGCACTGCATTAGATGAAAATTCCTCAACAAACCGACGGTAATACCCCGAATATCTGTAACTGAGGATAGTCTGGGCCAACTCTGCACTGCTTCAATCTTCTTCGGATCCACCTAGATCCCATCACTCGATACTATATGACCCAATAATGCCATTGAGTCTAGCCAAAACTCACACTTTGAAAATTTTGCATATAACTTCTTTTCTCTCAAGGTGTGAAGCGCAGTCCTCAGGTGCTGCTTATGATCTTCCCAAGTTTGGGAGTATACCAGACTCTCGTCAATAAATACAATGACGAATGAGTCAAGATAAGGCGGGAATACACTGTGCATCAAGTGCATAAAAGCTTCTGGGCATTAGTCAGCCCAAAAGACATCACAAGAAACTTGTAGTGACCATACTGAGTCTGAAAGACAGCCTTCGGGATATCTGGCTCCCGAATCTTCAACTAATGATAGACGGAACATAAATCAATCTTGGAAAACACCCTAGCACCCTGTAACTGATCAAATAAGTCATCAATACAAGGCAAAGGATATCTGTTCTTCACTGTGACTTTGTTCAACTAGCGGTAATCAAAAGACATCCCCATAGAACCATCCTTCTTCTTCAGAAATAAGACAGGAGCACCCGAAGGTGACACACTGGGCCGAATGAAGCAGTTATCAAGCAATTCCTATAATTGCTCCTTCAACTCCTTTAACTCGGGAAGAGCCATACGATATGGAGGAATAGAGATGGGTTGAGTGCCCGACAATAAATCAATATCTATATCGGGCGATATGCCCGGAAGATCAGCTGGAAACACATCTGGAAAATCCCTCACTACTGAGACTGACTCAACTATAGGGGTATCAATACTGACATCTCGCACATAAGCTAGATACGCGTCACGCCCCTTCTCAACCATTCGTTGAGCTTTAAGAAATGCAATAACTCTGCCGGGGGTATACTCTAAGGTACCTCTCCACTCTAATCGCGGTATTCCTGGCATATCCAGCATCACGGTTTTGGCGTGACAATCAAGAATAGCATAATGGGGCGACAACCAGTCCATGCCCAAAATAATATCAAAGTCCACCATGCTGAGCAATAATAAATCAGCTCTGGTCTCAAAACCACTAAGAGCAATCATACACGGCCGATACACTCGGTCCACAACAAGAGAATCTCCCACAGGAGTAGACACATAAACATGGGAACTCAAAGAATCCCGAGACACTCCCAAATACAGGGGAAAATAAGAGGACACATAAGAATATGTAGAGTTTGGGTCAAAAATTACCGACGCATCTCTATGACAAACCGGGACAATACCTGTAATGACAGAATCAGAAGCGACTGCCTCTGTACGAGCAGGAAAGGCATAAATCAGAAGCGACCTCTACCTCCCTGACCTCCACCTTGGGCTGGCTGAGCAGGTGGGGTGGTAGCTGGTGCTGGAATCATAGCCTGAGGACCCGGTGGAGCACGCTGTGGCTGAAAAGTTTGTGGAGGTGCACCCCTCCTAAATCTAGGGCAATCCCTTACCATATGGTGAGTGTCGCCACACTTTAAATAAGCTATGGGAGGGCATGGCTGCTGTGGTTGGCTCGGGCCAGATCTGCTGGACTGGCCGCTAGGAACACCCTGTGCTAGAGGCACACTAGATACTGACAGCGCATAATAAGGCTCCTAGGGCCTAGAAGGGGCTGGAACACCACCGGTGGCTGGAAGAGATGAATGAACGGGGTGAATCACATAACCCCTACCATGACGAGCTGCTAGGGAACGAGCACAAGAATAATAACCATTCTCTCGAGACCTCTTGGCCTCTCTCTCCTTTCTGTCCCAGCAAGCATGCCCTCTAATCTCATGACAATACTCACAACCTGCTGATAAGAAATATCCATCTCCAACTCCCTGGCCATACTAATCCGGATGCTGGGGTGGAGTCCTTCAATAAACTATCGAACCCTCTCTCGAACTGTGGTAACCAAGGCCGGTGCATGTCGGGCCAAATCACTGAAGCGAACTGCATAATCTGGCACAGTCATAGCACCCTGGCGTAGCTGCTCAAACTCCGCGTTCCATGAGTCCCTGAGGCTCTGAGGGACATACCCTCTCAAAACCATGTCCGAGAACTGAGTCCATGTAAGTGAAGCTTCCTCATCCGGACTACTCAGTTCATAAGCTCGCCACCACAGATAGGCTGCTCCTCTAAGCTGGAATGTAGTAAAAGAAACCCCGCTCGTCTTCGCTACTCCCATAGTACGGAGAATATGATGACACTCCTCCAGAAAACCATGAGCATCATCTGTAGCCAATCCGCTGAAGGTAGGTGGGTGGTACTTCTTGTACCTCTCAAGTCTGAGCTGCTCCACCTCAGAAGCTACTGCCCTAACCTCGGGCTGAGCTGGAGTTACCGGCTGTATTGGTACAATCTCTGAAACCTGGTCGACCTGAACTCGCTGCTCTGGAGTACCGGCGACGGGAGTCTGTGCTCCTCCCCCGACTCGAGATGTGGAAGGAGCAAGTGGTATCAATCCAGCCTGAGCTAAAGTGCTGAACATGCTCAGAAACTAGGCTAGAGTCTCCTGGAGGGCTGGTGCAGAAACAGGTACCTCTGGTGTCTGCCCTCTAGCTGGAGCTATTAGGGGTTCCTCTGTAGCAGCTCGTGCGGGTGCACTGGCTGTTCCACGTGGACCTCTACCCCGACCCCGGCCTCTCGCGGCTCTAGCAGGGGGCGCAAGTGCCTGGTCATCAGATCCGCCTGTACGTGTCCTCACCATCAGTGAGAGAATAGAATACAAAAGTTTAGATTTTTTTTAAAGTCAACAGTTTTTCGCACGATAGGGAGTCAAAGTAGTGAAATTTTTGCTAACAATTCCATAGCCTCCCGAAGATAAGTATAGATATCTCCGTACCGATCCGCGAGACTCTAATAAACCGGCTTGTGACTCACGACATCTATGAACCTAGAACTCTGATACCAACTTTTCACGACCCAATTCCCCCTCCATATGACATCGTGACAGCACCTAGTCTCTACAACTAGGTGAGCCTAACATTAGCGTAATAATAAAATAAAAACATAAATTTAACAACTAACTGTAACAGTAACAACATAAGAGGGTACCATGCCGCCTGACATGTACAATAACCAACTATTCAAAATACACAAAAATCCCAAAACCCGGAACATCGTGAATCACTAACTACAGAAGGAAAGTCTAGTGTCTCTATACATCAGAGTCTAACAAAGGAAAAATATAGAAGATAATGGACATGGGAAAGAGTAGAAGGGGACTCCGAGGTTTGCGGACGTGGCAGATATACCTTGAAGTCTCCAAAGTTGTCACGGCTCACTAATAGTGCGGCTGATAAGGAGCACCTAGATCTGCACACAAAAAACATGTGCAGAGAGTAGCATGAGTACACCATAATCGGTACCCAGTAAGTACCAAGCCTAACCTCGGTCGGGTAGTGACGAGGTTAGCACGTGGTTATATATATATATATATAAAATAATAAAAACAAGGTAGAATGAAATACCATAGTAAAATAAAGACTGAAATTTAACAGGAATAAAATCATAGAAGACAACAGCTCAGTACACAGAGATAATAATAGGGGATCTCCCGAGATACCGTCTCGTAGTCCCAAACGTAAATGTGTAGTACAAAGGGATCTCCCGGAATACCGTTCCATAGTCCGAAAGTAAATATGCAGTACAGGGGATCTCCCAGAATACCGTTCCGTAGTCCTAAATTAAATATGCAGTACAAGGGGATCTCCCGGAATACCGTTCCGTAGTCCCAAAGTAAATATGTAGTACATAAGGATCTCCCGAAATACCGTTCCATAGTCCCAAAAGTAAATATGCAGCTCAAACAATAGAATTAACAGCTACAAGACGAAATCCTACAATTTAGACAAAGTTCAAGTCAAGGAAAAGCAAGAATTTCACTAAACATGCTGGACGGAGTTTAGATAAGCAATTAAGGCCAGTAGACATGCTATTCTAAGCTAACAGGATAATACACATACTGATGTAACTCTAATAAGAAGGAAACATGTTATTACTTAGCAGAAATAGAGTTTTTACAACAATTAGCCCGTGTACGTACTCGTTACCTCACGTACACGGCGCTCACATATCAAAACAGTACCAAATCCTAAGGGGATTTCCCCCACAAGGTTAGGCAAGCCACTTACCTCAAACCAAGCTCAATCAATCAGTCACAATGCCTTTCCCATGAATATCCAGCTCCGAGTGCCCCAAATCTAAACAAAATCAATTACATAGCATAAATATAACCACAAGAAACTAATCTAGCTAATGAAATCAATGCTAACGCAAGAAATTGAAAAATCGCTCAAAAAGCCTCCCCAGGCCCACATCTCGAAATCGGGTAAAGGTTACCAATTAAGAACACCCATTCACTCACGATATCACTCGTACCAAATTATCCAAATCCGATGTCTAAATCCCACTCAAAACGCAGAAATTCGGTTGGGGAATATTTCCCCCATTCTCCCAATGTTCTTACTCAAATACCTTAATTAAATGGAGAAAATGACCATAGATTAAAGAAATACAACCAAAAACAATTTAGGAATCGTTAACCCAAAGCTTTCTATGAAAATCTCTCAAGAAATCGCCTTCTCCCGAGCTCAAAAATCAAATTTGTGAATATGAACCTCAACCCTCGATTCTGCCCCTTTTCTGCCCAGCGATCTTCGCACTTGCAGGCCATGGGTCGCACCTGCAATGCCGCATCTACGAAAAATCCCCCGCATATGCAGAAATCACTTAAGAGGGCTGGGTACGCATTTGCGGCAGTCCCGGCCGCACCTGCACGTGCGCGCCTGCGGAACATGGTCTGCTTCTGCGGTCTTCCTTCGCGCCTGCTTATCCTTGGGCGCATCTGAGGGCATCGCAGATGCGGAAATTCCTCACACCTGTGACCCCTGGTCAACCCTCCGAATTCCGCATCTGCGCTTGTTCCTCCGTACGTGCGAGCCCGCACATGCGGTCTCCCCTCTGCAGGTGGGAAAAACCAGAACCAGCAAAAACTCAGTAACTTCCCTAAGTCTAAAATTCATCCATTAAGCATCTGAAACACACCCGAGACCCCCAGGACCTTAACCAAACATACCAACAAATCCTAAAACACCATACAAACTTAGTCGAGCCCTCAAATCATATCAAACAATGCTAAAATCATGAATCACCCTCCAATTCAAACTTAAAGAAACTTGGAACTTCCAATTTCGACAACCGATTCTGAAACCAACCAAACCACGTCAAATTGACCTCAAATGTTGCACACAAGTCATATTCAACACTATGGACCTACTCCAACTTCCGGAATCGGAATCCGACCTCGATATAAAAAATTCCACTACCGGCCCAAAACTCTAAAAATTCGACTTTCGCCATTTCAAGCCTAAATGAGCTATGGACCTCCAAAATACAATCCGGATATGCCCCTAAGCCCAAAATCACACAACGAAGCTAACGGAATCAACGAAATTCCATTCTAGAGTCGTCTTCACATAGTTCTTACTACAGTGCTAATCCTAAGGCTTAAACCTCTATTTAGGGACTAAGTGTCACAAAACACTCCAAAAAAACCAAAACAAAATCTTCCGGCAAGTCACAATTGCAGAAATAGATATGAGAGAAATAGTTAATAAGGGATCAGGGCTATAACTCTCAAGACGACTGGCTGGGTCATCACGGTTTTAGATTCAACATGGCTCGAAAGTTGGAGACATATAACCCATATCGGCATGTGGTAGAGATCGCACGGAGGTTTGAGGGTATGAAGAGCAGTGAGAGAGAGGACATGGAGGCCAAAAGGTCTCGAGGTACTAGAGGATTTAGTGGTGGCCACACTGCAGCTATAACCCTTCATGGTAGAGGCTATATGTGCCATCCATTTTATTTAGCATTTCCTGCTTCTAGTGGTGCTCGGCTATTTTGAGGTCTCAGGTTGCACACTTTGCTCAACCACTTTCTAGTGCACCTCCTGCATGCCTTCAATGGCCAGTCCAACTGACTAGGCCCGAGACAATTCTAGAAGCCACGCCTACTGAGAGCTTGCTTTGAGTGTGGTGATACCCGTCATATGGTGAGGGATTGATCAAGACTCAGGAGGGTGTACCTCCACAGACTCTCAGGCTCCACGGATTCAGTTAGGTCCACAAAATTCACGGGCCATGGTTTCTCCTCCAGTTGCTGCTCCACCCGCCCAACCAGCTAGGGGTGGGGGACAGGCGGGTAGAGGTCTCCCTAGAAGGGGAGGCCAAGCCTGATTCTATGCTTTTCCAGGTAGGACGGAGGCAGTTGCATCAGACGCAGTCATCACAGGTATGGTTCTGGTTTGTCATAGAGATGCATCAGTCTTATTTGATTTGGGATATACTTATTTATATGTGTCATCTTACTTTGCTCCATATTTGGATATATCTCGTGATTCTTTGAGTTTTCCTATTTATGTGTCCACGCCTGGGGGAATATTCTATGTTGTGGACCGTGTGTATCAGTCATGTTTAGTTGTTATTAGTGGTTTGGAGACCAGAGTTGATCTATTTTTACTCAGTATGGTAGACTTTGATGTTATCTTGGGCATGGACTGGTTGTCACCCTATCATGCTAGTCTAGATTTTCATGCCAAGACTGTGACATTGGCTATGCCAGGTTTGCCACGGTTAGAGTAGAGGGGTACATTAGATTATGTTCCCAGAAGGGTTGTGTCCTTTCTAAAGGCCCATCGAGTGGTTGGGAAGGTGTGTGATGCATATTTAGCCTTTGTGGGGGATGTTAGTATTGACACTCTTACCATTGAGTCAGTTCTAGTAGTGAGAGACTTCCCAGATATATTTCAAGCGGATCTTCTAGGCATGCCGCCCGATATAGATATTGATTTTGGCATTGACCTGTTGCTTGGAACTCATCCTATTTCTATTCCACCTTATCGTATGGCGCTAGTGGAGTTGAAGGAGTTAATGGAGCTGTTGCAAGAGTTTCTTGATTTTGTTTGTAAAGAAGAAGGATAGTTCTATGCGCATGTGTATTGATTATCAACAGTTGAACAAGGTTACAGTGAAGAACATAAATCCATTACCGCGTATTGATGACTTATTTGACCAGCTTCAGGATTCCATAGTATTATTGAAGATTGATTTACGGTCAGAGTACCATCAACTGAAGATTCATGATTCGAATATTCTGAAGACTACCTTTAGGACTCGGTTTGGTCACTATGAGTTCCTTATGATGTTATTTGGGCTGACCAATGCCCCAACAATATTTATGCATCTGATGAACAATATATTCCATTCATATATTAATTAATTCGTCATTGTTTTTATTGATGACATATTGGTGTACTCCCACAGTCGGGAAGATCATGAGCAGCATCTGAGGATCATGTTCCAAACCTTGAGAGAGAAGAAGTTGTATGCAAAATCCTCAAAGTGTGAATTTTGGCTTGATTCGGTGGCATTTTTGGGTCATGTGGTGTCGAGTGAGGGGATCAAGGTAGACCCGAAGAAGATTGAAGCAGTTCAGAGTTGGCCCATACCATCTTCAGCTACTGAGATTCTGAGTTTTCTTGGTTTGGTCGGGTATTATCACCATTTCGTAGAGGATTTCTCATCCATTGCTGCACCTATGACCAGATTAACACAGAAGGGTGCTCCTTTCAGATGATCCGAGGAGTCTGAGACGAGCTTTCCAAAGCTCAAGATTGCTTTGACTACAACCCTAGTGTTAGTGTTGCCTATGGGTTTAGGATATATCATGTGTTGGGCTTGATGCGGTGTTGATGCAAGACTTGGGGCCTGGGGAAATTGCGAAGTCAGCAAGCCTGCGGCTTGGGTCGCATTTGTGATGATTTGTTCGCTTTTGCGAAGATGACCAGCTTCGCAATTGCGAAACCTTGGTCGCAATTGCGACGTATGTTGAGGCTGTTAGGGTTCATAAATGCGATCCCTGGTCCACAATTGCAAGGGCTCACAAATACAAACCCAGTGTCGCAAATGCAACATCTGTAGCTGGACAAAAGAGCTGGGAGTCGAGATTTTTAACATATTCTCTCATTTTGGTACCCTAGACTCGGTGGGAGGCGATTTGGAGAGGGGATTTTCATCTACAAACATTGAGTAAGTGATTCTAATCAATTTTCAACTGTATTTCATTAATATATCTTAGATATAACATCAAAGTCATGTGAATCAAAGAGGAAAAATTGGGAAATTTTGTCAAGTTTTTGAAAAATGAGAAATTGAGTTTTGAGAGTCGATTTGGACTCGGATTTTGAAAATAATGATATATATGAATTCGTGGGCTTCTGTATAGTCGGAATCTACCCTTGGCCTCAGGTTTTGACCAGACGAGCCCCGGGTTGACTTTTTTTGACTTTTTGGGAAAGTGTAAAGATCATAACTTTATCTATTATAATTGTATTTTCTTGCATTGTTTGATGATAATAAGTCAATTTTGGTTAGATTTGAGATGTGTGGAGGAGAATTTTAGGGGAAAATCTATTTCTGAGGGTTGAGTTGGACTTGTTGAGGCATGTATCTTACCTAACTTTGTGTGGGGTAACTACCCCTTAGGAGTTGGGATTGATTGTTCTAATTGTATTATGTGAAAGTCGTGTACGCAAGGTGACAAGTGAGTACACATGTTATATGTTGTATTTGACCAGTTTAGGTTATTTAGACTCTTTCCATGCCTTTAATTGAATTGTCATATCATATTTTAATGCTCATTTCCAATCTACTCTTACTTGTGTTAGTCTATCCTTACATGCATTATTTGACTTGTTTAACACTTGTTTTACATCTTACTTGATACTTTGCTCTTATGCTTTAGTTGAAGTTATTGCTTTCCTTATTGCCTTGTTACATTCTTAATTGTTGAATTACTTTTAATTGAAGTCGTTATTTTGTGAATTATCTTCTTGTTGAGTTATTGGTGTTGAAGTTGTGAAAGCCGTTATCATATTGAGACGAAGTTGTTAGTTGTTGAGATATCTTCCTTGTTGAGAAATTTACATTCTTTGTTATTGTTGATATTCTTGTACACATTGTGGTTAAGTCATTGGCTATTGTTGTGAAAATATTGATATTGTTGATTCTTGGCAAGTTGTGGCATATGGTCACTTATGGTGCTAGTTGTTATTGTATTGTGATATTGATATGCATACGGCAATATAAGAATAGGGGTTAATATGCATGCGGCGGTATAAGGTGGGATTTATGTGCGTCTTGCTAGTAAGGGAATTACTTGAAGTCACGTGGCGTCATAAGGTGGGCTAAAGTGCGTGTAGCTATTTCAAAAAAAATATTTTCAAAACTTTCTAAATGTAAGGCTCATGCGGCGGTATAAGGAAAGAATGTGATTGAAATTGAGAAATGTGAATACAAGGCGGTACCTCGGTTGTGATTCATGTTGTGCATTTCATGTTGAAAAGTGTTATTGGTGGAGCAGTTCTTATTGCTTTTATTATTTCGTGTCTTAACAGTTTTGTCCGTATTTGACTATTGTGGTTCTCTTTATTTGCTCACTTCTTGTTATCTCTATGCTTATAATTCTGTCATTAGTCTACATTATTAACCTGCTTCGTTATCATTGATTTCTCCGCTTTTCATTACTTCTCATTATTATATTTTCGTTCTGTTTATTATGTCCTAGTAGGTGTCATGACCTGGCCTCGTCACTACTCTACCGATGTTAGGCTTGATATTATTGGATACCGTTATGGTGTACTCATACTACGCTTTTGCACATCTTTTTGTGCAGATCCAGGTACGTCTGCCCGCGCTGGACGTTAATGATTGATTGTAGCTATTTTTTGGAGACTTCAAGGTATACCTGCTCGGCGTCCGCAGGCCTCGAAGTCACCTTCCATTATCTTTTCATTCAATTGTATTTCTTATTCAATCAGAATTATAGTAGATATTCTAGGTTATCCTATAGAGCTTATGACTCCGTTCCACCAGTTTTGGGAGAAGTGTTGTTGAGATCCTATTTTGGAAGGTTATATGAGTTTATCATATTTGCTTTACTATTTCTGTTTAATTATTTCTGTTAAGTTATTATTAAATGTTAGGCTTACCTAGTGTTAGAGACTAGGTGCAATCACGATATCCTAAGATAGAAAATTAGGGTTGTGACGACTTTATTCTTGAAATTCCAAATCTAAAACATGAAAAATACAGCAACTTAAAGGAGCATGATCGAGATTCGAGCTACAAAATTAGCATCAGCGAGCTAAAGAGAAGAAAACATAATCTTTGGGGAATACATATAACAAGACCCAAATACACAACATATTAAAATATCACAAGCTGTTATTACTTTTGTTTTGTATCAAAATCTTATTGAGCCTTTTTTTTTAATAAATCCATTAAGGTGCCGGGTATTCTTAAATATTAAAATTAACTATCTGTGATAGTTTCACGGAAGGATTCAACCTTATGGAGAAGTTTCAATTTCATTGTTGTTCATACTTGGAGAACTCTTGTAAATCTAATAACTTATCCATGTTATGTTAGAATAACATGGTAGAATATTTTCAATGGATTTTAAAAACTTGTAAAAATTAACTTAAGTTCTTTTTTTCGTATAAATAAACTTTTAAAAGGTATAAAAATCAGTTAACATTTTAGGGATACTTTTGTCAATTAACATTTGACGTTCTCTGCAATAGCATCGTGTGTGTGTTACAACACAAAATCCAACTAGTCGTGATGGCACCTAACCCAACCCGCTAGGTAAGCCAATTAACAACTATCCAATTTAATGAGATTTATTGAGATAAATGAATGATAAAATAACTGAACCTTTATACATTTGCCAAGGACTAGTAGTACAAATCATGAGCTTCTAAGATTTAAAATTTACAAAGCTGGTATGAAATAAAGTACATCATCTGTTTGAAATATACATGAACAGTTTAAAATTCTGAAGCTACCAAGATCAAGAGGCAGTTATGACCAGAACGCATGTACATCTTCAAATCCAGTTCCCGCCGTACACAACAACATCATCATCCAACATCTGCACGCAAGGTGCAGAAGTGTAGTATAAGTACAACCGACCACATGTACTCAATAAGTAACAAACCTAACCTTAGGTTGAAAGTAGGGACGAGCTGGAACAAAGGTTAGAGTCCAACACCAATAGCCAACAACAATTCATAACAATATAATAAAAGTGATAAAAGAAGTAACTCAGAAATATAATGCTCAGCTCGTTCACAGTTCCGAAAAATAGGCATGCTTTTCAAGTGTATCAGTGAAAACCCAAATCTTTTACCTAAATCACCAAAATATGAGTAAGTTTGTAAAACTATAATTTTTCCCTAAAACTTTCAACAGGTAAATGTTTAATTTTCAAATGGCATGAGGAAAATACATCTTTATGCCTACATGACAAAGTGTATGCGAAGTCATGAATAACGCAATACCGTACAACATGAGAAAAATGCATCTCTGTACATGTATATCAAGTGTGCATGTCGAATGCAATGCAACTCAGTGATAAAACCATATGCATACTCTCAGAGTATCAATCCACTCAGTCCTCACAATCACTCATTCGTCATAGTCACTCAGTACTCCTAATCACTCGGCACTTGCTCTCGGCACTCGCACTCTCACTCGGCACTCACACTCAGTAGGTATATGCGTTCAATGTGGGTGTACAGACTCTGAAGGGGAAGATCCATTCCAAGCGCTACAATAAGCCAATCTCATCAATATCCTCACAATCAGGCCCTCGGCCTCACTCAGTCATCAATCTCTCTAGTCTCTCGGGCTCACAATGTCATGAAAATCAGCCCAAAAACGATGATGTGATGTATCAATAAATGGTAACAGAGACTGAGATATGATATACAAATGAATGCGTATGACTGAGTATGTAATTGCAATGTACGCAAATAACTCAATGGCAAAAATGACCTTAGTGGGTCCCAATAGGATAAGCATATAGCCTAGACATGGTTTGTAACATGGATCACATCTTAATTACTCTAGCACGTAGATATTTCATAGATACAAATAAGATTAGATAACTACACAGTACCATAGAAATAACTGAGTCACAATTCACATGGTGTACCCCCACACGCCCGTCACCTAGCATGTGCGTCACCTCAACGCCAAACACATATCACGTAGATTCAGGGGTTCATACCCTCAGCACCAAGTTTAGAAGTGTTACTTACCTCGAACAAGCCAAATCCAATACCAAGCAAGCCAAACGATACTCCAAACATGCCATCCTGCGCGCATCAACCTCCGAACGGCTCGAAACTAGCTAAAAGCAACTCAAATATATCAAATAATGCTTAAGGACACAATTTCAAATGATAAAGGTCGAATCTTTAATAAAAATCCCAAAGTCAACCAAAACTTCAAACCTGGGCCTGTGCCTCGGAACCTGACAAAGTTGACAAAATCCGACAACTCATTCGATTACAAGTCCAACCATACTAGTTTCACTCAAATCCGACTTCGAATCAATGTTCAAAACACAAAAATTAATTCTATGAAACTTTAGACAAAATCCCCATTTTTTTTTCTCTTTAAAATTCCCAATCCAATTACCAAAAACGAAGATAGATTCATGAAATATAATCAAAACAGAGCAGAGAACACTTATCCCAATCAAATTAGTGAAAATCGCTTCAAAAAGCATCTCAATCTGAGGTCTATAGCTCCAAATATAAATAAAATGATCAAACCCTCAATTTAAAGCTTCTGCCCAGCCATTTTCGCTTTTTTGAACAAATGAGCCGCTTCTGCGACACGAACTCTGCTTCTGCGGCCTTCACTATGTAGCTGACCTCTCGCACATGCGGACACTGTTTCGCTTCCGTGCAACCGTAGGTGCGAGGCTAAAATACTAATTTACGAAAACTCCCAAACAAGTTGCCATCCGCTTTTGCGATCGAATTTCCGCGCCTGCGGACGCGCAGAGGTGCCAAAAATTCCGCTTCTGTGGTTTTCCCTTATCCAGCCTTCCTTCGCTTCTACGCCCATGATACTGCATCTGCGACCATCGCACCTACACCCATTACCCCGCAGGTGTGATCACATGAGGTCCAGCAAAACCAACCATCTCACATGAATGGAAAAATGATCCAAAATACTTCTGCATCTCACCCGAGCCACTCGAGACCCCATCCGAATATACCAACAAGTCCTATAACATAATACAGACTTACTCACGGCCTTAAATCATAAATAACAACATCAAAATGATGAATCGTACCAAAATTCAATCTTAAATAAATTTTAAACTTTCAATTTTCAACACTCGCGCCGAAACATATCAAATAAACCCGGAATGAACCCAAATTTTGCACACAAGTCTCAAATAACATAATGATGTTATTCCAATTCCCGGAACCACAATCCGAATCCGATATCCTCAAAGTCAATTCTCGGTCAAACTTATGAACTTTCTAAACCTTCAAATTTTCAACTTTCATCAATTAGCGTTGAAACCTTCTAGAAACATCCAAATGCGAATCCGGGCATATGATAGAGTCCAAAATCACCATCCGGACCTAACAGAACCATAAAAACTTCAATCCGAGGTCAAATACTAAAAAGTGAAACTTGGTAAGCTCTTCCAACTTAAAGCTTCAATCATGAAATTCATTCTTCCAAATCGATTCCGAATAACCTAAAAACTAAAATCGATGATTCACACAAGTAAGAGGCCCCCGAAGGAGCCATCATCATCTTATTTTCTAGATCAAGACCCACAATACATCATACGGAGATACTCATGCCGTCAAACAACTGAGCAAAGTGCAACTTTCTCAAAATAACTAGTTGGGTCGTTACAATCTCCCCCACTTAAACATACGTTCGTCCTCGAACGTGCCCAGAGTCGTTCCAAAGCCATCAAACCGCCGTGTAACCTTGCCATGCACATACCCGAGGGTGATACCACATCACCCTAATCCATATAAGCATGACGATATAACATAACTGAAGATCTTAAATTCAACCTTAGCCTATAAACCTTGGAACCTAATTTCCAACATCCGAAATTCCTTAGAAGACCCGAATCTCGCATCTACACGTTGTATGAGTCTAAACAGGCTGTATTAAGCCATCACCATAACCCAAGATGTAATCACATGATATACCACATGACTCACATACTCGCATCAATAATTCCCGATCACAATAGCTGCTCAAAACAAACCCAGTACCGGTAATAACCTCA
The DNA here is from genome assembly GCF_000390325.3 of Nicotiana tomentosiformis. Taxonomy (NCBI): domain Eukaryota; kingdom Viridiplantae; phylum Streptophyta; class Magnoliopsida; order Solanales; family Solanaceae; genus Nicotiana; species Nicotiana tomentosiformis. Next base: position 43,954,705 of record NC_090820.1, read on the forward strand.
TATCAAGTTAAACCTCATTCAAATCTTCATACACTGCTGATGATGAAAGAAACACGCAGAAACTCATAACCACTCATCATATCAACAAGTCATGGAGCTCTCTCGCCCCAACTAGAATCCATAACTCAAATTCTAAGCTGACTTTCGATATTACTCTCCCCAACATACCGTACTCAAATTCGATAGCAATCACTTCAGGCCCAAAGACTTCACCTCATCAAATACAAGCTACTCTAGTGACATGCCACACCAATACTTCCTAGAGCCACAAATCGTGCAATCTGTGCACCAATAGGCATCAACTCAAATGTACTCAACACGGAAAACTAACTCAAATGAGAGAACCGTCTCGCAAGATCAACCAGTACTACCACAACCACAATGATATGAACCCATTATACATAGTAGAACCAAGACACAAGAATCTAACACAAAGTATCGTAACCTAACATAACTCTACTGTAATACGTGACCTATCCAAACACTGGTCCATATGAAATACCTTAAGCCACAATGCTCAAAATCAAAAACCACACACAATTCGACATCAAGTGCACGAAGTGCATGACCATAACCATGGAGAAGCGAATAAAACAATATACCACAGCCCGGAAAGACATAACCAAGGCACAATCAACCATTCAACACCCCAATAACCCTCTCGCTCAAATTCTGCTATAAGGCCCAAACAGAACTGCACTATGTGTGCATATAACCAACGAATTACCACCCCTCGTAGCAAAAATGAGTAACACGTAGAACATATCAGAACACGAATAAGCTCAACTCTAACCGAATGACTCACCCCTCAACAACAGTTCTGAGTCAACAAATGTGACCCGGTGTAGAATACACATCTTCATTAGGCTTACAATGTGCCTCTAAATCAACCCTGGTCATCCATAAATAAATAATTAACCCTACGAAAGTCCATAATGACCTAACCATAACGCATACTATCATCTGGCTAGCTTTGGCCACATCTTCATGGTCCGCAACCACAAAACAATCTATTTTTGAGAACTCCCAATCTCCAAATTCATAGAACACATGAATCACCATAGCTGATCCCAACTCTAACACTCGAATGTCTAACACATCTCTCATACACGATCATCCTACAAGGAATGCTTCTATAATTCTTCAGTGCCACATATCAAAAATCTAAATATCAGCAGTCGATCAACCAGGCGAGTACCGCAATACCACCGAAGCATCCGTAAGTTAAAACTCAGTGCACCTTATGAAATGTGCACCCTTCTCAAGCAATACCAAGTAGTAATATAATTCATCTAGTCATCTGAAATCGTCCATGTTGCCTAATAATTTATGACCTTCCCTTCAAAACTAAACCATGACCTTGCACACGCAAATCTCAATCCCACACAGCACACCGCATCTATCATGCCATCATATGAAAAGTATGAGAATCTCGTAATCAACTATGAGTCACAAGCAAAATACATACCCGGTCAGTCGAAAACCTTCCATTTTATCACATCCAGGAGAAAATTACAATACACAACATGCTCCTCACACCGGTAGGAAATATCAATCTCAAACAGTGGTAGAAACCATCGAGAACACTTCGAAACCCATTTGCACATAACCAAGCCATCAGAACTGAACCTCTCTAACTCGTCCAAGACCCAAATCCAAGAGTATTGCCACAAAAACCCGTAGAGACTCACCACATCATAAGTACCCAAAGAACTGATCATATCAATTACCATACTGATCCAACGTACTACCAAGCTATCTTATTTCTCCGAGTTCCTTCCAAATTACCCTCAAGTTGACACTTCTCCTTGTTAGAACATCAGGATCCTTAACCAAAACACACCCCACGAGATCCTAGCACAAAACCACACCACCCTAAGGCCCATAAACCTCTGAATTCCCTCTTAAGCACCCCAAAGCACCACAACCGAGACACCCACTCTGAAGAGACCTTCTGTGAATCTAAAGCAGTTTCCTTTAACCTCCTGATATTGAAATATAGAATCCATAGTGATACAGAAACACTGTGAGTCCTGACACCATCTGATGCAAATACCAGATCTTATCCATAAACAAATTCGAAAAATTCTCAATTGCCACATGTAAATCATGAATCCATTAGAGCCTTCTCGAGAGTCCTCCACTCTGCTCAAATATTACTTGCACCTCCCTAACGGGCCGAACGACATGTGCCCCATTAACACGATAACGCCCAAAGAAGTAATCCATACCTCTAAGAAACTGAGTGAATCCTACTCCATGAGCACTACATCCTTCACGAATAACAACTCAATCATTCCATAATTCCCATATACCCATAAAGTGTAATACATCCAAAAATTTCCTTGCTTAAGTCATCCTTAAAACCAACATCTGCAACAAAATGATTAAAAAGTCGAAACCCTTCGAATATATGCAGTGCCAGGCGTTTTCGCTTCTGCGTGCCTTTTAGCTGCTTTTGCGGTACCGCTTTTATGGTAAAACATCTGCACCTACAGATTTACCCTACACACCCAACCTCACGCACCTGCGGTCCCCCTCTTTGCACCCGCAGGACCGCATCTGCGGACAAAGCCATCGCTTCTGCGATCGCCCATTACACAGCTCAACTCCGCTTCTGCGGACCCTCAAGCGCAGAAGCGCATTCGCTCCTACTGCCTCTCTTCGCCCCTGCGACCACTGCCCAACTTCTCAAACCCAACCTGCGACCAGTGGCTTGCTTTTGCGGTCACGCACCTTCGACCGATTCTCTGCAGGTGCGATGGCACAAGACATCAACAACCCAGAAATTCCCCTAAGTGAAAATCCAATCCGACTTCCATCTAAATCATCCCCGAGGCCTACAAGAACTCAATCAAATATATCAACAAGTCCTAAAATACGATACGAACTTAGTCGAGGCCTTAATTCATATCAAACAACATCAAAAACATGAATCGCGCCCCAATTTAAGCCTACTGAAAGCTAATGGATTCCAACTTTTACAATTGATGTCGAAACCTATCAAATCAACTCCGATTAACCTCAAATTTTACACACAAGTTATAAATGACACAAAGAACCTATTCTAACTCCAAAATCCAAAATCTGAGCCCATTATTCATAAAGTCAACTCTCCAAACTTCTAATTTTTCAACTTTCGCCAATTCAAGACAAAATCCACTACGAACCTCCAAATCACTATTCGGACACACTCCTAAGTTCAAAATCACCATACGGAGCTACCAGAACAGTCAAAACTCCATTCCGGAGCTATATACATATAAGTTAATATACGGTCAACTCTTTCAACTTAGGCTTCCAACCTTGGGACTAATTGTCCCAATTCATCCCGAAACATCCCCGGAACCAAACCAACTACTCCTGTAAGTCACATAACAACAATTGAGCATAGAGTAAGAATCAAATAGGGAAACATGGATACAACACTCAAACTGACCGGACGGGTCGTTATAAGATTCTAACTCAATTTTTGATTCATCTCTCTTTTCTTGTTCTAAGTTGCTCACTGCTTGAAGTCTGAGTCTTGGTTCCCTAAAAGGCTAAACAAAACCTTTGTTTGGTTTGTTGCTCAGAGAAAGGTCAGTGTACATCGAACTTTCCTCTCTTTAATTATTTCAAGATTAAAGTTCTGTTTCTTCTTGTTGATTTTTCTGTTTATAATGTATTAAATTTTCTCATGTGAGCTCTAAAGAATCTGAAATTAATTTAATCGATCATCCTTGTAAACTTAATGAATGCTCTTCTAAGTTAAGAGAATCTATGTGTTGTCGGCCTATTATAGATGACTAAGAAATTCATGTGATCTTATGAACCTATCTTGACTTTAGATTTCAAGATATTTTTGTTAAGGCTTTCATGTTTGCTCTACTGTTCTTGCCTTGATACTCCTTGTTGATCTATATCATGTAGTTGAATCACTTGTTTTGATAAGGCTAAGACTATGGTGATTATAGATACTTAAGGATAATTACAAAGTTGTCATTGTGATTAGAGTATGTCAATTCAAGTTGTCTTCTTTCTTCAAATGTTCTTATGATCCTAAGACCTCCTGAAATATTGTTGAGAAGGTCTCATGTTCACCTCTACGACTGTGTGATCATTTGTAGGCTTTACAGTATGAAAGTTCTTTTAAAATGATTGAACTAAGTGCTAATGACTTTCTAGAATTAGTCTTATGTGCTTTGTCAATACAACTTAAACCATGCCCTTAATTGTTCTTAAGAGTTTAGTCTCCACTGGTTTGAACATTATCCTTTGGTTATGTCATGCTGTTGAAACTAGAATTTCACTATGCTAGGGCTAATATACTTAACTTCTAGTATATTGATGTTTATTAATCTCTTTAGGTTTAGTGTTCAATGGAGAACAAAGGTTTCCATTGTAAATTGCTTAATATACGTGACCTTATACTAATCTTACATCCTTAGTTACTGTTGATTTTATAATTTATCTTGGACCTATATTAATGTCACGACCCGGAATTCCCACCGTCGGGACCGTGGTGGCGCTTAACATTTCACTTGCTAGGCAAGCAAACGTTAGAGAATCAATAAATCAATCCTTTTTTCCATTCAATAAATAAAAATAATTAGCTAAGGTGAAATATAATAAGTGCAGAATAATATAAAAAAAGGTTGTATTAGTTACTACCACCCGGATCTGGAGTCACAATTCACGAGCATTCTAGAATTTGCTACAAGTAATTGTCTGAAGGAAATACAACTATTTGAATGAAAGAAAACAGTAAAACAGAAGGATAGACGGGGACATCAAGGTCTTTGAACGCCGACAGATCTACCTAGAATCTCCGTATAGCGGGTCCAACAGCTAAAATCTCGATCAACCCGAGCCGGTACCAAAATCTGCACAAAAAGTACAGAGTGCAGTATCAGTACAACCGACCCCATGTACTAGTAAGTGTCGAGCCTAACCTCGACGAACTAGTGACGAGGCTAAGGCAAGGCACTTACAAATCAACTTGTACAATTTAACAGTGTATATACAAATAACAGTAAAGAAGAGCTAGACAAGAATTATCGGGAGGGGGAAACATGCTAGGGGAAAATACGAAATAAAGAGCTACGCAGAATGAGAATTGGAACAACCAATATAATATGAATCAACAGGAGCACGAATACAGGAAAGGAAAAATGCACGGCATCACCCTTCGTGTGTTTACTCTCAATCTCACCATAAAATCAATAGAAACGACACGACATCACCCTTCGTACATTAACTCTCATATCATGGCACGACATCACCCTTCGTGCATTAACACTCACAATATGGCACGACATCACCATTCGTACTTTTACACTCACAATATGGCACGACATCACCCTTTGTGCTTTTACACTCACAATACGACACGACATCACCCTTCGTGCATTAACACTCTCCCTTACTATAATGCAATGAATAAATAACAATAGGGAGATAGAATAACAAGTACAAACCTTACTTCAACATTTGGTTCCACAATATCAATCTGAACTTTGAAATAAATACTCAATTATCACCAGAAAATCCGTAAACATGATAAGAACGATCAATTTATCAACACTAGTATAAACACGTAGCAATTAGGCATAGGAAGAGACAATATAAGAAAAACGGGAGAAAGAGAAAAAATAGGTAAATTGGCGGCGCATAAGTAGTCGTCACCTAACATATACGTCGCTCACATGAATTTTACATAGCAAATAATATGAGGCTCCTAATTCCCTCAAGTCAGGGTTAGACACAACACTTACCCCGCTCCAAAGGCCACTCAATACTCAGTCACAACTTTTCCTTTAGAATCCACCTCTAAACCACTCATATCTATTCAAAAACGACTCAATAATATCAAATATTGCTAAAGGAATTAATTACATTGCATAAATTTAGATTTCCCAAATTTTCCTCCAAAAAGTCAAGAATTGATCCCGGGCCCGCTTAGTAAAAATCCGAGGTTCGGACCAAAATCTATTTACCCATTCACCCCCGAGTCCGGATATATAATTTATTTTGGAATCTGACCTCAAATTGAGGTATAAATCCCCAAATTTCCGAAATCCCTAGTTTCTACCCAAACCCTTAATTCTACCATGAAAACTCTAGATTTTAGGTTGAAAATTTATAAAATGAAATGGGTTATTGAAAAAAATGGTTTAGAATCACTTACCAACACTCTGGGGAAGAAAATGACTCTTGAAAATCGCCTTTAACCGTTTGGTTCTTGAAAATGTTGAAGAAATGGCGTAAGCCCCGTTTTGATTCTATTTTATGCGCTGGGCGACAGTGTGCATCACGTTCGCGAGGCCACTGTGGTGTTCGCGAAGAGCAGAGCTGCCAAGCCTTTGCGTTTGCGAGACCTTGCTCGCATTCGCGATGGTTACCCCTGGCCTTCGCGAGACATTGCTCGCGTTTACGATGAAGGGACGACCAACCCTCCCCAGGTCCCCAAGTGCTTCGCGTTCGCGATGAGTCGGTCGCGTTCGCGAAGGGTAAATCCACCATCACTTCGCGTTCGCGACCAGGCCTTTGCGTTCGCGAAGAAGAAATTTCTGCCTCACTAGTTTACTCTTCGCGTTCGCGTGAGTACCTTCGCGAACGCAAAGAAGGACATGCCAGAACACCAGAATCTGCAGAAAGCTAGATTTTCCAAAGTCCAAACATCCCGTGGCCTATCCGTAACTCACCCAAGTTGGGGCTCCAAACCAAACATGCACACAAGTCTAAAAATATCATACGAACTTGCTTGCGGGATTAAATCGCCAAAATAACATATAGAACTACGAATTTAACATCAAATCAAATGAAATTCTCAAGAACACTTTAAAATTTCTATCTTCTCAATTGGACGTCCGAATCATGTCAAATCAACTCTGTTTCTCACCAAATTTCACAAACAAGTCTTAAATATTATAATGAACCTATACCGGGCTCCGGAACCAAAAATACGGACCCGGTACTAACAATGCCAAACATCACTCAATTCTTAAAAACAAATAATTTTAAGACTTTTAATTTTCATCAAAAATTCATAACTCGAGCTAGGGACCTCTGAATTCGATTCCGAGCATACGCCCAGGTCCCATAATTTGATACGGACCCACCGGGACCGTCAAAACATGGATCCGGGCTCGTTTACCAAAAATATTGACCGAAGTCAATAAAAATCAACTTTTAAGGAAACAATTCTTATTTTCATTAATTTTCAACATAAAAGATTTCCGGAAGTCTAGACTGTGCACGCAAATCGAGGAGGGTAAAAATGAGATTTTTAAGGCTTAAGAGCACATAATCGAGTTCTAAAACATAAGATGACCTTTTGGGTCATCAAATTCTCCACCTCTAAAATAATTGTTCGTCCTCGAACGGACATAGAAAAGTACCTGAGCTGGCGAAAAGGTGGGGATATCTACTCCACATATCGGACTTGGATTCCCAAGTAGCTGACTCAACAGGATGACCACTCCACTGCACTCGAAATGAAGGGTAACTCTTTGATATCAACTAGTGAACTTGCCGATTTAGAATAGCCATTGGCTCCTCCTCGTAAGTCAAATCCTTGTCCAACTGGACAGAGCTAAAATCTAACACATGTGATGGATCACCGTGATACTTTTGAAGCATGGACACATGGAATACCGGATGAATAGCTGCTAAACTAGGTGGCAACACAAGCCTGTAAGCCACCTCTCCTACCCTCTCTAGAATCTCAAAAGGTCTGATATACCTAGGGCTCAACTTGCCCTTCTTTTCGAACCTCATTACACCCTTCATGGGTGATACCCGAAGCAACACTCTCTCTCCGACCATGAATACAACATCAGGAACTCTACAGTTGGCATAACTCTTCTGCCTGGACTGAGCTGTGCGAAGTCGATCCTGAATAATCTTGACCTTATCCAAGGCATCCTGTACTACGTCTGTGCCCAACAATCGAGCCTCTCCCAGCTCGAACCACCCAACTGGCGATCGACACCGCCTACCATATAATGCCTCATAGGGAGCCATATGAATGCTCAACTGATAGCTGTTGTTGTAAGAGAACTTTGCAAGGGGCAAGAACTGATCCCACGATCCTCCGAAGTCTATAACACATGTGCGGAGCATATCCTCCAAGATCTGAATAGTGCGATCGGACTGCCCGTCCGTCTGAGGATGAAATATTATGCTCAACTCAACCCGCGTACCCAACTAACGTTGTACTGCTCTCCAGAAGTGCGAGGTGAACGACGTACCTCGATCAGAAATGATGGACATGGGCACACCGTGAAGACGGACGATCTCGCGGATGTAAATCTCTGCCAACCGCTCCAAGGAATAGGTAACTGCCATAGGAATGAAATGCGCTGACTTAGTCAGCCTATCCACAATGACCCAAACTCCATTGAACTTCCTCTGAGTCCGTGGGAGTCCAACAACAAAATCCATAATGATACGTTCCCACTTCCACTTAGGAATCTCTAACCTCTGAAGTAAACCACCAGGTCTCTGATGCTCACACTTTACCTGCTAGAAATTTAGGCACCGAGCTAAATATGCAACTATGTCTTTCTTCATCCTCCTCCACCAATAATGCTGCTGCAAGTCCTGATATATCTTGGCGGCGCCCAAATGAATAGAATACCAGGAACTATGGGCCTCCTCAAGAATCAACTCACGAAGTCCATCCATATTAGGCACACAAATACGACCTTGCATCCTCAAAAATCTGTCATCTCCAGCAGTAACCTGCTTGGCACCACCATGCCGCACTGTGTCTCTAAGGACAAGTAAATGAGGATCATCATCCTGCTGATCTCTGATGCGCTCAAACAAAGAAGACCGAGCAACTGTACAAGTTAGAACACGGCTGGGATCATAAACATCCAACCTCATGAACTGGTTGGCCAAGGCCTGAACATCCAATGCAAGCGGTCTCTCACTAACTAAAATATATGCAACGCTACCCATACTAGCTGAATTCCTACTCAAAGCATCGTCCACCATATTGGCCTTCCCGGGATGATACAATATGGTGATATCATAGTCTTTCAATAGCTTCAACCACCTCCTCTGCCTCAAATTGAGTTCCTTCTGCTTTAACAAATACTGCAAGCTCCGATGATCTGCGAATACCTCACATGGCATGCCGTAAAGATAGTGCCTCCAAATCTTCAGCGCGTGAACAATGGCTGCCAACTCTAGATCATGTACTGGGTAATTCTTCTCGTGAACCTTCAGCTGTCACGAAGCATATGCAATAACCTTGCCACCCTGTATCAATACCGAACCCAGACCAATACAAGATGCGTCACAATATACTATATAAGATCCTGAACCTATGGGTAACACCAATACCGGTGCCGTAGTCAAAGCTGTCTTGAGCGTCTGGAAGCTCGCCTCACACTCATCTGAACAACTGAACGGGGCACCCTTCTGGGTCAACCTAGTCAACAGGGCTTCTATGGATAAAAACCCCTCCACAAACCGATGGTAATAACCTGCCAATCCCAAGAAACTACAGATCTCTGTAACTGATGTGGGTCTAGGCCAGTTCTGGACTGCCTCAATCTTCTTAGGATCCACCTGAATACCCTCTGCTGATACAACGTGACCCAAGAAAGAAATTGAACTCAACCAAAACTCGTATTTTGAGAACTTAGCATATAGATGGCTGTCTCTAAGAGTCTGAAGAACGATCTGAAGGTGCTGCTCATGCTTCTCTTGGGAGTGGGAGTAGATCAAGATATCATCAACAAACACAATCACGAAAGAATCCAAGTAGGGCTTGAACAACCGGTTCATCAAGTCCATGAATGCCGCTGGGCATTTGTTAGCCCAAATGACATTACTAGAAACTCATAATGCCCATACCGAGTCCGAAAAGCTGTCTTAGGGACATCGGATGCCTTAATCCTCAACTGATAGTAGACAGATCTCAAATCAATCTTTGAAAACACTTGGTCACCCTGAAGCTGATCAAATAAATCATCAATCCTCGGCAATGGGTACTTGTTCTTGATGGTGACTTTGTTCAACTGCCGATAATCTATACACATCCTCATCGATCCATCTTTCTTCTTTTCAAACAACACAGGTGCACCCCAGGGTGAGACACTAGGTCTAATGAAGTCCTCATCAAGAAAATCTTGCAACTGTTCCTTCAATTCTTTCAACTCTGGCGGGGCCATGCGGTATGGCAGAATGGAAATGGGCTGAGTGCCCGGAGCCAACTCAATGTCGAAATCAATATCCCTATCGGGTGGCATCCCAGGCAGGTCTGCAGGAAACACCTCTGGAAACTCACGAACAACTGGTACTGAATCCATGGAAGGAACCTCCGCACTAGAATCGCGGACATAAGCCAAATAAGCTAGACACCCCTTCTCGACCATATGTCGAGCCTTCACATAAGAGATAACCATGCTGGTAGAATATCCAAGAGTCCCTTTTCACTTTAATCGAGGCAACCCTTGCAAGGCTAAGGTAACCGTCTTGGTGTGACAATCTAATATAGCATGATAAGGTGACAGCCAATCCATACCCAGTATGACATCAAAATCAACCATATCGAGAAGTAGAAGATCTACATGAGTCTCAAGACTCCCAATGGTGACCACACATGAACGAAAAACACAATCTACAATAATAGCATCCCTCACTAGTGTGGACACATACACAGGTTCACTTAGAGAATCATGGGGCACAACCAAATATGAAGCAAAATAGGATGACACATAGAAGTAAGTAGACCCCAAATCAAATAGAACTGAAGCATCTCTACTGCAAACTAAAACAGTACCTGTGATGACATCGTCAGATGACTCAGCCTCAGGCCGGCTAGGAAAGTATAACATCGGGGCTGGGCCCAGAACTACGTCTCTGGGACGACCTCTAACTGGCTGGTCTCCACCTCTAATGGCCTAACCTCCACCTCTAACAGTCTGGCCTATACCTCTGGCTGCCTGACCTCTGCCTCTGGCTGCCTGAGCAGGTGGTGCAACAACTAGTGCCGGAACCATGGCACGAAAACTCTTATGCTGTGAGATGCCTGTTGCCTGAGGGAAAAATCTAGCAATGTGCCTCGGATCACCACAAGTATAACATAACCTCAGCTGTTTTACTGCTGACCCTAAAACTGACCCTGATAACTCTGGAGTGGAGGTGCACTAATAGGAGCTGGTGGTGCACTGTAAGCTAGCTGGTCGGAATAAGTCATATGAGGACCACGACCACCTGAGGCACCTTGGGATGCCTAGAGTGCTGAATGAAATGGCCTGGGAGGATGGCCTCTACCATAAGTACCCCTACCCCTAGATGAGGCACCGCTGAACTCGCCGGAATAACGAGGTCTCTTGTCAGACCCCTGACCTCCCTGACCAAGAACCATCTCGACTCGTCTGGTGACATTAGTAGTCGCCTGGAAAGAAATCTCACTGCCAGTCTCCTTAGCCATCAGCAATCTGATAGGCTGAGCAAGTCCATCAATAAACCTCCTCACCCTCTCTCTCTCTCGGTGGGAAGCAGAAGAATAGCATGATGAGTCAAATCCACAAAACGGGTCTCATACTGAGTAACAGTCATACTGCCCTGCTGGAGACGCTCAAACTGATGGCGACGCTTCTCTCTCAATGTAATAGGCAGAAACTTCTCTATGAATAGAACTGGTCCCAAGTAAGAGCAGGAAAGCCAGCTGGTCTGGTCAACAAATAATCTCTCCACCATTTCTTGGCGGAACCAGTCATCTAAAATGCAGCAAAGTCGACCCCATTGGTCTCCACTATACCCATGTTCCGTAGAACCTCGTGACAACTGTCAATATACTCCTAGGGATCCTCTGAAGTAGCACCACTGAAGTGAACAGGAAAGAGCTTGGTAAACCTATCCAATCTCCACAAAGCCTCAGAAGACATAACTGACCCATCACCGGTCTGTGCCACAACAACCGGCTGAACTAATCCGACTGGCTGAGCTGCTGGAGCCTGATACTGGGGAGCTATCTGCTCCGGAGCGGGAGTAGTGGGAGTATGGGCTCCTCTTCCAGCCTAAGAGATGGCTGGTGCCATGGGAAATGCGCCAGTCTGGGCCACACTCTCCATAAGGCCCACCAAACGGACGAAAGCGTCCTGAAGTACTGGGGTAGCCATGGGAAATGCGCTAGTCTTGGCCTCGACCTCTGCCCCTCGTAGGAGCTGCCACTGGAGGCTCTGGCTGCTGCTAAGCTGAGGAAGCGGTACGTGTTCTCGCCATCTGCGAGAGAATAAGAGTAGAAGAGTTCAATAAGTATTGAGAAAACAACATCGCACGACAGAGGAGAATATAAGTGAAAGTTTTTCCTAAACTTCATAGCCTCTGGAAGATAAGCACAATCGTCTCCGTACCGATCCTCCAGAATCTACTAAGCTTGCTCGTGAATCAGGAGACCTAGGCAACCTAGTGCTCTGATACCAACTAGTCACGACCCAGAATTCCCACCATCGGGACCGTGATGGCGCCTAACATTTCACTGGCTAGGCAAGCCAACGCTAGGGAATCATTAAACCAATCATTATTTCCATTCAGTAAATAACAATAATTAGCTAAGATGAAATATAATAAGTGCGGAATATTATAAAAAAACTATATTAGTTACTACCACCCGGATCTGGAGTCACAATTCACAAGCATTCTAGAATTTGCTACAAGTAATAATCCGAAGGAAATACAACTGTTTGAATAAAAGAAAACAGTAAAACAAAAGGATAGATGGGGACATCAAGGTATGTGAATGCCAACAGATCTACCTAGAGTCTCTGGATAGCGGGTCCAACAACAAAAATCTCGATCAACCTGAGCCGTTACCAAAATCTGCACAAAACGTACAGAGTGCAGTATCAGTACAACCGACTCCATGTACTGGTAAGTGTCGAGCCTAACCTCGACGAACTAGTGACGAGGCTAAGGCAAGGCACCTACAAATCAACTTGTACAATTTAACAGTGTATATACAAATAACAGTAATGAAGAGCTAGACAAGAATTATCGGGAGGGGAAAACATGCTGGGGGAAAATACGAAATAAAGAGCTACGCAGAATGAGAATTGGAACAACCAATATAATATGAATCAACAGGAGCACGAATACAGTAAAGGAAAAATGCACGACATCACCCTTCGTGCTTTTACTCTCAATCTCACCATAAAATCAATAGAAACGACATGACATCACCCTTCGTACATTAACTCTCATATCATGGCACGACATCACCCTTCGTGCATTAACACTCACAATATGGCACTGCATCACCATTCGTGCTTTTACACTCACAATATGGTACGACATCACCCTTCGAACTTTTACACTCACAATACGACACGACATCACCCTTCGTGCATTAACACTCTCCCTTACCATAATGCAATGAATAACTAACAATAGGGAGATAGAATAACAAGTACAAACCTTACTTCAACATTTTGTTCCACAATATCAATCTCAACTTTGAAATAAATACTCAATTATCACCAGAAAATCCGTAAGCATGACAAGAACGATCAATTTAACAACACTAGTATAAACACGTAGCAATTAGGCATAAGAAGAGACAATATAAGAAAAATGGGAGAAACAAGGAAAATAGGTAAATTGGCTGCGCATAAGTACTCGTCCCCTCACATATACGCCACTCACATGAATTTCACATAGCAAATAATATGAGGTTCCTAATTCCCCCAAGTCAGGGTTAGACACAACACTTACCTCGCTCCAAAGGCCACTCATTACTCAATCACATCTTTTCTTTTATAATCCACCTCCAAACCACTCGTATCTATTCAAAAACGACTCAAAAATTTCAAATATTGCTAAAGGAATTAATTACATTGCATAAATTTAGATTTCCCAAATTTTCCTCCAAAAAGTAAAAAATTGACCCCGAGCCCGCTTGATCAAAACCCGAGGTTCGGACCAAAATCCATTTACCCATTCACCCCCAACCCCGGATATATAATTGGTTTTGGAATCCGACCTCAAATTGAGGTCTAAATACCCAAATTTCCGAAATCCCTAGTTTCTACCCAAACCCCTAATTCTACCATGAAAACTATAGATTTTAGGTTGAAGATTAATGAATTAAAATGGGTAATTGAAAGAAAATGGTTTTAATATCACTTACCAACACTATGGGGAAGAAAATGACCCTTGAAAATCGCCTCTAACTGTTTGGTTCTAGAAAATGTTGAAGAAATGGATTAAGCCCTATTTTGATTCTGTTTTATGCACTGGGCGAGAGTGTGCACCGCATTCACGAGGCCACTGTCGCGTTCGCGAGACCTTGCTCGCGTTTGCGATGGTTACCCCCCCTTGCCTTCTCGTTTGCGAGACATTGCTCGCGTTCATGATGAAGGAACGACCAACCCTCCCCCAGGTCCCTAAGTGCTTTGCGTTCGCGATGAGCCGGTAGCGTTCGTGAAGGGTAAATCCCCCATAACTTTGCGTTCGCGACCAGGCCTTTGCGTTCGCGAAGAAGAAATTTCAGCCTCACCAGTTTACTCTTCGCATTCGCGAGAGTACCCTCGCGAACGCGAAGAAGAACCTGCCAGAACACCATAATCTGCAGAAAACCAGATTTTCCAGAGTCCAAACATCCCGTGGCATATCATACGAACTTTCTCACGCGATCAAATCGCCAAAATAACACCTAGAACTACGAATTTAGCACCAAATCAAATGAAATTCTCAAGAACACTGTAAAATTCCTATCTTATCAAATGGGCGTCTGAATCACGTCAAATCAACTCTGTTTCTCACCGCATTTCACAGACAAGTCTTAAATATTATAATGAACCTGTACCGGGCTCCGGAACCAAAAATACGGACCCGGTACAAACAATGCCAAATATCACTCAATTCTTAAAAACAATAATTTTCAGACTTCTAATTTTCATCAAAAATTCATAACTCAAGCTAGAGACCTCCGAATTCGATTCCACGCATACGCCCAGGTCCCATAATTTGATACGGACCAACCGGGACCATCAAAATACAGATCTGGGCCCGTTTACCAAATACGTTGACCGAAGTTAACAAAAACAACTTTGAAAGCAAAATTCTTATTTTCATAAATTTTCAACATAAAAGTTTTCCGGAAACACGCCTGGACTGTGCACGCAAATTGAGGAGGATAAAAATGAGATTTTTAAGGCTTAAGAGCACAGAATCGAGTTCTAAAATATAAGATGATCTTTTGGGTCATCACAATTAAATGTTACTTACATGTAATTATGTGCATTGGGCCATATATCTAATGACTTTCTCTTTCTTTCGCACATGTATTTAAAATGGGCTTGCCGAGTTCTCAAAGAACTCAAGCCCAAGTTCTGTACCCGCACATCTTGGAGTCTGAAGTCACTTCCGTCCTCGCCACCTACTCGGCCTACTTTCCTTCAGGCTCAATCCAGAGTCCACTCCTTCTTCTCCACTGCTTTATATAAGTTTACTGTTGTTTTACACATGTATATGCTTTTACTTTACATCTTTGAATCATATGAATAATCTAGGCAAGCCCTAAAACACATAGGATTAAAAGAAGTGTTAGACTTAGTAGTAGATAATTATAATTCGTTAATCATTTATACAAAATAAAATCGAACAAACGTTGTTGCAAAACCAAGATTTTCAGACGGTCTTCTTCAAAACGAATATGAGGTTTGAGAACTAATTTCTAAGGTATGCGTAAAGTCTATCTCTTTAACCAAGATTTACTTTACAAAGATTATACAAATAGTCACATCATATTTAAAGACAAGTGTTTTAAATCTTAGCCTTATTTCACAAGTTTTTCTTGCAAATACAAACATTATATACATACTCCAAAACTCTTAGATACTAATATTTTCTTAAAGGTTGTTTTATAACTACCCTCTTTTCAAAATCACATGTACATTTTTCAAGTTCTAAATTAGATATACAACATGCAATAGTTTTAGTGCTAATTAAGCAGAGTATAGACAACTAATCCTTTAAACCTAGTCTAAGTTCTATGGAGCTACCTCAGGTAGATTTTAAGGGGTGCTTAACACCTTCCCCTTAGAAAAACAAAAACTCTTACTCAAAACCTCACCGGTTAGCAGACTAATAAATAAATATTCTTAATAACTAAATAGGTACCCTAGTATACCTTTAAATATTATGTGGCGACACTCTTTTATCATCAACAGGGAAACCACTAGTTGAATCTTATTTTGACTCATGCAAAATAGGATGCAATAGTTTTCACAAAAGTCAAACTTTGATCAACATTTCTAACTTAGACTTCTAAACCAAGAACCAAAGGGTACAAATCAACCCAAAACCTTCCCTGAACAAAATCAATTAACCCTGTAAGTCATATAGCCAAAATTACACATGTGTCAAGCATCAAAAAGGAAAATAGAGTGCAAATACATAAAACGACCGGTCGGGTCATTACAAAAATAGATGAAATGAAATATAATAAAGTTGGAATATCATAAATGATGGAATAAACCTCCAACAATAGATAATATGGAAAAATACTACATCAAATCCCAAAACATGATAGTACGAAATCATGAGCTCTAAACAGAATACAAATAAAATCCCTAAAAAATACAATAATGTCTTAATATATAAATAACAATATGAAGACAGGGGAAGAGGACTCCAAGGGTCTACAATTAGATATGCAACACTACCTCAGGTCTCCTCAACTGCAACTGCAAGGATCACTCCTGAAGCCTGCTACTCCCAACACCCGGATCTACACAAAATATGCAGAAATGTAGTATGAGTAAGGGACAACGTGTACTCAATATGTATCAAGACTAACCTCGGTGAAGTAGTAACGAGGTTCGAGTCAATTGATACTCACTAATCAAATAAAACCTGTGCAGTTCCAAATTATACAAGTACGTAACAACAAAATCAAAGTCTAAGCATGAAATACTGGAATAACTAATCAGTGCAAATAGGGAAGGTAAGCACAAGTGTTGTAGTAGTCTAACAACTCAGCATATAGAGAAGATATATGGAAACTAACAAACCATCAATAGTTGCATATAGTGAAGATACACATAAAGAGACAAGTATATAATCTGGAGCTAGCATATCGAGAAGATATACGAAAAACCAATATCTGCCAATTCACTATAATCCGCATGTACGCTATCAAGGAGAAACATGAGAGGGCGTGGAGATGGATCCAAATCCACATGTTGTACGGGATAGAACTCGTGGCATAATAGAAACAATAACATCATATCTGCACATCAAAGTCCTCATTCCATAACAATAATAATATCGATCAAACTCAAGAACTCTCCAATTTTTCAAATTGCTAACTTTCGGCAAATAGGCTCAAAATCCTCTAAGAACATCCAAAACCAATTCCGAATATACGCCTGAGTTCAAAATCACCATACAAATCCATTGGAATCATCAAATCACCAATTCGAGATCGTTTACATAAAAGTCAAACCTTGATCAACTCTTCCAACTTAAGGATTCCAACATGAAACTAGGTGTTTCAAATCACTCTTAAACCTCAAGAACATTAAACTATCCATCCCCGAAAGTCATAACACATCACACAGACACACACGCATCCATACACACACGCACACATACACATACACACACACAACTGGTATATATATATATATGAGAGGCATCAAATAGGGTAAGGGGTTCAAATACTCAAAACAACTGGTCGATTCGTTATAGTTCAAGATTATAGCATTTTCGTGTTCTTATGCCTTACCTGGCTATTCTTTGTAGTGACAAAATTAATAGTGCACTATTAAACCTACCATGACATGAGTAGTTTCGAAGCATCGTAAAGCATTAAGGCTACTAACCATTCTTAGGGATCTAGGAACTCCCAAAATACTGAAATTCCTTAATCAAAGAATTTAAATTCGCCTTTGTACTTCTTAGTTATCATCCAAAATAGTTCTATAAGTTCATAAGAAAGAAATCCAAATATTTCATAATACTTCAAAAAGATCAACAAATTATGTAAGATGCATAAGACACAATTATAGAACACTTGATGATTCTTGAAGAAAAAAGTTAAGGTATAATCTAAGTATCTTTCTACCATTATAGTGGATAATATGAGTTCAGTCGCTCCAATCAAAACCCACATTAACCTTCTAAGTAACTTACAAACTTCGTAAAACATGAACTATACAAGAAGACAATTTTAGTAAAAGCAATGTCTCAACTCACCTTAGTTATTCCTTTGAACACCCTCGTTGCTTCAATCTAAAAGATTAAACTTCTCAAATCAATCTCTACATAATTACATCAAGAATCAATACTAGAAGTTTTAGAAACCCTAGTTTTGATTTCTCAATATCAAGGGTTTATAGTTAACCCAGTTTTCTTGTAGTATTTCCTAGGAATAAATATGTCACGACCCAAAATCACGCCTTAGGCATTGTGATGGAACCTAGTCTCTAGGACTAGGTAAGCCAATTACTTACAGCAGTTAAGCCAATTTAACAATGATATTTTAAAAGTAGAGTTTAATATAAATACTGAAATATGGGTGAAACAAGCCTATGTGGCAATAATCACAACAACCTCCCAAGACTAGGTAAAATAGAGTCATGAACTCTAGAGAAATACATAGAAATATCTCAAAATTTTAAAACAATACAATATTGTTCGGATAACGAATTGACAGTACAATAAAAAAGAAAAGGACTCCAAGGGACTGCAATGACCAAGCAGCTCTACCTGAGTCTGTTATCTCCAATACATGGATCTGCATAAAAATATGCAGAAGTGCAGTATCGGCACACCACGATCGGTACCCAGTAAGTATCAAGACTTACCTCAGTGGAATAGTGACGAGGTACAAGTCAAGCCACCTACTAGTCATAATAACATGTGCAGTATAGAAGTATAAAACTAACAATGGAAGCAAGAATCAGCAAATGGAAACAAGAAATAAACATGTGATATAAATAGTAAAGTAATCTGAACACCGTTAAAGCACCAGTGAAACCAAATAAGGAAAATAAATGTCAAACAACTAATCAAGTCGTTCTAACACAAGTCTCACAACAACATTACTCCGGGACACCTCGTCTCAAAAGCACAAGTCACGAGTCCCAAAACACAAATCATATGCTCACGGCACCTCATGCCCATAGACCGCACGGATAACTCACATGCTAATATCTCAATCCGCCCGGCATAGTCATATGCTCACAATCACAATCAGCCCGACGTGGTCACAGGCTCAATGCCACAATCCGCCCGGCATGGTCACAAGCTCACTTTCATTATGGAAGAAGATAATACAAGAATACATAGACATGATCAATGAATGTCAAGTTTCATAATCCTAAACCAGTATAAACATCATGCTACGGTGTATGCCTGCGCGAGTGTACTATTACAGTATAAATCAACAAGTAATATCAAAGACATCGAGTAGCTCATTGGAAGCAACATAACAAGTCATGTAAGGTGCATGACATACGCAAGGAAATTCACACCATCACATGAATATCATCAACATTATGGCCCCAGGGCATCACATATCATCCCTGACATAGCCACCCTTATCTCTCTATATTGACAACATCATAATAGCCACCCTTATCACTCCACCCAGACAACAACACAATAGCCACACGTATCACTCCGTATAATAGACACTCGTATCACTCCGCCCAGACATTAATACAATAGACATCCGTATCACTCATGAATCAACAACAATGAGATGCCACCTGTATCACTCATGAATCAACAAGAATGAGATGACACCCTTATGTTCCGCGTAACAACAATCAAACCACACAACAAATCACATGTGCTAACATCATAACAACACGACATATCAACTCGTACCACAAGTTCCCGTAGGCCACCACTTTTCCAAAACAACAATACAAATATCACACGACTCAACCACGATGTGTACACAAATCTCAATAGCAACAAAAATGAAATGTGGAAAATGACTCAACAATGAACAATACACCACTAAACAACAACTTCAACTAAAACAGGTTAATGACTTTCAATAGCTTCAACTCCAATTAACTGTTTAAGAATAAACTCAATAATGATAGTATTTCCATGAAATGGCGACTTCAAATCCTATTGAATGACATAAGCAAACAATGAAAGAGATGGTCATGAAATAGCAACTATGTCTAAATGCATGAGAATTGCCCGACAATGAAAGGATATCATGTAACAACAATTTCAATTAATAATATCTCAATAATAAAGGAGGTCACAATACAATAAAGAGGTAACAACTTCAAATAAGGCATATAAGAGTAAACTTGATAAGTAAAAGATATGACATGTGCTAACTAGGGGTGCACATAGATCGGGTTGGTTCGGGTTATTAAATCTAAAGACCAAACCAAACCAATAAAACTTGAGTTTTTCAATCTCGGATTTTCTTGGATTTTTGGTTTATTCAGATTTTTTCGGGTTTTCTTTCCGGTAAAATCTTCGTAGCACAAAACATATAACTTGTACTCCAAATATTTCTTTAATTCTAGTAAGATACAACTATATAAGGTATTTTTCAAGAAAATAATATAAAATATGAGATGCGTCATGTCATTGTCCTAAAATATTTAACAATAAAGACAATAAAATCATGTAATATAAATATTACTAATTAAAAATCCATAATAAAAATAAATATAATATAAAAGTACTAAGTCATGCTAAAATAAGTAGACTAACAAGGGAGTATTAATTACATGACTAAACGCTAAAGAAAAAATAAAAATAGGTTATCCAATTTTATTTAAATCATTGCAAAACAACCAATAGATATTCAATACATTGTCATTTTTAGTATTGAATTGAATGTCTTTTGTAAGCATCAGTATTGATTTGATTTTGGTTTGGGCTTTTGTTAATATTATTTGAGTTACTAATATTAATGGCTATAAAACTTATTGGAACATTGAAAAGTTCTAAGTCCAACCTTGAAATAATATCTTCAAAGATAAATTTATGAAAAATATTTAAGAAATATTTATAAATTACATCACAATAAGTATATTTATGTATTAAATATATCTAAAAATTCTATATATGTAATGTTGGGTTGGTTTGGTTTCGGTTTGAATTTTTTTAGTTAAAACCAAACCAAACCAATTATGGTTGAGTTTTTTTTCCAACACCAAACCAAATCAGCTGAACCATAGTCGGGTTTGTTTCACGGTTTGACTCGAATTATCGGTTTAGTGCGATTTGTCGGTTTTCTTCGTACACCCCTAGTGCTAACAACGTCAAATAAAGAATGTGAGAGTAAACTTGATAAATAAAAGATATAACATGTGTTAACAACTTCAAATAAATACATGAAAGAAGCAAAAGAGTCTAAAACAGTCAATTTTACCACATGTGTCACCTCATGTACACGTCTTCAACATAACTCAAATAATATAATCAACCCAAATCCTAAGGGGTAGTTCTCCCTCACAAGGTTATGCAAGATACTTACCTCAAAGAAGCTAAATCAATACTCTAAAATGATCTTCTCATGTGAAACACCCTCCTGACGACTCAAATCTATCCAAAATAACTTAATATTATAAATAAAAGTCATAGGAAATAATTCTGGATAATAAAGCTTCAATTTTTAGTAAAAATAAAAAAGTCAACCCCGAGCTCGCACCTTGAAACCAACAAACTCACAAAATTTGAATACCCATTCCGATACGAGTCCAACCATACTAAATTTATCCAATTTCGACATCAAGTCGGCCTTCAAATCATCATTTTTGTGTTTTAGAAAGTTTTTACAAAACCCCCCAATTCTCCAATTCTAATCACTAATTTAATGATAAAAACAAAGATGAAATCATGTAATATAACCAAATCCGGGTCAAGAATATTTACCCCAATCCAAAGCATCCCCTACAAAATCGCTCAAATCCGAACTCTCTAACTCAAAAAGTGATAAAAATATCATAACCCTCGAAATAGAGTACTTTTATATTCTGCCCAGGTATCTACTCATCACGATTGCGGAGCATTTCTCGCGATCGCGATGAACAAAAATGAAGGCTGCAAAAAATAAAATGCTACACGAACGCGTAAATAGAGTCGCGAATGCAACTAACAATGACCACAACTTGTGCGATCGCGAGCCACCTTATACGAACGTGAAGAACAAAATACATGGCCTCCCCAGCATGGTCGCCCACTATGCGATCGCGTAATTCCTATCGCGAATGCATTGAATCAAAACCCCACTAGTCTGTAATCGTGAACCACACATTGCGAACCCGAAGAAGGAAAATTGTTGGTCCTCCAAACACCCTACGCGAACATGACTCACTCTTTGTGATCGCAAAGAAGGATATCAGATACCAGCAATCACCAAATTCCCAACCTGAAGAAATGGCCCGTAGCCCATCCGAAACACACACGGGGTCCCCAGGATCCTGTCCGAACAAACCAACAAATTCCAAAACATAACGTGGACCTGCTCGGGGCCTCAAATCACATCAAACAACATCAAAACTATGATTTAAGCCTAATGAACTTTCAACTTCTACAACTCCCGCCGAATCATATCAAATCAACTCAGAATGACCTCAAATTTTGCATGCAAGTCCCAAATGACACAACGAAGCTATACCAACTCTCAGAATCACAATCTGAACAAGATATCAACAAAGTCAACTCCCGGTCAAACCTCTCAACCTTCCAAACCTTAAACTTTCCAACTTTTTTCACAATGTATCAAATTCACCTACGGACCTCCAAATCGAAATCCGGACATACGCCTAAGTCCAAAATCACCATACAAAACTATTGGAATCATCTAAACACCATTCCAGGGTCATTTACAAAAAAAATCAAACTTTTGTTAACTCTTACCACTTAAACTTCTAAGCAAATAATCATTCTTCCAAATCAATCCCGAATAACCCCAAAACCGAATCCGATCATGCACGCAAGTCATAATAAGCAATACGGAGCTTCTCAAGACCTTGAATCACTAAACAGAATCCTAAAGCTCAAAATGACCGGTCGGGTCCTTACATTCTCCCCCTCTTAAAATGTTTGTCCTTGAACGTGCCAAGATCCGTTCTGAAGCCATGAAATCACTGAATGAACTCACCATACATATACTCAATGTTGACCCCACGTCACCCTAATCTACATAGGCCCGACAACACCATCTCAACTGAAGATTATTCCTTCCACCTATACCGATAAGCCTTAGAACTAATTGTTTTTAACATCCGATCATTTTCCAAAGACCCGATTCCCACATAAACACACGGTATCAACCTCAACCATCTGCAACAGCTCATGCATACACCCACAAGGTATAACCACATGACGTAACACATCATCCATATGCCTAAAGCAATAACACTGACTACAATAACTATCCACTATTAATCCCGGTACCGGTAAATAGCCTCATATCGACTAGAACCTTGTTCCAAACCTTCACAATATTGACAACGATGCACGAAACATGAAGATATTATAGCCACTCACCCCAATCAACAAGTCACACCCAAATCCACCTGGGCACAAACCTCACAATCTAGACTCACGAGCACAACTCGACTATGACTAAATATGGAAAGAGAAAAATATGAGAGAACTATAGAACAAGTCCAACTAGTACAAATCCTCATTGGTATCATACTACGAATCCATTCCCCAAGGGAGAAAAAACATATGAACTAATCACAAGGATCTCATCCCAAAATAATTTCACTACGACACGTAGCCGGGTCCAAACACATCAACCCACACGAAAATACGAGGATCCCATCCTCAGCTCTGAATCAGAAGTAGAATACACATCACACCAACTGAAACCATCCACTAACTCAATCACGCTAAACAAAATCGCAACATATAACAAACTTCTCATACTAGTAGAGCACCTAAATCACAAATTGTAGCCAAACTATCCAAATATCACATCAAAACCTATCATAATGAGTAAGAGAAAGTTCATCCTAGTCTCATAACTCTTAGTAGTGATCGTACCAAGATGATAGACATGGGCTACCACTATAAAATCTCTTTACAAGGTTAAAAACTAAAGCAGAGTACAAGAATCACAAAACCTACCCATATATGAGGCGAGATAGGAGAACTCATATCGATAAAATAGGACCATATCAAAATGAGACTGATGCTCCTCAATGAAAAACCGAAACCATACCTGTAATGGCCACATCTGATACATCAGCCTCAGCCCGATCATGGAAAGCATATCAACGGGCCAGGTCTCCCTCTCTAGGATGCCCTCTACCCGGATGTCCTCCTTCTCTAGCTGGCTATGCAGATGGAGTAGCAACTAGAATGTGGCCTATAGCCTGAGTGCCCTGATGAAATTCACCTCTCCCGAGTCTAGGACAATCCCTCATGATGTGCTTAGTATCTCCACATCGATACTAACCCCTCTGCGGGCATGGCTGTTGGTATTGAGTCTGTGCCGAATAACTAGAATAACTGTTGTAGGAACCCCGCGCAGGTGGTGTACTAAAAGATGACTTCCCCATATGAGTACCCTGAGGTCCCTGACTAGCTGGAGCACCACGAGTAGTCTGAAGTGCAGATTGGATAGGATGACTACTTGAGCCTCCACCGTGATGGGTCATAGCTGAAGAGTACAATCCACTGAATCCTCCATAACCTCGAGACCTCTTGGCCTCCTTATCCTCCCTCTCCTCACCCCCGAATACGCTCTATCCTCCTGGCAATCTCCATAACTTACTGAAATGGACTATCCATATCCAACTCTTGATCCATGCTAAATCTAAGACCATAACTAAGCCCCTCGATAAATCTACGGACTCGCTCTCTGACCGCAGGAACCAAGGTAGGTGCAAGTTAGGACAACTCGCTGAACCTGATGGCATACTCTGACACTGTCATAGTGCCCTAGCGCAGCTTCTCGAACTCTATGCGCCACACATCTCTTAGGGTCTGGGGAACAAACTCCCTAAAAAATATCTCTGAAAACTGAGGCCAAGTGAGTAGTACTGCATCAGCTAGCTTACCCTCCTCATAATCCTGCCACCACTAATACGCTGCTCTTGATAGCTAAAATATAGTAAAGGCAACTTCGCTCACCTCCACAATACCCATGGTGCAAAAAATACGGTGACACTTCTCTAGAAAACCCTACGCATCCTTGGTAGCTCTGCCACTGAAAGTAGGTGAATAATACTTCTTGAAACTCTCAAGCCTCTTTAGCTCCTCTTTTAATGCCCCTGGCTTGACCTCAGGCTGAACCAGAATAACAAGCTGTACTGGTATAACACCCAGAACCTGACCAATATAAGCCCGCTGCTCTAGAGTACTGGCGGCGGGAGTCTAAGATCCTCCCCCAATCTACAAAGTAGATGGTGCAACTAGGATCAATCCCACATAGACCAATGTACCAAACACGCTCAGGAACTGCGCTAAAGTCTCCTGAAGTCCAGGAGTAGTGACAGACACCTCTGGTGCCTATCCCCCAATCGGAGCTACTGGTGGCTCCTCAGTTGTTGCTCTGGTAGGTGATCTAGTTATGCACGTGCCCTCCTCGGCCCCGGCCTCTCACGGCTCTAGTAGGGCATGGTTGTCTGCTCGACTGATCCGGTAGCGCATGTCCTCACCCTCTGTGAGAGAATAGAGATACAAAGGCTCAAACTTCAAAATCAACAACCTCGCACGACATGAATGAAAGAAGTGGAATTTTTCTAATAGTTCTGTAGCCTCACGAAGATAAGTAAATACGTCTCCATACCGATCTCCAAGACTCTACTAAACTTGCTCGTGACTCTTAAAACCTATGAACCTATAGCTCTTACGCCAACTTGTCACGACCCAAAATCCCGCCTTAGGCATCGTGATGGAACCTAGTCTCTAAGACTAGGTATGCCGATTACTTACAATAGTTAAGCCAGTTTAACAATGATATTTTAAAATCATAGTTTAATATAAATACCGAAATAAAGGTGAAACAAGCCTACGCGGCAATAATCACAACAACCTCCCGAAGACTAGGCAGTACAGAATCACACACTCTAGAGGAATACATAGAAATATCAAACTTTAAAAAATACATATCGTTCGGATAACGAATTGACAGTATTATAAAAAGGAAAAGGACTTCAAGGGACTGCGACGACTAAGCAGCTCTACCTTGAATCCTCGCGATCTAGAAGCTAAAATCTGTTATATCCAAAATCTTCTACACACAAATGTACTAAAGTGTAGTATGAGTACACCACGGTCAATACCTAGTAAGTATCAATAATAACCTCGGTGGAGTAGTGACGAGGTACAAGTCAAGGCACTTATTAGTCATAATAAATTGTGCAGTATATAAGTATAAAGCTAATAATGGAAGCAAGAATCAGTAAATAGCAACAAGGAATAAACATGTGAAATAAATAGTAAAGTAATTTGAACTCCGTTAAAGCACTAGTGAAGCCAAATAAGGAAAACAAATGACAACCAACTAATCAATTAGTTCTAAAACAAGTCTCACAACAACATTACTCCGGGATACCTCGTCTCAAAATCACAAGTCCCAAATCACAAATCATATGCTCATGACACCTCGTACCCATATTATTAATCACGACCGCACAGACAACTCACGTGGCAATATCTCAATTTGCCCGGCATAGTCATAGGCTCACAATCACAATTCGCTCGGCGTGGGCTCAATACCACAATCTGCCCAGTCATAGGCTCACTAACATAATAAGAGTAGATAATACAAGAATACATGGACATGATCAATGAATGTCAAGTTTCATACTCCTGAACTGGTGTAAACGGCATGCTACAAGTGTATGTCTGTGCGAGTGTATTATTACAGTACAAATCAACAAGTAATATCAAAGACATCGAGTAGCTCATTGGAAGAAACACAACAAATCACATAAGGTGCATGACATATACAAGGAAATTCACACCATCACGCGAATATCATCAACTTTATACCCATAGGCCATCACATATCATCCCTAACATAGCCACCCTAATCTATCAGTATTGACAACATCATAATAGCCACCCTTATCGCTCCGTCCAGACAATAACAAAATAGCCACTCGTATCGCTCTGTATAATAGCCACTCGTATCACTCCACCCAGACATTAATACAATAGCCATCTGTATCACTCAAGAATCAACAACAGTAAGATGACACCCTTATATTCTGTGTAACAATAATCAAACCACACAACAAATCACATGTGCTAACATCATAACAACACGATATATCAACTCGTACCACAATGTTAGGCAAGATACTTACCTCAAAGAAACTAAATCAATACTCTAAAATGACTTTCTCGTGTGAAACAACCTCCGAACGACTTGAATCTATCCAAAATAACTTAATATCATAAATAAAAGCCATAGGAAATAATTTCAGATAATAAAGCTTCGATCTTTAGTGAAAAGCAAAAAGTCAACCCCAGACCCGCACCTCGGATGTCACGCCCCAATATCGGGGAGCGTGACCGGTCCTCAACTGAGATAACCCGGTCAAGCAATCCTGCTAGATATTTTCTACCGACCTTGCCCATGAATAGAGTTTAGATGTATTCCATTATTTAATCATTGAGAGGATTTCATAATCAACACCAATTCTATCTCACCGCAATATCGTGTGGATCGACATCACCCTCTGCTAAAAATTATCTAATCCCAAATAAGGGGAATAATATCATCACATCAATTTCATCCCAATTAAGATTAATAATTTCATCATATCAATACGGGAATTTACCCCTCAATCACTCCTACACCGGCACGTGTAGTTTCAGGGTTAGGTTGTTTTAACCTACCCTTCCTTGGTGACTAACGATACTCCTAAAAATATTTTTGTTTTGCTAAATAGAAATACAAATACATTCAGCTCATAAACTTTCACACTATATATAGCTTCATTAGTACTTTCAACCACTTACAACATCATTATGTTATTGGCTCTCTTGGCCACACATATGATTCTTCATTCATCGCACGATGGCCATATCTCATATTCCACACTTTTATTTATTTTCTTTCAAGGATCATCTTGTCATGCCCCAACCTCGGGGAGAACCCGGTCGAGCAAGCCTATTAAACCTTTCCTACCCGACTCATTCATAATCCAAAAAAGGATCGCATCACCATTTGTAAAACAGGGGAGAGATCAGTTATATAAATATATAAATGTTGCTAGTTCATTTTTCCTTATATATATTATGCCATAGTTGAGTTTCCAAAATACAACTCGATCCAACGACCACCC
The DNA here is from genome assembly GCF_000390325.3 of Nicotiana tomentosiformis. NCBI lineage: Eukaryota > Viridiplantae > Streptophyta > Magnoliopsida > Solanales > Solanaceae > Nicotiana > Nicotiana tomentosiformis. Next base: position 43,982,955 of record NC_090820.1, read on the forward strand.
CAACATACATACATGACCCACATAAATGTCTACGGAGCCTCTAAGTATATAAAAGACCAACATGACAATGCCGGTAACAAGGCCCCGGCTATACCTCAAAATATGAAAACTTATACAAAAGGAGGGCTACATGACCCTTGGGAGAAATGGGGCTCACCAAGACTATTGTGAGGAGAGAAAGAGATCACCACTATCTGCGATCGGCACTATCTACGATGGAACTACCTACATCCATTCAAAGATGTAGCGCCCCTGGCAAAATGGACGTTAGTACTGTCGAATTATACTAGTATGTAAGGCAGACACCAATCTTAGTAGAATGAACAGTGAAACAAAGAGAAGGAAATCATAATAATCAATAAATACCTCACAGAAATACAAAGAAACATCAAGTAAGGATCACATAGTTTCCCATTCAATCTTTCCATCTTTTTAGGTTAATAATCTCTAGTGCCAAAGCCACAACTCATGATGCCACCGTGTTTTTACACGGAGTCCGGTCTCGTACCGACCGGCTAAGTTATCTCAAGTGAGACATATCCATATCCACCATGTAAATCAATAATTCCAACACAAATGCCACCATGTATACAGCATGGCGTCCGATCTCGGCCCGATCGGCTAAGCCATCTCACTTGAGACATAACCTCTTTCAATTGTTCATTTAAATTCACATTTATTTCCCATCTTTCGTTACATGGCACAAACAACCTCATTTATTAAGTAGTTCTTGGCACTTGGGAATATTTTACAATTCAAGTCTTTCCCTTTTTATTCGTTCAAATAATATCATCATTCATGTCGATAAGTACCATCACATAAGGCATTCCACACATAAGGGAAGGAGCTTGGAAAATCATAATTACGTTCTCAAATAGCATGATGACATGGTAACCATCTAAAACAATTAGGGAACATGAATCTTTCAATCCAACATACTAAGGCAAAGAATTCTAGTATGATCAAGTTGGAACTTACACCCATTATTCGGACACCAGGAGTTCGATTCTAGGAAGAAGAGAGTTAGCCATACATACCTCAATTGCGCTTCTTTAGACTCTACAATTATCCGGAACCCTTAGCAACCTCAATCAATTTTATCAATATACAAATTGAATCCAAAATTAGGAAAACGTTCATGGTTCTAGTTCACTTTTTATTTTTCCTACACTCTTTATCACATGCATGCAAGATGAACCACCTTCATACCCATGAAGTATCACACTAATACCCCATTATAGCTATGTTTGAAATTAAAAGTTGGGGTAACGAAGTCTTACCATTTTGGATGAAGAATTTGGTGCTCTACTTGAATATTTCCAAGCTTTGAGTTATGGTTGAGGATTAATTGATAAAAATTAGTCCATCCCTCTAGAACCCTCTCTCTCCCACTCTAGAAATATCATAAATGAGCTTTAAAATAGACTAAAAGGGTATTTTACTGGAATGGAGTCGGGTTTTAAATTAAGAAAATGGGTACCCCGACACAGGTCTGCGGTCGCATATGCGACCGCATAATGGTTATGCGGTCTGCAAAGTGACTGCAGAAATGACCCTCAGGGCCCTGAACTTTCAGCCCAGGTATGCGACCAGTATGCAGTCCGCATACTTGTTCTGCGGTCGCATAATGTACCGCAAAACTCCCTCCGCAAAAACCCAAGAGAGATTATGTGACCGATATGCGGTCCGCATATCGATTATGCGGTCGCATAATCGACCGCAAAACGACCTCAAATTGGCCAAACTTTATGCATCACTTTGCGGCCGTTATTCGGTCCGCAGAGTGATTATGCGGCCGCATAATGGGCCGCAGAAATGCGTTCTTCTGTAAAATATTTTCCTCTCAGTCTGTAGGGTACTTTTCAATCCAAAAAGTCTGAACCGCGGCGAACAAGCTCGCCACGAAGAATTTCAACTATAATAACGCAAGAATCTGTCTTGGCACCACGAAACCCCGAGTTTTTGGTTAAAATTTGTACGGGTCCTTACACATCTTCATAAACATCAACATATAGAATATTCTGGAAATCATAACTTTAAGTTCATTAGTAATGAAGGCTTTAAACATAATAGATTCCTTTCCAAATAAATGGAGCAAGATGATTAGCAATCGAAGCACAAGTTAAAATCATAAACGAGTGACACACCATTTATTCTTGAAATACTTTTTCCCAAAAAGGGCAATACACAATTTTAACTTATGAGTATGTAAGAACTCAAATCACATTGGAAATGCTTATAAAAGAGAGCATGGTGATTTACGACTGAAACAATAGTTCAAATCATAAGTATTAGTTTAAAACAATCATATTTGAACATGACTTGAGTACATAAGCTTTTAGGAAACTCTATTTTTGGAGTCAATTTGGAACAGTTGAATCAAGGCTCATTTCATAATCTTTCACATATCATTTCATTTAATTGGATCCATTGGCCACAAGTATAATTTTCATTCTTGACACGGTGGCCACACTTTATATCTCCAACTCACTTCTTTCACTTTCAAGCATATTTATAGATTATCAACAATAAGTGTATTTAAAATCAAGGCCATAAGTATATATATGAGCAATAGGAGTTTTAGGCGCATTGAGTATTCTTCCCAAGTTAAGCATAATGGACATTAATTTGAAACATGAATTGAAGTTATAATGCTTTAACACATAAACCATACTTGAACACATTCTTGAAGGAGACCATGATGAGATAGGAGTAATTGGAATAGGTTATGAATACATACATAGTTTGACACTTTGCTTACTCGGGATAATCGAATTTATTACGAACAACTCGGAACATGGGAATTAGGAACCTGGGCCAACCATACTTGAAACTTACGGGAACATCATGGAATTCAATTCTAAGAGAGAAGTTTTAGCCAACATACCTTTCTTGAGCTTTCCTTAGATTACTACAACGTCCCAACACTTCTAGCAATATCAATCTATAGGAAGATAATGAAAATTCTGATAATAATTAGAAGGATTCTCATGACATAAGTCTCTTGGAAATTTTGTCAAACACCTATTATGCAAAATTGACTCCAAAGCTCTACAATGGTAATCCATTCCTCCTTCAACCAATTTCAACAAGAAACTACCCAAAATAGTTCAACAACCCCACATACTACCACATAATGTCACATGCATGGCCTATATCCAATTTCATAACCTAATTAAACCCATAACAATTGCATAAAGGTTTTAGGACAAGGTTTTACCCGGGTAGATGATCGTCTAGTGAGTGGCTTCCCTTGAATCTTAAAGATTGGGGCAAGGATTGATGATTAGAATGACTAGGTCTTCTCCCTCTCTCTCTAAGATACTCTTACTTCTCTCTAAAATATCATATACTTGCTTCAAGATGAGCCCCAAAGTCTATTAATCAAAATGGGGTCGGGTAAGAAAATTTCCAAAAATAACCTCCGATGTCAATTATGTGGTGCAATTCCGTGGTAGCAGAACAGATATGTGGCTAGCAGAATGGCCATAAAATGGTATGTCCATTCGGCGATGCCATTTTGCGGAAGCAGAATGGTTATGTGGCTAGCAGAATGGCCACAAAATTGTTTTCAAATTAGAATTGCTTCTGATTCATTTCGTGGTGATTTTGTGGTCACCAGAATAGATCTCCTATAGAATAATGGACCACAAAATTGTCATTTTCTACAAATTATTCTACCAACTCCACGATGCATTGCACAATCCAAAAAATCTGATTTGTGGCACATTAGCTTACCTTGGCACCATAAAAACTTAAATTCTTGGTGAACTTTTACGAGGCCTTACATCGAAACTCGACAAAACTCATAAAATCCGAACACCCATTCCGATACGAGTCCCACCATACGAAAATTATCCAATTCCTATATCAAATCGGACTTCAAATTATCATTTTTGTTTTTTAGAAAGTTTTTACAAAATCCCCCCAATTCTCCAATTCAAATCACTAATTTAATGAACAACACAAATATGGAATCATGAAATATAATCAAATCTAAGTTAAGAACACTTATCCAAATCCAAAGCATGAAAAACTCCTCCAAAATCGTCCAAATCCGAGCTCTCTAACTCAAAAAGTGATAGAAATATCAATCGGAATATAGTACTTTTATATTCCGCCCAGGTATTTACTCATCACGATCGCGAAGAAAAAAATGAAGGCAAAAATAACACTACGTGAATCCGTATTTAGAGTCGGGAACGCAACCCCTAACGACCACAACTTGCGTGATCGTGAGTCACCTTATGCGAACACAAAGAACAAAATACCTGGCCTCCCTAACTTGGTCGCCCACTACGAGATCGCGTAACACCTATCGCGAATGCTCTGAGTCAACACTCCACATGTTGTCACGATCCAAAATCACAAGTCCCCTGATGGCGCCTATCACGATACTAGGCAAGACGACAACTCACAAATACAAGCATCTTTAATTCAAAACATACCCAAATAGGTTTAAGTAAATAAAATCTCATAATAACTGGGTGAAAACACCACAACGCAATATAGAATTTTCCCAAAATTCGGGTGTCACTGAGTACATGAGCATCTATACAAGAACATGGTCTGATAACTGAAACACTGTCTAGGAAGGTAGAACAGTATAAATAAAACTAAGAGATAAAGGAGTAGAGTCAAGGTCTGTGCACGCCAAGGCAGCTACCTCGATAGTCTCCGAACTGAATAAGCTCCAACACTAGCTACCTCCGTGCCCGAAGTTACCTGGATCTGCACACAAAGTGCAGAGTGTAGTATGAGTACAACCAACTTAATAAGTAACAAGACTAACCTTTGGGGTGAAAGCAGTGACGAGCTCAACCAATACAGTATAAATACAGATTTTAACAGTACATAAATGACAGGACGTATAACAATAATATCTCAGAGAAACTCATATTCTATTGGTACAAAGTAAAGGAATGTAGACATGCTTCTAGGTTTAACAGTTAAGCTCAATACAGATAAAATATTCCAAGTATGACTGATATGAGGAATATTACATTTGTATATCTACATGCCAATGTGCATATCACATGTGATTCAATCACAATGAAAACCTCACGTACTCACACTCTCATAGTACTCAATCTGACTGTCCCAATTCTCACTCACCACATTTCACTAAGCATTGTACGGTACCTGCACTCACTACTGGTATGTCAGACCTTGGAAGGGCGGATCCTACCCAAGCGCTAATAATATGCCAATCTGGCCTGCTGAGGCATGCAGCCCGATCCCACAATAATAAAGCCTAAAAGGCATGTTGTGGCGCACAACCCGATCCACATATTAGCTATAAGGCTTGATGCGGCGTGCAGCCCGATCCAAAAATCTCACTCACAACAAGACTCTCAAGCCCAAACTCAACCATCAATCTCTCCAGTCTCTCGGGCTCACAATTATCATGCCAATTAACCCAAACAATGATATATAACACAACAATAAATAGTAACAGAGACTGAGATATGATATGCAAATGAGATATGATTGTGTACAAAATTTCCATCTAAGCAGATAATTCAACAGCAGAAATGATAACAGTGGGTCACAACAGGATAAGCATATAGCCTAACATGATTTCTAATATGAATTTGCAACTCAATTACTCTAACACATAGAGATCACATGAATAGCTACAAGGTTTGATGACTACACAGTACTACATAATCGACCGGATCACAATTACTACAGTGCACGCCCACACGCCCATCACCTAGCATGTGCTTCACCTCAAGACAAACCACATAATACGAAATTAAGGGATTCATACCCTCAAAACCAAATTTAGAAGTGTTACTTACCTCAAACCGTGAAAATATCTACTCCAATAAGCCATTGCCTCGCGAATCGGCCTCTGACTTCGAATCTAGCCACAAGCAACTCGATACAATCAACACAAGCTATAGTAATCAATTCCATATTAAAATGACAAGTTCTTAATCAAAAGTCGAAAAGTCAACCACGGGCCCACATCTCGAAATCCAACAAAAGTTACAAAATCCGAACACCCATTCAATCACAAGGTCAACCATACCAAAATTACAAAATTTCAACTCCAAATCGTCACTCAAACCTCCAATTTTTACTCTCTAATACATGGGTCAAAATCCCAAAATTTTCACTTCAAAATCACTAAATCTATGAGGGAAATTCAATGGGTATTCAATATTAACGGATAAAAATAACGAAAACTGGCTTTCCTACAGAAATCTCATGAAATCCCTCTTAAACATCGCCTCCAACCGAACTTGCAAAGTCCAAAAATGAGAAAATCTCGGAAACCCTTGGAAATATATTCTACCGAGGCCTTTGGCTTCTGTGGCCAAGAGTCTGCATCCGTTGAACCGCTTTTGCAAAGAAAACTCCGCATCTGTGGAAGTCACTTAAGTCCTCACAAATCCGAACCTACGATCCAATGTCCGCATATGCGGAAGCCCTTCTGCGCCCAAACGTCCGCTTCTGCGAAGCTAGCCTTGCCTACCCATCTTCGCATCTGCGCAGCTTTGTCGCATCTGCGGGCTGGCAGATACAGAAACTCCCTCACACCTACGATCACTGGCTAGCTCTTTCAAGCCTACACCTGTGACCCCTGGCTCACTTCTGCGAGCTCGCACCTACGACCAATCCCCCGCAGTTGCGGTCACACCAGAAAACCCCCATCTTCAGCAACTTCGTAAGTCCAAATTTCAATCTGATAACCATCCGACATCCACCCGAAGCCCCCAGGGCCTCAACCAAATATACTAACAAGTCCTAAAACATCATACGAACATGCTCAAAGTGTCAAATCACATCAAACAACACCAAAACCATGAATCGCGCATCGATTCAAGCCTAATGAACTTATGAACTTCTAATTTCTACATTCGATATCGAAACCTATCAAATCAACTCCAATTGACCTCAAATTTTGCACACAAGTCATAAATCACACAATGGACCTATTCCAACTTTCGAAATCAAAAAATGAGCCTGGTAATAACAAAGTCAATTCTCGATTAAACTTCTCAACTCTCCGAACTTCTATTTTTCCAACTTTCGCCAATTCAAGCCAAAATCAACTACGGACCTCCAAATCACTATCCGGACACACTCTTTATGTACAAAATTACACTACGGAGCTATCAAAACCGTAAAAACTCCATTCCAAAGCCATTTAATCATAAGTCAACATCCGGTTAACTCTTTCATTTTAAGCTACCAACCTTGGGACTAAGTGTCTCAATTCATTCCGAAACATTCCCGGAACTAAACCAACCACCCTAGCAAGTCACATAAAAGTAATTGATCATAGAATACGCAGTAAATAGGGGAACGAGGCTACGACACTCGAAACGACAGGCGGGGTCGTCACATTCTCCCTCTCTTAAACAAACGTTCGTCCGCGAATGGGTCTAGAATCATACCTGGAGTCTTAAATAGGCATGGATATCTGCTCTGCATCACTCATAACTGGACCCACCTAGGCCTGAGCAACTACAACCGACTGGGCTGGTAGTACCCCCGGTGTCTGAAGTCCCTGCACCACCTGCTCAAGAGTATGGGCGGCGGGAGTTTGAGTACCTCCCCCGGCCTAAGAAGTGGCTGGTGAGGCCTGAACTGAAACCGCCTACGCAAGGCTAGTGCAAATAGTCAATATTTAAGCCAAAGCCTTCTAAAGATGCTACTCTAGCTTCTGTACGAGCTCCACCTCGGCCTCTAATGCGGCCCCGGCCTCTCGTGGCCCTAGCTGGTGGTACTGGTGGCCAACTGTCTCGTCCGGTTGCACGTGTCCTCACCATCTGTGAGAGACTAGAATAAAAGAAGTTTAGTTCCCGGAATCAACAAATTCACACGACAAGAACACAAGAAAGTGAAGTTTTTCCGGCTCATGACTCGTAAGACCTATGTAACCTAGGTTCTGATACCAACTTTTCACGACCCAATATGTTGTGATGGATCCTATCACGATACTAGAAAAGCTGGCAACTCACAAATACATGCGTCTTTAATTCAAAACATACTGAAATAGGTTTAAGTAAATAAATTCCCATAATAACTGGGTGAAAACACCTCAACTCAATACATAATTTTCCCAAAATCCGAGTGTCACTAAGTACATGAGCATCTATACAATAACATGGTATGACAACTAAAACATTGTCTAGGATGGTAGAACAATATAAATAAAACTAAGAGATAAAGGATGAGAGTCAACGTATGTGTACGCCATGGTAGCTATATCGATAGTCTCCGAACTGAATAAGCTCCAAAACTAGCAACCTCCGTGCCCGAATGTACCTGGATCCGCACACGAAGTGCAGAGTGTAGTATGAGTACAACCAACTCAATAAGTAACAAGACTAACCTTTGTGCTGAAAGTAGTGATGAGCTCAACCAATACAGTTCAAATACATAGTTTAACAGTACGAAAATGACAGGAAGTATGACAATAATATCTCAGAGAAAGTCATAGTTTATTGGTACATAGTACGGGAATGGAAACGTGCTTCTAGGTTTAGCAGTTAAGCTTAATATAGATAATATATGCCAAGTATGACTGATATGAGGAATATTATATTTCTATATCTATATGTCAATGCGCATATCACATGTGATGCAATCACAATGAAGACCTCACATACTCACACTCTCAGAGTACTCAATCTGATTGTCTCAATTCTTGCTCGTCACACTGAGTCACGCAACATTGTATGGTACCTGCACTCACTGTTGCTATGTTAGACTCCAGAGGGGCGAATCATGTCCAAGCGCTAATAATAAGCCTATCTGACCTGTTGCGCGCGTGCAGCTCGATCCCATAATGATAAAGCCTAAAAGGCTTACTGCGGAGTGCAGTCCGATCCACATATAAGCCATAAGACATGTTGCGGCGTGCAGCCCGATCCACAAATCTCACTCACAACACGACTCTCAGGCCCCAACTCAGCCATCAATCTCTCTAGTCTCTCGGGCTCACAATTCTCATGCTAATTAACCGTAACAATGATATATAACACAATAATAAATAGTAACAGAGATTGAGATACGATATGCAAATGATGGATGTGACTGAGTACAAAATTGCCATCTAAGTAGATAATTCAACAGTAGAAATGACAATAGTGGGTCGCAAAAGAATAAGCATATATCCTAACATGATTTCTAATATGAATTTGTAGCTTAATTACTCTAGCACATAAAGATCACATGAATAACTACAAGGTTTGATGACTACAAAGTACCACAGAATCGACTGGATCACAATTACTATGACGCACACCCACACGCCCATCACCTAGCATGTGTGTCACCTCAAGACCAACCACATAACACGGAATTCAGGGATTCATACCCTCAGAACAAGTTTAGAAGTGTTACTTAACTCAAACCTTACAAATCTCTACTTCAATAAGCCTTTGCCTCGCGAATTGGCCTCCGAACACCTCAAATCTAGCCACATTTAACTAGATACAATACCCAAAAGTTATAGGAATCAATTCCATATGAAAAATGCTAAGTTCTTAATCAAAAGTCAAAAGTCAACTCAAAAGGTCAACCTAGGGCCCACATCTCGGAATCCAACAAAAGTTATAAAATTCGCACACTCATTCAACTACGAGTCCAACCATACCAAAATTACCAAATTCCAACTCCAAATCATCACTGAAACCTCCAATATTTACTCTCCAATACATGGCTCACAATCCCTAATTTTTCACTTCAAAAATACCAAATCTATGGGGAAAATCCAATGGATATTCAATATTAACGGATGAAAATCACCAAATGTGTCTTAGCTCTAGAAATCCCGTGAAATCCCTCTCAAAAATCGCCTCCAACCGAGCTTGCAAAGTCCAAAAATGAGAAAATGTCGGAAACCCTTCGAAATATAATCTGCCCAGGCCTTTCGCTTCTGCGACCAAAAATCCGCATCTGCGGTACCTCTTTTGTGGTGAAAACTCCGCATTTGCGGAAGTCACTTAAGTCCTCACAAATCCGCACCTGCGATCCAATATATACATTTGCAGAAGCGCTTCTGCGCCCAAACGTCCGCTTCTGCAAAGCCAGCCTTGCCTACCCATCTCCGCATCTACGGAGCCTTGTCGTATATGCGGAAAATCCCTCGTACCTGCGACCACTAGATAACTACTTCAATATTGCACTTGTGACCCCTGGCTCGCTTCTGCGAGCTCGCACCTGCGACAAATCCCCCGTAGGTGCGGTCACACCAGAAAACCCCAGCTTCAGCAACTTCCTACGTCCAAATTTCAATCTGATAACCATCTGGAATTCACTCGAGGCCCCCCGAACCTCAACATAATATACCAACAAGTCCTAAAATATCATATGAACTCGCTCGAAGCGTCAAATCACATCAAACAACACTAAAACCATGAATCATGCATCGATTCAAGCCTAATGAACTTCTAACTACTACATTCGATGCATAAACCTATCAAATCAACTCTGATTGACCTCAAATTTTGCACACAAGTCATAAATGACACAAAAGACCTATTCTAACTTCCGAAATCATAATCCGAGCCCGATAATCACAAAGTCAACTCTCGGTCAAACTTCTCAACTCTCCAAATATCCATTTTTCTAACATTTGCCAATTCAAACCAAAATCAACTACGAGCCTCCAAATCACTATTCGGACATACTCCTAAGTCCAAAATCACCCTACAGAGCTATCAGAACTGTCAAAACTCAATTTTGGAGCCATTTAATCATAAGTCAACATCCGGTAAACTCTTTCAATTTAAACTTCCAACGTTGGGATTATTCTGAAACATCCCCGAAACTAAACCAACCACCCCGACAAGTCACATATCAACACTTGAGCACAGAATAAGCAGAAAATGGGGAAACTAGGGTACAACACTCGAAACGACCGGCCTGATCTTCACACAATCGGTGATTGCGATCAACACACTGCGAACACGAAGAAGGAAAATTGCCGGTCCTCCAAACACCCTACGCGAACTCGACTTACTCTTCGCGATCGCGAAGAAGGATATCAGACACCAGCAATCAACAAATTACAAACCTGAAGAAATGGCCCGTAGCCCATCCGAAACACACCTGGGGTCCCCGGGACCCCATCCGTACATACCAAAAAGTTCCAAAATATAACGCAGACCAACTCGAGGCCTCAAATCACATCAAACAACATCAAAAGTATGAAGCGCACCTCAATTGAAGCCTAATGAACTAATAAACTTTCAACTTCTACAACTCGCACTGAATTGTATCAAATCAACTCGGAATGACCTCAAATTTTACATGCAAGTCCCAAATGACAAAACAGAGCTATACCAACACCCGAAATCATAATTTGAACCCGATAGCAACAGATTCAACTCCCCGTCAAATCTCTCAACCTTCCAAACCTTCAACTTTCTAATTTTCGCCAAAATACATCAAATCAAACTAAATGCCTCCAAATCCAAATTCGGACATACGCCTAAGCCCTAAATCACCATACGAAACTATTGGAATCATCAAAATACTATTCCAGAATCATCTACATAAAAGTTGAACTCCGATCAACACTTACTACTTAAGCTTCTAAAAAAAGAATCATTCTTTCAAATCAATCTTGAATCACCCAAAAATCGAATCCGATCATACACGCAAGTCATAATACATAATACGAAATTGCTCAAGACCTTAAACCATCGAATGAAATGCTAAAGCTCAAAATGACCGATCGGTTACAAAATATCAAAAAAATCTTTCCTAAAGATCATTGTTAGATGTGAGTTGTAAGGTTTACCTTGATTGCAAAACCCTAGGTTGGAGAAAAACCTTGTTCTTGAGTTAATGTGGATGATCTAGTGATTGTAAGATGAATCTTGTTAAAATCTATGTTTGAGAAAAATAATCTAACTTGGACCCGCTATAAACTCACCTTGGATGTTGGAGGGTGATATTTTCTCAATATCTCCTTGAATAGAAGTAGCCCTAACTCTTTGAAGTATTAGGAATGAGAGAATCTCATTTTTGGGGTATTTATAAGTTGACCTGTCAGGTTGGACATGCCTTTTCATGCTAAAGAAGAGATATTGTTGTTTTTGAAAATCTCTACAGGCAGCTCTCACGCCTTTTCGTGCTAAAGCAGGAATATTGTTATTTCTAAAATCCCAATCGGCAACCCTCGTGCTTTTTCTTGGTAAAGCAAAAATATTGATGTCGAAACCTTCTCCAATGCACATGGTAATCTCGTTAACATGCCCAAGAGATATAACAACCTTATGTGAATTTTCACACAATCAATTTTTTTTAAATCACGTCATTGGGCATGTAATTAGTCTGAAATAAAAAAATTAAAAATTTACGGGGCTATACATGTTCAACTTCTCCCTTTTTATGGACACATAGGTACGCTAGCTGCAACATATGGTAGAGTTGAGTTGTTGTCTTAGTATAATATCTAAGCCCTTTTTGAATTTCCCTATTATATCATCAATCAAAGGAATGTACATGTCTTTCGAAATATTCTAATACGTTTTACAGTATTCGACTTTAGCGGGTATTGGCAGCATCGTTTCGGGATACATTTCTGATAGCTAGAGCGATTATCGCTATTGGATTTATGTATTTGGCCATCCCAACACTTACAGTACATCAATCATATGAAAAGGTTTCTACCACAGTCAACATCACCCTGACGCTCCTTATTGGAGCACTCCGAAATGGCCCATATGCCCTGATCTCCTTAGTAGTGCCGGCTGATTTGAATTCAGGTCAGTTCAAGGGGAGCCTAGTAAATTATTTGCTTTAGGAACCCAAAATTTGAAGGGTAAAAAAATTTAATAATGAGTTTGATAATTTATTTTTACTTAGATAATATTTACGTTTGTAGAAAAATAGTATAAAACTTTTATAAGAAAGAAAGAAAGAACGAAAGAAAGTTTATTTTTTACTAGTAAAATTAATTTAGAACTTTAAATTAAATTAATTATATCTTCATATAAGTAAATAAAGTATTACATGATTAATATCCAAGTTAATGTATTATAAAACATGGCTAGCATCTTACTAGTTTGAATAAAACCTTATACAAGTAATAATATTACTATGTGAAGTTAAAAGTTTTATGTCTTGTAAGATTACAACACTATAAACATCAAATATGAAAATAAAGAAAACTTTTTTTTTGTATATATCTATATGTAATATTTTTAAAGTATAAGGTCTCTTATTAAAATTTAGCATTAGGCCACAAATTTTATCGAGCTTTGGGTTCTCATGGTTCATTGCGAGTCAACTTCTGTTTGTTAGCAACCATGACCGCAATCATCGATTGAACCGGATCACTTGGTGCCGCTTTTGGACCATTTGTCACTGACTATATTTTCACAAAAATTTGGACTGCGGTGTTTGGTATGCGAATAGGAGCTTCATTAGTCGTTATTTTGTTGTTAGGTGACTTCTTGAGAAGTTTAAGAAAGAGAAATCAGGTCCTAATGAGTAGAAGACTCCTCTTTCCATTATTCATAAACACAACTGAAAATAAAATTTTGCTTTTATGGTTTTTAACAAAATTTATGAGAAATTAACAACATTACAAGATCAAGTAAACATAGAAGTACTTATGTAACGATCCGATCGGTCGTTTTACTTTCTAGAGTTGTGTTCCCCTATTTAAGACTTTCCATATGTTCTTTACCTGTTTTATGGCTTGTGGGGCGATTAGTTTGGTTTTGGAAGGGTTCAGATTGAATTTGTAACACTTAGTTCCATAATAGTGGTTTAAGGTGGCCAAGTTTGACTTAAGTCAACACTTTGAGTAAACGACATCGGAGTTGAGATTTAAAGATTCTAATAAGTTATATGGTAATTTTGGACTTGGGCATATGTTCGGATAGAGTTTCGGATGGACCGGGAGCGTTTCGGCAGTTATTGTCGAAAGTTGCCATTTTGAAGGTTTTAGAGTTTTCTAAGTTTGACTTGGAATGGACTTTGGTGTTATCAGACCCCGTTTGTCATTCTGAGCTTCGAAGTAAGTTCGTTTTGTCATATTGGATGTATGTGCAAAATTTGGTGTCATTCTAAGTTGTCTAAGTATGATTCATCGCGTTGAGTTAGTTGGAAGAAGTTTGAAGTTTAGAAGTTGATTAGTTTAGTTTGTTGTGCGATTCCTAATTGTGATGTTATTTGTGTTTTTCGAGACCTCGAGTAGGTCCGGATTATAATTATGAACTTGTTGGTATGATTGGACGGGATCCCCGGTGGCTTAGGTGAATTTCGGATCACCCGGAGCAAGATTGAAGTTGGTAGATTTTTGTTGATGTCTGGTGTGCATCGCGATCGTGGAGGGTTGTGTGGAGTTGAGAAAGAGTTGTCCTACTCCATCGTAGATTGGACATCTCGATTGGGGAGAGTGGTATGGTAGTGCTTCGTTCACGTGGTTAAAGTCGCGAACGCTATGTGTTAGCGGCGATGGCTAGGGGAGGCAGTTGCTCAACGCGATCGCGTAATGACTTTCGCGATCGTGGAAGAGGATTTTCTGGGGGCTGGCGGTGAAGCCTTCATGTTTGCATTTGGCTAGTCGTGTTCGCGGGGGTCTAGTCTGGTAAGCCTTCTCATTGGCAAATAGGAAGTTTTGGGCAGAAGTATGTTTATGCTTCGCGATCGTGATGATTTGGAATGTGATCGCGAAAGGTAATGCATGGGGAGAATATAAGCTCGGGTTTGGCTCATTTTTATCTATCTTCTCTCTTGTTAAGGCAATTTTGGCCGATTTGAAAGAATTATTTTCATCAACTAACATAAGGTAAGACATTCTAACTTATTGTGAGTTAAATACATGGATTAGGTGTGGATTTTAACATGAAAATTAGTAGAATTTTGCGGTTTTGGCTAGAAATTCTAGAATAGGTAAAAATGAGTTTTGACTACAAAATTGGTTATAGAATTAGAAATAAATTATATATTTGAGTTCGTGATGCCATGGGTAATATTTATCTTCTAACATTTTCGGAATCCGGGCGTATGTGCCTGGGGTTGACTTTTGTTGACTTTCTGAGTAAGATTGAAAATTGATTCTAATAGTTAGATTATGAGTTCATGAGCATATATTGATTGGTTTGCACGTTCCTTTGATTAGTTTCAAGTTGCTCAGCATCGATTTGAGTTTTTAGTGAGGTTTGAGTAGTGGACTTGGAAGCAAGGTAAGTCTCTTGCCTAATCTTGTAAGAGTAAATTATCCTCCTAGGGATTTTATTTGTTATGTGCTACGTGTTATGGGTGCTATGTACATACGAGGTGATGATCTTTCGTGCGTAAGCTAGATTCATGTATATGTTCGGGTAGACTTAAACTTATATCATTCCTTAAATGTACTACTTGAATTAATCTTGTATGTTTGATTACTTGAATTAATAACTGAGATTGAGACTAGAATTTACATATTTGATCGAGCCTCTTTACTTTGAGTTCTTGGAGGGATAATTGATTGTTGGTAGAATTATGTTTTCTCTTGCATTTATATCCTCGTGTTGTCCTTATGTGATCTGTAGTTCCAAAGCTCCTCCACTTGCACGTACCTTTGCAAGTGGGGCTAGTGACCCGATGAAAGTTTCTCTATTCATATGGGATCGAGTCGTTCGCCTTGGCAGTATAATAAAATATTATTATGGGCGTGGGATGTTTGCCTTGGCAATATTACGAGATGCATCAATGGATCGGGCCATACGACCTCAACGGTATTGTGTAATACTATTCTTATGGGATTGGGCCATTCGCCTCGGCAGACGCGTGCGTAATATTCGATAGGGAGTCAGCGTACATATGAATTTTGCTGACTTGAGATTTGACATTGTATTTGATGTTGGTTATCCTCGTTTCCTTTGAGGAAATTTATGGTATTTCATGATTTCGTAATTATTCTTACATTGAGAGTCATGTTATTTATATTTATCTATTTTGTTGTTACTTGTTGTGTTTCATACCTATCTACTTTTATGTACATTGTTACTAGACTACTAGTAAGTGTCAATATCGATCCCTCGTTACTATTTCTTGGAGGTTAGGCTATATACTTACTGGATACGCATTGATTTACGTACTCATACGAGACAGGTGCCTCAGGTGGTCAATCAGGCGCGTAGTCGATCAGGCGCGTAGTCGCATCAACTGAAGACTTAGTGGTGAGTTACTTCCCATGCTTCGACCTGCAGCACCTGAAGTCTCATTTTCCCTATATATATATTTTATTATGTCTATTTCCATTCTAAACAGTAGTTGTAGTGGTTTTGTATATTCTATTAGATGCTTATGCACTTGTGATATCGGAGTTTAGAGATTTTTAGTAGATGTTCATGGTTGTACCTAATATTTATATCATTTCGCTTTATGTTTTGTTCATACTTTACTTATTATTGTAATTCTTTATTTAAAAGTTTTATGAACGGTTATTTGTGTTGATGGTTCACCGTTGGCTTGCCTAACGCTGGTGCTGGATGCATTCACGACATATGGTTGGAAGTGGGTCGTGACAACTTAATATGTATGCATGATATGTGCTACTTATTTCAATTCGAAGCGTAAATGTATATTTGTTGAATCTTACGTCGAGCCTAGTTAGAGCACCAAATTTAGCTTTGTTGTTCAAAAGCATAATATAAAATTCAAACAACATAATATACAATTTTACTAGACTAACCTTCAAGTGAGCATTGGAGCTTATATGGGATAAGACTTGTGCTACAATGATTCTGCCAATATCATCAAAACCTGAAACAGATTATATTTACGCTGGAAATGAACATTGGTGTTTACCTCAACATAGCCATATCCAAATGTGACACCACCACCAAAATTGTAAGTGGGAGTGATATGCTTTTTAAGTGACACTCAGTTAAATTGAGCGAGAATATATACTTTGTCGATGCCATGATTAATAAAGTTGCCCATTGGTAAATGTTTACCCTTTAAAAAGATTAAGTTGAATTTGTAAATATGGTTTATAGACATGTGTATTAGATTAACCTGATTTAGTAAAGCAACAAGGTACAAAGGAAATAATATAATTGAAGGAAGAACAAGCTTGGACTTCAGATTGATCACATCGGAACTAAGCGTGACTGGAAATTCTCCACAACACCATAAAGTTTAAAAGAATGAGATAAAGAATGTTAGCCTTTTTAATTCTAGTATTTTGTTCCTTCAATGAGTAGAAATACTGCTATTTATAGTTAAATTTGAGGGATAAGATCCTCAAATCATGCTCTACTTAAAGATAAATAAAACTTCTCTTGATGGATGTATAATGTTTGAGAATAATGTAACGACCCGACCGATCATTTTGAGCAACTGTAATCAGTTCAGTAGTTTGA
Source organism: Nicotiana tomentosiformis (assembly GCF_000390325.3). Classification (NCBI taxonomy): domain Eukaryota; kingdom Viridiplantae; phylum Streptophyta; class Magnoliopsida; order Solanales; family Solanaceae; genus Nicotiana; species Nicotiana tomentosiformis. The sequence continues at coordinate 44,000,288 of NC_090820.1, forward strand.
GATCATGAGTAGCTTCATATGGTGCATTATGATTAGCGTGTATCGTCGGTTTTGATGGTGTCTCGGGATTGATTTGGCAGAACGATTCTCAACTTGGAAGCTTTAAGTTAGAAGAGCTAACCAAATTTGACTTTTGTGTATTTGATCTCGGATCAGAGCTTTTATGGTTCTGGTAGATCCGGATGGTGATTTTAGACTTGGGCGTATACCCAGATTTGCATTTGGATGTTTCTAAAATATTTCGAAACTATTTGGAAAAAGTCGGCAATTTGAAGGCTTGAAATGTTCGTAAGTCTGATCGGGAGTTGATTTTGATAACATTGTTTTTGTTTCGGGAGTTGGAATAGCTTCATTATATTATTTGAAACTTGTGTGCAAAATTTGAGGCCATTCCGAGTTGATTTGATATGGTTCGGTACGAATTCTGAATGTTGAAAGTTTAAAAGTTCATTAAGTTTGATTTGAGGTGCGATTCATGATTTTGATGTTGTTATGTGTGATTTGAGGCCTCGAGTAGGTCCATTGTATAATTTGGGACTTGTGGGTATGTTCAGACGGGGCCCCAAGAGGCTCCGGTGAGTTCCAGGGTGGAATCGAACCATTATTTCTTCATGTTTGATTGTTGTTGTGTTAATTTACTAGTGATGTTTCCCCTTCTGCGTGATCGCGAGAGGATAAACACGATCACAATGTGCAAAGTTGGAGCTGGGTGGACAACCGTATTCACGGAGCTTGAGGAGTTTGACTATCGCGGCCGCAGGAGTACGTTCGCGGACGTGAGGCATCATGGGTGTTGGGTGAAATTGTCTTCGCGTTCGCGTGAGGACGGGCACGTTCCCGCTTCTTTGTTTTTGTGGTTGTCGTGTTCCCATGGGTTGTGTCGTGAATGCGATGTTTATTTTGATCAGTGCCATTTTTCTTCTTCGCGATCACGATTCATATAGCTGAGCAGTGAGTATAAAGTACTCTATTTCGGACCTTGAGCTCATTTTATCACTTTTTGAATTGGGGAGCGCGTATTTGGGCGATTTTGGAGAGGATTTTAACCACATGAATTGGGGTAAGTAGTTCCTACTCGAATTTGATTATATTTCATGATTCTATCTTCAATTTTGGCGTTTGATTGATGATTTTAGAAGAGAAATTAGGGTTTTTTGTCTAAACTTTCCTAAAGTGAATAATTGGGTTTTGACCATCGATTCAAAGTCTGATTTGAGTAAAATTGGTATGATTGGACTCGTAATTGAATGGGTTGTCAGAATTGGTGAGTTTTGTCGGGTTCCGTGGAGCTGGCATGGGTTTGAATATTTGGTTGACTTTGAGTATTTGATTAAAGATTCCACCTTTATCATTTGGATTTGCTTCCTATGGCATTATTTGAAGATTCCACCTTTTTGCTAGTTTCGAGCCGTTCGTAGGTCAATTTGTTTGGAGTGACACTTTTAGTATATCGATTTGGCTTGTTTGAGGTAAGTATCTTGCCTAACTTTGTTAGAAAAAATTTTCCTACTAATTGATATTTTTGCTACATGAAGGGGTGATGTATATATGAGGTGACAAGTGTATATGCATGTTCCAGGATTATTCCTGCTTGGGGTAGATTATATTCTTATTTGTGCCTTGTTGGAATATGTAACCTTCTTACTTCATGTTTTACTTGACTTCTAGATTAATATAAATATGAAGGTAAATTTTATAAACCATGATTTAACTTATTATAACTTGACAAATATTTGACGGACTTTTGTGAAATTGTTGACGTGCTAAATTCGGTCATCACTATGCTTAATCATAAATATATCGCTACGACCGCTATTCTTGAAATAATTGGATTCCAAACTTGAGTTGAAGATCGCTTTTGAGATTTATTGAAATACTTGAACAACAAAGTTCTTAAGGTTTATTGAACTGTTATTGGCTTATAAGTGGTGATTGATATTCATTTGGAGTATTTGCTTAATCACTCTTCTTGATGTTATCCATGCTTCCCACCTTGCTTGTAATTGATATATATATACTTGGAGAGGAAGAGTGTAAAGCACGAAAGGTGATGTCGTGTCATTGCATATACATTATCATATGAGGAAGAGTGTTAATCACGAAGGATGATACCGTGCCATTTCATATACATTATTATGTGAAGAATAAAGTATAGCACGAAGGATGATGTCGTGCCATTGTATTTACATTATAATGTGAGGACGGGAATAAAAGCACGAAGGATGATGTCGTGCCATTGTCTTTCTATTATCATGTGTTCATGGAACGAAGGGTATTTCCGTGCAGGTGAGGACGAGAGACATGCATTATATTGTGATGTTTTTTCTTGTGTATATATTTATGCCTTTATCTTGAGTTGTTACTGTTGCACCTATCTTCTTTATGTGACTTTTCATTGTTGTTATGTCTTTTCCCTCTACCTAAATTGTTGTTGTAGTACCCATGCTTTCTATTTTGTTTAGTTTATAGATCATGCTTTCCTTCTTGTTTGTTATATCTAGATCTATACCATTTCTCATCTATCACACTTTCGTATAGGCCTTCTACCATGTTAGTTATACATGCCTTCTATTTGTTTAGCTTATAAAGATCATGCCTTCCTTCTTGTTTGTTATATCTATATCTATGCCATTTCTCATTTGTTGCACTTCGTATAAACCTTCTATGTTCTCCTATCTTAATTGATATCATTACTTCTATGCCTCCACCTACTCTGTTACCGTTGTCCATATGCGTTGTCTTGTTCATTATTGCTACCTGTGTACTTCCCACTTTTTCGTTACCGTTGTTGGCATTTCTTTCACCTGGTTGGTACTGTCATACGTATGCTTGGTGAGGAAGAGATAAATGCACGAAGGATGTTGTCGTACCATTTAATTTGAAATACATTCATTATTTTGGTGAGGATGAGATAAATGCACGAAGGGTGTTGTCATGCCATTTGATTTGAGATCTTGAGAACATTTTCTGACATTATAAAAATTTTGGATTTACTACCGTAGTTTGATGGTCACCTATTTAAGGAAAGGATTGATTGTGATATTGAAAAACATTGACTGTAATCTCTTCTAGTAATTATTTACTGATTCGCATATTTGTTCTCGTACTCATCTCTGTTATATTCTAGTATTGTTTCTATTGCAATTCTACTACACAGGTTATATCAGTGGGTATCTTTTAACTAAAAAGCCTCGTCACTACTTCACCGAGGTTAGTCAAGATACTTATTGAGTACATGGGGTCGGTTGTTCTCATACTACACTTCTGCACCTTGCGTGCAAATCTTGATGTTGATGTTGCTGTGTATGGCGGGAGCTGGCATTGAAGAGGTACCTCTGTTCCGATTACAGCTGCCACTTGTCCTTGGTAGCTTTAGATTTGAAAATTTGTTTATGTATATTTCGAACAGATATGTATTTTCTTTGTACCAGCTTTGTAAACACTAAGTCTTAGAAGCTCATGATTTGTACCAGACCGTGGGATTTGTATAGAAAGTTCAATTATTTTATTCGTTGTCTCTTATTATTTGATTTGAGTTGTGTTGACGGTTATTTGGCTTATCTAGCGAGTAGGATTAGGTGTCATCACGACTAGTTGGATTTTGGGTCGTGACAAATAAGTGCTATAATTTTTTGTAACGACTACTCTTTTAATACTGCTTTCTCCAACATGTGCCTTACTTTCAAATTCTCTTTCTCGACCTTTATGTCTTCGGAATTTACACAATACCAGTCACATGTCTGTATCTGGTACTAACTATCTACGGACTCATCTTCACCCTATCATCACTGCCATGTGTCTGCTTGAGAAACATGCACCTGTAAACTGTAAATTTTACCTAATATAGATAGTATTACTACTTTCTGGGGACTCAAATTGATGTGACCCTGAAGTAGATTAGACCTTCTATTTTCTTGGTGAGAAAGTTCTTGAATGGCTTCTGACACTTGAAAGGACGCACGTTCTTTGCATTTAATGAGGCGAGTACATGTTGCCTCGTGATTCGCAGAAAAATTTTACCAGTTACCTAGGTAATGATGGTTTTGTACTGAAACGCCTATAAACTTTCCCCCTTTTCACCAATTTCATCTTTCACTTTTTTCACACCTCTTCAACAAGTCTCTTGGAACTTCTCTACAATTCCATTTTATCAGCAAAACATTCAACTTCGATATCAAATTTCATTTCCTTAATTGTCATGTCTTTTATTGCTTCTTTCTCCTGCAACTCCTCTTGTCACGGTCTAAAACCTTACTTGTCGTGATGGCACCTAACCCAACCTGCTAGGTAAGCCAAATAATAATCAACACGGTTTAAATGAAATGAAAGTGGTTAACAAATGAAATAACTAAATTTCCATACAATATCCCAAGGACTGGTTGTACAAGTCATGAGACACTAAGACTTAGATTTACAAAACTGATATGAAATAAATACAATATCTATTTGGAATATACATAAACAGAATTCAAATCTAACACTACCAATGACAAGATGTAGTTATATCCAGAAGACAGGTACATCTTCAGTGCCAACTCCCGCCATCCACATCCCCTCCAGCTCCAAAATCTGCACACAAGGTGCAGATATGTAGTTTGAGTACAACTGACCCCATGTACTCAGCAAGTATTATAACTAACCTCGGCGAGGTAATAGAAGCAAGATATATATATGATACTCGCCAATCACCTGTACAAGTTCATAAAATTTCAATAAGTAACGAACAGAAAATATAATCAAATCATGAAATCACAGATAAAAATCACCTTGGTGCACACAATTTTCTTTAACATACTCTGCTTCGTCAATGACCCAGCATATAAGGAAGATGTGCAAATAAATCAGGTAAACAACCAAGGATATTTCTAGTAAAGATAAAATGCAATAACAAAATATCAATCAATTGTAGTGTGTAACTCAATCCAAATAGAAATCACATCACGACTCTCAGACCCACATCAAAATCTCAGTAACCGAACCAAACCAATAACCAGCTCTCCCAGAGGTCACATCAACTAGAAACCCGTCGGTTTCTCAAAATCTGTGGGTACACCATCAAGAGAGAAACATGAGAGGGTGATCCTAGGGGGATGGATCCATATCCACATTCTCCATAGACAACTCAAGTGTTGCACGGATGGACAACTCACGTGCTAATAATATCCACCGCATAGACAACTCACGTATTGCACGAACAACTCACGTGCTAATAATATCAATATCTTGATCCGCATAAACAACTCATGTGCTAATAATATCAACCGCATGGAAAACCCACATGCTGCATGGACAACTTACTTGCCAATAGTCACAATCCGCCTGATGTGGTCACATGCTCAATATCACAATTCGCTTGGCATGATCACAAGCATAATATCACAATCCACCCGGTGTAATCAAAGGCATAATATCACAATTCGCCTGGCGTGGTCACGGGCTACCAGTCCGAACCATATCACACAAAAAGTAAATATAAAAGAATACATGTATATGATCAATGAATATCAAATTTCATATTCCAGGACTAGTATAAGTGACATGCTAAAGTGTATGCATGTGCATGTGTGATGCCACAACTCAAATCAGGTAAATACATCACAAAATAGTAACTATCAGGTTCAATCAGGAGATCAACCTCTCTGTAACCTCAAACATGGCTCAAATAGCTCACAACAGGGGTACAAATAAGAGAAACATCACAACATTAAGCTTAGTAGTCAACTCTAGGCATATCATAGCCTAAGCAATATCCCGAGCATAGAAATATGCTGGTGCTCGCACATGGGATTAGCCCCACATATATGCGGCACCCATAGCACGTATCTATTATAAATAACTCAAGCACTAGTGCCTAAACCAAGTTTAGGTAAGATACTTACCTCAAGCAAGCCAAATATATACTCTAGAAATTCCATCTCGTGCGAATCGACCTCCGAACGGCTCGAAACTAGCAAAAGGCAACTCAAGCATCAAATAATGCCAAAGAAATCAAAGACAAACAATAAAGGTCGAATATTTAATCAAATACTCAAAGTCAACCAAAAATTCAACCTAGTCCCGCACCTCAGAACATGATAAAACTTACAAATTTTGAGACCTGATTCGAATACGAATTCAACCATACTAATCTCACTCAAATCTGACTCCAAATTGATGTTCAAATCTCAAATATTCACTTTAGGAAAGTTTAAGGAACCCCCCCCCCCCTTTTCTCTTTTAAATTCATCAACCAAATGCCAAAAACAATGCTAGAATCATTGAAATAATCGAATCCGAGTCAAAAATATTTACCCCTATCCATGTGGTGAAAATCCTCTCCTAAATTGCCGAAAACTGAGCTCCAAATCTCCAAATGTGATAAAATGAACAAATCCTCGAAATATAAGTGATGTGCACTTCTGCATATGCAGTACAATAGCCGCTTCTATGGAATCACTTCTATAACATAATCTCCGCTTCTGCGGATATCACTAAAACCCCGACTTCTCGCACCTGCACCACCTTTCCTCTTCTGCGAACTCGCCGGTGCAACTAGCATCCCGCTTCTGCGAGACTCCCTACAATCTACCATCCCGCTTCTGTGATCAAGGATCTGCTCCTGTTGATGCGTAGATGCGCCCAACCTTCCGCTTTTGTGTTCTTCTTCTCTCCCAGACTTTCTTCTCTTCTGCACCCACTTTTTCTCATCTGTGGAATTCGCACATGCATCTATAGCATCGCAGGTGCGACCACACCAGATCCCACGCAGAGACATATCTCGCACCTCATCCACGATATCACAGATCGTTAGTGCACAACTAATACCATGTGCTCACCATCACGTATGAGTGAGTGGGAGGGATTCAAAGAGATATGCTTCAAGCTGAATCAATGTCGCACGATAAGGAAAGAAAGATGGGAGATTTTCCTACATGCCTTGTATCCTCTCGAATATAAGTATGGACATCACCATACCGATCTGCAAGACTCTACTAGACAGTTGTTCATGACTCGTAGAACCTATGAACCTAGTGCTCTGATACCAACTTGCCATGACCCAAAGTCGTGATGGCACCTAACCCAACCTGCTAGGTAAGCCAAATAACAATCAACACAATTCTAATGAAATAAAAGTGGCCAACAAATGAAATAACTAAATTTCCATATAATATCTCAAGGACTAGTTGTGCAAGTCATGAGCCACTAAGACTTAGATTTACAAAACTTATATGAAATAAATACAACATCTGTTTGAAATGTATATAAACATAATTCAAATCTAACACTGCCAAGGACAAGTGGTAGTTATATCCGGAAGGCAATTACATCTCCAGTGCCAACTCTAACCATCCACAGCCTCTCAGCTCCAAGATCTGCACAAAAGGTGCAGATGTGTAGTATGAGTACAACCGACCCCATCTACTCAGCAAGTTCATAACTAACTTCGGCGAGGTAATAGAAGCAAGAATTATAAATGATACTCGTCAATCACATGTGCAAGTTCATAAAATTCCAACAAGTAGAGAACAGAAAATATGATCAAATCATGAAATCACAGATTAAAACCACCTAGGTACACAAAATTTTCTTAACGTACGCTGCTCCATCAATGACCCAGCATATAAGGAAGATATGCAAATAAATTAGGGAAACAACCAAGGATATTGCAAGTAAAGATAAAATGCAATAACCAGATATTAATGTGCTGTAGCGTGTAACCCGATCTAAGTAAAAATAACATTACGACTCTCAGGCCCACATCAAAATCTCAGTAACCGAACCAAACCAATAACGAGCTCTCCCAGAGCTCACATCAACCAAAAACCCATCGGTTTCTCATAATTCGCGTGTATACCATCAAGAGAGAAACATGAGAGGGTGGCCCTAGGGGGATGGATCCATATCAACACGTTGCACGAACAACTCACGTGCTAATAATATCAATCGCACGGACAACTCACGTGTTGCTCGGATAACTCACGTGTTGCACGGATAACTCACGTACTAATAATATCAATATATGGATCTGCAATAATCACAATCTACCCAGTGTGGTCACATGCTCAAAATCACAATCCGCCTGGCATGGTCACGTGAACAATATCACAATCCGCATGGCATGGTCACATGCATAATATCACAATGTGCCCGGCGTGGTCATGTGCTACCAGTCCGAAACATATCACACAAAAAGCAAATATACAAGAATACATGTATATGATCGATTAATATCAAATTTCATATTCCTGGACTGGTATAAGTGGCATGCTAAAGTGTATGCATATGTGTGTGTGATGCCATAGCTCAAATCAGGTGAATACATCACAACATAGTAACTATCAGGTTCAATCAAGAGATCAACCTCTATATAACCTCAAACATGGCTCAAATAGCTCACAACAGGGGTACAAATAAGAGAAACAACATAGCATGAAGCTTAGCAGTCAACTCAAGGCATATCATAGCCTAACCACTACCCCGAGCCTAGATAATACCATGGTGCTCTCACATGGGCTTATCCGCACACATATGAACCACTCATAGCACGCAATTATCATAAATAACTCAGGAAACTAGTACATCAACCAAGTTTAGGTAAGATACTTACCTCAAGCATGCCAAACCGATACTATAGAAATGCCATCCCGTGCGAATCGACCTCCGAACGGCTCAAAACTTGCCAAAAGCAACTCAAAAATATCAAATAATGCCAAAGGAATCAAACCCAAATGATAAAGGTCAAATTTTTAATCAAATATCATTGAAGCCCCGGCTTCTCGCACTTGTGGATACCTTTCCGCTTCTGCGACATCGCAGGAGCGACTAGGATTCCGCTTCTACGAGACTTCTTACAATCTGCCATTCCGCTTCTGCGATCAAGGATCCGCTCTTGCAGACGCACAAATGCGTCCAACCTTCTACTTCTACGTTCTTCTCTTATCCAAGCCTTAATTCGCTTTTGCGCCCACTTGTCTGCATCTGCAAACACCACACCTGCTCCCAAAGCTCCGCAAGTGTGACCACACCAGATCCCTGCCAAAAACCAGCATTAACCAATATAATCCAAAATTATCCGAAACTCACTCGAGCCCCTCAGAACCTCGTATGAACATAACAACAAGTCCCAAACATAACGTGAACCTCAAATTACATATACCAACAGCAAAACCACGAATCACACCTCAAAATCAAACTTAATGAACTTTTGAACTTTCAACTTCCAAAACTTGTGCCGAACCACATCAAATCAACTCAGAATGACCTCAAATTTTGCATACAAGTTCCAAATGACATAACAAACTTATTATAATTCCCGGAACAACAGTCTGAACCCGATACCATCAAAGTAAATTCCCGATCAAACTTATGAATTTTCTAAACCTTCAAATTACCAACTTTCGCTAAATAGAGCCAAAACCGTCTAGGAACATCCAAATGAAAATCCGAGCATACGCCCAAGTCCAAAATCACTATCCGGACCTAACAGAACCATAAAAACTCCAACCTGAGGTTAAATACACAAAAGTTAAACTTGGTCTACTCTTCCAACCAAAGTTTCCAAATTGAGAATCATTCTTCCAAATCAATCTCGAAATACTCAAAAACCAAAACTGACGATACACGCAATTCATAATACACCCTATGATACTATTCATGAGCTCAAACCACCGAACCGAATGCAAATGCTCAAAATAACTGGCCGGGTCATTATATTCTCCCCTGCTCAAATATACGTTCGTTCTCAAATGTGGCAAAAATAGTTCCAAAGTCATAAAACACTCTATAAACCTACCATTCATATACCCATGGGTGATCTCACGTCACCACAATCTGTATAAGCCCGACAACACAACCTAACTGAAATTCCTTACTTCAACCTTAGTCCACAAAACTTAGCACTCAATCTCTAGCATTTGGAATTCATCATGAGACCTGATTCTCGCATCAATACATTGAGCAAGTCTGAACAAGCTATATCAAGCCATAACCACAACCAAAGATATAATCACATGATATACTGCATAACTCAGATGCTCATAGCAATAACTTCCGGCCACAGTAGTTGACCAATCACAAACCCGGTACTGGTAACAAACCTCATATCAAATTAAACCTTATTCTAAACCTTCGTACACTGCTATGATGAAAGAAACATATAGAAACTCATAACCACCTATCAGATCAACAAGTCGTGGAGCTCTCTCGCTCGATAAGAATCATTGTCGAGTTCTAAGCTGACTGATAACACCATTCTTCCAAACATACCTTAATCAAATCTGATAGCACTCATTCCAGGTCCAATAATCTCACCTCATCCAGTACAAGCTGCTCAACTGATATTCCACATCAGTACCACCTTGAGCCACATACCGTGCAATTTGTGCCTCAAACAAGCATTAACTCGAATGTAACCAAAGGTGGAAGAAGAACCAAATGCGAGAAACGTTTCGAAAACTCAGAAACTACCACCACGAAGCACAATGCTATGAACCCATCACACAAGGGGGAACAAAACACATGAAATAAGCACAAAGGATCATACCCCCAACATAACTCTGTTGCGATGTGTGACCCAATCCAAATACCAATCCACAAAGAATATCTCGAGCCATGATGCTCAACAACCACATGCATAGCAACAACAAACACGTGAAGTGCATGACCATAACCAGGTTGCAATCAACCATTCAACACCCCAAGAACCATCTTGCTCGAATTCTATCGCAAGGCCCAAATAGAACCACATAATGTGTGTAATAGTCAACAGTCTTATGACTTATCGTAGAATAGAAGAGAAACACCCCATACATATCAGGAACGAACAAAACCAACTCTAAGTGATGACACACCCTTCAACAATAGCTGTGTCGAGTAGACAAATCTGACCCGATGTAGAATGCATATCCTCAATAGGCTTACCAGTGGCCTCCAACTCAATTCTAATCCTCCCAAAATAGATACATAACATCTGAAAAGTCCATAATAACCTATCCACAATGCACACACTCAGTCGTCAACCTCTTAACATACCTTCACCGTCCGCAACTAAGGAAAAATCTACCTCTGATAACCCTCCATGTCTTCAAATCCCTAGAGTACAAGAATATCCATGTCCGATCCTAACTCATCCATTAAAATGATTGACACATCCCTCATATACAATCATTCAATGAGGATACTTCCTAAATTCCTCAGTGCCACATAGAAAAAATTGAATATCAGATGTTGATCAACCAGGCGATTACCACAATACCACTAAAACATCCGCAAGTAAAATCACGGTGCACCTTCTGAAATACGCACCCATCCCAGGTGATACAAGACATCTCCACATTCTTCTAAACATCGATCTGCCCATGTTATCTCAAACTCTCGACCTTCCCTTCAAATGGAATCGCAACCTAGTACATGCAAACATTAATCATGCACGTCACTCTACATCAATCATGCCATCATATGAAAACACGAGAACCCCATTATCAACCCCGAATCACAAGCATGACACATATTACCATTAGCTAGAAACCTTCCACTTAACCCCATCCGTGAGAAAATCACAACATGCAACATACTCCACATACTTGTCGAAAATATCTATCCTAAGCTGGGGTAGAAATCATCGAGAACTGTTCGAAATCATTTAGCACAAAACCAAGCCATTAGAACTGAATCTCTCTATCTCAACCAAGCCACGCAGAATGCCAAACCCAAGAGTATTGCCATAAAACACCGATAAAGCCTCATCACATCAAAAGAACCAAAAGAACCGATCATTACCATTACCATGTTGATCCAACCTACTACCAAGTTGTCATATTTCTCCGAGTTTCTTCCGCATTTCCTTCAAGTTAACACTTCTCCTTACCCTTAAACCACGATCATTACCCAAAGCTCACCACAAGAGATCTTGGCATGATACCACGTCATCCTAGAGCCTATAAACCATTGTATTCCCTTTTAAGAACCCAATAGTACCGCACCGAGATACCCACTCTAAAGAGACCTTCTGTGAATCTGAAGTTGTTTCCTTAAACTCCCTAATACTGAAATGTAGAATCCATGATGATACAAAAATGTTGCAAATCTCAGATCTTGTCCACTTACAAATTCGAAAATCCTCAAATACCACATATGAAGCTTGAACTCATTATAACCTTCTGGAAAGTCATCGACTCTGCTCTAATTCCCCAATACACCGCCAAGACAAGCCAGAAAACTTGTGCTCCATTAGTACACAAACACCTAAAGATGTAATCCCACTTTAACGCAACAAAATGAATACCTTCTCTTAGCACACTACAAATAATAAACCTGAATCACTCCAAGATTTTCATATACCCATAAAGTGTAATAGATCATGCATCCAGAAATTTTCTTACTCGAGTCATCCTCGAAATCAACCTCTTCAAGTCATAACTGATCCACAAGTATGCCTCAAATCGAAACCAATATAGCACATAACCATGCAATCTGATCATCGATAAAAGACTCCCTCACTAGGATCGAATCCATAGAACATAATATCCGATAACCCACAATACTCTTACTCCCTAACAGTCATGATCTCGTATTGTAATTCAATTGAATCCTTCACAAACTCATTTAGCACAAATCATAAAATACCTCAAATCACCCGCTAAGTGAATAGCCATCCTTGTGACAATCGTGCAAACTCCTTAAGGCAATCCAAACTCAAATTGCAATACATATAACCCACTAAGTAGAAAGAAAACTCTTCACAGAAACATCACAAGGGTCACTCAATCCCAGAACATCCCGCGAGAGATAACCCACCTGCTTAGCCTCAAACTGGCACCTCTCTACGCTATATCAGGGTCATAACTACAATGCAATCACTTAATCTTCTCAAATCTAACTCGTCAACAAGACATAAGAATCTACCTCATTCCACAATAAACATCATGAAAGACCCCTAACATACTCATAGCTCAAGACTGTGCAACACATCACGACAGAAATCGAGCATCCATAGTCCTTTCACATCCCAATCGAAATTCTTATTGTCACATCCAAACCATCTAAGCTCATCTCGCAGTCACACAATACCCATCATATAGCTATCCAACCACTCACTAAGCTATTAATCCCACTCCAGGGACACCATCGGACATATAAGTCGAAAAGCACGTACTCACATAATTGAAACCACCAAGCCCAAGATGTGGTCTAAACCTGGCCTCAAGGCCTCCAGACTAGCCTAACACCACAACGCAGAGACATATCTCACACCTCATCCACGATATCACAGACCGTCAGTGCACAACTGATACCATGTGCTCAACATCACGTACGAGTGAGTGGGAGGAATTCAAAGAGATATGCTTCATGCTGAATCAATGTTGCATGATATGGAAAGAAAGATGGAAAATTTTCCTACATGCCCTGTAGCCTCTCGAACATAGGTATGGACGTCACTATACCGATCCGCAAGACTCTACTAGACAGTTGCTCATGACTTGTAGAACCTATAATTCTAGTGCTCTGATACCAACTTGTCACGACCCAATATGTCAACACAGTTCTAATGAAATAAAAGTGGCCAACAAATGAAATAACTAAATTTCCATATAATATCTCAAAGACTAGTTGTACAAGTCATGAGTCACTAAGACTTAGATTTACAAAACTGATATGCAATAAATACAATATTTGTTTGGAATGTACATAAACAAAATTCAAATCTAACACTGCCAAGGACAAGTGGTAGTTATATCCGGAAGGAAGTTACATCTTCAGTGCCGACTCACACCATCCACAACCTCTCAGCTCCAAGATCTGCAAAAAAGGTGCAGATGTATAGTATGAGCACAACCGAACCCGTGTACTTAGCAAGTTCATAAATAACCTCGGCGAGGTAATAGAAGCAAGAATTATAAATGATCCTCGCCAATTACATGTGCAAGTTCATAAAATTCCAACAGGTATAGAACAAAAAATATGATCAAATCATGAAATCACAGATAAAAACCACCTTGGTACACACAATTTTCTTAACGTACGCTCCTCCATCAATGACCCAGCATATAAGGAAGATATGCAAATAAATTAGATAAACAACCAAGGATATTTCAAGTAAAGATAAAATGCAATAACCTAATATTAATCTGTTGTAGCGTGTAACCCGATCCAAATAAAAATAACATTAAGACTCTCAGAACCACATCAAAATCTCAGTAACCGAACTAAACCAATAACCAGCTCTCCTAGAGCTCACATCAACCAAAAACCCATCGTTTTCTCATAATTCACATGTACACCATCAACAGAGAAACATAAGAGGGTGGCCCTAGGAGGATGGATCCATATCCATACGCTGCACTAATAACTTACGTGCTACATGGACAACTCACATGCTAATAATATCAATCACACGGACAACTCACGTGTCGTACGGATAACTCACGTGCTAATAATATCAATATCTAGATTAGCATGGACATCTCACATGTTGTACGATCAACTCACGTGCTAATAATATCAACTGCATAGATAACTCACATTCCAATAGTCAAGATCTACCCAGTATGGTCACATTCTCAATATCACAATCCGCCTGGCATGGTCACATGCATAATATCACAATCCACATGACGCTGTCACATGCATAATATCACAATGTGCCCGGCGTGGTCACGTGCTACTAGTCCGAAACATATCACACAAAACGCAAATATACAAGAATACATGTATATGATCAATTAATATCAAATTTCATATTCTTGGACTGGTATAAGTGGCATGCTAAAATGTATGCATGTGTGTGAGTAATGCCATAGCTCAAATCAGGTGAATACATCACAAAATAGTAACTGTCGGGTTCAATCAGGAGATCAACCTCTATGTAACCTCAAACATGGATCAAATAGATCACAGAAGGGGTACAAATAAGTGAAACATCATAGCATGAATCTTAGCAGTCAACTCAAGGCATATCATAGCCCAAGCACTACCCCGAGCCTAGATAATACCACGGTGCTCGCACATGGGCTTATCCCCACACATATGAACCACCCAAAGCACGTAGTTATCTTAAATAACTCAGGAAACTAGTGCATCAACCAAGTTTAGGTAAGATACTTACCTCAAGCAAGATAAACTGATACTATAAAAATTCCATCTCATGCGAGTCGGCCTCCGAATGGCTCGAAACGTGCCAAAAGTAACTCAAAATATCAAATAATGCCAAAGGTATCAAACCCAAACGATAAAGGTCAAATCATTAATCAAATATAATTGAAGCCCCGACTTCTCGCACATGCGGACACCTTTTCGCTTCTGCGACATCGCAGGAGCGAATAGCATTCTGCTTCTACGAGACTCCCTACAATCTGCCATCCCCCTTCTGTGATCAAGGATCTTCTCCTGCAAATGTGCCCAACCTTCCGCTTCTACGTTATTCTCCTATCCCAGACTTGATTTTCTTATGCGCCCACTTGTCTACTTCTGTAGAGACGGCACCTGCTACCATTGCTCCGCAGGTGCGAGCACACCAGAACCCTGCCAAAAACCAGCATTAACCAATATGTTCCAAAATGATTCGAAACTCATCTAAAACTCACCCGAGCCCCTCGAAACCCTGTCTGAACATAACAAAAAGTCCCAAACATAACACGGATCTCAAATCACACATAACAACATCAAAACCATGAATCGCACCTCAAAATCAAACTTAATGAATTTTTCAACTTTCAACTTCCAAAACCCATGTTGAACCACATCAAATCAACTTGGAATGACCTCAAATTTTGTACACAAGTTCCAAATGACATAACAAACTTATTCCAATTCCCGGAACAACAATCTGAACCCGATACCATCAAAGTCAATTCCCGATCAAACTTATGAATTTTTCAAACTTTCAAATAGCCAACTTTTGCCAAATAGAGCCAAACCCTTCTAGGAACATCCAAATGCAAATTCGGGCATACACCCATGTCCAAAATCACCATCCAGACCTAACAGAACCATCAAAAATGCAACCCTAAGTTAAATGCATAAAAGTCAGACTTGGTCTACTCTTCCAACTCAAAATTTCCAACTTCAGAATTATTCTTCCAAATCAATTTCGAACCACTCAAAAACTAATACCGATGATACACACAAGTCATAATACACCCTATGAATCTACTCATGACCTCAAACCGCCAAACTAAATGCAAATGTTCAAAATGATGGTAGGGTCATTACACATCTTCTGACACTAAACAACACAGCCTTATTATGACTACATCTCTACCTTCATTCACTGGCGTTGGGGCTTGCATCGATGGCGGACCATCCAAGAATAGAAAACCCAAGAATTTTGACACTGAACCTCCCACAACAAGTACAATCATCCCTTTTAAAGGAACTTTTAAAAGGGATCTTCATGTCCAAAATACTTCCTCCAATCCTAACGATGATAAAAATAGGGTAGTTGGTGAATATCATTCTTTTATTTCCCGGCCACTATTTCTGTTGTGAAGAAGGATTGTGACTGGAAAATATTTAGGTTATGGCCCCCCTCAAAGTGGAGAGGGTAACTTTTAGCAAACGAAGGTATGTTTTCGTTTATACATACCTTTTTACTCTATGACTTGGCAAGGAATTAGACCTAATTATTCTGGATTTTTATGGAACGACCATGTTAGTTTGGCTCAAGTGGGACCAGAGATATGGTGTAGGTAGCGTGCCTCTAGTACCTATGTTTCCGGACACACAAGAACCTCACTCTTGCACATTTGATCCGCTTCTATGCCCCCAAGAACTTCCAAGGAGGCGTGATCAAACTCAGCAAACATGGTCACAACGCCATCATCACCAGTGTGGATGATGACAATGACCGCGGTTGGATGGAGAGGTTTATTGATGTCGCTCCCGGAGATATTTTACCGGCATCAGCATCCCTCATCCCTGAAGCTTGGAACCATACTCATAAGATTTCTCAAGTATCTCTCTCTTGGTTATTTTGAAAGTGTTTTCACTCTTTCTTAAATTTTTATTCCTTCTATTTTAGCCACTCCCTCGGTTCCTCCAGTAGGAGAGAATCTAACCCAATGGGTTTAGAATATTTTGGATACTTCCACACCGGAACTCTTCTTATGCAAGGAACTTTCAAAAAATAAGAACTGGAAAGGTAAGAATCACGGTGAGAAATGCTTTAGCTTTCCCATCTTGACATATGCATGCATACGTTAATTGCTCGCTAACCTTTCATGCTACTACTTTAGTCCGTCCAAAAAGGGTCATCGATTGGCCCGGTTGTTGAGGTTTCACTCGATCCAAAGGTAGCACAATAGTGGCTTGAAGAGGTCCTTGACCAGTTCAAGCTTCCAATGAAGGTGCATCATCGATCAGTTCCCAACCCAAGGGGAAGAAACTAAAAAGGCATTCTTCTAGAACTCGGGTTACAGAGAACCCCCGTCCACATAGGAGATTCTGGAGGGACTGGACACTGTAGTCCTTGATAAAGAAGAAACCAGGGACAACACCAAAACGGTTTCTCTTTAAAGAAAATAAAAGGCACCAACAGTCCAATCGAAGGATGCGTATGGACTCTTTCAAGAGTATGAATTAGCTTAAATGGTTGATTCCCGTTTTTGGACTCCGGTTGTCGTTGCTAGTTAGAACGATTCTTCTTTATATGCTGGCCTAACTTTTACTCCACCACTGGCTCCTTCCTTGCCACCAGTATCCATTAAACAAGAGCAAGGTGTTCATCCCCCCGATCACCTAATTAATAGAACATAGAAAATGCCTTTCCAATTTCCATCCAGAACCCTAACGGCAAATGCAGTTTTACTTTTACAATTTTAGATGAATGCAACTTACTCTCCAAACCGGTTGAGGTAGCCAATTACTTGAAACCTCTAGCTACGGATAAGAATTGAAGAAAAATGGATGCTCTTTTTGCCTAATACTTAATCAACAATAGCATGCATATTTCTACTGAGGTGTCATTCATTTTCCTTTCTTCTTCATGTCACTTATTTCTCACCAACGCTAATAATTTTAAAATTAACCTTATAGGATAACTTTCCTGCCTCCGGGGGCTTGCAAAGGATGATAATTGAAAAGGAAGCACTTCAATCTGAGTGAGATCAACTTGTTGAATGCCTTCCGATCCTAAACTTGCTCGAATGGGCTAACTAGAGGCCCGGCTGGAGCAAATGGAGCAAGAAACAATGGCTCATAGTCAAGAAGCCACTCAGCTACATGCCGAGCTTGCTGAGTTGAAGATTAATAGCCTGTTTGGCCCAGCTTCTCCAATCCTAGAAGCACTTTGTTTTTCAAAAAGGTACTTTTTATTCAAAGTTGAAGTGTTTGGCCAAGCTTTTGAAAGAAAAAAAGTATTTTTGAGGAGAAGCAAAAGCAGTTTTGGAGAAGCACAAAAAAAGTATCTTCTCTCTAAAAGCACTTTTTGAAAAGCACTTTTGAGAAACATACACTTAGAAGTAGTTTTTAAAGCTTGGACAAACACTAATTGCTCCTCGGAAGTACTTTTTAAATTAATTAGCCAAACACAAACTATTTTTCACCAAAAGTACTTTTGAGAAAAGCACTTTTGAGAAAAAGCACTTCTCAAAATAAGCTGATTTTTGCAGCTTGGCCTAACAGGCTATAAGTGGGCAGAGTTCCACGAAAAGAATCAACAACTTGGAAGCTAACTTACATTCTAAGACTGAGGAAGCTACTGCGGCAAAAGTTAAGAGTGCCAAAATAGAGGAAAGGCTTTGAAAGGTCATGGAACAAAACCGTAAATACACCAAAACCAACACTGGCTTGTCCGGGGCCTACAATATTTTAAAGGTTGACAACGAGTGGCTGTAGTCGATGATCCAAAAACTCCAATCTAAATTCCTATCTCAAGAGGATTCTTTCTTCCTTGATAAAACTCATGGCAGTTACACTATGAGTAGGAAGACTCTGGAAGATGCCAAAAGTGGCATTGAAAATATAGATGACTAGATTGCAGAAGCTCTTTATTTAGAGGCAACCTCCTTCGAGAATATTGCTACCTGGCCCACTGCTTTAAGCTCTTTGGATACTTGCTCCGAGTCCTCGGGATTTGAAGAGGAAGACGAAGGAGAAGGAGTTAAGCCAAAAAATGAGCAACCTTCAAGCCCAAAAGATGCAGAAGAAGCTTCCCAATTTTCTCTACTAATAAAGCGGATTAAAAGTTTTTACAAAGTTGTTTTTTTAACAACTCTTGTTACTATAATTTTTGCAACTATTTCGGCGTTGCTTTTGGGCCCGAAATTTTAAAATGAGAGATATCTTTCTGTCACGACCTGAAATTCCAACCATGGGGTCGTGATGGCGCCTAACATCTACTTGCTAGAAAAGCCAATGTTAGCCAATTAATTAACCAATTTTAATAATTTATAACAGAATAATGATAATTTAACAACTAATAAATGCATGAATATATGAAATAATTACATAGATAACGCAATCTAAGCTACTCCAAAAATTCGGAGTCACAAGTACATGAGCGACTAGAGTACTACAAATATGGTCTGAAATGAAATACAACTATCTAGAACTATATTAAAAGTAAAAGAATGGTAGAAGGGGACTTCAGAAACTGCAAATGCCGAGCATCTCTACCTCAAGCCTCCTGTAGAAGTCGAATCCGAGTAGTATCCTCTACGCTTTGCTAGGACCAATACCGGGATCTGCATAAGAAGTGTAGAAGTGTAGTATGAGTACAACCGACCCCATTTAATCTGTAAGTGTCGAGCCTAACCTGGACGAAGTAGTGACGAGACTATGACCGGACACACACTATAAACATGTACGGATAATAATAAAGGAAGGCAAAAATATAGATAAATCGGTAAACTCAAAAGGACGGGACCCGAAAGTCAACTAACAGAGGCCTCAGAATAACGTCATCTCAGAATACTCATAACATAGTACCGAAATAGAACATTATAGCTACAACCATCACATAATATCGTACTCTGCTACGGCACGTAACCTGATCCCAACATTTATCATAGTATATGTTGCATTGTGCAACCCGATCCCAATATCATATCAATATTTGTTGCGGCGTGTAACCCGATTCCATTATCAATTCATTACAACATTGTTGCAGAGCAACCAGTTCCCATTATTAGCTCATTAACATGAACAACTAAACACAAACGATATGTAATCTCAACAAAAAAGGTACTGAAGCATACAAAGCACCAAGGATCTACTAGTACAATTGAAAATAACCAATACCTCGTACTCACAAAACTTAACAATTCATTAATACAAGAACTGCTAAAGGAATCACACAAATGCGTATAACATAAAAAAGTGCAGCAAGTAAGATAAAGGCAATAAAGACAAGTAAAGGCATGAAACAGTGAAAATATTCAACTAGTACATGTGAAAGGATATAGCAGGTAAGAAAATATTGATCAAGGAATAAATAACAAGAACAAGCAATTGTTGAATAACAGATAACAAATAAGGCATAAATAACAGTTAATGACATGTAGAAATCAAGGCAAATAACAAGACATAACATGATATAACTAATGACATAAAGGTAAATAATCCAACCCGCATGCTTTAGCCTATAACAACACATAAACACTCATCTCCTTGCATATACGTTGTCCCCACATACATAGAAAATAGACAAAATAAGTCATGTTTTCCTCAAGTCAAGGTTAAACACGACACTTACATCTTCCGCAACTAAATCAATACTCAACCACGGCTTTTTCTTTAGAAAAAACCTCCAAAGCAACCGAAACTAGCCAAATATCGTTCGAACAATTTAAAATAAGCTTTAGAAACTACCCACGAATGATAAAGGTTCAATCTTTAGCTAAATTAAAAAAGACAACAAAAGTCAACCTCTGGCTCGCTTGGTCAAAACCCGAGATCCAAACCAAATCCCGATTACCCATTTATCCCCACCCCCCCACGAGCCCGGTTATGTGATTAGTTTCAAAATCTGACGTCTATTTCAGGTCTAAATCTAAATTTTACAAAATTCCTAAATTCTACTCAAAACCCCTCATTTCTATCGTAAAATTCCTAGATTTAATGTTAAAAATTCAGAAAAAAATGGGAATTGAGTGAAAACTAGTTAAGGTTACTTACCAATGATTTTGGAGAGAAAATCGCCTTTAGAGTGTTTAGGGTTGAAAAATGGTGTAAAATGAGTTGAGTCCCGATTTTCCCCTCTTTTACCCAGCTGCAGACATCGTATTTGCGAACACTAACACTTGTTCACATATGCGATGTCCGCAAATGCGAGACACTAGTCGCAAATATGAATAATGCATCAGATGACAAACGTCACAAATGCGACAGAACCTTCGCATTTGCGAAGTACACACCCTTCATATATACGAGCCAAGTTTTGCAAATAAAAAGTAGCCCAACACCACAGTGCATCGCAAATGCGAAGCCAGAGTCGCAAAAGCGAACACAGTAAACCTCGCAAAAGTACCTCATTCTTCGCAAATGCGAAGAGTCAACCCCAAGCCCATGCTCGAAAATGCAATCACTTGACCGCAAAAGCGAAGCTTGCAAATGCAAGCAAGACCTCGTAAATGAGAGATCTACAACTGAACACCAGCAACTAAAATGCACCAACTATTCCGAATCAATCCGCAACGCCTCCGAAACTCACCTGAACCCCTCGAACTCCAAGCCAATCATGCACACAAGTATAATAACATCATAAAAACTTTCTTGCTAACTCAAATTATCAAAATAACAAATAACAAGAATCGCTTCTCAAAACTCAAGATTTCAACTTGTAAACTCATCTTTCATAATTTTTCACATAACATGCCGAAATATGCTCGGGGTCACCCCAGACTCCAACCAAATATGCGTACATGTCCAAAAATATCATATGAACCTACCGGAATCGTTAAAATATTGATCCAAGGTCGTTTACCCAAAATATTGACCATGGTCAAATCTAGCCTCATTTTAAGTCAAAAATTATATTTTCATCCAAATGTTACATAAAATCTTTCCAAAAAATGATACATACCATAAACGCAAATCGATAAACATCAAATAAAGTTATAGGAGGTCTCGAAACACCGAAATAATGTCTTGTATTCAAAATGATCTATCGGGTCATCCCATTCTCCACCTCTAAAGAAACGTTCGTCCTCGAATGGACATAGAAAAGTACCTGGACTGATAAAAAGGTGGGATATCTACTCCGCATATCGGACTCGGACTCACACGTAGCCTCCTCAATCGGTTGACCTCTCCATTGCACTTTCATATGAGGAAATATCTTAGATCTCAACTTACGAACTTGCTGGTCTATAATAGCCACCAGCTCTTCCTCAGAGCTCAAGTTTTCATCAAGCTTCACCGTGCTGAAGTCCAAAACATGTGACTTGTCCTCACGGTACTTCCAAATCATGGAGACCTGAAATACTGGATGCCTCCCCCTCCCTCTCCCCCCTCCCCCGATAGGCTAGGAGGAAAAGAAAGCCTATTAGAAACCTCCCCAAATCTCTGCAAGATCTCAAATGGGCCAATAAACCTTAGGCTCAACTTGCCCTTCTTCCCAAACTGCATCACTCCCTTCATAGGTGACACTCGAACCTTCTCTTCCACTATGCAAGCCACATCTCGAACCTTACAGTCCGCATAACTCTTTTGTCTGGACTGTGCTGTAAGAAGTCGCTCTTGAATTACCTTAACCTTCTCTAAAGCATCACGGACCAAATCAGCCAAAAATCCAGCCTCACTGGGCTCAAACCAACCAATTGATGAATGGTATTTCCTCCCATATAAGTCCTCGTAAAAAGCCATCTGGATGCTCGACTGAGAATTGTTATTGTAGGCGAACTTTGCGAGTGGTAGAAACGGATCCCATGAACCTCTGAAATCAATAACACGGGAACGTAACATGTCCTCTAAGATCTGAATAGTGCGCTCTAACTATCCGTCCGTCTGAGGATGAATTGTTGTACTCAGATCGACCCGTGTGCCTAACTCACATTGCACAACTCTCCAAAAATATGATGTGAACTGCATGCCTCAGTCAGAAATGAAGAAAATGGGCATACCGTGCAGGCGGATAATCTCCCGGATGTAAATCTGAGCCAACCGCTTTGAAGAATAGGAAGTCATCACCAGAATGAAGTGTGCAAACTTAGTCAACCGGTCCATAATAACCCAGACTACGTTATATTTTCTCGAGGTCCACGGTAAGCCTACTACAAAATCCATAGTGATGCACTCCTACTTCCACTCCGGTATCTTCAATCTCTAAGGCAATCCACCTAGTTCCTGATGCTCATATTTCACCTATTGACATTTCAAACAAATAAAGACATAAGCAACAATATCTTTCTTCATCCTCCGCTACTAATAGTGTTTTTTCAAGTGACGGTACATCTTCGTGACACCTGGGTGAATGGAATAGCACGAACTGTGAGCCTCCTCAAGGATCAACTATCTTAGCCCATCAACATTTGGAACATAAATCCGTCCTTAAAGCAACATAACACCATCATCTATAATCACAACTTCCTTAGCACTACCCCGCTGCACCGTGTCCTTAACACCAACAAGTGAGGATCATCAAACTGGCGAGCCTTGATATGCTCCAAATAGGATGACTGTGCCACAACACAAGCTATAACCCCGCTAGGCTCCGAACATCCAACCTTACAAACCAATTGACCAAAGCCTAAACATCCATGGATAGTGGCCTCTCCACTATCGGTAAATATGCCAAACTGCCCATGCTTTCAGCCTTCCTACTCAATGCATTGGGCATTACATTGGCCTTCCGCGGATGATATAATATGGTTATATCATAGTCTTTCAATAACTCTAACCATCTCCACTGTCATAAATAAAGGTCATTCTACTTGAACAAGTGTTGGAGACTCCGACAATCGGTATAGACCTCACATGGAACGTCGCATATATAGTGCCTCCAAATCTTCAGCGTGTGAACAGTGGTTGTCAACTCTAGTCATGCACAGGGTAATTCTTCTCATGAACCTTCAACTGCCGAGACGCATAGCCAATCACCCTACCGTCCTGCATCAATATCGCACCAAGCCCAATATACAATGCATCACAAAACAAATTGTAAAGGCTTTTTGGATATTCCATGATTAAACCGACTAGCGACACTTTCGAGATGCCACCTTGTTTATCAATATAAAAACGTCTTCCCAAACATGTGGGCAACACCAATACTGAGGTTGTAGTCAATGTAGTATTGAGCTTCTGAAAGCTCACCTCACACTCGTCGGACAATCTGAAATGAGCACCCTTTTAGGTCAACATGGTCAATGGGCTGAGATAGATGAAAACCGCTCCACAAACCGGCGATAGTAACCTGCCTAACACAAGAAGATCTGAATCTTTATAGTTGAAGTAGGTCTAGGCCTGCCTCAATCATCTTAGGATCCACCTTAATGCCCTCGGAAGATATAACATGACACAAAAAGGCATCGAGTAACACAGAACTCACACTTCAAAAACTTGGCATATAACTGATGATCCCTCAAAATCTAAAGTACGATCCAAAGATGCTACTCATGCTCCTCTCGACTGTGGGAGTAAACCAAGATATCATCAATAAAGACAATCAGAAAGGAATCCAGATAGGGCTTGAACACCCGATTCGTCAAATCCATAAAGGATAATGGGGCATTAGTCAATCCAAATGACATCACCAAAAACTCATAGTGATCATAGTGAGTCTGAAAAGTTGTCTTATGGGACATCTAATGCCCTAGTCTGCAAATTATGGTAGTCAGATCTCAAGTCAATCTACGAAATAAGTTGGTCAAATAAGTCATCAATCATCGGCAATGGATACTTGTTCTTGATAGTGACCTTGTTCAGCTTCCTGCAGCCAATACACATCCTCATAGAGCTGTGTTTCTTCTTTACAAACAACACAAGTGCACATCAAGGTGAGATACTAGGTCTAATGAATCCCTTGTCAAAAAAATCCTGCAATTGCTCCTTCAATTATTTCAACTCACCTGGGGCCATATGGTATGGTGGGATAGAAATAGGAAGAGCGCCTAATACCAAGTCAATGCAGAAGTCGATATCTCTGTCAGGTGGCATCCCTGGAAAATCTGTAGGAAACACCTCTGGGAACTTGCGCATAACTAGTACTGAATCCATGGAAGGAACCTCCACACTAAAATCATTGATTTAGGCTACATATGCCCGACACCTCTTCTTGACCATATGCAGAGCCTTCACATAAGAAATGACCCTGCTAGAGAATGGCAAGGAGTCCATCGCTACTTCAATTAAGGCAACCCCGACATATCTAATGTCACAGTCTTGGCATGAGGATCCAAAATAGCATGATAAGGTGACAACCAATCCATGCCCAAGATTACGTCAAAATCCACCATATCAAGTAATAAAAGGCCTACCCTAGTCCAATAGTAACAAAACAAGCATGATATACCCGCTCTACCATAATAGAATCCCCAAAAAGCATAGACTCATAAATAGAAGCACTCAAAGAATCATGAGGCGTATCCAAATATGAAGCAAAATAGGATGACACATAAATATATGGAACCCGGATCAAATAGAAATGACGCGTCTCTATGGAAAATTGGGACAATACATATGATGATCGCATCCGATGACTCTACCTTATTTATAGCTGGGAATGCATAGAAATGAGGCTGAGCCCCACCACTCTAACCTCTACCTCTCAGACGACCTCTAACTAGCTGGCCTCCATTTTTAACGGCCTGACCACCACCTCGAGTTTCCTGACTCCCACCTCTAGATGGCTAAGTGGGTGGTAGAGCAACCGGTGCTGGAATTATGGCACAAGTACCCCGATGTGGTCTGCTTCTCCTCAACCTAGGAAAATACCTCCTGATATAACCTACGTCACCGCACTCAAAGAACCCTCAGCCGGCGCAACTGCTGAGACGATCCCTGATGACCTGAATGACCACCATAGTAACTCTGTAGTGGTGGTACACTAATAGGAGTTGAAGGTTTACTAAGTACTGGCTTCTCTAAACGAGACCCATATGCGTTGTGACCACCTGAAGAACCATACGATACCTGAAGTGTTGACTAAATGGGCTTGATAGGATGGCCTTTACCAAATAAATCTCTACCTCCAGATGAGGCACCACTAAAACCACCGGAATGACGAAGCCTCTTCTCAAATGCCGCCTCTCTGCCCTGACTATGAATTTTTTCAATCTTTCTAACAATATCTACAGCCCAGTTGAAAGAAATATCATCCTCAATCTCTCTGGCCATCTACAACCTGATACTATAAGTAAGGCCATTTATGAATCTCCTCACCTTATCCCTCTCAGTAGGGATCAAGATATCTCTATGGCATGATAGATCCACAAATCTAGTCTCGTACAGGGTAATTATCATGATACCCTGTTGGAGGCGCTAAAACTAGATGCGTAGATCCTTTCTTTGAGTAAAAGGGATGAACATCTCTAAAAATAGCTGTGAGAACTGATCCCAAGTGAGTGGAGGTTAACCTGCTAGTCTACCCTAAACATACTCTTGCCACCATCTCTTGGCAGAACCAGTCATCTGAAGCACGACGAACTGAACTCCATTGGACTCCATTATGCCCATGTAGTGCATCACCTTGTGGCAATGGTCCAAATAATCTTGTGGGTCATCAGAAGGTGTACCATCAAAATGAATAGGAAATAGCTTGGTGAACCTATCAACCTCTTCAACCCCTCTATCGACATAGCGGGAACCTCCCCGGACTGTGTAGCAACAATATGCCGACTTGCTCCAACTGCTAGAACTGTTAGAGTCTAATATATGGGGGTCATATGCTCTGGAGTGTGAGTAGCGGGAGTCTGCCCCCCCCCCCCCCAGCCTGAGAGACAGTTGGTGTCATAGGAAATACTCCAGCCTGACCCACACTCTCCATAAGGCCGACCAGGCAGACTAGAGCATCCTGAAGTACAGAGTGTCAATAAACCCCTCTAGGATCTGAGCTGGTCCACCTGGAAGTCTGAACAAGGACCTCATCCTCCTGCTCAATTTGTGGCTCTACAATAGTCTTGTTGTACGTGCCATAGGAAGAGCTCTCCCTCTACCTCTAGCCCTACCTCGGCCCCAACTTCTACCCCTGGTAGTGGCTGCAACTTGGGGCACCGGCTCCTACTCGCCTGTGGATGTTGTGCATGTCCTCACCATCTGTGAGAGAACAAGAATAGAATGATTCAAACTTCAGCGATAGAATAAAGTTGCACGATAAAGAAAGAAAGAAGTGACATTTCCTAAAGTTATATAGCCTCTAGAAGATAAGTACAGATGTCTCTATACCAATCCGCTAGACTCTACTAAGCTCTCTTATGACTCGTTAGACCTAGGCAACCTAGAGCTCTCATACTAAATTGTCACGACCCGAAATCCAAACCATAGGTCCGTGATGGTGCCTAACATCCACTTGCTAGGAAAGCCAATGTTAGCTAAATATTTAACCGGTTTAACAATTTGTAACAGAATAATGATAATTAACAATTGATAAATACATGAATATACGAAATAATTACATGGATAACACAATCTAAACTACTCCCAAAAATTCAAAGTCACAAGTACATGAGCGACTAGAACACTATAAATATGGTCTGAAATGAAATACAATTGTCTGGACCTAGATAAACAGTAAAAGCATGGTAGAAGGGGACTTAAGGGACTGCCAACGCTGAGCAGCTCCACCTCAAGTCTCCTATAGAATTCGAATCCGAGCAGTCTCTTCTACGCTCTGCTAGGACCAACACCGAGATCTGTACAAGAAGTGCAGAAGTGTAGTATGAGTACAACCAACCTCATGTACTATGTAAGTGTCGAGCCTAACCTCGAAGAAGTAGTAATGATGCTATGATAGGACACTAACTATAAACATGTACAAATACTAATAAAGGAAGGCAAAAATATATATAAAGCAGTAAACTCATAAGGATGGGACCCAAAGGTCAACTAAGAAAGGGCCCCAGAATAACGTCATCTCAGAATACTCATAATATAGTATCGGAATATAACATTACTGCTACAATCATCATAACATACCATACTCCGTTGAGGCGCGCAACCCGATCCTTACATTTATCACAATATCTGTTGCGGTATGCAATTTAATCCCACTATCATATCAATATCTTTTGTGGCATGCAACCCAATCCCATTATCAACTCATTTCAACATTTTTGCGGCACGCAACCCGTTCCCATTATCAACTCATTAACATGAACAACTCAACACAAATAATAACATAATCTCAACACAAAAGGTACCAAAGCGTACAAAGCACTAAGGATCTACTAGTACAATAGAGAATAACCAACACCTCATACTCACAAACCTCAACAATTAATTAATACAAGAACAGCTAAAGGACTCACACAATTGGGTATAACATAATAAAGTGCAACAAGTAAGGTAAAGGCAATTAAGACAAGTAAAGGCATGAAATAATGTACATATTCAACTAGTACAGGTGAAAGCATATAGCAGGTAAGAAAATATTGATAAAGGAATAAGTAACAAGAACAAGCAACAGTTGAATGACAAATAACAAATAAGGCATAAATAACAGTTAATGACATGTAGCAATCAAGGTAAATAACAAGACATAACATGATTTAACTACTGACATAAAGGTAAATAATCCAACCAGCATGCTTGAGCCCATGACGACGCATATACACTCGTCACCTCGCATAAATGACGTCCCCACATATAATTCACATAGAAAATAGACCAAACAAGTCCTATTTCAGTCAAGTCAAGGTTAAACATGACACTTACCTCTTCCGCAACCAAATCAATACTCAACATCGGCTTTTCCTTTAGAATAATCCTCCAAACCAATTAAAACTAGCCAAATATCGTTCGAAAAATTCAAAATAAGCTTTAGAAACTACCCACGAATGATAAAGGTTCAATCTTTAGCTAAATATAAAAAGTCATCAAACGTATACCTCAGGCCCGCATGGTCAAAACTTGAGATCCGGACCAAATTTCGATTACCCATTTACCCCGAATCCAAGATATATGATTTGTTTCGAAATCCGATCTTAATTTGAGGTCTAAATCTCAATTTTATAAAATCCCTAAATTCTACCCAAAACTCTTAATTTCTACCATGAAATTCCTAGATTTGATGTTTAAAATTCATGAAAAATAATAAAAATTGATTGAAAACTAGTTGAGGTTACTTACCAATGATTTTGGGTAGAAAAGCTCTCAAGAAAATTGCCTCTAGAGTTCTTAGGATTGAAAAATAAGGTAAAATGAGTAAAAGTCCTGATTTTCCCCTCTTTTATCCAGATGCAGACGCTGCATTTGAGAACACTTGTTCGCAAATGCGATTTCTGCAAATACGTGAGACTAGTCGCAAATGCAAACAGTGCATCAGATGCACAGACATCGCAAATACGATAGAACCTTCGCGTTTGCGAAGGACACACCCTTCATATATGAGAGCCAAGCTTCGCAAGTGCGAAGCTGCCCAATACTACACTGCATTGAAAATGCGATGCCAGAGTCGCAAAAGCGAACACACCCCCAGCCTATGCTCACAAAATGTGATCGCTTGACCGCAAAAGCTAGGCTCGCAAATGCGAGCCAAACCTCGCAAATGCGAGATCTGCAATTGAGCACCAGCAACTGAAATGCACCAGCCATTTTAAATCAATCTGCAACACCTCTGAAACTCACCCGAACAACTCCGGCTCCAAAACAAATATGCACAAAAGCGTAATAACACCATACAAATGTGCTCGCTACCTCAAATAATCAAAATAACATCAAATAACAATAATCGATCCTCAAAACTCAAGATTTCAACTTGAAAACTCAACTATCATAATTTTTCACACAACACGTCGAAATGCACTACAAGTCCAAAAGAATATCATACGAACCTACCAGAATTGTCAAAATACCGATCTGAGGTCGTTTACCCAAAATATTGATCGTGGTCAACTCTAGCCTTATTTTAATCAAAATCACATTTTCATTATCATTTGACGTAAAATCTTTTTGAAATATGACACAGACCATGCACGTAAATCGATAAATATCAAATAAAGCTATGGGAGGTCTCAGAACATAAAAATAATGGCTGGTATTCAAAATGACCTATCAGATCATCACACTTTCTTACTTAACTTCTCAGGGTTTTTAGTTATCAAAAGATATCTTTTTGATCTATGCTTTTCTATTGATAAAGTCCAGAATTTTTCACACCGGTTAACGTTAATATTGGGTATTCATGCTTCCAATTTTTAACCTTTAACTATAAAGGTTTTATAAGAGGGGCCTTTATGTTTACGGTGCTACTGAAGAGGATGTCTCATGTTCATTCCGGTACTTGCATTTGAAGTTTAAGCAACATTCAAATAAAGCAAACTCCATGTCTATTGGACAAAAAATAAGATTCGAAAAAAAGGACTTTCATCTATTCCTTCTATTTCAAAAGTACATTTAAATAAATAAGAAAATTTGTACATTTGCTAAATAAATGAATTGCCAATACATGTGGTTAGTTTTTACTTCTTATTTCTATGGGACTGGACATAAAGTCCCCGGTCCTAACCCGAGGTGATTCATAACAACTAAATTTTTTTAAGTTCAAAATATGTTCCCCGGTTTCAGCAGTCCCCGATATTGTTGCATTACTGGATACTTTACTTGCCTTTTGAAGCTAGCATTCTGGATTTCTTGTTGCTATTAGCAATTCACATCCCTTGTACACTTTACGTTACTGCCTCATTAAAAATATTTCCAGAAAAAATCCATTTGCAACAAAAACTAGACTAAGAAAAAAGAGTGCATCGCGTACTTTCAGTATAATCGGCAATCTTCAACAATAATACCTTTTGAGATGAGTAATGTTCCATTTGTTTGGTAATTTAACTCTAACTTGATTTTCTAGTTGATATGAACCCTTATAAGTTATAGCAGAAATCCGATAAGGTCCTTCCAATTTTTGTCCTAACTTTCCGGCATTGACTTCCCGGGTATTATGAGTCACTTTTCGTAAGATCAAGTCTCTAACTTTAAAATAATGAATATTTACCCTATGATTATAATACATTTCCATTCTCTGCTCCTGTGCCACAATCATTACATAAGCCAAATTCTGGTGTTCCTCAAGTAAATCCAACTTAATCAACATTGCTTCATCATTTTCCTTCTCGTTTATCCTGGAGAACCTCATAGTTGGTTCATGTATATCCACCAGAATCAGAGCTTCTGCACCATATACAAGGGAAAAAGGTATTTCTCTTGTACTTGATTTTGATGTGGTTCGATGTGCCCATAGTACTCCCGGTAACTCCTCAGGCCACTTGCCTTTTGCATCCCCTAATTTATTTTAGAGGTTTTGAATTATCATCTTGTTCGTTGACTCTGCTTGAACATTAGGAATTGGATGATACGGAGACGACGTTATCCTTTAAATATTCAACCCCTCTAAGAATTTTGTGACTTTGGAGCCTGTGAATTGTGTCCCACTAACACAAGCAATCCCTCTTGGCACTCCAAATAGACAAATAATGTGATCCCAAATAAAATCTATCACCTCTCGTTCTCCAACATTCTTGAAAGCACCTTCCTCAACCTATTTAGTAAAATAATCAGTTAAAATCAAATGAAATTTTACCTGACGGGTCCTTAAGGCAAATGATCAATTATATCCATCCCCCATTTCATAAACGGCCATGACGATACAACTAAATAAAAAAGATCAGCCGACTGGTGTACTAACTGAGCATAACATTGGCATTTATCATATTTTTGCACAAACATCTTTAGATCTTGCTCCTTTCGGGGCCAATAGTAACCTACTATCATCAACTTGAGCACCAATGAATCAGCTCCGGAGTGATTGCCACAAACTCATTCATGAACCTCTCTCATTACATAATTAGCTTCTGTTGGTCCTAAGCATTGAGCAAACGGACCCTGAAAAGATCCCCAGTATAGTTTCCTATCAACAAGACAATACCGGACATCTTTTGTTTTGAGTTCCCGAGAGGCTTTGGAATGCTCAAGCAATTTTCCATGTCTTAGATTAA
Organism: Nicotiana tomentosiformis; assembly: GCF_000390325.3. Classification (NCBI taxonomy): domain Eukaryota; kingdom Viridiplantae; phylum Streptophyta; class Magnoliopsida; order Solanales; family Solanaceae; genus Nicotiana; species Nicotiana tomentosiformis. The sequence continues at coordinate 44,032,345 of NC_090820.1, forward strand.
ATTCATTTCTCCAATCCCAGACTAGATTTTTTTAATTAACTTCACAATGACTATCCATATTTAGGACTAAATGCAATAACTGTACGACTACACCGGAATCAGCATCTTTCATATCCATTGAAGAACCCAAGTTAGCTAACACATCAACCTCCATGTTCTCCTCTCTAGGAATATGGATCACCGACCACTCCTTGAACCGAGAAAGTAAAATTTGGAATTTGTTTAAGTATTGTTGCATATTATCTTCTTTAGCATAAAAACCCCATATATCTGATTAATAACCAGCTGGGAATCACATTTTACTTCAATCACCTCGGATATAGTCCTCGGGCTAATTTGAGTCCTGCAACCATACACTCATACTCGGCTTCACTTTTAATTAAAGGAATAGTTCATATGGACTGCCTTAAGATTTTTCCAGAATAAGTAATTAATACTATCCCAAGATCAGACCCTTTCATGTTGGACGCGCCATCCTTAAACAAGGTCCAAAATCCGAACACAGTCCCTCATACAAAAAACTCTTCTCTTGTAGCTAAAGGCATTATCCCTGGACTAAAGTCAGCCACAAAATCGGCCAAAACTTGTGACTTAATTGCAGTCCAAGGTTTATATTAAATATCAAATTCACTAATTTCAACCGCCCATTTAGCCAATTGACCCGATAACTTAGGTTTAAGAAGGACTTTACTCAGGGAAAACATCGTCACAACGGCTATAGGGTGACATTCAAATTAGGTCTTAAACTTTTGAGAGGCAACTACGAGAGCTAAATCCAACTTTTTCAGGTGCGGATATCGAGTTTCCACACCTGAAAATATTTTACAAATATAATTATAATGACTCAACCAGTCGTTTTGAGCATTTACATTTTGTTCAGTTGTTTAAAGTCTTGAGTATCTTAATATGATGTATTATGAGTCGCTTGAATCGTCGATTTTGGTTTTCAGGTGATTCGGGATTTATTTAGAAATATAATTCTCAACTAGGATGTTTTAAGTTGGAAGAGTTGACCAAATTTGACTTTTGTATATTTGACCTCGGATTAGAGTTTTGATGGTTCTGTTAGGCCTAGATGGTGATTTTAGACTTGGACATATGCTCGGATTTGCATTTGGATGTTTCTTGAAAGTTTTGGCATTAATTGGCGAAAGTTGGTAATTTGAAGGTTTATAGGTTTGACCGGGAGTTGACTTTGATAATATCGGGTTTAGATTGTGGTTCTGGGAATTGTAATGCCCTCATTATATCATTTGGAATTGGTGTGCAAACTTTGAAGTCATTCCGAGTTGATTTGATGAGGTTCGGCATGAATATTGGAAGTTAAAAGTTCAAAAGTTCATCAAATTCGATTTGAGGTGTGATTCATGGTTTTGATATTTTTATGTGTGCTTTGAGGCCTCAGTAGGTCCGTGTTATGTTTTGAGACTTGTTGGCATGTTCGGACGAGGTCCCGAGGGGCTCGGATGAGTTTCAGAACGATTTCGGACCAATTCCTTTCATTTTGAATTGCTAGTTTTCTAATGTCTTGGATGGTCTTTGCGGACGCGATCGCGATATTACGGACGTGATTGCGATGTGTAAACTGGAGCTGGGTGATTTTTCCTCTTCGCTTTCACGACTTCTTGATTGTGTTCGTGTAGGTCTTGCCTTCGCGTTCATGTGATCGACGCCGTGTTCGTGAAGGTTTGGTTATGTTGTGCATTGCGTTTGCGAGGGATATTCTGTGAACGCGAAGGGCGATTTTATGGCCAGCTGAGCTTGTGCTTCGCGAATGCGAGGCTACTTCCGCGTTCGCGGAGAGTATATCTGGAGCAGTGTATAAAGTACACTATTTCAAAAGCTTTGCTCATTTTATCACATTTTGAGTTTGGGAGTTCGGAATTGGGCGATTTTGGAGGCGATTTTCACCACATGGATTGGGGTAAGTGTTTTCTACTTGGTTTTGATTATATTCCATAAATCTATCTTTGATTTTGGCATTTGGATTATGAATTTTAATGAGAAATTGGGGGTTTTGTCTAAACTTTCCAATAGTGAATTTTTGAGTTTTGAACATAGATTCGGAGTCGGATTTAAATGAATTAGTCTGGTTGGACTCATAATTGAATGGGTTGTTGAAACTTGTGAGTTTTGTCAGGTTCTTCGGTGTGGGCCTGAGTTTTGCTTTTTGGTTGACTTTGAGTAATTGATTATGATTCGACATTTATCGTTTGAGTTGGTTTTCTTTGGTATTATTTGATGTTTTAAGTTGCTTTTTGCCAGTTTCGAGCCGTTCAGAGGTTGATTTGCGTGGGATGGAATTTCTAGAGTCTTGTTTGGCTACTCGATATTTGATTTGGTTTGTTTAAGGTAAGTAATATTTCTAAACTTAGAATTGAGGGTAATTATCCCTGGGAACCATGTTATTTGTGATTTGTTGAGGTAACGCACATGCTAGGTGACGGCGTGTGGGCATGCGCCAGGGTAATCTTGATTTAGTTGACATTTTGACTAGTATGAAATTTGTCTGCTATCATATTATGTTATATCCGTGTCATTCCCTTACTTGTTGATTACCTGAGTTGTGATTCATGTTACAAATCATGTTTAGGCTATGTGATTATTCGGTTGAGACCTAATGAGGCTATTTCAGTTATTTTGAGTTATCTACTCTAACTGTAATTATATACTCAGTCATGATTCTTCATTTGCATATCATATCTTAGTCTATGTTCATCATTTACTATTACATCACATGTTATCATTGTTTGGGCTGAGTGGTACGAGATTGTGAGCCCTTGAGACTTGAGAGATTGATGACTAAGGTGGGCCTGAGAGCCGTGTTATGGGTATTATTGTGGATCAGGTTGCACGCCGCAGTATGCCTTATTGACTTATTTATTATTATGGACCAGGTTGCACGCCACATCAGGCCTTATAGGCTTTTGATTAGCGCTTGTGCAGGATCCACCCCTCCGAAATCTGACATACCAGTAGTGAGCGCAGGCACAGTGATATATATATATATATATATATATATATATAAGCGAGGCACCCATACAATGCTGAATGATTTTGTGTGTGTGATAAAGTGGTCAATTGAGACAGACAACTTGAGTATGTTGAGGGTGAGAGTACTTGGGAATATCACTGTGAAATCATTCATTTGACATGCATACTTAGCATGTAGGCATAGAGATGCATTTTTCTCATGCTAGATGGTATTGTGGCATTCATGATTTGACATGTACATTTGATATGTAGACATTGAGATGTATATTGCCCATGCTAGACTGCAAATTATAATTGATGACTTGACATGCATATTGATATGTAAGCATAGAGATGCACTTTCTTCGTGCTATCTAATAATAAAATATCTTATCTGTTGTTGAAAGTTTGGGAAAAAATCACGTTTTTTGATATACTCATATTTTGGTGACTCCAGTAAAAGATTTGGGCTTTACTGTTATACGTGAAAAGCATGTCTACTTCTCCATAACTATGAACGACCTGAGCATAATATTTTTTGAGTTATTGCTTGTATTGCCTTTATTATATTATTACGTGTTATTATTTGGCTATCGGTGTTGGACTCTCACCATCTTTCGAGCTCGTCACTACTTTTAACCTAAGGTTAGATTTGTTACTTATTGAGTACATGAGGTCGGTTGTACTTATACTACACTTCTGCACCTTGTGTGCAAATTTTGGAGTTGATGTTGTTGTGTATGATGGGAGTTGGCATTGAAGATGAAACTGCATTCCAGTTATAGCTGTCTCTTGTTATTGGTAGCTTTAGATTTATAAATCTATTTATGTATATTTCGAACAAGTGATGTATTTATTTTGTACCCGTTTTGTAAATTCTAATTCTTAGAAGCTCTTGACTTGTACTACAAATCCTTAGGATTTTGTATAGAAAGTTCAGTTATTTTGTTTATTGACTCTTATTATCCTAATTGAGTTGTGTTGACTGTCATTTGGCTTACCTAGCGGGTTGGGTTAGGTGCCATCATGACTAGTTGTATTTTGGGTCGTGACAAGTTAGTATCAGAGCTCTAGGTTTATTGGTTCTATGAGTAATGAGCAAGTGTCTATTAGAGTCTTGTGGATTGGTATGATGACGTCCATACCTATCTTCGAGAGGCTGCAGGGCATCTAGGATAAACTTCCTATCTTTCTTTCCTTATCGTGCGGTATTGGTTTAACTTGAAGCGTATCTCTTTGAATTCCTTCCACTCACTCGTATGTTATGTGAAAGCTCGATAGTAGCTGGGCAGAAACGGCTTGTGATTTCCATGGATGAGGTACGAGATGTGTTTTCTGTGTTTTCGTGATGGGCCAGTCTGGAGAACTTGAGGCCAGGTTTAGAAAGCAGTCGGGATCGGTAGTTTTAGTTATGTAAGCATGTGCTTTTGGGCTTATATGTTCGGTAGTATCCCTAGGAGTGGGTTTTATGGCTCGGTGAGTGGTTGGATAGCTATATGATGAATATGAGGTGATTGCGAGATGTATTCAGATGGCATGGATGTGATGAGAAGGGTTTCTTGGGATGCGAAAAGGACTATTGGATGCTTGATTTCTGTCGTGGTGTGTTGTACAGTCTCGATTTATGAGCATGTTAAGGGATCTTTCATGTTGTTCATTTGTGGAATGAAGTGTATTCTTATGTCTTGTTGACGAGTTTAGACTCGAGAAGATTAAGTGATTGCATGATGGTTGTGTCCATGGTAGGGCGTAGTGAAATGCCAATTAAAGGCTAAGCTGGTGGGTTATCTCCTACGGGGTGGTCTACGGATGTGTGATCCTTATGATGTTGTGTGGAGAGTTTCTTTCTATCAGTGGGTTATACGTGTTGCGATTTGAGTTTGGATCGGTTGAGAAAGTTGACTTGACTGTCACAAGGATGAATGCAAGCTTAAAAGATGATTTGAGATATTTTATGGTTTGTACTGCATGAGCTTTTGAAGGATTTAGTTGAATCTTAGTGCGGGATTATGACAGTAATAGAGTATGGGTATTGTGAGTTATCGGATATTTTGTTCTATGGATTTGAGCCAAGTGGGGGAGTCTGTTATTGATGATTTGATTGCATGGTTATGTGTTGTATTGGTTTCGGTCGGAGGCATACTTGTGGATCGGTTGTGACTTGCAGAGGCTGGTTTTGAGGATGACTTAAGAAATAAAATTTCTGGATGCATGATGTATTACACTTTATGTATATATGGAAGTCTTGGAATGGTTTAGGTTTGCTATTCATGATGGATGTAATGTACTAAGAAAAGGATTCACTCGGATTCTTAGAGGTGTGCATTATTTATTTGGGTGTTGGTGTGCTAATGGAGCATAGGTCGTTCGGCTCATTTGGGTGGTGCATTTGAGATTTGAATAGGGTGGATAACTCTCGAGAAGGTTCTAAAGAGTTCAAGATTCATATGTGGCATTTGAGAATTTTTCTAAATTTGTATATGGCTAAGATTTGAGATTTGCATTGGATGGTGTAGGTACTCGCGGTATTTCTATATCATTATGGATTATATATTTCAGTTTCAGAGAGATTAAGAAAACAGTTTTAGATTCATATAAGGTATCTTCAGAGTGGGTAACTCGGATGTGGTATTTTTGGTTGCTTATGAGAGAATACAGTGGCTTATGCGCTTTAGGATGATATGGCTTCATGCTAGGATCTATTGTGTTGAGCTTTGGTTAAAAATCGTAGTGTACTAGCAAGAAGAAGTGTTAACTTAAAGGTAATTCGGAAGTAACTCAGAGAAATAAATCATCTTGCAGTGGTTTAGATCGGCATGGTAATTGAAATGATCGGTTATATTGGTTCTTATGGTGTGGTAAGGCTTTATGGGTATTTGTGGCAATACTCTTGGGTTTGGCGACCGGCGCGGCTTGGTTGAGTTAGAGGGATTCAGTGTTGATGGTTTGGTTATGTGTTAATGGATTTTGAGGAGTTCTCGATAATTCCTACCACGACTTGAGATAGATATTTTCTGCTGGTGTGAGGAGTATGTCGCGTATTGTAATTTTCTCCTAGATGGGATCAAGTGGAAGGTTTCTAGCTAATTGAGTATGTATTCTACTTGTGACTCAAAGTTGATAATGGGGTTCTCGTCTTTTCACATGATGGCATGATAGATGCAGTGCATCGTGTGGGATTGAGATTTGCATGTACAAGGTGGTGATTCAATTTTGAAGGGAAGGTCATGGATTTCAGACAGCATGGACGGTCTTAGATGTTTAGATGAATGCTATTACTACTTGGTATTACCTGAGAAGGGTGCGCATTTCAGAAGGTGCACTGTGTTCTAACTTCGGATGCTTCATTGGTGTTGCGGTACTCGCCTGGTTGATCGACTTCTGATATTCAAATTTTGCTATGTGGCGCGGGAGAATTATAGAAGTATTTCTTATGGGATGATTGTGTATAAGAGATGTATTAGTCATTCGAGTGGTGGAGTTGGGATCGGCTATGGTGATTCATGTGTTCTATAGTTTTGGAGACTAGGAGTTCTCTTATTTCGTGGTTGCGGACTGTGAAGATGTGGCCAAAGTTAGACATGTGGTAGTATGTGCTATAGTTAGGTTATTATGGACTTTTGGAGGGTTATTTATCCATTTGGGTATTACCAGAGTTGATTTGGGGGCCTATTAGTAGGCCCAATGAGGATGTATATTCTACACCGGGTCGGATTTGTTGACTCAACATTGTTAGTGTTAAGGGGTGTGTCATTCGATTAGAGTTGAGATTCTTCGTGTTCTGGTATGTTCTATGTGTTACTCTTCTATGCTACGATAGGTTGTGATTTGTTGGTTATATGCACACATGATGTAGTTCTGTTTGGGCCTTGGTTATGGTCTTTCCGGGTTGTGGTATATTGTGTTATTCACTTCTCCATGGTTATGATCATGCACTTCATGTACTTGATGTCGAATTGCGTGTGGTTGTTTATTTTGAGCATTGTGTCTTGAGGTATTTCATATGAAACAGTGTTTAGATGGGGTCATACATTGTAGTGGCGTTATGTTGAGATATGATCCTTTGTGATAGATTCGCGTGTCTTGGTTCTACTATGTGTGATGGGTTTATAGCATTAAGTTTGTGGTGGCACTTGTTAAGTTTGCGGGACGGTTCTCTCATTTGAGTCATTTTCTATGTTTCAGTACATTTGAATTGTTTCTTATTGGTGCATGGATTGCACGGTTTGTGTCTTTAGGTTGTATTGGTGTGGCATGTCAATAGAATAGCTGTGTTTGATGAGATGAGGTTATTGGACCTAGAATGGGTGCTATCGAATTTGATTACAGTATGTTTGGAAGAATAATATCAGAAGTCGGCTTAGAATTTGGCTTTGGTTCTTGTTGGACAAGAGAGAGCTCCATGACTTGTTGATCAGATGAGTGGTTATGAGTTTCTATGTGTTTCTTTCATCATTGGCAGTGTACGAAGTTTTTGAACGAGGTTTTATTTGATATGAGGTTTATTACCGTACAAGGTTTGTTTTTTAGAAGCTACTGTGATCGAAAATTATTGCTGCGAGTATGCGAGTTATGTGGTATATTATGGGATTATATCTTGGGTTACGGTTATGGCTTGACAAAGCTTGTTCAGACTTATACAGTGTGTAGATGCAAGATTCGGGTCTTGTAATGAATTTTGGATGTTGGAAATTTGGTTCTTAGGTTTACGGACTAAGGTTGAAGTATGGATCTTCAATTATGTTGTGTTGTCAGGATTATATGGATTGGGGTGATGTGATATCACCCCCGGGTATGTACAAGGTGAGTTTACACAGTGATTTGATGGCTTTGTAACACCTCTTGGCGCATTCGAGGACGAACGCATGTTTAAGTGGGGGAGAATGTAACGACCTAACCGGCCGTTTTGAGCATTTGCGTTCTGTTAAGCTGTTTGAAGTATTGAGTTGCTTCATATGATGTATTATGACTTGCGTGAATCGTCGATTTTGGTTTTCAAGTGATTCGGGATTGATTTGAAAGAATGATTCTCAACTAGGAAGCTTTAAGTTGGAAGAGTTGGCCGAGTTTGACTTTTGTGTATTTGACCTCGGATCAAAGTTTTGGTGGTCCCGTTAGGTTCGGATGGTGATTTTAGACTTGGGCGTATGTCCGGATTTGCATTTGGATGTTTCTTGAAGGTTTTGGCGTTAATTGGCGAAAGTTGGCAATTTGAAGGTTTGAAAAGTTCATAGGTTTGACCGGGAGTTGACTTTGATGATATCGGGTTCGGATTGTGACAAGAATTGGAATGGCTTCGTTATGTCATTAGGGACTGATATGCAAAATTTGAAGTCATTCAGAGTTGATTTGATGAGGTTCGGCACGAGTTTTGGAAGTTGAAAGTTCAAAAGTTTATTAAATTCGATTTGAGGTGTGATTCGTGGTTTTGATGTTGTTTTATGTGATTTGAGGTATTGAGTAGGTCCGTGTTTTGTTTTGGGACTTGTTGGCATGTTCGGACGGGATCCCGAGGTGCTCGAGTGAGTTTCGGATCGATTTTAGACCATTTCCTTTCATTTAGAATTATTGGTTTTCTGATGTCTTAGATGGTCTTTGCGATCGTGATATTGGGGATGCGATCGCGATATGTAAACTGGAGTTGAGTGATTTTCCTCTTCGCATTCGCGACTGCTTGATTGCGTTTGCATAGGTTGGGTGGACTTGGTCATCGCGTTCGCACAGTGGGTCCGCGTTCGCGTATAAGAGCTGGGAGCTGGAGGTCTTGCCTTTGCATTGGCGTGATCGACGTCGCGTTCGTGAAGGTTTGGTTATGTATTGCATCGCGTTTACGAGGATTATTCCGTGAATGCGAAGGGTGATTTTGTGGCCGACTGAGCTTGTGCTTCGCGAACGCAAGGCTACTTCGGCGTTCGCGAGGAGTATAGCTGGAGTAGTGTATAAAGTACTCTATTTCGAAGGCTTTGCTCATTTTATCACATTTTGAGTTGGGAAGCTCGGATTTGGGCAATTTTAGAGGCGATTTTCACCACATGGATTGGGATAAGTGTTTTCTACTCGGTTTTGATTATATTCCATGAATCTATCTTCGATTTTGGTATTTGGATTATGAATTTTAAAGAGAAATTGGGGGGGGGGGGTGTCTAAACTTTCCTAAAGTGAACTTTTGAGTTTTGAACATCGATTCGGAGTCAAATTTGAATGAACTTAGTATGGTTGAACTCATAATTGAATAGGTTGTGAGAATTTGTGAGTTTTGTCATGTTCCAAGGTGCGGGCTCGGGTTTGACTTTTTGGTTGACTTTGAGTAATTGGTTAAATATTTGACCTTTATCGTTTGGGTTGGTTTCCTTTGGCATTATTTGATGTTTTGAGTTACTTTTGGCTAGTTTCGAGCCGTTCAAAGGTTGATTTGCACGGGATGGCATTTCTAGAGTGTTGTTTGGCTGCTCGGTATTTCATTTGGCTTGTTCGAGGTAAGTAACATTTCTAGACATAGAATTGAGGCTAATTATCCCTGGAACCATGTTATTTGTGATGTGTTGAGGTAACGCACATTCTAGGTGACGGGCGTGTAGGCGTGCGCCGGGTTAATCTTGATTCGAGTTGACTTTTTGACTTGTATTAGATTTTTCTGCTATCATATTATGTTATATCCGTGTCATTCCCTTACTTGTTGATTACCTGAGTTGTGATTCATGTTAGAAATCATGTTTAGGCTATGTGCTTATTCGGTTGAGACCTAATGAGGCTATTTCTGTTGTTTTGAGTTATTTACTCTTACTGTAATTATATACTCAGTCATTATTCTTCATTTGCATATCATATCTTAGTTTATGTTCATCATTTACTGTTACATCACATGTTATCGTTGTTTGGGTTGAGTGGTACGAGATTGTGTGTCCTTGAGACTTAAGAGATTGATGAGTGAGGTGGGCCTGAGAGTCGTGTTGTGAGTGTTATTGTGGATCGGGTTGCACACCGCAGCAGGATTTATTGTCCTTTTTATTATTGTGGATCGGGTTGCACGCCCGCAGCAGGCCTTATAGGCTTTAGATTAGCGCTTGGGCAAGATCCGTTGCTCCGGAGTCTGACATACTAGCAGTGAACGCAAGCATAATGATATATATGCACGTGTTTTGGTGAGGGGCTTATGATCCAGGCACCCGTACAGTGCTTGAGTGATTGTGTGTGTGTGTGTGTGATAAATTAGGCAATTGGGACAGACAGCTTGAGTATGTTGAGGGTGAGAGTACTTGGGAATATCACCGTGAAATCATTCATTTGGCATGCATACTTGGCATGTAGGTATATAGATGCATTTTCCTCATGCTAGACGGTATTGTGGCATTCATGATTTGACATGTAGGTATTGAGATGTATATTTCTCATGCTAGGTGGTATATGATAATTGATGACTTGACATGCATATTGACATGTAGGCATAGAGATGTACTTTCCTCATGCTATCTGATAATGAAATGTCTTATCTGTTATTGAAAGTTTGGGGAAAAATCACATTTTTTCTAATAACATCATATTTGGTGACTCCGGTGAAAGATTTGGGCTTTACTATTATACCTAAAAATCATGTCTACTTTTCCATAATTGTGAATGACCTGAGCATAATATCTTTTGAGTTATTACTTGTATTGCCTTCATTATATTATTACGAGTTGTTATTTGGCTATCGATGTTGGACTCTGACCGTCTTCCAAGCTCGTTACTACTTTCAACCTAAGGTTAGGTTTATTACTTATTGAGTACATGGAATTGGTTATACTTATACTACACTTCTGCACCTTGCGTGTAGATTTTGGAGATGATATTGTTGTGTATGACGGGAGCTGTCATTGAAGATGAACCCGTATTCCGGTTATAGCTGCCTCTCATTCTTGGTAGCTTTAGATTTGTAAATTTGTTTATGTATACTTCGAACAGATGATATATTTATTTCGTATCAATTTTGTAAATTCTAAGTCTTAGAAGCTCTTAACTTGTACTACCAATCCTTGAGATTTTGTATAGAAAGTTCAGTTATTTTATTTATTGACTCTTGTTATCCTAATTGAGTTGCGTTGCCTGTCATTTTGCTGACCTAGTGGGTTGGGTTAGGTGCCACCATGACTAGCTGGATTTTGGGTCGTGACAATAATAAATACGAAATTGCATACCTTCATCTTCCCGGACCAGAATTGCACTTACAACTACTTTTGGCACCGCCAAATATACTAATAATTGCTCTCCGTCCTTCAGTTTAGACATCAAAGGTAGGCTAGAAAGGTATTTCTTCAAATCCTTCAATGCTTGCTAGCATTCTGGTGTCCACGAGAAGTCACTCTTCTTTTTTAACAATGAAAAGAACCGGAGACCCTTTTATGAGGATCTAGATATAAATCTACTAAGGGCCGCCAATCTTCCTTTTAACCTTTGCACTTATTTTACGCTATCCAGTTGATAAGGAATGTCTTATATGGATTTGATCTTGTCTGGATTTACTTCAATTCCTTGTTGTAAGACCAAGAAATCGAGAAATCTTCCGGATCCAACTCCAAAAGAACATTTCTTCGGGTTAAGCTTCATGTTGTACTTCCTTAAGATGTCAAATATTTCTTGCAGAGGAGTCGAATGATCTTGTGCACTAAGAGACTTAACCAACATATCATCAATATAAAATTCCATAGTTTTACTAATTTGACGCTTGAACATCTTATTCACGAGCCTCTGGTAGGTGGATCGAGCAATTTTTAGCCCAAAAGGCATCATATTATAACAATAGGTACCAAAATTAATAATAAATTATATTTTTTATTGCATGTGCATCCTTATTTGATTATATCCGGAATACGCATCAAGGAAACCCATCAACTCATGCCCATTTGTGGCATCAATCATTTGATTGATATTTGACAACGGGAAAGAGTCTTCAGTGCAAGCCTTATTTAAGTCTTTAAAATTAATACACATCCTAACTTTGTTGTTCCTTTTTGGTACTACCACCACATTAGCTAGCCAATCAGGATATTCAACTTCACGTATTAAACCTATATTAAGTAACCTTGTTACCTCTTCCTTGAAAAACTTGTTTCTGACTTAGGTTATCGGCCGCTTTTTCTACTTTACCGGAGGGAAATTAGGGTCCAAGCTTAACTTGTGAACTGTAACTTCAAATGGGATTTCTGTCATATCTGAATGTGACCACGCTAAATAATCAGCATTAGCCTTAAGATATTCAATAATTTTATGTCTGAGTTCGGGGCTTAACCCTATTCCCAGGTAAACCTTTCTTTCCGGGAACTCAACAAATAAAATAACTTGTTCGAGTTCTTCTCCGTTTGATTTTGTTACATCTGTATCTTCTAGTACCTAGAAATATCTAGGTACCTGGTAAATACTCGATGTCTCATCCTCATTACGATTTTTCCTCGACATTACCTCTGGAATTGGATTGGAAGTTGACACCGGTACATGTAATTTCTATTGACTCCATCCGCCTTACTGCTAGACAAAGTAACTGCATCTATTTTCCTTGCAGCGGGTTGATCACACCTAATCTGCTTAATTTTATCCGGTGTTGGGAAGTTTAGCAACTAGTGATATGTTGATGGAACAACTTTTATATCGTGGATACATGTCCTGCCGAGAATTATGTTATATCCCATATCACCATCCATAACTTTAAATAACGTAGATTTCATCACCCTTTCAGCGTATATAGGCAACACGATCTCTCCTCGGTTCGTCGCACTTGTTAAGTTGAACCCATCCAAAAGCTTTGGTGCCAGAACTATGCTACCAATCAACTTTACTTGTTCTAGGACTCTTAATTGAATAATATTGGTTGAACTACCTAGATCAACCAACACACGCTTAATTTTGAGATTTAAAATATTTTAAGATATTACCATATTACTAGAGTATCATTGTATGGTAAAATAAGGCCATCCATATCTTCCTTATTGAAAGTAATTTCTTCATCCTCTGGTACTTCCTGAATCCTCTTTTCATGAGTGACCGATATCTTTGTCTTTCTTGCCACCGAAAATGGTACCTCATTCACTTCAACTCCTCCGAAAATCATGTTTATTATGAGATGAGGAGACCCTGCTGGTTTCGCCGGTTTCGTTGTATCACGACCCTTGCCATAATTACTCTTAGCCTGGTCACTTAAGAACTATCTAAGATGACCATTTTTCAACAATATTGTTACCTCTTCATGAAGATGCTAGTTATCCCTAGTCATATGACCATGTGTACTATGGAATTCACACTACAAATTAGGATCTCTCTGACTGGGTCCGATCGAATTGGTTTTGGGAACCTTACTTCCTTTATGTTCCTCATGGCAGAAACCAACTCCACCAAGCTAATATTGAAATTGTAATATGATAACCAGGTATATCTCGAATCCCGAGGACTCCAATGGCTATTTATCTTGCAAAGTTCTACTACGTCGCCCCCGATTAGTCCTCATGTCCGGTCCGGGTCTTTCCAACAACTGAAAATCTCTAATTACATGCCCATATTTTGTCCATCTATCTGACCTTTTGTTTAACACATAAGGTTGAAAACGGCTCCTGGATGGCATCTGGTCCGTATTGAGGTCACTCTTGAACCTTTATAGATTTCTATCACAATTTCGACCTTTGAAAGACACCAAGAACCCAGCTGATCATTTTCAATCCTAATTTGGAATTCATTGCGATTATGAATATCAACCCATGTGGTTGCTTGAATTTCCAACAAACTCTCCTTCAACTTCCTTGAGGCATCTGAGCTTAAGGGGTTGAGACCCTTGATAAATGCTTCCACTAGTCATTCATCTGGTACTATCTGCAACATTCTCTTCTTTTGAAAACTGGTCATGAACTCTCGCAACAACTCTGAGTCTCCTTAAGAGATTCTAAGTATATCTAATTTCCTAGCTTGAACTTTCCTCACTCCAGCGTGAGCTTTGATGAAAGAATCTGCAATCATTTCCAAAAAATTAATTGAATGTCCGGGTAAAAGTGAATACTATGTTAAAACCCCTTTCGTTAGGATTTCGCCAAATTTCTTTAGTAAGAGTGATTCGATATCATGTGGGGTTAAGTCATTTCTCTTCACAACTGTGGTATAAGTTGTAATATGTTCATGTGGATCCGATGTTCTATCGTATTTTGGAATATCTGGCATCTTGAATCTCTTTGGGATCAATTTCGGAACCGCACTAGGTTTAAACGACAATTGAATATACTTCTTTGAGTCCGGCCCTTCAGGACCGGAGGTGCCCCCGGAATCTGATCCATCCGCACGTGAAATTCCTTAGCATTCTTATCCATTTGAGCATTTATCTCCCTCATGAGCTCGGCCTTGAAAGGATCGTCTGCATTGTTTTCATTTCCAGATCCACTACTTGTATCGCCTGCTTGATTGTTGTTTGATCTTACCCCTAGGTAACAGTGTTACCGGTTCTTGGTGTCGTTTGATTTATAAGCACGCCAAGGGGGGCTCGAACTCCAACATTTGAATTTTTTGAAGCCACCGATAATGCTTACTGAAGCTCAGTCATTATCTGGACCTGTCTTGAGAGATGATTCATAGTTTTCCGTTGTTGTACTCTCAAAAGTTTTACGGTATCGGCCACGGGCTCGTCATCCAAACCATACATCGAGTATTTCTTTCCACCCGGCTCGGAGTTGATGCATTCCCATCAATATGGGTTTCACCCGTTGAATCATCTTGTTGAGTCCCCTCGTGTAAATTTCCCACATGTTCGTTTTTGTTGTTGACACCAACATTGAGCAAGTTGTTGGCATTATTGAGTGTCATATCTAGAGTATGCTTAAAACAGAAATATCTTTAAAGCACGTTAATATAAGATGAACAGATCAAAATAGCACCATAATTGTCTAACCACCACGGTGGGCGCCAAACTGTTTACACGTAAAAAAAGTACAATTGAATTTATAAACATGATTTATAGACACGTAGATTAGATTGACCTGATTTAGTAAAGCAACAAGGTACAAAGGAAATAAAATAAATATAATTAAAGAAAGAACAAGCATGGACTTCCAATTAATCCAACCGAAACTAAGAATAACTGAAAAATCGCGTCAACACTCGTATAAAGTTTAAAAGAGTGAGAGAAAGAATATTAGCTTTTGTAATTCAAGTGTTTTATCCCTTCAATGAGTACAAATACTACTATTTATAGTTTAATTTGAGGAGACAAGATCCTCAAATCATGCTCTTCTTAAAGATAAATAAAAACCTCTCTTGATGGTTGCATAGCATTTGGAAATAAATGCTATGATTCTCTGTACGGTTGTTCTTTTAATGATGCTCTTTCCAACCGATGCCTTACTTTTAATTCTCTTCCCCGACCTTTATGCCTATTAAAATTTACACAATACCGGTCACATGTCTGTATCCGATACTACTTATCTGCTGACTTATCTTCATCCTGTCATGTATCTGGTTGAGAAACGTACACATGTAAACGGTAACTTTTACCTAATACATTATATCAATTAGTATGTATGCTCCTCCAATTGGAACATGAAACGAATTAACATATGACCAATGACGAGATGTAGATAGATTTGTAAACAATAGAATATTTCTTTGCCATAATGGAATGGAGAAGAACACCAGTATCATGAGAATAGCTAGTCACTCAAAACTTTAAGTATCTTCCTTTAAAGACTTTTTTGAGTTTTCACTTTGTAGCTGATAATATTCAGTTATTGAAATGGAACTACTACAAAACCTTAAGTATTGATCGAGCGACAGAAGAAAGAGGACCAAGTGACTCCAGAGAAAAAATAAAGAGGGAAAGAGAGCGAAGTCAGTGGTTGCAACACCTCAAAATTATTATATTTATTTTTTGAGAGGAAAAAAGAACAACTAAAATGAAAATTGTAACAAAGAATTTCAACTTTCAAACTAGTGTTTTTTTGTTGAATTATTGGTTAATGGACTTTGTTTTCTATCTTTTGTTTGATTTTCTTGAAGCTTGTACTATTGATATTCCAAGTCAACACTAACAAGACCTTGACATTGTTGTATTCCTTTTCAAATAGGAAAAATGAATTAGGACGAGAATTCTAGCAAAGAACATAGACTTTCAAACAATTTTGATAGCTTCAAAGTTTGGTTACTTGACTTCTTCTGCCCGTCTTTTTCATTCACTATGATACCAATAAGTAAATGATGCAATTTGACCCTTCGGAGCCTCAAGGGCCAATTTGATAGAAACTTTATACTATCTCTATCTATGTTTCAATTTGAATTCATTTGACTGAACATGAAATTTAAGAAGAAAAAAAAGAAGATTTTTGAATTTATGATGTAAAATAAGATATATATAGTTTGTGTGGATACAAATCATTAAATAAAGATAAATTCTTTTCAAATATAGAAATAAATTATTCTTTTTTGCACAACTAAAGAGAAAATAGGTTTATTTCAATTCAAAACTGAGAGAGTATTAAACTAATAAATAATTACCAAAAAGATGATTGATTTGCTGTCAGATATTCGTTTAAAAAATTAAGTCAATATTTTTTCTTTCTAAGCTTGTTAGCTGCAATCATAACCGGATAATATTTATTCTAGAATAAGTTATTTATATTAGAATAAGTTATCCAACAAATTTATGCTTTTCTTCTGCGAAGTTTAATACTAGAAGATTGTTGAATCAAACTTATGTTTAACACTTTAACGACTAAACTGTTAGTGAAGGAACATTGTTTGCATTTTAATAACTCATCTACTAAAGTATTTAATTTTTAAGTAAAAAATTACCATTCAGCTTATGAACTCGTATGCAAAACATATCTTTTGAGCTTGTTCGGGTAGTAACAAAGAAAAAATTCAATACTTTGTTAAGAATAAATGAAAATTTCACAGGAAAGCACTGTTTGTTTGATGAGAAATAAAAGGAATATTAAAAATTTCGTCCCTCCTTTTTCTACATACACACACATATATATATATATATATATATGCAGCTACAAGTTAAAAAAAGAAAAATCATATATATTTTATAACTCTCTTGATAAGAGATTTGATCTTTAAGACAGAATCAAATTTATGAATTATGCCAAAGGAAAAAAAATCAGAATCCATGAGACAAACTAAAAAGGACACCTTACACTAATTTAAGTAGTTTGCCATAACTATAAGATCTAATATCTTATACTTAATGTTTAACATTTTAGGTTTATAGATTGATAATCTATCTACATATATATATATATATATTAAAAGCACGAATACCCTTAGTGAAATGTCATTCGTCTTTTTTACCCTTTAAAAAGGATTTCATATTGGACAAAATTGCAATTTAAAGCATATTCCTTATATTTAGTATTTTGAGTTAACTAAAATTTAGATTGTACAATATTTTCTTACTTGAACTAAGTAAAAAATCCTATAATATTTAAGACATAAAATCAATTAAAATTTTATTTTATATAGATTCATTCCTTACTTGATCTATCTAACGTAACCATAATTTATTTCATGGTATACTTTTGCCCAATCCTAATATTTAGGAATTTTTCACGTTACTTTTTCATATTTGTTTTTCTTTAAAAAATGAACCTTAATACTATTTATACTAAGGGAATGGAAGTATTACTTAATTAAAACTGAAATATATTTTGAGTGAAACATAATTAAATTTATGTTAAAACAATATTGGAAAATTAATGTTAAAACAATATCAAACAAACAAAAACATTGTATTTATCTTGAATTGTTTGAAAAGGTGGTAATGAATTGTGCATAATGTCTTTTAATTTGCTCCAGCTGCAAGGTCAACTTTGTCCATAAATGTCAAATTAAGGATTTAATCGACATGAACTACATTAACCAAGGTATAGGAATAACTTCTTTTTGTAATGATTTTCTTAAAAACAAAATTGCTAATATTAATTAAGATAGAGAGGATAATACTAGATCAAATTGGTCAAACTGTAATTCTTTTTGGATTAGTGATAAATAGTCTAAAACAATTATTATAAATTAATAAAATAAGCTGGGAGGGAAGCATAATCGCAAATCATAAGAAAAGTTAGTGTTATGAAGCCAATTATGAAAAAATAAATCCACTTTAGTTTGTTCTATATATGTTATCAATATTGGTGAACCTCACATTGACGACATTGTTCATCTTCGTATAACTATGTAGACTTACAAAACTCAAGCTTACTTTCAAGATTGTTTCACTAGAGAATACTATAAAGATTAAAGACAAGTAAAATGTTTCAAGCATGAGTATAAATTAATATTTTACCACTTTCTCTAAACTTCTTAAACAAATGTAAAACTGATACATCAAAATAATTATTAAGGCAACCGATTACTTTTGCGAGACATGATTTATTTATTGATAGAGCTAGCTAATTGATAGGATCAACATTTATTATTTTCAAGAACTGATTTTTATTTTAATTTTTATTTTATAAAAACATATTGTTTAACAATATTATTCATGTAATTTTCTAAACTTTTTATATTCATTGATATGGATACACGCGCAACACGCAAACTATAGACATGTATATAAAAATACTAGGAGTAATTAATTAAATACCGTAAAGGTCGATAAGTGCAATAATGCACTAAATATGAATTTCTTACACCACGATTAAAAGTTTGAAAACAAAAAAGCAATAATAAAGTTTTAAACAAGAACAAAAGGCAAGAAGCTCAATTTTGCACTATTTACGGGTTGTTTGGATGATTGTTACTCGTTGTATTGTATCGTATTGTTGTTTTAGATACAATATTTGTTTAGATTGTTTGTTAAAATTTATTGTATTGTATCGTATCGTTAAATTCGTCATTGCGTAACGACGAAAAGTGCCACTTTATAGAACTATCGATTTGGTGTGGTCGCGTCGTTCCCTTTTTTTTTCCCTCTCATCTTGCCTTTCCATATTATTAAATAATCATATTTTATCTTTTACCCTACCTTTTTATGTAATAATTATATATCGTACCTTACTTTTTCTTTATAATATTACAAGTTTATTCTTCATATTATTGGTGAATGACATCATGACACGATAAAAAATAGTACAATCTATCCAAACATTATTTACAGTAAAATGATACAGTACAATACAATACAATACTACACGATACATTATAAAACGACACATAACAACCATCCAAACAACAAGGAGATTTTAGGCTTTCATGACTTTTTACAATGTTGAAATTAAGAAAATATCTTTTTTATATCTCTTACGTGTAAAAGATAAATCTCTTATGTATAAAAGTAAATCTCTCATGTGAAAAAAAAAATAGGGTCATACAACTAAAAATAAGTTTGTAACGGGCCACAAAACCATTTGAGCCCAGGCTGTTAGGCACTGATACAATACAAGTCAAGCAATGACAAAACGTACTAACCATCCGTTTCAATTTATGTGAATCTATTTTCTTTTTAGTCCGTGCAAAAAAGAATGACCTCTTTTCTTATTTGAAAATAATTTATTTTTATGTAATGATTTATAACCACACAAAATATATATGACTCATTTTATACCATAAATTTAAAAGTTTTTTTTTTTTCTTAAATTTTGTGTCTAATCAAATGGTTTACATGAATTGAAACCGACAGAGTAATTGAAATAATCAATCAACAGCGAAGCGGATGGATGGTGTTATTTGTATATATATGGGTCATTCATTTCTCCACCCCAACAAAGTCACCGTACATTTGCATTCTAGTACCAATACATCTTCAACCAGGGTCCTTTCTTGTCATTGTCAAATCCCAGGTAAATCTTCTCTCCATTTATTTTGTGGCTTTTAATTGCTCTTGTAGATTATAATTAATTGGTTCTCTGTACATTTGCCAAGATCACTGTTTTTTCCACCTAATCGGAATTTTTTGTTCAAGCTTTACTTGTTAAGGTATTAGGGAATTAAAAATTGAATTTCTTTTTAAATATGGGCAGAAAAGTGATTCTGAGAATTGGGTTTTTTGTTTTTTGAGATTTATGAACTGTGGAGGATGGATTCTTGGTGTTGATTGAATAAAGATGTAATCCACGATTAATTTTAAAAGGGATAAGATAAAAGATGTGCATGTTCTTTTCTGAATTTGTTAGGATACAAGGTTTTGAGTATCTTTTTTTCCTAATTTAGCTGGCAAAATTGTTGTAGTTGGTGGATTAAATGAATTTGATGTTCCTATTAGTTTCTTTCACTTTTTCTTTTTCCTGAATATTGAAAACTGGTTACATTTTGTTAGGAATGGAAGTTGCCCGAGTAGAGTGGAACGGGTTTAGAGGGTTCTCAAATAGCTGATCCCAACTAGTTTGGGATTGAGGCATAGTTAATTTGATTGATTGATGATGAGAAATCTTGGTTAAATGAGTAGCTGATATGATGAATTCAAGCACTATGATGCAAATAATATTTCACTTAGTTTCACTTTTAAATTGTTGCAGAATTAACTTGACAATATGGCGGGAGAAAAGAATGGAATTGCCAAGGATGTAACTGAAGTAAGTTGATTACCTGTTGTATCTGGTTCCTTTCGAATATTGCTTTTCTTTTGAATTTGTAGACCGCTTAGATTGTATTAATAATTTGCGGCTTTGACCCACAGTTGATCGGTAACACTCCTTTGGTGTACCTGAATAATATTGTGGATGGGTGTGTTGCTCGCGTTGCTGCTAAGCTGGAAAGCATGGAGCCATGCTCTAGTGTTAAGGATAGGTAAAACTTCATTTTGCTTGTGGATATTCCTCTACAAGGATGACTGTGTTTTGCTTATCTGTTTATTACTACTGCCAGGATTGGTTATAGTATGATTACAGATGCTGAGGAGAGAGGCCTGATCAAACCTGGCGAGGTTAGTTACCCTTGTTTCTAGAAATGATTTTGCAATTTGGTTTGTGGGTTGAGTGGTTCTATAATTTGATGAATGTGTGACAATTATCTCCAAGGAGGCAAGGAGGAATGAAGTCATTTGTATTTTGAAGATTTGGTTACGACCTTGTTTAGCATTCGAATCTGACTTTGTATTGTCTTTCTTTGTGAAGAGTGTCCTCATTGAACCTACAAGTGGAAACACTGGAGTAGGATTGGCATTTATGGCTGCTGCTAAAGGCTACAAACTTATCATTACGATGCCTTCTTCAATGAGTCTTGAGAGGAGAATTATTCTTCGTGCTTTTGGTGCTGAGTTGGTGCTTACCGATCCAGCAAAAGGGATGAAAGGTTCTATTCAGAAGGCTGAAGAAATAAAGGCCAAAACACCTAACTCCTTTATTCTTCAGCAATTTGAAAACCCTGCAAACCCAAAGGTATATCTTTTTCCCACGCCAAAGTTTACTTTCTCTGATGGGGAAATGGTTAACTCAAATACTATCATAATATAGGTACACTATGAGACCACTGGTCCTGAGATCTGGAAAGGCTCAAATGGGAAAGTAGATGCTCTCGTCTCTGGAATTGGAACAGGAGGCACAATAACAGGTTCAGGCAAGTATTTAAGAGAGCAGAACCCCGACATAAAGGTGAGCTTGTTTAAGAATTAGGCTAATGACCTGTAACGCGAAATATTTGATTTGGTTTTGATTAGTAATTGAATTCTTTCTATATGCCGAATTTCTTTTTGGTGTTATCATGACTTGTAAAAATGATTCCTTTTTTCCCTTTGCAATTGGATGATAGCTCTATGGTGTGGAACCAGTTGAAAGTGCTATTCTTTCTGGAGGAAAGCCTGGTGAGCTTTTCTTCTTTATCAACCATTATGTTCTTTTTTCTTTTCATTTTTCCACTTTGTGCATATCGCAGCAGAACTCAAGTTTGTGGGAATGAGAACCTTATAAATATGAGACCTGTCAGTCATTATCAGTTATTGGGTTCTCACACTATCTTAATTGTAGTTAACATTATTTCTGGTTTTCGAGACCTTGATCCATATCTAAGTAACATTCCTATAAAATGTCTACATAGCGACCGAAAGTTTCAATGGTGTAACTAGTTGCACTGAATGGCCAGCACTGTATGTGCTTTCTAACAGGGTCTAATATAAGTGGTTCATCATGTAGACCTAAGGTCATCTAGTCGTGTAACAGTATCTATTGGTGTATCTAAGGCTACATTTCGCACAACACCTAGAGCCTGGTATAGCTAAAATTTTAACTTTTAATATGGAAATCTCAAAGTAAATGAGTAGGTGGGATGTAAAAGTAATTCAGATGAGCAGGCAGTGTCTGGAGTCTGAAATTCCCATGATCCATCTTAGTAAATTATAGGAATTCCATGACGTATTGATTGATTCTGGTTCTCCCCTCCCCCTCTAAAAACATTACTTGTTAAAGGTTTAGGATTTAGTTGGCCTTCTTGGTTGCTGATTAGCATGTCTTGGCATCTTAGTGGTCACTTCGCTTGCATGATATATTGGAAAGGAACACGATTTTATTTGTCTGAGAGCCTGAGACAGCCTTCATATGATGGAAGTCAATCATAACGTCTTGTCCCCAGGTCCATGTACTGGTTTAAACCATAGCCTTCTCCTCGAAGCTTGTTTATCCCTTCTTATGCCCACTGCAAAACCAAAATAAAGGAGATATATGTTAAATATTTCAGGACATTACTTTTACCCTTTAATAAACTATTGAACTTAAGTTGCACTGAAGCTCTCCAGGCAACAACATACCAAAAGTGGGATTCTCTAAATAATTCCCAAGTGAGTTTGAAAAAGCAGAAAGGTAGAAAGAAATTGCTTGGCTTGTTTTTGAACAATTATTTTTTCAATAAATTTCAAAGACTCCATGTTGTTCTAGTAATATTTTAGCATGCATCAATAGGACATAATTTTTTCTATCGAATGTCTCCAAAGAGACATCAATAGTAAATAGCTATCTACAAAAAATGTGAATCCATTATTAAACATCTTCCTCCCTTTTTAGTTGTATATTCCTAACCAAAAATACGAGCATGAGCAATATATAATATACTTTAGATTCCTAATTAAATTTGTATCAAACTTTAAGTGCCAAATTACCTCGAATGTTTTTTCTTTCTTTTTTTGGTTTTATAATCTCTTTATGCCAAAAAGGGTAACTGACATTGTACTCTCATCTCTTTACTAGTATTTATATATTTATATCTAACCATATACAACAGCTACTCCTCAATCCAAATCTAGTTGGGATCGACTGTATGGATCCTCAGTATCCATTCTTTTAGCCATATTGTATAAAGTAATTTTCACTCTTGAATGTCATAAGAGTTTGGTATAAAAATCTGCTCCTTCTAAACTCCATTTCTTGTGTCAACCCGAATATAAAAGAGAAAATGCTTTTTTGTCAAAAGAGAGTGAAAATTGCACTAACCCTTCTGAGTGGCTACCCAGTCCTGCAACACCGCCCCAAATGGAGGGGGAAAAAAGCAAAAACAAAAGTCATTGTGTCCACTTTTACCTTTTATCAACCAAAAAAAAAAAGAATCATTCTGACCATCTTGAAATATCTGCTATTAAACAATTTAAGAAGTCATTGTTATATGGTTCTTTGATTCAATTTGACATATGGCTTGCCGATGATGCATTAGGTCCACATAAGATTCAGGGGATTGGTGCTGGTTTCATTCCTGGTGTTTTGGAAGTTGGTCTTATTGATGAAGTAATTCAAGTAAGATATGAACTTCCCAGAATATCCTTTCTACAAAATTCTTGAACTATGTGAACACTATGAATCGCAGTTTTCTCTCTATTATTGATCTTGAGCTTTGTAGGCTTTAGGTGCTAGCATTTGACAGAATTTATTCATTTTGATAAAATCAGGTTTCAAGTGAAGAATCCATAGAAACCGCAAAGCTTCTGGCCTTGAAGGAAGGTTTACTTGTAAGTTTGACTGCTTTAACTGCTCCCAACCCTCCTACTCCCTCCTCCACCCCCAAAAGAAAAGAAAAAGAAGAAAAAAGGATAAAGGGAAAAAGCTCCCACGGAATAAAGAAAGAAAAAGAGAAGTGTGTGCAAGAGCTATTGAACATTGTAATAGTGACGCACTCCTAACGTCCTACATCTTTTGGATACTGAAAATATGCATTTTACAGGTGGGCATATCATCTGGTGCTGCTGCTGCTGCGGCAATCAAACTTGCTAAGCGCCCTGAAAATGCTGGGAAGCTCATTGTTGTAAGTATCTATCACTTGTTATGAAATGCTAGTTTACTCATGATTAGCCGAAGCTGATAAACTATATTATGCAAAACATTGAAATATTGTCATATCTAAAACAAAGAAAAGACATGCATCATTATCTTAGTGGACTCGTGGGATTTAGTTGTTTGTGAGTATAAGTGATTGACATGATGAAACATTTTTTTGTTCACCTTATATCGGTAGGAAGTGCTTCATTTAATATTTGTCGTCCCTAAATATCTTCTTTTTTTTTTTTTTTTGCATATCTAACTAAAAAAAGTCTCGTTTTCTGTGTTACCATAGGGAACAGAATATAATGAAAGAAATTTACTCATTCATGTGTCTCTTGTGTTTCTCTCTTCAAAATACATCTGGGTTTTTGGTCGTGTAGGGATAGACTTGATATGTCATTTCGGAAGGCCTTAAGTTTGATGATGATTAGGGTTAGTTACTTCGTTGGCAGTGCTTTGGTCCAGAAAGATGGGATAAATTGATTATCATTGTGCTTTGATGCTCAAGATTCTTGTGCCTGCTGCAACTGCTGAATATACTCCTCTATTGTTGTCTGCCTCCTAAAATATTTTTTTATTTAAAGCTCCTAAGACAAGTGTTGCTTCTATGCTTATTTTTGACTGTCTGTGGCATAGATTTTCATCTTGTCCAGCAAAACACTGCCAATTTTGCAAGCTTTTTTATGCTACTTTATTGATCCATCTGGTGCTTCCTGCCATTATTGTTCTATTGTTTTGGTAGAATATCTAATTTGACAGTTTTTTGCACATTGTAATCATTCCTTGCTTGAAGTGTTCAAGTATCCAGTTGACTTATTGTCACTGCATGGATAACATTTTCACCATTTTTAGTCATTTGTATGATGGAATGGCATTCTAAGTCACGACGAGGTTTGTTTTGCCGCTACTTACAGCCACTTGAAACTGGTATTGCAGGTTGTTTTCCCAAGCTTCGGGGAGCGATATCTTTCCTCTGTCCTCTTTGAATCTGTTAGACGGGAAGCAGAGAACATGACCGTGGAGCCTTGAACATTTTGTCCTTTGATTACCATACCATAGTCTCGAGATTGTTTTCCTATTAAAACAGAATGTTCTTGTCTGAACCTTTTCCCTTCCTGTTTGCTGAAACTTCTAAAAATAAGGCCTTTTTCTTTTCTTTAGTGGCCATTCAAGTATATCTTAGTGCTTTTGTATTTTTACTGTTTCTACAACACTTGTGACAGTGGATTTATAACAGGAATTTCAAGAGCTGTTGCTGCTTGTTGATTGAAGATAGTTCTAAAGAAAGATTGATTCTTTCGAACTTTGGAGACAAACACCACCCTAAAAAAGGACCTCAAATCCAGATAAAACAGGAACATCCTCATCTAAATCGGAAAAATGGAGTTAGCGTGACTCATTAACCAGGGTGTACATGAGTCGGGTTGATTCGGATTTTTTAATTACCAAATCAATGATGTTAGATTTTTAAATTTATAAGCCAAACCAAACCAACAAAGTCGATTTTTCAATCTCGCTTTTTCTCTAGTGTTTTTTTTTTTTTGGGGGGGTTTTCGTCAGGTAAAGTATTTCTTAAGTCCTAGTAAAATATAACTATATAATGTATTTTCCAAGAAACTAACACAATAATATGAGATAAGTTATAGCATTATACTAAAATATTCACTAACAAAGATAAAATAATAAAATTATATAAAACAAATATTGCTAATTAATAAGTCTTAATGAAAATTAACATAATCTAAAAATACTATATTGGTCATGCTAAAATAAGTATAGCTAATAAGTATTAATATTAATTACATAACTAAGCACTAAAGAAAAAGATAAACTAAGTTATGCATTTTCATTATAAATCAATGTAAAAATAAAATAATTATCAAACACTATCGTCATTCCTAATATTGAATTGAATTTCTTTTGTTAACATTAGTATTGACTTGAACTTTGTTTGAGTTACTACATTTATGAGCTTTAAAATTTATTTACCATTCAAGAATGTTAAGTCTAAACTTAAAATAATACATTAAAAGATAAAACTGTGAAAAAGTTTAAGAAATATTTATAAATTATATTACAATAAATATTTATATGTATAAAATATTTTTTAAAATTATATAAATATACTATCAGTTTGGTTTGGTTTCGGTTTGACTTTTTTTTAGTTAAAATCAAACCAAACTAATTATGGTCGGATTTTCTTTTCCAATACCAAACCACATCGATTTTTTTTTTTTCCGATTTGACTCGTATTATCGGTTTAATGCGATTTATCGATTTTCTTTGTAAACGCATGTCATTAACTATAAGTCTATAATAAGTATATATTAGGCGCCATAGACTAACACATTTTCTTTCTTCTTAAACTTTTAAACCTGACTTTGAGCTATCATATACTGGAGTATTCTCAATCATCTTTTGCAACAATAAAAGGGAAAAGATTGTTCAAAATTATTCCAAGGAAAAAAAGAAGTAAAACACAAAAAAGAAGATTCTTCAAAGAAGTCTTATCTTAATAAAAAAAATCAACCAAAGAAATCTTGAACACCTTTTCCAGCAAAGACTCTATCAGAAAGTTCTGCCAAAACGGCATTAACAGTGAGCAAAACGACACTGGACCCAGCAATGACTCCAATCACAACCCCAGTAGTACTCAACACCTTACCAAAAGCTGGCCATTCAATTTCCCTTATCTCTTCCGCCACTCCACTCCACAAATCCGTCCCCTTCTCTTCTCTCTCCTTCATCAGCTTCTTTATTTCCGACCCCACATCCGACGGCGACAACTCATCGCCGCCGGCGTCTTGATCGGCGGCGAATTTGGTACTCTCCGGTGGTGGGTTTTGCTGGGTTTCTGATGAGGAGTTGTTGGAGTTTGAATCTTGAGTGGCTTTTAATGGGATAGTGAAGGAGTTGGGTTTTTTAGGTGTGGAAGTGAAAAGACTCTGTTTTTTGAGATGGGAGAAAATGGGTGTGGGTTTAATTGAGGCGGTTGTGTTGAGGTGGAGAAATTTAGGAGAGGAAGAGGGAAGCGGGAGTGGGGACTGTGAGAAGGAAAGTGGATGTGCCATTGTTACCGAGCTATACAGAATGAAAATTTAAACATTAGTATTATGTACTCCATAAATTAATTTATTTTATTTATCCTTTTCATTAGATATTTGATATAATGCGTCGAGGAAAAGATCAAAACAATACATCATCTTTGGCTTTAGAATCAAATTACATATTCTTTCACATGGAGCACTAATAGTACATTTACTTTAATAAAGTGGTACACTTTTAGTTATGACACTGAAAAAAATCTAAAAACATACATTATCTTTGCTTTAGATTCAAAGTCATACATATTCTTCCACACAAAGTACTAATAATCCACTTACTTTAACAAAATAATGCATTTTTAGTCATAACACTAAACACATTTAATTTTTAACAGAAATCTAAGATCTGATAAAATATCTGTTCCCTTTATTTTCTTGTTTATCGAAAGAAATAAAGATGACAGATTTATCTGGATAGCAAATAGTAAATATACATAGAATTTATTTACTATACGTAAAATATACATTTTATAAAGAAATATTAAACACTGTTAATTTTTATTTGCAATAATTTTTATCTAGATAACCTCAAATGTTATCTAGATTTTTTATTATATACATAATATTTACTATACGTTGACATAAAATAAATATACGTAAAATCATTGCTGAGAGTAAAATAAATTTTATTACTAAAATAAATATACGTAATATATATTTATTAGATTTTTTTATTTTATGGGAGTCAGCATATAGTAAACATAATATTTATTTTTATTTTATGTATATATAATAAAAAAATCTAGATAACATTTGAGGTTATCTAGATAAAAATCATTGCAAATAAAAATTAACGGTGTTTAACATTTCTTAGTAAAATGTATATTTTACGTATAGTAAATAGATAAATAGTAAATAAATTATATGTATATTACTATTTGCTATCTAGATAAATCTGTCATCTTTATTTCTTTCGGTAAACAAGAAAATAAAGGGAACAGATATTTTGTCAGATCTTAGATTTCTATTAAAAAATAAAATGTGTTTAGTGTTATGACTAAAAGTGCACCACTTTGTTAAAGTAAATGGACTATTAGTACTCAATGTAGAAGAATATGTATGACTTTGAGTCTAAAGCCAAAAATAATGTATGTTTTTGGGGTTTTTTCAGTGTTATGACTAAAAGTGCACCACTTTGTTAAAAGAAATATACTATTAGTGCTTCATATGAAAGAATATGTATGACTTTGATTCTGAAGCCAAATATGATGTATTGGTCAATTATGTTATAATATTTATATTGTTATAAAATAAAGATAGTAAAGTAAAGAAACTGATATATTATTCAATTTCAAACTAATGTACGTAATGAACTGAAAGCTACTCTATATATAGAAAAAAGGAAGCTGCTGTGTAAGCTGCTACTGCAAGCTGCTGTGTAAGCTCCTTGTAAGATGCTACTGCAAGCTGCTGTATTAGTTGCTTGTAAGATGCTACTACAAGCTGCTATGTAAGTTGCTTGTAAGCTGCTACTGTACCAAATATAGATTATCTTCTACCGGAGGTAATGTTTATCCATAATAGAGTACCAAAATGATAAGCTTTTCAGGAGACTTATTTCTAATAGAGTACTAAATAGATAAACATATTTACGGCGGAGTCTCATATGGATAAGCTTCTTCAGGAAGCTTATTTATAGCGGAGTACTAAATGAACATCCATAATATAATATATTTATAACACTCCCCCTGGATGTTCATTAAAAGATAATGTGCCTCATTAAAGCGTTACTAGAAAAAACCCCATGGGAAAAAAATTATAGTGAAGGAAAAAGAGTACACATATGTAGTAATACGCATAACTAGTTATCTTATTAAAAACCTTATAAGAAAAACCTTGTGAAAAAAATCTTAGTAAGGGAAAAAGAGTATAGCGTGTATTTTATTCCCCCTGATAAAAACCTTGTTTCAAATATTTGAGTCTCCGCATTCCAATCTTGTATACCATCTTCTCAAAAGTTGAAGTTAGCAAAGATTTAGTGAATAAATATGCCGATTGTCACCTGAACGGATTTGTTGCACATCAATGTCATCATTTTTCTGAAGATCGTGTGTGTAGAATAATTTTGGTGAAATGTGTTTCGTTCTATCTCCTTTTATAAATCTTCCATTCAATTGGGTTATGCATGCAACATTATCTTCGTATAAAATTGTATGTCTTTTCTCACATTCCAAACCACATTTTTCTCGAATAAAATGAATTATTGATCTCAACCATACGTATTCCCTACTTGCTTCATGAATAGCTATTATCTCAGCATGATTTGAAGTAGCAACAATAGATTGCTTTGTGGAGTGCCATGATATGACAGTACCTCCACATGTAAACACGTACCCGGTTTGAGATCTAGATTTGTGGGAATCAGATAAATAACCTGCATCTTCATAACCAACAAGATCTTCACTATCTTTGTTAGCATAAAACAAACACATATCAAGAGTTTCCTTTAAATATCGCAATATATGCTTAATACCGTTCCAATATCTCTGTGCAGGAGAAGAACTATATTTTGCTAGTAAATTAACAGAAAATGCTATGTCAGTCCTCGTAGCATTAGCAAGATACATTAGTGCACCAATTATACTGAGTTAGGGTACTTCAGGACCAAGGAGTTCTTCATCCTCTTTTGGAGGTCAGAACAAATCATTATTCACTTCAAGTGATCGAACAACCATTGGTGTATTTAATGGGTGCGCTTTGTCTATGTAAAAGCGTTTTAAGACCCTTTCTGTATAGGCAAATTGATTGATAAAGATCCCGTCTGCTAAATGTTTAATTTGCAGACCAATACATAGTTTTGTCTTTCCAAGATCTTTCATCTCAAATTCTTTCTTAAGATATTCAATTGCCTTTTGGAGCTCTTCTGGATTTCCAACAAAATTTATGTCATCAACATAAACAACAAGTATAAACAAATTCTTATATCATTTTCTTTATAAAATACATGAACAAATAACATCATTTATGTAACCCTCTTTCAGTAGATATTCACTGAGGCGATTATACCACATGCACCTAGATTTCTTTAAACCATACAAAGATCTTTGTAATATGATTGAGTACATTTCCCTAGATTTTGAATATGCTTCAGGCATTTTAAATCCTTTAGGAATTTTCATATAAATTTCATAAGTAGTGGTCTTGCTATTAATTGCAGGCGTTTAATAAATGACTCCGCAAGGCCATTTTGAGTATGAAGATAAGCTACATGATGTTCAACTTTTATCCCAACTGATAGACAATAATCATCAAAAGCTTGAGATGAGAATTCTTGTCACGACCCGAAATTCTCACATTCGGATCGTGATGGCGCCTAACATTTCACTTGCTAGGCAAGCCAACGTAAAAATAATATTAACCATTTTTTAAATAATTTTTAAATTATTAATAATTAAAAAAATAAATGCGGAAGCAAAGTTTCAAATATAGTGAATAATTCATAAAAATAACGGTGTCTAAATACCATCCCAGAATTGGTGTCACGAGTACACGAGCTTCTAGAATAATTACAAATAAATGTCTGAATAAAATAAAGCTGTCTGGAAATAAACACACAGCTAAAGTAAAATAGATGGGGACTTCAGAACTGCGGACGCCATGCAGTTATACCTCAAGTCTCCTCTAGTAACTGAAGTCCGAGCAAGTCTATGGTATGCCGCTGGGACCAACTCCGAAATCTGTACAAGAAGTGTAGAGTGTAGTATCAGTACAACCGACCCCATGTACTAGTAAGTGCTAAGCCTAACCTCAACGAAGTAGTGACGAGGCTAAGGCGGTTCACTTACATTAACCTGTACGCAATATTAATAACAACAACAATTAATAGAAATAAATAAGGTAACTCATTTATAATAATTGAAGCCAACTCAGCAGTCATAATTCATTATTATTTCAACCAATTTTGTTGCAGTGTGCAACCCGCTCTCACAATATATTCACATTCAATTATGTTGCAGTGTGCAACCCGCTCTCACAATATATTCCTTTTAATCAAGTCTGTCACAATATATTCCTTTTAATCAAGTATATATATATATATATATATATATATATATATATATATATATATATATATATATATAGACTTTTAAATAAGTCTGTTGCGGCATGCAATCCGATCCCCCAATATTGACTTTTAAATAAGTTTATTGTGACGTGCAATCTGATCCCCCAATATTGACTTTTAATAAGTCCGTTGCGGCGTGCCACCCAATCCTCCAGTATATCCATTTCAATTAATTCTTATAGAAGAAATTTTCCCAATAAATACAACAATTAATATAAAATTATAAGACAACAATCATACAATAATTATGATTTAATTATGAAACAAACAATGACAAATAGCAAATTATTATAGAAATTAGGGAGAAAATAGGCAGTTTAATATTTAATATGCTATATGTCAAATAACAATTAAAACACATAATTCAAATAGCATGTAATAATTAATGCAGGAATTCAAGAATTAATATTTGACAAATAATAAGAGAGAAACAATTATTATAATAATTAATTTATGATTAAAAACATTTTATGATTTTCCAAGTAAGCAGGCAAATAATTAATTTGACGATGTATAGACATTCGTCACCTCGCCTATACGTCGTTCACATGCAATTCATAAAATAAATACTTTAAGGGTTCTATTCCCTCAAGTCAAGGTTAACCCCTACATTTACCTCACTTTATAAATTCTAATCAATTATTCAACCACAGCTTTTCCTTGTAAATTTGCCTCCGAAAGCTTCAAATCTATTCACAAACAATTCAATATATTCAATACTAATCATAGGAATTAATTCCATATGAATATACACATTTTCCGAATAAAAATTCGAAATTCATTAAAATATTTGACAGTGGGACCCACGTCTCAAATCCCAAAAAAATTACGATATCCGAACACCCGTTCCGATACGAGTTAAACCATACAAAAATTGTCCAATTCCGATATCAAATGGACCTTCAAATCTTAATTTTTCGTTTTTGGAAAGTTTTACGAAAATTCCAATTTCTTCCATCTAAATCCGAAATAAATGATGAATATAGACATGGATTTGTGAAATATAATCACTTTTGGTTATAGAACACTTACCCTATTCAAAGTCGTGAAAAATCCCTTTGGAATCGCCAAAATTCGAGACTTAAAACTCAAAAATGAGCAAAAATGGCTAAGACCCGATTTTATGTATTCTGCCCAGCATTTTCGCATCTGCGGGCTATATTTTCGCACCTGCGGTCTTGCATTTGGGAGACAAAGCTCGCATTTGCGGAACAGGGTAGCTTGATCAGTGGCCGCATTTGCGCCCAAAAAATGTCGCACATGCGACATCGCAGAAGCGCACAAGTGACCGCAGAAGCGGTCGTCCTCGCAGAAGCGGCTTGTCCATAGCGGATGCGGTTTCGCACCTGCGCTTGTTTATTCATAGAAGCGGAGCTCGACAAAGTTGTCCAATGTCGCAGAAGCGACTGGTATTCCGCAGGAGCGGCCACGCACCTGCGCAAAAAATGTCGCAGGTGCAACACACCAGAACCAGCACTGGGTAGCAGGTTCCAATTGCTCTGTGGCTCGTCCGAAACTCATCCGAGCCACTCGGGACCTCGTCTGAATATTCCAAAAAGTCTAGAAATATAATATGGACTTACTCGGGGTTTTAATTCACGTCAAACAACATCAAAATTACAATTCACACCTCAAAATTACAAATCTCGTGCCAAAATATATTAAATGAATCCGGAATGATTTCAAATTTGGCACACAAGTCATAAATGACATAACGGAGTTGTTCAAATTTTCAGAATCGAATTTCGGCTCCGATATCAAAAAATCAACCCCGTGGTCAAACTTGGAAATCTTTAGCCTTTAAATTACTAGTTTCCGTTAAATGGTCATAACTTGAGCTAGGGACCTCCAAATTAAATTCCGGGCCTACGCCCAAGTCCCAAATCATGATACGGAGCTACCAGAACTGTCAAAACACTGATCTGATTCTATTTGCTTAAAATATTGACCAAAGTCAACCCAGTTGAGTTTTAAGGCTCTATTTCACATTTTAATCCATTTTTCACATGAAAACTTTTCGGAAAATTATACGGACTATGCACGCAAGTCGAGAAATGATAAATGATTCTTTTTGAGGTCTTAGAACACAGAATTACTTATTAAATTTAAAGATAATATTTTGGATCATCACATTCTCCACCTCTAAAACAAACGTTCGTCCTCGAACGGAGTTAGAAAAAAAAAGTACCTGAGCTGGAGAAAAGGTGTGGATATTTACTCCGCATGTCTGACTCGGACTCCCAGGTAGATGCCTCTACCGGCTGACCTCTCCATTGCACCCGAACTAAAGGATAACTCTTAAACCTCAACTGTCTCACCTGCCGGGCTAGAATAGCCACCGGCTCCTCTTCGTAAGTCAAATCTTTGTCCAATTGGACTGATCTGAAATCTAACACATGGGACGGATCACCATGATATTTTCGGAGCATAGACACATAGAACACCAGATGAACCGCTGATAAAATAGGTGGTAATGCAAGCCTGTAGGCTACTTCACCCACCATTTCAGGAATTTCAAAGGGTCCGATATACCTAGGGCTCAACTTGCCCTTCTTCCTGAACCTCATTACACCTTTCATAGGTGAAACCCGGAGCAATATTCTTTCTCCAACCATGAATGCAATATCATGAACTTTACGGTCGACATAACTCTTTTGCCTAGACTGAGCTGTGCGAAGTCGATCCTGAATAATCTTGACCTTATCCAAGGCATCCTGTACCAAATCGGTACCCAACAACCAAGCCTCTACCAGTTCAAACCAACCAACTAGCAATCGGCATCGCCTTCCGTATAATGCCTCATATGGAGCCATCTGAATACTCGACTAGTAGCTATTATTATAAGCAAACTTCGCAAGTGGCAAGAAATGATCCCAAGAACCTCCAAAGTCTATAACACAAGCGCGAAGCATATCTTCCAATATTTGAATAGTGCGCTCTGGCTGTCCGTCTGTCTGTGGATGAAATGATGTACTCAACTCCACCCGTGTGCCTAACTCACGCTGCACAACCCTCCAAATATGTGAGGTAAACTACGTACCTTTATCTGAAATAATAGACACGGGGCATACCGTGAAGGCGGACAATCTCACGAATGTAAATTTCTTCTATGAAGAATAGGTAACTGCCACTGGAATGAAATGTGCTGACTTGGTCAACCCGTCCATAATGACCCAAACTGCGTCAAAGTTTCTCTGAGTCCGTGGGAGCCCAACAACAAAATCCATAGTGATACGCTCCCACTTCCACTCAGTAATTTCTAACTTCTGAAGAAAACCACCAGGTCTCTGATGCTCGTACTTAACTTGCTGACAATTCAGACACCGAGCTACATATGCAACTATATCCTTTTTAATTCTCCTCCACCAATAATGTTGCCGCAAATCTTGATACATTTTGGCAGTACCTGGATGAATAAAATACCTAGAACTGTGTGCTTCTTCAAGAATTAATTCACAAAGTCCATCCACATTAGGCACACAAATACGACCCTGCATTCGCAGAACCCCATCTTCCCCCACAACAACTTATTTATCATCACCGTGCCGCACCGTGTCCTTAAGGACAAGTAAGTAAGGATCATCATACTGCCTCTCTCTGATGCGCTCATATAAAGAAGACCGAGCGAATGTGCAAGCTAGAACCCGACTGGGTTCTGAAACATCTAACCTCACGAACTGATTAGCCAAAGTCTGAACATCTGCAGCTAATGGCCTCTCACCAACCGGAATATACGCAAGACTGACCATACTCACAACCTTTCTACTCAAAGCATAGACCACCACATTGGCCTTTCTGGGATGATAAAAATGGTGATATCATAGTCTTTCAACAACTCCATCCATCTTCTCTACCTAAAATTAAGATCCTTTTATTTGAACAGATACTGAAAACTACGATGATCAGTAAATACCTCACACGAGACACCATAGAGGTAATGCCTCCAAATCTTCAGCGCATGAACAATGGCTGCCAATTCTAAGTCATGAACATGATAATTCTTCTCGTGAACCTTCAACTGCCGCGACGCATATGTAATTACCTTGCCATCTTGCATTAATATTGCACCAAGCCCAATGTGATATGCATCACAATATACCATATACGATCCTGAACCTGTGGGTAATACCAACATTGGCACCGTAGTCAAAGCGGTCTTGAGCTTCTGAAAGCCCAACTCATATTCATCTGACCATCTGAATGGGACACCATTCTGGGTTAGTCTGGTCAATGTGCTTGATATAGATGAAAACCCTTCCACGAACCGACGATAATAACCTGCCAAACCCAGGAAGCTCCAGATCTATATAACTGAAGTAGGCCTAGGCCAATTCTGAACAGCCTCAATCTTCTTAGGATCCACCTTTATGCCTTCTGCCGATACAACATGTCCCAAAAAGGCAACTGAGTCTAACCAAAACTCACATTTTGAAAATTTGGCATATAACTGATTATTCTTCAAGGTGTGAAGCACACTTCGAAGATGCTGCTCATGTTCCTCTCGACTGCTATAGTAAATCAAGATATCATCAATGAATACAACCACAAAAGAATCCAAATAAGGCTTGAATACCCGATTCATCAAATCCATAAATGTTGCTGGGGCATTTGTCAACCCAAATGACATCACCATGAATTCGTAATGCCCATACCGAGTTCGAAAAGCTGTTTTAGGGATATCAGATGCCCTAATCTTCAACTGATGGTAACCAGACCTCAAACAGATCTTCGAAAATACCTTGTCACCCTGAAGCTGATCAAATAACTCATCAATTCTTGGCAGCGGATATTTATTTTGATAGTGGCCTTGTTTAACTTTCGATAGTCTATACATATCCGCATAGAGCCATCTTTCTTCTTTACAAATAATACTGGTGCACCCTAGGGCGAGACACTGGGCCTAATGAATCCCTGGTCAATCAAGTCTTGTAACTGTTCTTTCAATTCTTTCAACTCTTGCGGGGCCATACGGTATGGTGGAATAGAAATGGGCTGAGTGCCCGGAGCCAAATCAATACAGAAGTCAATATCTCTGTCGGGTGGCATCCCGGACAAATCTGCAGGAAATACTTCTAAAAATTCACGAACAACTGGTACTGAGTCTATAGAACGGACATCCGCACTGGGATCGCGAATATAAGCCAAATAGGCTAGACACCATTTCTCTACCACACGCCGAGCTTTCATATAAGAAATAACCCTGCTGGCAGAATGGCCAGGAGTTTCTTTCCACTCTAATCGAGGTGACCCCGGCATAGCTAGGGTCACTGTCTTGGCATGATAATCCAATATAACATGATAAGGAGACAGCCAATCCATACCCAAGATGACATCAAAATCTACCATATCAAGAAGTAGAAGATCCACACTAGTCTCAAGATTACTAATAGTAACCACACATGAATAATAGACATGATCTACTACAACAAAGTCTCCCACCAGTGTAGATACACACACAGAAGCACTCAGAGAATCACAAGGCACAACCAAATATGAAGCAAAATAGGAGGACACATAGGAATAAGTAGATCATGGATCAAATAGAACTGAAGCATCTCTATGGCAAATTGGAATAATACCTGTGATCACAGCATTAGATGACTCGGCCTCAGGCCTAGCTGGAAAAACATAAAATTGGGGCTGGGCCCCACCACTCTGAACTGCGTCTCTTGGACGACCTCTAACTGGCTGGCCTCCACCTCTAATGGTCTGACCTCCACCTCTAATGGCTGACCTCCACCTCTAATGACCTGACCCCTACCTCTAGCTGGCTGAGCAGGCGGTGAAGCAACCAGTGCCGATATGATGGCACAAGAATCTTGCCGAGACCTGTTACTCGCCAATCTAGGGCAATACCTGCTGATGTGGCCAATGTTTTCACACTCATAACACCCATCCTAATGCCATGGCTGCTGAAGCTGAAGCTGACCCAGATGGGCCGAATAACCACTGTAGTAACTCTGGAGTGGTGGTGCACTGATACGAGCTGAATGTGCACTGAATACTGGTTGCCCAGAGTAAGGCATAATAGAACTGTGACTCCCTGAAGCACCAGGAGATGCATGAAGTGCTAAATGAAATGGTCTGGGAGGATGACCCCTACCAAATTTACCCCTGCCTCCAGAAGAGGCACCACTGAATCCACCGAACTAATGAGGCCTCTTATCAGACCTCTTCCCTCTCTCCTGTGCAAGAACTATCTCGATCCTCCTGGCGGCATTAGTAGTCGCCTGAAAAGAAATCTCACTTCTGGTTTCCTTGGCTATCTGAAGTCTGATAGGGTGAGTGAGTCCCTCAATAAACCTCCTCACTCTCTCTCCCTCCGTAGGTAGTAAAAGGAGAGCATGACGGGTCAAATCCACAAAACGGGACTCATACTAAGTAATAGTCATATTGCCCTGCTGTAGACGCTCAAATTTCTTGCGGAATTCCTCTCTTAGTGTGATAGGGAGGAACTTCTCCAAAAATAGCTGAGAGAACTGCTCCCAGGTAAGTGCAGGTGATCCAACTGGTCGGGTCAACGTATAATCTCTCCACCACCTCTTGGCAGAACCCTTCATCTGAAAAACAGCAAAATCGACCCCATTGGTCTCAACTATACACATGTTCCGCAGCACCTCATGGCAGCGTTCAAGATAATCCGGTGGGTTTTTAGAAGGTGTACCACTAAAGTGAACTGAAAAGAGCTTGGTAAACTTATCCAGTCTCAATAAGGCCTCAAAAGACATGGCGGGCCTATCACCGATCTGTGCCGCAATAACTGGCTGAACTACCCCAACTGGCGGGGCTGCCTGAGCCTGATTCTGGGGAGCCATCTACTCCGGAGCGGGAGTAGTGGGAGTTTGTGCTCCTCCCCTAGCCTATGAGACGGCTGGTGCCATTGAAAATGTACCATTCTGGGCCACGCCCTCCATAAGACTTACCAAACGGACTAGAGCGTCCTGAAGTACTGGTGTGGCTATAAATCCTTCCGGGACCTGAACTGGTTCAACTGGTACATTCTGAACTGGAACCTACTCCTGAAGGTCCACCTGAGGTTCTACAACAGGTGCAGCTGCTCGAGCTCTGGACTGAGCTCTACCTCGGCCTCAGCCTCAGCCTCTAGCCTTGACCTCTACCCCTGGCCATAGTTGCCATCGGGGGTTCTGGTCCCTGTCCATCGGTAGAGGTATTACGTGTTCTCACCATCTGCGAGAGAACAAGAGTAGAATGGTTCAATTATCGATGATAGAATAAAATCGCACGACAAAATAAGAAAGAAGTGTTATTGTTCCTAAACTTCATAGCCTCTGAGAGATAAGTACAGACGTCTCTGTACCGATCCTTTAGACTCTACTAAGCTTGCTCGTGACTCGTGAGACCTATGTAACCT
The DNA here is from genome assembly GCF_000390325.3 of Nicotiana tomentosiformis. Classification (NCBI taxonomy): domain Eukaryota; kingdom Viridiplantae; phylum Streptophyta; class Magnoliopsida; order Solanales; family Solanaceae; genus Nicotiana; species Nicotiana tomentosiformis. The sequence continues at coordinate 44,071,036 of NC_090820.1, forward strand.
AGTGCTCTGATACCAACTGTCATGACCTGAAATTCCCACCTTCGGACCGTGATGGCGCCTAATATTTCACTTGCTAGGCAAGCCAACGTTAGAATAATATTACCCAATTTTTAAACAATTTTTAAATTATTAATAATTAAGGAAACAAATGCGGAAGCAAAGTTTCAAATATAGTGAATAATTCATAAAAATAACGGTGTCTAAATACCATCCCAGAATTGGTGTCATAAGTGCACGAGCTTCTAGAATAATTATAAATAAAGGTTTGAATAAAATAAAGCTGTCTCGAAATAAACACACAGCTAAAGTAAAATAGATGGGGACTTCAGAACTGCGGACGCCATCCAGTTATACCTCAAGTCTCCTCTAGTAACTGAAGTCCGAGCAAGTCTATGGTACGCTGCTGAGACCAACTCCGAAATCTGCACAAGAAGTGAAGAGTGTAGTATCAGTATAACCGACCCCATATATTGGTAAGTGCTGAGCCTAACCTCGATGAAGTAGTGACGAGGCTAAGGGGATTCACTTACATTAACCTATACGCAATATTAATAATAACAACAAATAATAGAAATAAATCAGATAACTCTTTTATAATAATTGAAGCCAACTCAGCAGTCATAATCCATTATTATTTTAATCAATTCTGTTGCAGCGTGCAACTCGCTCTCACAATATATTCACATTCAATTATGTTGCAGCGTGCAACCCGCTCTCACAATATATTCCTTTTAATCAAGTCTGTCATATATTTATTTCAATCAAGTATATATATATATATAGAGACTTTTAAATAATATATATATATATATATATATATATATAGAGAGAGAGAGAGAGAGACGTTTAAATAAGTCTGTTGCGGCGTGCAATCCGATCCCCTAATATTGACTTTTAAATAAGTCTACTGCAGCGTGCAATCCGATCCCCCAATATTGACTTTTAATAAGTCTGTTGCGGCATGCAACCCGATCCTCCAATATTGACTTTTAATAAGTCTGTTGCGGCGTGCAACCCGATCCTCCAATATATCCATTTCAATCAATTCATATAGAAGAAATTTCCCCAATAAATGCAACAATTAATATAAAATTATAAGACAACAAGCATACAATAATTATGATTTAATTATGAAACAAACAATGACAAATAGCAAATTATTATAGAAATCACGGAGAAAATAAGCAGTTTAACATTTAATATGCTATATGTCAAATAACAATTAAAACACATAATTCAAATAGCATGTGACAATTAATGCAGGAATTCAAAAATTAATATTTGACAAAGAATAAGAGAGAAATAATTATTATAATAATTAATTTATGATTAAAAATAATTTATGATTTTTCAAGTAAGCAGGCAAACAATTAATTTGATGACGTATAGACACTCGTCACCTCTCCTATACGTCGTTCACATGCAATTCACATAACAAATAATTTAAGGGTTCTATTTCCTCAAGTCAAGGTTAACCCTAACTAAGCCTGTCAAGTGGGCCGGTCCAGGCCCGGTACCGGCCCAGGACCGCGGGCCAGACGGGCCAAACGGCTAAACGGGCTAGGACCGTTTGGTCCGGTTTTAGTGGGCCTGGTCCGGTCTCGTGGGCCGGTCCTATGATTTGGCCCGCCAGGCCCGAGACCGCTTGGCCCGCCAGGGCCCGGGGACCGGACCGGGACCGGCCCGGTCCCCTTAGAGGGCCTAGCGGGCCCAACAGCTTATTTTGTTTTTTTTTTTTTTTTTTTAAACGTTTGACTGTAAAAAATAGCCGTTGGCTATTTATGAAATAGCCATTTAACCCCTCAACTTTGTTTTAATCCCAAACTTTTTATAATTACACTTTTCCTATTTTCAACTTGTATTTTGGCACATCTTGATTAGCTTCTTTTTCTTCTCAATGGTGGTATTAGCACCTTGTTGTGCTCATTCCATAGGGGGAGGAAGACTAAGAAAGATATTGCCATGATTTTTAATGCTATAATAAAAATATAACGCATTGATTTGAATATCTCTTAAAATATACTATATATACATAGTATACTAGATATAGTATACATATAGTATACATAGTATACTAGATATAGTATACATATATACATAGTATACATATAGTATAGTATAGTATAGTATACATATATATATATATATATAAGCTTATATTTATACTATACTATAGTCTATACTATATATACATCTCATAAGATATATAAACTATATTCGATATACTATATATACATCTTAAGATATACTATATATACTATACTATATATACATATTAAGACCTACTATACTATATATACATATTAAGATCTACTATATATACTATACTACATATACATCTTAAAATATACTATATATACATAGTATAATAGATATAGTAGATATACATGTATATAAAGTATATCTTAAACTATACATATAGTATAGTATACATATATATATATATATATATATATATATATATAAGCTTATATTTATACTATACTATAGTATGTACTATATATACATCTAATAAGATATATAAACTATATTCGATATACTATATATACATCTTAAGATATACTATACTATATATACATATTAAGATCTACTATACTATATATACATATTAAGATATACTATATATACTATACTACATATACATCTTAAGATGTACTATATATACATAGTATACTACATATACTAGATATATATAGTAGATATACATGTAAATAAAGTATAACTTAAACTATACATATAGTATAGTATACATACATACAAACATATATATATATATATATATATATATATATATATAAGCTTATATTTATACTATACTATAGTATATACTATATATACATCTAATAAGATATATAAACTATATTCGATATACTATATATACATCTTAAGATATACTATATATACTATACTATATATACATCTTAAGATATACTATATATACTATACTACATATACATCTTAAAATATACTATATATACATAGTATACTAGATATATATAATAGATATACATGTATATATATATATATATATACTATACTATAGTATATACTATATATACATATCATAAGATATATAAACTATATTCGATATACTATATATACATCTTAAGATATACTATACTATATATACATCTTAAGATATACTATATATACTATACTATATATACATAGTATACTAGATATACTAGATATATATAGTAGATATACATGTATATAAAGTATATCTTAAACTATACATATAGTATAGTATACATATATATATATATAAGCTTATATTTATACTATACTATAGTATATACTATATATACATCTAATAAGATATATAAACTATATTCGATATACTATATATACATCTTAAGATATACTATATATACTATACTATATATACATCTTAAGATATATTATATATACTATACTATATATACATCTTAAGATATACTATATATATTATACTACATATACATCTTAAAATATACTATATATACATAGTATACATATTATACATACAGTATACATAGTATATGTATATATATTATAGTATAGTATACATATAAGCTTATATTTATACTATATATACATCTCATAAGATATATAAACTATATTCGATATACTATATATACATCTTAAGATATACTATATATACTATACTATATATACATATTAATATCTACTATACTATATATACATATTAAGATCTACTATACTATATATACATATTAAGATATACTATATATACTATACTACATATACATCTTAAAATATACTATATATACATAGTATACTAGATATAGTAGATATACATGTATATAAAGTATATCTTAAACTAGATATACTATACTATATATACTATACTATATATACATCTTAAGATATATTATATATACTATACTATATATACATCTTAAGATATACTATATATATTATACTACATATACATCTTAAAATATACTATATATACATAGTATACATATTATACATACAGTATACATAGTATACTAGATATAGTATACATATATACATAGTATACATATAGTATAGTATAGTATACATACATATATATATATATATATATAAGCTTATATTTATACTATACTATAGTCTATACTATATATACATCTCATAAGATATATAAACTATATTCAATATACTATATATACATCTTAAGATATACTATATATACTATACTATATATACATTTTAATATCTACTATACTATATATACATATTAAGATCTACTATACTATATATACATATTAAGATCTACTATACTATATATACATATTAAGATGTACTATATATACTATACTACATATACATCTTAAAATATACTATATATACATAGTATACTAGATATATATAATAGATATACATGTATATATAGTATATCTTAAGATGTACATATAGTATAATATAGTATAGTATACACACACATATATATAAGCTTATATTTATACTATACTATATATACATCTCATAAGATATATAAACTATATTCGATATACTATATATACATATTAAGATATATATATATATATACTATACTATATATACTATACTACATATACATCTTAAGATATACTATATATACATAGTATACTAGATATATATAGTAGATATATATTAAGATATACTATATATACATCTTACTATATATATATATATATATATATATATAGCTTATATATCTTAAGATGTATATATATATATTAAGATCTACTATACTATACTATATATATATAGTATATCTTAAGATGTATATATAGTATATTTTAAGATGTATACTATGTGTGTATATATATATTTTAAGATGTATATATAGTATATAAATCGAATATAGCTTATATATCTTTATTACTATTTTTTTCTCTAACTTCTATAAAAAAAAATAATTAAAAATAGAAAATTTCTGTTGGGCCCGTTTAGGCCCGGGACCGGACCGGGACCGGCCCACTAAACACAGGCCCGTTAGTTTATGGTCCCGGTCCCGGGCCGGTTACAGCAATAAGCCCGCGAGGCCCAGGACCGTTTAGGACCGGACCGTATAGGACCGGCCCACTTAGAGCCGGCCCACTTAGGACCGGGCCCGCGAAGCCCACTTAGGACCGGGCCCGACCCACTTGCCACCCCTAACCCTAACACTTACCTCGTTTTGCAAATTCCAATCAATTATTGAACCACAACTTTTCCTTTTAAATTTGCCTCCGAAAGCTTCAAATCTATTCACAAACAATTCAATATATTCAATACTAATCATAGGAATTAATTCTATATGAATTTACATATTTTTCGGATAAAAATCCGAAATTCATTAAAATATTCGACAATGGGACCCACATCTCAAATTCCGGAAAAACTAGCGAAATTCGAACACCCGTTCCGATACGCGTTCAACCATACAAAAGTTGTCTAATTCCGATATCAAATGGACCTTCAAATCTTAATTTTTTGTTTTTCGAAAGTTTTACAAAAATTTCAATTTCTTCCATCTAAATCCAAAATAAATGATGAATATAGACATAGATTTGTGAAATATAATCACTTTTGGTTATAGAATACTTACCCAATTCAAAGTCGTGAAAACACCTTTGGAATCGCCAAAATCCGAGACTTAAAACTAAAAAATGAGCAAAAATGACTAAGACCCGATTTTATGTATTCTGCTGAGCATTTTCGCATCTGCGGGCTATATTTTTGCACCTGTGGTCTCGCATTTGCGATACAAAGCTCGCATTTGTGGAACAGGGAAACTTGACCAGTGGTCGCATCTGCGCCCAAAAATGTCGCACCTGCAACATCGCAGAAGCGCACAAGTGACCGTAGAAGCAGTCGTCCTCACAGAAGCGGCTTGTCCATTGTGGATGCGGTTTCGCACCTGCGCACGTTTCTCCGCAGAAGCGGAGCTCGGCAAGGTTGTCCAATGTCGCAGAAGCGACTGGTATTCCGCAGGAGCGACCACGCATCTGCGCAAAAATGTCGCAGGTGCGACACACCAGAACCAACACTGGGCAACAGGTTCCAATTGCTCTGTGGCTCGTCCGAAACTCATCCGAGCCACTCGGGACCTCGTCCGAATATTCCAACAAGTCAAAAAACATAATATGGACTTACTCAGAGTTTCAATTCACATCAAACAATATCAAAATTATATTTCACACCTCGATTCGAACATTGAGTTTTAAACTTTTCCATTTGCAAATCTTGTGCCAAAACATATTAAATGAATACGGAATGACTTCAAATTTGGCACACAAGTCATAAATGACATAACGGAGCTGTTCAAATTTCCAGAATCGGATTCCGGTTCCGATATAAAAAAGTCAACCCCGTGATCAAATTTGGAAATCTTTAGCCTTTAAATTACTAGTTTCCGTTAAATGGTCATAACTTGAGCTAGGGACCTCCAAATTAAATTCTGGGCATACACCCAAGTCCCAAATCACGATACAGAGCTACTAAAACCGTTAAAATACTGATCCGGGTCCATTTTCTCAAAATGTTAACCAAAGTCAACTTAATTAAGTTTTAAGGCTCTATTTCACATTCTAATCCATTTTTTACGTGAAAACTTTCCGAAAAATTATACGGACTGCGCACGCACGTCGAGGAATGATAAATGGTGATTTTTGAGGTTTTAGAACATATAATTACTTATTAAATTTAAAGATGACATTTTGGGTCATCACAATTCTCCAGCATTATCAAGGCTAATAGACTTTATAGGTTTATCTAGGAATTGCGCCCTTAATCGAATTATTTAGGCTAGTAGTTTTGCAAATGCCAGGTTGCGAGATAATAGTAGGCACACATGAGACCATCTTGAAGATGCATCTATTAGGACCATAAAATATCTAAACAACTCACTTGGTGGATAAATAGGTCCACATATATCCCCATGTATATGCTCTAAAAAGGCAGGGGATCCAATGCCAACCTTCATTGGTGATGGTCTAGTGATCATTTTTTCTTGATAACAAGCATCACAAGAAAATTCATCATTTGTAAGAATCTTCAGGTTCTTTAATGGATGCCCCACTCAAATTTTCAGTAATTCGTCTCATCATTATTGATTCGGATGGCCCAAACGGCCATGCCAAAGCACAAAAGTATTTGAATCAGTAAAATTCTGGTTTACGATAGAGTGTGCTTCAACTATACTAACCTTTGAATAGTATAAGCCAAAAGATAAAGTTGGTAACTTTTCTACAATGCACTTCTGGCCAGAAACACTATTTGTAATACAAAGATATTCCATATTCATTTCATCTATCATCTCAACATGATATCCATTTCGGCGGATATCTATAAAACTCAACATGTTTCTTCGGGACTTGGAGGAGAATAATGCATTGTCTACTATAAGTTTTGTTCCCTTAGACAGAAATATAGTTGCTCTTACAGAGCCTTCAATTAAACTTATATTACCAGAAATTGTTGAAATATTTGCTTTTTCCTTGTGCAAATAAAAAAAAGTATTTTTGATCTTTGAATTTGGCATGATTTGTTCCACTATCAATTACACAAATATCTTCATGATTAGTCTTTGATCCAAACATAATTTGAGGATTATCCATATTCTTCAAAATAACATAAACAAAATAAATATGATAGTAAACATCATTATCAAAGCATAACTTTTATTTATGTACAACAATTACATAACCATATTATCTACTACAAACAATAAAAATTAAAATATTTATATTTCTATAGATTCATCACCGATCACATGACTTGTTTCTCCTTCTGGGAGTGCAAAGTAATCAACTACATCCATATGCATGAAGTCTAAATTATCTTCAGAAATAAAGTTTGCTTCAGCATTTTTCTCTGTCTTCTTCAGGGAGGCTTGATACAGCTCAACCAGGTGCTTTGGCATATGACATATACGTGGCCATTGCCCTTTTCTTCCATATCTATAACATGTATTTTTTGCCTTTGTTGCTTGCATCGCTTCATGCTTTTGTTCCTTCCTTTTTCACTGCTGGTGGTGAGAAGGGTTCTTTGGTGCATTATTATTACCATGATTAGAGTTTCTACCCCGACCATGGCCATGACCACGACTGGGGCCACGACCTCTTCCACGCTTCGCTTGGTGGAAGTTCGTCTTATTCACTTAAGGGAATGGACAAGAACCAGTTGGTCGGCTTTCATGGTTTTTCATTAATATCCCATTATGTTGCTCGGCTACAAGAAGATGTGAGATAAGTTCAGAATACTTTTTGAATCCCATCTCTCGATATTGCTGCTGCAGGCGCATATTCGAGGCATGAAAAGTGGTGAAAGTTTTCTCCAACATATCATGATCAGTAATATTATCACCACATAATTTTAATTGGAAAATAATTCTGAACATAGTAGAATTATACTCACTGATAGATTTAAAATCTTGTATCCTTAAATGAGTCCAATCATATATTGCCTGTGAAAGAACGACCATCTTCAGGTGATCATATCTATCTTTTAAATTATTCCACAATATGACTGGATCTTTAACAGTAAGATATTCCATTTTCAGGCCCTCATCAAGGTGATGTCGTAGCAATATCATTGCTTTGGCACGGTCTTGGTTAGATGCCTGATTTTTGTCCTTGATGGTGTCTGCCAGACTCATCGCATCAAGATGAATTTCGGCATCGAGCACCCAAGACATGTAGCTTTTGCCTGATATATCCAGGGTTACAAATTCAAGTTTAGAAAGATTTGACATTATTTAGAAAAAGAAAGTTCGTACCTCTGATACTTTCAAAGTATTTGCTCAAGATGGCATAGTCCCGTGCTGATAACATGTTATAAAATTAATACTGTAAAGTAAAGACAAGCATAGAGAGAAACTAATATATTATTCAACTTAAAACTAATGTACATAATGAACTGAAAACTCCTCTATTTATAGAAGAAAGGAAGCTGATGTGTAAGATGCTACTTCAAGCTGCTACTGTTCCAGATATAGATAATCTTCTATTGGGGGTAATGTTTATCCATAATGGAGTACCAAAATGATAAGCTTCTTGAGGAGGCTTATTTCCAATAGAGTACTAAATAAATAAACATATTTACGACGTAGTCTCATATGGATAAGCTTCTTCAGGAAGCTTATTTATAGCGGAGTACTAAATGAACATCCATAATATAATATATTTATAACATATATCATATAAATTTTCAGTTATTTTACTTCATATTTTTCCCGTTTTAATTTATTTGAACCTATTTTCTCTTTAGTCCGTACAAAAAACTCTTTCCATATTTGAAAATAATTTACCTTTATACAATGATTTATAACCACACAAAATAGATGTGCCTTATTTTACGCCACAAGTTCAAAAGTCTTCTTTTTTTTCTTATACTCCGTACCTAGTCAAATAGATTCACATAAATTAAACCAGAGGAAGTAAAACTAAGATTAGAGTTTTCAAAATCATACTAATCATCTCGGTTTCTTTTCACTATGAATATTATTTGGTTAATTTTTATTTTTTTTAAAACATCATGTAAGAATCGTAATAGAAGTTAGAACATGATAACATGCGTACTTGCATAGAACTTTGGTAAAACTTGTATTTTTACTGTTGAAAATATGACGAATTAGGGGAACATAAGAGATGACAAAGAATAGATCCATCCCGCTATTCTATAGAGTATAAAATAAATTAAGCAAAGATAAGAGAATTATAAATCTCAAGAGTAAAAAGATATTAATTAAATTGGGACTCGAATGGAGTCTATTAGAAGACTAAGCATCCAACAAGAGAAACCTAAACATACGAGAGGAAAAACATTCAATACCTTATAACTTGCTATTCAATACTTGTGAACATGAAGTTGGAATCACTAGTAATTGTGGATCAGCATACCACGGTAAATATGTACTTGGGCCTTGTATACACCACCCGTCAGACCAAGGAATTGGCTTTAGCTGAGTTCCCAAGTTAGGGAGTACAGGTCCAAGGTATTTTTTTTAGTATGACAATAAGTCCTTTAGCTTGTCTGGTTAACCGAACCGCCTATACAAAGATGAAATAATTAACTTTGATTTTGTCTAGTTAACCGGACCACCTATTCGAATATGAAATAATTAACTTTGATTTCTTTTCTAATGGCAGGCCCGCTAGAACTAAAATAGTTAGGTTTGGGAGATGCGGCTTTAGGTGTTACTTAGCTGTTAACTTGCAGCTGTTTTCATAATCTCAAGACTAAAGAAAAAAAATTAATGCTTTATTATTTTTAAACATAATGTACATGATATATTTTTCATATATAAATTTATCGGTATGGTTCAATAGTTTTTCAATTTAGTATTATAAAATTAAAAATGTATCATATTATTCGATAATAAAAGAAACCTAATAATCTCTTATGTACGACTCAATTTGATCGATTTAATCATTTTTTAAAGATCCATTAGCACTATTACTTTTCAGGGTGAATTTCTCTTTTGTTTACTCATAAAACGGTACAGTTGAATTTATACGTAGTTTCTAGAAAAGTGAATTAATTTGATCCTGGAATAATACAATAATCGAAGAAATATATAATACTTAGCCTTAGAGTGTAGGTGAAATAGCAAAGGCGGTGATTCCGTGAACACGGTTTCCGAACACAGCGATGATGAGATTAAAAAGCAATAAGTAAAATTATATAAAGCTTTGTATAGAATAGAGTGTAATTTTATCCAAGAAATTCGTGTCCTTTACAATGGTAACTGAGCTCACTATTTATAGCTATGTCTAGGGAAAAAGGTCCTAGGATCGTGCCCTCCTTTATTGTCAATTATGAAGGTCATTGATGAAGATGTAATAGTCAACATAAATGCCAAATTCTCTGTAACGGACCGTCGCTCTTAATGCTGCAGAATATTCCTTAATAAATGCTACCGAGCGCAGAGTATTTAATACACCTTTATGAACGTTATCCTTTCCGGTGACAAGCAGAGTGGTTGCGCTCGGTCCTTAGCCATCCCATCTTGGATTACACATGTCCTCCTTTTAGTCAGCCACGTGTCATATCATATTTTACCCTATATAGATAGTTTCCTTGATTTTCGGTGACATAACTTTGTGTTATCGAGAAATTGGTAGAAACACCGTTTTTGGCGGGCATTACTATAACTCCGTCTGAAGTTCTCTGACGGTTGATTAGATGCACATATCTTCGCATTTAATGCCCCGAACATGCGTCATCCCATGATTCAGTACAGCTTTTGCCGAGTATCGAGGTAATAATGGACATGAATTTAGCCGCCAAAATTTTACTTATACGCAATTTTCTTTTCCTTTGCGTTTCACAATTGCTTGAGCTTCTGATTTGCATCCTTGGTTTCCACCCTTTTTCTAATTTTCTTCAAACACAAATTTTTTTCCTTATTCTTTTCCAATGGCTTCTTCCTCTAAGCGCGCTGGTTCTACGAATAGTAAGAACAAAATCGAGGATTCCATTCCTCCAATAGTGGGTTCCATCATCCCAAAAAGGCTTAGTACTTCGAAGGATTTTGAAGAGAATTTTCCTACTGCTAACCCTCGTACATGGGTTGTTAGCAGGTACCCTTCTTCCATTCGTCCATCAAATATTCCTGCTATGAAGGAGGATTACCGCTACAATGAGTTGGAAATTATTGCTCCTAATCTAGCGGAGAGAGTGACCCTTCCCAAGGAAGGTTTTACATACGTTTTCACGTATCTCTTTACTTTGGGTGCGTTTTCTTTGAGATGAGAGCTTGATTCTGTGATTGCAGAATATTGCCTTCGCTACCAGGTGCGTTTGGCACATGTAAGTCCTTCAGTGTGGAGGACGATCACCTTCCTACGACGTTTGTGCCAAGAAATTGGAGAGGAACTAACCCTAGCTCATATGATGAATCTCTATTCCCTCAAAATCTTCCGCGGGGGAATGATAAACCTTTGCAAGCGTGGCCACCATGCTTTGTTGTCTAGCATGGATAATGACAATGACCATGGGTGGATGGAATGGTTCGTTGCAGTTGCCACCAACGACATCATTCCGACAACAGCTTCATCCTTTCTTGTTGCTTGGAACCGCACTTGTAAGTTCCTTGTATAATACTCCATTTACTATATATTCTTCTATGGCAGTATCTTCACCCTTCGCATGTTTCAGCAACTCGATGGATCCCACTGGTGGTGGAAGGCTTGAACCAGTGGTTTCAGAAGATCTTGGATGTCACAACGCCCGAAACTCGTTCGTGGAAAGAACTGGCCCTTAAATATGGGTGGAAGGCCAAAAATCATGATAACTTTAATTTACCTTGTTTCCATTTTTGTATATGAAGAACCTGGTTGAAATCTTCTGACTTGTTCGCAGAATTAGGTCTACCTGCGAGCTCTGTTGCTTTCCCCAAGGAGGACATTCTGGCTGATCCTGCTGATGCAGCGAGGCTGCTTCAGGAAGAACTTACTCGTACATATATCTTCGGGCCTATTTCGGGTGCAAATACTTCTTTACGGAGTCCCTAGTCGGAGGATAAACAAACAAAGAGAAGACGTTCCTTTGAGGACGGGGAAAAGAATAAAAGAGCAAAGATTGATGCCCCCGAGTCATCTCTGGTGGCGATGATGACCGGTCCTCCTTCTGATCCAGTCATAGATATTGTGATGATCAACGATGATGAAGAAGCTAGTGATGAGGGAGCTTATTTACATACAAGGTGACGATCCTCATCATCTCAACATGATGCTCAACCTGTTGAGATAGTTGCACCAACTGAAGACGGCGTCTCAGCACTTTAGGGAGAATCTGATTTAGTAGAATATGCCAACTCCCGCTTCCGGGCCTCAACTACTGCAACCGGTGCTGTGAGGCTGAGTACCGGGTCCTTGCCATCTTTGGTTGGCGAGCATCAAACAACCAGCACGACATTAGATGCAACTGCTTCTCACTATTCAAACTCCATTAGCTTCATCTCCACTTCATCAACACCAGCAACTGCTAGATCATTCTTATCTTCGTCCACTCTTCCACCAGCGGTCGCTACACCTCCCCCATCGGCCGCACCTAACCATAAAGAAAGTGTTCCTCCTCCACAGTCCCTAGTTTATGGGAATTTGGGCAAAATTATGTTGCTCCTTCTAAAGATCCACAAAGGAGGAGGAACATTACTCTTTCGGTCTCTACCCGGTGCAACCTACTATCACGGCCGGTGGAGCTTGCTAATTACCTGAAGTCTTTGGCTTCAAAAAAAGATTGAGAAAAAAATTCAGACACTCTCGGGAGAGTGTTTATTGAACAATTCTATGCATAACACCGTGGCGGTACGTTCCTTCCTTCCCCTATAATCTCTTCTACTTTTAAACGAATGTATTTTAAGTTTTACCTCTTCTTATTTTATAGGCCAACTTTCTTTCTTCTGAGGGCCTTCAAAGGTTGATTCATGAGAAGGAAGAACTCACTTCTAAACAAGATCATGTTTTGACGGAACGGGACCAAACATTGTTTTGGAGGCTCGTTTGCAGCAAAGCGAGCAAGAAGTGGTAATCCTTAGCCAAGAAATTGGGCCGCTGAGGGTTAGATTTGATGAGGCCAATGCGAAATGGGCAGAAGTCCAGAACGTTTTTCTTGCTGCAACCGACCGTGAGGCTGCCTCCGTTGAAAGAGTGATTAACTTGGAAGCAGCCTTGAAATCCAAAAGTGAAGATCTTGCTGATATGGAGGCGAAACATGCCCAGCTAGAAGCGAAGTACAGGAAAACTATCGAGCATAATAGGATTTTTAGTTCAACTGTCTGCGAGCTCGACTTCAGCCTCAAATCTGCTAGATCCGCCTGGGAAAACCTTTCTGCCGAGGTTACTCAACTCAAAGAAGAACTTAAGCACCGAGTGGCTTCCCTCATTTTTGAAAAACCTTATTACATGTATATCATGAGGAGAAAAACCTTGGAAGAGGCCAAAACTAGTATCATTGATGTTGATGCCGAAATTATTAAGGCCCGAGAGCTTGAGTTGGCTGCAAAAAATGGACTCCCGGCCCAGTCTGATGCTCCAAGTTCTTCTAATTCCAGTTCCAAGTTTTCAAAAATTGAAGAAGGATCGGTAGGCGATGAGGCCGAAAACCAAACTGGGAAAATATTGAGCCATCGGTGGAACCACCTACTTCTCCCGAGGATGCAGATACTTCTCTTCCTCTTGGTCCCGAAGGCACTGAAGTTTAGCTTTTCCTTTCTTTTCCCATTTTGTACTTTTGTCGTTTTGGCACATCCTTGTAAATTAAGACATATTGTTTTGCTCAAGTATCGTTTGAGTTTCACTTTCGTTTGAATATTTATGTAAGTCTTTAACTTTTGCATTTTCTTGAGCATTCTACACATGTTGTTCTTCTCGCGTTTTACTATGTGTAGTCTCGGATGCTTTTTCTTCGAAGCATTTTGGTTCCGAGTATTATCCCTTTTACGTGAGGGGTTCGTTGCGCAAGTTTTCTTTTTCGGTCCTTTTCATATGCGGCTTCGGGTGTATTTTTCTCTGATGGCATTTTAGATTCCGGGCATTGATTCTTCCGCAACAAACCCTTTAACGTGAGGGTTTTTATGAGATAGGGCCTATTATGTTTACGGTGCTCTTGAAGAGGACGTATCTTGTTCATTACGACACTAACATTTGAAGTACTTGTTTAACTTTCAAATGACAAAGTTAGCTCATTGTCCAGACAAGAAACAAGATAAAAGCAAAAGGATTTAATTTTATTCCTTCTATTTTCAGAAATTACATAAGCATTTTACTATGCAGAAAAGAATATGCAATTACTGGTGGCTATCTTGTACAACTTGTTTCTATGGGGCTAGCTGTACAATCCCTGGTCCCGATGATGCATTTTGTTTTCGGGTTTTTGTTCCCGATTGACGTGCCAGTCATTGTTGCCTTCCCTATATTGTTCCCCCCGGTGTTCGAATGCAAAGAATACAAATTTGAACACTAGAAGTCTTGTACTTCAGAGGTTCCACCAATGAATTGCTAGGTAATCCTTCACTCGGCAACATACCTTACTTCCCCTTAGGAATCCATGCTATCGAGCGAAATAATACCTAACAGTCATCTGTGGTTTGTGCTCGTGAACTGTTGGGTAACCCCTGTTCGGTAGCAAACTTGACTTCATAGTGGGAATTTGCTATCAAACCAAAGATGTGTCCCCGAGTGGAAGCTTGTCCGCTCGCCTTGCTATCAAAGGTCTTATTGTTGTTGTCTTCGTAGTATGCTTTCTATTGCCGCCTCATTAAAAACTTGCTAGAAAGACCCAATTGGGACAAAAACTAAACAAAGGAAAAAAACGTGCAGCACATACTTTCCGTTTGACCGTTGTTCATCAGCAATAATATCTTTTGAGGTGTGCCACGTTCCAGTCGCTGGACAATTTTTCTCTATTCTGGTTCTCCAATTCGTATAAACATTTCCCGGTGATAGCCGAAATACGGTAGGAACCTTCCCATGTTAGACCTAGCTTACCTGCATTGAGATCCCGTGTATTTTGGATTACTTTTCTTAGAACCAAGTCTTCTTTTTTGAAAAAAAGAAAGTTGGCTATTTGATTGTAATATCGCTCCATCATCTACTTTTGAGCTGCCATTCTTACATGCGCCAAGTCCCTGTGTCCTTCGAACAGTTCCGAGTTGATTAACATTGCTTCATTGTTTGATTCTTTATTTGTCTGAGAATATATCAAAGTGGATTCGCCCACTTCAGCCAGGATTAGGGCTTCAGCACCGTACACGAGAGAAAAAGGAGTTTCTCCTGTACTTGATTTGGCCGTTGTTCGGTAGGCCCATAGAACTCCGTGTAACTCTTCAGGCCATTTTCCGTTTGCCACTTTCAACCTTTTCTTGAGCTTTTGAATGATCACTTTTTTTTGTTGACTCCGCTTGACCATTTGCTCTTGGATGATAAGGCGAATATGTGATTCTCTTTATTTTCAAAATCTTCGAGGAACTTTGTAACTTTTGCACCGATAAACTGTGGCCCATTATTGCATACTATCTCTTCTGGTATTCCGAACCAGCAAATAATATTTTCCCATAGAAAGTCGACCACTTCGCGTTCTCCAACCTTCTTATAGGAACCTGCATCCACCCATTTAAAAAAATAATCAATCAAAATTAAAAGAAACTTTACCTTTCCGGGAGCCGGTGGCAGTGGTTCAAAGATGTTCATCCCCCATTTCATGAACGACCATAGGGATAAAACCGAATGTAAGGGTTCTGCCGGTTGATGTACTAGTAATGCGTGGCGTTGGCACTTACCACATTTTTGTACGAAATCTTTGGCGTCTTGCTCCATGTGAGGCCAGTAATATCCTGCCCGTACCAATTTCACCACCAAAGAATCTGCACCTGAGTGATTTTCGCCTATCCCTTCGTGGATTTCTCTCATGACATAATTGCCTTCTGATGCTCCTAAGCACCAGGCCAGCGGGCCTTGGAAAGACTTTCTATACAATTGATCTTTCTTGAAGCTATAACGTGCAATTTTGGTGTGTAATGCCCGTGATGCTTTGGGATCATCGAGCAACTTTCCGTGCTCGAGGTAATCGATTATTTCATTTCTTCAGTCCCAAACTAGACTAGCCAAATTTACCTTATAATAACCACTCCCGGAATCATGCCAAAAGGGCACCGACCTTTACCACGTACTATTGCATACGTTCTTCTTTGGTATCAAAGATCCCGTAGACCTGGTTTACCACCAGCTGTGAGTCACATTTGATTTTGATAACCTCGGAATCAAGTCCTCGGGCCAATTCGAGCCCCACAATCAAAGCTTCATACTCTGCTTCATTATTAGTTAAAGGGATCGTTCTGATGGCTTGTCTTAAGGTTTCTCCCGAAGGTGTGATTAAAACTATTCCGATTCTAGACCCTTTAACGTTCAAGGCTCCGTTCGGAAATAAGGTACAAACCCCTGATGTCGATTCTGACACCATTACTGCCTCCTTGGTTGCTAGAGGTAGCAGTCCCGGACTAAAATCGGCCACGAAGTCAGCCAAGACTTGTGGCTTAATCGTAGTTCTTGGTTTATATTCTATGTCAAATTCACTCATTTCGACGGACAATTTGGCCAATCTGCCCAAGAGCTCGGGTTTATGAAGGATGTTCCGCAAATGGAAAGTAGTCACCACAACTATTGGGTGGCATTGAAATTAGGGCCTCAGCTTTTGAGCGGCAACTACGAGACCTAAAGCCAGTTTTTCCAAATGTGGGTAGCGAGTTTCTGCTCCCGTTACATTTTTGCAAACATAATAAATGGGAAATTGCGTACCTTTGTCCTCCTGGACCAAAACTGCACTTATCACAACTTTTGAAATCGCGAGACAAACTAGCAATATTTTGCCTTCTTTTGGTTTTGAAAGCAATAGAGGGCTTGATAAGTACTTCTTCAGGTCCCTCAGAGCCTGTTGGCACTCCGGTGTCCATTCGAAATTATTCTTCTTTTTAAGTAATGAGAAGAAGCGATGATATTTTTTCGACGATCGGGAAATGAACCTGCTCAAGGATGTTAATCTTCCTGTGAGTCTTTGGACTTCTTTTATGTTTGACATTGATCCGAGATATCCTCTATGGCCTTGAATTTGTCGGGGTTTTACTCAATTCCCCTCCGCGAGAGCAAAAATCCTAGAAACTTACGAGAACTGAACCCAAACGCACATTTCTCGAGATTAAGTTTCATGTTATGCTTCCTCAGGACGTCAAATGTTTCTTGCAGATGCTTAAGATGGTCACATATATTCAAATACTTAACAAGCATATCGTCTATATAAACCTCAATAGTGTTTCCTATTTGTTTTCCAAACATCTTATTTACGAGCCGTTGATAAGTGGCTCCAGCGTTTTTCAACCCGAAAGGGCATTACATTGTAGCAATATGTACAAAAATTTGTTATAAATAAAGTTTTTTCTTGATCTTCCGGGTTCATCTTGATTTGGTTGTACGAGGAATAAGGATGGAGGAAACTCATCAACTCGTGCCCAGCCATGGCATCAATCATTTGATCGATATTTGGCAGACGAAACGAATCTTTCGAGCACACCTTATTAAGATCTTTATAGTATACACACATATGAAATTTATTGTTCTTCTTAGGAACTACTAATACATTGGCTATCCAATATGGATATCTTACCTCTCTGATAGAACCGATTTTAAGCAAGCGGGTTACCTTTTCTTTGACGAATTTATTCCAGACCTCGGTAATAGGGTGCTTCTTCTGTCGTACCGGTAGTACGTTAGGATCCAAACTCAACTTGTGCACGGATATCTCCATCGGGATACCTGTCATATCATCGTGCGACCATGCAAAACAATCAACGTTAATTTTAAGGAATTCAATCAAACCAGACCTGAGCTCGAGGTGCAGTCATGTCCCCAAGTGAAATTTTCTTTCTAAGAATTCTTCGAACAATGCCACTTGCTCTAGTTCCTCTGTTGTGGATTTTGTTGCGTCCGTCTCTTCCTGAACTTGGAAATATCTCAGCACCTGATATTGTTCTGACAACTCTGCCCCTGGAATAACCTCTTCTAACTCGGGAGTAGGCACCGATTTTGTATTGCCAGAATAATGCTTCCGGTGAGTTTAGCTTGTTCCAATACTCTCCATTGTATGATATTATTCTAACTTCCTGGATCCACTAGAACACGCTTAATTTTAAAATCTAACACATTTAAAAAAATTACCAGTGCGTCGTTGTGTGATAACAACAATCTGTCTGCGTCTTCCTCCGTGAAAGTGATATCGTCCTTTCGGAGTCTTTTACTGTGAGTTATCGATACTTTAGTCTTCTTTGCCGCCGAAAAGGTGACCCCGTTAATCTCGTTCCCCCTAAAGATCATGTTGATTGTCTAGCATGGGGTTTCTTCTCTTGCTTTTGAAGATTCCGTGTTGTCTCTGTTGCGACCGCCATTGTTCTTAGCTCGATCAGTCAAGAATTCTCGGAGATGACCATTCTTCAATAGCGTTGCCATCTCCTCCCGAAGATGTCGGTTGTACCCTGTCCGGTGACCGTTCGTCCCATAGTATTCGCATCATAAATTGGGATCCCTCTGGCTGGAATCGTACCTCATAGATCTCGAGAATCATGCTTCATATATGTTCCTCATGGCTGATACCAGTTCCAGTATGCTGACGTAGTTATACTACGATAACCTGGGGTAAGAAAGATCTCGAGTCCCTGATGTTTCTTTATCTTGAAGTGATCTATTCTTTCGACCATGATCAGCCCCTCTGTCAATGGTGAACTTGTTTGTTGCTCAGAAATTTCTGCCACGGCCTTCGGTATGCTCGTAAGGTAAAAAAACGGCCCCTCAAAGTACGCCTATCCGCGTCATAGTCATCCTTTGATTTTTCTCTGTTCTTCTCCATCCTTTGGCCGATGATGTAGAACCGACCTGGTCATCTTCGATCCTTATCTTTGACTCGTATCGGTTGTAAACATCTGCCCAGGTTGTTGCTTGAAACTCAAGCAGGCTCTCCTTCAACTTACGAGAAGCATCTGAACTTCTTGGATTCAATCCTTTAGTGAATGCTTAAGCTGCCCATTCATCCGGGACGACCGGGAACAACATTCTTTCTTTCTGGAATCGGATAACAAACTCTCATAATAATTCAGATTCTCCTTGTGCAATTCTGAATATGTCGGCTTTCAGGGCTTGCACCTTTTTGTCCCCAACATGAGCTTTAATGAAAGAATCCACGAGCATTTCAAAGGAATCTATGGAATGCTCATGCAGTAATAAATACCACGTTAGGGCTCCCCCCATGAGAGTTTTTTCAAATTTCTTTAACAACACAGATTCAATTTCGTGAGGATCTAGATCATTTCCTTTCGTGGTAATATGTTCGTGTGGGTCTGAAGTTCCATCATACTTTGGAACTTCAGGAATTTTAAAACGTTTCGGGATTAATTCTGGTACCGCACTTAGCTTGTACGGTAATTGAACATACTTCTTCGAGTTCGGACCTTTCAATACTGGTGGTGCGCCCGGGATTTTATCCTTGCGGGAGTTTACTTTCCTCATGAACCGTAAAAGCTCATCTTTGAATGAATCGTTCTCGTTGTTAAGACCCGATCTGCTCCCCCCAGCCCCGTCAGAGCCAACTTCACTTCTGAGAGTGTTGTTGTAGACTCTCTGCGTTGTTTGGTCTGCGGGAACAACAGGAGGAATTGGATCTCGTCTATTTGCATTATTCGAGGCCCCCCATAGTGCCTGAAATTATACTATTAATCGAAGAAATATACAATACTTAGTCTTAGAGTGTAGGTGAAATAACAAAGATGGTGATTCCGTGAATACGGTTTTCGGACACAGCGATGATGAGATTAAAAAGCAATAAGTAAAATTGTATAAAGCTTTGTATAAAATAGAGTGTAAGTTTAGACAGAAAATTTGTGTTCTTTACAACGGTAACTGAGTTCACTATTTATAGCTATGTCTAGGGAAAAGGTCCTAGGATTGTACCCTTCTTTAATGTCAATTATGAGGGTCATTGATGAAGATAAAACGGTAAACATAAATGCCAAATT
The DNA here is from genome assembly GCF_000390325.3 of Nicotiana tomentosiformis. Taxonomy (NCBI): domain Eukaryota; kingdom Viridiplantae; phylum Streptophyta; class Magnoliopsida; order Solanales; family Solanaceae; genus Nicotiana; species Nicotiana tomentosiformis. The sequence continues at coordinate 44,091,548 of NC_090820.1, forward strand.
CTCTGTAATGGACTGTCGCTCTTAATGCTGCAGAATATTCCTTAGTAAATGCTACCGGGCGCAGAGCATTGAATACACCTTTATGAACGTTATCCTTTCCGGTGACAAGCAAAGTGGTTGCGTTCGGTCCTCAGCTATCCCATCTTGAATTCCACGTGTCCTCCTTTTAGTCAGCCACGTTCATATCATATTTTACCCTATACAACTTTACTTTCATACAACTTTCGTTTTATCAAAATAATTGACCAGCCGTGGCATTGCCTTTTGTGTATTGGATTCAAGATTATCACGTCGTGAATTTTGTAATAGCGCCAAAAAATTCCTCCAACACATGAGCGTTTTTTACTTCTTTTTTTTTCCGTGAGATTTTGAGTCAAAGGGGGGTTATCATACCCATTCACAAGGTGAAAGTAATTGTTTTCTAGGCTTTAAAGATTAAGGAGGTCAAATAAAATTACTACAAATTAATTAGTTAAACTGATCTACTGTGATATTTTTCTTTTATCTGACTTTAAATGGACAAAGTGAATCCACTTAGGATGCTAAATCATACATTTGATAAATATTCATCCCATGTTTTGGATAAATAAATAATACCCTCACAAAAATTTAAGATATTAATTTGATTCATGTAGAGATGAAAATGTCAAAAAGTATTTTCAATTGAAACTGTTTGTTGTTTCTAAATACTCATATTTAAGAAAACATGTTTAATTGAACTGTGTATTTAAAATTGGGGGTTGGCTCTTTTATTCTTGAATTGCCATGTGTTCCTTCATTTAAATTATGAGTATTTCAGTGTAAAAATATAACGATATGTCCCAATTGAACTAAGAGTCAAACGAGGGAATGAGCCTAGGCCATTTACAATGTTGAAATTAAGAAAATATTATTTTTAAATTTTTTATGTGTAAAAGCAAATTTTTGGTGAGTAAAAAAGTTATGGTAATAAAACTAAAAATAAGTTTGTAAATACCTATAAAACGATTTGATACAGGAGTATATTCATTATAAAAGTTACGGAGACTGTGCAGCTATTTTATTATGTTATCGTAAACATGTGTTGGGTATGCAATAATAAAGCCCAATATGTAATGTTCTAAGCCCAAATTGGATCTTCTTCAAATGATATAGATATGCTACAATAGGGGGCCTTTGAAATAAAATAAAATAAAGAAGAATTATATGTGTTTGAATTGAAAACTACGTTAAAAAAGGTCCTTTTAAAAAAAAAAATTATAAATAGAGAAAAGGTCTGGGAAATAGAGAAGAGGATTACAATGTGGGGAATTGAACCCTCTAGGTATTAACTAACTTAATTACTAAGATTTCCAAAAAAGAAAAAGGTTTTTTTCTTCTAAAACCAGTAGTAATTTTGTTTTTCTTTTCCAAAAACTTCTTATGTTGTTTAACAAATCTCTCGAACACATTATTTGATTTGCTCGGAGGTCTAACATAAAAATATTACATAATCAAATATATTATTTTGATAAATATCTTCTGTAATCCAATCACAGGCAAGATTTTTAAGGGGATTTTGCAAGTAAACTTCTTGTGACCAGATTCCGACGAAAATCTAATACGTTGGAGATTGAAATTCAGTAAATATATAATAATTGTGCTGGTCATAAAGGGTTGGTTCACTGGTCAATATTAATTGCAGAAAAAATTATCATTGTACAAATGGATGGCTACATAGACAAATAGAGCAAACATTGCTTGCATAGTCCCTTGTGTTTCGCCAAAAAAGCTGAAAAACGTTTTGTTTTAATTTTATTCAATTTTCCTTCTCATTTATAATGTACAAGTGCCAAATATGGTGTCTTTTCATGAGCAAATATCTCTCGTAAGAATTACCAAGAAATTTTACAGTTGTGAATTTTCTAATAATTAATCGTTTGCCCCAATTGACATTAGGCCATAAATTTATTTATATTAAGAGCTAACAAGTTTGTGTGTGGTCCGAAAGCTGGATGGATGTACTATCAAGTAGTATTTTAGAATGTTCAATATTCATGCACGTATGTAATTTTAAACTAACTTGTACTTATAGCACTGTGAAAGTGAGTGTCTCATTGGATTGTCTCATATTTCCAAAAGAATCGTCAAGCTTTTCAGATAGGTAGCTTTATCGTCTTAGAAGTCTAAGCCAGCTTTTTACCACAGTGAAATTAATTCATCAAACTTTGGAGCAAGCTTTTAACTTTGTTAGGTCTACTGCATGCCAAAGCCTGTCTGCAACCATGCATCTATACATAATACATGTTCAGAAGAACTCAAGTGCACAAACAGGAAAAAATAAACTGAAACATGTTGCATAACATTGACTACTGACAATCCTCTAGTGGCCCTCTGGCTAGTGAGTTTGACTAATATATACACTTAGTGTAATTAAGTCTCCTTAAAATGTGAGATTTATAATTTTAAAAATAAGACAGATTACCTTATACTATAACAAATAAATGTTATCAGATGGTGTAAAAAAAAATGAAAACTAATTTTGATTAGGCCTTCCTCACAAAGTTTCAGCCGCGTAATAATAGTTACTAATAAACAAAGGAGGGGTGGAAGATGGTATATGGCCTGGGGAGAAAGAAGTATTCCAATAGAAAGGGAACTTGGAGGAAAGTAGAAAGTAATTCTTGAGATATTCTCTTTAGAATTTCTTGCCCATTAAAATCCAGCATTTTGTCACCTTCTCGATGTTACATAAAACAAATAACTATAACAATCGAAAGTATAATGTCAATGATATACTATATAAATAACAACAATAATAGTAATGATAATACAATAATTTTTGAAACTGCTCTAATTATTTATCTTCCCTAAGGCGCATTCTGAATGTTGGAAAGTTTTGCAAGATAAACATAGCAGAATGTCGGTAGTTGATCCCACTAAAATTAAATGAATTTATAAGATTGAATATGTAGAGACATTTCGCACAAAACCGTGTGAAGTTTTCCACTTATTTTTTTTCTTTTCGGTTTTCAAAGCTTCAACACATTATTATTAACGTAAAGACAAAATTAAAAAGTAATGCGAGGACAGTCCCTCTTCTCAAGTTTTCAGCCGCGAGAAATATAAAAGGTGGGGTGGGAGATTGGGAAAAGAATTATTTCAAGAAAGAAAAGTATTGAAGGAAATTAGTAGAAAATGGAAATAATTCTTCAGATATTTTCTTAAAATCTCTTGCCCATTTAAAGACTCATTTTTTAAATTTGTCACCTTTATGTTAGATGCATATGAAACAAATAACTATACCAATCAAACTAATAATACCAATGATAATAAGAATAGGAGAAACAGTAATAGTAATTGATAGTATAGTAATTTGTACAGCTCCTTCAGTTATCTTTCTTTTCTTTTATAAGGCCCATTCTGAGTAAACACAAAGGATGTTGGCCAACGTCAATTAATCTTATAAGATTGAATATGTAGAGATATATCTTCCAAAATCAAGTTCCATTTGTTAGTTATGTTAAGAAATGGAACTTAAGTCTAACTCAACTCTAAAACTGACAATGATATCATGTTAAGAATATAGACCTTTCGCTTTGTTATAGCGAGGAAGAGGCAAACTCGAAATAGAAAGATAAAGAACACTAAATTTTAATGTGAAAACCCCTTCAAATCGAACGTAAAAATCACGGGATCACAAAGATCCAAAAAACTCACTATAACAATAAAAGGGTTACAAAAATTCTCCAAATTGACTTCACAACAAGTGCCCAATATGGATCAACAATAGCAACACGAGCAATAACAAATCAATTGAAGAAAGAGGAGAAATCACATAAATGGAGTTACTGTCCGGGGCTCAAAATCAGATGTTAGAAGTCTCCACTATGCGAATCAAAGATCAAGATGTTAGAAATACTCAGTCAAAATTTTAGCCCGATCCAATGGTGAACGAATCGAGAAACATGATTTGAAGCTGGCTGGACGGAATAAAATTTGCAGCAAAACGAACACTTTTTCTTCTCTCTTCTCTCTTGATGGAAGCTCTCTCAAAACCACTCTTATATGCTAAAGTCTTTCAAAGATATACCAGTGAGCGTAAAATAATTCTCCAAAGTTGCTCTATTTATAAATAATAAGTGGTGCTTTCTCTTAAAGTAAAAAATAACTCCAAATAAAAAGAAAAATCAAGAAATATGATAAATATGTTGTCCTTCCTTCAATAAATAGGAAAACCAAATATTGTAAGAAAATTAGGACAAACACCTAATAATTCTCCCCCCTTGGTCCGAATTTGCTAACAAAATAAACTTGATCACCTTCTTCACATAACTTTCAATAGGTCACATCTTCATCACAAAGTTTTTATATATACTCGAACCAACCCGACATATAAATATATAATTTTTATATATACATGACGATCTAAAAACACAACATAAAATTATGCTTGCTAGTCGAATATAGTATAGAAAATATCGTATCCACAGGGATTGAATTTAAACAGTATTCTCGTAGCTTCTAATTTAATTGCTATCCAAAATGATCACCAATTTAGATTTGTGTGATTAAAACTAAAATTAACTAAAATTCTAAACTATTGACTAATGACAATCGCAACAAAAGTAAGCAAAGATGATATTAATGGGAGAAAATAGGGGTTCATTGGATAGGTGTAATATACTTGTTCGGGAATTAACTCTAGTCGATTCACTTCTAAGGTTCAAGTGGTTCTCTCAAATTCACTCTATTATGTTCAAACATTAAGTAGAAACTCCTCTCTCGATTAAGTCTCAACCTTACGATATGAACTAAGTTAAGCTTGGTAAAGATATGCAAGAATTCGTAGTGGATTCATCCTTAGGAGAACCTCTTCGATTATCCTCCTAACTAGGTCTAAACATTAATTCAACTAGCCTATTTCGATTACTAACAAGAATCAATGAATTCAACCAATAAGATAATGTAAAACATCACAAATTATGCCTCTTTCGATTACATAAACAAGTGAATATATATGCAACAATAAAAATACCCAAAACGCTTTAATGCATAAAACTAGAGTTAATATCCACAAACAATTCTCAAAACACCAAATACATCAATCCCTATGGAAGAATTATTTCATGGATATGGAGAAATTCATCACAATTAAGTTTAAGTCAAAGGAAAACATAAAACATGCAAACCCTTGTCTTGAGTGAGGATGAATGGTGAAATCCTTGTGCTCTTGCTTCTCCCTCTTCTCCTTAGCTTCCTTAGGTCTAAATTATGTCAAAAGTCCTCAAAATACTATTTTTCTGTGTATATATACCAAGTAGTGTCGAGCCCAAATAAATACGCCTTCTCCTACGCGAAAAAGAACATTTTTTCGAAGTTGGACATGCGCGGTCGCGCATTTGGAAGTGTGCCCGCACAGTTGGCCTCGCACTTTTCATACTGTTCTGCCTCATATGCGCGGTCAGTGCACGGCCGCGCACGTGTCACCTTGTTATGTTTGGAATTTGAAAAAAAGTAAAACGTGAAAGTTGTAGCCCTTTGAATTAGCTTTCCAACAATATATATTTTGGAGCCCAAATAGAGTCCCGAGCGAAAAGTTATGTGCATTTTACTACACACTGCATAATATGCCTGCTCGACTTTTCGTTCGTTCTTAACTATCATTCGTTGATCCCAGAACACGATACCAGATTAATTCCTTGGGCTTTTACTTAGACTTCAAAGCTCCAAATCACTTGAATTCATTCCATAACATCTACATAGCTCAAAATTACTTCTACAAGGCATAAAACACACAATTAATGCAAAACACTAGCGATTAAATCTCAAACTCAACTAAAGTGCAGTAAATTGGAATGTAATAATCGACTAAAATATGAGATTATAGCCTACTATCAACACCCCACACTTAAACCATTGCTCGTCCTCGAGCAATCAAACCACACTTTAGATAGACACAACCTTACTAAGCAACTCTCCTAACTCATCACACCAAGAATATTTAAAATAAACTAAGTACAATAGTGTAACATCTTCACCTCAAGATTTGATTCACAAGTACCATGCATTATTCACAACTCGCTCACTTTCTCTAACATAGAGGTCAATGAAATTACCTTTCCTTTATGAATCATGTGCCCTCACACAACAATAGAGAGTAGTTGCACGCACAATAAAAATTAAGAATAATCAGGAACTCAAGATAGAAAGAATTCACTCACTCTCAGAAACAACATTCATATGCCATAAAAGATAAACCATAGACTTTCTAGTAGTGTACTACTATACTAATTGAGCTCATTCAGTCAAGGATCAAGTAGGACTTTTAGCTGGTTGTAATGTAAGTTGCAGGACAAGTAGGATACATTTAGATATAAGAGTAACTACACCTCCTTACATACTTTAATACATACATTTCATTTAGAACCCCACACTTATGTCAAACCATACTCCACATTGACATCAACATGTATTAACTCCCTAAATTATTTAAGCACCATTACATCAAGAGTTACCACTTATCAATTAATCTCGTTCACAACAATACAACTATTTTTTTATTTTTTTATTTTTTCAATTCATTGCACCTTTCTCCTTATTTTAATAGTTTCACTCAAAAGCCAAATCAAGCACCCCACACTTCAACTTTTACAAAGTTTATAATAATTTCAAGTGCTCACGAGAGGTAATTGGTTCAAATAGATGATCAATTCAAACAATTGGGTAAGGCTTGTAATGAGGTTGCCAAAAAATAGGATTCCAGGCTCAACGGGGTTAACTACGATACATAACAAGTTGGTGGATAAACTATATAGCTAGCTCAACAAAGAAATGCCTATATCACTTCCAAGACTGAACAAAATTACTATTTCGCTTTGCAAATACACGGGGCAAGTTCTAGACATCAAATGCAATGAAGAGAATACACCAAACCTCACATACACATGGCACATAACTCACTTAGGATTGGCCTCATCAAGACACTCTAGTCAAAGCAGTTAAGCAATCATACGATTTAAGGTACTTGTGCAAGAGTAAAAAATTGAGCCTAAGTGTCACAACTAAAGCACTCACTATTCTCAAGGCATGATCGAGTCAAGAGATATTGCTTCCATTTCAAATAATAGCACAAGGTTTCCTACTTCTAACAAAAATAAATACTAACTACACCCGATTTAAACAAAACTCTTGGAAAAGAACCGCGGCACAACGAAAAATCGAGGCGGAATTATTACACTAACTACAAAAGAAAATCTTTTTGTTTTTTCTTTCGACTTAATTCCCTCAAGAAACCCGTCGAATGATATCCATCGTCGGTAAAAATCAAAAAATTAATGCTTTTTATGTTTTTTCTAAATACTAAAACAATAAAAAACTAACACATTTACATACAACATAGAATTATCCCCCTACCCCACACTTTAAGTTGTGGCATGTCCCCATGACACACAATTAAAAAGCATAAGGTAAATGAAACTTCCCTCAATTTTCTTCTTTTCCGAGAACTTATGAACTCCACCCCTAATTCTCAGTTCATTCCTCGTTTTCGCTCCTTGGGATTCTTTATGGAGCTCATTAAACTTAATTCTTCTGAGGATACCGGCAAGACCAGTTCTTTTCTTTCTTTCTTATCCTCATCTTGAGCGGTGAATTGCTCGTTTAGGATCATCCTTAACTTATTTTTGCATTCTTTCAGAGTATCAATCCATGTATCTTCCTGTAAATCCCCAAAAATAAAATCCACATGATCAAGGTTAGAATAAGCAAACAAAGAAGAAAGGTCAAGTGAATATTCTTCTGGTATATAGACCATTTGTTTCTCATTCTCTTCTATTAAAGGTTGCAAATGTGGAAAGGTGGATGGGGGTTTGAACTCTTCTTCCGTTGCTTCATACTCAACCACAACCTTATTCTCTATCATCTCAGTTGAATTAAAGTCCTCTTGAATAGTGAAAATCTCTCTCTGTGGATGCTCATCCTCTTGGGTAGGCTCATTCTCACAGGGTATCTCCTCCATATATTCATCATCACAACACAATGAGCTTTCTGAAAGTATACTTATTATTTGAATCACTTGCGTTGTTAGGTTGTTAATGACTTCACCATCTTGTGTAAATCTATATACCGACTTATTTATGAACTTATACACAAGATATTCCAAACTATCATTCTCCCCTTGAGGTGGTTGTCTCACTTCGCTTCCATTCTAGTCATAATAAGGATATTCATCCCAACCATAGTCAAAATTGTGCCCATATGAATCCTCATACATGTACGAACTAGAAACAGAGTGAGATTCTTCAAAATACGAACCATATGAAGAATACATACTTGCTTGATAGTCAACCCATAGATGATTTCCACCGCATTTCAAACACATAACAGACCGCTGATAATATTCAGTTGCTAACTCTTCAACCATTTTCTTAGACTGGTTGTACTCCATCTTCGCAGCATTTAGAGTTCAATATATACAATATCTTCTCCAACTTGTTAGAAACTGCAAAACAAATCTTGAAAAGAAGTTAACTAATAAAGAAAATAAAATAGAAAAAGAAAAAGAAAAAAAAACTAAAACCTAATTCCAGAATTAGCACCAAAAACTATTTCAAACACCATTTATTACTATTCCCTGGAAACGACGCCAAAATTTGACGAGCTAAAAACATAATACAAAATTATGCTCGCTAGTCGAATATAGTATAGAAAATATCGTATCCACAGGGATTGGTTTAAACAGTGTTTTCGAAGCTTCTAGTTTAATTGCTATCTAAGATGATCGCCAATTTAGATTTGTGTGATTAAAACTAAAATTAACTAAAAATTTAAACTATTGACTAATGATAATCGCAACAAAAGTAAGCAAGGACGATATCAATGGGAGAAAATAGGGGTTGATTGGATAGGTGTAAGATACTTGTTCGGGAATTAACTCTAGTCGATTCACTTCTAAGGTTCAAGTGATTCTCTTAAATTCACTCTATTATGTTCAAATATTCAGTAGAAACTCCTCTCTTGATTAAGTCTCAACCTTACGATATGAACTAAGTTAAGCTTGGTAAAGATATGCAAAAATTCGTATTAGATTGATCCTTAGGAGTACCTCTTTCGATTATCCTCCTAACTAGGTCTAAACATTAATTCAACTAGTCTCTTTCGATTACTAACAAGAATCAATGAATTCAACCAATGAGATAATGCAAAACATTACAAATTATGCCTTTTTCGATTACATAAATAAGTAAATATATATGCAACAATAAAAACACCCAAAATGCTTCAATGCATAAAACAAAGTTAATATCCACAAACAATTCTCAAAATACCAAATCCATCAATCCCTAAGGAATAATTACTCCATGGATATGGAAAAATTCATCATAATTAAGTTTAAGTCAAAGAAAAACATAAAACATGCAAACCCTTGTCTTGAGTGAGGATGAATGGTGAAATCCTTGTGCTCTTGCTTCTCCCTATTCTCCTTAGCTTCCTTAGGTCTAAATTATGTCAAAAGTCCTCAAAATACCGTTTTTCTATGTATATATACCAAGTAGGGTCAGGCCCAAACAAATACACCTTCTCCTACGCGAAAAAGGATATTTTTTCGGAGTTGGACGTGTGCGGCCGCGCACCTGGAAGTGTGCCCGCGCACTTTTCACCTTGTTCTGTTTGGAATTTGAAATAAAGTAAAACATGAAAGTTGTATCCCTTTGAATTATATTTCCAACAATATATTGTGGAGCCCAAACAGAGTTCTGAGCAAAAATATATGTTCATTTTACTAGACACTGCGCAATATGCCTGCTCGACTCTTCGTCCGTTCTTAACTATCATCCGTTGATCCCTGAACACGATCTCGGCTTAATTTCTTGGGCTTTTACTCAGACTTTAAAGCTCCAAATCACTTGAATTCATTCTATAATATCTACATAGCTCGGAATTACTCCTACAAGGCATAAAACACACAATTAGTGCAAAACACTAGCGATTCAAGCTCAAACTCAACTAAAGTGCAGTAAATTGGAATGTAATAATCGACTAAAACATGATATTATAGCCTACCATCAATACTTTTAAGTTTTTATATAGAATAGTTTTTTTAAAATGTCTAGAAATATTTGGGATTCTCTTGCGGGATATAAATTTTAGTAGAATATGAAGTGCTCTATATTTATTGACCCTAAATAATGGGTTGTATGATCACTTTCTTATCAAGTGTTACTGAAATGCGTATATCTCTTTGTTCTTCCATATTCATATCATATGCCAATTTTTTAAATATTTTTACTAAATATATTTACTTATCAAATATTTAACAAAGTAAGATTGTTATAATATTTAAGTAACAAAAAACCCGAAAAACCTGACAAAATCGAACCAATCCAAATCGATATAGTTGGTTTGGTTTGGTTTTGATAAAAATTGAACCAACCCGGTCCATGTACACCCCTCCCTACATACGAGTAAGATGGTATGTTTAAATGGGAGTAATTATAATATTTGAAACACGCTTAACTCAAACCAAAAGCTAGTTCATAAAATTTGGGTTGCACAAAACTATATAAGGAGATAACGGTCCATTTCCTCTGTCAATGGGAAACTTAAAAATTTCTTTTTGATTTTCAAAGCTTCACTGTATTTTTATTGAAAAGACAAAGTAGGATACCTTTTATTTCTGTTATTCTTTGTTTTTCTTTTTCTTTTTTTTCTTGTTTTGCATTTTCTCAAACCATTCAACCATGGAAGATAAATAAATAATGGAGGAGGTACAGTACTCTTGCAGGCTACAAACAAGTTTGAATAATCATATCTATCTTTCTGTTATTTGATATTTCAAATATGGAAGTGCTGTTTACTTTAAACTTGTAGGATATATGTTCACTGTGAAATATTCGAAAGGCATCTGTGAAGAAAGATAGAAATAGCAAAGTCCATATACGAGATCAGGCTTGAGTTGATTGAGATGACTTCTCAATATGCAGATAGATCTTCAATCTTTTGCATGGCCACTTCCAATTATTAGATGTCAATATGAATTCTGTTGTACTGTTCCGTCCCACTGTTTTCGTCTCCTCATGGAAAATGTCGATAACCAAATAGTAATTAGATTGACATGAATATCAATTGAGAATTGACCCATGGTAACATAAACACATATACGTTACACGCAGTATATTTTTGCAGCGATTCTCATCATAGGTATATTACTACTATTTTATAATAACGTTAGAACTCTTACGTACATAAGACTATATGCAAACACACTTTATTCAGATAAATTAGGGATTAAAACTCACATATATTCACGTAAAATACGATAGAGATGCAAAAAAAACTGATAATCGCTTGCCTTACCTAATAGGGCAACCGACTCAGATACTTGAAACAATCACCAACTAGCACATCAGCAAGATTTGTATGGAATATTATGATTAGTGTAATTTTTAGTGAATATTAAAGTTTGAAAAGAAATTGGCGAACACTTTCACCGTATATTTTAGTGAAGATATGCATTATGATTAATTACTGTCAATTGATTTTCATTTGGCAAACTGCTCTTCCAAAGACGTTTGAGATTAATTCATAACATAATTGCAAACTTTCACGTGTGATTAGGTGAGAAAGGATGGATTAATTAAATACTTATTACCCCTGAAACTTCCCGCAGTCAAAGCATAAAAATACTCAAAATCAAGTGTCATTTTCCTAAAGATTTTGGTGGATTGCATGTAACTAAAGGTTGCTAGACTCGTTTAATTTGCTTAACTAGTGAAATAATGAACTTTAGATCATAATTTATACAAGTCACATCATTTGTATGCTATCATTTTAATTTGTTCTTAATCAATTGGAGTAATATTTACTTACTGGTTTGTGCCTATCTGTCACTCCTCTACCACAATACGTGTACACTGGTGTTTGCTTTAAATTTTTGAATGAAAGTTTCAAGTAAACTTTTTCAATTTGTTGCAAAACTGTTCCAACCAGACTACACTAAGAAGAAAAATTAATTTTCAGCTTTTTCATGCAAAATGAGGAAATTTTGTTCATTGAAATTTACAATGCCAGCTAAATTATATTATTGAAAACATACAGAAGAGTTGGAATTTCCTCAACATATCGACTGACTATCATGTCTTTGGGGCTTCTCTTCTTAAGAAATAAAAATTTGAAAATTTTAAAGGATTATATATTTTATCTATGATAGGTTAGTTACAAATTTGATATTTGGTCGAGGACAAAATCAAGATTCCTTGATAGTGTCCACATAATTGAACCAACTTGACATTGTTATGTTCCCAATCCTATGCATTTTGTCTTCACCTTAATCCAACTTTTACAGGGCTTCGTCTCTTTAGATTTGGTTTTATAATTTGCTTATTGCTCAAAAATTTAGCAAAAAAGCTTCTAGTCAAATTTGTCTACTCTAAAGCTCACCTTTCTAAATAGGGTGACAAATAAACTGTTTAGAGAACTTTAATTTGTGGCTAGCAAGTCCCACAAGAATTTATAAATAATACAGGCTTAAAATGCCTGGATAAAGTTGTTAAAAAGTAGTTAGGCTGTCACTTACCTAAACCGACTTAATTAGGCATGTAATTTTCAGAGATAGAGAGCGTTCCAATATTTTAATTGCTGATAGTGAGAGTTTTTAATCATCCTTGGATACCCTTCTTTTCTGACGTGTGTATATATATATATATATATATGGTTTCCGATTTGCCTTGATACATTGATTAATTAGTTGTATCAAATACCTCGTACGTACATTGATTGTATATCAGCATGACAAGTGTAAAAGAGAACCTCAATTAATTAGTTGTATCAAATACGTCGTACGTACGTTCTTAAGGAAATATATCACGTTTTAAAGGTCATAATTCGAACTACATTGTCAGTGGTTGTTAATTTTTTCTTACTCTCTTGTTATCAAAAGTCTAAACTCTAAACTATGAGAAAGCTCCATCCCTATACCTCCCTCATCAATCAAGCAAAATATCATACTACCTTTAATTTATTAAATCACATTTATTGGCATACATTGTAAGATTCTAGGTTGTGGTTATACATTCTATTTATTGTTGGCTGAATATATATCAACTTACTATTTAATTACTTTCTTCAGCAAAATAATTGTCTATTTAATTACTTTCTTCAGTAAAACAATTGTGAGCAAATAATTGCATTAATATTTAGGTAAGCTGGTGCGGCCTGGGTTCTTACCCTTAAGCTTCGCTAGAAGAAATAAACAATTACTACTTTCCTAAGATGATAAGGCCTTGATTAATTAAATACTAGCTAGCATACTATTGGATACCATATTATAGAAAGCTGGTGGTTCATTCTCTAATGTGCACGATACTCATTTCATGCCCAAAATCACGCACCTTGTATTATTTATTCATTTATTGGAACCTTAATTATTTATCTTTTAGCACCTTATTAATTAAACCATGATATAAAAATACAGTAACAAAATTGTCTTTTGGAGTTTGTCTGCTCGTTGTTGACTTGTTTAGCTAGTTTATCTAGATTTTTAAAAAACAAAAAAGAAAAATTGAAGGATAAGGAAAATAATCTATCTTCCCACCCTACCTCCTTATTGATTTGTTTTTTTTCTTCTCTTTAAGAACCAATTAGCTTAGTGTAGAAAATGAAATGCCATTGAATCATATAGCAAACCTTTGAAGATGATAGAAAAGTCACAAAAAGAAGCAAAACACAGTTAGAAAGATAAGGATAGCGTATGTGAGAAGAATTACACTCTTATTTTCTTTTTCTTAGCCCTAACATTGTAACTGTTTTTCCACTATTAGTATATGTGATAGTAGATTAATTATCAATTTACAACCAAATTACCAAAATCAACGACCCGATGGCACAATATTTGACCTTATATAGAGGGATTTCTCTTGCAACATAAAATAAAAACATTTATACGTTGTTTTATTGCTTAATTACGGAAAATGAAAATCTCCCAAACGACAATAACGTCTGACAAGCTGAAAATTATTTGTCTGGCAAATTAAACTAGAAGTCCAGTAGCAGTATTTACTTAGCTCTCTATAGGACAAAGGAAAGCCAGAAGTTGCTTGTGACTTTGTGTACTAAAAAGCAGCTTAACAATTTCAAAAGTTGTCTGGACCACAAAGCAAGATTTAGGACAACATAAGAAGCTGTTCTTTTGTCCATGCACTTTCCCCTAACACAATAAATATTTTCTGCTTAATTAATTAACAATCAATTTAAAGAAAATCGAGAATCCGTAGCATTTCCCGATATTATTCAAACATTCACTGAAACGAGGAAAAACATTCTTTTACTGCAATATACTATTGTTATTATACAATACTACTGCTAAGTGCTACTATAAGACGTTAGAAAAATAACATGCATCGAGGCACGTTAACGTCCCACGCTTTCCTTGGTTTTCTTAGATTTTCTTTTTCCAACTTTGTCTTCCTAGAAGAAAACATGTCAAACTTTGTTACACCATAGACAAAGCCATCCAACAAAAATCTTAAAACTAAATCTAACTTTCAAAACATGTTTAGATAGAAAAAGGAAAAAAAAAAACAGTTAAACCAACCGATGTGACGATGACTCTATACCGTCCAATTTTCATGGGCTGTAGTCGTTAGTTGATGCTTACTCCTCAGATACCGTCATTGCTTCTTCTTCGGAAAAAGTAGTTCGCGATTTTTTTATCTTTCCAGACAACTCGATGGGTTTAGTAAACTGTTTTAGAAGATCCTCATGAAGTAAATTGAATCTATTCAATTTTTACATGGTTGACTGTTCATCGTCTAGTTGTATCTTTCGTCTTTTTTTCTTGATCGTTCGATGACGTCACGAGAGAAACAACAAGATCCGAAAAAGCACCAACGATATATTTGTGGGTATGTTTCGGATTAAGGTTTAAATAACAGAGGAGGAGTTCATGCAATAATTCCCAATTGGCTTTCACATCGGTCAACTCATGAGCTTCCACCATTTCTTGCATTGATCGTCGGAAATCGGAATACGGGTCAGGCGAGTACGTCTGAATTGCAACGCCGCCGGTGACCACCGACTCTTCTCTCTTCTCCGGCGAAGGGTTGGTCGGAAAATCCACAATGGAGTTGGAGTTACCAGGGGAAGAGAAGAAGAAGCGTTGAGATGCAAAGACATTGGAGAAATCGGGAATATTGTTAGAATCAGTATCAGAATATTCTGAATCTTCAAAAGAAGAGAAGATATAATCTTCTGTTAAGGTGGAGGAATTAGTGAGAGATTTAGAAGTGGCGGAATCAGAAGGAATGTCGAAAACAGAGTTGAAGTTTTTCATAGTTTGTTCATTTTCTTCTTCTTCGAAAGATAGAGAGAGATTTGTGGGAAGGCATTTGAAGTTTGGGAAGCAATGGTAGAATTTCTTTTGAAGAATTCTTGGCATTTTTTGCTGGCGGTGGTGGTGATTTATGGTGGCGCCGCCGGGGATGAGAGAGTAGCTAGGGAGTAGGAGAAGGCAGAAGATGATGGGAGTAATCGATAAACTGTGATTGAAGAAACATGCATACAATCTACTTATATATGTGTATATTATTTGCTATTCGTCACATTTAATTATAAGATGTTATTATTTCGATAGTCAAATAATATTTTGTTATAATTTTTAAGTTGTTTTTTAATATTTTGACTTATTAACTATGTCGATTTATAGTATTTTTATATAGTTTTTAAATATATAAATTTTATTTTAAAATACTTGAAGAATTTAGGTTCAATTTACACAAAATTAAATACTTTGACCCTTGAAACTCTTTCATATAAGTTGAAATAAAGGGAGTAAGTGATATTGACGCATTCATTGTCTTGATGATTATTATTATTATTATTATTATTACTTTTTGGGGGTTCCATTTGATTATATAATACTCTTAATTTTTTAACGTCGTCGATATGTTCACATTACTGGTTCCAAGCTCAAATAAGAAGGAAGGCTGTGATAAACTGAGGAGCTTAACTTCTGTCAATCGTCATAATCTGTAAGGGTGCATATAATATAGTGAGCCCAAATTACTTGAGATTGAGGTGCAATTGCCAATTAATATATTATTTTTCCAAATTAAAAGAAATGTTTTTATATCCGAAAACTCTTTAATTTTAAATATCTCATATTATCCTTTATTAAATGCTCTTATAATTACAAAAATATTTTGGTATATTCACGATTACAAATTTTAAGACTACTTTTAGTACTTGAGAAAAGTCCCCCTCTCTCTCTCAAATTATATGTCCAATGAAACACCAGTCATATTAAATTAAATGAAAGAATAACTGGTTTTAGATGGATAGGAGCCTGCTAAGAGGACAGTCTCATGAATCTGTAGCTCAAAGTTTAATAGAAACGAATGAGCTAAATTAAAAGGTTGCATTCCCCCATTTAGGTAATCTATCCATCAGCTTCACTTCCTATTGTTACTTAGACTAATTAAAAGTGACAAATATACTTCTCTGATCGTATGTCATCTAATTGTTCTATCTGTAATTATTTTTCTTTTTATTATATTTCAATCGTCAATTACGTTAAAACCGTATAACCAACTTTTAATTTTTCAATATTACAAACAAAAGCTTTCATCTAGTTGTGTGTCAAACTCAATTTAAAACTCATTTGTAAATTAGTCTGCGAAAATTATTGAATTAGCTCTGGAAAACTTTTTAAAAAATGGAAACCTGAAAATGGGAATTAGATAGGGATTTAATATCATCCCATAATCCTCTGACCCTTTCCCCCCTGTTAGTTTCACCAATTAATATGTTTACAAATGTGCAAAATGTACTCCACGTGCAATTATTCATTGCTTGCTTTAAATAACTATAATTTGTGAATCTTTTGGGTAATCAATTGAAAATTTGAGTTAAAAGAATTTCATTTTTAAGATAAAAGTGATTTTCAGTTTATGTGGCAAGGTTCAGAGTACAGCGTCCGTGAATTTAGTCATAGAATTTTTAAATTTTTAAAAATAAAATTACACGTTCGAAAACTATATAAAAAGTACTATAAGTCATATATATTAATAATTTATAATTTAAAATATTTATAAAATATTTTAAAGACGTGGTAAAAGAAAAATCTCTTTGACTTGCCAAATAGTATGTTGCCAAATAAAACGAAACAAAGGGAGTATATAGTTTTGCCGTTTGCATCTTTAAAGTTTTTACGGTGCCTTATGGATAATTTCGCATTATGTCGAAAATACTTAGAGAAGCATCGTCTCAAAAATTGTACAGATTCCATTCCAATCAAAAGTACCAAGCCAACTTACAACCAGAAATATAAATAGGAATCCTACTCTAAGCCTAGCTATGATATTTGTCCATTTTAACTTGTTGCAAAGTGCATCAAAGTTACAAAACGCCAGCTTCACCTCCATAATTTCTAGATATGTTTCAATCAATATGTCCACTGGATATTTCATGTCATTCCTGCAAAAGCAAGATTATGATTGAAATTGTATGTGGCCAAAAGATTTCGAACATTGTGATTTTAGTATGTTGTAATGAATCTGTTTTCGTGACATTTTCTGCTCAGAGGTTAATCAAGATGGCAAAGCGTACGCAATTGTGCATCTTAGATTTCAAAAAAGTGTAGATCGATCAGTTTTAACTGAGAAGTTTATCGAGCTAGCCAAGTTAAATAGGAAAAGAATATCACCTAAGAGTGGTGGGATGATCAATTCTCAAAGGAGTTAAAAGAATTTAAGTTATATAGTTGTTATAGCCTGCCAATTACTTGTAATTATTTTCTAACGAACCAGATTATGTAAATATTATTTACACTTCATAAAACGTAAAGCTTATTCTCATAACCACACAATTATAGTTCAAAGATTTTTCCGACTATATGTAATAAGAAGAGCCCTTTCTCTTAGCTCTCTTCTCCTAGTACTTGGTATATCCCAAGCGATGACAATAAGGGTTCGTCTGGTATGCTGTATAAGGCAATTAATTATGGTATAATAATTTGTATTGTGTTAATACATTGTTTGGTTGTGATCTCAAATATAGGATAACTCCATATATTATTTTATACACCAATTAGTGTATTATCTTATCCCATCACCAACATAAAATAACTAATTCATGTATAAGGTATACATGCAAAAAGCACCAAAAGGACAAAACTATCCTTTTGTCTTTTTTGAAGAAGCCTATAAAGACCAAATATGCTAGGGTATAATTATAAATTCATTATTTTTTTAGTTTAAAAAGTAAACAAATGATACTTTTTATATTCAATTTTAGTGCAATGAAACACACGACAAGACATAATCTATGTACTGCTAATCCTCGTATTATTAATCTCTGCACTATTAATTTTTACATTGTTATCTATGTATAACTTCTTTTCGGACCAAATTACCCCTAAGTGTATGTACTATTGTACTCTACTTAGAGGCGTATTTTAAAAAGTATTTTTGTTCAAAGTATTTTTTGAAAAAGTACTTTCGGAGAAAAACAAGTTGTGTTTGGCTAATTCATTTGAGAGGTGCTTTTTGCAATATTTGATAAGCTAATTATGTTAGGCTAATCTTTTTAAAAAGTACTTTTAAGCGTTCAATTACGAAAAAGACCGTAAAAGTTTACTTTACAGCCAATATTATTTAAAATAGTGAAATAAATTTAATTATTTCTTATAGAATAACTTAATTAGTTTTTATGTTTATTTAATTAAAATATTTATAAAATAAAATATATATTAAACCTTTTTAATCAATATAGTTATTCAAAACATAATATTAGTTATCTAATATTATTACTTATTGTTTAGATAATAAATTAAATATATCATTAATTCAGTACAAATTAAAAATTTACTCCATAAATCACTAATATCTAAATATATATAAAAGAAGAGCTCTATTTATAATAGAGAGACTATTCCAAAGAGGAAAAGGAGAAGGATAAAAAAAGTACGATGAAAATAAAAAAGAGAAGAAAAGGATGGTAGAAACAAAAAAGGAAAGAAAATGTTTAATTAATAAGGGATAATTTAAAAAATATAAACTTATGATGAATGTATTTTGTTTTGAAAAAATTAATTTTTTGTTCTGCTTCTAGTAATAAGCTATAATTTGTAGCTTCTTCCCAAAAGCAGAAAAAAAGTTTCAGCTTGTATGGGTCAAAATCCATCTTTAGTCAAAAAGGTATTAGTGAAACATTCGTGGGATGCGAATGCGTCAAAGTAATCTAATTATCGGTGAAGGTCGCGGTTGAAGAGTCAGCAGGACTGACGTCGAGGAGTTGTCATCGAGGCCGAGGTCGATCATCCTTAACAGAGTTGTAACGGCTAGTTTCGAGATAGGATACAAAAGAGAATATTCTAGTGAATATTCTCTGCACTTGTACTGTTAGGGTTTTTAGGAACATGTTCCTTATAAATAGAAAAAAAACATAATGATATGGGACATGTGATATTCATTTGTAAAAAACACACTTTGACTTGAGAAAGAAAATCAGATCTCATTGCTAAGATACAAACATCACTTTTTCACTGAGATTCTTATCTTTACTTTTCTACTAGATCCGAGAATAACTCAAATATTCAAGGGATTGTCTATCATTCCTCAGTGTCAGAAAGAACATCTACTTATTACATCCTTTCTTAGGTGACTCATTCATTCTATTTACTTAAATGTTATTTACTGCTATTCATTGATATTGAATATTTATAAGAATTATAAGAATATTTATTACATGCTATCACCCCTGTCTGATTCTATCTACATAGTATTTGTTGCTTTTTAATAACTCCATCTCAGGGATATTATTGTTAGCTAAGATTAATCCTCATTTACATAAATTTAATTATTTGAACCAAGATTTATAGTTTTTGGTCAAACACTACTGCTGCTCAAAAGTACTTTTCTATTTTAGCGAAACACCTTAAATTTTCAAGAAAGTACTTTTCTGGCAAAAAAAATTATTTTTGACCTGCTAGAAGCTTAACGCTCTTAATTTACTTATAGTTGGATGCCATATGAATGCGAGTTACTCAACCTTAAGAGGCCAAAGCCTATAGCTAGGTGTTAGCCAAGATGGAGCAATTGCAACAACCAGAGCACTAGCACTGTAACGACCCGACAAGTCGTTTCGAGAATTAACTTCTCGTTCGGCGGCATAATGTCTCAATCAGCTTCGTATTATGTGTAATGACTTGCGTGTATGGCCGAGTCCAGTTTTCAGATGATTCGGGATCAATTTGGGAGGAGGATTCCCATTTTAGAAGCTTAAACGGTAAGAGTTGACCAAGTTTGACTTTTATATGTTTGACCCCGGAACGGAGTTTTTATGGTTTCGTTAGGTTCGGATGGTAATTTTGGACTTGGCCGTAAGCTCGGATTTGCATTTGGATATCTCTAGAAGAATTCGACGCTAATTGGCGAAAGTTAGAAATTTGAATGTTTGGTGTCATGACCCAAAATCCAGCCACAGGCGTCGTGATGGCACCTAGTTTCTAATACTAGGTAAGCCGATTCTAATTACATTTTGAAGTTAATTTTTTTTTTGAATTAAATAAGTAATCAAAACTAACAGCGGAACAAATAAGAATATACAACCTCCGAAGACTCGTAGTACTGAGTCACGAACTCTAGCTGAATACATGGAATGATCACGAGGACCAAATATACAATACTGTTTGATTAAAAATTAATAGTACAATGAAATGAACAGACTTCAAAGGACTGCGACGACTAAGCAGCTCTACCTTGAATCCTTGCGATCACACTCTAACTCTATCCGGGTCCGATACCTCCAATACCTGGCTCTGCTAAAAAATATGCAGAAGTGTAGTATGAGTACACCACGGTCGGTACCCAGTAAGTATCAAGACTAACCTCAGTGGAGTAGAGACGAGGTACAGTCAAGACACTCACTAGTCTAATAACCTGTGCAATATAGTATACAAAATGATACTAGAAAATAACTAGCAATGATAATAACAAAATCAACAAGAACATCATAATTATTGCTCAGACGAATAAGGAACACAAATACAACCAATTAATCAAGTCCTTCAAATATAAATTCCTTCGCCTATATTTTTTTCAAATAATAATTTTCAGGATATAATACTTTTCAATAAATATATTTTCAAGTAAAAGTCACCATGTGACACCTCATTTCACAATCATAAAAATTATGAGTCTCAACCCACTTTCATATTTTTCACGACACCTCGTGCCCATATTTCTATCACCATTATACGGACAACTCACGTGTAAAAATATCAATGTATATAAGATCCGCAAGATCAATTTATTTTCACTAAACTAAGGTTAAAATCTTTAAATCAAGTAAGAAATCAACAAAGGAATGAATTTATTCTAGAAATTATTTGGGTGGAGAAAATAGCATTTTAATTAAAATGAAACATCAGATAAACTACTGATATGGATATAAAATTTATTAAATTTAAACATACTAGAATTTTTCTTTTATTTAAAACAACTCAATCATAAAAAATAAGTACAACACAAAAATACAAATTCTCAAAGTTTTGTACGAAAAAGTCAAGGTCAACACAATACATCAAGAATTACAAAACACTTAATATTAAGTGAAATAATACATCACGAAAAATACAAGAATTTACAAATTACGTAAAAATAAAATAACCAAAGGCAAGTGCAGTCATAGAGAAATATCAACAAAAGGGGCACTCCCGAGGTACCGCCTCATAACCCCAAATCATAAATAAATTCATAATCTTTCCTTTCCTTATATCACCGCGGGAGCCTTCACATTTAATTTTAAAGAAATTATTTTTCTTTTTCGAAATAGCATCCCGCGTTTTAGCCACCCTTATCACACCGCATGACTTCTAGCAGTTCCCCTACTAGCCACGCATTTTAAGTCACCCTTATCTCACCGCATGCGTTTCAACACCCTGACCTTATATCACCGCATGACTTCTAGTAATTTTCCTACTAGCCATGCGTTTCAAGTCACCCTTATCTCACCGCATGCATATCAATATCACAATATTTCACAAATCGCACCTCAAGTGCCCAAATATTACAACATATCACAAATTGCACATCAAGTGCTCAAATATTACAACACATCACAAATTGTACATCAAGTGCTCAAATATTACAACATATCACAAATTGCACATCAAGTGCTCAAATATTACAACTTGCCACAGAAATCAACAACACATTTTTTTTCCACAATAAGGAGCCACGACTCGATCATAATGTGCACAACATCTTAACAAAATGTTCGGGAGTGAACAACTCAACCGAATAATATTTCACAATTTGGCACTTTGCCTCAATATGATTTACGGCCTTTATAATTCAATACCATATTTTCAATAACGTGAACTGAAAAGTAATTCATCTTATTAACTAAATTTTCCATTTTAATTATTTATAGGTAAAATCAATAATGAAAGTGTTTTTCATAAAAATGGCAACTCAAACAAACATAGATTTCACACAAAAGTCAAGTGACAAGCACACCAAATTATCATATAAAAACAACCTCGGCAAACAAATAATGAGGCATGACAAATAAGGGATTTAAAAAGTTACAACAATTTTCCAACTTAATACTTAAGAGCGTCTACTAATTTCAACCGATATAATTTGCACATATAAACCAAGTACGTACTCGTCACCTCGCATACATGATTTTCAATTACAAAATTTTCACATAAGACTCAATGCCTAAGGAGTAATTTCCCCACTCGAGGTTAGGCAAGATACTTACCTCTTTGAAGTTATACCGATATTCCAAAATCGTCTTTTTGCTTGAATTGACCCCCAGACCGCTCAAATCTATCCAAATTAATTGTATAACTTCATTAAAATTCATCGAAAATAATTCCTGATAATAATACGTCGACTTAAAAATGTATTCCAAAAAGTCAACAAAACAACGCGGGGCCCATCTCTCGGAACCCGGCATAATTTTTATGAAATCCGAACACCCATTCCGATACGAGTTCAACCATACTAATTTTATCAAATTCCAATAACAACTTGACCTCCAAATCTTAAATTTTCGTTTTTGAAAGATTTTATTAAAATCTTGATTTCTTCTATTAAAATCTGAATTAAACGATGAATATAATCATAGATTCATGAAATATAAACACTTTAGGATATATAACACTTACCCCAATCCATATGGTGAAAATCGCCTCAAAAATCGTTTCAATCCGAGCTCCATAGCTCCAAATATGTTAAAAATGGCTGAAACCTCAAAATATAGCTATTGTCGAGGTATTTACTCTTCGCGATCGCGAAGCACAAATTTTTTCAGCCCCAAAATTGCTCTTCGCGATCGCGAAGAACAAACTCTCCAACCCTTCCAAACAGCCTCTAATATAATGGTCATAACGTTTTGTACAAAATTCCAAATGATGAATGGTTTAACTTTCTTAAAACTATCATTTGTTTCTCATCTCCCAATTCCTTATATATTTCGAGATATAAGCTTCCAAAGTCAGCCCTATATAATAGAGATTTCCAAACTCTTCCCGGACAGCCTGTAGTATATCTATCATAACATTTTGTATACACCTCAAAATGACAAATGGTTTATTTTTCTGAAAACTAGACACAAAGAGCTATAATTTTTATTTTTGGATCATCTTCAAATTTCTTATAGATTGTGAGATATGAGCTTCCAAAGTCGGGCCAGTGCGACATGAGTTACCTCTACGCGATCGCGAAAAGTCTTCCGCAATCGCGATTCATAGTGTCGAAACAGCAAAATTGCTCTTCGCGATCGCTAACGTTTGTCCACGATCACGATGCATACCTCTATGGACAAAAACCAGCAACTAAAAATGGCCTAGAAATGGTCCGAAACCACCCCGAAACTCACCCGAGCCACTCGGTACCCCGTCCGATCATACCACCAAGTCTCAAAACATATTATGGACTTAGTCGAAATCTCAAATCACATCAAATAACGCTAAAATCACGAATCATACTCCAATTCAAGCTTAATGAAACTAAGAAATTTTAACTTCTACATTCGACGTCGAAACCTATCAAATCAAGTCCGATTGACCTCAAATTTTGCACACAAGTCATAAATGACATAATGGACCTATGAAAATTTTCAAAACTGGATTCCGACCCCGATATCAAAAAGTCAACTCCCCGGTTAAACTTCTAACTTAAACTTCCTATTTTCACTATTTCAAACTTAATTCCACTACGGACTTCCAAATAATTTTTCGGACACGATCCTAAGTCCAAAATCACCATACGGAACTATCGAAACTGATGAAACTCCATTCCGGAGTTGTCTTCACAAAGTTCCGACTACGGTAAAAATCCTAATACTTAAGCTTCCGTTTTAGGGACTAAGTGTCCCAAATCACTCCAAATCATCCGGTAACCGAATTCAATCACGCACGTAAGTCAATACATATAATACGAAGCTGCACAAGGACTTATGCCACCGAACAGGACTTAAATTCTCAAAACGACCGACCGGATCGTTACATTTGGAAAGTTCACAAATTTGACCGAGAGTTGACTTTGAGGATATCGGATTCAGATTGTGGTTACGAGAATTTGAATAGCTTAGTCATGTCATTTGGGACGTGTGTAAAAAATTTGAGTTCATTCCGGGTTGATTTGATATGTTTCGGCGCCAGTTTTGGAAGTTGAAAGTTCAAAGTTCGTTAAAGTTTGAATTGAGGTGCGATTCATTGTTTTGATGTTGTTATATGTGATTTGAGGCCTCAAGTAAGTCTGTAATATGTTATGGGACTTGTTGGTATATTCAGACGAGGTCCCGGGTGGCTTGGGTGAGTTTCGGACGTAGTTCAGATCCTTTCAAATGGGTTTTGCATTGCTGGTGTTTTGTTGTTACCTGTTGCTTCTGGCATCCTTCGCGATCGCAAAGGTATGGCTGCGATCGCGAAAGGTGTTTTGGTATGCTGTGGAATTTTCTCTCCACGTTCGAGTGAGTACAAACGCGTTCGCATAGGGAGGGGCTGGTCTTCATCGTGTTCGCAACTGCATCTACGCGTTCGCGTAGTGTTATGGGTTGAGCTGGTCAGGAGGCAGGTTTCCTCTTTGCGTTCGCGAAGTTTTGTGGGCTTTGTGTATCATATTCGCGAGTCTATTGCTGCGATCACATAGAGTAATTCAAGGGCATTGTAATTTTCTTTTTGGTGATCGCGAGGGTATTTCCGCGATCGCCATTCATTAATTCGCCTAGTGATTATAAAGTACTCTATTTCAGAGGTTTCGACCATTTTTGCATATTTTGAGCTATGGAACTCGGATTGAAGCGATGTTTTGAGGTGATTTTCAGCATATGGATTGGGGTAAGTGTTCTCTACTCGATTTTATTTATATTTCATGAATCTATTTTCATTTTTAGCATTTGGTTGATGATTTCAAAAGAGAAAGTTAGGGTTTTTTTAACTAAAGTTTCATAGAGCGAATTTTTGAGTTTTGAACATCGATTCGGTATCAGATTTGAGTGAAACTAGTATGGTTGGACTCATAATTGAATGGGTTGTCGAATTTTGTGAGTTTTGTCAGGTTCCGAGGTGTGGGCCCGAGTTTGAGTTTTTGGTTGACTTTGGGTAAGTGTGTAAAGAATCGACCTTTATCGATTAAGTTTGATCCTATGGCATTATTTGATGATTTTGAGTTGCTTTTGGCTAGTTTTGAGCCATTCGGATGATGATTTGAGCAGGATGGCGCTTTTAGAGTATCAATCTAGCTTCTTTGAGGTAAATATCTTGCCAAATTTGTATGGGGGAAACTACCCCTTAGGATTTTAGTCCTTGGTGCTAATTGTGTTATGTGAAGGCTGAGTACGCGAGGTGACGAGTACATGCTCAGACTAATTTGTGATAATTTGACTGTTTAGTGCTCTGAGATTCTTATGTCCATTAAATATGAAGTTGTTTTGTCATGTTAAATTCCTCATTTACTAGATTCACCCTTACGTGTCTTATTTGGAATTTATTACTTCATGTTTTACCCTTTTTGTCAATTAAACTCTTATGTTCCTTAACGGAAGTTGTTGCCTCTTTTATTGCCATGCTATCCTTTCCGTAATTGTTTAACCTTGATTGAAGTTATTATTATCTTTCTCGTAATTGCCTATCATTAGTTGAAGTTATTATTATCTTTTTCTATAATTTGCTTATCCTTAATTGAATTTGTTGTTTCTCTTCCGTAATTGTTCAACCCTAAATGAAGTTTTGTTATCCCTTATCATTGTCGACTTATCCTTATTTGAAATCATTGATTCATGTTATCCCTCTTACCATTAAGTTGTACTTTTGTGGAATCCTCACTACACATTGTCTCTTCCTTGTTGAGTTATTGCTATGTTGTACCATTATTTCCTATTGTGTCTTTCTTTGTGAGTACGTTCTTCTGTTTTCTTTGTATTCTGAAGTTACTGAGTTGATTTACTTGTCGTATTCTTGTGTTATTGTCATTGTTGTTGTTGTATTCAATGTTGTTGAGCCGAGGGCTATGTGTGGTTGTGATAGTGAAATTGTTTTAAGAAAATGTTGTGGCATGTGGGTTCATATTGTAAAAGTCATTTATTTGAGTAGTTATATTTTTGCCATACGTGTATTGTTGAGAGAATTGTTATGTTATTTGCACGAGGTTTCTGTCATTCGGTTGTTATTGTGTTTGCACGAGGTTTCTGCCATGCGGTTGTTATTGTGTTTGCATGAGGTTTATGTCGTGCAGTTGTTATTATGTTGCACGAGGTTTCTGTTGTGCTGTTGTTATTATTGATATGCATGTGGTGGTATAAGGTATAGGTGTTGAAACGCATGCAGTGAGATAATGTGGGCTTGAAACGCGTGGCTAGTAGGGGAACTACTAGAAGCCATGCAGTGTGATAAGGTGGGCTAAAACGCGGGATCCTATTTCGAGAAAATAATTTTCAAAACTAAATATAAAGGCTCCCGCGTTGATATATGTAAGGCCCCGTAAAGTTTCGCCATGGAATTTAAGGTTTCGTGGTGTCGAAGTATGGAATTTTTAGGTTGAAGAATGTACTAAGGAGTTGATGGAAATTTTTGACAGAAGAAGGCGATTCTGCAGTCAGTTTTGCGACTGTAGAACCACTCCGCGGGCCGCATACCAATCGCAGAGTTGAGCAGAAAAATAGTTTAATTTTGAAGGTCGTTTTATGGCCCATTCTGCGATCGCATATCCATTTCGCGGTCCGCAATTTCCATCACAGATTTGGCATGAAGAATTTCGTTGGGCGATTCTGCGGTCCACTCTGCGGCCGCATAAGTGGTCTGCGGACCGCAGACCTGTCGCAGACCGGTCCAGACTAGCCCAGATCTTGGCATCGTATTTGCGGCCCATTTTGTGGGACACATATCTGTTATGCGATCCATTCTACGACCGCAGAACTGAGTTCGAAGGGTCCATTTTTTTATTTTTATAACCCGACCCCATTTTGATAAATAACCTTAGGGGCTCATTTTGAAGCAAATGTTTGATGATTTTAGCGAGAGGTAAGAGTATTTTAGAGAGAGAAGGAGGAAACCTAGTATTCTAATCACTCATTCTTGCACTAGTCTTCAAGAATCAAGGAAGCCAATCACTAGACTATCCTAATTATCTAAACAAGAATTAAACCTAAAAATATTTTATTCTAAACTAATTAAATAAAAAAATATAAATAATGAATTTTGAACAGAGAAATAGCAGATTTTTTATGATATCAATGTAACGAAAACGATCTAGGGTTATGGGCTATCTAACAATCCTATTGTATTCTTAAATTGAATTGACCGACTAATTTATCTAGCTTATTGGTTGACAGGGTTAATATTGCTCATAAGAATCTGTCGAGTTCTTACTCGCCTATTCAAGCTAACCTAACGCCTATATGTCTATGGAGTTAGAATCAACAAGAACGCATTTATAATTCCTGTAAATCAACCAAGCAAGGCAATTAGGTATATGTCTATCCTAACCACAAATCTGTTCCCCAATGCCCGAGTTCAAGAACTTGCTCTACTCAATCCTATATGCAATATAGAATTCCCACTTTCGAGTTCAATTCTAGATTCGTAGATAGTATTCAATTGGTGATCAAGCAATTAAATAATTAAGCGCAAGATTGAATAAATAAACCAAAATGATAAATCAAGAAGGCAAAATCAATATCCGAATAACAATAGTCATGAAAGAACCACAACCCTAGAACATGAAGTTTAGCTCCACATAGACATGGTAGCCAAACAACAAATCATACAAAGAAATATAAAAATTACTAAGTTTGGTGGGAGAAAGATGGAACTTAATTAATTCCGGTCTCCACGGCGGCTCTATGCTTGTGTTTTCCTCTCAAAAACGTCCTCTCCAAGTATGTTCTCCCCAAGTATGTTTTCTTTCGGTCTTTTATTCTCTATGGCGTTTTTAGGTCTATTTATATGTGTAGGAAAAGACCTAAACATGTAGGACAAGTCCTAGTCAAACCCGAAAACGAATTAAGTCTTCAAAACTCGGATTGGACCTGGCCCCAGGCCTGGCATCGCCAGCCTAACGCCAGCTTCAACCTGGCTTTAGCCTGGCGTCACCAGCCTAATGCCAGCTTCAGCCTGGCGTCGCCAGCCTAACGCCAGTTTCAGCCTGGCTTTAGCCTTGCAAAGCCAGCCTAAAGCCAGCTTCAAGCCTGGCGTCGCCAGGTTCTCTCATTTACTGCTCATGCGTACGCTTTCGACTTGTAGGTCTCCTTTTTCTTCTACTTTCATCTCCAATTCACCTACACATAAAATAGACTCAATTAAGCACAAATATAGTATAGTTTAGCATTAAAGCCCCAAAATGTAAGGTAAGTAATGGACTAAAAATATGTAATTATAACCAAACATCAGTATCTTTTAACTAAAAATCCCCGTCACTAATTCACCGAGGTTAGTCAAGATACTTACTGAGTACATGGGGTCAATTGTACTCATACTACACTTCTACATCTTGCGTGTAGATTTTTGGAGCAGAGTTGCGGTGAATGATGGGGGCTGACTCTGAAGATGTTCGTGCCTTCCGGATGTGGCTATCACTTGTCCCTGGGTAGTTCTAGAGTTGAATTCTGTTTATGTACATTTGAAACAGAAGTTGTATTTATTAACATCCGTTTTTGCAATAATCCAATCTTAGTAGCTCATGTTTTGTACTACCAGTCCTTGGGTTATTGTTTGAAATCCAAATATATTAATTGTTGATCACATTTATTTTATTAGAATTGTGTTAACTGTTAATTAGCTGACCTAATGGGTCGGATTAGATACCATCACGGCTTGTGAATTTTGGATCGTGACACAGCTGATACAGGCCAATCTATGTGTGCTTAGTAGGCTCATACAACTAATCCACTTTCATATGCTATGCTTCCTTTAGAAATTGGAAAATAGCTATTTTTAACACCCTCTATTAAAGTTTAGCCTATATTTAGAAAGCTATAAGCATTTAACCATTTTTTTCACACAAAAAACATTTGAACAAAAATACTCATACCTAGAATACGGAACACAATTCCAGCGATCAATACTGAATTTTGAAGCTTTAATTAGATTGTACTGGAGTTTGGAATTTCCTACATGTGAAATTCAGCACCGTATGCCGGAGCTTGAAACTTTCACATGTAAAACTTCAGCATCGAATCCAGTATTATTTATTGGGATTTCTTCTTTTCTTTATTCCTTGTTGCATTAATACTTCATTGGTTAATTAATGTTGCAGATGAAAGAAATTACTCAATAAAGCAAATAGGATGGATTTACTTGTTTAGATTTGATGTTACGTCTAATGTTATGATTATAACGTCCTTGTCGTCTTAACTGCAGATCCTTAACTTCCAAGTAAATTGTTTAGTTGTATTCTTAACTTCCAAAGTTGTTTGCTTTACGAATTCGGCCTTAATCAGTTTGTCGACGACGAGACCTGAACAATATCAGGGATTAGTTTTTGTAAGTAAGAATTTCAGGTCTGTACATGATTTATGAACTCATAAATCTCAGTCCGTGTGTTTGCACTAGTAAAGGTTCAATTATCAGAAATTTTTCCTGGATTTTGCACTAGCAAAAGGTTAAGAAATCATGAATTATACCTAGAGTTTAGACTAGTAAAGGTTCAAAAACTAAAATCGTTTCCGGGTTTGAAAGTTCAACAAATTTTGAACTTAGCATAGTTCGACTTGTCAAAGCTTTAAACTATAGTACCGATTGCTGGAGTTATATTCTGTGTTTTTCTTGGGAGCAAAAAGGTCAATTTAGCCGGATCAGTGACTAATGCATTTGAAAAGCTGACTAAACACTAAGGGGTCAATTTGGTGCGGAGACAAGTTATGTTGTGATTAGTTATCCTGCTATTATTTTTTATTGATTGTTTAGTATATTATATTAATTCTGAGATTGTCAATTTTACTGTTTTATCCCGTGAAAACTTATCCTGAAATTACTATTTCAACCTCTGGCATGTATAAGTTATCCTGATACTATTTTTAGTCTTGAGATAACTTATCCCAAGATTAGTAACCAAACAAGAAATAAGGCGGTGATTAATTTATCCCAGGATTAGTAACCAGACAAGAAATAAGGTGGTCTAAATTTTTATCCTAAAATTATTTTTGCTTATCCATCATGCCAAACGACCCTAATAGCCGGTTCAAAAAGTGGCTAATCCAATAATTCTTTCTCCTTTATCATCATGAAACTTGGTGATGGAGGTGTCTAGCCATTCCCTCCTTTTTTTTCTTTTTCTTTTTGGGGTTTTTTTATCTCTTGTTTGGTATCCATATTGGACTTCACTTCATTTAATTCGCTTTGCGTAGAGTTCTTTAAAGGGGAAGCGGTCCTTACTAAAAAAAATTTGAGTTTAAATTCGAGACCTCTAAGATGAAGAGATCCTATTTATTTTACCACACAATTTTTTATAGGTTTTTGTTCCTTTTTTCTTTGGTTGATCATTTTAACCCAAGGAGCCTCCTTTTCAGGGAACCTGAGATGGAGACGTTGTTGCTGCTTGAACCGGCCAAATGATATAAATTTGGTCTGCCTCTCATTTTTTGCTACTCTCAAGATATTAAGAAATTAAATCTATTTTTATTTGTTATTACGTGCCAAAATTAAAAAAAGAAAATTGTCTGCAGAGTGCAGACGCTCTCTTAAAATGTCATGTACTTAGCAAAATTTTCAAAACAAACTCATAATTCAGCAAATGATTCAGAGTGGTAAAATGTGCCATGCCATCAAGGTTGGAACAAGAGCAATAGTTCATCGACAGATTACAAGTGAAAGCTGACATTCATTTAAATAATTAATACTCTCTCCGTTTTAATTTATGGGAACCTATTTTTTTTTAGTCCGTGCAAAAAAGAATTACCTATTTCCTTATTTGGAAACAATTTACCTTTATATAATGATTTATAGCCACACAAAATATATGTGCTTCATTTTACACTACAAGTTTAAAAGTCTTCTCTCTTTTTTTAAACTTCATGTCCAGTCAAATGGCTTCACATAAATTGAAACGGGGAGTATAAAATAAGATATAGTTCAATGGGAACACGTGTCCAGTACATAGGGACAATCAAGTTTTGACATGTCAAAATTTGATATCTCGCCGTCTCTTTTAGAAGCATAATCTGAGATTCTGATCAGTTGATGAAATCCAGCTCTAGATAATTTTCGAGAGACAAATAACATGCAAAAGTTCTTTTGCATTTTTCTTTTTGTTTGGACAAAAAGATAATACAAGACGAGGATAACTTTTTTATTTTAGAATTGATTATCATAATGTCCGTGCCTTGGGCTAATAAATTAAGAACGAAACTAGACCTACCTAACTAACTTATCTTAAGGAACAATGTAAAACATCGTTTTTTTTAGCAAAAATGAAAATGTAGTTTTATTTATTTTCCTCAAAATTAAAAGCTGTCAAAATTATGGCTGCTTATTGGACGAATTGAGCGATTAATTACTCTTAACGGTTTGGCTTAACGGTTATCGGCTTTTAAATGTATTAATCCGCTAGCCATCCGATAAGATATCGGGTGGATTGGTAACTGTATAGCTCTTATCGGGCGGTTATTGGGCGGTTTATCGGTCTAATTCAATATATATTGCGTTCATTAATTGTTTGTTGACCGCCTAGCATACAAGTTCAGAATAGGAAATTACAGATTGAGTCCAGACATACATGTTTGTTAACGCCTACATAAGAATGATGTAGTGTGTCATGTATTGTAGAGTGAAAAAAGTTGTGGCACAACACTGTTGTTCTTCTATTAAACATAGATAACATGCATTAGTTTTAAAAAAACAAAAGCAGAGGTGAACCATAGACAACATCTTAAACAATCTTGTTGTAGGGTGGGAGAATAAGCTAAGCTAAGCCAAGCCTAGGGTCTTCTGATGCATAATACGTAAGGGTTCTGATTATTTAGGAATTAGGCGTTAGAACTTAGAGATGGAGTACTGGAAGAAGTGGAAGGGTTTTTGATATTTAATATATATATATATATATATATATATATATATATATATATATATATATATATATATTCTTAACGGGTTAACGGATTATCCGTTAAGAAAATTGAATAATCCACCCCCAGACCGATAAGCCGTTAATAAAAAAATTTCAATCAGTTCCCCGTCCGTTAAACCGTTAACCCGATACCAATAAGCCATTAAGCTTCGATTTCGGTTCGATTTTCGATTTCGGTTTGGTTTTGAACACCCCCGGTCAAAATGCCACCTCGGAAGAGATAAAAAATATGAATCGGCGTGTGCCACAAATACACTTTATCACTTTGGTATAACTCCTTCAATAACATCCCTTATCAAAGGTAAAGTAAGTCAAAATGGATACGAAAGCCTAGAAATCTTACTAAAACTCTTAAGCAGGAGTACTATTTTATGGAATAGTTTTTCTTCTCATATTAGCTAAATTCTTTAGGTACTGAAGGCCGGAGTACTTAAAAAGAAATGTTATTCTTCTTTTGCGCGATATACTTAATCTAGAAAAATCGACACACTCGCAGTGACAATCAACATGACCTTATGACAGATCGAATATTACTAAAACTGAAAACCAACTCGACGAGCAATTTTCTTACTACTGCTCCATTTCAATAGGATAAGAAAATTAATATTCTGTCCTGGCAAAATATAGATGTACAAAACAAACAAAATTTAAAAAACACCTCGTACTCTGCCTGCATATATATAGCGAAATAAGCCGAAAGCTGTCTCCAAAGGGAACATGTTACCAACCCATTCATGGGAACAAATGCTTTATAGCATATTGTTTGAGAGATTTAAATTTAGAGGCATAACAAGTCACAAACATCAAAAGAAGTATCGCGTACTTTGCCAATGGAAGATAAGAAAACCAATAATAAAAGCTCTCTTTTAGTAAAAGAGAGCAAAGTTTTGTACACGAGAGGCGTCAAACGCCATGAGTTACTGCAAATATTTCAACAATAAGTTAGACATTGTGTTTGCGCCTGCAAATTGGAATCTCTATTGTGCGCTCAATCGTGTTTACTACCTTAACTTGAAAAGTTTATTCCTTCTCATTGTTATCAATTTTAAAGGTAATGTAGTATTTAAAGTCACGACAACCACCTGCATTTATCTCTCACTATCTCCTTAATACTGTCTTCCTTCCCCTGCAGTTAACAATACGTAAAAGTCAACACCTACGAAAGAAGCACAGCGGGCAATGGGCAAATAAGAAGGTACGGATCATACGCTACAGGAAATATGATCTACGTCGTAATAAGTTACATAAATGTCACAAAATTGCTTTCAAATATTTATTTGACACTTGTCCAAATGTAATAAATTTATGTCGGAAATTTTTTGACATTTATTTTAATGTCGGAAAAAAATTTACGACATTTATTTATTGACTTTTATGAAAATGTCACTTTAAAATTTGTGACATTTCCCATAATGTCGATAGGTTAAAACTGGTTTCTAACTTATATTTAGAAGTGTCGGAAAATTCTTGAGTTATTAGCGACACTTGTACAATGCATATTGCTAATGTCAAAATTACTCATTGACATTTGAGAGGGCAATTATAATATAAATATAAAACTAATATTATACGTTGCTATACATGAAAGTATAAACATCAAATTTCTAAAATAAATACCTATAAATGTCAATAAATATATATAATTTGAACTGTAATAAAATGAGTAAACAAAAAATCTCTGTAACTAATTACAAGAATGTATTTGTGAATAGCAGCACATCCTTACAATTAAACAATGGTAGAAAGAAACTATTAGGCTGGATGGATACAAGCAAATTCTGTAACAGATTTTTTCACTTCCTCAACTCTTTCTTCCACTTTTTCTGCTACATCCCTTCAGCTCCAATTTCCTTGCGCTTCCACCCATTTGACACTATTGAATTGAGACAACAAGGTTGTCTGAGGTAGTCAACCTATGTTTTCATAAACTAGGAAATAAATTTGCAAGTGATTGAAAGTCAAAAGAAGATCGCATAATCTACATGGAAGAACGATTTAATAAAATGAATTTATATACTGCAGCGATTGTCACGAGTATCCTTATAAGATTACTAATTGAAGTATTCCACAAGCTATTTGCCACCAACGAACAAATTCCCTTAGTAAAAACACATAATTTTAAGAAAGATGTCATATGGCCATCAAATTTACAAGGACCTTACCATAAGTTGCCATACTCTGGACTTTCTCACTGCAACTCCATAAACAATAGGAAAGATCATAGTGTTTAAGAAGCTCTATCAGGCATTTTGTCAAACAGCCGTAGAGCATAAATCTGTGAATGTAATACCGCCATTAGCATATTGTGTAATAATACCCCACACAACTTCCATTCAAACAAACATATCTCCAAATCACCACACAATCACAACCACAAAATAAAATCAGAACATAGATTAAGCTTCAAAACCCTAAACTCTCAATTCCTCTGCTGCAAATACATAGGACACAGGCAAATGCAATAAATATGATTGAAATCCTCTGAGAAATCAAAACACTCGCAAGAAATAAGGAAGAATTTGAATCCAATCAAGAGATAAAGAAAAATGCTAACCTAGAGTTATTCCAATGCACAGTAGACAAAGAGAAGGAAATACGGAATTAAGCAAGAAGAGAATACATTTCAAACTGCTATTCCTGAAGGATTTTGAGATTCATGGTTGGGGTGTAAGGATTCGGACGGGATAGAGAAACTGGGGAGGGGGAAAATGAACTTAATTGTTCTAAGAGAGGGAGGTTGCGGAGTAGGGTTTTTTAGAGATTTGAGAGGGAGATTTGGAAAAAAAAATCTCTTTCTTTTTTGAAACTAGTAACTTTTTTTGACATTTGCCGTACATATCACTAATTAAATGTCATTTTATTCTTAATTATGTGACATTTCTATCAAATGTCACAGTATTTCTGTCATTTGTCATCAAACGTTAGTATTTTTGCCACATTTTGTTAACAAATGTCACGAAATGAACTTTCTCCCTACATTTATTATAAATATCACTAATTAAATGTCGTCATAGCTCATATTTCCTGTAGTGATATACCTTTTTTTCTCTTTTTGTGAAAGTACCTCTTGATTGCCATTGAAGCATAACCCTTGATCCTGAGGAGGTAGGCATCTGCCTAGGTGTGTCCCAGAATTCATCATCATTTTGAAAGTGCACTTCATGCCTTATATGATCAGCAATATCATCTGGAAAAAGACTGCTCCAGTAGTTGTTCATTCTAGCCATCCTCATTCCTCAATTCTGCTACTTCTTGAAGATCTTCATTAATGTAAATGTCTGGAGGTAGTACATGATACAAAGCACCAAGATGAGTCCAATTCTCATGCCATACATTTGTAGAGCCCCTATTCATCTCCCAAAGTACTTCATGCTCCACTTCCTCCCTTGCTTCCAACATTTTCCTCCATATATGTGACCCCTCTCTAAATTAAACCATTGTAGGTATCTCCTTCTTGCAATATTTATTCCACATGAAATTGGACCATAAGGATTTGGATGTCCCGAACTTCCACCATAACTTAGAAAATAAGCTTTGGATACATCAAACAATGACCTAAAACCTAGTCCACCCTCATCTTTAGGTAGACATAGGTTTTGCCATTTAGTCTAGTGCCTGTTTCTGCCTTCTTCCTTTGTACTCCAAAAAAACCTAGCAAATGTCTTATGTAGATGCTCTAATATGTTATCGGGAGGATCCAACACTAACAGAATGCGTGTAGGCATGCTTTGGAGCACACTTGATATGAGTGTTGCTTTACCTCACTACAAGAAATACACCTTATTGTGGCAACCAATGTCGCTACAAAAGCCCCCAAAGTCGCCACTATAAACATATAGCAGCAACCTTGGACTCGCTGCATGTATTCCCGTTACTGAAGGTTATTTGTGACGACCTTTGGTAGTTTCCACAAAAAGCAACAATTTGTGGCGACTAAACTCGCCACAATAAGTAAGCAAATACTCCTGATAATGGCTTTTAGTGGCGGCTTTAGTCGTTACAAAACAAGCGTACATTCAGCAGCAAGTCTCCATCGCCAAAATAAGCAAATACCCCCGGAGAATGGATTTTACTGGCAACTTTAGTCGCTACAAAACCATGGAACCTTCAGCAGCAAGTCTCCGTCGCCACAATAGCTTGTTGATTAGTGACAACTTTAGTCGCCACAAGTAGGTTTTTCTTGTTAAAAAAAATTATGATGCTGTAATAGTTTTACAAATATTTCTCAAATGTGTTGGAATAATCCATAACGTTAGAAGAGACACAGATAAAGACATTTCTCAAACGAAGTTGTACCAGAGCTTTTTATTAACAAATTCATAAAATATTGTAGTTTTACATATACATGAAATGCACAAAAGAACAAAGATAAATATAATGTTTTGGAGCTCCTCCTTGGCTAGCACCATTCCCTCCCCCCTAAAGAATATGATTTTGGAATTCAACTAACAAACATTCATGTCCTAGATGCAGCCAAAGGTGGGAGAGAAAAAGCCTGACCAAAAGCAAGTTAGGATAATATTGGCAGCTACCATTGTTCCGCTCCTTGGTACTGCCCAAAAGAAGGTGCATCATTATCCTTTGCCCATACTTTGGATAGATTAGTAACTACCTACAAAGAAAATTCAAGGAGATTTATTAGACAACACATTCAGATACCATTAATATGGAATGGTGACTAAAATCACTCTCTTTCATTTGTAAGTCCCCAAACTTTAAACTAATCAACTGAAAAGGAACAAACTTCCTAATTAACGTATTACAGTGTGCTGTGATGGAAGTATAGTTTGACAATGTTAACATTTGAAATATTTCACAAGCGATAGAAATTAATGTTCTGTATGGAGAGTTTAACATCTCCACTGCCTTCGTGCTTTAATCTCATTGAAATAAGATGTGCACTTCAAGAAAATGTTATATCCTATGAGATAAAAATTTGGCAGAGCATATAAATCCTATCTCTTTCTCCATAGCAATAAGGTCAACCATGAAACTTAAACATCCCCACGTTTATCAAATGTCACTGAATGGTGAAAAAAAAAATACAAATTGCAGAAGTAAAATTTAGCTGCGGCAACCACTAATCATTGGTATATAACAATTATAGCAAACAATGTGGTACTTCAATATACTCTACAGTTGTCCACTATTTATAATATAAATAACAAAAGGAGGCATCTTATCAAAGGTTGAACTGGACTAAGAGTGAAAGAGAAAATCTTACAGAGAATTCAATGGCACTCAACAAATCCCAGGTTTTGGTGAAGTGGTTTCAGCTACTTTTTATTTGAGCACTTGTTATAAATTCTAGATATTTCAAGCATCCATTACTAATGCCACGAGTTAACACGTGTATTTCAAACATTCACGAGTAAGCCCTTATTGGCATATATCACAAACAAAAATAACTCAAATGGACATACAATATATACAACTCAAATGAACATATAATATTTATGCATAAACTGCTCTTGCTATTCTATTTCAAATGAGATATTTGAATGTATGAGAATAACTTTAATCCAACCTTTTACTAGTTTCCAGTAGCCTTCAACATTTTTTTACAACTTAAATCTACTCTTTAAATTTTAATTTCCATCATCCCATAGACATAATGGAATTACTAAATAAACAAGTAAAAAACAATGATTGTCAATAGGAATGTTAAAGATTTAGTAACTTGGTTTTCCATCATCTTTCCGGGACCAATTTCTTTGTCCAGGTGGATTAAGCCTCCTCAGCAAAAGACAGAACCACCTTTTTTACATGAAAGATAATAGCATCTTGAAACATGATAATAACGCCGAATAATAAACTTATACAAGAAGAAACATGAGAATCATCAGTTGGTTCTCCACGACAGCAGAAGAAATGCAGCTACAAAATTAGCAAATCAAACCACAAATTAACCATACCAAAGGGGTAAAGTTCAAACATAGCTTACTTTCCCCTTTTTACCTATTTGTAGTCACCAATTCACTGATCTCCCCGAAAAAATCTAATGGAACTACTAACCTACAACCATTTAGACATATGACTAAGACAGTAGTGTATAATGCACAAGATTGTAACTTGCAGACCAACTATAAATGTATAAGTTGAACAGGCATGTAATAGTATTATCATGAAACTAGAACACTTGACTGCCACTATTCTAACATAAGCTTAACACTAATATTTAAGACACTTGGCTCTTATCATAACTCATTAACCACAAAGCATCCTACCAAAGTTATTGTACCTTAAAGTTGCTAATAAGCTGAAATATCAATTTCTTCAGGAACAAACTTCGAATACAAAATTTGCTCCAAGTCAAAAATGCTTTCGACTTAATCACATACCAACATAACTTTTCCAACTTCTACATTCTTATGGAACATCTCTTCTTATGATAAAATATGCATACTTCAGTGATACACCTAATACAAAGGTGATTAATAAGAATATAAACTTGAAAAAAGTTCATCAAGTGGTTTTCCATAAAGAGGCTACTAAAAGATTAAACATGAGAAGAAAATTGTATCAGATTTTTTAATGCAGTTCATTGACAAGTACAAATCTCCAAAAATAACATGATTATAATATTAGGATGGTAAAAATAACCTGTTCGGAGTATTGGAATAACAAACAAATAAATAGAAGTTGGTGTGACATTAAGAGCAGTTAGTTTCAATTTGGCCAATTACCTAGTGATGAATCTGATTAGATGGGCATAATAAATCAACTATCCAAATATATGTGAATCACGTATTCTCTTTTCTCTGAAAAATCACAAGATGGAATAAATCCCCAAGTCTATTTTTCTTTCTAATCTTAAATAGGCTATCATCAAGGGAACAAATGAAGCAAATTAATACAAGTTATCACTCAAAGACCTAATTTCTAGGCTATCATAATCAAACTAAGGGAAATGGGAATTGAATCTTTCGAAAATTACCTAGAACTTAGCACTCCAAAGCACCAAGCACTGAGTAGTATTCAAGCATAAAAGCCCTAAAATTGCAAAAATATATTCAAACCCAGTAGTTTTAAAGCTTAAGAGCACAAAGATAACATAAAAAAGAGTTAAAATCCACATAATCAGGCCTTAATTTTACACTCATAGAGGAAGGAAACAACACTAAACCAAAAATCCCTAAAGATCATGCTTACCATGAGCCTTGCGTTGCACAAACACACCAGTCACAGTCAGGTATAATAGCTTCTTCTGAATATGATGATAATTCGTAAACCATCACAATAGAGAAAAAGAGATTAGGTTTTTTCGCCTTGTGAAAACAGAGAGCACAAAATCTAGAGAGAGGAAGAAATGAGGAAGGAAGTCAGCACTCGATTCGCCAGATAATGAGACAAGAAGGAGCATGTTCACCACCGACAGTGTGTAGTCCTCTTCAGCGAGAAGCATGTTGTAGGAGAAAGGTGATTTGGGGTTAAGACGCTGGAGTGTTAGCTAATTTATGAGGAGGAGATTTGTTACTTTAGGGTTTTTGTTTTCCTTTTTTTCGTCTTTGGGGCGACTTAATATAGTACATTTAGCGGCGACACCAAGAGTCACTACAAAAGCCATTGTGTTATGTGGCGTTCACCGCACCTGCGGCCAGAATAGCCAGATACATTATATTTTGTAGCGACTCATTCATAGTCACCACTAATATTTATGCTATCAGCGGAGATAATAGTTGTCGCCATTAAACACTTATCATTTGTGGCGATAACATCAGTCGCCACTAAATATCAGATTTCTTGTAGTTCCTCCATAGGACAGTAGCTTGCCTTTCCATGAATGAAGCTTGGCTTTCACATTCTTGATGAGATCATTGCAGTACTCATTTCTCCTACTCAGGTAAAATATTGTACACACAAGGTAAGTAAATGGAAACTCAGCTCTTGTAAATCTAGTGCTAACCCCTACTGAATTGAATAAAGATCCATCCACATTAGCATGCATGTAGAAAGAGCTTTTGGCCTTATTGATCAACTGGCCAGATGTGCACTCATATTTATTCAGCACCACAACTATCTTCTCCAATGAATATGGATCAGCATAAGCAAAAATGATAGTATCATCAGCATAAGTTAAGTGGTTCAAAGGATCTGTCCACTTAGGCATGCCATAAACCCTAAACCTCATATCTACAAATAATTTGTTCAAAGTTCTTGATAATACCTCTGCTGAAATGATGAACAATGCAGGAGATAGTGGATCACCTTGCTTGGCCATTGGTCAACACTGAATACTAATTGTTAGCCAACAAATTCCAGACCATGTTGATGATTTGGGAGTCGATTTGGACCCGATTTTGAGATCTCAACACGTATTTGTTAAATATGAGTTTCAATGATGAAAAATAATATATCACATTTGATGCAGGATCGCAAGGGATAAAACAATGAAATCAAGACTCATTATCATTCAAGCATAGACTAAGGGAAACAATCCATCAACGGAAATAAAGAAAAGGAAAAATATCAATGACTAGCTATGAAAAAGGAAGAAGCAGCGGAAATCTGGAAGAAGAATCAATCAATGATTTGATAGATAATTGACGGAAGCCAGTATAGGAAGGTTCCAAAATCAAAGGAAAATAAGAGTGCAAAGTACTACACTGGAGATTGTTAAAGCCCGAAATCAGGGATCCATCAAGTAACAAAAAGATTGGCCTAGCGGAAGAAAAGCCTGTCAAGGATATAAGTCAAGAAAGATCAACGGAAACCTAACCTTATTATCGAAAAGAATCAATCTGCGTTTTGGTTCATGGATAAATTCCCTTGGGTTTGTAATCTCTCAAGATTCGCGAGTCACGAAGGCCTTGCGAAGTATATATACATATGTTCCAGGCTTGAAGCAAACATACTTTGAATGAACCATTATCACTTTTTTGTTCTACTCCAAACAAGCATTGTACTTCTTTTTAGATCTACTCTGTAATTAGTGAGGGAAGAAAAAGAGATAAACACTGGTGTGACATTGTATCAAGAAAGGAAAAGTTACACAGAAACTAAGTTGTTGGTGTAAAGCTACATCAACCAACTTGTACTCAAGACACTTCAAATACTGAAAGAGATCACCCTTGCAACCCAAGGGGACTGGACGTAGGATTCACATTGAATCTGAACCATTATAAAAATTATGGTGTCTTTATTTTCTGCACTTTATTTCTGGATTATTATTATTCTGTTCTTATCTCTAGTCGACTAATTGGTAAACTAGTAAACTACTTAGAATATTGTTATAAAAATCTTTAATTTACCCCCTTCTTGTACTTTTAATTGGTATCAGAGCTAGTCTCACACTTTTTGCTTAACAACTCGTGAGAAAAGATCATGGCAAATCAAGTAACTGTTGGAGCACTCTTTCAAAAAGGAATGTCGCAAGTCAGGCCATCATATTTCAATGGACAACACTTTTCTCACTAGAAAGTGCAAATGGAAATATATGCAAAATCCTGTGATGTCAAAGTATGGCGTGTTATCAAAAGGGTAACTATCCACTACCAGCAGCAGCTCAACCACTCGATGATATGGAAGATATAAATGAATACATAGACGAGCAAATGACAGTTGTTCAGGTCAATGCTAAGGCACAGAATTTACTTTATAATGCTATAAGTGGAGAGGTGTATGAAAAAATCTCAAGTTGTGATACAACCAAAGAAATGTGGGATAAACTGAAAGTTACTTATGAAGGAACCAGCAAAGTGAAAAAAACTCACATAAACATGTTCTCTCATGACTATGAACTCTTCCAGATGAAAGAAGGAGAATCTATTGAGGAAATGTTTGCAAGGTTCAGCAAAATCATTAGCGATCTAAAAGCTTTTGGTAAACCCTACTCAAGTAGTGATCAAGTTAGAAAAATTCTAAGGAGTCTACCTACCACTTGGCAGACAAAAGTAGTTGCACTCGAATCTCAAGATCTAAACAAACTTTCATATGATGAACTACAAGGAGATCTTATAGTATTCGAGAAAATACATCTCAAGAAAACAAACCAGGAAGAAAAGAAGAAAATAGTTGCTTTTAAAGCTACAACTGAAAAATCTGAAAATGATATTGATGACGACTCAGAAGCTCTTGAAGAAGAGATTGCCATGGTATCGAGAAACATGGATGGTTTAATGTGAAGATATAGAAAACACAAGAAGGGGAAGGATGCCACCCAGGCGAACCAGAAAATACAATGAACAAGACAAGAATGATGGAAAATTTTATGAGTGTGGAAAGTACGGGCATGTTCAAGCCGAATGCCCAGATCTTAAAAGAAAGGTCTCCAGAGGATTCAATAAAAACAAAGCTTTCGAAAGCTGGAGTGATAAAGATAGTTCAGAACACGATGAAATAGAAAACTTGTGCTTTATGACCATTTTGGAAAACGACATGAACAGATACTCGGGTTGATGAACCGATGAAGATGCATCAGACGATGAATGAAAAGAAGATACTGAAAATTGATTCATGGCACGAGGTGAAACAAGCGAGGAACACCACAGAAAGAGCCGCAAAGGAAAATGGTACTTAGACAGTGCGTGTTCCAATCACATGACAAGCGACAAAAACCTTTTCAAAGAAGTTACTAAGATAGATAGAGGAAGTGTCAAATTTGGTGATGATTTAAGAGGAAAGATAATTGGCACCGACATAACTCTATTCAATAACAACTGTAATATTACTGAAGTATATCTTATAGATGGACTCAACTATAATCTCTTGAGTATAAGTCAGCTATGTGATTCAAGGTACG
Organism: Nicotiana tomentosiformis; assembly: GCF_000390325.3. Classification (NCBI taxonomy): domain Eukaryota; kingdom Viridiplantae; phylum Streptophyta; class Magnoliopsida; order Solanales; family Solanaceae; genus Nicotiana; species Nicotiana tomentosiformis. Next base: position 44,134,820 of record NC_090820.1, read on the forward strand.
AAGTTAAATTCAAGAAAACATGATGCGCTATTAAAGATGCGTCAAGTAAAATAATACTCCCAGGAAAAAGGTATGGAAATGTTTACATTCTTGATGGCATTGAATACATAGATAGTCACATCTACTTAGCATCAATATCTGATGATCCATGGTTGTGGTAAAAGAAATTTGGTCATGCAAGCATGCATTTAATTGAGAAACTCTACAAGCATGATTTAGCTATTGGTCTTCCTAAACTCAATTTTTCTAGAAATCATGTGTGTGATGCATGTCACATTGGTAAACAAACGAGACACTCCTTCAAAAGCAAAGACATTGTGTCAACCATCAAACCCTTACAATTGCTTCACATGGATTTATTTGGACCAACCAGAATGTCACGACCCAAACCGATGGGCCGCGACGGGCACCTGGTACTTTACTCAATCGAGTACCAACATAACGTATCTTTATTATTACATCATCATAGGTAAGTGGGACAGAAGATGCGTCATGAGATAAACAGAGTAAACATGAGGGAATTACCCAACATAGAATGACCCAACCTGATATAAAAATTCATACACGTGACATACGGGCCTATAAGGCCAACATGATCATTTATAAACTCAAAACATAGGCCGACAAGGCCATACAATACCCGTATACATGACATCTGTCTACAAGCCTCTAATTGAATATGAAGTCCCGATAAGGGAAAATACTATAACTTATGAGACTAGGATAATGTATATAAATTTGGGAGTATGAACTTCTCTTTATGCCTTGTTATCAAACGCATGTAGTTACGATATCATGCCAAAATGAATGAAGGGCTTAGCCTTAACATACCTGAGCCGATTCTCTTGACAATCCTTCCAACACACATCTTTTACGACAAATCACGTAACGGTGGATCAAAGTAGGAAAACATCCGCATGATAATCTTGAGAAGGATTGCGCCGCACTTTCTTAGAATCACAAATTTTTGTTGCTATTACGTAGTATAACTTCGTATGAAACCTCACGTTTTTGAATTCTTGAAGATCCATGAAAGCTCACGTTACTGAATTCTTGAAAGCTCACGGTATTGAATTATGAAAGCTCACGTTATTTATTTGTGAAAGCTCACGTTATTGAAAGATGAAAGCTCACATTATTGAATTCTTGGAGATCATACTTTAGCATTTGATATATACTAAAGTAGAAAAGCCTTTTGTTGAATGGATGTGGGCCTCACTTAATAAGGCTTATTTTGCCACCCAAATCTCTTAACATGCCATCTAATAATGCAAGCAAAGAGTCACCAAGCATGGCTTGAGTTGCTGCCATGTTGGGGTTACCAAGTTTATCTAATAATTCCCTTATCTCCATAATTAACTTATTAAATCCTTCACTAATCTAATAATTAACTAATTACCCACATAATGAGAATTATTCCAAATTACTTAAAATACTACTCACTTTTAACATACCTCATACACCTTACTATCATAGTCATGTGGTACCTTGTATGACAGTAGTCCATAAATATCGAGTATTATAGCTTGGACCGTATTTTATCCAAAATTGTCAAACTGACAGAACTTATTTTCTTCAATTCGCTTACCCTCTCACATTCACAAATTTACTTATCACTTGTTTAAAAAGTGTAATAATTATAACCCCAGAGTAATCTCATTCCTGAACTTACGTCGATTAACTTACGATAAAATTTTAACGTACAAAAATGCGGGATGTAACATCATTCCCCCTTCGGAACATTCTTCCTCGAATGTTGACTGATGCACTTATCATTATCATAACCTATAGTTATTGCGAATGCTTTAGTACTCTTCTTGCTATCTAGGCAACTCTTCTCCCCTTTTTCCTCCAGCTTTTAGCCAATCTCTAGGCTTTACTTTGTGTTAATATATAAAATTATGTCAAGTTGTCCCTCTGGGTGTCATTAGCTTTACTTCATCTAAGTAGGCTATACTATACCATAATTCTTACTTCAATTTATCGTTACTGAGGTCTGCTACCAAACTCCAGGTTACTCTCGTTGCTTATCCTATATGCATAAAGCTAAGTCTTTTAATGCTTCTTCATTACTGTTCATCTTAAGACTGATGGCCTAATCTCATCTCATACTTTACAGCTTTTACCCATCCATTGTTGATCTATCTCAATGTTGATCTACAATCTTCCATTCATAACTTGAAATTTCTGACGTAATATATTGCCACTAGGGCTTACGCTGTATCATGAAACATTTGAAGTGATTTTTCTGATCCACCTGGGGGCGATACTACACTTTCATAACCATATTTCATAGTATCCTAATGTGATTTTCCTCACGTGAGTATTTTAATCTTGTACAATTAGTGAAATCATTACTCAATCGAAAGCCCAAACGCCATCCTTCATTTATCACAATTACACCCTCATTCTACTACCAGGGCAACATTCCATTTCTTCTAGATGCTATTAGTCTTAGACTCCTTTGAGTTCATTCAGGCTATACTGAGCTTTCTACAACTTAGAGAAACCATCAGCTCTCTTGTTTTCATGGGTTTAATCCCGAGGACTTATCCATTCTCACCACCTTCTCACTCGCCCTTTCTTATCCTTACTCCTGTCATAAAACCTTATCGCTTTACCATACTTTAGCTTACGACCTACACACCTCTATTTATATTACTCGCAACCTTCCTTCCATATAGGTATAATTTACATCCACAAATTGAAGCTCTATTATAATACATGCACCTCTGGTGCATACACAATCCGGTGGGAGCTTCATACTGACTTCTTATGAGGCTGATACTTTACTAATTGGCTATAACGTAGGGCCGTTATAGAATATGGTTGTTGTACTATCTCTCTTGTTCATCTGATGTTAAAAGTGATTCTGCAATGTTCTCAATCATGATGTCTATAATTTTCTGGGTCCAATAATCAGACTCCTGATTTACTTCGTTGATGTAACTCTTTAGTTTTCTCTTCCTTCTGATCAGCCTTTATGTAGGCTTAAGTTATCTTCTGATCTGTGTCTCATGGTATTAGTTATTACTTTAGCCTTTCATGGGTGCTATGGAATATCCATGATATAATCTTCTGACAATTCAATCATTTGCCTATGCCATGGGCTCAATTCCTTCTTTTAACTCATACTTGAGTCTTCTACGGCTGTATGAATGTCAATATATATGCTGCATGGATAATACTCCAAAATTTTAAGTGCGTTCATAACGTAACTAACTCTGGATCATTGATCGAATAATTCTCTTCGTTCCATCTCAGCTTTCTTTAAACGTAAGCAATTACTTTTTCTGGTCTTTCTGCCCCCTTGTTGCATGCATACTTAGCTCATCTTAGATCCCATGCATGTCGGAATTTTGTGCAATTCATATGGTCTCGAATATTACTTTTGGTTCCATTTCCCTCTCATTAGCTACAATAGGTGCCACTTTCTCCCCTTTTTCCTCCAGCTTTTAGCCAATCTCTAGGCTTCACTTTGTGTTAATATATAAAATTATGCCAAGTTGTCCCTCTGGGCGTCATTAGCTTTACTTCATCTAAGTAGGCTATACTATGCCATAATTCTTACTTCGATTTATCGTTACTGAGGTCTACTAACAAACTCAGGTTACTCTCGTTGCTTATCCTATATGCATAAAGCTAAGTCTTTTAATGCTTCTTCATTACTGTTCATCTTAAGACTGATGGCCTAATCTCATTTCATACTTTATAGCTTTTACCCATCCATTGTTGATTTATCTCAATGTTAATCTACAATCTTCCATTCATAACTTGAAATTTCTGACGTAATATATTGCCACTAGGGCTTACGCTGTATCATGAAACATTTGAAGTGATTTTCCTGATCCACCTGGGGGCGATACTACACTTTCATAACCATATTTCATAGTATCCTAATGTGATTTTCCTCACGTGAGTATTTTAATCTTGTACAATTCGTGAAATCATTACTCAATCGAAAGCCCAAACGCCATCCTTCATTTATCACAATTACACCCTCATTCTACTACCAGCAGCATTCTATTTCTTCTAGATGTTATTAGTCTTAGACTCCTTTGAGTTCATTCAGGCTATACTGAGCTTTCTACAACTTAGAGAAACCATCTGCTCTCTTATTTTCATGGGTTTAATCCCGAGGACTTATCCATTCTCACCACCTTCTCACTCGCCCTTTCTTATCCTTACTCATGTCATAAAACCTTATCGCTTTACCATACTTTAGCTTACGACCTACACATATCTATTTATATTACTCGCAACCTTCCTTCCATATAGGTATAATTTACATCCACAAATTAAAGCTCTATTATAATACATGCACCTCTGGTGCATACACAATCCGGTGAGAGCTTCATACCGACTTCTTATGAGGCTGATACTTTACTAACTGGCTATAACGTAGGGTTGTTATAGAATATGGTTGTTGTACTATCTCTCTTGTACATCTGATGTTAAAAGTGATTCTGCAATGTTCTCAATCATGATGTCTATAATTTTCTGGGTCCAATAATCAGACTCCTGATTTACTTCGTTGATGTAACTCTTTAGTTTCCTCTTCCTTCTGATCAGCCTTTATGTAGGCTTAAGTTATCTTCCGATCTGCGGCTCATGATATTAGTTATTACTTTAGCCTTTCATGGGTGCTATGGAATATCCATGATATAATCTTCTGACAATTCAATCATTTGCCTATGCCATGGGCTCAATTCCTTCTTTTAACTCATACCTGAGTCTTCTACGGCTGTATGAATGTCAATATATATGCTGCATGGATAATACTCCAAAATTTTAAGTGCGTTCATAATGTAACTAAATCTGGATCATTGATCGAATAATTCTCTTCGTTCCATCTTAGCTTTCTTTAAACATAAGCAATTACTTTTCCTGGTCTTTCTGCCCCCTTGTTGCGTGCATACTTAGCTTATCTTAGTTCCCATGCATGTCAGAATTTTTTGCAATTCATATGGTCTCGAATATTACTTTTGGTTCCATTTCCCTCTCATTAGCTACAATAGGTGCCACTTTCTCCCCCTTTTCCTCCAACTTTTAGCCAATATCTAGGCTTCACTTTGTGTTAATATATAAAATTATGTCAAGCTATCCCTCTGGGCGTCAAGACCATTTCCTCTTTTAGGTCATTGTGCTTAGGTTGAAGCCTTCTTTCTTATATCCTTAGCTAGTCTTTCGTTGTAGTACTTACGAAGACCTTCTGGCTCTTGTAAAGTTACAAGCTTGTTATATTGTTTACCCGATAGAAATTTTGATGTACTCACCTATAATTATCTGTAGTTACTTATCTCCACACCCTTGTGCTTGTAGGGTTGCTTCTGAACTAATATTTTGATTGTCTTCCCAGTGGCACTCTCTTTTATTTCCGTAACACTCATACAGTACCTTTAACTACCCCGACTCCTTATCCGAATATTTCTCAAGTATTAAAATGTCATAATTGCGGGGCTAAATTAACTATATTGGGTTTTACTATATTTATCTTGCACGACCTGCTGATTTGTTTGTATCCTCTTGACTAGCCATAACTAGGCTCTTCCTAAATTAACTACTAAGTACTCGTTGTCCCATTCTCATATCATTACTCCGCGTAATCTTTCTTGGGTTATTTCCTCTGTCTTAACTTACCTCTTGCGCTGGCTCTTTATCTATCGATAACATCTCGGGCAGGAACCCTTACTTCCTCTCCTTGACGTTGTGTTTGCATAATGTTCTGGAATCGTAGCATATCTGTAGGATTTGAATAAGTGCAATCTCATCCCTTTTTTCATTTTTATCGCATTCTTCCTTTACCATTCCATAATAACTAGAACCACTTAATTCTTACTTAGTGCCAGATCACTCCATATTTTTCCCCTTTAGGGGAGTACTAAGATTTAGTGCTACGATGATCTACGTATAGATATTTTACCTCTTCATCTTTGGCATCTTTTCACATCATCGATAATCCTCAGTCGCCTCGCGGTAATCCTTCTGTACCAAGGATAACAAATTTCCTTACTCGCGAGGGTGATACTTAGTGTAACTGGCACACACAATCCCTTAAGCTTAACTTTGCTCACCTTGCTTGCTTTAGGGAAGCGTCTTCCTGAATGACCTTTAAAGGGTATTCTTCTGTCGTCCATTCTATTATCGCCGGGACGCAATCTCTAAAATTCTCATGATGCCGACTATTACTCAGTCCCTTGTTCATGTTTAGTTTATCTTGTTCATCAGTTCACGTTGATTTCTTATTACTCTGGGGTCTAACTTTTTCTTTTGGTAGTCGCGTTGGAGTCACGAACTTATTTCTCGAAATGAGGATGTGACTTTATGGCCTATACTCTTTTGTTGTCTCAAGGCCTATCACCTCTAGACTTTTTCTTCACTTGACTATAGATTCTGTAATATTGTCATCTTTTTGATCTACCATTTTCATCCATGTATCACACCTTACTCATAATGCTTCATTAACTCTCTTTTTATTTCCCTGCTAATATTTATGTCTATCACTTTATTCTGAAAACTTTAATAAGACATTCTTTTGCCTTTGCTCCCCTTGCTCCATCCAGTGGCTCTTCAGGTTGCCTAACATTCTCTCTCTACTAGGGACGAGAGCCACACTAAGGTAATATTTATCCATTCAAGGCTTCCAGTGCCTATCTTTGTAGTACTCATATCTTGATGTACTATTTTAGAGTGCACCATCTGGGTGTCTCACAAGGAGATCTATTAGAACATTTGCAATATCTTTCGGGAATGTCAACTAATGCAAACAGTCCATCCACCATTTTGGGTTACCCTAACCCCAGCTAGATCCTGATACCCTGCCTTCTCTCATACTACTTCTGTTAGCCCACATAGGGCATAAATGAGATGTGTGTGGCCAGTTATACATACCTCTGTTACTGTTGAAGGTAACTCACAATGCTTATATTTTTCTGCCGGAGTTGAAAATACTAATAATCTTCATTAACTGGGTACCTCGTACCCTTTTTCATCTTGCTTCTTTTACTTATTGAAGCTTGCATCTACCTTCTGAATCTCTCATTGCTTTTTACCATATAGGTGGATAGATATTCATGCTTTAGGGCTCCTTTTCCAGAATCTCACACGTCTTAGTACACACATGATCTGCTGGAGACCTTTCATTTACTCATCATAAGCATGATGCAAAATTGAGTTCCTCTGACTCAACTCTTCCACAGCCGCATTCAATCCTTTACCAACCATCTTTCTAGATGTAGGCATCGTCGAATTATGAATAAGATAGAGTTTAGGAAATTGAGTTCTTACAACTGTGCTTTATCACACGATCTAGAGTAAGAAGAAAGAGTGACAACCCTAAATTACCTGTAGCCTCCGGCTTATAAGTGTGGTTCATGACATACCCATAAACAAGACTCTACTAGACACGACTTGTAGACTCCTTAGGACAGAACTGCTCTGATACCACTTTTGTCACGACCCAAACCGATGGGCCGCGATGGGCACCCGACACATTACTCAACCGAGTAGCAACATAACATATCTTTCTTATTACATCATCATAGGTAAGTGGGCCAGAAGGGGCGTCATGAGATAAACAGAGTAAACATGAGGGAATTACCCGACATAAAATGACCCGACCTGATATAAAAACTCATACACGAGACATACGGGCCTATAAGGCCAACATAATCATTTATAAACTCAAAACATAGGCCGACAAGGCCATACAATACCCGTATACATGACATTTGTCTACAAGCCTCTAAGAATACACAATTGTCATAAAGGTCGGGACAGAGCCTCACCATACCAATCAATACATGTCCTAATGATACTGACCAAATAGCAACTCAGGAGCAAATGGAGCGCACCAACATCTTCGCTGAGCTGATAGCCTACTTGGAGGGCTCTCAACCTGTCTATCGGGACCTGCGTGCATGAAACGCAACGTCCCCAGGCAAAGGGACATCAGTACAAATAATGTACCGAATATGTAAGGAATGAAAATCAGTAAATAATAAACATGAGAGAAACATGGAGTAAAAGACTCGACATGTATGTTTGAATAACTCTGTGAATCATTAATATTTACAATGTCATGCATATGCATAGAAATATCATACCATGCTTAGGTATATGCATTTATAACATCATCAAGCCTCTGAGGGCATCCCATCATATTATCTCGGCCACTGTGGGCAAATCGTCAATGTATACCAGTTGATACTGACTCAACTCTCTCAATATAGTAAGTGAAATAGTTGTCCGGCTTTATAAGGCTCGGTATATATCACTGTTCTGCCATAGTAGGCTCGCTCATAGGCGCTCGGCCATACTAGGCTCTGTATCTCGGCCAACTGGGCTCGCTCAAAGGCTCTCGGCCAGAGTAGGCTAGGTATATAACTTACCATCTGATCAGAGATTGCCCAATAGGGGCCTGCCCACCGATTATAGCTTGATGGTGGGGAAAATACTGTAATACTGTATATATATAGACCCTCTGCTCTCTTGACTGGAAGAAGACAATACTCAATTGAATATGAAGTCCTGTTAAGGGAAAATACTATAACTTATGAGACTAGGATAATGTATATAAATTCAGGAGTATAAACTTCTCTTTATGCCTTGTTATCAAACGCGTGTAGTTACGAGATCATGCCAAAGTAAAGGAAGGGCTTAGCCTTAACATACCTGAGCCGATTCTCTTGACAATCCTTCCAACACACGTATTTTGCAACAAATCACATAACGGTGGATCGAATTAGGTAAAAATCCACATGATATTCTTGAGAAGGATTGCACCGTACTTCCTTAGAATCGCAAAATTCCGTTGCTATTATGTAGAATAACTTCGTATGAAATCTCATGTTTTTGAATTCTTGAAGATCCATGAAAGCTCTCGTTACTGAATTCTTGAAAGCTCATGTTATTGAATTATGAAAGCTCACGGTATTGATTTATGAAAGCTCACGTTATTGAAAGATGAAAGCTCACGTTATTGAATTCTTGGAGATGATACTTTAGCATTTGATATATGCTAAAGTAGAAAAGCCTTTTGTTGAATGGGTGCGGGCCCACTTAATAAGGCTTATTTTGCCACCCAAATCTCTTAACTTGCCATCTAATAATGCAAGCAAAGAGTCACCAAGCATGGCTTGAGTTGCTGCCACGTTGGGGTTACCATGTTTATCCAATAATTCCCTAATCTCCATAATTAACTTATTAAATTCTTCACTAATCCAATAATTAACCAATTACCCACATAATGAGAATTATCCCAAATTACTTAAAATACTACTCACTTTTAATATACCTCATACACCTTACTATCATAGTCATGTGGTACCTTGTATGGCAGTAGTCCATAAATACCGGGTATTATAGCTTGGACCGTATTTTATCCCAAATTGTCAAACTGCGACAGAACTTATTTTCTTCGATTCGCTTACCCTCTCACATTCGCGAATTTACTTATCAGTTGTTTGAAATATCATAATAATTATAAATCCCAAAGTAATCTCATTCCCGAACTTACGTCGATTAACTTACGACGAAACTTTAACGTACGAAAATGCGGGATGTAACACAGAACTACTAGCATTGGAGGAAAACGATATGCTTTTGTTATTGTTGATGACTACTCACATTTTACATGGGTGATTTTCTCATCTCATAAAGATGAAGCTTTGAAATACTTTGAGATTTTTTGTAAAAGAGTTGAAAGAGAAAAATGGTACCTTATTACAACCATCCAAAGTGATCGTGGAGGAGAATTCGAAAGCAGAGCATTTGAAGATTTCTGCAATGATCAAGGATATACTCTCAACTTTTCAACTCTAAGATCATCTCAATATAATAGAGTAGTTGAGCGGAAAAATCGAACTCTACAAGATATGACCAGAACAATGATATTGGAATATTCGATGCCAAATTATTTTTGGGCAGAAGCAGTAAGCATAACCTGCCACATTCTCACATATGTCTTATAAGACCTATCTTGAAGAAAACTACATATGAATTATGGAAAGGTAAACGGCCCAGCATAAGCTATTTTCATCTTTTTGGCAGCAAGTGTTTTATCCACAACAATGGTAAGGATAATCATGGAAAATTTGATCCAAGCAGTGATGAAGGTATTTTTCTGGGTTATTCCATAAATAGTAGATCTTTTAGAGTTTATAATAAATGTACTTTATTTGTAGAAGAATCAGTACATGTCATATTTGATGAAAATACCTCAACGGCCGAGAAAGGAATTTTTGTAGGTGATGAAGATATCAACCAAGAAATATCACAGACAAGAAAATCACAAAAGTCGACTGATAATACAGACGGTGTCATAGAGTCGACTAATGAACCTGTCAATAATCAACCAGAATCACAGAAGGAGTCAACTACTCATATGATTGCAACACGTCCAAATGAGTGAAGAAGTGAACCGGAATATCCTCAGAAGTTTATCATAGGAGATCCAAGTGAAGGAATGAAAACCAGGGGAGCTCTCAAGAAAAAAGGCAAATGTAGCACTCTTCTCTCGGATCAAACCAAATAAGGTTGAGGAAGACTTGAAAGACTCCAGCTGGGTACAAGCAATGCAGGAGGAACTCGATCAATTTGATAAAAATCAAGTTTGGGAACTGCTACTTAAGCCTGCAAATGCTACTATAGTTAGAACCAATAGGTTTTCAGAAATAAGCTAAATAAAGATGGAAAGGTTGTGAGAAACAAAGCCAGATTATTAGCCCAAGGCTACTCACAACAAGAAAGAGTCGACTACGATTAAACCTTTGCACCAGTAGCTCGACTAAAGTCTAAACGAATTTTTCTTGCATATCCATCCTCCAAACGATTCAGACTTTTCCAAATGGATGTCAAAAGCGCATTTTAAATGACTTTATTTATGAGGAGGTATATGTAAAACAACCTCCTGGTTTTGAAGACTCATAAATTCCTTACCACGTGTATAAGTTGACCAAAGCTCTGTATGGACTCAAACAAGCTCCACGAGCCTGGTACGAAAGGCTTAGCTCATTGCTACTTGACCATGGCTTTACAAGAGATAAAGTAGACACTACATTATTTATCAAAAAATCATCAGGAAGTAATCTTATTATTCAAGTCTATGTTGATGATATTATCTTTGGAAGTGCTAACACTCTTTTGTGCAAGGAATTCGCTAGTCTTATGCAAAGTGAGTTTGAAATGAGCATGATGAGAGAGCTTATGTTTTTTCTTAGCTTGGACTTCAAATTCAACAATCTGAAGAAGGAACCTTTGTGTGCCAGATGAAATATACAAAGAAATTAATTCAAAAGTTTGGCATGAGCAGTGCTAAAGCAATTGGTACACCAATGAATCCGCCAACAAGTCTCGACAAGGACGAAAAAGGAAATCCAGTTGATGAAACTAAATATCGTGAAATGATTGGCTCTTTGATTTACTTGACTACCAGTTGACCAGATATTATGTTCAGTATGTATAAATGTGCCAGGTCTCATCCAGCTCCTAAGGAATCGCATCTGACTGCAGTAAAGAGAATAATTTGTTATCTCATCGAAACCATATCATATGGACTATGGAACCCACATTTAAAAGTTTTAAGCTTGAAGGTTTCTCAGATGCTGATCTTGTAGGTGATAAGGAAGACAGAAAGAGCACCAACGAAACATGTCAATTAGTGGGAAAAGCATTAATATCATGGAATAGTAAGAAACAAGGCTTAGTTGCATTATCCACAATTGAGGTAGAATAAATTGCCATTGGGCAATGCTGTGCACAGTTACTATGGATGTCTCATCAACTAGGTGACTACCAACTATTTTTTAAACCTATTCAAATATTTTGTGATAACTCTATTGCTACATGTCTCTCAAAGAATCCTATGCATTATTCTAGGGCTAAGCATATAGATATTGAACATCATTTCATTAGAGATCATGTCTTAAGGGAGATATAGAATTATCATTTGTTGGAACCACTGATTAATTAGAAGATATTTTACAAAGCCTTTACTTGAAGATAGATTTTTCTCCTTAAGAGAACTACTTGGAATTATTTCGCTTGATCATAAAAATTAGGACCTATGTGTTAATTTTAATTCTTGCGTGTCTAATGTTTTCAGTTCTATTTTCTCTGTAAGTACGCATTAATTAAGCGCCTCCAATTTCCCCCTCTTTCCCCATCAGTGGCAGCTCTCAAGAAAGGAAAATCAATCATCATGACTCTTCACTGACACACTTTCCTTACCTGTACTCAACCGTCAAAATCCCTTCTTTTTAATCCTCTGAACTATTCTTCCTTGTCTTCATTGTTCTTATCGCTCAGAAACCCTTCTTCAAAATTCTCAATGGCTAAACACTCCTTCTGCCTCCACCAGAAAAAGTACTCGTTCTAAGGGAAAACTCTCTTCTCAACCTCCAGAACAGGTAGATCTGGGGTCTGATCACTCAGAAGGGTTTGCCTCTTCTCAGGCAAAGCCATCTGACCACTCTCACCGAATAGGAGAAAAAGCTCTTGGCAAAAGACCCATGGAAGACCCCCTCGAATCGTTTACCCCCAATAAATCCAAAGTAGACATCTCGAGTTCTCTAGAGTCCGGCCTCAATTTTTAGGATACCCCCAATAGGGATTTCTTTGTTGCTCTCAAAGACAAGCCAATTGCTCACGATAGAGTAATCGATTTTGATGACATGGAGACCCTAAATTGTAAGGTAAATGATTTATTTATTTTTCAAGGATGGTCTATGTTCCTCTCTGTACCCCCTCCCAAAGTTTATAAATCTTTAGTGAGAATGTTCTATGCCAATCTTCATTCTAGCAAGCCTGATAAGTTAGAATCCCTAGTTCTAGGAAAACGCATTGTCCTTGATTGTGCCATGTTTGACTCAATTTTTCAATGTAAGTGCTCTGGCTTTCCCATGCTTTTCGAAAATACTTGGTCTGATGACTTTAAAATTTCCTTTGATCAAGCAAAATGTTATATTGCTGAGTGTCCATATGAATTCCTTCCTAATCAGTTAGGTCCCATGATATTAGTTTTGAAACCCGAGTCCTAGCCCACATTGTTGCTACTGCTCACCTTCCTCGCACTGGCTCATTCTCCACCTTCTCTCAACAATATACCTTTCTTGTCTACTGTCTAGTGACCAAACTTAAGGTTAAACTATCTTCATGTGTCATAAACATCATGATTCAAAGTGCTGATGATCCCACTAGTCTTCCCTATGGTATGGCTATCACCCACATCTTGGAAGCCCACAACATATCTATCTCAAATTACTCATTTATCTCTGTTTCAAAGTCCTACAATTCTAGAGCCTTTTCCAGTATGGGATATATGTGTATTAAGGGTTCTAAGATCAAAGCCTCTGTTTCTCATCATAGTGTAGGTGATCATGATATTGTAGAGAAATTAACTGCTATTGACAACAAGTTAATCATCATCAAGGACCTTTTTGTTGCAACTCAATCAATGGTTGGGGGACATCCATGCCATCTCCAAAGAGACTGGGTCTGACGTTTCAAAGATAAGGGTCAAAATTCTCAAACTTGCAGAAAACACAATCAAATCCTTCAAGGAAGTACATGACAAGATTGATGGGGTACAGTTTCAGCTAATGCTAGCTTTGAGCATCTAAAGAAGGCGATTTGCAACACTCTCACTTATTTCTTGCTTCGTTAGTTATGGATGTTTTAGACAATTGTTTTTGCCATTTTGCTATTTTGGACTGGATAACAAGTCGATGGATACTTTCTTTACTAAAACTCTGTATGCCTATAGTTTGCAAATATTTGCCTATGATGTGCTTGTTTTTACTTATTTTCAACTATATATATGCATGCCCCCTCTTTACTGATGTCAAAAAGGGCGAGAAAAGATAGTCATACATTGCAGGACAAATAGCAGCACTTGTTGAAGGGGAGTCGACTGAAGCATATGCAGCACCCGTTGAGGGGGAGTTGACTACAGCAAAGCAAGCCAACATGGGAGTAAACTGTAGTTTGTCGACTGAAGCATATGCATCACCTGTTGAGGGGGAGTCGACTGCAACAGAGCAAGCCAACAGGGAAGTAAACTATTGTTTTATATATATATATATATATATATATATATATATATATATATATATATTATTTTTGTCATTATCAAAAAGGGGGAGATTGTTAAATATGAGTTTCAATGATGAAAGATAATATATCATATTTGGTGCACGATCACAAGGGATAAAACAATGAAATCAAGGCTCCTTATCATTCAGGCATGGACTAAGGGAAACAATCCATCAACGAAAATAAAGGAAAAGAAAAGTATCAAAGACTAGCTGTGAAAAAGGAAGAAGCAGCAGAAATCTGGAAGAAGAATCAATCAATGATTTGATAGATAATTGACAGAAGCCAGTATAGGAAGGTTCCAAAATCAAAGGAAAATAAGAGTGCAAAGTACTACACTGGAGATTGTTAAAGCCCGATATAATTTGTTTAAAGATCTTGACAATACCTCAGCTGAAATGATGAACAATGCAGGAGATATTGGATCACCTTGCTTGGCCATTGATCAACACTAAATACCAATTGTTAGCCAACAAATTCCATACCATGTTGATGATATGGGAGTTGATTTGTACTCGGTTTTGAGATCTGAACACATATTTAGACTCGTGGGATTATGGGTAGTCATAATCTACCCTTGACTTAGGTTTTGACTATGTGGGCCCAAGATTAACTTTTGTGACTTTTTGAGAAGTGGATAAAGACCGGAGCTTTATTGTTTGGAATTAATTCCTATAACATTGTTTGATGTGATTGAGTTATTTTTAGCTTGATTCAAGCCGTTTCGAGATGATTTCTAAGGGAAATGCGATTTTAGAAGGTTGATTTAGGCTTGTTGAGGTACGTAACTTGCATAAGCTTGTGTGAAGGAATAACCCTTAGGATTTGGCCTTGTTTGGCTAATTGTGAAATGTAAAAAGCGACGTGTGTGTGAAGTGACGAGTGTGTATACGGGTGCTATGTGTGATTTATCACCAGATTAGACTTTAGCTTCTAATATGCTTTATTTTGATTATATGCTTTATGTGATACATGTTTGAGCATTTGTATGACTACGTGAACTTATCATTTCATGCTAGATATCATATTTAGAGTTATTGCCGCTTAATTAGCCAAGATGGTCTATTATATAATGGATAATTGATTTAGCCGTAGTCATACTCCATATATTGAGCATTCATCCCCGTTTTATTGTTATCATATTCATATACACTTTGTTAACTTTGTTGATAATTTAACATCTTGCATTGTTATGATTATCGCATATGTGGGGATGTTGTACGGATCGATTTGTGTTGGTACGAGGTCATTTGACGTGCGGATATGATGATATTGTTGTTGTTATGGCACGAGTTCATTTGTCGTGCGATTGATATGATTATGGCACGAGGTCTTTGTCGTGCGATTGATATGAATATGGCACGAGGTCTTTGTCATGCAGCGTGTGGATACAGATCCATCCCCCTAGGATCACCCTCTCATATTTATCTCTTGATGGCGTACACGCGGATTGTGGCACTTTGATTGATGTAATTGATTTTGATGTAGAAGAGGTTAATGATGAGTGGAGTATAAGGGTGGCATTCTTGATCATGCAAGTGATCCTTTATGCAAAGGTGGTTTTGTCATGTATTTTACATGTTTTCACGTTGCATTTAACATGCTAGCCTATACCTTTGTTATTATTTGATGATTCTATTTGTCAAAGTGAATTTACCTATGTTGAGTCGATATCTCATGTTTTGTTGAGTTGATGGTATTGCATCTCATTATATTCTTGTTGCAAGTTATTATATATATACACAAACACTTGTTCTTTGATTAGTGAATATCACATAACTTAAACCTCATCGCTACTTTATCGATGTTAGTCTTGATACTTACTGAGTATACATTGCTTCGTACTCATAGTATATTTTTGTATATTTTTGTGCAGATTCAGATGCTGGAGGCTACGGACCTCGGTAGTGAGCACATCGCTGATTAAGAAGATTTAAGATAATGTTGCATGATTGTCGCAAACCCTGGGAGTCTTCCCCTATTTCATATTGTTGTATTACTTTCATGAAGTAATTTACTTTTGGGACTCGTTATGTATTTGATTTCAGAGCTCATGACTCTGTACCTAGTTTTGGGAGTTGGTATTATGCATCACTATTTTGACTTATGACAATTGCTTATTCCGTAATTTATGATGATTCAAACTTATTATATTATATTTTGATGATTGAATGCTATTAGTGTGATTGGCTTACCTAGTCTTGGAGGTAGGTGCCATCATGACCTTTGGTTGAATTTTGGGTCGTGACATAACTACTCTCATTTACATAAAGTTGTATATATGTATCAAACTTACATTATAGTTACATGAAACTTGTATGAAAATTGTATTTAAGTTATATTATGTTGTAGTTGTGTTATTTTTATATGAATGTTGTATGAAAATTATAAAAAAGTTATACATTGTATGAATTATTGTATGAAATCTATATTTTTGAGTTGTAAGTTCTAAATGTTAAACCTTGTATAGCCGAAAGCTATATCCAAAGTGAACTTGTTAAACCTTGTTACCAATCCATTCAGATACTGGGACCAAATAATCTCAGCAATAAGTTAAACCTTGCGCCTGCAAATTGGAATCTCTATTGTGTTCTCAATCGTGTCTTCTACCTTAGCTTGAAAAGTTTCTTCATTCCCATCATTGTCAATTTTAAAGGTAATGTAGTAGGTAAAGTCACGACAACCACCAGCATTTATCCTCACAATCTCCTTAATATCGCGTTCTTTCCCCTGCAGTTAATAATAAGTAAAGTCAATACTTATGAAGGAAGAACAGCACAGCAGAAAATAGGCAAATAACAACGTATAGATCATACATCATTGCCAAAGTACTTCTTGATTGCCATTGAAGCATAACTCTTGATCTCATCCACAAACTCAGGAAAACGTTCAAATCCGATCATGGGGTAGATGGGAGCAAACATGCATGACCCAGGGTATTCATCAAACTCAAAACCCTATTAAGATACATATAACATAAATAAACAGATGAGAATTGCGACAGAGTCAAAAGGTTAATATTTTAGGGCATAATTAAGCATTTGAATTCTGTGTGATCTGAACAAAGAGAGTAAAATATAATCACAAATTTGATAGTTGAAAACATGTATAAAATGTGTTTTTATGGAGAAGATTTTGTCATATACACAAGTTATGCACGCAGATATGTGTGTCTGTGCGGACAAGAGGGTGAAAGAGAAGTTATGAATTTTCAACATTTTAGTTGTCACACAGAAAAGAAAACTGCCAATTGTAATGGATAGTTGGCTGGTGACATGAAAACATACTTAAAAACAACAGCAAAAGTCTACCAAAAACCATATATCATTTTTCCCTTCAAAAGCAAATCATATCGTAGAGAGCACCCAACACGAAAAAAAAAAGCAAAAAAGAAAAGAAGGGTTGTTTTAGACAAACTGTAATTACATATAATGCAACTCATATTCCAGCAAGTATTGAATTCCTTTTCCCATTCGTTTAGGAAAATTTCAAGTTAATGCTTAGTATTACCTTCTAGTTTAGAGTTTAATTGATTAAAGAGAAAATGTACAACAGAAAAGGAAAAGAACAGGGAAATTCGTGATGGGTCCATCCCATGTGTAAGGAAGACATCTTCCTTTTGGCTTTGAAATGTCAAGGCAACTAAAGGAATAGTAAGGAAGATTTTAATATTTCTTTAGTTTTACATTGAATATTTGACTCTTGCCAAACTCATGAGATCATTGATGACATCAATGAAGCAATCTTAAACACTATAAATAGGTGTTTTGCTCTCATTGTAAAATACACCAACAAAGAGAGAAAGAAAGAGTGAGGTTTCACAGACAGGGTATAAGAAAATAGTATGTGAAAAAAATAGAGAGTGAGCGATATTGTAGTGAGGTGGAAATATCAAAAGAGAGTTATTTCTTTTAAGTGTTATAGTGGTCTTTGGAGTATTTTACTCGGAACTACAAAGTGTAAAATTCCTTGCTATAGTGATATCAGTTGCTCCTCTTAGGGCCATGGTTTTTTCCTTATTCAAAAGTGTTTTCCACGTAAAAATCTTGGTGTCGTTGTCACTCTTTTATTCTAGTTAATTACTGTATCTTGGTGCTACGTTATTATTCCGCTTTTATTACTATGAATATTATTTCTGTAGGGGATTTACTCCCAACAACTGGTATCAGAGCACAAGTTCTGCTCGTTCACAAAAATACTATTCACCGTCGATAGTAGGGCTGCTTATCGGGCGGATTGGGCGGTTAATTACTCTTAACGGTTTGGCTTAACGGTTATCGACTTTTAAATGTATTAATTCGCTAGCCATCCGATAAGATATCGGGCGGATTGGTATCGGTTTAGCTCTTATCGGGCAGTTATGGGGCGGTTTATCGGCCTAATGCAATCTATATTGCGTGCATTAATTATTTGTTGACCACCTAGCATACAAATTCAGAATAAAAAATTACACATTGAGTCCAAACATACATGTCTATTAACGCCTATATAAGAATGATGTAGTGTGTCATGTGTTGTAGAGTGAAAAAAGCAGAACACATTGTAGGCTACATTACATCCCAAAGCAGACTACATATGAGTCCAAACATACATGTCTTTTAACGCCTACCATTAAATCCCAAAGCAGACTATATTACATGAGTCCAAACATACATATGTCTGTTAACGCCTAGCATATTAATTCAGAATAGGAAATTCCAGTCTATATTCAAAGTGAGTCCAGAATAGATATTTCAAAATGATTAATCCATAAGTGAGCAGTCTACACAGAAATGTTTGGCCTGCAGCTAACGCCTAACAGTGCTTGAATTTCTGCAGTTTCAAAGTTCAAACAACAGCTTCAAATTTCTAACTTAAACTCTCAACCTGGCATTTCACGCTATATCATCAACCATACAAACAGCACCGAGCAAAAGGCAGTTATGTATAGAAATAGGGATGGATTATAAGCAGTAAACAATTTACAGGAAACGCAAATGTGCTCTTTCCCCAGAACATAATTCAAGACAGTATTATCGTCAATATTGTGGGATAAAAGTTATGGCACAACACTACTGTTATTCTATTAAACATAGACAACATGCATTAGTTTAAAAAACTAAAAGCAAAGGTGAACCATAAATAGCAGCTTAAACAATCTTGTTGTAGGGTGGGAGAATAAGCTAAGTTAATAGCTGGAAGAAGTGGAAGGGTTTTTGATATATATATATATATATATATATTCTTAACGGGTTAACGAATTATCTGTTAAGAAAATTGAATAATCCGCCCCCAACCGATAAGCCGTTAAAAAAAAATTTAATCTGTTCCCCGTCCGTTAAACCGTTAACACGATATCAATAAGCCATTAAGCTTCGATTTCGGTTCGGTTTTCGGTTTTGGTTCGGTTTTGAACACCCCTAGTTGGTAGCACTATACTCAGTGAAAATAAAAATGTCTGGAGTAAAGTACGAGGTAGCAAAATTTAACGGAGATAGCGGTTTCTCAATATGGCAAAGAATAATGAGGGATCTGCTCATCCAACAAGGTTTACACAATGTACTAGATGCTGATGCCAAAAAGCCTGATACTATGAAAGCTGAGGATTGAGATGACTTGGATGAAAGAGCTGCTAGTGCAATCAGGTTGCACTTATCAGATGATTGATAAATAACGTCATTGATGAAGACACCGCATGTGGCATTTGGACAAGGTTGGAAATCCTATACATGTCCAAAACGCTGACAAATAAATTGTACCTGAAGAAGCAGCTATACGCCCTACACATGGGTGAAGGTAAGATTTTTTTGTCACATTTAAATGTGTTTAATGGACTAATCACATAGCTCGCCAATCTCGGAGTGAAAATCGAGGAAGAAGACAAAGCCATCTTGCTATTGAACTCGTCACCATCTTCATACAACAATTTAGCAACAACCATACTGCACGGTAAGACTACTATTGAGTTGAAAGATGTCACATCGGCTCTTCTACTCAATGAGAAGATGAGAAAGAAGCCTGAAAATCAAGGACATGCTCTCATCACAGAAGGGAGAGGCAGGAGTTATCAAAGTAGTTCGAGAGACTATGGTAGATCCAGAGCTCGTGGGATGTCTAAGAACCGATCCTAATCAAAAGTCAGAAATTGCTATAATTGTGATCAACCAGGTCACTTCAAAAGAGATTGCCCAAATCCAAGGAAGGGCAAAGGTGAAACTAGTGGCCAGAAGAATGACGACAACACAACCGCCATGGTGCAAAACAATGATAATGTTGTCCTCTTTATAAACGAGAAAAATGAATGCATGTACTTATTAGGTCCAAATTCGGAATGGGTGGTTGATACAGCAGCATCTTACCATACCACACCGGTAAGAGATCTTTTTTGCAGATATGTAGAAGGTGATTTCGGCACTGTGAGAATGGGTAACACAAGTTACTCAAAGATTGCGCGGATCAGTGACATTTGTATCAAGACAAATGTCAGATGCACATTGGTTCTAAAAGACGTACGACATATACTTGATTTGCGGATGAATTTGATCTCGAGAATTGCATTAGACGGAGATGGATACGAGAACTATTTTGCAAATCAAAAGTGGAGACTCACCAAGGGATCATTGGTGATTTAAAAGGGAGTTGCTCGTGGCACGTTATACATGACAAATGCAGAAATATGCCAAGGTGAATTGAACGCGGCACAAGATGAGATTTCTGCAGATTTGTGGCACAAAAGAATGGGTCACATGAGCGAGAAGGGATTGCAGATTCTTGCCAGGAATCACTCACTTCTTATGCTAAAGGTACAATGGTAAAATCTTGTGACTATTGTTTATTTGGTAAGCAACATAGAGTTTCATTTCAGATATCGTCTGAAAGAAA
Organism: Nicotiana tomentosiformis; assembly: GCF_000390325.3. NCBI lineage: Eukaryota > Viridiplantae > Streptophyta > Magnoliopsida > Solanales > Solanaceae > Nicotiana > Nicotiana tomentosiformis. Next base: position 44,155,772 of record NC_090820.1, read on the forward strand.
ATTGAATATACTTGATTTGGTATATTCTGATATTTATGGTCCAATGGAAATTGAATCGATGGGAGATAACAAATATTTTGTTACTTTTATTGATGATGCTTCACGAAAATTATGGGTTTATATTTTGAAAACCAAAGATCAGGTGTTTCAAGTTTTCCAGAAGTTTCATGCTATGGTGGAAAGGGAGACAGGCCAAAAACTAAAGCGTCTCCGAAGTGACAATGGAGGTGAGTACACTTCAAGGGAATTTGAAGAGTACTGTTCGAGCCATGAGATCAGACATAAAAAGACAGTTCCTGGAACCCCACAACACAATGGTGTAGCCGAAAGGATGAATCGCACCATTGTGGAGAAGGTGAGAAGCATGCTCAGAATGGCGAAACTACCTAAGTCATTCTGGGGAGAATATGAGTCTATCAGTTACGTTGGCGTTTGACATCGCAGAGAGAGTATGGACCAACAAGGAGGTGTCCTACTCGCATCTGAAGGTGTTCGATTGCAGAGCTTTTGCACATGTACCAAAGGAGCAGAGAACAACGTTGTATGATAAATCTGTTCCCTGCATATTCATCAGATATGGAGATGAAGAGTCCGGATATAGATTGTGGGATCCTGTAAAGAAGAAGGTAATCAGAAACAGAGATGTAGTCTTCTGAGAAAGTGAAGTTGGAACTGCTGATGATATGCCAGAGAAGGCCAAGAATGGTATAATTCCTAACCTTGTTACTATTCCTTTTACTTCTAACAATTTCACAAGTGCATAAAGTAGGACCGACGAAGTTGCCGAGCAGGGGGAGCAACTTGATGATTATGTCGAACAAGTGGAGTACCCCACTCAGAAAGAAGAACAACCTCAACCTCTGAGGAGATCAGAGAGGCCAAGGGTAGAGTCATGCAAGTATCCTTCCACAGAGTATGTCCTCATCAGTGATGAGGGGGATCCAGAAAGTCTTAAGGAGGTGACGTCTCATCCAGAAAAGAACCAGTGGATGAAACTCATGCAAGAGGAGATGGAATCTTTGCAGAAAAATGGCACGTACAAGATGGTTGAACTTCCAAAGGGTAAAAGACCACTCAAATGTAAGTGGGTCCTCAAGAAAGATGGAAATGGCAAGCTGGTGAGATACAAAGCTCGATTGGTGGTTAAAAGCTTCGAACAGAAAAAAAGGTATTGATTTTGACGAAATTTTCTCACCTGTTGTCAAAATGACTTCTATTCGAATAATCTTGAGCTTAGCAGCTAGCCTAGATCTTGAAGTGGAGGGAGCAATTGGATGTGAAAACTACATTTCTTCATGGAGATTTGGAAGAGGAGATATATATGGAGCAGCCAGAAAGATTTGAATTAGCTGAAAGGAAACATATGGTGTGCAAACTGAATAAGAGTCTTTATGGGTTGAAGAAGGCACCAAGGCAGTGCTACAAGAAGTTTGACTCAATCATGAAAAGTCAAACTTACACAAAGACATATTCTGATCCATATGTATACTTAAAAAGATTTTCTTAAAATAACTTTATTATATTGTTGTTGTTTGTGGATGACATGTTAATTGTAGGAAAAGACAAGGGGCTGGTCGCAAAGTTGAAGGGAGATCTGTCCAAGTCATTTGATATGAAGGATTTGGGCCCAGCACAACAAATTTTGGGTATGAAGATAGTTCGAGAGCAAACAAGAAGAAAGTTGTGGCTGTCTAAGGAGAAGAACATTGAACATGTACTGGAATGCTTCAACATGAAGAATGTTAAGCCAGTCAGCACACCTCTTGCTAGTCATCTAAAGTTGAGAAAGAAGGTGTGTCCTACAATAGTGGAGGAGAAAGGGAACATGGCTAGAGTTCCTTATTCTTCAGCAGTCGGAAGCTTGATGTATGCAATGGTATGCACCAGACCTGATACTGCTCATGCAGTTGGTGTTGTTAGCAGATTCCTTGAAAATCCTGGAAAGGAATATTGGGAAGCAATCAAGTGGATACTCAAGTACCTAAGAGGTACTGTAGGAGATTGCTTGTGTTTTGGAGGATCTGATCCAATTTTGAGGGGCTACACGAATGCTTATATGGCAAGTGATCTTGATAATCGTAAATCTACTACAGGATACCTGTTCACTTTTTCAGGGGGAGCTATATCATGGCAGTCAAAGTTGTAGAAGTGTGTTGCACTCTCTACAACTGAAGCTGAGTATATTGCCGCTACTGAAGCTGGGAAGGAGATGGTTTGGCTGAAACAGTTCCTTCAAGAGCTTGGATTGCATCAAAAGCAGTATGTCGTCTATTGTGACAGTCAAAGTGCAATAGACCTGAGCAAAAGCACCATGTATCACGCAAGGACGAAGCATATCGACGTGAGATATCACTGGATTTGAGAAAGAATAGATGATGGATCTATACAGGTCAAGAAGATCCATACAAGTGAGAATCCTTCGGATATGCTGACCAAGGTGGTACCTAGAGACAAGTTCGAGCTATGCAAAGAACTTGTCGGCATGAACTCTATATGAAAAACTGGAGTTACCTCATTAGGTGCATGGGACTGGAGGGGGAGATTTGATGGGTCCATCCCATGTGTAAGGAAGACATCTTCCTTTTGGCTTTGAAATGTCAAGGCAACTAAAGGAATAGCAAGGAAGCTTTTATGGCAAATATTTCGTTGGTTTCACATTAAATATTTGACTCTTGCCAAACTCATGAGATCATTTATGACATCAATGAAGCAATCCTAAACACTATAAATAGGCGTCTTGCTCTCATTGTAAAATACACCAACAAAGAGAGAGAAAGAGTGAGGTTTCACAGACAGGGCATAAGAAAATAGTCTGTGAGAAAAATAGAAAGTGAACGATATTGTAGTGAGGTAGGAATATCAAAAGAGGGTTATTTCTTTTGAGTGTTATAGTGATCTTTGGAGTATTTTACACGGACCTACAAAGTGTAAAATTTCTTGATATAGTGATATCAGTTGCTCCTCTGAGGGCCATGGTTTTTCCCTTATTCAAAAGGGCTTTCCACGTAAAAATCTTGGTGTCGCAGTAACTCTTTTATTCTTGTTAATTACCGTATCTCGGTGCTACATTATTGTTCCGCTTTTATTACTGTGAATATTATTTCTGTAGTGGGTTTATTTCCAACACTTCGAACACCCAATAAAAGAGTACTAACTCCAATTTCATCTATACGATCATTTTTTGGGCCATCTACATGTAAAAAAAGGGCAGCCTAATGCACTAAGTTCCTGCTATGGGCGAGGTATGGGGAAGGGTCGGACCACAAGGATCTATTGTACACAGCCTTACCCTGCATATCTGTAAGAGGCTATTTTCACGGCTCGAACCCGTGACCTCTTGGCCAAACGGAGACACACCGATGTTAAGAAGAAGAAGAAGAATGAGGGATAAATCAAATCTGATGACTGGGTGGTGACTACTCCCACAGAACGATTCACCATCCTACTTCATAGAGTGCAGTGCCTCCAGAACTAAGTATAGTATCCACATTATTAGGTGTATACAAAATTGATATAAGAAAAAAGGATTCTAAAATCCACAGATATCAAAAGGCTACAATATCTCCCATCCCCTTCTAACCCATGAAAAAATAGTTGACTTGAACCAGCTTCTCCGCGCATTGCAATGACCCAGAAAGGAGTAGTACGATATTTAAGTGTTTGCACATAAAATTCCATAGCGTCTTGAGCCATATATAGACAAATATGCATATGGAAAAAGGGATTGATTCATGTAAAACACACAGAGACCTAGACAAACTACACAAGTAGATAACAAAAATAACAGCATATTCAAAATAAAATTTAACAATAACAATATGGAGAGAGAATTCAAGAAACCTCTGTTTACTTCACATGCTATCCTCCACATATAAATGAGTTATTCAATAAAGGCCACTATGATGGAAATGTATAATATATGCTGCAATCAACTTGTTTCAAGAAAGGTACGACAAACATACACGTGAAAATTTTGCATTTTATTTTTTTAAACCTGCACATCTACGATGCACATTAGTTCAACAAAAATAACAACAACCTAATATAATCTCACTAATGGGGTCTGGGGAGGATAGTGTGTACGCAGACCTTATCCCTATCTTGGGTAGAGAGGCTGTTTCCGATATACCCTCGGCTCCCTCCCTCCAAAAACTCCCCACCTTGCTCTTGGGGTGACTCGAACTCACAATCTCTTGATTGAAAGTGGAGGGTGCTCACCACTAGAGCAACACCCACTCTTGTCTCACAATGCACATTAGTTCATTTTCTTTAATTGTAATGTGGAGGGAGTTTAACGTCTGAATACTCCTCGGTTTACAAACTCACTTTCTTCTTTCATCAGGCTTCCAATTTACTATACCCTTTATTTTAAATAGAAAATACAACAAGAATACAATGTATGCTGATAACTTCATATCTTCTAGATCTTGATACACTTTATATTATCTACATATTTACGTGGGATTTATTCCACTACTCTTCTTATTTTTCAACACATTATAACTTATACACCAAACTCATCCCTAACAAACAACAAATAGAACAACGTATACACCTTTGTTTTGCTAATCTTCACTAACAAAGAAATAGAAGAAAATATTGAAACGCTTTTAAGGGTGTGACTTAGTGGTCAAGAATGAGAGTAGAACCATGAGGTTTCAGGTTCAAATTCCAGCAGAGGCCAAAAACACTAGGTGATTCTTCCCATCGGTCTAGGCCTTGGTGAATAGAGTTATCTAGTACACGTTGCTGGTGTATCTATTTTACTCTACCGAGCCGCGCTATAGTCGGCCGGGTATGGCACCTATTGTGCAACCACTGATCAGTTGGGTTTTACCGAGCTCCACGTGGCCGGGTACGATTCTACCGAGCCCTATGATGGCCGGGTACGTTTTACCGAGCCTATTATGGCCGGGTACGATATGATGATGGTGATGCCCACAAAGGCGTATGTTTTAAAAGTTTATGTATATATATGTATGTATCATGTATTTCATGTCAGTAGCCCTCAGAGGTACCCAGATGTCACAGGTTGTATATTCTCTATCCCTGTTTACATTACTGTTCTTACTTATGCTTTCTTGCCTCACATACTCAGTACTTTATTCGTACTGACGTCCTTTTTATTTGTGGACGCTGCATGTCGTGCTGCAGGTCCTGATAGACAGGTAGACGTAGCTCCCCCACCACAGTAGGCTGTCCAGTTCAGCGGTTATTGGCGAGATCCCTTCTCCGGACTTGCCGTGGTCTTGGTATGCATTTTTGTTATAGACATTATGGGTATGTCGGGGCCCTGTTCCGGCAATGTTGTAGCACTTATGTTCCTTTAGAGGCTCATAGACAGGTGTCGACTTATGTATGGTTTAGAATGCCTTTTCGGCTGATTTTTGTTGTATAGTCTTTCATGGCATCATGATAGCTCGTACCTTATATATAGTTTCTTGACAGTCTTGTCGGGGTCTCAATGTTCATAATTTGTAAATATGGAATAGTACAATTCTCCATATTATTCTAATTATTTTATTTAAAAAAATAGTACATGGAACATACATCGCTCTCGCGTAGCTGTTGATAATACTTGATAAAGACATCCTTATTTGGCCAAGTCATCCAATCATCCGGATCATAATACTCCTTCCCTTTTTCCTCAGTCAAATTGTCTTTGTCCTCGACTTTCAATTTCTTCTCAGGGGGTGACCCCTTTTCTGTACAAGAGTTCCCAGCCATAGAATTTTTCATCCGTCACCGCACTTCCACATGCTGACATAATATTAACCCTAAACCGGCGATATTTCGGTTAAAGTAGCTTCTTTTTTTTTTTTTCAGTAATTAAAAGATCGCCTAAAGTAGCTTTTTCTTTTTCCAGTACTTAAAAGATTGTGACAATTGTAGGCTTCAATGGAAAATATTTTAAGAAAAGTAATTGTAAAAGAAAACAGGGTAAGTGGCTACTTCATTTACGGCTGTAAATAATTTGATAAATATCGAATTAACGTACCGAAATCGAAAATTTTAGTAATTGATAATCAATATTTTGATATTCGGTATGGTATTTGGTTTAAATTTTAAAAAATTGATATTAGGTATGGTATTTGGTAAATATATATTAAAATTAATAATAAAAATATTAGGTATGGTATTTGGTATATATTATAATTAATAACATAAAAAATCTAAAATTTTACTTTCTTTTATTCTCTAAGTTAATTAATTAACTCTAAGTAACAAGATATTTCTAATGATTAAATTTATTCCTTTATGTACAATTTTCTCTCTGGGTTGATATTTGCTAGTTTTGGACAAAACTTTTGTCAACAAATATTTTTAGTTTTGCACTTTTGAGTACTTTAATTACGAATATTACAGTATATGACTTTATGCACTAGTTAGTATTCAAACCGAATAAATCGAAGTTACCGAACCGAATAAACCGAAATCGGACGGAGAAAAATCGAACCATACCGAATTTAATTAGGTACGGTATTTGTATAATATTTTTAGAAACCGAATACTAAACCGAAATATATAAATATCCTACCGTACCGTACCGACTGACTAACACCTTACGTTTATCCCATTTCCTCTTTTAAAAGCTAGTTTGACCAAAAGTGCTTAGTAAAGATTTAAAATATTTTTAAGTCAAAACAAATCAAAAGCCAGCTTAAAAGCAAGCTTGACAAGATATATTTCTACTTTTTTATCCCCAACCTTTACTTATAATCCCCACAATACTTCCACTGCAATAAATTTTTAATATTATGGTACACACATTGCACCTTGTACCCTATGTTAATGAGTGTAAAATAATTTAAAAATTACATAAATGTTAAACATAAATGAGTTAAAAAAAAAGTATAAGTTTCTGCAAATGAAGAATTGTTGGTCCTATTTATTTAGTTAAATGGACAAAAATCTCTTGTGTCACTCTAATACAAGTAATTGTTTTGTCATAAAACCAGAAAACCATATTTATTTATTGACCTTGTTACTTAATTGCTATAAAATTTTATTGTTCGCTTTAGTTGTGTGAAAGCAATCAGGACAATGTTGCACCCATAAATTTCAAATGGTTTTTTGATAAAAAGATTATTTGTTTTGTCTTACTACATTTTCGGAAGGAACTATTGTTACGTTACCTAGTTCATTTTATGAATGATTTATATAAGAAAAAATCTTAGATTTTAAAAATCCTACTCGCTCGGTCTTTAACTTATGTGTCGTACTTTCTTTTTTAGTTTGTCCTAAAAAGAGTATCATACTTCTTTATTTAGAAATAATTTAATTTTATACCTTTTAACTTATTCTTAATAAGATTATTTGTAGCTGCATAAATATCGTTTTAGACCACAAGTTTCAAAAGTCTTTTTTCTTTCTTAAACTTTATGCTCAATTAATACTCGAATAAGTTGGGTCAGAGGGAGTAAATATTAAGGTTTTCTACATAGTAAAACAAGAAAATATTTAATAAGAAAAATTTAGTTGATTTTAAAGTCCTAAAATAAAAAATAAAAAATTAAATTTTAATTTTGTCCAATGTGAAATATATGCTTAAAGGATAAAAATGAGCAACATTTCGTGTTGAATTTTCGTTAAAAATATTTTTTCTAAAATTTTGTTTAAAAATAAATTTTACACTGGATAAAATTGTATGAATGTCTTAAAAAGTAACACGTAAGGTATTATAGTTATGCTAATTAATTTTGAAATTTTAAATATTAGGACTTCCTACATTTTTCAAATAAGAACTTTTTTAAAAGAAATATGTGAGAAGTTATACTTAGAACTAACTGTAATTTCTTATAAATTACAATACAATTTATTGCTATTAATTTTAATATATAAATTGATGTATTTTATCTATGTTTCACTTATCGTATATTATAATAGGAATTGTGATTTAATATAGATATATGTTTCAATATGTAAATGAAAACTTAAAGTACATTGTAGTATTTATTAACTATAAATTATTATTATTATTATTATTATTATTATTATTATTATTATTATTATTATTTTCAAATGTAGGCATATCGTTTGTAAACTTACTTACATATATCTTCTTACTCGTCCTAATTTGCCTATAAGTTTGGTTTACGTTATACAGTCAACTTTAATATTTAAAGACTTAGAAATTGATCTAAATTTTTATTTGGTAAATACTAATAAACGTGTATATACACTTTAATCTATCTATCTATCTATCTATCTATCTACCTATCTATCTTTATTATAAAATCATGAATAATTTATACTAAATGTTGAACGACTAAAATATACTTAAAACGTTGATCGACTTTTATAATTTTAAATATTTGTATAAAATTTAAGGATATAATTGTAAATCAACTAAACCCGAATTCTTTTCCAATTTAAACTAAACGTAGGGCAAACGTAAAAGTTACAATTCTTTTCGGTTTTAGGAGTCCTTTATCAAGTTTAACTTATTACAACTCTTTTTAGTCTCAGGAGTATTTCTTTATTCGAGCACCTTCTATTCCTTTAATTTAGAGTCCTTTTTTATTCTTTTAGAGTTAGGAGTCTTTAATCATTTTTCTATTTCAACTAGAAAAATTTGAATAGCTTTCATTATGAAGTGCAAAGTTGTAGTTACTTGTAACGATCCGATCGGTCGTTTTGAGAGTATTAACCACGAACCCCGCTTTATTGCTCCCTTTATTTTATTTTTGGATTTTGTGCCTTGCCGGGAGGATTTGTTTTTGGTTTCGGAGTGAAATGGGACACATAGTCCCTAAAATAGAAGTTTAAGTCGTAGGAATCGACCGTAGTTTGAATTGTATGAAGACGACTCCGGAATGGAGTTTCGACGGTTCTTATAGCTCCGTAGGGTAATTTTAGTCTTAGGAGCGTATTTGGATGTTGAATTGGAGGTTCGTAGGTCATTTTAGTGTCAATTGGCGAAAGTTGGAAAATGAGAGGATTTTTGGGAAGTTTGACCGGGAGTGGACATTTTGATATTGTAGTCTGATTCCGATTCCGAAAGTTGGAATAGGTCTGTAATGTCAATTATGACTTATGTGCAAAATTTGATGTCAATCGGACTTGATTTGATAGGTTTCGACGTCAGATGTAGAAGTTTGAAGTTTTAAAGTTTATTAGGCTTGAATCGATGTGCAATTCATATTTTTTAGCATTGTTTGATGTGATCTAAAGGCTCGACTAAGTCCATATGATATTTTAAGACTTGTTGGTAAGTTTGGTTGAGGTCCCGGGGGTCTCGAATGAATTCCGGATGGTTAACAGATCAAATTTAGACTTGGAAGAATGGCTGAAGGCACCAGCTCTGGTGTAATCACACATGCGCAAGATTGACCGCAAGTGCGAGCCCGCAAAAGCGGGCATTTGGGGGTAGAAACGGGCTGGAGCAGCGTAGGCAGAGGTCACAGATGCGAGGAAAATTCCGCATCTGCTAGACCGCAGATGCGGACAAGGAGGTCGCATGTGCGCTGGAGTCCGCAGAAGCAGACTGCTTCTTGCATAAGCGGATAGGAGATCGCAGAAGCGGAGGCAAGGCAGCCTGGGCAAAACCGCAGAAGCAGTGCATTTTTCGTAAAAGCGGGAAACACCGGGAAAACTATATTAAATCAAGAGTTCGTGATTTTTATCATTTTAGACATTTTGAGCTCGTGTTTGGCGATTTCTTGAGAGCATTTTCGAGAAATTTCTTGAGGTAAGTCACTTGTGCTTATTTTTTATCATTAATCTTGTTTTCTCATTGATTTTTCCCCTAGTTAGTGTGTAAATATGGTGAAATTTGGGAGTTTGAGGCTAGGAATTTAGAGAGTTTAATTTGGGGATTTGAGTGGCAATTTGGTGTCGGATTTTGGTAAAAATGGAATAGTTGGAATCGTAGTCGAATGGATGTTCGTAATTTGTGACTTTTACCCAATTATGAGACGTGGGTCCGGGTCGACTTTTTGTGGCAATTTTTCGATTCTTTACTAAAGTCGTAGATTTATGATTTAAATTAGTTTCTTTTAGTTGTATTTATGATATGTATTTGATTTTGGCTAGATTTGGGCCATTCGGAATTGAAAAGTCGAGGGAAAGGCATCCTTATCGATTGATTGAGCGAGATTTGAGGTAACTGACTTTGTCTAACCTTGTGTGGGGAAAACTCCCCTTAAGATTTGGTATAGTTGTAACAATTTATGATATGTGAGCTCCGTTTACGCAAGATGACGAGTGCGTACACATGCTAACTATGGAAATTTCGGTTCTTGCTGAGGTGTTTTCTTTTATATTCCTTAACTGAGTTGTCTTAGCATATGTAGTAATTATGATTAGCCTAGTATCGTATGTCTACGTGCCTTAACTCTTACTTGCAATTTTTGCAACATGCTTAGTTGAATTACCTGCTTCCTTTGATTTGAATTAAATCTTTAACTGTAAGGTTTCTTGTTGTAAATTCGTTGTTCCTTCAGTTATCTGTTGAATATTTACTTTGGGACTACGAGGCGATTCCTCGCAAGATCCCCCTGTACTACATATTTACTTTGAGACTACGAGGCGGTTCCTCGGGAGATCCCCATGTACTGCATATTTACTTTGGAACTACGCGGCGTTTACTCGGGAGATCCCTCTATACTGCATATTTACTTTGGGACTACTAGGTGTTTACTCGAGAGATCCCCCTATCTTGCATATTTATTTTGGAGACTACTAGGTGGTACCTTGGGAGATCCCCCTGTCATGCATACTTACTTTTGGGACTACGAGGCGGTACCTTGGGAGATTCCCCTATTGATTTCCTTTATTTGTTGTGCTATTATTTTCTGAAGTTTCCTGTTGTTTAAATTTTCAGTCATTTCAAATATTATTATATCTTTTGCCTTACTTTGCTTTTAAACCAGTAAGGCTCTGACTTGACCTCGTCACTACTCTACCGAGGTTAGGCTTAGCACTTATTGGGTACCGTTGTGGTGTACTCATATTATACGTCTGCACATCTTTTCATGCAGATCCAAGTGCTTTCTACCAAACCAGATATCAGTGAGCTGGAATTTACGTGGAGACTTTAAGGTATATTTGTCAGCGTCCGCAGACCTCGGAGTCCCCCTCTATCCTTATTATGTTGTTTCTCTTATCCTCTTTAGACTTTGATGTATTTAGTATTTTCTCTTAGAAGCCTATGACTTATTTCTACTGGGTTTTGGGAGTTATAATTATTAAATCGCAGTTTGTACTTATATACCATGTGTTGAGTTTGGAGTTCAGTTTATTATTCAGTTATTCCGCAAATTGATAGGTTTACCTAGTCTTAGAGACTAGGTGCCATTATGATGTCCTACTGAGGGAAATTAGGGTCGTGACAAGTTGGTATCAGAGTACTAGGTTCATAGGTGTTATTAGTCATAAGCAGTTTCAGTAGAGTCTCGCGGATCGGTACAAAGACGCATGTACTTATCTTCGAGAGGCTATGGAACTGTTAGGAAAAGCTTCACTTCTTGGATTCCTTATCGTGCAAGATTTTGGTTTCGGATTCTAAATATCTGTCTTTCTATTCTCTCAGAGATGGTGAGGACACGTACAACTAGATCATATGACCAGACGCCTGCACCCCCTGCTAGAGCCGCGAGAGGCCGGGGTAGAGGCCGAGGACGTCCAGGTGGTGCAGCTAGAGAACCTGCACGAGCTGCTATAAAGGAGCCACCAGTAGCCCTAGTTGGAGGACAGGCACCTGAGATGCTTGTTACTGCACCAGCCCTCCAGGAGACTCTAGCCTAGTTTCTGAGCATGTTCAGCACCCTGGCTCATGCAGGATTGATACCACTTGCTCCTGCCACATATCCGACTGGGGAGGGGCCCAAAATCCCGTCTCCGGTACCCTAGAGCAGCGGGTTTAGGTCGATCAGGTTCCAGAGATCATACCGATACAACAGGTAGCTCCAGTTCAGCCCGAGGTTAGGGCAGCAACTTTTTAGGCAGAGCAGCTCAGGCTCGAGAGGTACAAGAAGTACCACCCTCCTACTTTCAGTGGCTTGGCATTAGAGGATGTCCAAGGTTTTCTTGAGGAGTACCACTATATCCTCCGTACTATAGGTGTTGCGGAGACTAGTGGGGTTTCTTTCACTACATTCCAGCTTAGAGGAGTGACCTTTCAGTGGTGGCGCGCATACGAGTTAGATCGTCCGGCTGAGGCAGCTTCACTCACTTGGACTCAGTTCTTATATATGTTCTTGAAGGAGTATGTTCCCCAAAGTCTCATAGATGCATGGCGCGCCGAGTTTGAGCAGTTGCACTAACCGTTCGAGAGCGAGTTCGTTAGTTTATTTAGGGGTTCAACCCCAGTATCAGATTGAGCATGGCCCGAGAGTTGGAGATGGATATTGCGTACCAGCAGGTAGTAGGGATTGCTAGGAGGTTGTAGGGTATGCTGACTCGGGATTGAGAGGAGAGAGAGGTCAAGAGGTCTCGAGAGTCTAGCACTTACAGTGGTACTCGTGCCCCAGCGGCATCTCGTCATGGCAGGGGTTATATGGGTCACCCTGTTTATTCAGCACTTCCAGCCGCCAACGGTGCTCCGACCACTACTAGGCCCCAGGATACTTATTATACACCGCAAGTGTCTAGCGTACCTCTTGTATGGGGTGCTTCCAATGGTCAGTCCAGTCGATTAGGCCCGAGCCAATTGCATCAGCCACGTCCTCTAAGAGCTTGTTTTGAGTGTGGCGACACTCACCATTTGGTGAGGGATTTCCCCAGATTTAGGAGGGGTGTACCTTCATATATTTCTCAGGCATCGCGTGCTCCGCCAGGTTATTAGGCTATGGTTACAGCACTAGCTACCATCCCACCTGCACAACCAGCTAGAGGTGGAGGCCAGACAGGTAGAGATCGCCCTAGAGGGGGAGGCCAAGCCAGTTATTATGCCCTTCCTGCTAGGATAGAGGCAGTTGCATCAGATTCTGTTATCACAGGTATTATTCTGGTCTAACATAGAGATGCATCAGTCTTATTTGATCTAGGCTCCACTTATTCCTGTGTGTCATCTTATTTTGCCCCATATTTGGGTGTATCCCATGATTCTCTGAGTTCACCTGTTTATGTGTCTACACCCGTGGGTGATTCTATTATTGTTGCCCGTGTGTGTCAGTCGTGTTTGATTGTTCTTAGTGGTTTAGATACTAGAGGCGTTTTATTATTGCTTAGTATGGTGGATTTAGATGTTGTTTTGGGCATGGACTGGTTGTTGTCCTATCGCGCTATCCTTGATTGTCATTCCAATACGGTGACGTTGGCTATTCCATGTCTACCACGGTTAGAGTGGAGAGGTACCTTAGATCGTGTTCCTAGCAGGGTTGTCTCATTTCTTAAGGCTCAACAAATGGTTGAGAAGGGGTGTGTTGCGTATCTAGCCTATGTGAGAGATGTTAGTGTTGATACTCCTACCGTCGAGTCAGTTCTAATAGTGAGGGATTTTGCAGATGTATTTGTTGCAGATCTTCCGGGCATGCCGCCTGACAGAGATATTGACTTTGGCATTGATTTGTTACTAGGAACTCAACCCATTTCTATTCCACCTTATCGTATGGCCCCGATAGATTTAAAAGAATTAAAGTAACATTTGCAAGAGTTGCTTGATAAGGGCTTCATTCGGCCCAGTGTGTTACCTTGGGGTGCTCCTGTCTTGTTTGTAAAGAAGAAGGATGGTTCTATGCGAATGTGTATTGATTATCGCCCGTTGAACAAGGTTACAGTAAAGAACATGTATCTTTTGCCACGTATTGATGACCTATTTGATCAGCTTCAGGGTGCTAGAGTGTTCTCTAAGATCGACTTGCCTTCAGGCTATCATCAGTTGAAGATTCGGGAGCCAGATATCCCAAATACTGCTTTCAAGACTCGGTATGATTATTACGAGTTCCTTGTATGTCTTTTGGGCTGACCAACACCCCAACAGCATTCATGCACTTGATGAATATTGTATTTCAGCCCTATATTGACTCTTTCCTCATTGAGTTTATTTATGACATTATGGTGTACTCTCGGAGTTGGGAGGATCATGAGCAGCACCCGAGGACTGTGCTTCAGACCTTGAGAGAGAAGAAGTTATATGAAAATTTTTTGAAGTGTGAATTCTGGCTAGATTCAGTGGCATTTTTGGGTCATGTTGTATCTAGTGAGGGGATCAAGGTAGACCCAAATAAGATTGAAGCAGTGCAGAGTTGGCCCAAGCCATATTCAGCTACGGCGATCCAGAGTTTTCTTAGCTTGGCGGGGTACTATCATTGATTTGTAGAGGGTTTCTCGTCAATTGCATCACCTATGACCAGATTGACCCAGAAGGATGCTCCATTTATGTGGACCGAGGATTGTGAGGAGAGCTTTCAAAATCTCAAGACTGCTTTAACTATAGCCCTAGTGTTAGTGTTGCTTACTGGTTCGGGGTCTTATATGGTGTGTTATGATGCGCCGCACATTGGTCTCGGTGTGGTGTTGATGCATGACGGTAAGGTGATTGCCTACGCATCTAGATAACTGAAGGTGCATGAGAAGAACTATCATGTCCACGGCCTTGAGTTAACAACTATTGTTCATGCCTTGAAGATCTGGAGCACTATTTGTATGGTGTTCCTTGTGAGGTTTTCACCAACTATCGAAGTCTACAACATCTGTTTAAACATAAGGATCTTAACTTAAGGATTATGGCATCACAATTCTCTATCATCTCGGGAAAGCCAATGTTGTGGCTGATGCCTTGAGTCACAAGGTGGAGAGTTTGGGCAGTTTGTCATATCTACTAGTAGCAGAGAGGCCTTTAGCCTTGGATGTTCGGGTATTGTCCAACCAGTTCATCAGGTTGGATGTTTTCGAGCCGAGTAGAGTGTTGGCTTGTGTAGTATCTCAGTCTTCTCTTTATGATCATATCAGGGAGCATCAGTATGATGACCCCCATCTGCTTGTTCTTAAGGACACTGTGATGGCAATAAGGTCACTATTGGGGATGATGGTGTATTACGGATGCAGGGCAAACTATGTATGCCTAATGTAGATAGTTTGCATAAGTTGATCCTCCAGGAGACTCACAGTTCGCGGTATTTCATTCACCCAGGTGCCGCGAAGATGTATCAAGATTTGAGGCAACACAATTGGTGGAGGCGGATGAAGAAGGACATAGTGGAATATGTAGCTCTTTGCCTAAATTATTAGCAGGTGAAATATGAGGATCAACGACCAGGTGGATTGCTACAGAAGATAGAGATTCCAGAGTGGAAATGGGATCAGATCACTATGGATTTTGTTGTTGGGCTCCCACGGACTCAGGGGAAGTTCAATGCAGTTTGGGTGATTATGAATAGATTGACCAAGTCAGCTCATTTCATCCCGATGGTTACTACTTACTCTTCGGAGCAGTTGGCTCAGGTTTATATTTGCGAGATTGTCAGGCTTCATGGCGTACAAGTATCTATCATCTCTGACTGGGGTACACAGTTTACATCATGATTTTGGAGAGCCGTACAATGTGAGTTGGGTACTCGGGTGGAGCTGAGTACTACATTTCACCCTCAGACGGACGAATAGTTAGAACGCACTATTCAGATATTGGAGGATATGCTTCGTGTGTGTGTGATTGATTTTGGGGGTGCTTGGGATCAATTCTTGCCACTTGCGGATTTTGCCTATAACAACAGTTATCAATCGAGCATTCAGATGGCACCGTATGAGGCTTTGTATGGTAGACGGTGCCGGTCTCCAGTGGGTTGGTTCGAGTCGGGAGAGGCTAGGCTATTAGGTACAGACTTGGTTTAGAATGCTTTGGAAAAGGTTAAATTTATTCAGGATTGACTCCATATAGCCTAGTCCAGATAGAAGAGTTATGCGGATCAGAAGGCTCACAACGTTGCATTCATGGTTGGGGAGTGGGTCTTGCTCCGGGTTTTGCCCTTAAAGGGTGTTATGAGGTTCGTAAAGAAGGGCAAGTTGAGCCCTAGGTATATCGGGCCTTTTGAGATTCTTGAGAGAGTTGGAGAGATGGCTTATAGACTTGCACTACTACCTAGTATCTCTGCTGTTCATCCAGTATTCCATGCTCCGGAAGTATAACGGTGATCCGTCTCATGTGTTAGACTTCAGATCAGTCTAGCTGGACAAGGATCTATCCTATGTTGAGGAGCCGGTGGCCATTTTGGACAGGCAGGTTCGAAAGTTAAGGTCAAAGAATATCGCTTCTATGAAGGTTCAGTGTAGGGGTCATCCGATCGAGGAGGCGACTTGGAAAACCGAGCATGATATGCGCAGCAGTTATCCTCATCTTTTCACCACTTCAGGTATGTCTTTATACTCGTTCGAGGATGAACGTTTGTTTTAACAAGGGGAGGATGTAACGACCCGACCGGTCATTTTGAGAGTATTAACCCCGAACCCCTATTTATTGCTCCCTCTATTTAATTTTTGGATTTTGTGACTTGCTGGGAGAATTTGTTTTTGGTTCCGGAGTGAAATGGGATATATAGTCCCTAAAATAGAAGTATAAGTCATAGGAATCGACCGTAGTTTGAATTGTGTGAAGACTACTCCAGAATGGAGTTTCGACGGTTTCTATAGCTCCACAGGGTGATTTTGGTCTTAGGTGCATGTTCGGATATTGAATTGGAGGTCCGTAGGTCATTTTAGCATCAATTGGTGAAAGTTGGAAAATGGGAGGATTTTGGGAAAGTTTGATTGGGAGTGGACTTTTTGAAATCCGGGTAGCATTCTGATCCTGAAAGTTGAAATAGGTCTTTAATGTCAATTATGACTTGTGTGCAAAATTTGAGGTCAATCAGACTTGATTTGATAGGTTTTGGCGTCGGATATAGAAGTTTGAAGTTTTAAAGTACATTGGGCTTGAATCGATGTGCAATTCATATTTTAACGTTGTTTGGTGTGATCTAATGGCTCGACTAAGTGTGTATGATATTTTAGGACTTGTTGGTAAGTTTGGTTGAGGTCCCGGAGGTCTCGGGTAGATTCCGAATAGTTAACAAATCAAATTTGGACGTGGGAGAATGACTGAAGGCACCAGCTCTGGTGTAATCGCACATGCGCAAGATTGATCGCAGGTGCGAGCCCACAGAAGCGGGCATTGCAAAAGCGAGCTGGAGAAATGTGGGCAGAGGTTGCAGATGCAAGGAAAATTCTGCATCCGCGAGACCGCAGATGCGGACAAGGAGGTCGCATGTGCGTTGGATTCCGCATAAGCAGACTGCTTCTCGTAGAAGCGGATAGAAGATCGTAGAAGCGGAGGTAAGGCAGCCTGGGCAAAACCGCAGAAGTAGTACTTTTTCTGCAAAAGCGGGACCGCAATGCGATAAAGTAATTCGCAAAAGCGAAAACACTGGGCAGACTATATTAAATCAAGGGATCGTGATTTTTATCATTTTGGATATTTTGAGCTCATGTTTGGCGATTTCTTGAGAGACTTTTCGAGGGATTTCTTGAGGTAAGTCCCTTGTGCTTATTTTTTATCAATAATTTTGTTTCTCCATTGATTTCCCCCTAGTTAGTGTGTATTTAAGGTGGAATTTAGGAGTTTGAGGCTAGGGATTTGGAGAGTTTAATTTGGGAATTTGAGTGGCTATTTGGTGTCATATTTTGGTAAAATTGGTATGGTTGGACTCGTAGTTGAATGAGTGTTCGTAATTTTTGACTTTTACCCGATTCCGAGACGTGGGTCCGGGTCGACTTTTTGGGGGTGATTTTCAATTATTTGCTAAAGTCATAGATTTATGATTTAAATTAGTTTTTTAGTTGTATTTATGATATGTAATTACTTTTGGCTTGATTTGGGCCTTTCGGAGTCGGACAATCGAGGGAAAGGCATCCTTATCGATTGATTGAGCGAGATTTGGGGTAAGTGACTTGTCTAACCTTGTGTGGGCAAAAATTCCCTTAGGTTTTGGTATTGTTATAACAATTTGTGATATGTGAGCGCCGTGTACACGAGTTGACGAGTGCGTACACGGGCTTATTATGAAAATTTCGGTTCTTGCTGAGGTGTCTTCTTTTAAATTCGTTAACTGAGTTGCCTTAGCATATGTAGTGACTATTATTAGCCTAGTATCGCATGTCTACTTGCCTTAACTCTTACTTGAAATTTGTGCAACATGCTTAGTTGAATTACTTGCTTCCTTTGATTTGAATTAAATTTTTAATTGTAAGATTTCTTATTGTAAATTCGTTATTCCTTCGGTTATCTGCTGCATATTTACTTTGGGACTACGAGGCGGTTTCTCGGGAGATCCCCCTGTACTGCATATTTACTTTGGGACTATGAGGCGATTCCTCGGGAGACCCCCCTAAGGCCTCATTTATTTTTTTAAAATTTCCTTCTGATACTTTGGTTGCTCCGGCATGATAAGAGCTTTTGTTGTGGATATTGATATTCCTCCTGAAAATACAATATATAGTTGTCCATGAGCGAAACATGTTGCGGTAGATACTATCCGTCACTTAGAATTATTTGCCCTTGTGCTTTATTTATTGTTATTGCAATTTTAACACAAGCATACATTAAATTCTTTTCGTACAAATTTAAACGGACAAGCGAAAGTCTTGGGATGAACACATGTTTGGAAGAACATTGACCCATCTTGATTTCAGAATGTACGATGTCATTTCCAAAATCTTTACACATCGTTCGTGTGCCATTACATAAGTCATTTGATGGATCTAAGTTTCTCAGTAAAATGATGGATTGTTTTTCCAAAATCAACCTGTATGCAATAGAAGATCAATTTTAAATTAATAAGGATATCTTCAACTCTCCGATTAAAAACAGCTAGCAAATTGAAGAAAAAAACAATTTAATGCATCACGAAGTCTCAAAGTAAACCAAAATAACATAAAATAAAGCTAAAGGGATTTAGCTTTCGAAAGGAATTAAAAATTTACTAATGCGTGTATTTTGACTGTTGGCTTTCAAATACTCACGAACTATGGCCGAGTGAAAGAGGAAGAAGGCATACAGTGAAATTTATACAAATTAAAATCTGTAATGGTTCCTAATTGAATGGGAACTCTTTAAGCATTTAGATAATTAGAACCTAACCCATTACCATTGTCACGACCCAATTTTCTCTTATGGATCGTGATGGTGCACAACGCTACAGTTAGGCAAGTCAATAATGAATTAACCATATGATTGTTTCTTTTATTATTTTTAAAATAGCTGATTTTTAATTTGTGCATAAATAGGAAGAAAAATTTTAATAAGATGAGAGATAACTAATTTTAAGAGCAAATGAGATAAGTAAAATAACCCAAAAATCATCATGTGTCTACTAGCATAATTTTCAAGACCTGGTATCACAAGTATATGAACTACTAGTAGAATATACAAAAACAAAACTACATTACTATCTGAAGTAAAATAGTCAGAAAGTAAAAACAAAAAGGAAGACTTCGGGTTCTACACAATGGGCTCGGAAGGCAGCTCATTGCTAAGTTTCAAGGAAGTCAAGGATGCGCGCCAGACTGATAACCAGATGCAGCTGCCTCAGATCCTGCACAATTACTGTAGAAGTGTAGCGTGTGTACATAAACAACATATACCGAGTAAGTATCTAGTCTAACCTCGAATAAGTAGTGACGAGGGGTCGACTTCGACACTTACTATGGGCTAACAATAAAATACTGACACTATAACTAAGCATGGACTATATAAATACAGCTGAAAACTCAATAACAAGAAATAAATGAACAGTTCTTTCACTAATAGTAAATCACAAATTAATTCCCATCATTTAACAAATTAATCTCCTAAGCCAATGAAACAATATCAATTATAATTGGGCTCCAAGAATTATTACGCACGAATTATGCTGAGGTCGTACGACCCGATCCAACATACAAATATATAAATTGTGCACTGTCGAGGGTCGAACGACACGAACCATAGATGCATCTATTCTATTACCGATCTGTTCGTCCCGCTCCACAAGAAGAGAAAATATTTTATAAACAACCGATTCAAAAATTATTAAAAGGCTATTATTCAAAGAAACACCAATTCTCATTAACGGTCAAGTAACCCGTCCAATACTCAAGTAAATGAAATTTGACCTTGTACAATTCCTTTATCAAGTTCCAATATGTTTTAAATAATTACATTAGCAGGTAGGGTGCAAACATCGCAAGTATAACATGATTTAGGTCCTAAAGAACCCGGACATAAGCATACTTAGTAGCTACGTACGGACTCTCGTCACCTCATGCGTACGTATCCCCCACAAATAGAAGCACATATTAAATCAATTTACCTATGGGGTTAATTCCCTCTTACAAGGTTAGAAAAAAGACTTAGCTCGTCTCAATTTGAAGAAAGTCCATAGTAATGTGCTCCCATTTCCACTCAGGTATAGTCATCAACTGGAGTAGGCCACCTGGCCTCTGGGCTCATACTTAACCTGCTGGTAATTTAGACACCTCACAACATACTCAACTATGTCCTTCTTCGTCCGTCTCCACCAATAATTCTACCTCAGGTCGCGATACACCTTCGTAGCACCTGGATGAATAGAATACTGAGAACTGTGTGCCTCCTATAGAATTCTCTCCCTCAAGCCATCGACATTAGGAACACATAGATGACCCTGGAGTCGCAGAACACCATCCTCGCCGATAGTAACCTCCTTGGCACCACCCTGTAGTACTGTCTCTCTAAGAACCAACAAGTGCGATTCATCAAACTGATGAGCCTTGATCTGCTCCAATAGTGAAGACTGAGCAACGACGCATGCAAGAACTCGGCTGGGCTATGAAATATCCAACCCCACAAGTCTGCTAGCCAAGGACTGAATCTCCAAAGCTAAGGGCATCTCCTCTGCTAAAATGAGTGCCAAGCTACCCATACTCTCTGCCTTTCTGCTCAAGGCATCTGTAACTACATTCGCCTTGCCCGAATGATAAAAATTGGTGATATCATAATCCTTGAGTAACTCAAGACACATGCGCTGCCTTAAATTGAGATCCCTTTGCTTGAACAAATGCTGCAAGCTGCGATGATCAGTTGTAAACCTCACAGGACACCCCATAAAGATAATGCCTCCAGATCTTAAGAGCATGAACAATCTCGGCCAACTCCAAATCATGTACAAGGTAATTCTTCTCATGGGGCTTCAACTGACGTGAAGCATATGCAATAACTCGCCCCTCCTGTATTAATACATAACCCAAACCGACCTGAGTAGGATCGCAATACACAGTATCCATCCCCGAACCGAAAGGCAACACTAGAACTAGTGCTGTAGTCAAAGCTGTCTTGAGCTTCTGAAAGCTCGCCTCACAATCATCGGACCAATGGAACGGAGCACCCTTCTGGGTCAATTTAGTCAAAGGTGCTGCAATAGATGAGAAGCCCTCCACGAACCGACGATAATAACCTGCTAACCCCAAGAAGCTCCTGATCTCAGTCACCAAAGTAGGATGAGGCCAACTCTAAACTACCACAATCTTCTTGGGATCCACCTTAATACCCTCTCCTGATAGAACATGCCCCAAGAATGCTACAAAATCTAGCCAAAACTCATACTTGGAGAACTTAGCATATAACTTCTGTTCTCGCAAGGTCTGAAGCACCACTCTCAAATGATGCTCGTGCTCCTCCATGTTGCGCGAGTAGATCAAAATGTCATCAATGAAGACAATGATGAACGAATCAATATATGGTCTGAACACCATGTTCATCATATCCATAAACGCCACTGGGGCGTTAGTCAGACCGAAGGACATCACTAGAAACTCATAATGGTCATATCTAATCCGGAATGCAGTCTTCGGAACATCCGAATCCTAAATCTTAAATTGATGGTACCCTGATCTCAAGTCGATCTTGTAGAACACCCTGGCACCCTTAAACTGGTCAAATAAATCATTATTTCTCGACAACGGGTACTTGTTCTTGATGGTAACTTTATTCAATTGGCGGTAATCAATTACATCCGCACAGTCCCATATTTCTTCTTCACAAATAACACCGGTGCACCCCAAGGTGATACATTCGGCCAGATGAACCCCTTTACTAGAAACTCCTCAAGATGTTCCTTCAATTCCTTCAACGCTTTCGGAGCCATACGGTACAGTGGGATAGATATAGGCTGGGTACCTGGAGCCAATTCAATGGAGAAATCAATATCACAATCTAGTGGCATGCTTGGAAGATCAGAAGGAAGCACATCGGAGAACTCCCGGACTATAGGTACTAAATCGATCATCGGAGTCTCTACGGTAGTATCCCAAACATAGGTAGATAAGCCAAATAACCCTTCTCGACCATGTGTCGAGCCTTCATAATAGAGATGATCTGACTAGGTGTGCTAACAGATGAACCCTTCCACTCCAATCTAGGAAACTCTAGCATCACCAAGGTAATAGTATTGGCATGGCAATCAAGGATGACGTGATATGGAGATAATAGTTCATGCCCAGGATGACCTCAAAGTTGGTCATATCAAGCAGTAGAAGATCCACTCTAGTCTCAAAACCACAGAATGTAACAATGCAGGACCGATAGACCCGATCCAAAACAACAGAATCACCCACTGGAATGGACACATAAACAAGAGTACCCAAGGACTCACGAGGAATAACTAGGAAATGAGCAAACAAAGATGACACATATGAATAGGTAGACCCTGGATCAAATAATACCGAAGAATCCTTATCGTAGATAGAAATAATACATATGATCACGACATCTGAGGCCACTACATCTGGTCTGGCCGGGAAAGCATAGACTCTAGCTGGAGCGCCACCTGACTAGCCTCCACCTGCCTGACCTCCACCTCTTGGATGGCCCCTACCCACCTGCCCTCCACCTCTAGGCGGACAGATGGCTGGTGCGACTACTGGTGTTGTAATCATAGGCTAAGAACCCTATTGCACTTCCTTTCCCCAAATATTGGGGCAAAACCTCCGCACGTGGCTGAAATCCCTGCACTCGGAACAACCTCTCAGTACGAAGGACTGCTGACCTGAAGTGTGACCTTGATGACCTGAATACCCACTAGATGAACCCTGAATAACTGGTGGGCAGTAGGAACACTCTAGCATGACGCTAAAATAAGGTCGAACTGGTGCATCCCGAGGAGGCGGCGATGCTGGATATGTGGGCCTGCTAAGCTGACCTCTCCCAAACTGACCTCTGCCCCTAGATGGAGCACCACTTAACTCTCTAGAATAATGAAACCGCTTGTCCCGCGGCATCTGCTCTCGGCCTCGCAGACGATAACCCTCAATCCTCCGAGCTATCTCCACAACTAGCTGGTAAGAAGTCCCTATCTCAACCTCTCGGGCCATAGTGACTTGAATACCAGAGTTCAACCCCGCAACAAACCTCCGTACCCTCTCCGTCTCAGTAGGAAGTATCATAAGTACATGGCGAGACAACTCAAAGAATCTCGCCTCGTAATCGGTCACTGACATCTGACCCTGTTGGAGCTGCACAAACTGAAACCGCAACTCTTCCCTCTGGGAGGGTGGAATATACCTATCCAAGAAAAGGCGTGTAAACCTATCCCAAATCAAGGGAGGAGAACCTGTTGGTCTTCCAAGAAGATGAGACTACCACCATCTACGATCCCTGCCCTCTAGCTGGAAAGTAGTAAAATCCACCCCGAGGGTCTCTAATATCCTCATGTTGTGCAGTCTGTCCCTTCACCGATCAATGAAGTCCGGGGGATCCTCATGTTGCTCACCTCCGAAGACAGGAGGGTGAAGCCTAGTCCATATGTCCAATAGCTTCTGTAGCTCGCCGGTCGCAGCTGGTCTGGGCTCAGGTACGGCTGCTGCCACTAGTTGGGTTCCACCCACGGGTAGTGTGCTCGAGGTCTGATATACATCAACTGCATGCCCAAGAGCCTGAGCAGTAGGGGTCTATGCTCCCCCTCCAGCCCGATAGGTGGTTGGGTCTGCTGGAAATAAAGCAGCCTGGGTCATAGTATCCATGAACTGTAGCATGCGGTTCATGACCTCCTGAAAGCCCGGTGCTGACATGAAATCTAACGGTGCTGGATCTGTCGCAGACACCTCGCCCTGCTACTCAATAATGGGATCTTATACTGGATCCTCTGGTGGCATGGCTGGGGAAACTCTGGGACATCCTCGTCCCCTACCTCGGGCCGTTTCCCTCCCCCGACCTCTGCGTTGGCCTCTAGCAATAAGGAGAACAGCTCCTACTGGGTCTGGAATATCCGCCGTGTGCGTTCTCAACATCTGTGAGAGAATAAGAGAAAGACACGTAGTATAAAATCAACTATACGATAGGAGATGAATAAAGAGTAGTTTCCTAACACCCTATAGCCTTTCGAAGATAAGTACAGATATCTCCGCACCGATCCGTAAAACTCTATTAGGCCTTCTTATAACTTGTGAGATCTACGTGAACCTATTGCTCTGATACCATGTTGTCATGACCCAATTTTCTCCTATGGATCATGATGGCTCCCAACGCTACCACTAGGCAAGCCAACAGTGAACTAACCACATGATTGTTTCTTTTATTATTATTAAAATAGCTGATTTTTAATTTGTGCATAAATAGGAAGAAATAATTTAATAAGATGAGGGATAGCTAATTTTAAGAGCAAATGAGAAAAGTGAAATAACCCAAAAATCATCATGTGTCTACTAGAATAATTTTCAAGACCTGGTGTCACAAGTATATGAGCTCCTAGTAGAATATACCAAGAAACAATACTACACTACTGTCAGAAGTGAAATAGAGAGAAAGTAAAAACAAAAGGAAGACTTCAGATGCTGCAAAATGAGCTCGGAAGGCAGCTCACCGCTAAGTCTCGAGGAAATCAATGATGCGCGCCAGACTGATAACCAGATGCACCTGCCTCAGATGCTGCACAATTAGTGCAGAAGTATAGCGTGAGCACATAAACAACATGTACCTAGTATGTATCTAGTCTAACCTCGAAGAAGGAGTGACGAGGGGTCGACTTCCACACTTACTATGGGCTAACAATAAAATACTAAAATTATAACTAAGCATGGACTATATAAATATAGCTGAAAACTCAATAACAAGAAATAAATAAACAATTCTTCTAATAATAGTAAATCCCAAATTAATTCCTATCATTTAACAAATTAATCTCCCAAGCCAATGAAACAATATCAATTATAAGTAGGCTCCAAGAATTATAATGCACGAATTATGCCAAGGTCTTATGGCCCGATCCAACATACAAATATATAAACTGTGCACTGCCGAGGGTCGAACGACACGAACCATAGATGCATCTATTCTATTACTGAGACGTTCGTCCCGCTTCCCAAGAAGAGAAAATACTTTATAAATAACTGATTCAATGATTATTAAGAGGTTATTATTCAAAGAAACAACAATTCTCATTAACTGTCAAGTAACCCTCTCAAAACTCAAGTAAATGAAATTTGACCTAGTACAATTCCTTTATCAAGTTCCAATATATTTTAAACAAATAAATTAGCAGGTAGGGTGCAAACATCGCAAGTATAACATGATTTGGGTCCTAGACAACCCGGACATAAGCATACTTAGTAGCTACGTACGGACTCTCATCACCTCGTACGTACATAGCCCCCACAAATAGAAGCACATATTAAATCAATTCACTTATAGGGTTAATTCCCTCATACAAGGTTAGAAAAGAGACTTACCGCGTCTCAAAGCTTACTTTCCGATCCACAAATGTTCTTTAAACCCCAAACTTGGTGCCAAACGACTCGAAACTAGTCAAATCTTATATAAAATAATCAATACATGTTTGAAAGTCCATATCCTATCCTAACTATTAAAGTGATTTCCCAACCTTAATTGAAGAATTCCTAAAATTCGCTCCGAGGCCCACGTGCCCGAATTCCGGAAATCTTTGAAGAAAGTTGTTATCCATAACCTCATGAACTCAAATATATGATTTTTACTAAATTCCATAACTATTTTCGTGGTTAAAACCCATTTTTGTTTATCAAAACCTAGGTCTTTCATCTAAACCCATGATTTTCACAAATTTACATGTTAAAATCTACCCATATTCTATATATTAAACTCACGTTAGGTAAATATTACTTACCTTCAAAAGCTAGGTTGAAATCCCCCTCTTTAAAGCTCCAAAATCGTCCAAGAGTGCAATAAATGAACCCAAAAATGGCTTAAGTCACAATTTTAAGACACACTGCCTAGTTGCCTTCTTCTTCGCGAACGCGAAAGAGGCCTCGCGTTCGTGAAGGAAAATGGCCCTGGCCCTCCAGAGATGACTCATCGCAAACACGGCAGGGGCCTCGCGAACACGAAGAATAACAATAGCCCAATGCCCAACCCAAGCTCCTCTACGTGCACGCGAGTCACCCCACGCGAACACAAGCTGGCTATTGCGAATACGTAGCACAAAATTCTCCACCCCTAATTTCTTCATCGTGAACGTGAGAGTCCTTCCGCGTTTGCGAAGAAGGAAACTAGAACTGGAATTTCTGGTTTTTCCAACATTCCTTCGAGCAGTCCGAAACTCACTCGAGCCACTCGGGACCCCATCCAAATGAACCAACAAGTCTATAAATATAATACGGAAATGCTCGAACTCTCAAAATGCGTAAATCAATAACAAAACTAAGAATCACACCCTAAATCCAAATTGAACCAAAATAGAACTTCTAGTTTCCAAATTGCTCTGAACGCGCCGAATCATACTTAGACTACTCTGAATGACACCAAATATTGCAGACAAGTCTTAAATCACCATACAAAACTACTCCCAGGCTCAGAATCCCATTTGGACCTTGATAATACCAAATCTTTCTTCAAACCAAATTTAAAGAACTTTAAAACCTTAAAAGAGCCAACTTTAACTATTAGGCGCCGAACCGCTCCCGAGTCATCCAAAATCCGATCCGAACATACGCCCAAGTCCGAAATTATCATTCAAACTTATAGGAATGTCAAATCCAGATTCCGAGGCCGTTTACTCAAAACATTGATCTATGTCAAACTTAGCCTTTTAAAGCCAAACCAAGGAACCAAGTTTTCCGATTTCAATATGAACCCTTTCAAATCCCAAACTAACTACCCCCGTAAGTCATAAACCAGTAAAAGTATATATGGGGAGTCTTATTTAAGGGAACGAGGTTCAAAAAAGTAAAACGATCGGTCGGGTCGTTACAACCAATTTGACATAGTAGTGGTAAATATTTTTTGTGTTTGTTATATGCAAAATAACATATAAATGAAATAATAAACTTGGTAATAAACGTGTATGGTAGAAGGCCATTTGGTGTTAAAATATTTAAGATTGTATCTGGCGCAACAAGTTTTCTAGCTCAACCAATTATATGTTGCACTTTCAACAGGAATATGAATATCCAACAAAAGTTCTTATTATGACAGACCAACCAAAGCTTCGCAAGGGAACATATACAAAGAACATAATCTATAAAAAAAGTCTTAGGTAAGATATGATCACACCGCATATTTATAAACTATAAGTACATAATAGTATTATCTAATTAACATGATTATATTGATCATTTTTCCAGGTTCAGATGATGATGTCCAATCAGTTTGAATTCACATATTATGCTAATGTAATAGTATTTTTTTCGTATTTATATTATTTATATTTCTCTCATTAATTAAAATTGGTGCCCCTTCATATAAACAATTGACTAAAACATCACATGTCGTTACTCACGTGTAGCGCACATTCATAGAAATTAGTACTATATTAAAAGCATGAAAGCACTATTGAAATGTCGTATACCTTTTTTACCTTTTCGTAAGTGCGTTTTATGTTGGATATACTTGTAATTGTAATCGTTAATTTGTTTTTTGAAAAAAATCAAAAAGTGTCGTGTGCTTAATTCCTTTTAGGTTTAGAATTCTTTAGAAATTATACCATTTGGGTTTTGGGATTCTTGTCTTACGAGTTCTTTTTTCCTTTGGTTCTTGTTTCTTTTAGTGTTAGGATTCTTGGGATCCTTTTTCCATAGGTTTTTATTTCCTTTAGTTTTAAGATTCTTTAGATTCTTTCTTTTTAATTACAGTATGCCTTTTTTCCCATTGTTCCTTTTGTGTTCGTTTAGGATGCAATTTTCATTGTCTTTTTTTGCGTAGGTTTAGGATTCAATTTAGATTTTTTGAATTTCAGAACCAAAACAGTTTAGAATAAGGAGAAGTGAACCACTTCTATAGAAGAAACCACAATCCTATATTATTTATCATATAATGTTCATAGTATCATGTTCCGCATAAGTAAACTTTCTTGTAATTTGAGGTAATTTTCTACCTTGTACTATATTCTTGAAGTTATGTAATAATAGTCGTTCGCACATTATTTAAAAACAACTGCAAATAGAAAGTTTGTCAATTGTGATATTTTATTTACAATGTCTAATGTATAATTAGTGGTTTAAAATTAATTCATTTACGAATGTTGTACAAGTTGTTTGGATAGTTGCATTCCTCGCATTCGGTTATGTGACGACCCAAATTCTCCTATAGGCTGTGATGGCGCCCAACGTTACCGCTAGACAAGCCAACAGTAAACTAACCATGTGATTGTTTCTTTTAATATTTTAGAAATAGCTGATTTTTAATTAGTGCATAAATAGGAAGTAAAGGTTTAAATAAAATGGGAGATAAATAATTTTAAAAGTAAATAAGATGAGTAAATATCCAAAAAATAAATCATCATGTGTCTACTAGTATGATTTTCAAGACCTGATGTCACAAGTGTATGAGCTACTAGTAGAACATACAAAACTGTTGCACTACTGTCATAAGTGAAATAGACAGAAAGTAAAAGCAAAAGGAAGATTTCGGGTGCTGCAGAACGGGCTCGGCAGGTAGTTCACCGCAGAGTCTCCTGGAAATCAAGGATGCGCGCCGGACTAATAACCAGATGCACCTGCCTCAAATCCTGCACGATTAGTACAGAAGTGTAGCGTGAGTACATAAACAACATGTACCCAGTATGTATCTAGTCTAACATCGAAGAAGTAGTGACGAGGGGTCGATTTCGACACTTACTATAAGCTAACAATAAAATACTGAAATTATAACTAAGCATGGACTATATAAATACAGCTGAAAACTCAATAACAAGAAATAAATAAACAATTCTTTCACTAATAGTAAATCCCAAATTAATTTCCATCATTTAACAAATTAATCTCCCAAGCCAATGAAACAATATCAATTATAGTTGGGCTCCAAGAATTATTACGCATGAATTATGCTGAGGTCATACGGCCCGATCCAACATACAAATATATAAATTGTGCACTGCCGAGGGTCGAACGACACGAACCATAGATGCATCTATTCTATTACCGAGTCGTTCAGCCCGCTCTGCAAGAATAGAAAATACTTTATAAACAACTGATTCAAAGATTATTAAGAGGCTATTATTCAAAGAAACAACAATTCTCATTAACGGTCAAGTAACCCGCCCAAAACTCAAGTAAATGAATTTTGACCTAGTATAATTCCTTTATCAAGTTCCAATATTTTTTAGACAATTAAATTAGCAGGTAGGGTGCAAACATCGTAAGTATAACATGATTTGGGTCCTAAACTACCCGAACATAAGCATAATTAGTAGCTACGTACGGATTTTCGTCACCTCGTGCGTACGTAGCTCCCAGAAATAGAAGCACATATTAATCTAATTCACCTATGGGGTTAATTCCCTCTTACAAGGTTAGAAATAAGACTTACATTATCTCAAAGCTTACTTTCTGGTCCACAATGGTGCTTTAAACCCTCAACTCGGTGCCAAACAACTCGAAACTAGTCAAATGTTATATAAAATAGTCAATACATGTTCAAAAGTTCATATCCTAACAATTAAAGTGATTTCCCAACCCTAATTGAAGAATTCCTAAATTCACCCACGGGCCCGAATTTCAGAAATTTTCGAAGAAAGTTTTTACCCATAACCTCATGAACTGAAATATATGATTTTTACTAAATTCCTTAACCATTTTCGTGGTTAAATCCCATTTTTATAAAAAAAAACTAGGGTTTTTATCTAAACTCATAATTTTCACAAATTTACATGTTAAAATCTACCCATAATCTATGTATTAAACTCATATTAGGTAGAAATTACTTACCTTCAATAGCTAGGTTGAAATCCCCACTTTTAATTCTCCAAAATCCCCTAAGAGTGCAATAAATGAACCTAAAATGCCTAAGTCCAGACTTAAATGAAGTGTTCTGCCTTCTGCGATTTTCGCATCTGCGGTCCTGCTTCTGCGGCACCAATCTTCTTTCTGCGGAACTCCACAGACCAGCGCTGGTCGCATCTGAGGACGTGTTTCCGCTTTTGTAGTCTCCCTTTTGCGGCTTCTCATCGCAGAAGAGGGGTCGCTTCTGCCAAACCCCATTTTCTTGTGCGGGCCATGGCCAAATGCTGCAAGCATCTTCAGTGGCCAAAATCCCGCATCTGCGGGCTCGCACCTGCGGCCCAAAGTTTGCAGGTACGGGCACACCAGAACTTGTGCACCATCAACCCTCTTGAGTTTTTAAATCAATTCGCGCACCATCTAAATGGC
Source organism: Nicotiana tomentosiformis (assembly GCF_000390325.3). Lineage (NCBI taxonomy): Eukaryota > Viridiplantae > Streptophyta > Magnoliopsida > Solanales > Solanaceae > Nicotiana > Nicotiana tomentosiformis. The sequence continues at coordinate 44,186,315 of NC_090820.1, forward strand.
CTCCGGGGCCCCCGAGGCCTCGCCTAAACATACCAACAAGTTTGAAATCATAAGATGGACTCGCTCGCACCCTCAGAACGCATAAACCAACATCAAAACTAAGAATCTCACCCCAAACCGAATTGAATCAAACTATGAACTTAAAGTTCTTCCAACTAACTCCGAATGCGCTGAAACATACTTAGACTACTCGGAACAAACAAAATTTTTTGTGCAAGTCTTAAATCACCATACGGGACTATTTAGGATCTCGGAATTCCAATTGGACCTCTATAGCACCAAATCCAACCCAAACTTAAAAGAGGTTTAAAACCTTCAAAGAGCCAACTTTCACTATTAGGCGTCGAAATGCTCCCGTGCCATCCAAAACCCATTCGAACATACGTCCAATTCCTAAATTATCATACGAACCTGTTGGAACCTTCAAATTCTGATTCCGAGGTCGTTTACTCAAAATGTTAACCGAAGTCAAACTTAGATTGTTTGGCCAACCATAAGGAACCAAGTGTTCCGATTTCAACCCGAACCCTTCCAAATCCTGAACTAACCATCCCCTCAAGTCATAAAACTATAAAAGCACATACGAGAAGTCTTATTTAGGGGAACAAGGTTTTAGAAAGAAAAAACGATCGGTTGGGTCGTTGCATTCTCCACCTCTTAAACAAACGTTCGTCCTCGAACGGGTCTAGAATCATACCTGGAGTGCTGAATAAGTGTGAATATTTGCTCCGCATGTCCTCCTCGGACTCCCAAGTCACCTCCTCGACTGATTGGCCCCCTCCACTAAACCTTTACCATGGAAATCCTCTTGGACCTCAACTGGCAAACCTTCCTATCAACAATGGCAGATGACTCCTCCTCATAACCCAAGCTCTCATCTAAATGAATCGTGATGAAGTCTAATACATGTGACATGTTGGCATGATACCTCCGTAGAATAGACACGTGGAAAATTGGATGAACTCCTGATAGGCTGGGAGGCAATGCAAGCTCATAAGCAACCTGCCCAACTCGTCTCAACACCTCAAATGGGCATATAAACCTTAGGCCCAACTTGTCCTTCTTCCCGAACCTCATGATCCCCTTCATTGGCGAGACTTTCAAGAGAACCTTCTCGCGCACCCTAAATGATAAATCACGCGCCTTCTCATCCGCATAACTCTTCTGTATGGATTGTGTTGTGCGAAGTCCCTCCTGAATCAACTTTACCTTTTTCATGGCATCATTCACTAAATCAGTACCATATAGCTTAGCCTAGCCGGGCTCAAACCATCCAATGGGAGAACGACATCGCCGACCATATAAAGCCTCAAATGGCGCCATCTCGATGCTGGACGGATAACTATTGTTGTAAGAAAACTCAGCCAAGGGAAAGAATCGAACCCATTGCCCTCCAAAGTCAATCACACACGCTCTGAGTATGTCTTCCAAGATCTGAATTGTCTGCTCCGACTGCCTATCGGTCTGGGGATGAAAGGTTGTGCTGAGCTCTACCCGGGTCCCCAACTCACTCTGTACTGCTCTCCAGAAATGTGAAGTGAATTGAGGGCCTCTATCTGATATGATGGAAATAGGCACACCATGCAACCGAACTATCTCCTGGATATAAATCTGGGCCAACCTCTCTAAAGTATACGTGCTCGCCACTGACATGAAGTGTGCCGACTTGGTCAACCTGTTGACAATGACCCAAACTGCATCAAACTTCCACAAGGTCCTTGGCAACCCAACTACGAAGTCCATAGTAATGTGTTCCCATTTCCACTCAGGTATAGTGATCTACTGGAGTAGGCCATCTGGCCTCTGGTGCTCATACTTAACCTGCTGGAAATTTAGACACCTCGCAACATACTCTACTATGTCCTTCTTCATCTTCCGCCACCAATTATGTTGCCTCAGGTCGCAATACATCTTCGTAGAACCTGGATAAATAGAACATTGAGAACTGTGTGCCTCCTCTAGAATCCTCTCACACAAGCCATCGACATTAGAAACACATAGATGACCCTGGAGTCGTATAACACCATTCTCGCCGATAGTAACCTCCTTGGAACCACCCTATAGTACTGTCTCTCTGAGAACCAACAAGTGTGGATCATCAAAATGGCGAGCCTTGATCTGCTCAAATAGTGAAGACTGGAAACGACACATGCAAGAACCTGACTGGGCTCTGAAATATCCAGCCTCACAAGTCTGTTAGCTAAGAACTAAATGTCCAAGGCTAGTGGCCGAGACTCTGCTGAAATGAAGGCCAAACTGCCCATACTCTCTGCCTTTCTACTCAAGGCTTCTGCAACTACATTCGCCTTGCCCGGATGATAATGGATGGTAATATCATAATCCTTCAGTAGCTCAAGCAACCAGCACTGCCTTAAATTGATATCCCTCTACTTGAAAAAATGTTGCAAGCTACGATGATTGGTGTAAACCTCATGGAACACCCCATAATGATAATTCCTCCAGATATTAAGAGCATGACCAATCGCGGCCAATTCCAAATCATGTACAGAGTAATTCTTCTCTTGGGGCTTTAGCTGACGTGAAGCATATGCAATAACTCGCCCATCCTACATTAATACACAACCCAAATCAATGCATGAAGCATCACAATACACAGTATACATCCCCGAACCAGAAGGAAACACTAGAACTAGTGCCGTAGTCAAAGTTGTCACGCCTTCTTTTTCCCGAAGTATAAGAAGTTTTTTCAATTTAAGTGACATTATTCGAAATGAGATTATTTATTTGATTAAAGTCGCCATTTGGAATATTTTTATGGTGTCCTAAGTCACCGATTTATTTTAAAATCCCAAATCGACGAAATTGACTCTTATTTATGGTCTGCAAACAAAGAACACCGGGTAAGGAATTCTGTTAACTCGGGAAAAAGTGTTAGACATTCCGAGATTTCGTGGTTTTAGCACGTTCGCTCCAATCATACCTGGCTTAATTGTTAATTACGTATTTAAGAACCTATGTGCGCTTTCTCTTTTACCGCTTTTAAATTTTGGCGTTATGAATTTATCTTTGAAACAGATCACGTGTGAGTAAATCTGTAACGACCCGGCCGGTCGTTTTGAGAGTAATAGCCCTGATCCCCTATTAACTGCTTTCCCCAAATGTTTTTCTGCTATTGTGACTTGGCGGGATGATTGTTTTTGAGTTTCAGAGTGTTTTAGGACACTTAGTCCCCAAATGAGAGCTTAAGCCTTAGGATTTGGACCATAGTCAGAACTGTGTGAAGACAGATCTGGAATGAAATTCCTTCAACTCTGTTAGCTCCGTTGAGTGATTTTGGAGTTAGGAGCACGTCTGGAATGTGTTTTGGGGGTCTGTAGCAGATTTAACCTTGAATTGGCGGTAGCTAGTTTTTTTGCGATATCAGCCGATAGTGGAAATTTTGATATCGAGCTCGGAATGGAATTCTAAAAGTGGCTGTAGGATCGTAATGTTGATTATGTCTTGTGAGCAAAATTCGAGGTCAATCGGACGTGATTTGATAGGTTTGGACATCAGTTGTAGAATTTTGAAGTTTCAAGTTCTTTAAAATTGAATTTGAGGGTGATTCATGATTTTTGCATTGTTTGATGGGATTTGAGAGCTCGACTAAGTTCGTAAGGTGTTTCAGGATTGGTTGGTATGTTTGGTTGAGGTCCCAGGGGCCTCGGGTGTGTTGCGGCTGCTTAACGGGTGAAAACTTGGACTTAGAGGACTTTCTGAACTTTGCTGGTTCTGGTGTTTTCGCACCTGCGTAAACGAGACCGCAGGTGCGCGAGCCGCACATGCGGAGATGGAAGTGCAGATGCGATAAATCGAGAGTTGGCCTGAGGTCGCAGGTGCGAGGAAGTTTCCGCATCTGCGATGCCTGGAAATGCGCAAGGATGTTCGCACATGCGCAAGATGCGTAGAAGCGGAAGGGACTCCGCAGGCGCGAGAGCGTAGATGCGGCCCTTTTTTCACAGGTGCGAAGGCAGAGGGGGTAAGTGAGTTGCGCATATGCGCACGTTTTTCCGCATAAGCGCACCCACATGTGCGAGCCTAGGTTCCGCAGGTGCGGAAATACCTGGGCAGTGATTAAAACTGAAGGGCTTCGCGATTTTTATCATTTTTTGGCTTTGCAAACTCGGGTTGGGGCAATTTTTGAGAGCATTTTCGAGGCATTTCTTGAGGTAAGTTCCTTGTGTTTATTTTTGGTCAATAATATTGCCTTGCCATGTATTTTTCCACCTAGTTAATGTGTATTTTAGGTTAAAATTTGAAGTTGAAGACTAGGGATTTGTGAGTTTGAATTGTGGATTGGAGGACCATTTGGTGTCGGATTTTAGTAAATTTGATATGGTTAGACTCGTGAGTGAATGAGCTTTCTAGTTTCGTGAATTTTGTCGGGTTTCGAGACGTGGGCCTCGGGGGCCAGGTTTGAGCCAATTTCGGGTTTTGGCCTAATTTTGTAGTTTTTCTTGTGGGATTCATTCCATTAGCGCGTATTGATGGTATTTTACTGTTTTGAATAGATTCGGGCCATTTGGAGTCGGATACTCGTGGCAAGAACTTGATATCAAGTTGATTTGAGCGGTTCGAGGTAAGTGGCTTGCCTAACCTTGTGTTGGGGACTTTCCCCTTAAGGTATCTTGATATTATTTGGTGTGTGGGCGCCGTGTACGTTAGGTGACGAGTACGTACACGGGCTATTATTGCAAAAATCATGTTTAACCTTTTTAAATCATAAATTGCTTCTCTTATTAATTGTACTAATATGTTTAATTGTGTAGTGTAGACTAGAAAAGCATGCTTACGTGTTTTAAGTGCCTAATTGACATTCTGTGCGTCATGTTTAGTTAAGTCCTTATTTTCCTTATCTGTGTCAAGTATAAACTGTATAGCTCGATGCCATACCTACCATTTCATCTTGCATTGCATATTTAAATTGCTACTACGGACGTATTCCAGGAAATCTCCCTGTACTGCATATTTACTTTGGGACTACGGACGTATTCCGGGAGATCCCCCAGCACTGCATATTTACTTTGGGACTACGGGCGTATTCCGGGAGATCCCCTTGTACTGCATATTCATTTGAAACTACGGGACGGTATCTCGAGAGATTTTCCCACTGTATTTACCTTGTTTTGAGCCGAGGGCTCCCTTAATTGTTAAATTTTTGAAATTTTCTTTAATTGTGTTACCGTAAACTCTACTTATATCTTTTACTGTTTAATTTATTATATTTACTCTGGTAGGGCCTTGACTTTACCTCGTCACTACTCGACCGAGGTTAGGCTTGGCACTTACTGGGGTACCATTGTGGTGTACTCATGCCATTTCCATGCACATGTTTTTCATGTACAGATCCAGGTGCGAGCTATCAGCCTTGGGGTTAGTACGTGCTGCTGATTCTAGGAGACTTCAAGGTACCTCTACTTGCATTCCCAAATCTTCGGAGTCCCCTTCTACTCCCTCGTCTAGAGATGTTTCTTATTATCTTCAGACTTTTGTATAGAGCTACATAGATTATAGCAGCTTGTGACTTAATGATATTCCGGGGCTTGGAAAATTATTTTATATATGCCGAGTGGTACTACTCTTGGCTATTTATAATATGTTGTTTTTCTTTAAAAATGTTGTGTTTCTTTATATTTTTAGCAATATTAGGCTTACCTAGTCGTAAAGACTAGGTGCCATCATGACACCTTATAGAGGGATAATTTGGGGTCGTGACAAGTTAGTATCAGAGCACTAGGTTCGTAGGAGTCGAGAGTCACAAGCAGATTTATTAGAGTCTCATGGATCGGTGTGGAGATGACCGTACTTATCTTCGGGAGGCTATGTAACTGTTAGGAACAATCATATTTTTTTGATTTCCTTGTCGTGCGAGTTATTGACACCAAAACAAATTCTAAGATTCTATCATATTCTTTCTCACAGATGGTGAGGACCCGAAATAGGAGGACCGACGATCAGGCACCGAGCCCCCTGCCAGATCCACCAGAGGCTGGGTTCGGGGTAGAGGACGACCACGCGGTGCATCCCGAGCACCTGCGAGAGCTGCGTCAGAGGAGCCCCCAGCAGCTCCAGCTGGAGGGCCAGCGCCAGAGATCCCTATTGCTACTCTAGCCCTCTAGGAGACTTTAGCTCAGTTCTTGAGCATGTTCATCACTCTGGCTCAGGCTGGGCTATTTCCGATAGCTCTCGCTACATCTCAGGTCGGGGGAGGGGCACAGACTCCTGCAGCCCGCACCCCTGAGCAGAGGGTCCAGGTCGATCAGGCCTCAAAGTATATTCCTATGCCCCAGTGGCTCCGGTTCAGCATGAGATCAGGGTAGCTGCTTCTGAGGTAGAGCAGCTCAGACTTGAGAGGTACAAGAAGTACCACCCACCTACTTTCAGCGGACTAGCTTTAGATGATGCTCTGGGTTTTCTTGAGGAGTGTCATCGTATTCTCCGCACTATGGGCATTGTGGAGATGAGTGGGGTTTCTTTCAACGCTTTCCAGCTGAGGGGGGCAGTATATCAGTGGTGGCATGCCTATGATCTGAGTATTCCGGACAAGGCAGCCTCACTCACTTGGACTCACTTTTCAGAGATGTTTTTGCGTGAGTATGTTCCTCAAAGCCTCAGGGATGCTTGGCGCGCAGAGTTCGAGAAATTACGTCAGGGTTCTATGAATGTGTCGGAGTATGCAGTCCATTTCAGGGGGTTAGCTCGCCATGCATCGGCTCTGGTTGCTACAGTCAGAGAGAGGGTTCGTCGCTTCATTGAGGGACTCCACCCCAGTATTCGGACCAGCATGGCCAGGGAGTTGGAGATGGACATCACTTATTAGCAGGCAGTGAGAATTTCTAGGAGAGTGGAGAGCATGCTCGCCCATGACCGAGAGGAGAGAGAGGCCAAGAGGTCTCAAGAGACTGGTCATTATTTAGGAGCTCGTGCACCAACAGCACGCTATGGTAGGGTTTTTGTGAGTCACCCTGTTCATTCAGCTCTTCCAGCAGCCAGCGTTGTCCCAGCTCCTCCTAGACCTCATGAGCCCTATTATGCACTGCCAGTATCCAGTATGCCTCCTACTCGAGGTTCTATTATCGGCCAGTCTAGCAGGTCAGGTCCGAGTCAGTCTCAGCTACCGCATCCTCCGAGAGGTTGTTTTGAGTGAGGTGACACTCGTCACCTGGTTGAAGATTGCCCTATAGCTAGTAGGGGTGGACCTGTACAAACTTATCAGCCTCCACATGCTCTATCGGGTCTTCCGGCCATTCTTCCAGCACCAGGTGCTACCCCACCTCCTCAGCCAGCTCGAGGTGGAGGTTGGGGAGGTCGAGGTCGCCCTAGAGGGGGAGGCTAGGCCAGGTACTATGCCCTTCTAGCCCGTTCAGAGGACGTTGCTTTAGATTCAGTTATCACAGGTATTGTCCCCGTCTGTCATAGGGATGCGTCAGTATTATTTGACCCAGGCTCTATGTATTCATATGTGTCTTCTTATTTTTCCCCACATTTGGGGATATCTCGGGATTCATTGAGTTCCCTTGTTTATGTATCTACTCTTGTGGGAGATTCTCTCATTGTGGACCGCATATATCGGTCGTGTTTGATTGCTCTTAGTGGTTTTGAGACCAGAGCCGATTTGTTATTTCTCAGTATGGTAGATTTTGATGTTATCTTGGGCATGGACTAGTTGTCACCTCATTATGATATTCTTGATTGTCACGCTAAGACCGTGATGCTGGCTATGCCAGGTTTGCCGAGATTAGAGTGGAGAGGTACCTTAGCATATACTCCCCGCAGGGTCATTTCATTTCTTAAGGCTCAGCGAATGGTTGAAAAGGGGTGTGATACGTATTTGGCCTATGTGAGAGATGTCAATATTGATACTCCTACAGTCGAGTCAGTTCCAGTAGTGAGGGACTTTCCAGATGTGTTTCCAACTGATCTTCGGGGTATGCCGCCCGAAAAAGATATTGATTTTGGCATTGATTTGTTGCCGGGCACTCAGCCCATCTCTATTCCTCCATATCGTATGGATCTTCCTAAATTAAAGGAGTTGAAGGATCAGTTGCAGGAGTTGCTTGATAAGGGCTTCATCTTGCCCAGTGTATCACCTTGGGGTTCTCTGATTTTATTTGTGAAGAAGAAGGATGGTTTTATGCGTATATGTATTGATTATCGGTAGTTGAACAAGGTTACCGTGAAGAACAAGTATCCTTTGCCTCGCATTGATGATTTATTTGATCAGCTACAGGGTGCCAGGGTGTTTTCCAAGATTGACTTGCGTTCTGGCTATCATCAGTTGAAGATTCGGGAGCCGGATATCCCGAAGACTGCTTTCAGGACCAGATATGGTCACTATGAGTTTCTTGTCATGTCATTTAGGCTGACCAATGCCCCAACAACCTTTATGCATTTGATGCACAGTGCATTCCGGCCTTATCTTGATTCCTTTGTCATTGTGTTTATTGAAGACATCCTGGTATATTCCCGATCTCGGGAGGATCATGAGCAGCACCTGAGGTTGTATGCAAAATTTTCTAAGTGTGAATTCTGGCTTGATTCAGTGGCATTCTTGGGCAACATAGTGTCTTGTAATGGGATCAACGTAGATCCGAAGAAGGTGGAGGCAGTCCAGAGTTGGCCTAGACCGTCATCAGCTACGGAGATCCGCAGTTTCCTTGGTTTGGCGGGGTATTACCGTCGCTTTGTGGAGGGATTTTCATCCATTGCAGCACCTATGACTAGGCTGACCCAGAAGGGAGCTCCGTTCAGGTGGACCGAGGAGTGTGAGCAGAGCTTTCAGAAGCTCAAGACAGCTTTGACTACAGCCCAGGTATTAGTATTGCCTACAGGTTCAGGATTATACACTGTCTATTGTGATGCCTCGAAGATTGGCCTTGGAGTGGTATTGATGCAGGACGGTAGGGTGATTGCCTACGCGTCTAGACAGTTGAAGGTGCATGAGAAGAATTATCCAGTTCATGATCTCGAATTAGCAGCTATTGTTCATGCCCTGAAGATCTAGCGTCATTATTTGTATGGTGTTCCCTGTGAGATTTACAATGATCATCGGAGTTTGCAGTACTTGTCCAGGCAAAAGGACCTTAATTTGCGTCAGCGGAGGTGGTTGGATCTACTTAAAGACTATGATATCACTATATTATACCACCCGGGGAAGGGCAATGTAGTGGCCGACGCCTTGAGTCGCCGGGCAGAGAGTTTGGAGAGCTTGGCATATCTTCCGGCAGCTGAGAGGCCCTTAGCCTTGGATGTTCAGGCCTTAGCCAACCAGTTCGTGAGATTGGATATTTCATAGCCTAGCCGAGTATTAGCTTGTGTGGTTTCTCAGTCTTCTCTTTATGACCGTATCAGGGAACGCTAGTATGATGATCCTCATCTTCTAGTTCTTCAGGATAGGGTTCAGCGAGGTGATGCCAGATATGTGACTATTGGTGATGACGGTGTGATGAAGATACAGGACTGGATCTATGTGCCCAATGTAGATGGGCTTCGGGAGTTGATTCTTGAGGAGGCCCATAGCTCGCGGTACTCCATTCATCCGGGTTCCACGAAGATGTACGAGGACTTGAGGCAACACTATTGGTGGAGAAGAATGAAGAAGGACATAGTTGGGTTTGTGGCCAAGTGCCTTAACTGTCAGCAAGTTAAATATGAGCATCAAAGACCGGGTGGATTACTTCAGAGGTTGGAGATCCCAGAGTGGAAGTGGGAGCGGATCACCATGGACTTTGTGGTTGGACCTCCTCGGACTTTGAGGAAGTTCGATGCTATTTGGGTGATCGTGGATCGGCTGACCAAGTCAACCTATTTCATTCCGGTGCTGACTACATACTCTTCGGAGAGGTTGGCTGAGATTTATATCAGTGAGATTGTCCGCCTTCATGGTATTCTAGTATCCATCATTTCAGACAGAGGTACATAGTCCACATCACAGTTTTGGAGAGCCGTACAATAGGAGTTGGGTACTAGGGTGGAGTTCAGCACAAACTTTCACCCTCAGACGGACGGACAGTCCGAGCTCACAATTCAGATTCTTGAGGATATGCTCCGTGCCTGTGTGATGGAGTTTGGAGGGTCATGGGACCGATACTTGCCACTTGTAGAGTTCGCTTACAACAATAGTTACCAGTCCAGCATTCAGATGGCATCGTATGAGGCTTTGTATGGTAGGCAGTGCCGGTCCCCAGTGGGATGGTTTGAGCTGGGCGAGGCCCGATTGTTAGGTACATATTTGGTCCAGGATGCCTTGGATAAGGTGAAGGTGATTCAGGAGAGACTTCGCACAGCCCAGTCCAGGCAGAAGAGTTATGCAGACCGTAAGGTTCATGATTTGGCATTTATGGTTGGTGAGCAGGTCTTGCTACGGGTATCGCCTATGAAGGGTGTCATGAGGTTTGGGAAGAAGGGCAAGCTGAGTCCGAGGTTCATCGGTCCTTTTAAGATATTACGGCGAGTTGGGGAGGTTGTTTATGAGTTTGCCTTGCCTCCCAGCCTAGCAGGAGTTCACCCAGTATTCCACATGTCTATGCTTCAGAAGTATCACGGTGATCCGACTCATGTATTGGATTTCAGCTCTATCCAGTTGGACAAAGATCTATCTTATGTTGAGGAGCCAGTAGCCATTTTGGACAGGTAAGTCAGAAAGCTCAGGGCAAAGAATATTGCTTCAGTAAAGGTCCAGTGGAGGGGTCAGCCGGTCGAGGAGGCGACTTGGGAGACCGTGTAGGATATACGCAACAAGGACCCTCATCCTTTCATAGTTTCAGGTATGTCTTTATACTTGTTCGAGGACGAACGATTATTTTAAGAGGGGGAGGATGTAATGACCCGACCGGTCGTTTTGAGAGTAATAGCACTGATCCCCTATTAACTGCTTTCCCCAAATGTTTTTCTGCTATTGTGACTTGCCTGGATGATTGGTTTTGAGTTTCGGAGTGTTTTGGGACACTTAGTCCCCAAATGAGAGCTTAAGCCTTAGGATTTGGACCGTAGTCGGAACTATATGAAGACGGATCCGGAATGGAATTCCATCAAGTCCGTTAGCTCCGTTGAGTGGTTTTGGGGTTAGGAGGGCGTCCGAAATGTGTTTTGGGGGTCTGTAACAGATTTAGGCTTGAATTGGCGGAAGCTAGTTTTTCGGCGATTTCGGCCGATAGTGGAAATTTTGATATCGAGCTCGGAATGGAATTCAGAAAGTGGTTGTAGGTTTGTAATGTTGATTATGACATGTGAGCAAAATTCGAGGTCAATCGGACGTGATTTGATAGGTTTTGACATCAGTTGTAGAATTTTGAAGTTTCAAGTTCTTTAAAATTGAATTGGAGGGTGATTCGTGATTTTTGTATAATTTTATGGGGTTTGAGAGCTCGATTAAGTTCGTAAGGTGTTTTAGGATTGGTTGGTATGTTTGGTTGAGGTCCCGGGGGCCTCGGGTGTGTTTCAGATGCTTAACGGTTGAAAACTTGGACTTAGAGGAATTTATGAACTTTGCTGGTTCTGGTGTTTTCGCACCTGCGTAAAAGTGACCGCAGGTGAGCGAGCTGCACATGCGAAGATGGAAGCGCAGATGTGATAAATTGAGAGTTGCCCTGGGGTCACAGGTGTGAGGAAGTTTCCGCATCTTCGATGCCCGCAAATGCGCAAGGATGTTCGCGCATGCGTAGAAGTGGAAGGGACTCCGCAGGCACGAGGGCACAGATGCGGCCCTTTCGTCGCAGCTGCGAAGGCAGAGGGGGTAAGTGAGTTGCGCAGATGCGCATATTTATCCGCATAAGCACACCCGCAGGTGCGGAAATACCTGGGCAGTGATTAAAACTGAAGGGCTTTGCGAATTTTATCATTTTTTGGCTTTGCAAACTCAGGTTGGGGCGATTTTTGAGACCATTTTCGAGGTATTTCTTGAGGTAAGTTCCTTGAGCTTATTTTTGGTCAATAATCTTGCCTTGCCATGTATTTTTCCACCTAGTTAATGTGTATTTAAGGTGGAAATTTGAAGTTGGAGACTAGGGATTTGGAAGTTTGAATTGTGGATTGGAGGACCATTTGGTGTCGGATTTTAGTAAATTTGATATGGTTAGACTCGTGAGTGAATGAGCTTTCTAGTTTTGTGAATTTTGTCGGGTTTCGAGACGTGGGCCTCGGGGGCCAGGTTTGAGCCAATTTCGGGTTTTGGCCTAATTTTGTAGTTTTTCTTGTGGGATTCATTCCATTAGCGCGTATTGATGGTATTTTACTGTTTTGAATAGATTCGGGCCATTTGGAGTCAAATACTCATGGCAAGAACGTGATATCAAGTTGATTTGAGTGGTTCGAGGTTAGTGGCTTGCCTAACCTTGTGTTAGGAACTTTCCCCTTAAGATATCTTGATATTAATTGGTGTGTGGGCGCCGTGTACGTGAGGCGACGAGTACGTACACGGGTTATTATTGCAAAAATCATGTTTAACCATTTTAAATCATAAATTGCTTCTCTTATTAATTGTACTAATATGTTTAATTGTGTAGTTTAGACTTGGAAAGCATGCTTACGTGTTTTAACTGCCTAATTGACATTCTGTGCGTCATGTTTAGTTAAGTCCTTATTTGCCTTATCTGTGTCAAGTATAAACTGTATAACTCGATGACATACCTGCCATTTCATCTTGCATTGCATATTTAAATTGAGACTACAGACGTATTCCAGGAGATCCCCTTGTACTGCATATTTACTTTGGGACTACGGACATATTCTGGGAGATCCCCCAGCACTGCATATTTACTTTGGGACTACGGACGTATTCCGGGAGATCCCCCTGTACTACATATTCATTTGAAACTACGGGACGGTATCCCGACAGATTTTCCCACTGTGTTTACCTTGTTTTGAGCCGAGGGCTCCCTTAACTGTTAAATTTTTTAGAATTTCTTTAACTGTGTTACCGTAAACTCTACTTATATCTTTTACTGTTTAATTTATTATATTTACTCTGGTAGGGCCTTGACTAATTCATTTAAAATCAACTTTTAAGGCAAACATTCTTATTTTCAATAGTTTTCAACATAAAATATTTCCGTAAACCTGCCCGGACTGTGCACGCAAATTGAGGAGGGTAAAAAATGAAAATTTTAAGGCTTAAGAGTGCAGATTCGAGTTCTAAAACATAAGATGACCTTTTGGGTCATCACATCATGCCTATAGGTATCCTATTATGTTCAGTCATTATATGTTAGCAATCCTGCCTATGGTTTCAATATTTGGTTCAATTGTGTTCTATTTCTGCTTATTAGAAACCATGCCTATAGGAAATCACACATTTCACTTAGCCTGCCTAATACTTGCACATTATTTAAAAGCATGATCGTTTGACTAAATATTTTACCTGCTCGTATGCCTATCTCTATCCGATTATTAGATATCATGCCTATAGGGAATTAATGCTAATAACAGTCCTTTCAATGTGCACCACGCTAAATAGATATCATGCATGTAGGATTTTAATTACTTAAAATCGCTATTGCATCATATTGTCCATCTAGAAAGCATGCCTATAGGAGCTAACATATGAGAACCAGTTCCAATCACTAGTCTCTAGAAATCATGCCTATAGGATATCACCACTCGCTGTTATCCATGCGATTATAAGGAGGCATAAGTAATTTTGAGCATTTCCAATAAGTTTTATTACCTAGAGATCATGTCTATATGTTTAATAACCTAAAACATGTAGTCTCAATAATCAGTGTGTAATACCAAATGCTCCTAAACTGTATAGTCTCTTAGAAATCATGTCTATAGGTTTCATGACCTCCATAATCTACAAATCAGTTAACTTGGGACAACAGCACCACATATACGATATTGAATTCGGCATCACCTAGAATCCATACATATAGAGCTCTAAGTCTCAAATTATGAAACTATGTATTACCCACGTGCATTTGTTTGTTTGTGCGTGGAGGCTAACTTGAGCCCTTAATTGCCTTTACATGAAGTCCCAACTTATTTTTTTGTATGTCGCCTAGTTTTATCATTTTTGAGCAATCTAAGTTAAAGTCTAGATCACCCCCTAAAATAGACGTCCAAATGCCTCCTGGACCATAGGCATGGGACGGGTAGTGCACACATAGAGTACAACTTAGAATTGACTAGTGCGCTTTAGGTAAACAACTTAAAGATAGTAATCGGGTAGCAGGAGATGATAGTATGTGCCCGCTGAATAATATGAGTAACACCCCATCTTGAGGGAGTTACAAAGTATTATTTATGTTGCACGGGGTGATCCTTTAGGCTAAAAAACTTAGGACACCCCACATTTGTTAAATTCAATCATTTTATTTGTCCAAATTGCTTCCCTTCCCTTAGACTAATTCATATAATTAGAGTTCGGCCGGGACCCACCGTTGTGGACCTCGAGGAGTGCCTAACACCTTCTCCTCAAGGTAATTTAAGCCTTACCCGATGTTTGGTGACGCAACTAGTTAATCTAGAGTTATCTTCAAATAGGTTCCCTAACGCACCTTAATCCGTTAGGTGGCAACTCTTCTTTTTTAACCCTCCTCCCTTTTAAAAGAGTTGTCACGATGTCGAGGACCGCTTTCCGCGAGGAAAAATGGGGCACGACAACTGCCGCCCCTCTTTGCTTGGAAACATGATGAGTTTTCAGGAAAAGACTAGGTGATCCATGTGACTAATTTTTGACCAAACCGTTATTCAAAAGGAAAAGAAATAAAAGATAGGGTGCAACCGAGTCCTGGTTTTGAACAGCCTACATATCCCGGGTTATAGGGGAATCATGTCACGTGTAGTTCAAGGAGAATGGTGGAATGATGAGTTGAGGAGTCAAGTGAGGTTCCGTCGAGGCTCCGGTCTGCGGTCCTGCTATTATAAAAAAGAAACTAAAAAATCCTATCAGCTATGAGTTATAAGATTACTATCTATGAGTCTTCTGAAACTTGATCTTGAGTCTTGACTGGTTCTTCATGCAAACTCTGATCTAAATCATGATGCTCGCTAGCTGTAGGTGCTAGTTCATTGTTCTATAGCTTCTTCTAATCAAAATGGGACTCCAATGCTCGTGGCTTCAGTCATGTCTTGAGCATTCCGCATCTTTTCAACTGCTTTTGCATTTTGGATTCACCTAATTTTTCTTTTCTTTTATTCTGAATTGAGACTTCTTCTTTTGTCCATCTCAAACCCTGTGCCTCGAGGTAAAACCTACTCAGACACCAAAACAAATAAACGAACAAAATTTTTCCGCCCCAGTTTGCACTAGGAAAATTTCATGAGTTATTGTAACAAAATTCTAAAATACTTCTTTATTGAAAGCAATAAAAGGTCGGGAATGGTGTACCCCGAAAAACAACAGAGACTAGAGAATGGAGACCCTATGTCTAAAATGAAAGAAACTAGGGAGTGGAGACCCTATATTGGAAAAGAGACTAGGGATTGGTGTACCCTGCTACTGGTAAGGAACTGTAACCAGGGGTTGGTACCCTGTATTACGGAAAAAGAATGTAATCAGGGGTTGGTACTCTATATTAGTGAAAAAAATGTAGTCATGGTATGGCGTCCTATATTACTGAAAGGAAATGTAACCAGGGGATGGTACCCAGTATTACGGAAAAGAAATGTATCCAGGGGTTGGTGCCCTGTATTACTGAAATAAAAAATGAATCCCCTGGGCGAAAAGGTTCTACCTGGGTTAAACTGCGAAAAGTGAGCCTGGGCGAAGAGTACTTCTACCTGAAATATGGGTTGGATCCCCCTAGGCGAAAAGTTTCTACCTGGGTTAATCTACATAAAATAACCTGAGTGAAGAGTACTTCTACCCGAAACTATAAGTTGGATCCCCCTAGGCCAAAAGGTTCTACCTGGGTTAAGCTACGTAAAACAACCTAAGCGAAGAGTACTTCTACCCAAAACTATGAGCTGGATCCCCCTAGGTGAAAAGGTTCTATGTGGGTTAAACTACGTAAAACAACCTGAGCGAAGAGTACTTCTACCCGGAACTAGGGGTGTTCATAAAAATCTGAAAAACCGAACCAAACCGACCAAAAAAACCGATATTTTTAGGTTTGTTTTGCTTTTGCTTTTGAATTTTAAAAACCAATCAAATTTGGTTTGGTTTTGGTTTTGGTTTTAATAAAAAAATAACCAAAAATACCGAACCAAACTGACTATAGAAGTAGCTATTTAAATTTATTATTACACCTATATATATATATATATATATATATATATAAATATTTTTATATAAAGTTTCTAAAATTTTATGGTACATATTAGTCGTTTATATTTTTAGTCTCATTTTTTCTATTATAATAATCTAATTCTTTGCATTTACATTCTAGTTTGATTGATAGTTTTCTTTTGCTAAGTATAAGAATTTATTTCATGTTAAAAATAATCGATTTTTAATTGAGTATTTAAATTATTCATCACTAGTTGATTCAATTATCATCAATATATCTTGGTAAATGATAGATTTCTCAAAGAGCAATTGGTTTGATAGTGTTACGTTGAAAATGTAGTCTCCGGAATATGTGTTTGATAGTGTATGTCTCATATTTAAGAAAAAACCGATAAATACCCGAAATAACTGAAAACCGACCATAACCGACAAAAACCGAATCGATAAAACACCGACTTACTTGGTTTGGTTTGGTTTCAATATTTGAAGAACCGACTTACTTGGTTTGGTTTCGTTTTAGGGAAAAAAAGATCCAAACTGAACCATGAACACCCCTACCCGGAACTATGAGCTAGATCACCGTAGGCGAAAAGGTTCTACATGGGTTAAGCTGTATAAAATATCCTGAGCGAAGAGTACTTCTACCCGGAACTATGAGCTGGATCCCCTTAGGCGAAAAGGTTCTACCTGGGTGAATCTACGTAAAACAACCTGAGCGAAGAGTACTTCTACCCAGAAACTATGAGCTGGACCCCCCTACGCAAAAAATGTTCTACCTGGGTTAAGCTACGAAAAACAGCCTGGACGAAGAGTACTTCTACCCGGAACTATGAGCTAGATCCCCCTAAGCGAAACGGTTCTACCTAGGTTAAGCTATGTAAAATAACCTGAGCGAAGAGTACTTATACCCGGAACTATGGGCTGGATCCCCCTAGGCAAAAAGGTTCTACCTGGGTTAAGCTACGAAAAACAGCTTGGGCGAAGAGTACTTCTACCCGAAAATTATAAGCTGGATCCCCCTAGGAGAAAAGGTTCTACCTGGGTTAAGCTACGAAAAACAGCCCGGGCGAAGAGTACTTCTACCCGGAACTATGAGCTGGATCCCCCTAGGCGAAAAGTTCTACCTGGGTTAAGCTACGAAAAATAGCCCGGGTGAAGAGTACTTTTATCCGGAACTATGGGCTGGATCCCCCTAGGCGAAAAGGTTCTACCTGGGTTAAACTATGAAAAATAGCTTGGGAGAAGAGTACTTCTACCCGGAAATTATGAGTTAGATCCCCCTAGGACAAAAGGTTCTACATGGGTTAAGCTACGAAAAATAGCCTGGGAGAAGAGTACTTCTACCCGGAACTATGAACTGGATCCCCCTAGGCGAAAGGTTCTACCTGGGTTAAGCTACAAAAAACAATGTGGGCGAAGAGTACTTCTACCTGGAACTATGGGCTAGATCCCCTTAGGCGTAAAGGTTCTATCTGGGTTAAGCTACGAAAAACAGCCTGGGCAAAGAGTACTTCTACCCGAAACTATGGGCTGGATCCCCCTAGGAGAAAAAGTTCTACCTGGGTTAAGCTACGAAAAACAAGCCTGGGCAAAGAGTACTTATACCCGAAAACTATGAGTTGGATCCCCCTAGGAGAAAAAGGTTCTACTTGGGTTAAGCTACGAAAAACATCCTGGGCGAAGAGCACTTCTACCGTGAATTATGAGCTAGACCCCCTAGGCGAAAAGGTTCTACTTGGGTTAAGCTACGAAAAACATCCTGGGCGAAGAGTACTTCTACCTGGAACTATAAGCTGGATCCCCCTACGCGAAATGGTTCTACCGGGGTTAAGCTACGAAAAACTGCTTGGGCGAAGAGTACTTCTACACGGAACTATAGGTTAGATCTTCCTAGATGAAAAGGTTCTACCTGGGTTAAGCTACAAAAAACAATCCTGGGCGAAAAGTACTTCTACTCGGAAATATGAGCTGGATCCCCCTAGGCGAATAGGTTCTACCTGGGTTAAGCTATGAAAATAATCTGTAATAGTGATGCATGCTGAAAACAAAAGAAAATAGAGATTTTGCGAAACTCACCTTTGGTGATGTTCGTCCTTTAGGAATCGCCATTCTGACAAACAAATAAAAATTGTGAGTTTTAAAAGTAGTGGTCGGTTTGTGGCCTTGATGTCTTTGGCAGCTTAGCTTTCTGCCCATCTTCTTTTGATGATGATTTCAACCTCCCACTAGATGTTTCGTGAATACCACTTGCATTTCTGGCCCCGAAGAGCCTTTGAATTTTCAAACTTTTATATGACGGTTGGTCACGTGGGACTTAACATTTTCAACTTTATTTTGCCTTTGTGGCATTTCACTTTCGACTTCTTTCCTCCAAAACTTTCAATTTCAGAGCATTAGGGAACCTTTGGCTTTTCAATCTTTGCCAAAACGGTTAACCACTTGGGACTTAACCTATTCAACTTCATTTTGCTTTGTAGGCACTTTCAATTTGATTTCCTCCTTTCGAGAGTTATTGATTTCAAAGCATCAACCACCGTGGCCAATCGGGTTTGACTTGATGACCCTGCCAAGGTTGGGTGCCTCTTGAATATTAGCTTGTATCAAACAAAAGCCCTGTAAATCAGTCTTGCTATCCCTTCTTTGCATTAGTTTTGGAACAGAGTTAGACCGAAAGGGATTCAAAGAACAACAAACAATGGAATGGACAATGAATTTAGACAAGAGATATCCCTTTCGAGGGAAGGAAAGAAGGACTTATCTAGAGTATATGCGGATTTCAATAAACATGACATGCCTTTTGGACTGGATGCCCGATCTACGTCCACTATACAACTCTCAGAAATTCATCACAACCTTTGCCTTAAAATTGAGAAACATTGCCTAGGACTGTGTCAATGCCAATGGGTGTGAGGATCCTCCTCTTTTCAACCAACTTACCTCTCTCATTTCTCTTCTCGCCATCGCCTTATAGTGCTCTTTGCGAGTTTTCACTAACAAGACTCTCATTTTGGTTTCTTTACTCACCATCGCCTTGCAGGTCCCGTGAGGGTTTTCACCAATAAGACTCTCTCATTTTACTTTTCTCATTTTGTTGTATCAGATCCAAGTAAATGTATCATCCAATTCTTGAACATTCTCGTTGATTGATCGGAAGGACTTGAAAAGGATTTGGGTAAAAAGGATTTGGATTGAATTACAACCTTGGAACCTTTCAGGCGAAACCATCGCCGAACCATTATAACATCTTCCCCAGTTTCAACTTTTGGGGGAATGTGAATTTTTGTTTTGGTGTGACTGAACCCCAGAGAGAGGCTGCCTACGTATCCTTTTGGAATCAAGTCAAACGTAGTTCAATGAACTTTGTTTTTTTATATTTTTCTTTTTCTTTTTCTTCTGTTTTGTTTTCTTTTGTCTTTCGTTCTCTTTTCCTTTTTCCTTTTTCCTTTTTTTTCATTTCATTTTCTTTTTGTCTTTTCTTCTTCTCTTTTTTTTTGTTTTTATTTTTTCATTTTTTTCTTTTTCATTTTTCATTCATTCTTTTTCAATAATAACTTCCAGGTTCCAAAGAGGGTAATAAAAGAAAGAATCTGCCTCAAAGGGTTGAATAGTTGGATAGTGAGAAATAAAGCCTTCTTCATCCCAACCGGAGAACATTAATGCTATATAGATGATCAATCATAGTACCTTTTGATTGCATTTGCATTGATAGTTGTTTCAGGGACATTTCCTTCGATGTTTTTCAGGTACAACACTCTCTTTTGGCAGTACTCTTGTTACAATGTATGGACCTTTCCAATCTGGAGCCAATTTTTCCTTAGTTGTTCTGCTTCTTTATTTTATTTCCTTAAATTTATCTTCATTGCATTCTAACTCTTGAATCATTATTTCAAAGTCTGACAACATTTTCGGATCTGGCATGAAGTCCGCAAGCATGTCATGTCATTAAAATATTTATTAACAGAACTGAGAAGAGAATAAGAAAAGTGACAAGATTAAGAAAAGAGACATTCCTGGACAATGAAATATTAATTTTATTTGATTTTTTTTTTTTAATAATTTTTTTTAAAGATAGAAGGATTTACATCGGAAAGAAAGAAAACAAAGTTAAACATTCGGATCATACCCTGAAATAATTCGAACGCGGAAAGGATAGAAAGACCGGCTACTGAGACTCCCGTCTGATAGGGGACTTTCAGGTTTGGCAACCGTTTTTTGGCTTTTCTTCTGTCTTGGCAATGGTTGCAATGGCCTTCAGTGCTGGATCAAATTCCTCATTTTCACAAATCATTTCGACTATTGGCCCAGTGTTGTGAGTAGGCAAGGGATTGGTTGTCACATTATGAGCCTCATTGTCCTTAAGAACTATTGCCTTGACCTCGATGAGGTTTTCCGCTGCTATTTTGAGAGTCCAACAATCTTCAATATCATGTCCCACTACTCCGGAGTGGTATTCACATCTAGCATCAGCTCGGTGTGAGGGAGACTCGGGGTTTGGCCGGTTGGGGCCACTGGCTGCAGCAGACCTAGCCTGAGTAGCTTTTGGAACAAGCTAGAGTATGATTAACCAATATAGGTGAACTGATTCCTTCTGAGGGGCTCTCTTGGGCGAGGATTGTATTGGGGAACATATGGTTGGGGATTATATGGAACTTGGTAGGGACGGGAATTTATGGGAGGTAGAGCTCGGTTTGTGTATAATGTTGTGGCCGCGTGTAAGATTGTGCGTTCATCACCGCATAAGGATGCGATGCCACAACATAAGAAGCATCTTGATGGGGATAATAGTGTTGTGGGACCTCAGGAAGCATATATGATTGGTTGAATGTCATGCGGGACCCCCTCGAGCTGGAAGCCATCATGGCTCTCTCTTCTCTCCCGTTTTTGTTCATCAAACCCCGAGAACTATTCTGAACGGCCTGTGATGCGGCTTTAAAAGCAGCTTGACTCAAGATTCGGCCCGTTTTCTAATCATTTTCGACCATATCCCCAATTTTGATAGCCTAGGCGAATTGTCTACCCGTAGCAGGCATCATGTTCTATAAATAATTAGGCTCTTGAGCCTCTAGAAAAATAGGGATCAACTCATGATTATCCATGGGTGGCTTAACTCTAGCCGCTTGCTCCCTCCACTTGATGGCATACTCCCTAAAGATTTCCATCGGATTTTTCTTCATATTGGATAAGGAATTGCGATCTGGTGCAATATCAATGTTGTACTGGAATTGTTTGATGAAGGCCTGGGCCATGTCGTCCCAGACATGCCAGTGAGAGATATCTTGGTCAATGAACCATTCAGAGGCTACCCCCACAATACTTTCCCCAAAATAAGCCATCAACAATTCTTCTTTTCTACCTGCACCCCTCAGCTGGTTGCAATACCTTTTCAAGTGGGCGATAAGGTCGTCGTGTCCATCAAACTTCTCAATTTTTGGGGTCTTAAACCCTGGTGGAAAATGGATGTGAGGGAACATGCATAGATCACTGAACGAAACACTTTTGTGACCACCTAGTCCTTGTATGTTCTTTATGTTTTGTTCAAGATTTTTTATTTTCCTGGCCATCTCATTTGGCTCACCTGTCTTGGCAGGCTTTTCATTTTCCACTGGTGACTCGTACTGAGGAGTCTGAAAGCCAAATTTGGAGAGTTGTATTGGCCATCATAAGCCTGAGGTGGTAGTTTGTTGTTTGGCCTCGTCACAGGAGGTGGTGGCGGAATTGTATATACCGGTGCGCCAAACACGATGAGAGGGGTGTTCCTCACCGGTGCGACTGAAGGTCGTATATTAGAGGTACCGGGGGCAACATGGAGGTTGTAGTTTGGCACATACCCTGGTGGTAGAATGTGATCGCTCACTGTATGAAGCAGTGGTTAAGTAGCTCGGGGTACAGTGGAAATTCCCTCTGAGGGGCTCTGGGGTGGAGGCTGACGGGAAACCCAAGCTTGATATACATCAGGCAGTTGTAGATATGAATCACACGTAATATTCCACACTCCTAACATTATCACCATTCTTCTTTTCTTTTCCCTCACACCTCATTTTGATTCTTCGTCTTAGAATCGTTGAAAACTATTTTGATAAAACCTTTTGTGGGTTGCCTACGTATCATGTCGCCACATGAATCAGATCATTATGTAGTTCAGGGAGATCGGGAATAGACTGACCCATTTTTCTTATTTTGTTTTTTAAAAAAGAAGGAATTCTAAAGAAGGAAGAAAATATTTTGGATTTTGATTTGAAATTCTTTTGTTCTTTTTCTTTTTTCAATGAAAGATTTCGGAAAAGAAGAAAAATATTTTTGGATTTAATTTTTTTTTTTGGATTTTCTAAGGAAAAAATTCTAAAGAGGAAATTAAGGAAAAGGAAAATATTTTTGAATTTGGTTTTTGAAAGTTGGGGCCGGAACCGGTGAGGTTTGCCTACGTATCTCACATCCGGTGAGAATCAGACCCGCGTAGTTCAGTAAGTTAGGACACAACAAGGAAAACATTATTTTTTGGATCATTTTGAAATGACTTTTCTTTTTCTCTCTTTGTTTTTAAAAATTTCGGCAAAGTTTAAGAATTTTTCAAATAACTGGGTTTTTCAAAACCGGGTGAATTTTTCCTTTTCCTACCCCTCTTGGTTTTTCTTGATTTTCCTCCCTTATTCTAGGAGCCGATCAACATGCAATCCGAAACAAATAAATGAACAAATAGCACGTATGATGCATCAGGATAGTCTTTTTATTTTTTTGGTACACCTGTCCTAGAAGGACCCAACCCTTGTGTTGAGTCCCCAAAGTCAAATGCACATGATTCAAACAAACGTTCCTACTAGAGATCCAGTATGAGGCTATGTTATTGTATGTTTAAAATCCTGGGGAGGAGTGTTTTAGACCTGGCTTACCCAAGCGGACAACTCAAGCCGAGGTGGGGGCAATGTACCGGGAGCACGAAAGTCTACCCAGCCTAGTTGCTGATCCAGCCTTGTTCTATTTGGTACGACTTCTAACAAAAAAGTGGGACAGACGCACGTGTGCACCATATTTTTAGAAGACTCGGAATGGAGGTGTAAGAAGACAGTTTATACAGTTCAAATAATATCAAAGCAGTAAATTAATGACAATTAACACATTAGGCACACAAAATAGTAATATCAACAATCAATAAATCCAAGTATAGATCACATTACAAGCTCGAATTCTGAACCTTGAACCAGAAGTTTTGGGTTCTTAATCCCCAGCAGAGTCGCCAGAGCTGTCACACCTTCTTTTTCCCGAGTGATAGGGAGTTTTTCCAATTTAAATGACATTATTCCAAATGGGATTATTTATTTGATTAAAGTCGCCACTTGGAATATTTGTTATGGTGTCCCAAGTCACCGATTTATTTTAAAGTCCAAAATCGAGGAAATTGACTCTTATTTATGGTCTGCGAACACAGAAGATAGGGTAAGGAATTCTATTAACTCGGGAGAAGGTGTTAGGCATTCCGGGATTCTATGATTTTAGCTCGGTCGCTTCAATCATACCTGGCTTAATTGTTAATTACGTGTTTAAGAACCTATGTGCGTTTTCTCTTTTACCGCTTTTAAATTATGACGTTATGAATTTATCTTTGAAACGGATCACGTGAGCGTGAATCCATTTTATTTGGGGCACTAAAATCATGTCACACGTACGTGTACATGATTAATCATACTTTATTATACTTAAGGATTTTTTGGCCAAAGTCGCGTGAACGCGTACCTTGATTTATTTTGGGAATCGTAATTATTTTACGCGAACGTATACATAATCACAATGATTCAATTAATTAAGAGTACGCCTAAAGCATTCTAGCGCATTCATGGTTTGTTTCTTTCCTAAATTTGAGATTATTGTGAAGGCCATGAATTATGGAATTACTTGTGGAACAAGTGTATGATTTTGTCACGATCCGAAATTTCTCACCGACGAGACCGTGATGGCGCCTAACATGTCACTTGCTAGGCAAGCCAACATTAGAGAATCATTTACCAATTTCTTATTTCCATTCAGTAATTAATATTAATTAACTACAATGAAATATAAAAAAAATGAGGAATATCATAAATCTGTATTAACTACTACCACCCGGATCTGGAGTTGCAATTGACGAGCATTCTAGAATTTACAACAAGTAATAGTCTGAAAAAAATACAACTGTCTGAACGAAAGAAAACAGTAAGACATAAAGGATAGACGGGGACTTCAAGGTCTGTGAACGCCGACAGATCTACCTTGAGTCTTCGTACAACAGACCAGTAGCAAATCTTGATCAACCTGAACCGGTATCAAAATCCGCACAGAAAGTGCAGAATGCAGCATCAGTACAACCGACCCCATGTACTGGTAAGTGTCGAACCTAACCTCGGCGAAGTAGTGACGAGGCTAAGACAAGACACTCACATATAACCTGAACAGTATAATCATGCTAGAGGCAACAACAATAAGTAAAACAATAATGCAGAAATAATGGGAGGGTAGTATACAGTGGGGGAATACAACATAAGGAGTGAGAATAATGAAAGGACATAATTAAATCGAAATTCCTTAAACGAATTGAGCAATCAAGACAGCAAGGAGAACTGCACGGCATCACCCTTAGTGCTTTTACTCTCAGACTCACCAAATAACAAATAAGAATGTACGGCATCACCCTTCGTGCTTTTACTCTCTTCCTCACAATATAAATTGCACGGCATCACCCTTCATGCTTTACACTCTTCCTCACAATATAATTAAATTATGCATGGCATCAACCTTCATACTTTACACTCTTCCTCACAATATAATTAAATTATGCAC
Organism: Nicotiana tomentosiformis; assembly: GCF_000390325.3. Classification (NCBI taxonomy): domain Eukaryota; kingdom Viridiplantae; phylum Streptophyta; class Magnoliopsida; order Solanales; family Solanaceae; genus Nicotiana; species Nicotiana tomentosiformis. The sequence goes on from NC_090820.1 coordinate 44,211,291, forward strand.
GGCATCACCCTTCATGCTTTACACTCTTCCTCACAATGTAATTAAATTATGCATGGCATCACCCTTTATACTTTACACTCTTCCTCACAATATGATTAAATTATGCATGGTATCACCCTTCGTGCTTTACACTCTTCCTCACAATATAATTAAATTAAGAACAATGGATAGAGAGAAGTGTCACAAAAAATCAATATTTCGTAAATGATTACTTTCACAATTTAACATCTCAACTTCGAATCAATATTTACAATTTTATCGACCTTGGTGGAACCGGATACAAGTCTTCCAACATTCGAACAACAACAATAAACATGGATAGCAAGATTTAAGACTACAAAATTGCAAGAAATGGAATTTTACTCGCATGTTATGACTCGACCACAACGTATAGATGCTTGTCACCTCAACTATACGTTGTATTCAACAACAAGCACGTAAAAAATACTCACACAATACCTATTCTCTCGAGCCAAAGTTAGACACAACACTTACCTCGCTACGAAGGCCACTTAATTCTCAATCACAGCTTTTCCTTTGGAATTTACCTCCAACCCACTCGTATCTATTCAAAAATGACTCAATAGTATCAAATATTGCTAAAGGAATCAATTATATTGCATAAATTAAAATTTTCAAATTTTCCTCCAAAAAGTCGAAAAATTGACCCCAGGCCCGCTTGGTCAAAACCCGAGGTTCAGACCAAAATCCACTCACACATTCACCCCCGAGCCCGAATATATAATTGGTTGTGGAATGTGACCTCAAATTGTGGTCTAAATCCCCAAATTTTCGAAATCCCTAGTTTTTACCCTAACCCCTAATTATACCATGAAAACTCTAAATTTTAGGTTGAAAATTCAAGAAATGTAATGGGTAATTGAAAGAAAATGGTTTAGAATCACTTACCAACAATTTGGGGAAGAAAATGACTCTTGAAAATCGCCTCTACCCGTTTGGTTCTTGCAAAATGTTAAAGAAATGGCTCAAACCCGTGTTTGGAGTCTGTTTTAAGTCACTAGACAGGCCTTCATCGCGTTCGCAAGAGGCCTGTCATGATCGCGATGCACAGCGGCCTATGGCCTTCGCGTTCGTGAGTATTCCTTCGCGTTTGCGACCCAGTGGACGCGTTCGCGTAGAAGAACATGACCAACCCTCCCCCAGGTCCCTAAGTGCTTCGCGTTCGCGATGGTCAGGTCGTGTTTGCGAAGGGTAAACCCCCCATCACTTCGCGTTCACGACCAGGCCTTCGCGTTCACGAAGAATAATTTTCGGTCTCACCAGATTACCCTTCACGTTCGCAAGAGGACCTTCGCGAACGCGAAGAAGGATATGCCAGACACCAGAATCTGCAGAAAACCAAATTTTTTCCAAGTCAAAACATCTCGTGGCCTATCCGAAACTCACCCGAGTCCTCGGAGATCCAAACCAAACATGCACACAGGTCTAAAAATATCATACAAACTTGCTCGCGCGACCAAAACAACACCTAGAACTACAAATTTAGCACCAAATCAAATGAAATTCTCAAGAACACTTTAAAATTCCTATCTTCTCAACTGGACGTCCGAATCACGTCAAATCAACTCTGTTTCTCCCCAAATTTCACACACAAGTCTTAAATATCATAATGAAAATGTACCGGGCTCCGGAACTAAAATACGGACTCGATACCAACAATGCCATGCATCAATAAATTCTTAGAAACAAATAAATTTTCAGACTTTTAATTTTCCTCAAAAATTCGTAACTTGAGTTAGGGACCTCCGAAATTGATTCCGGTCATACGCCAAGTCCCATAATTCGATACGGACCTACCGGGACTGTCAAAGCACGGATCTGAGCCCTTTTACCAAAAATGTTGACCGAAGTCAACTAAAATTAACTTTTAAGGTAAAAATTCTTATTTTCATTAGTTTTCAACATAAAAGCTTTCTGGAAACCTGCCCAGACTGCGCACGCAAATCAAGAAGAGTAAAAATGAGATAAAGGCTTAAGAGCGCAGATTCAAGTTCTAAAACATAAGATGACCTTTTGGGTCATCACAGATTTTAGATATTTGAATAAATAAACCATCATATACCAATACTTTACAATCCAACAATTGAAGTCCAAACTTAATAGGGTCCAAATCTTCCCAACTTTAAAGCAAGTTTGAATACCATATTTCCAAAAACATGATTAAGCATATAGCATTTAAGGATTAACTTACATTATTATTTCAAAAATTTAAAGGCAAATAAATAAAATCACATGAAATAAGATAAAAAGAACAGAGGGAAGAATAAACCTTTAATGCAAAATTTCCAATTAAATGAGTCTCCAAGAATAGGTATAAGCGACGAATAACATCAAACCTAGTGAACGGAGCTCCAACGGAATCCTCGACCTCGACTATTGACTCCACTTTTTGGCGTGTAAAAAGGTATGTTATGAAGTATTTTTGTTGGGTTTTGGGTGATGACTTGCTGGATTTCCGAAAGAAAGATGAAGAAAGAATGACACGAGTAGAAATTCCTTTAGCGTAGAAGAAGAAGAAATAATTTCTCTCAATTCCCTCCTCCCTTCTTTTTTTTTTCTCCTTCTCCCTCTTTCTCCTCAAATTTCTCTTCTATTTATAGAAAATATTTCGGAATGTTTTCAGATTTGTTTTATTTTATTTTATTATTATATTATTTTTTAATTAAAAAGAATTCCCACTTCCCATTTTCCTTATTTAAAAAAAGAATATTCTCCACTTTCCTTTACTTTTATTTTTAATTTCCCATTTTTTTTACTTTTTTTTTTTTTCTACTTATTTTATTTTTCTTTTGTTTTTTGTTTCCACTTATTTTACTTTTATTTTTTTAATTTTCACTTATTTTTCTTTTCTTTTCGTGTTCGCGAAGAGCAAACAACAGTTTGGGGCCTTGTGAATCGCGATCGCGGAAGCTCTTTCGCGATCGCATAGAACAAATCTCTGTTGCACTAACCTGACTTTGGAAGCTTATATCTCACAATCTATAAGGAATTTGGAGATGATCCAAAAATGAAAGTCGTAGATCTTGATATCTAATTTTCAGAAAAGTAAATCATTTATCACTTGGAGTTGTGTACAAAATGTTATGGTGGATACACTGTAGACTGTCTGGGAATAGTTTGGAAATCTCTGTTGCACAGGACTGACTTTAGAAGCTTATATATAGAAAATATATAAGGAATTGGGAGATGAGCAACAAATGAAAGTTATAGATCTTGGTGTCTAGTTTTCATAAAGTTAAACCATTTACAATTTAGAGTTCTGTAAAACAAGTTATGACCATTATACTAGAGGCTGTCTGGAAGAGTTGGGGGAGTTTGTGCTTCGCGATCGCGATTAGTTTTCTGCGATCGCGAAGAGCAATTTTGGGGCTGAAAATTTTTGTGCTTCGTGATCGCGAAGCATTTTCCGCGATCGCGAAGCATTTTTCGTGATCGCGAAGAGTAAATACCTGGGCAATAGCTATATTTCGAGGTTTCAGCCATTTTTGACATATTTGGAGCATTGGAGCTCGGATTGAAGCGATTGTTGAGGTGATTTTCACCATATGGATTAGGGTAAGTGTTCTATATCCTAAAGTGTTTATATTTCATGAATCTATAGTTATATTCATCGTTTAATTCGGATTTTAATGGAAGAAATCAAGATTTTTGTAAAATCTTCCAAAAACAAAAATTTAAGATTTGGAGGTCGAGTTGTTATTGGAATTCAATAAAATTGGTATGGTTGAGCTCGTATCGGAATGGGTGTTCGGATTTCATGAAAAATTTGTCGGGTTCTGAGAGGCGATTCCCGCGTTGACTTTTGTTGACTTTTTGGAATAAATTTTTAAGTCGACATATTATTATCCAGAATTGTTTCCGACAAATTTTAATGGAGTTATACAATTAATTTGGATAGATTTGAGTTGTCGGGAGGTCAATTCAAGCAAGAAGGCTATTTTGGAATATCGTCCTAACTTCAAAAAGGTAAGTGTCTTGCTTAACCTCGAGTGGAGGAATTACCCCTTAGGCATTGAGTCTTATGTGCCATTTGTAAAATGTGAAAAGCCGTGTACGCGAGGTGACGAGTACGTACTTGGGTTTATACGTGCAAAAATTCATTGAATTGAAGTCTTAGGCATTATTGTGTAGTAAATTGAAAAATTGTGGAAAATTATTAAATCATCTGTTTGCCATGCCTAAATCCTTATTTTTGAATTTGTTTTTATATGATAATTTGATGTGATTGTTACTTGAAATATTTATAAAATTTCGTGAGTATTGTTGGTTTAATATTTCTTGGAAAATAATTCCAATATGAATTTTCTTATGCAAATAATTAATTTAAGCGAGCTTAAGAATAAGTGTTTATATAATTATCTAAATTTGCATTAATGAAGGCTTTGCTTTATGCTGAGTAATTTCTATCTCTATTGATTGTTTTTGGGTGTTATATTTATTGTGTGGAGCCTTGGGCTATTTGTTGTGAAATTAATTGATTTTGTTATATCTTTGGAATTTGGTTGTGGCCATTGGGCAAATTGTGATATGAATTGATTTTATTGTGTTGTGTGAGTTATTGTTTTGGGGAGATAAGGGTGGCATTTCACTGTTGTTGTGTTTGTTGGAATATTGTCTATGCGGAGCGATAAGGGTGGCAATAGGAGCGATAAAGGTGGCTATTGATATTGTCTGGGCGGAGCGATAAGGGTGTCTATAGGAGTGATAAGGGTGGCAATAGGAGCGATAAGGGTGACTATTGTCAAGGACGATATGTGATGATGTGGGGTTGTGGTGTTGATGATTTCTATTTGATATTGTGATTTTTCTTGTGTTTATTTTTATGCCTTGTGCAATTGGTCTTGTTGATAGTAAATTGATAACAATCTGTTTTATGTTGAAATTGAGAGCATGTGGCTATTGCCAGGCGGATTATAAAATAAAATGTGGGCACGAGGTGCCGTGAGTAAATAATGAGTATATTTGGCACGTGAATTGTTCGTGCAGTTGTGATATGAAATGTGGGCACGAGGCGCTGTGATGACATGATAATGATAATTGGCACGTGAATGGTCCGTGCAACTGTGATATGAAATGAGGGCACGAGGTATCGGGAAAATATGATGATTTAATTATGGGCACGAGGTGCCGTGGAAATATAAAAATGGGACGAGACCCGTGACTGTCACGACCCAAAATTTTCCACCGACGGGGCCGTGATGGCGCCTAACATTTCACTTGCTAGGCAAGCCAACGTTAGAGAATCATTAAACTAATTCCTTATTCCCATTCAGTAATTAACAATAATTAACTAAGATGAAATATAATAAGTACGAAATATCATAAAACTGTATTAATTAATTTCCACTTTCTTTTATTTTTCTTTTTTAATTCCTAACCTTTTTTTTAAGATTTCCACATTCTACTTTTATTTTTTAAATTTTCCTCTTTCTTTTACTTTTTTATTAAACAATTTCTACCTACTTTTAATTTTACTTTTTTATTCCATACTTTTAATTTTCCTATTATTTTAGTCCCGTCCGAAATTTTTAAAAAAATATTTAATTTATTTTTATTTTATTTTTTATTTTATTTTAAAATAAAGATAAAAAATAAAAATAATACTAATAGTAATAATTTGACCTTTTAAATTATTTTTAATTCTTACCCTATATAAAAAAAATATAACAAAGCTAAAAAATATATATATTAAATTTCTAAAAGTATTTACATAGTAGAAGGTGGTAAAAATTCAAATATAGTCAAAAATTAGGTGCTCACAAAAGCTGTCTTAAGCTTTTGAAAGCTCGCCTCACAATCATCGGACCAACGGAATCGAGCACCCTTCTAGGTCAATCTAGTTAAAGGTGCTGCAATGGATGAGAAGCCCTCCACAAACCGACGATAATAACCTGTTAACCCCAAGAAACTCCTGATCCTAGTCGCCGTAGTAGGACGAGGCCAACTCTGAACTACTTCAATATTCTTGGGATACACCTTAATACCCTTGCCTGATACAACATGCCCCAAGAATGCTATAGAATCTAGCCAAAACTCACACTTGGAGAACTTAGTATATAACTTCTGTTCCCACAAGGTCTGAAGCACTACTCTCAAATGATGCTCATGCTCCTCCATGCTGCGTGAGTAGATCAAAATGTCATCAATGAAGACAATGACAAATGAATCAATATATGGCCTGACCACCCTGCTCATCAAATCCATAAACATCGTTGGTGCATTAGTCAAACCGAAGGACATCACTAGAAACTCATAATGGCCATATCTAGTCCGAAAAGCGGTCTTCGGAACATCCGAATCCCGAATCATCAACTGATGGTACCCCGATTTCAAGTCAATCTTAGAGAACACCCTATCACCCTGCAACTGGTCAAATAAATCATCAATATGCGGCAACGGGTACTTGTTCTTAATGGCGACTTTGTTCAACTGGCGGTAATTAATGCACATCCTCATAGTCTCGTCTTTCTTCTTCACAAGTAACACTGGAACACCCCAAGGTGATATACTCGGCCTGACGAACCCCTTTGCTAGCAACTCCTCAAGTTGTTCCTTCAACTCCTTCAACTCTTTCGGAGCCATACTGTACAGTAGGATAGATAAAGGCTGGGTACCTGGAGCTAAATCAATGTAGAAATTGATATCACGATCTGGTGGCATGCCTGGAAGATCATAAGGAAACATATCGGAGAACTCCCGGACTACGGGTACTAAATCAACCGTGGAGTCTCTACGGTAGTGTCCCGAACATAAGCTAGATAAGCCAAATAACCATTCTCAACCATGTGTCGAGCCTTCATAAAAGAGATGATCCGACTAGGTGTGCTGATAGACAAACCCTTCCACTCCAACCTAGGAAACTCTAGTACCGCCAAGGTAACAGTCTTGGCATGGCAATCAAGGATGGCGTGATTTGGAGATAACTAGTCCATGCCCAGGATGACTTCAAAGTCGGTCATATCAAGCAACGGAAGATTCATTCTTAGTCTCATAACCACAAAATATTACAATGCAGGATCGATAGACCCGATCCACAACAACAGAATCGCTCACTAGAGTGGACACATAAAAAGGAGTACACAAGGACTTACGAGGAACATCCAGGAATTGAGAAAACAGAGATGACATATATGAATAGGTAGACCCTGGATCAAATAATACCGAAGCATCCCTACCGCAGAAAGAAATAATACACATATCACGGCATTTGAGGCCACTATATCTGGTCTAGCCGGGAAAGCATAAAATCTAGCAAGAGCGCCACCTGACAGGCCTCCACCTGCCTGGCCTCCACCTCTCGGACGACCCCTACCCACCTTCCCTCCACCTCTAGGTGGTCTGACGGCTAGTGCTCCTACTGGTGCTGTAATCATAGGCTGAGAACCCTGCTGCACTACCTTGCCCCGAAGCTTGGGGCAGAACCTCCGCACATGGCTTAAATCCCCGTAGTCGAAACAACCTCTCGGTACGAAGGATTGCTGACCTAAAGTCTGACCTTGATGGCATGAATACCCACTAGAGGAACCTTAAATAGTTGGTAGGGGTAGGAACTCTCTGACATGGCGCTGAAATAAGGTCGAACTGGTGCACCCTGAGGAGGCGACGGTGCTAGATATGTGGGCCTGTTAGGCTTACCTCTCTTAAACTGACTTCTGCCCCTAGATGGAGAACCATTTATCCCTCTAGAATAACGAAACTGCTTGTCCCACGGCATCTGCTCTTGGCCCCGCGGACAATAAACCTCAATCCTCCGAGCTATCTCCACAACTAGCTGGTAAGAAGTCCACATCGCAACCTCTCGGGCTATAGTTTCCTGAATACCGGAGTGCAACCCTGCAACAAACTTATGTACTCTCTTCTCCTTAGTAGGAAGTATCATAAGTGCATGGCGAGACAACTCAGAGAATCTCGCATCATAATCAGTCACTAACATCTGACTCTACTAGAGCTGCTCAAACTGAAACCGCAACTCTTCCCTTTGGAGGGTGGAATATATCCATCCAAGAAAAAGGTGTGTAAACTGATCCCAAGTCAAGGGAGAAGAACCTGTTGGTTTGCCAAGAAGATAAGACTACCACTATCTACGGGCCCTACCCTCCAACTGGAAAGTAGTAAAATCCACCTCGTGGGTCTCTAATATCCTCATGTTATGCAGTCTTTCCCTGCACCAATCATTGAAATCCCGGGATCCTCATGTCGCTCACCTCCGAAGACAGGAGGGTGTAGCCTAGTCCATCTATCCAATAGCTTCTGCGGCTCACCGACTGCAGTTGGTCTGGGCTCAGGCATGGCTGCTGCCACTGGATGGACTCCGCCCACTGGTAGTGTGCCTCGGGTATGATATACAACAACCGCATGCCTATGAGCTTGAGCAGTAAGGGTCTGTGCTCCCTCTCCAGCCTGATATGTGGCTGGGTCTGCCGGATATAAACTGGCCTGGGTCATAGTATCCATGAACTGTATCATATAGCCCATGACCTCCTGGAAGCCCGGTGCAGACATGAAATCTACCTGGGATGGATTTGCTGCAGGCACCTCGCCCTGCTCCTCAATAATGGGATCCTCTATCGGATCCACTGGTGGCATGGCTAGGGCAAATCTGGGACGTCCTCGTCCCCTACCTTGGGCCGGTGCCCTCCCCCGGCCTCTGCCTCTCCCTCTAGCAATAGGGGGAGTAACTCCTCCCGGGTTTGGAATAGTTGTCGTGCACATTCTCTCCATTTGTGAGAGAATAAGAGAACGATACTTAGTATAACATCAACTGCACGATAGGATATGAAGAAAGAGTAGTTTCCTTACACCCTATAGCCTCTCGAATATAAGTACGGACGTCTCCGCACAGATCTGCAAGACTTAATTTGTCACGACCCAATTTCCCCTCTATATGACATCGTGATAACACCTAGTCTCTATGGCTAGGTAAGCCTAACATTTGCGGAATAATGAAATGAAAACATTAATTCAACAACTAACTGTAGTAATAACAACATGACTGGATACCATACCACTTGGAATGTACAATAACTAACTCCTCAATATGCTACACAGCATTCCCAAAACTTGAAACATCGTGAATCACAAACTACAGAAGGAAAATCTAGTGACTCTATACATCAGAGTCTATCAAAAGAAATACAGAAGATAATGGACATGGGGAAGAGTAGAAGGGGACTTCGAGGTCTGCGAACGCGACAGATATACCTTAAAGTCTCCAAAGCTGTCCCGGCTCACTGATAGTGCAGCTGAAAAGAGTACCTGGATCTGCACACTAAAAAATCATGCGCAGAAGAGTAGCATGAGTACACTACAATCGGTACCCAGTAAGTGCCAAGTCTAACCTCGGTCGAGTACTGACGAGGCCAGGTCAAGACCATACTGGTATATAGATAATAACACAAGATAAAATGAAATACCGCAGTAAAATAAAGACTGAAATTTAACAAAAATGAATTCATAGAAGACAACAACTCAGTATACAGAGATAACATCAAAGAATCTCCCAAGATACCATCTCGTAGTTCCAAACTTAAAAGTGGAGGGGGATCTCACGGAATACCGTTCCGTAATCCTAAAGTAAAAATGCAGTACAAGGGGATCTCCCGGAATACTGTTCCGTAGTCCCAAAGTAAATATGTATTATAGTGGGATCTCCCGAAATATCGTTCCATAGTCCCAAAGTAAATATGCAGTACAGGGGGATCTCTCGGAATACCATTCCGTAGTCCCAAAGTAAATATGCAGCTAAACAATAGAATTCAATAGTCACGGCATGAAATTCTATAGTTCAACCTAAGAACCAGTTAAGGAAAAACATGTAAATCCACTAAACATGCTGCACGTAGTTCAAGTAAATAGTTAAGGAAAGTAGACGATATTCTAATCTAGCAAGATACTACACATGCTGATGAAACTCAAATAAGAAAGAAATCAGGTTATTACTTAGTAGAAAATCGGGTTTTTACACAATTAGCCCGTGTACGTACTCATCACCTCACGTACACGACGCTCATATATAAAAAATAGTACAAATCCTACGGGGAGTCCCCCCTCCCCCCACAAAGTTAGTCAAGCCACTTACCTCGAACCAAGCTCAATCAATCGGTAACAATGCCTTTTTCACGAATATCCGACTCTGAATGGCCCAAATCTAGCCAAAACAATTATGTATCATAAATACAACTATTATAGACTAATCTAATTAATGAAATCAAGATTTTAATAAAGATTCCGAAATTCGTCCTAAAAAGTCAACCCGGGCCCACATCTCGGAATTGGGTAAAAGTCACAAAATTCGAAAGCCCATTCACTCACGAGTCTAACCATATCAAATTTTCTAAAATCCGACACCAAATGGTCCATCTAATCCACAAATCAAACTTTCCAAATCCCTAGCCTCAAACTCCCAAATTCCACCTTAAATACATACTAACTAGGTGAAAAATAAATGGGGAAGCAAGATTATCAATAAAAAATAAGAACAAGGGACTTACCTCAAGAAATGCCTCAAAAATGCTCTCAAAAATTGCCCTAAACCGAGTTTGCAAAGTCCAAAATGACAAAAATCACGAAGCCTTTCGGTTTTAAACACTGCCCAGGCATTTCCGCACCTGCGAAGCCTGGGCTCGCACCTGCGCGGCCGCTGGTGCGAAAAATGTGGGCGCACCTGTGAAAACGACTAACCTTGGCTGCCTCCACTTTTGCGACCACTGGTCCTCATCTGCTCTATCGCAGGTGTGGAGAAACCATCGCAACTGCGACCTTTGTTGATCTCCACCCCTTCCGCACCTGCGCTCAACCTGCCGCACATGCGGCTAATACCCTCGCAGGTGCGATCATACCAGCAAAAGACCAAACTTCAGAAATTTCTCAACTTCCATTCCAACTCCGTTAACTACCCGAAACTCACCCGAGGACCCCGGGGCCTCAACCAAACATACCAACCAATCCTCAAACCACATCAAACAATGCTAAATCATAAATCATCCTCCGATACAAATTTAAAGAACTTAAAACTTCCAAATTCGATGACCGATGCCGAAACCAACCAAACCACATCCGATTGACCCCAAAGTTTTCACACAAGTCATATTCAACATTACGGACCTACTCCAACTTCTGGAATCGGAATCCGACCCCAATATCAAAAAGTCCACTACTGATCAAAATCTCCAAAAATTCGACTTTCGTCATTTCAAGCCTAAATAAGCTACGGACCTTCAAAACATAATCCGGATACACCCCTAAGTCAAAAATCACCTAACGAAGCTAAGGGAATCGACAAAACTCCATTCTGGAGTTGTTTTCACACAGTTCCGACTACGGTCAAAATATTAAGACTTAAGCTTCTACTTTAGGGACTAAGTATCCCAAAACACTCCGAAATCAAAAACAAAACTTCCCGATAAGTAACATAGGCAGAAAAAGATACGGGGGAAACGATAAATAAGGAATCGGGGTTATTACTCTCAAAATGACCAGCCGGATCGTTACATCCTCCCCATCTTAAAATAATCATTCGTCCTCGAACGAGTATAGAGACATACCTGAAGTGGTAAAAAGATGAGGATAACGACTGCACATGTCCTGCTCGGTCTCCCAAGTCACCTCCTTGACCGGTTGTCCCCTTCACTGAACCATCACGGTAGCAATGTTTTTTTACCTTAGCTTTCTCACCCACCTGTCTAAAATAGCCACTGGCTCTTCAACATAAGATAGATCATTGTCCAATTAGACTGAGCTGAAATCCAATACGTGAGCCGGATCACCATGATACTTTCGGAGAATTAAAACATGAAATACTGGGTGAACTCCTGCTAGGCTGGGAGGTAAGGCAAGCTCATAAGCAACCTCCCCAACATGCCGCAACACCTCAAAAGGACTAATGAACCTTGGGCTCAGCTTGCCCTTCTTTTCGAATCTCATAACGCCCTTCATAGGCAAAACCCGGAACAAGACCCGCTCTCCAACCATGAATGCAACATCACGAAACTTTTGGTCCGCGTAACTCTTCTATTTGGACCGGGTTGTACAAAGTAAATCCCGAATCAAGTTAAACTTTTCCAAGGCATCCTGAACCAAGTCCGTACCTAATAATCTGGCCTCGCCCGGCTTGAACCAACCCACTAGGGACCGACACCGCCTACCATATAGAGCTTCATACAGTGCCATCTGAATGTTGGACTGATAATTGTTTTTGTAAGCAAACTCAGCAAGTGGCAAGAACTAGTCCCAAGCACTCCCAAAATCTATAACACAAGGGCGAAGCATATCCTCCAGTATCTGAATAGTGCGCTCGGACTGTCCGTCCGTCTGAGGGTGAAATGCTATGCTCAACTCAACCCGAGTACCCAACTCATGTTATACAGCTCTCCAAAACTGTGATGTAAACTGCGTACCTCAGTTAGAGATGATAGATACTGGTACGCCATGAAGCCTTAGGATCTCACGGATGTGAGCCGACTTGGTAGCTGCTCGAAAGAATAGGTAGTCATCACATGAATGAAATGAGCCGACTTGGTCAGCCTATCCATAAATACCCAAACTGCATCAAACCTCCGCTGAGTTCGTGGGAGCCCAACAACGAAATCCATAGTGATTCCCTCCCATTTCCACTCTGGAATCTCCAACTTCTAAAGAAACCCACCTGGGCGTTGATGCTCATACTTCACCTGCTGGCAATTTAGACATCGGGCCACATACTCTACTATGTCCTTCTTCATCCTCCTTCACCAGTAATGCTGCCTCAAGTCCTAATACATCTTTGCGGTACCCGGATGAACAGAGTACCAGGAACTGTGAGTCTCCTGGAGAATCAACTCACGCAAACCATCTACATTGGGCACACAAAGCTTACCCTACATCCTCAATGCACCATTATCTCCAATAGTGACCTCCTTAGCATCACCGCGTTGGACCGTGTACCTAAGGACAAGCAGATGGGGGTCATCATACTGATGCTTCCTGATACGATCATAAAGAGAAGACCGAGAGACCACACAAGCCAATACTCAACTCGGCTCAGAAATATCCAATCTCACAAACTGACTGGCTAAGGCCTGAACATCCAACGCCAATGGCCTCTCTGCTGCTGGTAGATATGCTAAACTCCCCAAACTCTCTTCCCGGCGACTCAAAGAATCGGCCACCACATTGACCTTCCCAGGGTGGTACATATTGGTGATATCATAATCCTTAAGCAGCTCCAAATACCTCTTCTGACGCAAATTAAGATCCTTTTGCTTGAACAGATGCTGCAAACTCTGGTGATCGGTGTAAATATCATAAGGAACACCGTACAAATAATGCCGCCAAATCTTAAAGGCATGAACAATAAATGCTTACTCAAGGTCGTGGACAAGATAGTTCTTTTCATGAACCTTCAGTTGTCTGGACGCGTAGTTAATCACCCTACCATCCTGCATCAACACTGCACCGAGACTAATCCGCAATGCATCACAATATACAATATAAGACCCCGAACCTGTAGGAAATACCAATACTGGGGATGTAGTTAAAGTTGTCTTGAGCTTCTGAAAGCTCTCCTCACATTCCTCTGTCCACCTGAACGGAGCACCCTTCTGGGTTAGCCTGGTCATAGGTGCTGCAATAGATGAGAAACCATCTACAAATCGATGGTAACACCCCGCCAAACCAAGAAAACTCCGGATCTCTGTAGCTGAGGACGGTCTGGGCCAACTCTGCACTGCTTTAATATTCTTCGAATCCACCTGGATCCCCTCACTCGATACTATATGACCCAAGAATGCCACTGAGTCTAGCCAAAACTCACACTTTGAAAAATTTGCATATAACTTCTTTTCTCGCAAGGTTTGAAGCGCAATCCTCAGGTGCTGCTCATGATCCTCCCGAATCCGAGAGTACACCAGAATGTCGTCAATAAACACAATGACGAATGAGTCAAGATAAGGCCGGAACACATTGTGCATCAAGTGCATAAAAGTTGTTGGGGCATTGGTCAACCCAAAAGACATAACAAGAAACTCATAGTGACCATATATGGTCCTGAAAGCATTCTATGGGATATCTGGCTCCCGAATCTTCAACTGATGATAACCTGAACGCAAGTCAATCTTGAAAAACACTCTGGCACCCTGTAACTGATCAAATAGGTCATCAAGATGAGGCAGTGGATACTTGTTCTTCACTGTGACTTTGTTACTGGAGGTAATCAATACACATCCGCATAGAACCATCCTTCTTCTTCACTAATAAGACATGAGCACCCCAAGGTGATACACTGGGCTGCATGAAACCCTTATCAAGCAACTCTTGTAACTGCTCCTTTAACTCCTTCAATTTAGGAGGAGCCATACGATATGGAGGAATAGAGATGGGTTGAGTGCCTTGCAACAAATCAATGCCAAAATCAATATCTCTGTCGGGCGGCATGCCCGGAAGATCAGCTGGGAACACATCTAGAAAGTCCCTCACTACTGGAACTAACTCAACTATAGGGGTATCAGTACTGACATTTCTCACATAAGCTAGATACGCGGCACACCCCTTCTGAACCATTCGTTGAGCTTTAAGAAACGAAATAACTCTTCTAGGAATATACTCTAAGGTACCTCTCCACTCTAATCGCGATAAACCTGGCATAGCAAACGTCACGATCTTAGCATGACAATCAAGAATAACATAATGGGGCGACAACTAGTCCATGCCCAAAATAAATATCAAAGTCCATCATGTTGAGTAATAATAAATCTGCTCTGGTCTCAAAACCACTAAGAAAAATCAAACACGATTGATACACACGGTCCACAACAAGAGAATCTTCCACAGGAGTAGACACATAAACAGGGGAACTCAAAGAGTCTCGCGATACGCCCAAATACACGGCAAAATAAGAGGACACATAAGAATATGTAGATCCTAGGAAAAATAATACTGATGCATCTCTATGATAGACCGTGAAAATACCTGTAATGACATAATCATAAGCAATTGCCTTTGTACGAGCAGGAAGGGCATAATATCTGGCATGACCTCCCCCTCTAGGGCAACCTATACCTCCCCGACCTCCACCTCGGGCTGGCTGAGCAGGTGGGGTGGCAGCTGGTGCTGTAATCATAGCCTGAGGACCCGGTGCAACACATTGTGGCTGAGAAGTCTCTGGAGGTTCACCCCTCCTAAATGTGGGGCAATCCCTCACCATATGGCGAGTGTCTCCACGCTCAAAACAAGCTTTGGGAGGGCGTGGATGTTGTGACTGGCTCGGGCCAGGTCTGCTAGATTGGCCACTAGGAACACACCATGCAGGAGGCACACTAGATACTGGCAGTGTATAATAAGGCTCCTGGGCCTAGAAGGGTCTGGAACACCACTGGAGGCTGGAAGAGCTGAATGAACGGGGCAGCTCACATAACCCCTACCATGGCGAGTTGTTGGGACACGAGTTCCAGAATAATAACTAGTCTCTTGAGACCTCTTGGCCTCCCTCTCCTCTCTATCCCGGGCAAGCATGCCCTCCAATCTACTGGCAATACTCACCACCTGCTGATGAGAAATATCCATCTCCAACTCCCTAACAATAATAATCCGGATGTTGGGGTGGAGTCCCTCAATAAACCGTTGAACCCTCTCTCAAACTGTGGCAACCAAGGCCAGTGCATGTGGGGCCAAATCACTGAAGCGAACTGCATACTCTGACACAGTCATAGCACCCTGGCGTAGCTGCTCAAACTCCGTGTGCCATGAGTCCCTGAGGCTCTGAGGGACATACTCTCTCAAAAACATGTACGAGAACTGAGTCAATGTAAGTGAAGCTACCTTAGCCGGACTACTCAATTCATAAGCACACCACCACTGATAGGCTGCTCCTCTAAGCTGGAATGTAGTAAAAGAAACCCCGCTCATCTCCGCTATGCCCATAGTACGGAGAATACGATGACACTCCTCCAAAAAAAAACCTGAGCATCATTTGTAGCCAATCCGCTGAAGGTAGGTGGGTGGTACTTCTTGTACCTCTCAAGTCTGAGCTGCTCCACCTCAGAAGCTGTTGTCCTAACCTTGGGCTGAGCTGGAGTCACCGGTTGCATTGGTACAATCCCTGGAACCTGGTCGAACTGAACCTGCTGCTCTGGAGTAGCGGAGACTGGAGTCTGTGCTCCTCACCCGGCCTGAGATATGGCAGGGGAAAGTAGAATCAATCCAGCTTGAGCTAAGGTACTGAACATGCTCAGAAACTAGGCTAGAGTCTCCTGGAGGGCTGGTGTAGGAACAGGTACCTCAGGTGTCTGCCCTCTATCTGGAGCTACTGGGGGCTCCACTGCAGCAGCTCGTGCGGGTGCTCTGGCTGCACCACGTGGACGTCCTCGACCTCTACCCCGGCCCCGGCCTCTCGCAGCTCTAGCAGGGGGCACGGGTGCCTTGTCATCAGATCCGCATGTACGTGTCCTCACCATCTGTGAGAGAATAGAATACAAAAGTTTAGAATTTTTGAAGTCAATAATTTTCGCACGACAAGGAATCAAAGTAGTGTAATTTTCCTAACAGTTCCATAGCCTCCCGAAGATAAGTACAGATGTCTCTGTACCGATCCACGAGACTCTAATAAACCATCTTGTCACTCACGACACCTACGAAGCTAGATCTCTGATATCAACTTGTCATGACCCAATTTCCCCTTCATATGACGTCGTGATGACACCTACTCTCTACGACTAGGTAAGCCTAACATTTGTGGAATAATGAAATGAAAACCTAAATTTAACAACTAACTGTAGCAATAACAACATGACTGGATACCATGCCACTTGGCATGTACAATAACTAACTCCTCAATATGCTACACAACATTCCCAAAACCTGGAACATCGGGAATCACAAACTACAGAAGGAAAATCTAGTGTCTCTATATATCAGAATCTATCAAAATAAATACAGAAGATAATGGACATGGGGAATAGTAGAAGGGGACTTCGAGGTCTGCGGATGCGGTAGATATACCTTGAAGTCTCCAAAGTTGTCCCGGCTCACTGATAATGCGGCTGATAAGGAGTACCTGGATCTGCACATGAAAAAAATATGTGCAGAAGAGTAGCATGAGTATACCACAATCGGTACCCAATAAGTGCCAAGCCTAACCTCGATCGAGTAGTGATGAGCCTAGGTCAGGGCCCTACTGGTATATAGATAATAACACAAGATAAAATGAAATACCACAGTAAAATAAAGAATGAAATTTAACAAAAATGAATTCATAGAAGACAACAGCTCAGTACACAAAGATAACAACAGGGAATCTCCCGAGATACAGTCTCGTAGTTCCAAACGTAAAAGTGTATAGGGATCTCCCGGAATACCGTTCCGTAGTCCCAAAGTAAATATGCAGTACAGGAGAATCTCCCGGAATACCGTTCTGTAGTCCCAAAGTAAATATACAGTGCAGAGGGATCTCCCGGAATATAGTTCCGTAGTCCCAAAGTAAATATGCAGTACAGGGGGATCTCCCGCAATATCATTTCGTAGTTCCAAAGTAAATATGCAGCTAAACAATAGAATACAATAGTCACGACACAAAATTCTACAGTTCAACCTACGTACTAGTTAAGGAAAAACAATTAAATTCACTAAATATGTTGCACGTAGTTCAAGTAAACAGTTAAGGCAAGTAGACATGCTATTCTAATCTAGCAGGATACTACACATACTGATGAAACTCAAATAAGAAAGAAATCAGGTTATTACTTGGTAGAAAATTGGGTTTTTACGTACACGACGCTCATATATCAAAAACAGTACAAATCCTACGGGGAGTTCCCCCACACAAAGTTAGGCAAGCTACTTACCTCGAACCAAGCTCAATCAATCGATAACAATGCTTTTTTCACGAATATCCGACTTCGAATGGCCCAAATCTAGACAAAATAATTACATATCATAAATACAACTATAATAGACTAATCAAATTAATGAAATCAAGATTTTAATAAAAATTCCGAAATTCGTCCTAAAAGGTTGACCCGGGCCCACGTCTTGGAATAGGGTAAAGGTCACAAAATCCAAAAGCCAATTCACTCACGAGTCTAACCATATTAAATTTACTATAATCCGACACCAAATGGTCCTTCAAATCCACAAATCAAGCTTTCCAAATCCCTAGCCTCAAACTCCCAAATTCCACCTTAAATACACACTAACTAGGTGGAAAAATAAATGGGGAAGCAAGATTATCGATCAAAAATAAGAACAAGGGACTTACCTCAAGAAATGCCTTGAAAATGCTCTCAAAAATCGCCCTAAACCGAGTTTGCAAAGTCCAAAATGACAAAAATCATGAAGCCCTTCGGTTTTAAATACTGCCCAGGCATTTCCGCACCTGCGGAGCCTGGGCTCGCACCTGCGCGCCCGCTGGTGTGAAAAATATGGGTGCACCTGCGAAAATGACTAACCTTGGCTGCCTACGCTTCTGTGACCACTGGTCCGCATCTGTACTATTGTAGGTGCGGAGAAACCATCGTACCTGGGACCTCTGATGATCTCCACCCCTTCCGCACCTGCGCCCAACCTACCACACATGTGGCCTCGCACCTGCGACTAATACCCTCGCAGGTGCGATCATACCAGCAAAAGACCAAACTTCAAAAATTTCTCAACTTCCATTCCAAGTCCGTTAACCACCCGAAAGTCACCCGAGGCCCCCGGGACCTCAACCAAACATACCAACCAATCCTAAAACACCATACGGACTTAGTCGATCCCTCAAACCACATCAAACAACGCTAAAATCACAAATCATCCTCCGATTCAAACATAAAGAACTTGAAATGTCCAAATTCGACAACCGATGTCGAAACCAACCAAACCACGTCCGATTGACCCCCAAATTTTCATACAAGACATATTAAACATTATGTACCTACTCCAACTTCCGGAATTGAAATCCGATCCCGATATCAAAAACTCCACAACCGGTCAAAATCTCCAAAAATTCAACTTTTACCATTTCAAGCCCAGATAAGCTACGGACCTCTTAAACATAATCCGGATACGCCCCTAAGTCTAAAATCATCCAGCGGAGCTAACGAAACTTACGAAACTCCATTACGGAGTCGTCTTCACACAGTTACAACTACGGTCAAAATCCTAAGACTTAAGCTTCCGTTTTAGGGACTAAGTGTACCAAAACACTCCGAAACCAAAAATAAAACCTCCCGACAAGTCACATAGGCAGAAAAAGATACGGGGGAAACAATAAATAGGGAACCGGGGTTATTACTCTTAAAAAGACCGGTCGGGTCGTTACACTATTAGGATTGCTCATAACTTGTGAGACCTACGTGAACCTAGTGCTCTAATACCATGTTGTCACGACCCAATTTCTTCTATAGGACGTGATGACACCCAACGTTACCTCTAGGCAAGCTAACAGTGAACTAACCATGTGATTATTTCTTTTAACATTTTAGAAATAACTGATATTGAATTAGTGCATAAATAGGAAGTAAAAGTTTAAATAAAATGGTAGAAAATTTTTTGAAGAGCAAATGAGATGAGTAAATATCCAAAAAACAAATCACTATGTGTCTACTAGCATAATTTCCAAGACCTAGTGTCATAAGTGTATGAGCTACTAGTAGAATGTATAAAAATACTGCACTACTGTCTGAAGTGAAATAGACAGAAAGTAAAAGCAAAAGGAAGACTTCAGGTGATGTAGAACGGGCTCAGAAGGCAGCTCACCACAGAGTCTCGTAGAAATCAAGGATGCGCCCAAATTGATAACCAGATGCACCTACCTCAGATCCTGCATGATTAGTGCAGAAGTGTAGCGTGAGTACATAAATAACATGTACCCGGTAAGTATCTAGTTTAACCTCGAAGAAGTAGTGACGAGGAGTCAACTTCGACACTTACTATGGGCTAAAATAAAATACTGAATTTATAATTTAAGCATGCGCTATATAAACACAGCTGAAAGCTCAATAACAAGAAATAAATAAACAATTCTTTCACTAAGGGTAAATCCCAAATTAATTTGCATTATTTGATAAATTAATCTCTCAAACCAATGAAACAATATCAATTATAATTGGGCTCCAAGAATTTATTACGCACGAATTATGCTGAGGTCGTACGACCCGATACAACATATAAATATATAAATTGTGCACTGTCGAGGGTCGAACGACACGAACCATAGATGCATCTATTCTATTACCGAGGTGTTCGACCCGCTCCACAAGAAGAGAAAATACTTTATAAACAACCGACTCAAAGATTATTAAGAGGCTAATATTCATAGAAAATACCAATTTTGATTAACATTCAAGTAACCCTTCCAAAACTCAAGTAAATAAAATTCGGCACTTAAATTTACAAGTAGGGTGCAAACATCGCAAGAATAACATGATTTGGGTCCTAAACTACCCGGACATGTGTATAATTAGTAGCTACGTACGGACTCTCGTCACCTCGTGCGTACGTAGCCCCCACAAATAGAAGCACATATTAATTCAATTCACCTATGTGGTTAATTTCCTCTTACGAGTTTAGAAAAGAGACTTACCTCGTCTCAGAGCTTACTTTCCAGACCACAATTGTGCTTTAAACCCTCAACTCGGTGCCAAACGACTCGAAACTAGTAAAATATTATATAAAATAGTAAATACATGTTCAAAAGTTCATATCCTAACTATTAAAGTGATTTCCCAACCCAAATTGAAGAATTCCTAAATTCACCCGCGTGCCTACGTGTCTGGATTTCAGAAATTTTCGAAACCATTTTTGTGGTTAAATCCCATTTTTATAAATAATTTAGGTTTTTCAACTAAACACATAATTTTCACAAATTTACATGTTAAAATCTACCCATAATCTATGTATTAAACTCAAATTAGGTAGAAATTACTTACCTTCAATAGTTAGGTTGAAATCCCCCTTTTTGAAGCTCCAAAATCGCCCAAAAGTGCAATAAATGAACCCAAAAATGCCTAAGTCCCACTTAAATGAAGTGTTCTGCCTTCTGCTATTTTCGCATACGTAGTCAGGGGGCCGCATTTGCGGTCCCGTTTCTGCGGAACTCCACAGGACCAGCGCTAGCCGCATCTGCGGATGTGTTTTCGCTTTTGCGGTCTCGCTTTCGCGGCTTCTCATCGCAGAAGCGGGGTCACTTTTGCGCAAACCCCTTCACTTCTGCGGGCCATGGCCAAACGCTCCAAGCTACTTCTGCAGCCAAAATCCCGCATCTGCGGACTCGCACCTACGGCCCAAAACTCGCAGGTGCAGGCACACCAGAACTGGCGCACCAACAGCCCTCTTGCGTTTTTAACTCAATTCGTGCATCGTCCGAATGGCCTCCGAGGCCCCCGAGGCCCCGCCCAAACATACCAACAAGTTTGAAATCATAAGACAAACTCGCTCGCACCCTCGGAACGCGTAAAATAATATCAAAACTAAGAATCACACCCCAAACCTAATTGAATCAAAATATGAACTTCAAGTTCTTCCAACTAACTCTAAATGTGCCGAAATATACTTAGACTACTCGGAACGATGCCAAATTTTGCGTGCAAGTCTTTAATCACCATACGGGACTATTCCCATTCTTAAAATTCCAATTGAACCTCGATAACACCAAAATCTACTCCAACCCAAACTTAAAAAGATTTAAAATCTTCAAAGAGCCAACTTTCACTATTAGGCGCCAAAACGCTCCTGGGTCATCCAAAACTCGATCCGACCATACACCCAAGACCGAAATCATCATACGAACCTATTAGAACCGTCAAATTTCGATTCCGAGGTCGTTTACTCAAAACATTGACCGAAGTCAAACTTAGTCTTTTTGGCCAACCTTAAGGAACCAAGTGTTCCAATTTCTACCCGAACCCTTCCAAATCCCGAATTAACTATCTCTGCAAGTCATAAAATAGTAAAAGTACATACAGAGAGTCTTATTTAGGGGAACGGGGTTCTAGAAAGTAAAACGACTGGTCGGGTCATTACAGGTTAGGCATTTTAACTCATATCAATTAAATATTTTATTAATTTAAGATTAATTTCACTTTGTGCTTGATAGTTTTGATTACTAATTACTATGCCAGCTCAAATTGCTTATATTTTGTGAGAAAAAATTAAATTTTATTATCTCTTTAATTTACTATATTATATCACAATATTAAAATTGTGTTCTGAAAGAATAGTCTTTGGACATTGGTGACTTTGCATCTACCCACAATTTTGACAGTTTTTATTAGTTCATGTAAACAGTTATCCTTATCAATCTCATAAATAATATTTTATGCATCATGTTCATGATCAACTCTTGCTACAAATATTTGATCATTTTAGTTATTAGGTTGCATAAATAACAATAATATTCATAAGATATTCTAAAAAAATTATTATTTTTAGTTTCAAAGAAAATACATATCTAGTATTATAAAAGCACGAAACTTCAATACGAATTAACTTTTAAAAAAGAGATTTCTCACTAAATAAAAATCTCATTCAATGTTTTTTGGTAAAAAAATGTCATTTAATTATTTTCTATATATAGGACTTTGATATCAACAAATATTTTAATTATTAAATGTTTCTTTATTTAATTTTTTACAAGTCCTACTATTTGAATTTCAAAATCAAGAAATTGAAATCTAGGCGGTTTTGAAAAAAAAAAAAAAAAAGGTTGCATATCCAATTTACAAAAATCAACAAAAAGTTTGTAAATCATTCTTTATTATGTCGAAAGTCTTGTTATTTAGAATTTCAAAATCAGTTAAAATTATCTTATATAATTTTTAAAATTAAATAATGTAACTTGACTATAGTTTAGGTTTGAACTCTTTTAAATTTATACCCAAGTAATATATTTTTTATTATCAAGCTTTTGTGCATAATATTTAAAACTTACAATCAACAATTAGAATAAATAACAAAAAAATAATTAAGAATATAAAAAGAGATAGAGAAAGAAGTAGATGGATATCGAGAGAAAGAAAAGAAGACTATCGGATAATTTCAGTAATTGGAGACAACGCTAAAAATCACAATAAGACATATTTCTTCCTTTATTGAGCTAGCAAATAGTATCAATTTTTCAGGAACTTATATTTCTTCTTTAATTGTTATTTTAAACTCAAACACACTTCTTAATAATATTTATGCAGAATTTTAAAAAACTGCATACCCATTGATATGAGGTACACACGCAAAGCGCGTATCCTAAAACTAGAGTACGAAGCCCCCCGGAACCAAAGTGTATTCTTTTTTGGACACAAGCAACACAAATAGTTTAAAAAAACTAGGCACCATTTTATATATAGCGTAGTTATTCACCGCGTTATACCTTAATGGCAGTTTTGTTCGTTAAGGTATAGAGCGGTGAATAACCGCGCTATATTTGAACTTAAAATGGGTGGGAGGTATAGCGCGCATATATAAAGCGTTATAGTATAACGCCTTATATATGCGCGCTATATCTATATAAAAAACCGTTCCATCTCCTTTCCCCACCAGACGCGAACCAGCAGACCTCCCAAACAAACTAATCGGTCCCCCATCCATGTTTAAAGAAAACAACTCAGTGGAGCCCACCCGTCCCACAAAAAGAGTAACTTCTCGGTACTGTAGCAAGTTTACACCGGATCTAAGGCGTTATCGCGTAGTGGATTGCTCGTTTCGGCCCCCAAAATAATCAAATCCTCACTTTTCAAAAAATTATAAATCGAGGTATTCCGATTAACTTTATGTTAAAACTCATGTATAAAAAACGCGTATTAGTTGTTTTTTTACTGTGATCTATATTTTTTTGTGATTGTTTTGTGATTTAGTTAATTTATTATTTTTTATCCGCATTAGATTATTGTTGTGGTAAAAAATTATTAAAATAGATAAATTGTTATTTTACGAATAATTAATGTTCTTAGTTGTTATAAAAAAATATTTATTAGTTATTTTTTACTGTGGTATATGAATTTTCGTGATTTTTTGTGATTAAATTAATTTATTATTTTTATCCGGATTAGATTATTTATGTGCTAAAAGATTAGTAAAATTGATAAATTATTATTTTATGACTAATTAATGTTATTTAGATTTTATTGTTGTACATATATTAATATGTGACTTTATTGTTGTTTAGTGCCCTTTAGTGTTATGTTGTGCCCGTAATTTTAATGTAGTGCCCATAATTGTAATCTAGTGCCCTTTAGCATAGTATCTTTGTAGTTATCAAAATTAATTATTTAATTATTTGTTAACCCCAAAAATATTTGAAAAAAAGATGATAGTTGAAACACAAACTCTCTCGAATGTTAGTCAACAAATGTAAGAAAATAACATAAAAATAACAATATTTGTCAAACTAAGTATTTTTATATGAATACTTATTAATTATATCATGTATAGTTATAAACTAATAAGCTAACATTTAAAATAAGAAACAAACATATAAAATAAGAAACAAACATAGAAAGTAATAAACTAACATATAAAATAATAAACTAACATACAAAATAATAAACTAAGATATAAATTAATAAACAAACATATAAAATAATAAACTAGCATATAAAATAAGAAACAAATATTTAAAATAATAAAATAACATACAAAATAATAAACAAACATATAAAATAAGAAACAAACATATAAAATAATAAACTAACATATAGAATAATTAACTAATATATAAAATAATAAACTAATATATAAAATAATAATCTAACATATAAAATAATAAATTAACATATAAAATAATAATATAGAAAATGTATCAACTTAAGTAAAAATATAATAAAAATATCGATTAAATATTAATATAATAGATATTGAAATATATTTAAAGACGTCAAGCAATAAAAAAGAAAAATTCTTTAATTAATATTGTTCAATTTACAGACATTGCCATGGAGGTTCCCTTGTGCATCCCGGACCTGCATCTCGAGAGCTACTGTTGCTACAGGGCAACCATAGGTCTTCATACATATGGGATGGGCAATGTTTGTCCCAGACATTCCGCCCCATACATATAGACGATATGTGAGAGTTCATTAGGGACCACCCACACCATCCTCGAATAGTTAGACGACTTCAGACACGGGTTTCTACAAGATAATAGAGATCGGTCGGTTGCAGTTCGACTGGATGTTGATCACAGCTATGATAGAGCGGTGGCAACCGGAGACATGCATGCTTCATCTACCCATCGTGTAACGACCCGACTTGTCGTTTTAAGAATTTACGTTCGTTTAGTGACTTAAGGTCTCGAGCAGCTTCGCAATATGTATTATGACCCGCGGGTGTGGTCGAGTTTGATTTACTACAGATTCGGAATTAAATTAAAAGAACAATCCTTAATTTGAAGCTTAAATGGAAAGAGCTGACCGGAGAGTTGACTTATGAGCAAACGACTCCGGAATAAAATTTTGATGATGTCAATAGCTCCGTATGGTGATTTTGGAGTTAGGAGCGTGTCCGGAAGATTATTTGGAGGTCCGTAGTGAAATTAAGCTTAAAATGCCGAAAAATGAATTTTTGAGAAGTTTGACCGGGGGGTTGACTTTTTGATATCAAGATTGGAATCCGATTCTGGAAATTTGAATAGGTCTGTTATGTCATTTATGACTTGTGTGCAAAATTTAAAGACATTCCGGATTGATTTGATGTGTTTCGGCACAAGTTATAGAAATTCAAAGTTCAAAGTTCATGGATTTTTTATTTGAAGTGAGATTCGTCGTTTTGATATTGTTCGATGCGATTTGAGACCTCGATCAAGTTCATAATCTGTTATGGGACTGGTTGGTACGATTGGTTGAGGTCCCGGGGGCCTCGGGTGTGTTTCGGGGTAGTTTCGGATCATTTTGAGTTGTTTTGGAACTGCTGATTCTGGTGTCTGGTTCCCTTCTTCGCGAACGCGAAGAAAGTCCCGCATTCGCGAAGAAGAAATTTTGGGGGTCCTGGATTTGACCTTCGCGAACGCGAAGGAGTGGATGCGAACGCAAGGCAAGGTCTGGTCAAGCTTACGGGAACGCGACGCAGTGGTCGCGAACGCAAAAAAGGAAGGGGAGCCTGGACCTTGAGCCATTAACTCTTCGCGAACGCGACGCATGGACTGCGAACGCGAAGAAGGAGGGAAGTTGGCTACCGCGAACACGAGAGATCGAACGTGAACGCGATGCTGTGAATGGTCAGGCCTTCGCGAATGCGACACTGGTTACGCGAACGCGAAGAAGAAATGCCTAGGCAGTGAGTTTAAGTTCAGAAAATGGGACTTCGTCCCATTTTCCATTTTTGACGGATTGGAGCTCGGAATGAGGCGATATTTGGGAGATATTCAGAGAAAACAACGAGGTAAGTGTTCTTGACTCATTATTGGTTAAATTACCCGAATCCATGGTTGTTTTTAACTTTTAATCGGTGAATTAAGTTGGAAAAATATTAAAAACCCTATTGATTCAGTTTAAGATTTGGAGGTCGAGTTGTTATCAAAATTGAATAAAATTGGTATGATTGAACTCGTATCGGAATGGGCATTCATATTTTGTAACCTTTGTTGGGTTCCAAGACGTGGGCCCCACGGGTAATTTTTGGGTTAAATTTCGGATTTTTGTAGAAAATATGTATTTTCATATGGAATTTATTCCTACAATTTGTATTGATTGAATCTAATTAATTATGACTAGATTCGAGCCGATCAGAGTTAGAAAATCGAGGAAAAGGCATACTACTTGACTGATTGAGCGTAGTTTGAGGTAATTATCTTGCCTAACCTTGGGGGGGGGACCTTTCCCCTTAGGATTTGAGTCATCTATGCTGATTGTAGTCTGTGTACATGAGGTGGCGAGTGCGTGCTCAGACTTATTTGTGGAAAGTTGGACTTTTAGGGTTCTTATGTTCTTATATTCACCGTGTATGATATTGTTCTTGATACGCTTAAATTCCTATTTGCTAGTTTCACCTTTACATGCTTTGATTAGAGATAATTGCTTTAGGATTCACTCTTACTGCCTATTTGACCCTTATTCGACGTAACCAAAGATTTTACCTCTTCTATCGTCGTGCTATATTTTTTCATAACTACTTATCTTTAATTGAAATTATTATTTTCTCATCCTATAATTTTTTAGTCTTAATTGGAGTTATGATTATCTTCTGTTGCTTATCCTTACTTGATTTGTTGAATATTCCTCGTAATTACTCAACCTCAAAAGGAGTTTAGATAACCTATATCTTAGTTGACTTGCCATTATTTGGAACTATTTTACTCGCGTTTGCTTCTTATTATTGACTTGAATATTGTGGGATTGTTGCTATATTTTGTTTTGTTTTCCCTTGTTAAGTTGTTCTCCTTGTGTCTAGAATTCTTCACTGTGGTTATTCCTTGTGAATGAGTCATACCGTTCTTGTGATTTAAGTTCTTGAGTTGATTTGCTCATCGTACCTTGCATCTTTGTCATTGTTTCTTTTGCACTTGTTGTGGTGAGGTACGAGGTTTCTGTCGCAGGTACGAGGTTTCTGTCGTGTCTTGCATATTTGATTCGGGACTACGGGACGGTATCCCGGTAGATTCCCCTGTGGTTATATCTGTGTTCGGAGCTGCTAATCTTCCATGCTTAAGTGTCACAGGGTGACTTATAATCGAAAGATATTACTAGAAAAGTTTATATTTGAAAGGTTTTTATCTTGAAAGAGCTATAATTGAAAGATATTTATTTGAACGAAGAATATTTCAACAACAAAAAAAATTTATTGGAAAGGATTATATTTTAAAGACCTCAATTTAAAAACTTACGGGTGAAAGTTTACACTTGAAGGATTTGACTAATTTATTGGGGTTTGTTGGCTGAGTCCTGATGTGAAAAATTTTGCAATTGCTAAGTTACTACTTTCTTTTACTGTATTGTGATTTTCGGATTTGGGTTGTGCTTTCGTTCATTCTTCTGTCTCTTATTCTGGTGTTCCGCTGTTACTTGATGTCTTTCCTTCCTTATTGCAGTTGTTATGTCGTTATCCATATCGTGGGGTCCTCAGATAGATGTCATGTTCTGTCATCTCTATACTTATACTTGTTCAGTTTATTAGACCAGTGGGTGTCTTGACTAGTCCTCGTCACTACTTCACCGAGGTTAGTCTTGATACTTACTGGGTACCGCTGTGGTGTGCTCATGCTACTCTTCTGCACATTTTTGTGTAGATCCAGGTATCGATCGTTAGTAGCTGTACGGATCCTTGCTGAGGAGACTCAAGGTAAACCTGCCGCTCCGTTCGTAGGCTTCGGAGTCACCTTCTTATTTTGTATTTACACTATTTTTACTTACTTACGAACAGTTGTATTTAGAAGTGATAGCAAACTCTGTAGAGCTTATGACTAGTACTATTGGTTTTGGATATTGTAAATTTTATAAAGATTTCTATATCGAAACTGTTAGATTTCCTTTGTTATTGTTATTACTCAGTAAATGTTAGGCTTACCTAGTCCCTAAGACTAGGTGCCATCACGATACCCAACAGAGGGGGAAATTAGGTCGTGACAAGTTGGTATCAGAGCTCTAGGTTCATAGGTGCTACAAGTCATAAGTGAGTTTAGTAGAGTCTTACAGATCAGTACGGAGACGTCTGTACTTATCTTCGAAAGGCTACAGAACTATTAAGATAATCTCACTTCTTTCATTCCATCGTGCGGGTTCATTGATCTTGAAGTTTGAACTTTTATCATTCCATTCTCTCACAGATGGTGAGGACACGAGCTGCAGTTGCTGATAATGTTACCCCGGAGCGGATGTCGCTAGAGGCCGAGGCCGACGAGGAGCACGTGCCGCAGCCAGAGTAACTCCAGAGCAGCAGGTTCACATTAGTCAGGTTTCGGGCATAGTACCAGTATAACCCGTTATTCCGGTTCAGCCTTTGGACAGGCCAGAGGCATCAGGAAAATAAAACAAAAGAGGCTTGAGAGGTTTAAGAAGTATAACCCACCTACTTTCAGTGGCACAGCTTCAGAGGATGCCCAAGGATTTCTAGAAAAGTTTCACTGTATTCTCCACACCATGGGTATTGTGAAAGTGAACAGAGTTTCCTTTACTACATTTTAACTGTCAGGCGTAGCGTATCGGCGGTGGAAAATCTATGAAGAAGGTAGACCAGTCGATGCAACACCACCAACTTGGCTCAATTTTCAGAAATGTTCTTGAACGAGTTTGTTCCCCAGACTCTCCGAGATACGTGACGCACAGAGTTTGAATGGTTGCGTCAGGGCACTATGGCAGTGTCAGAATGTGCTATTAAGTTCAGTGAGTTAGCCCATCATACACCTATCTTAGTTTCTATAATCAGAGAACGGGTCCGCAGATTCATTAAGGGGCTCGATTATGATATTAAAATATGCATGGCTCGAGAGTTGCAAACTGATACTCCATTTCAACAAGTAGTGGAGATTGTAAGGAAGATTGAGGGTGTTTTAGATGAAGAAAGGGAGTCTAAGGAGGCCAAAAGGTCTCAAAGATCTGGAGGGTTCAGTGGATTTTACTCTTCAGCTAGGACCCACTATAGTGAAGGCTAAAGCAGTCGGCCAGCTTAGTCGGAACATCAGACTACTCGGAGTACTTCAGTAAGTTCTTGCGATGCACCACCGGCACGAGATTCCTATAATGGTTATTCTAGCTATCTAGCACAGACTCAGTACGAGCAACCGCGACCTCAGGAGGGTTGTTATGAATGTGGTGATACTAGGCACATCATGAGAGATTGTCCGAGACTTGGGAGGGGTGGATTTCATCTGAGCACTCAAGCTATGAGCTTTATTATAGTTAATACTCCAGGTGCACTGTCAGTTAGAGGTGGAGGACAGGCGGGTAGTGGGCGCCTAAGAGGTGGAGGCCCGACCCGTTAATTTAATCACTATGATTTGGCGGAGGCCAATACACCAGATGGTGTCGACACAGGTACGATCTTGATTTTTATTATAAAAGGATATTTTCCTTAATTTGATTCGGTTCTGAATATTGAGGTGAGTCCTCCTATTATGCTCCACTTATGGTTGAGCTTCGTAAATTTGTGATCCACTTATATGTTTATCCATATTGGGAGATTTAAAGATGTGAACCCGTGTCTGTCATTATATTTTTGGTACATAATTGAGGGCTATAAGCCCAAAAGTAATTCTTGTTATTCATTAAAGTGGGTTCAATGTGTTTCGGAATAATTGATTCCAATTTTTATGAATTATATGCCCTACTGGTAGGAAGGTTCATTATGTGTTGTGAAAACTGTTTATGAAATATATATTGAAAAGAAGAAAGAAAGGAAAATTTTAAATTTCAGTTGGCACAATGTGCAAAATACTTGTGATTCGGAGTGGAAGACGAGATCCTCGCATTTTTACATGATGTGAATTATTTAAACCGGGCTTCAAGCCGCGGTGGAAGTTATATAAGGACGAGGTCCTTGTGGTGAAATATTTATGAGTTTAAAATTCTCCCTTTGTGAAAAATTAATTTGTACAATAATATTAATAGGGAGTTCTGATATTCTTGTATATTTTCTATACATATTCAGCCATTTTCGTACTGTAAATATTGAGTTTTAGCCTATGAGATGAGTGCCCAGGTGGCATTAAATGTGACTCAGTAATCCGAGTAAGTAATCATGAGGTCTTCATGCCTCACATTCTGTTGTCAGTATTGTAAAAATTTGAAATGAGGTGGATGATGCTGAAATTTATTTATGAACAGCTTTTAAGACCAGAGATGTGGTGATGAGTGTACATATGATTTGCATCATGTCGGATATCATTATGACAATGCAGTGCTTGTAATATGGAGATTAGTTTTATTGATATATACATTGTGGTACTTTGTTGGATTGTGGATGTGTTGTTAGGAGTTGTTTGGTGTTACTCTGGCAGGTGGATAAGCCCAATTACAAGGGAGAATCTGCCGAAATTTCTGAAAAATTTGGGAGTTAGTAAAATTTGAAAGATTGAGAATTGCAAAAGAATAGATAAATATGTTATGTGTTTAAGGGCGAATGATCCTAAGAGGGGAATAATGCAGTACCCCAAAGAAAGTTTTGAATTACTTCAACACTATCGAGAAAATTGATGTGTGCATAGGCACGAGTTGCTATAGCCAGTTGAGACTAATACTGTGCGTTATTATGAGAAATCAGGCCTTTTGAAAATATTGGAGCATAAGAAAATGGCCTTAAAGTTTTCAAGTATGGATAAAAGAAATAATCTCAAATGAGATGATGTTGTCACGCTTATCTCAAATGCGGTAGCGTGGAATCAACCGTGAGTATATGTGGAAAAGTAAAAATCATCAATTTGGTAATCTCAGAATAATTCTTAGAACGTTCGAGGACGAACGTTTGTTTAAGAGGTGAAGAATGTAACGACCCGACTTGTCGTTTTAAGAATTTACGCCCCGTTTAGTGACTTAAGGTCTAGAACGGCTTCGCAATATGTATTATGACCCACGGGTGTGGCCGAGTTTGATTTACTAAAGATTCAGAATTAAATTAAAAGAACAATCCTTAATTTGAAGCTTAAATGGAAAGAGTTGACCGGAGAGTTAACTTATGAGCAAACGACTCCAAAATGAAATTTTGATGATGTCAATAGCTCCGTATGGTGATTTTGGACTTATGAGCGTATCCGGAAAATTATTTGGAGGTCCGTAGTGGAATTAAGCTTGAAATGCCAAAAATTAAATTTTGGGAAGTTTGACCGGGGGGTTGATTTTTTGATATCGAGGTCAGAATCCGATTATGAAAATTTGAATAGGTCTGTTATGTCATTTATGACTTGTGTGCAAAATTTAAAGTCATTCCGGATTGATTTGATGTGTTTCGGCACAAGTTATAGAATTTCAAAGTTCAAAGTTCATGGATTTTTGATTTGAAGTGTGATTCGATGTTTTGATATTGTTCGATGCGATTTGAGACCTCGATCAAGTTCGTAATGTGTTATGGAACTGGTTGGTACGATTGGTTGAGGTCCCGGGGGCCTCGGGTGTGTTTCGGGGTGGTTTCGAATCATTTGGAGCTGTTTTGGAACTGCTGATTCTGGTGTCTGGTTTACTTCTTCGCGAACGCGAAGAAAGTCCCGCGTTCACGAAGAAGAAATTTTGGGGGTTATGGATTTGACCTTCGCGAACGCGAAGGAGTTGACGCGAACGCGAGGCAAGGTCTGGTCAAGTTTACGCGAACGCGGCGCAGTGGTCGCGAATGCGAAAAAGGAAGGGGAGTCGGGACCTTGAGCCATTAACCCTTCGCGAACGCGACGCATGGACTGCGAACGCGAAGAAGGAGGGCAGTTGGCTACCACGAACGCGATGTTGTGCATGGTCAGGCCTTCGCGAACGCGACACTGGTCATGCGAACGCGAAGAAGAAAAGCCTGGGGAGTGAGTTCATAAAATGGGACTTCGTCCCATTTCCCATTTTTAACAGATTGGAGCTCGGGATGAGGCGATATTTGGGAGATTTTCATAGGAAACAACGGAATAAGTGTTCTTGACTCAATATTAGTTAAATTACCCGAATCCATAGTTGTTTTTAAATTTTAATCGGTGAATTAAGTTGGAAATATTGTGAAAACCCTCTTGATTCAATTTAAGATTTGGAGGTCGAGTTTTTATCGGAATTGAATAAAATTGGTATGGTTGAACTCGTATCGGAATGAACGTTCATATTTTGTAACCTTTGTTGGGTTCCAAGACGTGTGCCCCATTGGGCAATTTTTGGGTTCAATTTCGGATTTTTGTAGAAAATTTGCATTTTCATATGGAATTTATTCCTACAATTTGTATTGATTGAATCTAATTAATTATGACTAGATTCGAGTCGATCGGAGTCAGAAAATCGAGTAAAGGTCATACAACTTGACTGATTGAGCGCAGTTTGAGGTAATTATCTTGCCTAACCTTATGTGGGGGACTTTCCCCTGAGGATTTGAGTCATCTATGCTGATTGTAGTCTGTGTACGTGAGG
This sequence comes from Nicotiana tomentosiformis, assembly GCF_000390325.3. Classification (NCBI taxonomy): domain Eukaryota; kingdom Viridiplantae; phylum Streptophyta; class Magnoliopsida; order Solanales; family Solanaceae; genus Nicotiana; species Nicotiana tomentosiformis. The sequence continues at coordinate 44,244,266 of NC_090820.1, forward strand.
TGGCGAGTGCGTGCTCAGACTTATTTGTGGAAATTTGGATTTTTAGGGTTCTTATGTTCTTATATTCACTGTGTATGATGTTGTTCTTGATACGCTTAAATTCCTATTTGCTAGTTTTACCTTTACATGCTTTGATTAGAGATAATTGCTTTAGGATTCACTCTTACTGCCTATTTGACCCTTATTCGACGTAACCAAAGATTTTACTTCTTCTATCGTCGTGCTATATTTTTTCATAACTACTTATCTTTAATTGAAATCATTATTTTCTCATCCTATAATTGTTTAGTCTTAATTGGAGTTATGATTATCTTCCGTTGCTTATCCTCACTTGAATTGTTGAATATTCCTCGTAATTGCTCAACCTCAAAAGTAGTTTAGATAACCTATATCTTAGTTGACTTGCCATTATTTGGAACTATTTGACTCGTGTTTGCTTCTTATCATTGACTTGAATCACTACAAGAAAATAGGCCTTTAGCGAGGGGAAATAAGGTCGTTAAAAATCCAAATCCGGTCGTTATAACATGTTAACGGCCAAAAAAAATCCGGTCGTTAAAAGCCCCGACGTTAAAAGTTAACGACCGAATTACAATCTGATCGTTAAAGATCCTTTAGCGACAACATAATTTCTGGTCGTTATACATCCCTTTTAACGGCAAGATTTTCCCTTCGCTAATTTATTATCCAGTCGTTAAAAGTCTTTAATGACAACTAATTTAGTCATTATAAGTGCTTTTAGCGACCGTTATTCCCTTTGTTAGTTGTACTACTTTTAAGAACCAAATTTAAATTACGAAAATTTAAATTTTTAAATTTGATAAATAGAAATAAATATTTATATGATTTCATACACACCCACAACACTTGAAAATAAACCAAATACTTGATATCTTTATTAATACAAAGAACTAAAGCATCATATTTAACAGAACCAATCTGAATTGTATGACATCATTTTTAATAATTCCTAAAAGAGAAACATAAAATTGCAGCATATGTACAGTGTCTTTAAATCATCCCTAACAAAACATAAACCTCTTGTAATTCAACTTGCTCTACACTTTCATCAATGATAGGTCTTCGGACTTCAAATGTTTGATCTGTTAACATAACAAATGTGTGCCAGTTTAGTAACAAAAAAATAAAAAACTAAAGAAACAAAAATTAGATGTATGCCAATTTAATAAAGAAAGATCATATCTAGCTGTTAACATAACAAATTAAATTATTTTTCATAACAAGTGCACACTTAAATAGAGGCAACTTCCAATTGAAACCCAAATCAGAATGACACATAAATGGTGCGTGGGAGAAACTAGATCATTGAGTAAATGCCAAACAGTTGACAAACAATGACATATTATCCACCTAGCACACTACAAAATCACCTCATATCCACATATTTTGGAAAACGATTAATGTAAAAACTAATCTGTAACATGGTTTCACCATTTTATTTCCAATTTCAGGAAAGAATAAATGACTGTGTCTCGACATTCAACCTTGTAAACATAAAAACCACATAAAATTCATATCTTAGAAGAAGAAAGCAATATAGCAAAAGTAACAACACATGAAGGTTTTCTATTTCCCATTCAGTATCGTTCATACCTTAACTCATTGATTCTTGAATTAATGAACAGTTTATACATAAAAAAGAAAGAGTTAAGTTGTTTGAAGTAGTCAGATTTGGGAAGAGAGACATGATATAACAACACTAGCCAATGAATCGGCATTAGCATTGACAAACTCCAACAGCTCATCTTTATCCTCAATTCTTATCAATTTTTCCAACTATTCTTAGCATTGGCAACCTCCAACAGAAGGCTATCTGTTTACTAATTCTATTAAAGGCTACATTGATGGCCATAAACAAGAAATTTAAATAATACAAAGATTAGATGACATAATAGTGGACAATATCGTAGCAGAAAAATGATGCATTGAATTTTCTATGTCTATGTACAATGATCAGAAAACTGAGACATTAGAAGAGTTGCTGACTTTGCTTTGATAAAAGGAAACGCGAGTTATTTCCTTGAAGGGAAGGTGTTTCAATCAAGTGAAAGTACAACTTTAATTTGATATCTTTTCAGCTTTAATAGGAAATCCTCTACTTCTTTTACATCCTCCAACAATTAATCTTATCTTTATGTACCTTAACTTTATTGTAAGTTTATTTTCTTAATCTCCCCAAATGTTGATCCAGGTTGCTGAATTTTGGTGGAGCAATTCCTGTTTCCTCTACCCTGTGCAAAGAAGGAAGAGGGATGTGGTTGCATCTATAGGTGATGTCACGACCAGAGTTTATTGCTGAATTATCTTTTTAGTTTCTATTTAACATTTTTATTTTAGTTATTCAGAAAGTAGCTGAGGAGATATCACACAGGGAACAGTTTTGCCCAGGTATTTAACTACAGTAATTGGTAACATTTTAGCTGTCTTCAGACTTAACATACTGACAAGGAAGATAATGCGAATTGAATAAATTATTACTTTAGGATCTGTGGTAGCCATATTGTTCTATACTTTAACTGTCTTTTCCCCTTTTATCTTTGGTTGTTCCCCTAGATTTGCATGAAATTTCTTGCCCTTTTCACCCTCTTCTAGGAAATTACAAGTGCTATCTCCACTCTGGGATGAGATACAACCAGAGTCTGTGTGCGACAGATGACTTCTCCTCTGAGACTTCTACAGCAATTTGGCAACATAACAACCCAAGTTACTGAAAATGTTGTAGAAGTTTCTATGAATCATAATATCCTCTCTGCCTAGCCAGAAATAATTCACATTTTTCATCTGCTGACACCATAAATAGTTCTTCAGGGTTAAATCTAGTAAAAAGGTATCTGAATTTGAACCAATGTTTTCATGTCCTACAAGTTCATGTTCAATCAGCAGTCTACTGAATGAAATGATTTAGTTTCATGGTTCAGCCGGTAAACAACATCATTTATCACTTCGGCTGTCTGTTTTGGTACATGAATAAACTGCAATAATTTTATCACAGAATACAATAGGATTTCAAGCTACTAACCTGTTAAATGATTCAATCTACTGCTCAATTAAAGATGGTGATGAAGGCTGATCAAATACTGCACTTGCAAGCTGTGCGTATTTACTGTCTAACACATCATATGGATGTTAGCCTTGTGTAAGTATTGAGTAATAGTAAGATATTTTTGCTTCAAGTTTTGGAATTGCATGTTAAAATTGAGAATCATTGTGTTAAAAGGGAAAGATAAACAACTTTTAGGATCGGTCAGTCCCAGCACATTGTATATGTTTCAAATACAAGACCCAAGAGCTTTTTCAGTCAGTTACTCAAGATCCAGGAGTTCAAGAACTGTTGATCATTATTAATGCTGATCCTTTTGCTTTCAATATTTGAAAATAATTCTAATGGTATGATACTCAACCTCTATTCAGTACTTCCTTTAGTTTTCCTCTAAGAAACTAAGAGCCTAACATGAACACTCCTACCTCCTGCGTTCCACCTGCACTGTAGTACTGACACTAACTTCAAACCAAAGGGTATTGCTTTAGTTATATGAGCACTCTTACACAATTAACACTAGTAGAATACAACACATTCATGAACAGTTTTACAGGGGCATATCAAGACATTTAAATGACATGAAACACATGGGCACAGTGAATGAAGAAAGCATGATAAGCTCACAAAGATTGCACAACTCCAAATTTAGAGGTGGAAAAAATCTAGCAGGGAAGATAAGAAAATACTCGACCCAGTTAAGTTGCTCACAGTTTACTATACTAGCATTTGGATTTAGCAAACAGATAATACATATTTAAACTAGCACCTACTAAAAATATATTATATTAATGTTCATATTAGGTACACACAGGATGAGCAATGTCTATGGAAGGAAGTTGTCAACGCCAAACATGGAGTCCTGAATCATTTTTGCACTAAATTATCAAGAGCACCCAATGGAGTTGGAGTCGGGAAGAACATTTGTAAGCTACGGAAAGAATTCTCAGTGAACAAACACTTTGTAGTAGGGAATGGTCAACATATCAAGTTTTGGAAGGACAAGTGGTTTGCAGTCATGGTAGAAGGGAAATTCATATAGCAATTGGATGGCGCGATATCCAACCGATTAGGATCTCATTCTCACAAATTAATCTGTCACCATAAAGTTGAATCATGATTGTCCTTCATTATCTACACTATACTGATAGTGATACCACAAAAATTCTACGGCAAAACAAAATTCAACAGTTGCATTTGTTGTGAATGAACGATGTTCCCTCAATCATAACCTGAATCTCAAACTGCCAATCAAACTAATAGTTAAAGAAACACATCAAGCATATCAAAATTCCTAAATGGCAGTACAACAAATATTCCCAACTTGTCTCAAGGAAATATAAAACTTCAAACAGGGGTAAGGCTCTAATTTGGACAAGTCTAATCATTGAGCAGGTTATTAGAAAAATTACAAGGTTAATAAAAAAGGAAAGTCTAGTTCAAGTTTGGTAAACAGAAAAGGAACAAAGAAATAGTTTACCCTTTAAACATAAAACAAAACTAAAAATTACTAACTGAACCTATTCCAACTACTAAAAGTACTCAGTCTATATTATTTTCATAACCTAGTTACCGGAGAAAAGGAGAAACAATTTCTATTGGACCCTACTACTAATGATGATGCCTTATAAAGGCGATGGAGGAGTACATCCATATGTCCAAGAACGAAGTGGGTAGGTTGTCCTGGATTTAGGACAGTACAATAGTCACTTATGCGACTATTCAATTTTCAGCTATCTGCGGGTGTGCTCAAGTAGATTAACAATAGTGGGTATTTATTTTTGCATTGTAATTTAAGCTCTTATCTGAAGAAGTTGTCTAATTAAGTCAATTAGCAGAGCTGAACAGAGTCAGAAGCGTAGGCAATTGTGCACACAATCACAATTAATCATCATGTTATAGACTATATCGAGAATAGAAGTGGTACTTTAAACCTCTTTCAAGAGGGAAGATGAGTCTCTTATGACTTTAGAAGGACGATGCATGTATCACTTTATCATTAATAATAGAATGTTCAAAAAGACGAAGCCTGTAAGTCTTTAGTCATCTTAGTTTCATTTCATAACTTCTATTTTCAGGATATTGATACTCTTACCTTAATAAAGCTAAGTTCAACAGCTACATTGATTGACAAATTTATCAGAAACGCTTTTGTTTCACTTTTTGTTTTTCTAACACCAGATCCCAAATAGAGACAACGAAAAGCAGAGCTTCCTCATTCAAAGTGTGCACAGCAAAGTAAACACAAATGACACAAATTATATCATGAAATTATTAACGCGAAGAGCACAAATAACTTAACAATTGACACAAAGAACACTTCACTCATACTAATGATAGATACAAAATAATACTAGCTTTTATCAATCATGTACAAAATAATAGTTTATGCAAATTGATTGTGTTAAGTAAAATAACATAACTTACCTTTTTAGGTCGACGGTGCTTGTAACTAAAATTCAGAGTTTCTGAAAATAAGGACAACAAATAACTTTGTTTTGTCAATAATGTACATGTAATCACGGATAAAAGAATTGCAGTACCACGTCGGTATAGGAAGTTACAAAACTAGGTGTAATAATCTCTTAACCAACAAACATTAATTAATACAACTTAGTAGTTCATAAACATTGTATGCAGCAACATTACCACAAAGCACATGCAGTCACCTTTCATTTCGTATTAATACATTTAACACTCTACAAAATACAGCTACGTAGGAATATGACTTCATAGCTACATAGCAACGTCAACTATCATTGAACTGTCAGGAATTAGAACCGGCAGTTAATCCATGAAAATTCACCTCCTTGAACTAGCTAACAAAATGCTATTTCAGTACCAAACCAGAAGCACCCAATATGGATCTAATCAAAAGCGCAATCCAACAACATACTGTTTTAATGAACAAAAACTTTCCAACTAATTCATTATCAAGATACTCTCTTAAAGGGCAACTCTAAAACAAATTCAGAGAATCAACAAGATAGTTTTACTTAATTTTAAATGAATGAATTCGTAAAGAAATCAATTATCTAACCAAACAATTTATACCCCAAAGTCGACTTATCCTTAAACGACTCATTTTAAAGTTCGATTCACAATTAATTAGATAAAATAAAAAGGGAGTGACACAAATAGACCTGTTAAGCCAAAACTTTCCTTAATAGCAATTGAAAAATCAGCAATTACACAGATTTTGACTCCAAAATTCAAGTAAGGAAAAAACGACTAATTGAACTCGGAACCGTGAACGTCGTCTCGAACAGTCACATCTGAACCCGCAAAACACCAACAAAACTCAAGCAAGATCCGCGAATAAAGATCAACAGGGCAAAAACTAATATATATATATATATATATATATATATATATATATATATATATATATATATATATATATTAGTTTTATATTTATGTATATGAAAGAAACTTAACCCCAAAATTAGAGGAGTAATAGCCGAAAATCAGAGAAGAAAACTTAAATCTTTGTATATCTCTTTTTGTATTTTTTTTTTTCTGAAATTCGAAACGCGAACAGAAAATCGAAGAAGAAAACTCAAGAGCAGAGAAGATTTTTGCCCTTAAAACCCTAGTTTTTCACTCACTTTTTCTGTTTGAAATTAAAAATTAAATTTGAACAGCCATGGTTTGGAACTGAGGTTTCATCTAAACTAAAATTAACATAAAAATGGTACAATTTCGAACCTTACCTTGATGAGAAGAAACTCGAAGTTGAGCAGCAGTTTTAATGGAGGTGACCAAAATTAGTGTTCACGACAGGAGAAATAGCAGGTTTACCAAAATAAGTTTAGGGTTTTTTCCTTCTTTTTTGGGGGTGTGTTGCCGATCCAGGTGTGGATTTGGGAAAAAAGAGGGAAATATTAGCGCCAATTTATATTAATAAATTATTTAACGACTGGCTATGTTATATTTTAAGGGTTGAATATTATCCTCTCGTTAATATTGAGCTAATAATTAGTTTCAATGACCGGAAGAAAATTTGGTTGCTATAAGTACACTTAACGACTGGATTTATATCCCTTCGTTAAGAAGTGGTCGTTAAAAATTAAATTTCTTGTAGTGAATATTGTGGGATCGTTGCTATATTTTGTTTTGTTTTCCCTTGTTAAGTTGTTCTCCTTGTGTCTAGAATTCTTCACTGTGGTTATTCCTTGTGAATGAGTCCTACCGTTCTTGTGATTTAAGTTCTTGAGTTGATTTGCTTGACGTACCTTGGATCTTTGTCATTGTTGCTTTTGCACTTGTTTTGGTGAGGTACGAGGTTTCTGTCGTGTTATAGTTGTTATCTCTATTGTTTGCACTGCATATTTAAATTGGGACTACAGACGTATTACGGGAGATCCCCCAGCACTGCATATTTAAATTGGGACTACGGACGTATTTCGGGAGATCCCCCTATATTGCATATTTACTTTGGGACTACGGACGTATTCCGGGAGATCCCTCAGCACTACATGTTTAAATTGGGACTACGGGCGTATTCCGGGAGATCCCCCTGTCTTGTATATTTACTTTGGAACTACGGACGTATTCCGTGAGATCCCCCAGCACTGCATATTTAAATTGGGACTACGGACGTATTCCGGGAGATCCCCTTGTCTTGCATATTTAATTCGGGACTACGGGACGGTATCCCGATAGATTTTTCTGGGGTTATAACTATGTTCAGAGCTGCTAATCTTCCATGTTTAAGTGTCAAAGGGTGACATATCCTCGAAAGATATTACTAGAAAAGTTTATATTTGAAAGGTTTTTATCTTGAAATAACTATATTTGAAAGATATTTATTTGAAGGAAGAATATTTCAAAAAAATAATAATAAATTTCTTATTGGAAAGGATTATATTCTAAAGACCTCAATTTTAAAACTTACGGGTGAAAGTTTACACTTGAAGGATTTGACTAATTTATTGGGGTTTGTTGGTTGAGTCCTGATGTGAAAATTTTTGCAGTTCCTGAGTTACTACTTGCCTTTACTGTAATGTGATTTTCGGATTTGGGTTGTACTTTCATTCATTCTTCTGTGTCTTATCCTGGTGTTCCGCTGTTACTTGTTGTCTTTCCTTCCTTATTGCAGTTGTTATGTCGTTAGCCATATCGTGGGGTCCTCAGATAGATGTCATGTTCTGTCATCCCTATACTTATACTTGTTTAGTTTATTAGACCAGTGGGTGTCTTGACTAGTCCTCGTCACTACTTCACCGAGGTTAGTCTTGATACTTACTGGGCACCGCTGTGGTGTGCTCATGCTACTCTTCTGCACATTTTTGTGCAGATCCAGGTATCGATTATTAGTAGCTGTGTGGATCCTTGCTGAGGAGACTCAAGGTAAACCTGTCGTTGCGTTCGCAGGCTTCAGAGTCACCTTCTTATTTTGTATTTACACTATTTTTACTTACTTCCGAACAGTTGTATTTAGAAGTGATAGCAAACTCTGTAGATCTTATGACTAGTACTACCGATTTTGGAAAACTGTAAATTTTATAAAGATTTCTATATCGACATTGTTAGATTTCCTTTGTTATTGTTATTACTCAGTAAATGTTAGTCTAACCTAGTCCCTAACACTATGTGCTATCATGATACCCAACGGAGGGGGAAATTGGGTCGTGATACATCGGCGAGGCTACCATCACGCTTGAGGATGTGGAGGTTCTCTTCGGGTTGCTAGTTGATGGATTACCTTGTAGCTTACCCGCATTCTCTTAGAGACTATAGGGGAGTGCATTACCTGCATATGTTGCAGTGACTCACCGATTTCCAGACAGCAGAGGAGGTTGCATTGAGTGGGGCGATTCGATTGCAGCGGACGCCTGTCGACAACATCTGGAGGCGATGGATGCAGAGATTACAGATGCTTCACTGATGGAGGATATCGACCGGCAACGAGATTGTTGTTGTTGCTGATGTTTGGTGGTGTACTGTTCTCGAACACTTCGGGAAACCTAGTCAGCTTAAGATTTCTATATCATCTGGAGCAGCTAGATGATTTACCTAGTTACAGCTGGGGTGCAGTTGTTCTAGGTTACCTGTATAGGAAGATGTGTCGGGCGTGCATGGGCACCTAGAGAGACCTTGCCAAATATCTATTATTGTTGCAGGTGAAAACATAGTCAATTCTTTTCATGATAATAACATACATAGTAAAACAATACCTTAAACGTTACGTCCACAATCTATATTAGGTTTGGGCCTGAGAGTGGTTCCTGCTGTTCCAACCACCTCTACCACCGATGGCTCTGGATGCACCACCTCCACTGTTTCTCCCTTTCGCTTAGAGGTGGGTTGATAGGCGAGGCTACGGACGCGTGTTCGAGGCTAGACATCATCTCCCCTATTATAGGGATTTGTTGTATTTGCTTGAAGGCATGCAGGTACATGTATACTTATGTTTAGGGGTGTCAATGGTTTGGTTCGGCCGGTTATTTTATAAAATTTGTACCAAACTAATTTTTCGGTTATTGTATTATGTATAACAAAAATTAGACTTTTCGAAGTTGTCCCAATCATGTCGGTTTCTCTTCGGTATCTGTACGATTCAGTTAATTTTCGGTATTTTTTTAAATATCATGTAAAATATGCAATAACATACGTTCTTTTATAGGACTTAGCAAAACTCTCTAGATATTTTTACTGTTTAAAGGGTGATGAATTAAAACAAATGAAAGGTGGCTAGAGTATAGATCCATCAAGTATTCTACAACAACGTAAAAGAAACCAAGCAAAACCAAAGAAAATATAAATCACACGAGTGGAAAGATATTAACCAAACTGGGACTCAAGAATAAAGTCTATAGAAGATTAAATATTCAAAAAGATAATTTTAAATTATATAAAAGAAAACATATTCAATACATTGTAGTTTGTTACTCATTATCGCTAGAATACTTTGTGTCTTGCTAATAAAGATACTTGAAATAACTTAGTTTAAGTAGATGTAGCATAATAGGTTTTAGGAACTAGTATTTTGAGTTTAATTACTTGTTGGCTTGTAATAGTTTTCATATTTCCAATGCCCAAAGAAAACTTTAATGCATTATTATTTTTAAACTTACTAGATAAATAAATTTTTCACATGTAAAATTTATTCGGTACGATTCGGTATTTTTTTAGCTTATTTTTATAAAATAAAAAATCTACCCTAATTATCGGTGCAGTTATAGATTTATATAAATACCTACGGTTTCTTAACAAGAAACCTAAAAATTGGTTCGGTGCGGTATAGTTCGGTCGGTTTAGTCGGTTTAGTCGGTTTTCGAATATCTATTGACACCCCTACTTATGTTTACTTGCCTTGGCTTTATATCTGTTGTGTTTACTGAAGATTCATGTGTTTAATTAATAGTTCGTATGGAGTCTATACAGCGACGCGCTCATAAGCTAGTTTGCCTTATTATTGCTCTCGCGGCCGAGCTATGTGGAGCTCTTCCGTCCCACTGATATGTCTCTATATTTTCGAGCATCATGCCACCGAGCGAGTCTTTCGCCAGTTTGGTCGACCGCAGCTTGTACCTATTCCGCCCACTTGGATTAGGACACATTACCAGTGAGATGATCGTTCTAGGGTTGACCAGACATACTTGGCCTGGCTAGAGGCCCAGATTGAGGTTTGGGACCAGAGGTATGACCTGATTCCTCCACCCGCTGCACGTGAGCGTATGGATGGCGAGCATAAGTATATGGGTTGGTATCGCAGCGTTACCCGACTTCTCGTCGGGAATCCCGTTCATTGTGCTGGAGGTCGGTACATTCCATATGCCGGGAGGCATGAGGCACTGGTATGTTATTTGTTATACTTACTTATAACGATACATTATCCTTATGTAATTAATAGTTTACATGTTATGCACGCTATTGGCTTACATCAGTTCTACTGGCTGGAACTGCAGATGTTGCAGTATACCGGCGAGGGAGTGGAAGCTTTGCACGGGTATGACCGTCGGGTTACTGATCTTGCTATCGAGACATTGAGACGTGCCCACGATGATGAGCGCTTAGGATACGAAGCTGTTTATGTGCCACCGGAGGAGTACCATCATGGGCCACCAGTAGAGCCTAAATGTGGTAGACGTGGGCAGAGAGGAAGGAGTGTCCCACGAGGTCGTGGTGGTCGGCGAGGACGGGGTCCCCAGCAAGTGGGCGTTGAGGCACCCATGGATGATATTAGAGATGATCAGCCGGGTGACCACCTTGAGCCACACGATGCTCATCATGACATGCCGTCATTCAGCCTTCAGTTTTCGCCAAGGACTTCACAGGTGACCCCGTCGGCTCCATTATTTATCGCGGGCATGGCCATTACGCAACAAGAGTGGGATCAGTATTTTCCTGATCCCCCAGAGCCATCAACAGTTGCTGATTCTCGTCCGACACGAGAGGTGCATAGTAGGCGACGACTGAGTTATGGATCATCACCGAGGGATGCTGAGGATATAGCACATACTCAATCTACTCTAGTGCACCTCGATGTTCCGACAAAGCCTTGCGACGCTACTCATGCACATGTTTGTTTGTATTACAATTATTTCTATTTGTTTTTATCTCATTGATAAGTCAGTAATATCTAAAGCATTTTTATTTTATTAAAGACATCGGCATCGCCCATCATAGAGGCTGCATTATGAGATACCGAGATGACGGAGACAGAATTTCCTAACACATACGTTAGTAATTATTATTTCATATAGTAAAATATCTTATTATTATGTATGTTACTGCCTACCCGACGGCTGCCTCTACCGAGTCTGCCATCCTTACCGACGATCATGTTGTAACGCATCCTCCGATAAAGAGGCGACGTGAAGAGTATGATCCTGATAGCGTAGTCGGGTGGGATGGGATGCGCCTTAGGCCAGCCAATGCTTTAAAGCATACACATTGTGGGACACATTGACATTTATTATTATTTGTATATATGATATTAAATATATAATAACCACATTATTTATGTTTTACATAATTTGCGCATGTGTTTTTATTTCTCGAGATATTTATTAGTTTAACACTTCAACAAAAAAAAGAAAGACAACTTAACATAAAATTTAAATTTGTTACCAATTAAAGATAATACATGACACGTACAACATAAAAATAAAATACTACACTCAACGCATCAATGTGTTTGTTTAGTCACTATCGCCCATTATTCTGTACTTCAACCACTTAAATTTCTCCTCCAACCTATTTTTTTCTTCTTCTGCCTATTTTAGTTTCTCCTGCAATGCCACGAGTTGTTCTTGTAATTTCACGATATGGAGTTCGTATTCACCGGTCAGATTCCAATTTTTTAGCAAACATGATTTGTAGTATTCCTAATTAATGGGTTCATCATACCATTCATAAAAACCACATTTCTTTTCGTCCTTGTCACGACCCAAACTAACCTCTGTCGTGATGGCGCCTATCGTGGAACTAGGCAAGCCGACTCATTTCCAAAACAAACCAATATCTTCATTTCAAAGATAATTTCAAGGTTATTTAACATAAAACCTCTATTTAAAGAGTTCAAATCAAATAAAAACATAAGTGCGAAAAAGAAAAGCCCGACATCGGGGTGTCACTAGTCTTGAGCATCTGCTACAATTTGTCTATCAATATAAAGGCTAACTCAGCCAGGAAAATAGCTAAATACAACTAGAGGAAGATAAGAGGGAGAAGAGCAGGGGCTGCGATCGCCAAACAGCTACCTTGCTATCTCCAAGAAAATCTGCAATCAGAACACTCAATAATCGATACCGTGGCCGGCTATACCTGAATCTGCACACAATGTGCAGGGAGTAACGTGAGTACGCCAACTCAGTAATTAACAACAATAAATAAAGACTGAGCAGTAGTGACGAGCAATAAAGCATAAAACGTTCATATCAGGAAATTTCAGTAAAATACCACATACTTTTAAAATCAGGATTTGAATCAAACATCTCGTTTAAACACAGTTCCAGTAAAAACCATTTAAAGATATTTTTCCAACAGTTTTTCAAACGAAAGCTCAATGCAAAAGTGAGCAAAAATGATGAAATCATAAAGAGCCCCTCGGGCAAAACATCACTCATATACAGCCTCTCGGGCAAACCTCACAGTCACTCGTACCACTCGGACATACCTCATAATCACTCTTGCCACTCGAGCATACCTCACAATCACTCTTGCCTCCCAGTCACTCAGCACTCAGCACTCGCACTCGGTAGGTACCTGCGCTCACTGGGGATGTGTACAGATTCCGGAGGGGCTCTTTCAGCCCAAGCGCTATAATCTGCACGGATAGCTCACGTGCGATAATGATAAAGTATGTTGCAGGCGGGCAGCCCCGATCCACACTCATCCTCACAAATCATGCCCTCGGCCTCACTCAATCATAAAGTATGTTGCAGTCGGACAGCCCGGATCCACACTCATCCTCACCAATCAGGCCCTCGGCCTCACTCAGTCATAAGTAACCCAAGCCTCTCGGGCATTTCAGTAAAACAAGGCCCAAAACATTTATATACATCAAAATAGAGTCATAAAACTGAGTTATGCGGTAAACAAATATAAACATGACTGAGTATAGATTTTTCAATCGAAAACAATGAGAGGATGGTAAGAAACAACCCATAAGGGTCCAAACAACATTGGCGTAAGGCCCAAACATGGCATTCAACCAATTTACAGAAATTCTTTCTAAAACATATAAGTATCAGTGGTTTCAACAAAGTATGCAACTTTACAGTTGCTACGGGACAGACCAAGTCACAAATTCCCAACAGTGCACGCCCACACGCCCGTCACCTAGCATGTGCGTCACTTCAAAATAGTAGAATGATACAAAATTCGGGGTTTCATACTCTCAGGACTAGATTTACAATCGTTACTTACCTCAAACCGGTCAAATCTCTAACCCGCAATGATCTTGCCTCTGGACTTGGCCTCCAAATGCTCTAAATCTATTCACAATCAGTATAATACCATCAATATACGTTAATGGAATGAATTACACAAGAAAAGCTTCAAAATTAGACCAAATCCGAAATTGGCTCAAAATTCGCCTGTGGAGCCCACGTCTCGGAACCCGACAAAAGTTACAAAATCCGAAAGCCCATTCAACCACGAGTCTACCCATACCAATTTTACCAAAATCCGACCTCAACTCGACCCTCAAATCTACAAATCTTATTTCCATATTTCTAAGTTCCAATCTCCGACTTACACCTCAAAATCATGTAATCTAGTCGGATTATTCGATGATAATTCAATATTATGGAGTAGAAATGATCACAAGGGACTTACCTCAAGTTTTCTTTGAAAATATATCAAAAATCGCCTCTCCTCAAGCTCCAATTTGTCAAAAATGGCAAATGGGACGAAGTCCCTATTTTTATAATTCTGCCCAGACAACCTTGGTTCTGCCTCGATCTTGGCCTTCGATCCTGGCCCTCGATCCTGGTTCTCGATCCTAGGCCTGCGATCCTGATCCTCGATCTTGCTTCTCGATCCCGGCCATCGATTATGACTTCGACCCGGCCTTCGACCGTGACCCTCGACCTTGGGCTCGATCATGATTTCGATCGTGGCCCTCGACTCTGGGCTCGATCATGGTTTCGATCGTGGCCCTCGACTCTGGGCTCATTTCTGGGTTCAATTTCTGGGCTCGAATCTGGCAGAAGCAATTTCCAACAAAAGGAAATTGCAGCAGCTATTCTAATTCAATTTTTCATCCGTTAACCATCTGAAACTCACCCGAGGCCCTCGGGACCTCAACCAAATATACCAACAAATCCTAAAACATCATACGAACTTAGTCAAATCCTCAAATCACCTCAAACAACGCTAAAACCATGAATTACACCCAAATTCAAGCCTAATAAACTTTGAAATTTCTAATTTCTACAAACAACTCCGGAACCTATCAAATCACGTCCGATTGACCTCAAATTTTGCACACAGGTCCTAAATGACATAACAGAGGTATTCCAATTTTCAGAATCGGATTCTGACCATGATATCAAAAATTCAACCCCCCTGTCAAACTTCTCAAAAATAAAACTTTCGGCATTTCAAGCCTAGTTCCTCTACGGACTTTCAAATAATATTCCGGACACGCTCCTGAGCCCAAAATCACCATACGGAGCTATTGGAATCATCAAAATTCAAATCCTAGGTCATTTACACAAAGGTCCATATCCGGTTCACTTTTCTAACTTAAAATTTTCAATTATGAGACTAAGTGTCTCATTTCACTCCGAGTTCCTTCCGGACTCGAACCAACTAACCCGATATAACTAATATAGCTGAATAATACAAAAAGAAGTAGGAATGGGGAAAATGGATTATAACTCTCGAAATGACCGGCCGGGTCGTAACAGTCCTACCAATAAGAGAATAACACAAGACTATTGATTAACATGTTATATAAAAAGTATTAACAAATATTTCTTCCAAGAATAATAACTTACAACTTGTTTACACATCCAACGTCTGCGCCCCAAATTGCAATTTGACCAATATGGCTTCAAAATCGCACGTTTGCCACAATAACACCTTGGTACGTAATTGCGTCCAAACATGTCGTAATGCTCGAAAATGGAAAATTAATAGAAAGTTTTTCTATTCGTTTGACGCAAATAATAACTAAAATGCATGAGGTTTTTATAAGCAGCTAAAAGTGATTTTAAATGCATATTGGTGAGGCGTTATATTTTGTGTGATAATGATTCTTTAGGGTACAAGTGCGTACAACTTTTTCAGGTCATAAGCTTTTTCAGTCCGACAACTTTTTCAAGTCAACATTACAATACATAGCGCATATTTGTGAGGTACTATGTTTCGTGTGATAATGATTCTTTCGGGTACAAGTTGATCCAGCATTTCAGGTCATTAGTTTTTTCAGGTCGACATGACAATACACATAGTGCATATTGGTGAGGCGCTATGTTTTGCGTGATAATGTTTCATTCGGGTACAAGTGGGCATTTCAGGTCATCAACTTTTTAAACCGACAACTTTTTCAGGTCGACATGACAATACACATAGCGCATATTGGTGAAGCGCTATGTTTCGCGTGATATTGATTCATTCGGGTACAAGTGGGTCCAGTATTTTAGGTCAACAGCTTTTTCAGGTCGACATAACAATACACATAGCGCATATTGGCGAGACGCTATGTTTTGTATGATAATGATTCATTCGGGTATAAGTGGGTCCAGCATTTCATGTCAACAACTTTTTCAGGCAGACATCATTTTTAGGTCGAAAGATCCAAATGGAACACGTCATAACACAATCGATCCCTACCCTGAACAAAATATGCTCAGTTGATATACTTATTTGGTTGATGACAAGTGGTATGGTGTTCTGCGTCCCTTGAAAAATAAGCCTATCAATATACACACTGATCTCAAAGTTGCAGGGCACACTATTGAGGGCGAAGCGCATTCTACAAAGCCTAAAAGTATGTGAATTTGGGGAGAAGAACTACAATGGGTTCCCCTTTACTCAAAACAATGTGATTGTGAAGTACTATGTCACTGACATGGGCTTGTTGTACCACAAACACTGTCTGCAACCTTTCAAACAAGCACAAACAAAGATGAACCAGAAGTGATTCAGCATTTGATGAAGGAAATTCTAGAGATGGAAAAGGCACTTATTGTTCATCATGAAATGGATGAACTTAACTACCTGGAAGGAACGGAGGATCAGTACTAAGATTTATTAGAAAATGAAATATTGCATAGAGATAATGATTATCCTGTTTTCCCAACAGTTGTCGAGTGGGAGGGACTACCTAAGATTCTACCACAGACGTTGGACGTAGGAGTCCCATATTGTTGTAGAAATCAAGCAAGTGATCATATTGATGATAGCGATGAAATACGAGAAATGTGTGTCAACTGGGGCCTAGATTACGATGCCCTTTGTCCTGAAGGGTGCGTACAAGATGTTGATGAAGAAGATGAAGTCGGTGATAATGAAATAGTGCCAGACATCGACGATAATGGCGAATGATAATTATTTTTAATTCCTTGGGGTGTATGTTAAATTGTTGTATTGAATATTTAATTCTAAATATCAATTAGATTTAACCCCATTGGAAACATAATTTTATTTCTTAAATTTTGCAACCTGAACATTTACATAAATTTAGTACAACAACATTACTCCAATAAAACACTACGTTTATCCTCAATAATTGGGCACATTGGATGAATTGCCGCCTCGAGCTGAATTACCACCGCTTCCCAAACTAGTTGAAGGACATTTACGGTGGCCGTGTCCTATCTGGGAACATATGCCACATTTACACCTATAAACGGTATCACCAACATCCATTTGGTTTCGTATACACGTTCTTTTTTGCACTTACCGTTGACGTACATAATCCTTGTTACACACCATTCTAAATGGATCTGGCGGCCTATAATGCTCAGCACCCACTGGTTACAACTGTCCACTATAGGTGTTTAAGTATGCAGCAACATTGTATTCTTTATCAACATACCTCGTTGCCACGAAACCTGTATATTGAAAGCACTTTATGGCAAGTGATAGATTGACCATTTTCCACAAGAGCATAATCTTTTGGCTTCATTGACGGTGTGTATATTATTCCCACGGTTGTGATGTAGACAGTGCAAACTTCAAATATATTTTTCTCACTGCAATACTGCAAAAATGAATACCACTGTGCTCGCTTCCTATATTTCTCAAATCGTTTCATTAGTTGTGGCATAAATTAAACACCCTTTTCCATTAATGACGATGAACCTCTACATCTTTCAACAAATTTCTCAGCTATTTGCTTGAATGACATCCGCACCATGGCATTGACTGGAAATCCACGTGCAGACTTCAATAACCCATTGAAAGACTCTGACACAGTTGTAGTCAGAATTCCCCAAATTCTACCACCATCCGCATGCAAAGTCCACTTGTCAAGCTCATGGCGCATCAACCAACGATAGGCTTATGGATCTTACTACCTTATCAATCCCATTCGCCTCCTGAATTTACACTCTTGGTGATATGTTGCAGCCATTCACATTAAATCATGAAAGTCCTTGTTCGGATAAGCCCTCTAGAAGTTGGCCTTCAAGTGCCTAACACAAGAACGGTGGTAGGCATATGGTTCCTGCCATGTGTCGTGGCCCCGTTGTTTCTCGCGATAAGCGGGCTTTGACACATGACAACTCCTTTTGGATTGGGAGATAGAGTTCTAAAGGAGAAGAGTCGCCACCTAACGATTTTTAAGGTGCGTTAGGGCACCTATTATGACGATAACTCTATTTGACTAGTCAACGCCACCAAAGATCGGGTAAGGGCTCAAGTTACCTCAAAGAGAAGGTGTTAGGCACTCCTCGAGGTCCACAACTGTGGGTCCCGGCCGAACTTAAGATTATGTGGATTACGATTAAATTAGGTGATCAAATAAACAAAGAGAATTTAGAAGTCAAAGAACTTTATTACAACATGATTAATATAGATCTTAGTGCGAATATAGGGATACCACTATTTAGATCTAATAACAACATATAAAGAGGAGGGGGGACTTAAGTTTTTAGCCTAAAGGATCACCCCGTGCAACATAAATAATACTTCGTAACTCCCTCAAGATGGGGTATTACTCATATTATTCAGCAGGCACATGCTATCATCTCATGCTACCCGATTACTATGGTAAAGTTGTTACCTAAAAGCGTTTTAATTTAATTATAGGTCGTACTCTATGCGTGCATTACCCGTCCCATACCTATGGTCTAGGACGTATTGGACCTTTACTTTGGATGGTTCTAGACCTCACTTAGGCTGCATAGAAATGTCAAAACTAGGTGACATACAAAAACACATTGGACTTCAAGTACGACAGTCAAGGCTCAAGTTTGCCTCCACACTTAAGCAACAAATGCACGCAAGACAAATTGTATGTTAAGCAATTCAGAATTAATAACTTAAATCCCTATAGACATGATTTCTATGTGACAAGGCGTTAAGGCATGCAAGCAGTTTCAGAAACCAAGCATTACCCATAGACAAGATTGTACAGTTGTCGCATATTGATTGTTGAAATCGCAAGTTTCTAATTATTAACCCTGTAGATTTTGCGTCTAAGTGATTTACACAGTAAAGACAATGGAATCTATCGGGAGAAACCCAGAATTACTCACGATTTTGATAGTGGTCTAAGTGAACAATAAACAATGTTTAGAGGGGAATCATTAACAGTTATTAAGGCGAATTGTGGTATCCTATAGGCAGGATCTTTAACAATTGACGCTTGGAACTTATTTTACTGTTATACTTAGTCCTATAGGCATGGTTTCTAGCGATCAATGCGATAAAGTAGCAAATGAAATAATCCAAATCCTATAGGCATGATTTCTAGTATATATGCTATAGCAGTGCAAATTGAAGTAAAGTTCAACGATATTTATTTCCTATGGGCATGTTTTTTAATAACATGTAGCAACAAGGATAATTGAAGCCTTTGAGCTCATGTTTTACTAGTAGACAAGTAATGTGATTGTGTGCTTCTCCTAATGGCATGATTTCTATAGTGTACATAGAGAGTGTACATATAGCAAACACATTACTAAGTCTTATAGGCATATTATCTATCCATCGCATGTAAATATCAAAATTTACCCCGTTCCCTTTTACTAACAACCCCAATTGTTTATACAAAGATTATTACAAACCCAATAATGAGTAAAAGTAACAGTGTTACATAATATTGATAAGAGACCCACATCAGGCCTAATAAATACCCGACATTGCCTGGGCCTTCAATAGCTCTTACACAGCATACCTAGGCCTTCAACAAAGAGCCACACTCAATACACGACTCAGGGATCCATAGAGGAGCCCATGACCAGTTTACTCAACCATGGCACCAAGTGTTGCACCATTTAAATCAGCCAATTCAAGTACACATCACATAACAGGGGGAAGTAGAGTGAATAGGAACAGTTTGAGATCGAGGGAGTGACTAAGGACCAAGCCCTAGTATGTCAGCGTTCACAAGGGTCTCAATTGGACCCCGAGCAGTGCTCACACTAGGGAGGCCAATAATAGAACCTAGGTAGCCTTGGCTTTTAGCCGGCTAAGAATGAAGAGTTCAGAATAGCATAAGTTGCCAGTGAGGAAAATGGACAGAAGTTAGGAGATACATTCATATCCTAAAGTAGACATAGCCAAATTGATCAAATAGAGTAATTAATCAAATAGGCCAGTAGGTTCAACAGGACAACAAAGCACCACATAGATAGCCTCATATTGAAAGAAATTGCGGAATAAACAGGCTTGCAAGATATACGTAGATTATCATTCATGACATTAAACCAATTGAGACCTAAGAGGTTTGGATTAAGCTAAGCATGCTTCTTAGGGTCATGCTAATAAGTATTTAGACATTGTGATAAACACTGGAAGAGGCAGGGTATCAAATGAACAAAAGACAGACTGAAAACATATTAGCATGGAAGCAAGATCATAGTCGATAGAAAATGGTTTTAATACAAATTGCAACACATTGTACGTGCAAGACAAACATTGCAGAGATTCAGGACAGTGTGTGATAGCAAACACATATAGGTATTCTGGGATTAATATAATAGACTAACCTACTAGAGAATATCTAAGTTATGTCATAAAGCAAAATAGTTCAAACAGGGTAGAGAGATCAAGTTGAGATGACTGTCAAGATCTTAGTCAATCACTAATAGGGTAGGGGGATCATGCTGAGTGACAAAAGAGCAAGTGAACATGTCATAATTACCACAGGAAGTTCAAACACAAGTATGAAGAATTCATTATAGAGATTAAGGACAAAGCAAGCAAGCATGTATTAGGGAACATCTAGACACCCATACACTTAAGAGGATCATATTATCCAAGTCAGACTTAGGCATACTCAGAACTAGTATCATTAGGACGAGGTTAGATGCTAAAAGACTTAGAACAAAGTAGAATTAACAAAATCATGCACAAAAGTAATCCAGAAAAATATATTAAGCCAAGAATTTCGGAGGCGAGAACACATGCAAATCAAAGGCACATAGGGATGAAATTGCAAGAGTCAAGTAGCCTACCAGTTAATGGACAACAATAAAAAACAAAAGATCCACAAGAACCTAGAAACCTCGATGCGTCAAAGTTCCCAAGAGCTTCGATGAATTCAGGGCAATTCTTGCACCAAGAACAGGTAACAAAATGCTAATGGCCTTGGATTTCATCCTGCCAGTATAGAATACCAAGCAAGATAGTAGCAAAAAAAACAAATTTTAGTAATAATCGATTCTTTTCTCGTTCCCCCTCAGAAGGGAAAATGAGGAGGTTTATATAGCAGTCAAAAATCGAGCAAACACATAAGGCAACAGAGTAAATTAAGCAACAAATAAGGAAAGACAACATAAAAATCAATTTGAAATTGATTTAAGAGAGAAATCCAGTAAACCCTAGTTTTTAGGGAAAGTGTAAATCAACGGAAATCCAAATGAAAACGGACTCACACAGTGTAGAATCAAACGCGTGTAGATGAAATACGGTCCAAATTCAAGAAATAGGACTCATTGGGACAGAATCGGAGAGGTAGTACTTGCCAAATGCCATGTTTAGGAAAGTACTAGGTGATACCATGGAGAATCAACCAGTAGCGACAACATCGTTGCACTAGATTCATCCCACATTGCTGTTTGAATTTCGTCAAGATCCCTTGTGAGGGAATCGACATCCGGCATACTTGGCAACTAATCAAGGTAGGGAACATCCCTTGAATGAAACGACACATGGGACTCGTACACTCTTGGTCTAATGGGAGGTGGAGCATGCTCCCTCGTGAAATCAGGTTCATCATTCTCGTCCTCATAATCGTCACCCTCATCAAGGAAGGGTTTATCATATCCAGACTCGTCATCATTGTTGTCATAATCACTATCATCTTCCTGACTCTGCACATCTGCCAGATCTCGATTAAGTATATCGTCTTCAGGCAATTGAGTAAGGATAGGACCTTCAAGTTGCTCGTTTTCACTGCACATCCAATAAAATAATGAGTTTCTCAAATTCATCCAAACTTTACATATAAACTTTATCACTTCACTTACAAATCATAATGTGTTGATATCCCATGATGCACATTATCCGGTTGGGATGACTCCTGGATGGACCACCATGATCCAATATACTAAAACTAGGCATATTCCAACTATCTGTTGGTTCATAACTTGTAAAATTCATATCTGGATGGTACTCCCTGTGGAATATATGAGTGTTAATACAAATTCAATACATAAAAATAAACATCATAACACAAAGGAAAATTGAAGTTTACATCTCGACTTTTGGATTATGTAAACTTGGGGAGAAATTATGTCCTCACTCCTGATTCGCCCGTGGAGATAAGTTTAGATCGGGTCAAACGCTTTCACCCGAAACCTAATCGGCTAAAATTTCTCCAAAATAACCACCCGATGATTGAGGGATATCCCTACTTTGCGGAACCTTAATATTGAGAACGTCTTCAGCCTTGACGTATATTTCCAATATTTTTATCACAAGAAGTTCCCGATGTTCATCCGGAGTCCTCAAAAAATCTATCAGAGTTTCATCGTCTTTGATGTTAAACTCAGCATAACAATAAACCCCTTGCGGAGTAACAGAATACATATATCTTCCGGTTACTGTAATATTCACCGAACGTTTTCTCACACTCATTGTTTTACATAACAACGATACCAATCTATCGTACCCCATTGTAAGTGCCAACTTAACATGACACTGTGGAGAATAACTATAGCGTACTGAGTTATTCTATGCCACAACCTCCCCCCCCCCCCCCCCAATTTTTCACTTTTCGAACATTATGACAAAATACAAAATAACTTAACGAACAAATATTTCGAAAGACATGAAGGATCTTGTATGGATTTTTACCAAATTCTGAAACTCCTTAAATAAGAAAAAATCCAGTACGGGGGTACAATTATTTGATGTATAGTGCATGCATAATAGGCACTATACCCATATGAATTATTGGTGGGTCGGTTATGGCATGACCCAAGATCCACTACAGGTTGTGATGGCGCCTAACGCCGCTGTCAGGCAAGCCAACATTAATTTATCAACTTATTTACTCATTTTATTACTTTCGAGGACATAATCTCCATTACTTAAATAGTATAAAATGTAATTTACATGGTAAGAAGATAATAACTACGTAAACTACAATAACGAACAATCAGTAGGAACCCCCAAAATCTGGTGTCACAAGTGCATGAGCATTTTCTAAGGAGTACAATAACAATCCAACACCTGTCCCGAATGTAGTAAGACAGAATAAAATAAACAGTACAATGGAGACTCGGTGGATGACGAGCGCAAAACACACACTTAAATATGGTCGCTAGTCGAATATAGTATAATATAATATCGTATCCACAGGGATTGGAGTTAAATAGTATTATCGTAGTTTGTAGCTTATATTGCTATCCAACATAATCAACAGTTTAGAATTATGTGATTAAATCTAAAATTAACAAAGAATCTAAAGCTAATTGACGAATGACACTCGAAAAAAGTAAGCAGGGAAGATATCAATGGGAGAAAATGGCGATTGATTGGATAAGTGCAAGATAAATGTCCGGGATTTAACTCTAGTTAATTCACTTCTAATGTTCAACTGAGTCTCTCGAATTCACTCAATTATTAGTTCAAACATTTAGTAGAAACTCCTCTCTCAATTAAGTCTCAACATCACAATATGGACCAATTTAAGCTCAATAAAGATATGCAAGAATTCGTAGTGGATTGTCCTTTAGGAGAACCTCTCTTGATTATCCTCCTAACTAGGGTTAAACAATAATTCAACTAGCCTCTTTCGATTACTAAGAAGAATTAATGAACTCAACCAACAAGATAATGCAACGATATCACAAGTTATGCCTCTCTCAATTACATCAACATGTAAATATAGATGCAATAATTAAATCATCCAAAACGATTCAATATATAAAAACTAGAGTTATAATCCACAAACAAATATCAATATACCAAATCCATCAAACCCTAAAGAGTACTACTCCATAGATATGGAGTAATTCATCACAAATAAGTTTGAGTTAAAGGAAAGCATAAATGATCCAAACGTTTGTCTTGAGTGAGGATTGAATGATGAAATCCTTGTGCTCTTGCTTCTCCCACTTCTCCTTAGCCTTCTTAGGTATTAGATGTGTCAAAAGTACAGAAAATACCTTTTTTCCATGTATATATACCAAGTAGGGTCGACCCCAAAAAAATACACCTTCTCCTTCGTGAAATAGGACTCTTTCCGGAGTTAGACGTGCGCAGACGTGCACCTGGGAGTGTGCTCGCGCATATGGCCATGCACTTTGGCCAGAACACTGCCTAACTTGCGCGTCTAGTGCACGCTCGTGCACCTGGGTGGCCTACGAACTTTGCCAATTTCTGACATAAATTTACACTATTGCGTTGCACCGTGCACCGCACTAGTGTAGTTTTTCAGCAGTTGATACATATAATCAAAGTCGGGCTCCATTTTTCTTGCCTGAACTAGTGCACACATCCATGCAGATAGCTTTTTCACAGCCTTCTTGGGGTACACCTCACACATGTTGTTTTCTATCATCAAGACCTTCTCTTTCGAACTCTTCACTTTTCACTCTATGCTTGTAGCTAGCTTCTCCTTTTTCATCCACATATCTACATTCATCTCTAAAGTCACCGTCTCCTCACCCACTCTAAGCATGAGTTTTCTATCATGTATGTCTAAATATTGCTCTGCTCGTCGCTAAGAATGGTCTTCCTAAGATGAGGGGTATCTCCTTGTTCTCCTCCATCTTCACCACTATAAAGTCTATTGGAAATACGAACTTATCCACCCGAACTAAGACATCTTCCACTATCCCCTCGGGTATTATAGTTGTTTGGTCTACCAGCTGCAAAGATATTGGCGCATGCCTTATCTCTCCAAGCTCATTCTCCAAATTCCTGTAAATAGACAAAGGCATTAAATTAATTGAGGCACCAGAATCACATAAAGACTTATCAAAATTAAGAGTGCCTAACGAGCAAGGTATAGTAAAATTCCCTGGATCTCCACACTTTTGTGGGAGTTTGTTTTGCAAGATTGCGCTGCAATGCTCTGTGAGCTTGACCACTGAGGTCTCTTATATCTTCCTCTTATGTGTAAGGATCTCCTTCAAGAATTTGGTATAAGCTAGCATTTGTGAGAGAATTTCTGTGAATGGAAAATTTACATTAACCTGTCTCGGCATATCTAGAAATCTCTCAAACTGCATGTCCAGCTTTTCTCTATACAGATATTCGGGAAAAGGTAAAGCAGGCATGTGCTCGCTCTCATTCCGATCCTCCTTTCTCGAAGTGTCCTCTTTATTCTTTTTGTTAGCTCCCTTTTTGCCTTTCTTCCTCTTATCAACTTCAATTTTCAGCTTCTCCTCACTTTCGTTTTTAGGTACCACCTATTTTTGGATTGGAGTGTGATCTTTCAACACTTGCTCACTTCTCAATGTCACAACATTCACTGTTTCTTTGGGGTTCAGTTCAGTATCAGCTAGAAGATTACCTGGGATTCTCTCAGACAATACAGTTGCAATTTGCCCCACTTGCTTCTCCAAGTTCCGCAAACTAGTGCCAAGTTCTTTGATAGCTGAACCATGAGCATCTAATCTCTCATCTGTCTTGACAATGAAGGACTTTATTAGATCTTCTAGCCCAGGCTGAGTGGAATGTTGAGCCTGGAACTGCAGCCTAGGCTGATTTTGGAAGCCTGGGCTCCTTGTCCTTAGAATATGGAGTTGTTTTGTTGCCATGCATTTGCAGTACCCCCCAGGTGAACTCCATGAAAAAGTGGGGTGCTTCTGACGTATTGCATTGAAGTTATAGTTCCCAACAACATTAACTTCCTCAATCGAGGCTTGACACTCATGAGTAGGGTGTCCTCTTTCACATATATCACAAGTTGTGTGGGGCTCACTATGTATTAAAGCTAAAAACAACTTCCTTATTTCCTTGGCCATGGCATCAAGTTGTACCTGCAAAGATGTGTTAGCATCAACTTGGTGGACACCAGTTGATCTTCTTCTTCCAGAAATCTCAGAGGGCCACTGATTTGCATCTTCAGATAACTCATCTAGAATTGTGACTATCTTCTCTCGAGTCTTCTTCATCAACGGGCCTCCAGCTGCATTACTCAATGTTTTTTGTGAGGCTGGTGTCAATTTATCCCAAAAATCCTAGAGTTGTATCCAGAGTTTAATTCCGCTATGTTGACACTTTCGCATTATCTCCTTAAACCTCTCACAAGCTTCAAACACAATTTCAGTCTAGTAGTGGCAAAAGTTATGGATTTCTCTTCAAAAATTGCCCGTCTTAGCTTATGTGAAATATTTATCAAGAAATTTTCTGGTTATCTCATCCCATGTTCTAATCGATCCATTAGGCAAGCTTCGAAGCTAGTGTTTTGCATCATCTTTGACAGTTAAGGGGAATGCCCTTAAATAAACTGCATCTTGTGACACACCATTATATTGAAAGGTGTTCATAATCTCCTCGAAGTCTATCAGATAATTATTTGGATCTTCGTTCATCTTTCCTCTGAAGACACAGTTATTTTGAAGGGTTTTAAGCAACCCCTGCTTTAACTCAAAATTGTTAGCTACAATTGGAGGTGGTCTCACACTTGATAAGCCTTGGTTATAGACTGGTCTAGCATAATTGCCAAGTGGTCTCCCAGCGCCGGGAGCTATATTTTTGAATTGGTCTGCACCCACGGGTCGATTTTGAGCAATTCTCTGAGCCCTCTCCTCTTCATAAACAAGTTGTGCATTTCAAAGAGTTGTTTCCTCAGCATCCCTTGCGGTTTTTTCTCTTTGTTGGGTTGCCTTTCTTGCAGCCAAATCAACATTATCATCATGTCCCGCCATAATTTCCTTGGTTGAGGATTGCCCAACCTTCTCTGTATTCTTGGGAAGATTTATTTCCTTCCTCAACTATCGCAACTGTTTCTTGATTTTTGGTTCGTAAGGTAGCACTTCCTTCCCAGAGTATCAAGTGATGCACCAATCTAACATGTAGCCTGTGCACAGTTAAGGAACACCAAACGTAAAAAGAGAAAATAAAATAAAAAGAAACATTCCTGAATTAGCACTACAAACTATTTCCAACACTATTGATTGTCAATCTCCGGCAATGGCGCCAAAATTTGACGAGCACGAAACACACACTTAAATATACTCGCTAGTCGAATATAGTATAATATTATATTATATCCACAGGGATTGGAGTTAAACAGTATTATCGTAGTTCGGATCTTTGACTGCTATCCAGGATAATCAATATTTTAGAATTATGTGATTAAAACTAAAATTAACTAAGAATCTAAAGCTAATAGACGAATGACACTCGAACAAAAGTAAGCAAGGAAGATATAAATGGGAGAAAATAGGGATTGATTGGATAGGTGCAAGATACATGTCTGGGATTTAACTCTAGTTATTTCACTTCTAATATTCAAGTGAGTCTCTCGAATTCACTCAATTATTAGTTCAAATATTTAGTAGAAACTCCTCTCTCGATTAAGTCTCAACATCACAATATGAACCAATTTAAGCTCAGTGAAGATATGCAAGAATTCGTAGTGGATTGGTCTTTAAGAGAACATCTCTCGATTATCCTCCTAACTAGGGTTAAACAATAATTCAACTATCCTCTTTCGATTACTAAAAAGAATTAATGAACTCAACCAACAAGATAATGGATCGATATCACAAGTTATGCCTCTCTCAATTACATCAACATGTGAATATAGATGCAACAATTAAATCATCGAAAATGATTCAATACATAAAAACTAGAGTTATAATCCACAAACAAATATCAATACACCAAATCCATCAAACCCTAAAGAGAACTACTCCATATATATGGAGTAATTCATCACAAATAAGTTTGAGTTCAAGAAAAGCATAAACGATCCAAACTTTTATCTTGAGTGAGGATTGAATGATGAAATCCTTGTGCTCTTTCTTCTCCCATTTCTCCTTAGCCTCCTTAGGTCTTAGATGTGTCCAAAGTCCAGAAAATACTATTTTCCATGTATATATACCAAGTAGAGTCGAGCCCAAACAAACACACCTTCTCCTTCACGAAATAGCACACTTTCCGGAGTTGGACGTGCGCGGCCGCGCACCTGGGAGTGTGCTCGCGCATATGGTCGCGCACTTTGGCCAGAACACTGTCTAACTTGCGTGCCTAGTGCGCGCTCGCGCACCTGGGTGGCCTATGAACTTTGCCAATTTCTGACATAAATTTACACTGCCGCGTCGCAATAGTGTATTGTTTCAGCAGTTGATTCTTCCTTGAATTTTGACATCCAACAGTGATCCTCGACCCCCGAACACGATCCCGACTTATTCCTTTGGGATTTTACTCAGATTGCAAAGCTCCAAATAACTCGAATTAGTTCTACAATATCTACATAACTCGGAATCACTCCTACAAGGCAAAAAATACACAATTAGTACAAAACACTTGCGATTGAAAGCTCAACTCAATTAAAAGTATAGTAAATTAGAGTGTGATAAGCAACTAAAACATGCAATTATAGCCTACCATCAGTGGACTGCGATGCATAGCCTGGAATACAGCTGACATAAAGTCTCCTCAACAGGTGCGCCTACGGGCCAAGGTGATCATCAAATGAACCTGTCAGATCCTGCACATTTAGTGCAGAAGTGCAGCATGGGTACGTAAATCAACGCATACCCAGTAAGTATCTAGCCTAACCCCGGAGAAGTAGTAACGAGGGGTCGACATCAACACTTACTAAAGGTCCAATAAAATAATGTAATAAAACATGAGAAGATATGAAGTATACGACAATGATGGGGTAAATCTGTAAGTTACATAATCTTCCAATTACTTCTTTTAAAGCAAGAATTTCTAAATCTTGTATCTTACCCTAACAACGCAGAAAAATGTCAAGTGTCATTATTAATTAATACCATGTAAATATCGGGCATCAGTGGAGAGATTAGCTCGTGAATATTATGACTATTAGCAATATAACGCACGATTCTGCCGAGGTCATTTGACCCAATCCAGAATAATGTGTACACCGCCGAGAGTCGAGCGGCACGAACCATAGATGCATCTATATACTGTCAAGGCGTTCAGCCCGCTCCACAAGAAAATGAAGGAAGTTACCGAATCATGAGACACGTGTTTACAATACCATACGTGGGCACAAAATGAATATAACCTTTACCGTTTCTCAAATAACTGACCCACAACTCAAAGTGTTAAGGATTGGCCTAGTATACATATATTTATTTATAACCTTAATTAGTTAAGTCGGCAAAATGAGTTCAAGTTATTCAAATATTACATGATAAAATCCTAAGTCTACCCGAACATAAACATGCTTTAGCTACGTACGGACTCTCGTCACCTCGTGCGTACGTAGCACCCACAACTAGTTGCACATAACAAATAATAACACCTAGGGGTGGTTTCCCCCTCACAAGGTTAGACATGAGACTTACCTCGCTCCGAAGTTCCAAGGCCTCTCTAACACCTCAAACCAAAGCCCGTCGATCCAAAACTGTTCAAACAATGTCAAACCAATCAAAAGATACTCTAATATCCATAATTAATCAATTTAAACAATTCCCAACTCCGCTCGAAAAGTTTATAAAATCAACCCCTCGGGCCCACGTGCCCGGATTCTAAAACCTTTTGAAGATAAACTTTACCCATAACGTTACTAACTCGAATATATAATTTATTCCAAATTCCATGCCCAATTTCGTGGTCAAGATCCAAAATTATCAATTCTAGAGTTTTTACCAAAATCCCACAATTTTCCTAAATTTTCTTCCTTAAATCCACATATAAACCTTACATTTAGCTCACAACAAGTGAGAAATTACTTACCTTATGTTACATGATGAAAATTGCTCAAAATCGCCCAAGAAACGAGCTCCGAAAATCCAAAACGAAATGAGAAAAAAGACCAAGTTCGATCCCTTAATAATTTGCCCAGTTTCGTTTCTGCGATCAATTTTGCGCATCTGCGACGTCGCTTCTGCGACACCATCATCGCTTATGCGAAGCCCCCTGCCCAGTCGCACTCTCGCACCTGTGGAAATAACTCCACTTTTACGCCATCGCAGGTGCGAGTCTCCGTTGCGCATCTGCAAAGCCAGCCGCTTTTGCGCTAGAGATTTCTGCTTCTGTGTGTCCGCTTTTGCGGACCTTTCTCCACTTCTGCGCGCCTTCACCCCAGGCCCTATTCCGCTTCTGCGCTCCTGTGCCCGCATCTGCACACCCGTAGGTGCGGCAAACTCTTCGCACCTGCATCTCCAACCAACCTTAAGCTCAACCGCTTCCGTGACATTAGGGCCGCTTATGCGGTCTCGCACCTACGACCCTTTCCACGCAGGTGCGATTATACAAGATCCCAACTGCCTCAGCATTTTTCTCAAGTCCAAACTCGATCCGTTTTCAATTCGATTCGCTCCCGAGACCCCCAGGAACCCGTCCCAACATACCAACACATCCCCCAATACGATACAGACTTAGTTGAAACCTCAATTCACGCCAAACAACATCGAAACTACGAATCGACGATCAAACTTCTTTGAACTTTTAAAATTTAAAACTTCGACGAACGTGTCTGAACCATACCAAAATATTTCGGAATTACGCCAAACTTTGCGTACGAATCATAAATCACAATATGAACCTATTACAAGGCTCGAAACCTCAAACGGACATCGATAATATCAAAGTCCACTTCAAGCCAAACTTATGAAATTCTTAAACCTTCAAAAATGTTAACTTTCCATAATAAATGCTGAAATGTTCCCGGGTGGCCCGATGCTCAACCCGAACATACGCCCAAGTCCGAAATCATCATATGAACCTATTGGAACCTTCAAATCCCGATTCCAAGGTCGTTTGCTCAAAAGTCAAATCTTAGCCAATTCTTTCAACTTAAGGCTTCTGAAATTGGAATTTTCTTTCCAAATCAACTCCGAACTTTCTGAAATTCAATTCCGACCATACGTACAAGTCATAATACCTGAAGTGAAGCTACTCAAGGCCTCAAACCTCCGAACGACGCACTAGAGCTCAAAACGACAGGTCGGGTCATTACAAGTTAAGTGCAGATGAATTATTGGTGGGGCCACATTTTATATATAGCGCGGTTATTTACCGCGCTATACCTTAACAGACAAAATTGTCATTAAGGTATAGCACGGTGAATAACCGCGCTATATATAAAATGGCGCCCAATTGTTTTTAACCTCTTTGTGTTGCTTGAATCCAAAAGAACCACACTTTGGTTCCGAACTCTTAGCAAAATGTCATTCGCTTTTTTTACTATTTAAAAATAGATTTCACAATAGATCAAATTGTAATTACAATATAAATATTTTCTAATATTTAGACCTTTAAAATTAACTAATTTTATTTATTATGTACTTTCTCATTTGAACTATGTAAAAATTTCTTATATTTAGGAATCTAATATTGAGTTAGATTTTACTTAGATAATTTTTCTGTATTTACTATAGCTATTTTCCTTAAATATGACCCTTCCACATTTCCAAGTTTAACACGTTAGGAATTGTAATGAATTTCTTTTTGCAGAGTTTTTGTGTTCGTCTAATTTTGTAGAATTAAACACCTAAGAATCAACAAGCATGTTTTCTAATTCAAATTCTTTGTCCATTTTTTTGGACAATGTGTGTAGTGTAAATTCTAATTTTCACATGTGGACAAAGTGTTTAAGGTGATATTTTATATACTTTAATATAAATACTTTTATTAGTGCTGATGGATAACACGTACATCATATTATATATTAAACATAATTGTCATTTAATTATTTTCAATATAAAATTTTAAAATTAACTAAAAGTTTTGCCATAACAGAAACTCTTAATATTTAAAAATTTAAAATTGAATAATATATTAATTTACACTAATTATTATTTATTTAAATTGCGTAAATAACTATAACTTCTTATTTTAATTCATATCCAAAGAAGAAAAATCGATTGTTTAATTTAAAATTCTTATTTAACAAGATCTAATAACAACTGAATAATGTATATGAACAAACTAAGTTGCACCGATTTTGACAATTTTATTTTGAATTAAGGAATAATCGAAATATCAAGGTATATTATCTTCTATTTTGAATGATAAATTCAATTAAAATTACTATATTTTCAATTCAAATGAGAGAAATGAGTTTGAATATAATGATGAACAAATAAACCTAAAAGGTAAAGTCCACAAAGAATAACTAATAACTATTTTTACAAAAATTGATAATATCATTTCGTGTTCCTTCGATATTCAATGATATTTCAAGTTCTCAAACTTTGTGTCTTTTGCTTTGTAAATATATACAACCTTTAAATCTCTTTGTAGATGTTACTAACATTTGCGCTAAAATATTTTAAATTCATTATAATAATAATTAATTATCAAAAACACAAAAGAGATATTGCATTTTTTAAAGAAAAAAAAAAGAACACTAGTTTTGGAAACTTGATTTGAAGAAATACGTGAGGGAATAGTATGGTTGTACATTAAGATGAAGCAAGAAAAAATACATAATTATATTCTCACAAATAACAATCATATATGAATATATGACAATTAACAATTGAAAAATATCATTTTTAAAAGTTGATTTTTCAATTATTCTTTACTTTCACGCGCCCAAAGAAGAGAGTAGATATCCACACTCTTTAACAGACCAACATCCACGGGGTATTAGTTATCAAATAGTCATAGGGTAACTAAGACTATAATTTATTGGGGTTTTTTTTTTAAACATAAGCTCTATATTTTTCGCTAAATAGATTACCATAGTCCTTTTAGAATTCATTAATAATAAGTAATTTCATTACAAACTTAAAATCTTACTTCTATAAAAATAAATATCCGGATGGGTGGTTATGTACTTGGAAATAAAAAAAAAAACTCACTCCAAATCGAAGAAAGAGTAGATCAATAAAAAAAATGTATCGGTTGAATAACACCTTTTGCAATAGTAATTTAGTTTTTTCTAATATGTTGGAAACAATTCCTGTGATATTTCATATTGATTAAAGTAATAGAACAATTGCAGTTTGGTCCTGAGAATTTCTTCCTTCGTTGACGTTACCTAAATAGGATCAACACTTTTTTAGAAACTTACATTTTTGTTAATTTTAATTTTATAACTCATACACAAGTTTTAATATAATATTTATGTAATTGTTTAACATTTTATATTCATTGATATAAGGTACACGCGCAACACGCGTAAATATATATATATATATATATATATATATATAAGCAATATTAATTTACACAATTAAAATAAGGAGCAAATTTATGTAACTTAAATAGTAGGATTTCGTATATAACTCAAATAAGGAAAGATTTAATAATCGAAATTTTAGTTGATTTTGAAGTCCTAAATATTTGAACAATAACTTAAATTATCATTTTGTCTAATGTAAAATTTATTTTTAAAGGATAAAAAAAGCGAACAACATTATAATAAGGGATTCATGCTTTTAATATAGTATAAAATAGATAGATAAATTTTGTTATCGTCGGAAGCTCCTCCTTCTCCATTGCAGCCTATTTAAACTAGGGGTGTCAATGGATCTTTAAAAATCGACTAAAACGACCGAACCGAACCGTACCGCATCAATTATTTTCTTTTAATAAAATCGTAGGTTTTTTTTATATAAACTTATAACCACGCCAAGTAATAGGGTAGGTTTTTAATTTTATAAAAAATTAACCGAAAAATACCGAATAAATTTATATATGAAAAATGTATTTTATATACTAAGTTTAAAACTAACAAAGCATTAAGTTTTTTTCTTAGGTCTTGGGATTATAAAAATTGCTACAAGTGACCAGATAATTAATCTTCAAAGTCCCAACTTCCATACCTATTAAACTATTCATATTGAAGCTTAATTAGTTCCAACATCTTGAGTAGCAAGTATTGGATATCTTTGCTCTAGTATGATTTAAATTTCTCTTGATGGATACTAATCTTCTAATAAGCTCTATTCTTGAGTCACAACTAGATTATTATCTTTTTTCACTCGTATGATTTATATTTCTCTTATCTTTGCTTCATTTATTTTACGCTACCATAGAATAGTGGGATGAATCTCTATTCTGGACATCTTTCATGTTCCTTTGATCATCACTTTTAAAATAGTAAAAATGTCTAGAGAGTTTTAACAAAGTCCTATGCAAGTACACGTTTATCGCATTCTAACTTCAAGTAGCGATTCTTACGTGACGTTTTTAAAAAATACCAAAATATTAATCGAACTGTAGAGATACCGTAGAGAAACCGAGATGATTGGGACGGTTTCGAAAAGTCTAATTTGATTATACAAAATGAAATAACCGAAAAATTAATATGATATAAAATTTATAAATAAAGTAATAAATCGACCGAACCGAATCATTGACGCCCCCTCATTCAAGCTAAGCAACTGATGATTACTCATATTCACATCTTTATAAGTAAACAATTGAAAGTGTACCGATCAGTGTTCACCATCAAACAACAATATAATTATTATGTGATGGCATTTTCTTTTGCAATTTCCGGTTTCCTTTGCTCAACTAACAATTCCTCTATACTTGACTTTACAAAGTAGTTTATATTTGTTAAAAATAATATGATCTTATCAGTTTTTAACTTAATGTATTTATTTTTTCTTTTATCCTATTACAAAAGATAATGAAAAGCGTAGTCACGCCCTGCATTAACAGGATGCAGATGACTAACGTGATATTTAGACTGGTTCTACGTAACCAAATAGAGTATCACACACTTGCAATGACAATTCCGATGACCTTGCGACAGAATATTGGAGCACTAAAATTGGAGCCCCAAATCGACGAGCAATTTACTTACTACTGCTCCACTTTAATAGGATAAGAAAATTAATCCTAGCAAAATATAGACATAGAAAACAAACCAAATAAAAGGACACCAACTCCTGCTTGCATATTGTCAAATAAGTCTAAAGCTGTCTCCAAAGTGAACTAGTTACCAACCCATTCAGATGCTGGGAACAAATACTTGTAGCATATTGTTTGAGAGATATAAAGTTAGAGCCATTATAAGTCACAAACATCAAAAGAAGCACCGTGTACCTTGCCAATAAGATGTCAATGGCAAACAAGAAAGCCAATAATACTAGCTCTCTTTTAGTAAAAGAGAGTAAAGTTTTCTACACAAGAGACGCCAAACGCCATGAGTTACTGCAGATATTTCAGCAAGAAGTTAGACCTTGCGTTTGCGCCTGGAAATTGGAATCTCTATTGTGCCCTCAATCGTGCTTACCACCTTAGCTTGAAAAGTTTCTTCCTTCCCATCGTTATCAACTATAAAGGTAATGTAGTATTCAAAGTCACGACAACCTGTTGGAGCTGGTTGTTTGAAACCAGACTCCATGAGCGAGAAAGTTGAAGATGAAGAAGAAGAGACAAGGAAAGAGAAATTGGAGCTTTGGTCTGCACAAAAGCTTGGTCACATTGACCAAAACTCTTTATCTCCTTTTGATACAAAGCAACTGTCCACTTTTCACTTTAGTGCATGTGAGCACGTGACCCACAAATAAGAATAGTACATTTATTGAATAAAGTAGTTGTTTTTATATTCTTTTGTATACTATGTAAATAACAATGTAAAGGCACGGGAAAAAGCAGAAAACTTCTTTCCATCACTATCTTTTCCTTTTCAATATTCTTACATGGTATCAGAGCAGTGAAAGCTCGAACCATCAGTCGTCTTCCTCATCTTCATATCAATTGTAAACAATGTCGGATAACACTGCAAACACAGTGGCTCTGAACACCACTGGAGGAATCCCCACCATCGACTCAAACCATGCATACTTTCTTCATTCTTCTGATGCACCGGGAATGTCTCTTGTCAACACAACTTTTGATGGAAAAGGATTCCAAGGATGGAGAAGGTCCGTGCTTATAGCACTATCTACTAAAAATAAAATAGGATTCATCAATGGTGCTTGCCCTACTCCAACTCTCACTTCCAGAGACTATCAGCCTTGGAGCAGGTGTAATGACATGGTAACATCCTGGTTGCTCAACTTATTGTCCAAAGACATAGGAGATAGTGTCATTTACTCTGAATCTGCTAAAGATCTCTGGACCAGCCTTGAACATAGGTTTGGTCAGTCAAATGGAGCTAAGCTCTATCACCTGAAGAAGGAATTATCAAGGTTAGTACAGGGAACTAGTGACATAGCAAGCTATTTTACAAAACTCAAACGTTTATGGGATGAATTGGATTCACTTAATTGTGATGTGAAGTGCAGTTGTTTGTGTGTCTCTGAAGGGAAGCAAAAATTGAAAAAGTCACTAGATGATGAAAGGCTTATTCAGTTTCTTATGGGTTTAAATGATAGTTATGGCCAAGCAAGGGGAACCATCCTAATGATGAACCCCCTACCAAGCATAAACCATGCATATTCCCTAGTATTGCAAGATGAAAGCCAGAAAGAAGTTTTTTCTAACCCACTCATTTCTCCAGATTCTTCATCTTTCATGGCAACAAATCAAAACGACTTTGCACAAAGGAGTGCAAGGCAGATGCAAAGGAACCAAATGCAACATCAAAAGTTTGGGAACAACATCCAAAAAGTGACTAACTCTACTCAAAGGAACACAACTTTCAGGGGAAAGAAAACTAAGTTTAACCATAATGTAACATGCAGTCATTGCAAGAAAGTAGGTCATATTGTCAGTGATTGCTACAGAATTATAGGTTTCCCAGAAGACTTTGAATTCACAAAGGGAAATCAAGTTCACGCCAGAAGCAATGGAGCATTTCAAATTAAAGAATCAGATCAGAACATCAGCAATCAAAATGAAGTACTCAATCAACACCTCTCACATGATCAATTTTCACAGCTGGTACAACTGATCAAGCAGGTTAAAGATGCAGATTCAGGAAATTCTGAAACAAATATCAATGCAAATGTTGTGGCTGGTACTATTGCTAGATATTCCGGAACTTGTCTTTCAGTTTTTAATTCTAGTTCATGGATTATTGATTCTGGAGCATCTGAACACATGTGTTTTGACTCAAATGCCTATTTCCTGACACCTCTCCCAGTTCCATTAAACATAAATCTGCCTAATTCTTTCAAAGTCATTGTCACTCACATAAGAAGAATATCTATTCTTCCTGATTTCATTTTAGAAAATGTATTACATGTACCTAGTTTCAGATACAATCTATTATCTGTTAACAGGTTTTGTTTACAATTTCATTCTATCCTCTTTTTTACCTCTAGTAACTGTATGTTGCAGGGGCTTTTAGTGAAGAGGGCACAAGTTTTTGGTAAGGCAAGGGATGGACTCTACCTTTTGGAACCAACTGGAGTTAGAAATAGCACAAGTCTGGTACCACCTTCAGTTTTAAATCAAAATGTCTTTAGTCAATTGTCAGTCTTATCTGCAAGCTCAGTTTCAGATGTAAGCCTTTGGCACATTAGGTTAGGGCATTTGCCCTTTTCAGCAATGAAACATCTCAGTTTTATTTCTTTACCTTCTAGCTCTGATTGATTCTGTCAAATTTTTCCTAAAGCTAGGCAAACCAGAATTCTTTTTCCATTAAGTCAAATTAAATCAACAAGGGCGTTTGAGTTAATCCATGCAGATGTTTGGGGGCCTTACAAGGAGTCAACTTACAATGATTTTAAGTATTTCTTGACAGTTGTAGATGATTATAGTAGGGCAGTTTGGACTTTCCTTATGAGCACCAAAAGCAATGTTTTTGGACTCCTTAAAAATTTTCTCACAATGGTGGAAAGACAGTTTGGTGTAAAGGTACAAAAATTAAGAACAGATAATGCTTTTGAACTTGGGAAAGGTTCTCAGGAGGCAGCATTTTTAGCCTCTCAAGGAGTGCTACATCAAACATCGTGTGTGGCAACCCCTCAACAGAATGGAGTGGTTGAGAGGAAGCACAGACATCTTCTGGAATTTGCAAAGGCTTTGTTGTTTCAATCTAAGCTTCCTCTTTCTTATTGGGGAGAATGTGTACTAACTGCAACATATTTGATCAATAGGTTACCTTCTAGAGTGCTTCAAGGAAGGACACCTTGTTTTGTTCTATTCAAACAAAAATCCTCTTATGAACTATTGAAGTGCTTTGCTTGTCTTTGCTTTGTATCTACTTTGACTAGCGAAAGAGGTAAGTTTGACCCAAGGGCAAAGCCCTGTGTGTTCTTAGGTTATCCTTTGGGGCAGAAAGGTTATAAAGTTCTAGAGTTAGATACAAGAAGAGTAAGTGTATCTAGAGATGTATACTTCTATGAAAATTAGTACCCTTTTGCCTCTACTACTATACCTACAGATTCTTTTTTTTCCTGTTACATCATCCCTAGAACATAGTGTAGACTCTTCATCAGAACACATAAAGGATGAGCCCGTTATTCCTGGCTCACCCTTACCTTCACTTCCTAGCTTTTCAAACCCAAGCAACTCTAGCACCCTTCCTTCAACCTCAGGTACAAGTTCTATTTCCCAACCTAGATCATTTTCTTATTCACCCTTACCTATATCCCTTCCTGAAGTCAGGAAATCCACTAGAACACATAATCCACCCTCATATCTCCAGGAATATGTGTGCAACTCAGTCTTTCTCACAGACCTCACAAACTCTTGCTTCAATGCACCAATCCAGCCCATGGTTCTACCCTTCACAGCTCTTTCTCCTATCAATCAGTCTATACTTAATTCCACTTCCTACCTTGTTGAACCTACTTCTTACTCGCAGGCATCTTTACACCCAGGGTGGCAGGAAGCAATGGAAAAAGAATTAGAAGCTCTAGAGCTTAACAAAACCTGGGAGGTTGTGCCTTTACCTAGTGGAAAGAAAGCTCTTCCTTGCAAATGGGTCTACAAAGTGAAATACAAGTCTGATCGATATTTGGAAAGATTCAAAGCTCGTTTAGTTATTAGGGGAGATATTCAAAGAGAAGGGATAGACTTTACTGAGATTTTTTCCCCAGTTGTAAAAATGACAACAATTAGGTGCTTACTTGTTATTGCAGTGAAAAAGGGATGGAAGGTGTCACAACTAGATATGAATAATGCCTTCTTGCATGGGGATTTGCAAGAAGAAGTGTTTATGAAATTTCCAGCAGGGACAACACCACCTTCACCCAATCATGTCTATCTTTTGAAAAAATCACTATATGGACTACGGCAAACCTCAAGGCAGTGGTATGCAAGGCTCACTGCACTCCTAAATTTTAAAGGATATTCACATTCTTTAAATGATTATTCCTTATTTTTTAAACAATCAGCAGGAATGATTACCATAGTTGCAGTTTACGTTGATGATATTCTAATCACAGGGGATGACCCTACTGAGCAGGCAGACCTCAAACCTTTCCTTCACTCTGAATTTAAAATAAAGGACCTAGGAGATGCACATTATTTTTTGGGATTTGAGATTATAAGGGAAGCACATGGAATAATTTTGACTCAAAGGCGTTTTACCTTAGATCTCTTGTCTAAATTTGATTGCATGAGCATGCACCCGGTTTCTTCTCCTTTGAATCCTACTCAGAAATTGCGAGCAGAGGCACGGACTTTGCTCCAAGATCCCACTTATTATCGTCGGTTGTTAGGAAAGTTGAATTTTCTAACACACACCAGGCCGGACTTATCCTTTGCGGTGCAACATCTTAGCCAATTCATGCAAATACCCCGTCAACCCCATTTAGATGCTACATTTCATTGCCTCGGGTATCTCCTCAAGGACCCAGGATTAGGGCTTTTTCTGAATTCAAAGCCTAATTATCAGCTCCTTGCTTTCTGTGATTCCGATTGGGAATCTTGTCCTCAATCTCGCAAGTCCATTAGCGGGTTCTTCATCAGCTTTGGGGGTTCTCCTGTTTCCTTGAAATTAAAGAAACAAACATCAGTGTCATTATCCTCTGCTGAAGCAGAGTATAGATCTATGCAGAGAGTCACAGCAGAGGTTACCTGGTTAGTTTGTCTATTGACTGATCTTTCGATTTCCCCTCCATTGCCAATAGATCTCTTCTCCGACAGTCAGGCCGCCATTCACATAGCGAAAAATCCAGTTTTTCATGAGCGTACCAAGCATGTGGAGTTAGATTGTCACTTTGTCCGACAACAATTTCTGGCCGGAATCATCTCTCTTTCTTACATTCCTTCACGTTCTCAGGTGGCTGACATTTTTACTAAACCCTTAGCAGGACCCGCACACAACTCCATTATTGGCAAGTTGGGTGTGGTTACACCCCCCTCCAACTTGAGGGGGGGTGTTGGAGCTGGTTGTTTGAAACCAGACTCCATGACCGAGAAAGTTGAAGATGAAGAAGAAGAGACAA
Source organism: Nicotiana tomentosiformis (assembly GCF_000390325.3). Taxonomy (NCBI): domain Eukaryota; kingdom Viridiplantae; phylum Streptophyta; class Magnoliopsida; order Solanales; family Solanaceae; genus Nicotiana; species Nicotiana tomentosiformis. The sequence goes on from NC_090820.1 coordinate 44,284,805, forward strand.
GGAAAGAGAAATTGAAGCTTTGGTCTGCACAAAAGCTTGGTCACATTGACCAAAACTCTTTATCTCCTTTTGATACAAAGCAGCTGTCCACTTTCACTTTAGTGCATGTGAGCACGTGACCCACAAATAAGAATAGTACATTTATTGAATAAAGTAGATTAATTTGATATTTCATAACATTGACCTTCCTTAACCGTTATTCCCTTTATATCTGAGCATTTAATGAATAAAAATCTTTAAAACTTTGTAATTTTTAGTCTCTAAAAGTTACTAATATATTTGTGGAGAAGGCACTGGGGTCGTATATTTATATATCATACTCTTAGGAGAAGTGAAATGACACATCTTTTAGACCAGAAAAACTTTGGATCTTTTCTCTCTTTTTTGTTTGTTTGCATTTTTCTTATTTTGTTATTACCTTATCCAAAAAGTCTAAAAGTGACTAATACAAGATAAGAGAAAGACTCAAGATCATTTATAATGTTGCAAAGCTAATAATCACGGTAATATACTAATGTTATAATAATTACCTTTGTTGTAAAGTCTCTTTTTCTACTCTAATAGTGGATATATAATGTATATTGTATTTGATAATGTGGTATATCTTTTTCTGAATCAACTCTTGATCTCCCCGACTCTACTTTTAATGTCAACATTTGGCATGATTTCCCTATTTTTCTGTTTCTAGGTTATGAAACCAAATAGGAATCTTGATCAAGTTGTGGATGAGATTGCTAGCTAGAATGATCTTGGCTTCTACAAGAACTCTGAGTTCTATGAAATTACTTTATCCGGTTTTATTCATCCATATATTCTTTGGCAAATTCTTTTAGAAGAAGAACGTAGTGACATATTCAAAGGACCTTAGAGCAAGTTATTATATTGTATATGAGCAATTTGAGAATTGGTTCACCTCTTCATTTGCTATTTTCAAAATAGTTTTATAAAACAGGTATTACTATCATGTTATGGGAAGATGGCAGTGGAATAAACATTATGAAGATGCTAGAGACGTTTCATAATTTCTTTTTTGTCATTTCTTCCTTTCACTGTAATGGTTTATTTTTTATTTTTTTATACAAATATTTCATGTTGCATTTACTGTCAGTTTTGTCCTTTTAGTACGTACAAGGGATGAAGTGTGGATTCTAAGTTTAAATTGTAGTCACAATGATATCTCGTAGGAATTTGTTGCATGAGCTCTATGGGGATCATAATTTAAATAGTGTTTTTTTCTTTTAAGCTGCTTAGTTGATTATTGATCAAGTTATATTTAGGGATAAATAAATGATGTTTTTATGTAATAGCAAGCTTAACTGATTATTATAGACTGTGGTCTTCTTTTAAAAAACTTACATGTTTATTTTAATTTTTTTTGATCGCGCAAAGCGCGAGCAAGTACACTAGTTGAAGCATAACCCTTGATCTTGTCCACGAACTTGGATTACGTTCAAATCCTATTATGGGGTAGATGGGAGCAAACATGCACGGCCCAGGGTGTTCATCAAACTCAAAACCCTATTAAGATGCATAAAAATAATCAGATGAGCACTGCAACAGAGTAAATAGGTTAATATTTTAGGGCATAATTCAGCAATTGAATTCTGAGTGATTTGAACAAAGAGAGTAAAATTTAATCACAAACTTGATAGTTGAAAACTTACCACAATAGGATGTGTTTTCATGGAGCAGATCCTGTCATATACACAAGAGGGTGAAAGGGAAGTTGTTATGATTCTCCAAAATTTCAGTTGTCACACAAAAAATACCGCCAATTGTAGTGGATAGCAGTGGTGTAGGTAGGTAATTTTTGTAAGCGGTGTCGATACAGAAAGAAGTGAAAAATGAACACCATTTAGCACAATTCAGATCATATTGGTTTCAAGTTTGTTGAATATTCCCGTTCCAGAATAATTCAAATAATTTGTTATCAGAGTATCGGTGACCAAATGGATTCTGGCTTCACTTATTAGTTGTTCCTTCGTAAAAGGTATGAAGTTCAAGCCTCGTTGACATCTCTTTTTTATACGCAGATAAAGGCTCAAATTTAATTTTTTTTACTGAGATTCAAAACCTCGAACATGCTCGCAGAAATGAGGCGCTTCACCACCGAACCCACGAGCTCCTTTTTTTTTTTTTTTTAATGCCAAAACATGCCCGTATACAATAAGTATACCAAAAAGATCGAAGAAAACCATACACAAAGACATGGTTTCTAAATAAGAGACCCAATCATCTATACATATGGGAACCTCGTAAGTGCACCAAAACTAAGTAAGGGAAAAGAAGCTATTCCTCCAATTTCTAAAATGTTTCTCTACTCCATCAATTTCTCTCCAATTTCTCTTTCTCCGTATGGTCCACATAAGAGCTAAGGGAGCAACATCCCATGCCCTACGTCTTCTCCCAGGAGCTCCTTGTGAGGAGCAGTGTCATTTTGTTTTCTTTATATACAATTTTCTTTTGCTTCTGCTTTTGCATTATATATGTTTATTTACTAAAACATTTCCGAGGAAGTAGCGTCGGATGACTGCACTTAACATTAACTCGTGTCCGCCCCCGGTGAATACTTGGCTGGTGATAAAAACATATTTACATACCAACAGAAAAAGCCTACAAAAACCATAAATCATTTTCGCTTCAAACCCAAACCATATCTTAGACGAACTGTAAACATGTAATTTTTGCAACTTCCAGTCCAGCAAGTATTGAATTCCTTTTCCCATTCATTTAGGAAAATTCCAAGTTAATGCTTTGTGTATTGGTATTACCATTAGCTTGGAGTTTTGTTGATTACAGCGAAAATATACAGCTGAATAGGAAAGCACAAGGAACTTCGAACATCCAACAAAAGAGTACTAACTCTAGTTCCATCTCTAAAATCAATTTTTGGGCCATCTACCTGTAAAATGCAAGAAAAACAAGACACGAGGAGAAAAATAGTCCAGGTGCATACAAGTTCACTCGGACACACTGATCTGAGAACAACAAAAAAAGAGAAAAACAAAGAGGTGGACGTGATAGATGAAAAACAAAGAGAAGGGAAAGAGACCACCAGATTCTGCAGAGAAATTAGGCATGATATTTATTTCCTTATTTAGTTTTTACTAGTTAGGTGTTCAACTCAAGAGAAAGGAGGCCAAACGTACACTCCAAATCATGCTTTGACCTTCCCACGAGCTTCAGAATAAAACCTCCGCTTCTTCTTCTTAGGCTTAACTCAAAAATATCAGTCAATTTTATGCCTAAAGACCTAACAGAAGACGTGAAACCAAAATTACATACAGCCAAGTAAGGTGCCTTGCACTTAACAGAAGGTCAAAATGCAATTAGGCCCTTTCTAATGCCTGTTCAAGAAGTGCTCTTGCAAAAACTGAAAAAGATCCACCATCCTACTTCATACAGTGCAGTGCCTCAGAACTAAGTACGCCAAACATGCAGTTTTATTAGATATTCTATACACATCATCAGGTTATACACATGTCATACAGGAAAAAAGCAATCTGAAATCCACAGATGTCAAAAAGCTACAATGTCCACCATCCCCTCCCAACCCATGAAAAAATAGGGGACCTGAACCAGCTTGACCGCGCATAGATGTTGAATAACCCAAAAAGGAGGAATGCGATATTAAGTGTTTGCACATAAAATTCCATATCTTCTTGAGCCATGTATAGAAAAATATGCATATTAGAAACGGGATTGATTCATGTTATTCACACAGAGATATAGACACTAACTAAACTACACTAGTAATTCCAGTACTCTTCTTATTTTTCACACATTATAACTATTACACCAAACTCATCCCCAGCAAACAGCAAATAAAACAACTTATACAACTTTCTTTTGCTAATCCTCACTAATAGTAAAATAGAAGATTATATTGAAACAAGTTGTACTGTTTATATAAGCATCTATTTGATTGGGGAAACACAAGGATGCCTTGCAGAGTAACTTTGAATTGTATAAAAGATGTTCTCGGAACTTGTATCCTCTTCTCTCTCTCCCTCTCTCTTTGTTTTTCACTTTAATTGCTTCCAGTATATATAAGTTATTAGTTAAATTTTGAGGAATAAACAAGAAGTTAGTTACAACAAGTATCAAAATTTAAGGCGTAGTATTTTTACAAGTCAAATATGCACAAATTAAGTTGGCGTTTGTTAAGCTACTAAATTTTTCTTTAACCTTGTGGGCAGGGTTACCCGGTAGAGTTATCCGATACTAGTTGGAGATAGAGGTAGTAAGTTCTTAGTGGAATAGAGTTAGGAGCAATCTCACCCGAACACCATCATCATCAAAAATAAAAGATAAATAAGTGATGGAATAAGCAATTAAAAGGAATGGTAGTAATGAACATACATCGCTCTCGTGAAGCTGTTGATAGTACTTGATAAAGACGTCCTTATTTGGCCACGTCATCCAATCATCCGAATCATACCCGGACGACTCTTCCTCCTTCCCTTTTAGTGATCCGGACGACTCTTCCTTCCCATTTTGGTCTCCATCCTCAACGGGGGCGGATCTATGTACATGGTTCGAGGTGGTACGCCACCCGCAAGTTTCGGCAAAAACCTTATGTATATATGTAAATAAGTATAAGAAATAGGATATATATTTAAAGTGTCACCCGTAGAACAAAAGTGGCAAAGGTGCTAGTGGCAAAGGTCTGCTTTTTCGTTCAGCAAGGCAAGAGTTCGAATCTAAGCGGAGCAAATAAATTTTTGGCTTACATTCAATTACAATTTAAGAAAATTAAGTACACTATACACACACTCTTCTATATTTTATAGTAAATATTTTACTTTTCTTTTTGTTTGTTTAAGGAAATTAAGTACACTACACAACACACTCTTCCATATTTTATAGTAAATGTTTTACTTTTCTGTTTGTTTGTTTAAGTGTAAACAAATAAGATAAAATAATAATAAAAGTACTCTTTATAGAATATTCTCTTATAATTAAAGGTAAAACAATGCCCCAATTCCCCAAGTCCACTTTTCCCTTTCCTTTTCTCCAATTCTCGTTGTTTCAGCCTTCATTCATGCCACTACTTCTGCTTCTTACTTCTCTGTTAGACTGTTACTGTAAGCATTTATTTTGCTTTACCTTTGTGAATACTTCACACCTTCATTGCTCACTAGTCATTGCACTACGTCCACCATTGTAAAGTTTCCTCAATCCTCACCTCCTCATGTTTATTTCTTAACCCTATGTGGCTATTTTTTTCCCATCAAATATATGTTCTTGCTATGTTTTTGTTTTGTATTTAGTTGGATATTAGTGTTCTTGCTAAACTTTATTGTCACTATTTTAATTTTTTTGTTATGTATTTCATTGGTTGTGTTTGAAAATCAAATGCCTCTTAAATGGTTTTACTGTAGAATTTAAAATAACTAAACTTATTGATGGTATGACCTGGTAGAAATTATTCTATATTTCTCACTGGAATGAACTTCTATTTTATAGGAATTGATTGAGATGGATAAATTTATCACGAAGTTGGACCATTCTCAACCAAGTCCTAGTTGTCAATCCTTGGTCCAAGTGAATGCCAATCATTCCTATCTTATAAATGAACTCGATTTGGGGTCACTTAAAGGCGAACCAGGAGAAAGAATACCTATTGATGACTATAACCCTAGAATACGAGATGAAGTAAGAAAACATTACATTCAACAAGGTCCTTGTCAACCTTCCAAGCATCAATTTCCCAAAACTCAAATAGGAGGAAGAATGTGTCAATTTGTTCCAAGTTGGTTCAATAGTCAATTTTCTAAATGGTTGGAGTATAGTGTGAAGAAAGATGCGGCATTTTGTTTATGTTATTATTTGTTCAAAAATAAATTTATTCATGAAAGTGCGGGTGAATTTTATACAAAAAATAGTTTTAGGGCTTGGAATAAGGGTCTTGAAAGATTGCGTTTACATGTTGGTGATGTTAATAGTGTCCATGATAAATGTTTCAAGAAGATGCTAGATTTATCAAATCATCATCAATCAATTCAAGTTGTTTTTAATAAGCACTCAGAGAAGTTGAAAAGTGAGTATTGAATCCGTTTAGAAGCATCAATTGATGTGGCAAGACTTCTATTGTTGTATGGATTGCCTTTTAGGGGCCATGACGAAAGTGAATCTTCAACAAATCAAGGCCTCTTTCTAGGATTCTTACGATGGCATGGGGACAAGCATCCGGATGTGGGAAAAGTAATATTAGAAAATGCTCCACAAAATGATGCTTTGACTTGCCCTATGATCCAAAAGGATACTATTAATGCTTGTGCAAAAGAAATATTAAAGGCTATAATTGGAGACTTGAATGGAGATTATTTTGATATATTAGTTGATAAGGTTAAAGATATCTCACACAAAGAACAAATGGCTCTTGTTTTGTTTTATGTTGATAAAAATGGTGAAGTGGTAGAGCGATTTGTTGGTCTTGTCCATGTTAGTGATACATCGGCATGCTCATTGAAGGAAGCAATCTACTCTTTGCTTTCGGACCACTTACTAAGTCCGTCTCAAATACGCGAACAAGGTTATGATGGAGCTAGTAACATAAGGGGAGAGATAAGTGGTCTTAAGATTTTGATTATGAAAGACAGCTCATCGGCATATAACATTCATTGTTTTGCTTATCAATTGCAATTAGCACTTATAATTATGTCTAAAAAGCATTTGGATGTCGAAGACTTCTTTTGTCATGTTACTAATGTGTTGAATATCATTGGAGTATCTTTTAAGCGCAGAGATTTGCTTCGCCATATTCAAGCTGAAAAACTGGAGCAATTACTTGAGTCCGGTGAAATTCATACCGGGCGAGGACTAAATCAAGAATGCGGGCTTCAAAGATCAGGTGATACTCGTTGGGGATCACATTTTAAAACATTAGATAACTTTATTATTATTATTATTATTATTTTCTCATCTATTATTTGTGTGCTTGAAGTGATTGAATATGAAGGTTCTACCTCAAATGAGAGAAATCAAGCAAAATATCTTTTGAGTGAGATAATAACATTCAAATTTGTTTTTATGTTTCACTTGATATTGAAAGTTTTGGCAATGTCAAATGAGTTGAACAAGATCCTACAAAAGAGAGATCAAGATATTGTTAATGCCGTGGAGTTTCTTAATATTACAAAGAAAAGATTGTAAGATATGAGGGAAACTGGATGGGAATCTTTGCTAGATGATGTTTCCTCATTTTGTCATATGCATGATATTATGATTCCCAAGATGGATGAATCATATTTTCCTGGAAAGTCGAAGCGTAAGTTTTCTGGTATTTGTTATTCACATCACTTGCGTGTTGATATCTTTTATGCTGTAATTGATGTGCAACTTCAAGAGCTTAATGGCCGTTTTGATATAGTGAGTAGCGATTTGCTTCTTGGGATGGCTAGTTTGAATCCAGCCAATTCCTTTACTAATTTTGATAAAGGTAGAATAATGACTTTAGCAAAATGTTACCCAAATGAATTTGATGAAGTACACATTCGAGACTTGAGCTATCAACTAGATACTTTCATAATTCATGTGCGAGTTGGCAATCCCAAGTTCTCCTACTTGCAAGGAATTAGTGATTTGGCAAAAGTATTGATTGAGACAAATCTTGTGGAGACTTATTCGTATGTTTATTTATTTGTGAAGTTAACTCTGATTTTACCTGTTGCTACCGCAACTATGGAGAGAGCATTCTCATCCATGAAGCAGATAAAGAATGAAGAGAGGAACAACATGGGTGATCAATATTTAAATGATTGTTTAATTTGTTACATAGAGCGTGATGTATTTGCAAATATAAGTAATGATGTCATTATTGATCGTTTTCAAAATATGAAAGCTCGTCGAGGACAATTGTAAATAGATTGTGTATGATATTAAAAATATTATTGGAAGTTTTATGCTTTGCGTCAATTAGTTATAGTTATTATATTTTCTTTCGTTTGATCTATTTGTCTATATACCCCGAAGTCCCGAATCGACGCTCGAGTTCATCACATCGATTAGGTTGATACCGATAACCCCTAAATTCTGGATCCGCCTTTGATCCTCAACCTTCAATTCATCCTTGTTACCCTCCTCCGCGACCCCAGTTCCACATGCAGACATAATTGTAACCCTAAACTAGCGGAATTTCGTTTTATGTGAGCTATCTGTGTGTGTTTTTCCTATGATAGGATGGCCGTCTTTTGGGGTCGTCCGATAAAAGTGTAATGGGCAAACCCCTTTTCCTCCCTAAATTTTGGCTTGGTGTTCTTACTTAAATACCAACTTTATACTACTTCAGCGCCTCCGTCTGGATGAATTGGCAACTAAAGACCATTCTTGGGTAAAAACTTAAACAAACCAACAAATAAATGACACATATTATTATAGTTAACTATACTTATTAGTATTAAACTATAGGTAACTATGTATGTATTTTTTACTTGAAATATTAATATAAAAAATAGGCAAAGTACATAAGTTACCCCTAAGTTATGCACCAAATCGATGTTACACACTTTCTAACCATGAAAATTATCTTACACATTTAATTTTTTCAAAGTGTAGCTGTAGACAATAAATTGCGTCGAGAAAATAAAATCAGACCGAAAAATATTGCAACAATTGTAATATTTTATTTCAAATATTTGAGTGTTATAATCTCTATGATTCCTCTGATTCTTCATTTCAACAATAAATAAATTCAAGGGCCTTTGAGCTTGATCTTGAATCTATATTTGTTGCCACGAATGATGATCTTGAATTTAACTAGCACGAACTTTGATTTGAACTAGTATTCTTTGAACCTTGATTTGTTCTTCTTCTTGAGTTTGAACTTGATTTCTTGAACTTGAACTTGATTGCTTGAAACTTGTAGAGAAATTTGCGGCGTTCGATCCACGAGCTCTTTCTTGCTTCTTGTTATAACTTCTGGTGTCTTTTCTGAGTTATGAAGACCCATATTTATAGTTGTGGGAGGGAAGAGTTATGATAAGAACAAACTCTTTCTGACCAATCAAATTGAAGAGTGACAAGGCTGCAATTTGATTGGCCAGAACATGTCACTTGTACATGTGGTACGATTTCATTGGTCTTTTAATGTGACTTGACATGCCTTGTCATTTTTAACACGTGGCATGATCCTATTGGCTCTTCTGTTTGACTTGCCGTGCCACGTCATTCGACACGTGGCACCAAACTGGACTTCTAGGAAGATGATATATTGGGCCTAATGAAATGGGCTCATCATTTGTAGCCCATCTAAATGGGCTAGCCTAGTCAATATTTATTGGACTCAAGTAATTAATCCAATCATATTAGCACATAACATTCATTTGGACTAATATATGTTTAACTTGGGATTAAATTCAAATTTCTTATAAATTTAATAAAATATTAATTGCCTACGAACGCTCTCTACTTCAAGACTTGACGGGGTATTGAACCTTTGGTGACTAGGCTTGAAGTATTAACTTGATTATGGGATACACCTTACATATGCCAAAAGAGATAATAACTAACATCTTATAGCACATCAAATGGTGACGTGGAGAACACAAATTATTGCCACGTCTAATAATAACTTTTGGTATCTTTTTTTGTATCCACGTAAGACTTCAAAATGGTGCCAAACTTTTCTAGTTACGAGAAAAGCAACATTAGTCATTATTGTAATAGCACTGTGTTGTTTCAAGTTTTGTTGAACCATTTCACAATTGGATCCACGTTTGTCTTAACAATAAAAAATGAGACTTCACTCCCTTATTGGATAAATAGACTAAGACGGGCAAAACTAGACCGACGTCCTATTCAAGTCTATTATGGATTGCCCATTTCGCCGCCGCCAACAAGGCGACTCCGGAAAGGTGTCTGATTATAATTCCCATCCCACATCGGCAGTAATTTGCAACAGCCCTCTTTCGACACTTATATAAATAGACTCTTGCTCTCCAATTGTAGGCATCCATTCGCAGTAATTGCAAGTCATATTGAGTCTAGTTTTGTAGATTCGGAAGCATTGACGCGAAGATAATTTTTTTTTTTTTTTATTGTGCTTCTCTTCCTTTGTTGTTATTTTCTCTTTTGTAGGCCAAAAAAAAAGGTCGTTGAGTGCCAAGTTGACGGGTAACTCCATGGCGTCCCATAGAAGGATAAATCCATCACGGCATATAGATGATCAAATGCTCTAACAACATATAGGAGGATAAATCCCTCGCAATATATAGACGGACAAATCCACATCAACATATAAACGGATAAATCCATATCAACATATAGATGGACGAATCCTCATCACCATATAGACGGACAAATCCAAATCAAAATATAGAAGGATAAATCCATGCCATCATGCTTGTTGTTTAAAAGGTCTCGGGTCGAATGAAATCGCCATCTTGAGAGAGAATTACAAATGCACACAACCAACAAGATAAGAATGTTGCCAGATACGCGCCTTCCCTCTTTTCATGCCGAACCCCAACATTAGCAAACATTGTCTCATCCGCGCTAGACCATGCAACTACTTATGGTATAGCTCCAGTGGAGTTGTGTGTCGACTTCAAATGGGTAGATTTTTTCTCCCTCCTTGCTAGAGCAAGTTTATATCTCAAGTCTCTCTTGCACCAAAATTCAATCCACTTGCTAAATAAGACCTTTGGATCATGACTCTCCCCTTCTTGAAGATGGTTAAAGGCGATAAACAGGTATCCACATGCTCGAGGAGTAAATCTTTCATTCTTCTCATTAACACTTGTGAGTTTGATAGCTTCGGGCACAACTTCTTCGTAGGGAGAACCTCCAATAGGTAAACCACCAATCGTATGTAAATACCAAAGAGATATCGATAGTTCCCCGGCTGATGTTAGTAAAGTATTTGTTGTGGGACACCAAGCTTCAAAAAGGTTCGCAAGATGTTTGAATTTCAATCATATGTAAATAAAGAAGCAAGACGGCATCATAAATTCTTATTGTCTCCAAAGCCCGTTGACTTCTACCAAGTATGTCCTCAGCCCATTCCCAATATCCTGGGATGTGATGATATTCACCGTCAATTCTCAAAGTATCTCCCCAACGTATCTCCCTTTGAATCATACGCCGTCCCAGGCAAGGAAAGGTACTCGCGATATTGAGTTTTCGTTGGTAAAGAGTCTGAAGGGACCACATTTTGGTTGGTTTTTGGTTGTGCTCTAAAGTTCAATCTACCAATGGAGAAAATTCTACAGAGGAGGCCACAAATTTGAATATCGACCAACTAGTGGAGGGTAAGTCAACAACTTGGTTATACCATCCCCCTCCCTTCCCTCCCCCATTCGTAGCAACAATTATGAGATACTTGCATTTGGAGGATGGAGATGTGTAGTCTCTAAAGTGAACCATCTCTTCAAAACTGCATAAGCGAAAGAAAAAAAAAGATTTGTAAATATTAAGTCAACGACAATTGACAAAAGGATGAGAAGATTCTAGTCCTTTGTGCTTTAGGCAAATTTCTATATGCGATTAAGAATTTTTTTCCTTCTATATGCTATCATGGGTTTAATCTTCTATGTATTGATATGGATTTATCTGTCTATATATTGATGTGGATTTGTCTGTCTGTATGTTGCGAGGGATTTATCCTCTTATATGTTATTGGAGCATTTGATCATCTATATGCCGTGATGGATTTATGCTTCTATGGGACATCATGGAGCTGCCCGTCAACTTGGCACTCAATAACCTTTCTACCCATTTGAAGTCGACGCACAACCCCACTGGAGCTATACCATAAGTAGTTGTATGGTATAGCACGGATGAGACGATGTTTGCTAATCTTGGGGTTCAACATGAAAAGAGAGAAGGCATGTATCTGGCAACATTTTTATCTTGTTGGTTGTGTGCATTTGTATTTCCCTCTCAAGATGGAGATTTCATTCGACCCAAGACCTTTAAAACTGCGAGCATGATGGCATATGGATGGAAATTTAGCCTTGCAATCCCAGTTCTAGCGAGCATCTATTATGGTTTAAACAAGATCTCTAAATCCTCGCAGCTTGAGCATATCAAAATCTCTTTTCCCATTCATTATGTATACGGTTGGTTTGCTCACTACTTCAGGACACACTATGGGCTAAGGACCATATGTTCCATTGATGGTGGCGTATTCTGAAGAAGGTGCTGCAAGGTATTTGGATGATACAAATGCAAGAAAACGCATTCATCAAGCGGATAATGCATCTTGGACTTCTACTATGCCGGAGGGGTCCGAACCTTACTATTTTGAGGATAATGATAAAGCATCGGAACCAAAAGTCAATTATTTTATGAGTATCTGTTTTAATTATTTTCCTTTGAGGTATGGAAACTCTTTCGTTCTTGAACCATATAGTCCATATAGATTCAGCCATCAATTTGGATTTTATCAGACGAGTCCTGGTATTTTGAAAAATGACCTTCGTAGCGCCTCATTAGAAGAAGGACTCAGATTTTGGCAAATTTGTGTGTCACAAAATTTCACCAACGTGAGGGCGACCTTTCCCCCGACTATATCTACAGCAAAAAAGCTATTTTCGTCAGAGTACAGATCCTAGTGAACAAGAGTACATGGGAGCTTTCTTGAATATCATTTAGAATCTTTGGTGACTTTTGTTGGGCCAATCACTGTTGCACCTTTAGAGATCACGCCTCAAGAGCATAACAAGGAGGACAAACCTCCTACTTTCACTACTAGAAAAACTGGTTTTAGCGATGGACAAATTCTGTAGCTAAACAGAAATATCCGTCGCTAATATCATTTAGCGACGGATTAGCGACGGATTATCAAGAAATTCTGCTAGCTACGGGTGATTTAGCAACAGATCAGTGACGGCGTTCGTAGCTAATTCTAATTTTTTTTGTAGTATTTGAAATCCAAAGTGGTTGCACCACGCGACATCAAGGGACCTCCATATAAAGAAGCTCAAAAAAAGAAAGGACCTTCTCAGGCCCATCAAGTCCATGAGGGTTCCTTTCCATTAGGCACTGTTGTCCCTACCTCCAACAAATGCCCATCCCAAAATGAGAGTGATAGTAGTCATGGCGATCAAAACTTCAAGCGGGTGAAGCCATAATCAAATAAACAAGGAGACACTGACTTGGGTGTAGTCGAGATTACTGACAGTATTGGCAATGCTTCAAGGACTTTGATGATCATTAAATAGGTAATGCTTAAAACTTTCATATTGCCTTATAACATATAGGTAACTTCACTAATCGTTTATCTTTTTTTTATATGCATCCATAAGGTGATCATATTTCGATAGAGTCACACCAAAGCAAGCCAGAGGATAGTAGTGAATCTGTGGCGAATCTGGACTCGAGAAAATAACCTCTGATATCTAAGTCGGACCTAGAGGCGACTTTCATTCCTAATCTTGGAGTAAAATCGGGACCTAATTTTTACCAACGATTAGCACTAACGATGTCTATCTTTGACGGAAGAAAGGTTGTCTTGACTCTTCGCAAGGATTTCATCTTGAATGCCTGGGCTAAAATTCATACCAAACTCTCTGACCTACTGCAGACAATGCTTCTTCTGTTCAATTCGAGATCCAAGTGATTCTCGAGGAGATGGATGGAAAGGGTGTGGATATTTCTCCTCTAAAATACCTATTGGCGTCTTTCTTTAATCTTGCCAATTCATATGACAAGGCACGAATCAACTCTTTCTGATAAGGTTGGGGACGTTGAAAAATCATAGCCATGTTTAAAAGCCAAGGAACATCTTGATCTTGTCTTGACTGAAAAAGGAGAGAAGGTCGAGGAACTGCCTGTCACTAGTCAATCTCTTAAAGAGGCCAAGGAGAAGGTGAAACAGTTAAGAGCTCTTCGAGATGTTGCCAAGAAAGAGGTTGAAGAGATTGAATCTAGAGTCTCATCTGCTGAAGAGGAGTACTGTAGATGTTCTGATGTTTCCTTGGCGACTGCTGATGACTTGGCCGATGTGGAGATGAAGAAACAACACTTAGAGGCCACCCTTAAAGACTTGGTCAATTACAAGTTGTGTTTAGATTGGCCTATATAGAGTATTTTATTTGCCTCTTATTTTTTTTTCTTGCATTTAGTTAACTTGCGACTATCCTTGAAAATGAAAACTCCATATGTTTTACTTTACATTGCGCATTTTTATTGATCCCCCCCCTGTTTTTGGATCAGTATCAATAGTTGCTTGCTTAGCATGATGCATTGGCATCTACGTAATAGAACTTGGCTTTCTTTTAAACATTGTTGTCGTTTATGTCTCGAGGTTCTCTATATTTGAAGATACATCCTCCTTTTTCTTTGAAGATAATATTGTTCATCACCTTTGTAGCTTTGCGGTAGGAAGTACATATCTCAATGTGAGAACGTCAAAAATATGAGCCATTTGATTTCATGGGAATTAAACTTTAAAATCTAACATATATCCAATATCTGCAATCAAGCACCTTCAGAATCGCCCTAGACAATATTTTGAAACCAACTTTATATTGTACCACGCTGTCAAATTTAAATTTGCGCAATTTCACCAAACAATTCATATCTTGGTGTAGAAATGTTGAAATTATGAATCGTTTGATTTCTTTAAAATTAGACTTCAAAATATAGAATATATCTAAAATTCTCAATCAAACAACTTCAGAATCACCCGAGACAATATTTTGAAATCAACTTTATATTGCACCATGCTGTCAATTCTAGATTTGTGCAGCCGTATCAAAAAAATTCATATCTTGGTGTAGACATGTCAAAATCATGAACCGTTTAATTTTTTGAAAACTAGACCTAAAAGTCTAGAACATATCCAAAATTTGAAATCAACAAATTTCAGAATCATCCCAAATAATATTTTGAAATCAACTTTAGACTCCAACACGTTGACAGTTTCAGATTTGCACAGTCTCACCAAAACACTTCATATCTCAGTGTAGGTACATCAGAATAACGAACCGTTTGATTTTTCAAAAACAAAACTTCAAACTCTAAACCATATATAAAATTCAAAATTTAATACATTAAGGATAATTTCAGATAATATTTCAAATTCAACATAAAATCTGACATGCTAACAATTTCAGATTTGCACGACTTCACCAAAACTTTTGTATCTTGATGTAGGAATGTCGAAATCATGAACCGTTTGATTTATTGAAAATTAAACTTCGAAAACTAAAACATATCCAAAATATAAAATTTAATGCCCTAAGGACAGTTTCAGATAATATTTCGAAATTGACTTTAGTTTTTGATATGCCGACAGTTCTAAATTAGCGCGACTTCGCCAAAGTTTTCATGTCTTGGTATGGAAGCCTCGAGATCGGAAGACGTTTCACATGCCATCAATCAAAATTCAAGAGCTCCATTCTCACAAATATCATTGGTTCAAGCATCACTGAATTTGAAATGTTATGCCAAGCAATCTTTCTTCTTATACTTTTGTTCCCTTTTGACGCCTCTCTTCTTCCTTTTTTTTAAGGGCAGGAGGCGGACTTGGAGGCAAACAAACTTGAAGGTTTCGCGAACCTGAAGACATAGAGAATCCCTAGACTTTAATGTAAATACCTGGTATCCTCCTAAAATCATCCCATTGAAGATACCAATGTACCATGGAGGGTTGCCCCCTTTAAATCAAATGAGATCCAAAGTTCAACAGGAGGATGGCGTTTCAGCTCGATTTTCAAGTGTTGATTGAATGGATTACATTCCATCGTACTTCATTCGGACAATAATTTGGGCACTATGTATATTTTGAAATCATGCGACTGAACTCAGAATGAAACTCTAAGCTGCCTACGTACCTCAGTGAAGAGGATCAAGTCATAGCGTAGTTCAGAATGGGTAATTTTTTTTTTTTTTTTATGTCCTAACTTTTTTCTAGGCCGCCTCTTTCGAGGTTTTTAACCTAGCAGAATTTTTTTTTTTTTTATATGTCCTAACTTTTGCCTAGGCCGCCTCTTTTGAGGTTTTTAACCTAGCAGACTCTTTTTTTTTTGGTGGGTCATACACAGTTTAGACTCTTGCGAGCCAGAAGTGTAGGAACATGCAGTTTAGGCTCATGCATCAAAGAGGTTTGCAACTTCAAGGATAATACTTCTTTAAAAAATTGCCATTGATAGGGCTGATTCTCATGCCATCTGCATCAACCAGCTTGTAAGCCCCACTTGAATAAGCTTCTTGCACGACCTATGGCCCATCCCATTTTGAAGTAAACTTTCCTTCACGTTTATGGGAAGTAATAATGGGTCTTCATACGGCAAGGACTTTATCTCCTACTTGAAAGGATCTCGGGCGAACTCTTTTATTGAAGGCGTGAGATAATCGAGCTTGATAACATTCAAGACTCTGTTGAGCTTCCAACCTCTTCTCATCAAGAGCCTCCAACTCTGCTAATCAAATTCGAGCATTTCTTCATCAGTGATCCCTTCTTGAACAACTAATCGTAATGAAGGCATTTGACACTCGAGTGGTAAGACGGCTTCGACTCCATAAACGAGTGCATAAGTGGTCGCTTGTGTTGGCGTGCAATGAGTTGTACTATATGCCCAAAGAGCTTCTTTCATGCGGTCATGCCAATCTCGTTTGGATTTGGAGACAACTTCCTTTAATAAGTTGCATAGAGTCTTGTTGAATGCCTCAGCTAGACCATTGGTGGCAGCATTGTACATAGAAAAGTTACGTCACTTGAAACCAAAGAGATCACAAATCTTGTTCATCAACCTATTGTCAAATGGCTTGCCATTATCCGTTATTATATAATGAGGAATGCCAAAGCGATATATTATGTTTACTCGGATGAAACTTGCAACATTTTCCTTCTTTACTTCCTTAAGAGCCACATCTTCAGCCCATTTTGAGAAGTAGTTAGTTGCAGCCAAACATCCAATCCCCAAGCGTCAAATGGCCAGGATGCAACAGTCAGGTGCAACACTTCAGGAGGCTGATGAATAAAATTCGCATGGAATTGGCAAGTGTTGCATCTTCGAGCGTAGTCCAAGCAATCTTTTACCATCGTTGGCCAATAATATCCCATCCTTTTTATATGAAAGTGGAGCTTTGGTCCAGACTGGTGTGACCCACATACCCCAGAATGTGCTTCTTGCAAAGCTTGGAGTGCTTCATCTTCCCATAAGCATCGCAAGAGTACTCCCTCGAATGACCTTCTGTAGAGAGTATCTTTGTAGTAAAGGAAGCGAGGTGCACAACGACGGATTTCAGTCCTTCTCCTCATATTTTCTGGAAGTATCCCATAGCTTAAGTAGTTGATGATGGGTTGTCTCCATTCTTCCTTCTCAGCTTCAAAAACGGCCATAAGATGCTCGAGTTTATTTTCTTCACGTTCACCCTCATTTGGCGGTGGTACTACCCATTTTTGGTAGATAGTAACTTGTGCTTGATTAGGCAAGGTTAGCGATGAAGCTAGGGCAGCTAAAGCATCAGCCTTCTTGCTTTCTTTCCTAGGTACATGTTGAATAATCACATCACAAATCCATCCCATCAATATCTTAGTATAATTATGATAAGGGCGTAGTTCAGGTTTCTTGACCTCGTAACTACCTAAAAGTTGATTGACCACTAACTGAGAGTTACCAAATACTTGCAATTGCAATTGCTTCATATCAACAGCCATTTCAAGCCCAAGTATTAATGCTTAATACTCAGCAACATTGTTGGAGCAGAGTTGTGTCAAGGTGAAGGAGTAGGGCAGAACTTCACCTTAAGAAGTGACAAATACTACACCAGATCCTCCGCGATATGCAACACCATCAACGTACATCTTCCATGGAGATTGAACTTCAATGACCATTGTGTCCTTATTAGGTAGTTCGTCAGTTAGCTCCAAATCATTAGGTATAGGGTGATCTGCCAAGAAGTCCGCTAACGCTTGTCCTTTTATAGCCTTTTGAGGGATGTACCCAATTTCAAATTGTTGAAACTAGAGGTACTATCTTGCTAGTCGATCACTAAGGACAGGTTTTGACATCACGAACATGATGGGATTTGCTCTAGAAACCAAACGAACGACATGAGCTTGAAAGTAGTGCTTCAACTTTTGGATTAAGAAGACTGGCGCCAAACATAACTTTTCGATTGGCGAATAATTCATCTCATTTGGTGTCATCATCTTGCTCAAGTAGTAAAGGGAGTTTTCTTTCCCTTCACTATTTTCTTGGGCCAACAGTGCTCTAACAGACTTTTCTTGTGCTGAAATATATAGTATCAACGGCTTTCCAAGTATATGGGCTGCCAAAACTGGAGGCTTCATCAAGTAAGTTTTGATACTTTCAAAGGCATTGCTACAAGCTTGGTCCCACTTGAAGGGAACACCTTTCTTCATGAGGCGACTAAATGGTTTGCACCTCCCAGCTAGGTTTGAGATGAATCTTCTAAGGTATGATAGCTTTCCTTGCAGACTTTTCAATTCATGAATATCCTGAGGCTCAGGCATTTTCAAAATGGCATCCACTTTGGCTTAATCAATTTCGATCCCTCGATGTCAGACAATGAAACCAAGGAACTTTCCAGAAGTAACTCCAAAGGCATATTTCAATGGATTCATCCTAAGTTGGTACCTCCAGAGCAACTCAAACACCATTATCAAGTCTTCCAAGTGGTCTCTCTTCTCTCTTGATTTTACCACCAAGTCCTCAACATAGCATTCAATATTCTTGTGGAGAAGATCATCAAAAATATTCGGCATAGCCCTTTGGTAAGTAGCACCAGCGTTCTTCAAGCCAAAAGGCATTACCTTGTAGCAATAAATACCCTAGGGGGTACGGAATGCAGTAAGCTCTTCATCTTTTAGCGCCATGCGAATTTGGTTATAGCCCGATGAACCGTCCATAAATGAAATCGCCTCGTACCCAGTAGTAACATCGATCATCAGCTCTGGAATAGGAAGCGAGACTTCATCTTTCGAACACGCATTGTTGAGATCCCTGAAGTCAATGCACACTCGAATCTGGCCATTTTTCTTCCTTACAAGGACAATACTTGAAACCCATGTTGGGTATTTAACTTCATGAATAAAGCTAGTTTCGATGAGTTTGTTAACTTTGGTTTCAATCAAGGGAACCAAGTTCGGCCTAAAGCACCTTTGAGCTTGTTTAACAGGGCAAGCACCATTCTTAACTGCAAGGTGATGGACTGATACTTTCGGGTCCAAGCTAGGCATCTCTTTGTAAATCCAAGAAAAGACATCCCTGAACTCCTTGAGTAACTCAATATAAGTGCTTTCTTCATCAACTTCTAGTAAATTACTTAGGTAGGTGGGTCTTGGTTCTTCATTGGTGCCAAGGTTAACTTCTTTTAAGGCATCAACTGTTGTCTTCACCCCTTCTTCAAGTTCAGGTGGAACGTATTTCGCATCTTCATCTTCTTGAGGGTCCCCATCGTTGAAGGATATGTGATAACACGATGAAACATCCTCCAATTTCTCATCATCCTCCATTATAGATGAAACACCGCTCTCGTCTTGTGCGGTAACATGATACGAAGAACCCACACTTTCTTCGTCTTCATCACGTTCCTTAGTATAGACCACAGTATATGGCTTTATCTTCAATACGTCTTTACATGACACCACAATTTTTGTTTGTCGCCTCATTCTAGAAGGAACCAAACTTTGGGCATCCTTAGAAGTCTTTTGGATTCCAGGCGAAACAGGTGTTCTTATGCTTTGATAATTTCTCTGGAACTTATTTTCCTTCTTTAATGGACCCAATCTCTCAAACACGAAAGTTCTCACAGTTGATTTTCCAAGTCGATCAAAGACAGAAGGCTTGTTAGAAACGGCAGATTCATCTTCTACGGTGATATAATTGATGCTTGCCCTTCTTATGGAGATGCGCACTATTGATGGTTGCTTGTATCTCAAACCTTCACATAATTGCCTCGTATCAGCTTCTGATGGGAGCTTCCCTAATTTTGACAGCTCATTGGGATTGTATCCAGCTTTTGTAAATAGCCAGTAAGCATTAGGATCAAAACCTTCATCTGTTTGCTTTGTAGGGAGTTCCACATTCTGCAAACGATTTTGGGACACAAACCCTACAAGTGGCTTTGAGGACAACTTTACTGCCTCAAGTCATTTTACCGGAAGAGTTAACTCTTTTAGCATGTTAGTTTGGAGATTAGATGATTCACCTTCTTCTGCGTGGGAGTTACTTTCTTGCCATAAGACGCAATATCCCCTCTATAGGATTTATTCGAGTTAGGTTGTACCTCCTCAGTAACAGCTTTGGTTTTACCATCAGTCACCTCAGCTCTTTTAGTTGTGGGCTCGTCATTCTTGATTTTCATGAGATCATTAGCTTTTAGCTTCTTCACAATGCGGTTCTTCAAGTAGAACTTTGCATCGGCGAAGTGTGACTCAGCCTCGGTGAATGGTTCGTCATCAGCAACTATCTTCTTCTCGATTTCACCCTCGTAGTATTTCAAACATTGATGGTAGGTAGATGGAACCACTTTATTCTCATATATCCAAGGCCTTCCAAGCAAGACATTGTATGAAGTCTTTGCATCGATCACATGCAGCCATACACTTGATTGCATATCTTCAATGGTGATTCCAAACTTGATCGCACCTATGGCTCTTTGCCCCCCTTGGTTGAATCCTTGGATCATCACATGACTTTCCGAGAGTTCGTTCATGGGAATACCAAGTTCTTTCATAGTCCGAATTGGCAAGATATTCACTGAGGATCCTTCATCAACCAAAATTCGATTTACCCTTTCATAACACATATAGCCAACTAGGTACAATGGGCGGTTATGAAGAGTGTCACCTAGTAGAAGATCGTCATTTGTGAACGTAACTTTTTCCTCGCACGCGTTAACTTCTTGAGGAATAGACTCGATGATATTTTCTGAAGATGGTGCCAACGGTAGGCCATCATTCTTTTCTTCCCCTTTATCAGCATTGCAACAAGAGGCCTTAATACCATCACGGAAAATCTTCATGCAGAACCAACATGGCAAGAAATCCTCCAAGGTCACTGGATGTCGTGGCTTTTGAGGGTGGCGCACCTCCACTTTTGCTTTCTTCAAATACTTTACTGGATTCCGTTTCCTTGGTCTTTTTACCACCATTTTCCTTGTTGGTTGTTCTATCGATTCTTTACATGGGCTCCTTTTATAGCGCCTACGACGAGTTATCAACGTCCAACCTTCATCATCATCAGGTTGATCAACTTCAACTTTGTTGTCCTCCAGTAATTCTTCATCTTTACTGTTTTTAAAACTACATAATTCATCCGGACTGAATGATCCAAAGGTGATAGAGACTTTGTTTGCGCTTTCTTTCTCATCTTCAAGTACGATCTTCTTTTTGCAAGTCAAGTCCATAACTTTGTCCTTGAAGACAAAGCACTTCTCTAGAGGGTGGCTCACAAGTCAATGGTATTTGCAGTAATTTAGGTCTTTCGTTTTACCAGCTTCATTTGGCCGCTTCATCTCCGGAAGTTCAATCAGATTTAACTCGAGGAGTTCTTCAAAGATTGTTGGCACATTAGAATCCAGAAATGGGTACTCCTTCTCCTGCATTTCTTTTAGAGTCAACATTCCACTTGGTTTATCTCGAAAAGAAGTGGCTTTCGTACTCTGCTTCTTGCTCACCTTCGTTGTGAACTTCACATGTGATGTGTTGACATTCATAGCTTCTTTGTTTTCAGACTTGGGTGCAAACTTGCTCCATTTCCTGACTTCTTGCTTATCATTCCCTTTGCGAGGCTCATAGATAGGCAGCTTTTCGTTTCCAACGGAGGCCATGCTTAACTCTATGTCATAGGCACGAGTCGCAAGTTCTTCAAATGTGCTAAGCTCGATACCTTGCAAGATGTTGTGGAGTCCCTAATGCATGCCTTGGATGCACATCTCTATGCTAGAAGCTTCACTAAGCCTCTCTTTGTAGTTGAGCTTGCATTTCTCCAACGATTGATAAAGTCGATAATTGGTTCACTCTTTCGTTGACGAGTATTTGTAAGTTCTATCATACTCACAGTACGTCTCGTGCTATAGAAGAGATTGAGGAACTCTTGCTCTAGTTGATTCCAACTATCAATAGATCCAGCCTCGAGGTCTTTGTACCAGTCAAATGCATTTTCTTTTAGCAAGCGGACAAACTGCTTGATGAGGTAATCTCCATAAGTCCCAATACTGTTGAACGTCTCAACGAAGTGCGCCACATGTTGCTTTGGATTACCTTTACCATCAAACGGTTGAAACTTTGGAGGTTGATAGCTAGTAGGCATCTTCAACATATCGACCCTTGTAGTGTACGACTTTGCATATGTAAGGGTGGACTTGACAGCAACTTCATACTTGTTAAAAAACTTAATAGTTCCTTTAATGAACTCCTTCAGTTGATCGATTGGAATCATCCCTTCATACGAGACGGGGATAGCCTTTGCGGATGCTACTTGTCTTGGGGGAGACTCACTCTCTGGAACTTCTGGGAGATTGCCAGGTGCGTGGGTGGATTCTTCTTCCATCAAGATTCTCACCCTATCTGTTAGCTTATCGATTCTAGCATCTTGATTTTGCATGCACTTGATCAAGCTAGCGATTTCCTCCGTCAAGTTTTCCAACTACTCCTCCACAGATGAAGTGTTTGTTACCATGGCTTGTATGATTGTTGTGGATGATGGAGAGTAGCATGGATTGTCACATAGATTGATCCTCGATTAGCTCACGCTATGTGGTATAAGTGGGGAGGATCCATCACTTGAAGCATCATCATCTTCCTTCACTACAGAGTTCTTGGATCCGGAGAAGTTAAGTAGAGCAAAAGTTTTCTTGATC
The DNA here is from genome assembly GCF_000390325.3 of Nicotiana tomentosiformis. NCBI lineage: Eukaryota > Viridiplantae > Streptophyta > Magnoliopsida > Solanales > Solanaceae > Nicotiana > Nicotiana tomentosiformis. The sequence goes on from NC_090820.1 coordinate 44,307,587, forward strand.
TTTTCAGCAATATCGGTTCCTCCTTCGGGTGTATTTGTGGAAGATCTTGCTCCTTTTTAGGATGAATATCCGAAAATAGGGGTTGATACGGACGACACTTGGAGTGTTTGTTATCCTAAATAGCTTGCTTTGCTCCTCATAACTACTCCGAAGCTTCCAAAGGTAACATCGAAGATGCTTTCCACATCAGCATAGAACCTGGAGTTAGCAGCCTTGGTGGATGTTGATCTGGAGTTGATTTTCTTTGAAGCCATTCCGACGTTCTTGGACTTTGGTGAATGAAAAGTTGAGATAAGAGGCATAGATTGTCCCAGTGGGCATGCCAAAATTTGTAGACAATAAATTACGTCGAGAAAATAAAATCAAGCTGAAAAATATTGTAACAATCGTAGTATTTTATTTCAAATATTTGAGTGTTACAATCTCTAGGATTCCTTTGATTCTTCTTTTCAACAGTAAATAAATTTAAGGGTCTTTGAGCTTGATCTTGAATCTATATTTATTGCCACGAATGATGATCTTAAATTCAACTATCACGAATTTGATTTGAACTCGTACTCTTTGAACCTTGATTTGTTCTTCGTTCTTGAGCTTGAACTTGATTGCTTAAAGCTTGAAACTTATAGAGAAATTTGCGGCATTTGATCCACGAGCTTTTTTTTTGCTTCTTGTTATAACTTCTGGTGTCTTTTCTGAGGTTTGAAGACCCATATTTATAGTTGTGGGAGGGAAGAGTTATGATAAGAACAAACTCTTTCCGACCAATCAAATTGAAGAGTGACAAGGCCGCAATTTGATTGGCCAGAACATGTCACTTGCACACGTAACACGATTTCATTGGCCTTTTAATGTGACTTGGCATGCCTTGTCATTTTAACACGTGACATGATCCTATTGGCTCTTCTGTTTGACTTGGTGTGCCACGTCATTCGACAAGTGGCACCAAACTGGGCTTCTAGGAAGATGACATATTGGGCCTAATGAAGTGTGCTCATCATTTGTAGCCCAACTAAGTGAGCTAGCCCAACTAAGTGGGCTAGCCCAGTCAATATTTGTTGGATTTAAGTAATTAATACAATCATATTAGCCCATAACATTCATTTGGACTAATATTATTTAACTTGAGATTAAATTCAAATTTCTTATGAATTTAAATTTAATAAAATTTTAATTGCCTACAGTAGCTAAGACACATTATTTTATTTTTGACCAGTTTTTCAAAATATGGGTAATATCGCGCATCAACGGAATAGTGACACGTATCATTAATTTATAAAAATAATAAAAAATATTTAAAATTATAATTAGACCCCGTCATTTCATCAAATCCACCACCATGGCTGCCTTCCTTCCATCTTCGACCACCATACAGGGGCAAAGCTACAGTAATGAGTACGGGTTCGGACGAACCTAGTGACTTTTGCTCGAACTCTGTATTTGTATTAAAACAATTAATGTTCCTATATAAATCTATGATGCCGAACCTAGTAACAAAATGGTTCTGGGTTCAACGGTGAGGGATTTGGGTTCAGAGTCAAAGGTAGTAAGATTGATTCTTCCTCGAAGCAATTTAAGCTTTTTACCGCCCTTTTCTTTTTTCCCTTATCTTTTCTAAAAAGAGAACGGATCTTACACAAACAAGGCTTAGTAACAAAGAAGTCCATTAGGACTTAGTATCTTTTTTTTTTAATAAGAAAACATAAATCAAGTTGGACAAATTGCTCCTCTAAATAAATAAAAAAGACGTCCCGCTAGGATTTTGCCAAATCAAATTGTTCCTTTAAATAATTCCCTCGCCCAAATTAAAATTCTAAAGAAACTGTCCGTCCAACTCTGCTCCCTTCTTCCTTCAGTTCTTTCTTTTATTGTTTCTTTCTTATATTGCATATTTGTGTTAACAATTAATACAAAAATTTGATTTTTAATCTTTGATTTTAGGATTATCTCACATTTTGACCTTTATTCTTTTTGTCAATTTATACTTATGTGCTTCCTAAAATTTCAAATGTCGAATTCGTGACAAGCCCACAAGGTGTATAGTCCTACTTTCTTAATTTTAATTTTTTACTTTATTAGTGAGACCAATATCCTTAATAAAAATAAGTGACTTTAGAAATTTTTAGATTATCAACTTTTGTGTTTGATCAATTATGTCCTCTTACATTATTTTATTAAATAAAGTAATTGGTCAAGTGCAATTGAAATAATAATGTTTATTGGCGCTATTATTTTATTAAATAAAGTAATTGGTCAAGTGCAATTGAAATGATAATGTTTATTGGTGTGCTATTTTAAAATATATATTAAATATTGTTACTTGTTCTTTAGTTTATCGTATAGTATTAATTTTAGGTTATTGTCCTGTATTAAAATTTAAAACTCATACTATTCAAATTCTAGTTCCCCTTCTGTCCCATGGATGCCTTCTTCTATCTCCGACCATCATTCTTCAACCAAAAATTAGCCACGTGAAGTTCTCTACTACCAATGCAACATCATCCCCCAATCCCTCACCTCCATTAGAATCATTTTTCTCCACTTTAGAAAAAATTCCAAAATAATGATTTAAATCTTCTTTAAACAAGAAAAGGTCCATATTCACTGTCGAAATTATTGTCCTTTCTACTAAATTCCTTCAATTTCAGAGATTTACCTTCTCATAAACTAATCTCCATACAAACCCAAAAGATCCCTCTTCAAAACCACAGTCTCTCTCTACCTTCAAAAATCCATAAACCATCAAAGCTTTATTATTGGACTTCTATTAATTTTTAGGGAAATTTTATGAGGGAAAACAAGGGGGGAATCTAGGGACAACGGGAGACTGGAAGACAAATGAAGGGTGGATAAGGTGGGTCTAGCCGGCGGGTAAGGTGATGGGTTAGTTTAGGAGAATGAAAATGAAGAACAAAAAAAAAAAAAAAAAAAATGTAAAACAAAAAGAAAAAAATGGAAATCTATATAAACCTTTGGATTAATTTTATCAAATCTGGACCGATCAAATAAAGCATCAAATATATACTTTTTTCTCTGCACACGCCTCATTTTGTTGGTAAAACACGCGCCGGCCACGTAGGCAAAGTGGTGTGTCTTAGCTATACATTAAAAATGTTGAGCGTGTAAAATTATTTTTGTGATCAGAAAGCATGTAACATGTCCATATTTCATGGGTAACTTATGTATTTTGCCTAAAAGCATTTAGTAAACTGGCTATTTTCTGCTATGTTCCTAATGTCGTTAGAAACCACTAAGGGTTTACAGAAAACCCAAGAAACCAATTGGGAAACTCAGGCCTTTTAGCTATCTGTAGGCATTCATTTATGTCAAAAATAATTCCACAAGTTATACGATAAAACAATTACAGATTACTAGGAATTATTGATAAGGAAAACACAAAAGTAAAATAAAAGGAAGAAGAAGAGGCAAACTACTTTTCTTCCTGGTACTTTCATGTACTTACTCAATAAAAATATAAAGAAAATTTCATATTTACATTTTTTTATATTTGTAATTTATTTTTGTTTTCTCCTTAACAACAAGCAATATCTTATACTTACCTGCAAAACCTTGTTTCTCACAGTCATAGTATACTTTCGATTGAGTTTTTCGCATAATACTGTACATTAGTTTTTCACTTGTATCATTAAAAGCCAGCTTTATGTAAAATCGACGATGAAATCAGAATGTTAGAAGAACAGGGAAATAAAAGAAAGAAAGGTAATGGCAAACCTAAAACTTCCCATCATAGATGTTACTCCCTTTTTAAAACTTTTATTTAAAAAAAGGACTCCTGATAAACCTAAGTTACCTTAGTTTATTGCCTATGGTTAATTTAACTAAATTGGTTATAAACACTTTGTGCGGGTAAGTTTTTACCCCATTCAAGTCTAGAATCTTAGAATTAAAAATCGGGGACAAGTGGGCCCCCTTTTATTTTTCTTGTTTCTTAAACACCAATTAATCAACTTATTTTGAGAATTATTTTTTTCAAAAATGCTTTTCGAAAAAGTATTTTTGGAGAAAAACAGTTTGTGTTAGGGTAATTAGTTTGAAAAGTACTTTTGAGCAACAATTTGTGTTTGACCAAACTTTTCAAATCGTGCTTTTAAATATCAAATTAGGAATAAGGACATGAAGAGATTTACCAAATAGTTAATATTATATAAGTAGATAAATAACTATAAATATTTATTATTATAGATAATAATTAATTTTTTATTTTGTTTAAATAAAATGTAAAAATTACTTATTTTTTTAAGATGATTTAAATATATAAAAAATATTAAATAAATATAAAAGTTCATCCCAAAAGTCTATATATATTACTTAATAGTTTAAACTAAGTAAGATTATTTTGGTATATACAATATTTTGCTAAGAGTATTTTTTGGTGGAAGAAAATTCAAAACTCCTTCAACTTATGAGGAGAAACTACTTTTTTCTACTTCTCAAAAACTGTTTCTGCTTCTACCAAAAGATACTTTTTTCCCGAAAATATGTGGCCAAACACCTTAAGTTAAAAAAAATTTTAATTATTTTTGAAAAAAACAAGCTTGGCCAAACAAGCTATAAGTTAAGTAGGTAATATTCAAAACATGGTCCCCTTTTATTTCTTTTTTATTTTTGTCTTTCCTTTTCTCTCTTCGTTCAATGTGTATCTCCTTCTCTCTAGTTCTCTTATCTAATTTTTTGCCGCAAAATACTCATTTGCAAGGTTGCACATTTCGATCATCTTCACCAATTTCGTCGAGGCGTCGTTTTCTTCTACTAAATTAAATTCTTTATTTTCTTTTTTGCAAATTATTAGAACTAAGGTTTAACAAAGAAAAATACAAATTTCGATTTTGTTGTTCTTCGGTTGAGATTCAGTAACAGTAAAAGATTAATTGTTTCCCGGCTTTATTTTTTAGTCTATTTTGTTTTTGAAGTTTTCAGTTTTTCTGAGTTGTTTTTTACTCCTATTATCTAGGAGCTGGATTTTGCCCAACCAACTTGAAAATTCTGTCGATTGGTTTTTTTCCAAGCTGGGATAAAACTGTTGGGAATTTCTCGTCGCTTTCTTTATCTTATTGTGATGTATATCAAATTCTTTAGGTCAAAAGTATATTATCTCTAACAAGCTGTACATGCTCCAATTTTGTCTAATTGCCTGACAACCACTTCAGTTGTGCCAATAATTATAGAAGTTGTTCCAACAACTGACCCAGTTTTTTCAACACTTTGTCTAGTTGCAAAACAATTGCTTCAGCTGTCCCAACCATTTCATTAGTTGTCTATACAACTGCTTTAATTGTCCCAATAATCTATATATATATATATATATATAATTGTCTATACAACTGCTTTAATTGTCCCAATAATCTATCTATCTATATATATATATATATATATATATATATATATATATATTATAAAAACATGAATAAAATATTAGATTACAAAAATAATTTTTTAATATTAAGCATAATAACTCACAGTAAAAAGACATAATCAGAATTCTAGACATTAACCTTTTAATGCTATTAGTTTTAGGATATAATACTACACATTAAGAATCCTATATGATTACCTTTAGAATCCTATTAGTATAATTATTTTCGGGCATAAATATTGTGATGACCTGAAATGTCATCTTTAAATTTAACATTCATTTCTATGATCTGAGACCTCGAATAGCACCATTCAGCTTTCTTCGACTTGCGTCTGGTAGTCCGTAAACTGTTCCGGAAAGTTTTTATGCGAAAATGGATTAAAATGTGAAATAGAGCCTTAAAACTCAATTGAGTTGATTTTGGTCAACATTTTGAGCAAACATACCCGGATCCATATTTTGACAGTTCCGGTAGGTCCGTAGAGTGGTTTGGGACTTGGGTGTATGCCTGGAAATTGGATTCGGAAGTCCCTAACTCAAATTATCGCCATTTAACGGAAACTAGAAATCTAAAGGCTAAAGATTTCCAAAGTTTGACCGCGGATTTGACCTTATCGATATCGGACTCGGGTTGAGATTTCGAGAGTTGGAATAGCTCCGCTATATCATTTATGACTTGTGTGCCAAATTTAAAATCATTGAGGATTCATTTAATACGTTTCGGCACGAGTTTTGTAATGTCAAAAGTTTGAAACTCATAAGTCCGAATCGAGGAGTGAATTGTAGTTTCGACGACGTTTTTTAAGAATAAGTGATATCATATTAAGCAAATGAGCTTCAAATTCAGTTTCGATTGAAGCATTAGATCCGTATCGAAATTTCGGAGTCATAACAAAAAGAATCGTCGAATTTTGACATCATATGAGAGAGTTATGCCCAATTCTGTATCGGGAAATACTTTCCGTCGTCGTCAGCGTCCAAGGTAGCGTGGGGCGCTATCCCTGGCGCTGGGACAATCTGAGGTACTGGACATGGCACCACAGGCAGCGCCTCACTCCACCTGTGGCGCCCCGGACATAAAAACCCCATAAAGCAGGGAGTTTAGTCATTTTTACTCATTTTGAGTTTGGGGAGCTCGGTTTAGGCGATTTTTACGAAAAAACATTGGGGTAAGTGTTCCTTATCCTGTATTGATTATATTTCATAATTCCATACTCATTTACATCATGAATCCGTGAATTTATGAAAGAAAAATCAGATTTTTACAAAATCTTCCAAATATGTAAAATGAAGATTTGAAGGTCAATCCGATGTCGGAATTCGATATATTTTATATGGTTGAACTCGTTTCGGAACGGGTGTTCAGATTTTGTGAGTTTTCCCGGGATTCGAGATGTGGGTCACACTGTCGAATTTTAACATGAATTTTGAATTTTTATCCGAAAAATTAGTAAATTCATATGGAATTAATCCATACGATTCATGTTGAGTATATTGAATTGTTTCTGACTAGATTTGAAGCTTTCAGACACGAATTCGCCAGGCAAAGTTATATTGGAATCTTGAAATTGGTTGCGAAGCGAGGTAAGTATCGTGGTTAACCTTGACTTGAGGGAATAGAACCCTTGAATTATTTGTTATGTGAAATTCATGTGAACTACGTATAGGCGAGGTGACGAGTGTCTATACATCGTCAAATTAATTGTTTGTATAATTATTTGAAAATCATAAATTATTTTAAATTATGAATTAATTATTGTATTAATTAATTTTTTCATATTCCTTGCTCAATATTATACCTTGAATCCATGCTATAATTGCTACATGCTTATTTGATTTATGTGACTTAATTTCTACTTGACATTTAGCATACTAATTATTAAATTGCCTATTACATCCTTAATTTTTACAATTAATTGCTATTTGTCATCACTTAATTCTAATAAATCGTAATTATTGTATGCTTGTTGTCTTATAATTTCATATTAATTATTGTAATTATTGGAGTAATTTCTTTTATAAGAATTGATTGAAATGAATATATTGGAGGAGTGGGTTGCACGCCACAACATAATTGATTGAAATGAATATATTGGAGGAAGGGGTTGCACGCCGCAATAGAATTAATTGAAATGAATATATTGGAGGAGCGGGTTGCACGCCGCAATAGAATTGATTGAAATGAATATATTGGAGAAGCGGGTTGCACGCCGCAACAAAATTGATTGAAATGAATATCTTTGAGGAACGGGTTGCACGCTGTAATAGAATTGATTGAAATGAATATGTTGGAGAAAAGGGTGCACGCCGCAACAGAATTGATTGAAATGAATATATTGGAGGAACGGGTTGCACGCCGCAACAAAATTAATTAAAATGAATATATTGGAGGATCGGGTTGTACGCCGCAACAGAATTGAATATGAATATATTGTGGGATCGGGTTGCACGCCGCAACGAAAAACTGATTGAAATAATAATTGGTTATGACTGCAGAGTTGGATTCAATTGTTGAAAAGAGATACCTGTTTTATTTCTATTATTGTTGTTATTATTGTTATTGCGTACAGGTTAATGTAAGTGACCTGCCTTAGCCTCATCACTACTTCGTCGAGGTTAGGCTCGGCACATACTGGGTACATGGGGTCGGTTGTATTCATACTACACTCTGCACTTCTTGTGCAGATACCAGAGTTGGTCTTAGTGGCGTATAGTAGATTTGCTCGGATTCAGATATTTACAGGAGACTTGAGGTATAGCTGCATGGCGTTCGGAGTTCTGAAGTCCCCTTCCACTTTATCATAGCTGTGTATTTCTTTCAGACAACTTTATTTTTATTTAGACCTTTATTTGTACTATTCTAGTAGCTCGTGCACTAGTGACACCGGTTCTGGGATGGTATTTAAGCATCGTATTATGGATTATTCACTACATTTCAGACCTTACTTCCGCATTTGTTTCTTTGTTATTAATTAATTTAAAATTATTTAAAAATGGTTAATATTATTCTAACGTTGTCTTGCCTAGCAAGTGAAATGTTAGGCGCCATCACGGTCCCGAAGGTGGAAATTTTGGGTCGTGACAAGTTGGTATCAGAGCACTAGGTTACATAGATCTCACGAGTCACGAGCAAGCTTAGTAGGGTCTGAAGGATCGGTACGGAGATGTCTGTACTTATCTCTCAGAGGCTATAAAGTTTAGGAGCAATATCACTCATTTTTTATCCCGCCGTGCGATGTTTTTCTATCATCGGTGATTGAACCATTCTATTTTTATTCTCTCGCAGATGGCGAGAACACGTAATACATCTACCGACGGACAGGGACCAGAGCCCCCGGTAGCAACTACGGTAAGGGGTAGAGGCCAAGGTCGTGCCTGAGACCGAGGTAGAGGCAAAGCTCAATCTAGAGCTCGAGCAGCAGCACCTGTTGTAGAACCTCAAGTGGATTTAGAAGCAGAGGTTCCAGCTCAAATGGTACTTGTTGGACCAGTTTAGGTCCCGGAAGGATTCATAGCTACTCTAGTACTTTAGGACGCTCTAGTCCGTTTGGTGAGCCTAATGGAGGGTGTGGCCCAAAATGGTACATTTCCAGTGGCACCAGCAGTCTCACAGGCTGGGGGAGGAGCACAAACTCCCACTACTCCCGCTCCGGGGCAGACAACTCCCTAGTATCAGGCTCCAGTAGCCCATCCAGTTGGGGCAGTTCAACCAATTATTGCAGCACACACCGGTGATAGGCCTGCTTTCTCTTCTGAGCCATTGTTGAGATTGGACAAGTTTACCAAGCTATTTCCAATCCATTTCAGTGGTACACCTTCTGAGGATCCACAGGATTTTCTTGACCCTTGCTATGAAGTATTGTGGAACATGGGTATAGTTGAGGCCAATTGGGTTGATTTTGCTGTATTTCAGATGACAGGTTCCGCCAAGGGGTGGTGGAGATATTATGTATTTACTAGACTAGTTGGTTCGCCTGCACTTACCTGGTAGTAGTTCTCGTCGCTATTTCTGGAGAAGTTCCTTCCTATCACACTGAGAGAGGATTACCGCAAGCAGTTTGAGCTTCTCCAGCAAGGTAGCATGTAAGTCACTCAGTATGAGACCCGTTTTGTGGATCTAGCTCGTCATGCTCTTCTTCTGCTTCCTATCGAGAGAGAGAGAGAGGATGAGGAGGTTCATTGATGGACTCATTTAACCTATCAAGCTACAGATGGCCAAGGAGACCGAGAGTGAGATTTCTTTTCAGACGGCTGCTAATGTCGCTAGGCGGATCGAGATGGTTCTTTCATAGGATAGAGGGCCAGTGTCAGATAAAAGACCCCGTCATTCCGGTAATTTCAGAGACTCCTCATCTGGTGGCAGAGGTACCTTCGGTAGGGGACATCCCCCATGCCATTTTATTCAGCACTTCAGACTTCTCATAGTGCTTCAGCGAGTCATGGACCTTATGTTCCTTACCTTGGGTAGCCAGCAGTCAGTGCACATTTAGCTCCTATCAGTGCATAACCACTTCAAAGTCACTACGGTGGTTATCCGACCCGCCCGGGTCATCTTCAACTTTAGCAGCCACGACAGCATGATGAGTGTTATTAGTGTGGGAACACTGGTCATATCAGGAGGTATTGCCCTAGGTTGTCGAGTAACGGATCTCGACAGAATTCTCGTGACATCATACCGGTACTGGTTGCTTCACCGCCTGCTCAACCAGCTAGAGGTAGGGGTCAGGCAGCTAGAGGTGGAGGTCAGGCCATTAGAGGTGGAGGTCAGGCCGTTAGAGGTGGAGGTCAGCCAGTTAGAGGCCATTCTAGAGATGCGGTTCAGAGTGGTAGGGCCCAGCCCCGATTCTATGCTTTCTCTGCTAGGCCTGAAGCCGAGTCATCCAACGCCATAATCACAGGTATTGTTCCAGTTTGTCATAGAGATGCTTAAGTTTTATTTGATTCAGGATCTACTTATTCCTATATGCCCTCCTACTTTACTTCATATTTGGTTGTGCCTCTTGATTCTTTGAGTGCTTCTGTGCATGTGTCCATGCCGGTAGGGGATTATATCATTGTAGATCATGTCTATCATTTGTGTGTGGTTACTATTGGAAGTTTTGAAGCTAGCGTGGATCTTCTACTTCTTGATATGGTAGATTTTGATGTCATATTAGGTATGGATTGGCTGTCACCTTATCATGCTATATTGGATTGTCATGCCAAAATAGTGACCTTAGCCATGCCGGGGTTACCTCGATTAGAGTGGAAAGGAACTCCTGGTCATTCTACCAGCAGGGTTATTTCTTATATGAAGGCTCGGCGTATGGTCGAAAAGGGATGTCTAGCCTATTTGGCTTATATTCGCGATCCCAGTGCAGATGTTCCCTCTATGGACTCAGTACTAGTTGTCCGTGAATTTCTAGAAGTATTTCCTGCAGATTTACCGAGGATGCCACCCGACAGAGATATAGACTTCTTTATTGATTTGGCTCCGGGAACTCAGCCCATTTCTATTCCACCATACCGTATGGACCTGCCGGAATTGAAAGAATTGAAGGAACAATTACAAGATTTGCTTAATCAGGGATTCATTAGACCTAGTGTCTCGCCCTGGGGTGCACCGGTACTATTTGTAAAGAAGAAAGATGGCTCTATGCGGATGTGTATAGATTATCGGCAGTTGAACAAGGCCACTATCAAAAACAAATATTCGTTGCCAAGAATTGATGACTTATTCGATCAGCTTCAGGGTGCCAAGGTATTTTTGAAGATCGATTTGAGGTCTGATTACCATCAGTTAAAGATTAGGGCATCTGATGTCCCTAAGACAACTTTTCGGACCCGGTATGGGCATTATAAAATCTTAGTGATGTCATTCGGGCTTACCAATGCCCCAACAACAATTATAGATTTGATGAATCGGGTGTTCAAGCCCTATCTGGATTCATTTGTGGTTGTATTCATTGATGACATCTTGATTTACTCCAGCAGTCGAGAGGAGCATGAGCAACATCTTCGGATTGTGCTTCAAACTTTGAAGAATAATCAGTTATATGCCAAATTTTCAAAATGCGAGTTTTGGTTAAACTCAGTTGCCTTTTTGGGGCATGTTGTATCGGCAGAAGCCATAAAGGTGGATCCTAAGAAGATTGAGGCAGTTCAGAAATGTCCTAGGCCTACTTCAGTTATAGAGATACGGAGTTTTCTGGGTTTGGCAGGTTATTATCGCCGGTTCGTGGAAGGATTTTCATCAATAGAAAGCCCATTGACCAGACTGACCCAGAAAAGTGTCCCAGTCAGATGGTCAAACGAGTGTGAGTTGAGCTTTCAGAAGCTGAAAACTGCTTTGACTACGGCGCCAATGTTGGTGCTGCCCACTGATTAAAGATCTTATACATTGGGCTTGGTGCAGTATTAATGCAAGATGGCAGGGTGATTGCATACACGTCACGACAATTGAAAGTTCACGAGAAGAATTATCCTGTTCATGACTTAGAATTGGCAGTCATTGTTCATGCGCTGAAAATTTGTGAGGCATTACCTTTATGGTGTCTCGTGTGAGGTATTTACTGATCATCGTAGCCTACAGTATCTGTTCAAACAAAAATATCTCAATTTGAGGCAGAAAAGATGGTTGTAGCTGTTGAAAGACTATGATATCACCATTTTGTATCACCCAAGAAAGGCCAATGTGATGGACAATACTTTGAGTAGAAAGGCTGTGAGTATGGGTAGCCTTGTGTATATTCCAGTGGGTGAGAGGCCATTAGCTACAGATGTTCAGACTTTGGCCAATCAGTTTGTGAGGTTAGATATTTCAGAGTCCAGCCGGATTCTAGCTTGCACAGTCGTTCGGTCTTCCTTGTATGAGCGTATTAAAGAGAGATAGTATGACGATCCTCATTTGCTTGTCCTTAAGGACACAGTGAGGCACGCTGGTGCAAAGCAGGTTGTTGTGGGGGATGATGGAGTTCTACGGATGCATGGTCACATTTTTGTTCCTAATGTGGATGGGCTTCGTGAATTAATTCTTGAAAAGGCCCACAGTTCCCGGTATTCTATTCATCCGGGTGCCGCCAAAATATATCAAGATTTGCGGCAACATTATTGGCGGAGGATAATGAAAAAGGATATAGTTTCATATGTAGCTCGGTGTCTGAATTGTCAGCAAGTTAAATACGAGCATCAGAGACCTGGTGGTTTGCTTCAGAAGTTAGAAATTCCTGATTGGAAGTGGGAGCGTATCACTATGGATTTTGTTGTTGAACTCCCACAAACTTAGAGAAAGTTTGACACAGTATGGGTCATTGTAGACAGGTTGGCCAAGTCAGCGCATTTTATTCCAGTAGCAGTTACCTATTCTTCAGAGCGGTTAGTGGAGATTTACACCCGCGAGATTGTTCGCCTTCACAGTGTACCCATGTCTATCATTTCTGATCAAGATACACAGTTCACCTCGCACTTCTGGAAGTCTGTACAATGTGAGTTAGGCATGCGGGTTGAGTTGAGTACAACATTTCATCCACAGATAGACGGACAGTCAGAGCGCACTATTCAGATATTGGAAGATATGCTTCGCGCTTGTGTTATAGACTTTGGGGGTTCTTGGGATCAGTTCTTGCCACTTGCAGAGTTTGCCTATAATAATAGCTACTAGACGAGCATTCATATGGCTCCATATGAAGCATTATACGGGAGGCGATGTCGTTCGCCAGTTGGCTAGTTTGAACCAGGAGAAGCTCGGTTGTTGGGTACTGATTTGGTACAGGATGCCTTGGATAAGGTCGAGATTATCCAGGATCGACTTCGCACAGCTCAGTCTAGGCAAAAGAGTTATGCCGACCGTAAAGTTCGTGACATTGCATTCATGGCAGGAGAAAGTTTATTGCTCCGGGTTTCACCTATGAAAGGTGTAATGAGATTCGGAAAGAAGGGCAAGTTGAGCCCTAGGTATATTGGACCCTTTGAAATTCTTGAAATGGTGGGTGAAGTAGCCTACAGACTTGCACTACCACCTAGTTTATCAGCAGTTCATCCGGTGTTCCATGTGTCTATGCTACGAAAATATCATGGTGATCCGTCCCATGTATTAGATTTCAGCTCAGTCCAATTGGACAAGGATTTGACTTATGAGGAATAGTCAGTAGCTATTCTTGCCCGACATGTCCGACAATTGAGGTCTAAGAGTTATCCATCAGTTCGAGTACAATGGAGAGGTCAGCCGGTAGAAGAATCTACCTGGGAGTCCGAGTCGGACATGCGAAATAGATATCCACACCATTTCACCAGCCCACGTACTTTTTCTAATTCCATTCGAGGACGAACGTTTGTTTTAGAGGTGGAGAATGTGATGAACTGAAAGGTCATATTTAAATTTAACATTCATTTCTATGATTTGAGACCTCGAATAGCACCATTCATCTTTCTTCGACTTGCGTGCGGTAGTGCGTAAATTGTTCCGGAAAGTTTTTATGTCAAAAATAGATTAAAATATGAAATAGAGCTTTAAAACTCAACTGAGTTGACTTTGGTCAATATTTTGAGCAAACGGACTCGGATCCGAGTTTTGACAGTTCCGGTAGGTCTGTATAGTGATTTCGGATTTGGGCGTATGCCCGGAAATTGGATTTGGAAGTCCCTAGCTCAAATTATCGCCATTTAACGGAAACTAGAAATCTAAAGGCTAAAGATTTCCAAAGTTTGACTGCGGATTTGACCTTATCGATATCAGACTCGGGTTGAGATTTCGAGAGTTGGAATAGCTCTGTTATATCATTTATGACTTGTGTGCCAAATTTGAAATCATTCTGGATTCATTTAATACGTTTCGGCACGAGTTTTGTAATGTGAAAAGTTTGAAACTCATAAGTCCGAATCGAGGAGTAAATTGTAGTTTCGATGTCTTTTTTTTTTAAGAATAAGTGGTATCACATTAAGCAAATGATCTCCAAATTCAGTTTCAATTGAAGCATTAGATTCGTATCGAAATTTCGGAGCCATAGCAAAAAGAAGAATTTGGACATCGTATGAGAGAATTATGCCCAATTCCGTGTCGGGAAATATTTCTCGTTGTCAGTGTCTAGGGTAGCGTGGGGCGCTATCCCTGGCGCTGGGACAATCTGAGGTGCTGGACATGGCGCCACAGGCAGCGCCCTACGCCAACTGTGGCGCTCCGGACATAAAAATCCCATAAAACGGGGAGTTTTGCCATTTTTACTTATTTTTGAGTTTGGGGAGCTCAGTTTAGGCGAGTTTTGGGCGATTTTCACGGGAAAACATTGGGGTAAGTGTTACTTATCCTATATTGATTATATTTCATGATTCCATACTCATTTACATCATAAATTCGTGAATTTATGGAAGAAAAATAAGATTTTTACAAAATCTTCCAAAAATATAAAATGAAGATTTGAAGGTCAATCTGATGTTAGAATTCGATAATTTTTGTATGGTTGAAATCGTATCGGAACGGGTGTTCAGATTTTGTGAGTTTTTTTCGGGATTCGAGACGGGTGTCCCACTGTCAAATTTTAACATGAATTTTAGATTTTTATCCGAAAAATCAGTAAATTCATATGGAATAAATCCCTACGATTCATGTTGAGTATATTGAATTGTTTGTGACGAGATTTGAAGCATTCAGACACGAATTCGCGAGGCAAAGGTTTATTGGAATCTTGAAATTGGTTTCGAAGCGAAGTAAGTGTCGTGGTTAACTTTGACTTGAGAGAATAGAACCTTTGAATTATTTGTTATGTGAAATCCATGTGAACGACGTATAGGCGAGGTGACGAGTGTCTATACATCGTCAAATTAATTATTTGTATAATTATTTGAAAATCATAAATTATTTTAAATCATGAATTAATTATTGTATTAATTATTTTTCTAATATTACTTGCTCAATATTATACCTTGAATCCATGCTATAATTGCTACATGCTTATTTGATTTATATGACTTAATTTCTACTTGATATTTAGCATACTAATTATTAAATTGCCTATTACATCCTGAATTTTCATAATTAATTGTTATTTGTCATCACTTAATTCTAATAAATCATAATTATTGTATGCTTGTTGTCTTATAATTTCATATTAAATGTTGCATTTATTGGAGTAGTTTCTTTTATAAGAATTGATTGAAATAAATATATTGGAGGAGCGGGTTGCACGCCGTAACATAATTGATTGAAATGAATATATTGGAGGAACGGGTTGCACGCCGCAACAGAATTGATTAAAATGATTATATTGGAGAAACGGGTTCCACGCCGCAACAGAATTAATTAAAATGAATATATTGGAGGATCGGGTTGTACGCCGCAACAAAATTGAATATGAATATATTGTGGGATCAGGTTGCAGGCCGCAACGGAAATTGATTGAAATAATAATTGGTTATGACTGCAGAATTGGCTTCAATTGTTGAAAAGAGATACCTATTTTATTTATATTATTATTGTTATTATTGTTATTGCGTACCGGTTAATGTAAGTGTAATGACCCGACCGGTCATTTTGAGCTCTAGTGCGTCGTTCGGCGGTTTGAGGCCATGAGCAGCTTCACTTCAGGTATTATGACTTGTACGCGTGGTCAAGATTGAATTTCGGGAAGTTCGGAGTTGAATTGGAAAGAAGATTTTCATTTTGAAAGCTTTAAGTTGGAAGAATTAACTAAGATTGGATTTTAGAGTAAACGGCCTCAAAAATGAAATTTGAAGGTTCCAGCAAGTTCACATGGTGATTTTGGACTTGAACGTATGTACGGGTCGAATTTTGGATGACCCGGAAGTATTTCGGCACCTATTGTGGAAGTTAGCACTTTGAAAGAATTTCATGAATTTGGGGTGGAGGTGAACTTTATGTTATCGATGTCTGTTTGGGATTAGGAGTCTGGGAATGGCTCCGTATGGTGATTTTGGTGTTGGGAGCGCGTCCGGAAGTGGATTCGGAGGTCCGTAGGTCATTTTGGAGTCATTTGGCTAAAGTTAGAAATTTGAAGGTTTTTGAGAAAACCTAGAATTTGGTATTTTTTGATTTTGATCACAAAATTGGGCATAGAATTGAGAATAAACTATATATTTGAGTTCGTGAGGTTATGGGTAAAGTTTATCTTTGAAAATTTTTGGAATCTGGACACGTGGGCCCGAGGGTGATTTTTATCGACTTTTCAATCAGGGTTAGAAATTGATATAAATTGGATTATATTGAGTATTTGAGTATATAGTAACGAGTTTGCATAATCATTGGCTAGTTTCGGAACGTTGTGTATCGATTCAAGTTGTTTGAAGGGCTTAGAAGCTGGTTATGGAACTTCAGAGCGAGGTAAGTCTCCTTTCTAACCTTGTAAGAGGGAATTAACCCCATAGGTGAACTAAATTATTATGTGCTTCTATTTGTGGGGGGTACGTACGCACGAGGTGACGAGAGTCCGTACGTAGCTACTAACTATGCCTATGTCTGGATAGTTTTAGGCTTACATCATGCCTTGTTGTTACTGTTGTTGAATTTATGTTTATTGTTTGCCTTGAAAGGAAGCGAGATTGAGTTAGCTTATTAAATATTTTGAAGGGAGTTGAAATTGAGGAAAAGTTGGGAACTTAAAGGTTTTCATTTGAACTTCGTATTTTTTGAAAAGAATTGAGGAACATCATAATAACTTAAGAAATCTATGTGTAACCGCGTCGCATGTGTGTTTCGCGAGCGAGGTAATTTCCAAAAGCTACATATGAATTTCCCTTGTTTTGAAAAGAACCAAGAAAGAGATATGATTTTAATGTTAAATTTATATTTGATCGCGTCGCTAGTATGATCCGTGAGCGGGGTGATTCCTTAAATTTATATTTGACCGCGTCGCACGTATGATTCGCGAGCGGGGTATTTCCTACTACTCATATGGGATCGGGACATTCGCCTCGGCAGGATTTATGTACCACACTCTCATGGGAGCGGGTCGTTCGCCTCGACAGGTTAATAGATACATTTATGGTTCGCATCGTTCGACCCTCGGCAGTGCACAGTTTACTTTTATATTGGATCGGGCTGTACGCCTCGGCATTTCCTATATATATATTATCCTCATGGAATCGTGCATAACGTATGGCAAGAAGCCAGTGTATTTGAGGGGTTTTCCCTGATTTGGATTATGACAACCTCTTTGATGAAATCCACTATATCTATACATATGCTCCGGTTACGGAGGAGACTTCCTAGTTGAGAGCTTGAGTAAATTGTAAAGAGGAAAATTGTACTACGTATTTTATACTTGTTTGTCTCATATTCATTCACTCCTTTACTGTACCTGATATTATTGGACTACTAGTAAGTGTCGAAGTCGATCCCTCGTCATTACTTCTTCGGGGTTAGGCGGGATACTTACTGGGTATGCGTTTATTTACGTATTCATGCTACACTTGCTGCACATTTTTATACAGGTACACATATGTTTAGCGGTCTTGTGGGCACAGAGGCGTGATTTTGGCGGGGACTTAGGTGAGCTGCATTCTATACGACACACCGCAACCAGCAGAGTCTCCTTCAGAGTATTGTATTTTCTTTCCTGTCCAAGTTGTATTCTGGACAGTTATTGCATTTTATTTTAAATTTCTAGAAAAGTCTCATGCACTTGTGACACCGGGTTCTAGGATAATTATGGGATGCTCACTATTGGAATTGGAAAATATCGTTATTTATTCTGTAAATTCATCTTTTACTAAATAAATTGAAGTAAATTTACGATTTAAAAAATATTAAAATGAGGATTTAATTAAGTATTTATTGTTGGCTTGCCTGATAGTGGAGTCCGGCGCCATCACAGCATTTATGGATTTTGGGTCGTGACAGTAAATGACATGTCTTAGCCTCGTCACTACTTCGTCGAGGTTAGGCTCTATACTTACTGGGTACATGGGGTCGGTTGTACTCATACTACACTCTGTACTTCTGGTGCAGATACCGGAGTTGGTCCCAGCGGCGTATAATAGATTTGCTCGGATTCAGCTATTCGCAAGAGACTTGAGGTATAGCTGCATGGTATTCGCAGTTCTGAAGCCCCCTTCCACTTTATCATAGCTGTGTATTTCTTTCAGACAACTTTATTTTCATTTAGATCTTTATTTGTATTATTCTAGTAGCTCGTGCACTTGTGACACCAGTTCTGGGATAGTATTTAGGCATCGCTATTATAATGGATTATTCACTACATTTCAGACCTTACTTCCGCATTTGTTTCTTTGTTATTAATTAATTTAAAATTATTTAAAAATAGCTAATATTATTCTAACGTTGGCTTGCCTAGCAAGTGCAATGTTAGGCACCATCACGGCCCCGAAGGTGGAAATTTCGGGTCGTGACAAATATATAATAGTACATGTTAAATTTATGTAAAAATAGTTTTCAGTATGTTTATGTTTTGTAGTTATAATAAATAAAGCACAAGAACAAACATCTTAAATATTGGATTATATTTACAACAATATATTTTCATGCACGAATAACTATATGTTGCACTTTCAAGAGGGAAATCAATATCGACAACAAGAGTTCTGGTTATAGCAGAACAACCAAAGTATTAGAAGGAAATATACACAAAACAATATCCTTTATAAAGAAGTGTTGGTAAGATACCATCACATTAGATATCTTTAAACTACAATACAGAATTACCTAATTAATGTGATTAAATTGATCATTTTTGTAAGTTCTGATGATGTCCTTTCATTTTGAATTCACGTATTATGCTAATGTAATAATATTTTTAGGCATTTAGATGATTGTTGTATTATTATATATAAAAAAATCATTAATTAATTTTTTTCTTCCTTCATATAAATAAATATTTAAACCATCACGTGTCATTATTAACGTATACATTTTCGGGATATGGACATATTTTTAGCCATATAATCTTATTATTTTTAGGATATACTTCTTAAAACATTCCTATTACTAAATTAATTTGAAAACGTATTATATTGTCTAAATTTATTTAGAAACATGAGAGTCTATATTATTGTAAAAGTACGAATATATAATATTAATAGACCAAAATAACCCTAAAATATTAAACAGAAGAACTCATAGGGAAAGGACATAGTTGCAATAACTTATTTTTTTGGACTACAATAACTTCTATGTTACTTTTTTTAATATTTAAGATTTTAAAATTAATACAATCTTGTCTATTGAATTCTTATTAAAAATATATAGGAAGGTTTAATATAATAATCCTCCATATTGGCAGTACATTATCACTCTATAATATTCAATACCGAGAAAAAATAAAAGTAATGCTATACAGACTGCATAAAGTGTTGAAATTGAGAAAAACATAATCCCCACGATAATATATTATTATATTATATTTGAACTGCTTTCCTACTCAAATAATATTTTTTTATTATTAACGTTTTTTGTAATATAAAAAAATATACCCAGTTATTAAATAACAACTAAGAAACTTTTTAAGAATATAAATTTGTGAGAAAAACAGGAAAATATTGGTAAGAGCCAATACCACTAATGATTTTACAAACATAAAGATCTAAAAGTGGAATGTCATATAGATTTTTTTACTTTTTGAAAATAAAATTTATGATGGATAAAATTATAATTACGGTTAAATATTCAAACATGAGATGAATTAATATTAATAATCTAAATCAACAGAAAATAAATTATATTTTATGTTAAAAACAAATAATCAAATCTTTCAATTGATTATTTAGCAAGAGAATCCAATTAAATTATTTTTTAAATTTATCATATGAGTAAAATTATTTTTCAAGTTAAAAAGATCTTAGGGTACATAAATTTATTTCATAAAAATAGCGTTTAGAGATTTAAAAAAATAGACCACAAAGTAAAAAAAAGTATAATATTAAGAAGGCCATACAAGTGTTTGAGGAAGCACAATCAAAGCTAAATCCTGAACAAGAATAAGCTTTCAATATTATATTATAAAAAGTCAACTCTGGTATAGCAGGGTTATCCTTTGTAGATGCCTCCGGCGAAATCGAAATAATATTCCTATATCATGCATTACTTACAAATGTCAGATGAAGAGATATGATATTGTTAGCAATAAGAACAAGTGGTGTACCAACAACGATTTTATTATGAGGTATTATAACTCACTTTAGATTTAATATACCTTTTCAAATAACCGAAATAACCACCACAAATATATCAAAGCAGAGCAATAGTGCTAAATTTATAAGGAAAGCAAAAGTCATAATATGGGATGAAGCGTTTTTGGCTAAGTGTCAAACGATCGAAACACTCGCCTAGAGTTTTAGAGATATATTGGATATCGATGAACCGTTTGGTAGAAAAGTAATAGTTTGGGAGGTGATTTCTATCAAGTACGATCAGTAGTTCCAAAATTAACCAAAGCAGAAACTGTAAAAACTAGCTTGCCAAAATTAAACTTATGACCTCAAATGAAAAATATTCAAATGACAAGAAATATAAAAGTAAGAACAGATCTAACATTTAGTGACTTCTTGCTTTGTGTCAGAAACGAAGAAGAGCATCCAATAAAAAATGATTTGGTTCTTCTAGGACACTTGGTTATCAACCCCAATGGTAATAGTAGTGCATTTAATAAGGAAAATATTTTCAGCATTAGATTAAAAGGTAATTTGTGCAAATTACATGATAAAAATTAAAGAGCTATCTTAGCTAGCAGAAATAAATATATTGGACAACTAAATAAAAGGTTGATTGCTAAGTTTTATGGTAAAAATAAAATATTTTTTTCAGTTTTGACTCAGCAGAAGATGATACCAACAATTACTACCAAGAAGAATACTTGAATACTTTAATACCAAATGGCCTTCTACCGTACATGTTTGTTGTCAAGTTAATTATTTCTTACGTATGTTAATGTCACCATATATATAATAGACTAAGTTAAAATTGATCTTCCATTGCATATAGGTTGATTTTGAAGAAAAATATCCTCGTCATGCTACTGAAAACTTAGATCCGCTGAATAGCTTATGTAATATGTTTATATTTTGTAGTTATAATAAATAAAGCACAAGAACAAACATCCTAAATATTGAACTATATTTACCACTATATATTTTCTTACACGAATAACTATATATTGCACTTTCAAAAGAGATATCAATATCGACAACAAGAGTTCTGGTTATGGCAGAGTAACCAAAGTTGTAACGACCTGGCCAGTCGTTTTAAAAGTTGTAGCCACATTCCCCTATTTACTACTCATTCTGTACTTTATAACTGATATATGACTTGTCGGGGTAGTCGTTTCAGGTCCGGTGAGGTTTTGGAATGAATAGGAATACTTAGTTCCAAGGTTTAAAGCTTAAGTTTAAATAGTGGTCGGATGCCGACTTATGTGAAAATGATCCTGGAATAAAGTTTTGATGATTCCAACAGCTCCGTATGGTGATTTTGGGCATAGGAGTGTGTTCGTAATTTTATTTGGAAGTCCGTAGTTGAATTAGGCTTGAAATGGCTAAAATAGAAAATTTAAGTTTGGAAGTTTGACCGGGGAGTTGACTTTTTGGTATCGAGATCGGAAACCAGTTCTAAAAATTTTTATAGCTCCGTTATGTTATATATGACTTGTGTGCAAAATTTGAAGTCAATCGAACTTGATTTGATAAGTTTTGGCATCGAATGTAGAAGTTGGAAATTCTTAAGTTTCATTAAGCTTGAATTGGGGTGTGAATTGTGATTTTAGCGTTGTTTGATGTGATTTGATGTTTCAAATAAGTTCGTATGATATTTTAGGACTTGTTGGTATATTTGGTTGATGTCCCAAGGGCCTCAGGTGAGTTTCGGATTGTTAACGGATCACAAATTGGACTTAAACAGCTGCTGCAAAAGCTGCTGCAATTTTCTTCTCCTGGAAATGCAAAAATCGAAGTCCGAAAATCGAGCCCAGGATCGAAGACCAGAAATCGAGCCCAGGGTCGAAGGTCAGGGTCGAGGGCCAGGATTGAAGCTAGGATCGAGGGCCATGATCGAAGGCTCAGGATCGAGGGCCATGATCGAAGGCTCAGGATTGAGGGCCATGATCGAAGGCTCAGGATCGAGGGCCATGATCGAGGCTCATGATCGAGAGCCATGATCGAGGGCCATGATATAAGGATCAGGATCGAGGGCCATGATCGAGGCTCAGGATCGAGGGCCATGATCGAGGCTCATGATCGAGGGACATGATCGAGGCTCAGGATCGAGGGCCATGATCAAAGGCTCAGGATCGAGGGCCATGATCGAGGCTCAAGATCGAGGGCCATGATCGAGGCTTAGGATCGAAGGCTCAAGATCGAGGGCCAGGATCGAAGGCTCAGGATCGAGGGCCATGATCGAAGTCCAGAATCGAGGGTCATGATCGAGGCCCAGGATCGAGATAGGACCGAGGGCTACCTGGACAGAATTATAAAACGGGGGACTTCGTCCCATTTGCTATTTTTGATGAATTGGAGCTTGAGGAGAGGCGATTTTTGATAGATTTTCAAGAAAATACATTTTGGTAAGTGATTCTAGCTCGGATTTGGTCAATATACACGAATATATCATTGTTTTCACCATTTAATTAGTGTATTGATGTGGAAATTTGGGAAAAATTTAGAAATCTCACAGAAACGATTTTTTGAGATTTCGGTGTCGATTCGGAGTCGGATTTGAGTGAAACTGGTATGGTTGGACTCCTAATTGAATGGGTTGTCCGATTTTTTGAGTTTTGCGGGATTTCGAGACGTGGGGCACACATGCGATTTTTGAGTTAATTTCGGGTTTTTATTGAAAAATGTAGTATTTTCTTATGAAATTGATTTCTATAATTTTTGTTGACTGTATCAAATTATTATGACTAGATTCGAGTCGATTGGAGTCGGAAAATCGAGTAAAAGGCATACTACTTGATTAAATTGGAGCAAGTCGAGGTAAGTGACTTGTCTAACCTTGTGTGGGGGAAATTTCCCCTAGGATTGATATTGATGTAATAATTGTATGTGTTGAAAGTCGTGTACACGAGGTGACGAGTGTGTACACGGGCAAAATGTAAAAGATTATATTTTTAAATTGTGTAGATCACTGTTGCATAATAATTAAATTATTTTATTTTATTATATTCTTCATCATTGATATGATTTTTATACTTCAAATTTGTTTGACCTTTTCCTGCTAATTGTTTTACCTGTTTAGTTGAAACTTGGTTTCTTTTATTCTGTGCAATATTTGAAGGTTGAATTTCTTAAATTTAAATATTATTAATATGATGTATTTGATATTCTAAATTTGGTACGGAGGCAACATATTCAAAATTTTGAAATATTATTTTTTTGAGTTATTTATTCCCGAATATTTTTGTGAGATTTTTTGTACTAATTGTGATTGAGCCGTGAGCTCCCTGTTGTGGAAAATATTGTTGATATTGTTTATTTTGGAAAATTAAAATTTTTGAGCACTTGAGATGCAGATTGTGATATTTTGTGATATTGATACGCATGCGGTAGTATAAGGTCTGGGTGTTGAAACGCATGCGGTGAGATAAGGGTGGCTTGATATGCGTGGATAGTAGGGGAACTACTAGAAGTCATGCGATGTGATAAGGGTGACTAAAATGCGGGATGCTATTTCGGAAAAAATATTATTTTCTTTAAAAATAAATGTGAAGGCTCCCGCTATGATATAAGGAAATGAGATATTGTGGATTTATTTATGATTTGGGACTACGAGGCGGTACCTCGGGAGTGCCCTTGTTGATATTGATTTATGGCCGCAGTTGCCTTTGATTATTGTTGTGATTTTCTTAATGTTTAAAAGAATTCTGTTTTATTTCCACGAGGTATTATTTGCAATTATTTTGCGTAGTTAATTGGTGTCATACTACTTACTTAATTCATTTCCATTGTCATTTCATTTTTATTATATTATTAAATATTTCACCTTGTCTTTTATTATTCCAGTAGGGTCTGACCTGACCTCGTCACTACTCTACCGAGGTTAGGCTTGGCACTTACTGGGTACCGCTGTGGTGTACTCAGACTGCGCTTCTGCATATCTTTTTGTGTAGATCCAGGTATATCCTACCAGTCCAGACATTAGTGAGCTACCTGTGTACGGAGACTTCGAGGTATATCTACCAGTATCCGCAGACTCCGGAGTCCCCTTCTATCATTATTATGTTTCTTCCTTATTTTCCTTAGACCATGATATATAGGTACATTGAGGATTAATTCTTCGAAGCTTGTGACTTATTTCTACTGGGTTTTGGGAGTTGTAATTATGTGAATTGCAGATTTATTTATTTTGTATTTCAATTGTTATTCCGCATTGATAGACTTACCTAGTCTTAGAGACTAGGTGTCATCACGACATCCTACGGAGAGAATTTGGGGTCGTGACAAGTTGGTATCAGAGCTTTAGGTTCATATGTGTTATGAGTCACAAGAAGGTTTAGTAGAGTCTTGCGGATCGATACGGAGACGTCTGCACTTATCTTCGGGAGGCTATGGAACTGTTAGGAAAATATTCACTTCATTGATTCCTTATCATGCACATTGTTGACATCAAAATTTTTAAACCATTATCTTTCTATTCTCTCACAGATGGTGAGGACACGCACAATTGGATATGATCAGAAACTCGTGTCCCCTCTTAGAGCCGTAAGAGGCCCAGGCCGGGGCAGAGGCCATGCTAGAGGCCGAGGAAGACCACATGGTGCGGCCAGAGCACCTGCACGAGCTGCTGCAGCAGAGCCACCAGTAGCTCAAGTTGGAGAACAGGCACCTGAGACGCCTGCTACTACTCCTCCACTTCAGGAGACCCTTGCCCAGGTTTTGAGCATGTTTGGCACTCTAGCTCAGGCACGGTTGATTCCACTTGCTCCTGCCACATCTCAGGCCGGGGGAGGAGCACACACTCCCACCGCCCGTACCCCAAAGCCATGGGCCCAAGTTAACCATGCACCATAGGTTATACTAGTGTAGTCAGTTGTCCCAGTTCGGCCCGAGGCTAGGGAAACAGTTTCAGAGGGGGAGCAACTCATGCTCGATAGGTACAAAAAGTACCACCCTCCCACTTTCAGCGGTTTAGCTTCAAAGGATTCTTAGGGTTTTCTAGAGGAATGTCACTGTATCCTCCGTACTATGGGTATTGTGGATTCCAGTGGGGTTTCTTTCACGACATTTTAGCTTAGAGGAGCAGCCTACTAGTGGTGGCAGGCATATGAGTTGGATAGTTCGGCCGAGGCAACTTCACTTACTTGGACTTAAGTTTTAGATATGTTCTTAAAGGAGTACGTTCCTCAGAGTCTTAGAGATGCATTTCGCATAGAGTTTGAGCAGTTGTGCCAGGGTTCTATGACCGTGTCAGATTATGCAGTCCGATTCAGTGATTTGGCTAGGCATGCACCAACCTTAGTTGCTACCGTTCGAGAGCGGGTTCGCAGATTTATTGAGGTCTCCACCCTAGTATCAGATTCAGTATGGCCCGAGAGCTAGAGATAGACATCACATACCAACAGGTAGTGTCAATTTCTAGGAGATTGGAAGGTATGCGTATCCGGGAGACGGAAGAGAGGGAAGCTAAGAGACCCCGAGATTCTGGCACATATAATAATTCTCGTGCCCCAGCTGTAGCCCGTCATGGTAGAGGTTATGTGAGTCATCCTATTCATTCAGCACTTCCACCTTCTAGTGGTATTCAGGCAACTCCCAGACCTCAAGTTCCGTATTATGCACCGCCAGTGTCTTCTATACCTCCTGTACGGGGTGCCTTCAGCGGGCAGTCTAGTCGATCAGGACCGAGCCAGTCACAACAACCACATCTTTCGAAGGCATGTTTTGAGTGTGGTGACACTCGTCACATCATAAGGGATTGCCCCAGACTTAGGAGGGGTGAACCTCCAACGATTTCTCAGGCCCCACTTATTCCATAGGGTCCTCAGGCTTCTCAGGCCATGATTACTGCACCAGTTTCCACTCCACCTACACACCCAGCTAGAGGTGTAGGTCGCTCTAGAGGGGGAGGCCAGGCCAGATATTATGCCCTTCCTCCTAGGACAAATGATGTTGCATCCGATTTTGTTATCACATGTATTATTTTGCTCTGTCATAGAGATGCATCAATCTTATTTGATCCGGGCTCCATTTATTCTTATGTGTCATCTTATTTTGACCCATATTTGGGCGTATCCCATGATTCCTTGAGTTTTTCTGTTTATGTATCTACATCCGTGGGTGAATCTATTATTGTGGACCGCGTGTATCGGTCGTGTTTAATTGTTATCAGTGGTTTTGAGACCAGAGCTAATTTATGATTACTCAGTATGGTGGATCTCGATATTATTTTGGGCATGGACTGGTTGTCGCCCTATCACACTATTCTTGATTATTATGCCAAGACGGTGACATTGGCTATGCCAGGTATACCGCAACTATAGTGAAGAGGTACCTCAGATCATGTTCCTAGCAGGGTTGTTTCATTTCTTAAAGCTCAACGAATGGTGTGATTCGTATCTGGCCTATGTGAGAGATGTTAGTATTGATACTCCTACCGTGGAGTCAGTTCCTGTAGTAAGGGATTTTCCTAATGTATTTCCAGTGGATCTTCCGGGTATGCCACCCGACAGGGATATGACTTTGGCATTGATTTGTTACCAGGCACTCAGCCCATTTCTATTCCACCATATCATATGGCCCCAACAGAGTTAAAAGAATTAAAAGAATGGTTACAAGAGTTGCTTAATAAGGGTTTCATTCGGCCCAGTGCTCCTGTCTTATTTGTGAAGAAGAAGGATGGTTCTATGCGGATGTGTATTGATTACCACTAGCTGAAAAAGGTTACAATGAAGGACAAGTATCCATTGCCACGTATTGATGACCTATTTGATCAGCTACAGGGTGCCAGGGTATTCTCTAAAATTGACTTGCGTTCAAGCTATCATCAGTTGAAGATTCGGGAACCAGATATCCCGAAGACTACTTTTAGGACTCAGTATGGTCATTATGAGTTTTTTGTAATGTCATTTGGGCTTACCAACACCCCAACAACATTTATGCACTTAATGAATAGTGTATTCCAGCCATATCTTGATTCTTTCGTCATTGTGTTTATTGACGAAATTCTGGTGTATTCTCGGAGTCAGGAGGATCATGAGCAGCACCTGAGGACTGTGCTTCAGACTTTGAGAGAAAATAAGTTATATGCCAAATTTTCAAAGTGTGAATTTTGGCTTGATTCAGTGGGATTTTTTTGCCATATTGTTTCGTGCGAGGGGATCAAGGTAGATCCGAAGAATATTGAGGCAGTGCAGAGTTGGTCCAGACCATCCTCAACTACGGAGATCCAGAGTTTCATGGGTTTGGCAGGGTATTATCGTCGATTTGTAGAGGGTTTCTCTTCTGTTGCTGCATCTATGACCAAATTGACCTAGAAGGGTGCTCCGTTTAGGTGGACCAAGGAATGTGAGGAGGGCTTCCAAAAGCTCAAGACAACTTTGACTACAGCTCCAGTATTGGTATTACTTACAGGTTCAAGGTCTTATACTGTGTATTATAATGCGTCACATATTGGTCTCGGCGCAGTATTAATGCAATACGGTAGTGTAATTGCCTATGCGTCCAGACAGTTAAAGGTACATGAGAAGAATTATCCTGTCCACGACCTTGAGTTAGCAGTTATTGTTCATGCCTTGAAGATTTGGCGGCATTATTTGTACGGTGTCCATTATGAGGTCTACACCGATCACCGGAGTCTACAACATCTGTTTAAACAGAAGGATCTTAATTTGAGGTAGAGGAGATGGTTGGAGTTGCTTAAGGATTATGATATCATCATTTTCTATCATCCCGGGAAGGCAAATGTAGTGGTCGATGCCTTGAGTCGTAAGGCGGAGAGTTTGGGCAGCTTAGCATATTTACCGGTAGCAGAGAGGCCTTTAGCCTTGGATGTTTAGGCCTTAGCCAACTAGTTTTCAGGTTGGATATTTTCGATCCGAGCCGAGTTTTGGCTTGTGTGGTTTCTCAGTCTTCTCTTTATAATCGTATCAGAGAACGTCAGTACGATGAACCCCATCTGCTTGTCCTTAAGGACACAGTTCATCACTGTGATGCCAAGGAAGTTACTATTGGAGATGACAGTGTATTACGGATGTAGGGTAGGCTATGTGTGCCTAATGTAGACGGTTTGCGTAAGTTGATTCTCCAACAGGCTCATAGTTCGCGGTACTCCATTCATTCGGGTGCTACAAAGATATATCAGGACGTAAGATAGTACTATTGGTGGAGGCGGATGAAGAAAGACATAGTGGAGTATGCAGCTCGGTGTCTTAATTGTCAGCAGGTAAAATACGAGCATCAACGGCTAGGTGGATTGCTTCAGAAGTTAGAAATTCCAGAGTGAAAATGGGAGCGGATCACTATGGATTTCATTGTTGGGCTTACACGGACTCAGCGGAAGTTTGATGCAGTTTGGGTGATTGTGGATAGGCTGACCAAGTCAGCTCATTTCATTACTGTGATGACTACCTATTCTTCCGAGCAGTTGTCTCTATGGCTGTCCAACGGGACGGGATGGGACAAAATTTAGCCGGGACGGGATGAAACGGGACGGGACAAATGGGACGAAACGGTAGGCCCATCCCGTTCCACTAACAAATGGGATGGGATGGGACGGGACGGACGGTAGGCCCATCCCGTCCCGCTAACAAACGGGATGGGACCGGACGGGATGGGTTCACGGGCCTTACGTGTCGTTTTAAATTTTTTTTTATTAAGCATTGAGTTTGGCAATGGTTATTCTTTTGACAATGACTAAGTTTTTAAAGTTTGCAACAATTGGTTTTTAACTTATTTAATAAACTTAAAAATTAAACAAAAATTAGGAAACTAAGTAAAGAATTATAAAATATTAAAACAAAAGACTTGTAATAAAATATTCTAGTAATTATAAATTTATAATAGAGTTATAATTTATTTAATATAATTTCAAGTCATTAAGTAACTAAGTAAGAGTGTAAGACAATTCATAAAAAAAATTCAACGCTTAGAGCCTTTTATTTTATTAGTAGAACTTTCAAATCTCACATACAAATATAATTCTTTTGAAGAGCACCTAATCTACGTAGCCACCTCCTAGGTAGGGTCCTCCACTAATGAATGTCTATGATCTCCAATTTGAAATCTTGTCGCGCTAAAAGCACTCTCTGATGCTACTGATAATGCTTGAATAGAAAGGATATCTCAGGCCATTATTGAAAGTGTTGGAAAAGTATTGCCACGCTCCCTCCACCATGCCAAAAGTTGTTCGTTCCCTTCTTCGTCTTTAATACTTTCCAATCCTTGATTAAGATAAGAATCAAGTTTATCATCAATAGAGGAATCAAAACCTGTTATATCATCCATATCTTCCCATAGAACTTCTACTCTAGACTTAGAAGTAGAAGGAGTAGTTTCACCACCTGTTGTTTTCATAGATTTATATTTATCAAACATTGATCTAACATAAGAGTATATGTTAGCTTGGCAGTCTTCGAGAGATGATTGTTCATTTTTTTGAATTGCTAAATTCTCATAAAGTTTACGAACAAGTATGGGTTAAGTATAGTAGAAATTAAATAAACTTGAGGAATAGGGAAAAAAATAATTTTTAAATTTTACAATCATTTTATTAATGGCCGGTGCATTAGTTGGATTAGTTTTATACTTACCAAATACAATCATAAATTCCAAAAATATACCATAATATTTGTGTAACAGTAGGATAATATATACCAGAAAATTATTTTGTAGCATAATAAATTTTTTCTAAAATTTAGTAAGCAATTGGAGCCATTTCCCAACGGCTAGAATTCAAAAAACAAAGGACGCGGGACGGGACGGGATGAGACGGGATGGGACGGGACGAAGCGGGACGAAACGGGATGGGACAAATAGGACGAAATGGCCATCCCTTCCCATCCCGTGTCCCGTTTAACATGGCCCCATCCCGTTTAGAATTAAGTGGGACGTGACGGGACGGGACGTCTCGTCCCATTAGACAGCCTTAGTTGGCTCAAGTCTATATTTGCGAGATTGTCAGACTTTATGGCATACCGATATCTATCATCTATGACCGGGGTACACAGTTTACCTCACAGTTTTGGAGGGTTGTACAACGAGAGTTGGGTACTCGTGTGGAGTTGAGTACAAGATTTCACCCTCAGACAGACGGGCAGTCTGAATGCACTATTCAGATATTTGAGGAAATGTTTCGTGCGTGTGTGATAGATTTTAGGGGTGCTTGGGATCAGTTCTTGCCACTTGTGGAGTTTGCTTACAACAACAATTATCAGTCGAGCATTCAAATGACTCCGTATGAGGCCTTGTATGGTAGGCGGTACCGGTCTCCAGTGGGTTGGTTCGAACCGGGCGAGGCTAGACTATTGGATACAGACTTGGTTCAGGATGCCTTGGAAAAAGTTAAATTGATTCAAGATCGACTTCGTACAGCCCAATCTAGGCAGAAGAGTTATGCGGATCAGAAGGTTCGTGATATTGCATTCATGGTTGGTGAGCGGGTCTTGATCCGGGTTTCGCCTATGAAGAGTGTTATGAGGTTCGGGAAGAAGGGCAAGTTGAGCCCTAGGTATATTGGGCCTTTTGAGATTCTTGAAAGAGTTGGAGAGGTGGCTTACAAACTTGCACTTCCACCTAGTCTCTCTGCAGTTCAACCGGTATTCCATGTTTCTATGCTCCTGAAGTATGACGGTGATCCGTCTCATGTGTTAGACTTCATTTTAGTTCAGTTGGACAAGGATCTATCTTATGTCGAGGAACCAATGGCTATTTTGGATAGGCAGGTTCGAAAGCTGAGGTCAAAGGACATTGCTTCCGTAAAGGTTCACTGGAGGAGTCATCTGGTCGAGGAGGCGACTTGGGAGACCAAGCAGGATATGCGCAACCATTATCCTCATCTTTTCACCACTTCATGTATGTCTCTATGATCGTTCGAGGACGAATGATTGTTTTAAGAGGGAGAGGATGTAACGACCCGGCCAGTCGTTTTAAAAGTTGTAGCCTCATTCCCCTATTTACTACTCATTTTGTACTTTATAACTGATATATGACTTGCCAGTGTAGTCGGTTCAGGTCTGGTGAGGTTTTGGAATGAATTGGAACACTTAGTTCCAAGGTTTAAAGCTTAAGTTCAAATAGTGACCGGATGCCGACCTATATGCAAATGACCCCGGAATAACATTTTGATGATTCCAACAGCTCGGTATGGTGATTTTGGGCATATGAGTATGTTCGGAATTGTATTTGGAAGTCCGTAGTTAAATTAGGCTTGAAATGGCTAAAATAGAAAATTTAAGTTTGGAAGTTTGACCGGGGAGTTGACTTTTTGATATCATGATCGGAATCCAGTTCTGAAAATTTTCATAGCTCTGTTATGTTATTTATGACTTGTGTGCAAAATTTGAGGTCAATCGGACTTGATTTGATAGGTTTCGGCATCGAATGTAGAAGTTGGAAATTCTTAAGTTTCATTAAGCTTGAATTGGGGTGTGAATTACGATTTTAGTGTTGTTTGATGTGATTTGTGGTTTCTAATAAGTTCGTATGATGTTTTACGACTTGTTGGTGTATTTGTTTGAGGTCCCGAGGGCCTCGGGTGAGTTTCGAATAGTTAACGGATCAAAAGTTGGACTTAAACAGTTGCTGCAAAAACTGCTGCAATTTTCTTCTGCTGGAAATGCAGAAATCGAAGCCCGAAAATCGAGCCCAGGATCGAACCCAGAAATTGAGCCCAGGATCAAAGGCCAGGGTTGAGGGCCAGGATCGAAGCCAGGATCAAGGGCCATGATCGAAGGCTCAGGATCGAGGGCCATGATCGAAGGCTCAGGATCGAGGGCCATGATTGAAGGCTCAGGATCGAAGGCCATGATCAAAGTCCAGAATCGAGGACCATGATCGAGGCCCAGGATCGAGGCAGGGCCGAGGGCTGCCTGGACAGAATTATAAAACGGGGGACTTCGTCCTATTTGCCATTTTTGACGAATTGGAACTTGAGGAAAGTCGATTTTTGATAGATTTTCAAGTAAAATCATTTGGGTAAGTGATTCTAACTCGGATTTGGTCAATATACATGAATATATCATTATTTTCACCATTTAATTAGTGTATTTTGATGGAAATTTGGAATCTTTTTAGAAATCTCATAGAAACGAATTTTTGAAATTTCGGTGTCGATTCAGACTCGGATTTGAGTGAAATTGGTATGCTGGACTCATAATTGAATGGGTTGTCGGATTTTGTGAGTTTCGCCGGATTTCGATACGTGGCGCCCACAGGCGAGTTTTGAGTTAATTTTGGGTTTTTATTGATAAATATAGTATTTTCTTATGAAATTGATTCCTATAATTTTTGTTGACTGTATCAAATTATTATGACTAGATTCAAGTCGATTGGAGTCGGAAATTCGAGGAAAAGACATACTACTTGATTAAATTGGAGTAAGTCGAGGTAAATGACTTGTCTAACCTTATGTGGGGGGAAATTCCCCCTAGGATTGGTATTGATGTGATAATTGTAATGTGTTGAAAGTCGTGTACACGAGGTGACGAGTGTGTACACGGGAAAAATGTAGAAGATTATGTTTTTAAATTGTATAGATCACTGTTGCATATTAATTAAATTATTTTATTTTGTTATATTCTTCATCATTGATCTGATTTTTATACTTTAAATTTGCTTGACCTTTTCCTGCTAATTGTTTTATCTGTTTAGTTGAAACTTGGTTTCTTTTATTCTGTGCATTATTTGAAGGTTGAATTTCTTAAATTTAAATATTATTAATATGATGTATTTGGTATTCTAAATTTGGTACGGAGGCAACATATTCAAAATTTTGAAATATTATTTTTGTTGAGTTATTTATTCCCAAATATTTTTGTGAGATTGTTTGTACTCATTGTGATTGAGCCGTGAGCTCCATGTTGTGGAAAATATTGTTGATATTATTTATTTTGGCAAATTGAAATATTTGAGCACTTGAGGTGCAGATTGTGATATTTTGTGATATTGATACAATACGGTGGTATAAGGTCTGGGTGTTGAAGTGCATGCGGTGAGATAAGGGTGGCTTGATACTCGTGGCTAGTAGGGGAACTACTAGAAGTCATGCGGTATGATAAGGATGGCTAAAACGCGGGATGCTATTTCGGGAAAAATATTTTTTTCTTTAAAATTAAATGTGAAGGCTCCCGCGGTGATATAAGGAAATGAGATATTGTGGATTTATTTATAATTTGGGACTACGAGGCGGTACCTCGGGAGTGCCCTTGTTGATATTGATTTATGGCCGCAGTTGCCTTTGATTATTGTTGTGATTTTCTTAAAGTTGAAAAGAATTCTGTTTTGTTTCCGCGAGGTATTATTTGCCATTATTTTGCGTAGTTAATTGGTGTCACGACCCAAATTATCCCTCCGTAAGGTGCCGTGATGGCACCAAGTCTTTACGACTAGGTAAGTCTAATATTGCGAAAAATATAAAGAAACACAACATTTTAAAGATAAACAACATGTTATAAATAGCCAAGAGTAGTGTCACTCGGCATACACAAAATAAATTTTCAAGACCCGGAATATCACTAAGTCACAAGCTGCTATAATCTATATAGCTCTATACAAAAGTCTGAAGATAATAAAGAAAGTCTCTAGGCGAGGGAGTAGAAGGGGACTCCGAAGATCTGCGGACGCAAGCAGAAGTACCTTGAAGTCTCCTAGAATTAGCAGCACGCACTAACCCCAAGGCTGATAGCTCGTGCCTGGATCTGCACATGAAAACATGTGCAGGAAGGGCATGAGTACACCACAATGGTACCCAGTAAGTGCCAAGACTAACCTCGGTCGAGTGGTGACGAGGTCAGGTTAAGGCCCTACCGGAGTAAATATAATAAATTAAACAGTAAAAGATATAAGTAAAATTTATGGTGACACAGTTAAAGAGATTTTCAAAAATTTAACAGTTAAGGGAGCCCTCGGCTTAGAACAAAGTAAACACAATGGGGAATCTCCCGGGATACCGTCCCGTAGTTCCGAATGAATATGCAGTACAGGGGGGATCTCCCGGAATACGTCCGAAGTTCCAAAGTAAATATGCAGTGTTGGGGGATCTCCCGAAATACGTCTGTAGTCCCAAAGTAAATATGCAGTGCTGGGGGATCTCCCAAAATACGTCTGTAGTCCCAAAGTAAATATGCAGTGCTTGGGGATCTCCCAAAATACGTCCATAGTCCAAAAGTAAATATGCAGTACTGGGGGATCTCCCGAAATATGTCCGTAGTCCCAAAGTAAATATGCAACGTAAGACAAAATGGCAGGTATGGCATCGAGTTATACAGTTTATACTGAACACAGATAAGGGAATAGGGATTTAACTAAGCATGGCGCACAGAATGTCAAATAGGCAGTTAAAACACGTAAGCATGCTTTTCTAGTCTAAACTACACAATTAAACATATTAGTACAATTTAAAAAGAGAAGCAATTTATGATTTAAAAACGATAAACATGATTTTTTTTTGCAATAATAGCCCGAGTACGTACTCATCACCTCACGTACACGGCACCAACATACAAAATAATATCAAGATATCCTAAGGGGGAATTCCCCAACACATGGTTAGGCAAGCCACTTACCTCGAACCGCTCAAATCACCTCGATAACACGTTCTTGCCATGAGTATCCGACTCCAACTGGCCCGAATCTATTCAAATAAATTTCATAATATAAATATAACTACGAGTAACTAATTTAGCAAATTAATTCGAAACTAAAGCGTGAAATTAGGAAAAACGCCCAAAACATCACCCGGGCCCACGTCTCGAAATCAGGTAAAAGTCGCAAAATGCGAACACTCAAGAGTTTACTCGTACCAAAATTGCTCAAATCCGATACCAAAATCTCGATCAAAATCCCAAAATTTGGCCTAAGAATCTTTCTCAAATTTTCACCCCAAATCTGAAATTAAACGATGAAATCAACCATAGATTAGTGGAATATAACCATAAAGGAGTTAGGAATCATTATCCAAAAGCTTCCTCCGAAAATCTCTCCAAATTTCGCCTTCTACCGAGCTTTCAATCAAATTTTTGTGTTATGAACTCAACCCTCGTTTTTGAACCTTAAATTCTGCCCAGGTGCGTTCTTCTTCGCGAACGCGATGAACAATCTTTCACTGGCCCAAAATTCCTCCTTCGCAAATGTGAGGGGACTTCTCGCGAACGCGTACCTTCCACTGACGGACCCTTCGCGAAAGCGGGAACCTCTTCGCGAACGCGTAGGCTTAATGCCTGAAGCTTCCTCTGCCCCGTTCCTCTATGCGAACGCGAGGACCATATCGCGAACGCGTAGGCTTATGGTCCCACACCTTCGTGAACATGGGAACAACATCGCGAACACAAAGAACAACTTCACTGCCTTTCCCAGATGCTCTACGCGATCGCGAGGCACCTGTCGCGAACGCGATGAAGGATTTTTCTACAATAAAACACCAAACATTTGTCACTTCTCTAAGTCCAAAGATGACTCGTTGAGCATCTGACACACACCCGAGGCCCCGGGGACCTCGACCAACCATAACAACCAATCCTAAAACACCATATGAACTTAGTCGAGCTCTCAAATCCCATCAAACAACGCTAAAATCACGAATCTCCCTCCAATTCAATTTTAAAGAACTTGAAACTTCAAAATTCTAATCCCGATGCCGAAACCTATCAAATCACGTCCGATTGACCTCAAATTTTGCGCACAAGTCATAATCAACATTATGGACCTACTCCAACGTTTGGAATCGGAAAACGACCCCGATATAAAAAATTCCACTACCGGTCCAAAACTCCAAAAATTCGACTTTCGCCATTTCAAGCCTAAATGAGCTACGAACCTCCAAAACACAATCCGTACATGCTCCTAAGCCCAAAATCACCTAACGGAGCTAACAGAACCGATGAAATTCCATTCTAGAGTCATCTTCACACAGTTCCGACTATGGTCCAAATCCTAAGGCTTAAGCTCTCATTTAGGGACTAGGTTTCCCAAAACACTCCGAAACTCAAAACCAATCATCCCGGCAAGTCACAATAGCAGAAATAGATTTGGGGAAAGCAGTTAATAGGGGTTCGGGGCTCTAACTCTCAAAACGACCGGTCGGGTCGTTACATCCTCCCCCTCTGAAAACAATCGTTCGTCCTCGAACGAGTATAAAGACATACCTGAAACTGTGAAAGATGAGGGTACTGGCTATGCATATCCTGATCGGTCTCCCAAGTCGCCTCCTCGACCGGCTGACCCCTACACTGGACCTTTACTGAAGCAATATTCTTTGACCTGAGCTTTCTGACCTGTCTGTCCAAAATGGCTACTGGCTCCTCAACATAAGATAAATCTTTGTCCAACTGAACTCAGCTGAAATCCAATACATGAGTCGGATCACCGTGATACTTCCGGAGCATAGACACGTGGAATACCGGGTGAACTCTTGCTAGGCTGGGAGGCAAGGCAAGCTCATAAGCAACCTCCCCAACTCGCCGCAATATCTCAAAAGGACCAATGAACCTCGGGCTCAGCTTGCCCTTCTTCCCGAACCTCATGACACCCTTCATAGGCGTTAACCGAAGAAAGACCCGCTCACCAACCATAAATTCCAAATCACGAACCTTACGGTCTACATAACTCTTCTACCTAGACTGGGCTGTGTGAAGTCTCTCCTGAATCACCTTTACCTTATTCAGGGCATCCTGGACCAAATCTGTACCCAACAATCGGGCCTCGCCCGACTCAAACCATCCCACTGGGGACCAGCACTGCCTACCATACAAAGCCTCATACGGTGCCATTTGAATGCTGGACTGATAACTATTGTTGTAAGCGAACTATGCAAGTGGAAAGTATTGGTCCCATGACCCTCCGAAATCCATCACACAGGCATATAGCATATCCTCAAGAATCTGAATCGTGCGCTCAGACTGCCCATCCATTTGAGGGTGAAATGTTGTGCTCAACTCCACCCTAGTACCCAACCCCTGATGTACGATTCTCCAAAATTGGGATGTGAACTGTGTACCTCTGTCTGAAATGATGGATACTGGAATACCATGAAGGTGGACTGATATAAATCTCAGCCAACCTCTTAGAAGAATAAGTGGTCAACACTGGAATAAAATAAGCTGACTTGGTCAGCCGATCCACGATCACCCAAATAACATCGAACCTTCTCAAAGTACGTGGAAGTCCAACTACAAAGTCCATGGTGATCCGCTCCCACTTCCACTCTGGGATGTCTAACCTCTAAAGTAATCCACCCGACCTCTGGTTCTCTTAATTGACCTGCTGACAGTTGAGACACTCAACACTTGGCCACAAACCCAACTATATACTTTTTCATCCTCCTCACCAGTAGTACTGTCTCAAATCCTGGTACATCTTCGCGACACCGTGATGAATGGAGTACTGTGAGCTGTGGGCCTCCTCAAGAATCAACTCCCGAAGCCCATATACATTGGGCACACAGATCCGGCCCTGCATCCTCATCACACCATCATCACCAATAGTCACATCTCTAGCATCACCTCACTGAACCCTGTCCTAAAGAACTAAAAGACGAGGATTATCATACTGGTGCTCCCTGATACGGTCATAAAGAGAAGACCGAGCAACCACACAAGCTAATACCCGGCTAGGCTCTGAAATATCCAATCTCACAAACTGTTTTGCTAAGGCCTGAACATCTAAGTCTAAGGGCCTCTCAGCTGCCGGAAGATATGCCAAACTCTCTGCACAGTGACTCAAGGCGTCGGCCACTACATTGGCCTTCCCCGGGTGGTATAATATAGTGATATCATAGTCTTTAAGTAGCTCCAACCACCTCCGCTGATGCAAATTAAGGTCCTTCTGCCTGGACAAGTACTACAAACTCCGGTGATCAGTGTAAATCTCACAGGGAACACCGTACAAATAATGATGCTAGATCTTCAGGGCGTGAACAATAGCTGCTAACTCGAGATCATGAACTGTATAATTCTTCTCATGCACCTTCAACTGTCTAGATGCGTAGGCAATCACCCTACCATCCTGCATCAATACCGGTCCAAGGTTAATCCTCGAGGCATCATAATAGACAGTATAAGACCCCAAACCTGCATGCAATACTAATATTGGGACTGTAGTCAAAGCTGTCTTGAGCTTCTGAAAGCTCTGCTCACACTCCTCGGTCCACCTGAACGGAGCACCCTTCTGGGTCAGCCTGGTCATAGGTGCTGCAATGGATGAAAATCCCTCCACAAAGCGACAGTAATACCCAGACAAACCAAGGAAATTGCGGATCTCCATAGCTGATGATGGTCTAGGTCAACTCTGCACTGCCTCCACCTTCTTCGGATCTACCTTGATCCCATCATAAGACACTATGTGGCCCAAGAATGCCACTGAATCAAGTCAGAATTCACACTTAGAAAAGTTTTCATACAGCTTCTTCTCCTTCAAAGTCTGAGGCACGGTCCTCAGGTGCTGCTCATGATCTTCCCGAGACCGGGAATATACCAGGATGTCGTCAATAAACACAATGATGAATGAATTGAGATAAGGCCGGAATATACTGTGCATCAAATGCATAAAGGCTGCTGGGGCATTGGTCAGCCTAAATGACATGACAAGAAACTCATAGTGACCATATATGGTCCTGAAAGCAGTCTTCGGGATATCCGGCTCCCGAATCTTCAACTGATGATAGACAGAACACAAGTCAATCTTGGAAAACAACCTGGCACCCTATAACTAATCAAATAAATCATCAATGCGAGGCAAAGGATACTTGTTCTTCACTGTAACCTTGTTCAGCTGCCGATAATCAATACACATACGCATAGAACCATCCTTCTTCTTCACAAATAAGACTGGAGCACCCCAAGGTGATACATTGGGCCTGATGAAACCCTTATCAAGCAACTCCTGCAACTGCTCCTTCAACTCCTTCAACCCAGGAGGAGCCATACGGTAGGGAGGAATAGAAATGGGCTGAGTGCCCGACAACAAATCAATGCCTAAATCAATATCTCTATCGTGCGGCATACCTGGAAGATCAGCTGAAAACACATTTGGAAAGTCCCTCACTACCGGAACTGACTCGACTGTAGGGGTATCAATACTGACGTCTCTCACATAGGCCAAATACGCATCACACCCCTTCTCAACCATTCGCTGAGCCTTAAGAAATGAAATGACCCTGCGGGGAGTATACTCTAAGGTACCTCTCCACTCTAAGCTCCGTAAACCTGGCATAGCCAGCGTCACGGTCTTAGCGTGACAATCAAGAATAGCATAATGGGTTGACAACCAGTCCATGCCCAAGATAACATCAAAATCTACCATACTAAGTAATAACAAATCAGCTTTGGTCTCAAAACCACTAAGAGCAATCAAACACGACCGATATATGCGTTCCACAATGAGATAATCTCCTACGGGAGTAGATACATAAATAGGGGAACTCAAAGAATCCCGAGATATCCCCAAATATGGAGCAAAATAAGAAGACACATATGAATACGTAGAGCCTGGGTCAAATATTACTGATGCATCCCTATGACAGACAGGGACGATACCTGTGATGACCGAATCTGAAGCAACAGCCTCTGAACAGTCTGGAAGGGCATAGTACCTGGACTGGCCTCCCCCTCTAGGGTGACCTCGACCTCCCTGACCCTCCACCTCGAGCTGGTTGAGGAGGTGGCGTGGCAGCTGGTGCTGGAAAAATGGCTGGAGGACCCGGTGGAGCACGTGGAGGCTGATAAGTCTGTAGAGGGGCACCCCTCCTGGCTCTGGGGTAGTCTCTAACCAGGTGACGAGTATCACCATACTCAAAACAACCTCTCAAAGGACGCGGCGGCTGAGACTGACTCAGATCTGGCCTGCTGGACTGGCCAGTAATAGACCCCGAGTAGGAGGCATACTCGATATTGGCGGTGCATAATAGGGCTCCTGAGGTCTAGGAGGAGCTGAAACACCGCTGGCTGCTGGAAGAGCTGAATGAACAGGGCGACTCACAAAACCCCTACCATAGCGTGCTGATGGTGCACGAGCTCCTGAATAATGACCAGTCTCTCGAGACCTCTTGGCCTCTCTCTCCTCTCTGTCCCAGGCGAACATGCCCTCTACTCTCCTGGCAATGCTCACTGCCTGTTGATATGTGATGTCCATTTCTAACTCCCTGGCCATACTGGTCCGAATATTAGGGTGGAGTCCCTCAATGAAGCGACGAACCCTCTCTCCGACTATAGCAACCAGAGTCGGTGCATGGAGAGCTAACTTACTAAAACGGATTGCATACTCCGACACAATCATAGCACCCTGACGCAACTGCTCAAACTCTGTGTGCCAAGCATCCCTGAGGCTCTGAGGAACATACTCACGCAAGAACATCTCTGAAAACGGAGTCCAAGTGAGTAAGGCTGCCTCGTCCGGACTACTCAGCTCATAGGCACCCCACCACTGATATGCTGCTCCCCTCAGCTAGAAAGCGGTGAAAGAAACCCCACTCGTCTCCACAATGCCCATAGTGCTGAGAATACGATGACACTCCGCAAGAAAACCCAGAGCATCATCTAAAGCTAGTCCGCTAAAAGTAGGTGGGTGGTACTTCTTGTACCTCTCAAGTCTAAGATGCTCTGCCTCAGAAGCACCTACCCTGATCTCATGCTGAACCGGAGCCACTGGGGGCATAGGAATATACTCTGGGGCCTGATCAACCTGGACCCTCTGCTCAGGAGTGCGGGCGGCGGGAGTCTGTGCCCCTCCCCCGGCCTGAGATGTAGCGATAGCTATCGGAAATAGTCCAGCCTGAGCTAGAGTGTTGAACATGCTCAAGAACTAAGCTAAAGTCTCCTGGAGGGCTGGAGTAGCAATAGGGATCTCCGGTGCTGGCCCTCCAGCTGGAGCTGTTGGGGGCTCCTCTGACGCAGCTCTTGTAGGTGCTCGGGCTGCACCGCGTGGTCATCCTCTACCCCGACCCCGGCCTCTAACGGCTCTAACAGGAGGCTCGGGTTCCTGATCGTCGGTCCTCCCAGTACGGGTCCTCACCATCGGTCAGAAAGAATAGAATAGAACCTGAGAATTTCTGGTGTCAATAACTCGCACGACAAGGAAATCAAGAAATATGATTGTTCTTAACAGTTACATAGCCTCCCGAAAATAAGTACGGATATCTCCGCACCGATCCGCGTGATTCTAATAAACTGGCTTGTGACTCGAGACTCCTATGAATCTAGTGCTCTGATACCAACTTGTCACGACCCAAATTATCCCTCCGTAAGGTGTCGTGATGGCACCTAGTCTTTACGACTAGGTAAGCCTAATATTGCGAAAAATATAAAGAAACACAACATTTTAAAGATAAACAACATGTTATAAATAGCCAAGAGTAGTGCCACTCGGCATCCACAAAATAAATTTTCAAGACCCGAAATATCACTAAGTCACAAGCTGCTATAATCTATGTAGCTCTATACAAAAGTCTGAAGATAATAAAGAAAGTCTCTAGGCGAGGGAGTAGAAGGGGACTCCGAAGATCTGCGAACGCAAGCAGAAGTACCTTGAAGTCTCCTAGAATCAGCAGCATGCACTAACCCCAAGGCTAATAGCTCGTACTTGGATCTGCACACGAAAACATGTGCAGGAAGGGCATGAGTACACCAAAAGGTACCTAGTAAGTGCCAAGCCTAACCTCGGTCGAGTAGTGACGAGGTCAGGTCAAGGCCCTACCGGAGTAAATATAATAAATTAAATAGTAAAAGATATAAGTAAAATTTATGGTGACACAGTTAAAGAGATTTTCGAAAATTTAACAGTTAAGGGAGTCCTCGACTCAGAACAAAGTAAACACAATGGGAAATCTCCCGGGATACCATTTCGTAGTTCCGAATGAATATGCAGTACATGGGGGATCTCCCGGAATACGTCTGTAGTCCCACAGTAAATATGCAGTGCTGGGGGATCTCCCAAAATACGTCTGTAGTCTCAAAGTAAATATGCAGTGCTGGGGGATCTCTCGGAATACGTCTATAGTCCCAAAGTAAATATGCAATGCTGGGGAATCTCCCGGAATACGGAATATGCAGTGCTGGGGGATCTCCCG
Source organism: Nicotiana tomentosiformis (assembly GCF_000390325.3). Lineage (NCBI taxonomy): Eukaryota > Viridiplantae > Streptophyta > Magnoliopsida > Solanales > Solanaceae > Nicotiana > Nicotiana tomentosiformis. The sequence continues at coordinate 44,350,102 of NC_090820.1, forward strand.
GAATACGTCTATAGTCCCAAAGTAAATATGCAGTGCTAGGGAATCTCCCGGAATACGTCCGTAGTCCCAAAGTAAATATGCAACGCAAGATGAAATGGCAGGTATGGCATCGAGTTATACAGTTTATACTGAACACAGATAAGGGAATAGGGATTAAACTAAGCATGGCGCACAGAATGTCAAATAGGCAGTTAAAACACGTAAGCATATTTTTCTAGTCTAAACTACACAATTAAACATATTAGTATAATTTAATAAGAGAAATAATTTATGATTTAAAAACGATAAACATGATTTTTTTTTTGCAATAATAGCCCGTGTACGTACTCGTCACCTCATGTACACGGCGCCCACACACCAAATAATATTAAGATATCCTAAGGGGGAAGTCCCCAACACAAGATTAGGCAAGCCACTTACCTCGAACCGCTCAAATCACCTCGATAACACGTTCTTGCCACGAGTATCCGACTCCAAATGGCCCGAATCTATTCAAAGAAATTGCATAATGTAAATATAACTACGAGTAACTAATTTAGCTAATTAATTCTAAGATAAAGCGTGAAATTAGGAAAAATTCCCAAAAAGTCACCCCGGGCACACGTCTCGAAATCGGGTAAAAGTCGCAAAATACGAACACCCATTCACTAACGAGTTTACTCGTACCAAAATTACTCAAATCCGCTACCAAAATCTCGATCAAAACCCCAAAATTCGGCCTAAGAATCATTCTCAATTTTTCACCCCAAATCCGAAAGTAAACGATGAAATCAACCATAGATTAGTGGAATATAACCATAAAAGAGTTTGGAATCATTACCCAAAAACTTCCTCCGAAAATCTCTCCAAATTTTGTCTTCTACCGAGCTCTCAATCAAATTTTTGTGTTATGAATTCAATCCTCGTTTTTGAACCCTAAATTCTGCCCAGGTGTGTTCTTCTTCACGAATGCGACATCATGATCGCGAATGCGATGAACAATCTTCCACTGGCCCAAAATTCCTCTTTCGCGAACGCGAGGGGACTTCTTGCGAATGCGTACCTTCCACTGACGGACCCTTCGCGAATGCGGGAATCTCTTCGCAAACGCGTAGGCTTAATGCCCGAAGCTTCCTCTGGCCCGTTCCTCTACGCGAACGCGAGGACCATATTGCGAACGCGTAGGCTTAAGGTCCTACACCTTCGCGAACGCGGGAACAACATCGCGAACGCAAAGAACAACTTCGCTGCCTTTCCCAGATGCTCTACGCGATTGCGAGGCACCTCTCGCGAACGCGATGAAGGATTTTTCTGCAATAAAACACTAGAAATCTGCCACTTCTCTAAGTCCAAAGATGACTCGTTGAGCATCTGAAACATACCCGAGGCCCCCGGGACCTCGACCAACCATACTAACCAATCCTAAAATACCATACGAACTTAGTCGAGCTCTCAAATCCCATCAAACAACGCTAAAATCATGAATCACCCTCCAATTCAAACTTAAAGAACTTGAAACTTCAAAAATCTACAACCGATGTCGAAACCTATCAAATCACGTCTGATTGACCTCAAACTTTGCGCACAAGTCATAATCAACATTACAGACCTACTCCAACTTTCGGAATCGAAAAATGACCCCGATATCAAAAATTCCACTACCGGTCCAAAACTCCAAAAATTCGACTTTCGCCATTTCAAGCCTAAATGAGTTACGAACCTCCAAAACACAATCCGGACATGCTCCTAAGCCCAAAATCACCTAACGGAGCGAAAGGAACCAACAGAATTCTATTCCGGAGTCGTCTTCATACAATTTCAACTACGGTCCAAATCCTAAGGCTTAAGCTATCTCATTTTGGGACTAGGTGTCCCAAAACACTTCGAAACTCAAAACCAATCATCCCGGCAAGTTACAATAGCAGAAATAGATTTGGGGAAAGCAGTTAATAGGGTTTCGGGGCTCTAACTCTCAAAACGACCGGTCGGGTCGTTACAATTAGTGACATACTACTTACTTGATTTATTTCCATTATCATTTCATTCTTATTATATTGTTAAATATTTTATCTTGTCTTTTATTATTGCAGTAGGGCCTGACCTGAGCTCGTCACTACTTTTACGAGGTTAGGCTTGGCACTTACTGGGTACCGCTGTGGTGTACTCATACTATGCTTTTGCACATATTTTTGTGCAGATCCAGGTACATCCTACCAGTCCAGACATTAGTGAGCTACCTGTGTACGGAGATTTTGAGGTATATCTGCAAGCATCCGCAGACTCCGGAGTCCCCTTCTATTATTATTATGTTGCTTCCTTAGTTTTCTTAGATCCTGATATATAGGTATATTGAGGATAAATTCTTAGAAGCTTGTGACTTATTTCTACCGGGTTTTGGGAGTTGTAATTATGTGAATTGTAGATTTATTTATTTCAAATTTCAATTGTTATTCCGCATTAATAGGCTTACCTAGTCTTAGATACTAGGTGCCATCACGACATCCTACGGAGGGAATTTGGGGTCGTGACAAAAGCAATAGAAGGAAACATATACAAAAACACCATCTATAAAAAAATGTTCGGTAGGATACTAGTACATTAGATACCTTTAAACTATAATGCATAATTATCTACTTAACATGAATAAAATTGATCATTTATATAAGTTCCAATGATATCCTTTCATTTTGAATTCATGTATTATGCTAATGTAATAATATCTTTTGGCATTTAAATGATTGTTGTAGTATTATATATAAAATTTTTCTCATTAATTAAATTTTATTGTTACTTAATATAAATAAATATTTAAATCATTATGTGCCATAATATAGATACTAGTTTCTATAATTGTCCCAACAACTCTTATAAAATGGCCAATAGTTTATGTGTAATAATTCATAAATGGCTCGGTCGATCTTCAATTATATTGAATCACTACACTTATCCTTAATTCTTCAAATGACTCAATTGATCCTTAGTTATCACTATATTATTTATTTTATGTGTAATAATTCTCAAAATAGTTCAATCGATCTTCAATTGTTATTAAATGACTACATTTTTATACTTAATAATTTATAGAATGGCTCAATTTATATTAAATCATTTAGGGTCTGTTTGAAAAGTCACATGGTAATTGGAATTGGTGTAATTACTAGGGTAGTAATTATACATTCTAGTAATTACACAATATAGTAATTACGATGACCCGTTTGTTTGTCATAACGTAATTACAGAGTAATTACAAGCTGTAGACAATAAATTGGGTCGAGAAAATAAAATCAAGACCGAAAAATATTGCAACAATCGTAGTATTTGATTTTAAATAATTGAGTGTTACAATCTCTATGAATCCTTTGATTCTTCTTTCCAATAGTAAATAAATTCAAGGGCATTCGAGCTTGATCTTGAACCTATATTTGTTGTCACGAATGATGATCTTGAATTCAACTAGCATGTACTTTGATTTGAACTCGTACTCCTTGAATCTTGATTTATTTTTCGTTCTTGAGCTTGAACTTGATTTGTTGAACTTGAACTTGATTGCTTGAAGCTTGAAACTTGTGGAGAAATTTGAAGCGTTTGATCCACGAGCTCTTTTTTGCTTCTTGTTATAACTTCTGGTGTCTTTTCTGGGTTATGAAAACCCCTATTTATAGTTGTGGGAGGGAAGAGTTATGATAAGAACAAGCTCTTTTCGACCAATTAAATTGAAGTGTGACATGGTCGCATTTGATTGGCCAGAACATGTCACTTGCACATGTGGCACAATTTCATTGGCCTTTTAAAGTGACTTGGCATGCCTTGTCATTTTGACACGTGGAATGATCCTATTGGCTCTTTCGCTTGACTTGGCGTGCCACGTCATATGACACGTGGCACCGAACTGGGCTTCTAGGAAGATGACATCTTGGGCTTAATGAAATGGGCTTATCACTTTAGCCCAATTAAATGGGCTAGCCTAATGGATTAAGACTTATTTATTTAATTTATATATATATTGGACTTATACAATTAATTCAATTATATTAGCCCATAATATTTATTTGGACCAATATATCTTAGATTTTAAAATATAATCCAAATTATTTTATGGATTTAATTTTAATAAAATTTATATGCCGACAAATGCCCCTTACTTTAAAATTTATCGGGGTGTCTAAACTTTTAAAGACTAGGCTTGAAGTATTCATATTAGTATACTTGAACTGGCTTGAATTAATCATATGAAATGTTAAATTATTTGAACTTTATATTTCAAATATCACTGTTATATGCCTCAAACACATGGAATGTAAAAGCTATTAAATTTAAATTCCAAGATCACTGTTGCACTCCGTCACGTGGCTTTGTAATCCTTATTGAACTTGGTTTGCCATCTTTTCTTGGCAAAGCACTCCCTTTTTGTCTCTAATAAGAACACTGTCATGAGTATTAGAATTTTAAAAGGCGACTACAAACAATTTATTCCCTTTTCATGTTGGGAACGAAATCTTGTCCCACATCGCCCAATTATCGGAGAGATTACTCTCAATGTGGCTCGATTATCAGAGAGATTACTCTCAATGTGGTTCGACTATCGGAAAGATTACTTTCAATGTGGCTCGACTATCGAACAGATTACTCTCAAAATGACCCGACTATCAGAGAGATTACTCTCAATGTGCCCCGACTATCAGGGAGATTACGCTCAATGTGACTCGACTATCGGAGAGATTACTCTCAATGTGGCTCGACTATCGGAGAAATTACTCTCAAGAGACTTACATGTCCACCTTAAGATTGGAAAATATAGTTTTCTTTTAAGGACAAACCCACGAAGAGGCCAACTAAAGGTGAAAAGGGACTTATATGTCCACCATAAGATTGGAAAGTTATAGTTTCCTTTTAAGGACAAACCCACGAAGAGGCCAACTTAAGGTGCAAAAGGACTTATATGTCCAACTTAAGATTGAAAAGTTACAGTTTCCTTCTAAGGACAAACCCACGAAGAGGCCAGCTTAAGGTACAAAGGGAATCATATATCCACCTTAAGATTGAAAAGTTATAGTTTTCTTTTAAGGACAAACCCACGAAAAGGTCAACTTAATATGCAAAGGGACTCATATGTTCACCTTAAGATTGGAAAATTATAAAGTTTCAACTCGAAGACTTCGTGGACTTGACGACATTGACTTGAATATTTGGAAACTTTGAAGATTTGGCGGACTTTGCAGACTTCAACTTGAAGAGTGGCGAACGTGAAGACTTCAACTTGAAGACCGACAGACTTGAAGATTTCAACTTGAAAACCGACGTATTTGAAGACTTCAACTTGGAGACTTGAAGGGTTTAAACATTTCAACTTGAAGAGTGGCGAACGTGAAGACTTCAACTTGAAGACCGACAGACTTGAATATTTCAACTTGGATACTTCGAGGGCTTAAATATTTCAACTTCACTTTTGCTTTACATTGTCCGACTTTTATCTTAGTCGCATAATATTCAGCTTTACGCGCTTGTAACAAAAGATTCATATCTTGTCGTGGGAGAGTCGAAATAACAAACCGTTTAATTTCTCAAAAATTAGACTTAAATATCTAAAATATATCCAAAACTTAGAATCAAACACCTTCAGAATTACCCCATATACTATTTTGAAATCAGCTTTAGATTCCACCATATTGAAAATTTTGGATTTGTGCAGCCTCACCAAACAAATTAATATCTTAGAGTAGAAATATCGAAATTATGAACTGTTTGATTTCAAAAATACTAGACTTCAAAATCTAAGACATATCCAAAATTTGGAATTAAACACTTTGAGAATCGTCCCAGATATTATTTTGAATCTAACTTTAAATTCAGACACATTAGTAGTTTCACATTTGCGCAGTTTTACCAAACATATTGTATCTTGATGTAGGGAAGTTGAAATCCCAAACCGCTTGATTTTATGAAAACTAGACTTCAAGATCTAAGACATATCCAAAATTCAGAATCAATTATTTTGAGAATCATCCTAGATATTATTTTGAATCTAACTTTAAATTCCGACACGTTGATAGTTTCAGATTTGCGCAGTTTTACCAAAACAATTGTATCTTGATGTAGAAACGTCGAAATCATGAACCGCTTGATTTTATGAAAACCAGAATTCAAGATCTATTACATATCCAAAATTCGGAATCAAAAATTTTGAGACTTGTCCCAAATATTATTTTGAATCTAACTTTAAATTCTGACACATTAATAGTTTCAGATTTGCGCGAGATCGCAAGACCTTTTTAATTGCCAAAAATTGAAATTCAAGAGCCTCATTCTCACCAAATATCTTGGGTTCAAGTCTCACTGAATTTGAAACGTCGTGAAGGCTCACCAAAAAAACTTGAAGGTTTGGCGAACATGAAGGCATAGCGAATCCCCGGACTTCAATGCAAATGCTTGGCGGCCTCCAAAAAGAGATTAATCATTTTATTGAAGACACCAATTTACCATAGCGGCTTGCCCCCTTTAAATCGAATGGGATCCAAATTTAAACAGAAGAATGGTATCTCAGCTCGATTTTCAAGTGCCGATTGAATAGATTATATTCCATCGTACTTTATTCGGACATCTTCCAACGTCGCTGCACTGGGTACACTTACTACATAATCAGTAACCCATCCTGAGCCCGTGCTTATTCACCAGTTGTACAAGTATGTTCACTCCTCATGGACATAAACTAAAAGGTGCGACAGTACATTCCCACCCAAATTCATGTTGTATTCTTCCTATCAGGCAACTCCTTCCCGTCGTATCCACCCTCCCCCGTATAATAGCCAATATTCCAAATTAAGTCCATAGACCTAGTTACTGTCCACCATGAAATCCCGAATCACTCTAAACTTTCCTCAAGACGTGTAGTTATCCTATCACAGAACCCACATGCTACTCTGCCACTCTCCCACTTTGGTCAAACTCACTCCTTTAAGTAACTACCCGACTCATGTTCCTCACACTTGGCCTTCTATAAGTTTCTCCACCGCAAGGCACCTCCCACATGTTCTTCCTCATCCTTCGCTGCCCAGTTATTGCCTTAAATCAAAATCTACCTCTGTAACACTTGAACCGATAGATCGCTACCAACTTTAAACCCTTCCAAAAATCATCTTTCTCGAGCCATCAATATCGAGAATGCTGATTCGATCCTGAACCACTGCACACTGCGACCTATGACAGCCGCTTTCTTGGCACCATTTATAATACTCTGCCCCAAGGCGAATTGAAGGAAACCATAACACTGGCAAACTTAACACATCATAACCAATCGAGGACGATGACGCCACATCATAGGCAAAGATTCCACCACGCTCGAAAATATCGAGTCCCGCTACTCCATCAACCCAAGTCTGAACATTCTTAGTTCGATTGCCTTTCAGTCGTCGGAAGTAAAATACCGAATCTCTAAATCATGCACTAAGTAAACCTCATTTCAAATCATTCACTGCCCCGACACATGGGCAAGCACCCTACCATCACATCAATATTGTGCGATAATAACTCATGAGCATCATAGCAACTTGTGCATAGCCTCAAAGCTCTCAGAAGTACAACTACTGAGCTGAAATGACAGAATATCCTTCCATAAGGTGACGACAATAACCCAATCAGCTACGCAGGGAGAAACATCCCGCACCATATCTGTAGAACCATTATAATTCCTCAATTCCCGATTTATAACCAGCGCTTCACGTCGCATAATATTGAATGGGAAAGAAATGAAGGCATAAGCCTCAAAGGAATCAAATCGCATGATGAGGAAACAAGAAGGGAAGAGCTCCTAACAGCCCTATAGCCTCTCGAAGATAAGTACAGACGTCTCCGTACCGATCCGTAAGACTCTACTAGACTCGCTCTTGACTCGTAAGACCTAAGTGAACCTAGTGCTCTGATACCATGTTGTCATGACCCAAAATCTGTTAGAGGTCGTGATGGCGCCGGACACCACTGTCAGGCAAGCCAACACTAAATAGTTAATTAAATTCTCATTTTAATATTTTTGAAATCGTGAATTTTACTTCAATTCATCTAGTAAAAGATGAATTTACAGAATAAATAACAATGTTTTCCAATTTCAATACTGAACATCCCATAATCATCCCAGAACCCGGTGTCACAAGTGCATGAGCCTTTTCTAGGAATTTAAAATAAAATAAATAACTATCCGGAATACAAATTTGGACAAGAAAGAAAATACAATACTCTGAAGGAGACTCTGCTGGCTGCGGGTCGTACATAAGATGCAGCTCACCTAAATCCCCATAATAACTGTACCTTTGCGCCCACAAGGCCACTAGTCATATATGTACCTGCACAAAACGTGCAACAAGTGTAGTATGAGTACGGAAACAACGCATACCCAGTAAATATCCCGCCTAACACCGACGAAGTAGTGACGAGGGGTCGACTCGGACACTTACTATAGGCTATAAATAAAATACCAATGGTATGATTAAGTATGGATTTCGTAGAACGGCTGTAAGCTCATTATTTTAAAGCAAGTAAGCAATTCTTTTATAATTAAGGAATCTCCAAATTTATTTTCATCTTTTAACAATTTATATCTCCGACCAGTGAGGTCATATCAATTATCATAAATTTTAGGGCAAGTAATACAAGCATGCGCAATTCATGCCGAGGTCATACGGCCCGATCCAACAAATATTTAAATTGTGCACTGATAGAGGGTCGAATGGCGCGAACCATAGATGCATCTATTTAATCTACCAAGGCGTTCAACCCGTTCCACAAAAGATAACACATTTAAATAATCAATCAAGAATTCATCAAGGGGCAATTATCCAAGGAAAAGGCAAATTCTCTTTTAAAAGTCAAGAAAACGATGTCTAGCTTTTTAGAAATTTATTAACAAAGTTCGATATGATTTAAGCATTTTAAATTGACAACAAGATTGCAAATATTACAAGTAAAGCATGCTTTTGGGTCCTAGACTACCCGAACTTAAGCATATTAGTAACTACGCACGGACTCTCGTCACCTCGTGCGTACGTAGCCCCCACAAATAGGAGCACACATTAATTATTTCACCTATGGGGTAAATTCCCTCTTACAAGGTTAGAAAGGAGATTTACCTCGTTCCGAAGTTCCATTAACGGCTCCCAAGCCCTTCCGACGACTCAAACCGATGCCCAACGCTCCAAAACTGGTCAATAATTATGCAAACCCATTAATATATACTCAAATACTCATTATAATCCTATTTACAACAATTCCCAACTCCGCTTGAAAAGTCGATAAAATCTCCCTCGGGCCCACGTGCCCGGATTCCGAAAATGTTCGAAGTTAATCATTACCCATAACCTTATAAACTCAAATATATGATTTATTCCCAATTCCATGCCCAAATTCGTGGTCAAAATCCAAAATACCAAATTCTAGGTTTTCTACCAAAAGCCCACAACTTCTACTAATTTTCATGTTTAAATCCTTATACAAACCATGTATTTAACTTATAATAAATGGGAATCACTTACCTTGGCATTGATGACAAAGAATGAGCTCCAAACTCGCTCCAAGACCGGCTCTCATGGAGAAAATGAGGTGAAAATGAGCCAAGCCCTCGTTTTTAAAGAACACACTGCCCAGCCCCGACGTTCGCACCTGCAGTCCAATAGCCGCTCCTGCGGCTCCGCAGGTGCGGTCCAAATTCCTCTCCTGCGGTCCTCGCTTCCCAGCCAAAACCTCGCACCTGCGGAAGTTTCTTCGCTTCTGCGAGCTTCGCAGGTGCGACCTGCTATGCGCATTTGCGCAATTTACGCACTAGCGGTAGCTGCCTCGCGCCCGCGCACACGCAGGTGCACTTCTCCAGTCCGCTTCTGTGTCTCCCCCAGCACCAGTCCCTTCTCGCTTCTGCGAGAAAATTCGCCGCACCCGCGATCTCGCACCTGCGGCCAAAGTCGCGCAGGTGCAATTACACCAGAAGAATTAAGCTTCAGAATTTCTTAAGTCCAAAAATCGATCCGTTAACTTTTCGGAATCCACCCAAGACCCTCGGGACTTCAACCAAATATACCAACACATCCCAAAACACGTTGCGAACTTAGTCGAGCCTTCAACTCACATCAAACAACGTCGAATTCATAAATCGCACCCCATTCCAAGCTTAATGAACTTTAGAATTTCAACTTCTACATTCGATGCCGAAACATATTAAATCAAGTCCGATTGACCTCAAATTTTGCACACAAGTCATAATTGACATTACGGACCTACTCCAACTTTTGGAATCAAAATACGACCCCGATATCAAAAAGTCCACTCCCGGTCAAACTTCTCAAAAACCTTCAAATTTTTAACTTTAGCCAAATGACTCCAAAATGACCTACGGACCTCTAAATCCACTTCCTGACGTGCTCGTAATACCTGAATCACCATACGAAGCTATTCCCAGACTCAGAATTCTAAACGGACATCGATAATATCGAAATGCACTTCAATCCAATTTTATAGAATTCTTCCAAAATGCTAACTTCCACAATAGGTGCCGAAATATTTCCGGGACATCCAAAACGTGATCCGAACATACGCCTAAGTCCGAAATCATCATACGAACCTGTTGGAACCTTTAAATCCCGATTCTGAGGCCGTTTACTCTAAAATCCAATCTTAGTCAATTCTTTCAACTTAAGGCTCTTGAAATGAGAATTTTCTTTCCAAATCAACTCTGAACTTCCCGAAATTAAAATTCGACCACGCGTACAAGTCATAATACCTTAAGTGAAGCTACTCAAGGCCTAAAACTGCCGAACGATACGTTGGAGATCAAAACGACCGGTCGGGTCGTTACAAAAAACTATAGAAGTTGTTCCGATAATTTTCTTAATTGCCTAACAACTACAGAAGTCGTTCCAATAATTTTATAAGTTATCAAACAATTGTTTTGGTTGTCCCAGCGATTTCTTTAGTTGTCCCAATAATTACATGTGACAACCGATAAATTTTGTGATTCATTTTAAAACTATAATATTCTCGTCGCTCGATTTAATTATTTGTAGTTAGTAGGATATTGAAATTTATGCAAAAAATGTTATGAATATTCGAAAGTGAGTTAGCCTCATTTATTTGCACTAACGGAGGTCTGAATCTTAATCATTCAGATCTCAAACATTAAGTACGTTTGTTTTTAAAGTCTGAATCTTAATCATTCAGATCTTAATCATTAAGTTTGTTTGTTGTTTTTTACTTTACAACCACTTAATCGGTCTTAATAGGTCTGTATGATTAGGATCTATAACAAAGACTTAATTTTATTAAAATGCTATCATCCACATTTATTATTAATTTTCACCACCACCTACCATTATCAACTATTACCATGTCACCCACTACCTCCATACTCAACCACCGGAACCAAAATGTAGTTCTTTTGGACTCATAAAACCAAAATTTATGGAAAAAAACTTGGTGACCATTTTATATATAACATCCTTTTAAAGGGCGCTATACCTAAACAAAAACCTTTCAAGCAATAGATTAAACTATATATATTAATCTCTTATGAAACTTTTAACTATAAAATAAAACTCATAATTCTAATTTGAAAATAAAAGGAGAAAAAAATAATTTTGTTTTACGTATAATACAAAATAACAACTATTAAAAATGTTAGTAGATTTTTTAACGAAATAGTAAAATGCTTCTCTCTTTTTTTTTACTTTAAATAAATTCAAAAATCATAATTTTCTAATAAATATTAAATTATTTTAATTACACTGAAAAGTAATTATAAATATTAAAGTATTTATATCTAAATACTTAAACCAAATAATGAAAAGAAATGAAAAATAAAAAAGAAATAGGAAAACAAAATAATGCTGGTAGAAGGAATCGAACCTGGGACCTCAAGGCCAAAATCAACTTCATACCTAGTGTGATGACCCAAAAGGTCATCTTTAAATTTAATAATTAATTCTGTGTTCTAAGACCTCGAAAAACACTATTTATCATTCCTTGACTTGGTGCACAGTCCGTATAATTTTTCAAAAAGTTTTTATGTGAAAAATAGATTAAAATATGAAATAGAGCCTTAAAACTCAATTGAGTTGACTTTGGTCAATAATTTGGGCAAACGGACTTGAGTGTATGCGCGAAATTTAATTTGGAGGTCCCTATCTCAAGTTATGACCATTTAACGGAAACTAAAAATTTAAAGGCTTGTAATTTCAGCATTTTTTGACATGATATGAGACCCCGAGTAAGTCCGTATTATGTTATGGGACTTGTTGGTATATTCGTACGAGGTCTCGAGTACCCCGAGTGTGATTCGAATCGAAATCGGAACAAGAATTGGACTTAAGAAAAATCTGGAATTTTGCTGCTTCTGGTGCCTTCGCTTCTGCGAAGCCTTGGCCACAGAAGTGAGAAATCCCTCGCAGAAGCGGCCTGGGAAAGCTAGGCAAAGAGCCGTATGTGCGGGAACCCGAACGCACCTGTGCGTCCGCAGAAGCGGACCCTTCAATCGCAGAAGCGGAAGGCAGCACATATGCGTATTTGCTTCCGCAGAAGCGAGATCGCAGGTGCGGTCAAGTCCACCGCAGAAACGAAAATCCCTAGGCAGTGTATAAATAGAAGATTCCGAAATTTCTCTCATTTTTAGACATTTCAAGTCTCGGATTTGGGCGATTTTAAAGGGAATTTTCACGACTTTGAATTGGGTAAATGTTCTATAACCAAAAATGATTATATTTCATGAACCCATGTCTATATTCATCCTTTATTTCGGATTTAATGGAAGATATTAGAATTTTTGTAAAAGTTTCCAAAAATGAAAAAATTAGATTTATAGGTCCATTTGACATCGGAATTGGATAATTTTTGTATGGTTGGACTCATATCGAATTGGGTGTTCGAATTTTGTAAGATTTTCCGAGATTCGAGACATGGACTCCACTGTTGATTTTTGAGATGAATTTCGGATTTTAATCGAGAAAATTAGTAAATTCATATGGAATTAATTCCAACTATTTGTATTGAGTATATTGGATTCCTTATCACTAGATTTGTGGTTTTCGGACACGAATTCGCGAGGCAAAGCTTTATTGGATTCTTGAATTTGGTTGCAAAGTTAGGTAAGTGTCGTGGTTAACCTTGACTTGAGGAAATAGAACCCTTAATTTATTTGTTATGTAAGATGCATGTGTATGACGTATAGGCAAGGTGATGAGTGTCTATACGTCGTCAAATTAATTGTTTGCATAATTACTTGAAAAATCATAAATAGTTTTAAATCATGAATTAGTCATTAAATTAATTGTTTTACTCATATTCCTTGTCAAATATTAATTCTTGAATTCCTGCAATAATTGTCACATGCTTATTTGATCATTATTCGTGAAATTATTATTCATTTAATTATTGATGAATATTTTGGAAGATGAAGTCGGTATTTTGGTATTGAATTGATTGATAAGTGTATATCCCCGCACTTAAATACTCTTCCGAATTTATATTATAATTTTCATGGTAAGGAAGAGTGTAAAAGCATGAAGGGTGTTTCCATGCCATTTGTGAGTGTAAAAGCACGAAGGGTGTTGCCGTACCATTTGTGAGTGTAAAAGCACGAAGGGTGTTGCCGTGCCATTTGTGAGTGTAAAAGCACGAAGGGTGATGCCGTGTCAAATGAGAGTAAAAGCAAGGGTGGTTCCGTGCCATTTTCATATTATCATTTTCTCATTTTATTACTGATAAATTAATTGGATGCTAAGTGACACTCCTCTTGCTGAAATTATTATATCCTTCCCCTTCGCATGCTCCCTCCCAATTTATAAATTATTATTTGTTGTATTATTGTTACTTTGTATTGGTATATACTTGTACAGGTGGTTTACCTACGTGTCTTGTCATAGCCTCATCACTACTTCGTCGAGGTGAGTCTCTGAACTTACCAGTACATAGGGTCGGTTGTACTGATACTACACTCTGCACTTCTTGTGCAGATTTCGGTGTTGGTCCCAGCGACATACTGTAGATTTGCCCGGATACAGCTACCAGTGGAGACTTGAGGTATAACTGCACAACGTTCATAGTTCTGAAGTCCCCTTCTATATTATCTCAGCTGTGTAGTATATTTCAAACAGCTTGAATTTTATTCAGACCCTTATTTTTATTATTCTAGAAGCTGGTGCACTTGTGACTCCAATTCTGGGATGGTATTTAGACATCGCTATTATTATAGATTATCCACTACATTTCAGACCTTACTTCCGCATTTGTTTCTTTGTTATTAATTAATTTAAAATTGTTTTAAAATGGCTAATATTATTTTAACGTTGGCTTGCCTAGCAAGTTAAATGTTAGGCGCCATCACGGTCCCGAAAATGGAAAATTTAAGGTTGTGACAGTTAGTATCAGAGCACTAGGTTAAATAGGTCTCACGAGTCACGAGCAAACTTATTAGAGTCTAAAGGATCGGTACAAAGACGTCTGTACTTATCTTTCAGAGGAAATAAAGTTTAGGAACAATATCACTTCTTTCTTATTCTGTCTTGCAATCTTATTCTATCATCGATAATTGAACCAGTCTATTCTTATTCTCTCGCAGATGGCGAGAACACGTAATACATCTATCGACGGACAAGGACTAGAGCCCCCCGGTGGCAACTATGACCAGGGGTAGAGGTCGAGGCCGAGGTCATGCTAGGGGCCATGGCAGAGGCAGAGGTAGAGCTCAGTCTAGAGATTGAGCAACATCACCTGTTGTAGAAGCTCAGGTGGATCTTCAGGAGGAGGTTCCCGTTCAGACTGTTCCGGTTGGACCAATTCAGGTCCCGAAAGGATTTATAGCTACTCCAGTGCTTTAGGACGCTCTAGTCCATTTGGTAAGTCTTATGGAGGGTGTGGCCCCATAATGGTACATTTCCAGTGGCACCAACCGTCTCACATGCTGGGGGAGGTGCACAAACTCCCACTACTCCCACTTCGGAGCAGATAGCTCCCCAGAATCAGGCTCCAGTAATTCCACCAGTCGGGGTAGTTCAGCCAGTTGTTGCGGCACAAGCCAGTGATAGGCCCGCCATGTCTTCTGAGACCTTATTAAGACTGGATAAGTTTACTAAGCTCTTTCCAGTTCACTTCAGTGGTACACCTTCTGAGGACCCACAGGACTATCTTGACCGCTGCCATGAGGTACGGCGGAACATGGCTATAGTTGAGACCAATGGGGTTGATTTTGCTGTATTTCAGATGACGGGTTCCACCAAGAGGTGGTGGAGAGATTATACATTGACCAGACCAGTTGGATTGCCTGCATTGACCTGGGAACAGTTCTCACTACTATTTCTAGAGAAGATTCTCCCTATCATATTGAGAGAGGATTACCGCAGGCAATTTGAGCGTCTATAGCAGGACAGTACTGAGTATGAAACCTGTTTTATGGATTTAGCCCGTCATGCTCTCCTTTTACTACCTACTGAGGGAAAGAGAGTGAGGAGGTTTATTGAGGGACTCACTCACCCTATCAGGCTTAAGATGGCCAAGGAGGCCGGAAGTGATATTTCCTTTCAGGCGGTTGCTAATGTCACGAGGAGGATCGAGATGGTTCTTGCACAGGAGAGAGGGCAGAGGTGTGATAAGAGGCCTCGTCAGTTCGGTGGTTTCAGTGGTGTCTCGTCTGGAGGCAGGGGTAATTTTGGTAGAGGTCATCCTCCTAGACCATTTCATTAAGCACTTTAGGCATTCTCGGTGCTTCAGGGAGTCACGGTTCTATTATGCCTTACTCTAGGCAGCCAGCATTTAGTGCACATTCAGCTCCTATCAGTGCACTACCACTCCAGAGTCACTACAACGTTATTCAGTCCATTAGGGTCAGCAGTCACAGCAGCCGAGGTCCTATTATACTTGTGGTGATCCGGGGCACATTGCTAGATTCTGCCCCATGTCTCAGGGCATCATGCAGCAGTAGGGTTCTCGTGCTATGGTTTCAGCACCGGTTGCTTCACCGCCTACTCATCCAGCTAGAGGTAGGGGTGAGGCAGCTAGAGGTGGAGGTTAGACCGTTAGAGGTGGAGGTCAGACCATTAGAGGTGGAGACCAGCTAGTTAGAGGTCGTCCCAACAACGCAGTTCAGAATGGTGGGGCCCAGCCCCAATTTTATGCTTTTTTAGCTAGGCGTGAGGCCAAGTCATATGATGTTGTGATCACAAGTATTATTCCAGTTTGCCATATAGGTTCTTCAGTTCTATTTGATCCAGGATCTACTTATTCCTGTGTCCCCTCTTATTTTGCTTTATATCTGGCGATTCTTTGTGATTCTCTGAGTTCTCCTATGTGTGTGTCCACTCCAGTGGGAGATTCTATCGTTGTAGATCATGTCTATCATTCGTGTGTGGTTACTATTGGGAGTCTTGAGACCAGTGTGGATCTTCTACTTCTTGATATGGTAGATTTTGATATCATCTTGGGAATGGATTTGCTATCATCTTATCATGCTATATTGGATTGTTATGCCAAGAGAGTGACCCTAGCCATGACGGGTTTACCTCGATTAGAGTGGAAAGAAACTATTGGTCATTCTACCAGTAGGGTTATTTCTTATATGAAGGATCGTCATATGGTCGAGAAAGGGTGTCTAGCCTATTTGGCTTATATTCGCGATTCTAGTGCGGATGTTCCTTCTATGGACTCAGTACCTGTAGTTCGTGAATTTCCAGAAGTATTTCCTATAGATTTGCTGGGAATGCCACCCGACATAGATATTGACTTCTGTATTGATTTAGCTTCGGGCACTGAGCCCATTTCTATTCCACCATACCGTATGGCCCCGCCAGAGTTGAAAAAATTGAAGGAGCAATTACAAGACTTGCTTGATCAGGGATTCATTAGACCCAGTGTCTCGTCCTGGGGTGCACCAATATTATTTGTAAAGAAGAAAGATGGTTCAATGCGAATGTGTATAGATTATCGTTAGTTGAACAAGGCTACTATCAAGAACAAGTATCCACGCCCAAGAATTGATGACTTATTCGATCAGCTTTAGGGTGCCAAGGTGTTTTCAAAGATCGACTTGAGGTCTGGTTACCATCAATTGAAGATTAGGGCATCTGATGTACCTAAGATAGCTTTTCGGACTCGGTATGGGCATTACGAATTCCTAGTGATGTCATTTGGGCTGACAAATGCCCAGCAACATTAATGGATTTGATGAATCGGGTGTTTAAGCCCTATCTGGATTCTTTTGTGGTTGTATTCATTGATGATATCTTGATTTACTCCAGCAGTCGAGAGGAGCATGAGCAGCATCTTCGGAGTGTGCTTCAGACTTTGAAGAATAATCGGTTATATGCTAAATTTTCAAAATGCGAGTTTTGGTTAAACTCAGTTGCCTTTTTGGGGCATGTTGTATCGGCAGAAGGCATAAAAAGGGATCCTAAGAAGGTTGAGGTTGTTTAGAATTGGCCTAGACCTACTTCAATTATAGAGATCCGGAGTTTCTTGGGTTTGGCAGGTTATTATCGTCGGTTCGTGGAAGGGTTTTCATCTATAGCAAGCCCATTGACCAGACTGACCCATAAAGGTGTTCCATTCGGATGGTCAGACGAGTGTGAGTTGAGCTTTCAAAAGCTCAAGACTACTTTGACTACGATGCTAGTGTTGGTATTACCTAGAGGTTCAGGATCTTATACGGTGTATTGTGATGCATATTGCATATGCGTCGCGGCAGTTGAAAGTTCACGAGAAGAATTATCTTGCTCATGACTTAGAATTGGTAGCCATTGTCCATGCTTTGAAGATTTGGAGGCATTACCTTTACGGTGTCTCGTGTGAGGTATTTACTAATCATCGTAGCCTTCAGTATCTGTTCAAACAAAAAGATCTCAATTTGAGGCAGAGAAGATGGTTGGAGTTGTTGAAAGATTATGATATCACTATTCTGTATCACCTCGAAAATGCCAATGTGGTGGCTGATGCTTTGAGTAGAAAGGTTGTGAGTATGGGCAGTCTTGCGTATATTCCGGTTGGTGAGAGGCCGTTAGCTACAGATGTTCAGATTTTGGCTAATCAGTTCGTGAGGTTAGATGTTTCAGAGCCCAGTCGGGTTTTAGCTTGCACAGTCGCTCGATCTTCTTTATATGAGCGCATCAGAGAGAGGCAGTATGATGATCCTCATTTACTTGTCCTTAAGGACATGGTGCGTCACGGTGATTCCAAATAGGTTGTTATGGGGGAAGATGGAGTTCTGCAAATGCAGGGTCGTATTTGTGTGCATAATGTGGATGGGCTTTGTGAATTAATTCTTGAAGAGGCACACAGTTCCAGGTATTCTATTCATCCAGGTGCCGTCAAAATTTATCAAGATTTGCGGCAACATTATTGGTGGAGGAGAATGAAGAAGGATATAGTTGCATTTGTAGCTCGGTGCTTGAATTGTCAGCAAGTTAAGTACGAGCATCAGAGACCTGGTGGTTTGCTTCAGAAGTTAGAAATTCCTGAGTGGAAGGGGAGCGTATCACTATGGATTTTGTCATTGTGGACAGGTTGACCAAGTCAGCACATTTCATTCCAGTGGCAGTTACCTATTCTTCAGAGTGGTTAGTTGAAATTTACATTCGTGAGATTGTCCGCCTTCACAGTGTGCCCGTGTCTATCATTTCTGATCGAGGTACGCAGTTCACTTCGCATTTCTGGAGGGCAGTACAGCGTGAGTTAGGCACGCGGGTTGAGTTGAGTATAACATTTCATCCACAGACAGACGGACAGTCTGAGCGCACTATTCAGATATTGGAAGATATGCTTCATGCTTGTGTTATAGACTTTGGAGGTTCTTGGGACCAGTTCTTGCCACTTGCGGAGTTTGCTTATTATATAGCTACCAGTCGAGCATTTATATGGCTCCATATAAGGCATTATATGGAAGGCGATGTCGTGCGCCAGTTGGTTGGTTTGAACCGGGAGAGGCTCGATTGTTGGGTACCGATTTGGTACATGATGCCTTGGACAAAGTCAAAGTTATATCGACTTTGCACAGCTCAATCTAGGCAAAAGAGTTATGCCGACCGTAAAGTTCGTGATATTGCATTCATGGTTGGAGAAAGAATATTTCTCCGGGTTTCACCTATGAAAGGTGTAATGAGGTTCGGAAAGAAGGGCAAGTTGAGCCCTAGGTATATTGGACCCTTCGAAATTCTTGAAAGGGTGGGTGAAGTAGCCTACAGGCTTGCACTACCACCTAGTTTATCAACAGTTTATCCGGTGTTCCATGTGTCTATGCTCCAAAAATATTATGGTGATCTGTCCCATGTGTTAGATTTCAGCTCAGTCCAATTGGACAAGAATTTGACTTATGAGGAGGAGCCGGTAGCTATTCTAGCCCGGCGGGTCCGACAGTTGAGGTCTAAGAGTTATCCATCAGGTCGAATACAATGGAAAGGTCAGCCGGTAGAAGCATCTACCTGGGAGTCCGAGTCGGATATGCAGAGTAAGTATCCACACCTTTTCACCAGCTCATGTAATTTTTCTAATTCCGTTCGAGGACGAACGTTTGTTTTAGAGGTGGAGAATGTGATGACCCAAAAGGACATCTTAAAATTTAATAATTAATTCAGTGTTCTAAGATCTCGAAAAGCACTATTTATTATTTCTCGACTTGCGTGCGCAGTCCGTATAATTTTCCGGAAAGTTTTTATGTGAAAAATAGATTAAAATGTGAAATAGAGCCTTAAAACTCAACTGAGTTAACTTTGATCAGTGTTTTGACTATTCTAGTAGGTCTATATCGTGATTTGGGACTTGGGCGTATGCCCGGAAATTAATTTGGAGGTCCCTAGCTCAAGTTATGACCATTTAACGGAAACTAAAAATTTAAAGGCTAAAGATTTCCAAGTTTGACCACAGAGTTGAATTTTTGATATCCGGGCTGGAATCCGATTCTGGAAATTGGAATAGTTCTGATATGTCATTTATGACTTGTGCGCTAAATTTGAAGTCATTCTGGATTCATTTATCATGTTTCAGCATGACATTTGCAAATTGAAAAGTTTAAAACTCAAAGTTCGAATCGAGGTATGAATTGTAATTTTAGCGTTGTTTGACATGATATGAGACCCCGAGTAAGTCCGTATTATGTTATGGGACTTGTTGGTATATTTGGATGAGGTCCCGAGTACCCCGAGTGTGATTCGAATCGAAATCGAAACAAAAATTGGACTTAAGAAAAATCTGGAATTTTGTTGTTTGTGGTGACTTCGCTTCTGCGAAGCCTTGGCCGCAGAAGCGAGAAATCCCTCGTAGAAGCGGCCTAGGCAAGCTGGGCAAAGAGCCGCAGGTGCGGGAAACCGAACGCACCCGCGCGTTCGCAGAAGCGGACCCTTCGATCGCAGAAGCGGAAGGCAGCGTAGATGCGCATTTGCTTTCGCAGAAGCGAGACCGCAGGGGCGGTCAAGTCCTCCGCAGAAGCAAAAATCCCTGGAGAGTGTATAAATCGAAGAGTCCAAGATTTCTCTCATTTTTAGACATTTCAAGTCTCGGATTTGGGCGATTTCGAAGTGGATTTTCACGACTTTGAATTGGGTATGTGTTCTATATCAAAAGTGATTATATTTCATGAACCCATGTCTATATTCATCCTTTATTTCGGATTTAGATGGAAGAAATTGGAATTTTTGTAAAACTTTCCAAAAATGAAAAATTTAGATTTGAAGGTTCATTTGACATCGGAATTGGATAATGTTTATATGGTTGGACTCGTATCGAAATGGGTGTTCGGATTTCGTAAGTTTTTCCTAGATCCGAGACGTTGCCCCACTATTGATTTTTGAGATGAATTTCGAATTTTAATCGAGAAAATTAGTAAATTCATATGGAATTAATTCCAACTATTTGTATTGAGTATATTGGATTGCTTATCACTAGATTTGTGGTTTTCGGACACGAATTCGCGAGGCAAAGCTTTATTGGATTCTTGAATTTGGTTGCAAAGTTAGGTAAGTGTCGTGGTTAACCTTGACTTGAGGAAATAGAACCCTTAATTTATTTGTTATGTAAGATGCATGTGTATGACGTATAGGCAAGGTGATGAGTGTCTATACGTCGTCAAATTAATTGTTTGCATAATTACTTGAAAAATCATAAATAGTTTTAAATCATGAATTAGTCATTAAATTAATTGTTTTACTCATATTCCTTGTCAAATATTAATTCTTGAATTCCTGCAATAATTGTCACATGCTTATTTGATCATTATTCGTGAAATTATTATTCATTTAATTATTGATGAATATTTTGGAAGATGAAGTCGGTATTTTGGTATTGAATTGATTGATAAGTGTATATCCCCGCACTTAAATACTCTTCCGAATTTATATTATAATTTTCATGGTAAGGAAGAGTGTAAAAGCATGAAGGGTGTTTCCATGCCATTTGTGAGTGTAAAAGCACGAAGGGTGTTGCTGTACCATTTGTGAGTGTAAAAGCACGAAGGGTGTTGCCATGCCATTTGTGAGTGTAAAAGCACGAAGGGTGATGCCGTGTCAAATGAGAGTAAAAGCAAGGGTGGTTCCGTGCCATTTTCATATTATCATTTTCTCATTTTATTACTGATAAATTAATTGGATGCTAAGTGACACTCCTCTTGCTGAAATTATTATATCCTTCCCCTTCGCATGCTCCCTCCCAATTTATAAATTATTATTTGTTGTATTATTGTTACTTTGTATTGGTATATACTTGTACAGGTGGTTTACCTACGTGTCTTGTCATAGCCTCATCACTACTTCGTCGAGGTGAGTCTCTGAACTTACCAGTACATAGGGTCGGTTGTACTGATACTACACTCTGCACTTCTTGTGCAGATTTCGGTGTTGGTCCCAGCGACATACTGTAGATTTGCCCGGATACAGCTACCAGTGGAGACTTGAGGTATAACTGCACAACGTTCATAGTTCTGAAGTCCCCTTCTATATTATCTCAGCTGTGTAGTATATTTCAAACAGCTTGAATTTTATTCAGACCTTTATTTGTATTATTCTAGAAGCTGGTGCACTTGTGACTCCAATTCTGGGATGGTATCTAGACATCGCTATTATTATAGATTATTCACTATATTTCAGACCTTACTTCCGCATTTGTTTCTTTGTTATTAATTAATTTAATTTTTTTTAAAATAGATAATATTATTATAATGTTGGCTTTCCTAGCAAGTTAAATGTTAGGCGCCATCACGGTCCTGAAGGTGGAAAATTTCGGGTCGTGACACCTAGCCTTTAAGCATTGCACCACCCAACACTCTACTCCTCTTTCGGTACATTAAATTGCAGTTATCTGCTTTTCCTGTGCCATGTGTATTCCAAGAACGAAGAAAGAGGGACGTTAATGGTGAGCCCACATAATATATATAAAGCCTTTCAAAAAGACTTTATACATATAGCGCCTTTTAAAAAGGCTTTATAATATAGCGCCCTTTAAAAGGGCGTTGAATATAAAATGGTCACCAAGTTATTTTTTCATACATTTTGGTTCTTTGAGTCCCAAAGAACCACATTTTGGTTTCGGACTACCACCACTACCATAGCCACCACCATTATCTACAACCACCACCCAGAATCCCCACTACCCCTACCACCATCATTCTCAACCACAACCGCAAACTCACCCATCTCAACTACCATAACTAACCACCCCATCACCATCAACAACCATAGTCGGCACTGCCCACCATTATAAACTACCACCACCTTCCTCAATCATAACCATAACTACCATTACCACCTACCATTATTAATTATTACCACCTACCACCACCATTCTCAATCATAATCGCCATCACTACCAATTACCACTAGCTAATACTCAGAACCACCACCATCAACCAAAATTACCACCAACCACCGCCTCTGGTCGGCATTCACAAGCACTACTATTAGTCACCACCATCACTAACTACCATATTTTAAAAATATATATTTTATTAATAGAATATTAGATTAATTAATATTTTATTTGAATTTTATGTTTATTAATTTTCAATTAAGATAAATTTTATACATTCAGATGTTAAAAAACAAACAGTCTTAATCATTTAGTATTCAGATCTTAATACACATCTTAATATTCATATGTGTATTCAGATTCAGATATCTTAATCTTAATTCACATTTTGATATGCAGATGTGTATTTAGATTATGACGTCTTAATCTTAAAAAAACGAATGAGGCCTTAGAGTTGTTAGAAAGTATCCTTGAGTTATTATTTTAATTAGAGTTTTTTTATTTTAATAAGGTATAAATATGAACAAATAAATATTTATAAAGATAATTATAATTATTTATCTTCCATGTGATATATATAATGTGAAAATACCATTTATGTATAAGATAGATGAGTAATGAAGAAGTTCGTTAGTGGGCCAAATCCTTGCACTTTCATAATGTATACGGTCAAAACGGGCTTGCCCTTCGTATGACCAATCGAGACTGGAACATGATAGGTCAAGGTTCAACCTCGTATTATATCGAACCATGGTGCGAAGTTAGATTGCTGAGCTCGTAACCCAGAGACCGATCAAGGTCGAGATCGGCCAAGATCGATACCAAGCAAAATAGAGATCGAGCAAGATCGATGAAGTTTACCTAGTCAAATAACGGAAAGCCGGGATATCCGTAATCGAGCAAGGATCACAGCGGAAATCTTGGTACGTATCAAGATGAGGCCGATTAATTAGCCAATCATGAATTTTTTACTGTATTTAGAGTTGTAACAAAAGTAGGACTCCCTACTATATAAAGGGGGTATGATCATTTGTAAAACACATTACATCCATGCAATACTAAGCAATACACTGCCTTCTTTTAGCTTTCAGTATTCTGTTACTTTGTTCATATATGAGTAGAATCTTCACTTGGTTCGAGGGTGACCTAACTCGAGGGCCAAAGCTATATGTTTCGTTTGGTTTGTATTTATATCTTTTCATAATCAATTTCAATATCAATTTATATATTTTCTCAGTTTGTGCCAAGTTATATCACGCATCCTTAAAACCACGTACAAATTTAATTGTTATCCATTTTTAAGGTAAACAGTTTGGCACCCACCGTGGGCTAAGGATAATAGCGATTGCCTGGTACTAACCTTCGTAACACATACTATTTTACACTTGTTCTTGTGAGTATCTTTGATTCCAGGATCAACATGTCAAACTCTCAAGCAGTACTCATACACATGGACAATAACCTCAGTCATCATGATGAAAATGACAACATAACTGCCCCAGGGAACGAAGTACCTCCAGTTGACTACAATGGAGTTCCGGTCGTAGACCTAATTGACGTTAGTTGTTGCCATTAATGCAAATTTGGCCGTCGATCCCGAGTGTAGCATCCGCAGGGATGTTCGATCGGCCGGTAAGAGCACACAGGGCGGTGAAGAAGGCGGAATCATCCTTCGGATGATCTTCGAGATGTTGCATGCTCAACAAGCTACAATAGTACAACTCCAAAACCAGAATCGTGGACCAAGCAGGATCGAGTCCGAACCATCCCAGGAAGTTGTTCAAAGGGTCGAATCAGTGTCAAGGAGATCGAACAGAAATGAATCAGGGACCGATCCCGCAATCATAAAGATGCTCGAGGAACTAATAAGGCGAGTCAAATCGGGAGAAAAAAAAATCGAAGCAAATGACAAGAAGGTGGAAACCTATAATTCCATGGTTGATCAATTTCCGAGGGCACCACCGATATTGAAGGGTTTGGATTCCAAGAAGTTCGTACAAAAGCCCTTCCCCCCAAGCACGACGCCCAAACCGATCCCCATGAAGTTCCGCATGCCAGAAATTCCTAAGTAGAATGGAACAACCAACCCCAACGAGCATGTCACTTCTAACACATGTGCAATTAAAGGGAATGATTTGGAGGACGACGAGATCGAGTCCATATTATTGAAGAAATTTGGGGAGAACCTGTCAAAGGGATCAATGATATGGTATCATAATTTACCACCCAACTCTATTGATTCTTTTGCCATGCTTGCAGTTCTTTTGTTAAAGCACACGCTCGATCCATAAAGGTCGAGACTAGGAAATTGGACCTCTTCAAGGTAAAGTAAAAAGATAACGATATGCTCAGAGAGTTCGTGTCTCGGTTCCAAATGGAACGGATGGATCTACCATCGGTCGCTGATGATTGGGCCGTTCAAGCCTTCACTCAAGGACTAAATGTACGAAACCCAGTGGCTTCACAACAGTTGAAGCATAACTTGATTGAATACCCAACTGTTACTTGGGCCGACATGCATAATCGGTACCAATCGAAGATTAGAGTAGAAGACGACCAGCTGGGGACTCCTTCCGGGTATGTTTATTCTACCAGGACCGTCAACAGAGTCAAAAGGGACATCGACCGAGAACCACGGTCGAACAGGGATCGTTACCAGCCATATAATGGAGATCATAAAGGCAACGGACCTGGGCGCAACCCTGTTCAAGGTGAAAGGAGAAATGATCGAGGCCCGAGCTCTCGAGGGATCATGAGCAAGAATGGTTTTGATAGGAATGCTGGGACCAAAGAAACACCACGACTGTCAGAATATAACTTCAACATTGATTCATCCGTCATCGTATCGGCTATTAGACGCATCAAGGATACTAGATGGCCTCGACCTCTGCAGACCGATCACCCATGGCCATTGAACAGAAGATTGCAGACATCTGAGGGAGGAAGTAGCCCGGTTATTCAATGATGGGCACCTTCGGAATTCTTAAGTGATCGAGCCAAGAATCACTTTATAAACAGAGATTCCAATAGATAGAACGAGCAAGAAGAACCGCAACACGTCATTCACGTGATTGTTGGAGGGGTCGATGTTCCCTAAGGACCAATATTAAAACGCACCAAGGTGCCTTTCACAAGGGAGAAATGAACTCGGGATTACATTCCAGAAGGAACCTTGTCTTTCAACAATAAGGAAGCAGAAGGGATCATGCAACCCCATAACGACACACTGGTAATATATATTCTTATGAATAAGACTCAAGTTAAATGTGTTTTAATTGATCCATGTAGTTTGGCCAACATCATTCGATCGAGGGTCATAGAACAACTCGACTTACAGGATCAGGTTGTGCACGCAGAATGAGTACTAAACGGTTTCAACATGGCATGTGAAACCACTAAGGGAGAGATAAATTTGCCAGTGAACGTATCTGGGACCATCCAGGAGACGAAGTTCCATTTGATCGAGGGCGACATAAGGTATAACGCCCTATTCGGGAGGCTATGGATTCATAACATGAGGGCAGTGCCCTCGACCCTTCACCAGGTTCTAAAATTCCTGACACCAGAAGGAGTCAAAATAGTCTACGGGGAGAAACCCGCCACCAAGGAAATATTTGTCGCTGGCGAAGTAATTCTGATATTGGCACTCTCATCGACGAATGAGTCAAATTCGAAGGGAAAACAGAAGGCCAAATAGCAACCACAGACACTGGCCTCGACCAACCTAGCAAAGCAGGGGACTGATGAAGATGATGATTATGGGGTACCTCGATCCTTCATAGTCCCCGATGATTCTGACGCCACCAAGTCAACGGTCGAAGAGCTGGAGCAAGTCATACTGATCAAGAATTTGCCCGAACGAAAGGTATACCTGGGCGCGGGGTTAACTTCTGAGCTCAGGAAAAAAACTTATTCAATTTCTTATAGCTAACGTAGATTGCTTTGCATGGTCCCATCTTGATATGACATGGATCCCACCGGAAATCACCACCCATAAATTAAGCTTGGACCCAAAGTTCCATTCGGTGAAGCAAAAAAGAAGACCCAGTTCGAGGTCAAACATGCTTTAATCAAAGACGAGGTAACCAAATTTCTTAAAATATGGTCCATCTGGGAAGTAAAATACCCCGAATGGTTAGCAAACATAGTAGTAGTCCCTAAGAAGGGAAACAAACTTAGAATATGTGTAGATTAAAAATATCTAAATAAAGCATGCCCCAAGGATTCTTTTCCTTTGCCTAATATCGATCGCATGATCGATGCCACGGCCGGCCATGAGATCCTCAGTTTTCTCGATGCCAATTCCTGGTACAACCAAATACAGATGAACCCGGATGATCAGGAAAAGTCCTCGTTCATCACTAAGTATGGTACCTACTGCTATAATGTAATGCCATTTGGATTAGAAAATGCTGGTGCCACTTATCAATGCCTAGTAAAGTGGATGCTCGAAGAACAAATAGGGAAATCTATGGAAATTTATATTGAAGATATGCTAGTTAAGTCCCTGCGAGCAGAGGACCATTTGAAGCATTTGCAGGAAACTTTCAGTATACTGAAGAAATATAACATGAAGCTGAACCCGAAAAAATGCACATTCGGGGTCGGGTCAAGCAAATTTCTCGGATTCATGGTATACAACCGAGGAATTGAGATCAACCCTGACAAGATCAAAGCTATCGAGGACATCACAGTAGTAGACAACATAAAGGTCGTGCAGAGGTTAACCGGGCGCATAGCCGCCCTGGGGCGATTCATCTCGAGGTCCTCCAATAAGGGTCATCAATTCTTTTCATTGCTGAAGAAGAAGAATAACTTCACATGGACTCTAGAATGCCAACATGCCTTGGAGGAGCTTAAACGATACTTATCGAGCCTGCCGCTGATTCATACGCCAAGGGCAGACAAACAACTTTATTTGTATTTGGCAGTATCAGAGATAACGGTAAGTGGAGTCCTGGTCCGAGAAGAACGAGGTACGCAATTCCCAATCTATTATTTTAGTCAGACCTTAGGTGAGGCCGAAACTATGTATCCCCACCTAGAAAAATTGGCGTTCGTTTTGATAAGCGCCTCTAGGAAATTAAACCATACTTCCAATGCCACCTTATATATGTTGTAACAACTTATCCACTTAGAAATATTTTTGCATAAACCCGAGCTTTCAGGACGGTTGGCCAAATGGGCCTTAAAAATCAGTGGGTATGATATTGAATATCGACCCCGAACAACCATTAAGTCTCAAATCTTGGTAGACTTCGTGGATGACTTCACGCCGGCCCTAATACCCGAGGTTCAAAGAGAACTATTGGTAAACTCGGGTATGTCCTCGAGAATCTGGACTCTCTTTACGGATGGTGCTTCAAAGGTAAAGGGGTCCGGACTCGGCATCGTACTAAAACCACCCACAGGTAACGTGGTTAGACAATCTATTAGAACTACAAAATTGACTAACAACGAGGCCGAATATGAGGCCATGATTGCAGGTCTCGAACTAGCCAAAGGCTTGGGAGTGGAGGTGATCGAAGCCAAGTGCGACTTCCTCCTCGTGGTGAATAAGGTTAACAGAACCTTTGAAGTTCGAGAAGAACGAATGCAAAGATACCTGGATAAGCTACAAGTAAATTTACAATGATTTAAGGAGTGGACTTTGCAACATGTGCCTCAAGATCAAAATAGTGAGGTCGATGCCCTCGCGAACTTAGGTCATTAGTGGAGGACAACGAGCTCAATTCGGGGGCCGTCGTGCAGATTATGAGGCCAGTGGTTGAAGAAGTCCATGCCGAAATAAACTCCACAAGTTTGACCTTGGATTGAAGAAACAAATATATAGAGTGTTTGAAGAACGGGAAGCTTCCCTCATATCCAAAGACGGAACCTTGTTCAGAAGAATGTTTGATGATCCATTAGCAATATGTCTGGGATCGGGAGATACTGAATATGTTCTGAGGGAATTTCACGAGGGCACTTGCGGAAATCATTCTGGTGCCGAATCATCGATTCACAAGGTAATCAGAGCCGGATACTACTGGATCGACATGGAAAAAGATGCGAAAGAGTTTGTTTGAAAATGCGACAAGTGCCAAAGACATGCACCGATGATTCACCAACCCGGGGAACTACTCCATTCGGTATTGTCACCGTGGCCATTCATGAAGTGGGGAATGGACATCGTTGGCCCTCTTCCATGGGCACCAGGTAAAGCTAAATTTATTTTATTTATGACTGATTATTTTTTTAAGTGGGTTGAAGCACAGGCCTTTGAGAAAGTTAGGTAGAAAGAAGTCATCGACTTCATTTGGGATCACATCATATGTCGATTCGGGATACCATCCGAGATTGTATGTGATAATGGAAAACAGTTCATCGGTAGCAAAGTGACCAAATTCCTCGAGGATCACAAGATCAAAAGAATCCTATCAATACCTTATCATCTCGGCAGGAACGGGCAAGCCGAATCGACCAACTAAACTATCATCCAAAATCTTAAGAAGAGGCTAACCGATGCCAAAGGAAACTGGAAGGAAATTCTACCCGAAGTTCTTTGGGCATACCGCACAACCTCGAAGTCCAGTACCGGGGCTACCCCATTTTTATTAGTTTATGGCGCCGAAGCTCTTATACTGATCGAAGTCGGGGAGCCAAGTATCATGTTCTGATATATAACAAAGGAGTCCAATGACAATGCCATGAATACGAGCCTAGAACTATTGGATGAAATGCGTGAAGCCGCCCTCGTCCGATTGCCACCCAAAAATAACGGATTGAGAGATACTACAATCGAAGCTCCAATCTTTGATATTTTAACGTCGGGGACTTAGTGCTAAGTAAAGTCACCCTCAAAACCCGAAATCCGAACAAAGGGAAATTGGGTCCGAACTGGGAAGGACCGTATGAGATTCTCGAGGTCACCGAAAAAGGGTCCCACAAGCTCGGAACGATGAATGGAGAACAACTACCAAGCAATTGGAACATATCTCACCTAAGACGGTATTACTGCTAAGGTATGACCCCTTTCTATTTCCTTTTTATTTCATACTAACACTTGCAGATGGTCAACAAGTATCGACGATGGATTTTTGGCAAACAGAATGAAGTCTTTAGGTCTGAAAGCATGTGTTGCACTCTTTTTCCCTTAGACCAGTTTTAACCCAAATGGGTTTTTCGGTGAGGTTTTTAACGAGGCAACAATGAATCGTGCTAACATAGAATCAAGCCCGATTATGAATCTGAATCAAAGATCAATTCAACAATATCTGAGGTTCCTTTGCAATCAACCTCGAATACTAGGGGCCTATCCTCGGATATGCGTTATCTTCGGATATCAACTCTAGCGAGGAAACTACTTCATAAAAGGAGGGTCTTGATAGATAGGATTTATTGTAAGGTCCAAACGGTCAAAACGAATCGTGCCCATATAGATTGTTCGAGTCCTGGCATAAACATGTATGAATGTATGACTGTTTTGATCAAGAATAAAGAGAAGTAATTTCCTTGCAAACATCTTATGTTTAAATTTTTTTCCTCTTTACACCTCTTAAAGAGCTTTGTACTTTCGAAAATAACTTTCCCAAGGGAAATACTTAATCGGAATACGAACGACCACTCCCTCACTCAGGGACTGCCGTCCAACTCAAACAGCCCAAGTCATCAGGACTCGGAGACAAAAGACCTAATAGGCAACTCTCCGATTTCTAAAGACCACGGCCACCCCACTCGGGGACTATTATCTCAGGCAATCCTGGATAAAATGGGAAAACAAGCCTGATGGGCATCTCCCGAACTAAAAGGCTACAACCAATTTAACACGGCTCGGAGACGTCCGAAATCCGTAACAAAAATAAGCCTTCAAAGAAGAAAAAAAATTCTTTCACAATTGGTTCTAAAGTCTACCCTCGGCAAAGTGTCAAAATTAAGATATTTTCGGGGAAAACAATTCGGTAACATCGAGCCCTAAAAATGCATTAACCTGGAAAGGCAATAAAGGCAAGGTTTGTTCGAACCCTCGAACACAACCTTATTGTTTCATACTAAGGCATTTCAACCTTTGTAAGTACAAATAACAAAGCAAAGAAAAAATTTAAGAGACAAAAGGGAAAATTAATCCTTATATTTATATAGAATAATTTTTTTACAAAGGCCAAATCGGCCTAGTCCAAAATTTTACAATGGCCAAAACGGCCTCAGAAAAAGTACAAAAGAAAAACAAAACAAAAAATATAAAGTCCTAAGGGGCTTGGTCTTCATAAGAGGTCGCATCTCCATCCTCGGAATCTTCCCCATCTTCGGATTCACTTATGCTATCGGAGTCTTCCTCAGGAAAGGCCTGCTTCCAGGACCTGGCTTCTTCTGCTTTGGCATTTTCGATCTCGGCCATAATATGGAAGCCATCGACATGAAATTCCTCGACGGCTTCCCTCTGAGCCTACCATTTTTCATGATCCATCATGATTTTGGCCTTGGCCTGGATAGCCTCGACGTCGACCTTAAACTGGGCCACTTTAGCATCAGCTTTGGTGTTGGCCACGACCACTTCAGATCTGGCCACTTCGAGTTCGTTGGCCAAGCTTGCCTTATCAGAAATGGCCAAATCCAACTGAGACTGAAGCTCCTTGATCTTCTCGACCTGCACAGAGGCCTTCTCTCTTGCAGCTTGGAGTTGGGTCTCGGCCGAATCCAATTGTGCTTGGATGGTCTCCTTTTTCGAGGCTAGGATGTCCATGTTCTTTTTGAATTCTTCAGCCTCAGCCTGTATCGCATCTACCTGTGTTTTGACCCGTCCGATCTGCTCGAGCCTCTACCGGACCTACAGAATCAGATCATTAGTCGTTATCTCCAATTCATCTTCACTATCGTGAAGCACTCGAAATACCTGCTCGGCAATATCGGTGTGCTCATCCCGAGCCATAACTAAATCGGTCTAAAGCTTCTCACTGAGGAGCCTATACGTGTCACTTTTCTCAGTGAGGTCCCGAACCTCAGCCTCGTGCTCCTCCCGAATTCTGAGGAAAGCCTCGTGCTGCAACACTGAAGCCTGCAAGCAAGGAAAAAGATGTTAGAATTATCTATAATTCTAAGGTTAAAAGAAATAAGGGAGAGACTCTCGAAGTTACCCGATTCAGAGCATGTTGAGCCTCATTAAACAGGCAAGCGGCTCCCACCACATTCATCACGGCTTGGTCCTACTCGGTCACCAAGCCTCTCAGATTGCTAGCAATTCCTACGGGGGAGAGAATACCTGAGCATCCTTCGGGACAGAAAGCACTATGTTCCGCATGTGGCTAGGGTTAGCACTTTGGGCCAGGAGTCGGTCTACCAGTCTTGGGCTCGATGAAGATCCAGTGACGCCCGATGACGTTATTTTCTTTGGCACCGATAAATTGCCAAACCTGGTGACATCCTCCAAGGCGGCAGACTCAATACCGTCCAAGAAGCCATGAATATCGGTCACCAGAAGACCCTCGTAAGAGCGACTTTCCAACATTTTGGCCTCACAAATCATAATGTCCGAAACCTGAGGAGATCCCGAAATATTAATCACTCCGAGCTCATCCCTCGGGAGCTCTTCCGCTGCTCGGGAAGCCTCTCCCCCGGTCTCTCTCTCGACTATCTTAGCTGGGGACGGAGTGTCCTCTACTCTTTCTGGTTTAGGAACTTCGGCCAAAGGTCCCTCATCAACCTCCTCCAGTTCGGAGGACTTCTATATCGAAGCACCAGCCCGCACACGGGCCATCAACTTGGTATTATCTTCTTCTTATTCTTATTCTTCTTCTTCTTCTTCTTCTTCTTCTTCTTCTTCTTCTTCTTCTTCAGATTCGTCCCTTAATCGGCGGACCAAATCCGAAGGTATAACACCGGTGTACCCTAGCCCTTTCTCATTCAAACTATTACATTCAAAGTTCTCTCTACTCTTGTTTTTTCTTCAAAATCTCTTTGCTTTACAATTTTCACACCCAAATCTCTTGAACTTTAATCAAATTGCATACCATCCTAATTCTCTTTTCTCTTGTTCATCAATGGATAAAACTTCCAAAACCGTGCCGCAAAAGGAGGCCATTTCTTCCTCACGACCCGCCGGTGATAAGGCTGCGGCGGAGCCCCACCATGAGGAATTCATTCTGGTAGGGTGCCCAACTGTCACTGACTTTAAAATCGAGAATACCTCCTCAGTGCCGGGCCGATGTGAGCCGGTCTTGAGGTATATATACATCATCACTGAAGACATCCTCAACAAATTTAAAGAGGAATGTAATTGGGATAATAAGGATGTAGTATTTCCTTCGCCCTTGGAATCGATCACCACTCATGTGGAGGGGTATCTAAGTGTTTACACTTACCCCTTCATGTTGGATCCTTTAGACCCCGTCATCATCGCCTTTTGCAAGAGATACGACGTCACCCTCAGCCAAATCCATCCCTCATTCTATAGAATAGTGATTCTCCTCCGATTCTTCACAAGCAAAATTGAGGGATATCCTTTCACCCTTGATCATCTTATGTGCCTTTACAGTCCCCAGCTCTACCGAGGAGAACTGATCAAGCTTGCCCGCTGGGCCAGTAGGGCCCCGTTATCTATCATAGATGAATCTCGGGATCGAGGCTGGATGGGCCGATTTGTCCGAATAAGGACTTCGGACCTGATCCCTGCTGAAGACATGTCGTTCCCCGAGAAGTGAAACATGAAACGTAAGTACACTTTACCCTGAATATTTAATTTGTTGTTTCACTTTCTATCTTCTCTCCTCATCTATGTTATGGTGTTGCAGTTGTGGCCCAGATGCCGGACCCAATTTCGAAACTCAAGCAATAGGTCGAGGGCCTGGTGTCATTGAGACCCTACTCCGAGCGTGCCTGGATGGTGTTGTCGAAGGGTCGATGGGAGGCCCGTAATTATGGTAAGTTTCTTTCTTGCAATGGATATCACTTGGGCTTCTTCTCAAACTTACTCTTCTTTTTTCTTATGTAGGTCTCGGGAAGGACATTGCAATGAGACCTCCATCTGGTGACGAAGAAGTCCTTCCCCAACCACATGCTCCGAAGTAGGCTAAAAAGAAGAAAAGGAAAAGGGCCTCGAGTTCCCCAAGCTCGGAAAAGAAAAAACCGATGAGGAGTCCTATAGGTTGCAGGCGATGGTTCAGAACCGGTAGTGGCCGACCAACAACTTACATGCATTTAATGCCTTGGTAACTGGACCGGCGGGACATTTCGGCACTTGCATCATGATAAATCAAGAAAGCAAAATCAATATCCGAATAACAATAGTAATGAAGGAACACAACCCTAGAACGTAAAGTTTAGCTCCACATAGACATGGTAGCCAAACAACAAATCATCAAAAGAAATATAAAAATTACTATGTTTGGTGGGAGAAAGATGGAACTTGATGAATTCCGGCCTCCACGGTGGCTCTGTGCTTGTGTTTTCCTTTAAAAAAAATGTCCTCCCCCCTCCAAATTAGGTTTAGGCTAGCTTTTATATGAGTTGGGGGCGTCTTGGGGTCGAAATAACCGAGTCCCGGTCGAAATTGGACATGTTCACGTTTTGAGCGTCCATGACAGTGTGGGGCGCTGGCCCTGGCGCTCAACTTTTTAGCATTCTATTTTGAGCGCCATAGGTAGCGCCCCACGCTGCCTGTGGCCCTCAAATGTGCACTTTTTTATTTTCTTCCTATTTTCGCTCCAATTCGCACGCTTTCATCCCAAATCGCATCCGAATAATTCCTACACATAGAAATACCACAAATTAGCACAAATTATTATATTATACATCTCAAATCTTCGAGACATGAGTAAAATGTGAGGCAATATACATCAAAATATGCATACATTAATCCAATTATCAATACCCACACTTAAACGTTGCTCGTCCTCGAGTCAACCAACAAATAACTCTATCTTTGAGCACTCTACACCAATGACCATGGTTGATAGAAACAATTAAACTCTAGAGTATGCAATCACCACACACTTCTTTTTAACTTATGCCATACTTCAAAAATATTCAAACAAAGACAACATGCTCATAACAATCCTATCCTCAAAAACCGACTCAATGTCACAATGCACTCATGGCTTGAACACCCAACATCCTAGAGAAGTCTAATAATGTTACTTATCCCTCGTGAAACCATATGCCCTCACAACAAAAGCAAAGAGAGTAAGTTGAATCCACACATCCGAATCACATGATCAAATATAGTTTAAGGACTCACTTGTATATATTTATTCAATCTTACGCTTAATTATTTAATTGCTTGATCACCAATTGAATACTATCTACGAATCTAGAATTTAACTCGAAAGTGGGAATTCTAGATTGCATATAGGATTGAGTAGAGCAAGTTCTTGAACTCGGACATCGGGAAACGGATTCGTGGTTAGGATAGATATATACCTGATTGCCTTGCTTGGTTGATTTACATGAATTATAAATGCGTTCTTGTTGATTCTAACTCCATAGACATATAGGCGTTAGGTTAGCTTGAATAGGCGAGTAAGAACTCGACAGATTCTTATGAGCAATATTAACCTTATCAACTAATAAGCTAGATAAATTAGTGAGTCAATTCAATTGAAGAATACAATATGATTGTTAGATAGCCCATAACCCTAGATCATTTTTATTATATTAATATCATAAAAATCTGCTCTTTCTCTGTTCAAAGTTCATTATTTATATATTTTTATTTAATTAGTTTAGAATAAAATATTTTAGGTTTAATTCTTGTTTAGATAATTAGGATAGTCTAATTTAGTTAATAGTTAATCACAAGTCATCGTGGGTTCGACATCCCACTTTTAGTCACTTTATTACTTGACGATCGCATATACTTGCGTGTGCGTTTGGCCGCAACGTGTGGTCAAATAAGACAGGGTTCAAGTATAGAATTTGTGATGCTTTGGATAGAAAATAGAGATGTAAAAATAGGAAATGGATTGAAGAACTATACAGATAGGAATTATATTGGATAGTAGAATGGTGTAGGTGTTGGTTATTTTTGACTTTCTTTTCTGGTCTTGAGGAAATCCTAATAAATTGTATTTTCGATTTTGGTAATTCACAAGATTTTTTCTTTCATAAGATTAGGGGGAGAAAAAAGCCCCCTAATTCATTCTCCGCCTAATAAATTTCTTTTCCTTTTCAATGTTCTCGCCTAATGATTAACAAGATTTTTTCTTTACTGATGTAGGCCATGACTTAAGCTACAATTTACTTCACTATAATTCAATTGAGAAAATATTCTGCCATTTTATGTAAACATAATTGATATATACATCTAAGAATTTGTTAGTACAATCTTACTAGCACAATATAGTACTCCATTTTATAGGAAAACTAAAAGAATCTTTTGTCTTGAAACAAACAACTCTTACAAAAATCTTATAGAGGAAAATTAATGAAATCTTTTACTTTGAAAACCGATATTAACATTAGTAGCCTCTTACAAAAAATATCTTATATTATTGCTTTTTTCTCATCTAATTCCCTTTTACAACAGTTTTAGGGATTCCACGTGCGAGAGGCACGTGATATAGAAACTAGTTTACTAAATGATGTGAATTAATGGTTAATGTATGAAAACCTGGTTTGCCTGACGAGTGATGTGCTGACAACTTCAATTGTTATTGGCTTACATCTACAAGAGTTTTCCAAATAATTTCAGTGGTTGGTCTCTCTGTTATGACTTTACTGCGTAATAAAAATGGCCAATGAAGTCTCTACAGTGAAATCTCGTGCAGGCATTTTTACCAAGATGCCTCGTACAATATCCATGGCATGCTTTAGGAAAAAAATCTTGAAATTGCTTTTGCTATGCTTGATGTCTCAGAAATGACACACAACTTTGTAATGTTAGGGACTGTCTATATAATGGCTCAATAAAGTATTGATACCAGAAATAATACTCCGAGTCTATTATACAAAAGGCACAGAAATATATGATTCTTCATATGTTGTGCCACAAAAGACAATAAAGCTCTCCCGTAAGTGCCCCTTGAGAATGTTTTGTCAATGGCTTGGACTTTTTTCATATGCACAAATTAAATCCCCTAATCTAAGATTCATAAGATACAAAAAATACTTGAACCTCCCAATGTCATGAATCTTTATTGATGTCTTGCTTCCTTCATTTACAGTCCTAAGCATGTAACGATAACCATCTAGAACTGCGTACTCGTGCACCGATGTCTCTTTTGTCATAACCTTTGCAATCTCACTGCCCTTCCAACATTTCTAGTAACTAATCTCACAACCGAAATATGCTTGAATTATATATTTTATTTCTATTGGGGATTGACCTTTGCACTTCAAAAGTCTAGGTCTCGTATATTCTCCAATGACATCTGCTGAGGCACGTGGATGATTGCTTGTAAGATGTTGCACCCCATATGAGTACATCTTACAATATAATACTTGGCAATTTCAAACCTGTTTCAACTTTTAAGTTCGTAGCTCGCAGCCATCAATCGTAATTCGAATCTACGTTTATACATCTAACATTGTAAAACATCATTAGCACTCTTCACTGATTTGAATCTCTAATATTTCTTCACAGCGACAAGTTTCAACAATGAAATTAATTCGTGCTTGTTTTTGAAAGTTAAACCCTTATAAAATATGCACCGTCTTCATTAATTAACGCGACTACCTCGTGTTGATATAGGATGTTTTACAGGTCCCTCATTTTCTGCAATATTCATAATCACATCCTCTTCATTATTGGCATATTTTGTTCCAGTTGGGCTGGATTTAGTTCCTTTGCTACCCTTTCAACCATAGATATTCTTAGAATGAGCTTGTTTCGATCATAAAAAAAAGAAGCAAAGCATTATCACCCCTTATCTTAGAAGGAGCTGCCTTTTGCTTTTCAGCAAAGCTGAGCATGTAAGTAATGGAAAGATACTCTTTATCACAATTTAACCCAAACCTATAAACAATGATATCAACCAACTTACCGTGCATAACATTTTCACATACGATATCTATACTGTCTCTCGATCCTTCGAATGCTAAATATAACAAACAGTATTTGTATAGGTCAAAATCTGTCCTAAAGTATTTAAGACAAGATAACGCTAAAGGAAGAGTCTTCAAGCCGTCATCAGTCGAGGTCGGCCAAGGAGTAGCGAGATTCGTGGTCGAGATGTCAACAAGAGTCGAGGTCGAGCACCGCTGGCAAAGTTGTAGCGGCTAGTTGCGGGAATAGAATATTGAAAAGACTATCCTATTGGATATTCTCTGTACA
This sequence comes from Nicotiana tomentosiformis, assembly GCF_000390325.3. Taxonomy (NCBI): domain Eukaryota; kingdom Viridiplantae; phylum Streptophyta; class Magnoliopsida; order Solanales; family Solanaceae; genus Nicotiana; species Nicotiana tomentosiformis. The sequence goes on from NC_090820.1 coordinate 44,388,068, forward strand.
TGTACTATTAGGATTTGTTAAGAATTTGTCTCATATAAATAGAAAGAAGGACAATGGGGTAGAGCATGTGATATTCATTTGTAATAACACACTTTGACAAAAAGATTCTCTCTCTTTTACTAAGATACAAACAACACTTTTTTTACCAAGATTCTTGTCCATATTATTTCATACTTTCCACCAGATCCGAGGATAATTCGAACATTCAAAGTTTTATCTGTCATTCATCATTGTCAGGAAGAATAACATCTAGCATCTCCTTTATTGAGCGAATCATTTCTTTATTCACTCAAATGTCATTTATTATTGTTCATTACTATTTAATGCTCTATTATTACTCACATTACTTGGAATGATTGTTACACACCATTATTATATTACTACCAGATCTGCCCAATATTAATCATGATTTCATAACTCACATCTAGAAATATTATTGATAACTAGGTTTAACCCCTTAATACTTAAATTTAATTATTTAAACCAAGAACTACACTTTTTGGTCAAACAATTTGGCGCTGTCTGTGAGGATTTCCTAGTTAAATTTTTAGTTTCTTCTCAATCTATCACTAACACGGATCACAAACAAAAAAAGAAAACAAGAGTGAGATCTCCTTTCTTTGTGTGCACAAATCCCAACATGACAGGTAACAAGATAGAAAGGGCGAGAATAATCAGTGACCTCCCAACCAACCTCATGAGCGTCATCAACAAAAGTTGTGAAACAGCAGACGAAGGCGCAACACCCAATGCCTCCCCTAGACGAGATGGGTCACCGCTCCCTCACTGCAGCATCACAAAATCTCTTAGTAAGGGAGCCTCCACATCTGTAGGGGAAGAGATGCCCCCAACTGTAAAAAAAAGCTCCTCGAAGCATGGTTAATCGATACGCTAACCAGTGTCCTCAACAAGCCCGCCCAGGAAGCAGCCATAGAAAACGCAAGGATTTGCACTATACAACCGGCGGACGAATAGTACAACCAACTCCCTCCATCTCCAACAACAGGTATCACTCACAACGTCAATGATAATGCAGGTGACAACGCCCTTGCAGCCATTTTGAAAAGGGTGGAGGAAATGGAGAACAAGAACAAGGTACTCCGAGATCAAATGAAAGAACACCACGAAATGGTCGATAAAATATCGGGCGCCCCCAAACAGTTGCCAAAGAGAGACGCCGGCCGGTTCGTCGAACAGTCGTACAGTGATGATGCAGCCCCACATGCCATACCGAAAATCTTTAAAATGCCACCCTACCTAAGGATATATGCTGGCACGACTGACCCCGAAGATTATGTCACTCACTACGTCACCACCGTGAAAGGAAATGATCTCTCCAAAGAACAAGTATCCTCCATTTTTTTGAAAACATTCGGTGAAACCCTGACAGGAGGAGAGTTAACATGATATTCACAACTACCTGCGCGCTCCATTGAAACTTTTGAAGAGATGGTCGACAAGTTCATAACGACCCAGGCAGGAGCCAAGAAGGCCGAGGCAAGAGTGAACAACATATTTGCTATTAAACAGTCTTTGGGAGAGGTACTGAGGGACTTCCTCGCCCCATTCAATCGAGTAAGGATGAACCTGCCGAACGTGTCAAAAGGGATGGCAGTTGCAGCCTTCCAAAACAGTTTGAGCAGAGACGGTTCGAGGGCGACTAGAAAGCTATTAAGTCTATTGATGAAGTATCGTCCAATCACTTGGGATGAAATACACAACGCGTATTGTGCCAAGGTTCGAGCAGATGAGGACGACCTCAATGGACCAACCCATCGACTGACCTCGGTGCAGGCCGAATCCAGAAAAGATCGAAGAAATACTAGAAGAGACCTTGCAGCTCTACGACCCAACAAGGAACGACATCAACCATATATCAGAGCGGTCGTTGTGCCCTCCCACCGCCACGGAGAAGGCCCGCCTAGATCAAGGACGGCGACTCACCAGAATGAAAGAACATAAATAGTCTATGCCCTAGAGATGTTCGGACCAAAGGTGAAGTGGCCCCAAAAGATGAGGTCAGACCCGAGTACCAGAAAATCAGACGCCCTCTGTGAGTTCCACTAAGAACGAGGGCACAAGACCGAAGATTGCATAGCCCTAAGGCAGGAGGTCATAAACATGTTACGACAACGATACCTAAAAGAGTTGTTGAGCGACCGGGGGAGGACCAACTTTGCCAGAGGCCATGAACAACATCAAGGACCGCCAAAACTGCCCTCACCAACCCGCACCATTCACATGATCATCGGTGGTGGTGACGATGTTTCAATCAACAGCATAAAGTTCATTACTACCCACAAGCTCAAACGGTCAATCACCCGCAAACGGTATGACGAACTCGAAGAAAGTATCATCTTCGATAAGTCGGATACCGACGGTTTGGCTTTCTGTCACTATGATGCCCTTGTTATTAATTTACAAATTTTAGACACTAATGTGCGATGCATTATGGAAGATGATGGGAGTGGCGTGTGCATTATCCATCCTCGAGTACTTGCAAAAATGAAACTCGATGATAAGATAGTGTCGCGTTGCATCACGCTAACTGGTTTTAATAATGCAGTCGAGCGAACATCTAGCGAAATCACACTCCCCGTTCTGGCCAGTTGCGTCATTCTGGAAACCACGTTCCACATCATGGACCAAGATACAATGTACAACGCCATAATAGGGAGACCATAGATACACACCATGAGGGTCATCCCTTCCAGCTTATACCAGGTCATCAAATTCCCAACTCCATGGGGAATATTCAGCATATGAGGGGAACAACGCACATCCCGGGAATGCTACCGCATCGCCCTAGACTGTACTGTCACTCAACAAATGAAGGATAGAGAAAAAGAGGCATAGTAATCAACAAGGTTGAGGTCGATATATGACGACAGCGAGGACGTCATCAGAGACCCTGATATAGTCGAAGTCGTGGGATCGACCGTAGAAGACCTCGACCACATTCAATTAGACAGCAATGACCATAGCAAGAAAGCTTACATCGGTTGCAAACTTCAAGAACCAGGTAAATTCCGTTAATTCTTAATTACTAATGCGGACTTGTTTGCTTTCAACCATGCAAATATGCTGAGTATCCCAAAGGAAATCACCACGCACAAGCTAAACGTCGACCCATTCCACCCCCCAGTGAGGCAGGTTGGCGTAAGTTACAACTCCGCGATTAATGATGCGGTACACGAAGAGGTGGAAAACTATTAGAAAATGGCTCTGTTAGGGAGTCAAAATACCCTCAATGGGTCGCCAACGTGGTCATGGTGAAAAAGAAGAATGGGAAGCACAGATGTGCATAGATTTCACATATTTGAACAAAGCATGCCCCAAGGATTCATTTTTGTTACCCTATATCGACCAACTCATCAACGCAACGGCCGGGAATGAATTACTGAGCTTCCTCGACGCCTATTCTGGCTATAATCAAATCCTCATGGAAGAAGAGGATCAGGAGAAAACCACTTTCATCACCCATTAAAGGATGTATTGCTATAGGGTCATGCCCTTCAGGCTGAAAAATGCAGGGGTAACTTACCAAAGGTTAGTGACGAGGATGTTCAAAGACCAGCTCGGCAAAACGATGACAGTCTACATAGAAGACATGCTAGTCAAGTCCAAAAGGAAAGAAGATCATATCGACCACCTAAGAGAAACCTTTTACATACTCAGATGATACATAATGAAACTGAATCCCGAAATGTGTGCGTTCGACGAGGCCTCGGGAAAATTTTGAGTTTTCCTGGTATCACAGTGGGGAATTGAGGTCAACCCTAATCGAATCAAAGGCATCGAAGGGATACCAGAACACTTGATCACAGATTCTTCGGCGTACTCAAAAAGGATAATGGCCTCCAAAGGACTTCTGAATGTGTCCATGCCCTGAAGAAACTAAAAGCATATTTGTTGTCGCCACCATTGCTTTCAAAACCGGAGCCAGGGGAACGTCTCCTCGTTTACCTCGATGTATCCAAAGTAGCTGTGAGCATAGTCCTGTTTCGAGAAAATAAAGGTACGTAGTCTCCTATCTATTACATTAGCAAAACACTAGTCGACGCCGAGACGAGGTACCCTCACCTCGAAAAACTGGCCCTGGCCTTAGTTAGAGCTTCACAAAAGCTTAGATTTCCAATGCCATTCCATTTCGGTGGTCACGACTTTCCCTCTAAGAAGCATTTTGCATAACCCGAGCTACCGGGAAGGTTGGCCAAATAGGCCATCGAGCTAAGCGAGCACAATATCATATATCAGCCGTGAACAGTGATAAAGTCACAAGTTCTCGCCAACTTCGTCGTCGACTTCAGTGCAAATGTAATGCCCGAGGTTGAAAGAGAAGCCACCCACGCTTCCCCCAAACACAGGACCTCTGGGTCCTGTACACTGACGGTGTGTCCAACGCGTCAGGGTCCAAACTGGGACTCGTACTCGAAGTCCCAACCGGCGAAGTAATTTGCTAGTCCATAAGGTGCCCGGATATGACTAATAATGAGGCCGAGTATGAGGCCGTAATTGCAGGATTAAGGCTAGCACTCAAGTATGGAGTGAAACAGTTAAGACTATGTTGCTCGTAGTCAACCAAGTCATAGGGACTTTCCAAATCAAGGAACAAAGGTAAGAAAAATATCAGACCAAAATTTGCAAGCTGCTGCCCGAGTTCGACGAATATCAACTCGACCAGATTCCATGAGCACAGAACGCCGAGGCGGATGGCCTCGCAAACTAGCGGCAGCCACCAAAAAAATTACAACCGGAGACCAAAGTTTGGTCCACCTTCTCAACTCGTCGCTAAACCAAATCGAGGTAAGAACCATAAATTTAACTTGGGACTGGTGCAACCGTATTATTACGTACTTGCAGGACGGCGTACTGCCAGATGATAAAAAAGAGGCCAAGAAACTGAGAACGCAAACGGCCAAGTATAGTATCATACACAACGACCTGTATAAGAGAACATACGATGGACCTCTAGCAAAATACTTGGGCCCAAACCAGACGCGACGCGTCCTTGAAGAGGTCCACAAGGTCCATTGTGGAGCTCATTCCAGCAATCGGTCTTTGGTCAGATGCCACATACGGGCAGGGTATTACTAGCCCACCATTAAAAAGGAGGTCGCAGACTTCATGAAAAAATGTGAATAATGACAAAAGTACGATCCAATGATTCATCGAGCGGGTGAATACTTCCAATTGGTCACCTTATCTTGGTCGTTCATCAAATGGGGAATGGACATCGTGGGCCCCCTCCCGGCAGGGCGAGGTAACATACGATTCCTTTTGGTTTTAATTGATTATTTCTCTATGTGGGTAGAAGCAGGAGCATTCGCCCAAATACATGAACATGAAGTGATCGTCTTTATATGGAAAAACATCATATGTCGGTTCGGCCTCCCCAAAGAGATCAACTGCGATAACGGACTCCAATTTACAGGAAAGAAGGTCGCTGAATATTTTGAGAAGTGGCATATCAAAAGAATACTCTTGAAGCCATACCATCACGTGGGCAACGGAAAAGTGGAATCCTCCAATAAATCGATACTGAACATAATGAATAAAAAACTTGAAGACGCAAAAAGGGGTTGTGGCGAGAAATATTACCAGAAGTACTGTGGGCCTACCAAACAATGCCGAAGACAAGCACGGGAGAGATGCCCTAGTCTTTAATCTATGGGACTGATGCAGTAATATCGGTCTAGGTCAGAGAGCCTAGCCTATGATACTCCCACGAGAGCGGACCAAGGAACGATGAAATCAGAAGGCAGAAGCTCGACGAAGTCGAAGAACGAAGAGTCATGGCCTGCATAAGGATGATCGCCCAAAAATAACAAGCAGAATGCTATTATAACAAAAAGGCAAAGGATGGGCAACTCAAAGTCGGGGACTATGTGCTTAAAGCTAAAACACAAGCAAGCAAAGACCCACGGGAGGGAAAACTATGAACAAATTGGGATGACCCGTACAAAATCACGGCAACACCGAACAAAGGGTCATTCCAACTAGAAACAATGGAAGGAAAGCTACTACCAAACAACTGGAATATTACCCACCTCATGTACTTCAACTTTTAAGAGATAAAACGTCCTCCAAGTCGTACTCTTTTTTCCCTCACTTGAGTTTTGTCCCAATTGGGTTTTCTCAAGGAGGTTTTTAACGATGTGACGAATGGAACACTTCAAGTCGAAGTACGCAAAGACAGAGGCACGGGATGGCTAGTTCATTGCTCAACCTCTCAAGCACTCTCCAGGTCGACCAATAAAGGGACTAGATAGACAAAGACTGGGACTGGAATGCCATCCCATGCCTGAAAATTTGTGAATTTCTTCAAGTGTATGAACAAAGCAGCAATGCATAAAGTTTATTTCTATTTCTCCAATTGTACAACCAAGGGAACAATGCTTAAAATTTACGATGTCAACAAACTCCGCACCTAGAGGCATATCTTTGTAAACGTAGGTTATGTTCGACCTTGTTCGAACTAACACTTACTGGCCCTCGGACATAATCAAACTTAGGTTATGATTCGACCTCGTTCGAATTAACACCTACAGGCCCTCGGCTATATTTAAGCGTAGGTTACGTTCAACCTTATTCGAACTAATACCTACTGGCCCTCGTCCATAATCAAACATAGGTTATGATTCGACCTCTTTCAAATTAGTACCTACCAACCCTCGGCCATAGTTAAACGTAGGTTACGTTCAACCTTGTTCGAACAAACACCTACTGTCCCTCGGCCATAATCAAACTTAGGTTATGATTCGACCTCGTTCAAATGAACACCACCGGGCCCCGGCCATAATTAAACGCAGGTAATGTTCGATCTCATTTGAATTTACAGTTACAGGTCCTCGTCCATAATTAAACGCAGGTAATGTTCGACCTCGTTCGAATTAACACCTACCGACCTTCGGCCATAGTTAAACGTAGTTTATGTTCAACCTTGTTCGAACTAACACCTACTAGCCCTCGTCCATAATCAAACTTAGGTTATTTTAGACCTCGTTTGAATTAACACTTACTGGCCCTCGGCCATAGTCATACTTAGGTTCTGATTCGACCTCGTTCGAACTAACGCCTATTGGTCCTCGTCCATAATTTAACTCGGGATATGTTCGACCTTGTTCGAACTGAGTAATTATGGCTAGAAAATCAAGGCAACCAAGCGACAGAATTAAAAAGTATACAAATACGAAACCACAAGAAGATAATCAGATGCAAATAACGAAGTTGGCATTTCATACTTAGAATATTGTTACAAAGGCTCATGAAGACGCCACTAGCTACACACAAAAATATACAAAGAGTCAAAAAAGAAAACTACTGGCCACCACCATCACGGCCTGCGACATCCTCGCCGACTTGGCCCTCAATAATGTCGCCCTCTTGACCGTCAATACCCTCGCCATCGTCGCCTTCACCCTCAGAATATGTAGCATCATTGTATTGGTGGAAAAAAGGCATTACACGTGGAATGTTAGTATGCTGACGAAACATGACGCGTGAAACAGTGATATAGCGACAAGTGGCATTCTCAATCAATATAATTAATTGAGAGAGGAAGGCACGGGAGAAACACCCACGAGACAGTATAGAGAAGAGAACGGGTCCTGACAGTTGTCAAAGAAGAGGCGAGGACGGAATGAATAAGGATCAAAAAGAAGGGAATATACATGAACCAGAAGTAAATAAGGAAGGGAAATCAGAACAGTTATAAGGCATTTATAGCAATAAATATGCCGGTTACGGCTATTTGTGGTAATGGGCAATCAATTCAATTAATGCCCATAATAAACCTAAATTATGTGAGAAAACCGTTATGATTGTACACTCCTATATAAGGACACAAAATTTTATTTGTAAGGATAGATTCCAAGTACTATTGATATATATTCTATACTTCTCTGCTTTATCAAAGTTTTCAGCCATGATTTTAGGAATTAACCATCGTTTTATTCCTTATTTTCTTTTAGTCAATTTTCTCTATAATTCTTATTATTTTTCTTAAATATCATTCTGAAAGTGATGTAAAACTCGGTTATCAGTAGCCCATTTACTTCTAAATTTAGACTTTGACTAAGAAATCTATTTTTTGGTTAAACAAATTGGTTCAATTATCGGGAATCTGATAATCTTTTCACTTTCCAAATTCTTTTTCTGACAACCGACTATGTCAACTATCAACGAAAATAACCAGCTGAACCCTTAGGAGGGAGCAACTCCACTACTCCTCTCTCCACAAGGATCTCCTCAACAGTCCCGTGAGGGATCACCTGAAAGATCAACGTCACATATGAATGATCATCAAGGGGACAAACAGACTGTCGAACAAGTCTTTAAAGCAATTGATTGTAGAACACGTGAACAGTGCTCTTCAAGCCTTTGTTAAGGGATTGCCAACTGCGCCACAAACTCCTCTACCAAACAATACTGCAACCCTGGAAAACCCATGCTTGGGGCTCGCCAATTCTGGGAGTGGAGGAACTCCCAATGAATCTCGTGATGGAAGGTTTGGTACACCAAATAATTCTAATTTACACAAGTTTGGTACTAACTTTGCAGAAACAGTTGAAAGAGCAAAATGATCGCATAGAACAAATACCTAGCGTACCTCCCGTGATTAAAGGGGTAGATATTGATAAATATTCACAACAGCCCTGGAAGTCAAGTGCAGCACCTTTGCCGATTCCTAAAAAATTTAAAATGCATGATATTCCAAAATATGATGGAACAATCGACCCTCAAGATCACGTAACAACATTCACAACTGGCATGAAAGGCAATGACTTAACCAAGCAGGAAATCGAATCAGTCTTGGTTAAAATATTTGGTGAAACACTCACGAAAGGAGCATTAACGTGGTATTCTCTTTTGCCTGATAACTCTGTTGATTCTTTTGCTGAGCTTGCAGATTCATTTATAAAAGCACCTTCGGGAGCTTAGAAAGTTGAAAAAATGATGGAATACATCTTTTAGGTAAACAAGGAAACACAGAATTACTCAAAGAGTTTGTGGATAGATACCAACGGGGGAGGATGATGTTACCACGAGTACCTGACAACTGGGCAGCCATGGCAAATAATCTAAATTAGAAAAGTTCAGAAGCCACGAGGAGACTGAAGGACAGTTTGCGAGAATTTCCAGTAACAACTTGTAATGATGTGTACAACAAATACATCACAAAGTTGCGGATAGAAGAAGACACGGTTGCACAACCAAGGGTTGATGAAAGAGCAGAATCGAGACGTTCAGAATCAGAAAAAAGGGCCAGGAAAAATAGGTACGAGCCTTACATGGGTCCTACAGGTCGAGATTCTCGGTCCAAACAAGAAAACTTACGATCTAAATCTATATCAAGACAAAAAGATGCAGGTTCTTCATCTAGATTCAGAAAGAAACGGGATGCACGAGGCAATAAATCCATCACACATGCGAGGGTTGGAGATTACAATTTTAATGTCAGTACCTCCGAGTTGGTAGCTGGTTTAAGAGGTATGGGATATAAGGGTTGGTGGCCTAAAGAAATGAGATCATACCCGAGCAAGAGAAATCCAGATTTCTAGTGTGAATTTCACAACGATCATGGCCATAGAACAATAGATTGTAGGTTACTACAGGGAGAAGTCGAGCATTTGTTGAAGCAAGGTTATCTAACCGACCTGTTCAGCGATAAATGTAGACAATCATATATGAAAAACAGACAAGAACCCTCGAAACCCCCATATCCAAAAAGAACAGTTAACGTAATAACTAGGGGAGACGAGGTCAATGGTGTGACTTATACAGCTGTGAAAAAGATGTCAAAAGTCACAGTAACTCATAGGAAGCGACTTCGCCAAGTCTTGGATGGAGACAGTATAACATTTGATGACGAGGATGCGTACAGCTTGGTGATTCCTCACAATGACGCACTGTTAATATCTCTACTTGTACACGATACTAACGTAAAACGAGTTTTGATTGACCCAGGTAGTTCTGTGAATATCATTTTACTAAGAGTGGTGAACGAAATGCAAGCTAACGACAAGGTGATACCAAAGGCACGGTCTTTGTCTGGATTTGATAATTCAAGCATTATCACAAAAGGGGAAGTAGTGCTTGCTATGTTTGCAGAAGGGGTTATCAAGGACACAAAGTTCCAGGTGATAGATGCGGACATGACTTATAATATAATTATGGGAAGACCATGGATTCAAGATATGGATGTTGTACCATCCACATTGCATCAAGTTATTAAATTTCCTTCACAGTGGGGGATTCGTCAAATCTGTGGAGATCAACAAGCTTCTAGAAGTATCAATTCAGTGGTTGCTACAAGCACGGTAAACGATGTTGCATGCGAGAAATAGCAGCTACAGAATTCAGTTGAGGAGGTCATAATACAAACCTCAACTGAAGGCATTCCAGGACAAACTGATGTTGATTCGAGACCCGATATTATTCAAGAGCTAGAAGAAAATGAAAACATTAAGACAACTACCGAATAAATTGAAGCGGTGGTGCTATTTAAACACTGGCCAGACAAAAAAGTTTACATCGGAGCAAACCTAAGACCAGAAATGAAAGGTAAGTTAATTGAATTTTTAAAAGCTATCGCAAATTGCTTTTCTTGGTCGCATTTAGATATGACAGGTATACCACCAGAGGTGATGACCCACAAACTAATTGAGGACCCATCATATCCACTTGTCAAGCCGAAGTAGAGGAAGCAGGGATCCTTCAAAAATCAAGTAATCTAAGATGAGGTACAAAAGATTTTTAAAATTAGGTCAATACGTGAGGTAAAATATCCTAACTGGCAATGGGAAATGGCAAGTTTGTGTAGATTATACTATATTAAATAAAGCTTGTCCTAAAGATTCATTTTCTTTACCGCATATAGATCAACTAATTGATTCTACAAAAGGACATGAGCTGTTAAGTTTTTTAGATGCATACTCAGGATATAATCAAATAAAGATGGATCCTCTAGATGAAGAAAAAACTTTGTTTATCACAGACATGGGGAGTTACTATTACAAAGTCATGGCATTTGGTCTAAAAAATGCTGGAGCCACATACCAAAGATTGGTAACTAAAATGTTTCAAAAACATTTAGGAAAGACTATGGAAGTCTACATTGGCGATATGCTAGTTAAATCAGCACAAGCAGGAGATCATTTTCAACATCTGTCAGATACTTTCCAGATTCTCCGCAAATATAATATGAAGCTAAATCCAGAAAAATGTGCTTTTGGCATAGCTTCAGGTAAGTTTTTAGGTTTTATTATTTCTAACAGGGGTATTGAAGTGAATTCTTCACAAATCAAAGCTATTGAGAAAATACCGGATGTACTCACAAGCAAAAAAGAAGTGCAGAGACTAATAGGAAGAATAGCAGCCCTGGGGAGATTTATTTCAAAATCATCGGAAAAGAGTTTTAAATTCTTTTCAGTTTTGAAAAAGTAGAATCAATTTGAATGGACTAATGATTGCCAAAAAGCCCTCAAGGACCTAAAAACATGTTTGTCAAATCCGCCTTTGCTAGCCAAACCAAAAGACGGAGAAAGGCTACTTATTTACCTTGTTGTGTCAGAAGTGGCGGTAAGTGCGGTGCTGGTACGAGAGGAAAAAGGTAAATAATATCCAATATATTATGTTAGTAAATATTTGTTAGATGCTGAGACACGATATCCTCATCTAGAAAAGCTTGATTTAGCATTAATTATGGCATCTAGAAAGTTGAGACCTTATTTTCAATGTCATCTTATCTCTCTAATAAGTGCTTTCCCCCTGAAGAATATATTGCATAAACAAGAACTATCTGGTAGGTTAGCTAAGTGGAAAATAGAACTCAGTGAGTATGATATTATATATCATCCCAGAACTGCAATAAAACCGCAGGTTTTAGGAGATTTCGTAGCAGATTTCAGCACGAATTTAATTCCTGAAGCAGAAAAGGAATTATATGTATTTACCGGATCTAATCTGGGGACTTGGATTTTATTTACTGACTGTTCCTCGAATGTTAAAGGAGCAGGCTTAAGTATTGTTTTAGTTCCGCCTTCAAGGAAAGTCATAAGACAAGCAATAAAATGTTATCCCATCACTAACAATGAAGCAGAGTGCGAAGCTGTGATTGCAGGTCTGGAATTAGCACGAGAATTTGGCATAGAACAGATTATAATCAAAAGTGACTCGCAGCTAGTAGTTAACCAAATGCAAGGGACTTACATAGCAAGAGAGGCACGAATGCAATAATACCTGGAAAAGGTACGGGAATTAGTTAGACAATGTCAATCATGGAAGGCTGTGCAAATACCCAGGGAAGAGAATGCAGAAGCAGATGCGTTGGCCAATCTCGCGTCTGTTACGGAGATAACAAATGCAGAAAATGCTATTGTAATACATTTGTTTCATTCGGTACTCGACCAAGACAAGAACGAGGTAAATTTTAATAATTTAACTTGGGATTGGAGGAACAAGTTTGTCAACTTTTTGCAGTACGAAATCTTACCCGAAGACAAGAAGAAGTCACAGATACTTCGCCAAAAATCCACCTTGTATTGCTTAATTCATGGAAACTTATACCAAAAGATGTTCAGTGGACCTTTGGCACGGTGCCTTGGTCCTTCACAAACAGAATATTTGATGAGGGACGTACATGAGGGGCACTACGGCAATCATACTGGGGGAAGATCATTGGTGAAGACTTTAATAAAAGCAGGATACTATTAGCCAAAAATAGAGGAAGAAGCAGAAAACTTTGTAGCCAAGTGTGATAAGTGTCAACGATACGCCAATAACATGCATCGCCCAGCAGAATTATTACATTCAGTTATATCTCCATGGATTTTCATAAAATGGGGCATGGTTATTGTAGGTCCATTACCTCAAGCTAAAGGAAAGGTACGGTTTCTATTAGTTTTAACAGATTATTTTTCAAAATGGGTAGAAGCAGGAGCTTTCAAACAGGTGCGAGAAAAAGAAGTCAGAGACTTTATTTGGCGAAACATTATCTGTCACTTTGGAGTTCCAAAGGAAATCGTGAGTGACAATGGCCCACAATTCATAGGCACGAAAATCATAGAGTTCTTTCAGAGTTGGCAGATTAAACGAATTACATCTGCACCTTACCATCATGTAGCCAAGGGGCAAGCTGAGTCAACAAACAAAGTTATTATTAATAACTTGAAGAAGAGACTAGAAGAATAAAAAGGCAAGTGGCCAGAAGTGTTACCGGGGGTGTTATGGGCTTATCGAATGACAGCAAAAATAAGTACGGGCAAGACTCTATTTTCACTTATCTATGGAACTGAAGCCTTAATTCCAGTAGAAATAGGTTAACCAAGTACGAGATACACACATGCTACTGAGGAATCAATGAGGAAGAAATGCAAATGAATTTGAATTTACTAGAGGAAAGGAGAGAAGCAGCGCTAATAAGGATGGCGGCTCAAAAATAGATGATTGGGCGATATTACAATAGGAAAGCTAATCTGAGGTACTTCAAGATTGGGGACTTCATCATCAAAAATGGCTAATTCGGGAAAGTTAAGTCCAAATTAGGAAGGCCCGTAAAGGGTTCGAGGCATCGCTGGAAAGGGAGCATATGAGTTGGAGACCATGGATGGCAACATACTACCATCAAACTGGAATGTTGTTCATCTGAAGAAGTATTACTTCTAGACAAAGGAAGTACCCATGGTCAGTTATTACTCAGATATAACTTTATTTTGTTCTTTTGAATTTTTACTAATAATTTTAGATGATAGGCAAAAAGCTAGACCCAAATTATGATATTAGACCCGAAAGACATGCAAAATACTGAATGTTTCCCGGTCTAGGTTGCAACCTTTCTGATGGGAAAAGGGGTTATGCAGTCATCATCTAAACGTATACCTTCGAGTCCCATTTGTATTTTCCTTTTCAAGGAATGGACCAAAAAGAAGGAGTAATCCAGTGTTCGAAGATTTCATACTTCAAAGCTCTAACACTGGGGGGGGAGACTATACATATAGAGAAAGAAGCAAAAGAGCCAAAAATAAAGGTTGAATCAAAAACCTTGAAGCAACCTTGAGAAGGTGTGAACTCGCGAGAAGGATACAAGATACATTCCAAGTTCCTGTGAGTTTTTAGGTTAAGGCCAAAATTTAGTCACGGGATAATAAACCCGATTTTGTATCTGAAAATATTCTACAAAGAAAGCAGTTGTGAAAGTGTTGTACGAATAATAGAGATGTACGGAGTTTATTTGAAAGTTCAAATCAATAAAACTTCCTCAAATTGTTTCCTTTTTATTTATTTTGTCTTTCATATATTTACACCAATATGAAGATGAGACATCATCTTCATCAGTGTCGTTTACATAAAAGGACCCTCTTTTATAAAAACTCGTATTTATTAAAGTCACGGATTATTAAAGCATTTTTAAATGCAAGGAAAAAGCTCAAAAAATCAAAAACCAAAATAAACGGTAAAAGTAACCGAAACACATATATATATTAAGCCTTGGGAAAAGCAGAGGTATTAGTTTGTCATTAAATCCCAAAAGAAGATAGGGGTAACCAAAAAACAACCTTCCCAAAAAACAACAAACTTCCAAAAAGTTGAACAAACATAAAAGTAGGAAAATATTAAGGAGCATCATCCACGGGAGAAGAAGGATTAACTTGAGAAGAAGGATTAACTTGAGAAGAAGAGGCTTGAACATCAGCCTCACCAGGAACAAGTCCATTAGCATCACCCTCGGGACCTCCGTCTCCAGGTGAAGAAAAGCTTTGACGTTGCTGAGTTTTATTAATTGCTTCTTTAGCTTTAGCAATCTCAGTATTAAGGTCAAAACCCTCCTAGTTGGCTTCAATTAGAGTCTCAAGGCGAGTGTTTAAGAAAGCCCAACTCACATCCAACGATAGTTTATCCTCGAGAATCTCATAGTCTTTTTTCCATTGGTCAATCTCAGCTCTCAGCTCTTCTTTTTCTGCTTTAGAGGCATCATAAGCTGTCTCCAAAGGTGCGAGAGAACTTTCCAAGAACTGAATCTTATCAGTAGAGGCACAGAGATCTTCCTAAGTTTGAGTAAGTGTTTGAACCAATTCTCCCGCATAAACCTCTTTTTGATTAAGGAGTTCCCTCAAACTCCTTATCTCTTCAGTTGCCTTGGAAAGTTGCTCAGCAAAAAAGAACTCAAGTATATCCCTGTCCTTTCTAACCTGGCTAGAAGAAGCTTTTTCAACTGCTAATTCAGCAGTAATCACCTTCATTTGTTGTTCCACAACATTATTTTCTTCCGCAAGAATCACATTTTCCAGTTGAAGACCTACGAATCGTTCCTTCCAGTTGTAAGGCTCGGTGCGAAAATCCATAGCTTGCTGCTCCGACTAAGAAACTCTTCTCATAAGCTCTGTGCCAATCAAGTTGATCTACAAAAAAACAGGAAGATTTATGTATGAGAAAGAGAAAAGAAAGGAAATATAATTAAGCTTATACCTTCAAAGAAGAATGAACGATATCATTCATTAAAGTTAATGAGCTATGGCTTTCTAACTTCCTCTTCTCTACGGGGCCTAGCAGAGGCTTCAACCACACATCGGCTTGACCAGGTTTTTTTAGTAAGTTCCCACCTTCATGAACATCAACAACAACTCTTTTCATTGTCATCGTGCTTCTAGAAGGTCTAGTCTCTGCATGGGAGGCAGCTATGGGAATAGTAGACGAAGTGGACACAATCACGAGAGTAACCGTAGGAGTAGCATCAGGTAGAGACACAGAAGGGTTAATAGAAACCGAAACTGTAAGGGTAACAAGAGGCAATTCTTCGGAAACAAGCCCAATAGCTTCATCACCCTCGAAGCCATGAGAAAACAAACTATCAACAGATTCAGGGGGAGCATCAACGACATCTTCATCGGAAATCACTAAAGGGGCACTCTCTGGCTCATCCGTGAGTCTAAAAGGAACTGAACTTGTTGGAGGGTCACGAGAAGGAGTTGTTTCACCATCAAAAATCACAGGCCTTCTGACTCATGGTCTTTTTACTAAAGAACCCTCCTCTGTTTCCTCTTCTCCATCAAAGCCACGGGATTCATCAGTTATACTCTTTGAAGAAGAAGCACTTAAAATTCTTTCCTGAGAATGACTAACGAAAGCCTGGTTGATGGAACAGATGCGGGACTAATGCCACGAATAGGAAACCCTAATAAAAAAGGAAAGGATGAGAAATTCTTGAATAAATAAGGAAGAGAAAGGAAGAGACAGTGAAGGTAAAAATTACCGTGCGTCTTCACTTTCCAACCAAATTTTTAAGAAAGGTATTTCCAGGACCTTTTCTCCATAGGTGCAGCTGTTAACATCTTTTCTACCCAAGCACGGAAGTTGGGAATTTCATCAAAAATCTCCATAGTTACTGAAAAATTGGGTATATGATTATAATGAAGTCTTTTGAGATATTTTAAAGGAAAAAAATGAGAGAAAGATTACATGGAAATTTTCATTTCTCCGGAAAAGTCATGTTTTCTTCGCCCACTAATCCACTAGTAGGAGCAGCAACAAAACGAGCATACCAGCCCTGGTCTCGGTCGACTTCAAGACTAACCAAAACTTTTTTACTTCTAGCCACGAGAGTAAATACACCTTCACGAAATAGCTTGGGGGAGTATAGATGAAGCAAGTGCCGAAAGATAAAAGGCATGGAAACTAGTTCTGCTAAATAACAAAGGCATGCAACAACCCTCCATACTATGGGGCCAATCTGGCCAAGACACACGTTGAAATAAGGGCAGAATTCAAGGATTACCGGATCAATAGGAGGTTTGAACCCTTAAAGTGAAGGGGTAGGAATAGACAAAAGAAAAACCAGCATGATAGGAAGTAATTCTCTAGTTGGCACCAGGAACTAAAACTGGAAAATCTTGTTTCTAGTAACACTCTCTTCAAACCAGGGAAAGAAGACCAGTAGTGATCAAAATCGGGTAAAGGTCATCAGAATTGAGGGAGGACATGGAAGAAACTTGGTTTCTTATGGTTTCACGATAAGTTACAAAAGAAAATTCTTGAGGAACAATCTCTGTAACTGTGGGTTCACGCACATGATCAGCTAAATCTCTATTTCTAGAAGAAAATCTAGGGGTTAAAGGAGCCCTAGGCCTAGAAGAAGATGGCTTAGTAGCACTACTCTGAGAAGAAGAACCACGGTTAGATATTGAACCTAAACTATGAAGCCTGCTACCCCTCCTACTTCTAGTAGGAGCATTAAAAGGAACAAACTCATCAACAATCACAACCTTGAGACATGATTGTCCTAAGGAAATACAGAAGACAGATGCAGAAAAATGCAAAGCAAGAATAAGATGATGGATATTGAAGAAGAAAGACTCTAAGAAATTAAAAAAGAATAGAGAATTTATAAGGAGACACGCCCATTATTAAAGTTGGTCATTATGAAGCGTCATAATAGAACCGTCACTTCGTGACTGACGTGGCGAGAGAAAAACCCTAAAAAGCACTGAGAAACTGCAGAACCAATCTTTAGAAGCCACGTAAGATGGGCATTAAATGGATGTGATGTACGTCGCATCAATTCTGAAGGAGACATGATTATATTCGAAAAAGGATGGCAGAGAATTCCCACCATAAAAGCTTTCCACTTCCTGAATATTCAATCGAGAATATTCAGAAAGTGGGGGTAGGGGGACTATCTGTATTGGTAGAAAAAAGGCATTACACTTGGAATGTTAGTATGCTGATGAAGCATGACGTGTGGAGCAGTGATATAGCAACAAGTGGCATTCTCAATCAATAGAATTAATTAAGAGAGAAAGGCACGGGAGAAACACCCACGAGACAGTACAGAGAAGAGAACTGGGCCTGAAAGTTGTCAAAGAAGAGGCGAGGACGGAATGAATAAGAATCAAAAAGAAAGGAAGATACTTGAACCAGAAGTAAATAAGGAATGGGAATCGGAACAGTTATAAGGCATTTATAGCAATAAATACGCCAGTTACGTCTATCTGTGGTAATGAGCAATCAATACAATTAATGCATATAATAAACCTAAATTATGTGAGAAAACCATTATGATTGTACACTCCTATATAAGGATACATAATTTTATTTGTAAGGATATATTCCCAGTACTATAGAAATATATTATATACTTCTCGACTTTATCGAAGTTTTCAGCCTTGATTTTAGGAATTGACCATCGTTTTATTCCTTATTTCTTTTAGTCAATTTTCTCTTTCATTCTTATTGTTTTTCTTAAATATCATTGTGAAAGTGAAGTAAAACCTGGTTATCAGTAGCCTGTTTTCTTCTAAATTTAGACTTTGACTGAGACATCTATTTTTTGGTTAAACAGTCAAACTAGGCGTTCTTCTCAAGCCGGTCTACACCTTCGTCTCCCTCGTCCTCGCCGGCCTCCAGCATAGCAGGGTCATACCCGCAAGCAACACGAGATTTGCGAGCCTTAACACGAGCATCTTCAAGGGCGGCCACATAAATAGATCCCACCACATGCAAATATCAAAACACGTCTAACTGGGCCTCGACATGAATCCACTCCTCGTATAACTCTCTAGGAATATTGGGAAAGTCCGAAGTATGGGAAGAAGACAGTCGCGCTAGTAATTGGGCCTTCTCGGCCTCAAGAGCAGCAACTCGGTCATAGAGGTTAAAAGTCTCTTTCTCCAACTCTCTGATCCTCTCATCAAGCTGCTCTTCTTTTAGCCTTACCGCTTCCAAGTCATTCTCCCGCTCAGAATGGAGAGTCCGGATTACCACCTCAAAGGGCTTCGTCTTCTTCAAAGCCTCCAACCGAGCGAACTCTTCTCTATCCAGCTCATTCTATTTCTCAGTGATCTCGCCATGAAGAACCTTCATCTGCAAGCGACACTCCTCCATTTTCCTGCGCAACTCGACCACCTGCATCTGGAGGTCGCCGCATTGAACCTCCACGTCCCTACTGACCTCGAGCTCTTCTTCCTTGTTTCTTAACGTCCCCTCAAGGATACTGCATTTCTCGATGACCTTCACCAGCTTGTCTTCCTTTTACTTCAGCTCGTACCGAAGGGCCGACAAATTGCCACCCTCGCCAAAATACCTACGAATCTCCCAGTACTTACCACGGTATTCGAAGTATTTGCATTGAAGCTTCATGAATATAGCCTTATGCTTCTCCTCCCTTCGGGCGCTTTCAATTTCCAAGATCACGGTCTACATTCACAAAAAGAAAGAGAATCAAACATAAGAACGCCTCCGCTGACAAGGGCAAAGCACTAAAACAAAGCCCAACATTTTGAATATAACAGACAAGAAAAAGAGGCCTTGAAAAATTTACATTGAGAGCGAGGCCGGCTATGCTCCTCGATAAGGTAGCGTCATCCAGCTCCTTGAGGGTTTCACCCTCCACGTCAGAGCAAAGGGGACCAAGGGCAGGGACCATGTTCTCTGTGTTCTTCAACAGATCACTATCCGTGGGGATCACGATGGTCCACTTAGACCCCTTCAACCTCACCTCGAGCTAAGTAAATTCTTCTTCCATCATCCTCAGCTCTGTAGCGTCGAGGTCTGAGCCCATCTCATAGCCATCCTCGGCAACGCCTTTGCCTCTCCCATCAGCCGATGAAGAAGCACCGTCAGCTGGTCGCAATGGCCCCTCCTACTGCGAAGTATCAAAAACACTAGCGGTAGGTCCTTCGACTTCCATCATCGCATAAGGAAGAGATACGCCCTCTATGGCTTCCGCCGACCTCGAAACCTCAGACGCCAGCTCGACGTCGTATCCAAGAATTATGGTCACCGTCTCACGGATGGTAAAATCATCCATCAAAAAATCCATAGCCCAGGCAACCCCGTCACCAACATCCACTGACCTTCTCTTACGGGGCACCAAATCCCCATCGCTTGGCGATAAGGCTGCTTATCGGGCGGATTGGGCGGTTAATTACTCTTAACGGTTTGGCTTAACGGTTATCGGCTTTTAAATGTATTAATCCGCTAGCCACCCGATAAGATATCGGGCGGATTGGTAACGGTTTAGCTCTTATCGGGCGGTTATTGGGCGGTTTATCGGCCTAATTCAATCTATATTGTGTTCATTAATTGTTTGTTGACCGCCTAGCATACAAATTCAGAATAGGAAATTACACATTGAATCCATACATACATGTATGTTAACGCCTACATAAGAATGATGTAGTGTGTCATGTATTATAGAGTGAAAAAAGTTGTGGCACAACACTATTGTTCTTCTATTAATCATAGACAACAGGCATTAGTTTTAAAAAAACAAAAGCAGAGGTGAACCATAGATAGCAGCTTAAACAATCTTGTTGTAGGGTGGGAGAATAAGCTAAGCTAAGCCAAGCCTGGGATCTTCTGATGCATAGTACGTAAAGGTTCTGATTATTTAGGAATAAGGCGTTAGAACTAAGAGATGGAGTATTGGAAGAAGTGGAAGGGTTTTTGATATTTAATATATATATATATAGATAAAAATGAAATTTATATATATATATGGAAGAAGTGGAAGGGTTTTTGATATTTAATATATATATATATATATATGGATAAAAATGAAATTTATATATATATATATGGAAGAAGTGGAAGGGTTTTTGATATTTAATATATATATATATATGGATAAAAATGAAATTTATATATATATATGGAAGAAGTGGAAGGGTTTTTGATATTTAATATATATATATATATGGATAAAAATGAAATTTATATATATATATCGAAGAAGTGGAAGGGTTTTTGATATTTAATATATATATATATATGGATAAAAATGAAAAAAAAAATATATATATATATATATATATATATATTCTTAACGGGTTAACGGATTATCCGTTAAGAAAATTGAATAATCCGCCACCAAACCGATAAGCCGTTAATAAAAAAATTTCAATCTGTTCCCCGTCCGTTAAGCCGTTAACCCGATACGAATAAGCCATTAAGCTTCGGTTTCGGTTCGGTTTTCGGTTTCGGTTCGGTTTTGAACACCCCTACTTGGCGATGATTCCTCCTCTTCATCCACAAGACAGTACAAAGGGGAAGCCAGAATCTCCGCTGTCAAAATATCCCCAGACGAAGAAGAAATCGATACTAAAGTAGTAGTAGATGCGACTGAAGAGCAAGCACACCTAGCCGCGGTCGTAGGTGGTAGAAACAAAAGAGCGAGCAGGCCTAGCTGCGGTTATAGAGGGGACAGATAGCGAAGATGAGGTAGATTTCCTCTTGCGGAATGTAGGTAGGGGAGCTCTCGACCTCCTCAAAGGTCCTCGGGCTGTAATTGAAAGAATCGCAAAAGAAACGAAAATCAGCCAGAGCAAACTATAAAAGGTAAGCGACTAAGAGGCAAAAACAAAAAAACTCACCGGTCAAGGCGGGAGCAGGTCCAAACTTCTTAAAAACCCCCGGCCACTCACGAATTCCCGCAATGTGAAGAAGGAGCCGGCCGACCCAATCAGAAATATCCCCGACCAAAAGAGGGGGCGAAATCTGGCTGCATAAGAAAGGAGCAAGATATCAGAACCCACGACTAAACAAGTAAATCAAATGCTTCAACGAAGAGAAGTTATACACTTACGAGTGTAATCCCAAGTTTCAGGGAAGCCGTCTGCGTTGGCTACCACGTCCTCGGTTCGAACAAAGAAAAACTTATGCCATAACTAACGATTCGCCTTGTCATCCATCTTCACCACCAGGCACTTGCCCCCTTGATGGTGAAGGTTTAACATTGTCCCCCTATAGATACTAGGGGCGAAGAGATGCATCAAATGCCGGATTGTGATCTCAACGCCGGCCAATTATGCAAACTTAGTAAGCATCCTAATGAGTTTGTAGATATACGGTGCGAGCTGAGCTGAGCAAACATCATAGTAACGGCAAATCTCCTCTACAATGGGAGAAGGGGAAGAGCGTAGCCGGCCTGGAAGGGGTAGGCGTAGAACGCATAATACCCAGGGCGGTGGACTTGTACCACATCCCGCCCTGCAGGGACCAACTTGATTCGAGCGGGAATGTCGAATTTAGCCCTAAGCTCTAATAAATCGGCCTCTTTTATCGCCAACTTAAAGATCTCGGGCTCAGCTTCAGGCGCATTGAAAAATCAGACCTGACTTTCTCACCACGAGGAACTATCTCTTCTACCGTATGGAAGTTCTCATCCTCAGCAGCAACAGAGACGCCCTCCACATGAGGAGGCAAAACCACCGCCATGGGAACCAGGTTATTTTCCTCAATGGGACCAGAAGACATGTTAGCCATAGTTCTGATGATAGAGGGGGTATTCAAGTAATGAAGGGTTAAAAGCAACAGGAATCGCTGGAACAAGAAAAGAAGATACACGACAATGGAATAAGAAGAAGAAGGCACAAGGTTTCGATATGGAAAATCTATAAAACACGAGTGTATGCCCTCATATACCTATTTATAAGAATTCAGGCATCTAAACCAAGAAATTATTCCATCATCGGGAAACGATGCGAAACGACGTACAGTATCGGAAAAATGCACCATAATGACGCATGACGTTATGATGTCACTTTGATCCATAAATGACGTAACCCCAAAAGTTGCAGCTCACGAAAGGCCACGTTTCCAGCTCGTCTCAAACATCACGACCCGACCCAGTCATCAAATATTCTCAATCACGAGAAACATAATCCACTCATCAAGGCCGTCTGAGGTAGGCCTCAATAAGTGGAGGGACTAACTGTATAGGTCAAAATCTGTCCTAAAGTACTTAAGATAAGATAATGCTAAAGGAAGAGTCTTCAAGCCGTCATCAGTCGAGGTCAGCCAAGGAGTAGCGAGATTCGTGATCGAGATGTAAACAAGGGTCGAGGTCGAGCACCGTTGGCAAAGCTGTAATGGCTACTTGCACAAATAAAATATTGAAAAGAATATCCTATTGGATATTCTCTATACTTGTACTATTAGGGTTTGTTAAGAATGTGTCTCATATAAATATAAAGAAGGACAATGGGGTAGGCATGTGATATTCATTTGTAAGAACACAGTTTGACAAGAAGATTCTCTCTCTTATTAAGATACAAACAACACCTTTTTTACTAAGATTTTTGTCCACATTATTCCATACTTTACACTAGATCCGAGGATAATTCGAACATTCAAGGTTTTGTTTGGGTGAATCATTTCTTTATTTACACAAATATCATTTATTATTGTTCATTGCTATTTAATGTTCTATTATTACTCACGTTACGTGGAATGATTGTTACACACCATTATTATATTACTACTGGATCTGCCCAACATTAATCACGATTTTATAACTTGCATCTAGAAATATTATTGATAATTAAGTTTAACCCCTTAATACTTAAATTTAATTATTTGAGCCAAGAACTACACTTTTTGGTCAAACCGTATTCTCCACATATTCACCATATAAATCAACTCTTATTATTGTATTGTCCCTCGTTGGTGATTACAATACCTGAAGATATCACAAAGATACATATTTCAATGGTGCTTACGGGAGATAAATTCATCAAGCAACTTCAAAATTACTAAAAAGCTTGATTACTTGTCCCTACAACTCTTTGATTGTCCCACAATTACCAACAGTTGCCGGATAACTTTAGCAGTTATTGAGATAATATCTGTAATATTGTCTAACTATTTCTTCCAACAACTATAGAAGTTATTCAAGTCAGTTGTCCAATATTTGCACATAGTTGTCAGACAACTATGGTAGTTTTAGGGATGACTGATGTATTTGTCAGACAGATGTCCAACAATTTCTTCCAACAACTTCAAAAGTTGTTCTGATAGCTATGAAAGTTGTTGGCTGAAATAGTCAAGTTGGGTTCGCTAAATGCAGCTGAAGAATGGACACAAATTAATCTATTTCCACATATTAACGAAAAATGATTGTTCATTTGAAGTAATTTCCAGCTAAAAAACTTATTTCAAAATAACTTATTCTCCACAAATTTTCTTCACTAAAACATAAATAAAATCACGAATCTATTATTGAAAAATATTTAATGGGAGATTAGATTCCTAAATAAGAAGAAGAAGAAAATAAAGAAGAAGAAGAAGAAGAAGAAGAAGAAACTAAAGAGCAGTGATTGTGCGAACATGAGAATAAGAAGGCTGGGAAAGGGTTTTGGGTTTTTCTTTGAGTAACAAATACAGAGGCAAAGTGTAAAAGTAGAAAGTTTTGGGGTTATTTAAAAAGCTGTTAATGAGGTTTGATTTGATTAACACTAATTAAATACTTATCCCTCTTATCCAATTCTTAAAATTTCAAGACCCCCACTCAAACGGCAAACTTATTTTTCCTCAATAATTAGGTCTCCCAACTTTCTTTGGTTGTTTGAAATATTACACACGTCCTTTTTATTTTAATATATAGTAACAATATATTATATATTATGAATTTTCTATAATTTTCCAGATCTACCTTCTAATTGGGAATATCAAATTTTATCGCAAAAGTCTTCCCAAAGACTTCCCTCTCTTACTCTCCTTTTCCCTTTCAATCTATTTATGGAGCCATTTCTCACAAAAAGTTGATCTTACACTTCATTATCAGTTCATATGCCTAAATAATTGTCATTCTCCTGTGAGATGTTTTCTCAGGATCACGTTTAGCGAGATGTTTAACTAAACAACTATATATTTTTAAACTTGATTATCTTAGTGATTCTTTTTAGTTAATCAACATTTATAAATTATGTGCGGTCTCACTACTAGAAATTCGGTAAAAACCGACAAAAAAATCGACCAACATTAATCGGTAATGGTCAAAAATCGACCAAAACGCGACCATTTACGTGTGGACGGTATTTTTGTGGTCGGAAAGACATACCGACCAAAGTTGGTCGGAAATTACCGACCAACTTTGGTCGGTCAATTAAATTCAAAAAAAAATTATTGCAAAAAAAAACCGACCAAAGTTGGTCGGTATTTTAATTATGTAATAAAAAGATTCACCATCTGGGAATCGAACCGGGGTCTGTACTGTGGCAAGATACTATTCTACCAGTAGACCATTGGTGCATTTTATTTTAAGACTGTCTTTTATTTGATTTATACTCTTTAATTGTATTTTTGCACGAAAATAACCGACCAAAGTTGGTCGGTTTTATTAAAAAGTAAAATTACCGACCAAAGTTGATCGATTTTTTTAAATGACCGGCCGAATTAACCGACCAATTTTGGTCGGTTTTTTTAATATTAATTTTTATTTATTTTAATTGAAAAACCGACCAAAGTTCGATGCTATATGGGTTATTGTTGATAAACTTACAAAAGCAGCCAATTTTCTGTCTGTCAGGACTACTTACTCAGCAGAGGATTATGCAAGGCTTTACATTAGGGAGATAGAACGACTTCATGGTGTCCCTATATCTATTATCTCAGATAGAGGTGCTCAGTTTACAGCTAATTTCTGGAGGTCCTTCCAAAAAGGATTGGCGACTCAGGTAAGGTCTTAGTACAATATTTTATCCCCAGACAGACGGTCAGGCTGAACGTACTATTCAGACACTGGAGTATATGCTACGGACTTGTGTGATGGACTTCAGGGGTAGCTGAGATGATCATCTTCCACTTATTGAGTATGCATATAATAATAGTTATCATTCCAGCATTCAGATGTCTCCATACGAAGCTCTTTACGGACGAACGTGTAGGTCTCCTATAGGATAGTTCGAGATCGAGGAATAAGTTAGTAGGACCAGAGTTGGTACAATAGGCAGTTGAGAAGATTAAGCTTATAAGGGAAAGGCTATTAGCAGCACAGAGTCGTCATAAGTCCTATGCACATAATCGACAACGAGACTTGGAGTTTCAGGTAGATGAATGGGTATTCCTAATGGTATCACCAATGAAAGGCGTTATGAGATTCAGTAAGAAAGGAAAGCTTAACCCTCAGTACATTGGACCTTATAAGATTATACGCAGAGTAGGCCAAGTAGCATATGAGTTAGACTTGCCTTTCAAATTGGAGTATGTACATCTAGTCTTTCATGTGTCTATGCTCCGTAGGTGTATTGGAGATCCCTCTAAAGTCATTCCAGTTGACAATGTTTAGGTTACAGAGCAACTATCATATGAGGAAACTCCCATTGCTATACTAGATAGACAATTTCAGAGATTAAGAACTAAGGATGTAGCTTCGGTTAAATTATTTTCGATTAACAATAATGTGGAGGAGATGACTCGGGAAGCTGAAGAAGAAATGAAGACTAGGTATCCTTACTTGTTTCCACTTACGGAGGAGGATCATACTGAGATATCACGTATATGGTACTTGATTCTTATGTTAGTTATTGTTATTGGCCGTGTGATGCCATAGGTGTTATTGATGATTGTGGCCATGTATGGCTTTGTATTTTTGGGTTTTCTATATGACAGGTTGGTAGTAGTACCGTTACAGAGGAGACTCTGCCAAAATTTCTATAGATTTCTAGGAGATTAACATTAGAGGACGAATGTTCCTAAGGTGGGAAGATTGTTACACCATGTGCGTCCCAAGGTGACATAATGGATATGAGACTTGTTAATCTTGATTTAAATGATTTTAAAGTCATAATATGGCTATATATGATGTTTGGATAGAAAATATGAATTTCGGGAAAATTCAGATTAAAGTTGCGGAAAAATCGACTAAGGATTTGCCTTGTAATAGATCTTTTTGAGAAATATGTTTCGTGTTATATATTAGGTCTTTTTGAGATATATTATATACTAAATTGAAGGTCTTGGAATTTAGTTTTCAAAACGCTTAACCGTACGTTCATATGATACCTGGATAAAAAGATATAAGCGTTGGAAGAAGGACTAATGCTAGGGTGCCAAGTAGCACCTTTCTTTTTCGCCTTCTCTTCGCTCTGGACAGGAGCGCTTTACTTAGATAGGGCTTTGATTGGGATTTTTTTTTCTTAGTGATTGGAAAGGAGGGCGCCTGGGTATGTTATAGAAAGGGAAGGCGGAAGCATCGAATGGCGAAGAGAGGCGGCTCGGCAGGGAAGGAATGGGAAATCGTCAAGGATGACTTCTTTGTTGGCGGAACGAAGGGCTAAATAGCGAGAGTGATTCTCTGAGCCGGTCTGGATTTCCAACGCCTCGGGAAACTGGTCGAGATAGATGACGATATTTATATCCTTATCTCGTTTCTTTCTTCAATTTTACATAAAACACAACCAAATAAGACCCCTAAATTTACTCTTA
Organism: Nicotiana tomentosiformis; assembly: GCF_000390325.3. Classification (NCBI taxonomy): domain Eukaryota; kingdom Viridiplantae; phylum Streptophyta; class Magnoliopsida; order Solanales; family Solanaceae; genus Nicotiana; species Nicotiana tomentosiformis. Next base: position 44,415,269 of record NC_090820.1, read on the forward strand.
AGCTCTCTTCAAGAGCTTCAAACAAGATTATCATCCCGGGCACGGAATCAAGAAACAATAACATTAAAATGATCCTACGACGTAAGTATCGCCTCTCTTTATCTTTGTAGTTTGAGTTTTGGAAGGTACTTAATATTTAGGAAAATGTGTACTCTCTGTATTTAAGTGTTTAATATCAAGGAAGGTTGATAAATTCATTTCCTAATAGTTAGAACTCACGGGACGGTGATCGAAAGTCGTGAATTTGAGTTATTCACTTGTAGCAGACTATTTTGTGGGTTGTTTTGTGTTGCTGTTGGGCTGTGTGTTTTACTGCTATTTTGTGGAGTTTTGGAGGAGTAAGGTTGTGAAGAAATACCACATAAATACAGGGTGGTGGGCTGGTCGTTCGTCGTAACAGTTTTGGGCAGTTTGACACTACAACGGTGGTCGTTTTGTGTATGAAAAGATTGGGGTGTGTTGGACTGTTTTGTAGTATTTGTGGTGTATATAAGGTTGAAAAATAATGTATAGATGTTGATATTTTTGTGTTTGGTGTTATCATGAATTTGAAGGAAGTAAGGATTATAAGGGAGATGTTGCCCGTTTTAATACAAAATAAATGTGTTGTTCGTTGTGCGATAGTTGTACCTTTCGTAATTTAAGGATAGTATTATTATTGTTATTGTAGATTAAGGTATGAAAGGGCGAATTCAACTTGGTGATTGGAAATATTGTGATAAGGTATATTAAGTATATCCCTTCTTTCTTTTTGGCATGATCCGTATGATACAAACGAAATGAGCAAATGCACAACTTTCATAAATGAATCTATTCATAGAAGTATTAGAGATACCTAAGTTCTTGATTCCCCATGTGAATTATTATTATATATTTTGTTCACGGGTCTCAGAAAAATACGTAGTTGATAAAATTTATCCGAAAGGTATATTGATCTTATTAACATATTTCTTATGCATTTCATTCATTTATATATGTGCATTGACCCATGACCAGATGGCGTTATATACGCATATATTATATGTATATGGGATATGAAAAAAGGTTACGGCGTTATATACGCACCACCACCCGATTAGCTGGTATACGTTGATGATTTTGCCCACAGTGGCTGAGATGATATGATGGGATGCCTTCGGAGGCTTGATGATGTTATGTACACATGTAGCCATTTATTAAAACGCACATGCATGACATTATAAATATTTTCATGATTCACAGAGCTATTCAGACTTATAGGTTGAGTTCCTTAGTCCATGTTTCTTTGATGCCTTACATACTCGGTACTTTATTTGTACTGACATCCCTTTTGCCTTGGGACGCTGCGTTTCATGCCCGCAGGTCCCGATAGACAGGTTGAGAGTTCTCCTAGTAGGCTATCAGCACAGCAGAAGGTATTTGTGCACTCCACTAGCTCCGGAGTTGCTTATTTGGTCAGTATGATTTGAATATGTATTGATTGGTATGATGGAGCCTTGTCCCGACCTTTATGACATTTATGTACTCTTGTAGACAGACGACATGTATATGAATACTTGTATGGCCTTATTGGCCTATGTATTGAGTATACAAATGATTATGTCAGCCTTATAGGCTCGTATGTCATATGTATAAGTTTTTATATCATGTTGGGTCGTCCTATATCTAGTATTCTATTATGTTTTATTCTAGTTATCTCATGACGGCCTTTTCGGTTTATTTACCCATGATAGTATGATAAGAATAATACGCTACTTTGGTACTCGGTTGAGTTAGACATCGGGTGCCCGTCGCGGCCCTACGGTTTGGGTCGTGACAGCAGTACACTTGAAGAAGTACTATTTCTGAGCAAGTACTCATGGTTAGGTATCTCAAAGTTCATTATTTATTTGTTCATTTAAATATTACTAATCTTTTTAGATGAGAGACAAAAATCTAACCCAAAATCAGATGATTATATTAGACCCAAAAAGACATGCAGAATACTTAATTATTCTCTGTCAAGGTTGCAATAATTAGGATGGAAAGGGTTAAGCAATCTTCATCTAAAATGTCACCCCCGAGTACCGTGTGTAATTCCTTTTCTAGAAAAGGTCCAAGAAAGAAAGTCCATCCAGTGTTCCAGTTTTGATACTTTAAAGATCAAACACCGGGGGGACTATACATATGGAGGGGGCATATCTCAAGAAATTCTCAAAGAAACTTGGAAGAAAACTTTTTGAAGAAAACTTTTAATGAAGAAAATATTTCAAGCTCAAATATCGAATGGGAAGTTAAGAATTGAAGATTCAACAAAAAACTCTAAAGAGCTATTAGATTAAGACTACAAAAATAGTCACGAAATAAATATGCCCAAGAATTTACTTGTAAACCTGCTACAAAAAAAAAAGCAGTTGTGAAAATGATGTATATAAGTATTTGACTTGAAAGTTCAAATAAAATTTCTCAAAATTACTTCATACTTCATATTTTTACACCAACATGAAAACGAGATGTCATCTTCATTAGTGTCAATTGCATAAAAGGGACTTCTTTTATAATTACAACCGAGCGAATTGAGTCACGCCATATCGAAGCATTTATTTTACTTTCATAATGCAAGAAAAGGCTCGAAACATTAAAGAGAAAAGCATATGTAAAACATGCTAATAGTTAATATTGATGTTATTTAAAGTTTCCAAAAGACAAAGAAAAAAAACAAAAACATCTATTAAAAAAAGGCTTAAGGAGTATCTTGAGAAGGAGAGGAAGAAGGATCAGCTCAGGGACTTGAAGATGAAGGCTCAGCAATGTTCCAAAGTTTCCTTATCACCGGCTAAGACATCCTTCTCTAGTTGAAGGTTCTCAAACTGCTCTCTCAGTTATCAGCCTCCATGCACAACTCCAAGGGTTCTGGTAGTGGCTCATTATGATTCTTAGTTTTTGTAACGACCCGACTGGTCATTTTGAGCGTTTGCACTTTATTCAGTGGTTTGAGGTATTGATTAGCTTCATATGGTATATTATGACTTGCATACATCGTCGATTTAGTTTTCAAGTGGTTCGAGATTGATTTAGAATAATAATTCTCATTTTAGAAGCTTTAAGTTGGAAGAGTTGATCAAATTTGACTTTTGTATATTTGACCTCGTATCGGCATTTTTATTGTTCCGTTAGGTCCAGATGGTAATTTTGGACTTGGGCGTATGCCTTGATTTGTATTCAGATGTTTCTGAAAGGTTTTGACGCTAATTGGCGAAAGTTGATAATTGAAAGGTTTGGAGAATTCGTAGGTTTGATCGAGAGTTGACTTCGAGGTTATTCAGAAGTTGGAATATATTTGTTTTATCATTTAGGACTTGTGTGCAAAGTTTGATTAGATTCCGGATTAGTTAGGCTTGAATTGGATGCTTTGTTCGAAGTTTGAAGTTTATGAACTTAAGAGATTGATCTTAGTCGATGATTCATGGTTTTGATGTCATTATATGTGATTTGAGGCCTTGAGTAGGTCCATGATATGTTTTGGTACTTGTTGGCATTTTTTAACGGGGTATCGAGAGGCTCGTATGTGTTTCAGATTGGTTTCGAACCATTTTTGGTTGTGTTAACATTGTTAGTTTTTCTAGTGTGTTAAATGAACATCGCATTTGCAGTCAGGTATTCGTGTTTGCAGAGATGAAATATGGCAGGTGTGAAATTGTGAATCGTGCTTACACAATGGAGCTCGAGTTCGCGGTGGGGAGAGGTCTAATGGTCTACACGTTCGCAGTAAGGGATCGCGATCGCGTTAAATAATGGGAGCTAATGGACTTGTCTATGCGATCGCGTGGTGCATATCACGTTCGCAGGGTTTTGGGCACAGGTGGTCATCCCGTTCGCATGAGCTGTGTCGCGAACACAGAGCGCATTTTGTGGCAGTGCATACTTTGGTCATCGCGATAGGGTAGGTATACCATGATCGAGTAAGGTACAATTAGACAGTGCTTATAAGTACTCTATTTCGAAGGTGTTGGTTATTTGATCACATTTTGAGTTGAAGAGCTCGGATTTGGACGATTTTGAAGGGAATTTTCATGATTTGGATTGTAGTAAGAATTTCTTTTACTCGGATTTGTTTATACTTTATGATTTCAACCTCGGTTTTAATGTTCGATTGATGATTGGAAAAATTGAGGCTTTTAGTAAAACTTTTTCTAAAACATAAAATGATGATTTGAAGGTCGAAATTAAATGATTTTGGTATAGTTGGACTCGTATCAGAATGGGTGTTCTAAATTTGTATGTTTTATCGAGTTCCGAGGTGTGAGGCCAAAGTTGACTTTTTAATTTTAGTTAAAGATCTTAACTTTAATAATGGAAATTGGTTTCTCTTGCATTGTTTGTTAATATTAAATTATTTTTGGTTAGATTTGAGCCGAGCGGAGGTAAATTTTAAAGGAAAAGCTATTTTTGAGTGATGAATTGGCCTAATTGAGGTAAGTATCTTGACTAACTTTGTGTGGAAAAACTTTCGCATATGATTTGATCTGATTGCACTATTTGAATTATGTGAAAGACATATACATGAGGTGACAAGTGTGAACACGGGCTTATATGTGACATTTGATGGTTTAGACTCTTAGGTTATTTATATGCACTTAATTGAAGTTGTTATTTCATGGAATATCTTTCAATGTTGAGTTTATTCCTTTTGTTTCATTGTGTTGTTATTGAAATTCTAGAACACATTGTTGTTGAACCGTGGGCTATGTGTTGTTGTGATATTGGTATTGTTGTTTTGACAATATTGTGGTATATGTGGACTTGTTGTGCATATTGATTGTTGTTATGCGGAGCATAAGGGTGACATTTCACTATTATTTATTTTGCGGAGCAATACAGGTGGCTATTGATATATTGTCTGGGCGGAGCGATAGGGGTTACTATTAATATATTGTCATGGCTGAGCGATACAGGTGGATATTAATATATTGTCTGGGCGGAATGATACGTGTGGCTATTGTGTTATTGTCAGGGCGGAGCGATATGTGTGGCTATTGATATATTATTTGGGTGGAGCGATACGGGTGGCTATTGTATTATTGCCAGAGCGGGGCAATACAGGTTGCGATTGTGTTATTATTAGGGCAGAGCAATACGGGTGGCTATTGATATATTGTCTGTGTTAAGCAATAGGGGTGGCTACTATGATATTGTCAATGCGGTGAGATAAGGGTGGTTATACAGGGATATTATGTGTTGGCGTGGGTGCTTGTTGTTGATGAAAGAGGAGTATTCTGGTTGTTGCTTTTATACTTCCTTGTGTGTGTCATGCATATTACGTGATTTGTGGTATTGTTCCCAATGTGCTACTTGGTATCTCTAATATTACTTCATGATTTGAGTTGTGATAGTACACTTGCACATGCATACACCGTAACATGTCATTTATCCCAATCCATGAGTATGAAACTTCATGTTCATTGATAATGTACATGTGTTCTTGTATATCTACTTTCTCTACCAGTTCTGGGGGATTTATCATGTATTGGTATTATTATTTAATTGAGGTTTCAGACTTATGTTATTTCTGTAAATTTTGCTATTTTGATTCTTTATTGTTATGCCCGACTTGCCTAACAAGTGTGTTACGCGCCATCACGACTGGTTGAATTTTGGGTCGTGACATTAAGAAAAAGCAAATATATGGAGAAGAAAAAAATTGCTAAGAGGATTCAGTGTAGAAGGTGAAAACGAAATAGAGTAGAAGAATTCTTAGAAGGCGGATGATGCGATATTTATAAGAAAAAAACGTCTTTATGGACCATCATCATGGAACCATCATACTGGACTGACAAAGTCGCAGAAACCCTAAAAACCTGCAGAGCCAATCATAAGAAGACACGTGTCTCGAGCATTAAATGGAAGAGATATATTCTCTTCGCTTCTGACGCACATCATAATAATATCGGGAGGAGGCACAAGACATTCCCACCATAAATAAACTATCCACTTCCCGAATATTTAATTGAGAATATTCAGAAAGTGAGTGATATTTGTATTGGTGTAAAATAAACCAACCACGTAGACCAATTATATGCTCAAAGGTGGCATAGGAATCGAAGCAATAAGAAGAATGAAGAATGGAGAAGGCACAAGTAATACCCACGTGATTGTCTACGAGGATATCATGCCTATTAGCTTGAAAAGAGGAAACAAGCATGGAGTGGATAACTAAGGATACTAAAAGCCACGAAGATTGAAGGATCATTAATAGTCACAAATATGGAAAGAAATCAGCATAATCCCTAATTATGCACGATTGGTTGTTATTACCTTAATCGTTACAAATCATCTATGTAACAGGTAATCAATGTAATAAATATTAGTAACGAGTAGTAATTAAATAGGGCGAAGCAGTTATAAATTGTACCATTATATAATTTCCCTTACTATATCTTGTATCCCCATCGAGAAAATCATAAAAGAATACTATCAATTATCAATATTCTTACTGTTCTCTGCCATCGAAAGATCTTGTTCATTCGTACTGGAAGGAAGTTGGGACTATTAATAAATTTCTTTTTCCTTATTCTCACTCTTTCTGTTCATTATTTTTTACTCTTTTCTATTAGAAAAAGTGAAGTAAAATTGGTTATCACAAACCCGAATTATTCTTTATTTGCGTTGACCACAAAAATTATTTTTTGGTTAAACAGTTGTTCCTACAATTCCACCCAAAACGAAAAATAGAAAAACGAAAAAGTGAAAACGAGATATGAAACTGATTTTATAATTTCGTGATCTTCTCAAACAAAAGGAAAGGAGTAAGAGGGTTTTTTTTTTTGGTGTGGGGGGGGGGGGTGAGCCACGACAACAGTCATTATGCTAAAATAATTTATGTGAAGATTTGGCATGGCTTTTTGCGTTTGGAGATTTTACAAATTTGAAGATTTGAATGTATTTTGAATAAAAACGAAGAATGAGAGAATTTTAGTATATGTGAGCTATGTAGAAAGAAAGAGAGTTCAATCTGATCTATGAGTTTGTCGGTTTGTAGTGAAGAAGGAAAAAGAAATTTTCATAGAAAACGAAAAGAAAAAGAAATCTAAGAGGGGTAACTATTTGAGAATAGGTCGGGTCTTTACTTGGGAGGATTTATTTGGAATGGGTCGTGATTTTTATTTGATTTTTGAATGTATTTTGAGCCCTTGAACAAGTGTGTAGGGTATATGGACTTGCTAGGATGTTCAGACAGAATTCCGAGAGGATCAGGTGAATTTTGACGTGTTTGGAGCTTATTTAGAGAATGCTGAAATTTATGACAACACAGTAAACTGTGGTACCGCACTTAAAGTGTGGTCAACACTTTCTATAATAGGGGTCAGCCCTTTGGAACTATATTCAACACTTTGGAAAAGTGTGGTTCATCACTCTTGGAAAATATGTTCAGCACTTCAGAATCAGCTGTCAGCACTTTGAAAATTGTGGTTCGTACATTACAACGTGGTGCCACACTATTGGTAAAAAAATTCAGGAAGTATAAATATCAAAATTTTATGATGTGTATTTCATTCTTCACTATTTTGGAGAACTAGAAGCTCGATTTTGAGGGATTTTGACCTAAATCTTCATCTATAAGCTTGGGGTAAGTATTTTCTAAACTAAATCTATAGTTTATATATGAATTTATCACTAGATTTGACATCAAAATATGGGATTGACTAAGAGAATTTGGGATTTTTGTACAAAATTTGAGAAAATGTATTTTAAAGTTTTAAAACATTGATTTGAACTCAAATTTGAGAATTAATCACATATTTGGACTCGTGGGGGTTATGGGTCGAGTGAATCCGACCTTGGAGTCGAGTTTTGACAAGGTGAGCCCGGGTTGACTTTTGTTGACTTTTGGAATTTCTTTAAAGATCGAAACTTTATTGATGGGATTGCTTCCTTTAGCATTGTTTAACTTTCGTGAATGATATTTGGCTAGATTTTGGGCAATTGAAGGTCAAGAACAAAGGAAAAAGCTTGATTTGGGGTTGAAAACTAGCCCGGAGAAGGTAAGTATCTTATTTAATCTCGACTTGAGGGAATAATTTTTTTAAATGGAATTACGTGCTACATGATATATATTTGGGGTGATGTATATGCAAGGTAACAAGTGTATATGCGGGCACCAATGTTATATCATGCTCAGGGTAGATTTTAGGTTATATCTTGTTTTGGTAAATGTTTTACTTGTGATATGCTTTAATTATTTCATGTTAGAGATCATGTCTAGGCTATTAATTTTTTATTTAGATATGATGGCTATTTGTATGTTGAACTAAATATTGGAGTTGTAGTCGAATGCTACACATATGTGTACGTTATGCATAGAGATCATCTCTTGTACATACGCATGAATCCCTGCATGATTATTTCTCTGTCCATATGCATCATACATGCTTATCTCTTATTCATATTCATACATCCCTGCATATAGTCCTCTTATATGGACTGAGATTATGACTGTGGGTTGTCTGTGCAGTTGAGATAATTATGGCATGTGAGTTCTCTGTGCGGTTGATATTGTTATGGCACAATAATTTATGTCGTGTTATTGTGATATTAATATTGTTATTGCACGAGGGTTTATGCTGTGCGGTTATTATGATATTGATATATTATGCTACGATGAATTTCTATATGGCGCTTGGATATAGATCCGTCCCTCCGGAGTCAGGTGACTACTCATGTCACGACCCAAAATCCACTATAAGCCATGATGGCGCCCAACGTCACCGTTAGAAAAGCCGACGGTGAACCATCTAAATAATTATCTATTTTAATTTTTAAAATTGGGAATTTCATTAAATAATTAGAATAAAATTTGGCACTCATAGAAACCTGTGCTTTTCTTTACCAAATTCCGAATATAAATGAATCATAAAGTGAAACGATAAAAAATAACGTGAACTACAATAATGAACACCCACTAGAAACCACCAAAATCCGGTGTCACAAGTGCAAGAGCATCTACTAGAAAGTACAATAAGAATATAACATATGTCTGGAATACAAGATAGATAGGATAAAGTAAATAATTATGATGGAGACTCTGTGTGTTGTGAATCGTAGCATAGAATGCAACTCACCATAAAGTCCTCTCGGTAGCTGCGCCTACGCGCCCAAATGACCACCAAATGAACCTGTCAGATCCTGTACATTTAGTGTAGAAGTACAACATGAGTACGTAAATCAATACGTACCCAGTAAGTATCTAGCCTAACCCCGAAGAGGTAGTGACGAGGGGTCGATATTGACACTTACTAGTAGTCCAGTAAATCAAATATAATAAAGTAGACATGTATAAAATATGGTAAGTAAATGATAAGTATTAATATAGGCAAATAATATGGTCTACTGCTGAACAATGAACACAAAGTCCTCAGTTATCGGATACCTCCTCAAATGGAATACGTAATGGTCAATACCAAATCAACAGTCACATCTCGAGTTAGGAAAGTCATGAGTACGCAGTTTCCTTATCAAGTATTTCGCATGATTATGTCGAGGCGAGTGGCCCGATCCCATAAGAGTGTTTCATAGAACTGCCGAGGCGAACGACCCGGTCCCATAAGAAAATGATACATGATACTGCAAAAGCGAATAGCCCGATCCCATAAGAGTGTGTTACAATATCCTGCCAAGGTGAACGGCCCGATCCCATAAGAGTGTGTTATAATATCCTACCGAGGCGAATGACCTCATCCCATAAGAATATGAATCTTTAACGGTTCCTTCACCCCACTCACAAATATACGTGTGAGTTATGAAATTTAAGAATACTTTTCGATGAATACGCACAACGCAGAAGAAATTCATAAGGGAAGCACAACTTCTACGGCTAATCAAGTAGCTCGTCAAAATGGCTAATATAGCGAGTCCATTACTCTATGCCAGTCTAGTCTCTGGTCATAATGCGAATTAGAGTAATTAAACATGCAAGATTAACTCAAATAGTATAATTAAAGCATGGCGTGAATCTAAGTCTATCTAGACATAATCAGGAATTATAGTGTACGTACGGAAACTCGTCACCTCATACTTGCGTAGCTCCCAAAACGTGTAGCACATAAAATATATAACACCTGCAGGGTAAATTCTCCCTCACAAGGTTAGACAAGAGACTTACTTCGCTACGAAGTTCCATAACCGGCTCCAATGCCTCTTTAACACCTCAAATCGATGCCCATCGATCTAAAACTAGTTAAACAACGTGAAAACTAATAAACATATACTCCAATACTCATAATCAATTAATTTATAACAATTCTCAACTCCGCTCGAAAAGTCAACAAAGTCAACCCTCGGGCCCACGTGCCCGGATTCCAAAAAATTTCGAAGATAAACATTACCCATAACACCACGAGTTTAAATATATAATTTATTTCCAAATACATGCCCAAAATTGTGGTCAAAACTTGAAATTATAATTTCTAGGGCTCCTACCAAGAATCCCACATTTTTCACTTTGATTCTTGAATTTACAAGCCTAAATTCGTATATTTAACTCAGAACACGTAGAAATCACTTACCTCATGATTGATAATGAAAATGGTGCTCCAAAATCTCTCCAAAGTCGGCTCCCATGGAAGAAAATGAGCCAAATCCCGCATTAAAACAAATCTGCCCAAGCCCGTCCTTCATCGCATTCGCGAAGGCCTAACAGTCTACAACATAGCATTCTCTTGCAAACCATCTTGTTCGGGATGACCAACTTGCCCCCAGCCTGGAACTCCTCCTTCACGTTCGCGTTTGTCTTACCGCGTTCGCGAAGGGCAAACTGCAAGCCCAACAACTCATCACGTTCGCGACCACCTTGTTGTGTTCGTGTAGGGTAAAGTCCCCCTGACCCCCAGTCCTCCTTCGCATTCACGACTCTTACTTCGCGATCGCGAAGCACAAAAAGGCAGCCACAAATTTCCTTCTTCACGATCGCGTTTGTCCACTCGCGATCGCGAAGCACGACACCAACACCAGCAACCAGCAATATCAAAACACCAAAACTTGGTCTGAAATCACCCCGAATCACACCGGTGCCTCCGGGACCCCGTCCAAACAGACCAACCAGTCCCAAAACATGACACGAACCTGCTTGAGGCCTCAAATCACACCAAACAACATCCAAAATACGAATCGATTATCAAAATCCTTCTTTTAACTTTCAAATATTCCAACTTTGACGAATGCATCCGCTTCATACTTAAACATTCCGGAATGACGCCAAACTTTACGCACAAGTCATAAATCACGTTACAAACCTATTCAAAGGCTCGGAACCTCAAACGGATATTGATAACACCAAACTCCACTTCAAATTAAACTTAGGAAATTCTAAAACCTTTAAAATGTCAACTTTGAACAAGAGCCAAAATGTTCCCGGACCACCCGATACTCAAACCTGAATGTACGCCCAAGTACGAAATCATCATACGAACCTATTGGAATCTTCAAATCACATTTCCAAGGTCATTTATTGAAAAGTCAAACCTTGGTCAACTCTTCCAACTCAAAGCTTCCGAATTGAGAATTTTTCGTCCGAATCAACTCTAAACTTCCCAAAATTCAATTCCGACTACGCGTACAAGACATAAAGCATGATGTGAAACTACTCAAAGTCTCAAACTGTCGAACGATGTGCTAGATCTCAAAATGACCGGTCGGGTCATTACATTCTCCCCCACTTAAACATACGTTCATCCTCGAACGTGCCTAGAACCGTTCCGGAGTTGCCTACAATCACTGTTTAACACCTCGTGCACTTACCCGTGCCACCACAACCCACATGAGCACATTAGCTCGAGCCAGACTGGAGATCCTCCCTTTTACCTTAGCCAACAAGTCTTAGAACCAAATTCCAATATCTGAAATTCTCCACGAGACCTGATTCCAATATACGAACACCGTAACAATCTCAACCCACTGTACCAAATATGATCATGCACCCATGCTGAGATCACACAATGCACCGCATAATTCGTATGTCCATAATAACATCCTCCAACTATAATAGCTTCAAATTCACGAACCAGATGCCCGTAGTATACCTCATAACATATATAAGCCTGGTCTTAACCCTCACAATACTGCAATGATGAAAGAGATATGTGGGAACTCATAACCACCTGTCAAATAAATAACTCATGGAGTTTATCCTCTTGACAAGAACAATTACCTCATTCTGAATTTGAATAGTGACATTTTCTCTTTAATATACCTTAGATAAATCTGATCGCCCTGATTTCAGGTCCAATAACCTCGTCTCACCCAGTACAAGCTGCTCGGGCAATAAGCCACCTCGAACACCGTCTAAAATCTTATATTATGCCATCAATGCGCCAACAAGAAACAACTTGAATATGACACATAAGGAAGAGCGGATTCTGGCAAAGAACTACTCAGCCCACGTAACGAATGAAATGACCAAACAGATGCTATGAACCTATCTCAGAGATGAGAAACAAGGCACACAAAATAAGTATAAGGAATCATACTCAACACCTCACCGTTGCGGCGTGTAATCCAATCCATACAAGACACCGTTACAGCGTGCAACCCGATCCAAACATGATACTCGTGGTGGCGTGCCACATAGTCCACACATTACAACCAATAAGGAAATACCCATCATGCTATAATACTCATACCCACGAAATGCCCGAGTATCGACCATAAGCACGCCAAGCGCATAAATACTGTGAGAATGCACGGGAGAAAAATCTAATTAATTAATTAAAGTGTTGTACAATTCTGTTTATATACAGTGATTACATAATAATAGGTATCTACTTCCCGATGTAAGACACTCTACATGACTAACTACTTAACACTCTCCCTCAAGTCGGTGCATATAAATCATATGTACCGAGCTTGTTACAGATGTAACTAATACGAGAACCAGTAAAAGACTTAGTGAAAATATCTGCTAGATAATCATTCGACTTTACAAACTTTGTAACTATATCTCCTGAGAGTATCTTTTCTTTGAAAAAGTGACAGTCGATCTCAATGTGTTTAGTCCTCTCATGGAACATTGGATTTGACATAATATGAAGAGCAACTTGATTATCACACACTAGTTTCATCTTGTTGATTTCTACGAACTTCAACTCCTTGAGCAACTGCTTGACCCAAACTAGCTCACACGTTGCCATAGCCAAGGCCCGATATTCGGCTTCGGCGCTAGATCGAGTAACTACATTATGTTTCTTGCTCTTCTAACAGACCAAATTACCTCTTACTAGAACACAATACCCAAACGTAGAATGTCTATCAGAAGGTGATCCTGCCCAATTAGCATCTGTATACCCAACAATCTGCTTGTGGCCTCGATCCTCGAATAGTAACCCTTTGCCTGGAGCTGACTTTATATACCGAAGAATGCGAATAACTGCATCCCAGTGACTATCACAGGAAGAATCCATAAACTGACTTACAACACTCACCGGAAAAGAAATGGTAGGTCTAGTCACTGTGAGATAATTTAATTTGCCAACCAACCTCATATATCTCGCAGGATCTCTAAGAGGCTCCCCCTGACCGGGCAGAAGCTTAGCATTCGGATCCATATAAGTGTCAACAGGTCTACAGCCTGTCATTCCAGTCTCCTCAAGAATGTCTAAGGCATACTTTCACTGTGAAATAACACTACCTGAGCTAGATTGAGCGACCTTAATACCTAGATAATACTTCAATATGCCCATATCCTTAGTCTGGAAGTGCTGAAAGAGATGCTGCTTCAGATTAGTAATATCATCCAGGTCATTGCCAGTAATAACAATATCATCAACATAAACCATCAGATAAATACACATATTAGGAGTAGAATGTCGATAAAACACAGAGTGATCAGCTTCATTACGAGTCATGTCGAAGTCCTGAATAACTGTGCTAAACTTACTAAACCAAGCTTGAAGGGACTGTTTCAAACCATATAGTGACATGCGCAATCGGCATACAAGGCCGCTAGACTCCCCCTGGGTAACAAAACCAGGTGGTTGCTCCATATAAACGTCTTCCTTAAGATCACCGTGGAAAAAAACATTCTTAATGTCTAACTGATAAAGAGGCCAATGAAGTACAACGGCCATGGACAAAAAGACACAAACAGATGCTACTTTAGCCACGGGAGAGAAAGTGTCACTATAATCAAGCCCAAAATTCTTAGTGTATCCTTTTTCAACAAGACGAGCCTTAAGTCGATCAACCTAGCCATTTGGGCCGACTTTGACCGCATAAACCCAACGACAAATAACAGTAGACTTATTTGAAGGAAGAGGAACAAACTCCTAAGTTCCACTTACATGTAAAGCAAACATCTCCTCAATCATAGCTTGTCGCCATCCTGGATGAGATAGTGCATCACCTGTAGACTTAGGGATAGAAACAATGGACAAAGATAATATAAAAGCAAAATGAGGTGATGATAGATGATGATAACTTAAACCGACATAGTGGGATTAGGATTAAGTATGGATCGTACACCTTTGAAGAGTGCAATTGGTTGACTAAGAGGAGACAAGTCCGCAGTAGGTGCAGAATCTGATGCAGGACATGAATCACATGGGCCTGCTGCTGGACGTGGACGACGATGATAAGTCAAGAGTGGTGGAACTGCAGAAGGTTGAACTGGACTAGGTGGTGGAACTGGAGCTGTAGGTTATGGAACTGGAGCTATAGGTGGTGGAGTTGTAACTAGAGCTGTAGGTGGTGGAATTGGAGTTGTAGAGGAAGATGAATGGGGGATAGTGACTAAATCTCCAAAAGATGGAACTGGTAGCACCTCATAAATATCTAAGTAATTACCTGGACCTGTAAAGTATGATTGGATTTCAAATAAGGTAACATCAGCGGACATAAGCTAGCGCTAGAGATCAAGAGAAAAGCATCGATACCTTTTTGGGTTCTCAAGTAACCCAGAAATACGTACTTAAGAGAATGAGGAGCTAACTTATCTTTTCCTGTAGCAAAACACGTACTCCCAAAAACACGGGGTGGAAGAGAGAACAAAGGTAAGTGGGGAAACAGGATAGAGAATGGAACTTGATTCTGGATAGCTAAAGATGACAAATGATTAATAAGATAGCAAGATGTAAGAACTGCACCCGCCCAAAAATGCAACGGAACATGAGATTGTATGAGTAGGGTATGAGTAGTTTCAATAAGATGTCTATTCTTTCTTTCAGCTACCCAATTTTGTTGAGATGTGTACGGACAAGATGTTTGATGAATAATCCCATGAGAGTTCATAAAATGTTGAAATGGGGAAGACAAATACTCTAGGGCATAATCACTACGAAATGTGCGGATAGAAACCCCAAATTTATTTTGAATTTCGGCGTGGAAGGTTTGGAAAATAGAAAACAACTCAGACCAATTTTTCATCAAAAATATCCAAGTGCACTGGGAATAATCATCAATGAAACTGACAAAGTAACAGAATCCCAAGGTAGAACTGACCCGACTAGGACCCCAAAAATCTTAATGGACTAAAGTGAAAGGTGACTCTGCTCGATTATCAAGACGCCGAGGGAAATGTGAGCGGGTATGCTTACCGAGCTGACATGACTCACACTCTAAATTGGACAAGTGAGATAAACTAGGTACCATTTTCTGAAGTTTTGACAATCTGGGATGTCCCAACCGTTTATGTAATAAATCTGGTGAATCGGTAACAAGACAAATTATTGAAGGAAGACAAGATGTGAGTCCATGTGATTTTGCAAGGATAAGATAATAAAGTCCCTCTGATTCACGCTCGATACTAATGATCCACCCTGTACTGCGTTCCTGTATAAAAACAAGGTCATCAAGAAATAAAACAATGCATTTAAGGGATTTGGCTAAGCGACTAATGGCTATGAGATTAAAGGATTATTAGGAACATAAAGAACTGAATCTAAAGGTAAGGAAGGAAGTGGGCTTGCTTGACCTATTGCAGTTGCCGTGGTTTGAGACCCATTGGCCATTGTAATTGTTGGAAGAGATTAAGAATACGAAATACTTGTGGAAAGAGTTTTGTTACCAGAAATATGATCAGATGCACCTGAATCAATGACCCAAGACTCAGAGCTTGATGATTAGGAGAAACAAGTCACACTACTATCTGTTTGAACAATGGAAGATATCCCTGAAGATGTCTGTTTACATGCTTTGTACTGAAGAAACTCAATATAATCTGGTAAAGAAATCATCTAGATTGGATTCAATGAATTGGATCCAACGAATTGTGAGTTAAAGCCTTCTGATATGAATACCATTATAATGTTATGCCGGAGAATATAAAAGTGATCGAAATTTGATTTAAACTTGAATGAAAGACTCGGAATAACCTCCTGAGTAATCTGTCCAAAAACGGTTTCGTCGGAAAAATCACTGTAGCTACCGGAAAGTCAATGTAGTTGCCGAAAAATCTCAAAGTGATCGGAATAATAATAAAAAGGTATGGGTAGGCTCGGAACTTCTAGGCGATCCGACTGTTCAACAGGAACTTTTCCAAAATCTGGCCGAAAATGGTCTCACGCGCCGGCGGGTGGGTCAGATCTTGCCGGAATTGTTTTCCTTTTTTCGACGCGTGAGGGCGTGGTGGTGTTGGTTTTTGCACAACACCAACGAAAAGTGATTTTCTTGCGGACAACCTTCTAAGTTGCCGGAAAATTGCACGGCGATGAGGTATTTCTTCCCGGAAGTCGATGGGATGATGCACAACAATATGTTTCTCACTAATGATCTGATACCATGTGAGGATACACGGGAGAAAAATCTAATCTAATTAATTAAAGTATTGTACAACCCTATATATATACAGTGATTATATAACAATAGGTATCTGCTTCCCGATGTGGGATACTATACATGATTAACTACTTAACGAATACAACCTTAGGGAGATGGATAGCGCCATGCGCTACAAAACCCAAGCACGACTAAGGTGCAATAAACGACAAGCTACACAGGGCCACAACACACACGTGGATGATCAAGTCGCCTCACAAACCACATGGAATAATACAGTAGCACTTGAAATAGATGACGTCGGGAATATCATCCACTACGCCCGAAGAATCATCCATAAGTAATGCTATGCTTAATGAACACATCCGACCTAATGTAGAGCATACATTCACATTAGATCTACCAGCGGACCTCAAGCCGAGTACGATCGTCCCATACTGGGCCAATAACCTTTCAGATATCCACAATGACCCCATTCATGATGCATACGAGTAGCGAACCAATCCGTAACAAACTTCCATAGTCCACAACCAAAGGAATATAGCGCCCCTCAGACATACACTCTCCAATCAAGAACAGTACCAGAACCTTCATACCTGATTTCAGTCTCTAACAATTCAAATGAATAATACGTCACATTTATACGATCTTCCCGTGGGATATACTCCCACAACCTTCCGCACCAAGTAGCAAAAATCTGAACATCAATGGCCATCGACCATGCTATGTCTATAATGCAAATCAAGAATCCGCAAATCAATACACTATGCCTCTTACACATAACACCATTCTCAGGCGACACTAAGATAGCGCCACCATAATCTAAGCATCTGAAATCCCCCCCTCCCCCGCTCTTCCGAGCTCGTGACATTCTTATCAAAATTGAACAGCAACCTTAATCCTCAACTTCAAATCTCCATACCGCTCACTGCACCTATCATGCTGCTACTTGAGAGTACAAGAAATTCATCATAATCTCTTGAACCATCAGTAGAGTTAACACTTCATCGGCTCAAAACCTTTCACTTAACTCGTTTCAGAAGAAGAGTCGCCACCCATAACCAACTTCTCATAACCACAGGAAAATGCAAACCTCAAGTCGCTGTCTAAACCGCCATAACTCTTCTGGGATCCATTCACACGCAATCAAACCATCATAATCAAATACCTCCAAATCAATTGAACCATGGTGGCTGTCAAACCCGCACGTACAGCCGCGAACCACTTGAATAGACTTACCTCACCGAAGAAAACGATCATTTCCACAACCCTGCTGATTCAAACAAATACTAACTAACTCTACTTCTCCAAATTTACTCTTGACTTGCCTTCGAAATAGTAGTTCTATTCAAACATATAACGGACCCCAAACTACACTCATCTTGAGTGACCCAAATCACAAGACCACGTTGTCTCAATGCCCACCAACCATCTCATACCATCCTCATGCACTCAATAGTATCTCCCGGTGATACACCCTTTCTGGAAGCCCTCTTGTGAATCCGAAGTTGTTTCTCCCATTTCTCTAACACTGCACCGTAGACCAGATGATAACATAGAAATTTCCCAAGTATTTCTTACACTCTGCTGCAAAACCCAGTCCTCAGCCGCATAACGAACCCAAAATCCTTAAACACCGCACTTTAATTCTTGAACCCACTAGAACCATTGTTGAGAGTCACCCACTTTGACCCGGTCCCGAATATATAACCGAACTCTAGTGCTCTGCTAGCACAAGACACTTCCAAAGAAGTAACCAGATGAATTCTTTTCCTTGCACATCACATCCACATGAAGTATAAATTCTGAGTCATCCCCAACATCCTCACATGAATCGATAAGGTGAAATGTAGCACATATACATCCAATTCCTTTCCCCAAAATACCCTTGATGTTTTTCTCCTCTTGGTCATAACTAATCCACCAATGCATCGATAACCAAAAACTGCACAGGCACACAACCACGTGACCCAGTCGTAGATGGTGGGCTCCCCCATTTAGCTTTATGCTACAATCACATAGATCCAGACCACACAATGACTTCTTCTTCCCAGCTACCATGATCCCACACTGTTACTCGGCCAACTTCTCGCAAGCTCTTATTGCACCAATCATAACGCATCCCGAATTATCAGCCATCATCCCACACTCAACCTCCTAAGGGTCATACCGTATTCTTCAAGTGACCCAAGCTCACATCGCAATACATGCATCCCATGTTGGGCAGAAAGTAGAACTCTTCGTAGGAACCTCATCAAAACCATGCTACCGCTAACCTGCTCACAAGAGATAGTCCACATGTGTAACCTCATATTGACCTCCTCCAATGTCATTGCTACAGTTACATCCATCATAAAATCAATTGATCTCCCTGGGTCCCCACCGATCCGCTGGCCGTAACAATACTTTAACTTATTAACATCACCCAAAGGTCCAACAATATGTTTGAAACTCGAAGCCTTACTGCATCCAAAACAATGATCGAATACTCACATTTTCCTACATTCCAATCAAGCCCTTTTCGTCACATTCAAAATTCCTATGCACAGAAACCACCTCAGATAACATCTCCCTTGAACCATCAACACTGGAAACGTCGATTCGATCTTGAAGTCGCAACACACAACCATCTCTGATATCTTTCTCTTAGGTTCCATCTCACAACACCATGTCCAGAGGCAAACAAATGAAGACCGACATGCCGATGGTCCTCAATGCGTTCAATTAAGAACGACGACACCACAATGTTAACAAGAATTCCACAAAATTAGGAATATATCAAATCTCGACCGTAGGCAACACCAATACTGGGCTGAAATGATAGAACACCCCTCCACAAGGTGACAATAATAGTCCACTCGAATATGTAGGGAGAAACATCATGCACTACAACTGCAGTACCATTACAACTCCTTGATGCCCAATTGATAACAAACGCTCAACATCGTATAAGCATGAGTAGGAAGAAAATAAAGGAATAATCTTCAATGGAAGCAAATCGCACGACGAGAAATCAAGAAGGGAAGTGCTCCTAACAACCTTGTAGCCTCTCGAAGATAAGTACAAATGTCTCCGTACCGATCCGCAAGATTATACTAGACTTGCTCATGACTCGTGAGACTTAAGAGAACATAGTGCTCTGATACCAAGCTGTCACTACCCCAAATCCACTATAGGTCGTGGTGGCCCCCAACGTTTCCGTTAGGCAAGCCAACAGTGAACCATCTAAATAATTATCCATTTTAATTTTTAAAATCGGGAATTTCATTAAATAAATAGAATAAAATCTGGCACTCATAGAAACCTGTGCTTTTCTTTACTAAATTCTGAATATAAATAAATCATAAAGTAAAATGATAAAAAATAACGTGAACTACAACAATGAACACCCACTAGAAACCCCCAAAACCCGGTGTCACAAGTCCATGAACATCTACTAGAAAGTACAATAATAATATAACATCTGTCTAGAATACAAGATAGACAGGATAAAGTAAATAATTATGATAGAGATTTTGTGTGCTGTGAATTGTAGCATGGAATGCAGCTCACCATAAAATTTCTTCGGTAGTTGCGCCTACGCGCCCAAATGACGACCAAATGAACCTGTCAGATCCTGCACATTTTGAGTATGTCATCTCCTTATCAAGTATTTCGCACGATTCTGCCAAGGGGAGCGGCCCAATCCCATAAGAGTATTTTATAGAACTGTCGAGGCGAATGAACTGATCCTATAAGAATATGATACATGATACTGTCGAGGAAAACTGTCTGATCCTATAAGAGTGTGCTACAATATCATGCCGAGGCGAACGACCCGATCCCATAAGAGTCTGTTACAATATCCTGCCGAGGCGAACAGTCTGATCCCATAAGGGTGTGTTACAATATCCTGCTGAGGCGAACGGCCCGATTCCATAAGAATAATATGCTTTAACGGGTCCTTGACCTCACTCACAAATATACCTCTAAGTTATGAAATTTACAAATTTTTTTTGATGAATACGCACAACGCGGAAGAAATTCATAAGGGAAGCACACGTAAACAATAAATTTGTGTCAGAAAAAAATAATCGAGACCAAAAGATATTGCGACAATCATAGTATTTGATTTTAAATAGTTTGAGTGTTACAATCTCTATGAATCCTCTGATTCTACTTTTCCAATAAAAATTCAAGGGTCTTTGAGCTTGATCTTGAATTTGAATTTAATTTATCCATCGGGAACGCTTTGATTGTTGCCACGAATTTTATCACGAACAAGTAGCCTTAATCTTGAACGCCTTGTATTTGATTTGAATTCGTTCTTGATCTTGAATACTTGAAATTTGTGTTGAAGTTCTTGATTGCTTGAACACTTGCAGTTTGCAGAGAATTGTGGTATTTGATCCACGAGCTCCCTTGTGTCTTCTTGTTATAACTTTTGGTATCTTCTCCGAGTTATGAAGACCCATATTTATAGTTGTGAAAGGGAAGAGTTGTGATGAGAACAAACTCTTTCCGACCAATCCGATTGAAGAGTGATAAGACAGCATTCGATTGGCCAGAACATGTCACTTGCACATGTGGCGCGTTTTATTGGCCTTTTAATTTGATTTGGCATGCCTTGTCATTTTGACACGTGGCATGATCCTATTAGCTTTTGCCGTTTGACTTGGTGTGCCACGTCATTTGACACGTGGCACCAAACTGGACCTCTAGGAAGATGGCATATTGGGCCTAATAAAGTGGGTTCATCATATGTTGCCCAACTAAATGGGCTAGCCGAGTCAGAATTTATTGGAATTAAGTAATTAATCCAATTATATTAGCCCATAATATTTATTCAAACTACTATATTTGACATATAGTCTAAATTATTTTATTGAATTTAAATCTAATAAAATATAAATGCTTATAGCACAACTTCTACGGCTAATCATGTAGCTCATCAAAATAGCTAAAATAGTGAGTCCATTACTCTACGCGAGTCTAGTCTCCGGTCATAATGTGAATTAGAGTAATTAAACAGGCAGGACTAACTCAAATAGTACAATTAAATCATGGCGTGAATCTAAGTCTACCCGGACATAATCAGGAATTCTAGCATACCACGGACACTCGTCACTTCATACGTGCGTAGCTCCCACAACATGTAGCACATAAGAAATATAACACCTACAGGGTAAATTCTCCCTCACAAGGTTAGACAAAAGACTTACCTCACTCTGAAGTTCCATAAACAGCTCCAACGCCTCTCTAACACCTCAAATCGAACCCCATCGACCCGAAACTAGTCAAACAATGTGAAAACTAATAAAAATATAGTCCAATACTCATAGTTAATCAATTTATAATAATCCTCAACTCCGCTTGAAAAGTCAACAAAGTTCTCATTTCCAAGTCGGAATCTCTATAGCCTGTAATAATCCACAGGGTTTCTGATGCTCAATCTTAACCTGCTAACAATTTGGGCACTGAGCAACAAACTCTGCTATATACTTCTTCATTTCGTCCCACTAGTATATTCCCCTGATATCATGATACATCTTCGTCGCTCCTGGATAAATAGAATAACGAGAATAGTGAGCTTCTCACATAACCTACTGGCACAACCCTGCCACATTAGAATACATAATCGACCTCGATATCTCAGGACTCCATCTCCTGTAATATCAAATGGTGTATTCTCCTTTTGAGGGGATATATCTCTGTAATAAGCTAGCATAGGATCCTCATACTGGAGTTCATTCACATCAGTTACTAAAGAGGATGTTGTCGTATCCTGAATAGTAACTCTAGTATCACCTGAGTCCAGTAATCGAACTCCAAGACTAGCTAGCTGATGAATCTCATGGTCTATCCCACACTTCTCTGGCTGTAAATATGACAGGCTACCCATAGATCTACGGCTGAGGGCGTCGGCTACTACATTCGCCTTCCCCGGATGGTATAAAATATCAACGTCATAGTTTTTCAGTAGCTCCAACCATCTCCTTTGGCATAAATTCAATTCCTTTTGATTGAAGATATATTGAAGACTCTTATGATCCGTATAGATATCAACATGAATGCCATACAAATAGTGCCTCCACATATTTAGTGCATGAATCACCGCGGCTAACTCTAAATCGTGGGTCGGATAATTCTTCTCTTGCTTTCTTAGTTGTCTTTAAACATAAGCAATTACTTTTCATGGTCGTTCTGCCACTTGTTACATGAATACATAGCTTATCTTATTGTCCACAAATACTGGAATTTTCTGTAACTCATATGATCTCAAATATCATCTTTTGATTTTTTTCCCCGTTCATTAGCCACGATAGGTGCCACTTTCTTATGGAGTGCATACAATGTTGTTGTGATACTGTTGTTACAAGACCATTTCTTCCTTATGTCACTATGCTTAAGTTGAAGCCTTCTTCCTTATTCCCTTAGCTAGTCTTTCTTTGTAGTACTTAAGAGAGATCCTTTGACTCCTGTAAAGCTGCGAGCTTATTATATCGTATGCCTAAAAGAATTTTTGATGTTCTTACTCACCTATAATTATCCTTAATTACTTACCTTCGTGCCCTTGTGCTCGTAAGGTTGATTCTGAACTGAAATTTTTGATTGTCTTCTCAGTGGCACCATTTTTTTTAAATTTTCGTAACACTTACATGGTACCTTTAACAACCCCAACTCCTATCTGAATATTTTTCAAGGATTACGATGTCATCATATTTGCGAGACTGAATTCCCTATGTTGGGTTTCACTATGTTTATCTTGCACAACCTACTGATTTGTCTGTATCCTCTTGTTTAGCCATGGCTAGGCTCTTCGTGAATCAAATACTAACTACACGTTAGTCCATTCTCATATATATATATATATATATTCTGCGTAATCTCTCTTGGGTTATATCCTTTGTCTTAACTTACCCCGCACACTAGCTCCTTATGTATCCAATGTTCATTTGCACTTATTTATCAATAACATCTAGTGATGGTACCCTTACTGTCTCTCCCCGTCGGCATGCTTACATAATGTTTTGGAGTCATATCATATCCGTAGGGTTTTGAATAAATGCAATCTCATTCTTTTCGCCTTTCTAGAACATTCTTTCTTTACTATTCCATAGTTACCTACACCACATAACTCCGACTTAATATTATATCACACCATCTTCGCCCTTTAGGGGAGTACTAACATTTATTGCTATGAAGATTTACCTATAAATATTTCACTTCTTCATATTTGGCGTCTTTTCACATCTTCACGGACTCTTACTTTCCTTGCGGTAACCCTTTTGTACCATGGATAACTGAATTTCTTACGCACAAAGGTGACACCTAGTGTAACTAGCACACTTAGTCCCTTAATCTTAACTCTGCTCACAGCGCTTGTTTTAGGGAAGCGTCTTCCTGAATGACCTTTAAAGGTTATTCTTCTATTGTCCATTCAATTATCGCCGGAACACGATCTCTGAAATTCTCACGATGTCAACTATTATCAAATCCTTCGGTCCCGAATTCATGTTCAGTTTATCTTATTCACTAGCCCATACTAATTTCTATTACTCTGGGGGTCTAACTTTTCCTTCTGGTAATCACGTATGAGTCACCAACTCATTTCTCGAAATGGAGACATGACTTTATAGCTTATACTCTTTTATTGTCTCAAGGCCTGTAACTTCTTGTCTTTTCCTTCACTTGACTATAGAATCTGTAGTCCTGCCATATTTTGATTTACCGTTATCATCCATTTATCACATTTTACTGATAATGCTTCATTTACTTTCTTCTTATTCTCCTGCTAATATTTTTGTCTATCACCTTATTATGCAAACTTCTTCAAAATATTCTTTCACTTTTAACTCCCCTTGATTCAACTCACTGGCTCTTCGGGTCGCCTAACACTCTCTCTTTACTAGGGATAGGAGCCATACAAAGGTAAATATTTATCCCTTCTAGGATTCCAATGTCAATCTTCTGAAATTTCTGAACATTCTAATATTCATATCTGATTGTACTATTCTAGAGTGCACCATCTGGGTGTATCACAAGGAGAATCATTACCACGTTTGCAATATCCCTCAGAAATGTGAGCTAATGATAACAATCCATCCACAATTTTGGGTTACTCTAACCCCAGCTGGATGCTGATATCCCATCCTTCTCTTAAATTATATATGTTAGCTCCCACAGGGCATAACTAAAATGGGTGTTGTCAAGTGAATATATCTTTGTTATTGTTGAAAGTAACTCAGAATGCTTATATTTCTCTATCTGAATTGTAAATACAGATAATCTTCACTAACTGGGTACCTTCCAAAACTCAAACTACAAAGAAAAAGAGAGGCGATATAGCGATACTTACGTCGTAAGGATCGTTTTAATGTCACCGTTTCTTGATTTTGTGCCCGGGATGATAATATTATTTGAAGCTCTTGCAGAGAGCTTAAGAATAATTTTAGGGGTCTTATTTGGTTGTGTGTTCTGGAAAATTGAAGAAAGAAATGATATAAGGATATAAATATCCATTTTGTTTGAAAAGTCAAAAGGTGCTATTTGGCACCCTAGCATTGGTCCTTCTTCCAACGCTTATAACTTTTTATTCGGGTATCATATGAACGTACGCTTAAGAGTGTTGGAAAATAAATTCCAAGACCTTCAATTTGGTATATAATATGTCCCAAAAAGACCTCATAGCACACGAAATATATTTCTCAAAAAGATATGTTACAAGGCAAATCCTTAGTCTGTTTTTCCGCAACTTTAATCCGATTTTTCCCAAACATCATATTTTCTATCCAAACATCATATATAGCCATATTATGACTTTAAAATCATTTAAATCAAGATTAACAAGTCTCATATTCATTACGTCACCTTGGGACGCACATGGTGTAACTACTGCGTTCCAATTGGAAGGAAACATTTTCCCGTCCATGGTCTCCAACTTATATGCTCCTTTCCCAGCAATGCCTCGAACTCGATATGGTCCTTCCTAATTCGTACCATTTGTACTGAGGCTGTCTCCATTCGTTCTTCTGCCAAATCCAAATTTGTTAGAAGTTCTTTCTCATTGGATAATTCATTTGTATGTTCAAACCTCAGGCTCAGTTCCCCTATCTCTACTAGAATTAGTGCCTCAATACCAGAAACAAGTGAATGGATTTTCTCCTGTGCTTGTTTTTATGTTGTTCTGTAGGCCCATAACACCCATGATAGCACCTCAGGCCACCAACCTTTTGTTTCTTCCAAACATTTCTTCATACAATTGACAATAATCTTATTTGTTGACTCTTCCTGCCCATTAGCTATAGGATGGTACGACGCTGATGTTATCCTTTTCATTTCCAACCTTTTAGAAATTCAGTGACTTTAGTTCTCACAAATTATGGTCTGTTATCACATACATTCTCCCTTGGAACCCTGAATCTATATATTATATTCCTCCAAATGAAGTCTATAACTTCTTTTTCTCGTATCTATTTAAAGGCATCAACTTCCATTCACTTAGAAAAGTAATTAGCTAAAATTAATAAAAACTGTATTTTTCCCGGTGTTTGTGGAAAAGGACCTACGATATCCATTCTCTACTTCACAAATGGCCACAGTACAATAACCAAATGAACCAATTATGCCGGCCGATACATATTATTTGCATATCTTTGACATTTATCGCGCCTTCTTACGAAGTATTCTGATTCATCTTCCATTTTTTGCTAGTAATACCCTGCTCTTATCAACGTTTTCACCAATGACCTTCCACCAGCATAATTCACACAGTGTCCTTCATGTACCTCTCGCATCACGTATTCAGATTGTAAGAGCCCAAAGCATCGAGCTAATAGTCTACCAAATATTTTTCGATACAAATTTTATTCTATCAAACAATATCGGGTTGCTTGCATTCGCAACCATTGGGATTACTTTTTGTCCTCGCGTAATATTCCATACTGCAAATAATTCAAGAATTCCCGTACCTTTTGCAAGTATTGCTGCATTCGTGTTTCTTGAGCCACGTAATTCCCATGCATTTGATTTACCACGAGTTGAGAATCACTCTTGATTTCAGTATTATCAATTCACATCTCCTTTGCAAACTCCAAACCTGCATTCACTGCCTCATACTCGGCTTCATTATTAGTTATAGGGTAACATTTTATTGCTTATCTAATAATTTTTCCTGAAGGTGAAATTAAGACAATACCTAAACATTTTCCCTTTATAATTGAGGATCCATCAGTGTATAACATCCAAGTTCCCAGATTAGACCCGGTAAACGCTCAGACCACATTTTTACCTTTAGTAAGTAAACTTGAACTAAAATCTGCTAGTACCTGTGACTTTATAGCAGTCAGTATCTAATAAATGATATCATATTCACTGAGTTCTATCGCCCATTTTTCTAATTCACCTGATAATTCATGTTTAAGATAAATATTTTGTAATGGAAAAGTAGTTACGACAGAAATAGGATGACACTTAAAATAAGGTCGTAACTTTCTTGATGCCATTATTAATGCTAGCGCTAGTTTTTCTAGGATGAGGATATCGTGTCACAACTTCTAATAACGACTTACTAATATCATAAATAGGAGATTGCGTACCTTTTTCTTCTCGTATCAATACCGCGCTTATTGTCACTTCAAATACAGCTAATTAAATGAGTAATCTCTCTCCATACCTTGGCTTTGACAGCAAAGGTGGTTTTGACAGGTACGCTTTCAACTCTTTCAAAGCTTGCTGGTAGTCATCTGTCCATTCAAACTGATTTTGCTTTTTCAATAATGAGAAAAATTAGAAACACTTCTCTGAGGATCTAGATATGAATCTCCCAGAGCCGCTACTCTCCTAGTTAGCCTTTTGTACTTCTTTTTTACTTGTAAGTACATCCACCTGAGCCAGATTTACTTCAATCTTGTTAGAAACAACAAAACCCAAAAACTTACATGATGCCACACCGTAGGCGCATTTCTTCGGGTTCAGCTTCATATTATATTTGCGAAGTGTATCAAATGTTTCATTCAAATGTTTGAGATGATCTTCTACCTTCAGTGATCTAACTAGCATATCATCAATGTAGACTTCCATGATTTTCCCCAAATGTTCTTGAAATATTTTGGTCACCAACCTTTGGTACGTAGCTCCACCATTCTTTATACCAAAAGGCATGACAACAATAAGTCACATGTCTGTAATAAAAGAATTTTTTTTCCTCATCCTAGGGATCCATTTTTATCTGATTATATTCAGAATAAGCATCTAAAAAGCATAAAAGATCATGACCAGCTGTAGAATGGATTAATTGATTTATATGTGATAAAGAAAATGAATCTTTAGGGAATGCCTTATTTAGATCAGTATAATCTACACATACTCACCATTTTCCAATTTTCTTAGGTACTACGACAGTATTAGCTAACCAGTCAGGGTATTTTACCTCACGAATTGAAGCAATTTTCAAAAGTTTACTTACCTCCTCTTAAATTACCTGATTTTTGAATGCTCCTTGTTTTCTCTTCTTTTGTTTCACCGGTAGGTGGAATGGATCTTCATTTAACTTATAAGTTATTACCTCCGGTGGAATACCTGTCATGTCTGAGTGTGACGAGGCAAAAAAATCAGCATTAACGCGTAAAAATTCAATTAACTTACTTTTCAACTCCGGGCTTAAGTTTGTCCCAACATGGACTTTTCCGTCAGGCCAGTGGACGAACAATATAACAGCTTCGAGCTCTTCCATATTTGTTTTAGTAGTTTTATTCTCTTCTGGATCTTGGATCATGTCAGGTCTTGCATCTATATATGCTTTGTTCCTCGCTCTTTCAGTTGAGGTAGAAAGCATATTCTCCTCAGCTGAAGACTGTAATTGCTATTTTTCATCTCCGTCTTTGCTAGTTCCACTCACCATATCAGACGTACTGGTTTCTCGTGTTGCTTGTTGATATCCCCTTATCTAATGAATTTTTCATTATGACGGGAATTTGATAACATGATGCAAAGTTGACGGTACTGCATCCATATTATGAATCCATGGACTTCCTAAAATCATGTTGTAAGCCATGTCTGCATCCATCACTTGGAACTTGGTGTCTTTCACTACACCCTGAGAAAATGTAGATAGCGTTTTTCCCTTTGTTATGACACTTGAATTGTCGAACCTAGACAAAGATCGAGCCTTGTGTATTACATCATCAATTGCTTGCATCTCATTGAACATTCTCAGTAATATTATATTTACAGAGTTACATGGATCAATCAAAACTTATTTGATATTAGTATCATGAACAAGTAAAGAGATTACCAGCGCATCATTGTGAGGGATGAACAAGCCATCTGCATCATCATCGTCAAATATTATGCTCTCTCTCTCCAAGACTTGTCGAATCCGCTTCCCTTGGGTCACTAAGATTTTGGCTGTTCTTTTTGCTGATGTGTATATTACTCTATTAACCTCCCCACCCCCAGTTGTTGCATTCATCGTTCTCTTCAGTGATGAGGGCTTTGGTGGTTCTTCTATATTTTTCATAAAAAATTGCTTACCTTTCTCACTAGTTTGGTCAGCGAGATATCCCTTTTTAAATAAATAATCAGCCTCTGCTTGCAGGAGCCTGCAATATGGTATTCTGTGACTGTGATCATTATAGAATTCATACAAGAATTCCTGGCTTCTTTTGCTAGGATATGATCTCATCTCTTTGGGCTACCGTACCTTATCGCCCATGCCTCTTAATACTACTACTAACTCGGAAGTACTGACTTTGAAGTTGTAATCACCTATTTTTTATCGAGAATTTTGATCGTTGTTTCTTGTCATATTCCGTTCCTTTCCAAATTGAAAAGAGGAACCTGCTTCCTTCTGTTGTGATCTTTGATCAAACCGTGCATGTTCTAATTTTGGCCTAAGATCTTGCCTTGCAAGTCCCTTATAAGGTTTGTACTTGTTTTTCCCGGACCTTCATTCTGGTTCTGACCGTCTAGATCCAAACCTATTCTCCACCTTAGTTTGGGATATCATATATTCTTCTATTCGCAATTTTTGTGCTATGTCTGTTATAAACATCATTACAAGTGGTCGCTGGAAATTTTCGCAAACTTTCCTTTAATCTTCTCGTGGCTTCAGAGCTTCTCTCATTCAGGTTGCTAGCAAATGCCATTTCTGCCCAATTATTAGGTACGCGAGGTAACATCATACTTTCTCGCTAGAAGCGATCCACCAATTCTATGAGCAACTCTGTACTTTCTTGTTTTACCTTGAAGATATCTCCCTTTTTTTAAAAAAAACTTTTTGAGCTCCCCAACGTGCTTTTATAAATGAATCTACAAGCTCAGCAAAAGAGTCAATTGAATTTTCAGGTAAAAAAGAATACCATATTAGTGTTCCCTTCGTAAGGGTTTCACCAAATTTTTTTACCAACACCGATTCGACTTCCTGCTTGGTTAGGTCGTTGCCTTTGACTCCTGTGGTAAATGCAGTAACATGATCTCGTGGGTTAGTAGCCCGTCATACTTAGGAATATCGGACATCTTAAAATTTTTCGATATTGATAATGGTGCTGCACTTGACTTCCATGGCTGTTGTGAATGTTTGTCTATATTCACACCTTTAATCACGGGTGGTACTTCCGGTATCTGTTCTACCCACTCATTTTGTTCCTTGAGCTGTTTCTGCAAGGTTAGTACTAGATTTAGTAAATTAAAATTATTTGGCGTACTTGACCCTCTGGCTCTAGAGCTATTTGGAATTTCTCCACTTCCGGAATTTTCGAGGCCTAAATGAGGATTTTCCATAGTTGTATTAACTGGTGGTGGAATCTGAACAACACTTGGCAATCCACTCGTAAAAGCTCACAAAGCTTCACCAATCTGCTGCGCAATAAATTATTTCAAGTCATCTTGCAAATTTAACTGTTCTTCATTTTGTTGCCCAGTGTTACGATTAGCAAATCTGACAGCTGAATTTTCTCGTGAACATTATGGAAAATGAGTGGGTGTGTTGCGTGGAGGATTCCCTCCTTGTCCATCCTCCTACTGAATACTTTGATCAACTTCAGACATAATTTGTTGCTAAAGACAAAGTATGTAAATGAAAAGTAAAAAGATTATTAGATTTTCCGGTAACGGAACCAATTTATTTAACCAAAAGATAGTTTATGTGGTCAAAGCAAATAAAAGAGTAATTCGGGTTTCTGATAACCAATTTTACTTCACTTTTTCTAATATAAAAAGTAAAAAAAAATGAAAAGCAAGACCGAGAGAATAAGGAAAAAGAAATCTTATTGATAGTCACTACTTCCTTCTAATAGGAATGAACAAGATCTTTAGATGGCATAAAATAGTAAGAATATTGACAATTAATAGTATTACTTTGTGATTTTCTTGATGGAGATACAAGATATGGTATGAAAAATTATATAAGGGTACAATTTATAATCGCTTCCCCCTATTTAATTCCTGCCCATTACTAATATTTATTACATGAATACCCGTTATATGGGTAATTTGTAATGGTTAAGGTAATAACAACCAATCGTGCATAATCAGGGATTTATTTTTATTTTTGTGGCTATTAATGATCCTTCCATCTTCGCGACTTTTAGTATCCTTAGTTATCCATTCCGTACTTGTTTCCTCTTTTCCAGCTAATAGGCATGGTATCCTCGTAGACGATCCCGTGGGTGTTACTTATGCCTTCTCCGCTCTTCATTCTTTTTTATTGCTTCGATTCTATGCCATATGTTAGCATATTATTGGTCCACGTCAGGGGCAGATCTATATATGGAATTGTGGGTGGCACGCCACCCCGGTCGCTTAGATAAAGTTTTATATACATACTAATATTTTCCACAAAAACGCCTACATAAAGAACAAGTGGCGCCCCAAGTCACAAAATGATTGAAGGTGCCATAGTTGAAGTGCTGAAATTCCATGCACAACACTCGGGATCGAGACTCTCCAGATTCTCTGGTTGTTCCCCTTTAGCCTTTCTTTTCTTTATGTTCTTTTTATTAATTTCTCTTATTTTCTTCATTTCCTATGATTATTGTGGTGATACTAATATTGTCTCCTTTTATCCTTTTGTCTTTTTGTTTTCTTGAGCCGAGGGTCTTTCGGAAACAACCTCTCTACTCCTTTGGGGTAGGGGTAAGGTCTGCGTACATATTACCCTCCCCAGACCCCATTAGTGAGATTTTACTGAGTTGTTGTTGTTGTTGTTGTTGTTATTTTCTTCATCTTAAATATTCGCTTTTCTTATACAATTCCATTTTTATTATTTATTTATATTGTATATTTGCTTCCTTTGTCTTTTTCTGGATGTTCGTATTTTATATGGAGGGATGTAATCTAATTATTTTCTTTTTATCTATATAATATTATTTTATTAATTATAATTTTTTTTTATAGTGATACATCAAAGACATAATATAATATTAATCAGTTACATGTAGATGGAATGGGTGTATCACATATTCGTTTATATATAAAATAAATTTTAAATTGGATTGAATAAATTCAAAATGGATCGAATCGAACCGAAGTAATCCAAAATGAATCGAATCGACGGAATGTATACCCTAATTCAATCTTCTTCAGTAGTGGTCGTTTTACATTAAGATAGTAACACCCGTAACCATCAAATCCTGAATCCGCCTCTGGTCCACGTGGTGAGTTTATTTTTCACCAATACAACAACATGTATATAATGTCTCTTTCTGGAGCAACTATTGTTAGCCATTGTCACATTCATTTGGAAAATTATTGCAGGAGCAAAAAGTACAACTTTTATTTCTGTAATTCTTGCAAGCTTCAAGAATTACTTTGAGACACACTCAAGAATTAGGAATAGTGGAAATATTGAACAATTGTAATTAGGGCGGCTTGACCAGGTCCAAGGCAAACAATCACTTTGAAAATCTATATCTTGAGCAAAAAGTGGGGTTGATTCGAGATAAGGGAGAAAAAATAAGGGCTCTTGAGAGAGATGGGGAAGTGGATTGGACGGGAAATTTGGTTTTGGCCGTTTGGTGTCTTTTTTTAATATAAAGAAGAGATGTTTCAAAATAATATTTTTTAAAATTCGTTTTATCCTTTAAATTTAGTAAACGTGCCCAGAAATGATAGTTTACCACGCGCGTCTCACGGCCATGGCCCATGAAGGGGAAAACTAATTCACTCCAAGTTTAGTGTGCAACCTAATTTTTCGTACAAGTTTATGGTGTAACACTGTAACTTATGTTTTCTTTTATTTTACTCTTAATAATAAACTTTTATAAATATTCAAATATTATGACACGTTCAGTTATAAAATTTAAAAGTAATATACATTCCTAAATTTCAAATTACACAATATGAATTGAAACAGATCATTTAAAACTATGTACTCATAGACGCGGTCCATTATATCATAAAAAGCACACAAATAGAAATAGTTTACTTTGGCCGAAATTCCGGTGGTTTAGGGTTACACTTGCAACTATGTCGACGCCGTGTGCATGTGGAACTGTGGTGGTGGTGGAGGGTGAAAAATTGATGGCTGGGACCTCGTCGCACTCTTCTACGGAAGAGGAGTCGCTTCCTGAGAAGAAATTGAAACTCGATAATGAAAATAACAAGGATGATTTGAAGTTTGATGATGAGTCCGGATCTGATGGAGAGCAAAAAGAGTCGTCCGGGTATGATCCGGATGATTGGATGACGTGGCCAAATAAGGACGTCTTTATCAAGTACTATCAACAGCTTCACGAGAGCGATGTATGTTCCTCACTACTCCACCGTGCTTTTTTGCTTATCCCATTTTCTTTTTATTAGAATAAAATGGAAAATTGTATGTAGTAGTAACAGATTGAAACTAATTTGTTGCATATATTGTCTAAATCAATAGTTTAATATACTACTAACACCTTAATTTGTGCATATAATCACGAGGTAATTGCTGGCTTAATGTACATGTACTATGCCTTCAATTTGATACTTGTTGCAAATAGCTTCTTGTTCTTTCCTCGTAATTTAAAGACTCTTTCCATCTTAATTTGAAAGACTTGTAAAACTTGCTTGTTTAAAACAAGCTATATATATATATATATATATATATTTGTGTGGCTTTAAATCGTCTCATTAAGGGTAAAATTTGAAGTTTAAAGTTAAATTGTTCCTAAATACAGAAAGGTATCATTCTTTGTGGGACAAACCAAAAAGGAAAGAGTATCACATAGATTGTTGGGAGGAAATAACTTGTATTTGCTTGAAGAAATTATGTGAAAGGTAATAAGAAGAGTAGTGGAATAAATCCCACGTAGATAATATAAGGTGATATCAAGATCTAGAAGATATGAAGTTATCAGTTTACCTGTTGCCTTTTCTATTTGAAATAAAGGGTTAAGTATATGGGAGCCTGATGAAAGAAGAAAAGAGTGTGTCACTTGAGGAGTAGTATTTGGAAGTTAAACTCCCTCGTTCTCTAGCAGTTAAATTTTGACACATTTGAATCCAAAAGATATATGCACATGTAAGAGGATATAGGCTTTTAGATAATATGAAATTTCTTGTCTCCGTGTGACCTATAGGTCACGGGTTCGAACCGTAGAAGCAGCCACTAATGCTTACATTAGGTTAGGCTGCCTATATTACAACCCTTAGGGTGCGGTCCTTCCCCGGGCCCTGCATGATTGTGGATGCTTTGTACACTGGGCTGCTCTTTGAAATTTCTTGAATGTGTATGTTGGTTGGAACTTTTCGTGGAGCAAGTTGATTGCATCATGTACTGTACATTTGCATCATAGTGCCGTTTGTTGGATAAATCATTTATATGTGGCTGGCTCTACATGTGGATACTAGGTGATGTAAACCTATGTTTCCTGATATCTCTCTTTTTCTCCTTATTCTTTTTAAACTTCATTTTAAATATGCTTTTATTCATGTTATCTACTTGTGTGGTTTAGTTATGTGTTTTACATGAATCAATCCATTTTTAATATGTATATTTTTTCTGTATTTGGCTCAAGACACTATGGAATTTATGTGCTAACAATCAAATAATGCATTCTTCCTTTTTGGATTACTCAGCATCTATGCTTGGTAAAGCTGGTTCAGGTCAACTGTTTTTTTATGGGTTGGGAGGGGATGAGAGATAGTGTTTCCTTTTGACATCTGTGAATTTTAGATATATTTTTTTCTATATCACATTTGTATGCACCTGATAATGTGTATACTATATCCAATAAAAATGCATGTTAGGCGTACTTAAATCTGAGGCACTACACTCTTTGAAATAGGATGGTGAATTATTCTACGGGACTAGTCACCACCTAGTTATCAGATTTCAACTGGATTTCCTTTCACAGTATTTGCAAGAATGCTGCT
Source organism: Nicotiana tomentosiformis (assembly GCF_000390325.3). NCBI lineage: Eukaryota > Viridiplantae > Streptophyta > Magnoliopsida > Solanales > Solanaceae > Nicotiana > Nicotiana tomentosiformis. Next base: position 44,450,318 of record NC_090820.1, read on the forward strand.
TGTTTTGACCTTCTGTTAAATGCAAGGCACCTTGTTTGGCTGTATGTATTTTGGTTTCATGTGTTCCCTTAGTTCTTGAGGCATAAAATTGACTGCATTTTCTTGAGTTAAGCCTAAGAAGAAGGGGAGGTATTGTTTTGAAGTTTGTGGGTAGGTCAATGTAAGAAGGTGTATGTTTGACCTCCTTTCTCTTTTTATGAACACCTGATTGGTAAGAGATTTTTAGTCCTAACTTATGTGTATTCAAATATTGAAGGAAATAGAATTTAGGCCAAATTTCTCTGCAGAATCTGGTGATCTCTTTCCTCTTTACACCTTGTCTATTTTTCTCCCTGTACCTCGTTTTTCTTGCTTTTTACATGTAATGGCCCAAAAAATTTCATTGTAGAGATTGAATTGTAGTTAGTACCCTTCTGTTGTATGTTTGAAGTCCCTGTGTTTTTCCTATTCTGTTGTACATTTACGCCTTATTAAAGCTCTAAACCTTAAAAAAACATCCCTAAATTATACCTCCAACCTAAACTACAATTCCTTACAAAAAACAACCTTTAAGTATAAAAAAGTTAGCATGTTACATCCTACTGTTAGGATCTGTCAAAAAATTAACGGAAGCCCACAAAAAACATTCAATTTTGTCTTTGTCCCGCAAAAGCTCTCGCTGTTAATTAAGCATCTTTTACCTTTCTGCCTTCCCAATGGGATTTCCTTGCTAGAGTATGCTTGTAGAATTGCCCATAGTAGACTTTTAGAAATAGCACCCTTTTCTTTTCTAGTTACACACTTGGAAATGGAGAAGTTAGCCCGACATCATATTGGGTTCAGTAGACTGTTACCTAGATGTGTTAAAACATGATTTTGATTTATATTAATTCAACACATATGCAAAAATGGAAGATTTTGGAGAAGAATCTTAGTGCTTAATTTAGAATTTGCATTTTCTTCTTATGCACATGTATATCTCTGTTGATTTTGATGCTTCAAATTTTTTTAAGAAGCTTGGTGACCTACATCCCATATTCATTTGGGTTGTTAATGTACAATAACATGATATCATTCTTTCTGGCTATAAAATTTTAATTGGAACAAGAGGAATAAGATAAACGCTTCTTACTGATTTTTGAGCTCAAATTTTTGAGAAGTTTCAGTATGAGTGTCGCTAAGGTATTTGTTTCAAAGAGCATGTTTATAACAATAAGCACTTAGAACTAATTGATCAACATATATATATATCTATACTCATGCATATAAAGACATATTCCCTAGAATGAAGAAGTGTTGATTTATGACGCAATTGGGAGTAAAATAGTTGTCTCCATTTTGTAAAAGCATCGAAAACCAAGGATAAGAAGGTAATCAAGAATCACCAGGTTGCTTAAACTAATATTACAAGATAGCAATAGGTTGGAAGAAAAAGCATGGAGAAGATGGTGCAAAAACCCTGGTAGTGGAAGAACAGACTTTGTATTTCTTATTTTTAACCGGCTTTTGTTGGTGTTAGTTCTAGTTCCTGATGATCGACGCTAGGGGAAATCTGGGGGAGATGATAAAATATCATGTGCCGTGCACCTGATAGAATGTTCGTTAGTTTTCTGACAGATCCTAACAGCAGGATGTAACTTGTTAATGTTAGGATACTTGAGGCTGCCCCTTGTTAGCAATGACAGCTTAGGGATGTAGTTTAAGTTTGGTTAAAATTTAAGGATGTTTTTGGCCAAAAATTCTACTAGTACACAAAGCACTAACTTGGAATTTTCCTAAATGAATGGGAAAAGGAATTCCATAAATGGCTGGAACGGAAGTTGCAATTCTTTGTGTAATTAAAGTTTGTCTATACAATGGTTCTTTTTATTTTTATTTTTTTTTCCCGTTTTGGGTGCTCTCTACTATATGGTTTGGGTTTGAAGGGAAAAATGATCTATGGTTTTTGTTGAGTTCTGTTCTTGGTTTTTTGATACGCTGTCATGTCACCAGCCAATCCACTACAATTGTCAGTGTTCTTTTTTGTGTGACAACTGAAATGTTGGAAATTCCTAACTTCTCTTTTACCCTCTTGTCTGCATGGACATACATATCTGCGTGCATAACTTGTGTAAATGACAGAATCTGCTCCATGAAAACACATTCTATTGTGGTCCAAGTTTTCAACTATCAAATTTGTGATGTATTTTACTCTCTTTGTTCCGATCACTCAGAATTCAAATGCTGAATTATTCACTAAAATATAAACCTTTTGACTCTGTCGCAATTCTCATCTGTTTATTTATGTTATATGCATCTTAATAGGGTTTTGAGTTTGATGAATACCCTGGGTCGTGCATGTTTGCTCCCATCTACCCCATGATCGGATTTGAACGTTTTCCTGAGTTTGTGGATGAGATCAAGGGTTATGCTTCAATGGCAATCAAGAAGTACTTTGGCAATGATGTATGATCTATACGTTGTTATTTGCCCATTTTCTGCTGTGCTGCTCTTCCTTCATGAGTATTGACTTTACCTATTATTAACTGCAGGGGAAAGAACGCTATATTAAGGAGATTGTGAGGATAAATGCTGGTGGTTGTCGTGACTTTACATACTACATTACCTTTAAAATTGACAATGATGGGAATGAAGAAACTTTTCAAGCTAAGGTGGAAGACACGATTGAGAACACAATAGAGATTCCAATTTGCAGGTGCAAGGTTTAACTTATTGCTGAAATGTCTGCAGTTAATTATGGCGCCTCTTGTGTACAAAACTTTGCTGTCTTTTACTAAAAGAGAGCTAGTATTAATGGTTTTCTTATCCACCATTGACATCTTGTTGGCAAGGTACACGGTACTTCTTTTGATGTTTTTGTGACTTGTGATGTCTCTAAATTTAATCTCTCAAACAATATGCTACAAGTATTTGGTCCCAGTATCTGAATGGATTGGTAACAAGTTCACTTTGGAGATAGCTTTCGGCTTATTGGGTTATATGCGGGCAAAGTACAAGGTGTCTTTTAATTTAGTTTGTTTTCTACGTCAATATTTTGCCAGTATCACTTTCTTATCCTATCAAAGTGGAGCTGTAGTAAGTAAATTGCTCGTCGATTTGGGGCTCCAGTTTTAGGTGTCCAAAATTGTAGAGGCCTAAATTGCTTTGGTGTGAAATGGCGAGGCCTTCAGAAATAAAGATGACATACAATGAATTAATTGATTAATAATTAGAAAACGAAAGAGGGCTCATCACATTGTTTAGTTAGTTCCGCGCAAGCTGTAAGGCGATAATATCATAAAAGCCTTGATACATATTCTATGGATTCACGAAATTTGATATATTCATGTCTAAAATTCTGGATAGTATAAGATTACTGCTCATCGGAAAGTGTATGACAGAAAATAGTTAAGATACGGAAAATAACACTGTATAGCCGCTCTTAAAATAATAGTCAAAATGTGTATATATACATTATGTATGCTATTGAATGTAAATAGTATCTGGCGCGGGCTAGAAGTGATAATACCCCACTTAACTACCTTCATAAGCCAGCTTCTCTGGTATATAAAATTACTAACTATTTTACCCGTTTTAACTGAAGTTTGTTAATTACTAAAACTAATTGATTTTTTCTTTTTTATAATTTATATATTCCTTAAAAGGCTCTCAAATCGTGTTAGCGCATTCAATTAAGGGATTCAGTTATACATTTTCCCTTGCTCTCCTCTCTTCTCTCCCTTTTCTTCTACCGCCTCCCTCCTATCCCCCTAATTCCTCTCGCAGTCGGCTGATATCCGACCAAATCACCATCCGATCTTTCCTCTTTCTCCTCTTCTTTACCCAAAGCAGCAAGAAACCATTTAAAAAACCAACGCCTCTATCACACCGACGACCCTTCCTATGCCTTTCTCCTTCACTCTCGCTAGAAAACTTTTTCCGTTCGCCTTCAATCCCCACCACTGACAGTGACTCGCTAGAAAACCATGTCAATAATCTCATTCTCTGGCAAATCGAGCAAGAAAAAAAAATGTACGTATAGTATAAAACTTATCTACAACTTTTGTACAAAATTGATTCAAATTTAACACATTTAGAACTTACAACTTAAAAATATAGATTTCATACAATAATTCATACAATATATAACTTATTTATAATTTTCATACGACATTCATATAAAAATAACACAACTACAACAAAATACAACTTAAATATAATTTTCATACAAGTTTCATGTAACTATAATGCAACTTTGATACATATATACAACTTTATGTAATGGAGAGTATTTATGTCACGACCCAAAATTCAACCAAAGGCCGTGATGACACCTACCTCTAATAATAGGTAAGCCAATCACACTAATAACATTCAATCATCAAAATATAATATAATAAGTTTGAATCATCATAAGTTACGGAATAAGTTATTGTCATAAGTCAAAATAGCAATACATAATACAAACTCCCAAAACTAGGTACAGAGTCATGAGCTCTGAAATTGAATGCATAACGAGTCTCAAAAGTAAATTACTACCTGAAAGTAATACAACAATATAAATTAGGGGAAGGGGACTCCAAGGGTTTGTGAAAGTCATGCAATATTACCTTGAATCCTCTTAATCAGCGATGTGCTCACTCCCGAGGTCCGATGCCTCCAACATCCGGATCTGCACAAAAATGTGCAAAAGTATACTATGAGTATGAGGCAATGTATACTTAGTAAGTATTAGGACTAACCTCGACGAAGTAGCGATGCAGTTCAAGTCATGTGATACTCACTAATTAAAGAACCTGTGTAGTGTATATATATATATATATATATATATATATATATATATATATATATATATATATATATATATATATATATATATATAATAACTTGCAACAAGAATATAATGAGATGAAATACCATCAAATCAACAAAACATGAGATATCAACTCAACATAGGTAAATCCATCTTGACAAATCGAATCATCAAATAATAATAGAGGTATAGGCTATCATGTTAAATGCAACATGAAAATAAGTAAAATGCATGATAAAGCATAATGATATCACTTGCATGATCAAGAATGCCACCCTTATACTCCACTCATCATCAACCGCCTCCACATCAAAATCAATTAAATCAATCAAAGTACCACAACCCGCTTGTACGCCATCAAGAGAAAAATATGAGAGGACAACCCTAGGGGGATGGAGCCGTATCCACACGCTGCATGACAAAGACCTCATACCATATTCATGTCAATCGCACATCAAAGACCTCGTGCCATAATCACATCGATCGCATGGCAAATACCTCGTGCCATAATCATATCAATCGCACGACAAATGAACACGTGCCATAACAACAACAATACCATCATATCCTTATGGAAAATGACCTCGTGCCAACACAAATCTATCCACGCAACATCCCCACATATGCGATAATTATAACAATGCAAGATGCCAAATCAACATATGCTCATAATTTATCAACAAAGTGTACACGAATATCATAACAATAAAACGCAAAGGAATTCTCAATATATGGAGTATGACTACGGCTAAATCAATTAACCATTTCATCATAGCCCATCTTGGCCAATTAAGCGATAATAACCTTGAATATCATCTCTAGCATGAAATGATAAGTTCACGTAGTCATACAAATACTCAAACATGTCTCACATAAATCATATAATCAAAATAAAGCATTAGAAGCCTAAAGTCTAATTCAGTGATAAACCACACATAGCACCCGTGTACACACTCGTCACTTCGCGCACACGTCACTTTTTACATATCACAATTAGGCAAACCAGGCCAAATCCTAAGGGTTATTTCCTCATACAAGACTAGACAAGATACATACTTACCTCAACAAACCTAAATCAACCTTCTAAAATCACATTTTCCTTAGAAATCATCTCGAACCGGCTTGAATCAAGCTACAAATAAGTCAATAACATCAAACAATGCTATAGGAATAAATTCCAAATAATAAAGCTCTAGTTTTTATCCAATTCTCAAAAAGTCACAAAAGTCAATCCCGAGCCCACATAGTCAAAATCCGAGTCAAGGGTAGATCATGACTACCCATAATTTTACGAGTCTAAATATGTGTTTAGACCTCAAAATCGAGTCCACATCGACTCCCAAATCATCAATATGGTCTGGAATTTGTTGGCTAACAATTGGTGTTCAGTATTGATCAATGACCAAGCTTTAGGCTTCTTTCATTCCACAAGAGGGGTAAAGCAAGGTGATCCACTATCTCCTGCATTGTTTATCATTTCAATTGAGGTATTGTCAAGCTCTTTGAACAAATTGTTTCAAGATAGGAGGTTTAGGGGTTATGGCATTCCTAAGTGGATAGATCCTTTGAACCACTCAACCTATGCTGATGATACTATCATTTTTTACTTCTGCTGATCCATATTCACTGGAGAAGATAGGTGAGGTGCTGAATAAGTATGAGTTCACATCTGGCTAGTTGATCAATAAGGCCAAAAGCTCTTTCTACATGCATGCTAATGTGGCTGGATCTTTATTCAATTCAGTAGGGGCTATCACCGGATTCACAAGAGGTGAGTTTCCATTTACATACCTTGGGTGTAAAATATTTTACATGAGGAGGAGAGGAGTACTACCATGATCTCATCAAGAAGGAGAAAGCCAAGCTTCATTCATGGAAAGACGAGCTACTATCCTATGGAGGTAAGGCAACACTCATATCAAGTGTGCTCCAAAGCATGGCTACGCATATCCTGTCAGTGTTGGATCCTCCTGATAATATATTAGAGCATCTACATAAGACATTTGCTAAGTTATTTTGGAGTACAAAGGAATAAGGTAGAAGCAGGCACTGGACTAAATGGCAAACCCTATGTCTACCTAAAGATGAGGGTGGACTAGGTTTTAGGTCATTGTTTGATGTATCCAAAGCATTATTTTCTAAGTTATGGTGGAAGTTCAGGACATCCAAATCCTTATGATCCAATTTCATGTAGAATAAATACTGCAAGAAGGAGATACCTATAGTGGTTCAATTTAGAGAGGGGTCACATATATGGAGGAAAACGTTGGAGGCAAGGGAGGAAGTGGAGCATGAAATACTTTGGGAGATGAATAGGGGCTCTACAAATGTATGACATGAGAATTGGACTGGCCTTGGTTCTTTGTATCATGTACTAACTCCAGACTTTACATTCATGAAGATCTTCAAGAAGTAGAATAATTGAGGAATGAGGATGGCTGGAATGAACAACTACTCGAGAAGTCTTTTCCAGATGATATTGCCGATCATATAAGGCATTAAGTGCACTTTCAATGATGATGAATTTTGGGACACACCTAGGTGGATGTCTACCTCATCAGGCAAATTTTCAGTGAGTAGTGCTAGGAACATTTTGAGGCATAAAGCTTCTACTAATACTGAATGCAAGTTGTTGTGGACCAAAGGCTTGCCTTTCAAAATTTACTTCTTCCTATGGAGGCTATGGAAAAGGAAGATACCAACTGATGATCTATGGAAAAGGAATTGATATTTGACTATTTCTAAGTGTTGATGTTGCTTGAAACCACAAGAGGAGACCTTACAACATCTTTTCCTAACAAGTACTACAACTTCTAAGGTAAGTAGAACCTTTCTATAGGCAGCAAGTATAGTAGTAAATTTGGTGCAGGTTCATCAAACTATAAGGACACAGTGGAATGCTCAATGTTGTGCCAAACTCAAACCTTTATATCAGGCAGCTCTAGCAGTGATCATATAGGAACTTTGGAAGAGGAGGAACACAATGAAGAATGGAGGTGCAGTGTCTTGCCATAGGGTGATACATTAGGTTAACAAGACTCTACATTACCTAGCAAAGATGAGGTATACTTGGTTACCAAACATCCATCTTCTTTGGCCAGAAATGATCAGATTCTTTGAAGGCTATAAGCCTTATGTTGTGACCAAAAGAGTAACCTGGCAGTTGCCTTGTGATAGGTTGTTCAAGTGTAATACAGATGGTGCCTCTAGAGGAAATCCTGAACCTAGGTCGAGATTTGGTGTATGCAAAGGCAGTAGAGATAGGGGAGACAACAAACATTGTGGATGAGGCAAGGGAAATAGTGGAGGGACTAGCTTAATGTGTAGAGCAAAAGCTTCATCCTCTTATTATGGAGACTGATTCTTTGGTGATGAAGAGGATCATTGAAGGTGAATGGGAAACACCTTGGTGTATATGGGCTGAAGTGAAGAGGATTAAGGACATGAAATATCAATTCAATGTGATCTTTCAGCATGTGCTAAGAGAAGGCAATGATGTGGAAAAAGTTTAGCTAACCTTGTGTTTTTTAGTTACAATATCATTTCAGTCATTCTATGAATTGCCAAGTGCAGGGAGGAGATTAATCAACCTTGACAAGGCTCAAACCCCTAATCTTAAGGTTATGGTTGCAAAGAGAAAATCACATGATTGATGATTGGATTCATACATATACTGCCTGCTTTTGCTAGTTGTTTCTACACTCTTTTATTTTATATATTGTTAGGCTACTATCCAGTGGTATTAGCATGTTATCAGGCCTAGCCTGGAGGTGGTTGAACAATATATGCAACACTTTCTGCAATCAGGCAGTCCACTATGTTTTACAAAAGGTTACAAGGTGAGGTACTCCTAGTACTTCTAGTTTGGTTCATCTTACAGAATGCCTTTGGATACAATTCTGGGTACTGGACAGTACTAGGCATGCAGATTCATATGTGCCTTAGTGTACTCAAGTATGGTTGTTAAGGATTGCAAAAATTGATATTGCTAGACTATTTTGGCCAACTATATTACTATATGGTGGTATACTATTTCCCAGTGGTATTAGCATTGTATAATGCTCATTCTGGGGATGATATGACACCATATGGGAATGTCATGTTACTCTGGTTGTTCCTAAATGTTAAGACTAGTGATACAACTTCTACTTTGGTTGGTTTTGTTTATGCACAATTAGCTCACAAGCAGAATTGTCTCATGCTATTGAGGACTATTTTATTTTACTATATGTTGAGAAGTGCATCAAGCTGCAGATCTGGGCTTAGGACATCAATGAGGATGCTTTGTTGGATGATTTCTATGAAGTGGTGTAGCTGTTTGGTATTCACATTTGCCTTGTCCATTGGATTGTAAAAACTGGTTCCTCGTGAGAGCTTTGTAGGTGCTACATTGAGCTTTTTGCACTTGGTTTGTGGATACACATGCACCATAGTCAGCTGGAGGTCTTCACATTCGGTATATGTAATAGTTAGTTCAGATTTGCTTACTTCTTTTATTTGTAGTTGGCCAAATTGTAAGACTTAGACCCATTTTGGGATTGTTTTATACATATATATTAGCTACTAGACAACCAACCTAGTAGTATATTTGCTAAAAAGAATCCCATAATCTATGTGTAACAATCCATGGAAAAATAAGACATAATATCAAAATCAAGTAGAAATCACTTACCCTTTTGCCTTGTGTGAAAACCCTCTTCAAAAATCGCCTCTCTCAAAGTCTAGGGTTCAAAATATGAGATAATGGGTCTAAGACCCTAAGTGGCTCTTAATAACTAGTTGCAGAAGTCGCAAATGCGACCAGGGGTTCGCAATTGCAACCCTCGCAAATGCGATGAAGGGCTCGCAAATGCGAACTTGGTCCCTAATCATCAGACTTCGCAAATGCGAAGCACCCATCGCAAAAGTGGATGTCGTAATTGCAACACCAACTTCGAAATATACAAAGCTGGCCTTCACAAACACAACTCACAAATGCTATCTAGAATCCGCAATTACGGATCTCGCAATTGCGAGCAGAATATTGCAAATGGGATCTCCGCAACACCAGAATTCTCTCAACCTCCAAAATCATTCTGAAACCAAACTGAAACTCACACGAGCCCCTCGGGACCCACACCAACTATCCACACAAGTATATAGACCATATACGAATCATCTCGTAAGCACAAAATATCAAAATAACATTCATAACCAAGAATCAAACACCAAAACACATAATGCATGCCTTTAAGTTCAAGAACTTCAAATATTCACAACCAAGCGTCAGATTCATGCCTAACTAACTCGAAATGAAACCAAACTTTGAATAGTAGTTTCAAATAACAACATAGACATCTTCCAAGTCCCGGAACAAAATTTTAACCCGGTTGCATTAAAGTCAACTCCCGGTCAAAATTGTGAAGTTTTCAAAGCTTCAATTTGTCAACTTTCGGCAAATAGAGCCAAAATATCCTTGGAACCTCCAAACACAAATCCAAATATATTCCTAAGTCCAAAATGACCATACGAACCTATTGGAATCATCAAAACTCGAATCTGAGGTCGTTTACACGAAAGGTAAACCTTGGTTAACTTTTAAAACTTAAGCTTCCAACAATAGAACCAAATGTTCCAATTCACTCCAAAACCTTTCCGGAACCAAATAAACCATTCATGTAAGTCATAAAAAACAACCAAGCATACGGGAAACATCAAATTGGAAAATAGGGCTCAAATATACAAAACGATCGGCCGCTCGTTACATTCTCCCCCTCTTAAATAAATATTCGTCCTTGAACAAGTTTAGAATCATACTTGAAGTGCAAAATGAGTGAGGATATCTGCTCCGTATATCATGTTCTATCTCCCAATTCGTATCCTCGATCGATGGAGCTCTCCACTGCACCTTCACTAACGCGATATCCTTTGACCTGAGCTTCCGGACATGCCTGTCAAAAATAGCCACCGGCTCCTCCCCATAAGCCAGATTCTCATCACACTGTACTGAAGTCCAAAATATGTGACTTATCTTCATGATACTTCTGAAGCATAGAAACATAGAGCACCAGATGAATTCCCGAAAGACTATGAGGTAAGGCAAGTTTATAAGCAAACTCCCTGACTCTTCCCAACACCTCAAAAGGACCAATAAACCTCAGGCTTAACTTGCCCTTTTTCCCAACCTCATCACGCCTTTCACAGGAGAAAATATAAGAAGATCCTTCTTACCCTCCATGAAAGCTACATCACGAGCCTTCCGATTAACATAACTCTTTTTCCTGGACTAGGTTGTATGAAGCCTCTCATAAATCAACTTCACTTTCTCCAAAGCATCACAGACCAAGTCTGTGCCCAATAGCCTAGCCTCGCCGGGCTCGGGCTGTTGTGTAGGTAAACTCTGCTTATAGTAGAAACTGGTCTCACTGACCTCCGAAATCAATAGTGCATACCCTCAATATATCCTCTAAGATCTGAATGGTCCCCTCATACTGTCTATCTTTCTGAGGGTGAAATGCAATACTCATCTTCACCTGTGTGCCCAAATCAAACTGAACTGCTTTCCAAAAGTTTTGAGATGATAGAAACAGGTACACCATGTAGGCAAAGAATCTCTCTGATGTAGATCCTAGCCATCTACTCTGAAGCGTAGGAAGTCATGTCAGAAATAAAATGTACCGACTTAGTCAACTAATCCATAATGACCCAAATGGCATAAAACTTCTTCAAAATCCGCGGCAACCCTACTACAAAGTCCCTAGTAATGTGCTCCCGCTTCCACTCCGGTATATCAATCTTCTGAAGAAAACCACTCGGGTTTTGATGTTCATACTTGACCAATTCACAATTCAAACACCTAGAAACATGCCCAAATATCTCCTTCTTCATTCTCCTCCACTAATAATGCTACTTCAGGTCACGATACATCATCGTAGCACCGTGATGAATAGAATACCGCGAACTATGAGCCTCCTCAAGAATCAAATCTCTCAAGACATCGACATTAGGAACATAGACTAGACCCTGAAGTCGCAATACACCATCATCACCAATAGTCACCTACTTAACATCATCGTGCTGCACCGTGTCCCTTAGGACAAGCAAGTAGGGATCATCATAATGGCGAGCCTTAATACACTCAGACAAAGACGATCATGAAATAACATAAGCAAGGACTCTGCTCGGGGTCAGAAATATCCAATCCCACCAATCTATTAACCAATTCCTGAACATCCATAGCTAAAGGCCTCTCCGCAGTTGGAATGAATACCAAACTCCCCATGCTCTTTGCCTTCCTACTCAAGGCATCCGGTACCACATTAGCCTTCCCCAGATGATAGAGAAAAGTGATATCATAATCTTTCAACAACTCTAGCTATCTACGGTGCCTTAAATTCAAATCTATCTGCTTAAACAAATGCTAAAGACTATAATGATCCGTATACACCTCATAAGACACTCCATATAAGTAATGCCTCCAAATCTTGAGTGCGTGTATAGTAGCTGCTAACTCCAAGTCATGTATCATATAGGTCTTCTCATTGGGCTTTAATTGGCGCGATGCATAGACAATCACTCTACCGTCTTGCATCAATACTCGCCCAAGACCAACACACAAAGTATCACAATAGATCTTATACGACCCTAATCCTGAGGGAAAAAATAAAACTGGAGCTGTAGACAAACCTCTTGAGCTTCTGAAAGCTCTCCTCACACTCGTCAAACCATCTGAATGGAGCACTCTTCTTAGTCAAATTGGTCAGTAGAGCTGCAATAGACGAGAAACCCTCCACAAACCGATGATAGTAACCATCCAAACCCAGAAAACTCCTAATCTCCGTGGATGTAAAAGGTCTGGGGATAACTCTGTACCACCTTAATATTTTTTATATCCACCTTGATCCCCTCACTAGACACCACGTGGCCCAAGAATGTTATTGAATCCAACCAAAACTCGCACTTAGAGAATATAGCATACAACATTTTCTCCTTCAGAATTTGAAGCATAATCTTCAAATGCCACTCGTGTTCCTCCCTACTACGAGAATAAATCAAGATAACATCAATGAATACAATGACGAAGGAACCCAAATAAGGCTAAAACACACTGTTCATCAAATGCATGAATGCTGTTGGGGCATTAGTCCAACCGTAAGACATCATAAAGAACTCATAATGCCCATAACGGGTCCTAAAAGCTATCTTAGAAATGTCTGAAGCTCTGATCTTAAAATGATGGTACCCCAATCTCAAGTCAATCTTGGAGAATACTTTATCACTCTGAAGCTGATAAAAAAAGTCATCAAAGAGAGGCAGTGAATACTTATTCTTAATGGTAACCTTATCCAATTGCCTGTAGTAAATGCATAATCTCTTGGAACTATCTTTCTTCTTCACAAATAGCACCGGTGCACCCCAAGGTGAAGCACTTGGCCTGATGAAACCTTAATCTAAACATTCCTACAACTGTTCCTTCAATTATTTTAACTCTACTAGAGTAATGCGATACGGTGGAATAGATATAGGCTGGGTTCTCGGTGCCAAATCAATACTAAAATTAATATCCCTATCGGATGGCATGCTTGGTAAGTCTACAGGGAACTCATATAAAAAATCTCTCACTACGGGGACTTCATTAACCATAAAAGTATCAACAATGACATCTCTAACAAAGGCTAAGTACGCGAAACATCCTTTCACAATAATCTGTTGAGTCTTCAGAAAAGAAACTTTTCTATTAGGAATATGACCAAACAAACCCCTCAATTCCAACCTTGGCAACCCCGACATAGCCAACATCATGGTCTTAGCGTGACAATCAAGAATAGCATGGTACTGAGATAGACAATCCATACCCAATGTCACATCAAAGTCCATCATATTAAGAAACAAAAGATCAACCTTAATCTCACAGACCCCGATAGTAACCACACATGAACGGTAGACACGATCTAGCATAATAGAATCCCAAACGGGTGTAGACACATAAACAAGAGTATCAAAAGAATCACAAGACATATTCAAATATGATGCAAAATAGGATGACACATACGAATAAGTAAAACCCAAATCGAATAATACTGAAGCATCTCTATAACAGACTAGAACAATACTTGTAATAACTGAATCTGATGTGACTGGCTCAATCTTACTAGGGAAAGCATAACAACAGGCCTGGCCTCCCCCTCTAGGATGACTTCTACCCGCCTGTCCCCCACCTCTAGTGGGATGTGCAAATGGTGTAGCATCTGGCGGGAATCATTGCCTGGGTACCTTGCTGAGGTACACTTATCCAAAACTTGGGACAATCTCTCATCATATACCTCATATCACCACTCTCATAACAAGCTCTTTGAGGATGTGGTTGCTGGGAATGAAGCTATCCTAGACGATTGGAATAACCACAGTAAGAACCCCGTGCACGAGGTGCACTGAAGGATGACTATCCGGTACGAATGCTCTGAAATCGATGGCTAACTGGAGCACTACGTGAAACCTGAAGAGCTGACTAAACTGGTCGACTGATATAGCCTCTACCACGATGACCCTTGCCCCCAGAGTAGGCACCAATAAATCCTCCAAAACTACGAGGCTTCTTTGCCTCCCTATCCTCCTTCTCCTACCTGTGGATACGCCTAACCTCCTAGAAATATCTACGGCCTGACGAAATACACTCTCAGTCTCTTTACCTTGTGCCATCCCAAACCTAGGTCTATAGGTGATTCTCTCAACAAATCTATGGACCCTCGCTTTCTTAGTAGAAATCAAAGGAACTGGATAGCCTGATAACTCTATAAACCTCATAGCATACTGGGTCACAGTCATTACCCTCTTGGTGCAAATACTCAAACTCACTGCGCAACTCGTCCCTATAGGTCTGTGGGATTCACTCTCCCAAGAAAAGAACTAAAAACTGGTACCATATGAGTGAGGTTGCACTAGTTGGCCTACTCGACTCATAAGTCTTCCACCTTCTGTATGCCATTCTTGACAATTGAAAAGTGGTAAAGTCTACCCCGTTCGACTCTAGTAAGCCCAAAGTACCAAAAAGTACGATGACACTGATCCACAAAATCCTGTGCATCTTTAGTAGCCCTTCCACCGAAATGGGGAGGATGAAGTCTCCAAAACCTCTCCATCCTCTTCTTCTCCTCACAGACAAGACTGGCCATATCTCGGGCTGAACTGCAACTATAGCTGCACCGGTAGAACACCCAATGCATGATAAACATGAGCCAGCTACTCTAGTGTACATGCGACAGGAGTCTGGGCTCATCCCAAAGCATGTGAAGTAGCTTTCATAACCGAAATCAATCCTGCCTGAGTCAAGCTCTCAAACATACTCTTAATGTGAGCTAAAGTCTCCTGAAGTCCAGGTGTAGCTATAGGTGCCTCTGGTGCCTGAGTGGGTCCCACTTGCTCAACACGATCGGGCTCATACTCCTCAACTGGAGCTACTTGTGGCTCCATAACTTTTGCTCTAGCCGGACCTCTAACTGCGGCACGTGCCCCACCTAGGCCTCAAACTCGGCTCTCACCTATCGCGGCTTTGACATGGGACAGTGTTGCCTCCTCAGCTGATCCAGTAGAACGAGTTCTCATCATATGTGAAAGAATAGAAGATTAAAGGTTTCAATCTTTGAGATAAACAAATGCGCATGATAAAGAATTAAATAAGGAGAAGTTTTCCTAAAAGTCTGGTAGCCTCTCAAAGATAATTACAGACATATCCATACCGATCCATAAGACTTTACTAAACTTGCTCATAACTTGTAGAATCTATGAACCTAGGGCTCTGATACCAACTTGTCACGATCCAAAATTTCACCAAAGATTGTGAAGGCACCTAACCTCCAAGACTAGGTAAGCCAATCACACTAATAACATTCAATCATCAAAACATGATATAATAAAGTTGAATCATCATAAATTATGGAATAAGTACTTATCATAAGTCAAAACAACAATACATAATACCAACTCCAAAAACCAAGTAATACATAGTCATGAGCTCTCAACCGAATTTATAACGAGTCTCAAAAGTATACTACTGTCTGAAAGCAATACGATAGTATGAAATAGGAGAAGGGGACTCCAAGGGTCTGCGACGGTCATGCAACAGTACCTTAAATCCTCTCAATCAACGAATGTGCTCACTCCCGAGGTTCGCTGTCTCCAATACCTGGATCAGTACAAAAATATGCAGAAGTGTAGAATGAGTATAAGACAATATATACTTAGTAAGTATCAATACTAACTTCGATGAAGTAGTGACTAGGTTCAAGTCATGTAATACTCACTAATCAAAGAACCTGTGCAATACATACTGCCCCCCGTTTAAATTTATGTGAACCTACTTAACTATGCACGGAGTTTAAGAAATAAGACACATATATTTAGTGTGGCTATAAATCATTGCATAAAGGTAAATTGTTTCCAAATATGAAAAAATATCATTCTTTTTGGAATGGAATAAAAAAGAAATAGGTTCACATAAATTAAAACGGAGGGAGAGTATGTGTGTGTGTCTCTCTCTCTATATATATAAACTTGCAACAAGAATTTAATGAGATGCAATACCATCAACTCAACAAACCCAACAAAATATGAGATATCAACTCAACATAGATAAATCCATCTTGACAAATCGAATCATAAAATAATAATAGAGGCATATGATAGTATGTTAAATGCAACGCGAAAACATGTAAAATGCATGACAAAGTATAAAAGATTCACTTGCATGATCAAGAATGCAATATTTATACTCCACTCATCATTATTGATACCCAATTTTGCCCTCAAAGTTTTTCAAAATATATACATGCCTTCAAAATAGCATTTTATGCATCAATATTTAGTTTACAAATCTATACAAGCATTTCCTATAATTTTTCATATTTTTAGAGCTCTTAAATTAATTTTCTTGTATTTAAATTATATAAATATTCAGTAATTATCCCTTTATATTATTTTATGATGACTTAGTCACCCAAATTACTATTTTTGCATCCTCATACATGCTTCATAATATTTTTCATTTCATATAATTATGTTTACATTTTAAGCTATTTATTTAAATTTTCAATGGTAGCCTATATTTTGCATTCTTATTGCAATTGATATTTTAGTTAAGGTCAAAATAATATTTTTACATTCTATCATTGTTTAAAGTATTAATTTGCATAAGTAATATTTTTTAGCTATTTATTTAATTATTACCCTTTTAATTTCTATTTAAAAAGCTGGCCCAATTTTGAGTTATTTTCGGACTAGACAAACCCAAATCCCTGGCCCAAAACTTCAAGACCAATCCCAAGCAACCCTGCCCAGTCCAAAACTGACCCAGACCCCCTTAAACCCAGACCCCAATCAACGGCTCACAACGCTCAACGCCTCTTCTCTTATAACCCAATCCCTAAACCCTAGAGACCATTGTCTCTGTCTAGCTGCCCTCAAATGCTCCCCCCCCCCCCCACCAAAAACCCTAATCGCCGTCTTCTCCAAATTTTCTCCTAATCCCGGCTACAATGAGATTTTCCTCTTATTTACTTACCATATTTGTGTGTTTCTGCTACTGGTTGATTCTCCATGGTATCACCTAATACTTGCCTAAACATGGCAAGTACTACCTCTCTGATTCTGTCCGAATGAGTCCTATTTGTTGAATCTGGACCGTATTTCATCTACACGCGTCTGATTCTACACTGTGTGAGTCCGATTTTGTTTGGACTTTGCTGATTTGCACTTTCCCTAAAAAACTAGGGTTTACCAGATTTTCTCTCTTAAATTGATTTCAAGTTGATTTGCATGTTGCTTTTCCTTTTTTGGTGCTTAATTTATTCTGTTTCCTTATATGTTTACTCGATTCTTGACTACTATATAAACTCCCTCATTTTCCCTTTTGGACAGAGGAAAAAATTGATATAATCTCACTAAAAATTTGAAGCTTTGCTCTATTAATTCCTTCATTATCTTGTTTTGTGTTGGCCGGCTAAAAGCCAAGGCTACTGAGAGTCTGATGTTCGAACTTTCTCTTGGTGCGAGAATTTCCCGGGGTTCTTTCGAAACTCTTGAGAACTTTGACGCGTTGAGGTTTCTGGGTTTTTGTGGATCTTTTGTTCTTTATTGTTGTCCGTTTAACTAGTAAGCCGATTGACTTTTGCAATTTTATCCCTATGTGTCTTTGATTTACATGTGTTCTCACCTCTGGAATCCATGGCTTAATATGTTTTCTAGATTCCTTTTGTGCACGATTCTGTTAACTCTACTTTGTTCTAAGTCTCTTTAGCATTTTACTTCCTCCTAATGCTGCTAGTTCTAATATTGCCTAAGTCTAACTTGGATAATCTGACCCTCTTAAGTTTTGTTTAGCCAGTATATTAGTGCCTGAATGTTCCCTAAAACATGCTTATTCGCTTTGTCCTTAATCTCTATAATGAATGCTTCGCACTTGTGCTAGAACTTCTTGTGTTAATTATGATATATTCCCCTGCTATTGTTTCACTCAGCATGATCCCCATACCGCATTATTGATTGACTGAGATCTTAACAACTACCCCAACTTGTTTTCTCTGCCCTATTTGAACCATTTTGTTTTATGGCATGACTTAAATCTTCTTTAGTTAATTAGTCTATTGTGTCAATCCTAGAATCCCTACATGTGCTATTTGGTATGAACTTGCTACCTCACAATGCTTTGAATCTCTGTAATGTTTGTCTTGCATGTACAATGTGTTTCAATTTGTATTAAGATCATTCTCTATGATCTTGCTTCTGTGCCAATATGTTCCCCAGCATGTCTATGGTTCATCTGATATCATGTTCTTTCAGTGATTATTTGGCTTGTCACAATGTGCATCCCCCATCATGTCTAAATACTGATTAGCATGACACTAGGATGCATGTTTAGCATAATCTATTAGGTTTTAACTTGTTTGTATTGTGCATATGTGACTGCAAACTTGTTTCTCCCCTGACCCTTCCCACATGTTGTTTTGCCATAATGTGTGCTCCCTATCATGTCTCAATGTAGTCCTGTTTCCTGATGAGAATTAATATATCTATATTATTGATGCTAAGATGTATACTTAACCTAAATTGGACTTCTTAGATCTCAACCTGTTTGTGTTAACTTTTGTCAAACTTTACAAACCTGTTCCTCCCTCTAATTTCCCCAATATGGGTTTGTTATGTGCTACTTTGCTAAATGTTAAAGTTCTACTGAACAAAGTCTTGTGATCTGCTTGATTAGTTGTTTTGTATGCTCAACTTGGCTATGTCTATTTTATGTATAAGTGTATCACCTAACTTCTGTCCCTCCATCACTATCCACCTTCCTTACTTGCTACTTATGCTATTTTGAATACTTCATTCTTACCCTGCTGAAAGCCAAGGCTATCTAGGTTCTATTGTTGGCCTCCGTAGTGTGAGCATTGCTCGGGGTCCAATTGAGGCCCTTGTGAACTTTGACACACTAGGGTTTGGTCCTTAGACACTCCCTTAATCTCAAAACTATTCATATTCACTCCATTTCTCCTGTTATGTGTTGTGTACCTTAATTGATTGCTTCAAGTGATGCAACACTTGGTGGTGTGGTTAAGTAAACTGGTTTTGGAATCCTCTATGGATTCCGGAGTCGTATATTGAATGTGGCTATTTGTTGAAGGACTGGATACGCCGTGTAAGAGTTATTGAAGGTCTAGGCAATGCTAGATATTTGTTTGTTTGGGCCTGCTGTGGGTCTATTATCATTGTTATGTAACATTTATTACTTTTACTCATTATTGGGCCTGTAATAACCTTTGTACACAATATTGGGGTGTTAGTAAAAGGGAATGGGTAGAGTTTAATATCTACATGCAACAGGTAGATAACATACCTATAGGACTTAAGAATGTGTTTGCTATATGCGTTGTTCGATTACATGAGCACTATAGAAATCATGATATTAGGAGAATCATACACACACACACACACACACTACTTTTTACCATTAATCACGAGTTCAAATACTATGTCTACTACTACGTATTTATAGACAGCATGCCTATAGGAAGTAAACACTCCTTCAATCTGCATACCTACTTTCAAATACATTAGAAACCAGCCTGTAGAAACAAATGTCAATGGATTTTTCTTCAATTCGCTTCAGTTATTCACTAGAAGTTATGCCTATAGGATTAAGGTATGACGATAAAATCAGCTCTAAGTGCTGAACGTTAGAGATCCTGCCTATAGGATATAATTACTCGCCATAATTTGTTAATGTTAAATCGCTCGAACATTGTTTCACATATGCTATTGTTAGACAACATGAATAATTCTGGGCTTTTCTCCAATAGGTTTCATTGTCACTTAGTGATTCACACCTAGACACAATATCTATAGGTTAAATAACTGAAAACCTGCAAATCTTAAATCAACATGCAACAATCGTATAATTTGGAGCTAAGCAACGCTTGGCCTCTGAAAACTGCTTTCATGTCTTGATGCCTTGTCACATAGAAAGCATGTCTATAGGGATTTAAGTTTCTTAATTATGAATTGCTTAACCTGAAATTTGTCTTGCGTGCATTTGTTTCTTAAGTGCGGAGGCAAACTTGAGCCCTTAACTGCCATATTTGAAGTCCAATATGTGTTTTGTATGTCGCCTAGTTTTATCATTTTGAGCAGCCTAAGTTTAAGTCTAGAACTATCCTAAATAGAGGTCCAATGCCTCTTGGACCATAGGTATGGGACGGGTAATGCATGCATAGGGTACAACTTAGAATTGAATTAGAATGCTTTTAGGTAATAACTTTAACATAGTAATCGGGTAGCAGTAGATGATAGTATGTGCCCATTGAATAATACGAGTAACTCCCTATTTTAAGGGAGTTGCGAAGTATTATTTATGTTGCACGGGGTGATCCTTTAGGCTAAAAAACTTAGGACCCCCTATTAGAACGGAAAAATAGTTGCACCTCCCTATTCAAGATCTCTTTGTAATAAATTTTTTAGATTTTCTACTCTCTTTGCTTACTTGATCATAAAGACTAATCCATATAATTTAAGTTCGATCGGGACCCACAGTTGTGGACCTCGAGGAGTGCCTAACACCTTCCCTTTAAGGTAACTTGAGCCCTTACCCGATTTTTGGTGGCGTTGACTAGTTAAAACAGAGTTACTTGCAAATAGGTACCCTAACGCATCTTAAAAATCGTTAGGTGGCGACTCTTCTCTTTTAATACCTCATTTAAAAGTGTTGTCACATGTAGAGGCCCGAATTCGCAAGAAAAAGGGGCGCGACAATCATCAACCCTCTCTAAATCAAAATCAATCACATCAATAAAAGGACCACAATCCGCGTGTAATCCATCAAGAGAGAAGCATGAGAGGGCGACCCTAGGAGATGGATCTATAATCATATCAATCACAACACAGAGACCTCGTGCCATAATCATATCAATTGCGCGACAAAGATCTGATGCCATAATCATATCAATCGCACGTAAAATGACCTCGTGCCACATCAACAACAATATCACTATATCCGCACGGAAAATGACCTCATAGCAACACAAATCAATCCGCTCAATATGCCCACATGTGCGATAATTATAACAATGCAAGATACCACATTATCATCAAAGAGACATATGCTCATAATTTATCTACAAAATGCACAAGGACATAATTACAATAAAGCGTGGATGAATGCTCACTATATAAACCATGAATACGACTAAATCAATTATAGCAACCATTAAATAATAGCCCAACTTTGCTAACAAAGCGATAATAACCCTACACATGATCTCTAGTATGAAAGGATAAGTTCACTTAGTCATACAAATGCTCAAACATATCACATAAAGTATATAATCAAAATAAAGCGTATTAGAAGCCTAAAGTCTAAGCTGGACATAATTCACACATAGCACCCATGTACATGCTCGTTACCTCAAATACACGTCGATTGTCACTTATCACAATTAGGAAAACAAGGCCAATTTCCTAGGGTTATTCCCTCACACGAGATTAGGCAAGATACTTATATCAAGCTCAAAATCAACCTTCTAAAATAACATTTTCCTTAGAAATCACCTCCAACCGGCTTGAATATAGCCAACACTCAATAACGTCAAAAATGCTATAGGAATCAATTTAAAACAATAAAGCTCTAATCTTTATACAATTCCCCAAAAGTCAACAAACGTTAACCCCAGGCCCACATGTTGAAAGCCCGAGTCAAGGGGTAGATCCCGACTATCCATAATCCCATGAGTTCAAATATGTGTTTAGATCCCGAAACCTAGTCCAAATCGACTCCCAAATCCTCAAGTTTCACTATCACTTATCATCTTGCTTTGTATAACAATCCTCTACAAAAATCATCCCTCTTCAAGTCTAGGGTTCAAAATATGAGATAATAAGTTTACGTCTCGGAATGGCTCTTAATAACCAGCTGCAGAAGTTGCAAATGCGATAAGGGGTTCGCAAATGCGAAGAAGGGCTCGCAAATACGAACATGGTCCCCGAGAAACAGATTTCACATTTGTGACCAGAAACCTCGCAAGTGGGACCAAACGTCACAAAGGCAAAACCCCCTTCGCAAAAGTGGATGTCGTAATTGCGACACCAGCTTCACACAATGTGAAGTTAGCCGTCACAGCCACACATCAAAGATGCGATCTAGAGTCTGCAATTGTGGACATCGCAAATGCGAGCAAAACATCACAAAATGCGACGTCTGCAGCACCAGAAATCTCTCAATCTCCAAAATCAATCCGAAACAAATCTGAAACTCACCCGAGCCCCATACCAATAATCCACACAACTATATAAACCACATATGATCCCGCTCTTAAACTCAAAGCATCAAAATAATATCCATAACCAAGTATCGAATACCAACACACATAAAGTATGCCTTCAAGTTCAAGAAGTTCAAATATTCACAACCAAGTGTCCAATTCATGCCTAACCAACTCGGAATGAATTCAAACTTTGCACACAAGTTCCAAATGATAAAGTAGACCTATTCCAAGACTCGGAACAAATATTTGCACTGGTAGCATCAAAGTTAACTTCCGATCAAACTTGTGAACTTTTCAAACCTTAAATTGTCAACTTTTGACAAATAGAGCCAAAACATCCTAGGAACCTCTAAATTCAAATTCGAACATACGCCTAAGTCCAAAATCATCATATGAACCTATTCGAACAATCAAAAGATGATTTCGAGGTTGTTTACACCAAAGTCAAACCTTTGTCAACTCTTACAACTTAAGCTTCCAACAATGGAACTAAATATTTCAATTCACTCCAAAACCTTCACGGGACCAAACTAACCTTTTTTGCAAAACAACATTCAAGCATAGGAGAAACATCAAATGTAGAAACGGGGTTCAAATACACAAAATGACCGACCGGACTGTTATGATTTATAATTTAAATACAAATTTTATACAACTATTCATACAATATATAACTTATTTACAAACTTTCATAAAAATAATGCAAATACAATTTACGTACAATTGTCATATAAATTTCATACAACTATAACATAATTTTAATATAAATTTACAATTTTATATAAAAGAGAGTATTTATAAGAGAAAATTAGGATTCTTTGAGTGGTCATTCACGCTGACGAATTTGGTAACTACGAATGGCTAGCTTTGACTGGTTTTCATGATTGAAAAGGTGATGGTTGATGAAGAGAGGATAAGAGGAGGGGTCGGTTGGTTTTGGTTTTTTGGTTGCTGGTCCCTGATGGTTTCGGGTGACAAGGTAGCAGCTGGCGAACAACGGCTGGTTGCAGCGGCATTTGGTGGCTCAGGGACTATGGGTTAGCAACGACGTGAGGGCCGCGAATGGTGATGTCACTACTTATCCCATAGTTGCCTAAGATGATGGTGTTTTTTGGAGTAACGGGTGAAATGTTAGATCTTCTTTACAACCAAAATGCTAATATAAGACCCTGCTTCACCCATTAAGCAGATCTTTACCAAATTAAAAGTTTATAATAAGGGGATACTAATTTAATACTATTTTGTATAGAATTTATAATTATGTATATGAAATGTAATTAAGTGGTAACCTCTCTACGGGGTGAATACGTTGATAACCTAGCATAAGTAAAAGAACTCATTTTTGAAATCCAAGGACAAATGATATTAAATTCTACACTCATTGATAATTTTGGTTCACATGATGTCCAAACCACTTCTGTAAAGGAAAGAGCAGACACGGAGACACTTCCAAGGTGTGATGGAAGCCAACAAAATCGCTAGAATTCCAAAGCAATCTTGTGAAACAAGAGCAGCCACGGAATTGTTGTTGGGTAGTTTGTAATAGTATAGTAAAATATAATAAGGTGCATTTTTATTCGAACTTAACTATATTTGGATTTGCATCGAAAAGTCCCATATTGGAATAAAATACTCCTCTGTTTAAGGATAAATGAGTATTTACTACACCATCACGACCCTTACGGGTAACAACGAGCCTTAATTAACTCATCCTGCATTACTATGTTTCTTCTTTTGTCCTAAAGTTTTTCTAATTAGTTCCTTCCATGTCCAGTTATTCTTATCTTTTAAAATCAAAATTATCATGTTGTCATCGGTTGGATACAAAATTTACTCTTTGCAGAAATTGAAGGTCGATGGTCTACTTTCTTAATAGCTCTTGAACGTCCTATATATGTTTCTCGTGCTCTGCTTTAAGACTTACAGTTCTCATATCTAAGATAAGCTTTCTTACCTTCTTATTTCCTATCCTTGTCACTTTCTTCTTTTTGTGGATTTTCTAGTGTTTCATCCATAGCTGACAACGATATATATCCCCTTTCATGTATTCCTTTTCTCTATTGCCGGCAGCGGACACACTGTCGATGGAAATTAACTAGCTTTAGGAGAGATGAGTTCTTCAAGTACGTCTATTGAAACATAGGTAATATATATGATTAAGGTCTGCACTTACTCCAGTAAAGTTAATATTCCTTTTTCTATTTTGGATCGCTAATTTTTGCTTTTTGGATCTTTTTTTATTATTTTAAATTCTATAAATGAGATAAAACATTTTGCTAGAAGGTGTAGGATAGCTTAAGAGTGGTTTGTGTTGTTTTCTGCATGATGGTCTTTACTTGATTATTGACGCTATAATGATGAGCAAAGTAGAAAATTTGGGACTTCCAATATTGCTTATTGACGCTATAATGATGAGCAAAGTAGAAAATTTGGGACTTCCAATATTGCTGTATTTCAATTTTCAAGACTCATTGACATGCCTGACCTTGCTGGAGAAAATAGCTTATACGAAGATTCTATTTTGGATTAGTAAAAGGTTTGTTAGTGTCTAACATAGCTTAGTAAAAGACCTTAATTTATGGTGCTTCAAATATGCTACAATGAGTTTGGAATTGCTTGAAGATTTATCAAGCAATCTTTGTGGTACATAATTGGCAGGTTATAACTGTTATAATAATTGACAAAATCAAAAGAGGATGCCTTACATGTGAAATGCCATACGTGCTTAAACAAATAAAAAGTTTAGTCCTCTGTGTATTCCTGTTTATACCAAAAAGTAAAAAAATAGTTAGACAATTTAATTTAATATTTTGAATTGAGTTGGCATGGTATTCAAAACATCTGGAGTTCCTCCCTAGTCATACAGTCCACCATATGCATGCAGGAACAAACCCCATCTATTCTTCCCACTTCTATTTCTGTTGGGAATAAACCCTCTCCATAAATAATATTCACAATAATAACAACGGAATAATAACGTAGCACAAAGATACGTTAATCGACAAGAATAAAAGAGCGACAATGACACCAAAATATTTTCGTGAAAAACCCTTCTAAATAAGGGAAAACATTATGACACCGAGAGGAGCAACTGATATCACTATAGCAAAGAATTTTACACTTTGAAGGCCCGAGTAAAATACTCCCTAGACCACTACAACAATCAAAAGAAATAACTCTCTTTTGATATTCCACCTTACTACAATATCGCTCACACTCTCTATTTTTTCACAGACTATTTTCTTTAACCGAGTCTGTGATGCCTCACTCTTTCTTTCTCTCTTTGTTGTTGTATTGAAAGAAGTGAAAGAGCTCTCATTTTATAGGAGAAAAATACGTAGCCTTCAAAAATGCTACAGGAGGAGCTTCAATTCTCCTCCATTTATTTTCAAACTTGGGGCCAAAGTAATCATAAGCACGTGCCTATTACAAATTGGATGGACCTCACAATCTCCCCCTCTAGTCCCATTCACCTGGAGGAGGTAAACCTGAGCTTCTTGTTTGTGTGCATGTCGACAAGTTGTTTGCATAGCTTGAACTTGTCTCTTGGTACCACATTGGTCAGCATATCTGAAGGATTCTCACTTGTATGGATCTTTTTGACCATTATACATCCATCATCTATCTTTTCTCAAATCCAGTGATATCTCATGTCGAAATGCTTTGTTCTTGCATGATACATGGTGTTTTTTCTCAGGTCTATTGCACTTTGGCTGTCATAATAGATGACATACTCCTTTTGATGCAGTCCAAGCTCTCGATGGAACCATTTCAGTCATACCACCTCTTTGCCAGCTTCAGTAGCGGCAATATACTTTGCTTCAATTGTGAGAATGTGAACAGGTATCCAGTAGTAGATTTATGATTATCATGATCACCTACCATATCAGCATCCGTGTAACCCTTCAAGATTGGATTAGACCCTCCATAACAAAAATAGTCTTCAGAGGTACCTCTCAGGTACCCGAGTATCCACTTGACTGCTTCCCAATGTTCATTTCCACCTACTAATAACACCAACTGTATGAGCAATATATGGTCTGTGCATATCATTGCATATATCAAGCTTCCGACTGCTGAGGAATAAGGAACTCTGCTATGTTCCCTTTCTGCTCGATTGTTGTAGGATATATCTTCTTGCTTAACTTCAAATAACCAACAAGAGGTGTTTTGACTGGATTAACACTCTTCATGTTGACGCGTTCCAGTACACGTTCAATGCACTTCTCTTGAGATTGCCACAACTTTCTGCTTGTTTTATCCCGAACAGTCTTTATTACCCAAATTTGTTGTGGTGGGCCCAAGTCCTTCATATTAAATGACTTGGAAAAATCTCCCTTCAACTTTGTAATCAGCTCCTTATCTTGTCCTACAATTAACATGTCATCCACATACAACAAAAAAATAATAAAGTTGTTGTTAGAAAATCTTTTGAAGTATACACATGGATCAGAATAAGTATTTGTGTATGTTTGACTCTTCATGAATGAGTCAAACTTTATGTACCACTTCTTTGGTGCTTGCTTCAACCCAAAAAGACTCTTATTCAATTTGATGGTGTTTCTTTCCACCTACTTCAAATCATTCTGTTTGCTCCATATAAATCTCCCTTCTAAATCTCCGTGAAGAAATGCAGTTTTCACATCCAACTGCTCCACTTCAAGATCTAGACTAGCTACTAAACTCAAGATTGTTCGAGTAGAAGTCATTTTGATAACAGGTGAGAGAATTTTGTCAAAATTAATACCTTTCTTCTGTTCGAAGCCTTTAACCACCAATCGAGCTTTGTATCGACCATCTTGCCATTTCTATCTTTCTTGAGTTTAAAGACCCACTTACATTTGAGTGGTCTTTTATCCTTTGGAAGTTTAACCAGCTTGTACGTGCCATTTTTTTTGGTAGAGATGCCATCTATTCTTGCATGGCTTTCATCCACTGGTTCTTTTCTGGATGGGACAACATCTCCTTAAGACTTTCTAGTTCTCTCTCATCACTGATGAGGACATACTCTGTGGAAAGGTACCTGCATGACTCTACCCCTGGTCTTTCTAATCTCCTTAGAGGTTGAGGTTGTTCTCCTTCTTGAGTAGGGTACTCCACTTGCTCGGCATCATCATCAAGTTGCTCCCCCTGCTCAACAACCTCGTCGGTCGTACTTTCTGCACTTGTGGGATAGTTAGAAGTAGAATGAATGGTAACAAGGTTAGGGACTATACCATTCTTTTTCTTGACCTTATTTAGAATATCATCAGTAGTTCGAACTTTACTTTCTCGGAAGACTACATCTATGCTTCTGATGACCTTTTTCTTTATTGGATCCCATAATCAGTACCTGAACTCTTAATCTCCATATCCGATGAATATGTAGGGAACAAATTTATCATCCAGCTTTGTTCTCTGCTCTTTAGGTACATGTGCAAAATCTATGCAACCAAACACCTTCAGATGCAAGTAGGACACCTCCTTGTTGGTCCAAACTCTCTTTGGGATGTCAAACGCCAAAGGAATTGATGGACTCCTATTGATCAGGTAACATGCTGTCTGAACTGCTTCACTCCAGAATGACTTAGGCAGTTTAGCCATTTTGAGCATACTTTTTACCTTCCCAGCAATGGTACGATTCATCCTTTCGACTATGTCATTGTACTGTGGGGTTCCAGGAACTGTCTTTTCATGTATGATCCCATGAAAAATACTCTTCAAATTCCTTTGAAGTGAACTCACCTCAATTTTCACTTAGGAGATGCTTTAGTTTTTGGCCTGTCTCCCTTTCCCTTACAGTATAAAACTTATGGAAAACTTGAAACATCCTATCTTTGGTTTTCAAGATATAAACCCACAATTTTTGTGAAGCATCATTAATAAAAATAACAAAATATTTGTTATCGCCCATCGATTCTATCTCTAGTGGATCACAAATATCAAAATATACCAAATCAAGTATATTCAATTTTCTTTAAGACGATGTCTGAAATGAGACTCTATGTTATTTACCAAATAAATAGTAGTCACAAGGTATTACCGTTGCACGTTTGGAAAAAGAGATGAGGGATTTCCTGGAAAGAATCTTCAATCTCTTCTCGCTCATATGACCCATTCTTTTGTGCCACAAATCTGCAGAAATCTCATCTTCTGTCGCGTTCAATTCTCCTCGGCATATTTATGCATTTGTCCTGTACAATGTGCCACGAGCAACTCCCTTTGCAATCACCAATGATCCCTTGGTGAGTCTCCACTTTTGATTTGCAAAATAGTTCTCATATCCATCTCGGTCCAAAGCAATTCCTGAGATCAAGTTCATCTGAAAATCAAGTACATGCCACACGTCCTTTAGAACCAATGTGCATCCGACATTTGACTTGATGCAAATATCACCAATCCCCGCAATCTTTGAGTAACTCGCATTATCCTTTCTTACAGTTCCGAAATCACCTGCTATATACTGCAAAACGATCTCTTACCAGTGTGGCATGGTAAGATGATGTTGTGTCAACCATCCATTCTGACTCTGGACCTACCAAGGGCATGCATTCCTCTTGTTCAATTATGAAATGAACAACATTATCATTGTTTTGCACCGTGGCGGTTATGTTGTCGTCATTCTTTTGGCTAGTTCTTTCACCTTTGCCCTTCCGTAGATTTGGGCAGTCTCTTTTGAAGTGACCTGGTTGATCGCAATTGTAGCAATTTCTGGCTTTTGATTTGGATCGGTTCTTAGACTTCCCACGAGCTCCGGATCTACCATAGTTGCTCGAAACCCTTTTGTGACTCCTGTCCCTACCTTCTGTGATGAGAGCATGTCCTTGATTTTCAGGCTTCTTTCTCATCTTCTTATTGAGTAGAAGAGATGATGTGACATCTTTCAACTCAATAGTTGTCTTACCGTGTAGGATGGTTGTTTCCAAATTATCGTATGAAGATGGCAATGAGTCCAAGATCAAGATGGCTTTATTTTCTTCCTTGATATTTACTCTGAGGTTGTCCAACTCTGTGATTAGTCCATTAAACACATTTAAATGTGACAAAAGAATTGTACATTCACCCATGTATAGGGCGTATAACTGCTTTTTCAGGTACAATTTATTTGCCAGCACTCTGGACATGTATAATCTTTCCAACCTTGTCCAAATACCACATGCAGTTTCTTCATCATTGATGTTATTTTCCACATCATCTGATAAGTGCAACCCGATTGCACTAGCAGTCTTTTTATCCAACTCAGCCCAATCCTCAACTTTCATGGTATCAAAATTTTTGGTATTAGCATCTAGTACCTTGTGTAATATCTGTTGGATAAGAAGATCCTTCATCCTTCTTTGCCATGTTGAGAAACCGCTATCTCCGTTGAATTTTTCAACTTCGTACTTTACTCCGAACATTTTGTTTCCACTGAGTATAGTACTACCGACCATGAATAGTATTTTATTAACAAGCGGAACTTGTGATTTGATATCAATTATTGGGAATACACCGTCCACATAAATAATATTCACGGTAATGACAACAGAATAATAACGTAGCACAGAGATACGTTAATCAACAAAAATAAAAGAGTAACAATGACACCAAGGTTTTTACGTGGAAAACACTTCTGAATAAGGGAAAAAACTATGACCCCGAGAGGAGCAACTGTTATCACTATAGAAAGGAATTTTATGCTTTGTAGGCCCAAGTAAAATACTCCAAAGACCACTACAACAATCAAAATAAATAACTCTCCTTTGATATTCCCACCATACTACAATATTGCTCACATTCTCTATTTTTCTCAAATATTATTTTTTTTTACCTTATTTATGATGCCTCACTATTTCTTTCTCTCTTAGTTGGTGTGTTGAAAGAAGTAAAAGAGCCCTTATTTTATAGGAGAAAAATACGTAGCCTTCAAGAATGATACATGAGGAGCTTCAATTATTATCCATTCGTTTCCAATCTTGGGGCCAAAGTAATCATAGGCACATGCCTATTACAAATGGGATGGATCCCACAATTTTCTCCCCTTATTCCAGCATGCAAACATTTTTTTCGTGCTATTTGGCATGACCCAATGTATCCCTATTTGTGCTAGAAATATTTTCAATACCTGTATAGTTACTGTGCAATATAGGAACATGTGACTATTAGTTCCTTCCTCCCTTCAACAAATATGACATCTAGAGCAAAGTGGCACTTCCCTGTTCCTTATATTATCGTGTGTTAAACATGCTATTCTAGCTACCAACCAAACAAAATATGACACTTTATATAAAGTATTTTGACTTTTCAGATGTGTTTCCAGGGCCAAAAGTTAGCTATAGTATTGGTGTGGTTAAACATCTGATAAGAAGATCAGATAGAGAACCTTCCTGAGTTGTTTCCCAACCATCATAACTTGTCTACATTATATTTAACCCATGTCAGCTGATTGAGTGTATTGTAGAAATATGTAATTCTAGTGATTTACCATATTCAAGAATCTTCTATATCTAAGGTTCCACCCTTGAACTGACCAAACTTTATTGATGGTGGCCTTTTGCTTCTAGAGATAAAATATCAGGGAACGTTTTCTTCAAAGACTCTTGCCCAACTAGTTATCTTCCTAAAAAGAAATATTCTGTCCATTCCCTACTTTATATAAGATTTTATTGTTGAACATTTGCCACAAAGTTCTGATGGTCTTCTAAACACTTACCTCATAGGTAGTGGTTGTTTTGTTTTGTTTTCCAGGGCCCATCATCTGCATATTTATCTTTAATTGTCTTCCTCCATAATGAGTGTTCTTCAGTTGCAATCTCCATAGCCATTTCATAAGGAAGCTTTGGTTTTGTTTACTCAAATTTTTACTCCCCATGCTTCCTTGCTTCTTGTTAGGAGTGATTGTTTTTGACTTAACTAAATGAAACCCCCTTCTTTTTTTGTTGCCTTCACATAGAAAGTTTCTTCTTAAAGCATCCAATTTCCTTTTACTTTAGGTGGGATAAGGAACATAAACATTATACATGTAGGGAGACAATTTAGTACACTATTGATAAGTACTATCCTGCCTCCTAAATAGAGGTATTAACTTTTCATCTTGCTAGCTTCTTCTTATATTTCTCTAAAATACCATTTCATATATCAATAGATTAGTGTTTGTCCCCTAGAGGCCTACCAAGCTAAGTAGTTGGGAAAGCGCCGCTTTCACCATCAAGAAGCGTAACAAGTTGTTGAATCTGTTGAGATTCATTAAATGGAAAAATAAGGCTTTTCCTCCAGTTAATATGAATCCCTGACATCCCTTAAAAGAATGTCAAGATAAATCTTAGCATCCTCATTTTATCCATCTCATCATCATAGAGAATAATAGTATCATCTGCATAGAGAAAATATGTGATCTCCAGTTTTCTCCTTGTCTATTGCTTACCCTAAACCCTTGATCAAATTATTCTTTTGAGTTGTACGAAGAATGTTGTTCAATTCTTCCATAGCTAAAATAATAGAAAAGGGGATAGAGGATCTCCCTACCTCTATCCCCTATGAGAAGGAAACAATCCTTCAGGGGACCCATTAACCAACAATGATAATTTAGATGTACTTATTTAAAATATCATCTAGTTGGTTCGTTTTGTACCACATCCCATTTGCCTCAACATATTTATCAATAAGTCTTAAGTTACATAGGCAAAGGCTTTTTTATATCTGACCTGCATAATATTCCTAGCTTCTTCTCCTTCAACCTAAAATCAACACATTCATTGAGAATAAGAGCAACAACAACAACCCAGTATAATACCACTAGTGGAGTCTGGGGAGGGTAGTTTGTACGTAGACCTTACCCTGGGGTAGAAAGGCTGTTTCTGATAGACCCTCGTCTCCCTCCCTCCAAGAACTCCCCACCATGCTCTTGGGGTGACTCGAACTCACAATCTCTTGGTTGGAAGTGGAGGGTGCTCACCACCATAAGAACTCACAACCACATAAGAGCAACATCCATAATTTATCTTCCTTTAATAAAAGTCATTTGGTGCTTGCCAGTCAGCTTAGAAATCACAGACTTTGGCCTTTTAGCCAGGTAGATTAGCCATTTCAATAAGTTTGATGCACTGAAGCAAATTTATAGGCTTCTAATCTTGTTTAGTTGACTATGGCCCTGTGGTGCTTCCTACAGAACAAATTATTCTATTATTAGTCTTTATTTGAAAGGCAATCGTTACCATGTCATTTAGCTTTCGTGCTTGGATTCTTGTTTCAGGACTTGGAATAGGTCTGTTTTGTCATTTAGAACTTGTGTGCAATGTTTGGTGCCACTCTGAGTTGATTTGGTAGGAGTCAGACATTTGGTTGGGAATTTTGAAGTTCTCGAGTTTCAAAGCTTGCAAGATGTGTTTTGGTATTCAATATGTGGTTTTATATGTTATTTGGATCTTCCGTGCTAGCGAATGAGTTCGTCTGAGTTTTATGTACTTATGTAAATGTTTGGTGTGAGACCTAGGGCTCAGGTGAGTTTCGAAATAATTTAAGAGTATTTTGGTTTGCTTCAGATTTTTCTGGTGCTTCACATTTGCAATGGTCGCATTTGTGGTGGCATTATCGCATTTGCGATGAGGTAGGGGGAGGGGAGGCTGCCTGCGAGGACCTCACAATTTTGAGGAATTTGGTCGCATTTGCGACAATGGGATGGTAGGTGGGACTTCACATTTGCGACTCATGGTCACATTTGCGAGGTTGAAAGGGGAAGTAGGGCTTCATCATTGCGATGTGTTTGGTTGCATTTGTGATATCCGTTGTGCAGGCTATTTTCGCATTTGCGATCGTAGGGTCGAATTTGTGGAGGTCGCATTTGCGAACCTCTGGTCGCAGATGCGACATATGCAGCTCGTTTATAACTGGGTATTGCGGAACTTAGGCTTATTTTACCATATTTTGAGCTCTAGAATTGGTGAGTGGCGATTATTGAAGGGTAATTTCACACATAGCTATCAATGATTTTTATTTAATCTTGATAATATATCTTTATTTCTCATGGAGTTTTATACCAAAATCATGGAATTTGAAAGAAAGTTTTGAGGATTTTGACTATGTTTTAAGTAATGGAAATTTAAGATTTGGGAGTCGATTTGAACTTGATTTTAAAAAATAATCATATATTTGGACTCGTGGGGTTATGGGTAGTCGAGATCCACCCATCGTTCAGGTTTTGGCTATGCGAGCCCAGGGTTGACTTTTGTTGACTTTGCAGGAATTGGGTAAAGATTTGGACTTTATTGTTTGGAATTGATTCCTATAGCATTGTTTGATATTATTGAGTCACTTTTGTCTATATTTGAGCTAGACTAAGGTGAATTTTAAAGGAAAGGCATTTTGGCGTATTGAATTGGCTTGTTTGAGGTAAGTATCTTGTCTAACCTTGTGTGGGGTAATACCCCTCAAGATTTAACCTTAATTTCCTATTTGTGTTATGTGCAAAATGATATGTAAATGAGGTGACGATCGTTTACACGTGTGCTACGTGTGGCTTGTGACATGATTAGATCTTTAAGCTATTAATATGCCTTAATTTGGGGATGTATTCCACATGGAACATGCTTAACCATTTTGTGTCTATGTGAACATGATCACTGCAATTGTATTAGTCATAATAATACTTTATATATTAAACACCCATCCATATTTTACTATTTTCATGTCCTTGTGCACCTTGTTGATACTTTATGAGCTTATACCTTTAATAAAGTTTTGGTATTATTATTTTTATGATAATCGTGGCACATATGGACATGTTGAGCGGATTGATTGGGGATGTCAGCACGAGGTCTTTATCATGTGATTGTGTCTAATGTTGTGTGTGTGAGACAAAATAAGGATGGCATTTTCTCAGGTTGCCCACGTGGAGAAATAAGGAGAGCATTTCATTGTTATTTGTACATACAACAAAATAAAGGTGACATTGTTGATGATGTTATGCGATAATTTGGTGGTGTCTTTTTTGATGTTGTTTATGTGTTGTGACGGGGTTGATATTTTGATAGCATACATGTTTCTTAAAAGTTTCTGTCTTGTCGGTTTAATGAATTGGTAGTTGATTGACATGCTATCACATGCCCCACTTTTACTTTATGATTTGTTGACAAAGATGGATTTTTCCACATTGAATTGTTATCACATTCTCTACGAGATGGTTGATATTATTTTCCCTTATATATTATGTTGCCAATTATTGATATATTGCATAGGTTATTAACAAGTGAGTATTATATGACTCAAACCTCGTCACTACTTCACCAAAGTTAGTCTTGATACTTATTGGGTACCATATGTGGTGTATTCATAATAGACTTCTGCATATTTTTGTGTAGATTCAGGTGTTGGTGGTAGCGGACCCCGAGAGTGAGAGCTTGCTTGTTCGTGAATATTCAAGGTAGAGATGCATGCTGTCGAAGTCCCTTGGAGACTAATCTTCTATATAGATATTGTTAATTTGACATTCGATCAATAGTGCATCTATTTGGATATTCTGTATGTATTCAGTTAGAGTCATGACCCTATACTACCTAGTTTTGGGAAGATGTTTGAGTATTACCACTTTGGCTTGTATTAACTCTATTTTTGCTTTCATATTAATTTATACCTTATTATATCATGAATTGATGATTTAATGTTATTAAGTGATAGACTTACCTAGTCTAAGAGATTAGGTGCTATCACGACTCCTATAGTGGGATTTGGGTCATGACAAGTTGGTATCATAGCTATGGGTTCATAGGTTCTCTGAGTCATAAGAAAGTTTAGTAGAGTCTTGCGGATCGGTACAGAGGCATCTGTACTTATCTTCGAGAGGCTACCGAACTATTAGGAAACTTCACTTTCTTTCATTCTTTATCATGGGGATCTGTTGTTCAAAAGTTTGACTCTTTACTCTTCTACTCTCTCACATATGGTGAGTACACGCTCTATCAGATTAGCGGAGCAGGCACTAGTGCCCCTGCTAGAGCCGCGAGAGGCCGAAGCCGCTGTAGAGATTGAGGAGGGGCATGTGCTATTGCTAGGGCACTTGCTAGAGTAGTAGCTGGGGAGTCTCCAGTGGCTCCAGTGGAGGATTAGGAGCCAGATCATGTTGAGCGAGCATCTAAGCAGCCTATTGCCACACTGAGACTACAGGAGACCTAGACACACTCATGAGTATGTTTGGGAGTTTGGCCCGGGAAGGGTTGATTCTAGTTGCACCAGCTACTTCACAAGTTGGGGGAGGAGCTTAGACTCCTGCCGCCTGTACACCAGAGCTTCCGACTCATGCTTATCAAACATCGAGAGTTGTGCCAATATAGCTAGTAGTTGTAGTTCAGCCCGATGTAGGGCGAGTTGTGTCAGCTGAGGGGCTGAAGAGTTTGGAGATATTTCAAAAGTGTCATCCTCCCTAGTTTAGTGGAGGACTTCTGAGGATGCACAAGGTTTCTTGGATCAGTGTCACCCCATTCTTCGTACCATGGGTTTGGTGGAGTCGAGAGGGGTCGACCTTACTACTTTTCAGTTGACTGGGTTGACATACAAATGGTGGCAGACTTATGAGGCGAGTAGGCCAACTGGCACAACACCACTTCCTTGATCCTTGTTCTCTGATATTTTCTTGAGGGAGTTTATTTCACAGACCCGCAAGGACGAGTTGTGCAACAAGTTTGAGCAGTGTTTCTAGGAGAGTATGACCGTATCTGAATATGCTATGAGGTTTACAAAGTAATCTCGTCATGCACATTCCTTGATTTTCACAGATAGAGAGAGAGAGAAAGAGTACGTAGATTTATTGAGGGACTTGCCTACAGTTTTAGATTTGGGATGGAACGGGAGTTAGAGACTAAGACTCCATTTCATCCGATAGTGGAGATTGATAGGAGGTTAGAGCGTATCTGCAGTCAGGAGAGAGAGAGAGAGAGGATAGGGAGGTTAAGAATCCTAGTGGTTTTGGAGGATTTGGTGGCTCCTACTCTGGGGGAAAGGTGCGTCATGGCATAGGTCATATTAGTTGACCAGTTCAGTCTACACTTTAGGTTTCCTGTAGTGATCCAGCCAGCCATGGATCTCAGAGCACTTGCACCAGAAAACCATCCTTTAGTGCAACTTCTGCACATAGTCCATACAGTGGTTATTCTAGTCGTCCGGGACAAACTCAGCACCAACAACCATGTCCGCTGAGGGGTTGTTTTGAGTATTGTGAAACTAGGCACATCATGAGAGATTGTCCTAGTCTTTGAAGGGGTGGACCTCAGCAGGGTACTCATGCTGTAGTTTCTGCTCCAGTTGCTACTCCACCTGCACAGCCAACTAGAGGTGGATGACATATGGGTAGAGAATGTCCTACAGACGGAGGTCGCGCATGTTGTTATGCTTTCCCTCGTAGGACCGAGGTAGCTGCATTAGATGCAGTCATTACAAGTATTGTTCCAATCTGTCATAAAGATGCATCAATTTTGTTTAATATGGGTTCTACTTGTTCGTATGTGTCATCCTATTTTACTTTATATTTGGATATGTTTCATAATTTGCTGGATACTACTGTTTATGTGTCTACACCGGCTGAGGATTCTATTATGGTGGATCGTGTCTATCGTTCTTGTTTGGTCACTATTGGGGGCTATGAGACTAGGGTCGGTCTTCTATTACTTAATATGGTGAATTTTTATGTGATCTTGGGAATGGATTGGTTTTCTCCATATCACTCTATTATTGATTGTCACACTAAGACCGTGATGCTGGCTATGCCGGGGTTGCCAAGGTTGGAATGGAGAGGTTCCTTGAGTCATGTTCATAGTAGAGTGGTGTCTTTTCTGAAGGCTCTATGATGGTTGAGAAGGGGTGATTGGCATACTTATCCTTTGTTAGAGATGTGAGTTTTAATACTCCCACGATTTATTCGGTCCCCATGCTGTGGGAGTTTTCAGATATGTTCCCTGTAGACCTACCGGGCATCCTACCCGATAGGGATATTGATTTTGATATTGATGTGGCACTGGGTACTCAACCCATATCTATTCCACTGTACCGCATGGTTCTACTGGAGTTGAAGGAATTAAAGAAACATTTGCAGGAATTGCTAGATAATGATTTTATTAGGCCGAGTGTTTCATCTTGTGGTGCTCCGATTCTATTTTTGAATAAGAAAGATGGTTCCACGAGAATGTTCATTGACTATAGGCAACTGAACAAGGTTATTATCAGGAACAATCCACTACCGCGTATTGATGAATTATTCGATCAGCTTCAGGGTGTTAGGGTATCCTCGAATATTGACTTGAGATCGGGGTACCATCACTTGATGATTAGGGCTTCAGATATTCCTAAGACGACTTTCAAGACCCGTTATGGGCATTATGAGTTCTTGGAGTTGTCTTTTGGGCTGACCAATGTCCCAGAAACATTCAAGCACTTGATGAACAACATGTTTCAGCCTTATCTGGATTCCTTCGTTATTGTGTTTACTGATGATATGTTGGTGTATTCGCGCATCCGGCAGGATATGGTGCTTTAGACTTTGAGGGAGAAGTAGCTATACTTCAAGTGTGAGTTTTGGTTAGACTCAGTGGTATTGTTGGGTCACGTGGTGTCCGATAAAGGCATTAAGGTGGATCCGAAGAAGATTGAGGCAGTTCGGAGATGGCCCAGACTTCTACAACTAGAAACATTCGAAGTTTCCTTTGCTTGGCTAGGTATTATCGCCATTTTGTGGAAGGGTTTTCATCTATAACTTCCCTATTGACTAAGTTGATTAAGAAGGGTGACCCATTCAGGTGGTCTGCCGAGTGTGAGAAGAGCTTCTAGAAGCTCAAGACTGCCTTGACTACAACTCCAATTCTGGTTTTGCCTTCGGGATCGGGTTCATATACAGTCTAATATGATGCTTCACAGGTTGGCATTAGGTGTGTATTAATACAGGATGGTACAGTAATTGCTTATGCTTTGCGTCAGTTGAAGCCCCTTGAGAAGAACTACCCAGTGTATGATTAGAGGCTAGCAGCTATTGTATATGCACTAAAGATTTGGAGGAACTACTTATATGGCATGTCTTTTGAGGTGTATACAGATCACTGGAGCCTTCAACATCTATTCAAGTAGAAGGATTTGAACTTGAGGCAACGGAAATGGTATGGGAAATTGAAAATTATGATATCACCATTCTTTATCATCCGGGGGAGTCCAATGTGGTGGACGACGCCTTGAGTAAGAAGGCGGAGAGTATGGGGAGTCTTGCTTTTATTCCTTCTAGAGAGAGATCGTTAGCTTTGGATGTTTAAGCTTTAGCCAACAATTTCATAAGGTTGGATATTTCGGATCCTAGCAAGGTTCTTGCTTTTGTTGTATCATAGTTTTCCTTGTTTGAGTGTATCAAGGCACGTCAGTATGATGATCACCACTTGATTGTCCTTAAGGACATGGTGCAGCATGATGATGCTAAGGAGGTGACTATTGGTAATGATGTGGTACTAAGGTTTCAGGGCCGGATTTGTGTGCCTAATGTAGATGGGTTGCGGGAGCTAATTCTTCAGGAGGCCCATAGTTCATGGTATTCCATTCATTTGGGTGCCGCGAAGATGTACCATGATATGAAACATCTTTACTGGTGATAAGGATGAAGGACATTATGGAGCATGTTGCACGGTGTTTGAGTTATCAACAAGTTAAATATGAGAATTAGAGACCGGGTGGGTTGCTTTAGAGCCTCGATATACCTGAGTGGAAGTGGGAGTGTATCATTATTGATTTTTTAGTTGGGCTACAATGAACCTTGAGGAGATTTGATGCTATGTGGGTCATTGTGGATAGACTGACCAAGTCTATGCACTTTATTCCAGTCATGACTACCTACACCTCAGAGCAACTAACTCAGATTTATCTTAGAGAGATTGTTCGACTTCATGGTGTACCTGTGTCTATTATCCCATATCGAGGCACTCAATTTACATCATGTTTTTGGAGATTTGTGCAGCATGAGTTGGGCACTTCATCCTTAGACGGACGACAGCCCAAGCATATTATTCAGATATTGGAGGACATATTGAGAGCATGTTTCATTTATTTCGAAGGTCAGTGGGATTAGTTCCTAACATGAGCAAAGTTTTACTACAGTAATAACTACCAGTCAAGCATCCAGATGGCTCCGTATGTGGCTATATGTGGGAGGCAATGTCGTTATCTGGTTGGTTGGGTTGAGCCTAGGGAGGCTGGACTATTGGGCATTGATTTAGTTCGTGGTGTTTTATAGAGGGTGAAATTGATTCAGGAGTGGCTTCATACAACGCAGCCTAGGCAAAAGGGTTATGCTGATAAGAGGGCTCATATTGTGGCATTCATTGTGGGTGAGAAGGTTCTACTCAGAGTTTCACCCATGAAAGTTATGATGAGGTTCAGGAATATGGGCACGTTGAACTCTTGGTATATTGTCCCTTTTGAGGTGATGGAGAGAGTTAGTGAGGTGGTCTAAGACTTGCTTTACCACCCAGCTTATCGGGAGTTCATCTGTAGTTCCATATTTTCATGCTTCGAAAGTACAATGAGGATCCGTCACATGTGTTAGATTTCAACTCGGTACAGTTTGACAAGGATTTGACTTATGTTGAGGAGCCGGTGGCCATTTTGGATAGGCATGTTCAAAAGTTTAGGCCGAAGAACATTGCATCGGTAAAGGTTCAATGGAGAGGTCAACTGGTCGAGGAGGCGACTTTGGAGACCGAGCATGATATGTGGAGCTGATATCCTCATCTTTTGAATATCCCAGGTATGATTCTAAACCAATTCGAAGATGAATGTTTTTTTTAAGAGAGGGAGAATGTAATGACCCGGCCGGTGCTTAATTGTTATTTTGTGACTTGCGGAGATTATTAATTCGGGTTCGGGAAGGTTTTGGATGGAAATGGAACACTTAGTTCCAAGATTGGAAACTTAAGCTATAAGAGTTGACCAAGGATTGACTTTTGTGAAAATGACTCCTAAATGGTGTTTTGATAGTTCCAATAGGTCGTATGGTGATTTTGTACTTGGGAGTGTGGCTGGAATTGGATTCAGAGTTTCCTCGGATGATTTGACTCTTTTTTCCAAAAGTTGTCAATTTGAAGGTTTAGAAATTTCATAAGTTTGACCATGGGTTGATTTTATGGATATCGGGTTCGGATTGTTGTTTCGGGACTTGGAATATGTCGGTTTTGTCATTTAGAACGTGTGTGTAAAGTTTGGTGTCACTCCGATTTAGTCTGGGAGGAACTGGATGCTTGGTTGTGAATATTGAAGTTTTCGAGTTTGAAAGCTTGCAAGGTATGTTTTGGTATTTGATTCGTGGGTTTTTATGTTATTTCGATGTTCCTAGCTAGCGAGCGAGTTAGTATGAGGTTTAAGTAATTGTATGGATGTTTGCTTTGGGACCTGAGGGGCTCGAGTGATTTTTGTAATGATTTCAGAGTGTTTTGATTTGGTTCTAAATTATTTTGGTGCTACAGACTCACATTTGTGAAGGTCTGCTCGCATTTGTGGTGGCCTTCTCACATTTGCGATGGGGGTCTTCCTGGGAGGAGCTCACAATTTCAAGGAATTTGGTCGCATTTGCAACAATGGATGGAAGCTAGGACTTCACATTTGCGACTGATGGTCGCATTTGCGAGATTGGAAGAGACAATAGGGCATCACAATTGTGATGTGTTTGGTCGCATTTGCGACATCCACTGTGTCGGTTGTCTTCGCATTTGTGATCCTAGGGTTGCATTTGCGGAGGAAGCATTTGCTAACCTCGGGTCACACATGGGATATCTGCAACTTGTTTATAGCTAGGTATTTCGGGAATTAAGCTTATTTTACCATATTTGAGCCCTAGACTTGGTGAGGGGTGATTTTTGAAGGAGATTTTCACACATAGCTATAAGGTAAGTTATTTTCACTTAATTTTGGTAATATATCATGATTTCTCATGGAGTTTTACACCAAAATCACGAAATTTGAAAGATATTTTTGAAGATTTTTTACTATGTTTTGAAAAATAAAAATTTAAGGTTTGGGAGTCGATTTGGACTCGTGGGGTTATTGATAGTAAAGATCTACCCCTCGACTCTGGTTTTGACTGCACGGACTCGGTGTTGATTTTTTTTTACTTTTCGGGAATTGGGTAAATATTGGAACTTTATTGTTTGGAATTGATTCCTTTAACATTGTTTTATATTATTGAGTCATTTTTTGCTTGCCGGACGGAGGTGAATTTTAAAGGAAAGGCATTGTTGGAGTATTGAATTGGCTTGTTTGAGGTAAGTATCTTATCTAACCTTGTGCAGGGGTGTACCCCTTAGGATTTATCCTTAATTGCGTATTTGTGTTATGTAAAAAGCAATGTGTACACGAGGTGACGAGCGTATACACGTGTGCTATATGTGGCTTGTGATCAGATTAGCCTCTAGGCTATTAATATGCCTTAATTTAGGGATGTATTCCATATGGAACATGATTAATCACTTTGTGGATACACGAACATGATCACTACAATTATATTAGTCGTAGCAATGCTTTATGTGTTAAACACACATCCGTATTTTACTTTTTTCATGTCCTTGTGCACCTTGTTGATACATTATGAGCCAATACCTTTGATGAGGTTTTGATATTATTGTTTTTGTGATAATTGTGGCACATGTGGACATGTTGAGCAGATTGATTAGTAGTGTCAGCACGAGGTCTTTGTCGTGCAATTATTTCTATTGTTGTGCGCGTGGGGGCAAAATAAGGGTGGCATTTTCTCCGGTTGCCGATGTGGAAAAATAAGGGTGGCGATATGAGCATGTGGAGAAATAAGGAGGGAATTTCATTGTCATGTGCACATGCGTCTATAAGTGTGGCATTGTTGATAATGTTATATGATGATTTGGTGATGTCTTTCTTGATGTTGTTTGTGTTGAAACAGAGTTGAAGTTTTGATCATACACATGTTTTTTAAAAGTTTCCGTCTTGTATTTTTAATGAGTTGTTAGTTGAATTGATATGGTATTAAATTCTCGACTTCTACTTGATGAATTATTGACAAAGATGGATTTTTCTATATTGAGTTGTTATCACATGCTCTACGAGATGGTTCATATTGTTTTCCTTTATATATTTTGTTGCCGGTTATTGATATATTGCACAATATTGACTAGTGAGTGTCATATGACTTGAATCTCGCCAGTACTTCAACGAGGTTAGTTTGATACTTACTGGGTACTGAATGTGGTGTACTCATACTATGCTTTTGCACATTTTGTGCAGAT
Organism: Nicotiana tomentosiformis; assembly: GCF_000390325.3. Classification (NCBI taxonomy): domain Eukaryota; kingdom Viridiplantae; phylum Streptophyta; class Magnoliopsida; order Solanales; family Solanaceae; genus Nicotiana; species Nicotiana tomentosiformis. Next base: position 44,493,094 of record NC_090820.1, read on the forward strand.
TCAGGTGGGTGGCAGTGGACCCGGAGAGTGAGAGCTTGCTTGTTTGTGAGTATTCAATGTAGAGTTGCATGCTATCGCAGTCCCTTCGAGTCTCATCTTCTATATAGATACTATTAACTTTATATTCGAACAATATTGTATCTATTTGGATATTCCGTATATATTTATTTAGAGCTCATGACTCTGTACTACATAGTTTTGGGATGATGTTTGAGTATTACCACTTTGGCTTGTTTTAACTCTATTTTCGCTTTCATATTAATTTTTTTATTATTATATCATAAATTGTTGATTTAATATTGTTATGTGATATGCTTACCTAGTCTTAGAGATTAGGTGTCATCACGACTCCTATGGGGGGATTTGGATCATGGCAATTTTTCTATTTCATTTAGTTGGGTTAAAGGAATTGTGCATTGTTCTAGAATTATAATTTTATCGAACATTAAGTTCCCTTTGCAATACTCTTGATTAGTATTACAATTAGCTGAGTATGCATCATCATTAGAATCGTTATGTTATTTGTGGATTGAATTATTTCCTTGTATTTGTAAGAAACCCATAATTTCTAAAGGTTTGGGAAAACCCATTGTTCTAATAGATTTGGGAAAAGAAAACTTATTGTCTTTGTCGGATTCAAAAACCTTTCTCTTATAGGTTTTGGACTATTTGGGATCTATATATAGGTGTTGTAGTTGGGGATTCGAGAGATTTTATTGTGCTTTTCTTCTCATTCATAGTGAAAAACTCTCTCTACTTTTGCCTCGAGGATTAGGCTTAACTGAACCTCTTAAATCCTTGTGTTGATTTTTCTTCTCTATTTACTTTGTGTATGATTGGGTGCTAGTTAACCCACTATCTTTAGCAACAATTGGTATCATAGCGAGGTTCGGGTTTCTACATATAATTTAGGGTTACGATGTCTTCTATCATCTCCAACAAAGTACGAAATAGAAAATTCTTATGGGGGTTCTAGTTTCAATCTACAAAAGATTAGGATGAAATCATCCCTGGTGTTATAAGGGTTATGGAAAGCAATTGAAGAGGATTTTCCTGAAGTGATGAAAGAGAGACAGAGAAGGCAGACATGAAGGAGAGGGCTATGAGTGTGATTTTGATGAGCGTTATAGATAGCGTTCTTCGGGAAATAGGTGAAGAAACTTCTACAACAACAAAATGGAAGAAGGTGGAAGATATGTATTCTAAGAAATCACTGACAAACAGCCTCTACCTGAAAAAAAGGTTATACAATCTCCATATGAACAAAGGTACACCTGTTAAAACTCACATTGCTGAGTTTAGTTCAATTATAATAGACTTGAAGTATGCAAATATCAAAATTAAGAGTGAAGACCGGGTCTTGATTGTGTTATGATAATTACCACCGTCTTATGATACTTTTGCCAATACATTGCTACATGGGAAAGACAATATTTCACTGGAAGATGTTAGTAATGCATTAAAATCTAAAGAGTTGAAAAATATCTTTCTAGACAATAGAATTGAGGGCGAGCGCCTTCAGAGTAGATGTCATAACCCTAATTGCCACCTTAGGATGTTGTGATAGCACCTAGTCTCTAAGACTAGGTAAGCCTAACACATGATGAGTTATTAACAGATTTAAAACAGTTAACCATTAATCATGAACCAATAATTGCTATACATAGCCAACACCAATGTTACAACCCAAATTCGCATATCATAGATCACGCCGTAAGTTAGTCGACGTAAATCCAAGAAGAGATTATCTTTGAGATAATAATAAGTTAATCCTATTGGTCTTAAATGATACAAGGGTGTATAAGAGGGGTGTATAAGAGTGGTTAACAAGTATTAGAAGTTAAACGAATCAAGGATGTTGTAACCTGTATTTTCGGGTAACACTAGAGGTGATTAACTATCCCAAGAGGTCTTGTTGTAATGTATTTGAATCATATAATATCCGTATCATAAGTCTTGAAGTCAAGCGAGTTATGAAACAAAAGTCGATAAAAGTTGTCGCAACTTAGGTTTATAATTTTACTTAAATATTAGGTCAAATATTACTGCATTTTACTCCCAATGTGCTTGGAATTATGGGGTGATCTACCTATCAAATTGAAGATCTATGAGTCTAGTTTCCAACGCATTAAACCGTTCGTCGATACGATCTCGGAATAGAGAGATATTCGCGTTTTCGCGAGAGTGCGCCAAGCTGCTCTCTATGGGGCCCACAAAGGCGGTTTAAGACATTTGGACATATATAAGATAACTCAACCCCGTTTTAAGTCATTATTTTTCAGTATATTCAGACCTTATAACCCTAAAAACATTCTCTCAAGGTTCTCTCATGATCCAAGACCCAAACAAAGGGCAAACAACACAAATCAAATGTCGGGAATCCCGTGGCGCTAGTAAGTTTCTTGTTCTTCTTGTTGTTGCTGATTTTTGTGTTGTTCCAGCTCGTGTGGGAGGTTGTTTTAAGTGTTTTATGTTCTGTAAATACACCTTCAAGTTTTTAATATCAACCCTAGGTGATTTCAAGTCTTCTAAAGTAATTCTAGTGCCGAAAAACCCGAATTAATTGCTAGTTTCGCTTCCTTGTTCTTGTGGCAGAATTGAAGGGATATTTCGTGGAAAATTAAGGTCAAATTGGAGTTTTTCTTTCTGTTTAAAGGTAAGGAACCTCTTACTCTATATATATTTAAGATTATCCAAGTTGTGGCTAAGTCGTTGATGCTAGAACTTGTGAAATATATATCGAAAGGCTTGGTAGTAATGTTGTTAGTTGGTGGACTGTTTTGGAGGCTCAATATGATTATTAATGATATTGTTTGGGCTGTTTGGTGATTGTATTGACTTGTGTGAAGTCATATAAATAGGGGAGGTGCTGTCCGTTTCATCGTAAAATAGGTTGCGGTCGATACATAATAGTTACGACGCTTAAACGATAATGATAGTGTCATTTCTTATATTGTAGACTAAGGAGTTGTGACATTTGCATAGATTGAGGTTGGGCAGTATATACAAGGTATGTGAGGCTATCCCCTTCATTCTTTTGCATGACTCCGATTGTACATAATGTAATGAACGAGCTCCCAAAGATACTCTACTCTTAGAAGCTAGCAGTACTTACATTGTTGCCCTTCTTATGAAACGATTGATATTGATGTTACTTCTCTTATTCTTATATTATCAATGTTGTTCCGGATTCTTATAAGATTCTTGATGAAGAGTTAATCCTAATAACGTGTACGAAGGATACCGACCTTACGTCACTCCGAAAGGTTCAAAATGTGATTCCAATGAGTCCAGCATGCATCATATATATGTATCTATTTTACTCTACCGAGCCGCGCTATAGTCGGCCGGGTATGGCACCTATTGTGCAACCACTGATCAGTTGGGTTTTACCGAGCTCCACGTGGCCGGGTACGATTCTACCGAGCCCTATGATGGCCGGGTACGTTTTACCGAGCCTATTACGGTCGGGTACGATATGATGATGATGATGCCCACAAAGGCATATGTTTTAAAAGTTTATGTATATATATATGTATGTATCATGTATTTCATGTCAGTAGCCCTCAGAGGTACCCAGATGTCACAGGTTGTATATTCCCTATCACTGTTTACATTATTGTTCTTACTTATGCTATTCTGCCTTACATACTCAGTACTTTATTCGTACTGACGTCCTTTTTATTTGTGGACGCTGCATGTCGTGCTGCAGGTCCTGATAGACGGGTAGACGCAGCTCCCCCATCACAGTAGGCTATCCGGTTCAGCGTTATTGGCAAGATCCTTTCTCCGGACTTGCCGTGGTCTTGGTATGCATTTTTGTTATAGACATTATGGGTATGTCGGGGCCCTGTTCCGGCAATGTTGTAGCACTTATGTTCTTTTAGAGGCTCATAGATAGGTGTCGACTCATGTATGGTTTGGAATGCCTTGTCGGCTGATTTTTGTTGTATAGTCTTTCATGGCACCATGGTAGCTCGTACCTTATATATAGTTTCTTGACAGTCTTGTCGTCCCATGTTACGTATGTTCATGACATTATCTTTCATTGTTGGATGTTCATGATCCATGTCTACCATTTATATTGGTCTTGTCGGCCCTTAAAGATAATAAGGAAGGTTAGATAAAATGTACGTTGGTGCTCGGCAAGTATGGCCCGGGTGCTAGTCATGACCCTCCAGTTGGGTCGTGACAAACTTAGTATCAGAGCAAGTCTGTCCTAGGGGTTGTCTATGAGCCGTGTCTAGTAGAGTTTTGATTATGGATGTGTAGCGCGCCACATTTATAATCAGGAGGCTACATGACATCTAGGGTTGTTACCTTCTTCCTAAATCTATATCGTGCGTAGAGTTGAGTCGTAAGTGTTCATATCTAATATTCACATTGTTTTCTTTCAGCGATGCCTTCGACTAGGAAGCAAGCGATTAGTAAACGGCTTGATACAGCTGTGGACGAGGGTAACATTCAGGTGCCTCCAGCCAGAGCAGGCCAAAGTGAGGCTCAGAGTGAGATGCCGTCTCATACCTCTCCGTCTCCTCCAGAGGATATTAGGAGGCACCCAGTACATCCAGTTCCACCGTCTGGCACTACAGACCACGATATGCGCAGTGCAGTGCAGTTGTTGACTAGCTTGGTAGCTGCTCAGGCTCAGAGGCAGAATATCGGTGTTGCTGATAAACCGGTTAGTGCGAGAGTTCGTGATTTTATTAATCTAGACCCTCCAGTGTTTACCGGATCAGATCCCAAGGAGGACCCACAAACATTTATTGATCAGGTTCATCGTATATTGCGGGTTGTGCATGCTAGTGATATGGAGGCAATAGAGTTGGCTTCTTATCGGTTACGGGATTTAGCCGTTTTCTGGTATGATAGTTGGGAGAGATCTAGGGGTCCGAACGCTCCTCCAGCCGTGTGGAAGGAATTTTCTGAGGCCTTTCTTCGTCACTACTTGCCAGTTGAGATACGACGAGCAAGAGCAGATAAGTTCTTGAACCTTCGACAGGGTAATATGAGTGTACGAGAGTATAGTATACAATTTGATTCTTTAGCAAGGTATGCTCCCCATATGGTGGCCGAAATGAGTGATAGGGTGCATCTATTCGTGAACGGGTTGGGACCACATCTGATAAATGAGTGCACAACAGCCTCCTTGGTAGAGGGCATGGATATTTCCCGTATTCAGGCTTATGCCCAGACCCTAGAGGATTGTAAGCGCCAGCAAAGGGCAGATAGGGAGCAGGATAGGGGCCAGCATAAGAGGGCGATATTTGCAGGGTATTCTGATGAGTTCAGAGGTAGTATCAGGCCCCAATCTTTGAGGAGTTCGGCGCCATCTGTAGCTAGTGCTCCTCCACAGTTTCAGAGGCCTCGGTATGATCGATTTACCTATTCTGGTTTAGGTCAGAGTTCGAGGGCATAAGGTTCACAATTTCATAGAGATATGAGTCAGACGAGACCCCCAACACCTCGTTGTGATCAGTGCGGCAAGGCCCACTTTAGACTGTGACGTCGAGGTTTCGATGCGTGCTATTCTTGCGGACAGCCTGGCCATATGATGCGGGATTGTCCTAACAGAGGAGGTGGTGGTATGGCTCGACCGACTGGATCTATGTCTGGTTCTTCCTCATCAGTTCGACCTCCAGCACAAGGTTTTCAGCAATCGACAGGTCATGGTAGAGGTAGAGGTTCAGTGCCGAGTTCGAGTGGTGCTCAAAATCGAACCTATACTCTAGTAGGTTGACAATATCTCGAATCGTCTCCGGATGTTGTTACAGGTATATTGTCTGTGTTTTCTTATGATGTATATGCGCTAATTGATCCAGGATCTACCTTATCATATGTTACACCCTTTGTGACTAATAAGTTTGGCATTGAACCTGAATTGATAAGTAAACCACTTGCGGTATCCACTCCGTTAGGAGATTCTGTGATTGCTAGAAGGGTATATAAAGGTTGCACTGTGATGATTTGTAGTTGTCAAACCTCGGGAAATTTATTTGAGTTAGAAATGGTTGATTTCGATGTGATAATGGGAATGGACTGGTTGGCCTCATGCTATGCAAATGTTGACTGTCGTACGAAGATGGTTAGGTTTCAGTTTCTGGGTGAACCCACCATTGAATGGAAGGGTAACATTGCTATGCCGAAAGGTAGGTTTATTTCCTATCTTAAGGCAAGGAAGATGATCTCAAAAGGTTACATTTATCATCTTGTTCGTGTTAGGGATGTGGAGGCGAAGCCGCCTACTCTACAATCCATCCCCGTGGTCAATAAATTTCCAGATGTTTTCCCAGATGAACTCCCAGGCCTTCCTCCTGAAAGGGAGATTAAGTTTAGCATTGATGCGTTGCCTGACACTCAACCGATCTCTATCCCTCCATACAGGATGGCCCCGGCAGAGTTGCGAGAGTTGAAGGCACAGTTGAAGGACTTGCTGGATAAGGGTTTCATTAGGCCTAGCACTTCACCTTGGGGTGCACCAGTCTTGTTCGTGCGGAAGAAAGATGGATCGTTAAGGATGTGTATCGATTATCGACAGTTGAATAAGTTTACAATAAAGAACAAGTATCCACTTCCAAGGATTGATGGCCTGTTTGACCAACTCCAGGGTGCCAAGTATTTCTCCAAGATTGACTTGCGTTCAGGGTATCATCAGGTGAGGGTTAAGGAGAAGGATATTCCAAAGACGGCCTTCCGGACAAGATATGGGCACTTTGAGTTCTTGGTGATGTCGTTCGGGCTAACAAATGCCCCAGCAGCTTTTATGGATCTCATGAATAGTGTATTCAGGCCCTATCTTGATGTGTTCGTGATCGTATTCATTGATGACATTCTGGTGTATTCTCGTTCGGAGGCGGAACATGCGGGCCACTTGCGGATAGTATTACAGACCCTTCAGGATCATAAGTTATATGCTAAGCTCTCTAAATGTGAATTCTGGCTGAACTCAGTAGCATTCCTTGGCCATGTGATATCTGATGAGGGTATTAGTGTCGACACTCAGAAGATCGATGCAGTGAAGAATTGGCCGAGACCTACAACACCATCAGAAGTCCGCAGCTTCCTGGGGCTAGCAGGATATTATAGGCGGTTTGTAGAAGGGTTTTCCTCTATATCAGCACCATTGACTAAGTTAACACAGAAAGCTACCAAGTTCCAGTGGTCTGATTCTTGTGAACATAGTTTTCAGGAGCTAAAGAATCGATTGACATCTGCGCCAGTGCTCACTCTCCCAGAAGGAACAGAAGGTTATGTGGTATATTGTGATGCCTCAGGTATAGGTTTGGGGTGCGTATTGATGCAACGTGGGAAGGTGATTGCTTATGCATCACGACAATTGAAGAAGCATGAAAAGAATTACCCGACTCATGATTTGGAATTGGCTGCAGTAATATATGCTTTGAAGATATGGCGACACTACTTATACGGCGTCCATGTTGACATCTACACAGATCACAAAAGTTTACAATACATCTTCAAGCAGAAGGAGTTGAATTTGAGGCAGCGTAGGTGGCTTGAATTACTGAAAGACTATGACGTCGAGATATTGTACCATCCCGGTAAAGCCAATGTTGTGGCAGACGCTCTCAGCCGTAAGTCAATGGGAAGCTTAATACATATTGAGGCAGGTAGACAAGGGTTGACCAAAGAGCTTCACCAGCTGGCCAATATGAGAATCAGATTGTTGGACTCTGATGACGGAGGTGTTACTGTACAGAATACAGCAGAATCATCTTTGGTAGCCGAGGTAAAAGCACGGCAATATGAAGATCCTACCTTAGTAAGATTGAGAGAGGGAATTCAGCAGTGTAAGATTACAGCTTTCAAGATCGGAGGAGATGGGACACTGAGATACCAGGGCCGATTATGTGTGCCTAGTGTGGCAGGGTTGCGAGAGAAGATTATGATTGAGATTCATCAGTCCCGATATTCTATCCATCCTGGCTCGACAAAGATGTATCATGACGTTAAGGAGCAGTATTGGTGGGACAACATGAAGAAGTCTATTGCAGAATTTGTAGCCCAGTGTCCTAATTGTCAACAAGTAAAGATCGAGCATCAGAAACCCAGTGGATTGATTCAGAATATAGAGATTCCGACCTGGAAATGGGAGGTTATTAATATGGACTTCATTATTGGATTACCTCGCTCTTATCATAAGTTTGATTCCATTTGGGTGATAGTTGATCGACTTACAAAATCTGCCCATTTTCTACCAGTTAAGACAACTTACACGGCTAAAGATTATGCGAAGTTGTATATCAAGGAGATTTTTAGGCTTCATGGTGTGCCGGTATCTATTATATCAGACCGAGGAGCTCAATTTACGGCTAACTTTTGGAGGTCTTTTCAGAAGGGCTCAGCATTGCATTCCATCCGCAGACTGACGAACATGCTGAACGTACCATCCAGACGCTGGAAGATTTGCTACGAGCATGTGTTCTAGATTTTAAGGGGAATTGGGATGACCATATGGAACTTATAGAATTTGCCTACAATAATAGCTACCATTCCAGTATTAAAATGGCCCCGTATGAGGCACTGTACGGGAGGAGATGTAGATCACCAGTTGGATGGTTCGAAGTCGGTGAGACAAAATTATATGGGCCAGATTTGATTTACCAAGCCATTGAGAAGGTGAAACTGATACAAGAGCGGCTGAGGACGGCACAAAGCAGGCAAAAATCTTATTCCGATGTCCGACGTCGTGATCTGGAATTTGAGGTTGGTGATTGGGTTTTCCTGAAGATCTCGCCGATGAAGGGTGTTATGCGTTTTGGGAAGAAGGGTAAGTTGAGTCCACGGTATATTGGGCCGTACAAAATTCTTCGACGAATTGGACAGGTTGCTTACGAGTTAGAATTGCCATCTGAATTGGAATTTGTCCACCCGGTATTCCATGTATCTATGTTGAGGAAATGTATTGGAGACCCTTCTCGGGTCGTCCCTATCAAAGATGTACAAGTTACAAAGGATCTATCATATGATGAACTGCCAGTGGCTATATTAGATCGACAAGTCCGCAAGCTGAGAACAAAGGATGTAGCTTCCGTGAAAGTATTATGGAGGAACAAGAATATAGAAGAAATGACATGGGAAGCAGAAGAGGAGATGAAGTCTAAATACCCTTACCTATTCCAGAGTGAAAATAACGAGGATACCGGGGGAAAGAAGGACGCATTATAAGGTGAAACGGCTCTATGAGGTAAGCAATAGCTTGTGAATACTCTTTTTTTTAATACAAAATGGTGATATGCAGATAATGTACATATCCATAATGCTTTGTATAGTCTTGTATGGCCATAGGTTGGGTTTAACTGCTTGCAAGTTTGGCTAGTGTCCATTTTATAAGGGAAACTCAGCCGGAAATCTCCGTCGGAATCCACGATGAGTTAGACACCCCATAAACCCTTACATTCGAGGACGAATGTTCCTAAGGGGGAGAGGATGTTACAACCCAAATTCGCATATCATAGATCACGCCGTAAGGTAGTCGACGTAAATCCAAGAAGAGATTATCTTTGAGATGATAATAAGTTAATCCTATTGGTCTTAAACGATACAAGGGTGTATAAGAGTGGTTAACAAGTATTTGAAGTTAAGCGAATCAAGGATGTTGTAACCCGTATTTTCGGGTAACACTAGAGGTGATTAACTATCCCAAGAGGTCTTGTTGTAATGTATTTGAATCATATAATATCCGTATCATAAGTCTTGAAGTCAAGCGAGTTATGAAACAAAAGTCGATAAAAGTTGTCGCAACATCGGTTTATAATTTTACTTAAATATTAGGTCAAATGTTACTGCATTTTTCTCCCAATGTACTTGGAATTATGGGGTGATATACCTATCAAATTGAATATCTATGAGTCTAGTTTCCAACTCATTAAACCGTTCGTCGATACGATCTCGGAATAGAGAGATATTCGCGTTTTCGCGAGAGTGAGCCAAGCTGCTCTCTATGGGGCCCACAAAGGCGGTTTAAGACATTTGGACATATATAAGATACCTCAACCCCGTTTTAAGTCATTATTTTTCAGTATATTCAGACCTTATAACCCTAAAACAGTCTTTCAAGGTTCTCTCATGATCCAAGACCCAAACAAAGGGCAAACAACACAAATCAGATGTCGGGAATCCCGTGGCGCTAGTAAGTTTCTTGTTCTTCTTGTTGTTGCTGATTTTTGTGTTGTTCCAGCTCGTGTGGGAGGTTGTTTTAAGTGTTTTATGTTCTGTAAATACACCTTCAAGTTTTTAATATCAACCCTAGGTGATTTCAAGTCTTCTAAAGTAATTCTAGTGCCGAAAAACCCGAATTAATTGCTAGTTTCGCTTCCTTGTTCTTGTGGCAGAATTGAAGGGATATTTCGTGGAAAATTAATGTCAAATTGGAGTTGTTCTTTCTGTTTAAAGTTAAGGAACATATTACTCTATATATATTTAAGATTATCCAAGTTGTGGCTAAGTCGTTGATGCTAGAACTTGTGAAATATATATCGAAAGGCTTGGTAGTAATGTTGTTAGTTGGTGGACTGTTTTGGAGGCTCAATATGATTATTAATGATATTGTTTGGGCTGTTTGGTGATTGTATTGACTTGTGTGAAGTTATATAAATAGGGGAGGTGATGTCCGTTTCATCGTAAAATAGGTTGCGGTCGATACATAATCGTTACGACACTTAAACGATAATGATAGTGCCATTTCTTATATTGTAGACTAAGGAGTCGTGACATTTGCATAGATTGAGGTTGGGCAGTATATACAAGGTATGTGAGGCTATCCCCTTCATTCTTTTGCACGACTCCGATTGTATATAATGTAATGAACGAGCTCCCAAAGATACTCTACTCTTAGAAGCTAGCAGTACTTACATTGTTGCCCTTCTTATGAAACGATTGATATTGATGTTACTTCTCTTATTATTATATTATCAATGTTGTTCCTGATTCTTATAAGATTCTTGATGAAGAGTTAATCCTAATAACGTGTACGAAGGATACCGACCTTTCGTCATTCCAAAAGGTTCAAAATGTGATTCCAATGAGTCCAGCATGCATCATATATATGTATCTATTTTACTCTACCGAGCCGCGCTATAGTCGGCCGGGTATGGCACCTATTGTGCAACCACTGATCAGTTGGGTTTTACCGAGCTCCACGTGGCCGGGTACGATTCTACCGAGCCCTATGATGGCCGGGTACGTTTTACCGAGCCTATTACGGCCGGGTACGATATGATGATGATGATGCCCACAAAGGCATATGTTTTAAAAGTTTATGTATATATATATATGTATGTATCATGTATTTCATGTCAGTAGCCCTCAGAGGTACCCAGATGTCACAGGTTGTATATTCCCTATCACTGTTTACATTATTGTTCTTACTTATGCTATTCTGCCTTACATACTCAGTACTTTATTCGTACTGACGTCCTTTTTATTTGTGGACGCTGCATGTCGTGATGCAGGTCCTGATAGATGGGTAGACGCAGCTCCCCCATCACAGTAGGCTATCCGGTTCAGCGTTATTGGCAAGATCCTTTCTCCGGACTTGCCGTGGTCTTGGTATGCATTTTTGTTATAGACATTATGGGTATGTCGGGGCCCTGTTCCGGCAATGTTGTAGCACTTATGTTCTTTCAGAGGATCATAGATAGGTGTCGACTCATGTATGGTTTGGAATGCCTTGTCGGCTGATTTTTGTTGTATAGTCTTTCATGGCACCATGGTAGCTCGTACCTTATATATAGTTTCTTGACAGTCTTGTCGTCCCATGTTACGTATGTTCATGACATTATCTTTCATTGTTGGATGTTCATGATCCATGTCTACCATTTATATTGGTCTTGTCGGCCCTTAAATATAATAAGGAAGGTTAGACAAAATGTACGTTGGTGCTCGGAAAGTATGGCCCGGGTGCTAGTCATGACCCTCCAGTTGGGTCGTGACAACCCATCAATAGATGTACAATGTCGCAAAACCGGTAGTACGAAGTCATAAGCTCTTCTAATAGTAAATAATAATATAAAATACATCATTGTCTGGAATGAAAATAAATAGTAAAAAGGTAAAAACTCCAAAAGGTGACTCCGAGGCCTGCGAACGCAATGGCAGGTATACCTTGAATTCTCTGCCACAACTCACAATCAGCTAACTAATGACCGACACACTCTGAGGTACCTGGATCTGCATAAAAGATGTGCAGAAGCATAACACAAGTACACCATATCGGTACCCAGTAAGTATCAAGGCTAACCTCAGTGGAGTAGTGACGAGCTATAGTAGAGACACCTACTGGACATAATAACCTGTGCAAGTATAAATATAAAGCTAACAGAGGAACGAATATAAATATAAGGCAAAACATGGAAAGAGTAACAATACAACACCAGCAAATGAAAAGTAAAATCAACAATCAGCAACAAGGAGTAAACAAGTGATAACGCCGCAAAGTAATCAAAACACAGTTAAAGAACCAGTGAAACCAAGTAAGGAAAATAAATAACAACCAAATAATCAACCATTTTTACACAAGGTTTACATAAGAATTACAACGACACAATGAAGCTGAAGAATAAGCTCAGCAATGAAAGACATAACAAATAATAATGACTTCAAATAAGGATAACTCAACGATGAGAGAGATAACATGAAACAACGACTTTAAATAAGAATAAATCAGATATGAAGGAGATAACATGACAATAAAAGATGCAACAACTTCAATTAAAACATATAAGAGTGTATTTGACAATAAAATATAGAACATGTACTAACAACTTCAAATAAAGTATGTAAAAGGGTAAATTTAACAATGGAGGATACAATATGATAGGGAAACTTCAATTTAATGTACATAAGAAGCCTAAGGGTCTAAACTGGTAAAATTCCACATATAAGGCCGTGTACACACTTGTCACCTCATGTGCATGGCTTCCAGGTAATTAATATAGTGCAATCAAACCCTAGGTAGTTTTACCCACACAAAGTTAAGCAAGATACTTACCTCAACTAGGCCTAATCAATACTCACAAATAGCTTTTCCTTTACAATTCACCTCCGCTCGGCTCAAATCTTATCAAAAGCGACTTAATAACATCAAATAATGCAAGAGAAATCAATCCAATAAGTAAAGCCATGATCTTTGTATAATTCTGAAAAAGTTAACAAAAATCAACTCGGGCCCGTCCGGTCAAAACCCAGGTCCAAGGGTAGATCTTGACTACCCATAACCCCACGAGTCCATATATGTGCTTTGTTTCAAATCCAAGTCCAATTTGACTCTCAAATCTCAAATTTTTATTTTTCCAAACATTGACAAAATAATTCCCAAAATCTCTCTTTGATTCTCATAAATTTAATGTTAACTATCATATATAATCATGAAATATGGTTGAAAATAGATTAAAACTACTTACCCAATAATTTTATGTGAAAATCCCTCTTCAAAATCACATCCTACCGAGTCTAGGGTTCAAAGATATGAAAAATGAGGCTAAAATCCCGTCTTCCATCTTTTATGTCCAGGCGCCGATGTTGCAAATGCGACCTGTGAACCCTGCAAATACGAATAATGATTAGAAAAGCGACACTCATCACACCCCTACTAATGTCGCAATTGCGACAAAGAGTTTGCAAATGCGAACAGGAAATCAAACCAAAAGCGACCTTGAGATCACAAATGCGAAACTCCCTCAGCCCCGCCCCCATCGGATTAGCGAACACTGAGTTCGCAAAAATGAACCTGACAGTTCCCAGTATATCTTGCAAATGCGATATTTCACCTCGAAATTGCGAGATCGCAAATGCGAACAAAATCTCGCATTTGCGAGACTTGAAGCATCTATGCAAAAACCAGCAAAACTAAAACTCTTCCAATCACTACAAAACGTGTCCCAAACTCACGCGATCCCTCGGGGCTTCAAACCAAACCTCAACACAAGTGTAATCACATCATCCGAACTCACTCGCACATTCAACACACCAAAATAACATCTAAAATCATGAATCGGACATCAAAATGCATGAAATTTACATTGACTATCAAGAACGTCTAAAAACACAACTACTCGTACGATTCCTATTAAATCAACTCGGAATGACTCCAAACTTTGCATACAAGTTCCAAATAACATAACAGACCTATTCCAAGTCCCAAATAACATAACAGACCTATTCCAAGTCCCAAAACTAAAATCTGAACCTGATAGCCATAAAGCCAAACCATAGTCAAACCTAAGGAGGTCCAAAACCTTCAAAATGCCAACTTTCAGCAAAACATGCCGAATCAACCTATGGACCTCTAAATTCTATTTCAGGCATACACCCAAGTCCAAAATCAGGATACGAACCTATTAGAGCCATCAAAATACCATTTCGGGGTCGGTTTCACAAAAGTCAAACTTCGGTCAATATTTCCAACTTAAGCTTCTAAAATGAGAATCAGTCATCAAATCTATTCCAAAACATCTGAAAATCAAATCTGATCATACATGCAAGTCATAATACACAATATGAAGCCACTCAAGACCTCGAACCACTAAATGAAATACTAAATCTCAAAGCGACCGGTCGGGTCCTTACATTCTCCCCCTCTTAAACAAACGTTTATCCTCGAACGTGCCAAGAGTCTTTCCAAAACCGTCAAATTACTATATAAACTCACCACACACATGTACATGGGTGATCTCACGTCACCCCAACCAACATAGGCCTGATGACATCATCTCACTGGAAGATTATTCCTTTCACGCATGTCGATAAGCCTTATAACCAAATTTCCACATCCAAAAAGGGCCATATTATTACATAAACACATTGTAAAATCTTCAACTAGCTGTAACAGCTCATGCATACATTCATAAGGTATAACCACACGACATAACACACCACCCATATGCCCATAGAGACAACTCTGGCCATAATAACTACCTATTACCCAACCCGGTACCGGTAAATAATCCCATATCGACTAGAACGTTGTTCCAAACCTTCACAACACTGACAATTATGCAAGAAACATGTGAAACTCATATCTATTCACCCGACCAACAAGCCGCATTAAACGCCACCTGGGCATATACATCACAATCCAATACCTAACAAGTGTAACTCAAATATGATTAAATATGAAAAAAGAAACATATCAGAGAACTACCAAACAAGTCCAAGAGGTACAACTCCCCATCGATGCCGTATTACGGATTCATTCCTCAAGGAAGAAGCAAGACCCACGCAACAACAACAAAGAACCTTACCCTAACATCACCTTAGTACGTCACATAGCCCGGTACAAACACAATTATCAATAGAGGACACTAGGTCCCCATCCTTCACTCGGAATCATAAGTAAGATTAATATATCAACCACTATAATACTCTACTCACTCAATCGCGTAGAACCAACACCACAACACGCAACAGACTTCCATACATATAAAGCACCTAAACCACATGTCGGGCCAAACCATCTAGGAATCACATCAAAACCTACCGTATTAACTAACATATAGTCCACCCAACTCTCATGACCCTCAATAGAGACCAAATTAGAGTGATAAACACGGGATATCATGAGAGAATTCCCCAACTGGCGTGCACACATGATCAAATTACACAAATCACAAAACATAACCACATATAAAGCAATGTAAGATGGATCTTCCAATAAATGGGACTAGATTGAAATAATACTAATGAATTTCTATAACCATCCGAAACTGTACCTATAATGACATCATCTGGTGCAGTAGCCTCTGTTCAACAAGGAAAAACATAACAATGAGTTGGGCTTCCCCCTTTAGGATGATTTGTACCCTCCTGACCTCCATATCCACCTGGCGTTTCAGGTGTAGCGGCAAATGGAGCAGAACTCCTAGCCTGAATACTCTGCTGTGGCACACCCATCCGTAGTCTCGGACAATCTCTCACCATGTGGTTGGTATCCCACACTTAAAGCAGCCTCTCCACTAACATGGCTATGGAAGTTGCCCGGTAAGGGTACTCTAGGACCCATGGGTATCTGAAGCACCACGTAAAGCCTGAAGTGCAAACTGAACTTGTTGACCCATAAAGCATCTACCATGATATGCCATGCCTCCAAAATAGGGATCAGTAGATCCTCCCAGTCCACACGGCCTCTAAGCCTCCTTGTCCTCCCTCTCTCTACCCTGTATACCCTCTAACCTCCGAGTGTCTCTACAACCTGCTAAAAAAAGGTATTTGTCTCTAACTCTCAAACCATGCTGAATCTAAGACCATAACAAAGCCCCTCGATAAATTTGCGGACTCGCTCTATGACTGTAGGAAGCAAGGTAGGTGCATGTTAGGACAGCTCGCTAAATTTGATGGCGTACTCCGACACTATCATAGTGCCCTTGCGCAAGTTCTCGAACTTTGTGCACTACACATCCTAGAGGGTTTGTGGAACAAACTCCCTCAAAACTGAGTCCAAGTGAGTGGTGCTACATCAGCTGGCCTACCCTTCTCATAAGCCTGCCGTCATTCCCTCCGTTCTGCTCCACAATACCCATGGTGTGGAGAATACAATGTCACTTCTCTAGAAAACCCTACGTATCTTCGGTAGTTGTTCCGTTGAAAGTAGAAGGATAATACTTCTTGAACCTCTCAAGCCTCTTCTGCTCCTCCTCTGATGTCTCTGGCCTAACCTCAAGCTGAACCAGAATAATAGGATGTACCAGCATAACACCTGGAACTTGACCAATATGAGCCTACTGCTCTAGAGTACAGGCCGAGGTACCTGCATCTCACAAAAGATGTGCAAAGGCGTAACATGAGTACATCACAGTGGTACCGAGTAGGTATCAAGACTAACCTCGGTGGAGTAGTGATGAGGTACAGTCGAGATACCTACTAGACATAATAACCTGTGAAATTATGAACTTAAAGCTAACAGAGGAACGAATATCAGTATATGTCTAAACATGGAAAATTTAACAATACAACACTAGCAAATGGAAAGTAAAATCAACAATTAGCAACAAGAAGTAAACATGTGATAACGCCACAAAGTAATCAGAACACAGTTAAAGAACCAATGAAACGAAGTAACAACCGAATAATCAACTGTTCTTACATAAAGTTTACACAAGAATTACCCCAAGGTACCACACCTCGTAATCACAATCACAGGTCCCAAATCACGAATCATAATCACTTGGCATCTCGTACCCATATTACCAATCACAACCTCACGGATAACTCACGTGCTGCACAGATAACTCACGCAACAATACCATTAATACCTCAGATCTGCATGGATAACTCACGTGCCAATAGTAACAATACCTTATATCCGCACGGACAACTCACATGCTAATAGTCCAATCCGCGCACAAAAGTTAGGTATACAAGAATACATGTAAATGATCAATAAACATCAAGGTACATACTCCTTGACTGATATAGGTGACATGCTATAGTGTATGCTTGTGCAAATGTACTATCACAACTCAAGTCAACAAGTAAAATCAGAGACACTAAGTAGCGCATTGGAAACAACACAACAAAACTCGTAATATGTATGAGACACACAAGAAGGCCATACCACCACATAATTATAACAAATAACAATGACCCCAGGCCATCACAAAATCATTCCCGACATAGCCCACCTTGTCTCGCCGCATGCGCAACAATAAAGTAAATTCTCGCCTTGTCTCGCCACACGCGCATGATAATTATCCCACCTTGTTTTGCCACATGCCCAAACCCAACATATATAACCCTCTTTGTCACACCGCATGTAAAAATATCTATAATAATAATAGTACGGATAACTCACATGCAAACACCCCGACAACCCTCTCAACAATCCCACATGTGCCAAAACATAATAGGTTATATCACAACTCTCACCACATGTGGCCATATGCCACAATGTTGCCCATAACAACAGTTCCAATATCGGAATTACACGTGAGTCCGTCAAGTAAATCAACACAAGAATTACAACGACATAATGAAATGGAAGATTAAGCTCAATAATGAAAGACATAATAAGTAATAATGACTTCAAATAAGGATAACTCAATGATGAGAGAGATAACATGTAACAACGACTTCAAATAAGAATAAATCAGCTACGAAAGAGATAACATGACAACAAAAGAGGCAACAACTTCAATTAAATCATATAAGAGTGTATTTGACAATAAAAGATAGAAAATATACTAACAACTTCAAATAAATCATGTAAGGGTAAATTTAACAATGGAGGATATAACATGATATGGAAACTTCAATTAAATGACATAAGAAGTCTAAGGGTCTAAACCAGTTAAATTCCACATATAAGGCCGGGTACATACTCGTCACCTCGTGTACACGTCTTCCACGCAATTCAAATAGTGCAATCAAAGCAATCCCTACGGGGTAGTTTTCCCCACATAAATTTAGGCAGGATACTTACCTCAACTAGGTTAAATCAACACTCACAAATAGCTATTCGTTTACAATACACATCTTTTCGGCTCAAATCTAACCAAAATCGACTTAAAACATCAAATAATACAAGAGAAATCAATTCCAATAAGTAAAGCTATGATCTTTGTACAATTCTTCAAAAGTAAAAAAAAGTCAACCCGGACTCGCCTGGTCAAACCTGAGTCCAAGGGTGGATCTTGACTACTCATAACCCCATGAGTCCATATATATATTTTGTTTTCAAATCCGAGTCCAATTTGACTCTCAAATCTAAAATTTTTATTTTTCAAAACATAGACAAAATTTCTTAAAGTATCTCTTTGATTCTCATAAGTTTGATGTTAAATCTCATATATAATCATAAAATATGGTTGGAAATTGATTAAAACTCCTTACCCAATGAGTGTGTGTGAAAATTCCTTTTCAAAATCGCCTCCTACCGTATCTAGGGTTCAAATATATGTAAACTAAGGCTAAAATCTCGTCTTCCAGCTTTTATATCCAGGCGTAGGTGTTGCAAATGCAAATGCGAAGAATGATCGAAAAAGAGCCACTCACCACACCCCTTCTAATGTCGCAAATACGACATAAAGTTCGCAAATGCGAACAAGGAACTCATCGAAAAAGCAACCTTGAGATCGTAAATGCGAAACTCCCCCAGCCTAGGCCCCATCGCAAATGCGAATCTGACAGTTCCTAGCATATCTCGCAAATGCGATATCCCATCTCACAATTGCGAGATTGCAAAAGCAATATCCCACCTCGCAATTGCGAGATCACAAATACGAACAAAATTTTGCATTTTCAAGGCCTGAAGCATCTGTGCAAAAACCAACAAAACTAAAACTCTTCTAAACACTCTGAAACGCATCCAAAACTCACCCGTGCCCTCGAGGCTCCAAACCAAACATTAACACAAGTCTAAGAATATGAACTCGCTCGTGCAATCCAAATACTATAATAACATCTAAAATCATGAATTGGACATCAAAATGCAACATTGACACTCAAGAACATCTAAAAACACAATTATGCATCTGATTCCTATCAAATCAACTCGGAATGACGCCAAACTTTGCAGACAATTTTCAAATAACATAACAGACCTATTCTATGTCCCAAAACTGAAATGTGAAACCGATAACCATAAAGTCAAACAATAGTCAAACCTAAGGAATTTCAAAACCTTCAAATTGACAACTTTCGGCAAAACATCCTGAATCAATCAGGGACCTCCGAATTCAATTTCGGGTATATAACCAAGTCCAAAATCATGATACAAACCTATTGGAGCCATCAAAACACTATTCCGGGGTTAATTTCACAAAAGTCAAACCTCGGTCAACATTTCTAGCTTAAGCTTCTAAAATGAGAATGACTCATCCAAATCAATCCCAAAATTTTTGAAAATCGAATCTGACCATACACACAAGTAATAATACATAATATGAAACCACTCAAGAACTCGAACCATTGAACGGAACTCTAATACTCAAAATAACCGGTCAGATCGATATAGTAGAGGGAGAAATAACAAAAGGACTTTAGGAGGAGAAAGTCAACAACCAGAACAAAGTCTAGAGCAAGGAAGCATAACTATTATGGGTACGGGGAGTAATGTCACTACAAGAGATGTCGTACTGAGATGAAAAAGAAATAAGGGAAGCAGAAAGTAGATAATATTTGCAAATATTCATGAAACTTGTAATTCTGATGATAGTAATTATGTAGGGGGAGTTTGTGCCTTCAGTTCTAGTTATGGTCATAATTCCTAGGTTCTTGATTCTGGTACTACTTTCCACATGTGTCCACACAAGAATTGGTTTACAACTTATAAGCAGATGAGTGGGGCTGTCTACATGAGAGATGATAATCCATTACAAGTAGAGGGGATTGGCAACATCAGATTGAGAATGGTCGATGGAATTATTAGAAACATTGAGTGTTGGCATGTTCCTCGGATAAAGAGAAATTTAATTTCCCTTTCGACTTTGGAGGATCAAGGGTATAGGTTCCACTCCGATAATGAAATACTTAAAGTCTATAAAGTCTCCATGGTACTCGTGAAGGTAAACTGCATTCTATATTATATCATCTTCATGCCAATGTCGCTGAAGGGAAAGCTACTGTAGCTTCTGGAAAAAGTGATCTGAATTAGTTTCAATTGTGGCACTTGTAACTTGGTCATATAGGTGATAATGGATAGTATTTTTTGAGCAAGAAGAATTTGGTAGATACGTACAAAGATCAAGTTTTAAATTTTTGTGAGCATTGTGTGTTTGGTAAACATACAAGGGCAAAATTCAGCAAGAAGGCATAGCATGTGTAACGATCCGACTAGTTATTTTTTAGCTTTAGCATTCCATTTGGTGGTTTGAGACTATAAGAAACTTCATATGATGCTTTATGAATTGTGTGTATGGTCGATTTTGATTTATGAGTGGTTCAGAATTGATTTAGAAGAATGACTCAATTTGAAAGCTTTTAGTTGTAAGAGTTGACCAAAGTTTGACTTTTGGGTAAACAGACTCGAAATAGGCATTTGATAGATTTGATAGGTTCATATAATGATTTTATACTTGTACGTATATTCAGATTTGTTTTTGGAGGTTCCTAGAAGAATTCAACACTATTTATCGAAAGTTGGCAATTTGAAGAACTTAAGAGTTCTTATGTTTGACAAACAATTGACTTTGATATTATTGGAATCTAATTGATGTTCTGAGACTTTGGATAGGTCCATATAGTTGAGTTAAATTTATCTGCAATATTTGGAAGTAATCCAAAGTGTGTAAGAGTGATTTGGACACTCTATTGAAAGAAAGAAGATTTAACAACTTAAGAGAAATTCTACTCAGTTTTATCCATTATTTGTTGTGATGTTCTCGTGGATAGTTTAAGCCTTTGGATACGTTTGGATAGTTTATTTAAACTTGTTGGTACGACTGGATGGGGTCTCGAGGGACTCAGGTATAATTTGGATCATTAATTGACAGATTAGTTAAGTTAAGGATTTGGAGTTTGACTACGGTCAACATCAGGTCAAGACGACCTCTTTTCGGTATTTTGAGTGTGTGAGCATGTTCGTAGAGTGCTTTATGATCGAAATGCATATATGATTTGTGTACGGGAGATTTCGAAGGAGTTTTGGATGTTAAACGAAGAATTTGTGATTGCTGAATTTCTAGTGAAATAATTACGAGAATACCAATTATGTCCGTGAAATTTTCAGACTTCCTTTAAAACTTCAAAATGTCATATCTCCTTTAATTTAAGGCCAAATTGGATGATTCAAAAGGCTATATTGGGTTTAATATTACAAGGATTATGTTGGGCTTATCATATATAAGTTCCGGGATCATCTAGAATCTCATTCGAGCTAGGACAACTGCTGCATCTTTTTTACTTGTTACAGAATTTGGTTACGTTTTCTCAGGTTTGGAGCTCGGGTAGAGGTGATGTTTGAGGTAGTTTTCATATACTTCATTGGGGGTAAATAAACCTAACTCGAATTTATGATTATAACATAAATCTGTCATTTATTTTGACTCTAAATCAAGGAATCTTAAAGAAGAAAAGAGGGTTTTAGCTTGAAAGATAAGAAAGTGCATATTGGGCGTTTTTGGTAAAACGTTTCTAAACATAATAATTGGGTTTCGAACATCGATTTGGAGTGAGATTTTAATTGAATTTATATGGTTGGACTTGTATTCGAATGAGTTATCAAAATTTATGAGTTTTGTTGGGTTTCGCGATGCGAGCCCAAGTTTACTTTTTTGTTGCTTTTTTTGCTAGATTCGAGCCGTTCGAAGGTCGATTCGCGCGGGAAGGCATTTTTAGAGTATTGATTTATCTTTTTTGAGGTAAGTATCTTACCTAAACTTTGTTCAGGCACTAGTTGCCTGTGTTATTTGTGACAGCTACGTGCTATGGGTGGCACACATGTGAGGGGATGAGACCATGTGTGTATATCAATGTATTATTCATGCTCGGGGTAGTGCTTACGCTATAATATACCTTGAATTGATTTCTAAGATTAATGTTGTTATGTTTATTATATTTTTACCCATTTGTGAGCTATTTGAACCATGTTTGATGTTACATAGAGGTTAATCTCCTGATTGAACCTGATAATTGCTACTTTCTTGATGTAATTGCTTGATTTGAGTTGTGGTGGCAGACTTCGTACATGCATACATTTTAGCATGTCACTTATAGCAGTCCGTGAGTATGAAACGTGATATCCATTGTTCATGTATGTAATCTTGAATATTGGCTTTCTAAGTGATATGGATTGGACTGGTAGCTCATGAGTTGTCCGTGCGGTTGAGATATGATAGCACGTGAGTTGTCCATGTAGTTGAATTAGGATAGCACGTGAGTTTTCCGTGCAGTTAAGACATGATAGCACATGAGTTGTCCGTGCATTTGAGTTATGATAGCACGTGAGTTGACAGTGTAGATCTGAGATATTGTTATTATTGACAGAGTTGTCCGTGGGATTGATATTATAGGCACATGAGTTATCCGTGCGATTATAATATTATTGGCCGGTGAGTTATCCGTGCGGGTGAGATATTATTGGAACGTGTGTTGTTCATGCAACATGTGGATAAGGATCCATCCCCCTTGGGTCACCCTCTCATGTTCCTCTCTTGATTGTGTACATGCAGGTTGTAAGAAACCGACGGGTTTCTAGTTGATGTGGATTTTGGTAAAGCTAATCATTGGTTGGATTTAGCATCTCTTCTCTATTTGCAAACTCCTTGGATGTATATATGATTTTTTTCATATCCTCTCTATATGCACTTGTTGTAGGTTTAATTATTATTTCAGGCATATCTTCTCTATATGAAACTGTGGAAGGAATATTTGATATATTACGCATATCTTCTCTATATGCAAGTTAATGATTTGATGATATTGGACGCATATCTTCTCTATATGTTGGATTGTTAACTGATTCATGAATTAGCACACTATCGCTTTATGTACCAATGTGGTTATATTTGTGTTATATGATTAGATGGCACCATTACTGTGAACTTATGAAATTCAGGAATTGAACAGGTTATTAGCAAGTATCATTAATAAATCTGACCATTATTACCTCGCCGAGGTTAGTTATGATACTTGTTGAGTAGACAATGTCGGTTTGTACTCATTCTACACTTTTGCACCTTGCGTGCAGATCTGGGAGTTGAATTGCTGTGGATGGCAGAAGCTGGCATTGAAGATGTACCTACTTTTGGGATATAGCTACCACTTTTCCTTGGCCGCTTTGAATTCGTACTCTATTTACGTATATTCCAAACAAATATTGTATTTATTTTGTACCGCTTTGTAAATCTAAATCTTAGTTGCTCATGTCTTGTACCACCATTCCTTGAGATAATATATGAAAAGTTTAGCTATTTCATTTATTGATTATTTATAACTCATTAGAATTGTATAACTATTGTTTGTCTTACCTAGCCGGTTGGGTTAGATGCCATCACAACTAGGTGAAAGTTTCCTCGTGGCAAGTTGGTATCTGAGCTCTAGGTTCACAGGTTCTACGAGTCATGAGCAAGTGTCTAGCAGAGTCTTTTGGATCGGTATAATGACGTCCATACTTATCTTCGAGAGGTTATAGGTCATGCAAGAAACTTCCCATCTTTCCTTCTTTATCGTGCGACTTCATTTTAACTTAAAGCTTAAATTTTTAGTTTTTTTCTGTTCAAGTGTATATGATGCTTACCACTAGGTTCCAGCTGTGCACCGACGGCTTGTAATGTCGTGGATGAGGTGCGAGATGTGTTTTCTATTTTGGGGAGGTAAGGCAGTCTGGAAGACTTAAGGTCAGGTTCAAACCGCAGCTTGGGCTCGGTAGTTTCAATTGTGTGAGTATGTGCATTTGAACTTATATGTCCGGTAGAGTCCCTAGGAGTGAGATTGATGGCTCAGTGAGTTGTGAGATAGATATATGATGAGTATTATATAACTGAGGAGTATGCTTAGATTGTTTGGATGTGATGAGAAGAATTTTATTGGGATGCAAAATGACTTTGGATGCTTGATTTCTGTCTTGATGTGTTGCACAATCTCGACTTCTGAATATGTTTAGAGATCTTTCAGTTGCTTATTTTTGGGATGATGCATATTCTTATGTCTTGTTGACGAGTTTAGTCTTGGGAAGATTAAGTGATTACATAGTGGATGTGACCATGATAGGGTCATAGAGAGATACCAGTTTGTGGCTAAGCAGGTAGGTTATCTCATGCGGGATGGTCTGCAGTTGTATGATTCTTATAATGTTTATATGAAGAGTTTACTTTTTATCAAGTGGGATGTATGTGCTACAATGAGAGTACGGATTGCTCGAGGATGAGTATGCACGTGGTAGATGGTTTGGAGTATTTTATGGCTAGTGCTACATGGGCTTATGAGGGATTCGGCTAGGGTGACAGTATGAGATCATGATAATTATGGAGTAAGGGTATTGTGGGTTTTCAGATGTTAAGTTCTATGGCTTCGAGCCAAGTGGGGCAGTTTATTAGCAGCGATCAGATTGCATGGTCATGTGTTATATTAGTTTTGGACCGAGGCATACTTTTGGATCAGTTATGACTTGAAGGGGATGACTTCGAGGGTGACTCAATCAAGGAAATTGCGAGATACATGATGTAATATACTTTATGGGAAAATAGAAATCTGGAAATGATTCTGCGTTGATATTCATTGTGGATGTAATGTGCAGGGAGAAGGGATTCACTTGGTTGCTTAAGATAGGGTTGCTTATTAAGGTATTCATGTGCTGTTGAAGCACAAGTCGTCTAACTCGTATTGGTAGTGCATTGGAGATTAGAGTAGGGTGGATAACTCTCGATAAGGTTCTAATGAGTTCAAGATTAATATGTGGTATTTTATGATTCCCCAGATTTGCATATAGCTAAGATATGAAATTTGTATTAGGTAATACCGAGACTTGCTATATTTCAATATAATTATTGATTCTACATTTTAGTATCAGAGAGATAAGAAAAATACTTTCAAATTGACAGAAGGTCTCTTCAGAGTGGGCATTTCGCTTGCTGTACTATTGGGTGTTAAAGAGGGAATACAAGGGCTTATGGACCTTAGAATGACGTGATTTCATGCTAGGATCTCTTGGGGTGAGCTTTGATTAAGGACCGTAGTATATTGGTAAGGAGTGTTAACTTGAAGTCAAGTCAAGAGGAACTCGAAGAAATGGGTCAGCTTGGTAGTGGTTTGGATTAGCATAGTAATAAAAGTGATCGGATATTTTGGTGTGGTGAAGCTTTACATGTGTTTTGTGGAAATACTCTTGGGTTGGGCGGTCTATGTGGCTTGGTTGAGTTAGAGGGATTTAGTTTTGATGGCTTGGTTATGATATGCCACACCAACACAACCTAAAGCCACAAACTGTGCAATCCGTGCATCACTAAGCAACAATTCAAATATACTCAAACATGTAAAATGACTCAAATGAGTGAACCGTCCCGCAAGCTCAACAATTACCACCACAATGCAATGCTATGAACCCATCACACCTTCTAGGACCAAGAAACACGAATCTAATACAAAGGATCATATCCTAACATAACCCTGCTGCAATGCCTGACCCATCTAAGCACCGGTCCACGTGAAATACCTCAAGTCACAATGCTCAAAATCAACAACCATACACATTTCGACATCAAGTACACGAAGCGCATGACCATAACCATGGAGAAGTAAATAACACAATATACCAAAACTCGAGGAGACCATAACTGAGGCACAATCAACCATTCCACACCCCAATCATCATCTCGCTCGAATTCCGCAAGGCCCAAACAGAACCGCACCATGTGTGCATATAACCAACAAATCACAACCCCTCATGGAATAGAAGAGTAACACATAAAACATATCAGAACACGAACAAGCTCAACTCTAATGACACACCCCTCAACACTAACAGTTCAGAGTCAACAAATCCGACCCGATGTGGAATACACATCCTCCTCGGGCCTACCAATGGTCCCCCAAATCAACTCCGATCATATCCAAGTGGATAAATAGCCCTCCAAAAGTCCACAATGATCTAACCATAACGCGTGCCATAATCTAGCTAACTTTGGCCACATCTTCATAGTCCGCAACCCCGAAACAATCAGCTTCGGAGAACTCCCAGTCTCCAAATACATAGAACACATGAATCACTATAGCCAATCCCAACTCCACCATTCGAATGACTAACACATATGTCATACACAATCATCCCCACGAGAAATATTTCTATAATTATTCCGCACCATATAGCAAAATCTGAACATCAGTAGTCGATCAACCAGGCGAGTGCCGAAATACCATTGAAGCATCTGTAAGCCAAAACACAGTGCGTCTTCTAAAATGTGCACCCTTCTCAAGAAATACCATGTAGTAATAACATTCATCTACTCGTCTGGAACTGTCCATGTTGTCTAAGAATTCACGACATTCCTTTCAAAACTAAATAGTGACCTTGCACAAGCAATTCTCAATCTCACACAACACACCACATCTATTATGCCATCATATGAAAAGTACGAGAATCTCATAATCAACTCTGAGTCACCAGTAGAATATATACGGGATCAGCCAGAAACCTTCCATTTGATCCCATCCAAGAGAAAATCACAATACACAACATGCTCCTCACGCCGGTAGGAAATATCCATCTCAAACCTTGATAGAAACCATCAAGAACTCTTCGAAACCCATTTGCACATAGCAAATCCATCAGAACTGAATCTCTATAAATCAACCAAGCCACGTAGGTCACCATACCCAAGAGTATTGTCATAAAACACATGTAGAGACTCACCACATCATAAGTACCTAAAGAACCGATCATATCCATTACTGTGTTGATCCCACCTAATACCAAGTTGTCCTATTTCTCTGAGTTCCTTCCAAATTACCCTCAAGTTGACACTTCTCCTTGCTAGAACACCATGATCCTTACCCAAAGCTCACCACAAGAGATCCTAGCATAAACTACACTGCCCTAAGGCCCATAAGTTGCTGTATTCCCTCTTAAGCGCCCCAAAAGCACCACAACCAAGACACCCACTCTGTAGAGACCTTCTGTGAATCTAAAATTGTTTACTTTACCCTTCCGATACTGGAATGTAGAATCTTTACTAATCCGGGAAATATCAGATCTTATCCATATACAAATCCGGGAAATTCTCAAATACCTCATATGAATCTTGAATCCATTAGAACTTTCTTGGGAGTTAATGTAACACAAACCATAGAATACCTCAAATCATCTGCTAGGCTCGCACTCATTCTCGTGTCAGTTAAGTCGACTTTCTCAACATATCCAAACTCAAATTGCAACACTTGTAACTCAGTGGTTGAAAGAATCTCTCCACATAATCATCCTAAGAATCATACAACCTTAGAACGTCTCGTAGGAGATAACCCACCTGCTTAACCTCAAACTGACATCTCTCCATGCCCTTTCACGGCCACAACTACTACACAATCACTTAACCTTCCCGAGTCTGAACTCGTTAACAAGACATGAGAATCTACTTCGTTCCACAAATATACATCTGAAAGGTCTCTCAACATCCTCACAACTCAGAACCATACAACACATCAAGACAGAAATCAAACTCCCAATGTTCCTCTTCACATCCTAAGCAAACTATTCTCGCCAAGTCCAAGGCATCTGAACACATTCCAAAGTCAAATCACACTCATCATATAACTATATAACCACTCACCAAGACATAAGCCCAACTCCTAGGGACCCTACCAAACATAGATGTCCAAAACAACATACTCACATAACTGAAACCATCGTGCCCCAAGCTACGGTCAAAACCCAACCGTAAGTCCTCCAAACTGGCCCATCACCAAAATACAGAAAACACATCTCGCACCTCATCCATGGAATCACAAGCCGTTAATGCATAACTAATACTGAGCGCTCACATACGCATCCAAGTGAGTGGAAGGAATTCAAAGAGGTACGCTTCAAGCTGCATCAATGTCGTACAATAAGGAAATAATGACGGGAAGTTTATCCTATATGCCCTGTAGCCTCTCGAAGATAGGTATGGACGTCATCACACCGATCCGCAAGACTCTACTAGACATTTTCTCATGACTCGTAGAACCTATGAACCTAGAGCTCTGATACCAACTAGTCACGACCCAAAAATCCAACTAGTCGTGATGGCACCTAACCCAACCCGCTATGTAATCAAATTAACAATAATCCAATTCATTTACTAGGAAAATAAATGATGAAATAACTAAACTTTTATACAAAAATCCCAAGGATTGGTAGTACAAATAATGAGCTTTTAAGATTTAGAGTTTACAAAGCTGGTTGAAATAAATACATAATCTTTTCGAGGTCCACATAAACATATTTATAAATCTAAAGTTACCAAGAACAAAAGGCAGTTATAACTGGAACACATGTTCATCTTCAATGCCAGCTCCCGCCATACACACCAACATCAGCTCCAAAATCTGCACGCAAAGTGCAGAAGTCTAGTATGAGTACAACCGACCCCATATACTCAATAAGTAAGAAACCTAACCTTAGGTTAAAACTAGTGACGAACTTTGACAACGGTCAGAGTCAACCACCAATAGCCAAGAACAGCTTGTAACAATATAATAAAATCAGTACAAGTAATAACTCAAAGATATGATGCTCAGCTCGTTCACAGATATGAAAAATAGGCATGCTTTTCAGGTATAACAGTAAAACCCAAATCTTTCACCGAGATCACAAAAATTTGAGTAAGTAAGAAAAATGTGATTTTCCCCCAAAAACTTTCAACAAAAAATAAGATATTTCATTCTCAGATGACATGAGGAAAGTGCATCTCTATGCCTACATGTCAATGTGTATGTGAAATCATGAATGTCACAAAATCGTGTACCATGAGAAAATCCATCTATATGCCTGTATGTCAAGTATGCATGCCAAATGCATTGCATCAGTGATGAACTCATGTGCTCAAACTCTCAGAGTACTGAATATCATTGTTTCGGCTCCCACTCATCACGCTCAATCACTCAGCACACTCAGTCACATAGCACTATACGGTACATGCGCTCACTATTGGTATGTCAAACTCCGGAGGGGCGGATCCTGCCCAAACGCTAATATAAAGCCAATATGGCCTGTTGTGGCATGTGGCCCAATCCCATCATTAATAATTAAGCCTATAAGGCCTGCTGCAGCGTGCAACCCGATCCATATAATAATAATATATATAAATCCAATATGGCTTGCTGCGGCGTGCAGCCCAATCCACCATATCTCTCACAACACGGCTCTCATGCCCCAACTAAGTCATCAATCTCTCTAGCCTCACGGGCTTACAAATCTCATGCTAATCAGTACAAACAATGATAGCATGATGTGACAACAAATGATAACAGAGACTGATATATGATATGCAAATGAATGATTATGACTGAGTATGTAATTGTAATTTAAGCAAATAACTCAACAACAGAGATGACCTCAGTTGGTCCCAAAAGAATAAGCATATAGCCTAAACATGATTTCTAATATGATTCACAGCTCAATTACTCTAACATGTAGAAATTACATGGATAGAAACAAGATTAGGTAACTAAACAATATCACAAAATCTACCGAGTCATAATTCATACAGTGCACGCATGTTACCTAGCATGTGCATCACCTCAATGCCAAACACATAACACGTATGTTCGGGGATTCATACCCTCAGCACCAAGTTTAAAAGTGTTACTTACCTTGAACGAGCTGATTCCAATATCGAGCAAGCCAAATAATACTCTTGAAATGCCATCCCGCATGTACCGACCTCCAAATGACTCAAAACTAGCCAAAAGCAACTAAAGAACATCAAATAATGCCAAAGGAAACAAACCCAATCGATAAAGGTCAAATCTTTAATCAAAAGCCCAAAGTCAACAAAAAAGTCAAACCCAGGATTGCACCTCGGAACCTGACAAGACTCACAAAATCCGACAACCCATTCAATTATGAGTCCAATCATACTAGTTTCACTCAAATCTGATTCCGAATTGATGTTCAAAACCCAAAATTTTGCTTTATAAAAATTTAGACAAAACCCCCCAATTTCTCTTTAAAATTCATAATCCAAATGCCAAAATTGAAGGTAGATTCATGAAATATAATCAAAACCGAGTAGAAAATATTACCCCAATCCATGTAGTGAAAATCACTTCAACAATCGCCTCAATCCGAGCTCCATAGCTAAAAATATGCTAAAATGTCCGAAACATTTGAAATAAAGTAGTTTATATACTGTTCGAGGGTACCTTTCGAGATCGCAATTACAAAAATTTTCAGGACAATGTTTACCCTATGCGATCGCGGCCATTTCCCCGCAATCGCGATGAACAAACTTCCATAACCCTTCCCAAACTTTTCTTAGACAGCCTGTAGTGTATCAACCATAGCTTTTTCTACAAATATCCAAATGACAAATGCTCTAATTTTCAGAAAATTAGATACAAAGGACTACAACTTATATTTTTGGATCATCTCCTAAGTCTTTTAGCCTAAAGGATCACCTCGTGAAACATAAATAATACTTCGCAACTCCCTTAAGGTAGGGGTTGCTCATATTATTCAGCGGGCACAAACTGTTATCTCCTGCTACACGATTACTATGTTAAAGTTTTTTACTTAAAGGCGCTCTAATTTAATTCTAGGTAGTGTCCTATGCCTGCACTACCCGTCGCATGCCTATGGTCCAGGAGGCTTTAGACCTACTATTAGGCGGTTCGAGACTCTACTTAGGATGCTTCAAAATGATAAAACTAGCGCACATTCAAAATATATAGGACTTCACATAAAAGCAAGAAAAGTCTCAAGTTAAACCCCACACATAAATAGCGAATGCACGCGGCAGATTAGGCAGTAGACAGTTTCAGAATTAAGAAGCATTATAGTCGTTAGGTCCTATAGACATGGTTTCTAAGTGATTCTGATATCCAGTAGTGTACAGGCAACATTGCAACTTTAGGCTAACGGATTTGCAGATTAAAGGTATTACAAACCTATAGGAATGACATCTATATTGTTCGTGCAGTGAGGTAATAAGACTGCTCGAAAGCCTAAGGTTAACGATGTTTGATTTATAGACATGTTGTCTAAGACGAGTAACAATATCCTATAATCAGGATTTCTAACAGTTTGAAATTGATTTCATTTAGTCTCTATGGTCATGTCGTCTAAGTGGGGCAATACAGGGAAGCAATAAAAGTAATTGATTAGTTGATTAAGATCCTATAGTCATGCTATCAAGATGAGTATCAATGTAAGTCAATCTCAATTACTTAACGCTATCCTATAGGCATGATATCTAACACATTGCAATAGAGAAAATAACCAATGATATTTGAATCTATAGGCATGCTATCTAATAGCGTATAGAAGTGGAGCATGTGAACAAGTGAAGCATTTAGATTCTAAATAGGCATATTTTCTAATAGTGTACAAGAATAGAGCATGTCAAACAAGATATCGAATAAAGCACTTTGACACTATATGTATTTTTCTACTCTTTTATGGTAGAATAAAGTATACACGTTTCCCCTAACTCCCCAATTATTTGTTTAAAAATCATTACAGGCCCAAAAATAAAGAATACATGCTTAAATACTACAAACTAAAATGAGTACAGGCCCAACAAACAGAGCAGGCCCAAGAGCGAATAACCTAGAAACGTCAAGGCCTTCAATGAGCTTATCCTTCACACAAATAGCAAACCTAGATCTAGGTGCACCCCAAAACGTTAGAGTGTATTAGCTGCATGACTCAAACTTAGACACGGACCCATATCAGGCATGAATGGGGGACTAACTTACCTAGCAATGCAAAACTTAACCATACAAGTAACAAACTATACATGGGATTAATTAAATAGCTTTTGAAGTATACACACAGAATTCTCAAGTCCATGACTAACAGCAGTTATATGAAATGAAGTAAAAAATGTTATAAAACATATATGTGGGTGTAAATAATAAATTTGGATGATTAATTCATCAAAAAATAATTTGAAAGGGTAATTAATAAATATTTAAATAATTTAATGCAAGAATATTAATTTTAAAGCTTTAAAAATTATGAAAAATTATAGAAAATACTTATATGACTCTTGTAAATTGGTGATGATGCAAACAATGATAATTTGAAATTCTATATGTTATTTATAAAATATGAGGACAAAAATGGGTATCAACAGGTGCCCCTCTTTACCTGGAAATGATGAAAGTGTTGTCGGGTAAAGAAAATAATGACCAATTTTGTCCGAAGTGAGGGTGAGGATGATGTGTTTTTGAAAAAAATAGGGTTGAACCCTAGTTCCTGAGTTGCCTACATATCCCTGGTGTTATGAGAATCAGGTCGTGTGTAATTCTGGATCCAACAGCGAACGAAACCGATGAAAGTTTTATAAGAGTGGTCGTGTACTTAGAAAAAGATCTTTTATGTAGGATGGTGTCATGAGTAACAAATAGTTTCGGGTGGATCTATGAATGCGAGTTTCAATACTTACGGATATCTGAGATAAATGATCGTGCAGTTACGGAACAAAGAGTAATCAATTGCCGGTCGTTGATTACGTTTGAGATAGTCAAAGGATGTGATCGTTGTTAACGGAAACCAGAGTGAGAATTTCTCCCATTTGTAGAACGGTTACCTCTCGAGTTACCTGCAAAACTATAAGACGCGATGCACACGAATATATAGGGTTATTGCAAAAATTAAAACATGATGCAAATTTCCTTCGAACCATGAAAGTTGTCTTTGGATGATAAGGATGATGTTCTTAGACCATGATGTCCTGGGCTATGAAGCGTATGATAAGGGATTCATAGGATATGAAATGGTGTCCTCGGGCTATGAGGATGGTGCCTCTTCCTAAAGACTAGTCCATTAACGTGTTCTTGCACACCTTCACAATGCTTTATATTAGTTTACCTCGTAGAGTTCAGATTTAATAGAATGAGGAGTCATGGCTATAGGATTGATCTAATCATCGAGTGAATTCGTGACAATCATTAGAACATTTGAGTGAATTAAACTAGAGTTAGATCCCGAATAACTATCTTGCACCCATCCTGTCACAGACCTTATTTCTCCCACTAATATTTCTATGTTACTCAGTTCTTGTTCTCCGTGATCAATTGTTAATTGCTCTAGTTCTAATAGTTAATTTTAGTTCATAATCATTCCAATCAAAGTTTAAGCATCCTGAATAACGTTAAACCAAAAACTACTTGAACATTATTTAACTCCAATCCATGTGGAGATGATAATTAAACTATATTATCTTTTGCTAACAAGCATAAATTTCTTGTTGTATTTTGCACTCGGCAAATTTTGGCGTAGTTGCCGGGGATTGGCAATCAATAGTGCTCAAAATAATTTTTGGTGCTAATTCATGAACCAATATTATTTTATTTTATTTTCACGTTGTGCAGGCATGAGGTTAAGTTAGGTGGTGTATAACGGGGTCCTCTTCCAAGGAATTAGTGCCATACAACCCAAAATTGGACAAACACCTGCGATAGTTGAGAAAGGAGAAAGACGCAAGTGGATCCTTCTTGGGTTAGACTTCGACTCAAGATAAAATGGCAAACAACAAAGATGATGGGGTAGACTTAGCTGCAAGAGAGGCAGCACAACATAGAGAGCAAGCTATACGGTTAGCGCTGAAGTATCCCTTAGAGCTGCTAGTGAGACTGTTCATGTGGATGGGGGTCGAAGATTCAATCTAAATCGACCCCTAATTGAAGATACATTCGAAAATATGGGTCCCAGAGCAGGTAGATCATTGGGTGACTATACCAGACTAGTCTACAATCAGGTACTGTCAAGTGTCAGACGTCCACCCATAACAGCAAACAATTTTGAGTTGAAGCAAGGCTTACTTTGAACCATCAAAAACAACTGTGTCTTTAGCGGGAAGGTGAATGAAGATCCTAACGCTCAATTGATGGACTTTGAGGAAATTATGAACACCTTACAATATAATGGAGTGTCAAAAGATGCAGTCTACTTAAGGGCATTCTCCTTTTCACTGAAGGATGACGCGAAGCACTCCTTCGAATCTTACCAACTGGGTTGATTAGGACATGGGAAGATATGACGAAAAAGTTTCTTGACAAGTACTTCTCATCTGCAAAAATAGTGAAATTTAGAAGGACACTGAAATGGTCTTCAAAGCTTAGGAAAGATTCAAAGAGATAGTAATAAGGTGTCGATATAATTGAATCGAATTATGGATGCAACTCCAGGACTTTTGGGGTGGACTGACACCATCCTCGTGTCGAACTCTGAGTAATGCAGTTAGAGATCCATTAATGAAGAAAACCTCGGGTCTCTATCCTTGATGAATTGTCGGAGGATGCTAACCAATGTCCCGCTGAAAGTAATGACCGAAGAAATTAGTTGGGGTTCACCAGGTGTACTCTAACATGTCAGTGCAAGCTCAGCTAGACTTCATGGCAAACAAGATAGGAAAATTAGTCTTAGCTAGGGTCTAGAGCCAGCCATCATCAGTTCGTGACTTTTGTGAAATGGGTCATCCAACACATGAGTGTCAGTCTTCATCTACAGATGAAGTGGTAAATGCTATGGGAAGCTTTGACCGAGGAAACTACCAAAGTAGTAATAACTTCAACTCTATGGGCAGAGGCACCCCAGATATTTGTGGAGTTCACATGGTGGTAGTCTGAATGCATGGCAACCGAATAATCGCATACCACAAGGACAAGGAGCTTCAGGTTTATGAATCAGTAGAGGCAGAAGTACCAGCCTCAACAGACCAATAAGTCTAGCATGGAAGACCTAATGAATGTCTTTATTATTAAGACAAATGAGAGACTTGAAGCTCATGGCACAGCTATCCGGAAATAGGGAACAACCATCCAAAACTTGGAAAGACATGTGGGACAACTTTCTAATCTATTATATAAGAGGGCTCCAAGAATTCTCCTTGCTGATACCGAAAGTAATCCAAAAGGATTTATAAATGCAATGTCTTTGAGAAGTGGGCAAGTATTGAAGGACCCCATTGCAAATAAAAGGGTGAGTTGATTGAAAGACAAGTGGAGATTGTGGAAGAGCAGAAAAATAACGACAATTAAGAAGGTGAAGTGAGGGTAGATCCATATGATGGTCTGAAAAAGAAGGCGAGGACTAGAGCTCTGAAAAAGAGGAAGAACGAGAATGAGGAGACCGAGGAAAGAAATATATGTCTGCTCTATCTTTCCCCCATAAGCAAAGAAGAGAGAAACTAGACAAACAATTTGGGCGTTTTCTAGAAGTACTCAAGAGCAGGTGCATGTTAGTCTACCTTTCACAAAGGTATTTTCACAGATGCTAGCATATGCCAAGTTCTTGAAGGAGATATTGTCCAACAAGCAAAAAGTGGAAGAGACATCGGTAGTCAAGCTCACAGAGCATTGTAGTGCGATTCTACAAAAATAAGCTCCCTGAAAAGTGTTGAGATCCGGGGAGTTTCACTATACCTTGCTCTTTAGGAAGTACTAACTTTGAAAAAACTTTGTGTGATTCAGGTGCTTCTATTAATCTTATGCCCTTGTCTATTTTCAGAAAACTTGAAAAAGAAATTTGTGCAATCAGATCTGTACCTGTGTCTTTGCAGTTGGTGGATCAGAACATAATAATACCTGAATGAATAGTGGAATACGTACTAGTTCGGGTGGTCAAATTTGTGTTCACTGTGGACTTCATCATGGTGAACATGGAAGAGAATAAGGAGGTCCCTCTGATTTTAGGGAGACCTTTCTTGGCTATTGGCAGAGCTATTCTGAATATTCAGGAAAGGCAACTCATGCTAAGAGTGGGGGAAGAAAGAGTGGTGTTCAAGATGAAGGAAGCGATAGGGGCACCTAGAGATGAGTCGTCTATGCACTCTGAATTCAAGGCAAATGCCTTACAAGAGCGAGCTTGAGAGGGTAAGACTAAGGCATAAAAGAAAATGTAAGTCTAGATATGTGCACTGGGTCGGGCTTGCAAAATGGACCCCCACATTGATTTACACCCACACTAGATGATTCAGGAGAGTTTTCTTTACCTCTTGCTTTTTATTTGTATCATGGGGACATGCCACAATTTAAAGTGTGGGGTGGAGATATAAATATGTATATGTATATCTCTTTTTCTTCTTTTTATCTTTGTTTGTGTTTTCGTTATTATTGTTTAATAAAAAAAATAAAAAATTCCGGATGATGGATCTCCTAAGCAGCTAATGTTTTTAGTGTATTTTGAAGAACATCTACACGAAAGACCGTTAAATTATTAATAACAGAATATCTGAAAACAAGGGATAACACCAAATAATATTAGTGATATATATCCTTATCCATCGGTTCTTATCTGTATTTTGAATGTGTAGGAAGTTGTTTCTATCCCATTCATTTGTAGGACTCTTGCTACTGTTGTAATCTATATAAATAGAGATATTGTCATCAATAAAATAACATACAATTATTTTATTTTTATGGTATCAGAAGCCCCTACTCTAACGAGAATTTAGATCCTTAATCTCAGCCATGGTTAACTCTGGTCTCAACTATTGTATCCACCACAAACTCAGTTGACATGTTCCCCTCCAATATCACCCAAGTTGTCCAGTTTCACCCTTCCTCTCAACTTCCCATAAAACTGTCTGGCAGCACTAATTTTACCACATGTAAAGCCCAATTTTTCACACTTATGTGTGGACATGACCTGATGTCATTCCTTGATGGCACCAACACCTCTCCACCCAAAACGATAACAAAAGACAACGAAGAAATAGCCAATCCAGAATATAGACTTTGGTTCCGCCAAGATAGTCTCATCCGAAATGCTCTAATGGCATCTGTTGATGCAACCATTGCACCTTCTATAGCTGCTGCTGAAACATCTCAACAAGCATGGGAAATGTTTCACACGACTTATGCAAATAAGTCCCAAACCCGAATATACAGTCTCCGCGATTTGCTGGCCAAGACGACAAGGGACTTCAAATCAGTGTCTGACTACCTTCGGGAAATTCGATCTCTAGCTGATGAACTTGCAACTGCTGGTGCACCAATCAGTAATGCTGAACTGGTAGTCAAAATACTCAGCGGCTTAGGCCCCAAATATCGTGAGATAAGCGCTGCTATCCATGCTTGAGACACACCGATTTCATACGAAGAATTGTTTGACAAACTTTCAGATCATGAATTGTTCCTTAAACATGAGGAGCCCAAGAAGAATACCCATTTCATCACTTCTAATATTGAACAGAAGGGTTCAAAGAGCCATACCTCAGATCGCAACAGTAACAAGCGCTGGAATAACCAGCAACCACAAGCACAACGTATGAACAATCGTTCACAACAGCCCTACAACCCACAGGGACGTGTTCAATGTCAGCTTTGCGGAAAATATGGCCACACCGCCAATGTCTGTCGTTCGCATTCTCACAACCACAATGAAGCCAAGGCACTTCTTGCTACACGCCAAGGCCAACAAAACAATAACCCATTGGTTCTTGACACTGGAGCCTCCCATCATATCACTGTTGATTCACACAATTTGATGTCGCTGCTTGACTATACTGGCACCGAGGAAATCTGCATGGGTGATGGTAACGGTATCCCAATTACTCACACTGGCTCATCCACTCTTTTCACTCCCACTAAAGACTTTTATCTCCATAATATTCTCTGTGCACCTCACATTAAACGAAATCTCATCTCAGTTTCTAAGTTTTGTAATCAAAATCGTACATCTATTGAATTTTTCCCCTCTTTCTTTGTTGTTAAGGAGCTAAACACGGGGGCACCATTGGTTCAAGGCCAGAATAGGAATGATTTGTATGAGTGGCCAACATCAAGATATCAACCACCATCTGCCCTTACTGCCACAACCAAGCCCAGTTATTACCGTTGGCACCAACGACTTGGCCACCCGCATTTTAGAGTCCTTCAAGATATTTTAAAGCGTCATTCTCTACCTTGCTTAGGAAATCCTAAATTTCAGTTTTGCAATTCTTGCAATTGTAATAAGAGCCATCGGCTCCCATTTGGTCATATTTCATTGAAGAGTTCTCATCCACTAGAAATTATTTTTATTGATGTTTGGGGTCCATCACCTATTCTTTCTCTTGATAAGAAGTTATACTATATTATCTTTGTTGATCATTATACCAAGTATACGTGGCTCTACTCTTTCAAATTTAAACATGAGGTCACCCCCATTTTCTCCACTTTCAAATCACTCGTTGAAAATCACTTTAACCAAAAGATAAAAACAATATACTCAGATGGAGGGGGCGAGTATGAAGGTCTTCAAACCTTTCTACATGCATATGGCATACAACATTTATTTTCCCCACCATATACACCCCAAAGAGTAGCATTTCTTGAACGACATCATCGCCACATTATTGAAACCGCTCGTACCTTACTTCACCAAGCATCTCTACCCTCAAATCTATGGAATTTTGCCTGTCAAGCTGCAATCTATTTAATAAATTGCCTTCCGACGACCATTCTGCAAAATAAGTCTCCTTATCAATGTATTTTTGGCACTCAACCAAACTACCTCACCATTCTCACATTTGGTTCCCTCTGCTACCCATGGCTTAAACCATATGCCAAAAATAAATTGGAACCAAGATCCACCCCCTGTGTGTATGTCGGCTTCTCCTCCAAGTATTACTGTTATCAATGTTTTGACCCAATTTCTTCCAAAGTTTATTTGTCGCGCCATGTCAAATTTTATGAAGATATTTTTCCCTTTCAAAGTATGTTTCCTGAGTTAAACATAATAAGTCAACCATTGAGTGGCATGATCTTATCACCACTGAAGCAGTCTTGCCAAGTCAGTCCATTTTAACAGAAGATCATTTTCCTAATCCACCACCCATACCTATAAAAGCCTCACAACAAAATATTGTTCCAGCCATGGTGGATGCTACTCTTACAGATCATTCCTCTCAGCCAAACAACCAGGACTCACGTGTTTCAGAATCATCTACTGCAGGTAAGTCTTCTACCTTGGGTTTATCTGATTCTTCCTCCCTCTCCCCTCATACAACATCTCCTTCATCAGAAATTTTTATCTCTGAATCTTCTCCATTGAACATCTTGCTTCCAATCATACTAATAAAAACCCATCTATGCCTCCCCCACCATCTCACATAATCACCCGCTCACAGAACAATATTTTTAAACCGAAAATAATTATGGACTATTTAACTACTTCTTCAGATATTCTGCCACCCAGCACTTACAAGCAAGCACAAAAACACCCAATGTGGCGTACTGCCATGAATGATGAGTTTCAAGCACTTCTCAAGAACCAAACATGGGACTTAGTTCCTTTCCAATCATCACACAATGTAGTGGGGTGCAAATGGCTTTTTCGGATAAAATACAAAGTGGATGGGACAATTGATCGTTTCAAGGCTCGCCTTGTTGCAAAAGGCTTCACCTAACGAACAGGTATTGATTACCATTCTACATTCAGCCCAGTTGTTAAACCAACAACAGTTCGCGTGATTTTGTCAATTGCAATAAACAGGGGATGGCCATTATACCAATTAGACGTCAACAATGCATTCTTGCAAGGAACACTTGATGATGAAGTTTATATGACACAACCCCAGGATTTGAACATCCCGATTTTCCTAGACATGTATGTCGATTAAAAAAGGCTATGTATGGACTTAAACAAGCCCTACGTGCATGGCATACAGAACTACGAGAATTCCTCCAAAGTTTTGGCTTCTCTCACACTCAATCAGATCAATCCCTTTTTGTGTACTCCCGAAATGGTATTATTCTGTATCTATTAGTCTATGTCGACGACATAGTGATTACTGGCAATAACAACGACATGCTCAATCATGCCTTGACAGCTTTGGCCAACAGATTCTCCTTAAAGGACCTTGGTCATCTCAACTACTTTCTCGGTGTTGAAGTGATTCCTCACAAATATGGTCTCGTCCTTTCTCAATCTAAATATATTTGTGAACTTCTTCGCAAATGGGATATGTTTGATTGCAAAGGTGTCCAAACTCTACTGAGCACTTCAATCACCTTATCACTGAATGATGGCACACCCCCTACAGATGCCACCCAATATTGTCAAGTTCTTGGCAAGCTTCAATATCTATCATTTACTCGACCAAACATCTCTTTCGCAGTCAACAAGCTCTCTCAATTTATGCACAACCCTTCCACTACTCATTGGAAAGAAGTTAAACGAGTCCTTCGGTACCTTAAACACACAATGTTGTATGGTCTCCTTCTCCGTCGCTCGTTCACAC
The DNA here is from genome assembly GCF_000390325.3 of Nicotiana tomentosiformis. Classification (NCBI taxonomy): domain Eukaryota; kingdom Viridiplantae; phylum Streptophyta; class Magnoliopsida; order Solanales; family Solanaceae; genus Nicotiana; species Nicotiana tomentosiformis. The sequence continues at coordinate 44,533,908 of NC_090820.1, forward strand.
CAGAACTTCATGTTTATTCTTATGCTGACTGGGCAGGCGACATCTATGATCGAACTTCAACCTCTGGTTATGTTCTTTATCTTGGTGGAAATCCTATCAGCTGGTCTTCTAAAAAGCAACGCACCGTTCCTCGTTCCTCAACAGAAGCAGAGTATCGGGTTGTTGCTACTGGTGTTGCAGAGGCGAACTGGGTATCAAATCTCCTATATGAACTTCAAAGTTCAGTGTCCCGACCACCAACAGTGTATTGTGACAATATTGGCACAACATATCTATGTCAGAACCCCGTTTTCCATAGTCGAATGAAGCACATTGCAATTGATTTCCATTTTGTTCGCGATCAAGTCCAGTAGAAGCAGCTTCAAGTTGTACATGTTCACTCAGCTGACCAACTTGCAGACAGCCTCACTAAAGCTCTTACAAAGGCTCCATTTCAACGACATCTTAACAAGCTAGGAGTCGTTGACACCACTCCTAACTTGAGGGGGCGTAATAACAGAATATCTGAAAACAAGGGATAACACCAAATAATATTAGTGATATATATCCTTATCCATCTGTTCTTATATGTATTTTGAATGTATAGGAAGTTGTTTCTATCCCATTCATTTGTAGGACTCTTGCTACTGTTGTAATCTATATAAATAGAGACATTGTCATCAATAAAATAACATACAATTGTTTCATCTTTACCTATGCATATGTCATATTCGTCCAACACGTATACATCAAGGCAAAAGAGCCCATAGAAAACCTGAAATTATGGTGCAGTGTTGCAGGAATTTGAAAAACATTATAACACAGACAGTGTCCGTATACAAATGATGGAGCCAAAATTGTTCAATTAGGAAGGTCTTACAAACATCATAGCTGACATAATCAGCTATTGGCATGACCATAAACATGCATATCGTTTCAGTTAAGAATCGAGGATTTTGGTTGTCCCCATTGATGTTGCTACACAGTTTCATATGGTTGTAATTCAGACAAACATACGACACGTATAGACAACAAATTCATCTAGCAGTCTTAATTTTTAACAAAATAACTGCAGCAGTAGCGCAAAACAACTGTAAAGAAATAGCTATCCCAGCTAGGAACCAAAGTTATCTACAAAAAACTGCAACAGTAGCACAAAACAACAGTAAAAAGATAGTTAACCCAGCCATAAATCAAAGCCTATCTACAAATCAAAGCTCCGGAAACGACAAGCTCGTAACAACACTCCTCTCAACCCGAGCATATCCCCAGTAACCCCAGTTCACGCCCCAGCTATTTTTTATTAGATAGTATTCAATTCCATTTTCAGTGCCAAAGCCCACAATCAGCACCGCATGACGCCCTTCAGTCGGCTCATTTTTTCTTTTAAGTGCGTTTTCAAAGTGAATCTCCAGTTTGGTTGGACCTTTATAAATATCCTATGAAAATAAAAGAAATTTAGAAATATGTAGGCGGCCAAAAGAGAAATTCCAATAAAGAAAGCTGGGAGTAAACAAAAAGCTGAGTGAAAAGAAATTTTACCTTTCCAGTATGTTTTTTAAAGCTCCTCACATTCTTTACACATCCACTGATGGGTTGTTGCCGAATTAAATTTTCAATTTCTCCTTTGTCCAACTTAAGATCTTCAACCCTCTTAAACTCCTTAATTTTTGTTTTTTCCTGCACCAGTTCAAACATATAATGCAAACACATCTCATTTACTAAGATATTTCTCATTAACGCAAATATCTTGCAATATTGTTGACGCCGAAAAGAAAATAATAAACCCGATATCATATACTTACCTCACTTGGTAGATTATGACATTCATTCCTCTTTTCAACATAGGGATATGACTTATCCGAATAGATACCTTCCTCGATAGCAAATTTGTAGTATTTATTGTAGTGACTAGGGAAGCATTTTGTTGTCTCACAATATTTAATATCTTTTGGCTCCTCTAGTTTGGTATACAAGCAATTAATGACTTGTTGCTTTGACAGAGGTTTCACCTTCTGCAACTTAATGTAGTATAAAGCTGTGATGGCTTCCGCTCCGATAAAAGCCCAACATGCACCTTTTAAGAGAGCAAAATCATACAAACAAAAAGAATGTAAGATCATAGATAATATATATGAAAGAAAAGTGCAAGTGTTAGTTTATCAAACTTACAACATTTCCCTTGATCCTCCACGGCACGTAGACAGCCCTTGCCCACCCAAGACCAAGCACACTACATTACACACCAACAAAAATAAAGACAATTTGTGAATTGTTCAGAGAGTACGTAACTTAAAGCCATAAAAGAACTATTCTAAAGGCCCAATAAATTAGCGGATCTTAAACCAATCAGCTTGTGCTACTTATTATATAAGCGTTTTCAAATATTATTGCTATTAGATTGTCAAGGATGCATGCTACCTCAACTCATATTGCTACAGCAAGCTGAATTTGTAAAAGACAAATCTATTAATGAAAACAGCTTATCGGCCCAGGGAGTGGTAATGGGAATTAGAAAAATGAACAAGCTAGCTAATGTGGTGATTAAAGTGGATATAGCCAAAGCATATGATATGTTTTCTTGGCTTTTCCTTACAAAGATTCTAAGGAAGTTCAGCGTCTCCGAGATTTTAATTGATTTTTCCTTACTTGGGTTAACGTTGCCCCATCTACTATGGCAAGAGGAGTTGGATTTATACATGGAAACATATATCATCACTAGGAGGCTAGGCATACTGGTGTTTGATTATACAACCTAGTCCCTTTAAATATGTTATTTGTAGTTGAAGGGCATTAATTATTCAATCACTAGAGAGGTATTCTGCTGTGAAGATGGAGACAATCACCATATATATAAAGGACTCTTTATGCAAACCTAATGAAGTAAGAGGTGTAATCTGAATGACATCTCAAAGAGGAATTAAATTTGGGTAGACACAAATATGAAGATTGATGTTGCAAGTTAGAGATATGGTGGAAGATATATAGAATCTGGTGGCAAATAAATGATGGTTGTAGCAGGTTTTGGCTAGATATATAACTATAGGTTCCCTTTCAAATTTCAAGGGTGAAGCATTATACCTTGTACAACAGTTTCAAAGGTGTGATTACCAATGGATATAGAAAAAATTAATGGATGATGATATACGTATGCGCCATTAATTACAACTTGATGATGCACATATAGAGTACCCAGTAAGGACATCAGCATGTATCATCAACTGCAAGGGATTTACTTTATTTGCATGATGAAATACAACCCCATTTATAGGCGCCTTACTAGGGCAAATGGGGTAGAATTTCCTATGCGTAGATATTATATATGGAGGAATAAGGTGCCAACAGATGATGCTCTGGCCATAGTTGGCATTGCTACTGCTTCTAAATGATGGTGTTGTGAGAAACCATCTACAGAAACTGTGTAACATGCATGCATGTTTTCATTAGAAGTACTACTACAGCTCGCAAGGTCTGAAATTATTTTAACTAGTCTGTGAGTCTTAAACAAAGATGATGGTGGAGCACTGTCTTATATGGAGGAAGTTGAAGTCAAAATCTACTGTTTGCAGATGATTTTAAAAGCAACCCCTGCTTTAATTTGCTGTTTTGGAAATTATGGATAATTAAGAAGAAATAAGCTGAAGCGTGGAGGGATCATGTCAATATTAAATCAAGGGTGATCACTCAATTATTTACTTGCAAGTCTGCTTCCAAAAATGCCCCATAACTTGAAATTTATTATTAACTCTAGAAGCTTATCGAGCTATACTAAATTTAATACATCAACGTAATTTCGGATGGATGGGTAAAACGATCACAAAGCGAAATGACTCACCAAGAGCATTGCCCATCAGGGACTGCGGGGACAGGAGCTAGAAGAACTAAACCAAAAGAAAATAGCAGTAGAAGGCTAGCTTTCAGAATAAGAAAAGGCACCTTATTAGCAGGATATTCCTTTTTTTCTCAGACCTACCAACTGATCAGCTGGTGGAACTTAATTGAATAATGATTGTGTTCCTTATTTCGATATTATCAATGTATAGAAATCGGAAAGAAAGTGAAACATTTCTAGTTTAATTTAACACTAGCAATTGGTTATCCCAACTCAAGTACTATATTGTTAACCTTTATTACAGCAAGAAAGAGTTTTAGTCTAACTGCCATGTGAGCTAAACAATATTAACATAAACAGCAATAGACATTACTAATACAATTTAATTAATTAAGTGGATTCAAGAGGAAGAAAGCGAGTACTTGAGTCAGATTAAGGTAAAAAGAGATCAGTTACCTCCTTGAAGAAATCAGCTGTACACAGAAGCGGATCTTCAGGCAGCGACCAGCTTGGCCGTGTAACAGTGACCTTCTCCACAGGTAACTTGTTGTAGTCTGGTAAGCTTGACATTTTGGAACTATTCGACAAAACAAAATCAATATTAAGATATGCAAAAAGCAGTGGCATCGATACAAAAAGCATAAACATATGAGTAGTAAGTAGTACATTATTTTATTTTTCCCTTCACTACAAAAATCATTGTAGGAAAAAAAAACATCAGACTCGCGAAGCCACCACCCACCATTACTCGAACTCACGTCAAAATATCAATATTTTTAGCCAGCCATATAAAATCTTCCCTCATATTTTCTAATACACAACAATAACACTCCCATAATCACCAAATAACTACGAGATTTCACTCATTTTCTCAACCAAGAACGCCATTTCTTCAATAGAAGAACCC